>NC_086319.1:264507292-267414792 GCF_036172605.1 Pelobates fuscus | reverse complement strand
CTCTTATTATTACCTGATTTTTTACAGGCTATGCATTGCCTACAGCCGTAAAAACCTTTCTCGTTATTAAAAATTGTTCTAGGATTTTTATTTTTCTCTCTAATAAAACTACTTACCAAGGAACTTCTTAGATTCCTAACACCTCTATGGATAAACTTAGGTTTATTTGATAAAAAGGATTTTAAAAGGGGGTCTTGTAGTAGGATTGGCCAGTATTTCGTTATAATTCTGCGTACTTGGTGGTTCTTCGTATTAAAATTACAGATAAAAGGGACTTCGTTAGTTAACATAGGATTTTTTTTCTTATAGCTTAGCATCTCTTTTCTATCTTTATTACCTATTTCTATTCTTGATAGTTCCAACTTTTGTTCATCATAGCCTTTATCCAAAAAGTCATTTTTAATTTTTGAAGATTGAATTTTATAATTCTCCAAATCTGTGCAATTGTGACGAATCCGTTGGAACTGTCCTTTTGGAGCATTCTCTAGCCAAGGAGTGTAATGACAGCTTATACGTTCTATAAAACTATTACAATCCACAGTTTTGAAGTGTTTTTTTGTTAATATTTTCCCATCTTCAATATATATATTTAAATCCAAAAAGGTTACTTCCTTATTGCTCCATGTGCTGGTTAAATTGATGCCCCATGTATTTTGATTGAGGAATTTAAGATATTCTTACAAATCCACTATACTCCCTTTCCAAATAAAGAGAATATTGTCTTGGACCAATAAAAAAAAAGAATACATTATTTTAAATTCTAAATAAAGTGGACAGAGAGGCTCTGTTAAAAGGAGGGAAAGGCAGGCGGGTTTGCCACATGAAAAGGGTGGAGAAAAAAAATAAAAATAAGCAATTAGCACTCTTATATATTTAATGATTTAGTCTACGCTCTCTAATGGATTGATAGATCCATAGCAGAATACAGTACGGTAGCTTCACAATGGATTTGCAATTTACAATTAAGATAAAAAAAGTAATGTTTTTTCCATCTCATAACCCTCCTTGCTACATCTTCTTACAAACTGCTGATAAAGAATTTCCGGAATCAATTAGAGCCCCTCGAAAATGTGGGCCCTTGGGAAAAGCCTTTTCAGCTGAAAGGAAATAGCATTAACAAAGAATGTCAAACTGTAAACATAAACTTGGCCAACAGCCACGTAATGTGGGAAAAGGATTATTGAGAAATTGATCAAATCTTCTTCTCAATGTCACATTATCTATAATAATAATAATAAATAGCGTGATATGTCCAGTCTGACACTTTATACGGTGCAGTGTGTCATGGCAAATTCTATATTCTAGATGAACTAATAAACCCACTTGCATTGGAAATCCACTCACTAACCCACTAATTAACTAATAGATACACTATTAACCCACTTACTTGGGAAATATATCCTCCTGGGGCTCTCTGCAGTGCACATTTCAAGGGACACTCTAGGTGCCAATACAACTTTAATGCATTTGATAGATTTTTGCCTAATTAATATGCTGTTCTTTTTGCAAGCTCAAATTTTTATAGTTTTTGCACAAAACTAAATAAATGTTTTGCAGAATGCTGCCATATAAGCCTGCATACTTTGACACACTGTGACATAGAAGTCTTTTTCTGGAATAGGAGGTGTTGCTAAAGAGGCATCGGGTAATAAATGCATAAGATAATACATATAGAACTGTATACAGTAGCATATTAGCAATTTACAGAGTCTCACAATTGCCAATGATAAGTGTAAAGGAGATAGTCAAATTGTTTTAAAAAGAAATGTTTACTTAAAGCGGCACTGTCAGGCCGAACTTACCATTCTTTAATTGATTCCTCTTCCCTCCCTCTCTCAGGATCTGTTCTTCATTTTTTCCTGTCTGCTCTAGTTTTCTTTAAAACATAAGACATAGTAGGGACTATTTGTCTTATGAAGGTTTCCTATGCCTTACCATCTCCGACCAGCGGAGGAGCAAAGTGTGCTTCATTTCTGGTGGTCAGAGAAATTTTCCCACAATTCTCACATTTCCTCCGTGTTCCCGCGAAGCCTCCTTTCACTTTTCCCGAACGTCCTGTCATTTAGACAGAATGCCGGCAAAACTACCGAATTGCATCCTAACAGAATGAGAACAGTTTCTCCATTCGTGTTAGGACGCAATTCGGGACTTTGTTCGTATCGGAATTTCATTTGAATAAATTAAACTCTAATCCTATTCGTGCCGTGGCTGCATCTTGCAGCCGCTTAGTAGATAACTCCCTAAATCCCAAGGTATTAGGGAGCTATCTACCAAAAGGCTGAAAGACCTAAATTGGCATTTGTAAATTTTGCACCACTCGCTATGCTGTGAGTAGAGGCATGTGTACTAAACAGTTAACAGTTAACTGTTAAAAAAACAAAACACCCTAGTATCCCCCCTCCCGAGCCCCCACCTGTGCCGCATGAGTGGGGGCTATTAAACTGAAGGCGGGTGAGGGCCCTAAATTAAAATGATACCTGTGGCGGAACCCACCTCGCCACTGGACATTGGAGGGGCCTGGCTGCCTGCCTCTTACCCGCTGACTATGGCCCCTGGAAAACTGGTACATTTAAAGATTTATATTTGGGCTTGTTATACTGTATATTGCTGCTACTGGCCCTTTTAACAGCATCTATGGACACATTGGGACTTTTGGGACTACTGTCCCTTTAAGACTGTGAAGCATATCCTAGTGTACAGCCTGTAATATTATATATGTATTTATATATGTGTTAAGTTTAACCTGGGTGATTTGTATGCAGCATTCATCTGATTGTTCGGTAGAATCACTCCATTCATTATATTGAGTGAAACTACCGAACAACCAGACCACCCAGGAATGAGTGTGCCTCCAATTACCGTTTGCAACAATGTTGCAAACGGGTAATTGGCAATCAGTGCAGTGTGGTCTGTGTCCTCTGGGTGGCCGCCATTCGGGAGCCGAACACGTGGCGGCGGCCATCTTAAACTACCGAACAGCGGTGTTTTGCCGTCGAGCGTCTGGAACTAAAATCGGACACTCGACTAGGCAAACACCGCTGAGACCTCCAGACTTCCAGGATTTCGTGGGGAAACTACCGAACGGCCCGCCGTTCGGTAGAAAGAAACTCACGAACTAGGGGATTCATGTGAATCCCCCTTAGTCTCTATAACACCAGCAATTCGTCTGTTTCATTCCCTTGTTTGTGACCGACCGCAGGGCCAAAATGCATGGAACTGTTTTCGGATACTTTACCCATGCGGTCGGTCAAATCTTTGGAAACCCATATCTGCCGAACCATTCATCCGAATGACTTGAATTTTGAGTATGTTGTCCCCCTGAATAAGGGCTTTAAAGGTGTACCCCCTGTTTTTGGGGTACATCCAGGAATTGGGGAAAAGTGTGTACTGTATAATTGGGTTAAGTGTTAATCTAAGGGGAGGAAATGTGTGGGAGGTACATCCATGTGATTGGTCAATTTCATCCTCCCCCTGGGAGTGTCCTGTATGTACCTGTTTGTGAATAAAAGCCAGGCTGGATGAGCCAGTCCAGAGTTCCTGTTTTACCCTCAAAGTGATGTGTCGTCTCATTATTGGGGGAAGGATTTATTGCATGCTGTTCCAGTTGACTGCTAGGAGCACAAGCCTATTCGTATGGTTCCTATTCAATGGTCTACAGCATTCATATGCTTGGGAGAATTTAAAGGTTTCTCGGATTCGGTGATTGTGGTGTCTGCCAGAGTGCTTGGAGTCCTCAGGAAGCGCTAGGAGCATCCATTAACGGAGGTACCCGGTCGGGGTGCCAGTGGATCCGTTACCCCCCCAAGGTGACTAGGGGTCCCCAAGCCTCTAGTCCATCCCCTCACCCCCCAAAAAAATAATATACCCGTACCTACCCCCCTTACCCTAAAAATAGTAAGGGGGGGGGGGGGGGGAATAAAATAACTAAGTACCTGTAAAATAAAATAAAACTTACTTGATGTCTTCTTTTTTCTAAAATCTTTTTTCTAAAATCTCATTTTTCAGCCCCAAAAAAGGCTAAATAAAAATCCATAATATCCGTCGAACTTGTAAAAAAATATAAAAATAAAACCCAAGCACAAAAAAAAAGAAAAACCCAAAGCTAAAAAAATAATCCATCTTCACCCATGCAGGGCACGGTGCAGACTGTGCTCCGCAGGGCGGGAAAATGCTTATAAAGCCTTCCTACACCCTGCAATTAGGCTCAGAGCGCTCTGATTGGTTGGTTTAAGCCAACCAAATCATAGTGCTCTGACAGGTAAATGAAGAGACTGACAGGTAAGTCTTTACATTTACCTGTCACAGCACTTGATTGGTTGGCTTGAAATCCAACCAATCAGAGTGCTCTGTGTCATTTTACACAGCGTGGGAAAGTTCCAAACTTTCCCGCGCTGTGTAAAATGACTCACAACACTCTGATTGGTTGCTTTCAATTTGAAATCCAACCAGAGTGCTCTGTCATTTTACACAGCGTGGGAAAGTTCTTTGAGCCCTGTGGAGCTCAGTCTGCGCTGTGCCCTCCATGGGTGAAGATGGATGAATTTTTTAGTGTCAGGTTTTCTGATTTTTTTTGCGCTCAGGTTTTTTATTAAGTTATTATAAGTTCAAAAATTATGGATTTTTATTTGGCCTTTTCTGGGACTGAAAAATGAAGATTTTAGAAAAAAGAAGATATCAAATGGTAAGTTATTTCCCCCCCCTCACTATTTTTAGGGTGAGGGGGGTAGGTAGGGGTTTATTATTTTTTTTTTGGGTGGGAGGGTGACTAGGGGCTTGGGAACCCCTAGTCACCTTGGGGGGGAAGGGTAATAATTTCATTTAGGGCCCCCACCGACCGCTCAGGGGTGGGGGCCAGGGGGGAGGCCAATTGGTCCCCCCTTATTGTTATTTAGGGCCCCACCTGCTGCTCAGTGGTGGGGGCCGGGGGGGAGGACAATAGTTCCCCCCCTCATTGTTATTTAAGGTGAGGAAAATAGGTCCCCCTCATTGTTATTTAGGGGGAGGACAATAGGTCTCCCCTCCCTCATTGTTATTGAGGGCCCCCACCCAGTGCTCAGGGGTGGGGACAATAAGTCCCCCCCATTGTTATTTAGGGCCCCCACCCGCTGCTCAGGGGTGGGAGCTGGGGGGAGGACATTAGGTCTCCCTCTCATTGTTATTTAGGTGGAGGACAATAGGTCCCCCCCTCATTGTTATTTAGGCCCCCCACCCACCGCTCAGTGGTGGGGGCTGGGAGGTAGGACAATAGGTCCCCCTCCCATTGTTATTTAGAGCCCCACCTGCCGCTCCGGGGTGGAGCCAGGCGGAGGACAATAGGTCCTCCCACATTCTCATTTATGGCCCCCACCCGTCGCTCAGGGGTGGAAGCCTGGGGTGGAGCACAATAGGTCCCCCCTCATTGTTATTTAGGGCCCCCACCCACCGCTCAGGGGTGGGAGCCCGGGGGGAGGACAATAGTTCCTCTGGAACTCACAGAGGGCCACATGGGAGAAAATGGCGCTGGGGGAGGACGAGTACTCTGACTCCTCTGGTGACTTCTACCTCTTCTAGAAGGGGCTCCGATAAATCAGCCCTTGGTGCCCAAGTCCGAAGCACCCCCAGCGACAGGAGAACCAGTAACAGGAGCCCTGCTGACCAAAATGTTCACAGAGCTCAGGCAGGACCTTGCAGCAGACCGAGCATACTTCAAAGATGCCATTGAGGGGGCCACCACAAGGCTCACCCAGCTGGAGGCCAAAACAAGCTCCCATGACACGCGCTTACACAACTTGGAACTTAAAATAGCAGATCTTTACAAGCAACAGCAGAGCACAGGAGAGAAAGTGGCGAAGAAACAACATAAAGGTTAGAGGGATACCCAACGAAATAGGGCCTACTGACCTCCCACACTATGCGAGGTGCCTAATAGCGACCCTCCTGCAGCCCAAGCAGGCCAAACTCGTAAAAATTGACGGAGTGTTCCGTTTGACTAAACCAACAAACGCACCCCCAACCGCCACAGCCGACGTTATTGTAAAATTTCAGACTCACCAAGAAAAGCCGCCGTCCTGTCAGCGAGCCGGCAGAAAACCCCTCTACCATTTGAGGACTCCCAAATTGCGTTATTCCCTGACCTCACAAGAAGCACACTAAGTTGTCGAAAAACACTGCAACCAAGCTTACAACTGCTGAGAGCTAATAACATTCAGTACCGCTGGGGCACACCGCGACTGATCACATTTACTGCCAAGGGGAAAGAAGAGGGCGAGAAGCCCTCAGGACCTAGATACTTACCTGGGCCAATTGGGCCTAAAAACCCTGCACGCAGAATCCACGACCACCGCAACCAGGTTCGACCCCACCAACGCCAAGGAATTCATAACCAGGTCATCCCGTCAAGCCACGCCAGCAGGCAACACAACCTGAAGGAATCGCACTGACCGGAGAATTCTCCACCATCTCGGATGCCACAGAGTCCGCCGCCAAAAACCTGAGACTACAAAATCATAACCACTCTAATGGTGTTCTTCATGTATACTGTTAAACACTCTAGCGTACAACCTCAGAGACAGAGACCATAAACCATACGATCACTAATGTGCTGGAGAGGATTGAAGTTTCACCCTAACCGAAACTTTTTTTTTTCTTTCTTTTTTTTTCTTCTCTATGTTGTGTTTTTGTCGTTGCTCTCCTCTTCACCCTTATTCTAGTTAGGTTAAATTTATTTTTATTTTTCTCAGAGAAGAGCACACCAGCACCACTGGGACTCCCCCCCCGACCACCTTACTTAATCCAACAGATAGGTGTATTTGATGTAGTGTATCCCCAGGGCAGGCTTTTCTTCTCCCCGGAGTAGGTACACCGAAAGGAGATAACCTGATAATAACATAACCAATGGTTAATCATAAGCCCAGGGGCTGTTCTAATATTATTGTGATATTATATTGTTGACTAACATCTTGAAAAACTCAAAACCCATGCACTGGATATCTAATATGCTTTTGTTCTTGTATGTATACCAAAGGTCATAACTCACTCTGTTTATTACATTGCCTCCGGTACATGCTAAGTGACCAAAATACAGAATGTAAAATGCAAAGCACCTGCACAGACCTGTCGGTTTAACCTGGGTTCACTGGCTTGTCTCTTATATTTACGGTTCCCTTAAAGTTAACCCATGAATAACTAAGCATTTATAATTGTGCAGATTACTTGCAATATATGAATAAATATAGTGCTGGGATCTCAAGCAACATTGTGCTAGATAGCATGTATAACCTGATTGTTCCTTGTATTCTGTTACGCCTGTCTATGTTCACTCTTGAATTTCTAATCAACAAAAAAAAAGTGCGCTGTGTCCTGCAGTACTGAAACTTGTAATTATCTATGCACTTTCAAAAATAAAGAATTAACAAAAAAAAAAAGTCAGACCATAAAACGTTTCAAAACCTTTAATGTACATTTAAACTTTTCATTATGTCAATTTTATAGGAATAGCTATTTATTTGAAGACATTACTGACCCCTAAAACCTGCTGTAATTTAGAATTACCAATGTAAACAGCATGGAATAATTCTATATCTTAAATCAAGAGCAAAGTAAACAATGGTCCATAACAGGTTATTAAATGTCAAAGTCATGCCCATAATGGGCAATTATACAATGGTCCTTTAACTTGGCATGTATACACATCAAAGCTTGTGACAGGTACTATTCTACATTTTCACTAATATTTTGTTTACTAGACGTATGAACAAAGGCTATTTGCAACAAAACATTCTTATCTGTCCCTTTTATTTGTGATTTTTACATTTATAGAATGGAACTATTTATGTACAGTGGCGTACACACAACCCATGGGGCCCCGGTGCGAAAACTGATCCGTGGGCCCCCCCCCCCCCCCGCGTGCGCTTACTCTGCGCGGGCTGGGGCCGCAACACATGGCGGCGGGCACCTGGTCGCAGGGCTGCGACCCCTGCGACCACGTTATGTACGCCAGTGCATGCATAAACACATACACTTAAAGGACCACTACAGACACCCAGATCACATCAGCTCAATGAAGTGGTCTGGGTGCCAGGTCTCTCTAGTTTTAACCCTGCAGCTGAAAACATAGCAGTTTCAGAGAAACTGCTATGTTTCACTGAGGGTTAATCCAGCCTCTAGAGGCTGTCTCATTGACAGCCGCTAGAGGATTTTCTGCGTTTCTCACTGTGAAAATCACAGTGAGAAGACGCTGAACGTCCATAGGAAAGCATTGAGTAATGCTTTCCTATTGGCGGTTTGAATGCGCGCGTGGCTCTTGCCACGCATGCGCATTCGGAGCTGAGAGGCGGATCGGGGCGGAGAGATCCCCAGCGCCAAGGGAGTCCAGCGCTGGAGAAAGGTAAGTGCTTAAGACACACACGCACACATTAACTGACAGACACACACTCAGTGACAAACATACATACACACTCACTAACAGACGCACACAGACACACACTCTAACACTAACACGCACACTCCAACACACACACTAACACACACACACTCTAATACTAACACACACACACACTCTAACACTAAGACAAACACTCTAACACTTACACACACACACTCTAACACACGCTCACACACACACTAACACAAACACACACACACACTCACTAACATACACTCACACACACACACTCACTAACATACACTAACACACTCACTAACACACACTCACTCACACACTAACTAACATACACTAACACACTCACACACACACTAACATACACTCACACTAACACACACTCACACACACACACTAACGAACATACACTCACTAACATACACACACACTAACTAACATACACTAACACACTCACACTAACACACACACACACACACACTAACACACACACACACACTAACGAACATACACTAACACACTCACTAACATACACTCACTAACATACACTCACACACACACACACACTAACATACACTAACACACTCACACAAACACACACTCACACTAACACACACTCACTAACACACACTCACTAACATACACTCACACACACACACACACTAACGAACATACACTAACACACTCACTAACACACACTCACTAACATACACTCACACACACACACACACTAACATACACTAACACACTCACACAAACACACACTCACACTAACACACACTCACTAACATACACTCTCTCACACACACACACACACACACACACGCGTTTTTTTTTTTCTATTTAATCCCCCCAGCCTCCTTACCTGTGGGAGAGCTGAGGGGATTCCCTGGGGTCCAGTGGTGTCACCCGGCGGGCAGTCAGGCTGGCGGGCGCGCGAGGGAGCACTCTCCCCTGAGTGCTCCCTCTTCAGCTCCCTCGCGCGCCGCGTACTGATGCCGGAGCCGGAAGATGACGTCATCTTCCGGCTCCGGTTTCAGTGCGGTGCGCGAGGGAGCTGAAGAGGAAGCACTCAGGGGAGAGTGCTCCCTCGCGCGCCCGCCAGCCTGACTGCCCGCCGGGTGTAAGCAGGGCCAGCCTCGGGGGGCCCGGAGGTGGCCGGCTCCTGGGCCCCCCAGGAGAAGAGGCTGGCCCAGTGAGTACATACCTGGGTCGCAGGGCGGCCGGGCCCCCTGGTGGGCCGGGCCCGGTCGCAGCCGCGACCCCTGCGACCCCGGTATGTACGCCACTGTTTATGTACTTTGTGAACTTTAGACCAAGTTATTATGTAAAAGCTTTTGTACTACCCCGCCTCCCTCTCTGTACTCCTTTACCTAAGATTATTGCACCACATACACTTTAACCCCAAGACTGTTGTCGGGGCCAACAAAACAGGGGATGGACAGGAGCTCAAACACCAGCCGAGGCCAAGGACAATGGGAGACACAAGCTTAACCAACAACCCTAAATTCCCTGGTCCAAGTCATGGCTCTAAGCCCACAAAGAAGCCTGGACCGGTGACCCATTCATAAGCCTCGCACGAAGGTCCTCTCCCTAGCCCACCTATGTGAACCACATATGGCTAACCTTTACCATCCCTTTACACCTGGAATTGAGACCCCAAATTGGGTCACCAGGAGAGAGTGGTTGGACCACGACTCAGCCCAAGAGACCATTGGTTACTTTCTTAAGTAACCATAACTGATAAAGAAAGATTGAGGAATATTGACAGAGCTTTGTACTTACACATCAGCTCATATTTACCTATCCTGGAATCATGGGTATAAAAACAGGGCTCAAGCCCATAAATAAGAAAGGCAGAGAAGGAGAGAAAAATATCTGGATTAAAAATGTGAACAATTTATTGTGCAGCAAAATTGAAGAGTGAATACTAATACAACAAATTCAAATACACAGCACAGTGTAGTCCACTATAGGTATGAAATGGTGTAAAACAAACCCCCTCGGTTGCGACTCCAAGGGGTAATTAATACCTATAAAGTGCTAAACAAGGAAAAAAAAAGTGTCCAAAGTCACCAAACTGTGGAGTTGTAAAACAATACTTATGATGCTCGATGCGTTTCGTCCCGTGATCGTCAGGACTTCCTCAAGAGCCGGGGTGCTTGAATAGGAGTCTCTAATCCCAATCTTCTTAAATACCTATTTAAAAAGATAAGAGAGTGCAAATAAAATAGAAATAAGTGTACTAAGACACTATATAACAAATGGTTAACAGTTGCCAGATACTATAAAAACCTTCCCAAGTTTCCAATATAAAATAGATAGAAATAAATAAAAACCAGGATCAGCGCAGATATTCCCTTATCAACCGAAAATAGGGAAAAAGCAACAAACAATATTTGGATCAGGTCCACAATGTTAGAGTTCAAATGTTAATATATGGAAGGATATATCCAGGTGGTTATGGAATAACAGTGGCAACACAATAGTCTGTATGTTCTGAGGTTGAAATAAATCTCATCCAATGCCACTTTGCATCCAACCTTAAATTAAAAGAGATACTAACATAGTGTAAAGTAACAATAGTTTATTCCCTTAAAACCCCCCCTAAATAAAACTCTTACAAGATAAAGTGGTGGAACTTATCGCTAAGTGCCACTACAACAACATTGGTGCAATACAGTGCACTGGTCGGAATGTATATGGTTACCGCTCCTTAATGGACTCCTGCAGACTGGTCCTGTGCACTGGAACTGATGCCCTTGAAGGAACGCCGACTTGCAAGTGCTGCTGATCACTTCCAATATTCAAAAAGCGGAATTCCCACCAAACTCAATCTACGCGTTTCACCCATTAGATCGGGCTTTCTCAAGATAGAGTGTCTGGGGGATTAGGATGAAATATGTAGAGACTTTAGAGAAAAACTCTGAAGTTCCCAAAAGGTGGGCCCACTATTTTACAAATTCTACACGTACCACATTTGAAAAAGCCTATATGAGAGTTCAACCTTTTTTTTCTGGTGAAGGTCTTATAGGACTATGCTACATTTTTGCTTTGGCAATTGATAAAATGTTTTATTTCACGAATCCCCTGTACTAAAACTTTTAAAAGTGGTCGTGTTTCTTGTCCTGAATTTGCATGTACTACAACTACCACACCTGTGGAATCCCTTCGGTTGTTGAGGTAAAAAACTATCCTCTTTTTCTTTTTTTTTTAGGAAGTACACTTGGGGCCAGAATCATTTTGAGGTTCTCAGTTTTCTTATATATGACCTTGGGTCTTGCTGGAATAATATTACGAAGGTATTTATCTTGCATTAAAATGGGCAAGTGTTTCTTAATGGCTTTCTCAATTTTAGTTGCTTTACTGTTATACTTTGGATTGTGGTATAGTCTATCAAACTGTTACAATCTGTGGGCTTAAAATAAGTTTTATTGCACACTATTCCATTGTTTACAAACAGTGTTAAATCTAGGAAGTTAATACTAGTGTCACCTACTTCTTGGGTGAAGCGTAAACCATAACTGTTAGAGTTCATGTATTCAATAAAATCCTTAAAAAGGGGTTTATCCCCTTGCCAAATAATTAAAATATCATGGATATACCTTTTCCATAGTGCCAAGTTTGCCAAAAACGGATTTTGTTGCCAGATGAACTTTGACTCCCAGTTTGCAACAAAAATATTGGCATAACTGGGGGCAAATCTGGTGCCCACGGATGTACCGCATATCTGAAGATAAGGTGTGCCCTCAAACCAAAAAGCATTTTTCTTTAAAATGAACTCAATGCATTTCAATATGAATACCATCTGTTTCTGAGACATTTGTTCATCACCGGTGAGAACTTCCTGTACAGCCCTAATCCCTTTATCATGGTGTATTATTGTATATAAGGAAGTTACATCTATAGTAGCCCAGATGTAATACTCTCTCAATTAAAGGCCCTCCATTTCTCTTATTATGTTGGCAGAATCTTTTATCTAGGAAGGTGCTTGAGATACATATTTCTGTAGATAAAAATCTATATATTCTGATAAATTACTGGTCAAAGATCCAATCCCACCAATAATTGGTCTACCAGGTGGGTTATCTAGATTTTTGTGGATCTTGGGTAGGTGGTAAAAAAATGCCAATTTTGGATTCTGAATATACAAATAATCCAGCTCCATTTTAGAGATAATCTTGAGGCCATTTTAATGGAAGCCTTTAATAAAAAGATTAGTATACCTTCAGAATATTATACCAGAAAGACCCAAGATCATATATAAGAAAACTGAGAACCTCAAAAGTTCTGAGTGTACTTCCTAAAAACAATAAGAAAAAAGAGGAACGTTTTTTACCTGTCAGGACCGGGACAGGGATCCAACACGCAGAGTACAAAGAGTAGCAGATACGTATACCGGACCTTAGAATGGCCGGACTTAACGTAATACTACGTATAGAATGGTCAGGGACAAGCCGAGGTCGAGGAAACGAGAAGACAGGTAAGCGAGAGACAAGCCGGGTCAAGGATAACAGAGAAGACAGGTAAGTAATAACAAAGCCGGGTCAGAACCAAAAGACAAGAGAATACAAGAGCACTGTGTGACTAGGCTGGCTAGAACCACGACAGGGCAATGAGCAAATGCTGAGAGCTCCCTTAAATACCCTGGTTCTAGAGACTAATCACGCCTCCGCCGAGACCTGATTCGTGTCCGGGATTTGACTGACAGGTCGGGCTAGAATAGCGTCATGACGTCGACTATTGAGCGTCACGTTACAAAAAGGCATAGTCTCTCGCGGCCGGCGTTTACATGCGCGAGGGGACCGCAAGGAACGGGAGAATCATGCCGTCTGGATGGAAAAACGTCTAAGTCTCTACCCGTCTCAGGGGTAGAGACTACAGGTACCCTGACAGTACCCCCCCTCTCAGAAACGCCCACCGGGCGGAAGGAACCGGGACGAGATGGAAAGCGGGAATGAAAAGCCCTGCGAAGACGAGGAGCATGGACATCCTCCTGTGGTACCCAGGTCCTCTCTTCTGGACCATATCCCTTCCAGTCAACCAGGTATTGGATTTTCCCCCGGGAGATTCGAGAATCGATGATGGAGTTGATTTCGTACTCCTCCTGACCCTCAACCTGAACAGAGTGAGGAGAGGAGACCTTGGAGGAGAATCTGTTACAGATCAGGGGTTTTAGCAAGGAAACATGAAAGGAATTAGGAATACGTAAGGCAGAGGGGAGCGCTAGGCGATACGCAACAGGATTAATTCGATTCAGGATCCTATAGGGTCCAATGTAGCGAGGAGCGATATTCATAGACGGTACTTTCAAACGAATGTATGTTCATCTGTGTGTATCTGTATGTATCTGTGTGTCAGTGTGCATCTGAGTGTATTGTGTGTATCTGTGTGTCTGTCAGTTTGTGTATCTGTGTGTATGTTTGTATCTGTGCGTCAGTGTGTGCACCTGAGTGTATTGTGTTTCTGTATGTGTGTGTGTATCTGTGTGTGTCTGTGTATTTATGTGTCAGTGTGTGTGTAACTGTTTGTGTATCTGTGTGACTGTGTATTTGCATGTATGTCAGTGTGTGTATCTGTGTATCTGTATGTGTATCAGTGTGAGTGTATCAGTGTGTGTGGCAGTGTATACACTACACACAAATACATGCCTGCATTGAAACACCAACATTCACATACACACATACTTCATACAAAATACAATCCTGCAAGGATGGGCAAATTGTATCCCTAGCTGGAAAAACATTCTGAGACTTGTATGACAGATGAGGATCTACATTTTGTCCACTTTACACACACTGCATCCACTACACAAACACACTGCAACCCTGAGGGCAGGTCCTGTGGGCAGGTCTTGGGGCCCAGATGTTGATCTTTATCAGGGGCCCCAAAACTTTTGATGGCAGCCCTGATCTCCACAGAGGCATGATCAGCTGTGGAGAGGTGAGTAGAATCACCTTTAATTTCTTGAGACGGGGGGACAGGGATCTAATGCCATGTTCCAGCACTATTGTGTCAGGAATGTATTTGTGTACTAGCCATTGCTGAGAACATCCCATAAGACTTCCTGTTTTGGAGATGCTCTGACCTAGTCGTCTAGTTATCACTGTTTGGCCTGTGTCAAAGTCACTGAGATCTTTTTACTTGCCCATTTTTCCTGCTTCCAGCACATGAAATTCAAGAACTGACTATTTACTTGCAGCCTTATATATCCCTCCCTTGACAGGTGCCATTGTAACAATATAATTAGTGTTATGTCTTTATGTTTGTATATTTGTAAGGGGCTTTGATTCTCACAGGGAGAAAAGCGCTATAAAAATCGCAAAATATTATATTATTATTATTATTCACATCATCTGTCAGTGGTTTTAATTTTGTGGCTTATCAGTGTATGATACATTCATTTGTCAAATATAAATTATAAGCTCTCTAGATGATTTTATCCCTGCAATGCCCAAGTAATTAAACTCGCTCTAGCAGTGGGTGCCTTATAATTCTGTGCCTACAAGCACCTGACATGTAAATCCAACCCAGCTGTCATTAACAAGATAATGTGTTTCAACCACCTTTTCAATCATTGGAGGACATTGAAGAACCTTTTCATGACTGCTGACTCCTTCGATCACCAAATCCCGTTACCCTTCCATTCCCAATAAGTAACGCAACACCATGTTAAGTGGGTAAGGGTAACGGCCACAGCTTTATTTAAACCAGCATAATCAAATACTGTCAGCTGCTGGTTTTACCCAGCAGGCAGGTACACTTTAAACTTCTTCCAGAGCCTCTTCAGCCTGTCCTTCGTCATCAACCAAATTCAGGCTGCGACTCCCCAAGCCCATCCGGGCATTATTCATTTACCAAACTTGCTGGCGCAGGAAACCCGCAGCTGTGACAAAATGAGAACAAAGAAAACACAACACAAAACAACAATTACAGAACAGAACAGTTGGGGAGGGTGGGTGGGGAAAGACACTGCCAGGCTCCCTCAGCATTGTTCACCAGTAGTCTGGTAATTTTTCCCAGAATTCCATGCTTTCAACTGTAAAAACAACTGTATCCTTTTGGTTGCTATGGCAACTCCTCAGGGCAGCAGTCATGCTCCCCCCTCCCTATTCGCTCCGGGGGTTGGCCTTGACTGCTGACTCCTTCGATCACCAAATCCCGTTACCCTTCCATTCCCAATAAGTAACGCAACACCATGTTAAGTGGGTAAGGGCAACGGCCACAGCTTTATTTAAACCAGCATAACCAAATACTGTCAGCTGCTGGTTTTACCCAGCAGACAGGTATACTTTAAACTTCTTCCAGAGCCTCTTCAGCCTGTTCTTCGTCATCAACCAAATTCAGGCTGCGACTCCCCAAGCAAGTCCGGGCATTATTCATTTACCAAACTTGCTGGCGCAGGAAACCCACCACCGCAGACCCCACCCCTACTAGAGGTAGGGGGATGCGTCCCCCAAAGCCAGCACCTGTGTCATTATTGCTTGTAACCACATTTTAAATGTATCCAAACCAACATGATTAAGATGTACCAAATCAGTATGCATAGCATTATGGTTATCTCCTTCTAGTTCAACATGAGGAATCACCAATCCACCCAAGCATTGTATGAATCGTGATATTGTCATGTTGAAGCAACATCCACCTCATTATATCCCTTTTTGCGTTGCGCGCTCTTGACCCAGGTAATAACCACCAGCGTGGATCAGCAGAATCAGCAGTATAACTGGTTCCGTCACATATAGCTGAAGCGATCTCTCCAGATAAAATTGCTGCCAGCGCAACCCCCTGATCCCACACCACCTAACATTGACCCGGTGATGAGTAATCCCAAGATCCTGGTCATACGACCTCTGGTCTACCTGACAAGCTGCCCAATAAATAAAAGAATGCCCAAGGATCCAAACATATAGAGAATATCTAGCAATAAAGAAATCAACCAAACATTAACCATACCCAGGCACCTATTAAAGGCCGAACATACAATCGAAAACCTGCTCATTCCCACCGACCCACCCTCCAAATGGAAGAGTCTGACAGACATAACCTGCTAGCCTGCAGAGTCAGACCGATGCGGAATGAATGAGTTGAATAACCACTATCATTTTTTATTTTTGTTTGGGAGTCCACTCCTAACAAGCGCAATACAGTATAATCCACTCCTAACGAGCGCAACACCAACATAAACATTCTAGTGAATAGATAATAACCCATATGCATGCACTGGAACGTAACTCCAATTATGGACGCTCCAATCCTAATCACTCTACCACTACCCGCTTGATCAGTATTAGATCGCCAAATTAGAAATTTCACTTCTTTTAAAACTAAAGAACCTCCTTCCTAAAAAGGGGTGACTGAGCTCTAGAACTCCACCAATCTGCCGACGCATAGAGTTGCATAAAAACACACAGAAAAGGCTACCCGAAACAGAATTACCTCCAATGGGAAAACATAAATACCAGGCAGGATACCTATATCTACCAGAAAGTGCACAAATACAGGATGCCCAACGACCGCCACCAGTTTACGTCTCTAACAGTGCAATAACCGCTGAACCACAAATGCTTTAGTCACATCTTCCCCTCACATGAAGTGCATTAAGATTGAAAGAGCTGACATACCCTGTTCCACTGACACGGATGTCCCTCAATGCCGCAAGTCAGAAAGAAAGGCTAAGTGGATAACAACCTACTTTCTGAAGAAGACCAACCAAATTGATCCCACACCGTCAAGTATGCTGCCCAAGACTTAGGAGACAGGGATCTCTCAATCAAGTCAGTCAAGTTCCAAAACTGAGGTTCCAGAAGAATTCAGGGCCCTCCACAAGCTTCTGCCTCTGGAGTCACTTCCTGAAATTCATCCTCCTGGAAGCGAGAAAGAGAGTCGGCAATACATTAGACACACCTGGCACCTGCACCCAAACAAATATTAAATTCCAAGCAATGCAGAACCAACCGTCGCAATAAAGCCCATCCCAGAAGAGAACCCAAAGATAACTGGTTAACGACATGAACCACACTAAGGTTTTTTGCATGGAAAAGAACCTGCTTCTTTGCCAAAGCTGAGACCCAGAGCTTGGCTGACACTACAATCGGGAATAGCACCAAAAAAGGAATCTGACCACGCCAACATCATAGCCCTCAGAAAAAGCACCAAAACCAACTGAGTTGCAGCCTCCGTAAACAGCTCAAAGGCCAAGTTAGACACTGTTTTACTGCGCAAAAATGTCTGACCATTGTAACCCACGAGGAACAAAACTCCAAACTCCCAAAAGGCAAGTAAAGTTAAAAGGTAGATGTATACCAACCACAGTCAAGGAAAGTAAGTGACTGAAAGCACGCCCCATGGGCATGACTTACAGCCAAAAATCAAATGGCCCTGTTGGGATTGTAGAATTCAAATAGCCCAATAGGGAGCCCCCTAGATATGACAACCTGAAGCTTAGTCTGTATCTAAATCCCCAGGAAGAAAAATCGTACTAGTTGGAACCCCAAAATCCGCCACAACCCTATGAAAGTGAAACAACAAGTCCATACAAACCTGAGAACCCGACTAGTGCAGAAAGAGATGGACAAACCACTACACTGTGATGAATTAGAAAACCGACAAACAAGAAGTCGTTGAGATAGTGAAGGAGGGAAGAACAGCCCGACACCCACGCCACGATCCATTCCAGCAAGGAACTGAAAAACTTAAAATATAAAAACAAGAAATCGAACAACCCATGAGAAGGCACATGTTGAAGAAAAATCACCCTGAAACTGACACCCCAACAGATGAAAACAATCAGGGTGACCTGGCAGCACCCGAAAAGCCGACTGGATATCAGACGTCGCCAACAGGGCCCCCGGGTACTACTCCACAAACCAAATCCAATGCTCGATCAAAAGAAGCGTATCGCACCCGACAGTCCTCCTTTGAAATCCCATTATGAACCGAGGACCCCGACGCATAAGACAGATTTCCTACAGCTCCACCTCCTCCCCTAGATCAGCTGCTAGGACCCCCTCCTTACCCCGAACCGAGGACAGGCTAGGCGTAACGACGCCTCCCCCGATGGAGTAAATGGGAATGCCTGAGACAGAGTGAGAGCCACGGCATCTGTCTTTCTGCCCTCAATGGCGTCCTCTCCCCAAGGAACGTAAACCTTGGATTCCGACATCGGGTGGGGTTTTCACCTCTTAAAACAACGGACAGCTGGGTGAGCCCCACCACAGTGGGAGCACTCATGCTTAAACATTAAAGAGCCAACGTTTAGGATAGTATAGTAGGGATAGTAGGTCCACATACACACCCTTAAGCATCTTTTCTCTCACCTCCAAAGACACATGTAACCCCAGGGGTGCAATGTCACAGACAGTTCCCCCTGAAGTACTCACCTCACTTGTACCTGAAGGGGGAGCCCCAGAGGGAAGCGCTGAGCCCTGCGCATGTCTGCTGCCCCAACGGTCGCTGCAGGAGCCGACCGGCCAAGCGCTAAGCACAGCAATTACACCAAGTCTCCTTGACCCTCCCCCACTAGCCCTTAGTCCCCCCTAATTCCTGCCAAGCGCAAGCGCACTCCAACTCACGGTTCAGGAGAAGGGGTCTCTCTATCCCAGGCTATAATTCCGGTCCTTCTTGCTGTGAGGGTTCTGCAGTCTGCCTACCTGCTGTTCTGCCAGTGGAGCGGAGGCTCACACCCCAGGGAGTTCCAGTCCATCCATGCCAGGCATGTGGAGGGGAATCCTGCGTCCCTCCCTGGTGCTCCTTGGCCTCCGGTCCAGAAGCTAGTGAGATCCTCCACCAGCACGTCACCACCCGCTGGCCTGCTCCACTTCTCCTCCGATTCCCCAGTCCAAGGAGTTCTGTGAATTCCGGATTCGACGGGGGCCTGTGACGTCTGCGTTGCGAGATTTGCAGACGTCACGTACGAGCCCCCCAAGTTCCGGCGAGAGGCGCTCCGCCTCTTCCTGCGTGCAGCTGCACACGCCAACGTCACTTCCACAGCCACCGGAAGAGAAGGGTGAGGACTGTGGGACCTCACCTTGCCTCCGGCGCCATCTTGGGGACCGCCATCTTGCTGCCCAGGCCCAGCCCGGCCAGGCTCCCTCAGCATTGTTCACCAGTAGTCTGGTAATTTTTCCCTGAATTCCATGCTTTCAACTGTAAAACCAACTGTATCCTTTTGGTTGCTATGCCAACTCCTCAGGGCAGCAGTCATGCTCCCCCCTCCCTATTCGCTCCGGGGGTTGGCCTATCTTAACTCTTTAAACTCCTGCCTTCTAAGATGACAATGCTACTTTGTTCAATTAGATTCAATAAAGTTTAGTCATTCAGGCTTTAGATGTTGATAGTAGTTTGTTTATCCTGTGTGGCTTCTCCTCATGAGCCAAAACGTGGTGTTGGTAGATGTTTAAAAGATAATCAGTAAACAAATTAGCAATCTGCTCCTCACACAGTACCTTTCAGTGATATATAGCTACAGGTTTAGGGACCATTGAAATATTAAATGATTGTCTCAAGTAGAACTTGAAATACTCTGAAATATAATAGATTATTAATTAAGGGTGGTAAACTGGGGCTCTGTTTACAAACTATGCTTAATCCTTTAATTTTATAATGGGCTTTTTCATATGCAGTTCTTTATTTTAGAAATATAGATTTAGGTTCTCATCATTACTCTGTCTGATTTTTTTTATTTTATTTATTTTTTAAATAGAAAAAAGTTTTTTTTTTTTTATTTTTATTTTTTTTACAATTTCATTTAAAAAAGTTCTCTATTTACTTTTGCAAATGTGTATAGTCATGTAGACAGTGGCTCTAGAGTTGCACACCTTGCCAGATGCTGTGCGGAGTGTGATAACGTTATCTTGTACGCTGTGTGATAGAACACACCCTGCCTGATATTATCCATGTACACACTGTTATACATCCTCCTTGTGCTATGGGAGAGAGCAGAGTCCCAGGATTGGCTAGCTGTTCAGTGGTCTGACAGCAGATGTCACTGCGTCTGGGTCATTCTTGCTTTCTCCAGGCTTCCCTTAGCTGTGTTCTCTTATGCTAATGTATTTAGCTGCAAAAGAGGGCATCTGCTATAAATCTGGCCTCCCCTGTGCGTGTCTGACAAAGCTCATGTGGCATTAGGTTACAATAGAGGAGGCCTCAGATCTCCATGAGATCACTCCTCATCTCTCTGTATATTTGCATTAATCTAGAGTTACCAGACCACATCTTTTAATGAGAACACACGCAAAGCATAAATCAGTCTACACCGTTTAGGAACATTACTTAAAACACACATCAACATGCTGCCATGGAGACTTTTTATTGTGATATTGAGTAAGCAACAAAAAAGCTTGGAATTCCTCTTTGGTGAACTATTTTTTCGATGACCAGAGAGTTACGTTGGAATATATTTTAAAGTGCCAGGCTAGTAATGTAATTTTTAAAAAAAATCTTTTTATTATAAGCAACTTGTTTTACACATACACAGCACTTTAGCAGAGCAAAAAGATGAATAAAAGTTATCTTGGGGATGTAATGCTTTTTACCATCATCCACATTTTTTGTGGCACTTAAAAGGCTGTGATTTGCTTCTTTCTTATGACTTATACAGACACTGCATTATATACAAAAATATGTCAAAATAAAAACACATTCAATGTTCCTGCTGCTGCTACATATTTCCAGGCAAGTAGTAGTTGCAGCATAAGATTTACCTGCACCAGTAGGTGGCTCCGGCCTCTCATTCTAGTCTGCTGGGTCAGAACTTGTCCCGGATAAGATACATTCAGGGTTATCCACTAGACTCAGAACTACTGGGAATGCAAAGTTAATTTAAAGTGAACTGACAGCTGAATGGAGAAATTGTCTAGTTTGGCTATTTATGCCTTGAATTTGAAATTCACTTTGAATTAACAACAATTCTCACTTTAGTGAATAACCCTGTGAATAAGTAAATAACAGAAATCATGTGGTTGTTATTAGCAGAGGGAGGGGTACCAAGGTGCAGATTTTTATGCTCTCTGAGTAAGACCCCTCTATACCCTCTATATAAGGTATATCCCTCTAAATTCATAACCCTCTTAAAACACACCTTATCCTTTAAACACCTCACTCTTTTACCACTAAAGCAGATTGAGCAGAGAGGGATTGTCTTGGGACACACATAAAATATATAATTAATTTATATAATAAAACTTCACACTCTCTTTTCTTAATTCTGATATTTCATTTGTTTAGTAGATAACTCCCTTATTTGTTACACTTATGTGGGATTGCCATATTTAAGGATACCAAATTAGAGAACTATCTACTAAACACATACACATGTATGTACATATACACATAACCACAGATATACACATACACACACAATTGGAGACCTGGACACACATACACACACAGACCTAGACACACACACCCAATCACAGACATACACACGCACACATACAACCACAGACCTATACACACAATCACAGACAAACACATACACAAAATCACACATACTCACATATACGCTTAATCACACATATAATCACAGACCTACACACACACACACACACACAATCACAGACACACAATCACATACATACACAAATCACATTCATAGACACACAGTCATTAAGTAATTAAGAGGTCCACCCAGCCTCCACTCTGGGATCCTCTCTCTGGTGACCAGTGGTTGCTGCTGTGATGGGATCACTGTGTTGTTCCTGCACATATCCCTTGCGCGCTCAGATGTAATGCCGATGCCCGGATGATGTCATATCCCAGCTGCCGGCTCAATGCAGGGTGCGGATGGGAGCTGTGCAGAAAGAGCACAGTAAGTAATGGGCTCTTTGCCTCCATCACCGTCCGGTCCTGTCCGCCCATTCCAGGTTGGTTCCCTGGTGTTACATATTCAGGGACACCAGGGAACTATCTCTAGCAAGTACACCATGGGCACATCATTAAAAATGTTCATGTGTGCTGAGTAATTTCATGGCACTAGAGCCATGTACAAAGATATAGCTTCACATTTATTGTTCATAATTAAATTCCATTCACAACATGATAATATCAAAAAGTATTCAAATGGTCCTGGTCTTTCTCCCACACCTTATACATGTTGTGTACCTAGATGCCCTTATTCATAGGTAGATCCTTACAAGAACAAATATAATTTTAAATACAGGGAGTGCAGAATTATTAGGCAAGTTGTATTTTTGAGGATTAATTTTATTATTGAACAACAACCATGTTCTCAATGAACCCAAAAAACTCATTAATATCAAAGCAGAATATTTTTGGAAGTAGTTTTTAGTTTGTTTTTAGTTATAGCTATTTTAGGGGGATATCTGTGTGTGCAGGTGACTATTACTGTGCATAATTATTAGGCAACTTAACAAAAAACAAATATATACCCATTTCAATTATTTATTTTTACCAGTGAAACCAATATAACATCTCAACATTCACAAATATACATTTCTGACATTCAAAAACATAACAAAAACAAATCAGTGACCAATATAGCCACCTTTCTTTGCAAGGACACTCAAAAGCCTGCCATCCATGTATTCTGTCAGTGTTTTGATCTGTTCACCATCAACATTGCGTGCAGCAGCAACCACAGCCTCCCAGACACTGTTCAGAGAGGTGTACTGTTTTCCCTCCTTGTAAATCTCACATTTGATGATGGACCACAGGTTCTCAATGGGGTTCAGATCAGGTGAACAAGGAGGCCATGTCATTAGATTTTCTTCTTTTATACCCTTTCTTGCCAGCCACGCTGTGGAGTACTTGGACGCGTGTGATGGAGCATTGTCCTGCATGAAAATCATGTTTTTCTTGAAGGATGCAGACTTCTTCCTGTACCACTGCTTGAAGAAGGTGTCTTCCAGAAACTGGGAGTTAAGCTTGACTCCATCCTCAACCCGAAAAGGCCCCACAAGCTCATCTTTGATGATACCAGCCCAAACCAGTACTCCACCTCCACCTTGCTGGCGCCTGAGTCGGACTTGAGCTCTCTGCCCTTTACCAATCCATCCATCTGGCCCATCAAGACTCACTCTCATTTCATCAGTCCATAAAACCTTAGAAAAATCAGTCTTGAGATATTTCTTGGCCCAGTCTTGACGTTTCAGCTTGTGTGTCTTGTTCAGTGGTGGTCGACTTTCATCCTTTCTTACCTTGGCCATGTCTCTGAGTATTGCACACCTTGTACTTTCGGGCACTCCAGTGATGTTGCAGCTCTGAAATATGGCCAAACTGTTGGCAAGTGGCATCTTGGCAGCTGCACGCTTGACTTTTGTCAGTTCATGGGCAGTTATTTTGCGCCTTGGTTTTTCCACACGCTTCTTGCGACCCTGTTGACTATTTTGAATGAAACGCTTGATTGTTCCATGATCACGCTTCAGAAGCTTTGCAATTTTAAGAGTGCTGCATCCCTCTGCAAGATATCTCACTATTTTTAACTTTTCTGAGCCTGTCAAGTCCTTCTTTTGACCCATTTTGCCAAAGGAAAGGAGGTTGCCTAATAATTATGCACACCTGATATAGGGTGTTGATGTCATTAGACCACACCCCTTCTCATTACAGAGATGCACATCACCTAATATGCTTAATTGGTAGTAGGCTTTCGAGCCTATACAGCTTGGAGTAAGACAACATGCATAAAGAGGATGATGTGGTCAAAATACTCATTTGCCTAATAATTCTGCACGCAGTGTAGTGCAAGTGAAAAACCTTTCGCTAATTAAAAAACCTTGGTAGTCACAGCAATACCATACTATGTTCCAACGCTATAGGCAAGGATAACCATAGGGTTAAAGGGGAATAGACTAACACTTCTAAATAAAAAAGAATACAAAGAAAGGTTAACAAATTTAAACCTATTTAGTTTAGAAAAACGTCGCCTGAGAGGGGATATGATAACATTATACAAATATATTCGGGGCCAATACAAACCATTGTGTGGAAATCTATTCACAAACCGGACTTTACATAGGACACGAGGCCATGCGTTTAGACTGGAAGAAAGAAGATTTCGTCTAATGCAAAGGAAAGGTTTTTTTACTGTAAGAACAATCAGGATGTGGAATTCTCTGCCTGAAGAAGTGGTTTTATCAGAGTCCATACAGATGTTCAAACAGCTACTAGATGCATACTTGCAAAGACAGAATATTCAAGGATATAATCTTTCAATGTAGGGTAATAACTGCTTGATTCAAGGATAAATCTGACTGCCATTCTGGGGTCAAGAAGGAATTTTTTGTCCTAGCTTGTTGCAAAATTGTGCTTCAAACTGGGTTTTTTTTTTTGTTTTGCCTTTTGGATCAACAGCAAAAAAAACAAATGTGAGGAAGGCTGAACTTGATGGACGCAAGTCTCTTTTTAGCTATCTAACTATGTAACTATGTAACTATGTAACAAAATAAATATAATAAACCAACCAATGAAAATTACCTACTTAATGTGAAATGCCTAAAAAATTAAAAAAATAATGATATTAGTGAAAACGTCAATACAGAAAATAAATATGTAATACAAAGTGGTTTAATTATAGATATTAAAGGGACACTCCAGGCACCAAAACAACTTATTCTAAATGAGGTTGTTATGGTGCCAACAGGCTCCTGAAGACACTCTTTTTTTTCCTCACGAGTTAACCCCTAAGTTGCCTTTAGCAGCGAAGTCCACTCCCCCCCCCCCCCCCAAGGCGGCATCCGGCTTTTGGTTTAGAGCAGTCAGCTGATGCACTCAGCCAATTAGTGACTTCCCATTCACTAAACTGGCTTGGAAACGTAGCCAGTTTTGTGAATGGAAAAGTTTGAGCATAGCTAAATCAGGCCACATGTTTTACAATTCCTGCTATTTACTGTAAATGGTAGAGAACAAGTAGGAAGGACTGGCACTCCAAAAGTTATAGCTGGGTGCATGCTACCAGAGACTCCTTACTAGAAACAGCATAGAAATAATTTTTTTAAAAAACTTGTAACCAGTCTTGTAATATTAGGAGACATTTATTCCACCAAAGGGGAGCCAGCAACCTTTCAACCTTTGAAGGTCTCTGGCAAACACCAAGGTTGATGGTTGGTTGATATCACTGACAAAGCTCAGGCTGCTAGGTGAGTAGCCATAATGTACGAGGTTTCCGTGGTAGCTCCTGTAAGTCCCTTGGAGCACAGAGAAGGAACAGATGCATTAGCAAGTTCAAGTCTGTATCCAAAGTCAGGGACCAGGCATTATGTTCCTGTTACTGTAATTATTTGGTAGGCACACCTCCTTTAATATGTAAAAATGTGTTCTATGTATGAGTATAATTATATCTTTATTATTTCATGTTTCTCCATTAGCTAATAAACCTGAAGATGGTAAAGAAAATTGGATCAGAATTACACAGATGATTCACTGCAGTAATGAACTGCCCATCGTTCATATAATATTACTTAGAATTATGCATGTCTGAGATTGCCATGGAAACAGTGACTTTTTTTTGCCTAGTCTCCCTATAAAAATAACACTATGGAGAGTTAGTGTTATCATCAGTAGCATATATAAACCCTTGTCACTTATGTTATGTTAGTACTGAGATAATTTACAAGAAAAGGTATGCCATTGCTGGTTGGGGTTTTATTCATTTAACAGTGAGTTGTGCTGAGTTAACAGAGTTATAACATTTACAAAATAGAATTATCGGGGTTATTTACTTCAGACTGAACTATACCTTATAGGGCAAACCACCTGGCGGTATATGGGAACATTCAAACTGCAAAATCAAGACATCCTTCACACTATTCAACAATGTCCAGATTTTTGCAATTCAAAAATAAAAAGCCTGTGGGGGTCAATAAGACCACCATGTTATTATGTTATTATTATAAGAGAAGTTGTGGCAGGTGTTGGAATATCTACTGAACTTTTAAAACTAGCAACTGGGAAGCCAATGCTGTTAAGTAATGCGGGTAGTGGGGATGATCACTGTCCTCCTCCTTGCCCCAACCAGTGTTCTGTGGTTGGGGGCTATTATAATATAGGGCTCCTTGGTCCCAAACTATTGGTGACAAGTAATGGTCCCTAATTAAAATGTATTATTATTTATTGGCCTCTCTCAATAACTGTAAAAAAAACACATTTACCTTTAGAAGTCTTCTTTCTTTAGTCCTAAAAAAAGCCATGAAACATTATATTCCAACGGTACTATTAAAATAAAAAAGAACATAAAAAGTGACCATACAAACTCTCATGTACCTAGGGTTGCAAGGGGTTCTTATTTTCTTGGGTGTGAATTCTACCATGGGCATTAGTTGTGTTCCTAACTTGCATACACTTTACGTTTTTGAAACAATGTTTAAAAGGGACTTTGGTCTAGGGGGAAAACAAATATTTTTTTCACTCAATCCACCTATTTTTGTTGACATGAGTGATATAAACTAATGGCTTACAACTGTTAGTTTTGGAGGGACGGAAGGTTGTTACCTGCAAGAAAACACCAGTGGTTATGGGGAGAGAACTTCATGGGGAATTGTAGGTACTATTCATCAAGCTATTGAATGCTAATGACCCTCTTCAAGTATAAATACCGGTATCTAGCTGCAATAGGTGTGTTCTGTCTAATCCCTACATGTAGTTATCACTGGCTATGAGTCATCCTCAAAAGCAATATGATAACAGGGGCGCTCAGCTGAAGTACAAGCAGCCTTTACACAAACCATGCAAAAAAAGTGACGAAAAAAGAAAACTACAAACAAGTGATACCTGCAGGAGGTCAGTTTTTACACAAAGAGGGCTTACCCTGGATTGACTCCCTGAAAGTAGATTACCACAGAAAAATAGCAACTGTTTTCCCTACAGGTACTATAACAAACAAACAATTAGTTTAAGCAAGTGTCTGAAATCTTTCCATGAGAACAGGTTTCACAATGGCACAATGCCTTTCACTAAACAAATAATGAGGAGCACCAGCATGGAATGACAGGGCAATCTTCGGAACCACCCAGGATTTCATCATAGAATCCGATGCGCGCAGGCTCAGCTGGGGTACGCATTGTGGTCTCACCTCTACAGATGGAAAATGGTCCTCACACTCCTGGCAGGGTTGTTCGCCCTTCAAAACCTCCTCGGGGGCACAACCAATTGTTCCATCTTGCTTCTCATGGACAATATCTCGGCGGTCTGCTACGTCAACCATCTGGGTGGCACGAGATCCTCGATACTAACGAACCTAGAGAAAGAGTTTTAGCACTTCTGCCTGGATCGCAACATATCTGTACAAGCGGAATACCTTCTGGGTTTATCCAACATTGTAGTAGATTGGAATTCCAGACATCTGCAAGACAACAGTGCCTGGTGACTGAACCACACAATATTCCTGCAGTTCGAACAACGTTGGGACCTGATGCATAACGACCTCTTTGCCTCCTGGTTGAATTCTCAACTCCCGTCATTCTTCAGCTGGAGACCTGACCCAGACGCCCTGGCGGTGGAAGCCTTCCTCCAACATTGGCCGAACAAACGACTCATTTCCTCCCTTCTCTCTACTGGCTCGCTCCCTAATACTTCTAAAATTCTCCCAAGCATCACCGGTCCTGATAGCGCCGTTCTGGACGGCACTGCCTTGGTTCCCTTTGCTCATGGAAATGTCTATCGACCTTCCCAGACTAATCCCTGGATCCATGAACCTACTATTGGATCCCGGGGCATCTCAGACTTCTGGCGTGGCTCCTCTCCGGGGATCTTGGGTCGTGCCGAATGTTTCACAAGCAACTCTTGACTTATGGACAGGAGCTTGAGCTCCAGGAACAAGAAGAACCTATACTCATGCCTGGAACACATGGAGTGGTTGGTGAAAAAAATGCTCCCAAGCATCACCGGTCCTGATAGCGCCATTCTGGACGGCACTGCCCTGGTTCCCTTTGCTCATGGAAATGTCTATCGACCTTCCCAGACTAATCCCTGGATCCATGAACCTACTATTGGATCCCGGGGCATCTCAGACTTCTGGCGTGGCTCCTCTCCGGGGATCTTGGGTCGTGCCGAATGTTTCACAAGCAACTCTTGACTTATTGACAGGAGCTTGAGCTCCAGGAACAAGAAGAACCTATAATCATGCCTGGAACACATGGAGTGGTTGGTGCATGGAACAACATGTGGATCCCATATGTGCTTCTGTAAACCATATCTTGAGTTTCCTTACTGCCCTGTATGACCAAGGTTTGGCCTATCGCACGATAAATGTATATAGATCGTCGATCTCAGCTGGTCACAACGGAATGGATGGTTTCCAGGCTGGGAAACACTTGTTGGTCTGTCACCTTCTGCGAGGCATTAGATTTGCTCGTGCACCCCAACCCCGATACACGGCTCTGTGAAACGTCAACCTAGTTCTTCATCTGTTGGAGGATTGGCCTATGAACCCGAACCTTATGCTCAGACAAATATCTGCAAAATTGGCAATGCTCTTGTGTTTAATGTCCTGCAAAACGGTGTCAGATGTCCGAGCTCTGGATATCGACGCTATCGATGTTCCTTCACTCCGACCTTTGTTTTGTTTAATATCACCAGACGTACGAAAATGAAGATTACTTAAGTCTTCTACCCCTCTTTTCCTCATAATGTTAATCTCTGCCCGGTGGCATGCCTCCAGGAGTATGAACTACAGACTCAGTCATTCAGGAACCCAACACACCACAACTTGTTCCTGGCTCTGAAAAAACCTCATCAACCAGTATCCACGGTGACTTGGCCAGCTGGGTGAAATGGATAATGTTGTCTGCTAACATTGACACATCAATTTATGGAGCTCATTCTACCAGAGGTGCTATGACTTCAAAAGCATTCACATTGGGTTGTAGACTTGAGGACCTTCTCCGCACAGCTGATTAGTCTTGAGAATCGACGTTCAAAGATTACTATTTTCGTCCAGCAGAATACATCTCTTCTATGGTTATTTCAAAGCTTTAAACTAGCCTAATATGAGCCTCTGTGTCCTTTAATAAAATTACCAGATTTTACTAATTACATGACGTAAAGTCAGGATTTTATTAAGGACATGTAGGTGAGTATTAGCCCACCCAGAAGACAGGTAAGTCTTATGTTTTGTCTTCCCACCCAGTTTTCGACATCATGCATAGTTTTGACTTGACTTTAGTTTGGGTTACCGAATACTTAGAATCATTTTGTCTTTTGCTGGACTCATGTGACATGTTCAGTTTTATATGTTTTAATTGTCACAGATACAAATGTACGACATCAGTATTTGAACATATTTTACCACCTGTTTCTCTGTCTCTTACAGCTTGAACCTTTACAATAGGTTAATCAGGACCGTTTTTCTTCCCATTGCAAGAAAGAGGAGTGACTTAGGGTCACATGGAAGTATATGGAATGAGGACTGCTCCCATAGGTTGAATATGTTATATGGTTAACCCTTTAAGGGTATTTGTTTTTGATTTCTTTCAATATCTTAATATTCTTTATTTTCTGCTGAGGAATAAAGAAAGAGATAAAAGCCTAATACTCACCAAAGTGTCCTTAATAAAATCATGACTTTACGTCATGTAATTAGTAAAATCTGGTAATTTTCACTGTTTTATTTCATAACATACATTCCAGAGAAGTGACAGTTCCCCTTTAATGTCAAAGTCTCTAAGAAACGTAATCCAAAAAAAACAACAAAAAAACATAGAATAGAAGTGTGTGTGTCTAGTCAATTCATGTGGCAAATGAAACAGTTTAATGTCTATGTGAGATACTTTCTTCCTTTCTACGTGGGGTAAGTAGATATATATGGATACTTCAATGTATGATATAAATGGTAACACTCTCACCAAATGTAGTCGTTAGTTGTCCAGTGTCCTTATAACATTGTTAAGTCAGTTATGTCTGCTGGTATAGTCCTTTCAGATATGACTGAGTCAATTATCCCAGCATCAAACACTGCATTCTGAAGTCACAGGTGGAGTTCTCAACTATAGGCAGCTACGCATAAAGAAGCTAAGCCCTTCAAAGGCCTGGTTTTCTCAATGCTCCACTAGCTGATATGTGAAAGAATCAGAGTCTGCTGAAAAGGTTAGTAGAAAAGCTTATTTAATTTTCTTATTGGGCCAGGAATGTACTACTGTGTTCCATGAGAGAAATCCCTTGCAAGGTGTGCAAAGGCAGGTTAGCTTACCACAAAACATGTCCATTGCTTTTCATGATGCAGTGGAGAAGTCATAACAAATGCATCAGTAAAACCACTAGACTGTCTTAGTAGACCCTGCTAAAGTTTCCCATCATAGAATCCAGGAGCACAAAACGAAGTATGCAGCAAAACACATTTGGTTTTTAAAGTAAACCTTTTGGCACAGACAGCCTTCTTGTAGAAAAGTAAATTTGACTATGTAGTGATAGCTATTACCTGGTTCCTCTAATGCAGGTATCTTCTGGTGCTTTGACTATGTCAAATAACTAAGAAATACATGTTGAGTCTCATGATGACCCTTGTCATTCACTGCTGCAACTCTCATTGTAGTGTTACCAAACCGAATTAATCTATCTCATGTAATGTTACCGAATCTGAATTAAAGTTAAATGTTAAACATATATTATGTGATGATACAGGTGAGAATGTGGAAATCTTATGGGTAGAAATTTGCATATGGGGAAACAGTGGGCATTCATTAATAGTCGTAATATGTTACAAACCACTAAACATTAATACATATAGGGAAGGACAACTGCTATCTCAAATTAATAAGACTAGCACCTGGGTAATTCCCTAATACCAGGAGATTTTCATTATGCAGAATTTGACTGGGCCAGAGGGACTAGTAGTACAGACAAGGGAAACAGTTTTTTGAATCTGTTCAATGACACTTTTAAATCTCAGTTAGTAGAGGTACCAACTAGAAGAGATGTTTCAAAAAACAAACAGAAGGGAAGTGTTGGTCATCTAAAAAACAGAAATTGTAACACGGCAGCAAACAATTACAAATAACCATTATCATGGAGATTAATTTAACACCACAAAAAAATAAAAAAATAAAATAGAAACAGCCAAAATATAGTGGCGCCAAATATATTCACTCAGCACTGTCTGTAATAAAAACTTTCTATATGCAGGATAAAATGCACCAAGTATATACAGAGAATGTCATTACATATAAACAAGAGTAATGAATCCGGAGAAAAGGAAATCCATCAGAAAATGCAGGCTGGATCCCAGTAGAGTATATCAGAACCCACCTAAAATAAAGATAAAAATTCTATTTATCCAATAAAAGACCCAGTCCCCTAAAAGTGTTTGAAAAGATAGTACATACTATAAAACTAGTATATAAACTGTAACGGACCGTTTCGCTCAGCAGAGGATAAAAACCGTTTAGGCGATAATCCCCTTTCCCATAGACCCACAGCTACTGCAAGCACCAATCTCCCGAACTGCAAACTGTACGAATCTTCCAACTCCCGAACTGGAAACACACGAACCCTGGAATAGCTGAACAGGAAAAGCATACAATCCGCTTACACTCCTGGCAGTCAGCATACAATCCAATTCCCCCAATAACAAGACGACACTTCGTTTTGAGGGTCAAGCAGAATCTGAGGTGCTGGCACACCCAGCCTGGTTTTTATTGCGGTTGTTACAAATACAGGTCTGCCCACAGGGAGGTATAAAACAACCACTCACACATCAGTTACATCCCACATATTCCCTCCCCTTATCCTGAGAAGAAACTCAATTATACATACAGTTAAAACATACTTTCTACCCAACTTTCATAACTCTAAAACCATACATCACATTCACATAAAAATACATATCCACAATCAATCCATTCAGGGGAACAACATATTAAAAAATGGCATGAATCAGACCAGGGGTTCAAAAGTTAGTAAAGTATCTTTTAAAACCCCTGCCAGCATGCCTTTCCGGCTCAGACCGGTTTTACAGAGCCCTCTCTCCTGGAGACAATGGAGAAGTAATCCAATTACCTCCCAGGATAGAGACAGACTCCATTGAGCACATGGGGACACAAAGACAGTAAAACACTTTAACCCCTTAAGGACCAAACTTCTGGAATAAAAGGCAATCATGACGTGTCTCACATGTCATGTGTCCTTAAGGGGTTAAAATACATAAAGTCACCTTTTACACATAACACACAGACATTTCACATATCCCCAGATAGCTGGGATCTGAGCGCACAAAACTATCGAATAGCGCGCAGATCCTATTCACACAGTTCAATTGCCATGGAGCCGAAGTCTTTAACTACACGAATGGGCTCCCTGGCATAGCTATCTGCTATCTACCACAACCAGAGGACATAGTCTGAAATTAGAAGGACAAAGGTTTAAAAACAATATCAGGAAGTATTACTTTACTGAGAAGGTAGTGGATGCATGGAATAGCCTTCCAGCTGAAGTGGTAGAGGTTAACACAGTAAAGGAATTTAAGCATGCGTGGGATAGGCATAAGGCTATCCTAACTATAAGATAATGCCAGGGACTAATGAAAGTATTTAGAAAACTGGGCAGACTAGATGGGCCGAATGGTTCTTATCTGCCGTCACATTCTATGTTTCTATGTTTCTATCTGGGTTAACACATTCACATAAAGTCGGGTCCATAGTCCAAAGGCAAGAGGCGGGTAAGCAGCCCCCTCCAAGGACGTGGCGAGGTCGGTTTCGCCACACTTCTCCCCTTTACCCCCCAGACTAACAGGGTATCTGACCTCCTGCCTTTCAGTGCCCTGGTTAGCCCAGCAACCCACCCACGAAGCACAAACAGCAGTACCTCCCACCCACAATAAATGTTTACTCCACCTGGATAAAGTAGCAGCTTGTCCAGGTCCAGGTTCCTCACCACGGCTGTGCGGGGAGCTGGTAGACTGCCTTGGTGGGTTGCTGAGTGGGCAGAGACCAGCGGTACTCTGCCCTGGTGCAAGCGCTACCACTGAAGTAGCCTGATTGGAGCCTGGTTGTGGAAGGAGGAGACCGACCATCTCCCCTCTGGGTACACAGCTCTGGGGCTGGGGGACAGGACCGACCGTCCCTACCCCTTGTGCTGCAAGTGCAGAGACTACGGTCCCATCTGCACTGTTGGGGGGTGTAACATCTCTCCTTGGTGGGTTAGGCTGCCGCTGGAGAGAGGGTGTAACAAGCTCATCTCCCTGACACTCTCTCTGCTGGTGGAGAGGGGGACCAGCTGTCTCCCCTTTCAATATTTTGTCCTGCTGCTGGGGTGCGAGACTGACGGTCTCTGTTCCCTGCAGGACACTCTGCCGCTGGGGAGGAAGGACGGCACCTTTTGCTCCCTGGGGTACACACTGCTGCTGGGGAGGAACTCTATTGAGCACATGAGGACACAAAGACAGTAAAACACTTTAAAATACATAAAGTCACCTTTTACACATAACACACAGACATTTCACATATCCCAGATAGCTGGGATCTGAGCGCACAAAACTACAGAATAGCGCGCAGATCCTATTCACACAGTTCAATTGCCATGGAGCCGAAGTCTTTAACTACATGAATGGGCTCCCTGGCATAGCTATCTGGGTTAACACATTCACATAAAGTTGGGTCCATAGTCCAAAGGCAAGAGGTGGGCAAGCAGCCCCCTCCAAGGACACGTGGCGAGGTCGGTTTCGCCACATAAACCAAGTATGAATAAGCGCTCAATATCAATCAGAGGCTAGCAGCAATTCACCAACAAGGTGTTCCTTCACCCTTGTGAAATAAATAGTGAAAACAAAATGTAGGAGGTGATCAGCACTTAAAATAAATATATATTCATACGATACAAATGCTGCTTCTAGTATATAAAGCTATGGGTATAGGACAAGAGACAAATTATGTTGCAGTACTATTGGTGATAATTGGAAGGAGTATAGATAAGCAAATTGCACACTCATACTTTTTAGAGCTGTCTCAGCTCTATTTGTTCATTTATTTATTTATAAAATATTTTACCAGGAAAGATACATTGAGATTTCTCTCGTTTTCAAGTATTTAGAAGGTATGGATGGAATAATCCCCGTCTATGGAAATAAGTGGAGGGTCTTTAGGGCTTGGATTCAGAGTTATGCAGGCATCAGGTAAAAGAAACACAAGAGAAAATCCAATGGTATAGTATGTACAGGTAAATGGTATATTGGAGGAAAATATCCTACTTACGTAACCCAGTGCAATGACCTGCTCTGGTGTGAAGAGCGTGAGGTGGAACAATCCCCACCTATGGATATATGGAGGAACCTAAAGGATGATGAAGGCTGTATGAAGGATATACTCCACAGGTAAGTATATAAAATATAAATATTACCTTATTGTATAAAAAAGCTGGAAACAACAGCTATATTAATAAAAACAAACAAGTATAAAAAAACAAATGTGGGTATAGGAGGCCTCACTTGACGTGTTTCGGAGTAGCTTTATCAAATGTGGATGGTATTCTGTTGAAAAACTGCTTTTTATATGTTCCCGGTAGTGATGTACCGAACGGTTCGCAGCCGAATAGTTCCTGGCGAACATAGAGTGTTCGCATTCGCCACGGCGGGCGAACATATGCGCGGTTCGATCCGCCCCCTATTCGTCATCATTGAGTAAACTTTGACCCTGTGCCTCACAGTCAGCAGACACATTCGAGCCAATCAGCAGCAGACCCTCCCTTCCAGACCCTCCCACCTCCTGGACAGCATCCATTTTACATTCATTGTGAAGCTGCATTCTTAGTGAGAGGAGGGACAGTGTAGCTGCTGCTGATTTGATAGGGAAATTGATAGCTAGGCTAGTGTATTTAGTGTCCACTACAGTCCTGAAGGACTTATCTGATCTCTGCTGTAGGGACAGCACCCCAAAAATCCCTTTTAGGGCTAGAACATCAGTCTGCTTTTTTTTCCTGTGTAATCTAATTGCAGTTGCCTGCCTGCCAGCTTCTGTGTCAGGCTCACAGTGGATACTGTGCCCACTTGCCCAGTGCCACCACTCATATCTGGTGTCACAATAGCTTGCATTTAAAAACAAAAACAGTTTTTTCACTGTTATAGATTGAATAGCAGTTAGTTGTCTTCAAGCGTGTGTGTCAGGCCTACAGCGTCTACTCTGCGAACCTCTGCCAGTGCACAGTGCCACTCATATCTGGTGTCACAATAGCGTGCATTTAAAAACAAAAAAATTGTTTTCACTGTAATAGATTGAATAGCAGTTAGTTGTCTGCAAGCGTCTGTGTGTCAGGCCAACAGCGTGTACTCTGCCAACCTCTGCCAGTGCACAGTGCCACTCATATCTGGTGTCACAATAGCGTGCATTTAAAAACATTTTTTTTTCACTGTTATAGATTGAATAGCAGTTAGTTGTCTTCATGCGGGTGTGTCAGGCCTACAGCGTGTACTCTGCCAACCTCTGCCAGTGCACAGTGCCACTCATATCTGGTGTCACAATAGCTTGCATTTAAAAACAAAAAAGTTTTTGACTGTAATATAATAGCAGTCAGTGTCCTTCATAAGTGTGTGTCAGGCCTACAGCGTGTACTCTGCCAACCTCTGCCAGTGCACAGTGCCACTCACATATGGCGTCACAATAGCGTGCATTTAAAAACAAAAAATGTTTTTGACTGTAATATAATAGCAGTCAGTGTCCTTCATAAGTGTGTGTCAGGCCTACAGCGTGTACTCTGCCAACCTCTGCCAGTGCACAGTGCCACTCATATCTGGTGTCACAATAGCTTGCATTTAAAAACAAAAAACGTTTTTGACTGTTATCTAATAGCAGTCAGTGTCCTACAAGCGGGTGTCAGGCCTACAGCGTGTACTCTGCCAACCTCTGCCAGTGCACAGTGCCACTCATATCTGGTGTCACAAAAGCTTGCATTTAAAAACAAAAAAAAGCTTTTGACTGTAATATAATAGCAGTCAGTGTCCTTCATAAATGTGTGTCAGGCCTACAGCGTATACTCTGCCAACCTCTGCCAGTGCACAGTGCCACTCTTATCTGGTGTCGCAATAGATTGCATTTAAAAACCCCAAAACTTTTTTCACTGTTATATATTGAATAGCAGTTAGTTGTCTGCAAGCGGGTGTCAGGCCTACAGCGTGTACTTTGCCAACCTCTGCCAGTGCACAGTGCCACTCAGATCTGGTGTCACAATAGCTTGCATTTAAAAACAAAAAAGTTTTTGACTGTAATATAATAGCAGTCAGTGTCCTTCATAAGTGTGTGTCAGGCCTACAGCGTGTACTCTGCCAACCTCTGCCAGTGCACAGTGCCACTCTTATCTGGCGTCGCAATAGAGTGTCAGGCCTACAGCGTGTACTCTGCCAACCTCTGCCAGTGTACAGTGCCACTCATATCTGGTGTCACAATAGCTTGCATTTAAAATAAAAAAAATTTGACTGTATTATAATAGCAGTCAGTGTCCTTCATAAGTGTGTGTCAGGCCTACAGCGTGTTCTCTGCCAACCTCTGCCAGTGCACAGTGCCACTCATATCTGGTGTCACAATAGCGTGCATTTAAAACCCAAAAACTTTTTTCACTGTTATAGATTGAATAGCAGTTAGTTGTCTGCAAGCGGGTGTCAGGCCTACAGCGTGTACTCTGCCAACCTCTGCCAGTGCACAGTGCCACTCATATCTGGTGTCACAATAGCGTGCATTTAAAACCCCAAAACTTTTTTCACTGTTATAGATTGAATAGCAGTTAGTTGTCTGCAAGCGGGTGTGTCAGGCCTACAGCGTCTACTCTGCCAACCTCTGCCAACCTCTGCCAGTGCACAATGCTACTCATATCTGGTGTCACAATAGCTTGCATTTAAAAACCAAAAAAAATTTTTGACTGTAATATAATAGCAGTCAGTGTCCTTCATAAGTGTGTGTCAGGCCTACAGCGTGTACTCTGCCAACCTCTGCCAGTGCACAGTGCCACTCTTATCTGGTGTCGCAATAGATTGCATTTAAAAACCAAAAAACTTTTTTCACTGTTATAGATTGAAAAGCAGTTAGTTGTCTGCAAGCGGGTGTCAGGCCTACAGCGTGTACTCTGCCAACCTCTGCCAGTGCACAGTGCCACTCATATCTGGTGTCACAATAGCGTGCATTTAAAAAAACCAAAACTTTTTTACACTGTTATAGATTGAATAGTAGTTAGTTGTCTTTATGCGTGTGTGTCAGGCCTACACCGTGTACTCTGCCAACCTCTGCTACTGCACAGTGCCACTCATATCTGGTCTCACAATAGCGTGCATTTAAAAACAAAAAAACTTTTTTCACTGTTATAGATTGAATAGCAGTTAGTTGTCTTCAAGCGGGTGTGTCAGGCCTACAGCGTGTACTCTGCCAACCTCTGCCACTGCACAGTGCCACTCATATCTGGCCTCACAGTAGCTTGCATAGTACCACTAATCCAAAAAAAAATGACAGGCAGAGGCAGGCCACCCCGCAGGGGCCGTCGTGGTCGTGGTGCTGTGATTCCCTTTTGCCCTAGAATAATGCCCAGTTTTCAGAGGCCACGTACCCTGAACTTGAAAAGTTCTGAGGACATAGTTGACTGGCTAACACAGGACACCCAATCTTCTGACAAACCTAGTCAGTCGCACCGAAGGCACCATCAGCGACATCATACCATTTGTTTTCTTCCTGGAGCGTGCCCTGCGAAGAGTGCTGGATCAGGCCGTAGATGAGCGTGAAGAGGAAGAGTTGTGGTCACCATCACCACCAGAAACAGCCTTATCAGCATCGCTTGCTGGACCTGCGGCAACGCTGGAAGAGGATTGTGGGGAAGAGGAGGAATGTGGCTTTGAGGAGGAGGAGGAAGACCAACCACAACAGGCATCCCAGGGTGCTCGTTGTCACCTATCTGGTACCCGTGGTGTTGTACGTGGCTGGGGGGAAGAACATACCTTCATTGAGATCACTGAGGAGGAGGAACGGGAAATGAGTAGCTCGGCATCCAACCTTGTGCAAATGGGGTCTTTCATGCTGTCATGCCTGTTGAGGGACCCTCGTATAAAAAGGCTGAAGGAGAACGACCTGTACTGGGTGTCCACGCTACTAGACCCCCGGTATAAGTAGAAAGTGGCTGAAATATTACCAAATTACAACAATTAAAAATTATGCTTTACACAGCGTATAAGGGTGATGTCACAGCACAACGGGAATCTAACAGGGGAAGAGGTGAAAGTAATCCTCCTCCTCCCACGACCACGCCGGCAAGTGACCCTATGTAGGAGGAACAGTCCCTATTCTGCTCTGTGTCAGTGTGTATCAGGGTCCCTGAGGACAGGTGTCAATCCATATCTGCCAAGTGACCCTATGTAGGGGTATCAGTCCCTATTCTGCTCTGTGTCAGTGTGTATCAGGGTCTCTGAGGACAGGTGTCAATCCATATCTGCCAAGTGACCCTATTAAAGGGGAACAGTCCCTATTCTGCTCTGTGTCAGTGTGTATCAGGGTCTCTGAGGACAGGTGTCAATCCATATGTCAAGGTGTCAATATGTCATATGTCAGGTGTCAATCCTGGTAGGGATCAACCGATTATCGGTTTTACCGATATAATCAGCCGATATTTGGTATTTTCTGCAATATCGGTATCGGCCAATAAAGGTACCGCTATTGCCGATAATACCTCCTAGAAACACCGGGCTCATTACCAGTCCGGCGGTCCTGAGGGAGCCGGCAGCAAGCTGTTACTTACCTCTCAGCAGCTCCTCCAGCTCCCCAGTGTAAATCTCGCGAGACTTGCAGCCATCAGAGTGTTGCCATGGGTTACCATGGCAACTCTCCACGTGGCACGCAGGCCGCAAGAGTTACACTGGGGAGCTGGAGGAGCTGCTGAGAGGTAAGTAACAGCTTGCTGCCGGCCCCCCCACTGCTCAGCCCATACCGCTGGACCACCAGGGATAAACATTTCCCCCCTCCCTGGCCAGACAACAAGCAGGGAGGGGGGACAACATTTTTTAAACATAAACATTAAAAATTAAAATAAAATATAAACATTAAAAATTTAAATAAAAAATGCCTTTCCACTCTCCCCCATTTTACACAAATCACATCCCTTCAGGAAAAGACACACACTCTGCATTATATACACACACTACACACTCTGTATATAATGCAGAGTGTGTAGTGTGTGTATATAGTGTAGTGTGTGTATATAATGTAGTGTGTATATAATGTAATGTAATGTAGTGTGTTTGTATATAATGCACACACTACACATTCTGCATTATATACACACACACACTACACTACATTATATTAAATACACACACTACACACTGTATTCATTATATACACACACTATACAAACACACTGCATTCACTTTACGCACACTACACACACTGCATTCACTATACGTACACTACACACACTGCATTCACTATACACACATTACACACACTGCGTTTGCTATACACAATGCACTCACTTTACGCACACCACACACACACACACTGCATTCACTTTACACACCACACACTACATTCACTATACACACACTACACAAACACACACACTCTGCATTCATTATATACACACTACACAAACAGTCACTGCATTAACTATACACACTACACAAACACACCCTGCATTCATTATATACACACTACACAAATACACACAGCTCCACTGTCTAAACACACTGTATCCACTGCATGTGGCTTGTATATTTTGTGCATTTACCTTTAGAAATAGTTTATTTTTTCAAAATGGTAAATGCACAGAATATTGGCAAGTTATCGGCTATCGGCCTGAAAGTTAACAGATTATCGGTATCGGCTCTAAAAAATCAATATCGGCCGATCCCTAGTTCCCGAGTAGCAATATAGCGGGTTCCGGTATTCATACAGCAATTTCCGTTTTTCAGAAGGTTGATGAAATAGGTCCAGGTTCCTGGATTGAAGGTAATTGGACATCGCAAGAAGTGATGTGTACAGAAGTCTTTTGAGCGCCATTTTGGTTAAGGGCAATAGTCCGTTTTATATGCAATTATGCCGAAAAGGGGAAATCATGACTATTGAAGAAAACTATGCATAGTACATATACCATACAATCACAGGCTCACAGTGAGAAATCATTTCAATAAATAGATAATTGTATGGGTAAAAAAACGGAATGTGTGCCATTATATCAGCAGTTATGTGGCTACTGGCAATAAAGGCTAAATATATTCTAGATGATTAAAAACATACAAATAATTTTTTAGAGAGGGCTAACTAGAATATCTTCAATTTGCAACATTCCATTTTTTCATCCATATATAGTGTATATATTATGGACATTGCTGTATGAATACTGGAACCCGCTATATTGCTACCCGGGAAAATATTAAAAGCCGTCTTTCAACAGAACGCCATCCACTTTTGATAAAGCTACAGCGAAACGCGGCAGGTTTTAAGTAAGGACTCCTATACCCACAGTTTTTTTTATACTTATTTGTTTTAATTAATATAGCTGTTATTTCCAGCTTTTTTATACAATTAAGTAATACATGTTTTTGTATATATACTTACCTGTATCCTTCATACAGCCTTTATCATCCTTTCGGTTCCTCCATATATCCATAGGTGGGGATTGTTCCACCTCACGCTCTTCACACCAGAGCAGGCCATTGCTCTGGGCTATGTAAGTAGGATATTTTCCTCCAATATACCTGTACATACTACACCATTGGATTTTCTCTTGTGTTTCTTTTACATGATGCCTGCATAACTCTGAATCCAAGCCCTAAAGACCCTCCACTTATTTCCATAGATGGGTATTATTCCGTCCATACCTTCTAAATAGAGCCGAGACAGCTCTAAAAAGTGTGAGTGTGCAATTTGCTCATCTATACTCCTTCCAATTATCACCAATTGTACTGCACAAATATTTGTCTCTTGTCTTATACCCATAGCTTTATATACTAGAAGCAGCATCTGTACCGTATGTAAAAATATACATTTATTTTAGGTGCTGATCACCTTCTACATTTTGTTTATACTATAAAACTAGACAGGATAATATGGTCTGAACATGATTCAATTCTCTACAGAGGGATTTGGATAAATTTGAGGACTGAGCAAGCAAGTGGCAGATGAGATTCAATACACATAAATCAAAGTCATGCATTTTGAAGTAACCCACAAGCAAAGTATACCTTAAATGGGGTTGAGTTATGGATAACCTTAAATGAAAAAGACTTGGGAACAATTATAGATAACAAACTAGGCAACAATGATCATCTGCTGTTGCAAAGTCTAGAAAGATGCTGCCATGTATAAAAAGGGGTATTGATTCACATGATCAAAATATAATTTTGCCTCTGTACTAATCAATGGTAAGATCCCAACCTTAAACATGTGGTGCTATTTTATTTTTTAAAAAGGGCCTAGGTGTGTTTTTTTTTTTTTTTTTTTAGGCCGGTTGGGGGTGGAGGACAAAATACTGGAGGATATACTTAATCTATACATGAACACATTGTTGATCCAAGGAGAAATCTGATTGCTATTATGAACTCATGAAGATTTATTTTTCCATTTTTGTGGCAGAATTGCCCATCACTTCAAACTAGGTTGTTGCCCTATTTTGGATCAACAGCACAAAAAGATAAGTTTTAACGGTTGAACTTGATGGACTTGAGTATTAGTTCAACCTAGATCAACTATGTATGCATGGGGGCTTTGATTTGTGAGTAGATGTCAGCAATTGCTATGTATATCACAGGAGTTGTTCTCCACCACCTTAATATGGCCAATCATATTACAATAAATAGCCATATATAACTTTAGTGACAGGCACAGTAATTTTTTTTTATTTGAGCGTGCCTCATGGTGTACTCCTTCAGTAAGAATAGTAAGAATAATTATTTAAATTTAGACTATGTTACATACATGACCAAGAAAGAATGGGGAACTTGTTGGTGTGCTGCAGGACCCTGGGTGAGTTAACCCTAAATATCAATTACACAAAAACACAAAAGTGTCTAATGGGCTATAAAGCCAGGAAGGCACAACAAGAGGTCCCTTTTAATAACCAAAAGAAATAATAAAGACACATAATTTTATCAGATACAAACACAGGGACTATCAAAAGAAAAAAGTAAAAGTAAAAAAAAAAACATTAAAAAAGCCTGTGCGGCTTTACGGGTAATAAGAGAGGGAAAGAGGGTAGGGCCATTTCTTATGTTTGCTACTTTGCCACTTTGTATGGAACATAAATTATGCCCAGTTTCTCTGAGGAGGAGAAAATCTAATTTATTGTCATCTCACATTCATAAACAGATCCCCTGATATAGCAAGTTCTAACTTTGTATCCAGAGTTCTCTGTTCTCAGTCTCTTCTCCGTGACTGACCTGATAGACATAAGAAAATCAGCCCATATCTAAATAAATAAGATACCGTAGATACATTTTCAGATTTGATTTTAGGTCAGTATCATGGTGGAACTCTTCTTGGAAGATAGCCCCAACCCATTAATTGATTGTTTAAATTGTTTACAGATGATTCACATCATTATTTTTTAAAGGTTTTCCTGTTGTAAGGTACTCCCATGAATACATATTTGATAAATGTTGAAAATAAATTGAGTTCAGTCTTTTATACATTCCTTTTTTTACCTGTTGATCAAAAAGAAGGTGATGAACCCAACTTAAAGTGATTTCCAATTGTGTTGCAAATACATGAAAATTCCTTTATAACTTCAAGGTTGCAAGAATATTTCTCTTTGGCTCAACAAGCTATTAATACGACATAGAATAACAGTTATAATCTTTAATATCCTAAAATTAATATATATTCTAAAAGATATACAGAATATGAAAAATAGCATGTTGAGTTAAATAATTTCTAATGTTTTTTATTGTTTTTACTCTACATAACACTTTCTTCTGCTGTAGACAAAATCTTCTTTTGTTGTATCTCAATTGATTAACTCTTGTCCTTTGTACAGTCTTGTTAATGAACAAGTCGCCAGATAGCTGATTGTGCAGGCCCTGCATACACATTTGTTTAATGTAATAAATACATTTTACAACTAATGCTGGCCATAGCAACTTGCAATGTAGCCTTCAGTAATACTTGCAAAATATTTTTTTTAAATCCCGTAAAGTTCAACAAGATGAAATTTTCCCGATAAAGCTATTTTTCTGCCCGATGTTCTGCACAGTGCTAATATTTTTTTGCACTGAAAAAAAAACCAACCAAACTTGATGTCTTTCAGAAGGAAGTAGAGGCTTATCCTAAAAATGATTTGCTTTTTTTTTTTTGCAAATAACTTTGGCAAACTCTATATAACATCTGGCCTAATGTATGTCAAACCGGGGTCTCAGTTTCCTTTTACAAGAAAACCAATGTTATTGTGTTTGTATTCATCTACAATCTGTAGTGCCATCAGATATCAATGACACATTCTGCTTAATATGTCTTCTGATATGGAGCTACAACTTTCTTCGCATGGAATTCTGTCTAGTTCTTCATTCCTGTTGTAAACATGAGAGTTTTACTTTGTGATGAAGACGTTTTGTCTTTTATTCTCTACTTTCCAGTCTTTATGTTTATTTGTAGAACCACTTGCTAGCGTAATCAGTCATAGCCAGTTTCTATAAAATATTTACCAAAGTGATAACCAGTGTTGTCAGAACTGTCTTAATCACACTAACTATTGAATTCTGTTTTACAAGGGAATGCTCCAAACTCCCGAACTGCATACAAAATAGCACTTCAAACTCCCGAACCGGAACCTCACGAATAGCTGCTAGCAGACGAACAGGAAAAGCACCCAAGCGGCTTACACTCCTGGCAATCAGTCTCTAACAGCATATAGTAAATCCCCCCAAAGACGAGACAGAGCTCCGTGTTGAGGGTCAAGCAGTGGTCTGTTTATTGTGGGCTACCTGCCCGGTATTTATGCAGGTCTCCCACCTGGTGGACACTCCCCTAGGGGACCAAATGGGAGACTGTGACAAGGACATTGTAACAACCAATCACAGAGTTACACACATAGCCATTCCCCTTTAATTACCCAGGACCCTCTTCTCTGCCTGGGAGACAATTGTGAAGTAATTCAATTATCTCCCAGGACAGAGCCTAAACGCCATTTTAGGTGACAATGACAAAAAGCATAAAAATACATAACTGTACAATATTATACTATAATACAGGCATTTAACGTGTCCCCAGATAGCTGGGATCCGAGTGCACAAAACTACCGAATAGCGTGCAGATCCTATGCATACAGTTCAATCGCCGTGGAGTCAAAGTGTTCACATAGTCTGTTCTCCATACGAATAGACTCCACGGGATGGCTATCTGGGGTATGGCTTTTCATGTCAAAAGTACCGAATACAGGGATGTTCGTGAGCTTTCTACCGCACGAGAAGGGAGGTCGGCGGCTTCAGCGGTGTTCGTGACAAATAGTGTTCGTTTCTAGTTCCATAGAATCCTCACCGAACACCACTGGTCTTTTGCGTGTTTAAAATGGCCGCTGCCACGTGTTCGGCAAACGAACAAAGGCCACCCAGTATTCGTCAATTAAGCTGCGGTTAACCGCAGCTTCTGGGAGGTAAATTGCCGACACACTCCAGCTCCCAGGTGGTCCAGTCATTCGTGCATTAGGTCGGTCGATTGAATCTACCGACCGCCGGGCAGAAAGGCACGAACAAGCCTTTTCTGCAGGCAAAAGGAATACTTTTAAACATTGGGCCATAGTCCAGAGGCAACAGGCGGGCAACCAGGCTCCTCCAATGCAATGTGAGAGATTGGTCTCGTCACATGGTTAAACATGCCTCTATTGGTTGTAATACTGACAGCCTCTGGAGGCTGACGATGCAGCACATAGAAAGCATTAGTTTCAAAGCTTTCCTATCAGAAACCATGGATGCGTGCGCAGCACTTGCTGTGCATGCACATTAGGCTTCCAATGCCCTCTACGAGGAGCATTGGATTGGACTAACACCTGTGGAAGCCATGCCTCCTTGATGACATCACAGGAGGTGGGGAGGTGAGAAGTGATTAGAGAATTTAGATGCAGGAAAAAGTAGGAGTATTTTTTTATTTTTTTATTAATGTTATTGAAAAAAGAGACCTGGGGGGTGAATCTGTATATAACTAGGAACTGGGGCAATGCAGTGTTAGGAAAACAGGTTTGCATTCCTAACGTTATATTGCTCCTCTGGGGACATTACCTCATAATTATTTCTTATATATGTTCCACGTTATACACTAATCATCACAAAGAAAATGTGTTATAAAACGGAGTATGACTCAGCTTTGCAGTGCTTAGATATCCCCTTGCATGGACAAGGGAATGGTTTTGCAAGGAATATTTATTATAATCTCTAAATTACTTTGATCGATTTTAAAGGTAAATAAATGTAAGCAATGGTGCAGCTACAAAAAAAATGCCTGCACATACTAAGGATGTATTATCAAACTTGGATAAAAAGACGAGTCGTGTTCAGCAAATCTCCTGTTTGCAGAAAAATTATTGTAAAGTGCTGTGGAATAAGTTGTTGGCATTTAAATACCAATAATAATAATAATTACTGAGTTTGTCCAAGCTGAGCATCTGCTAAAATTTATAGGACTTTAGCAAGTGAATAAAAGGATATCTTTCTAGGGAAAGGCTCCACTTGTTCACTATTGGTGTAGCAGATATACATAGGTCTTTGTTACTCTGCAGATTCTATGGACCAATAGTATTACTTTGGAAACCCCTGTTCGAAGTTCATAATAACTAGTCACAACAGTTAAAAATCATATCTCCTGAGGATACCATATATCTCTAAGGGGAAAGTTATATCTATTTCAATATAGAATTCTGTCTTTGGCTAACCTGCTCTAATTAATAAATGTATCTGAATGCTTGGCAGTCAATAGTTGATCATTTCCAGTAAGAATCCATATTGCATTGTGCCATTTGCCTGCTAAAATACTTATACCATCAAATCCAAAATATAGAAGAGACTGACATGTATATTTAGAGAAAGCTTTGGGGAATGTCACGTTATATACACAGTAGGTCTGTAACAATTGCTATATAGATGGCAGAAAGCCTGGTATGCATGCAGGAGTCAAGGAGTACAAAGGTTTTAACTCATTGATGTCCATGTCACATCCCCCTCTCTTCTCGCAGTGGATGCTGATTCTACGCTTGCTGTTCCTGGCAGGATCCACATGTCACCTCGGAAAGGCAGCTATGTGTGGTGCTGAAAGGACAGCGCCTACATGGTAATGCAAGCAAACCAGATCCCCCACCCGCCCTTCCTCTCCGTGCCGCATACTAAGAGCCCCAGCCCACGGTACTGCTCAATCCTGCTCACAACATTCTATTGTCAATGTCCATTCATTGAATCATAATGCACCTCAGAACCAGCATACAGCCCAGAACCAACATTGCAGCCGAGACCCAGTATGCAATCCACACCCACGCTGAGCCCAGATCTAGCATGCAATGCAGAACCAGCATGCAGCCAAGACCCAACATCCTACCAATCATTCTAGAACAGTGTAGAACACATATTTTAGATGTAGTCTGCAACAATGTAATATAATTAATCTATCTTCTATCTATCTATCTATCTATGAATCTATCTAGTATATATCTATCTATCATGAATCTATCAATCTGTCTTTCTGATGTCTGTCTTTCTATCTCTATCTGTCTCATTGTCTATCACCTATTCAATTTAATTTAAAATATGCATATATTTACACCTTATAGCATTACCATTGGCTTTCAATATAGCCATTTACCTAATTCAGATAGAAGCAATGATGATGATGCATTTTACAATCCCACCCCGGAACATTTTACCGTATTGCTTTTCTGCATAGAGACACAAGGGCAAGTTACACACACAGGCACAGCTGACACAGCGTTGCCTCCACACACACACCCCCACCCACCCACACACACACACACACACACACACCCTATTTGAATCTTTCTCATAGGAACCTCACTCTCTTCACCTGCAGCCAACAAAAACACCAACATTCATTCTGCAACTTGCAGGATCCATGCTGAATGATTTATTTGCCAGATGCCTATTCACATCACTTCCGGATCCATCTCCCATTCTGCTGCAGAACCCCCTCCCTGCCCTTTAATTCTGTGAAGTTGGAGGAGCAGGCGGTGTGCTCCAGTGATCAGTGAGGAGGGTCTCAGCACAACCTTTAACTGGTTATAGAGAAGACCCAGCATGGTGTGAGGAGCAGTCAGTTCTATTGTTCGCTCTTAACCTGCAGTGCCTTCTCCTCCCACCTCATCACAGTCCTCCCCCTGCAGCTTTATTTTCCCCCCTTTATTTTTTTTTTTTTATCTTTTATTTCTCTGAATTAACTAGTCCATCCCTAGGGGCTCGGGATGGCTGACAAGAAGCAACCTGGCCGACAGAATGAAGGGGAGGAGGTCCCAGCTTTCTTCAAGAACATGGGTTCAGGGAGTCCCAAACCCAGGCAGAAATTCTGTGGAATGTTCTGCCCTGTGGAAGGATCGTCTGAGAACAAAACCATAGATTTTGATTCTCTGTCGCTGGGGAGAGGGTCTGGTAAAATCATTGCCCAGCAGAAGGACGTGGCTGGCACCCAACAGCCAGGTCCCAGAACTGGAGAGACACCAAATGGATTCGGGAGGAAGATAGAAATCAAGTGCCCACAAGGAAAGGAAGCCCTTCAGTATCTCAATGATAAGGTGAGTTATCACAGTGAATAGGGGATGTGACTGACAAGCCATAGAGAAGTAGGGTGGGTAGAACTTTAACCCTTTACTTTACACCTTCAGATACTATAGTGGGATCATCTTCCTCAGAGTGAACAAAGTTGATATGTCTCTATACTAGCAATAGGAGCATTGCAATGAACCTCTTTGTGTCTGCAATCTTTATTCTAACCATGTCCTGTTGTACCTGTCAGAGGCTGATGACACATTGTTCTTTATTTCTTCTTCTACATATTGTGAGGATGTGCCTGCTTGAGCATAGGTGAATCAGGTGCTAAATCATCTTACTGGTCTGTTTTTGCACAGCTAAAAAAAAAAAATAAGCAAATTTAGAATTATGCCCATGATAATATATGTGTTAATGTAGCCCTTGACTACATCTGGACATTAGCTATTTTCCCAAGGACCCCACCCTATACATGGAGTTTAAATACAGTGAAAATTTGACAGTTATGTCCATCTTCATGTTATGACTAGACAAAAAAGGCACTGATATGTTGAGTTTTTCCATATAAAGACCAAAGGATATCCTCTCACTTGCACATGATTGACGTGCCAATGACAATGACATAAAATTATGTTATGTGACTATATAGCTATACAAGACATGTCTATTGCATTATTATACTAAATCTTAATTTGAATAAAGTTGTTTTTTAATAGTCAACTCCATGATAAGCCCACATTTGTACATGTTGGCAAATTCTACAGTTAGAATAGAATGAAGTCATAAAGTTTTGGCTGTGGGTGTCTTGGGTGGGGTGACATAACTTCTTCTTGTGTATAGTCCTCTATATTTTATAAGAAGAGAATTACTTTTTAGTGTCAGGAATTAAGTCAGTATTAAGTCTGTTGAGTCATTTTTATTTGTTAAGAAGGGATGTACAGAATTCTGTGAAGACCTAAAATGGCAGAATTATGAGATTGCAATTGTATCTTAAGAGTATTTCACAAGGTATTCATTAAGGTAAATGTACAACCTACATATGGTAAACCTACTGGTATCAACTTACAAACTAAACTCAATGTTTGCATATATCATTCCTATTCATTGGAGCGGTTGGAAATACAGTGGCACCTGTTGTGAGCAGAAGCTCTTGAGAGGATCTGTCTTACCTTAGGCAAACCTTTTCCAAGTTCATCTATATAAAAAAAAAAATCACAGTCTACATGGCAGCACAGTTTACAACAGTGGATCCGTTAAACTCACACACGAATTCAGTCAGTGTTGCTCTTTATTTAGCTAGCTTAATTTGTTCCTAAAATTAGTATTTCTATGTAGGCCACAATGTATCCTCTTCTTCTCAGTTTGATGATGAGACTTGTTTGAAATTCAAAATAAATTCAAACGGAATTCCACATTTAAGGAAAAAGTACCCAATCTGAAAAAAAATTCTCCAAGTCAGTTAATCTTCCAGTTTGGCTATGTTTGCCTAAAATGTTGAAGTCCTGACAATTTGCACTTTAGTAAATAAACCTGCTGTCTGTAGTTCATAGTGTATGAGAAGGAAAACATAAATGTATGGCTATGGACCAGGAGCTCACACAGAAAACTAAAAATGTGTACGCATACAGGTGAAGGAAATAAAGAATAAAGGGCTCACTACAGGCAACAAAGGATTCTATATTATTATTTTTCAAGATAGACTGAATACCACATGACTTTTCTTTGTATCACTCCCCATAGTTTACAATTTTCATTTTAGTTAAAGGGAAATTATAGTGCCAGGAAAAGAAAGTTGTTTTCCTGGCACTACAACACCCTATATTGCTCCCCTCCTTTGCTCCCCCCCCCACCCCCCTTGTGGTGCAGAAGGGGTTAAAAACGCCTACTGCCGCCTACCTGATTCCAATACAGATTCACCTTGGTGCTGATTCAGGCTCCGCCTCTGCTCCTTCCCTTCCAACGTCAGCCAGTGGCGGAGACCTAATGTGCATGCACGGCGAGTGCCGTGCTCACATTAGGACTTCCCCCGTGGAAAAGCAATTTTATAATGCTTTTCTATGGGTTTTTGGGTGATGCTGGAGATCCTCATGCATAGGGTAAGGACATCCATCGTCAGTTAGGCGACCAAAAGTCGCCTAACAACCCGGAATTTCCTTTAGTGGCTCTCTGGTAGACAGCCACTAGAGGTGGAGTTTACCCTCCAAGTCAATTATTGCAGTTCTTCAAAAACTGCAATAATTATCATTGCACGGTTAAGGGACCTGGGACACTTCACCCAGACCACTGCCATGAACTTATTTGGTCTGGGTGCCTATAAAGTCCCTTTAATGTATCTTGTACTATGTCATAAATGTATCTTTAAATTAAAAATGTACCTGCAAAATGAATTCACTTTTTAGATATGACAGAATAAGTGTGACATATGAGGTGCATCAGATATTGAAATGAATAGGAGCTTCAAGGGACTGCCTTAGGCTTTCAGGTGTCCTGTACAAAATGTATGAGTGACGCCCCTCCCCATTGTCAGTGTAAGTGTTAGTGTTAACTAATCCATTGCTTTCCGGATAGAATGGACTTGAAGTTATGTGAGAAAAACACCTTGCATTGGCTAATGCTTTGGCTAATGCTTTAAATTTGCTGGATACATAATGGGGGCCATTGTCTGATATGACTGTCTCTGTCTGGGATCCCATGTCTTGCAAAGACAACCTTTAACTTATGTATTACAACAGCGGATGACATGCTGTGAAGCTTGTCAAGCTCTACATATCTCCTGTAGTAATCAACAAATTTGAGATAATCAATATTGTGCCAGGTGAATAAGTCAGTAGCCACTATTTGCCATGGTACCGTCTGATGTCGCTAATAATAGGCTCTCTAAAGTTGGAGGTACAGTATGTAAGGCATATATCAATGCCTTGGTGGCTGTTATGTATGTGTGACAGCATGTCAGGACGAAGGCTTGAGGGAATGACAATGTACTCACCTTTAAAGATTATGCCATATAGGTATGAAATTTCATCTCGGCGATTCCAGGATTTCAAGACATTTTGGGGTGATTTATTTTTGTCATCAGGCCAACAATTTTGTATATTGTCCTTAAGTATTTGAAACTGTGGGTTCCTTTCAGTCTGAGTTTTGATTTCTTCTATCTTTGGGTGACTGACAGGAAGACTGCTGTATACAGTGTACACTTTTATGTCCATACCGTCACTGAGGCTTGAGTCATAGTCAGATAATGACTTTCTGGACAGCGTGTCTACAGCTGGAATGTCTTTGACTGGATAGTGAGTGATAGTGAAGTCATACCTCTGGAGCTGTAGAATCCTTCTTTGCAGTTGTGGAGGACTAAATGTCATGGGTTTGAACATTATGGACTCTAAGGATTAATGATCACTTTTCATGAGGATATGACGTCCATAGATATAGTGATGAAAACTCTTGAAGCCAAACAGTATGGCAAAAAGTTATTTCAATTTGCAAGTAGTTAATTTCATTTTCAGTGAGTGATTTTGATGCATACACAATAGGTCTTCCATATTGCAGCAATACCACTTCAAGTCCATACTTGGAAACATCAACTTGCAGTTTTTGTTCTTTCTGAGGATTAAAATAGCCTAACACTGGTAGTGCTTTTTACTGGGACTTTCATTTGGCGGTATTGTTATTTTGTGTATATGCTGTGGTGCTTTGCTGCTTTTAATTTTGGCCATTATTGCAGTACCATACCACGCTGTATTTTATACATATATCTGCCTATTTTTGTCCTATATTATTAATATTTTAATATAATATTTCATCAATTAATAAACCCTTATTTACTCTTGAATTCGTGGAGTCTGGGTCTTCAACTGAAAATTATCGAAAGCCTGAATAGGCACCCGAGAGCGAAGTACATAGAGCCTAAGAGGCTCCATCCTTGTGAGTTCAATCCTCATATGATACAATTGTTTGTTTTTACCTATATGGAAAACACTATGTATGTCTCATTTGTTTTACAGATGTAACCACCATATCTATATCTGCAATAGGTGGTATATCCTTTTTACTCTGTATATTTTTCTAAGTGGGTGTGAATTATTTTAATTGTTTCACTTTACCTTTAGGTGTTAAGGGATTACACCTTTCTGTCACACTTACTTTTATTGTCTATTTTAAGTTGGAAGCGCCTACACAACTATACACCTTGTGTATATTTTGTTTGACATTTTGAGAGGTAGTTGACCATGCCTTGTACTGTCTCAAGTTCACATTAGTCTTTCGGTGACTTTATGTCTCTCACCGCAGGGATTTTAGCAGGAGCAGGTTTTATTCCATAAGTTGTGAAGAGATGCCTAAATTAACAGACTTCTGTGGCACAAATTATGTTTTTTTTCTGGGTTAAGCCTGACACTAGTGATGTCGCGGACATAAAATTTTCCATTCGCGAACGGCGAATGCGAACTTCCGCAAATGTTCGCGAACGTGCGAACCGAGCGAACCGCCATAGACTTCAATAGGCAGGCGAATTTTAAAACCCACAGGGACTCTTTCTGGCCACAATAGTGATGGAAAAGTTGTTTCAAGGGGGCTAACACCTGGACTGTGGCATGCCGGAGGGGGGTCCATGGCAAAACTCCCATGGAAAATTACATAGTTGATGCAGAGTCTGGTTTTAATCCATAAAGGGCATAAATCACCTAACATTCCTAAGTTGTTTGGAATAACGTGCTTTAAAACATCAGGTATGATGTTGTATTGATCAGGTAGTGTAAGGGTTACGCCCGCTTCATAGTGACAGACTAAACTCCCCATTTAACGCACCGCAAACAGTCCATTTCCACAACCGAAAACTCCCCATTTGCACAAGGTTGGATACCAAGCTAGCCATGTCCCGTTCCTTGTCCTCACTGATGTCATTAAAGGTCTCTTCCTCCACCCAGCCACGTAAAACACCAAGGCTCCCCAAAAGGTGACAACAAGCCTCATGTATTTTTTGTTTTAAATGTACACTACTGTTACACCAGATATATGAGTTGAACTGGTGTGACACTGTGCCTGTAACGAAAATATAACCCAACACGCAGAATTAAACTAAACAGAAGACAACAGAGGGGAGATACGTCTACCGGACCTAGAGTGGCCGGACTCGACGTAAAGGAGGGAGATACAGAGTCAGGAGCGATCCGAGGTCAAGGGCACAAAGAGACAGCGTAAACTAGGACTAGCCGGGGTCTGGTACACAGTACCGGCCGGCAAACAGAACAGATAAGGATAAAGAGATAACGTAGTCAGAAACAAAGCCAAGGTCAAGTACGAAGGAACACAACTGAACACAACAAGCGCTAAAGGGAACTGAAACAGAAACCATGATAGGGCAAGGAACTAAGGGAAAAAGGTTAGTATATATGCCTAAACATCTATTTTTATTGGTCCCTGTCACATCTACGCCCAAAAAGATAAGTGTATGGGGAGTGTGGCATGACAGGGACCAATGGGAGGCCTTTGCCAATTTAGGCTCCCACTGTCCCTTTAAGAGTGCGTCTGAGACCCGCGGCACGCTTTTAGAGTCAGGCTTCTCGCGGTCACTGCCCGCCTTCCTGTTGCAGCCGTCAGATGAGCCGCGCGCGGCTCTTGCAGCAGTAGAGCCGCGCGCGGCTTGAACAGAGGACCCCGGCCGGCCCCTGGAAAGGGTAAGTACCACTACAGTACCCCCCCCCCCCCTGAGGACACGCCCTCCGGGTGGGGAGGGCCAGGCCGGGCAGGAAAATGAGAATGGAAGGAACGCACAAGGTGAGGAGCGTAAACACCATCAGCGGAAATCCAACTGTGCTCCTCAGGCTCATAGCCCTTCCAATGCACCAGGTATTGAAGTCGACCTCTAAGGAAACGAGAGTCAAGAACGGCAGAAACTTTGAATTCCTCATGACCCTCCACAGAGACAGGAGGGGGAGGAGGAGTATGCCGGGTATAGCGGTTGCGTACGTAAGGCTTCAACAATGAAGTGTGAAAGACATTAGGAATACGCAGATTCTTAGGAAGACCCAAGGCATACGAAACAGGATTAACCTTATGCAAAACACGATAAGGACCAATAAAGTGGGGAGCCAATTTCATAGAAGGCACCCGGAGGCGAATATTTCGCGTGGAAAGCAAAACCCTGTCCCCCACGACATAAGAAGGAGCCGCCCTGCGGTATTTGTCAGCCTGCACCTTCTGGCGAGCAGCGGAATCCACCAAAGAATACTGAAGCTGCTCCCAAATATTACGCAAACCAGCCAAATGCTCATCCAGAACTGGCATGCCCTGTGAGGAGAAAGCAGCAGGAAGAACAACGGGATGCTGGCCATAGACAACGTAAAAATGACTTTTGCCGGAAGAATCATGAGTAGCGTTATTCCGAGCAAACTCAGCCCAAGGAAGAAGGTCAGCCCAATTGTTCTGATGGTGGGATACGAAACAACGAAGGTACTGCTCCAGAGATTGATTGGCATGTTCAGCAGCTCCATTAGACTGGGGGTGGTAAGCGGAAGAAAAAGAGAGAAATACCCATTTCCGAACAAAGAGCTTTCCAGAACCTGGAAATAAATTGGCTACCCCTATCGGATACAATAGATACGGGAATACCATGCAACCGAAACACCTCTCTAGCGAAGATAAGTGCCAGTTCCCTAAACGTGGGCAGCTTGCGAAGAGACACAAAGTGAGCCATCTTGGAAAACCGATCTACTATCATTAGGATAACAGTGTTACCATTCGAAGGGGGTAATTCAACAATAAAATCCATGGACAGGTTAGACCAAGGTCTCTCGGGAACGGGTAACGGATGCAACAGCCCACAAGGAACTCTACGAGAAGATTTCATACAGGCACAAGTAGTACAAGCACCTATATAGTCGGTGCCATCCTTGCGCAAGGAATCCCACCAAAAATACTGAGAAACAGCTGACATAGTTTTGGAAATACCAGGATGTCCAGCAGTCTTAGTGTCATGATACAACGACAGAATATCCCGTCTCTCGAGAACATCAACGAATAGTTTATTAGTAGACCTCTCGCTAGGTGCCATGCTTTGTTTCGCTTGTATGGTCTGTATGATGGACGAGGAAATAGACAAAATAGTAGTAGCTATTATCCTGTCTGGGGGAATGACAGGAGTAACATCAATCTCCTGTTTGTCAGCAGTTTCGAACTGTCTGGACAGAGCGTCTGCTTTAGTGTTGCGATCACCTGGCCTATAGGTGATAATATAAATTGAAATGGGACAAAAACAGTGACCACCTAGCCTGCCTAGAAGACAATATTTTAGCCTCACTAAGGTAGGATAGGTTCTTGTGATCCGTTAATATGAGGATGGGATCCTTAGTTCCTTCTAACAAATGTCTCCATTCTTTGAATGCTAAAATAATAGCAAGGAGTTCGCGATTACCCACATCTTAATTCTTTTCTGCTTTGGACATTTGTTTAGAAAAGAAGCCACAAGGATGCAATGGCTTTTCAGGTGACTCTCTTTGGGATAAGACAGCAACTACCCCAATATCGGAAGCATCAACTTCAAGAATATAGGGCAGTGAGGGGACAGGATGCTGTAAAATAGGTGCAGATGCGAACGTAGTTTTAAGAAATTCAAAAGCCTGAAGTGCCTCGGGAGACCAGACACGAGTATTGCCATCCTTTTTTGTCATACGGGTGATAGGCGCTACAATAGAGGAAAAACCTTTAATAAAGCGTCTATAATAGTTAGAGAAACCAAGAAAACGCTAAATGGCTTTCAAACCTTGTGGTAGAGGCCATTCCATGACAGCAGAAAGTTTCTGGGGATCCATACGAAAACCTTTAGCGGAAATCAAATATCCCAAAAACTGGACTTCGGATTGGTCGAATAGACATTTTTCTAGTTTACAATAAAGACCATTAGCAAAAAGGGTCTTCAGAACTGTTGTAACATGTCTGTGATGAGTGTGTAAATCTGTAGAGTATATTAATATGTCATCCAAGTACACAATTACAAATGTGTGAATAAAGTCTCTTAGGATGTCATTAATACATTCTTGAAATACTGCTGGGGCATTACATAGACCAAATGGCACAACAGTATACTCGTAATGGCCAGATCTAGTGTTGAATGCCGTCTTCCATTCGTGGTCTTTCTTAATACGTATTAAAATTGTATGCACCTCTAAGATCCAATTTAGTGAATACAGTAGCATGTTTTAGCCTGTCAAACAATTCCGTGATTAAAGGTATAGGGTATGCATTTTTGATGGTGATTTTATTTAGACCTCTATAATCGATACACGGTCTTAAATCACCTTCTTTCTTCGATACAAAGAAGAACCCTGCTCCAGCCGGAGAAGAGGATCTTCTAATAAACACCTTTTCTAGTGATTCCTTAATATACTCCTCCATGACACGGTTTTCTTGAACAGATAAAGGGTACACCCTGCCCTTTGGAGGTATCGTGCCAGGCAATAAATCGATAGCACAATCGTAGGGTCTGTGAGGCGGTAATTTGTCAGCCTCCCTTTTATCGAAGACAGTCTTGAGAAATAAGTACTGATGGGGTATTACAGTAGACAAAGGAGGAGTAGTAGGAACATTAATAGAATTCAAAGGGGTGACTTCAACAGTACAAGACTTGTGGCAGGCTTCGCTCCATGATTTTATTTGCCTTGACTCCCAGTCGAAAATGGGATTGTGAGCACGTAACCATGGGTACCCTAACACGACGTGAGAAGAGGGAGAGGTGATGACCTGGAACTGAATGGTTTCAAAGTGTAAAACCCCTGTATACATGTGTAACGGTACAGTTTCATGAGTAACAACTGGAGAACTTAATGGTCTACCATCTATGGCCTCAACGGCCAAGGGTATCTCCTTCTCTTTGATGGGAATGTTGTATTTCTTAACAAAACCAGAGTCTATGAAATTTTCAGCTGCTCCGAAATCAACCAGGGCGTGTATGTGTTCAGCTATGCAACTCTCTCCCATATGCAAAGAAACAGGGAGAAGCAAACGGTTAGGAGGCAATTTAGGAGACTTAGATATCACACCCAAGGCCAGTCCCCTATAAGGTCTTAGGTGCGAGAGTTTTCCGGAAGCAAAGGACATTCCTTTACCATATTGTCTCTCCTACCACAGTATAGGCAGAGTCCGTCCCTTCTCCTATGTAATATTTCAGTATCAGAGAGTTTGGCAACCCCTAATTGCATGGGTTCCTCCTCAGATACTTTAACACTCAGATTTATCAACTCTGGGGTTAATAGGTGTAACAAAACGTCTATTCCTGTTTTTAGTATATTACCTGTCACGAATCCTGTTATCTATATCAATGAGGTAGTCAATAAGGTCCTCTAATCCAATAGGAAGCTCCCTAGCTGCTACCTCATCCAATATAGTGTCAGATAAACCTTCCATAAATGCAGTAGTTAACCCATTGTTGGTCCAATCTACCTGTGAAGCAAGGGTACGAAACTGAATAGCATAATCAGCCACAGACCTAGAACCCTGTTTAATTCTCATTAATGCTCTAATGCAGCATTTTTTTACCTTTTCGTTGTGTCAAAAGTTCTACGAAAAGCCGTAAGGAAACTATTGAAATCATGCACCATAGGTCCATTAGCCTCCCAAATAGGATTTGCCCACTCAAGAGCTTTATCGGTTAGTTGGTGCATAAGGAACCCCACCTTAGACCTTTCTGTGGCAAAGGAACGTGGATACATCTCAAAGTGGAATTCTATTTGATTCATGAAACCTCTGCATGTCTTAGAGTCCCCTCCATACCTAGGAGGAGTTGTTAAATGGGCCGAAGTATTAGGCAAAGTAGATACTTCAGGAAGAAGAGGTGTAGGAGGGTTAGGTGTGGTTGCTGGAATAGTTCTAGATAAGAGCGTCTGGAGAGCCTGGGCTATCTGATCCATACGGTGATCCTGCTCTACAAATCTAGCCTCATGAGATGCCATCTGCGGGGTCCATGGCCCTATTGCAATGTAACGAAAATATACCCCAACACGCAGAATTCAACTAAACAGAAGACAACACAGAGGGGAGATACGTCTACCGGACCTAGAGTGGCCGGACTCGACGTAAAGGAGGGAGATACAGAGTCAGGAGCGATCCGAGGTCAAGGGCACAAAGAGACTGCCTAAACTAGGACTAGCCGGGGTCTGGTACACAGTAAACAGTAAGCCGGCAAACAGAACAAATAAGGATAAAGAGATAACGTAGTCAGAAACAAAGCCAAGGTCAAGTACGAAGGAACACAACTGAACACAACAAGCGCTAAAGGGAACTGAAACAGAAACCACGATAGGGCAAGGAACTAAGGGAAAAAGGTGAGTAAATATGCCTAAACATCTATTTTGATTGGTCCCTGTCACATCCACTCCCCCAAAAGGTAAGTGTATGGGGAGTGTGGTATGACAGGGACCAATGGGAGGCCTTTGCCAATTTAGGCTCCCACTGTCCCTTTAAAAGCACACCCGAGACCCACGGCGCGCTCTTAGAGTCAGGTGGGACACGTGACCGCTTCTCGCGGTCACTGCCCGCCTTCCTGCAGCAGCCATCGGATGAGCCGCACGCGGCTCGTGCAGCAGCAGAGCCGCGCGCGGCTTGAACAGAGGACCCCGGCCGGCCCCTGGAAAGGGTAAGTACCGCTACAGTGCTCTGGCAGGCCCTGTAACGCACACGTGTGAAGGAAACTGACTGCTATTATTTCACAGTCAAATTTCTAGTTTTTTTTTTAATGTACACTACTGTTACACCAGATATGAGTTGCACTGGTGTGACACTGTGCCCTGGCAGACCCTGAAACGCACACGTGTGAAGGAAACTGACTGCTATTATATTACAGTCAAAAAAGTTTTTTGTTTTTTTTTTAAATGCAAGCTATTGTAACACCAGATATGAGTGGTGGCACTGGGACCACCTTAAAAATATTGGATATCGCTAAAAATCATGATCACTATATACTTTCTCTACAAACCTCTTTATCCCATCTAGAACTAGTGCCCAGTTAAAATACTTGACTCTTACTTACCCACACTCAGTCATGCCACACACATTTCACCACTACTGTCACTGAATCCCTCTGACTACGGCTAAATTCATCTTCTACATCAGAACACTACTCCTAAGATTGGGTTGTATCCATGTCTCGGGTCTTTCATTTAGAATAGGGGCAGCTTCGGTCTCCTTCAACACTGACACTCCAGTGCATAGTATTAAAAGATTGGGCAGATGGTAATCCTCAGTCTACAACCGATATATTCCGCATCCCGAGAAAGAAATGAGGAAAGCTTTTAAAAGTTTGGCTTTGTAAATTTGATGCAATAAGTGTGTTTTTCTTTAATACCTTTTCACCCTCTTTGCATGAACCCGATTTACATATATTACTAATATGTTTCTGAACATATATATTATATTATTCACTCACTCACTCACTCTCTGGGCCGGCCTAAGACATCATGCTGCCTAGGTCCATCGATATATTACTATGGGGGATAATGTATAATAAACACAGGTTACTGTCTATGGGGGGGGGGGGGGGGATAATGTATAATAAACACAGGTTACTGGCTATGGAGGATAATGTATAATAAACATGAACACAAAAAAAAAAAAACACAAAAAAAAAATGAATGCAGCTTCAGAATTAATCTAAATTGTATGCTGTCTAGGAGGTGGGAGGGAGGGTCTGCTGCTGATTGGCTGGAATGTGTCTGCTGACTGTGAGGTACAGGGTCAAAGTTTACTCAATGATGACGAATAGGGGGCGGACCGAACATCGCATATGTTCGCCGTCCGTGGCAAACGCGAACACGCTATGTTCGCCAGGAACTATTCGCCAGCGAACCGTTCGGGACATCACTTCCTGACACCTCTTTTTTCTGGAAAGCTGTAACACAGTGGCAAGGTTTTGATCATGCTCTGCTCTGGTTTTCCCGTAGATGAGAAAGGATGATGTTTGAGCCTGTATCGCCTGAACACTGTTTAAAAATAGTGAGTTTGGAGGATTCTTCAGTGAGCTAATAGCCCAATATCCATATCTAGCATCTAGGACACTAAAGTACTGAGCACCTGCTAGCTTGGGTGTTATATATTCAAGAATAGGTAAAGGATAATGAGGTCATTTGATTTCCCTATTGAGATCCGTTAGATCTAGACATACCCATACTTTTCCTGTACGTGGCTTCTCAGCAATAACCATGATGACACTCTGACTTTATATGCTTTCGAGTTCTTATTTAAGGCGCTGTGTAATGTGAGAGGGATGTGTCTCTGTGGGTGCACTATTGTTGCTGCCTGTGAGTTTAAGTGTATGGTACACTCTCCAGGGAAAACCGATTTCTTTGAAGATGTCTGCGAAGTTCTCCATCATGGTATATCACTAGGAATGCTTGCGACAGATAGTAACAGTTTAATGAGGCAAAAATCTATGCTGCTTTTTAGGTCTATGACAGAAGGTGCTCTCTTGTTGATGATATAGAATGTCAGGAACATTTGAGCGTCTTTGTGCTGGCATTTCAGGTCACATTTGCCTTTAACTGCCAAGCATTCACTACCGTAGCCATATACAGTTGTAATGAAAATTATTCAACCTCCATTGAAAATCTGGTTTAATGTCAAAATGTACAGACTTTTAGCTGTTTGCAATGAACAAATCAAACAAAAGCAACTGAAATAGCTCAAAACAATGAATGCTTCAAGTGGTTTCCCCTAATTCAACTGAAAATGTAACTTAGAATGACTTCCCCAGTCTCAAAATTATTCAACCCCCGAATAGAATCCCTCACAACAGAACATATATGCAAAACAGGTGTTGTCTCAAACACACCTAATGCAGCTAATTAAGGGCTTTATTATTTGCACAAAGTGTACTTGAGCTGGAACACTTGAACTACCTGAACTGGCTAGGGGTTTTCTTGAATGTCATGTTTGACTGCATGTTAGAAATATGATGATAAGTCAAAACAATGGCCCACAACGTTAAGAGAAGAGATCATCAACCTTCACAAAAAAGGAACAGGATACAAAAAGATAGCAATGCACTGAATGTTTGAAGAGACACTGTTAGAAGCATAGTTTGCAAGTTCAAAGTTGAAGGAACAGTGGTTTACTACCTGGACTGGACAGAAAAAGGAAGCTATCAATGGCTGCAATCAGATTTCTGAGATAACAGGTTGTAAAAATAGAATGACTGCGCACTGAAGTTTCAGTGAGCATGGTAAGACCTGTACTAAATGCAGAACGTTTCCATACCACTACTGAACCAAAAGCACAAGAAAATAAATCAGTATGCTCAAAATCATATAGAGGAGCCACAGCAGTTTGGGGATTCTGTTCTGTTGAACGATGTAACAAAACTGGAACTTTTCGGCCCAATGGATCAACGGTTTGTCTGGAGGAAGAAGAATTAAGCATACTCTGAAGAGAACACTCTGCCTACAGTTAAGCATGATGGTGGCTCATTGGTGCTCTGGGGCTGCTTTGCATCCTCTGGCACTGGAAACCTGCAGCATGTGGAAGGCGAGATTAATTTATTGAATTTAAGGAAATCCTAAGAGAAAACATCATGCTGTTTGTGAGGAAGCTGAAACTTGGGTATCATTGGACCAACAAGATAATGATTTCAAGCATACCTCAAATTCCACCAAGGCTTGGTTTCAGAAGAAGCCCTGAAAGATTCTATCTTTAACTCCGTAGAAAATCTCTGGTGGGATTTGAAGTAGGTGGTTGCAGCACGCAAATCCAAGAATATTACTAAACTGGAGGCCACTGCTCATGAGCAATGGGCTAAGATTCCTCAGGAACACTGCCAGAAGCTGGCTATGCACCTTGTTTGCAGCAAGTCATAACAGCAAAGTACTCTACTTTGAGCTCTACTAAGTAGTAAAGATGCTTGCCATGAAGAGATTGAATAATTTTGAGACTGGTTGGCACATTGCTGGAAGTCTGGAAGTCTGTAATTTTGAGAATAAAATTCTTTTCAATGGGAAATACATAATTTTGATTACAACTATATGGGGTGAGGTGCCAGTCACACAGTGCATTTGGTTTTCAGCTTATTGTATTTGTATAGGGGAATGTTAGCTGAGGATCCAGTGTCTATCTTAAAATGTATTTCAATTGGTTTTGGACCAGCTTGAAAACTGGCAAAACATAAATTTTACTTACCGTAAATTTCTTTTTCCTGAAGATTAGAGGCAGTGCTTATACCCATGGGATTTAATCTAGAGGGATAAAAAACAGGCAGGCAATCTCCAAAACTTTTCAAGGACCTCCCCCAATTAACCTTTGGCCTTATAAATAGCTTCCTATTCAACACATCCCCAGAAAATACAAAAGCCGACCAACCATACCACTCTGACTATGAACAAATATGGGGGGGAAGTAAGCACTGCCTCTAATCTTCAGGAAAAAGAAATTTACGGTAAGTAAAATTGATGTTTTTCCCTTCAGATTAGAGGCAGTGCTTATACCAATGGGATCTCCAAAAGCAATCCCTTAGGGCGGGACTCAAGTCTCACTGCAAAAAATCTGCAACCAAAGTTGCATCTACCAAGAACAACAGACCAAAGTGAGTGAAGAGAACACCTCGTGGCTGTTATGAGAACAAGAGAACGTATAGCAGAAACCCTCAGGCAACCGATCTGAACATAACTGATCGAAGGAGCCTCAAAGGCGGTAGATGAGAAAACTCTAACGAATGCAGACATTTAAGGAAACGTAGACAAAAACTAAACGCCCAGGCAGTGGAATTAGACTTCCAAGACCCTAGAACGCTGTTGGGAAAAGTTAGAAAAATAGTGTTAGATGGAAGATAGAGAAAACTAACTAATCCAATCTAACTCCACTTTCTCCTGCCAAAAACAGAAACTTGAAGTCCTTTCCAAAATAATTTGGGCGACTACCCCCAAAGACTGAAGACTCAAATCAGCAGAGAACAAATCCCAAAAGAAGATCCCTTGCGGAAAAGATTCCCTGAAGATAGGAACAAACCACAAAGAGCCTAGCAGAAACTGGTGATCTGGAGACCAACCTCTAAATATCAACTGATAACCGAAATTCGACCTTGAGGGGCTCTGGCTTTAAACCATATGCAAAGCCCATCCGAAGAAGAAAGAAGAGATTAAAACTCTGAAGCGGACGCCTGTTTTACTAAGGACCAATATCCTAAAAAACAACACCTTCCATACCTGGAATACATCTTGGAACAAGATCAATTTATAGTAAAAGAACTTGTTAATAATTTCCTGAGACAAAACCTTATCCTTCAGTATCTGGAATACATAAACCAGGTAGTCAGATTGAATTACAACAATTTTGAGAAGCGGTACCCTTGAGAATTCCAGGATGACTATATACAGTTACGGTCCCCAAAGATACCTGTGGAACATATATGATGAATGGTGAAACAGCTACTTGCCACCAAGGTAGGAAGACTTTCATTCTCACCTTTCCCATCCTATAGGATCTTGGGAAATAGGGAACCAGGAGGAAACTATAGGTTAGACTGGAATACACAAAATAGAAAAGGAAACCAAAGCTTACGGCTCTGTCCAAGCTTGAAAACACTTCATGCTGTATGATCTAGAAGTCCCAGTTCCATAACTGGAAAATCAAATTCTTACTATTGTTAGAGTGAAGATTAAGGAGTCTGAACCAATCTGCTTTGTATTAAATGTTGACTACGTAATGTTACAGCTAAACAGAGGAATATTAAGTTCTATGCATAAGTGAACAGATCTAAGAAAAACTAATCCAAGCAAATCCAGGAACAAGATTTTTCAAACAAGATGACCTTGTATGTACATAATTGCTACCGAATGTGGAACTATCTGACCAGATCCGGATAAGAAAATACCTGGTCTTTATCTGAAAGGCAAAGAGCTATCCAGCTAGCCTTCAGTCCTATGTAGTCGGATAAGATTTGACAAATTATCTCAGCTAAATTCCCTATCTCCCTATGAGAACCTAGCTGAGACCTGAAACATCAGACGTAAAATTGTGGACGATCGATTTGAGAACTAGAACCAAAGAAAGAATCGACTGGCATCCTTTATTTCTGCCTGGTTCAGAAAGGAATGACCGAAGAATAGGATTTTACTGCAAAATCTTATTAGTAACCATAACTGGCCACTGAAGGACCTGTAAACAGTACTATACCTAAAGAAGCTGAAGAGACCAAGCAGGTTCTTACAAGACAGGAACCAATATTATTTCCCAAGAATCTGTCTACTGAAGAAGCAGAGAGATTTCAGGTGTTAATGCCAGAGATAACCACAATTTTTCCCTCAGGGAATTACCATTCTCTGAGAGTCAAGACCCTTGTCAAAATATTTACACCTGAACTGTTCCTTGACAAACACCAGAACCGCACACTTCCTGAAAGGGGAATTATTTATCAGAAGATTGATTAGCATCCACCTGTATGCTGTCGAAACACCCTAACCTTTAGGGCTGGTGTACAAATTCATTAGATGCCCCTGAGGAAGCAGAATTGTAGAGATTCAACAAATTTATGGATGGCAATATTTTGTATAGTGAGAGCATCTCAAGCGGCAATTGCCATAAGCATTTTCTTAAAAAACATTTACTTAAAAACTGAAAAATGCAGACAAACCTAGGCAGAAAACCATCTCAGTCATATCGTGTCTATTTGCAGGGAACAAATTGAAACTGGTGGAATTTACTTACGGCACCTGAGGTTCCTAGTTGGTCTCCCATACAAGTACTAACCAGGCCCCAGACTGGATGGCTTCTGAGATCTGACCAAATCAGGCATTTACAGACTGGTATGGTCGTAGACTACACCATGATCCATAGGTTTGCAGCTGTACTAGAATTTTCTTCAAGCCCAATAACATGAGGAAGAAATAATTTCTCATGAAGACTAGTTCATACAGGTTACCAACTTTAATGGCGGAAGCGAGACTGATTACATAGATATACAGTCAGAATAAGACAATACCCTAGATTTAACACAGTAAAGGAATTTAAAGGGACACTCCAGGCACCCAGACCACTTCTGCTCATTGGAGTGGTCTGGGTGCCAACTCCCACTACCCTTAACCCTGCAAGTGTAATTATTGCAGTTTTTCATAAACTGCAATAATTACATTGCAGGGTTAACTCCACCTCTAGTGGCTGTCTACTAGACAGCCACTAGAGGTCACTTCCTGGGTTCTAGCACGCTGTGTGAGGACCTCCAGCGTTGCTCAAAACCCCATAGGAAAGCATTGAAATGATTTTTCAATGCTTTCCTATGGGGAGACGTAATGCGCATGCGCGGCATTTCCGCGCATGCGCATTAGGTCTCCTCGGCCGGTGGGCGAGATCAGTCTCGCCCACCGGCCGACGCAATCACAAGGAGGAGCGTCGCGGAGGTGGAGACAGCGGCGAGGGACATCGACGCTGTCCCAGGTAAGTGACTGAAGGGGTTTTCACCCCTTCAGTAACCGGGGATTGGTGGGTGGGAGGGAGAGGGACCCTCCAGTGCCAGAAAAATGGATCGTTTTTCTGGCACTGGAGTTTCCCTTTAAGCATGCGTGGGATAGGCATAAGGCTATCCTAACTATAAGATAAGGCCAGAGACTAATGAAAGTATTTAGAAAACTGGACAGACTAGATGGGACGAAAGGTTCTTATCTGTCGTCACATCCTATGTTTCTATCCAGGCTTTCCATAGCCGTAATTGGGAAGCAAAGGCTAGAACAGAAAGAATATCTATAAACTGTACTACAACCTGTTTGATGCAGGCTCTGCAGAATCAATAGCAGAAGAAGTACTTTAAAATTGGAATACCAAACAACAGCCTTACCTGCTATAGGCTTTCATTAGCCGCATTTGGGTAAAACAATGTATGAAAATTGAATATAGACATTTAAAAGCGTATACCCATATGTGTGTTATGCACGTTTAATAGAGCAAAGTGCTCCGTCCCAATGTTTATTGTATGCTTGTTAATGCCCCTGTTTGAAGGAAATTAACTTGTCGGGAGTGTTATATCATCTGTGATATGGAATACAACTGTACCCGGAAACATGAGTGTAGTGAACAATGACTGGCTGCTGAATAACCTAATGTGTGAAACTTGGGCCTTTTGGGTCCCCCAATATGCTTAAAAAAATTATATAAGACCTAAACTTTTTTTGCAGATATTTTTGTGTAAGAGTGACAATGGAACACACATATTTTTGAGCCAACACACCTAGCTCTGGTATTAATAGCTGCAGGGTTCGTAGAGGTGACCCTTCCCATTCTTGTTGCCACTTATCTTCTCGATGTATCCTATGGAGTGACTCAAAGGAGCAAATACATATAGTAGTATTAGAGTAGAGTAGTAGTAGTATTAGAGTATAGAGTAGTTTTATAAAATATATTTAAAACAGGGTACTCGCAAGTAAAGAGCCTCTAGATAAGGCTCACTTTCAACACTTGTATTGCTAAGGGCCATACCACCTTCTTTAGCAGGATGTAGGAACCAAGTAGTAAAGTCATGCATTAAGTGCAATAATTTATAATATACAAACAAATATTATATAAAATAACTATAAATTATTCCAGAACACGTTTCACCTCAGGCTTTATCAACTGGGTATATATATCCTATGGTGAGGCTCCTGTTTTTATACCCCCTTAATAGGGGGGTAATTAGGGCCAAACGTGTGCATTCCAAGCCTCCTTTTAATTTTTTTCGGGTTCCTCTATGACACGGAATCATTGGGGTCAAACGCGCGCAATCTACTGGTTCACCGGAAGTGCATTGCATTTCATGTCCCCATTTCATTCCCCTTCCGTACTCCTCGGTGACGTGGAGGTCGCATCTGTTTCTAATTCATCGCGTCACTTCTTTGTCAATTTTCTTCCAATACATACGATACAAAAAAAAAACATTTAGCTGCTGAGGCCAATTTCTGTCTCTATGCATCTCCCTTCTTACATAACTTACAGCAACCTTTGTAGTTCATATTTCAAGGTTGCATTTCAGTTACCAACGAGGTGGCGGGAGGCATCCGTTGGCTACCCTTAAATTGTAAGTGAGATTGCAAAATCACAGGAGAATCTGTAAAAAAATATTGTTTTTGGCTTTTTATCATGCCTGGCCTAAATATGTGTTCTCCTGCACTGTAAAAAAACGTGAAGTACAAAAATAGGGAAAAAGTAAGTAATGAAACAACGGTCAGTCTGACCATGGCTATAAATAAATAAAAAGGGAATAAACCAGTTGAATAGTTTTTTTTGTCCTTTACACGTTATCAGTCATCTGCACAAGTGTTAAATTTCTTCACTAATAAAATCATGTGTACACTTTATAGTTTTTACTTTAATTTGCTTTGCAACATGAAATGTACTACCTAAATTACCAGCTTATTGAAGAGCACATTTTGTTGCCATTCCAATTATTTAAAGGGATACGCTAAGCACTAAAATAACCTTTGGTTACTGAAAAACACACAAAAATATGGTTACGTGCTAAAAGAGTACTGGTGGATGCAGGGCCGGCCTTTGGTGATCAGGCGCCCTGTGCGAGCCCATCTCGTGGCGCCCCCCTCCTTCAGCAAAACCCCTGATCCTTCTACAATAACCCTGTTCCGCCTACTACAAAACCCTTCCACAAAACCCCTGCCCCATTTCTACAAAAACCCTACCCCCCTTTTTTACAAAACCCCTGCTCCCCTTTTACCAAAACCCCTGCCCCCCTTCTGCAAAGTTCCTTCTCCCCCTTTAACAAAACACATGCTATCATTATATATCATTCTATATGTCTACTATGCAGCAATGTACACAGTGGTGTATTCTGGTTTTGTGCTGCCCCCCGCGCCACCCCCTCCCAACCCTTCCCCCCTGCCCCGCCTTCTAAATACACACACACACATTCACTGCCAGATACACATACACTAGCTAACAGACATACACACTCACTAACAGACAAACACACACTCACTAACAGACACACACACTAACACACACACACACACTACCAGACAAACACACTCTCACTCACTAACAGACCCACACTCACTCACTAACATACACACACACTCACTAACAGACAAACACACACTCACTAACAGACACACACACACACACACACTAACAGATACACACACACTAACAGACACACACACTAACAGACACACACTAACAGACACACACACACTCACATTAACACACTCACTTTTTAAAAAAATTTAAACCCCCCCAGCCTTCTTACCTTTGGGAATGCTGGGGGGGAGGGGGTTCTCCCTCTCCCTGGGGTCTAGTGGGCCCATTTGAGGATGTGCGGTGTGTGGTCATGGTTTATATAGAGGCTCTAATAAAAGTGAGTGCACCCTTTCTACCTATTTTATAGACTCATAAAATCGAAAGGTTCGTACCCAATATAGTGTATATTCATGCTTTTGTTTCATATATTTGGACTACCCACCAAGACCACACACCGCACATCCTCAAGCGGGGATTGTACCACTTAAGCGCTTTCCATTGAAGCTATTTATTAGCTCCATTTCCTGTAAGTGTATCTCTTTTTACTCCATCCTCTATTTGTAGAATATGCAATACTATATTCCCTCCTATTATCCTCTGATTTCTCATTGCATATATCTAGGGTAGCTTAATGAAGCAGTTTTGGTGTATATATTATGGCTCTGCAGTGTCAGGGCTTCATTTCTTGCCTTATAGCCCTAGTCACATGTCCCCTGGCTGTAACTCACACAACCTCCATAAAATAAAGCTTTTATTTTCAACTATTACAGAACAGTGTGTTTACTTTAGAAATTCTTATCTCCTGCTCTGTTAATTGAAATGTACTCATACATAGGAAGCTGTTGCAGGCTCTAGCAAACAATTGACAGAGCAGGAGACAATAACTTCTAAATTAAACACACTGTGCAACAAAGTAACCTACAAAATTTGAGAGCTATTTTAGGGAGTGTGTAGGGAGGCTGAGTCACATCCAAGAATGATATGGTTATGGCTGCATAAATAATTAGATTTAACTCCTAAATGACAGAAAGCTGAGATTTGAGACTGTAGGGGCATGATCTATACACCCAATCCACTTCATCGTGTTAGTTGCTTTGGTGCATGGAGTGTTCCTTGAACGTCTGGCTGACATTAAAGGAACACTTCCAAACTGTAAATGAAGCTTCAAAGATCATATCATTCAAGAGTCAGGGAGAGGGGAGGAGTGAATGAGTTCTACCATATGTCTCTTAGTATTACATTAGTATTACAGAGATTGCTATCATTTTTTAAATAGCTTTTCTTTTGTGGAAATATATGATTTAATTGTACTTAGTATATGTGGGCATTATGCTCAAATTCATACATTATTTTTATATTCTGTTGCCATTTCTGGTGACCTGAACTGCTAGTAATGTCATCAGGGTCCTAACAAATAAATATAGGCATTGTATTTGACCATATACATGGTTCGATTTTTTTGTCTCACCTACTGTATGTAAGAAAAATTATAGTTTTGCTTTATATATGTCAAACCCTTATGAAATATTGTAAGATAAAGGATACGGTATGCTGTCTAAAGCTTTTCATTACCCAAACATTAATTACACAGATATTTCTATAAACGATGAAGTAATAAAAGGAAAATAAATGTGTAAAACTGCATAATTTATATATTTAGAGTTGTGTGAACAGCAATCTGTAAACAAAATTGCTGTTTTATCATATGTTTATGTACTAACTATACCACCCATGTTTCAAGTAAGTGTTTTGTTAAGATTTTTGTAACAATACATTGCTTGATAATGAAGGTTAACAGTCTGTGTAAAAGTGTTTCCAAACTTTGTTTTCCTGGTAAGAAAAACCCAAACATATTATTTTAGATTTCAAGGAAAGTGTATAAATAAGAACTTGATTAGTACTAAAATATTATAAAGAAAAATATATTTCTATATAGCTCTTACCTATTCCCAAGCTATTTCTTTCTAAAACTCATGGCAGAGACTTATTTCTTATTAATAACAAAGTGGTCCAAAGTGACAGGCAATTTGCTTTTCTAGCATGTTAGGGCTATCCCTTACTAGAATTAATATTTAATTTGCAAAACAGAATCTGTGAATCATAAAACCATTGTCCTCTACATGCTGCACAAAACCTTCCTGAAAAACCATTATCGCTCCCACTAGGCTCTACTGTACTTGATAATATAATGAACAACTATTAACTCAAATCTACAGACGATATATGGGCTTCCATATAATAAAAAATATGTGATATCAATTTATTAGGCCAATCTCCACTGAATATACACACTATGGAGCTGAGTGAGAGTGCCCATAGAAAATGTATATTTAATTATTTAAAAATAATACTAATAATAAAAAAGAATACACAACATTTGTTCCTCATTTGCAGCAGGTGCAGTGATTGACAAATGCAGGATGTAACTACCTTCTGCAGTGATGAAGGAAACAGTTAATGCTCATGCAATCATGCTGTTTTGCATATAACCCATGATTCCTATGAAACATTACAGATATCATGGCTCGGGAGAATAAATATTCTTAGAGCATACCTGTTACCTAGGTTGGAGTACCTTTTTTCACACTATTCCTCTTAGAGTACCCAGGAAGCTGTTATTTCAATTTCATAATCTATTTCTATCATACATCTGGGGAGATAAGAATCCTAGTATTGCGTTCACAGTAATGACAACATGGTTAGCTGCTTGGGGGTCAATCCTTTCTCAAAGTTTTATTTATACATGATACTGTGATGTTCGCTCACTTTCTTGAATGGGAAATAGAAACCCAAAAATGAAACCTTGGTATGCTTATGAGAAAAAAGCCTGTGGTAATCCTTATCCTCCTCTCCTCTTTGGGTCGACAACATTTTTTTAAAAAAAAAACTTGAACATCGATAATCCAGTCATACTTCAGGTCTTTTATTCTATAGAACCAATACAGAAGTCTTTTCTTTTTCTTGTAATCAAATCTCAATACAAGCTCCCTTAGCCGCCTTGAAACTATATATCAACAAATATCAACAAATATAATAAGATCTGGGCAGAATGGTTTATGGCGTATATATAACCCTGGCATTGACGCATTCTCATCTTGTCATAATAATTACATAGTTACGTAGTTACATAGCTGAAAAGAGACTTGCGTCCATCAAGTTCAGCCTTCCTCACATTTGTTTTTTGCTGTTGATCCAAAAGAAGGCAAAAAACCCAGTTTGAAGCACTTTCAATTTTGCAACAAGCTAGGAAAAAAAATCCTTCTTGACCCCAGAATGGCAGTCAGATTTATCCTTGGATCAAGCAGTTATTACCCTACATTGAATATTAAAAGCACACTATAGGGGGGCACTATAGGGTACTATAGTGATTGGTATACAATTTTGTATTTCTAACCTATAGTTTATCTTTAATGTTAGATTGCTCCCCTATATGACTATTAGCTCTGAAGTTAGCTCGGCTGGATGAGCCTGTGATCCCTGTCCTCTTCACATTTCTCCATGTTTTATTTGAAATAAGCAATACCTTGTATATTAGATCATAACTTCTGCTTTTCTTTATTCTATATTTATATGAATGTAATGTAATGGCTTGTAATGTGATATTTATACATTTTTTTACATTGTTTTTAACATAAAAAAAGTCAGAAAAGTAGTGAGAGAATATAAAATATACACTCGCAGGGTCAACTGAGGGAGCAACCCCCGCCAGTCTTAGGTAGCAGTGGAAGCTATATCCAAGAAAACAGATATTATAGTAGCTTTGTGGCAAGTCATTAAAGGATCACTATAGGGTCAGGAACACAAACATGTATTCCTTACCCTATAGTATTAAAACCACCATCTAGCCTCCTAGGACCCTCATGCCTCCATAAATATAGCAACATCTTACTGTATTCAAGCATGGAGCTGTAGATCTGCATGCTGTTTGCCTCAGAAAAACAAGCTGTCTGCTGACATCATCAGAAGTGGTGACCTGATCCAATCAAAATGCTTTCCCATAGGATTGGCTGAGACTGACAAGGAGGCAGATCAGGGGCAGAGCCAGCATGATTCAAACACAGCCCTGGCCAATCAGCATCTCCTCATAGAGATGAATTGAATCAATGAATCTCTATGAGGAAAGTTCAGTGTCTGCATGCAGAGGGAGGAGATACTGAATGTTTTGATGCATTTTAGGCAGCCATGACCCAGGAAGGATCTCTAACAGCCATCTGAGGAGTGACCAGTGAAGTTATCACTAGGCTGTAATGTAAACACTGCATTTTCTCTGAAAAGACAGTGTTTACAGCAAAAAGCCTATAGGTAATGATTCTACTAACCAGAACAAATTCAATAAGCTGTAGTTGTTCTGGTGACTATAGTGTCCCTTTAACCCCTTAAGGACACATGACATGTGTGACATGTCATGATTCCCTTTTATTCCAGAAGTTTGGTCCTTAAGGGGTTAATCTATGCAATGAGTTGATCCATATTTCTGTTGCCTTCCCATGTAGAATGTTGTGCAATTCTGCATTGGAAGGCAATGCAAATTAGTTCAATGCTGGGTCAATGCTCTTCTGTCTGCTAAGGCAAGCTTTTTTCATTAATTTAGTTTAAAGTCGTTAAATTATTTGTTTATCTCACACAAATCAAACTGATGTGATTGAGTTTTTGTTTTTGAGATTGCATGGCATCTGTACAGTATTCCTTAGGAAGCTATGACAGAAATGTGAATATATCATAAATCTTCACACAGCTTTCACTAGGAAACTTAAACAGACCTGTATGCATTGCACAAACATTGGCAATAGGTTTGTTTACATTTTTTTTCTCCACCATAGCCATTACGAATAGTTCCTTCAGAGTACTAAAGACAATTTAGAGGATTTGGAGTTAGTCAATTAAAGTAGGGTGCTAATAAACCTTTTAAGGCTGGTAGGGCATTTGAGGAATTATGTAAGGCTGGAATGGAATTTAAGAAACGTTGCAAGGGTAAGTTTAAAGGGACGCTCTCACCCAGACCACTTCCTCTCATACAATTTGGCTCCATGAAGCGACACTGCATGTCTTCACGTTTTGCATGAGAATGTCCAGCATCAGAGAAAACCCAATTTTCTTTCCACAAAATGGGTCATATATTCTTCTCAGCCCTTTGTTTACACCTCCTGCTTTATACTAGATCTTTTGCATAACCATCCTTTATAGACAAGATTCACATTTACCTTCTCACTTTATCTGCATCTGGATTTTTCTAAGCATTATCTATTATACATCTATCTTCCTTCTTCACACCCTCAGCTCCAATATATCCTCTTTTTAAGTGCTCTCCTACTTACATTTTCTTTTGCTTGTAACAGTTTGTGATACCTCCTCTCAATAAAAATGTCTCTAATTACCAAGCCTGTTTTCTCTCATCTATTTAGTTCCTAGTAGTGATGTCCCGAACGGTTCGCTGGCGAATAGTTCCTGGCGAACATCGCTTGTTCGCGTTTGCCACGGATGGCGAACATATGCACTGTTCGGTCCGCCCCCTATTCATCATCATTGAGTAAACTTTGACCCTGTACCTCACAGTCAGCAGACACATTCCAGTCAATCAGCAGCAGACCCTCCCTCCCAGACCCTCCCACCTCCTGGACAGCATCCATTTTACATTCATTGTGGAGCTGCATTCTTAGTGAGAGGAGGGACAGTGTAGCTGCTGCTGATTTGATAGGGACATTGATAGCTAGGCTAGTGTATTCAGTGTCCACTACAGTCCTGAAGGACTCATCTGATCTCTGCTGTAAGGACAGCACCCCAAAAAGCCCTTTTTAGGGCTAGAACATCAGTCTGCTTTTTTTTTTTCTGTGTAATGTAATTGCAGTTGCCTGCCTGCCAGCCTGTGTGTCAGGCTCACAGCATATACTGTGCCCACTTGCCCAGTGCCACCACTCACTCACTGGTGTCACAATAGCTTGCATTTAAAAAAAACAAAAACTTTTTTGACTGTAATATAATAGCAGTCAGTTTCCTTCACTAGTGTGCATTTCAGGGCCTGCCCAGTGCCACCACTCACTCACTGGTGTCCCAATAGCTTAATTTAAAAAACAAAAACAAAACTTTTTTGACTGTAATATAATAGCAGTCAGTTTCCTTCACGCGTGTGCGTTTCAGGGCCTGCCAGGGCACAGTGTCACACCAGTGCAACTCGTATCTGGTGTAACAGTAGTGTACATTTAAAAAAAAAAAAAAAAAATTGACTGTAATAGATTGAATAGCAGTTAGTTGTCTGCCAGCGTGTGTGTCAGGCTCACAGCGTATACTGTGTCCACTTGCCCAGTGCCACCACTCATATCTGGTGTCACAATAGTTTGCATTTAACAAAAAAAAAAATTTTTGGACTGTAATATAATAACAGTCAGTTTCCTTCACGAGTGTGCGTTTCAGGGCCTGCCCAGTGCCACCACTCACTCACGGGTGTCCCAATAGCTTGCAATTAAAAAAAAAACTAAACTTTTTTGACTGTAATATAATAGCAGTCAGTTTCCTTCACTAGTGTGCGTTTCAGGGCCTGCCCAGTGCCACCACTCATTCACTGGTGTCACAATAGCTTGCATTTAAAAAAAACAAAACTTTTTTGACTGTAATATAATAGCAGTCAGTTTCCTTCACGCGTGTGCGTTTCAGGGCCTGCCCAGTGCCACCACTTACTCACTGGTGTCACAATAGCTTGCATTTAAAAAAAACAAAACTTTTTTGACTGTAATATAATAGCAGTCAGTTTCCTTCACGCGTGTGCGTTTCAGGGACTGCCAGGGCACAGTGTCACACCAGTGCAACTCATATCTGGTGTAACAGTAGTGTACATTTAAAAAAAAAAAATGTTGACTGTAATAGATTGAATAGCAGTTAGTTGTCTGCCAGCGTGTGTGTCAGGCTCACAGCGTATACTGTGCCCACTTGCCCAGTGCAACCACTCATATCTCGTGTCACAATAGCTTGCATTTAACAAAAAAAATAACTTTTTGGACTGTAATATAATAGCAGTCAGTTTCCTTCACGAGTTTGCATTTCAGGGCCTGCCCAGTGCCACCACTCACTCAGTGGTGTCACAATAGCTTGCATTTAACAAAAAAAAAAAACCTTTTGGACTGTAATATAATAGCAGCCAGTTTCCTTCACGCGTGTGCGTTTCAGGGCCTGCCAGGGCACAGTGTCACACCAGTGCAACTCATATCTGGTGTAACAGTAGTGTACATTTTTTAAAAAAAATACAATTTTGACTGTAATAGATTGAATAGCAGTTAGTTGACTGCAAGCGTGTGTGTCAGGCCCACAGCGTGTACTCTGCCAACTTCTGCCACTGCACAGTGCCACTCATATCTGTTGTCACAGTAGCTTGCACGCATAGTACCACTAATCAAAAAAAAAATGACAGGCAGAGGCAGGCCACCCCGCAGGCGCCATCGTGGTCTTGGTGCTGTGATTCCCTTTGGCCCTAGAATAATGCCCAGTGTTCAGAGGCCACGTACCCTGAACTCGAAAAGTTCTGAGGACATAGTTGACTGGCTAACACAAGACACCCAATCTTCTACAGCTTCCGCTCGGAACCTTGATGCACCATCCTCCTCCAGCTTAGCTTCGGGCACCTCTCAAGTTACCACTCGCCCGCCTGCCGCCACCACCAACACTAGCACCACAGCAGCTTCACTTGGTATGTCAGAGGAGTTATTTACACATCAGTTGGAAGAAATGAGTGATGCACAAGCATTATTGCCAGAGGATGTAGATAACAGGGATATCTCTCAGTCAGGCAGCATTACACACATGGACGTACGGTGTGATGATGAGGATGTTGTACCCGCTGCTGCTTCCTTTGCTGAGTTGTCAGATACAAGTGAAGCGGTTGATAATGATGATGCGTCCGTGGATGTCACGTGGGTGCCCGCTAGAAGAGAAGAACAGGGGGAAAGTTCAGATGGGGAGACAGAGAGGAGGAGGAGGAGACGAGTTGGAAGCAGGGGGAGGTCGTCGCAAGGAGCTAGTGGCACAGTCAGAGAGCATGCATCAGCACCCGGGGTAAGCCAGACAGCACACCAATCAACTCATGCTGTTGCCACCACCAGAATGCCGTCATTGCAGAGCTAAGCAGTGTGGCATTTTTTTGTGTGTCTGCCTCTGACAACAGCGATGCCATTTGCAACCTGTGCCAAAAGAAACTGAGTCGTGGGAAGTCCAACACCCACCTAGGTACAACTGCTTTGCGAAGGCACATGATCGCACATCACAAACGCCTATGGGATCAACACATGAGTACAAGCAACACACAAACTCAAAGCCGCCATCCTCCTGCTGGTCCAGCATCTTCAGCCACGTTAACCACTGCTGTCCTCCGTGCCCCCTCTCAACCATCCGCCCCTCCGTCTCTCGCCTTGAGCAGTTCCTACTCATCTGCCCACAGTCAGGTGTCTGTCAAGGACATGTTTGAGCGTAAGAAGCCAATGTCACAAAGTCACCCCTTTGCCCGGCGTCTGACAGCTGGCTTGACTGAACTCTTAGCCCGCCAGCTTTTACCATACAAGCTGGTGGAGTCTGAGGCGTTCCAAAAATTTGTAGCTATTGGGACACGGCAGTGGAAGGTACCCGGCCGAAATTTCTTTGCACAAAAGGCAATCCCCAACCTGTACTCGATTGTGCAAAAGGAAGTAATGGCATGTCTGGCACACAGTGTTAGGGCAAGGGTCCATCTGACCACTGATACCTGGTCTGCAAAGCATGGTCAGGGCAGGTATATCACCTACACTGCACATTGGGTAAACCTGCTGACGGCTGCCAAGCATGGAATGCGTGGCTCTGCAGAGGAGTTGGTGACACCGCCACGACTTGCAGGCAGGCTTGCTGCCACCTCCTCTACTCCTCCTACTCCATCCTCTTCCATAACCTCCTCGGCTGAGTCCTCTTCTGCTGCTGCGTCTTGCTCCACATCAACGGCACCCCAAGCTCCCCAGGTACTATTCCACATCCCGGATATGGCAGTGTCACGCCGTCTTGGGGTTGACTTGCCTGAAAGCAGAGAGTCACACCGGACCAGCAGTCCTGTCTGCCCTGAACGCACAGTGGATCAGTGGCTGACTCCACACCAACTGGAAATCAGCAAAGTGGTTTGTGACAACGGAAGAAATTTGTTGGCGGCATTGCATTTGGGCAAGTTGACACATGTGCCGTGCATGGCACATGTGTGTAATCTGATCGTACAACACTTTGTGCATAAGTACCAGTCCAGGAAGGTGTGTGGCCATTTCAGGCATTCCTACACGGCCATGGCGCACTTTTCAGATATCCAGCGGCGAAAAAACGTGCCAGTGAGGCGCTTGATTTGCGACAGCCTGACATTCAACACTCCTAATGTTCGACCGCCTGCTCCAACAAGAAAAAGCCGTTAACGAGTATTTGTATGACTGGGGTGCTAGGACAGCCTCTGCGGAGCTGGGATTTTTTTTGCCACGTTACTGGACGCTCATGCGCAATGCCTGTAGGCTCATGCGTCCTTTTGAGGAGGTGACATACCTAGTCAGTCGCACCGAAAGCACCATTAGCGAAATCATACCATTTGTTTTCTTCATGGAGCATGCTCTGCGAAGAGTGCTGGATCAGGCCGTAGATGAGCGTGAAGAGGAAGAGTTGTGGTCACCATCACCACCAGAAACAGCCTTATCAGCATCGCTTGCTGGACCTGCGGCAACGCTGGAAGAGGATTGTGAGGAAGAGGAGTCAGAGGAGGAATGTGGCTTTGAGGAGGAGGAGGAAGACCAACCACAACAGGCATCCCAGGGTGCTCGTTGTCACCTATCTGGTACCGTGGTGTTGTACGTGGCTGGGGGGAAGAACATACCTTCAGTGAGATCACTGAGGACGAGGAACAGGACATGAGTAGCTCGGCATCCAACCTTGTGCAAATGGGGTCTTTCATGCTGTCGTGCCTGTTGAGGGACCCTCGTATAAAAAGGCTGAAGGAGAATGACCTGTACTGGGTGTCCACGCTACTAGACCCCCGGTATAAGCAGAAAGTGCCTGAAATGTTACCGAATTACGGCAAGTCGGAAAGGATGCAGCAATTCCAAAATCAATTAAAAAGTATGCTTTAAACAGCTTATAAGGGTGATGTCACAGCACAACGGGAATCTAACAGGGGAAGAGGTGAAAGTAATCCTCCTCCTCCTATGACCACGCCGGCAAGGACAGGACGCTTTACAGACGTGTTGTTGATGGAGGACATGCAGAGCATTTTAAGTCCTACGCATCGCCACAGCCCTTCGGGGTCCACCCTCAGAGAACGACTCGACCGACAGGTAGCAGACTACCTCGCCTTAACTGCAGATATCGACACTCTGAGGAGCGATGAACCCCTTGACTACTGGGTGTGCAGGCTTGACCTGTGGCCTGAGCTATCCCAATTTGCGATAGAACTTCTGGCCTGCACCGCTTCAAGTGTCCTGTCAGAAAGGACCTTCAGTGCAGCAGGAGGTATTGTCACTGAGAAGAGAAGTCGCCTAGGTCAAAAAAGTCTAGATTACCTCCCCTTTTAAAGATGAATGAGGGATGGATCCCGAAGGGACTGACAGTGGGCGATACATTCGACTAAAAAAGGCCTGATGAGGGGGACGTAACAGGGTGTCGCGGCTGCCGGCCCGCCGCGTGATATTTAAATCCCTAGCTCACACCAGTACCTTGCCCTGTCGTGGTTTCCTATTCCTGGTTTCCTGAGAGTGCTTTATCATTGTGAATCTTATTTCCTGGTATCCTGATCTTGGCTTTTCCCTGGTTATTCTGAATTCTGGTTTCCCTGACTTGGCTTGTGTAAACGGTATTGTGTATTTTCTGGCTTCCTTGACCTCGGCTTTCCCTTTGACCATTCTCTGTCTCTAGTGTATTAGTCCGGCCATTCTAAGGTCCGGTTTACGCTCTGTCCTTTTATTCTCCTTTTCTTGCCTATGTATATGTTTACATAGTTTCTGCATGCTGGAACACACTAGTAGTCGTGACATTGGAATTAAACTGATAAGAATAGTACTACTTAACACACAGTGCGCCAAATTTGAAGTAGGAGGACCGACCAAGCATCTTTTTCCATCTCCCAGTTCCTAAAATCGATGCCATATACACGTCCCCTGATAGAGGACGTAACAGGGATTAAACTGATAAGAATAGTACTACTTAACACACCACTCCTATCTGGTGGCACATTAGATTGCACGCACAGTGCCCCAAATTTGAAGTAGGAGGACCGACCAAGCATCTTTTTCCATCTCCCGGTTCCTAAAATTGTTGCCATATATACGCCCCCTGATAGGGGACGTAACAGGGAATAAAATGATAAGAATAGTACTACTTAACACACCACTCCTATCTGGTGGCACATTAGATTGCACGCGCAGTGCCTCAAATTTGAAGTAGGAGGACTGACCAAGCATCTTTTTCCATCTCCCGGGTCCTAAAATCGATGCCATATACACGTCCCCTGATAGGGGACGTAACAGGGATTAAACTGATAGGAGTGGTGTGTTAAGTAGTACTATTCCTATCTGGTAGCACATTAGATTGCACGCGCAGTGCCCCAAATTTGAAGTAGGAGGACCGACCAAGCATCTTTTCCATCTCCCGGTTCCTAAAATCGATGCCTTATACACGTCCCCTGATAGGGGACGTAACAGGGATTAAACTGATAAGAATAGTACTACTTAACACACCACTCCTATCTGGTGGCACACTAGATTGCACGCGCAGTGCCCCAAATTTGAAGTAGGAAGACCGACCAAGCATCTTTTTCCATCTCCCAGTTCCTAAAATCGATGTCATATACACGTCCCCTGATAGGGGACGTAACAGGGATTAAACTGATAAGAATAGTACTACTTAACACACCACTCCTATCTGGTGGCACACTAGATTGCACGCGCAGTGCCCCAAATTTTAAGTAGGAAGACCGACCAAGCATCTTTTTCCATCTCCCGGGTCCTAAAATCGATACCATATACACGTCCGCTGATAGGGGACGTAACAGGGATTAAGCTGATAGGAATAGTACTACTTAACACACCACTCCTATCTGGTAGCACATTAGATTGCACGCGCAGTGCCCCAAATTTGAAGTAGGAGGACCGACCAAGCATCTTTTCCATCTCCCGGTTCCTAAAATCGATGCCATATACACATCCCCTGATAGGGGACGTAACAGGGATTAAACTGATAAGAATAGTACTACTTAACACACCACTCCTATCTGGTGGCACATTAGATTGCACGCGCAGTGCCCCAAATTTGAAGTAGGAGGACCGACCAAGCATCTTTTTCCATCTCCCGGTTCCTAAAATCGATGCCATATATACGTCCCCTGATAGGGGACGTAACAGGGATTAAACTGATAGGAATAGTACTACTTAACACACCACTCCTATCTGGTGGCACATTAGATTGCACACGCAGTGCCCCAAATTTGAAGTAGGAAGACCGACCAAGCATCTTTTTCCATCTCCCGGGTCCTAAAATCGATACCATATACACGTCCGCTGATAGGGAACGTAACATGGATTAAACTGATAGGAATAGTACTACTTAACACACCACTCCTATCTGGTAGCACATTAGATTGCACGCGCAGTGCCCCAAATTTGAAGTAGGAGGACCGACCAAGCATCTTTTTCCATCTCCCGGTTCCTAAAATCGATGCCATATACACTTCCCCTGATAGGGGACGTAACAGGGATTAAACTGATAGGAATAGTACTACTTAACACACCACTCCTATCTGGTGGCACATTAGATTGCACGCGCAGTGCCCCAAATTTGAAGTAGGAGAACCGACCAAGCATCTTTTCCATCTCCCGGTTCCTAAAATCGATGCCATATACACGTCCCCTGATAGGGGACGTAACAGGGATTAAACTGATAAGAATAGTACTACTTAGCACACCACTCCTATCTGGTGGCACATTAGATTGCACGTGCAGTGCCCCAAATTTGAAGTAGGAGGACCGACCAAGCATCTTTTTCCATCTCCCGGTTCCTAAAATCGATGCCATATACACGTCCCCTGATAGGGGACGTAACAGGGATTAAACTGATAGGAATAGTACTACTTAACACACCACTCCTATCTGGTGGCACATTAGATTGCACGCGCAGTGCCCCAAATTTGAAGTAGGAGGACCGACCAAGCATCTTTTTCCATCTCCCGGTTCCTAAAATCTATGCCATATACACGTCCCCTGATAGAGGACGTAACAGGGATTAAACTGATAAGAATAGTACTACTTAACACACCACTCCTATCTGGTGGCATATTAGATTGCACGCGCAGTGCCCCAAATTTGAAGTAGGAGGACCGACCAAGCATCTTTTTCCATCTCCCGGTTCCTAAAATCGATGCCATATACACGTCCCCTGATAGGGGACGTAACAGGGATTAAACTGATAAGAATAGTACTACTTAACACACCACTCCTATCTGGTGGCACATTAGATTGCACGCGCAGTGCCCCAAATTTGAAGTAGGAGGACCGACCAAGCATCTTTTTCCATCTCCCGGTTCCTAAAATCGATGCCATATACACGTCCCCTGATATTGGACGTAACAGTGATTAAACTGATAAGAATAGTACTATTTAACACACCACTCCTATTTGGTGGCACATTAGATTGCACGCGCAGTGCCCCAAATTTGAAGTAGGAGGACCGACCAAGCATCTTTTTCCATCTCCTAAAATTCCTAAAATCTATGTCATATACACGTCCCCTGATAGGGGACGTAACAGGTATTAAACTGATAGGAATAGTACTACTTAACACACCTTATAATAATGCAGAGAGAGGCAACACAGAGAGAGGAGTCTGAAGAAGAGGAGTCAGAGGAGGAAGGTGGCTTTGAGGAGGTGGAAGAGCAAACACAGCAGGCGTCCCAGGGGGCTTGTTGTCACCTTTCGGGGACCCTTGGTGTTGTACGTGGCTGGTTGGAGGAAGAGACCTTCAATGACATCATTGAGGAAAAGGAACGGGACATGGCTAGCTTGGTATCCAACCTTGTGCAAATGGGGAGTTTGCGGTTGTGCAAATGGACTGTTTGCGGTTGTTTGCGGTGCGTTAAACGGGGAATTTGGTATGTCACTGTGAAGCCATGGATCCCCCTCCTGCATGCCACAGTCCAGGTGTTAGTCCCCTTGAAACATCTATTCCATCACTATTGTGGCCAGAAAGAGTCCCTGTGGGTTTTAAAATTCGCCTGCCCATTGAAGTCTATGGCGGTTCGCCCATTCGCGAACATTTGCGGAAGTTCGCGTTTGCCATTCGCGAACCGAAAATTTTATGTTCGCGGCATCCCTAGTTCCTAGCGTTTGCACAGCCCAATCTAAGTGATCCTCTGAATTTGGTTAAAACATGCACCTGAAATTGCTCCACTAATTCTTTGCATTTCTGTAAATTCTGACACTGTGACCCACACGCTTCCTCTTTTTACCTTTCATGAACTCCGTCTTGGTTGCATTTTTCTTTCCTTAGAATTTTATTATCACCTGTATGCAAATAATACATCTCTCTTCCCTAGGTTTAGTCTTTTTCTGCTTCGGCCATTTAACTAATGCAGTTGTCGTCATACATTTGCATTTATGATGTGGTTAACATAATACACTTGGGTTTGTGATCAATATTACCATAGTGTCATATTTAAAGTAAACTGTGAAAATTTGGTATCTGGGGCCCATGCAATGCCCCTGCTTTGCTGTCAAATCAAAGTTACAAGAAAAACACCCATTGGTCATTATATACCCAAACACTATTTTTCTAATGACACCACACAAGCAAGATATAATCTGTGTAGTGTGACAGAATTCTCTTTTTAGGTTTAGCTACAAAAAAACACCTTTCTTGTCAGATGTTGTTAGTGCTTACACTTGATTCCTGTATGTTTTGGAATTAAATTTAACCTGGGTCTCTACAAAGCTCTTGGGGCACTGGTAGCAGCACATTCAGTCGGTGTGGTACTTGCTCTGCTGCCAAGCTTCCAGTCTGTCTATGGTCCCTCATCTTCCTCATGCAGTCCAGGAACAGGGCAGGGGAAGCAGCATATGGAAAATTTGCCCTTGTGCTGCCCTCCTCTTCTGAAAGCCTGCGGTCCAGAGGCAGGGTCTTGAGAAAAAGTAAAAAATATTTAAAATTACCTTGTAAAAGTAAAAATATTTAAAATTCATTTAAAATGCTCCTCCCCTCACCCTTGGCCTTTGGGGGTCAATATAACCACATATTAGTATAAGGGAGTTTTATTTCTCCCTCCTGCCTCTACCTGCCATTTTGTGAGTGGGGGCATGTTTACTAAATAGCGAGCAGCCAGTGGCTTAGAGTAGGGCCTGCCGAGAATGTGGCAGGCTTATGCAATGTCTGATCATATAATGTAACTAAACCCCTATTATTTGTTACCTAGGTGAGGTGTTTTTAAATAAAACTATTTAGGATTTGAAATCATTGTTTAGTTAATAAGCGAGTGCGCTGGTTTTTGCATTTTGTATTTTGGTCCCAGCAGCACCCTACAATGTATGCATGTACAGGTGAGTGCAGCCCTCCTGGTTTTGTTTATAAATATATAATCTGCCAAATGAAGCCAGCACTCAAGGACTTGTAAAAAATGAAAAAGGTTTTAACCCCTTCAGGACGGAGTCAATAGTACACGTTCTGATCAAAACAAAACGTAAACAAAAACTGGAATTTGCGCTATATGTCTGTTCAACCGTAATTCACCTCTTTCATATTAAATGCACCCACACTTATTATATATCATTTTGTTCGGGAGAAACAGGGCTTTCACTTTCATATAAAATATTTGTATATGAAACAATTTATTATGAATAAAATAAAAAAAAACTGTGAGAAATTTTAATTTTTTTTTTACATTTGTAGTTCCGCCTCACATTTTAGCTGTAAATGTCATAATACTGTTAGGTTTTACTGCAACAAAATGCACATATTTGTAATCAGCAATGTCTCACGAGTACAACAGTACCCCCCATTAACAGGTTTTATGGTGTTTTGGAAAGTTACAGGGTCAAATATAGAACGTTCCATTTTCAAATTGAAATTTGCCAGATTAGTAATGTTACCTTTGTGACGGTGTGGTAGCCCAGGAATGAGAATTACCCCCATAATGGCATACCATTTGAAAAAGTAGACAACCCAAGGTATTGAACGTGGGGTATGTTTAGTTTTTTTTAGTAGCCACTTAGTCACAAACACTGGCCAAAGTTAGCGTTCATATTTGTTTTTGTGTGAAAAAAGCAAAAAACGAATATTTGGCCAGTGTTTGTGACTAAGTGGCTACTAAAAATGACTGGACATACCCCATTTGCAATACCTTGGGTTGTCTACTTTTGCAAATGGTATGCCATCATGGGGGTAATTCTTATTCCTGGGCTACCATACTGTCTCAAAGGCAACCTAACTAATCTGGCAAATTTCAATGTCAAAAAAATGAAATGCAAGCCTTATATGTGACTCTCTAACTTTCCAAAACACCATAAAACCTGTACATGGGGGGACTGTTATTCTCGGGAGATTTCACTAAACACAAATATTAGTGTTTTAAAACAGTAAAACATATTACAACAATAATATAGTCCATAAAAGTGCTGTTTGTTTGCAAAAAATGCAAAAAACTTCACTTTTACTTAAAATATCATCGTTGTAATACAATTTACCAGTTTTAAACACTAATATTTGAGTTCAGCGAAGTCTCCCGAGTAAAACAGTACCCCCTATATACAGGTTTTATGGTGTCTTGGAGAGTTACAGGGTCAAATATAGTGCTTGCGAATTTAATTCTCTGCACTTTCTCCCTGTGTTGTCAGGCATGTCAATCAAATTTTAATTAATCAAATGACATAATTATGTTAAAAAATTACTTAAATATACACGTAGAATTTTAATATATATGCATTTATAGGTATATAAATTCTACGTGTATACTAATGTAATCTTTTATGTAATTATATGTATTTATCTCTATATATATATTTGCGGTTATTTGTATTTTATATATAGATAGATATATATAGAATGTCATTCTAAGTGTATTCTGTTTCCAATATATATATATTAATAACAAAATACAGTTAGAATGAAATTACATATGAATATTTAATTTATTTTATATTTTGTTTCAATATTTTATTTATTTATTTAATTATTTTATTTATTTATTATTGTAATTATACGTATATATATATAATATATATATGTAGATCTATTATATATATAATATATATACATATTATATATATGTAACGTCATTCTAAGTGTATTTTAATACTAATATATGTACTTATATTAGTATTAACAACGAAGAACGAGTGCACTCAAGAGGACTTAGTAGCAAACGTGCCAGTGATAGGTTCAACGTTTCAGTCCTCGCAGGACTTTTATCAAGACAATCAAAAGGCGGGTAAACAGTGTTTAAATATGGTAAAAACAAATTTCAATTGGAGAGTGAAAACGAGGTTGTGATGTCACCAGTGACGATTTAAAGTCAAAGTTCAACAAGCATACCTAGACAGGTTTAACCCATTCCGGTGAAGTAACTAGAAATATAGACAAGAGCTATAAAGCAATCTAACAACATTATAGTTCTAAGTGTTAAGAAGTGATTAGACCGTACATTCGGTCCAAATCTAGAGTGTCTGTGCTCATATATGCATGTGAACAGAATAGAGAAATACAAAATTTAAAAACAAAATTTAAAAACAAGGAAAATAAACTCGAAGGGCCTCGCAGAGTGGTTAGTCTACTAAAGATCTGTTTTATGGAAAATCCAATAGCAAAGAACCGTGTGGTACGTCATCAAAGAGCATATTGAAAAGCATATTAAAGATAAGCTTAGTCAGTCCATGGAATGGATAACCACAGTATCATACAGATTAAAACCTTTTTAGTATACAGATACAAATGTTACTGTCTGGGATAACCTCTGCGCCAATGTAGCAAATTTTTAATACTAACTTAATAAAAATGAAGATAACAATAACTGCATCATTCTATCTTTTGGGGAAGAAACAATTCTGAGGGTTAATCTCATTTAGCCCCCCTGGGGACAGTGTTCCCAATGTAAAAATCCAGTAGGCTTCTCTCTGGAGAAGTAAATTATCCCAATCACCTCCTCGTCTTGGAGCCGGGACTTGTTCAATACCCATAAATTTAAGGGTTGGTAATGTATGTCCCGCTGTAAGGAAATGTCTAGCTATAGGCGTAGTTGCTGTGCCGCTGGACAATGCAATCCTAATGGTTGATCTGTGACCCCTCATGCGTTCTCGAAGGTCATTTGAGGTCTTGCCGATGTACATAAGACCGCAAGGGCATGTAATGCGGTATACAACATGTGTGGTAGTACACAAAATACGTTGACGTATTTTATATTCTTTGCCAGAGTGGGGATGAAAAAAAGATTTCCCTGGAGTCATGTTGTTGCAAGCTGTACGTTTTAAACATCGGTAGCAACCAACATTGTAGTGTTCAACTTGTTTCAGCTCATGTGTATCAGTATGTACAAGGTAATCCTTCAGATTTTTATTCCTCCTATAGCTCATGATCGGGGCTTGCTTGAATATAGCCGGCAGTGTGCTATCTTTTTGGAGTATCTCACAATTTTTCCGAATCATTTTTGAGAAACTCAAGGATTGTGAATGGAAAGTTTGTGGAAAGGTTAGTCTGGGTGATTTACTGCTTGTCGATGGTCCATCCGTGTGGCGCTGCAGTGCTTTCAAATATGCTCGATCCAGGGTATACTTGGAATAACCCCTTTGGATAAATTTCTCAAACATTTCTTGAATTTGAACAGCAGTTCTATTGGGATCCGAGTTGTTCCTCATCACCCTAATGAACTGTGATACTGGGAGTGATTTGATCAGATTGGGTGGATGATGACTAGTTGCGTGTAGTAATGTATTACGGTCAGATGTTTTAGCAAACAGTGTATACCCCAATTTGTTGTCTTCAATGAAAATGCGTAAATCCAGGAAATCCATATGGTTGTCACTGATCTGATATGTGAGTCTAACCGGAGAGTCCAAAGTGTTGAGTGAATTTAGCATGTCCAGAAATAATGATTCCTCTCCAACCCAAATAATAAACACATCGTCGATGTATCTGAGATATTTCAGGATATGGTTACTGTATTTTTGTAAGATATACTTCTGTTCATATACATGCATGTATGCATTCGCATACATGGGTGCCATAGGGGCACCCATGGATGTCCCCGAGACTTGAATGTAGAAAGAATTTTCGAATCTAAAATAATTCAACGTTAAACATAATTCCAGCAATTCCAAGATGTATTCAATTGGGGGTTCAATCTTCTCTCGACATTGCAAAAGTACCTGTCGCATGGATTGTATTCCCTCGTAGTGAGGGATGATGGTGTACAAACTGCACACATCTATGGCTGCCAGCAAGACCCCTTGTGGAGGGAGTTCAATGGACCTCAGAGCAGTGATGACTTGGGCAGTGTCTTTGACATATGTAGGTAATGTCATAACTGGTGTTTTAAATTTAGAGTCGAGCCATCTTCCAATGGGTTCAAGGAGACCCCCAATGGCCGAAACAATTGGGCGACCCGGTGGTAATTCTAAGTTTTTGTGAACTTTCGGGAGTGTGTAAATGATAGGGCATCTTGGATGGGTTTCAAACAGATATTCATATTCTGATGTAGTCAAGAAACCAGCTTCCAGCCCCCTCTGTAGAGTCTGTTGTATGCTTCTACCAAATTCCTTAGAGGGGTCGGTGTTGGAATATTTGTAAACCGTAGTGTCGGACAGTTGTTTAAGGATTTCATCCCTATAATTTTCAAACTTTTGAAGGACGATAGCACCACCCTTATCCGCCGATCGTATAACGATTGACTTATCATTAGCTAGACTGTGTAGAGCTTCTCTCTCCATTTTGGTAATGTTGGATCTGACAATGTTATCACTAGTTGTCATCTGCATCGTTTCTGTTTTTAGACAATGAGAAAATGTTTTTAATGTTGCATTAACGGCTGGGGGGTCAAACACACTGCGTAGTCTGAACCGTTCAGGATTTATCTTGTTCAGCTGGTCATCCCCTTGTTGTTGTTTGAAGAAATCTACCAAGCGGAGTTTCCTGTTAAATTTAAATTGATCGATTTCCCACTGAAATTTATCAACCCTAGACGTGGGGACAAATGATAAGCCCCTCTGTAGTAACATAATCTCCGTGTCAGTAAGAACTCTGTCAGATAAGTTGATGATGGGATTGTCTAATGTCTCCGTGGTGGTCGTCCTCTGTGACCAGTGCCTCTTCCCTTTCTGCCCCCTCCTGGTGTAATAGTGATGTTTGGGGGGTGCTCTGTTCTGGATTGACTCCTGGTAGTTGGTTCTCGTGTGAGTCCAAGGCCTGGTCCTAAAAAAGGTGAAGATGAGGACGAATCAATTTGCGATCTCTCCCTCTGAGCACTTTTTGGTTCAGAGTCAGACGCCGATTCTCCTGATGTGAAGTCAACTGTAGGAGCAAACGGTTTTCTAATGCGGGCTCTATATGGCCTGTATGTAGTTTTAGTGTTGTCTCCTGACAACCACCGGTAGACTCTGTGCTCTGAATAATCCGCTTGGACTTTGACCAATTTCTCTCTTTTAAATCTAATGAGATCGTTCTTGTATAGTTGCAAATCTTCAGTGAGTTTCTGAATTAACGCATCACAATTAGGTGCTGCTATGGTAGTAGAATGTAATACTTCGTAATCAGAAATTTTAAATTTAATGATTTTTAATTCACGACCTACCTCCTCGATGACGACTAACATCAGATCCAATGAACACTTATTGAGAATGCCAATCCACTTGCGACAGACTTCAGGGTTGTTTCTTCCTATGGTTGGAACGTTTTTAATCCTGAAGCCTCTTGGAATTTTTTTCATACGGTAATAGTCCGATAGATAGGTAGCATGAAGTTCCAGATTGATTTGTCTTTGTTTAAGTTTCTTTAAATCTCTTACGATGTCTCGTGGTTCCGAGGAGATAGGTAAGTCCGAGTCAGATTGAGGCCAAAGAATGGCCGCTGCTTCAGCTTCCGAGAATTGTAAAACTTCAGCGTGATCCGCAAATGCTCCTGCTCTGCTGAGAAATTCCTCCATGGATAAAATCCTTGTGAGTTCGTCACTCTCTTAGGTCTGGTGCGTGAGGTGAGCCTTGGCAAACAGACTCATGTGGAAATACAAATATCGAGAACTCCGCACTCAATGTACCGGTCTTGTGCTCGCCTCGGTGCTGCCTCAGCCGTCAATATGTACAACGAAGAACGAGTGCACTCAAGAGGACTTAGTAGAAAGTAATGTGTTTATTCACAAACGTGCCAGTGATAGGTTCAACGTTTCAGTCCTCGCAGGACTTTTATCAAGACAATCAAAAGGCGGGTAAACAGTGTTTAAATATGGTAAAAACAAATTTCAATTGGAGAGTGAAAACGAGGTTGTGATGTCACCAGTGACGATTTAAAGTCAAAGTTCAACAAGCATACCTAGACAGGTTTAACCCATTCCGGTGAAGTAACTAGAAATATAGACAAGAGCTATAAAGCAATCTAACAACATTATAGTTCTAAGTGTTAAGAAGTGATTAGACCGTACATTCGGTCCAAATCTAGAGTGTCTGTGCTCATATATGCATGTGAACAGAATAGAGAAATACAAAATTTAAAAACAAAATTTAAAAACAAGGAAAATAAACTCGAAGGGCCTCGCAGAGTGGTTAGTCTACTAAAGATCTGTTTTATGGAAAATCCAATAGCAAAGAACCGTGTGGTACGTCATCAAAGAGCATATTGAAAAGCATATTAAAGATAAGCTTAGCCAGTCCATGGAATGGATAACCACAGTATCATACAGATTATAACCTTTTTAGTATACAGATACAAATGTTACTGTCTGTGATAACCTCTGCGCCAATGTAGCAAATTTTTAATACTAACTTAATAAAAATGAAGATAACAATAACTGCATCATTCTATCTTTTGGGGATGAAACAGTTCAGAGGGTTAATCTCATTTAGCCCCCCTGGGGACAGTGTGCCCAATGTAAAAATCCAGTAGGCTTCTCTCTGGAGAAGTAAATTATCCCAATCACCTCCTCGTCTTGGAGCCGGGACTTGTTCAATACCCATAAATTTAAGGGTTGGTAATGTATGTCCCGCTGTAAGGAAATGTCTAGCTATAGGCGTAGTTGCTGTGCCGCTGGACAATGCAATCCTAATGGTTGATCTGTGACCCCTCATGCGTTCTCGAAGGTCATTTGAGGTCTTGCCGATGTACATAAGACCGCAAGGGCATGTAATGCGGTATACAACATGTGTGGTAGTACACAAAATACGTTGACGTATTTTATATTCTTTGCCAGAGTGGGGATGAAATTAAGATTTCCCTGGAGTCATGTTGTTGCAAGCTGTACATTTTAAACATCGGTAGCAACCAACATTGTAGTGTTCAACTTGTTTCAGCTCATGTGTATCAGTATGTACAAGGTAATCCTTCAGATTTTTATTCCTCCTATAGCTCATGATCGGGGCTTGCTTGAATATAGCCGGCAGTGTGCTATCTTTTTGGAGTATCTCACAATTTTTCCGAATCATTTTTGAGAAACTCAAGGATTGTGAATGGAAAGTTTGTGGAAAGGTTAGTCTGGGTGATTTACTGCTTGTCGATGGTCCATCCGTGTAGCGCTGCAGTGCTTTCAAATATGCTCGATCCAGGGTATACTTGGAATAACCCCTTTGGATAAATTTCTCAAACATTTCTTGAATTTGAACAGCAGTTCTATTGGGATCCGAGTTGTTCCTCATCACCCTAATGAACTGTGATACTGGGAGTGATTTGATCAGATTGGGTGGATGATGACTAGTTGCGTGTAGTAATGTATTACGGTCAGATGTTTTAGCAAACAGTGTATACCCCAATTTGTTGTCTTCAATGAAAATGCGTAAATCCAGGAAATCCATATGGTTGTCACTGATCTGATATGTGAGTCTAACCGGAGAGTCCAAAGTGTTGAGTGAATTTAGCATGTCCAGAAATAATGATTCCTCTCCAACCCAAATAATAAACACATCGTCGATGTATCTGAGATATTTCAGGATATGGTTACTGTATTTTTGTAAGATATACTTCTGTTCATATACATGCATGTATGCATTCGCATACATGGGTGCCATAGGGGCACCCATGGATGTCCCCGAGACTTGAATATAGAAAGATATTTCGAATCTAAAATAATTCAACGTTAAACATAATTCCAGCAATTCCAAGATGTATTCAATTGGGGGTTCAATCTTCTCTCGACATTGCAAAAGTACCTGTCGCATGGATTGTATTCCCTCGTAGTGAGGGATGATGGTGTACAAACTGCACACATCTATGGCTGCCAGCAAGACCCCTTGTGGAGGGAGTTCAATGGACCTCAGAGCAGTGATGACTTGGGCAGTGTCTTTGACATATGTAGGTAATGTCATAACTGGTGTTTTAAATTTAGAGTCGAGCCATCTTCCAATGGGTTCAAGGAGACCCCCAATGGCCGAAACAATTGGGCGACCCGGTGGTAATTCTAAGTTTTTGTGAACTTTCGGGAGTGTGTAAATGATAGGGCATCTTGGATGGGTTTCAAACAGATATTCATATTCTGATGTAGTCAAGAAACCAGCTTCCAGCCCCCTCTGTAGAGTCTGTTGTATGCTTCTACCAAATTCCTTAGAGGGGTCGGTGTTGGAATATTTGTAAACCGTAGTGTCGGACAGTTGTTTAAGGATTTCATCCCTATAATTTTCAAACTTTTGAAGGACGATAGCACCACCCTTATCCGCCGATCGTATAACGATTGACTTATCATTAGCTAGACTGTGTAGAGCTTCTCTCTCCATTTTGGTAATGTTGGATCTGACAATGTTATCACTAGTTGTCATCTGCATCGTTTCTGTTTTTAGACAATGAGAAAATGTTTCTAATGTTGCATTAACGGCTGGGGGGTCAAACACACTGCGTAGTCTGAACCGTTCAGGATTTATCTTGTTCAGCTGGTCATCCCCTTGTTGTTGTTTGAAGAAATCTACCAAGCGGAGTTTCCTGTTAAATTTAAATTGATCGATTTCCCACTGAAATTTATCAACCCTAGACGTGGGGACAAATGATAAGCCCCTCTGTAGTAACATAATCTCCGTGTCAGTAAGAACTCTGTCAGATAAGTTGATGATGGGATTGTCTAATGTCTCCGTGGTGGTCGTCCTCTGTGACCAGTGCCTCTTCCCTTTCTGCCCCCTCCTGGTGTAATAGTGATGTTTGGGGGGTGCTCTGTTCTGGATTGACTCCTGGTAGTTGGTTCTCGTGTGAGTCCAAGGCCTGGTTCTAAAAAAGGTGAAGATGAGGACGAATCAATTTGCGATCTCTCCCTCTGAGCACTTTTTGGTTCAGAGTCAGACGCCGATTCTCCTGATGTGAAGTCAACTGTAGGAGCAAACGGTTTTCTAATGCGGGCTCTATATGGCCTGTATGTAGTTTTAGTGTTGTCTCCTGACAACCACCGGTAGACTCTGTGCTCTGAATAATCCGCTTGGACTTTGACCAATTTCTCTCTTTTAAATCTAATGAGATCGTTCTTGTATAGTTGCAAATCTTCAGTGAGTTTCTGAATTAACGCATCACAATTAGGTGCTGCTATGGTAGTAGAATGTAATACTTCGTAATCAGAAATTTTAAATTTAATGATTTTTAATTCACGACCTACCTCCTCGATGACGACTAACATCAGATCCAATGAACACTTATTGAGAATGCCAATCCACTTGCGACAGACTTCAGGGTTGTTTCTTCCTATGGTTGGAACGTTTTTAATCCTGAAGCCTCTTGGAATTTTTTTCATACGGTAATAGTCCGATAGATAGGTAGCATGAAGTTCCAGATCGATTTGTCTTTGTTTAAGTTTCTTTAAATCTCTTACGATGTCTCGTGGTTCCGAGGAGATAGGTAAGTCCGAGTCAGATTGAGGCCAAAGAATGGCCGCTGCTTCAGCTTCCGAGAATTGTAAAACTTCAGCGTGATCCGCAAATGCTCCTGCTCTGCTGAGAAATTCCTCCATGGATAAAATCCTTGTGAGTTCGTCACTCTCTTAGGTCTGGTGCGTGAGGTGAGCCTTGGCAAACAGACTCATGTGGAAATACAAATATCGAGAACTCCGCACTCAATGTACCGGTCTTGTGCTCGCCTCGGTGCTGCCTCAGCCGTCAATATGTACAACGAAGAACGAGTGCACTCAAGAGGACTTAGTAGAAAGTAATGTGTTTATTCACAAACGTGCCAGTGATAGGTTCAACGTTTCAGTCCTCGCAGGACTTTTATCAAGACAATCAAAAGGCGGGTAAACAGTGTTTAAATATGGTAAAAACAAATTTCAATTGGAGAGTGAAAACGAGGTTGTGATGTCACCAGTGACGATTTAAAGTCAAAGTTCAACAAGCATACCTAGACAGGTTTAACCCATTCCGGTGAAGTAACTAGAAATATAGACAAGAGCTATAAAGCAATCTAACAACATTATAGTTCTAAGTGTTAAGAAGTGATTAGACCGTACATTCGGTCCAAATCTAGAGTGTCTGTGCTCATATATGCATGTGAACAGAATAGAGAAATACAAAATTTAAAAACAAAATTTAAAAACAAGGAAAATAAACTCGAAGGGCCTCGCAGAGTGGTTAGTCTACTAAAGATCTGTTTTATGGAAAATCCAATAGCAAAGAACCGTGTGGTACGTCATCAAAGAGCATATTGAAAAGCATATTAAAGATAAGCTTAGCCAGTCCATGGAATGGATAACCACAGTATCATACAGATTATAACCTTTTTAGTATACAGATACAAATGTTACTGTCTGGGATAACCTCTGCGCCAATGTAGCAAATTTTTAATACTAACTTAATAAAAATGAAGATAACAATAACTGCATCATTCTATCTTTTGGGGATGAAACAGTTCAGAGGGTTAATCTCATTTAGCCCCCCTGGGGACAGTGTTCCCAATGTAAAAATCCAGTAGGCTTCTCTCTGGAGAAGTAAATTATCCCAATCACCTCCTCGTCTTGGAGCCGGGACTTGTTCAATACCCATAAATTTAAGGGTTGGTAATGTATGTCCCGCTGTAAGGAAATGTCTAGCTATAGGCGTAGTTGCTGTGCCGCTGGACAATGCAATCCTAATGGTTGATCTGTGACCCCTCATGCGTTCTCGAAGGTCATTTGAGGTCTTGCCGATGTACATAAGACCGCAAGGGCATGTAATGCGGTATACAACATGTGTGGTAGTACACAAAATACGTTGACGTATTTTATATTCTTTGCCAGAGTGGGGATGAAATTAAGATTTCCCTGGAGTCATGTTGTTGCAAGCTGTACATTTTAAACATCGGTAGCAACCAACATTGTAGTGTTCAACTTGTTTCAGCTCATGTGTATCAGTATGTACAAGGTAATCCTTCAGATTTTTATTCCTCCTATAGCTCATGATCGGGGCTTGCTTGAATATAGCCGGCAGTGTGCTATCTTTTTGGAGTATCTCACAATTTTTCCGAATCATTTTTGAGAAACTCAAGGATTGTGAATGGAAAGTTTGTGGAAAGGTTAGTCTGGGTGATTTACTGCTTGTCGATGGTCCATCCGTGTAGCGCTGCAGTGCTTTCAAATATGCTCGATCCAGGGTATACTTGGAATAACCCCTTTGGATAAATTTCTCAAACATTTCTTGAATTTGAACAGCAGTTCTATTGGGATCCGAGTTGTTCCTCATCACCCTAATGAACTGTGATACTGGGAGTGATTTGATCAGATTGGGTGGATGATGACTAGTTGCGTGTAGTAATGTATTACGGTCAGATGTTTTAGCAAACAGTGTATACCCCAATTTGTTGTCTTCAATGAAAATGCGTAAATCCAGGAAATCCATATGGTTGTCACTGATCTGATATGTGAGTCTAACCGGAGAGTCCAAAGTGTTGAGTGAATTTAGCATGTCCAGAAATAATGATTCCTCTCCAACCCAAATAATAAACACATCGTCGATGTATCTGAGATATTTCAGGATATGGTTACTGTATTTTTGTAAGATATACTTCTGTTCATATACATGCATGTATGCATTCGCATACATGGGTGCCATAGGGGCACCCATGGATGTCCCCGAGACTTGAATGTAGAAAGAATTTTCGAATCTAAAATAATTCAACGTTAAACATAATTCCAGCAATTCCAAGATGTATTCAATTGGGGGTTCAATCTTCTCTCGACATTGCAAAAGTACCTGTCGCATGGATTGTATTCCCTCGTAGTGAGGGATGATGGTGTACAAACTGCACACATCTATGGCTGCCAGCAAGACCCCTTGTGGAGGGAGTTCAATGGACCTCAGAGCAGTGATGACTTGGGCAGTGTCTTTGACATATGTAGGTAATGTCATAACTGGTGTTTTAAATTTAGAGTCGAGCCATCTTCCAATGGGTTCAAGGAGACCCCCAATGGCCGAAACAATTGGGCGACCCGGTGGTAATTCTAAGTTTTTGTGAACTTTCGGGAGTGTGTAAATGATAGGGCATCTTGGATGGGTTTCAAACAGATATTCATATTCTGATGTAGTCAAGAAACCAGCTTCCAGCCCCCTCTGTAGAGTCTGTTGTATGCTTCTACCAAATTCCTTAGAGGGGTCGGTGTTGGAATATTTGTAAACCGTAGTGTCGGACAGATGTTTAAGGATTTCATCCCTATAATTTTCAAACTTTTGAAGGACGATAGCACCACCCTTATCCGCCGATCGTATAACGATTGACTTATCATTAGCTAGACTGTGTAGAGCTTCTCTCTCCATTTTGGTAATGTTGGATCTGACAATGTTATCACTAGTTGTCATCTGCATCGTTTCTGTTTTTAGACAATGAGAAAATGTTTTTAATGTTGCATTAACGGCTGGGGGGTCAAACACACTGCGTAGTCTGAACCGTTCAGGATTTATCTTGTTCAGCTGGTCATCCCCTTGTTGTTGTTTGAAGAAATCTACCAAGCGGAGTTTCCTGTTAAATTTAAATTGATCGATTTCCCACTGAAATTTATCAACCCTAGACGTGGGGACAAATGATAAGCCCCTCTGTAGTAACATAATCTCCGTGTCAGTAAGAACTCTGTCAGATAAGTTGATGATGGGATTGTCTAATGTCTCCGTGGTGGTCGTCCTCTGTGACCAGTGCCTCTTCCCTTTCTGCCCCCTCCTGGTGTAATAGTGATGTTTGGGGGGTGCTCTGTTCTGGATTGACTCCTGGTAGTTGGTTCTCGTGTGAGTCCAAGGCCTGGTTCTAAAAAAGGTGAAGATGAGGACGAATCAATTTGCGATCTCTCCCTCTGAGCACTTTTTGGTTCAGAGTCAGACGCCGATTCTCCTGATGTGAAGTCAACTGTAGGAGCAAACGGTTTTCTAATGCGGGCTCTATATGGCCTGTATGTAGTTTTAGTGTTGTCTCCTGACAACCACCGGTAGACTCTGTGCTCTGAATAATCCGCTTGGACTTTGACCAATTTCTCTCTTTTAAATCTAATGAGATCGTTCTTGTATAGTTGCAAATCTTCAGTGAGTTTCTGAATTAACGCATCACAATTAGGTGCTGCTATGGTAGTAGAATGTAATACTTCGTAATCAGAAATTTTAAATTTAATGATTTTTAATTCACGACCTACCTCCTCGATGACGACTAACATCAGATCCAATGAACACTTATTGAGAATGCCAATCCACTTGCGACAGACTTCAGGGTTGTTTCTTCCTATGGTTGGAACGTTTTTAATCCTGAAGCCTCTTGGAATTTTTTTCATACGGTAATAGTCCGATAGATAGGTAGCATGAAGTTCCAGATCGATTTGTCTTTGTTTAAGTTTCTTTAAATCTCTTACGATGTCTCGTGGTTCCGAGGAGATAGGTAAGTCCGAGTCAGATTGAGGCCAAAGAATGGCCGCTGCTTCAGCTTCCGAGAATTGTAAAACTTCAGCGTGATCCGCAAATGCTCCTGCTCTGCTGAGAAATTCCTCCATGGATAAAATCCTTGTGAGTTCGTCACTCTCTTAGGTCTGGTGCGTGAGGTGAGCCTTGGCAAACAGACTCATGTGGAAATACAAATATCGAGAACTCCGCACTCAATGTACCGGTCTTGTGCTCGCCTCGGTGCTGCCTCAGCCGTCAATATGTACAACGAAGAACGAGTGCACTCAAGAGGACTTAGTAGAAAGTAATGTGTTTATTCACAAACGTGCCAGTGATAGGTTCAACGTTTCAGTCCTCGCAGGACTTTTATCAAGACAATCAAAAGGCGGGTAAACAGTGTTTAAATATGGTAAAAACAAATTTCAATTGGAGAGTGAAAACGAGGTTGTGATGTCACCAGTGACGATTTAAAGTCAAAGTTCAACAAGCATACCTAGACAGGTTTAACCCATTCCGGTGAAGTAACTAGAAATATAGACAAGAGCTATAAAGCAATCTAACAACATTATAGTTCTAAGTGTTAAGAAGTGATTAGACCGTACATTCGGTCCAAATCTAGAGTGTCTGTGCTCATATATGCATGTGAACAGAATAGAGAAATACAAAATTTAAAAACAAAATTTAAAAACAAGGAAAATAAACTCGAAGGGCTTTTGCAATGTCGAGAGAAGATTGAACCCCCAATTGAATACATCTTGGAATTGCTGGAATTATGTTTAACGTTGAATTATTTTAGATTCGAAAATTCTTTCTACATTCAAGTCTCGGGGACATCCATGGGTGCCCCTATGGCACCCATGTATGCGAATGCATACATGCATGTATATGAACAGAAGTATATCTTACAAAAATACAGTAACCATATCCTGAAATATCTCAGATACATCGACGATGTGTTTATTATTTGGGTTGGAGAGGAATCATTATTTCTGGACATGCTAAATTCACTCAACACTTTGGACTCTCCGGTTAGACTCACATATCAGATCAGTGACAACCATATGGATTTCCTGGATTTACGCATTTTCATTGAAGACAACAAATTGGGGTATACACTGTTTGCTAAAACATCTGACCGTAATACATTACTACACGCAACTAGTCATCATCCACCCAATCTGATCAAATCACTCCCAGTATCACAGTTCATTAGGGTGATGAGGAACAACTCGGATCCCAATAGAACTGCTGTTCAAATTCAAGAAATGTTTGAGAAATTTATCCAAAGGGGTTATTCCAAGTATACCCTGGATCGAGCATATTTGAAAGCACTGCAGCGCTACACGGATGGACCATCGACAAGCAGTAAATCACCCAGACTAACCTTTCCACAAACTTTCCATTCACAATCCTTGAGTTTCTCAAAAATGATTCGGAAAAATTGTGAGATACTCCAAAAAGATAGCACACTGCCGGCTATATTCAAGCAAGCCCCGATCATGAGCTATAGGAGGAATAAAAATCTGAAGGATTACCTTGTACATACTGATACACATGAGCTGAAACAAGTTGAACACTACAATGTTGGTTGCTACCGATGTTTAAAATGTACAGCTTGCAACAACATGACTCCAGGGAAATCTTTTTTTCATCCCCACTCTGGCAAAGAATATAAAATACGTCAACGTATTTTGTGTACTACCACACATGTTGTATACCGCATTACATGCCCTTGCGGTCTTATGTACATCGGCAAGACCTCAAATGACCTTCGAGAACGCATGAGGGGTCACAGATCAACCATTAGGATTGCATTGTCCAGCGGCACAGCAACTACGCCTATAGCTAGACATTTCCTTACAGCGGGACATACATTACCAACCCTTAAATTTATGGGTATTGAACAAGTCCCGGCTCCAAGACGAGGAGGTGATTGGGATAATTTACTTCTCCAGAGAGAAGCCTACTGGATTTTTACATTGGGAACACTGTCCCCAGGGGGGCTAAATGAGATTAACCCTCTGAACTGTTTCATCCCCAAAAGATAGAATGATGCAGTTATTGTTATCTTCATTTTTATTAAGTTAGTATTAAAAATTTGCTACATTGGCGCAGAGGTTATCCCAGACAGTAACATTTGTATCTGTATACTAAAAAGGTTATAATCTGTATGATACTGTGGTTATCCATTCCATGGACTGGCTAAGCTTATCTTTAATATGCTTTTCAATATGCTCTTTGATGACGTACCACACGGTTCTTTGCTATTGGATTTTCCATAAAACAGATCTTTAGTAGACTAACCACTCTGCGAGGCCCTTCGAGTTTATTTTCCTTGTTTTTAAATTTTGTTTTTAAATTTTGTATTTCTCTATTCTGTTCACATGCATATATGAGCACAGACACTCTAGATTTGGACCGAATGTACGGTCTAATCACTTCTTAACACTTAGAACTATAATGTTGTTAGATTGCTTTATAGCTCTTGTCTATATTTCTAGTTACTTCACCGGAATGGGTTAAACCTGTCTAGGTATGCTTGTTGAACTTTGACTTTAAATCGTCACTGGTGACATCACAACCTCGTTTTCACTCTCCAATTGAAATTTGTTTTTACCATATTTAAACACTGTTTACCCGCCTTTTGATTGTCTTGATAAAAGTCCTGCGAGGACTGAAACGTTGAACCTATCACTGGCACGTTTGTGAATAAACACATTACTTTCTACTAAGTCCTCTTGAGTGCACTCGTTCTTCGTTGTACATATTGACGGCTGAGGCAGCACCGAGGCGAGCACAAGACCGGTACATTGAGTGCGGAGTTCTCGATATTTATATTAGTATTAAAATACACTATGTATGACGTTAAATATATATAATATACATATATATTATATATATAATATATATACATATATTATATATATATATATAAATATATTTATTTTATTTTCAAACATGTTTAATACTTTTTTTTTTACACTACCTACCAGCAGGGGGACTGTCTAAAATATTAGACAGTCCCCCTGCTGGCAGATCCATAGCCAGCTATAGGGGGCCATGTGATCGCTCTTTGAGAGCGATCACATGGCCCCCGGGGGCCTCATTTGCCGGAGGGGGGCTGCCTGGGCTCTCAGACAGCCCCCCAGAAGAGGATCGCGGCGGGGTGAGTACCTCCTAGCTCCTGGGGCTGCAAGCCGCTACGGCGTTCTATGCCGCCGCAACGGCTTTAAAGCCCTTTAAAGCCGCGACGGCATAGAACGCCGTAACGGCGTTAAGGGGTTAATCCATAGAATCAACGTTTCAGTTTACATCAGCAAACTTTCATCACGACATCAAATCCTATATATATTTATTTTTTGGTGTGTCTTTTTTGTGATTGGTTCCTTTTTATATTTTAATAGTTTGTCGCGCCCTTTTAGATTTTTATGTGGCCTTTTTTTGGGGCTGAAGACATCTAATGGTAAGTATTAATTTTGTTATTATGCAGGTATTTAGTTTACTGAATCCCTTCACTATTATTAAAATGAGGCTGGTAGGTTCGGTATTTTCCTTTTGGGGGGGGTAACTTGTGACCAGGGCCGGACTGGGAAAAAAATTTGTCCCGGGCATTTTTCAATCAATCACAGCGCCCCCCACCTCCCCCTCCCCCTGAGAAGGGGGCGAGGCCAGAGAGTGTGTGTTTTGTCATGACTAATGACAAGCACGCCCCCTCTCAAAGTGAGCATGTTGGTTCAATGCGCAGAGCCCAGCTGAAGAGCTCTAGCATGAGAAAAAGGCCCTGTATTTGTTCTGTGCAGCGCAAGCAAATTTAATAAAATGCTTGAGCTGTGTTTGCTTTTAACTTGTCTCTGGTGTCTCCATAAGTGGGATACCAGAAGACAAAAGGGCCAGGCAAGTGTATTGTGCATGTGTTTGGAGCCTGCTTGTGGGATTGCGTGTGTGTGGAGTGAGCTGATTGTGGTGTGGTATGTGTGGCTAGGGGCTGTAGAGTTTGTGTGTGTATAGGGGGCATAGTGTTTATAGGGGAGGTAGCGAGTGTGTGCATACGGGCTATAGTGTGTGTATATAGGTGACAAGGTGTGTAGGGGTTGTAGAGAGTGTGTGTTTAGAGAATGTTGTATGTGTTTGCTTACAAGGAATGTAGTGTGTGTGTAGAGGATTCAGAGTGTATATTTTAGGTCTGGACGTATTGGGTATATCTGTGAAGGGTGCAGCATGTGTGTGAGGGGTGCAGTGTGTGTGTGTAAGAGGGGTGCTGTGTGTGTGAGGGTTTTCTTATCTGCCGTCACATTCTATGTTTCTAATTGTCTTTGCCTGTTAACTCACTGAGGGTTAATTTATATATTATATGTGTGTTTGTGCTGTATATGTGTAAGAGTGTGCTGTGTGTGAGAGTGTGCTGTGTGTGTGAGGGTGGTGTGTGTTGGAGGGAGCTGTGTGTGTATCTGAGGGTGCTGTGTGTGTGTGTGAGGGTGCTGTATGTGTATCTGAGGACGCTGTGTGTGTATGAGGGTGCTGTGTGTGTGAGGGTGCTGTGTGTGTATCTGAAGGTGTTGTGTGTGTTTTTGAGGGTTCTGTGTGTGTGTATGAGGGTTCTGTGTGTGTGTTTGAGGGTGATATGTGTGTATGAGGGCAGTGGCGTACACACAACCCATGGGGCCCCGGTGCGCAAACTGATCCGGTGGCCCCCCCGCGCTTACGGCTGCGACCCCTGTGACCGCGGTATGTACGCCAGTGCATGCAGATACACATACACTTAAAGGACCACTACAGACACCCAGATCACATCAGCTCAATGAAGTGGTCTGGGTGCCAGGTCCCTCTAGTTTTAACCCTGTAGCTGAAAACATAGCAATCCAGCTTCCGCGATTCTCACTATGAAAATCACAGTGAGAAGACGCTGAACGTCCATAGGAAGGCATTGAGTAATGCTTTCCTATGGGCGGTTTGAATGCGCACGCGGCTCTTGCCACGCATACGCATTCGGAGCTGAGAGGCAGATCGGGGCGGAGGGATCCCCAGCGCCAAGGGAGTCCAGCGCTAGAGAAAGGTAAGTGCTGAAGACACACACACTCTCACGAACAGACGCATACACACTAGCTAACAGACACACACACACACACTCTCTCACGAACAGACGCATACACACTAGCTAATATACACACACATTTACTGACAGACACACACTCAGTGACAGACATACATACACACTCACTGACAGACAGACACATACACACTCACTTACAAAACACACACTCACTAACAGACGCACACAAACTAACACACTCAGTAACACACACACAGTAACACACTCACTGACACACACAAACTAACACACTCACTGACACAAAAACTAACACTAACACACACACAATCTCTAACACTAACACACACTCTAACACTAACACACACACACTTTAAAAAAAAAAAAAATCACATACATTGTTAGATTCTCAGACATACTCATCTTAAGATGAGTGCTTAGTGGTCCAGTTGGCCAGCGGCATCGTAGTGGGCATTTTAACAAATGGAAGCCTGTACAACTCGTAGGCTGAAGCACTGGAGGATGCATTATAACAGATATCAGTTTCTCCCAGCATTACTAAGGAGATGCTCTAACACTGGCAGCTGAGGGCTCAGATGAGGAGCATGTTTGAAGGGGAAAGTATAGAGTATTTCATTATATTGCCACTCTCTGGCTTTTACACTGCACTACCATGCACAGTAGCATACTAAAAGGAGTCGGAATCTGCCTCCTGTTACCAGTGCAAGACCTGCCTGCTCTGCAGATCCCATTTAACAGATCACTAAGCGGGCAGAGAAGGAGCTGCTGGAATTAGTCAGTGCTCTGGCTGCACAGCTACCCTGCTGCTGTGTATGATTGCTGGGGTATAACATCATCCCAACCTGGGCATCAGTTCAGAACTGCAGGGAGCTGTGCAATCAGTGCAGAGATTGATCCCAGCAGTAAACTACCAAACCAGACACCAGGGATAAAATCCAAATAGTAAACAATTGTGTGTGAGTTTATGAATATGATTATAGGTAGGGGTGTGTGTGTATATATGAATGTGAGTATGTGTGAAAATGTGTGTATGTGCATAGGAATGTGAGTGTATGTGTATGAATTTGAGTATGTGTCTATAAAAGTGTGTGTTCATAGGAATGTTTGTGTGTGAGTATGCATTTAAATGTTAGTGCATATGATTGTTCTTTCCCTAACAAGAGAGAGAGAAAGACAACACAAAATCTACTGTTCTATGGAGGATGACAATATAAATTTCTGTCCTGGGTGTCAGATAAGCCAAATATGCCTATGGCCTTACGCTGGATCACTTGCTGTCAAAAGTGGTATTTGAGGTAAGATTGCATATGGTGAGGGGAATAAAGGGCAGGGCGGGAATATTTTTGTCTGCTTACTGTAGTAGCCCTGTGCAGAGTACCTGCATGAAGCTTTTTGGTGACTTCTAGGGATACAAGAGAAAAACTTGGGATAGCAGGTCAGGGATCTAAGTCTGGTTTCGATGACCTGTCTGACTGCATTGTGGCAACATCCAGGCTGTTTTTCAGAGGTTGGGCTAGGCCCCTTACTTCCAGTGAAGGTACATTTTAATGCTTCAGCATACTAAGCGATTTTGGACAATGATATGCTTCCAACTTTGTAGGAACAGTTTGGGAAGTGTCCTTTTCTATTCTAGCATGACCATGCCCCGGTGCACAAAGCAAGGTTATTAAAGACATGGTTGGATGAGGCTTGTTTGGAATAACTTGACTGGCCTGGACAGAGCCCTGAACTCAACGCACATCTAACACCATTAGGATGATCTAGAATGGAGATTGTGAGCCAGGTCTTCTGCTCCAACATCATTACCTGACCTCACATGCAACAGGACAATGATCCTAAGCACACCAGAAAATCTACAACAAAATGGCTGAAAAGAAGAGAATCAAGGTGTTGCAGAGGCCCAGTGAAAGTCCAGACCTGAACCCAGTTGTAATGCTGTGGCGAGACCTTAAGAGAGATGTTCATAAACAAATGCCAGCAAACCTCAATGAACTGAAGCAATGTTGTAAAGAAAAGTGAGTCAAAATTCCTTCAAAACAATTTGAGATGTACAAATAGAATAGGGGATAATCTGTTAAATACAGAATGAATAAAATAACATAGCGTTTAACTGTGTGAAAGTAAGTGACAATATGTTAGTTACAATTGGCCACTTGGGGAAGTTACAATTTGCCAACCTGGGGAAGTTCCCAGGTGTAAAACAGCCTTAAGTCAAATTTCTCCTCCAATATCCACTGTATTTTCTCATCTTCACACTCCCATTAGTAGGTTGGAATATGTAACTCAAGAGAAAATATACAGAAAAAAATGTAGTGCACTTCCAGAATATAATAAAAAGGAATTTAATAACTTACATATAAGCATAAAACTATTTGTTTGTCACCACTAGGCGTCCTACGCGTTTCGTCCCGAAATCGGACTTCCTCAGGGACTTAGTGAACAAATAACAGCAAAGATTCCAATACAATATTCATTCTGTATTTAGCAGATTATCCCCTATTCTATTTGTACATATTCTGTTGAAGACAAAAGGAAGTGTTTGGGGACCTATCTGGATACTTCACCTGACACAGGGAAGTTCCGGTCTGCTTAAAATTATACACCTTTCTCACTGGGTTTGTGTTCACATACCTTGTTTGTTTTTTGTAAAACAATTTGAGAGACTGATAAAGTCATACAGGACATGATTACTTGAAGTTGTTGCTGCTAAAGGTGGCTATTGAATCACAAGGTGTACTTCGTTTTTCACACTTGGCTTCTCCATTTTCGCTTTATTTTTTGTTAAATTGTTTCTGTGTTGGGGAAACCAGGCAGTGTTTAGGCAGATTTCCCAATACAGAAACAATAAAATTATACAATTATATATATATATATATATATATATATATATATATATATATATATATATATATATATATATATATATATATATATATATATAGATCACATAACTCGAAAGGGGACTGCTTGGGTTATCATGCAAGTCCCCTGATCACCTTTGGAGTGGAGAGCAAGTATCCAGGCCAGGGAAAGGGACAGATCATTATGGTGTTCTATGCCACCCTATCAATGTTAAAGCCCTCCATTTGTAAGAAGGCATAGCATGCCCTTAGATCGGGAAGGTATTAACATTGTTACACGTCCCTGGCTGTCAATCAGAAAACTGGTCATATTACTTAATGATTTGTTTAGCTTAGTGAAGCTAACCTCAAAATGGCAGAAATTGCTGAGAGCACCTGCTTGGCAAACACTTCTCATTGAACTGCATTGGGAGTCTGTGACTGGACAGCCATAGAAAGTCTGGGCTTAGGAAAAGGACCTGCAAAGGCTGCAGTCAACAGATCTACAGCTTTGGCTTGTTGTTTTCAGATATAACCTCTGTGAAAAATGCATAATTAAATGCATGCATTCTTTCATTGTGGGTATTTATATATAATAAACAGTGATTTTATTTATTTGTATTTGGACAGTAGAGTGTCCCTTTAACATAATATGTACTAGGATTTCTGGAGTTTTGCGGCTAACAGACCATAATTTGGTGATTTCTTTCTGCTAGTGGTGCATGGAGCTAAGAGATCAAATTATGCATTTTTATTGTATACAGCATACCCAGTTTTCACCATGCAGCATTAGCTGTTTTGGTATTGATGAATATTTATTAATGAAAAATAGGCAATGTGAGATACAATGCTGTGAGCTGTCAGCACAGTCTGTGTGACTCCAGCTCTGTTTAATAACAGACTGACAATGCCTGGCCCCTATTCAATGCCAGCAGTGGTGTCCCTGCCTGGGAATGAATGCAGCCAGTGTACAGTTATGTGCTATTGTCAGGCTGGCCTTGTAGTTTTTGCAGTGTAATTTCCAGCTCTCCTCTCAGCACTGGATTGCAGCGCATCAATCTCAGCCCCACTGCATTGCAGTCGTAGAGCCATTCCCTGGAGCCCCGCCCACCAACCAGGCTCCTGATTTGCATAGCGGCTCCGTCCCAGCCAATCAGAGCCGCTGGAGTCTGTTGCCTCGGATGAGGACAGGGAGTGGCGCTACGCATGCGCGGTAGGGCAGCTGCGAGTCTTTTATTGCAGCCTGGGCAGAGGAAGATCGGGGGCAGCGCATCCTCTTCATCCTCCTCCTTCTCTTACTCCTCTACACCCTCCGACCACAGCAGCGCCACACAGCCGCCAGCCCCCCGCCCTGCTCCAAGGGGAGACCTGCAGACATGTCGTACCAGGGCAAGAAGAACATCCCCCGCATCACTGTGAGTAGTCTCCCCCATCTGGCAGGCAGCACTGAGGACCATACCTACCTCGCAGCTCTGAGAGTGGAGGGCGGTATCTGGATTCCAGCTGTGATGGCTGGGGACCATAAGCTCACACAATGCTCAGCCAGCTCTCTGGTGACCTAGAGTGCCGGAGGATGGCTGTCCTTGGCATTGCCAGCTGGGAAGGCTTGTTGGCTTGAGATGCTGGAGCCTTGGCAAGCTGGGCATCACTGGAAGTGCATGTAACTAGCTAGCCCTCCTGGCTTTATCTGGGTGTATTAGAAGGGGTACATGGGTGCTGTGCTGTATTGTGGAAGATGTGCTGTGTTATGGAAGATGCTGTTTTTGTGGAAGATGCTGTGCTGTGTTATGGAGGTTGTTGTGCCATGAGGGTGCTGTGTTGTGAAAGATACTGTTCTGTTCTATGGAGGTTACTGTGCCATGTTATGGAGGATGCTTTGCTGTTATAGATGGTACTGTTTTGTAAAAGATGCTGTTCCATGTTATGTAGGTTGTTTTGCTATGGAGAGTGCTCTGTTGTGGAAGATGCTGTTCTGTGTTATGGAGGTTGTTGTGTTATGGAGGGTGCTGTGCAGACAGGGATGTAGGTGTGTCATTGTTTGCATGGTGACAGAATGCTTTTATTATTTTGTAGATCCAGGTTCTCCCTTTTTACAAACACATGCATCCCTCCTTCCAGCCTGCATATGGAAAGCAGGGGCTCTACAACGGATAGTGAGCAGAGCATGGGCTGGGTCAGGTTGCCTAGGGATTCTGTATCTCGATTGAGGACGGGTTCTAGAACGTTAATCTTTACAGTTATGGATGGGTTGTGATTTGTGTGTTACTATGTATACAGTTATGGATGGGTTGTGATTTGTGTGTTACTATGTATACAGTTATGTATGGGTTGTGATATGTGTGTTACTATGTATACAGTTATGGATGGGTTGTGATTTGTGTGTTACTATGTATACAGTTATGGATGGGTTGTGATTTGTGTGTTACTATGTATACAGTTATGTATGGGTTGTGATATGTGTGTTACTATGTATACAGTTATGGATGGGTTGTGATTTGTGTGTTACTATGTATACAGTTATGGATGGGTTGTGATTTGTGTGTTACAATGTATACAGTTATGGATGGGTTGTGATTTGTGTGTTAGCCTGTATATAGTTAAGGTCAGGATGGGTTGTGATTTGTGTGTTACTATTTATACAGTTATGGATGGGTTGTGATGTGTGTGTGTTACTATGTATACAGTTATGGATGGGTTGTGATGTGTGTGTTACTATGTATACAGTTAAGGATAGGTTGTGATTTGTGTGTTAATATGTATACAGTTATGGATGGGTTGTGATGTGTGTGTTACTATGTATACAGTTATGCATGGGTTGTGATTTGTGTGTTACTATGTATACAGTTATGGATGGGTTGTGATTTGTGTGTTAGCCTGTATATAGTTAAGGATGGGTTGCAAAGCTTGCATGGTGTGTTTGTATGCTGTAGAGTGTGATATTGGTATCCTATACACTATGATGCTCTGCACTTTCTATATTGGAGTAGTAAATGTGTGGTATATAGAGTGGATAATGCTGGTGTGCAAATTAGTAGTGTACGATGCATAAAGAATATATTCTGCAGGATAATAGCACACTTTTTTTTGTTCATGGTTCAGAATATCAGATTATGATGTGTAGTTTGCAGAGTTTGCCATAAGTTAATGACAAGTCACAGGTGGATGTTAATTACACTGATTAAAGTGTGTGGATTGTATGTATGTGCAGATCCATTCTTGCTAGTATCAATAATTGATTTGTTTACTTGATGTAGTCATTACAATTGCACTGAATAATATGCAGTCTATATGAGGGTTATGTAACCACACTGGATCTGTGCTTGGATTTTATACCAAGCTACCAGTGCCCCTTCAGCTGGTCAGCTGTGATTTACAGTACATACAAACTTCTTATAATTGTTGATAATATATCAACAATAAGATGCTGTAGACTAGGGATACAGGGATTTCAATGTGTCATTTTTAGAAAAAAATACAGTGCCTGGTGAGGTTGTGATGAATTGAGATAATAATGTATTGGTGTACTGAGCATCCCTGTGTGCAGATTAGTTTTGTGTGTACACTTGACATTATTACATGCAAATGTCTGATTAGTGATGAACAAGTGAGGTTGTTCTGATTAAGGAAGCTGTAGTCTTACAGTTATCATATCATAAGGCAAAAGCAGTGTCTCTGATGACAGTGATGCAATCTGCCATTTGTAATATAGGCACTAATGTACCAGTAATACAATGTACTCTGAGCATTATTCTCTGCCTGTCCAGGTACAACTTGATCTCTACCTGGCACAGGTCGGCTTTATTCTTTGCAAGTTTCAGGTAGGTAGTACTCTGTGTCTGTCACAGATTGTCTTTCACAGGTGGGCACTATTCCTTATCTGTTTAAGGTATATGTGCTCACCACAGATACACAGCTTTTATTGGCATGCATTGCTTCTTCCTGTCACAATGTTCTCTCTGCCTTTCACAGGTTAGTGTCTTCCTCTTACAACATGAAAATAATAATGCCCTCGGCATTGGCAGGCTATTAATGGTGCTCTCTGACCCACGTGTTTCTTCATAAAAACACAGTCTTTACTTTTTCCCTTAAGCCCAAATAATAACAAATCATAAACATTTAAAGTGGATTCATGCACAAATATAAAACACAGAATCACAATGTCTGCATATTGACCAGACAGTGATTCTGTCTTTTGGATTTGCACACCAATCCATTTTAAATATTTGTAGTGGTGCCATCTGCCACGCATGAGTGCCTGGCTTCTGTAAAATGTAGTGTTTTCTCTCTGCCATTTTGATGGTTGGCAGTGCGTACTGTCACAAAGACTGCCTTCCCAACATTTGCAGTGCTCTCTGCCTATCACCTTGCATATTGCAATGTGTTTGACAGATGTCTGCTTCCTGCCAATTAATCTTGTGCATTTACATTTGAAATAAAGACAGCTGAGGGAAAGAGTGTGAACACAAGGACAACCAATAGCCAATGTTTGGGACAGCTCAGGACAGAACTGTTGCAACAATACACTTTCATGGTTCTTGTTCCTATGGCAACCATTGCTGCCCGCTGAGAGATGTGCAGGATAGAGACCCTGTGTGTTCTTAACTGGAGTAATCTGGAGCATGTAATTTTTCTGGAGCATTCCAGCAAAGCAGCTAATAATTGGTCTGGCTGTGTATTTCATTGTGTGTGAAAATGGCTACCATTTGCCTAGGAAATGTAAAATGCAGATGACAGGGCGGTAAAAGAATCAAATACTATATTAGTGGAGGCTACATGAATTACATATATCAAATAGGAAAATCTAATTCTCAAAAAGCATATCTTTTTAATGGCAAAGTAAAGAGGAAATGAGTAGTTTCGGGAAAGTGTCATTAAAAACGAGTGCCCTCAACACCTTTCAGTGACTACTGTTGCTAATGACAGAATTACTCAAATTTGTGCCACTAATATACAAGTTATTATGGAAGAATGGGTAATGGGGTGGGCTGAGCCGGCATATTTATCATTTTGCTGATTTAGTCATCTTCTTTCTCATTCACAGGTCTTGATATAAATCTAAGAGGTCAGTGTTCTTTGAAGTTCTAGTACAGAAATAAAGCTCCAAAGCATTCTTCCAAAGTCCACAGATGCTGAATGTAGTGGAAAAATAAAGCTATTTTATTGCACTCGAGGCAGCTCTCAGGTACCTGGGAACCCAGTTACCCGTTGAAACCAAGGTACTTAATTGGGATCAAATATTTAGTATTTGAACCAATAATCACTACTGGAGGCTAAGAAATCTTTGGAAGATGCAGCTTCCCACCACAGGTCTATTCTTCTGAGGGTTGTTCAGATGGTAATGTCTAAGAATTTCCCGTAAATGACCTTTCAAGAGCCAGTTATATTGGGAATTGGCATGTTGGACCCAAGCATGTACCCAAGATAAAAAGAACAGTCTGATACGTCGGTATCATTTTTATGACACTGTAGACCCTACCAGCATTACTCAATTGTTTTCCCTCTAGTTCATCAGATTTTTATTTTTACTGATGATGTTTTTGCTATCAGTCTGTATGTAAGAAAAACATTGACATTCATATTAGGGCCTTCCATAGATAAGGATTTTTTTTAACATCTGTAATTTCCTAGACCATTAGGACCCTAAACCTAAGGTGGGCTGGTCAACAAGCCCCATCTTAGCAATCATTTCATAGGACACCTGTATTTTTTTTCCCCTTCCCCTACTTAGTTATCAAGTTATACAATGTTATATACATCCCTGTTTGGGCCTCTAATGCTATTTAGCAAGTCATACATTTAGCTTTAAAAATGAAGGGGTCCTATGTGTTCTTTTGGGAGTATAAAACAAAGTTTGTTGACTGATAATATGCATGCCATACTCTGCTCTTTCTAAAAAAGGTGTAGGGATATAATGTTAAATTCCCATCTCTTTAATGTGTTACACAGTAAGTAGAATAAGGAAGCATTGAATACATCTTGCTCTCTCCTAAAGGGCCACTCTCCACTCTCACCTCCAGTTCTGCTACTTTCCCACCGTGTCTATTTGCGGCCTCTCTCAATACCCCACATCCTCTAGGCTGTAAGCTCATTTGAGCAGGGTCCTCAACTACCTATTTTCCTGTTACATTTTGTTATTGTCTCATTTTGTCAATTCCCCTCTTATTGTAAAGCGCTGCGGAATAAGCTGGATCTAGGTAAATACCAATAATAATAATACTGGTATCTGTGGCATTATCCTCCTTCTTCCATATGCACTATGCAACTGGTTGAAACTAGGCAACTGGTTGAAATATTTGTTTTGTTTTAGCAGATTATTTATCACATGCTCTTTAATTAATACATATTAATAAAAATAAAGATAGTGAAGACTATGTAAGGGTTAAGAAGTTCTTATGGAGTTAATATGAATATTTCTAGTCACTTGAATGTAAGCTATTCAAGTCATTTTGACAGTACTCCTTGGTTAAGGAAAAGTATTGACATATTGCATTGCAGAAGGGAAAATGTAGCATTTGTTTTGCTTTATTGTCAGATTTGCAAGCCAGACATATCTGTAATCCTAAATTTGGATGTTGGAGTCATATCTGCCTGACTTGTTGGGCTTGTCAAATGTATATCAGTGCACTTGTGCACCATTAATCAGTGTTTTAGTGAATTCATGTATATTGTGTTGTATTGCATTTATTATTGTCAAGATGCCATACATGAGTCACTGCAAAGGAAGGTGTAGACTGCTGTCTGATGTTACACTAAAGATATCCATGTCCATATGATAAGCCAGTGACAACAAATGTAGTATTATATTGGTTACTTTATCCTCAAAATATTAGAAATGTTATGTCTACTTATGTAGTTAGTGTATTGTATTAAAACAGTCAAATTATTGCAATAAATATTTAGAACCAATTATTTTTATACTGTAGGGTGAAAAATGTAACTTTTTCCATCCAGAATTAGAAAGCCATTTACTTGTTTTGGCCCTGGTAGTGTTGCATATTTGTAACATTTGGATGAAATTGACAAGAACAAAGAATGCAATCAAAGAAAATAAACTGAGCAATACACAAACAAACTAACAAAAAACAGAGTGCAAGAGAATAATGAGGACGGATAAAAGTTCAAATAGCTTGAGCTTCAGTGGATCCCGCACAGTTCTCATGCAGGTTTTAGCTTATCTTGTGCCTTTAGAGAGAGAATGACACAAGATAAGCTAAAACCAGCCTGAGAGGGATCAGAGTGATCCCTCCCAAAGCGGCGGTTTAAATCCAAAATACAAGTCAGCTCCTTCTGCACAAGAGATCAGCAACCCCAGACCATCATTTCAGCCTTGTTGGGCCTCATCAGTGAGGAATAGCCAAAAAAAAGCTCTAGGCACAGTGAGCAAGGGATCCACGTGTAGATTACCCTTTTACTGTTTTTCCAGATGGAGCCGGCTTGCATTTTGGATGCTGTTTTGGTTGGGATCAGTCTGATATGCAAATGGTTTAGGGCCTCTCTGTAATGGCACACGATAAGCGAAAACCAGCCTGAGAACATTCCAGTATTCTCTTGCACACTGTTTTTCTGCTCTTCCTAAGGTAAAAGGTAATCCATACATGGACTCCTTTCTCACTGTGCCTAGAGGGGAACTGGCTTTACTTTACTGAAGGCTGAAACGTTAGTTTGTGGTTGCTGTATCTCTGGTGCAGAGTTCTGGGCTGCCTAAGTCATGTTTGACGGGGTGTACACAATTAGCCCCTGGCACACACATAAAAATAACTCTAGATGTGCAGTGTTTTAAGCAGAAACACCGAACATCCAGACTCCTACCACCATGACCACTTCAAATCATTGTGGTCTTAGTGATTGGAGTAACCCTTTAAATTAGAGTGTTACTCTCAAAAGAAAAAGGAAAAAACCCTCAGCCCCCTAGCTCCACCTGATTGGTTTCCAATTTCCAAAACAAAGATGCCCTGACCTAAAACACCTGTTCTAAATCGCTCAGTGAGATTCCAGTACTGATGTGTACATAATTCAACCGTGAGTGGAAGTTATTTATTAAAAGTAATAAATGGGAAATGGTTGCATAAGGAAATGGAAATCTCCTCCTGCTCATTTTATTGAATATTGAAAGATAATAAGATTCAGCTTTTTTCTAAATTTCACACGTGAAAGTGCCAAATTAGAAACTAGGCTATATTTGACATGATACATGTGCTTACTAATTCTCTAAAGAGTTAGCAGAGTGAAAAGATTGGAATACAGTTATCAGCCAATTATTGGTTTCAGTGAGAGAGGAGGTAAAAAAGATTTAGAAAAATGTGCAAAAAGGCAGACGATTTGTTCTGTCTTACCATTTATTTACACATTATTTTGTGTTTACAAAAGTGAAATATCTGGTAAATCTTGTGTGGTGTCTCTTGTACAGCAATGAGACTAAATGCAAATAATTGCATAAACATTACATTCAGTAGTTCTTTATGTTATATTCTCTAAATTATATCTACAGTGTGCCTCACTGCTCAACAGTTTGATTCTGAGAAATGATAGCGTAACTATTACTTTGTGATGAAGAGGGAAACAAAGAAATCAAATAGAAATTTTAAACAAGTATTTTTTTTTTAATTTCAGCACTGTGATGTACCAGGGGTTTATTATAATGCAATAAATGAAGACTGTAATTGTGACAGATTCTGCACAATAGAGCACTGTAATACGCAGTATAATATGGCACAGTATGTTAAAGGACCACTATAGTGCCAGGAAAACAAACACCCTCAGGGTCCCCCTCCCGCCCGGCTCTGGAAAGGGGAAAAGGGGTAAAACTTACCTTTTTCCAGCGCTGGGCGGGGAGCTCTCTGCCTCCGATCCTCCTCCGTTCCGCCCCGTCGGCTGAATGCGCACGCGCGGCAAGAGCTGCGCACGCATTCAGCCGGTCGCATAGGAAAGCATTATCAATGCTTTCCTATAGACGCTTGCGTGCTCTCACTGTGATTTTCACAGTGAGAATCACGCAAGCGCCTCTAGCGGCTGTCAATGAGACAGCTGCTAGAGGCTTTGGGAAAGGCTTAACCCATTTATAAACATAGCAGTTTCTCTGAAACTGCTATGTTTATAAAAAAAAATGGGTTAACCCTAGCTGGACATGGCACCCAGACCACTTCATTAAGCTGAAGTGGTCTGGGTGCCTAGAGTGGTCCTTTAACTGCAATTTTGAATTCACCTCTAACAGTGAATATGACTTTTTCCTTTCAAAATGAGCTAAGTTTAAAATCAAGTGCACGTCCTATCCTGGCACTGTCATAACTCTCATTCCTTGTGCTCAAACATATGTAGTGATCCTAATTTTAAGCACTTGGAAGCAGAAATCTTTGAAGTGATGGTGCGTTATGCAGAGTTATTCACTAAATTGTGAATTGTCGTAAATTTCAAATTTAAGGAGAAGGAGTCCGAACTGGATGTATAATTGACTTGGAGAAGTTTTCCATTTAGAATGTTTTGGCTTTAAAATTGAATTCCCGACAATGCTCACTCTTGTGAACAATCCTGACATATTGTGTGGCTCTGCGTTGATGGTAAACACTTGATGGAGCTTATTCACTAAACCAGGAAATATAAAGAATCTAAAAGGAAACTCTCTCACCTCTGGAATTTACACCTTTGAATAAACCATTGAAAATCACTAATAACAAGTGTTTTACTTTTTTCTTCATGAGAAGGCCCAAAGTCAGGGCAAACATTGTAAATGAAAAGATATAGAAACATTACAGGTTATGTATAAAACCTGTCACATTGCACTTTCACATTTGTGCCAGTTTTGTGCGTTATTCATTTATATATTAAAACCATTATTCCTATCTCAACACTGTCTTTACATTTGGTTAACAACTCATTTATCATATAATAGGTGTAAAATTAATAACTAATTTCACTCTGAATTATGAAAAAAAACAAACATAGCAGTTGGTGCTGAACTGTTAGGGTTAAAGCCTTGAATTGTACAGTGTAAACATATGCAAATATTTTAAAAGCGAACAAAACCAATGGCAATATATAACTTTTTCTCTTCTACTCTTGAGAGAAATTATATTTTTCCTGTTGCAACTGACTCTAAATTTAGTGGTTTTTTTTAGCTTGAAAGATGATACAATGTAGTGCTGAGGTGAAGATAGTTTTGCATGTCCTTTCATGAAAGAGCTATGTAGAGATAATGAAATGATAAGGCAGAAATCATACTAGTCAAGAATAATAGTTAGTATTTAGAAGACTGGTAAAATTATGGTAAGGTCATTGAATACTTTTCCAGCAACCTACTTCTCTATACCTACTTATACCCTTTGTGTCGCTATACTCCACTCGCTCTAGCATGTAAGCTCACTGAGCAGTGCCCTCAAGCCCTCTGTTCCTGTGCGTCCAACTTGTTTGGTTACAATTACATGTGTGTTAGTCCACCCATTGTACAACGCTATGGAACTTGTTGACGCTTTATCAATAATAAAATAATATTAATAATTTTTGAATGTAAATTAGAACCCATCAACAGTTCTGCCATCATAAACCTTTGGGCCTCTTAAAATATAGCCTTCCCCCCCATTAGCAGATGTCTTTACTTCTATCACCCCCTTAGCTCATGTCTCCCCATATTCCACCCTCCATTTCAGCAGCTCTTCCCATTTTTGTATTCTCTCAAGTTTTGTCTCGTATGTCCCACCCTCCCCCTGAGCCTGTTTTTTCTTCCCAATCCTCCTCTCCTGATTCTGGCTGCTGCTACTAATATGCTGCTGTTTTTTTTGTTACTTATTATAAAAAAGTATTAAATAAATATATTTATACCTGCTTCAGAGTGTTTTATGTCTATGGTCTGATAATGCAAGATGATTTTACATTTGTATAACTATATAGTTAAAAGACCACTATATGCACCCAGACCACTTCAGCTCATTGAAGTGGTCTTGGTGGCTGGTCCCCCTAGTTTTAACCCTGCAGCTGAAAACATAGCAGTTTCAGAGAAACAGCCTCTAGAGGCCGCTTTCGCGATTAACAGTGAGGAAATCGGATGCTGGAAGTCCTCACAGAGTCCAGCGTTAAATAAGATCCCCACAGGAAAGTATTGAGTAATGCTTTCCTATGGGTGGGTTTGAATGCGCGTGCGCGCCTCTGGCCACGCTGCACATTCGGCTCCACTCAGGAGCTTATGACGGCGGAGGAGAGGGAGCCCGGCGCTGGATTAAGGTAAGTAGCTGAAGGGAGAGGTGCCCCCGAGGGAGGGGGGCACTCCAAGACCCTATTGTGCCAGGAAAACAGGTTTGTTTTCATGGCACTGTAAGATCCCTTTAAATGTATTCCCTACTTCTATCAATGAAGACACCACATACCAATTTGATGAGCAGTTTAAAGCAAATTATTATTTGGTTACATTTCAAGGGTATGGGAAAGACTGGTGTATGGTGTTCTTTATAAATTAATATCTAAATCTTTAATTTGGAAGGTTAAATTTCACTTTTATTTCTGTGGAATTAAATGTTATTGTTTACTCATTTTATTGACCTTGCAAGAAAGTACAAGGTCATGTATGAAACCTGCCCTGTTAATAGGTATTAGAGATACTGCAGCTGGAACATTAACCAATTATCTAACTCAACAAATGCATATATCAGGTTTTAAAGTTGTTTTTGAGGATAGACAACTAGCCCTTAGCTATTCTGTGCCTGGGAAGTCTGTTCTATTAGTGCAAAGGGTAATAAAACAAATTAAAACACCTGCTTAAGAAGGAAGGCTGGGTGAAGTCAGGGCAACTATTGATTCCATATTGACCTTAATTAAATAAGCCTACAGATTTAAAACCATGGCCTGTCACATAATACCACAAAGTGGCCCCTCAAAATCTGTGACTACCCTGGTTGTTTAAAGCTCCAGTACAGGTTCAAGACGAGTGAGCTTAAAAACTGCCTACCCATGTAAACCAGTGAAATCGCTTTCTTTACCAACAAAATTATGTTTCCTATTTACTTTTATCTGGAGTGATCTCCATTACAAAAACAAAAATGCTGCAGATATAACCCAACCATCTTGCTCGTACATCCCAGGGGGGAGTTTATGCCTCTTTCTGCTCCTCCTTTGGGCTGTTTGTCTCAACTAGTCCCCATTACCCTTGGCGTTCTGTGATAGATCCTGTGCCTATAAATCCACTCATAAACCATGAATAGAACTAACAGTATACACGTGCTTGCAGCTTTAAAAGCAGTTCCATTGAAGGGACAATCTAATATGCATAATGTGGTGGTCTTATTGCAGAAACCCTATCCTTACATTCTGACATTTGTAAACATTGCTGTTGGCGAGAAATGATAATTTGCAAATTAAAATGGTTTTAATGGCTTTAGCTTAGCTATTTTGGCCTAATATTTGAATTTTCCCTGGTGAATTTCAACCCAGTTTAGTGAATAACATTCATCTGCTAGGGACTGACCAGGCATTTAAAATGTCAAACTCTCTGGTTATGACAAGTCACAACTTAGTGGATAACAATCCTAGAGCTGTGCTTTAGTATATATCAACATTTAAGTCAAAGGGTGTATTGACTTTATTGTTCATAAACTACATGTAATTTTACATATTATTATTATTATTTTAATATTTATATAGCGCCAGCAAATTCCTTAGCGCTGTACATACATATTACCCTACACATTATTGGGTGCTTTGATGTCTTTTTCAGTTTCTCTTGCAGAGATCTAGTCAAGCATGCTAATGGACGTTAGCGTGCCATAAGGATCTTTGCAGGACTGGTGAAGGAACACTGTGGGCACCATAACGACCTCATAGCAATTAAGTTGTCATGGTGCTCGGAGTGTTCCTTTAAGAAGCTAAGTACCACTTAGTTTTTGGTTTGATTTTGCTATAATAATTTTGGAACCTTTTCTTAGTTCAGGCAATTAAATTAAGGGTATGTTCTTTAAAGGGGAAGTATCACCATAAGTGAAATTACAATTCACTTTCTGAAAGATTTTACCTTTTGTAAACTATTTAATTCCCCTACTTTAACCCTTTGTGTCACTATACCCCACTCCCTCTAGCATGTAAGCTCATTGAGCAGGGCCCTCAACCCCCTCTGTTCCTGTACGTCCAGTGGTCTGATCTCAATTATGTGTCTGTTAGTCCACCCATTGTACAGCGCTACGGAATTTGTTGGCACTATATAAATAATAAAATAATAATAATAATAATAGTGTTACTGTTATTTTTGGGAAATGCAGAATTATAGGACTGCCATCAAATATCTGATGTAGAAAATTTCAAAATGATAAAGAACCCCAGATACTCAGTATCTTTTATCCCAGTGACTCTTTTATTCCACCCAAAGCACAAGCAATGCTTTGTTAAACCTGATGTCACAGAAGTGGTTATAAATAGTGATCGTTAACAATATGTGAGCAGGAAGAGGCAGAGTCTTGTAGAAGCAACACATGGCAAAGTTATTTGACTGTCAGAATATTAAGTGTTGAAGGGAATTCTAGATGTTTTTCTTTCATTTTTTTTACTTTATGTATTTTGCTTGTGTTGACGCATACTCTGTACTTAGCACACAAATAAGTAGTAGATGCTCAGAAAGACATAATAATGGATAACCTCTATGAAGATGTGTCGAACGTTGCAGTATAGAAATATATAGAAAGCGTGAACGAAACCAAACCAAAGAAATTGTAGCCAAGGCACTGCACATGTGAACAATGTATAGAGCAAAGCTTTTTATAACCATCAAGAGGAGAAAGCATGCCTCTTTCAAGGATTACATCAAGACCACATATTGCTCACCCATCAGCTAAGCAGCATGCCAAGGATTAATTAGATTGCAACAGGTGAGTACAGAAGAGAGTTATCGCAAGGTAGCCAGTGACTAGTCCACCTTCAGGCTTGACAAATACCTCATTTGGGGTTGACATCTTGCCAGGTCTACACTTTGGAATAATGTCTGCATACATTTAACTAAAAAAAAACCAAAGAGTAGAGTCAGCGCTAATCTGTTAGGAAAAGGAAAAAGGCAGCAGTCACAGACAAGGACTCCCTCACGTGTCCTTGGAGTAAATCGACTTTAAATAAATTAAAGTCCTAGTTAGGATAGTGATGGTAAAACGGAGTTCAATAGAGTAGAACTTGGATCCTATTATTGGTCTCTGGAGTTGTGAGGTTCTGCTCCTCGCAGTATCCAAATATATAGGAGAGGGCGATGAATGATGAAAAGGATGATGATGCAGGGTGATCCAAGAAGTGTCAACATGTAAAAATAGGAGAGGTCTTACAGTGGCAGAGCTTAATCCAGCTCTGGTGTGGATAGCTTTCAGCGGTATTATCCCCGCTTGTAGGATATATACGGTGAGTGTCCTCTTCTATGCAGTAACAGAGGGCCAAGTGGGAGATGAAAATAAAAACAATAATGGTGCAGTATGTTCCAAAAGTTGAGTAAGAGATGTTAAAATATAGTAGATACACTCACATTGGGTAGAGCTTCTACTAGCTCTAGTGTTGTAGGCACACAGCGGTATAATCCCCGCTTCTCTAACTAACTACATGCCCCACAACACCGAGCGTTATACATTTGAGTTATACATTTAACTCAAGGCTTGACAAATTGGCTTAAAAAATATACGTGTTAGCTAAAAAGGTTAGGAGCCAGTTTTTTAAACAAAGCTTTATTTTCAATGACAAAAATATAATTCTTTAAGGGACACTGTAGTCACCAGGTCCACTACAGCTTAATGTAGTGGTTCTGGTGTCTATAGCATGTTTCTGCAGGCTTTTCATTGGTGCCTAGAAATTGATTCAGTGCATCTGTATGCGCTGATTAGCGCATATGCAAAAGCCTATGGGGAAGCATTGGCTTTGCTCAGATAATCGAAATTGATCTGCCAGTGGTAGGCAATGTAATAGAGCAGCAGGAAATGCTAGTAGAATGCTGGGTTGTATAGGGAGGGGCTTTAGCAGTAGAAAGAGAGAAGTGCTCATTAGAGATGTCCCGAACAGTTCGCCGGGAACTATTTGCCGGCGAACATAGCTTGTTCGCGGTCGCCGCGGCGGGCGAGCATATGCGATGTTCGGTCCGCCCCCTATTCGTCATCATTGAGTAAATTTTGACCCTGTACCTCACAGTCAGCAGACACATTCCAGCTAATCAGCAGCAGACCCTCCCTCCCAGACCCTTCCACCTCCATGACGAATAGGGGGCGGACCGAACATCGCATATGTTCGCCCGCCGTGGCGACCGCGAACAAGCTATGTTCGCCAGCGAACAGTTCCCGGCGAACTGTTCGGGACATCTCTAGTGCTCATGCCATTGTACCGATCACTGGTAAGACCTCACTTGGAGTATTCTACGCAGTACTGAAGACTATGTCTTCAGAAGGATATTGATACTTTGGAAGGAGGCCAGAGGAAGGATACTAAACTGGTTCATAGATTGCAGGATAAAACTTACAAGGAAAGGTTAAAGGATCTTAACATGTATAGCTTGGAGGAAAGACGAGACAGGGGGGATATGATAAAAACATTTAAATACATAAAGGGAATCAACACAGTAAAGGAGGAGACTTTATGTAAAAGAAGGAAAACTACCACAACAAGAGGACATAGTCTTAAATTAGAGGGGCAAAGGTTTAAAAATAATTTCAGGAAGTATTACTTTACAGAGAGGGTAGTGGATGCATGGAATAGCCTTCCAGCTGAAGTGGTAGAGGTTAACACAGTAAAGGAGTTTAAGCATGCGTGGAATAGGAATAAGGCTATCCTAACTATATGATAAGGCCAGGGACTAATGAAAGTATTTAGAAAATTGGGCAGACTAGATGGGCCAAATGGTTCTTATCTGCTGTCTAATTCTATGTTTCTATATTACTTACTGACAGACACACACAATCACTGACAGACAGACACATTGATTTGACACACACACGCTGATACTCACACACTCGGTATCTCACACATTCACAAGTGATTGTTATTATTGTATTTAATTTAAATTTTAGTCCACCCAGCTTCCCGATTTTTGGGAGAGCTTGAGTGGATCCTTTCCCTGGGGTCCAGTGGGGCTGCTGTAATCTTCAGGTTTAACTTGCTCTGCTCCCTCGCATGCTGTTTAGTGATGCCAGGGCTGGAGTGGCATCATACCCCGGCTCTCAGCATCACCACAGGGCGCATGAGGGAGCAGAGCAAGAAGAGCTTGAAGATTGCAGCTCTCTGCTCAGCTCAATTTTTTGTGGAAAAAGTAATTTACTGCCAGTTGGTACCTGTTCTGGTCAGTACTACATCAGTATCAATACCCAGAATGTCACACAATGTATGCTAGATATTCTTGGATTGAGCTGTGAATATTGACTTTGGTGCATTGTTTTATCAGGAGTGCTGTCAGTATTGAATGTGGTATATTCATATGCCATGGAGTGTATTGCTATAGGTTATAACTCTAATTTTATGTCAGGACAGGAGGCTTCATATTGCTTTACCTTCTTTACTGAAAACCTCCAGCAGCAAAGAAACAGTTAACAAAACTTTTCAAAACAACCAATCAGAACAAACAGGCATCAGTATAAACCCACTGGAACAGACCCTCCCACTTCCTCTTTCTTTGCTGCTGCCTCCAGGTGAGCACTCACCAACTCAGAGTTGTCTCTGCTCTGGGTTGTATTTCTCTTGATTTGGTACTTTGCACTGTTTGATTTGACTGTGTTTACTTTCTGACTTGGGGTTACTGAGGTGGCCCCTGCTGCCCCACCTCGGGGTCCTGAGTGTGGGGGTTGTTATTTTTTCTGGCCTGCCCTTACTCTGGGTTTCCCCTGGGGCTCCCCTCAGACCATCCGCCTTGCGGTTCGGTCCGGCGGTACCCTCTCGGTATTCCAGCCTCTCCCTCCCTACCCCCCTCTCCCTTCACCTGTCTGCGGTCTCCGACCGCGTTTCTCACCGCGACCTCCCTCGCGCAGCCGTCCGCGAGGTAGGCCGCACTCGTTTTGCGGCCGCGGCGGCCATTTTGTTGGAGCCGCGGCGGCCATCTTGCCGGGGCCGCGTGGTCTCCGGGCGCCCTCTCTTTCATCGGACCTCGGTCCCCCTCAGCCCCCCTGCCCCTGGTCTTTTACCTCCTCGGTCTCTGCACCCCTGGTGGTTGTGACTTCACAGCTGACCGGGGTGTGCAGACTGCTGCATGTTAAACAATCCATGTACTGTTTTTTACTGTGCCTGCTACACTGTATGCTGCAACTGTGGTTTTCCTTCCCTAACAGGTGGATTTTCTTCCCCAGGTGCCCCTTATAGCCTGCCATTATAGGGGTGACCCCCCTTTCTATATTATTGGGACTCAGTCCCTGCCTAATCTGCCCTATACTGGGCTATCCTACCGTGCTGTAGCACTGCTTTGGGCTGGGTGACCCCCTCCCTATTGTCCAATTTGCCTGGACCCTGGGCATAAACTGAGGGTGACCCCCTCCTATTGCATTGTATATGCTAGTGCTTGCTGGGTGACCCCCTCTTGCACGCTGGGTGACCCCCAGCTGGCCATATTGAGGTACCTCACTGATTGTGCCTTTCCTCTGTTTCAGTGATATTAAACATGGCTGAAGAATCTGGCTCCCACACCCCTGAAGCCCTCCAGGCATGGCTATACACCGCCTTGGCGGATTCTTTGCCCAAGGCTCTTGCGGCCTTCCACGGGGACGCCTTGCCCACACCTACGGGTTCCACACCCGGTCCTGCTGGCGCACGGGACTCCGACTCTGGGGGTTCCCTGCGCTCAGCGGACGTATGCACCATACGGAAGAGGCCTTGGAAAGCCCCTGGCCCCCCCACAGACAAGGGCAAGATGCCCACCAAGTTGGCCAGACTGGGTGCCGAATCGGACGACCACCCTGACATAGGGTCGCTCGCTGGGGAACCCGAATTCGATACCCTGGATGAATACCGGGCCGACGGATCGGGCCCCACGTCACCTGGCGAAGACGCCCCTGGCCACTCTTCACGATATGTACGAGAGACGGTGCTGAGCTCTCCACGACCGGGCTCGCTAAAAGCCTCTGCCGCCCACGCCGACGACCCCGGCGAAATCTTGGACCCCTCGGGCCTACCGCTCTTCGACCCACGTCTCCTCAAGCATCCTCGCTCGGCAGAGTGGACTCCCCCGGACCACATCGCAGAATTCCTCCGCTACTGGCTACGTCGCCCGTTGGATAAAGAGGTCAGGGCGAAGCTCCGGGCCGAATGCCCGCGCCCAACGCTGCCAGATAAGGTAGCTAATACACCTGATTTTGATCTGGTTTTCGCTACCTTTTTGAATAGGTCGGGGAAGGACCCCCGCAAGGGCCTGGAACAGGGCTTGCGCTCCACCCAAGACAAGCTCCTCGACATTAGCGGCCCGCTGACCCAGATTTTCCTCATGGCCGACGATACTCTACAAGGCGGACCAGCGGTTGACGCATACCTCCTCCGCGAGTGGGCACAGAGAGCAATTTGCCTCCTGGGGAATGCCAATGCGGCGATGAACTCAGAACGCCGTAAAGCGGCACTCTATAAACTGGATGGGAAATTGACCGACCTAGCCCCCAAAGAACTGGGCCCGGAGGCCAAAGGCCTACTGTTCGGTGACGCCTTCATGAAGGAACTGAACCGGCACGTGTCCATCTACACGTCTCTGAATAAGGCGCAACAATCCCTCCGCAGAGTTTTCCGTGCTGGGGATCGTTTTTCCTCCAGAGCTGGTCGGCAGAGGGGTCGCGCCACCAGCAGAGCTGCCTTCATGGGCAACAGGCCCCGCATCTCGGAGTCCTTCTCCTCCTCCTCCTCCCGGTACCAGTACCGTCCTTTGTTCTCCCGAGGATCAACCAGAGGCCGCGGAGCCTCCTCCACACGGGCGAGATACGCCTCAGGTAAGAGTCTTACCTTATTTACCACACTTACCCATTGCGGGCAGACTATCTCACTTTTCTCCGCAGTGGGGGGCCATCACGGGAGACCCGTGGGTTCTGCAAACCGTGTCCGGCTTCAGGATCGACTTCGTGTCAACCCCGATCCAGACCTCTGCCCCACGGCCTATCCATATGGACAGAGAGGCGTCCGCTCTGGTCCATTCAGAAATTCACGCCCTGCTGGGCAAGGGCGTGGTGGAGAGGGCGCCGGGCCCGCCTCGCTTCCTGAGCAATATCTTCCTGGTAAGGAAGAAATCAGGGGACTTCCGCCCTGTAATCAACCTACGCGCCCTCAATGGATATGTCGTCTACCGACATTTCAAGATGGAAGGCATCCATCTCCTCAGGGATCTGCTTCGCGAGAACGACTGGTTCACACGCTTAGACCTGAAGGACGCGTACCTCACGGTCCCTGTCCACCAGGAGGACAGGTGCTTTCTCCAGTTCATTTGGCGGAAGCGCGTGTGGCAGTTCACGTGCCTCCCATTCGGCCTCAGCTCGGCTCCCTGGTGTTTCACCAAGCTGCTGAAACCGGTCATGTCGACGCTGAGGGCCAGGGGGATCAGATCGATCGTCTATCTGGACGATATCCTGTTGATGGCACAAGATCCCGACATCCTGCGCCAGCAGACGGCTTTCACTACCCGCCTGCTCCAGGACTTAGGTTTCGTCATCAATGTGGAGAAGTCGGAACTGAACCCCTCGCAGTCGGTCCAGTTTCTCGGGTTCGTCGTGGACTCGGTTCGGACTCTACTCCGCCTCCCAGTATCCAAGGTGGCTGCCATCAGGAAGGACATCAGACGCCTTCTTCGCAATCCGAGAATCACCCTGCGGGACCTGGCCAGGACGATAGGACTACTCTCGTCCTCCATTCAGGCCATCTTCCCGGGCCCCCTACATTATCAGGCCCTCCAACGTCTGAAGACTCGTTACCTTCGGTCGTCCACCTCCTACGGCCAGATTGTATCGCTGTCGGACGAAGCCCGCCTGGAATTGCACTGGTGGCTTCGACACATGGAGGCGTGGAACGGCAGGGCAATCTTCGGGACAAGACCGGACTTCGTCCTGGAATCGGACGCCAGCTGCCTAGGCTGGGGCGCCACTTGCGATGGCGTGGCGACAGGCGGTCTCTGGACCCCGGACGAAAAAGCCCTCCACATCAACTGCCTGGAGCTGATTGCGGGGATGTTCGCCATTCGCAGTTTCACCAAAGGGATGAGTCATTGCTCCCTACTTCTTCGCATGGACAACGTCTCAGCTGTCCGATACATAAATCGACTGGGAGGTTCCCGATCCAAACTGCTGTCAGACCTCACGAAGGATCTGTACCAATATTGTCTGGACAGACAGCTGTCGAGGACAACCTCGTTGCGGACTGGTTCTCCCGCCACTGGAGGGACTCCAGCGACTGGCGACTGCAACCCCGGGTGTTTCAGAAGTTGGACCTCGTGCGTGGCCCCCTCCATCTGGACCTATTCGCATCCAGGGCGAATCGACAGACGGAACTATTCTTCAGCTGGCTCCCGGATCCCCTCAGCATGGCGGTGGACGCATTCCTTCAATCATGGCCCCCTTCAGGGGCATATGCGTTTCCCCCCTTCTCCATGATCCTTCGGACGCTACATCGACTCAAGCTTCTGAAGGTGTCGATCGTACTGGTGACACCTCTCTGGAGAAGTCAACCATGGTTCCCTCTCCTACTAGAACTATCGTGCAGGGACCCGCTGGTACTACCAGCCTCCAGATTTCTCCTCGAGGACCCGATGGGGAACCCACACCCGTTGATGTTGGAAGATCGTCTAACCCTGGTGGCCTGGACCGTTTCCGGGGATCTTGGGATGTGTCGGGACTATCGGCTACAGCTAGAGAATTACTCTGGGACTCTTGGGCCCCTGGCACCAGAAGATCATATTTACATGCCTGGCGCTCCTGGCATGGCTGGTGTTTGGAGAGACGTTTGGATCCCTTTACGGCCCCTGTTCTAGCCATCTTGAACTTCCTGGCGGAATTGTTTTCGCAAGGTAAGTCTTATAGGACTGTCAATGTTTTCCGCTCAGCTATCTCGGCGGCCCATGTCCCTTTCCAGGGCTCTGGTGTTGGTAGGGAACCCTCGGTCTGCAGACTACTCCGAGGTGTGAGGCTTTCGAGACCCCCTGCTTCGCGCTACTCCTCGTTCTGGGACGTATCGATCGTATTACGCTTCCTCGAGGAATGGCCTGATAACGGGGATCTTTCCTTACGCCAGCTTTCAGCCAAGCTGGCTCTCCTGCTATGCCTCGTATCCTTTCGTCGGGTCTCGGATGTCCGGGCCTTTGACGTAGAATCCTTTTCGTTCTCCCCAGATGGTGTCTCTGTCTCTATTTCCCGCAGGACGAAATCTAATTCGTCTTCAGTGTCTTATCCCTACTTTCCCGATAGACCACGCCTCTGCGTGGCACGCTGTTTACGGACATATATATCCGTGACCTCGTTGTGTCGGCCCTCCGCCCATGGTCAGCTATTGATCTCCTACGTTCGACCGTTCGGGGCGGTGTCTGCACCCACGATCGCTCGTTGGATTCGATGGCTCCTCTCATCGGCGGGCGTGGCGAGTTCTTTTGGGGCTCACTCGGTTCGGGGTGCTGCAGCGTCAGCAGCTCTTGAAGCCGGTGGGTCTCTCGGGGATATTCTCAACGCTGCAGACTGGTCTAGGGAATCGACTTTTCGTACTTTTTATTTTCGTCCGTGCCCGCATGTTTCTTCTGTTTTTATGTCTGGACGTTAAAATTGCAATATGAAGCCTCCTGTCCTGACATAAAATTAGGGATTATTCTAGCCTCGGTGAGGGAATAATCTAAATTTTATTAAAGACAGGAGGCGAATATTTCCCACCCTTATGGTTTTTTTCCCACCCTATATGGGAGTGGTTTTGACTTTATGTTAATCTAGGTTTCGATGTACATTACATTATGTATGGTCCGAATTGTATTTAATAAACTTTTGGTGTCTACTATTGGCGTTCAGTGTCGATTTATTTATCAGTTTGCAGTCTATTTTTGCACTGCCCGTATAGGATATGACATTCTGCCAAGACAGTTTACTTTCACGATGTTTCTTTTCTTTTAGTGTGACATAACTTGCTCCGAACATGACGGTTTTTCATCGAAGCAGACCGGATACAGTTTTCGTTTGGTCTTCATGCTCTCCTGCTCGACCTCATCAAAGAAAGAGGAAGTGGGAGGGTCTGTTCCAGTGGTTTTATACTGATGCCTGTTTGTTCTGATTGGTTGTTTTGAAAAGTTTTGTTAACTGTTTCTTTGCTGCTGGAGGTTTTCAGTAAAGAAGGTAAAGCAATATTTGCCTCCTGTCTTTAATAAAATTTAGATTATTCCCTCACCGAGGCTAGAATAATCCCTAATTTTGTGACATCTTAAAGGGATCCTACAGTGCCAGGAAAACAAACCTTTTTTCCTGGCACTATAGGGTTATTAGGTCCCCCCCTCCCTCGGAGCCCCCCTCACGCTGAGCTGAACCCCCCCCCCCCCTTCAGCCACTTACCTTAGTCTGGTGACCTCTCCTCCCCCTGCCGACGTCAGCTCCCAAGTGAAGCCGAATGCACATGCGCGGCCAGAGCTGTGTGCGCATTCAAACTGCCCATAGGAAAGCATTACTCCATGCTCTCCTATGGACGTCCAATGTGAGTTCAATGCGATTTTCACACTGAGAATAGCGGAAACGGCCTCTAGTGGCTGTCAGGTAGACAGCCACTAGAGGCTGGATTAACCCTCAGTGTAAACATAGCAGTTTCTCTGAAACTGATATGTTTTCAGCTGCAGGGTGAAAACTAAGGGGAACTGGCACCCAGACCACTTCATTGAGCTGAAGTGGTCTGGGTGCCTATAGTGGTCCTTTAATGAGGCCACACAAACTGTCAGTGAGACATCCATCCATACCAGGCTGATGTGGCTGTTTTTTTGTTTTTTTTTACACAAGCCTGCATCTTGTTTCAACCTCCCAATGTATGAAGTGCAAAATAATACATACATACATTAATAATCTTTTATTTTCAATAAAAACACTAGCAGTTTGGCAACTAAAATTATTTTAATAAAGAAATGCCATCTCTGCATCCCTGCATGACATGGTGTGAACTGCAAATGCATAATTTAAACATGGTAGAACTTCACACAATCTCTGCTGCTCTCTGTCAGTAGATTGTAAGCTTGTTTGAACACTCTTAATCAACATTTGATAATATTTGCTTTATATTATTTTTACTATGTATTGTGATTTGTTCTGTTTCCCATTGGACAGTGCTGTGAAATTGATTGGTGTTCTCTAAATATAAATTGTAGTTTTGCTACTGACAGACCCGTATTGCATAATATTGTTTACAGAATTATTGATGGAAATGTCCGCCCAAACTGTGTCTAAGAAATTTCCCTCGGAAATCCATCAACGTGTCTTGTGCTGCATTTCATTTAAGGCTGCTCTTGGATTCTTCTATTTGTTGCTTGGTTTCTAGCGGTAACCAGACATTGGGTTTGTGGCCCACATGTGACTCACACACAAAGTAGCAGTTCCTGTGAAGAACTGGCATAGATTTCCCACTTGACTATGTCTGGGGAGGGCTGTCCCACTGGAAACCCACACCCTGGCAATGCCCTGGCAACTGCTATACAGTGACTCCTTTCCTCCAAAAGAGAACTAAAAGCAGGCAACAAGCATGTCTTTGTTTCGATATACAAAGTATCAAACAGCATCAGGGTCTCTACCAGGCTGTATTTGTAGAACTGTCTTCTCAGAAGCATAATCTTACTTTGTGTGCACCATTCTGTAACATCTTGTAGGCATGGTGGGCTCCTGAAGAAATGTAATCATAGATGAAAGGCCCCTTCTTGTGTCCTGGTGTTGTATCAGGACCATGGGTTTTGTTGAGCTGGGGTGAATTTGGTCATTTAGATATTTTCCTGTAGGTGTATGTTATTGCTAGCTAGTGGTTTTTGTGACTAAAAGACACAACTGATTTATTTGTAAATCACTGGCAGGTTTCATTGTACTGTTAAGTAAAATACAAATTAAACCATTTCTTTTGTTTTCAGATTTTAATATTTTTCATCATGCAAAATGTTTTTTTAAAATTATATATATATATATATATATATATATATATATATATATAGTGTAGATTGGATTAGCTGTATTAGTCCAGTAGACAAGATGCCAAATTGGCTATATATATATATATATATATATATATATATATATATATATATATATATATATAAAATAATTTTTTTAAGACAGGTCTTTTCAGTAGGAGAGAAGGGAACTACCGTCCTATTCTTTAAGTGTTAAATAGTTTTTTATTCCATTGTCTGCATATTTCCTATATTTTCAAAAGCAATTGAATTGATTTCTTGTCAGGTTTCACATTCTTTTCCCAAAATTTTAATGTCATCATTTCAGGAATTGAGAGTTAAAGGCAAACTAAAAATACAACAATTAATTATTTTAATAATAGTTTTTGAATGAAGATGTGGTGTAGACAAAAGACATACAATGAAGAAAATTGCTACAATTGGAGCTATCACCATGGAAACAGTAAAAGGTTTTTACTGTTATAGTGTGCAATGGCAAACCTTGGAATGACTGTGTGTACCCTAGTTGTTTTTATTAATGACACTCTAAGCACCAAAACAACTTTAGCTTAATGAAACCAGTTTGGTATGTATATCCATAGTAGTCAGGGCTCGAGTCCTGCAGGAACGCATGGGAACGGCGTTCCTGCACTTTTTCCAAAGCAGGAACGCCGTTCCCGTTCCCAGTCCTGCAGGACCGGCCCTGCTACCTGCACACAGGGCCCATCACACGCTGTGTTTCCTCTCCAGCTCTAACTCTCGCGAGACCCGCGGCTGTCAGAGCGTTACCATGGCAACGCTCCGCACAGGCGAGTCTCGCGAGAGTTAGAGCTGGAGAGGAAACACAGCGTGTGATGGGACCTGTGTGCAGCGGCTGGCTCCCCCACCGGACCACCAGGTGATCTCCCCCCTCCCTGACAAGGTAAGAAGCAGGGAGGGGGGAATAAACTAAAAAAATACACACATAAAGTTTAAAAAAAAAAAATGCTCCCCTCCCTATCATCCTGCACACACACACACACACACACACATCATCCAACACACACACACACACGCACACACACACACACACACACACACACACACACATCATCCAGCACACACACACACACATCATCCAGCACACACACACACACACATCATCCAGCACACACACACACACACATCATCCAGCACACACACACACATCATCCAGCACACACACACACATCATCCAGCACACACACACACATCATCCAGCACACACACACACACATCATCCAGCACACACACACACACACATCATCCAGCACACACACACACACACATCATCCAGCACACACACACACATCATCCAGCACACACACACACATCATCCAGCACACACACACACATCATCCAGCACACACACACACACATCATCCAGCACACACACACACACATCATCCAGCACACACACACACACACATCATCCAGCACACACACACACATCATCCAGCACACACACACACATCATCCAGCACACACACACACATCATCCAGCACACACACACACACATCATCCAGCACACACACACACACACATCATCCAGCACACACACACACACATCATCCAGCACACACACACACACATCATCCAGCACACACACACACACACATCATCCAGCGCACACACATCCTCCAGCGCACACACATCATCCAGCGCACACACACACACACACACATCATCCAGCACACACACACACACATCATCCAGCACACACACACACATCATCCAGCACACACACACAAACACACACACACACACACACACATCATCCAGCACACACACACACACATCATCCAGCACACACACACACACATCATCCAACACACACACACACACACACATCATCCAGCACACACACACACACATCATCCAGCGCACACACATCCTCCAGCGCACACACATCATCCAGCACACACACACACACATCATCCAGCACACACACACACACATCATCCAGCACACACACACACACACATCATCCAGCGCACACACATCCTCCAGCGCACACACATCATCCAGCGCACACACACACACACACACATCATCCAGCACACACACACACACACATCATCCAGCACACACACACACACATCATCCAGCACACACACACAAACACACACACACACACACACATCATCCAGCACACACACACACACATCATCCAGCACACACACACACACATCATCCAGCACACACACACACACATCATCCAACACACACACACACACACACACATCATCCAGCACACACACACACACATCATCCAGCGCACACACATCCTCCAGCGCACACACATCATCCAGCGCACACACACACACACACACACACATCATCCAGCACACACACACACATCATCCAGCACACACACACACACACACCATCCAACACACACACACACACACATCATCCAGCACACACACACACACACACATCATCCAGAGCACACACACACACATCATCCAGCACACACACACACACCATCCAGCACACACACACACACACACACACACACACACACACACATCATCCAGCACACACACACACACACACACACACACACATCATCCAGAGCACACACACACACATCATCCAGAGCACACACACACATCATCCAGCACACACACACACATCATCCAGCACACACACACACACACATCATCCAGCACACACACACACATCATCCAGAGCACACACACACACATCATCCAGAGCACACACACACATCATCCAGAGCACACACACATCATCCAGCACACACACACACACATCATCCAGCGCGCACACACACCATCCAGCGCACACACGCACACACATCATCCAGCGCACACACACACACATAATCCAACACACACACACCATCCAGCACACACACACACATCATCCAACACACTCACACACATCATCCAACACACTCACACATAATCCAACACACACACTCACACATAATCCAACACACACACACACAAATAATCCAACACACACACATCATCCAACACACACACACACACCATCCAGCGCGCGCACACACACGCACACACACCATCCAGCACACACACACACATCATCCAGCACACACACACTGCATTCATTATACACAATCTGCACTAATTACAAACACACTACATTCATTATACACACTCTGCACTCATTACAAACACACTACATTCACTATACACACTGCACTCACTACACACACACACACTACATTCACTATACACACTTTGCACTCACTGCAAACACACTACATTCATTATACACACTGCACTTACTACACACACTACATTCATTATACACATTATGCATTCACTACAAACACACTACATTAATTATACACACTATGCACTCACTACAAACACACTACATTAATTATACACACTATGCACTCACTACAAACACACTGCATTCATTATACACACTGCACTTACTACACACACTACATTCATTATACACATTATGCACTCACTACAAACACACTACATTAATTATACACACTATGCACTCACTACAAACACACTGCATTCATTATACACACTCTGCACTCACTACAAACACACTACATTCACTATACACACTTTGCACTCACTGCAAACACACTACATTCATTATACACACTGCACTTACTACACACACTACATTCATTATACACATTATGCACTCACTACAAACACACTGCATTCATTATACACACACTGCACTCACTACAAACACACTCTGCACTCACTACAAACACACTACATTCATTATACACAATCTGCACTCACTACAAACACACTGCATTCATTATACACACACTGCACTCACAACACAAACACTACATTCATTATACACACTCTGCACTCACAACACAAACACTACATTTATTATACACACTCTGCACTCACTACAAACACTACATTCATTATACACACTCTGCACTCACTACAAACACACTACATTTATTACACACATCACTCACTACAAACACACTGCATTTATTATTCATACTCTGCATTCACTACAAACACACTACATTAATTATACACACACTGCACTATATGCATAGGAGTGTAAAAAAGGGGGAGGGGCGGGAATCTTGGGTGAGTTCCCACACTTTTTTCCCCAGGACTTGACCCCTGATAGTAGTGCTCTGATACAATGAAACCAGAGCTTGTGAGAGCCATTACATGAGGTCTCAGTGTCCACACTAGACAACAAGTATCTGAATGATGTCCTCCCGACCAAGGGTCAATGGAGGAAGGAAGGAATAGACTGTACATTTTTTTATATAATAAAATATATTATACTATATTATACAAATTTAAGCTCCATCCCCCTCCACACACTGCTGCCCATATCCCATATGCCCATATCCCATAATAAATGCCCTACATATACAAATTTGAATTCCCAGCACATACATAATACATTCCCTAAATATACTGCATCCTATGTCTCATACTACATACACAATTCATTCCTTACATACACTTCAACATCATATCCTACACACACAGACACACACACACACAGCATCACCAGCAAACCACATCACACTCTATACACACACACTGCATACCCTATACACACCCTACTTCCCATATACAGACCTATTCACTTCCCCCTGCACACTTAAACACATATACTACACACACTTAATCCCCCACACTGTTTGTCTGACTGTGTTTGTCTCTGTGTACATGTCTGTATGTACCTGTCTGTGACTGTCTCTACCTGTGTTTATCCGTTGGTGCCTGTGTATGCCTGTCTGTGTCAGTGGTGTATCCGGGGGGGGGGGGGCAACGGGGCAATTACCCCCTTCCCCCAGAGCCGATGCTCTCCCCCAGATTAACATAGGGGCTGATGGAGCTGCAGCTCCAGGCCCAGGCCCATGGAATAGGCCCATTTAAAAAAAAAAAAAAGTAAAAAAAAAAAGTAATATTTTTTTTTTTTTTTTACTTTTATTTATTTTATTTTTTTGTTACACCCTACTCTTAGGTTTTCCTCCTGACTGGTGTTTTACTGACCCAGCGGTATTTGAGGCTGCCTGGCCGTGCCAGTATTGCAGTAATATCGCAATACAAATGCAGATATTTTTCTCAGTATAAACAGAGATTACTCTGCAATACCAGCGCCGGCCAATAGGGCTCAGTGTGTGTGGAGAGAGGCAGGGATAGGAAGTTACAGCATATCCCCCCCCTGCTTCTCTCTACTCACTGATCCGCGGGGGAGCAGCTACACAGCACAGAGAGTTCAGACAGCAGCTCCCAGCCTGCAGAGACAGCCTACAGCTTAGGGAAGTGGGGGGTGAGGGGAAAGGCTGCAGGGAGACATTGGGACACTGAGACACTAAGGGACACTGGGAGACCTGGGGACACAGACACTTGGAGACACCGAGAAACATGGGGGCACTGAGACACTAGGGGACACATGGGGACACTGATACACTATGGGACACTGAGAGACTAGGGGACCATGTGAGACAGAGACATTGAGAGACACATTGGGACATAGAGACACTAATGACACAGTGCCTCCATGTCTTCCAGTGTCCCCATGGCTCCCAGTGTCCCCATGTTTACCAATGTCCACATGTCTCCCAGCAAGTGTCCCTAGTGTCTCAGTTTCCCCATGTCTCTCAGTATCCGTAGTGTCCCCATGTCTCCCAGTGTCCCCAAATGTTTCAGTGTCCCCATGTCTCCCGGTGTTCCCAAGTGTCTGTGTCCCCATGCCTCCCAGCCAGTGTCCCTAGTGTCTCAGTGTCCTCTAGTCTCCCAGTGTTTGTGTTCCCATGTTTCACAGTGTCCCTAGTGTCTTAGTGTCCCCAAATGTCTGTGTCCCCATGTCGCTGTGTCCCTAGTGTCTGTGTCTCCATGTCTCCCAGTGTCCCCATGTCTCACTGTGTCCCCATGTCTCTGTGTCCCTTAGTATTCTAGTGACACAGTACGCACTGAGACATGGGGACACTGGGAGCAATGAGGACACAGACACTGGGAGACTAGTGGACTGGGTGACATGGGGACACTGATACTGTGATACATAGGGACACTGATGCCAGGCTGGCCTTCCAATTCTTTGGGCAGACATGCCCCCTTTTTGGGCATTTTCGCTCCTTTTGGCAGTTCTAGTCATGTGATTTGTGTCAGTGGCCCACCCTTTTACACCACCCATTGACTTCCTGCTTCACTGGACACTTCTGTTAGGGGGAATGGATTTACTTGAAAGATGAAAGCATTAATTAGAGAGAGATTAGCATATTTTAAGAGAATCTGCATTTTCTTATAGCTGCATCCTATGAGTTTCCCTCTGGCACCATCTCCACCAGATACATAACGCTTGATATGTATGACTGTTTTAGTGTTTTTGGTCGATAAGATTCTATAATTAGGCCCCTCATAATTCTCAGCACCAGGCCCACTGGGCTCTTAATCTGGCCCTGCCTGCAGGGCCGGTGCTATGCAAGCACCAGCCCTGCTTTGTGCCTTCACGGACCGGAGGGGAGATCTCACCGGTCCGCTGGCACATTGCTGGGCGGCCGGCACAGGAGGGAGAGGAGACCCGGGAGCCCTAGCTTGCAGCTCCGCCGGGTCCCCTCTCGCGAGCACGGAGCGTTGCCGCGGTTACCATGGCAACGCTACGTTCTCGCAAGAGTGAACTCTAGCCCAGGAGGTGGGCAAAGGTAAGAAGGGAGGGAGGGGGGGGGGGTACTATTTATAAGATAAGAGCAATTCCAAATAAGTTCTCCCCCACACACACACTGCACCCCCATACACACAGTGCTCCCCCACAAAAACACTGCACCCTCATACACACACTGGCCCCCTACACACAGTGTTCCCACTGCACCACATATATACACTGCACTCCCATGCACACACTACACCACTCACACGAACACACACTGCCCCTCCTACAGACAGTGCTCCCACTGCACCCCCATACACACACTGTCCCACATACATACACACACACACACACACCTACCTACCTACCTAGAGGCCCTATCCCCATACTACAGCCCATATCCTGGCAGACCCCAGGTAAATTGTCAAACTGTTCTTAAACGGTTTGACTATTTACTCTGGGAGGTCACCACGGCACTCCTGGCACCATAATCACTACAGAGAGCTGTAGTGGTTATTGTGCCTGGATTGTTTCTTTAAATTATCTATGAGTGCCCCTCCCGAGATAAGGCTCTGGAAATCTGCCAGTGGTCAGTGTATATGTGTACTGGTACTTCTTGTCTGTGTGCTTGTGCATGTCTGTATGTGTCTGCCGTCTGTGTCTTATGTGTAAATGTATTTGCCTGTGTGTCTATCAGTAATTGTAAGTGTACCAAGAGGCCTGTTAAGTGGTGGAATTGTGGATGGGCCAGGGGTGGGGCTTAAGAAAGGGGTCATCAAATTATTTTTGGGCTCATGTCCCAGGTGTTTTTTTACCCTAGCAATACTTATAAGTTGCTGAAAATAATAAAATAATACAGTGGTTATATGTATTAATTTGGTTCTACTTTAGCATTTGAATTTCCTGTGTCATTCGTTGAATATTCCTGTTCAGTATTGCAGTGGGTTGTGGGTATTTGTCTACAGATGATGCATGGCACCGATGATTATCTTTCAGTGTTATTTTAGACAATATTTATGTCTTAAATCTAGCTGGTTAATCGCTTTGCAAATAGCTGAATAAATCCGAGTATGTTACTAATAAGAAATAATGTGCTGACTGATTATATTGTTTTTATTAGAACTTGAGGGATATTCTGTAGTCAGTCAGGTTACAGCATTTTCATGCAATTACTGTCTCTATATTCTGATTCATAGACATTATTTGGAATGTGGGTGCTTAACTCTAGTGAATGAAAGTATATTAACAATTTTGAAATTTTATTTTTCAGAGTGATCGACTTTTGATTAAAGGAGGTAAAATAGTAAATGATGACCAGTCTTTCCACGCTGACATTTATATGGAAGATGGACTAATTAAGTAAGTACTTCATTGCTATATTGTCTACTTACTGATTTTGCACGGTTACGTGGTTAGGTGAAGACTGTGCGCTTGTTGCAGATCTATTTCCATCATTTTTATACCAGTTTATGTCTGCCTATTAATTTGAGTGGCAATAAGACTCGGAGTCCCCTCAGTTAATTATATGCACGTTGAAAGATATTAACAAAAAATATATTTAATAGAAATATGGGGAAAGGTTCTACAAGTGAAACAATCATCACAGAGAGGAAGAATTTCCTGGTCATTTCCACTTCACACCTAGTTGAACTATTCCACTGTACAGCGCTATGGAATCTGATGGCGCTATATAAATAATAAAATAATAATAATATTAATAACTAGGTGTATAGTTTGCTGAGATAGTGACTGCCTCTGACATGATGGTCATTCTTGCCATTTAGCATGAAAGCAAAGGGTTACTTGGCATTTATTGTCTCCTATTAATCTCTGTGGGAGTCATTAACAATATCATCAACTGCTGATTATATTGAACACAAGAAAAAAGGTAGGCACCATAACCACTTTAATGGCCCGCCTTACTAATAAATGGTTTATAAATGGTATACTCCCCGGTTTAAAGCCCAGCCTGAAGCCTGGCCTCTAATGACAGTATGGTTGAGGCAGAGCTGTGATCTACTTCGTGCTATACCAGGGTTTGCAGGCAGTGACTTGGTGAGTCACTGTCCCAGTTCCTTGTATGAATTGGTTTGGTGTGAAGGGGGAAGCATAACTCAGCAATATCAGTATTGGAAGCTGTGCTTCAGGCAGCCTGGGATCGAGAATATCTACTAAAAGGTAAGTACACTGTGTAGTAGTGATGCTGGACTGACTCCCATGGACTCCAGGCACCATAGCCACTTTAATCAATTGAAGTGGTTATGGTGCCTGCAATGTTCCTTTAGATGTTAAGTTTTGTACCATGGAAACAGCTGGTAATGATAATGATTATGAGAGCCATTTTAATGATTATTGGCATGTCGTTAAATGATTTGCAATAAGCATGGAAACAAGCCTACGGTTTTTATTTACAGTTTCACAAAAGATGTACATACATATCAGAATGCAAAGAACCACATTGTATGAAGTAGAGAAAGAAGCAGAAAAAGAATGGTGGGGATACAAGTAGAAGAAAAGAATGGGGGTGAGAAATTCCCTGGGATTACTTAAAATGTGTAGCAGGTTTTAATCCAGAATTTCAACAGGAACATGCAAGGCCAATTATCAGTCCAGTTAGCCACCATACAGAGCTGTGCTGTTTCCAGTGTTAGTCTGAGCAATGTATGAATATTAGAAGACTATTGACTTGTGCATTCGGTTTTGCCCGAATTTATCTGAATATAGGCCAGTCATCAGTTCAGCTGAATTCTGTATGTCTGATGCACCATACGGTTGTAAAGCCAAGCAAAAAACTAGCACAATGGATGAGCATGTTTGTTTGCTTCAGGATTTGAAGTTCTATCCGTGGCACTAAAAAAGGAGATCATTTATGAGAAAAAAAAGATGACTGATGGCTTAGGGACATATATATATACATTTATATATATATAATTATAAAAGTATATATCAATTTATTTTCCTGATCCTCCTCTATTTTCCTCTGTTGGTTACTATTTCTCACTTAATCTGTGAACCAAATGACAGAAAAATGCGCATATCAGTGCACTGCAAAATATATGTGTAATATTTAGATTATGTAGATATCTTTATTAGCCCATATTTGTGTACCAAAAAAAACAAAAAACAATGACCTTATTGAGGAGTGCGGTAACTCATACGGTAAGTTAGTATTTTCAGTATGAGTCATTCCATTCCTTTTTTGGTGAAGAAACTGGTGTGTGAGGATGTGCATTGGTATAACAGGGTAGAGTCACAACTGAAACCAGTAGGGGTCATGAGATGACTATGCCAACTGATTTCCATCTGTCACAGGGATTCCAGGAGGTAGCCACCTGGCCACCTTATGGCCCACTGAGGCAGGTGCACACACACTAAGGCAGAGTAGCACCTACATAACCGGACGGTTGGTGCCTACTCTGCCAAGTACAGTGCCTGATGGGGGAGAATAGAGTAGGGCGGTAAGGAATGCTTATATCTCTGCTCTTCCTCCTTTCTTTTGCATGCTCTGCGGTGATGCCAGATGCCGATATATGACATCACGCCAGCCCTGACATTACTAAGCGGCGTGTGAGAGAGAAGTGAGGAACAGCAGGAATATTAAAGCAGCCATTGGGCCCCAGTTAAAAGATCCCAACTAAAGCCCAAGAAAAGCACATAAACCAGTTGGAATTAAATACACTCAGAAAAAAAATAATTAATTTGTGAGTGTGAAAATATTTATAGGTGAGTGTGTCAGTATCAGTGAGTAGTTGTCTGTCAGTGTGTTTGTGTATGTCATTGTGTGTCTGTCAGTGAGAATGTGTGTGTCTGTTCATGAAAGTGTCTGTTATATAAACCGTGTGTGCCAATGACTGTGTGTCTGTCAGCGAGTGTATGTCACTGTATGTGTATAATGTATGAGCCAATGATTGTGTTTGTGATGCTTGTGACTGTATCAGTCATTGAATGTGTACTGGTGAGGGCGAAAGGGTTGGCCCTTCTCTGACTCTTGTGCTGGGGCCCTGTGATGCCCCTGCCTGAAATATTACCAGATCTGTAAGTAGTTGTATAAGTTTTATTAAGCATGTACTAATTACATTTTGGGTTTTTCACTGCAGAGATAATTATCTCATATGGAGTAAATTTGTTGCAGTGCCAGTGTATTCTTGTAGCAGACAGCAATGAATGAAACTCAACTTACCAAATGACTTCACATTTTCCTTTAACACTGTCATTTGCAGTTAAATGATGCATTTTAATATTTAATAAATCCTGAGAAATGTTTTTAATGCTAATCTGAAGCTTTGATAATACTGCACTCTTATTTGGGTTTTTTAGTCCCTTGTCCAGAAGGTTATTACAAATAAATGAATTTAGAAAGCAACAGCAACATTTTAGCAGTAGCAACACCAGTTTAGATGTACTGTTATGTAACTTTGAAATTTACATGTACTGGTGAAAAGGGAAACTGGTCCTTTCTCTCATGTGAATCTGTGAGCTTTAGGGCTCTATTCCATAAGGAACATTCATGCAGCAGAACATAACTAGCAATATGAGAGAGTTTAGTATGGTCCCTAATTATATGTTTACGGATGTCAGGCCTTATCAGATATGCTTCCTCGAATAGAGGAGTCTTCAGGGGACATTCTGATGTCTACACACAGGGAATAAGTGCTGGTTTAACGCACGGATTTCCAAATAGATGGAATACAACAATTGGATAATGTGATTTAACTTGAATGCACCGGTCGTGCCTTATTTTTGCTATCCTTTCCCTCTTGGCCTCTCCGAAGCTTTCTTGCACTCCCCCTGGACTCCATTTATATTCAGAGTATGACCTAATGCATTTTTCTTTCTTCACAAATTAAATTGTGTCTTGTACCATATTTGTTTTTAAATAACTAAGGAAAGTCACGCTTTTGGTGAATCTATCAGCTCTAACAGAAAAGTCAAACTGTTTCACGCATAAACTCGTCTTGTCTTGTTTGCAACACCTATAAAATCAATATTATATTATGCATGGAATAACCTAGGAAGCGATATATTCAAATATCAGAAATGGGAAAACTGGAGTACACATCTGAGCAATGATCAATTTTAATTCCAATCCATGCATTAACTCCGTTCCTTTCCCCCTATAAGCACTAGGGATTAAGTTGCAGCCTGTTGCTAAGGGAACTAAGAACAGTGCAGTGGAAATGAAAAAAGTAAGTATACTAATTTGCATGTTTTGCTAGGCCCGGATTTTAAAATATAACTTCCATTCACAGCAATTCTGAAACAGCCTTTAAGAATTGCTGTGACTGGAAGTTGTATTCATTTTTTTTTTTTAAATTGCTGTCAATATCTTCAGAAGACAACCAGCAGTCAGGGCAGAGGAACATGCAGAATTGTTGTGAGACTTTTGTTTTGTTATGTGAGGCCACCCATGTTATCCTTGACGTATTCCTTTAAGCACTTTCCGCTAATGACACTTTCTGAAACTGTTCAGAAATGAGTCTGTAATAAACACCCCTCTCTGCGTTGTGTACTTATTTCCCCGATGCATTTTGAAGGCAGTGTATATTAAAAGTTGTGGATTTTATAAAAAATGTGTTTGAAACTTGATGAGCTGTTAATTAAAGGAACATGCCAAGAACTATATATAACCACTACATTCCACTGTAACGGTTATGGTGCTAGGAGTGCCTAGCTAGTAAGTAGTCAAATAATTTGCAAATTCCAAATTTTTCCAAGTTCTTCAGTGTGCTGGTCAAATCCTCGTGTGTAGTTCATTTGAACTAACTTTACAAGAGGCTTCATTCAGCACCTGGCAGATGACAGGTACATTATTAAAACATTTGCAAGCAATTTGACTTCTTACCATAGGAGTGCGCCAAGTCACTCCTGGGACCATAACCACTTAATGGTTATGGTTCTTGGAGTGTTCCCTTATAAAAAAGGGATCTGATGATAAACATAGTTTGGATTACATTATGGGCTCCGTTAATAAAGATCAAAATGTTCAATTATGCCTGCTTCGTTTTTGGGGTGTCTTTTTTGGTGCTATTTGTTTTTTTTTTGCTATATTGTATTTATAGTATACATGAATAAGGCATATACGAATTTATGTTTAGTAGTTGCTGCTTTATGCTTTCAATGTTTCGCTCTATTAATGGATCTTTCTTGAATCTTTTCTAGGCAGATCGGTGAGAACCTGATTGTGCCAGGAGGTGTGAAAACAATTGAGGCTCATGGCAGGATGGTGATGCCAGGTGGCATAGATGTTCATACCTGCTTCCAGAAGCTCTGTAATGGAATGGTTTCAGTTGATGACTTCTATCAGGGGACTAGGGCAGCACTGGCTGGAGGAACCACAATGATCAGTAAGTGATAACTTCTTTATGACAAACATGTCTTCTCATTAAACTTTTTCAGCAGTACACTTTGACTTCAGAAATTATTATCATATTACATTTCAATTTCAAAGCAGCAATGCAGTTGCATTTACTAAACTATTATTATAAATTAACTTAAAGCTTACTGTAGTGCTCATGCATTGGGGGTAATTGCTGTATTTGCATATGACACAGAACCACTGCTTACTTGTTGAACACAGTGGTTAATATATATAGCCTACGATCAGTAGATGAGTATTCCTCCTAAGTAGAATATATATAATGTTTTTTTTAGATTGCCTGGGTCATAGACAGATTTATGAATAACTGCATCTCACCCTCCACCTATTTAGTTGATCGTGTTGTGCCAGAGCCTGGAACCAGCCTACTTAGTGCTTTTGACCAATGGCGAGAATGGGCAGACAGCAAATCCTGCTGTGACTATTCCTTGCATGTAGACATTACTGAATGGCACAAAGGAGTGCAAGAAGAGATGGAGGCTCTGGTTAAAGATCATGGTGAGTAGTTCCAGTCTTAAATTAATAAAGTAACAGATTAGGCCAGTGGTTCTCAACCTTTTTTCACTTGTGTACTTCTTGGCAGCCCATATCCATAAAATGTGCCGCTTGTATTAGCAGAATGTTTGTAATTAATATAGTTGCCATAAGTTCGAATTTTAAAAAATATATATTTATTATATTTATGTATCTGCATGTGTCAGTGTTTGTGTCTGTATCTGTATGTGTGTCAGTGTTTGTATCTGTGTGTCTGTATCTGTATGTGTGTCAGTATTTGTATCTGTGTGTCTGCGTGTGTCAAACAATTACACACATACTGACACATACAACCAAAAAATACAAAGGATAGAGCTGTAGATCTAAGAAAACAGAACATATTATAGCATGATACAGTATAAAGTGCAGTTAAATGCCCAGTTATATGCTCTGGCAGAATTACACTAAAAGAATGAAGACTGGTATTCTCACTCGCACTCTTCATTCTGTGAGTGTAATTCTGTCAATAATACCAATCTTCGTACTGTGAGTGTAATTAATAACTGCACTTTATACTGTATCACACTATTATACTTTTTTTTTGGTAGATCTACAGCTGTTTCCTCTGTATTTGTGGTTTTATTTGCTGTTGAAAGGATACTTTCTAGGATATCATTAGAGGAAGCTGTATATATTCTAAAATAAGTTACAAAAATTACCACACTTGTCACAGATTGGTATGTGTGTGGTTTGTATTTCTGTGTCTATTACACACACTGACACACATGCAGATATGCTAACACAAAGATACAAACACTGCCACACATGCAGATGCACAGAAACACAGATACAAATACTGTCACACATGCATATACGCAGACATACATATACAATTACTGCTATACTAAACTGGTTGGTACCTGGGTAAACTGGTTGGTACCCCCAGGCAGGGCCGCCATCAGGGGGTGACAACCATGACGGTTGTCACGGGCCCGGCGGCCCTGGGGGGCCCGGACTGCTCTGGCAGTCCTGTGCCCCACTTTCCCTCTCTGCACACATAGATAGCGAATATCGCTATCTATTTGTGCAGCCGCGGGCTCCCTGTTACCGCAGAGGGGGCCCAGCACACAGCTTCTCCTCTTCTCTCTTCTAATAACTCTCGCGAGACCTGGTTGCCATGGCAACGCTCCGTGGGTCTCGCGAGAGTTATTGGTGGCAATGAGCTGAAAGTGAAAAAGATGTGTGCTGGGCCCCCTCTGCGGTAACTGGGGGCCGGGGGCCCTTCGTGCCACCGGACCACCAAGGATGGAATCTCCCCCCTCCCTGGACACAGGTAAGAAGCAGGGAGGGGGGAGAAACATTTAATTAATTTAATATACAATGATAAAATTAATTTAAAAATGCCACTTTCCCCACCCCTCCCCCTCCACCGATTGCACGTTTACACACACACACTGCATCCACTACACTGACACACACTGTATCCACTACACTGACACACACTGCATCCACTACACTGACACACACTGCATCCACTACACTGACACACACTCTGCATTCACTACACTGACACACACTCTGCATCCACAACACTAACACACACTGCATCCACTACACTGACACACACTCTGCATTCACTACACTGACACACACACACTGCATCCACTACACTGACACACACTATGCATCCACTACACTGACACACACACTGCATTCACTACACTGATACACACTCTGCATTCACTACACTGAAACACACTCTGCATTCATTACACTGACACACACTGCATTCATTACACTGACACACACTGCATCCACTACACTGACACACACACTGCATTCACTACACTGACACACACACTGCATCCACTACACTGACACACACTGCATCCACTACACTAACACACACACTGCATCCACTACACTGACACACACTGCATCCACTACACTGACACACACTGCACCCACTACACTGACACACACACACTGCATTCACTACACTGACACACACTCTGCATTCACTACACTGACACACACTCTGCATCCACTACACTGACACACACACTGCATTCACTACACTGACACACACTCTGCATTCACTACACTGACACACACTCTGCATCCACTACACTGACACACACACTGCATTCACTACACTGACACACACACTGCATACACTACACTGACACACACACTGCATTCACTACACTGACACACACTCTGCATTCACTACACTGACACACACTCTGCATCCACTACACTGACACACACTGCATCCACTACACTGGTACACACACTGCATTCACTACACTGACACACACACTGCATACACTACACTCACACACACACTGCATACACTGCACTGACACACACTGCATACACTAGTACAACACACACTGCATACACTAATACAACACACACTGCATACACTAATACAACACACTCTGCATACACTACCCTGACACACACTCTGCATACACTAGTACAACACACACTCTGCATTCACTACACACTAACACACACACACACTGCATCCACTACACTGACACACTCTGCATTCACTGCACTAACACACACACTACATTCATTACACTGACACACACTCTGCATTCACTACACACTAACACACACTGCATTCACTACACTAACACACACTGCATTCATTACACACTTACACACACTACATTCACTACACTGACACACACTCTGCATTAACTATACACACAGCATCCACTACACAAACATCCTGTATTCACAGTACACACACTACATCCACCACACATTGAAACACTCTGCATTCACTATACACAGACACTGCGTCTAATACACACCCTACATCCACTACAGACACTGCATCCACTAAATACAATGCATCTAGTACACACAAACACACACACTACATCCACTACTCAAACACACTCTGCATTCAGTATACACACTGCATCCACTACACAAACACACACTCTGCATTCACTGCACAAACAGTATCTAATACACACAGACACTACATCCATTACACACATTTCACTTCCACTATACACACCACATTCAGTCCCGCATCATTGTCAGCGGACTAGGTAGGGCGTGGGCGGGCCCGGGGGCCCCAGACCTTGTGCTTTGTCAGGGGCCCCAAAATTTCTGATGGCGGCCCTGCCCCCAGGTGTACGTGTAACAGAGGTTGGAAACTGCTTGATTAGGCAGTTACAGTCCCATGTACCCTTTCTTTTAGAAATATGGTGGATGTTTATCAAAGAGTTGCCAACATTATTACAACTAATATTTGGAAATATTTGACACATTTTGTTAAATTTGTCAGATGTTTTAATCTGTAGCTTCTTTTGCATCCTCTCATTTTGAATATGCTGTACAACAGTATACAGGGAGTGCTGAATAAAAAAGTGATATAAGAAATAAACAACAACTTTATTACACTGTTTTGTTCTTTAAAATTTCTGTGTGCAAAATAAAATTATTCAAAATAGTGTAAAACCTTAAAGGATTCTGGCGACCAATCTCTTATTCTCAGGCTAATGGTGATGAATGCTGTTTACCTATCAATCAAAATTTTTCACAGTGTGTTATCGCTTTAAAAACATCCAATATAAAACATAAGAAATATTACTCGCAGTCGCAGGCCTGGAGCCGATCAATTGGCTCTGTAGATAAACACTCTGTGGTTGAGGACCACACCGTCTACTTTGCAATTCAGGTACTTAATGGCCAATATATATTAAACTATATACTTTATTAAAACATAAAATTTAAATAATACAATACAAATATATACAGGTAAATGTGCAAAGTCCCAGAGACGTGTTTTGCCAATAGATCTTCAATCAGGTGAGATGTCGTAGCAGCTCAAAGTCCCTCCATTTATAGGTCCATAATTGGGTGAAATATCGTTATGTGCTTCCATTATTTGTTCCTTCCCTCATTCCTGAGAGGAGCGGGAGCGCCACGTTTCAAGCCTCATAACCATGATGCTTGGTACTCGTGACATCATATCATCTACTTACACTTTTTTAAGTTAGCACTCTACTGTATATTGTTGTATAGTAAATAGTTTGTTGTGTGTTTTCAGCTGTGAGTTACACATCGCTGTGTGTAGTAGCCAGATTACTAATTGGTTTTATACAAAGTTTAATTGAAATTCACTTGCACTTTCTAAAATAGCGCTCTTGCTATTTTATTTATTTTATGTTTAAATATGCACCATTGTTTTGTGATGCAAGACGTTGATCAATTTTTCCGCCACTTTTATCACAAACTTTTCTTTTTTTTTCCTCCAATCTATATGTATTTTTTTTAAATTATTTTGATTAAATTGTTTTCTTTATATGACATGTACAAATAACATACAATTTGGTTAATTTGAATTTGATAATGTCTATAAGTTAAACATATATCAGACATATAAGTACAAACATTTATCAAACAACATATATCGCATTGAGTGTATCTCACAGTGAATCGGCGGGTTCTAATGGCTTTTATCCTTTACTCTATCTAAACAATATAAATTTCTTGTACAGGGGACTCCAGTGATATTAATTTCTTAATCAGATCTTTCATCTCTACATTGTCTTGTTCATTAATATTTGAGTGTTCATTAATTGCCAGCTCCATTCGGAATTGAAATAATAATTGGTTTATTATATTTTTCCATATTGGGACGTTTTTAGTTTTCCAGTTTCTGGCTATTAGAACTTTAAAAGCTACAAAACAATGTATAATGAAATTTCTTTCCATATTTTTTACTTAGGCAATCTCAAATGTAACAAAGCTACCTCTGGCACAATCCTAAATCTATATTCTATAAGTTTATATATAAGAACAAAAATATTTTTCCATGGCATCTTTATTTCAGTACAACTCCACCAGATATGTATGTATGAACCTCTATTCTTTTCACACCTCCAGCAGAAATCACTTGACAAAGTAAACATTCTAGCTATCCTTGAATGTACCAGATACCACTTGTTAATAAGTTTATATTGAGTCTCCTGCAGGCTTATACAATGAATAGCATTCCTTGTCTCTATTAATGATTTATACCATTCTATATTTGTGATTTGAATATTTACGGTAATTCATTTTCCCATTTTACTAAAGCATTCATTTGATCCTAATTTTTGTTCATTTTCATTTAGAACTTTATGAACTTTATTTTGGTAATAAATACAACGTAAATCCTCATTTATTCCTGTTTTACTAAATCTTAAATGTTGCTTCAATGTATACTTTACTCTTAGATAGTTAAAAAGCTCAGATGAAGGGAGATTAAACTCTACTGTTAAATCCAAAAATGATTTTATTTTAGAATTTTCTATTATGTGGTCTATAGTTGTAATATTACATTTTTTCCAGTTTGTTAAGGCTAGATTTTCCAAGTTGGCCTCCAGTACCTCCAATGGCATAAAGCTAAAAATTGTTCCCTTAATATCTAGGAATTTTTTAGCAGAATCCCAAGTCTCATTTAAATGTTTTTTAAAATATAATTTTCAATATTAGATAGGGATTTATGATAAGAATTCCATATTATTTGAAATGCATTAGATTTATTCAGACTATTCGTTTCCATCACATACCAGTTTTTCTTAAATTCTGTATCCAGAGATTATATATATGAGTAACTATACTTGCAAAATAGTTATACTTAATATTAGGGAAATTTAGACCACCTTTCTCTTTTTTTCTAGAAAGTAATGGGAGATTTAATCTTGCTTGTTTCCCCTTCCAAATATATTGATTAAAACTCCTTTGTATCACCTTTAACCAACTATCTGGAATTTTGAGTGTGAGCATTTGACGTAAATAAAGCTATTTCGGTAATAGATTGCATTATTATATTAGCTCTACCTATCCACGATACTTACACATTTTTCCAGTCCTTCAGGGTATGATTTGTGGCTTTTAATAATTTCAAAGATTAATTTCCATACAAGTTTGAATTTTTTTTGCTTTTGTCACTCCTAGATAGTTTATTACTTTTTTAGACCATACAAAGCCATACATGGAATTAATTTAATTTTGTATCTCTGTTGTTAAATTACAGCCCATACTTATTGATTTCTCTATGTTAATATTAAAATTAGAGCCTTCATTCAGTAAACTCTGCCATTAAATGTTCCAATGACTTAATTGGACCTGTTAGTGTGATCAATGTATCATCTACATATAGGTTTATATTTGATTCTAGTGATTGTAATACAACACCTTTAATATTTTTATTTTCCCTAATCCTACATGCAAATGGTTCTAAAGAAATTATATAGGGCAATAGGTAAAGTGGACACCCTTGATGTGTTCCATTCAGTAGTGGGAACCAGTCAGAATAGATGTTTTGTCCTTCAGAATATTCAGTAAACTCTGCCATTAAATGTTCCAATGACTTAATTGGACCTGTTAGTGTGATCAATGTATCATCTACATATAGGTTTATATTTGATTCTAGTGATTGTAATACAACACCTTTAATATTTTTATTTCCCATAATCCTACATGCAAATGTTTCTAAAGAAATTATATAGAGCAATAGGGAAAGTGGACACCCTTGATGTGTTCCATTCAATAGTGGGAACCAGTCAGAATAGATGTTTTGTCCTACAACTCTGGCTGAAGGTGATTTATAGCCTTGTGCATCCACCCATCTATGCCTACTTTTTTTAAAGTCAGACTCAAATATTCCCAGCCGACCCTGTTGAAGGCCTTCTCTGCATCCACCGACAGGGTCAGCAAGGGAAGGCGAGTTCTATTTACTAGATACAAAATGTTCAAAATCTTTCTAGAGTTCATATTAGCTGTTCTATTTGGAATAAACCTAACCTGATCAGGATGTATAATGTTGTCTATGACCTTCTTAAGTCTGCCTGCCAGTATTGATGCATATAACTTCAGGTCATTATTAATTAAGAATGAGATGGGCCTATAATTTTCCATTTTGTAGGACACTTGCACTGCTTCAATATTGGTATTATATTGGCTCTTAATAATTCATCTGGAAATGTTCCTGTTTGTGTTGCTTCATTAAACATTCCTATCAAATGAGGAAGAAAAATATTGCTAAATTTCTTATACAAAAGACCAGTATATCCGTCTGGTCCTGGAGTTTTTTGTCTTTTCAATCTTTGTATTGCTCTAGCTAATTCCTCTTCTTTAATGCTCTTATTTAAAGTTTTTGTTTGGGTTTTGGACAGTTTTGGGAGTGTACTAGTCTGAAGATATTTCTCTATTAATTCTTTATCTCCATTTTTTTAATTATATAATGAGCTATAAAAGGATTTAAAAGCTTGTGCTATTAAAGTTGGATTATATATTGGTCTATTATTTTCTATAATTTTTGAAATTCAATTATTAGCCTTTTGATTTTGTAGCCTATTTGAAAGAAGTCTGTTCGCCTTATTATTATTGTTATAATAGGCTAATTTTTAATTTAGACAAATTAATAACAATTTTTTCTCTAAGTTTTAGATTTATTTTTTTTCTTGTATTTTAATTAGATCAGATAATTTGTCATAAGAGGGATTCATTTTATTTTCTTTAGAAATACCATAACATTTTATATACAGTTCAGATAGCGATAAGCCACTTTTATATTCATTTCCACTTTCAATTTAATAAAATAACCCCTTATAACTGATTTAAATGTGCACCAATTATTGGTCCATGATGTATCCTCTGTTTTTTTAGTTTCAAATACATTTTTAATCCATTTAGCCACTATTTCTTTGCTTTTCTAAATTTTTAACAGAAAATAATTTAATTTCTAAGTCGATCTTTTGCCTTTTCCATATTCATCCTTCAATTCTGAATATTGATAAATAATCTCAACTTTTAAATATGGTGAGAATAGTATTACAACCCCATTTTATTTTTTATCTGGATTTAAAGCACTAAATAATAAAGGAAAATGTGTACCTCCTAAAGATATTATTTGTTTCTTTTCCAGTGGGTTTCCTGCAAGAAAGCAATGTCAATATGCTCTTTTATCAAAAAGTTTTGAACTATGGATCTCTTTTGTGGGGAGTTTAATCCCTGTACATTGATCAATGCTAATCTAACCATTCTTTAATAAGGAATCTCGCCGATCCACCGTGACCCTCTATGCGACAATACAAAGACGTAGTACAAAAAAACCAACACGTATTTTCACCTCTCCATAGAGATGAAAGTGGATAAAAATGCCGTCCATAAGGAAAAAGGAACTCCGCACCCTTTGCTGGTTCCATCCAAAATAAATTTAAATACCCCAATTTCGTTATACCATCATTTATAGTGACGTTCAGAAGGCGGTAGGGGAAGCATTCTTACTCCAAAATTTTGAGACCTATTTAACATGTTTGTCTCTACCAATTTCGTCTTAGTCTAGTCTTATTCTAAGCTCTTAATTATATTCCTTTTACCCAGATTTACTTTATCCATCCTCCCCCACCGCCCCATATGTGCTTACTCAAAGTGCGTGGGAGGGGAAGAAGAGAGAGAGGGGACATTTCAAAAATAGGGAAACATTCCTAATTTAGTAATAGCAAACTATCAGTACAGAATAGTACAATAACAATTTTACTTTACTTATTCATTTAAATGCATTGCCACTCTTCTGTTGTTCATTATATTTCAAAGTTTGCATATAAAAAAATACAAAATAATAGTAATAAAATAAATAAATAAAAATAAAAAATAAAAAATTGTCTAAGTGAAATACCATACATAATAGATTATTTATTCTAGTGTTTAATATCTTCTATTCCACTTTTACAACCATATGTTTGTGTGCTTTTTCAATCATGCATCATTGATAATTTATTACAGTGACATTTTTATATTCTCAGAAATTAGTGTATTCTTTAAAAAAAAAAAAAATTATGTGTCTCCCCACCATCTTCCCCCACTCACTCAGTGCCTCACGCCGGGAGGTATAGGGGAACGAGAGAGAGGGCACACCACGTTCCCCATTTAGTGACAACAAATTATTAGTGCAATATAATATAACACCATATTTTGCAAATGAATTATTTAAGTGCATTGCCACTCATATCTTCTGTTACTTATTAATATTTTTTTCCTTCTTTCTCCCTTCCCTTTCCTGTGTCGGTTTTATAATTTTAACATTTATATATTCCCCTAAAATAGTGTCTAAGTGTAATTATGTATTCTAGTGTTTAATAATATCTATTCCACTTTTACAACCACTTAAATTGTTTAGGTGTTTTACCAATCATGATTTATTAATTATTTATTACAGTATCACTTTTATGTCCCCAAAAACCTTGGTGTGTCATCACCCCATATCCCCCGCCATCCCAGCACATTGCGCCAGGATCGAGAGGGGAGAGAGAAAGAGGACACACCCAAATCATCTAAGCACTTCAAAAAGTGTGCAGATGCAAACCCCCCTCCCCCCCAAAAAATATAATCTTAAATTCTTCTTGAATTCCAGTGCCCAGAAATAGAAAGGAAAATTAAAAAAAAAATGTTTTTAAATAAAATTAATTTCTCAGCTTTCATTTATCTGTCAAGACTTTCAATAGAATCAAACATGTTGTTTTTCCATTCCAAAAATCTCTTAAAGAGTCCGGGAAGCCCCATCTGAATTTGACATTGTTCTGTTTCAATATGGGGATTTTTGCAGTAAAAGTGTTACGCCATCTTCTTGTTTGATAGGAGAGATCTTGCAATATTATAATGTTCTTAAATTCTGAGCTTTTTGTTGGGTGCTCTCTTTACACTTTTAATAATTTCTCTTTAAAGAAATGGACCAAAAACTTCACCATTACATCTCTTGGTTTTGATTCATCTATATATTTTGTTTTTTGTAAATGGTGTATTCTCTCAATATGATCGTCTTGATCTTTATTCTAAATCATTTATTTTCAGATCCATATTTTTAACTCTCAACTCTAGCTGTAATATATTTTATGCAGCTTTTTTTTAAGATCTTGCTCAAAGGAATTGATTTTCTATTCCAATGTGGTTTATCTGTCTACTACTTTGTTAATTTCTTGTTTGATTTCTTTGGAGTTTTTGTTAATCTCAAGCATTAATGTTTGCAATTGATTTACCATATTTTGCTTTATGAATTCTTTTAAATTTTCTGGAGTTTCATCCTCTTGATCTTCTCTGGGTAACATTATAGATATTTTGGATGTATCGTTTTCTGATGAATCTTCATCATTTATTAATTGGAGGAAAAAAGTCTGATAATCTTTTCTCTGATTTTTCAGCTTTAACATTTTTCATTTCCTTTTTCCTTTCAGTTGATGTTTTTTTTGTGTCCATTATTGGGTTTCTCCTCCGTTTCCTCTCTCTTTTCCCCTAGTTTTTTTGAGCTTCGTTATTTCCAACTCAAATTTAATAATGTTGTTTTTTTTTTTTTTTAGTGTAGTATGATTCCTTTAAATTTGATCCTTTTAATTGAGCTGTCCATTTAGAGAGAGCAGAGGAGTGAAGAAAAAAAAAAGAAAAAGGGAAAAACAATAACGAAAGGTAGCAAAAAAGTAACAGTAAGGGAATATATCCTCCCCACTTTATATAACCTTTCTCTTTTCTTTTTTTTTTTTTTTTTTCTCTCCTCTGTAATTTTTCCATTACTCACAGTTCCTTTGCTTTCTGGTCTCAAACCCGATTGAGAGATAAGAGGGATCTCCCTTAATTCTCAGCACATATAATAAGCAGGTTGCCAACCTCCAGTCTCACGCACTCCCACTGCCTGAACCCGGGCTCCTGTCCTCCACTCACCGCCTACAATGGCATTTTCAGCTTGGCGTCTTCCTTATCCTGCTCCACCTCCTCCCGCCTGCCAGCGTGACGACCTTTACGTCTTGACACTGTGGGACAGTCCTTCGCTGCAATCTATATGTATTTTATGGTCTTCTGAAAAGATTTAGTATAAATAGAATTGGCACTTTTCAGATAACTTTAACAAATACAAACAAAATAATGACCATATTACTTTAATGAAATATACTCCAAGATGCTGTGTGAGGTATATAATAAGGTAGCACAAGATGGCAAATACACTTTTATAAAGTGTATTTGATAAATTTTTACATTTCGTCTGTGCAATTCATTTTTTTGTTAATTCGTTTGCACCCTCCTTGTAATAATTAAAAATACAAATCCTTTCTCCTGCCCCTACCTGCTGTGCCTCATGTAGGTGCATGTCGCCAGTCTTTTTTTTCTTTTTTATAACAGTGAGCAGCAACTATAAATCCAATAAAGGAGGATCTGGCACAGGTCTCCCATGCCTCCATGGTGGGGCACCTAATAAAATAATTAACCTGGGTGAAATAGTGTCTCACCGCCATGCCTCACCAGTTGGGGGCTTATCAAATAAATGGGGGACCTAGTGCCCCAGTGCCCCACGAGTGGGAGCTATTAAAATAAACCTAGTGGGGGCTAGTAAATTAAATGAATGGGGGGGGGGGGATATAGTGTCCTTCCAACCCCCACCCATTGGCAGCAGGTGGGGCCCTAAATAACAGGAGGGTGGACCTATTGTCCCCTTCAGCCTCCACCCTTTGTTAATAGGCAGAGGACCTAAAAATTAAAGGGGTAGACCTATTTTCCTTCCAGCCCCCACCCATTGGTGGCGCGTGGGGCCCTAAATAATAAAAAGATCCAAATGAAACATAATTCATCTTCACCCTGCAAGGGCTCCATGCAGACTGAGCTTGCAAGGAAAGCCTTATAAAGCTTTCCCACGCCATGCAGTTTGATTTAGAGTGCTCTGATTGTTTGACTTAAGCCAATCATTTATAGTGCTCTGACCATTAAATCATCAGACTTGCTTGACACTGTGTCCACCCCAGTTAATTATTTCATTAGGTGCTGCACAATGGGGGCATGAGGGACCTGTGTCAGGAGTCCGTTTATTGGATTTGCTGCTGGACAGCAATAGCTAGTCTTTTTTATAATAACACTGTCTGTTCGCTATTTAGTAGACATACCCCTACTCACGGCACAGCAGTTAGGGCAGTAGGAAGGATTTCACCTCTCTTATTTACTAATACTTTCTATTTTTTAATTAGTATTAGTAAAGTTGTCTGAAAGACCAAAATTACAAAAAGAAAGGACTTTTTGTAGTTTGTACCTTTCTGCTTCTTAGTAGATAGATCCCCAATCCTTGTCGAATTGCCATAAGGATACCAAAAAGGAGTTATCTACTAAATAGCTCTTTAATTTGGTACCCATAAGTATGGCAATCCCACAAGGGTATGGATTTAGGGAGTTATCTACTAAACAGCTGCAAGATGTATGCTGCAGGGATTGGAATTTAATTTGTCCAAATGAAATCCCGAAATGAAAATAATGACTGAATTTTGTCCGAAAACCAATGAACAAATGGACTAGTTTTGGACTAAACAATTTTTTTCTTACTCAACTGTCCATGTGCCTTTCTTACATAAAACCTTCCATGATTGGCACCCTGTATCCTACAAGAACTGACACCAGGATTTTCAATATTCTGTTTGCTTATTCCATATATTCAGCTAATATGTTTTTGTGAGGTCTAGAAAATAAGATTAAATGTAGAAGTACACACATCTGTCCTTGAATTGAGTACCTGCATCTTTACTCGCTGTCAATCATTGTTAAAATTACTTTTCTGTCATATCTGTTCCTGCATTGTGTAACCTGGCTGTACCTGGACGGTACTGGGCTGTGATGTAATTTGCTAAATCTGTAAGATACATTTTAAAAGAAAATGGAACATAATTTTTATGGCTTGTTCAATGGTGTAATTTTCTGAGAAATGACACCATTGGCAGCGCCACAATCTGCCAGGGGTTGCCAAATGACGAATGTCCTACAGCATTCCCTGATGGTGTATTTATATAGAATCTTTTTTCTTTGACCTATTTCTCTGCAGGTATCAATTCATTCTTGGTGTATATGGCCTACAAGGACCAGTACCAACTCACTGACTCTCAGGTATGTAGAGCTCAGGATTGCACAGTGGTAAAGTTTAGTTCATTATGAACTCCTTCAGATGATGTATAAATGATACTTACTTTCTTATGTTCTGCAAGATACCTGTAATTTCTTTCCGCATTTTCCTATTATTTTATTTAATTCCTTGAAATATTACAAAGGCTATTGTCCAAGTTTTGAACCAAAACACAAGGTTGTCTTTCACAACTTTGACTATTTATAATTTTTTTTTAAAACAATCAGGGCTTTCATTTCACATAAAATATTTCTATATGAAACATAAATTGTTATAGCATTTTTCACTGTATATATCATCACCCCTTATTTCATAATTCCGTTCAGCAATGCCCCACAAGTGCCACAATACCCATAATGAACAGGTTTAGCACCTTAAAAGTGGAGGCAATTGTCTATGTTCTGAACAAAAGCTACACCTAGAATGTGTTTGTTCCACCATGATTTAAAGGACCACTCTAGTGCCAGGAAAGCATACTTGTTTTCCTGGCACTAGAGTGCCCTGAGGGTGCCCCCACCCTCAGGGACCCCCTCCCGCCCGGCTCTGGAAAGGGGAAAAGGGTTAAAACTTACCTTTTTCCAGCGCTGGGCGGGGAGCTCTCCTCCTCTCCGCCTCTGTTCCTCCCCGTCGGCTGAATGCACACGCGCGGCAAGAGCTGCGCGCGCATTCAGCCGGTCGCATAGGAAAGCATTCATAATGCTTTCCTATGGACGCTTGCGTGCTCTCACTGTGATTTTCACAGTGAGAATCACGCAAGCGCCTCTAGCGGCTGTCAGTGAGACAGCCACTAGAGGAAAAAGGGGAAGGCTTAACTAATTGATAAACATAGCAGTTTCTCTGAAACTGCTATGTTTATAAAAAAATTAGTTAACCCTAGCTGGACCTGGCACCCATACCACTTCATTAAGCTGAAGTGGTCTGGGTGCCTAGAGTGGTCCTTTAAGGGTTTCTTTTTAAGTGCCGCATACTTTTTATACACTGATCAGTAACAACATTAAAACATCTGACAGGTGAAGTGAATAACATTGAATATATTGTTACAATGGAATCTATCAAGGGGGATATATTATGCAGCAAGTCAACAGTCTGTTCTTGAATTTAAAGTGCTGGTAGAAGGAAAAATGGGCAAGTAACTTTGGTCAAGAAGGAAAAGATGCAAGTGACTTTGACAAGGGCCAAATAGTGATGGCTAGATGACTGGGTTAGAGCATCTCCAAAACAGCAAGTCTTATGGGGTGTTCCCGGTATGCAGTGGTTAGTAACCTACCAAAAGTGGTGCAAGAAATGACAACAAGTGAACCAGCAGCAGGATCGTGTGCGCCCAAGGCTCATGGATGCACGTGGGAAGCAAATACTAGCCCATCTGGTCTGATCACACAGACGAGCTACTGGAGCTCAAATTGCTAACAAACATAATAGAAAGGTGTCAAAACATACAGTGCATTGCAATTTGCTGCACTTGGAACTGCATAGACCCATGATAACCCCTGTCCACTGCCGAAAGTGCCTTCAATAGGGATGTGAGCATCAGAACTAAACCATTTTGCAATGGAAGAAGGCTGCCTGGTTTAAGGAATCATGTTTTCATTTAGATCAGGTGGATTGCCTGGTGCGTGTGCATCGTTTACCTTGGAAAGAGAGGGCAGCAGGATGTACTATAGGAAGGAGCCAGGTTTGCTAAAGCAGTTTTATGCTCTGGGCAATGTTTTGCTGGGATACCTTTGGTCTTGGAATTCATGTGGATGTTACTTTGACCCCTAACAACTACCTAGAGATTGTTCCAGAACATTCACATCCCTTCATGTCACTGGTTTTCCCTGATGGATGTGGCCTCTTTTGGGAGGATAATGCAACTTGCCACACTACAATTATTGCTTAGGAATGGTTTGAGGAACATAATAAAGTGTTGCCTTGGCCTCCAAATTCCCCAGATCCCACACCTCGCAACTTGCAGACTTAAAGGATCTGCTGCTCATGTCTTGTTGCCTGATATCACAGGACACGTTCAGAGGTCTTGTGGAGTCCGTGCCTCACAAGAGCTGTTATGGCAGCACAGGGGGACCTACACAATATTATGCAGGTGGTTTTAAAGTTGTGGCTGATCATTGTATACAGTTTTTTATAGGACAAAAGGGGTTTTCTTTTACTATCCTATATATATATATATATATATATATATAGCTTACACAACATTAAGTATGAATAAAATGTTAAATATAGGAGCAATAAAAAATAATGCATTTTTCAATTTTTTTCTTATAATACATTTTACACATTCAGTGCAACTAGGGAAAAATAACTAAAAATAAATTTGCATAGTTAACGCTAACCCTCTACCAACACCCCCCCCTAACGCTATACAAACCTACCCCTAATCATATTCTTACACTTACGCTAACTTTATATCTACCCTACCCTTACCCTAACTTAAACCCGACATTATCCTTACATTATCCTTACCTGTAAAACAGCATTAATTCAACCCAGCATTAACCCTTACCACACTGACCCTAACACTAAACCGACAATTAACCTACCTTTATCTTTTATGTAGCCCCCCATCTTTTGGCTGCTTTAGGTATTACCTGTAATAATATGTGAAACATTATTTTCTAGATGATTACACTGTGAGTGATGCTGGGCAGTTGGCAAAGCCTAGCCGCAATCACAGTAAGCTTGAGGGCATGCAGGAAGACCCTGTCAAAGTCTCTGTTCAGACCCTGGGCGTCTCCCTTGAGGAGCTGCAAGATGAGAATTGAAATGACTGAACGCTCACTTTAAACTTTGCATGCAGCTCATTGATCAGCCTGGCATCACTAAATTTGGCCCCAGCTGACAGAGAAGAACCAGGGGTATTGATCGATACCTGGGTTTTCTTGGCGAGAGCTGCGATTTAACCTTGATCACACTATGATCTAGCTATAGGGATTGACACGCATATTTAAAAAGCTGCATGCAACACTTACTTTAAACACTGCATACAACTCTTCTGTCAGTCTGTCAGTCCAAACATGGCCCCAGCTGACAGAGGGGAACCTTTCCTCATGTGTGCAATGGTTTAAAACTATTCACACCGCATTGCTGTCTGTGGGGATTTAAATCCGACTTCTTGTGTGGGTGGGTGCGTTTGGAGTATGTTGGTTGGTGGGTTGGTTACCTGCAGTGTTGTTTGAGTGTCTTGAAAGGTGCGGTAGTGTTTGGGGATAGTGAATGTGTGAAATAGGGGCTGTAGTATGGGTTTTTGGAAACATTGGGAATGTGTGTGGGAAGTCAGAGTCTGTAGGGTGTGTGGTTGGTATAAAGACATAGAGGATAGGAGTTGTAGTATGAGGAATAGGAAATAGCAGTTTCATTGTGTGTGTTCATGTTTGTGTGCTGGATAGTGGTTGTAGTGTGTGTGTCTTGGAGATAGAAGCTGTAGCTTTTGTGCACATAAAGCTATAGTTAGTATTTGCTGGTGGGTATAGTCTCGTAGTGTGTGGTGAACAATTTCTGTAGTGTGTGTGTGTGTGTGTTTGCATTTGTGTGGAGAGGCTGCATTTGGTGTTATATCATGTTGGAGACTTTTTGTGTGGTTATAAATGAGGGGAAGCTGCTTGTGGTTTTCTTTGTGGGGAACGTTACCTGTCGTTGTATGTGCTTGTGTAGGGAGGTTTGTGATAATGGGCTTGTATGTGGCAGGACACTGCTTGTAAGGTTATGTATGTGTGTCCCAACAGAGGCTGCAGCGTGTGTGTGCTTGGATATAAGGCTGTATTATGTGTGTTGGCAGACAAGTAATGTAGTGTGTGGAGGTATAGGGACTGTAGAGTGGGTGTGCATAGGCAATAGGGGTTGTAGTGTTAACACAGGGGATTGAGCTGCAATGTGTGTTTGTGTAGGATATAGGAATTGTAGTGCGTGCCTGTGGGGCATATGGGTTGGTGGGGTGCTTTAGGAGGTGTTGAGAAGTGAATAGAGTTGCACTGCATTGGGGGCAGAAGTGGGGATGGGGCTGTTTGTGGTGTAGTGTGTGTGTGCTTGGATAGAGATGGGAGACTGTCCTTTGTGTGTATGTGAATAGGGTCTCTAGTGTATGTGTGTGGGTCATAGGGTATGTAGTGTGAAGCGGAGGTATGGAAGCTGTAGAGTATTTATACATGAAAGATAGGGGTTGTAGCGTGTGCACATGGGGCTGCAATATGTGTGGGTGGCATGTAGAGGTAGTAGTGTGTGTACATGGGTGATGAGTCTGTAGTGTCTGTGTGTGAGTTGTGATATAGGAGCTACTGTGTGTGTGTGCTTAGGGGTTGTAAAAAGAGGTTGTAAAAAGAGTTGTAGTGTAGGGGGTAGATGCTGTAATGTGTAAGTTGTGGAGATAATGGCAGTAGTAATATTTTTATGTGTGGGGGGGGGGCATATTAAATTAATACAAGTTTATTCCTCCTTCCCTCTGGTTTACCTTTGGCAAAGGAATGGGAGACCCTGATCCCTTTTGGTCCGGTGGTTGAGACACCGGCTCAGCACCTCCAGCGAGCAGAGACTACTTGAAAAAACTGAATTGTCTATTTGGCTATCAAAAGAAATAATTTAAAAAAATCACAGTTTATTGAATACAATTATAAATACAGGGACTATGCAAAAGAAAATAGAAAGAACCAATAAAAAAGCCAATAAGGCTTGGTGGGTAATGAGGGATTGTAAGTAGGGGATCACTTAAAGGACCACTCTAGGCACCCAGACCACTTCAGCTTAATGAAGTGGTCTGGGTGCCAGGTCCAGCTAGCTTTTACCCTTTTTTTTTATAAACATAGCAGTTTCAGAGAAACTGCTATGTTTATACTGAGGATTAAGCCAGCCTCCTGAGCCTCTAGTGGCTGTCTCATTGACAGCCGCTAGAGGCGCTTGCGTGCTTCTCACTGTGAAAATCACAGTGAGAGCACGCAAGCGTCCATAGGAAAGCATTATGAATGCTCTCCTATGCGACCGGCTGAATGCGAGCGCGGCTCCTGCCGCGCATGCGCATTCAGCCGATGACGTCGCGAGGAAGAAGAGGAGGAGGAGGAAAGCTCCCCGCCCGGCGCTGGAGAAAGAGGTAAGTTTAACCCCTTCCTCCCCCCAGAGCCCGGCGGGAGTGGGTCCCTGAGGGTAGGGGCACCCTCAGGGCACTCTAGTGCCAGGAAAACGAGTATGTTTTCCTGGCACTAGAGTGGTCCTTTAAGTGAATTAGCAGCACCGAAACGCGTGTTGGGCTATTCCTTTTTTTGCCACTTTGCACATTTTCACTATCACCTATTATGCATGTTAGATTATAAGAGAATTGGCTGTATGAGGGGGAGATTTCCTTGGTACCGTAGAAGATTGCAATATATAGGAGACTTACGAACAGACTTGGACAACCTGTAGAATGTGCAATTTTATTATTTAGCAATCTTTAGGAAGTCAGTACTATTGTATAGACCGTTTATTGTCAGTGACATTAAGGACCACTATAGGCACCCAGACCACTTCAGCTTAATGAAGTGGTCTGGGTGCCAGGTCCAGCTAGGTTTAACCCTTTTTTTATAAACATAGCAGTTTCAGAGAGGGTTTATAATAGGGTTAATCCAGCCTGTAGTGGCTGTCTCATTGACAGGCGCTAGAGGGCTTCCGCGCTTCTCACTGTGAATGCTTTCCTATGGACTGGCTGAATGCGCGCGCGGCTCTTGCACCCTCAGGGGGCACCCTCAGGGCACTATAGTGCCAGGAAAACGAGTATGTTTTCCTGGCACTATAGGGGTCCTTTAAGCCATATATAGACAGTGGTAGTAATCACATGGATGCTGTTTGTTTCCAATTTTTACATAGACATGTCCTTACATATTTGCTACCAGATAAGGGTTAATTCTGGATTGTTATAGCAAGGGCTCTTGCTAACAGGGTGTGTATCTAGCCACTTCGTTTCAAGTGGGCTGATAATTATTTAACCCCTTAACAACCACTTCCAGTTGCTCTAAGGGTATTGCAGTGATGCCTTGATGTCGAGGCATCCTGCGATACCCCTCCCGACTGCCGGGCCCCCGAGTTATTGCTCCCCCAGGAGAGATCACTTCCAGGTTTCCCCACGTGGCGCCTAGCAGTGTAGCAGAGCATCGAATGATCTGCCTGTGTGCTCAGTAAAATATAAAATTAAAAATAAATAAGTAATAGAAAAAATATAAAATCCCCCCTTCCCTCCATCTCCATTCCCATTCACTTACCCGATCCCCGCCGTTCCCCCACCGGTGATCGGTGTCCCTCTCCGTCTGGGGGGACTGTCTGACAGCCCAGACAATTCCCCCCTCTGCAAATTAGGACCCCACAGGCCATGGGATTGCTCTGAAAGAGCAGTCACATGGCCGCAGTAGGCGTCCATAGTGTTGCCTGCAGGGGGACTGCCTGAACGGACAGGCAGTCCCCCTGCTGGTGAAAAAGTTAAAACATTGTTTTCAAATAAACAAAATTAAGTTAATTAAAAAAAAAAAATATATATATATATATATATATATATACATTATATAAAACGTCATACTAAGTGTATTTTTTTAATAATATATACATATATTAATATAAAAATACCCTTAGAGTAAAATTACGCATGTATATAATATATATATATATATATATATATATATATGTATATATATATATATATATATATATATATATATATATATAAACTATATATATATTGTGTATATATATATTATTATAAAAAATAAATAATTAAAAATAAATGTAAAAATAATTCAAAAAATGTATATATATATGTATATGTAATTTTATTCTAACTGTATTTTGATATTAATATATATATATATATTTTTTTTTTCATATCAAAATACAGGTAGAATGAAATTATATATATATATATATATATGTATGTATATATAAATAAATAAAAATAATACAAAATATACATATGTCAATATACATAATTACATAAACAATTTCAGAAATATACACGTAGACTCCAAATATATAAATATGTGTATATATTTAAATTCTACGTGCATGTACCGTATAAACTCGAGTATAAGCCGACCTGAATATAAGCCGAGGCTCCTAATTTTACCCCAAAAAACTGGGAAAACGTATTGACTCGAGTATAAGACTAGGGTGGGAAATGCAGCAGCTACTGGTAAATTTCTAAATAAAATTAGATCCTAAAAAATTATATTAATTGAATATTTATTTACAGTGTGTGTATATAATGAATGCACTGTGTGTGTATGAATGCACTGTGTGTGTATGAATGCAGTGTGTGTATGAATGCAGTGTGTGTATGAGTGCAGCGTGTGTATATGAGTGCAGCGTGTGTATGAGTACAGTGTGTGTGTATGAGTGCAGTGTGTGTGTGTGTGTGTGTGTTGCAGAGCCTTGGTGGGGGGTGGGCAATTTTATTATAATTATTTTAATAATTTGTTTTATTATTATTTGTTATTATTATTTTTTTCGTCCCCCCTCCCTGCTTGATACATGGCAGGGAGGGGGTCAGCTCACAGTGTAAGTCTCGCGAGAGCCGCACTATGACCCCACGGCTCTCGCGAGACTTACACTGGGGGCTGACCGAGGTGCTGAACGGACCGGCACGGAGGTGGAGGGAGCTGACAGGAGCTGCAAGAGAGGTAAGTAAACACTCTACAGTCCCCACAGCCCCCAGTCTGTATTATGGCAATGTAAATTGCCATAATACAGACATTGACTCGAGTAAAAATGTGCTGAAAAACTCGACTTATACTCGAGTATATACGGTAAGTGGAAAACTGGAGTACGCACTCTCCAAATAAGGTATTTTAGCCTTTAGGTATCATTGTACTCAGGAGATGTTGCTGAACACATATTGGGGTGTTCTTTGGCAGTAACCTTTAAAGTTCTCAGTACATGTATTCTTAAATTGCTATGTGTGTGAAAAAAATCACTAATTATTATTTTTGTTTTTTATTTGGCATAGGTTGATGATAAAATGGTTGCATGAAAAGAGTCAAAATACACCAAGTTTAATAGATTAGGTTGTCTTCTTCTAAAAAATATATACATGTGAAGGGTTATTCAGGGATTCCTGACAGATATCAGTGTTACAATGTAGTTAATTTTGAAAAACAATGGTTAGGAAATGGTTGTACTTATTGCACTATGACTTGCAAAACAAAGCTAAGAACATGTGAACATTGGGGTATTTCTAAACTCAGGACAAAATTTAGAAACTATTTAGCATGGGTGTTTTTTGGTGGCTGTAGATGCGTAACAGATTTTGGGGGTCAAAGTTAGAAAAGGTGTGTTTTTTAATTTTTTCATCATATTTTATAATTTTCTTATAGTAAATTATACAATATGATGAAGATAATGGTATCTTTATAAAGAACATTGAACGGTGAGAATAACGGTATATAATATGTGTGGGAACAGTAAATAAGTAAGAGGAAAATTACAGCTAAACACAAACATCGCAGAAATGTAAAAAGAGCCCTGGTCCCAAACGGTAAGAAAATTGAAAAGCGGTTTGGTCACTAACAGGTTAAATGCTGGATCTGTCTAAAAAGTGAACAGCCTGTTTTTTTTCAGCAAGGATTTAAGCCATTCTGATTCAGGGTGTGTTGCTAGCTACTTTGTTTCAAGTGGGCTGATAATTATTTAAATGCTGTTTTTGTCTAAAAAGTGAACAGCCTGTTGGGCCTTTCATAGCCAAATAGACACTTCAGTTTTTTTTATTATTGCCTTATAGGGCTAACCCCTCTAGGTTCCTATAACACACCACCAAGTCCCTTAAATGGATGTCTCTTTCTTATGGCACAGACTACTTGCCTTTGCCAGTGCATGGAATGGACAAGTGCTACAGTGGCAACCTGTGACAGTTGTCGTATACAAGTCCTGTTGCTATGCATGTGTTCTGTACCCACTGGAGGTTCAGTCTGCAAGCTCCCCAAACTCCTCTATATTCAAGTGGGTTGGCTGATGATGGTGAAATATAATCTTCCCACTGGCCGTGGATCTCCCTCTCAGGTAGCGCCCTCTCAATGGCTGAAAAAAGAGACCCTCTCATCTCCCCTGTCAGTCTTGGCTCATGGTCATTGCAGCCTATCAGGCATTTACCTGATTTGCCTGATGGCCAGTCTGGGCTTGCATATACATATTCCCAGACAAACACACACAGACACACACACGTACATACTCCAAGACAGACTGGCATACACCTCTTTAGTAGCAATATATATATATATATATATATATATATATATATATATATAAATATATATATAAAATAGAGAAATAATACCGGCACTCTAGGTCTTCCAGAAATTCGTTGATTTATTGTGAGTCAATCCAGAGGGTCAACGTTTCAGCTCCTGCTTGGAGCTTTCATCAGGACATATAAAAATCATATCATAAAATGACAGGCTTATATAGGACTAGAAATCATTAAACACTCACCAAAATACAGCTGTTGCTTGTTGTCTCCAATGCACAGCGTCTAATCGGCTCTATTGCGCATGCGCGCCGTTTTAGGAATCACTTCCTCGTTCCAGGTCAGCTGGGGTCCTCCACGTGACCCGGCTGCGTCACGTTGCCATGGTGACCGTAGTTAGTTCTACGATCCGGCGCAACATTGTGTTTCCGCCTGCCGGGGGGGGGAGAATTACTCCTTCTTTCAGTGGAGGATGCACCCTAAGACCGGACTGGGGATATGTTTTAATAGCCGAGATCGTCGTGCATAGGGGCAAAAGAAATGCATGCATGGGATAGAAAGCTCAAATAAACTAACAGTTTAACAAAGTGTTATATTCTATAATAATTATATACACTGTACTCCTATTCAATGGAGCTCTATATCTGTATATATATGTGTTATTAATTACAATCAAAATTCTCTCTAGTAATGTAATGTATGCATATATTATGTGCATAAACATATATGTAGTATATGGTAGAGTATAATGTATACTCCACAATTAAAAGTGATAGTGCCTAATAATACATCATAGGGTAGAATATATACTCCACATCTAAAGTGATAATATTTAATAATCTATCTCACTGTATTGGAAAAAGTGATAAAGAATAATCCAAATAACATGACAATGATCAAAACAAAGTGTCAAAATAAATCCTAATTAAAGTGTCACGAGTATCTATACGTGAGAGAGCTGTGAAAATATTTACAATTTATGTTTCTTACTACCATGTAGATGCTATTTCTAGATAAAATAGGTTAGTGTCTAATGATAACTTTGTACATACTATTAGCATGGCAAGGTATAATTAAAAGAAATAGTATAGAGGCCCCTTATTCTCTCGCAAAGAGCAGTCTCTGTTTTTCCTATATAGCTTAGTCCACAGGGACATGTAAGCTTATAGATCACAAACTCAGTGCGACAATGTATTCGATGGGATATTTTATAAACCTTACCCGTATGTGGGTGGGCAAAGGTTTTGGCTGGAATAATGTGACCACAGGTCACGCATCCCAGACATCTTACACAGCCATAGTTCTTCTTTGTCACCGCTGTTGGATTGTAGCAGTGGATCGGATCTGTCTTTACCAACATTTCTCTTAGGTTTTTATTCTTCTTAAAGCAAAACATGGGTTGTTGTGTCAGTTGCTTGGGTAGAGTCTGATCTTGTTTCAGCATATTCCAATTTTTTAAGATGGACTTGGTTACCTCTTGACTTGCACTGTGTAGCTTCATCGGAAATACCATCCTTGTATTACGTTCTTTATCCGGTTTTTCCATTTTCTTGTTGAATTGTGTCCTTGTTGAATTGAGGACACAATTCAACAAGAAAATGGAAAAACCGGATAAAGAACGTAATACAAGGATGGTATTTCCAATGAAGCTACACACTGCAAGTCAAGACCAAGTCCATCTTAAAAAATTGGAATATGCTGAAACATGATCAGACTCTACCCAAGCAACTGACACAACAACCCATGTTTTGCTTTAAGAAGAATAAAAACCTAAGAGAAAAGTTGGTAAAGACAGATCCGATCCACTGCTACAATCCAACAGCGGTGACAAAGAAGAACTATGGCTGTGTAAGATGTCTGGGATGCGTGACCTGTGGTCACATTATTCCAGCCAAAACCTTTGCCCACCCACATATGGGTAAGGTTTATAAAATATCCCATCGAATACATTGTCGCACTGAGTTTGTGATCTATAAGCTTACATGTCCCTGTGGACTAAGCTATATAGGAAAAACAGAGACTGCTCTTTGCGAGAGAATAAGGGGCCATAGGTCAAGCATCCGTCTAGCCTATCGTGATGGCAAGACGGATAAGCCTGTGGCCAGACATTTCTTAGAAAAACAACATCAACTTTCTTCATTGAGATGTTTGGCCATAGTCCATGTTCCAGAAATGGCTAGAGGTGGTAACAGAGGTAAACTCTTGCTACAGCGAGAGACATTCTGGACATTGGAACTTAACACATTATCTCCTAAAGGCCTCAACGAAAAATGTTCCTTTAGCCCGTTTCTGTAAATATTGCTTTCTTGTTACTATAAGTGATCATTAAGATATAGAGTAATGGTATTATACACATCATCATGTTAATACCTCTTTTTCTTTTTCATTGTCTCCCCTCTATACTATTTCTTTTAATTATACCTTGCCATGCTAATAGTATGTACAAAGTTATCATTAGACACTAACCTATTTTATCTAGAAATAGCATCTACATGGTAGTAAGAAACATAAATTGTAAATATTTTCACAGCTCTCTCACGTATAGATACTCGTGACACTTTAATTAGGATTTATTTTGACACTTTGTTTTGATCATTGTCATGTTATTTGGATTATTCTTTATCACTTTTTCCAATACAGTGAGATAGATTATTAAATATTATCACTTTAGATGTGGAGTATATATTCTACCCTATGATGTATTATTAGGCACTATCACTTTAATTGTGGAGTATACATTATACTCTACCATATACTACATATATGTTTATGCACATAATATATACATACATTACATTACTAGAGAGAATTTTGATTGTAATTAATAACACATATATATACAGATATAGAGCTCCATTGAATAGGAGTACAGTGTATATAATTATTATAGAATATAACACTTTGTTAAACTGTTAGTTTATTTGAGCTTTCTATCCCATGCATGCATTTCTTTTGCCTCTATGCACGACGATCTCGGCAATTAAAACATATCCCCAGTCCGGTCTTAGGGTGCATCCTCCACTGAAAGAAGGAGTAATTCTCCCCCCCGGCAGGCGGAAACACAATGTTGCGCCGGATCGTAGAACTAACTACGGTCACCATGGCAACGTGACGCAGCCGGGTCACGTGGAGGACGCCAGCTGACCTGGAACGAGGAAGTGATTCCTAAAACGGCACGCATGCGCAATAGAGCCGATTAGACGCCGTGCATCGGAGACAACAAGCAACAGCTGTATTTTGGTGAGTGTTTAATGATTTCTAGTCCTATATAAGCCTGTCATTTTATGATATGATTTTTATATGTCCTGATGAAAGCTCCAAGCAGGATAAATAAATCAACGAATTTCTGGAAGACCTAGAGTGCCGGTATTATTTCTCTATTTTCTATGTATCATATTTTGACTGCGCACCAGGCAATATTCTCATAGTTGGAGTGCTGGAATACCCAATTCTTGTATATATATATATATTATTTTAGCCCCCCTCCGGCTTCCCTCATTTCTAGGGAAAGTGGTATTCTACCTTCTTACAGTAAGCTGTAAGACACAACATCCTCCTAAGCTGTTGTGAAAGAGTAAGGGGAGCTTAAGAACTTTTTCAGCCCACTATTAGGAGCTGTTGCTATATCCTAAACTTTACATTCACAGTGCCACATTCTCTTGCCATCACAGCTCACAGGTTGGGAGCTACAGGAAATATCAAAATCTCTCATCCAAAAATTGCAGATATGTTGATAATAATAGTCGGTGCTGCATATGAGGATCGGGTACATGAAACCAAAGTTCTAACCTAATTTTAATATGGAAGATAAATGTACTAGCTGCATACCTTAACGGCTTCAACTGCTTCAATGGCTGTTTCCCCAAATTATGTACTATTCAGGATACTGCTAATGAGGCACATGTGCGTGAAAAGGTGGATATGCTTAACAAGTAGTGATGTCCCGAACGGTTCGCTGGCGAATAGTTCCTGGCGAACATAACTTGTTCGCGTTCGCCATGGATGGGAACATATGCGATGTTCGGTCCGCCCCCTATTCGTCATCATTGAGTAAACTTTGACCCTTTACCTCACAGTCAGCAGACACATTCCAGCCAATCAGCAGCAGACTCTACCTCCCAGGCCCTCCCACCTCCTAGACAGCATACAATTTAGATTAATTCTGAAGCTGCATTCTTTTTTTTTTTTTTTTTTAGACAGAAGTGTGTTATATTTGAGCATGCTAGGCTGAACGTGCGTATATCATGGCTAGTTGCACTGAGGGTATGAGTATATAGCAGTACATTGTTTTGAAAGATGGCTGTCATGTTTAGCTTGCACGTTATAAACTGTGTATTTATATTAGCAGCTCCACCACTAGTTATAAATCAAGTGTGTCGCCCCATGAGATGAGACTAGTGAATAACATAATACATGAATGGTTAAGGTAAAGGCATGTAAGGAACTACGACAATAAACTCTTTAGGAGGTTAAATAATCACATGTTTAAACGCTTGCTACTTTACGATTAGTTAATGTGCAGAGAGCAGTTCATGTGATCAAAGGCATGGTGTGGAGGATCGGCTATAGTGGGACATGCTTGGCAGGCTGCTGTTTACTGCTTGTGCTCATCTGATCCCATCTGGGCGCCAGGTGCAGACCCTGGGAGTCCCTGATACCTGGAACAACAAAGGCAAGTCTCTGGCTGAGTGCCGGGTTCGCGGCTTGAGGTGGTGGAAGCTTGTTTTGTCTGGTGGTCGGATCTGTCCCGGTGGTGCTTCACGTCCGGTGCGGGATTGTGGTGGGTTAAGGTGGAGGCGAGTGCTTGACGTGGGGCAGGCTCTGCATTTCTGTTTGTGCATCCGGTCCCGTCTTCGACGCCTTTTGCGTTGGTGGATTTTAATGGGGACTGCTTCGCTTAGCTGTGGTGGAGCTTGTTGGGGCTGTGGTGGAGCTTGTTGGGGCTTCCTGCTTGTTATTTGCTTCCAAAATTGATTAAAGAGTCTATCCAGCTTAGACTCAATATCCTGCCATGCTATGCTGGTACCAGGAGGACACGCGGCTGCCGCCATATTGGGAGAGTCGCAGATGAGTATGTCAGCCTGGGCGGCTGTGCTCTGTGCGTCCATTAGCTCCAGACAGCCTCTCAGGGGTGGACCGGGATAACCCCCACCGGTCCGAGGGGGGGGGGGGGGTAATGGAGCTCCTGCCGGGAAGTAGCTGCTCCTTGGCATCCCAGGATCGGGAGATCGGTTGCCTCTCCCGCCCGGTAAGCACCAGGCCACACTTGCCACGCGGAGGTAAGTAAGACTCTGTCAAGTTGCTGACCGCTATTAAGCATGTCGGGTTGGTCAGGTAGGAGCAACATTGCTGGGTCATCCCCTTCTGGGGTGAAATTCGCTTGTTGATAGCTGCTTAAAGTGAGATATTGAGGGAGATCACACGAAGTGAGTCTTTCCTCCATGACAGCTAGGCCCCGCCCCCCGGAAGATGCATTCTTAGTGAGAGGAGGGACAGTGTAGCTGCTGCTGATTTAATAGGGAAATCGATAGCTAGGCTAGTGTATTCAGTGTCCACTACAGTCCTGAAGGACTCATCTGATATCTGCTGTAAGGACAGCACCCCAAAAAGCCCTTTTTAGGGCTAGAACATCAGTCTGCTTTTTTTTTTCCTGTGTAATCTAATTGCAGTTGCCTGCCTGCCAGCGTGTGTGTCAGGCTCACAGCGTATACTGTGCCCACTTGCCCAGTGCCACCACTCATATCTGGTGTCACAATAGCTTGCATTTAAAAAAAAAATAACTTTTTTGACTGTAATACAATAGCAGTCAGTTTCCTTCACACGTGTGCGTTTCAGTGCCTGCCAGGGCACAGTGTCACACCAGTGCAACTCATATCTGGTGTAACAGTAGTGTACATAAAAAAAAAAAAAACTAGAAATTTGAATGTGAAATAATAGCAGTCAGTTTCCTTCACTCGTGTGCGTCTCAGGGCCTACCAGGGCACAGTGTCACACCAGTGCAACTCATATCTGGTAGTACATTTAAAAAAAAAATACTGGGGCTTGTTGTCACCTTTCGGGGACCCTTGGTGTTGTACGTGGCTGGGTGGAGGAAGAGACCGTCAATGACATCAGTGAGGACAAGGAACGGGACATGGCTAGCTTGGTATCCAACCTTGTGCAAATGGGGAGTTTGCGGTTGTGCAAATGGACTGTTTGCAGTTTTTTGCGGTGCGTTAAACGGGGAGCTTGGTCTGTCACTGTGAAGCGGGCATAACCCTTACACTACCTGATCGATACAACATCATACCTGAGGTTTTATGGCACGTTATTCCAAACAATTTAGGAATGTTAGGTGATTTATGCCCTTTATGGATTAAAACCAGACTCTGCATCAACTATGTAATTTTCCATGGGAGTTTTGCCATGGATCCCCCTCCGGCATGCCACAGTCCAGGTGTTAGTCCCCTTGAAACAACTTTTCCATCACTATTGTGGCCAGAAAGAGTCACTGTGGGTTTTAAAATTTGCCTGCCTATTGAAGTCTATGGCGGTTCGCCCGGTTCGCCCGTTTGCGAACAGTTGCGGAAGTTCGCGTTCGCCGTTTGCGAACAGAAAATTTTATGTTCGCGACATCACTATTAACAAGTAGTGCCTGATCTGGAGCTGGATTGAAAATATAAAGACTTAAGATCCACACACAAGACATGCATTTCTTAGTAGTAATGCACAAAATAAAGCTACACACATAAAATGTAGTTTCAGATCTTTTAAGGCCACTTAAAATCATCTATCTCCAGGACCAAATATAATGATTTTGTCACCCAATGGCCCACCACTGTGTAAAGTACCCCAGTATTTTGGGGTCATTACCTAGTTTTATAATGGGGGATAAGACTGAACCTGCTACTACAAGTTCATCTTAATTGGTAACAGCTCCTAAAACAATGAATATCTTATATACACATTTGCTTTAGTAGCCGTTATAGTAATACCTTCTTTTCAGCGTTTCAGTGTTTATCCCTCCCTGCAATTGACCCTGCTTGGGAACTCTTTCCTAAGTAGAGCAACCCTCTGCCAATGACTCCATCACATTGTTTTCATTGCAAGCGCATTATCATCAGAAGAGTTATTTCAGTCACTGCATTCCTATTTAACACTAGCAAACACAAAATGTGCTTACTAAAGTATTATCACAGCAACTAGAGCTGTAGTTGCTGTCACAGAGAGCTGGGAGGGTTCTCAAGCTCTCCACTGTAACTCGATTTTTTTGGCAAACACTTTAATTTACTGGTAAGGTGGAAAGAGCATGTGTTTAAATAGATTTATAAAAAAAAAAAGCAAAACATTTAATAACTATTCTGCTAACACAATGCATAGATGATTTTTGTACTTAGTTTTTAACTAAATTTTGTATGTTCCATGACAAGTCCATTTTAAAGTGTTCCAAGAGGATCTCCTTCAATTTACATACTTCTCAAGCCACTTATTATAGAGCAACCAGGTGTGGATTGGGGTCCTTGACTCAAAGAGCCTGATCAGGACATAAAATATACATAGAACAAAATAGGGATTAAGTAAACTGTAAATTGCATAAACTGGGCAAGATTTGCAGGGGTTTCAACTGTGATTTATGGAAGTCATATGTGGAACATGCTACTGAGTTATAAACTGGTGCCCCAATTATTAATTGTGCTTATTTATGTCTACTTGCTCTGTCTCCACATTATAATCTGGTGTACTGTGTCATTATTCCTGATACATTGTTCTCTTTTGTCATTTTACTATTTTGCTCCATTCTCACATCTTGTACAACAGAGGAAACCTAGATAAAGTTTTCTTATTATTGACAGATATACGAGGTGTTCAGTGTGATCCGGGACATTGGAGCTGTAGCACAGGTCCACGCAGAAAATGGGGATGTTGTAACTGAGGTAAGAATTTGCTGGTGGTTCTTATATCCTCTAGTGATTATTATTATTTTTTATTGTAGTGTTGCACAACTGGAAACTATCCAACCACTGTTTATATTCAGAAAGAAGTCATCATAGTTCTGTGCAAACAAGCTTACGATGTAGAGAAAGTTGGGTATAGTTTCAATGGTAAAAGTGCAATTTGTCCAGAAGGACGGCTAGACTGGAAGGTGTACAGTTTACATCTAACTGATTACAATACTTATCTTATTATCTTTTCTTGATACATGCAGTAGCTGTAACTTAAGAGGGTACATTTGGTTAATTAATAACTTCAATTGTTAGGTGATAAGCTTCTCTAAAGATGTGGTTTTTAGGATTTGCAAGTAATAAAAGATTATACAAGTCCTTTATACCTGTAAGCATGTTACGAAAAATAACAAAATATACATATACATTTTGTTTGCATAATGCATAGATAACATTAGGGACTCTATGACAAGGAATGGTTATGTTTCTTGTGCCAGATTCTCTTTAGTTAATAAACAAAACCCCAAAAGTGTAAATTTAGGAAGGTGTCACTTTTCAGCAAAGTCTACTTCTGACTTTTATTGTCGTCTGTGATGTCCAGTCTTCATGTACATATTCAATGTGAATTCTCTGTGTCTGGGATAACGTTTACCTGCCATTGCCAAGGTATTGGATCTTTATGGCTGTTAGGTGATGTTAACTGCATTTCTATCTCAAGACATGTATCAAAGCATTAGATTTTTGTAAGTTGGTTTGTGTGTGTTGGGTGTTGGATCTCTGTGGGCACTGAGCATCAAGTCTCGTGTTATTGATTCTCTGTGATTATCAGGTCTTTTGGTGTTGGCTCTTTATGTACATCGTGTCTGGGTATTGCTTATTAGGTATTAGATATTATTTATAGATAAATCTCCACTTAACTACAATTGCAAATTAACTGCTTACTATCTCAAATATATTTCTGTGACATTTGTTCTGTATGAGTTTGCCATCATTTTGTGTTTATTATGACAGAATTTGGTTGTTTTGTTATGGGTGTGTTCAATATTGATTCTAATTGTGAGGACTTTTATGTTATATCATTCTTGTTCCAGGAGCAACAGCGAATCCTTGAACAAGGGATCACTGGCCCTGAGGGACATGTCTTGAGTCGACCGGAAGAAGTGAGTAAGACTTTACATTCTTAACCTTTTCACTGGGCTTTGAGAACCTAAGATGCAAAACTTGCCAAAAAATCAAGCTTCCCAGTTGTGCTTGAGTCTTTTGGAAAGTCGTAGCTGCAGCACTGTCTCAGTTAACTGGAAAACAAGGAATTGTTGGAAACTGACCAAAGAATTTAAAAGTTTTAGGCCAATATTAAGAAATTGGAACAATTATCTAACCCAGTTATTTTTCATATACACTTTGAAATTCATTGATGATATCTTTACACATCATTGTGATTCGCATGGTCCTCCTTTTCTGTAGGTTGAAGCAGAAGCTGTAAACCGCTCTATCACTATTGCTAACCAGACCAACTGCCCTCTCTATGTGACCAAGGTTATGAGCAAGAGCTCTGCAGAGGTCATCGCACAGTCCAGGAAGAAAGGTGTGTAAGGGAACATTTAAGGGTCAGGAATAATGAGTAATTGGAATGAATGTTCAACACATTGTGTAAGATAAATGTCTCTGTGAATTCTACTTAAATTACATAAATGAATGATATGGATGTGTTTTAAGAGGCAAGTGTATATGTTCTCACAGGCGCTGTGGTCTATGGAGAACCAATCACTGCTAGTTTGGGCACTGATGGCACTCATTACTGGAGTAAAAACTGGGCCAAGGCAGCAGCCTTTGTCACCTCTCCCCCTCTTAGCCCTGATCCAAGTACTCCTGATTTCCTCAACTCTCTGTTGTCCTGGTGAGTATTGTATCAGATATATTTTGAGAAATCTGCTACTGTGCTAACTAAAGTGACAATAACCACCTTATTGGTGTAGACATAGTATGCATGGAGTCTATGAAGGTACAAAAATGGCTACAAGTACATTAAAAAGCAATACAATTGCAAATAGTAAAACAAAAAACAAAGAAAAAACTGAGCTAACAAATGTAGATAAAGTAAATGTTAATATATATATCCTTATTGGATATTCCAACAGAGAGAATTCCCCTTTGGTATACACACAGTGTCAGATCTGGAAAAGAGCACAGCAAAACATAGTGCTTTCCATAAAAACAGATACTTTATTGTGCATAAAATTGAAGACTTACAGAAATCCAGGTATAAACAGGCACGTCGGGAGTACAACTCCTTAAGCAGTAATGTCCATGGTAGGAAACAGTTCTCATGCTGGCATCGAATTGAACCTGCAGTTGATGAATTCCCGTTCCAGCAGCATGAAGTGATGTTATGCCTCTGATGAAGTAGGAATCACCTACGAAATGCATTAGGATTTATCTATTGACATTTACTTTATCTACATTTTGTTGTTCTGTTTTTTTGTAGCTATTTGCAATTGTATTGCTCTTCAGTGTGCTTTCAGCTACTGCTGTACCTTTGTTTCTATTAAATGCTGAGCAGTCACTTTATTAACCGTTGAGCTTTTTTGTTTTATTTCCACTTCTGTTTCTTTAATTCTTCCCACATTGTATCTATGTTTATAATAGTCGTCGTATTTTAATTAAATATATATATATATATATTATCAGATAGTGAAATGAAACCCCCTGCCTTAGAATAATGTATTCCAACGATTGGTGCTTTTTTTAACCTCTGTATAGCATGGCTAAATCTTGTTACACATTGATTGTCTTTGTCTGACATTAAAGGGACACTATAGTCACCTGAACAACTTCAGCTTAATGAGTTTGTTCAGGTGAGTGCTACAGCTCCCTGCAGCCTTTTTCTTGTAAGCACTGTATTTTCATAGAAAATACAGTGTTTACATTGGAAGCCTGGAACACCTCTTGTTGCAGTCAATCAGACGGCCACCAGAGGGACTTCCGAGTTCAGAAGCCCTAAAAAGGCTTCATTCACGTCTGACGTATTCACGCATGGGTGAATACTTCAGACGTGCTATCAGCACACAAAGCACTGTGAATGCGCTTTGTGTGCTGATGCAGTCAGCACTCCGTGGGAATGGCTTGAGCTGACAGGCTGAAGACCGAAGAGGAGGAGGGGAGGATTCAAACTGTGTAAGTAAACTTATTTAGTGAGTGTGGGTGGGTGACTGACGGTGAGTGGGTGAGGATGGATGATATGGATGGATGGATGGATGATGGGAGTGGATGGATATGGATGATGAGAGTGGATGGATTTGGATATGGATGATGGGAGTGGATGGATGGATATGGAAGATGGGAGTGGATGGATATGGATGATGGGAGTGGGTGGATTTGGGTATGGCTAATGATGATGGGAGTGGATGGATATGGATGATGGGAATGGATGGATATGGATTGGGATTGATGGAGAGAGAGAGTGTGTGTATGTCTTTAATTTTTACTACTTGTGTGTTTGCATAGAAACACTATATATAGAGATATCTCTGTATATAGTGTTTCTATGCAAACACACATTTTGGCTGAGGAGGGGGGCGGGTTAAGAAAGCAAGCTGAGCTGTCAGTCAGACAGCTCAGCTCGCGAACGCGCATTCCACGCACATGCGCGATAGAGGCGCTGAGTGTCTTCATAGGGCGGCATTCAATGACGCTCTATGAAGAACGCGATTGGTGCAGCGCGAAGTCGCGCATGCGCACCACATCGCGATGACGCTTCTCAAGGACAAGCATCCTATTGTGCCCCGCGATTTCTTCATTTTGACGAAAAAGGGGGCGCGGCATGGCTGGGAACTCAGCGCTGGAATGGAGGTAAGTTTCTAATATAAAAAAGCCTCGAAAATTAATTTTATTTGCTGGAAGTTCATATAAAAGCAAGAAGAAAGGCTGGGGGACCTGTCTTTCTTGCTTTTATATGTAGACTATAGAGTCCCTTTAAGTGTTCTCATTGTTACTTTGTAGAGTAGAAAGTATTTATTTTGAAAGGGAACTCCTGAGGTTAATATTTGTCTCCCCATCTCCCAGCGGTGATCTACAGGTTAGCGGAAGTGCCCACTGCACCTTTAATACAGCTCAGAAAGCTGTCGGAAAAGACAATTTCACACTAATTCCCGAGGGAACCAATGGAGCCGAGGAGAGAATGAGCGTCGTGTGGGACCGAGCTGTGGTGCGTACAGAGTGCCAAGCTTGAGAAGAAAAGTTTGGTGTGGTGGGGAAAAACATCAGAGGTATAGGATTGTGTTTAAGGGTTCACGTTTAAAAAATAAATTATATTTTGGATGGGAGAACGCAAATGAGGACATAATACATACAAAGAGTTCCAATTAATTCTCAGTCAAGCTTTCAAATACATATTACACTTTATGTCCAGACAGACTCAGAAGCTTTCTTAATTGGTCAAAGGATCTAGATTAGATTAGTAGGTCAAGATTAGATAATTTTTTTAACTGACATTATGTATCTGCTGTCCATTTTTATATTACTTTTATGAAATTTAGGTCATGTTGCATTGGTCAGGGGTGAAAAAAGGGACAAGTCTTACTATTAATGTGAGAAGAGCAGTTGCAGCTCAAGTATTTTGACTGATCTTTCCCTAGGTAACTGGAAAGATGGATGAAAATCAATTTGTGGCTGTCACCAGCACTAATGCTGCCAAGATCTTTAACTTGTATCCAAGAAAAGGACGCATTGCAGTAGGTTCGGATGCGGATCTGGTGATATGGGACCCCGACAGTGTGAGGACAATATCTGCCAAGACACACAACAGTGTAAGTGCTGGAAAACTATGTATTTTTTTTTAATAGGCATTAAAAGTAAAATAAAAACACCTACTGTGACATTTGTATCAATCTAAATTAGATGTATTTGTGCCAGAAAGTCAGAAGGTCTAGCATTTCTGTGACTTTTTGACCTATTATTCTCTCTGTCTCTCTCTCTGTATCACAATGCAGGCATTGGAGTATAATATCTTTGAAGGAATGGAGTGTCGAGGAAGTCCTCTTGTGGTGATAAGCCAGGGCAAAATTGTACTCGAGGATGGGAATCTTCATACTACTGAGGGATCAGGACGATACATTCCCAGGAAACCTTTTCCAGACTTTGTGTACAAACGAATCAAGGCCCGGAGCAGGGTGAGTCTTTAGGAAGTAATTTGCATGATTAAAAAAATAAAGCTTCATGGTACTTATAAGTTGTAAGGTGGTCTTGGTGGCCTTGCACGATGTACAGATTTTAATTTGGGAATCAATTCTCTGTATATTGAAAGACATTACTCAATAATATAAATGTAATTGTCTGCAGCTTGCTGAGCTGCGCGGAGTCCCACGTGGATTGTATGATGGCCCTGTTTGCGAAGTCTCAGTGACCCCAAAAGCAGTTACACCTGCATCTTCTGCCAAGACATCCCCTGCCAAACAACCAGCACAGCCAATAAGGAACCTGCATCAGTCAGGATTCAGCCTGTCAGGTAAATAGCTTCACTTTAATACCAACCTCAAGGTAACATGCTGCAGTTTTGCATTTCACAGATCATATGGTTACACCTCGCATATAATGTTGTTTTCCATGCTAATCTTCCCAGCACAAAATTTTAACTAATTGTCCTACTGCTGACCATTTAGACTATCCATTTAACCTACTAATATTCTTATCTCAATGTGACACTTTCCACTTTTTGGAAATGTGAGCTCGCCATTTATCCAAACCAATGTGAACAACCACATCCAAATCTGAATATCAATTTCCATACTTTGCCCCAAAGGGAGAAAAACAGTTTTGAAGAGAAATAAATGCAGAGATTCCACCACTAGCCTGGTTCTGTAGAACATTTGTATTAAAATTAGTTTTGAGCAGGCAGTGTGAGCAGTAATCAAGATTAATGACCCATTGCCCGGGTATAAAGGGCCCAGTGGCTAAATCTTCAAATATTATTATAAGGGAGCAAAACCTTTTTTTTCCGAGTTTTAAAAATGGGATCTTAAAAATGTTGGAGACCGGTGCTCTACAAAGTAATATCATCTTAGTTTATTTGGGCAAGTACGGTGTGAAATTTATGAAAAAATCACAATCTAAATTTCATAATTTTTTATTTTTTTTTGCTGGTAATGCCAACAAAGGCCTTGATTTATTATTGTTGAAGAAGCTTTTCAAATGATTTAACATTTTGGGATACACATTTAAAATGAGTTCATATTCAGAAAAATATTTTAACTTTGAATATTTTAACATTTTGAATATTAAATATTTTGAAAAGCTTATCCAACATTGGCCTCGATTTAATATTGTTTGATAAGCTATCCAAATGATTTAATATTATTGGTAAACTTCTAAAATGATTTTTAAAAAAATATTAAAGTATCAAAATCAATATCAATCAATATAAAAATATTACAAAAAATATTTTTCAGAATGTTAAATAAATTTTACAAAGTTTATCTTAGTTATCTAAAAAATTTAAATCATTTGGAAAGCTTATGCCACAATATGAAATTGAGATCCAAAAAGTCAGAAAATGTTATTTTCATAAAACTTGGTTTAAACTGTGAAGTCACTCTTAATTTCACAATGCGAATATGATAAGCACACATTGCACGGTGAACTCCTTAAGGACTGAGACAATTGTCCAACTTCTGAACCAATAATAGAATATTTATGTTCCATCGTAATTTCAGGGTTTCTCTTTAAGTGCATACATATATATTGTTTTTAAGGGAAAGAAGAATTTGGATGTTAACCTATTTAATGGAAGACAACCCTATATCAACCCACCCCAAACCTTATATGAATCCGGCCTCTAATACTACACGTACTCTAACTCTAAACATACACCTACCCTAACCTTACTCCTGACCTTAATCTTAAACTATTCCTAACCCTAATCGGAGGAGAGATTTCCCTGCTGAAACAGTAGGCAGCATTCTGTGATCGCCATCTACTGGATAATTTTTAGCATGACATAAAATCTCCCTCTCATGCGATCACTATGTGTTTGGATATGGGCACCTAGCAAAACCCAGAACTCAAAATTTGCAGGAGGGCATTCAGGGGACCTTGCCAGGGTCTTTTCAGACTCTGGGTGTCCCCCTCAAATGGGATGTCTCAGAATCACTGCGGCTGAGCGTGATTGTAGATATTTAAATCCCATTTACCAGGCTGTATGCAGACCTTGCTTTGAGCGCTGCATACAACTAATTTTGCAGTCTGGCCCCAGCTAACAGAGAGGAACCACAGATATTAATAGACACCTGAGTCTGAGGGTTACAGAAAGTCAAGTGCATTGATGATACTAATAGGTGACAGGTGTGTCATTAACCTGTTTTATGGACATTGAAATGTTGGCGTGTGTTTTTTTTAAGGTACCTCTTTTTGAGGTACAATGCACATGTGTATTTATTCTATTAATTATTTTACTATAGTTTAGTTACAGTGCTTACTTGTTCTTTAACGGTAGTAATTGATTAGTGAGGAATCACTATTTAACATTGCTTGTACACATCACAAAGTGATTAGAGGTTTTGTTCTTTGATGTTTTAAGATTTCGATAGTCCCTTTAAAGTGTCTGTAACTCCTCTTCGGTAGGATTGTCATTGCTGAAAGTTAACTGTTTAATGTTGGGCATATGAATGAATCCAGCTCTATATTCATAGTCCATTTTCCTAAATAATCACCTTTGAACATTCTTTTCCAAGATGTTTTCTTTTGTATCACCTAAAGAATTCCATGTTTCTTGCAGGAGCCCAGGTTGATGACAATATCCCTCGGCGTACTACACAGCGCATAGTAGCGCCACCTGGGGGCCGTGCCAACATCACCAGCCTCGGCTAATTTCTTCCTCCTCCTTCTTCTACCTCTGCCCCAGGATTCCGCTCCTTTTTCAAGTTGAATGAGTCCAAAAGGGTTACCAGTTCCTGACATTTGTTATAGTCTTGTGGGGAGTGACTTCTCTAGGAACAAAAATCAGACTGACAAGGAGACGCTTACTAACATCTAACATATATATTTATATATGTTCGTGGTTACATTCGTACATATATATTTATATTGAAATGCAGTTAGTTACTCTGACCTATACATAACGGTACATACAGTTAAAGTTATGTATCAGTTTGTATGTTTACATGTGTGTAAATAAATATATATAAATGCATATATTAATGTACACACGCACACAATCTTCTGACTTATAGTTTGGAGAATTCAAGAAAGCTGCAAGGTCTGTATTCCTAGGGCAACTTCAACCCGCTTCCCCATGTCCTCCCGCTTAACTCCATACAACTTCTGGATCCCTTAATGTCCCCTGGTCCTGCAGAGGATGGTGACAGTTTAGATATGCCAAGGCCTTTCCACATAACACATACGTTATAAATCAAGTTAACGTTTAAGGCTAAAATAATGGGATTAGAATGCATCATTAGCAAACAAAAAATAATCTTATTTGCACATAATTTCCCAAAGAGAGACGTAACATTCCGTAGATCTTATTAAGTTTGAACAGCTGTCCCCAAGTTGTTGAGATGAGTTTCCAGGTACTAATTTTTAATTTTACAGTTTGCTTCACACGTTGGTAATAGACTAACAAATAAAGGGAGAAATGTGGATGGAAGATGAGTGCAAGACATGGCCAGATCTTTACCATGTTTTCTACAGCAATGGCAAACAAGTTGTAACTATTTAACTCTTAACTGCACTGAAGTCTTCATATTGCGTTTAAATATCTTCCATGTTCTTCCATATCTGTTCTTGTCTAACAATGTGTAGTACTCATTGTGCATATCCTACAGCTGCAAAGAATGTAGCTAAGGTGACTCCTGAAGGCCGAAATTTCCAGCAGATGAAGATGTCATGGGTTGAAGCAGGATTATAAGGGGATCCCGGTGCTGATATTCCAGGGTAGATGTTACATTCAACCCATTTTTAACCTATTGTGGGATTTGTGGTTGTGTACCTGAGTGCAGGAGGTGTTGTACTAATGCTTTTAAATGTGTGTAGAATGAAAATGTGCTCTCTCTTTCTCTCTATTCCTCTCCGATGTCTTAAATAGCAAAGAGATAAGTCTTGTGTCTTCTTCCCATAAACACTTTGTGTTCTGATTTCTTACCACAGAATCCACTAATAAACGGTTGTGCTTTCAAACTGCGACTTTCTTATGCCTTTTACTGGATTTGCATTAAGAAATACGACAAAGAAAAAACAAATAAAAGTGGCTGCAAGACACATATTGAGCCCAATATAATATTTAAAACATTTTGGTGGATGTGTCTACATAATCATCAGGATATATCTAATCACATCAATGATACATTTGAATCTAAAAAGAAAAAGAAAAAAAAAAGTTAAAATAATTGAACAATTTAATTAAATTCAATTTGGCTTTGTGTTAACTTGTTTTTAGAAATATATGTATAGATTAAGGAAAATGTTTTTGGAGCAGGGTTAACAACCTCCCCAGCTTTTGTTGGTTGACATTTTCCATAATTCTTTCTTGCCAGCAGCCAGCCACTTGTTCCAGAAGAAAGGCCATGTAGTTCAGTTACAATGGGAAAAAAAAGTTTTTCTAGTCCTGCTTTTAAAGGGCTGTGCTCGCATTTAAATTAAGATTTTCATTCATTTTATCATAGTTCTGCCTGAGAACACCCTGTCTGTCTTGCTGATGTAGACACTGAATCATGTTTTTACATTTACCAACTAAATATAGCCAGGGAGAAAACTTCAGGAATGTAGGCAGAAGTCTTTGTTCTTTTATAGTGTACACACTAACACCAATATTGGTGCACACAAACCTGTAAGTGTTCACATAGTACATACCAAATATAAAAGCTAACACAGCTCCCTGGTCATGAACTGTATGGCTTAAAAAACAAGGTAAAAAGGTGCACTGTATCTTTAAATACTATACAGTGTGGGTGTTGTGCAACACAGTGCAAATACCAGTGCACTATAAGGTGCTAAAAAAAAATGTAATAATACACAAATAAATTGGAGTGCAAAAATAACAAGTGCACAAAGTGATACGTATATTACAAACTTACTAATAATCTTTAAAATTGGAGTTCCATAGTATTCTCCCAGACATAAATAATGCATAAAAATACAAAGATAAAATATATAGTGTGATATTGTAACACTTATGATATAGAATTAGTAAATGAAATAAACTCACAAGGAGAGAGCAGTAAAAGTCTGCTCTAACTTGAATAGCTTGTGTCCAAAACCCAGGACTGGAGTATAGCAGTCTGTATCTGTGTGTGTGTAGTATGTGTATCTCTGTGTAGTGTGTGTATATTTGTATGTGTGTAGTGTGTGTGTGTGTCTGTATGTCTGTGTATCTGCATGCGTGGCAGTGAGTGTATCTGTATGTGTATGTGTGTCAGTGTGTAAGTCTGTATCTGCAAGTGTATCAGTGTGTATATCAGTGTGTCTGGGCATCTGTATATGTGTCAGTGTTTGATACATATACTGACACACATTCAGATGCAAAGACAAACATACAGTTGCATAGACAGACTGATACACATGCAGATGAACAGATACACAGATACAAACATTGCCACACATGCAGATACATAGACAAACAAATACAATCACTGATACAGATACAAACACTAACACACATGCAGATACACAGACACAGTGTAAAGGTAAGTGTATTGGCTGCAGTATACACACAGACACACGCTACATCCCCAGCACACACATAGACATGCATTACATCCCCAGCACACACCCTACATCTCCACCACACAAAGACACTACATCCCCAGCAGACATACACAGACACACACTGCATCCCCAGCACACACACAGACACAGAACATCCCCAGCACAAACACACAGGCACACTTTTCACCCCAGCACACACAGACACACACTACGTACCCAGCACACACAAACACACACTGCACCCCCAGCACACACACCATCCCCAGCACACACATAGACACACAGTTCATCCACATCACACATACAGACACACACTTCATCCCCAACACACACACAAACATGCACTTCATCCCCAGCACACACATACTTCACCCACAGCACACACACAGAGACACTTCATCCCCATCAGACACACAGACACACACTTCATCCCCATCACACACACAGACACACACTTCATCCCCAGTACACACACACAGACACTTCATCCCCAGCACACACACACACACACACTTCATCCCCAGCACGCACACATACACACACGTTATCCCTTGTACACACAGATACACACTTCACACTCATCACACACTTCATCCTTAGCACACACTTAGACACAATCTTCATCCACAGCACACACTTCACTCACAGCACCCACATAGGCACACACTTCACTCCCAGCACACACACAGACACACATTTAATGCCCAGCACACACATATAGAGACACTAAACTTGCTGGAGCATATCTATTTTTTTAAGGTGAGGAGGGGGGGGGGGGGGGGGAGCAGGATTTCATCTTTGGACGCAGACAGGAGACAGCACAATGTCTTGGGCTGGCCCTGTCCGTTAGTATGAGTATTTTGATTGTAACTAAATTATTAGAATTTAATGGCCAATTATAATATCAAGTGCAAACTAGAATAACCATTTGTAGAGAAAACAGCTGATTTTAATGCTAGATAACTGATAAAAAGCTGCTTCCTGTCAGACCTACCACCCTGGTAAAGGATACAAAAAATAATCTACCATGGTTTGCTTGGCCACGCTACATGTAGCAATTGGCAGGATAGTGAGCTCTGTGCGTATAAGGCACACATCTTTAGATTGAAGGTGGTTCCATTCTACTTACTAAATAAATATAATATGGAGTTGATACAAATGCATCCAGCTCTGTAAGTAGCACACACAGGAGGTGTGCAACATGATTGTAAAACAGTGACCACTAGTGTTACATATATTAAATAATTTTAGTTAATATAAGTAGCTAAATAGTAAATAAATGCACGTCAATCTATGTGGAAACAAGCTGATATTAAATAATCATTATAAACAAAATCCATTTTCCTCCATTGTCAATGGGGCTTCCAAATCCATCTTAAATACCTTAAAATCTAAGGGCAATGTGCAAAAGTGGAGAGCAGGAAGCTTGGCATCTTGGACAAAAACATGCCAGATTTGAATGACCACATGCCAAGTTAACTTAGCTATGCTTAGCAAATGCACATAATGTCATGGGGATTGTACCCCAACTTACAGGAATGGCAAATCCCACAAACAAAGGTTATAGATAGACGCCTTAGAGTGGCCAGACTTAACGTAAGAAAGATAAAGACAAAGTCAGTAACAGCCAAGGTCAGGAATATAGAAATACGGACAAACAGAATAACACACACAGATACACAGACATACAGATACACACACAAATGCAGAAATGACACTACATACATACAGATACAGACACACAAAAATATACATTCAGGTCAAAATTTTAGCCACTCTCCAGTTTCCTACCTTTTGGGTGCAGGACGATGGCTTCTGCTGGCTGAGACTGTTGGGAATTAGGGGCTTGCCCGCCTTCTCTGTCTTCTGTGAGGCTAGCTCTGCGTCAGTTGGGAGTAAGTGACAGACTCTCACTTACTCCCAGCACTCCCTGCCGATAAGAAGGAGGCTGGTCACTCTTTTAACCCCTTAAGGACACATGACGTGTGACATGTCATGATTCCCTTTTATTCCATAAGTTTGGACCTTAAGGGGTTAAAGCGCCAAAGCGCACAGCCGGGCCCCTGAATACATGTGTCTATTGGAAGGCTTTAAGGTCATGGACTACCTGAGGCGCCCTTCACCCTGTGGTTCCCAACCTGTGCGGTGCAGCCGCACCAGTGCTAGACCTGCTATTACTGATTTTATGACACATACCATAAGTTGGGAACAGCTTAGTTGTGATATACTCTGGCTCTAATAGTTCTAAAAGCAAGATAAATGGGTATAGTCAGGGTCTAACAGGTTAGAGGGCCATTGGAGTGGGAATGCTCCCAAAACACCATTTAATAAATAACAATTGGTTACAATTTCTATAATTTCCTATGCAGTGATTTTGCTCTGATCAGCAACATTTTCTGTTTGGCATTGTGACTGAGATATAAAATTAGAAAATACACAATTAGTAAGTAACGTGTTTGGCTTAATGGATACGTTATGCTCTTTTGCGTAGATTAGGAGAAAAACCTACTTAAAAAATAGTTTTTCCCCAACCTCAGTCAATGCCTACAATGCACAAAGGCCGTATGCATTGACTGGCAACGAAGAGCAGAAAACACTATGGTCACTTTCACCATATTTTGCCAATCCAGACAAAATCCCAAATTTAGTGATAGAATACATCTACAGGCATATGAGATAAATTCATTTCTGTACGATTTATATTTATCTGCAGCATTTGTATCGATATTGTACCAATTGTTATACAAAATCTTTATAAAATATATTTTTACAGTTAATGCTAAACGGTGGTGGGCAAATATGCCAGAAATTCCAAAAAATATTCTTGTACTTTGTGACACATAAATATGGTTCTTAAGGGCTCAACATGATGTGTGTATTGTTACATAGTGGTAATTTATTCTTTAGTCTTCAATAAAGGCCAACCTTAGTCAAATCCCTTTATATCATGACATTCTTTTCATGCCATTGATCCTTAAGAGTCATACTGATAAAAAGGCTTAATCAGGTGCCATCTGGTGGTACAGTAGCATATTGCAGGCACAATATTGTTCTTTTACCTATAATAAACAACTGCCATCTAGTGATAACATGTCTATACTTCAGGTATTACTGCATTTCACATTAGAACCCTGAGCAATATAGATTCTGTCTCTGAATTGTGACTATTGTTAATGATCATCTAGATTGTGATCAAATGTCACACAGATGGAATAACATGATGAATACTTTTAAAAAAAAAATGTATTGGGAGTGCAGCATTTCCATAGCCAATTAATTTTTATTTGTATTCTGATGTTTTATTCTTGTTTTTCTTTTTTTCCTTGCTTTTACTTTGTTTTGTTTATAATCAACCCTACAGGTATAGACATGTATATTATGCAGAAGTTATGAATAGTTTCAAATATCAAATTCCAATTGCAGTGTGATATAAGGTACTGTTAATTTCAATTCAAAACACTATATACACTATAAACACTACATACAATGTACACTTTTTTTTATATATGTATGTGATTTAAACTGTGCAAATATTAATACATTTTAAAATGAAAAACAAAAACAAAAAAACAATCAATTAAACAAACAAACAAAACAAAAAACCCACACCTACCATGCCAGAGACAGGGGCATGTCTATTGCACAGCGAGCAGTCAGTGGATGCTTGCTATCATAAAAATGACTGGCAGCAATTAGTCACTAAAGCATTGAAGGTCCAATTAATAAATGTAAAAAAAGCAGGAGAGACACAGAGTCCCCCCGTAACCTCGTGGCCAGATGGTGGGGACTATTAAATAAAATCAACAAAGGGTGGTGGGGGCTGTAGATATAATAGCCTGGGATCAGGGCTGGGGGGAACATTATGTACTTGCTTTGATTAATAATTAAATTATATCCCCCACCTGCAGCCTATTGGTGGGACTAGGAAGGAGTAGGTCCACCCCGCCATTAATCGGTGGAGACTTGGGTGAAAACTAGGTCCTCCTGTGTTATTAACAATATAGCTCTTATCTGCTACCTATGGGTGAGGGCTAGGGTGAAAATTAGGTCCCACTAAGCTATTAATATTAGAGCTCCACCAGTCACTTGTGGTGGGGGCTAGGGAGGACTTTAGCACCTCCTGAGTTAATATTAGAGCTTCTACACACCATTCTCACCCATGTCCATAAAATCCCTTTCATTCACAGATTCCCACAGCATGGCAATATATAAACATGATGTGTTAAAAAGAAAATATGCGCCCAAGAGCACGTGTACATAGGGTGTATTATATATGCTCAAGTAAATTATGGTTCAACTTTTTACAAGTCTCTTGTTTCCACTGGAGTTCAGCCTCAACGATATTACCACTATATTACCATCCCTGTCTTCTATCCCTTAGTCTTGTGCTCTAGTTTGTTAAACCACAAACACAAGCAAGATACACATTTCCTGTGGTTTCATCCAGTCATGCTATTTGGCTGTCCAGCAGGTTGATGGATGTTAGTATTTTGTGTATTTGAGTAAGCTATATTGAACACAAGATTTTTTTTTTTTTTTTTTAATAATAGGCAAGCTTGCCTGTTAGCAGGTTCTCTTACCTTTCATGGAGAGAAATAACCAGTGTATGCTCATTGTATGCAAGGATTTGGAAGGATAATGAGGAATACATAATTTTCAATTAGAGGACCACTATAGGACCACTATAGGCACCCAGACCACTTCAGCTTAATGAAGTGGTCTGGGTGCCAGGTCCATCTAGGGTTAACCCTGCCTGCTATGTTTACATCAGGGTTAATCCAACCTCTAGTGGCTGTCTCATTGACAGCCGCTAGAGGCACTTCCGCGCTTCTCACTGTGATTTCCACAGTGAGAAGATGCCAGCGTCCATAGGAAAGCATTGTGAATGCTTTCCTATGGACTGTCTAAATGCGCGCGCGGCTCTTGTCGTGCATGCGCATTCAGCCGATGACGTCGGAAGGAGGAGGAGAGTCCCAGCGCCGAGGGAGACCGGCGCTGGAGAAAGGTAAGATTTTAACCCCTTCCTCCCCCTTCAGCCCGGTATTTGTTTTCCTGGCACAAAAGTGGTCCTTTAAGTTGTTGCTAGATGTCTATATTCTGTTCTGATGACTCTATATGATATGACTGCATTTTTTTCCATTGAATTGGCATGCTTTCTTGAAATATTCAGCAATCTTTTGTTCCTCAGACTATACACTAATTGGGTTAACATTGGGACAACAACTACTAATAATAAAAAAGGGAATTGTGGGTACACTCAGAACATGCATTTCTTAGCTATGGTGCTGTACAAAATACAGATTAAGGAACAATGAATAACGCCGCCTTCCCCACACACACTCACACACACACACACACACACACACAACAAACAAACAAACAAACAAACATAGATTTATATTTTACAAGGCTACTTTAAATCACCTATATTATTTTGTGTGTGTGTGTGTGTGTGCATAGTTCCATAAACTTTGTTTTCTATATAATAATAATACAGCAGTGGTGAGATTGGAGGTACATACTGATAAAGTCTTGAGTTGGCCATTATGTTCACTAAGAAATTAGTGTAAGAGGAAGTAATGTTATAAATGTATATTTAAATTGCATTAACGTCACAATTATTTTCTGATGGCAGAGGAAATTGTTGATTTCATGATAATAACATGGATGGAACCCTGCGTGCGTCAATGAAAATAGCCGTCATTGGCCTTGGATGTCAGCATAAAAGATCAACAGCAGCATAGAACAACAGTAAAGAAATATTGTTGAGTAACACAGCCATGAAAAAAGATTCTGAGGCCTTGTGCTACTGCAATAGACAGCACACCAGTTTGGAAAGGGAGAAATATAAGCAATGCTTACAATGAAGAAAGCAATCCTATGTAGAAGACCTACATAGGATTGTGCAGTTGATGCACACAAATTACAAGTATAACAATGATTACATTTCCAAGAACAACCAACAGATACATCAGTAAAATCTCAAGGAAATAAATGTTTTTAGATATAGAATTAGTTTTCACTATTCTCATATGATATAGATTTATCATGTTAACCTGGTTATTTGATTTATCAATTGTTTCAAGTAGAACTTAAGTCAAAGAGAGAAAAGGAAAGGTTGTGGGACCATGTTGTCACAATTATACATATAAGCTAAAAAAACAAAAATCAGAACCATGAATATTTTATGACAGTGTCCATACTGAACACTATATGTTAAAGGGGCATTCTAAGTACCAAAACAACTTAATTTAATTTAATTTAATTAAACAGTTTTGGTGTGTAGATCATGCCCATGCAGGCTCACTGATCAATTCTCTACCATTTAGGAATTAAATCACTTTATTTTCTGTTTATGCATGATCTATACACAAAGAATGTCCCTTTAATTTTAGAAAAACCCTTGAAAAATTATGTGCTCCCTGGGTTTCCACAACAGGCAGATGTTTGCGACCCTGGTAGTTCCACCACTGATGTTATGTCCCCTCCTCTCTTTCCATAAACAGTGTGCTGCTGATGCTCTTCAGTATCTCAATGAAGTCACAGCCCGAAACAAGTACGTGCTGCACAGCTTGGTATTTAAAGGCATACTCTAGGCACCAAAACAATATTAACTTGATGAAGCAGTTACAGTTGTGCTCAAAAGTTTGCATACTGGGGCGTGGCCGAGACACTGAAGGGAGCAGACGCATGTCGGACTAGATCCCGCTGCGAATTCAGCAAACGCATGCTAAACGGCATTTTCTCACCCTCACACCACCGCAGACCGGGCCCAATAACACCCAAGATGGGCAAAAAGATGAAAAAAACTCAGAACCCCCGCGGGGGAGGGCTCCAGAAGCATCTGTGACCTGCTACAGCAACCGCGGCCTAGACCCAAAATGGCGTCGCCGGCGGACTCGACCTGCCCCTCTTCCTCCGATGAAATCCTCGATGTCCCCGATTACATCCCGAGATCGGAGGGCCCAAAGGTATCCTTACTGCAGGGTGACCCTCAAGCCCCAGCTACCAAGGGCGATATTCAAGCCCTGCTGAACAACATCAGAACTTTCTTTAACGCAGACCTAGACATCATCAGGGAAGACATCTCTATGGTCACGGCGAGAGTGAGAGGTGCAAAGGAGTCTGTTTCCGCCATAGCCCAACACCAAACAAGCGAAGCAGAGCAGCTTCTGCAGCTTCAGACCGCACAACATTCCACCCAACTTCAACTAGAGGCGATGGAAGACGCGAGAAGGCGCACAAACCTCAAGATTAGAGGCATTGCAGAATCGGTAGATGACCAAGAACTGCCGCATTTCATACGCCGCCTACTCGCAGCATTATTGCAACAACAAACTGCCAAAAACATACAATTAGATGGCTGCTACAGACTAGCCACTTCAGCTAGAGCCCCGGCAGGGGTACCTCGAGATGTGATGGTACGTTTCCTTATGCTCAGAGACAAAATGGCGGTCCAACGAGAGACTAGAAACAAAGCACCTTACCTCTTCGAAGAAATGCAGCTTCACTTCCTACAGGACCTATGCCGCTCCACTCTTACTTGGAGAAGATCCCTCCAACGGGTCAGGCAAGCACTGAGATCAACAGGAATCACCTACAAGTGGGGACCCTCACAAACCCTGATAGCTACGAAGGACAGCCGCAACTACACTATCTCCTCGGCGGACGAGACTACAGCCTTCCTGCAAAAGCTGGGCATAGCACAGCCTGAGACAAGCATCATGAGACACACAGACACTTGGGACGTTTCCACGATAGTCCAGTTTACCCCCCGAGCTGGGACTGACACAGGCTGAAACCGCAGAGGACGCTTGGTGGCGAGAGAGTCGCAGACCGAAAACCGCAGCGTAATGTTGCACAAATGTTTTGTTAAATTAGGCGTTGAACCCTTCAGTTTAATTGTTTAGTCCTGACAGTACCAGGCCGCTATCTGTAACACCTTACCGCCCCCCCACCCCTCCCCACCTGCGCTCAGGGGTTACTGAGTGACACTTCACAATACATGTAGTAAATGTTAATAATACTGCTTATAGACAGCCCTTAAAGTTCCTGACTTATATGTTAGCATACGCATTCCTTCAAGGTTTTAAACATCACACACTGGCTGCATACACACCCCTTACATGTTTTAGTAGCCCTGTAGCACCAGCAAATGTACTCCGCATACATTGTTAAAGTCGTACACTGCCGACATACTTCACACCTAAATGTTCTCAAACCAGAAGCTACAGCCACCCATGCTCATATGATTATATACTATCAACACGCGTTATTAGTACCCTTTTCACATGTTACTATAGGCATGCCACATCAGCACAGATATTCCTTAACTGCTCTTAAAGCGGCACATTATCAACGGTATAATCCTTAAATGCTTCTAAGTCACGTATTATCTGAAACAGCAACTGTTTTCATTATTGCTTATGTTTGTAGGCTGTTTTATTTCCATGTTTCTCCTTTTATTTTTTAACTCATGTAACATCAGCACCGTGCTACTTACATTTTTGTACAGTCGGCCATCCTCAACATATATAAGCCTTATGTATTCTTAAAAATTCATATGTTAACAGCGTATAACTTCCTCAAATGTTATAACTGTAATGTCAGCATGCATATTCCTTTTCATTTTGCCTTAAAAAAAAAAACGGTGCAGCTTCTTATAACATGTTACTGGATCTTTTACTCGAAATGTTTTGATGAGATGTTTATAACGTGTCGTTGTAACAATCTGACGCTATGCGCACCACAAAAATAAAGAATTGAAAAAAAAAAGTTTGCATACTGTTGTGGTCGTGACTTAAATATGAATATTAATCTCTTAATACATAATAATTAAGCAATACGGAACAACATTAATATTTTTATAGTTCATGGTATTATGGTTGAATATGTGGATAGAAAATACACAAAACGTTGTAATATTAAATGTATATTTAATATAACTATAATAAATAAACAGATGCTAGCAGAATGTCAATTTACCACAATAATTATACAATACAAAACTACAACATATTACTTACAAAAGGTTGCTAAATATTATACAAAAGGCTATTACAGTTGCTATATGTTACAGTGGATTCATATTACTTACAAGGCCCCAGCCCTTTGGCTGGGGTTAAGTCAGAGCTGGTACTACATCTTAGGTCCAGTCAGGTACAGGCAAAAAGAGACAGAGTTTCTCATACATCTGGTTTTTATTCAGTGTAAGTAGGCTGGCCTGTGATGTCACTGCCAGAAGCACATGTCTTCCTACACACTGCCCCTAGTGGTGCCTCCAAAGCATTACACTAAATATGCTTTCTTTATGATGTAAAGTCATTAATTAATAGATAACATTACAAACCACCCTTTGACTTATGTTATAAAACAAGCATTTATAAAACCAGTACATTTTGAATCTTCCCCATTTTAACACTACCTACCCTACAACAAAACCCACCTTTTGAAGAACGATACCCATTTACCCATTAATTATTACCCATTCGCATTTTATTGCTTATATAAATGTTCACCATTGAGCACATGCATTACCAGTTGGGAAACCTTGGCCTAAAGCAGGCACATACCCACCCTTATAATAATGAACAACTCAAACCATGTTTTCTTAGATTAACCAATGAAATTGTGTTCATGTGAGGATGTGTTTTGGAGCTTAGTATAGCATTAGACACGACAAACCTATAACACCTGTGAAGATAATCTGTCTTTAGATTTATCCTGACATGTCTTCAGAACTCCTCAATTACATTATTCCCTTAGTATATATGTTATGTTATGTTATATGTTACAAACTTAAATTATATTTCTATAAACATTGGTTAGTTTCTTGATAGCTCCCATAACCTCGTTGTTCCTAAGACTATACACCAATGGGTTTAACATTGGCACCACAGCTACATAAAGCATTGTAAACACCTTGTTTTGCTCTTGAAAATTGTCTGAATGTGGCTTCAAATACAAGGAGATACCAGGGCCATAGAATAAAAGGACAGTGGTGAAATGGGAAGTGCAGCGGGAGAATGCTCTGAGTCGTCCATTTGATGATTGGACCTTTAAGATAGTGGAGACAATGTAACCATAAGAAATTATAGTGAGTAAGAATGGTAAGAAAGCTATAAATATGTCTTCAAAAATGAGTAATATTTCCCTGCTTGATGTGTCAGTAGAGGTAATACTTAGCAATGCTTTCAGCTCACAGAAGAAATGGTTGATCTCATGAAAATAACAGAATGATAGCATAGATGTGAGCACAATAAGTAACAGTGAGTTCAATAAACTGATGAGCCAAGAACATGTTGCAATTGCAATACATACTTGTTTGTTCATAATCATAGGGTATTGCAAGGGGATACAAATTGCCACATAGCGGTCATAAGCCATGGATGTCAGTATAAAGATCTCTGTGGCTGTGCAGAACAGATAGAAATATGTTTGAGTAATGCAACCCTGATAAGAGATCCTGTGGTCATGTGTTAAAGTGATAGACAACAGCATAGGGAGGGTGTTCGAAACATATGTAATATCAACAACAGAGAGGTTACACAAGAAGAAGTACATTGGCGTGTGTAGCTGGGACACACTTATTACAAGTCCAACAATAATCATGTTTCCAAGAACTGCCACTAAGTACATGAATAAAATCCCAAGGAACTGCACAGTTTCAATAGATGCAGAAGCAGAAAATGCTAGGATGTAGAATTCATTTTCACTGCTGTTTTTACAATCATTCATCTTGTAAGTCTGCAGAAAATACATTTACAAGATACTTATTGAAACATTTAAAGCTTCCTAAATGGTTGAACAATCAAGTGATTTATAGAGAACAGGTAAAATTATTAAGAGCTGACCCTCTAAGGGACCTTACTTTTCAGTTTTTATTACTTATTTTAAGTTATGGGTAGGCCAAAAGGTTTATATTACTTTAATCAAAACTTCAACCAATGGCGTAACTACAGTGGTTGCAGTGGTTGCGGCAGCAGGTGTTCATGAGGAGGGGCTGTACTGTCGACCCCTGCTGATGCTGCATAACTTTAGGGCTGGTGCATGGCTGCACCGGCCTGGGGCCTGCAGTCGCCGGGTGGCTGGCAGGAGCGGAGCGCACAGCACAGCGCTTCCCTCATGCCAGTGACTGCATGTAGTGTGGCCGAGCTGACCGCAGATATAGGATCTTCTGTATCCTCTATGCGGTCTGACAGGAAGTGTGCTCTGTGAGCACTTCCTGTCAGAAACAGAAGATTTTCCACCCGCGATCCGCTCTACCACACAACAGCCATAAAAAGGGCTGGGCAGGGAATGAGATACATGGAGGGGCTGGGGGAGAGAATGAGACAGATGGAGGGGTGCACAGTAACCAAACACCATATCCACCACAGTGCATTATACCATGGATTGGTGCTACTGTGTTTAATATTGATGGTTATTATGCCTGTATATGAAGGTTATGTTCCCATTATTTTGTTATTTTTAGAGGGCTGCATTCCCAGGAACACTATCAGGTTCCTTAATACTTTTAGGCAATCTTCTTCACTATTTTATAAATCAATTTTTTTTATCAACTTCCTACTGTATGCAACGTAAATGGTATCAATGTGCCTACGTAAATATATCATATCCTGTCTCCTGTCTTTTTATCCTTTTATCCTCCAAAAATGTATATAAAAATATTTTGAAAAGTAGCTAATTAAAATTGCAAATTGCAAGAGGCATTATTAATTTAAATATTTAGCACAACTATTGTTTGAGCTAGTCTTTTTCAGAAAATTGGTCTAGATTTATTTTTATTTTATCTTACACACTGTGCTGGGCACACTGGGGAAAATATACCCACCCATATGCTGATGGTGAGGGCTATGTAATAATTCCAACTAGAGCAAATATAACATTGTGACATTGTGGCCGGGGGTTATTAAAACAATAGGGGTGGATATGCAATTGTTACCCCCAAAAGAGAGTCTTAAGTCTCCGTGAACTATCTCCCAAGCCATTCACTACCTCCATTTAAAATATACTTAACTAATAATTCTAATACCTGTAAAGTATAATAAAAAAAGCGTTACCTACAGAATTTGTTACTTCTGGTTGCTCACTAATTAGTAGATGTGTTCCACCTTCTTTCTAGCAGGCAAGCAGCTTAGATTTTTAAAATTCTGGCTCTGACTTTAATCCAGGATCTTGATTTTAGCTGTCAGGCAGTATTACATTTCAGAGTCACTCATGTAGGGACAGACTGACAGCAATCTGGGGCCCAGGGCCCCCTTGAAGTCCAATACATTCACAAATATACATGGTTTATTCAAGAAAGAATATAATACAATAAATTGAAAACTAAATTACTCATTTTGAAAAATTCTACTCTATAGTTACAATTTGGCTATTTTATCCTGAATTTTGCTATTCTGTTTTCAGTTAACATTTAGTGAATTAACACTACTGGGAAAATACAGGGGGTTGTACACTATCTGTACAGACATCTCAGGCACATTCTTGATTTGAGGTTTATCTCCAGATAACAACATGCTGATTGCTACACGAGTGGTCAGAAGATCAAGAAATACTTTTTAGAATACCTACCATTAAAACTTATATAAACCAATATATGGGGCCACTATTACTTTTCTCTTACCGGAGGGCATAACTTTCATCATACAAAAAAGAGGTATAATATATACCAATTTAATTCAAATTTCAGATTTTAAAAATATAACTAGCTCTCACTGCTCATACAATTTCCAAGTAACGTAATTTTTATTATTAGAGGTATGATTACTAAATACCAACAGTGTCATTCACTAAATTGAGAATTGTTGGGAAATCAAAGTGAATGTAGTCTTGCCTCTCAGAATTTTATTTTTTCTTGGGAGTTTTTCCAACCTATAGAAGGAATTTTAACAACCACTACAAAAGCTGTTTTGTTTATATTTGATTGATTTGAAATGACAACTTAACACTGGTGAAGTTAAAATTTAATTGACCTAACTGAATGTGACTTTCATAAATAGCTGAATGGGATATGTCTTTAGAACACTCCCCTTAATCCCTAAAAAAACAACACGGTGCAGCTCTTTTGTAAGGGGGGGGGGGGAGGTGGGGGAAAGTAATATATCTGCTAATGTTTAGCTTAATGAACCAGTTTTGGTGTATAGATCATACATATGCAGTCTCATTGCTCAATTCTCTGTTATTTTTATGCAGCCCTAGGAACAGCTAGCCAGGCTGCCACTCACACAGCCACTGTGAATAAAAAAAAAAAAAGTAATTTTTTTACATCACAGTGTGTTTACTTTAGAAGTTCTTCCCTGCTATGTTTGAACTCTAATTAACACAGATGAGGCTGCTGTAGGTTCTAGCAAGGAATTAAAAGAGCACAAGAAAATTCTAAAATTACATTCAGAATTAAACATACTGTAAAATAAGAAAAGCTAGGACATTTGGGATATATTTCAGGAGGTTGAGTCTCGACCAGGGGAGGCAAGGCTAGTGCTAAATAGATTGCATGGGGCATGATCTGTAAACCAAAACCACTTGTGCTAAATTTGCTTTGATGCTTTTACCTTTTTGATGTTTTTAAAATGATATTTCAACCCTACTTTAGGTTCTCATTCTAGCCTATGCCCCATCATAGTTCTTGTTTTCAGAAAATACATTCTGTTAGTTTCCTGTGTACATTAGTTTCATGTAAGGACTGGCAAGGGGGAGGGGGAAGAGGAGCAAGGAGGCAAATAATCCACATGCCTATAGGATAGAGAGGATTTTGGGCAGCTGCCTCACAACACAATTCTAAACTAAATCCTGCAACTGTATTCTGTTAATATTATTGCATTCTAGCTGTTGCAATATTAGCATTAAACATTTAATACAAAGTTTGGTCCCATATTGGCTGTTTGTTTGCAAACGGCCACCAGACCAAATATAGCCAGCCCTCCCCTGACTATTTCTTACCCATCTGGTCCTTAATAGTTTAAATTATTATTTTAGCTTAGATATTTGTCACTTAGCTATACATAGGCCAATATCTCAACTAATATTTTGCTATTTTCAGTATAATCATTATAATTTAGATATTTAGATGCCTATGTGTATGTCATTCTATAATTTTACAAAATGGTATCATATGTACTTTCTTTAGAAATATGATAATGAAATTTAAAGTTACAATCTCACTTTATTTACATATCTATGTAGGATATCTGATATATTAAATACTTATTTTTACCAAGACGATTAAAAAAGTAAAAGGCATTTTCCCAGGTTAATCTTTTTACTTTTACTTCTAAATATTTTGATTTGACTTGCACTTATCGCATAAACCGTTAATGTGATGCGGTACAAGAATTTAAGTTATATTATTATTATCACCATTTATATAGTGCCAACATATTCAGTAGCGATCAGTAAACAGTATACAGAGCTGTCAATAATATTAACATGCTCCAATCTGTAGTGGAGTTGTAAAAATTATTATTAATTTACAATTGTGTTTCTTCTCACCTGAATAATTTCAAAAGGAAGATTTTTTTCAATTTTATCCATAATCAGTTTTATATGAATATGTGACTTTAATTATTAAAGGCATGTTTATGTAAATAATTAGGCAAGATTACTCTGTCAATGAACTAAATGAAACTGTCCTACCAATATTTATTACCTTTTTATGTTATCAATCATATTTTACTTAACAATTCAAAGAAAGAAAAAATCATACCTGTTAACGCTGCATGTGTTTTTAAAGTACACATATCCTTTCTTTTTCAAACTAAGGAATAAGTCATATAAAGAGTTTATATTCCTATGAGATGTTGCCTCTATGGAATATTAACTCTTTGGCGTTTTTGTAATGAGTAAAGTGATAGTGAATCATTTTGTCTAGTAAATGCTTTATTAAATTACACTATTTGGTGCTGTTTTACAACAATGTAGTCCATGCTGTACAAATCTGTGTATTTACTTGCACCTGTAAAATAACCATAAATATGTGATACTACCTATTTACTATTTCTTTACTAACAAATAAGCAACATTCCATTGGAATTACATTTAAAACACCAAGTCTGAAAGTTAAAAAAATATTCCCATTATGTTGTATGTTAACATTGCATGCTGGTTGTGTTAGTGTGATGATTTGTGGTGTCTTCTCATACCTTAAGTTGGGTCCAGTGATAAAAATGCAGGGTTTGCTATTCAGTAAACAGAGCAAATATTTACTCTGCTAAGAGAATCCAGGCTCAAATGTATTACTAGAGTATATGCACCAGAATTGTGGTATTATCACAGGCTTCTATGAGGCACAGGTGTCTTGTGCCTTCCTTAACACACATCTTCAACTGCTCTCTCTTCTGGCGTTGTCCCTGCTGACCTTAACATGCCACTCTAGTACCTATCCTGAAAAAAACATCTCTTGACCCGTCCTCCCCCTCTAACTATCGTTCCATATCCTGCTCCCTTTTTCCTCAAAGCTTCTGGAAAGACTTGTCTTTACCTGTACGTCTCACTTTCTCAATTCCAACACTCTCCTTGACCCTCTTCAATCTGGCTTCCGCTCTCTCCATTCTACTGAGACTGCTCTTGTCAAAGTTATTAACGACCTAATCGCAGCTAAATCCAAAGGCCACTATACTAATTCTTCTTGACCTCTCTGCTGCCTTTGACACAGTTGATCATGCTCTCCTTCTTCAAACTCTTCAATTGCTCGGTCCCTGTGACTCTGTCCTCTCGTGGGTTTTCCTCTTATCTCTCCTAACGCTCATTCACCCTCATCCTGTCTCGGTTGGAGTCCCCCAAGGCTCTGTCCTTGGTCCCCTTCTATTTTCTCTTTAAACTGCCTCTCTTGGCAAACTTATTACCTCATTTGGATTCCACTACCACCTTAAGCTGATAATACCCAGATATATCTCTCCTCCCCGGACCTCTGCCCTGTGGTCCTGCAACGTGTCACTGCTTGCCTTTCTTCCATCTCTGACTGGATGTCCTCCAGCTTTCTGAAATTCAATCTCTCTAAAATTGAGCTCCTTGTCTTTCATCCTCCTAATACTGATCCTCCTCTTTTGCTCTCCCTTCAAGTTAGTGGTATCTACATAAGTCCATCCCTGCAAGCTCGCTGTCTTGGCGTCATACTTGATTCTGGCCTCACCTTTGATCCTCACATCCAATATGTTGCCAAATCCCGTAGATTCCATCTTAAAAACATAGCTCGCATCTGCTCCTTTCTTACACAAAATGCTTCCAAGAAGCTTGTCCATGCTCTAGTAATTTCCCGCATGGATTATTGCAACCCTCTCCTAATTGGTCTTCCCAAAAGCCGTAGTGTCCAGCTGCAGTCTGTAATGAATGCTGCCGCCAGACTGATTTTCCTCTCTAGTCGGTCCTTTCACAAGTCACCCCTCTGTCAGTCCTTACATTGGCTTCCTGTATCCTATATGAGTCAATTCAAAGTTTTAACCCATACCTATAAAGCACTGAACAATTATAGCCCCTCTTATATCTCTTCACAGATCCATAGGTATGCCCATTCTCGGTCTCTCCACTCTGCTCGTGACCTTCTCCTGTCCGCTGCTTGCACCAACACAGCCAACTCACGCTTGCAGGACTTCTTGCGGGCGGCTCCCTTCTTATGGAATAGCCATCAGACTCTCCCCTAGTCTTCAATCATTTAAGAAGTGCCTTAAAACCCAACTCTTTAGCAAAGCTTATGGTCTCCCAGAGTAACTTCTACCTCACATACCTGTCTCTTGCTCTCTCCTCAAGGGCAGCACTTTAGTCTCTCCTCCAGCTCTGCATCACTCCCACCTTATTTGATTGCTATTTCCTGCCCTAATGAGCTATATAAATGGCAATAATAATAATAATAATATTAATACGAGCAAGCCTATCAGAATCTCTTGCATTGGTGTCTGAGCTCAGTAAAACTTTGGCCTTGATTTAATATTGTTGGATACGCTTTCAAATTATATTTTTGGATAATTGTTTTGAAATGATTTTTTCAAATTTTTAAAACATAAGAAATATATCAACATATCAAAAATATATAAAGAAAATATTTAAAAATATATAAAGAAAATATTTTTCTATTAAATGATTATAAATATTTATCCAAAAATATTAAAGGGACACTATAGTCACCAAAACAACTTTAGCTCAATGAAGCAGTTTTAGAAACATAAAATGTGATGGCAGATAAGAACCATTTAGCCAATCTAGTCTGCCCAATTTCCTAAATACTCACATTAATCCCTGGCCTTATATTATATCTAGGATAGCCTTATGCCTATCCCATGCATGCTTAACCCCTTAAGGACCGGCCTGTTTTTGCGATGTTTGTACGTTAATGACCAGAGCAGTTTTAACACTTTTGTGGTGTTTGTGTTTAGCTGTAATTTTCCGCTCTCTCATTTACGGTTCCCATACAAGTTATATATTGTTTTTTTCAAGACAAGAAGGGCTTTCTTTACATACCATTATTTGTATTATGTCATATATTGTATTTAAAAAAATAATAAAATATGGTGAAATATTTAAAAAAAAACATGTTTTTGGACTTTTACTTGAAAAATCTTTTACTTATCTACAAAAGCTAATGAAAAAAACTGCTAAATAGATTCAAAATTCTGTCCCGAGTTTAAAAACACCCAGTGTTTACATGCTTTATTGCTTTTTTTTGCAAGTTATAGGCCTATAAATACAAGTAGGAAATTGCTGTTTCAATATATATATATTTTAAATGTATCAATAGTGACATTGTAACACCGTTATCTGTCATAAATCCCCGAAACACACCTAACATGTACATATTTTTTTAAAGTAGACAACCCAGGGTATTCAAAATGGGGTATGTCCAGTCTTTTTTAGTAGCCACCTAGTCACAAACACTGGCCAAAGTTAGCATTTATATTTGTTTGTGTGTTAAAAATGCAAAAAAACACTAACTTTGGCCGGTGTTTGTGACTAAGTGGCTACTAAAAAAGGCTGAACATACCCCATTTGCAATACCTTGGGTTGTCTTCTTTTGCAAATGGTATGCCATCATGGGGCTAATTCTCATTCCTTGGCTACCATACGCTTTTAAAGGCAACCAAACCAATCTGACAAATTTCAATAAAAAAAAAAAAGTAAAATCAAGCCTTATATTTGACCCTGTAACTTTCACAAACACTATAAACCCTCTACATGTGGGGTACTGTTATACTCAGGAGACTTCGCTGAACACAAATATTAGTGTATCAGAACAGTGAAATATATCACAGCAATAATATCCTCAGTGAAAGTGCTGTTTGTGTGTGAAAAATGCACAAAACTTCACTTTCACTGACAATATCATCGCTGTGATATGTTTTACTGTTTTGAAACACTAATATTTGTGTTCAGCGAAGTCTCCCGAGTAAAACAGTACCCCCATGTACAGGTTTTAGGGTGTCATAGAAAGTTACAGGGTTAAACACAGTGCTAGCAAATTAAATTATCTGGACTTTCGGCCTGGGTTGGCAGGCAGGTCCCTCAAATTGCAATCATTAAAATTACTTAATTAGGTAAAAATATTACATAAATACGCACGTAGAATTTTAATATATATACATATTTATATATTTGATGTCTACGTGTATATTTATGAAATTATTTATGTAATTATGTATGTGGACATATGGATATTTCGTATTATTTTTATTTATTTATTTATACATAGATATATATATCATTACATTCTAAGTGTATTTTGATATAAATATATATATATCAATATCAAAATACTGTTAGAATAAAATTGCATATATATATATATAATTTTTTTTTAAATATTACAAATTATTTTTATTTTTTGTTATTTATTTTTATTAACATATTATTTGTATTTTATAATAATATATATATACCATATATATAGTTATTATATATATTGTATATATTCGTGTGTAATTTAAATATAAGTGTATTTTTATATTAATATACGTATATATAAATATAAAAATACACTTAATATGACATTATATATACATGATATATATACCTATATTATATATAGGTATATATAGATATAATACATGTATATATATCATATATATATACACATATTATTATTTTTTTTACACTGATTGATTTTATTTCACTTTATTTTATGATTTTACAGATGCAGGGAGACTGCCTGTCAGCACAGACAGTCCCCCTGCAGGCAGACACATGGACCCCTATTGCGGTCATGTGATCGAGTGATCACGTCGCCATGGGGTCTTGATCTGCCGAGGGGAGACTACCCGGGCAGACAGGCAACCCCCCTGGACCGGGAGGAGAGCTGATCGCCGCCGTGGGACCGACGGCGATCAGGTAAGTAGCCCCAGACCGTTATGACGGTTCAGGACCGTCAGCGGTCCAAACGCACGTTTTACCGCTGACGGTCCTGAACCGTCAGCGGTCCTGAACCGTCAGCGGTCCTGAAGGGGTTAAACTCCATCGCTGTGTTTACCTCTACCACTTAAGCTAGAAGGCTATTCTATGCATCCATTACCCTCTTAGTAAAGTAATACTTCCTGATATTTATTTTAAACCTTTGCCCTTCATATTTATGACTGTCCTGTTGTGGTAATTCCCAACATTCCCGACTTTGCCAGAACAGTCTCGTTTCTTATGTCCTGCTCTGTCAAATTTTGGTATGTCTTGACATTATTACTGCTTATGAACCATATGTGTGAGTGACATACACAGTCTAAAACAGGAGAATTGAACTCCAGGCACCCAGTATTTGTACCAGGGAAGTTGGAAAATCTCCTGGGGTCAATGAATGCATGTGACTCTGCTCATTTTTGTTACAGGAGCCAACTGAAGAAAATTGTCAAGCATGCACATGTCTGCAGGCTCAGAATGGAAGTTGGAATTCAATTTACACTTGGCAAAGTAAATTGCAAACCTTTATCAAAATATCAATTAGTTACCAAGGTTATATGTTTAGAATCAGCATATAGGGTGCTAGCCAGACAGTGTTACAATATATTTATTATCAGCACTTACACTATATGGACAAAAGTAGTGAGACACACAAATGTATTATTGAATTCAGGTGTTTCAATCGGACCCATTACCAGGTGTATAAAATCAAGCACCTAGCCATGCTGTCTACCTTTACAAACATTTGTAAAATAAATTGGTCATTCTGAAGAGCTCAGTGAATTCAAGTGTGGTGATAGGATGCCACCTTTACAATAAGTCCATTTGTGAACTTTTATCCCTGCTAGTTATTCTATGGTTAACTGTATATTAACAGACTATGAAATATTGTCTGTTAATGTAATTTGTGTATTGCATTAAGGACCTGCTGGCCTTGCAAAGATGGTATTGTCAATGTCAAAAGGGGTTAATTTGATTGTATGGAGGTCAAAAGGTGTTACATCTATTTAAAGCTGGAACCCCCACAGAGGTCAGATGACAGAAGGGGTAGTGTGAATGGCATAGGAATGTGAAAAAGATTTTACCATATGGATGTGAATTAATCAAGGCACTGCAAGGTGTGAGATTCTACACTTGAAAAGTCTGATGCCTGGCTTCAGCCATTTGGCCTGTACCTTTTTTTCATTGATGAGGGGATTTCTTTGATTTGTTAATGATCATTAGCCTTGTGTTTAAGTATCATATCCAAAAGAAAGATGAATAAATACCCACATAATAATAATGAAGCCTCATTTTTATTATATTTAGAATGGGACAAACATCATCTTCTAAACAAGCCCAAACATGAATGGCATAACGTAACTACATGGGAAGGGATTGTGGTCCTTTATATTGGGTCACGAGTATGGAGTGTGACATCTTTTTATCTACTGGGGGGATTTGTATGATTTTTGAGAGTGTTTATGTTTAAAGTATGCTGAGTTTAAATATGTAATTTTTATGGAGATTGGATGTATGGTTTTAGTTAGAGGGTATGTGGAAAAACTGTATTTTTACTGTCTGTGATAATTATGTTAAACCATTGTGTAACATAATTGTGTCACAGGCAGAGGGGAGGATTTTGTGTGTAAATGCTGGGAGTGTCTTTTGAAATGTACGTGTATGATTGGTTATTTTGTAACACCCTGTGGGTGGTCCTACCTAAGGGAAACTGTCATAAAAGAAGGTTCTTTTGGTGCCATTAAACAGACCACTGCTTGACTCTCAACACGGAGCTCTGTCTCGTTTTTGGGGGGATTCACTGTATGCTGTTAGAGACTGATTGCCAGGAGTGTAAGCTGATTATCTGCTTTTCTTGTTCGTCTGCTAGCAGCTATTGGTGAGGTTCCAGTTCGGGAGGTGGAGTGCTATTTTGTATCCAGTTCGGGAGTTTGGGTTTCTGCAGTAGCTGTGCCTGTGTCTCTGGAAGGGGAAAATCTACTAAACGGCAGTTTACCCCTTTTTAAATTATTTTTATTTTAAGCACAAAACAAGTCAGGCACAGTTCCACAATGATGAGAAGCTTACAGTTGCCTACGCAGAGGCCTATTATTTTGTGACAGTATAGCGAATTATTGTCATCAGGCATTAAATCTTCTGTAATTACATTTATGACTGTACCAAGTCTTATAACTCTATAAATTCACCAGCATCAAATGAAGCCTGTAAGTAATCTGGTGTCGGCATGTGCCAGCAAGTAACTTGGTAAGAGGCGGGCCGTGCGGCTCGTAGCTGTGTATGTTAGCGGGGCTTAATGATCATGTGATTCCAATTGCCAATATATGCGACCATGTAAACGTGTTGCAGGCATTTCATTTAATGCAGCATAAGATATAATATAGTTTGGCTCTAACAGATTTCAGGGATGTGCTGTAGGTAATGGGTATTAAGGCATGATGTTCTGAAGTTAATGTGCGTGATGGGTTAACATTCGAGTAAGCCTGCTGCCTTCACGGTGTATAGATGACCCTTGTTATTACAACTTTTTTAAACTCTTGCGCTTTGCAACATCAGGGAACCCAGTGCATTATGTCGCAGTATCTCAGTTGTGCAGTGATTTTAAGTAAATCTGTGGCCAGTGCACAGGACGCTGATAAGCGTGGTAAGATATAGCCTGAGTATGTAGGTTTAAGATTTACACTGGGGCATTGATGTGCGTTACGTAATGGTTCCAGTCTGCATAGGGCTAATGTGTGCGTCAAACTTTATGCTTAAAAAAAAAAAAAAAAAGAAATACTAAGTGCTATAATAATTATCAGAGCGTCTGGAGCAAGAGCTCTGTATATATGAAACAAAATGGAGGCAATAACATCCTATAATGCTTCAATCTGAAGTAAACTGTAGCTGATCATGCAATACATGTAATGAAGTATATAGGCAAACTAATGCAGTGTTGAAAGAAATGGCCATCATATAATAAAAGGGCTGATGTATGCCTTAGCTATTGATGCGATACTGGTAAAGGAATGCATAAACAGACAAATTATATTAATTGTACATGGGTTCCCATAAATTGGTGACAAATGAACTCAACAGTTATATGTACACAACATGCATATTAAACCGTGACATAAATGGATGGCTGTGCAACAGTTGATTTCTGGCTTAACAACCTCGATGCACAATGCATGTGTGCCCTGGAACCCAGGGCAAGGACCCTGGATGCATTCAGCTGTATGCTGTTGTGGTGTAGCATGTCACGCAAGAGAATAATAAGGTGTATCTTTATCCAAATCCTTTGAGGATAAAAAAGGTGAGTCACTTCGCTGGAGATGGTGTTTTAGCGCCCGGTGTGTGGAGACTGTCCAGCTTGGCTTTGTCGTTTTCCTGGGTGGTATAGGCATAACTGGTTTATAGGTTTAGGGTATAGATGATGGGCAGGTAGTCCACAGCCGAGTCCTCCCGGCGCCCCCATCATGGCAAACCCCCCTCTGTTCCCCCCCAAGGTATGCTCCTGTCTGTCAGCGAGAGGCTCCACTGCACTGCACTGAAAGTTCGTGGGTCACCTGTCCCCTGCACCTCCCCAGCTCCTGCGGAACCTCAGTGGAGCTCCAGCCTCGCTGCGCCTCGCCCTGCTCCGGTCTCATGCATGGCACCGGTGCGCCCCCCCCCCCCGGCCACCGGTCCGCCGGGGGGGGCGCACGCCCCGGCCCCACAGGGCTCACAGAGCTGGGGGCTATTTCCCCTGGACCCACCACCAAATCCAGGAGTTAGGGCCAGCTCCTCGTCTACCAGTTTGCCGCCTAGCAGGGTCCATCCGTGGGATCCTTCAAGCCGGGGGGGCCGAGGTGTCTCAGCGCGGTCCCCTGCAGCATGTGCGTCAGCCATCTTGTCTCTGTGCGGGAAGGGGCATTTTGCCGTGTGGGCCTCCCTCTCCAGCCTCCGAAGGTTGGTCTCATGGGCTGGGATCACCCCCACTGGCCGGGGGGGGAAGCGGGGCAGGGACGATTTCCCTGTCTCACCCGCTGTCACCTCGTTCCGCTGCCTCTGCTTACCACGCGGGTGTATGGGCCTCGTGTGTCTGCCGTGCTCCAAGTATGCTGCCGGCGCGGCGTATGACACACCGCCGTGCTCCTGGGCTTTTTGGTGGGGTCTCGGGTCTGCATTTTAAGTGTTTTTTGGTGGCTCAGAGCCGGAGCTGGCATGAATGACTGCCGCTTAGCTCGGCGGCCCGGCCCCGCCCCCTTTACCCCTTTTTATGCCTGGGGGGTGCCGTTACATCTACTATAAATTATTGTAATGGATTTTATATGTCTATATTTATATTTTGATATAATAAATATCTAAAAAGACAAAACCTTATTGCTTCCAAGACAATCCTTATTTTATATTGTATTCACAATTATTTATATATTTTAAATAGAGGATCTCTTACTAACTATATAAAATTATGACTAAGATATATGTATGGTTAGCCCTGCTAAGTTCTATGCTTTAAGACATTATAGTGGTAAATAGGGGAACCAGCTGCGGTTACAGTGGTATATCTTCAATGAAACTGAAATATGCCAAGTACTTGCTTGGGGTCAAGATCTAATTTTGAAGTAAGTCACCATCATTTTTGCCAGCGACCCCCTGGGCAGAAGTTTTACTTTGAAAACCTGAGTAAGTGATTTAGGACTTGTGTTATTTGATCCCTTTTGTTTGTATCTGTTGTTGGTATAAATAATTTGTTTATCATCTATTTTTTGTATGCACTGTGACTATTTGTTTTTCTCATAATAAATATTCCTTTATTAAGTTTTGCCTTTGCCTGGTAAAAGAATCACGTTACCTGAAGAGACTAGTTAATATTTTGCGATTCCTTAGATATTGTGCTAAGTTGTATTTGGTGGGTTTTTATTATTGATTTACCTGGGGGACCAAGGCACCCCATTTAAAAATTGTCTTAGTGGTGGCAGCTTTAAAATAGTAATAGTTTTATTATTATGTTTAAGTGTGGGTGGTGTTGAGGGGGATTTTATCATTATTTACAGTCTAGTGCAGACAAATAGTGAACTTTAACACTTTAACCACCACAACTACATCACGCACACTCTTGAAGTAGGTTGCGTTCATGGCAAAATGTGTTTTTGGAAAGTGGAAGCATTTAAGAACAGCAGAAACTCGGCCACAAAGCGGAAGACCACATAAAGTCAGAGTGGTGTCACTAAGTGCTGATTCCATAACTGAACAGTTCCAAACTGGAGGAATTTAGATTTACCCATTATAATGTTGTTAGGCCATCTCTATATCTTGTTGTAACAACTGCTTCAATATGCATATAGCATAACAACATGATCACAAATGGGTTATAATTAAAATAAAGTCTATTATATTAATTACATGATTTATTTTTGAGAAACATTTTACTTCTTCATCCTTATCCCTTGATGTTGAATATTTTTCTGATAGATCCCAAGACCTCTTTGTTTCTCAGGCTATACACCAATGGGTTTAACATAGGGACAATGGCCACATAAAGCAATGAGATTGTCTTGTTATGTTCTTGAGAATTGTTAGACTCTGGCATCAGGTACAGGGAGATACCAGCACCATAAAATAGTGCAACAGTGGTGAGATGGGAGGTGCATCCCGAGAAAGCCTTGAGTTTTCCATCTCTAGATCGGATGTTCAATATGGTGGCAATGATATACACATAAGAAATAACAGTGACTATGAATGGAAGAAATACCATAAATGGATACTCACAAAAAAGTAGTGTTTCCCTGCTTGATATATCACTAGAAGAGAGCCTCATCATTGTTTTCAGCTCACAGAAGAAATGGTTGATTTCATGAGAATAACAGAATGATAACATGGATGTGAGCACTGCATACAAAAGTGAATTCAACATCCCAATAAGCCAGGCACATGTGGCCATTGTAATACATACTATTTTTTTCATGATCATAGAGTATTGCAAGGGAAAACAAATTGCTATATAGCGGTCGTAGGCCATGGATGTCAGTATAAAAACCTCAGCATCAACACAGAGCAAAAAGAAATATTGTTGAGTAACACAGCCATGAAAAGAGATGCTGTGGTCTTGTGTTAATGTGATGGAGAGAAGTTTGGGAAGCGTGGTAGAAATATAAACAATGTCTATAATGGAAAGATTACATAAGAAGAAGTACATTGGGTTGTGCAGCTGATCGACACAGATGACAAGTATAACAATAATTAAGTTTCCAAGAACAGTCACCAGGTACATCAGTAGAATCCCAAGGAAAGTAAAGTATTTAAAATTAGATGAGAAAAATGCTAAGATGTAGAATTTTTTCTCACTACTGTTGTAACATTCATTCATCATGTTAACATGGAGATAGAGAGAGATGATTATCTAAATGCATCAGATGTTGTAATTAGAACACAAGTCTAAAATAGACAGATAAAGGACTAATAATCGAGAGACCGTAAAACCCATCAACCTGATCTATAAATCTTTTGTAAGGTGTTGGAGCAATTGGACATATCTAAGTCTGAATTAGATAAAAATATCAGAACTTAAACGAGTTATTTGAAGGAGACCACAGTAAACACTTTAACATTTTTTTTCATACATTTCTTGATATGTTTTTGTATATAATGGGTTACTCAAACAATTTTTAAATAATCTTTTCTTAAATCTTGAATGCACTATTGGGAAACATTATTAGGTCCCTCCACTTAAAAACCTGCAAAATAAGGCAATAACTTACCTGGAATCCAGCAAGAAGTGAAGCTCCCTGTGGTGGTTTTACCACCACATCCAATGTCACTGTGGTCCTCGTGTGGTCCAATCAAATGATCCCAAGAAAACCATTCTCACTGGTTCAGAGTATACACATACTCTAAGCTGTGTCAGGGATCAAGAGAGGGGGAATAGATAAGAGAGGGAGGTTATATATATCAAGACTTTATTTGAAATATGGGAAGTCTGGGACAGCAGTGAGGGCTCAAATGAGATAGGGAGGGAAAAGAGAGTGAGGCTTTCTTTTGCAGGTGTGCAAGGGTGTTGTTTGTGATGATAACAGACATTCTTTAGCCATTCCTGAGGAAGTCCCGATATGACGAAATGCGTAGGACTTGTTATTGTATATTCATTTTTTTTATGTTGTTTGTTTTTACCTGCATATGCCACTTTGGGAATACTTCCTGCTTTTTGCTGGAGTCCTGGATACCACCTTCCATGTGGAAATATGCTGATTGTCATTTGACTTCTTGTAAGTGCATTTTTACCAGATACATTTGTTTGTGCATATTATACAAAAGTAACACATTTATTTGGTACAAATGCACTTACAAGAAGTCAAATGACAATCAGCATATCTCCACATGGAAGGTGGTATCCAGGACTCCAGTGAAAACACCGTTTTGGAGTGTAAGCAGGAACAGAATGAACTGAGGCTTTATTGTTTCTTATATACACATTTTCCGACAAGGTTACCACCCACGTGGACCTTGTGGTACACAGGACACAAAGTTACAACAGTCAGTCAACACAATACAGTACAGTCAGACACTCCCAGCTAATGCACACAAACCCTCCCCTCTGCCTGTGATATAATTACTAAACCCAATGGGCTAACTTAATTATCCCAGGCAGAAAATATACAGTTTTTACCCAAAACACAGAAACACCACAAAACAATCCTACATCCCTGGATAGCCCTGATTTGGGTGAACAGCATATCCAAAGATCACCCAGATCAGAGCAGGGGTTCAACAGTTTTATGGAAGTCATATTTGACTGACGGCAAGCATGGCTTTCATGCCCAAAACAGTTCCACAGATTTAGGCTGTGCGGCCGGTCTATCTTCTCCTCTATCCTGGAGATAATTGGCTTAATCGGCTGTGGTAAGCCAATTATCTCTAAGTCCAAAAACTGTTACAAAACTATATAAAAATACATAACTCATATAATACAATGTTTAACCTATATGTTCAACATATCCCCAGATAGCTTGGATCTGAGCGCTCAATATGTTCGAAAAGCGCTCAGATCCCACGAATACAGTTGGATCGCCATGGAGTTAAAGAATTGCAAGGGCTGATGAGAGATTGAGGAGGGACAAAGCAGCCAGTTTGACCTGGTATGGCAGTGTACCTGGGACAACGCCCTGCTGAAGAACAAAAGGACAGGAAAAAGGGGGAGGGGAACAGGCACATTTCCCCATCGAATTAAAGGGGCAGAAAACGTGTTTTAAAAATCCAATAGACTGCTTAAATGGCAATTCACTCCAGGGGCCATAGTCACAGGGCAAGAGGCTTGCAAACATGCCCCTCCAAAAACCAGTGGTGAGGTCCCTTTCGCCAGTATGTGTATATGCACGTGTCTGTGTATCTATGTGTGTATCTGTCTGTATGTGTATGTGTGTTTCTGTGTGTGTATCTGTCTGTATTTGTATATGCATGTGTGTCTGTGAATCTGTGTATATCTGTCTATATGTGTAGCTGTGTGTCTGTATGTGTCTCTGTCTGTATGTATATCTGTGTGTGTTTATCTTTCTGTTTATGTTTCTTTGTGTCTATCTGTCTTTATGTGTATATGCATGTGTGTCTGTGTATCTGTGTGTGCATCTGTCTATATGTGTATCTGTGTGTCTGTATGTGTCTCATTCTGTAAGCATTTCTGCCTGTATGTGTGTCTGTATGTGTGTCAGTGTGTGTCCCTCTGTATCTGTGTGTGTCAATGTTTGCATCTATATGAGTGTCATCCTGTGTATCTGAATGTTTAGCTGTGTACCTGCATGTGTGTCAGTGTGTCTGTATGTGTATCTCTTGGTATGTGTGTCTGTATATCTGCATGTGTGTCAGTGTGTGCCTCTGTGTATCTGTGTGTGTCTGTGTATCTGTATGTGTGTCTGTGTATGTATTTGTATGTGTGTTATTGTGTGTATTTGTATATATGTCAGAGTGTGTTTGTCTGTTTATCTGTATGTGTGTGTCTGCATGTTTGTCAGTAAGTGTATCTGTGTGTCTGTATGTGTGCCAGTGTGTATCTGAGTATGCACCTGTGTGCCTGTCTTTTGTATTTCTGTGTATTTGGATGTCTGTACCTGTGTATGTCTGAGCCTGAGTATGTGTGTACCTGTATTTGTGCCAGTGTTTGTGTAACGGCACCCCCAGGCATAAAAGGGTTAAACCGCCGTTTAGTAGATCTTCCCTTCCAGAGACACAGGCACAGCTACTGTAGACACCAATACACCGAACCGGAGAAACATATGAATGCTCTCAAACATATGAATGCTGCAAACAGTTTAATTGATACACTTTTATGAAGAAGTGGGTTTTTAATGATTTTTTTGAAGGAGTAGAGACTGGGTGAGCATCTAACAGAGGAGGGAAGCGAGTTCCACAGGAACGGTGCAGCCCTCAAGAAGTCTTGAAGGCGAGCATCAGAGGTGGGAGTACGAACAGAAGATAGACGTAAGTCTTCAGCAGATCATAAGGGCCTAGACGTGACATACTTGTGTATTAGGGAGGATAGATAGGTGGGAGCAGCATTATGTAGAAATATGAAAGCAAGAACCTGAATTTTAAATTGAGCCCTGTATCTTACAGGAAGCCAGTGTAGGGACTGACAGAAGGGTGAGACGTGGGAGGTGCAGGAGGACAGAAAGATGAGCCTCGCCGCCGCATTCATTATGGACTGCAATGGCGCAAGTTGGGAGCACGTAAGACCACTGAGAAGCAGATTACAGTAGTCAAGGCAAGAAAGGACAGTTGAATGGACTAGCACCTTAGTCGCATCTGGCGTTAAGTAGGGTTGGATGCGCGCAATGTTTTTGAGATGGAAACAACAGGATTTGGAGATAGACTGAACATGAGGCTTGAAGGAGAGGTCGGAGTCAAAGAGAACACATAGGCAGTGAGCCTGTGTGGTGGAGCTGATGGGAGGCAGTTGACTTGGAGGGAGACAGACACAGGAGTAACACTTAGTAACTTCACACTTAATAACACTTCATAATGACATAATGAATTATACAGAATTTTTCATTTACTGAGATATATTTGTGATTGGCATTAACATTTGTTGTAGAATCTGTTTACAAACTACAGCTTTTGAACAGCATTTTTTTAATAGAACAAATACTTTAGAAATGTTTGGTTTCATTGATATCTGACTAGGAATATGTTTATTTCTTCTTTCTTTCTTTCTTTCTTTCTTTCTCTGTTTCTTTCTTTCTCTCTTTTTTGATCAATTCTTAGCGACTGAGAATTCCACACTAATCCTACACTAATGCAGTCAGATTTTTCTCTGGAATATAACACCAACAACAAAACAATACATATTTAGGCCCACAGGTGGATTATTGTTTTTATTACCATTTTTCTAGATTAATCCAACTTTCTAGTTATTATCTAAACCTTGATAATATAATCAGACATTAGAAGAGCAGGAATTACTAATGCAATTGGATGGGCTCTTACTAATGCTATGATCTTTAGCAGTATAGCTTGTTACTTTCCTTTTCCAGCTGAAGATTTCATTTTCTAGTAGGTTAATTCAGTTAAAGGGACACTATAGACACAACACAACTTCAGCTTAATGAAGTGTTTTTTGTGTACAGATCATGCCCTTGCAGTCTCACTTGCAACCCTAGTCACACTTCCAAGCATGTGACTTGCATAATCTTCCTGAACACTTCCTGTAAAGAGACATCTAATGTCTAAGCTTCCTTTATTTCACATTCTGTTTAATTTAAAATTTCTTATATGTTGCTCTCTTAATAGCCTTCTAGAGCCAGCAGGAGCCTCCTGTGTGTGATTAAAGTTCAATTGACACAGTAGGAGATTCCAGCTTCCTAAGCAAGTTAACATCTGATTAAAACATTTATTTTCTGCAGGCAATGTGAGTCACAGTCAGGGGAGGCTGTGATGCTAGGGCTGCATGAACAGAAACAAAAGTGACTTAGCTCCTAAATAAAAGATAATGAAACTAAAGTCAAAGACTTTTTACAATTTGTTACTATATTTAGTTATGAAATATGCATATTAATCAACACAGTAAAGGAGGAGACTATATTTAAAAGAAGAAAAACTACCAAAACAAGAGGACAGTCTTAAATTAGAGAGGCAAAGGTTTAAAAATAATATCAGGAAGTATTACTTTACTGAGAGGGTAGTGGATGCATGGAATGGCCTTCCAGTTGAAGTGCTAGAGGTTTGCACAGTGAGGAAGTTTAAGCATGCATGGGATAGGTATAAGGCTATCCTAGACTTAAGATAAGGCTAGGGACAAGAAGAGCCAGAGAGGTGAAACGCGAGTCAGGGGAAACACCGGCGCTATCCATGAGTCACTGCACCATCAGTGACTGCACATTGAAATAGACTTCCAGCAATCTCCAGCTTCTGTAGCTCTACTACCTAGTTAAGCTCTGATACGTGCGGACAGCCACTTTGCTGCACTTTCATAAGCAAATGAGGATACTAGGAGCTGACAGTTTATTCTGATATTTAATCAGCAATTTTAGCCACTTTTTAGTGTAATTGGTGAGCAGGGTTTTTGCACTCTCTGCTTCCTAGGCAGGATTTCTGGCGGGATTTGCAGGCTTTATTTAAGGGGTGCCCTCGAAGGCACAAGCACTTAGGGACTTTGAGAATTACTCAGGAATTTCTACACTATTGTTGTCTTAAACCCACACTATCTCTGTGATATATATTCCTGCATAGTGATATCAGTTCTCCCTCCCACACAACAATATATGGTCTGAGACACCAACAGGTATACAGTTTACTTTTTATTGACAAAACAATACTCTGAGAACAGGGTGTTATATACTACTTTGTACTCGAGACTGTAATATTGTGCCACCAGGCAAATTATTTTACCGCTTCACCTGTAGCGGGTTCACTTTTTGGATTGAAATAATCCCTGCAATTACACTATCTCCGTATTAACGGAGACGAGCTAGGACAAGTTATACTAATTAGTGTTCTTAATGTGTGCTCTTGTGGTTTTACCTTTTTAGTATTAAAAGTTAAGTTTTATATTTAAAGTGGAACACACTAATTGTACCACTGACTGTCCCCCTCCCTTTTAAGGGATTTACACTCTTCAGGACACTCTATCATAATTCCTTTTCTCCTGTTTTTTTGTCTCTTCTTGTTGTTTAGTGGTAACAGTAGTTTCATTTAAACAATAATCTTGAGCTTAAAATAGAGTGGTGTCATGCGTGTCTATTTAAATGGTGTTGTAACAACAGTAAAAAAGAGGTAGGGTACACATAATAGTAATAACAGTAGTGACAATAATAGAGTTGTCTTGAACATAGAACAAGTTGGTATAATGTAGAAGCATGTCTCGTTTAAAAACTGTTTCACTAACCATGCGAAATGAGCAGAATGCTTATAATAGTAGTGATCGCAGTAACATTTAAACAGTATTCTAGAGCATATAACAAGTTGACTTTACGTAGGGGTATTTGGCTTATGTGGAAGGTATTATACCAGCAGTGAAAAGTGAAAAAGGTTCATATCTCTTCAGGTTGTCGAGGGTTGGCCATCGCGGTTGGTCCTCCTGTGGCATGTTGGTGGTGTGGGTAAGGCCAGGTTTTTAGAGCCCCGTGTCGGGCAGGTGGCCTCCAGAGGGGCAGGTTTTGTTGGTGGCTATGTGTGTGAGGCTCAATTCCCCCCAAGGTGCCTCTGTCGTGTTGCCTATTGGCAGTATTCGTCCTGATGTAGTCAAGCCCGTCTCCCTGTCCCGAGTGGAGGGCATGGTGGAGACTGAGCCAAGAGGGATCGTGATTCAAAAAGGAGTGGCGGTTAGGAAATTGAGAGGATGAAGGGAGGAGAGGGAGCGAGAGAAATAAAAAAGGGGAGAGGGTAGAATGGAGGGTGCATCAAAGAAAAAGGAGGGGAAGGAGGGGAGGAAGAAAAATAAAAAGGAAAAAAAGGGGAAAAAATTATAAAAAAAGGGGGCTGGGAGGACCAGGTGTGGGTGGTCCGCCACCATCTGCCTCTCCCGTTTCTCCAGTGATTTAGGTTGGGAGGTTGTATTCTAGGATCCAAGGGTCCCAGATTTTGTACAAGTGTATTGTGGTGTTATGTACTTTGGCAGAAGGTTTGTCCATCTCTACTGTGTCTTTGATTTTGCCCACCACCGCTTATAAGCATTGCTGTTTTTTTTTTCTTTTTTCTTTTATTTCAGACAGTACCCGCCAGTAGATTTCTGCTGCAGATCCTGTAACTCAGGCCTTGGTACATAAGTCATCATCAATGCTTTCCCTTTTATCTCATTTTCCTTTCTCACTTTTTTCCTTCCTAATAAGTCCACATGACTTATTAAAGTGTATATAACATAGATCCAAAGAAAAAGCACCCCATAAAAAAAAAAAAAAAAATACATACAAACACAAAGATGGTGACAAATTATCTATCTATTGGTCCTCTATAGTGTTCCTATATTAATACTTGGATTAGCTTTGTTATTACTTTTGCTTTATTCTCCTTTTATTTCCTGATTTATTTGTTGGATTAAGTTACACAGTCAGCTTATTTAGCCATTTATCTATATCAACAATCTTTTTTTTCTTCAGATTTCTATTTACACCTCCTTCCATTTTTAACTGTAGGATTAGCTGGTTTTTTATTGTTTCCCAGTTTGGTAATGTCTTGGTTCTCCATCTTCTAGATATAGAAATCTTTGCCGCTATTAAGGCATGAGTAAGGAAATATTGCAGATCAGTGTTGTATTGGCTAAAATTTAGATGTAATATACACATTTCCGGAGAGAAGGGGATTTTAGTTCCAGTTATTTCTTGAATTTTACTAATAAACAATTTCCAAATTTCTTCTATCAGAGGACAGCTCCACCAAATATGTAACGAGTCTCCTACTGCTTTATCACACCTCCAACAGATGTTTGAACTGTTCGGATCTATTTTATTCAGACGGCTAGGGACCAGATAGAGTCTATTTATTATCTTAAAATGTAACTCTACTGTTTTAATTAGCAAAAACATGTGCATTTTATAATTATTCCCATTTTGATCAATAAATCACTTGTTCAATCATAGTTTACTTCACAAAATATAAATGAAAATCTTACCTCATCAGATGTGTACAATAATGCTGTCCTTTCTCTTTCATGCGGAATACATAATATAAAGCAGTTTGGAATCCTATGAGGTGTTGCCTGTATGGAATACCTGTGTTATGGCAACTCTCTAGTGTAAGGGACAGTGAATTCTTAGTGCACTTTTAATATATTAAAACAGTAAGAAAACAAAATCATTGTTTGTATAAATATATGTTTTTACTTTAACCTTATAAATATTACTAACCACATAATTTCTCGCATCTCTTTACTTATACAATAGTAACTAGTGATGTACCGAACTCTTCGCCAGCGAATAGTTCCCGGCGAACATAGCGTGTTCGCGTTCGCCACCGCGGGCGAACACATGGGCGGTTCGATCCGCCCCCTATTCGTCATCATTGAGCAAACTTTGACCCTGTGACTCACGGTCAGCAGACACATTCCAGCAAATTAGCAGCAGACCCTCCCTTCCACACCCTCCCACCTCCCTCCCAGCATCCATTTTAGATTCATTCTGAAGCTGCATGCTTAGTGAGAGGAGGGAAAGTGTAGCTGCTGTTCATTAGATAGGGAAATTGATAGCTAGGCTAGGGTATTCAGTGTCCACTACAGTCCTGAAGGACTCATCTGATCTCTGCTGTAAGAACAGCACCCCAAAAAGCCCTTTTTAGGGCTAGAACATCAGTCTGCTTTTTTTTTCTGTGTAATGTAATTGCAGTTGCCTGCCTGCCAGCTTCTGTGTCAGGCTCACAGTGCATACTGTGCCCATTTGCCCAGTTCCACCACTCATATCTGGTGTCACAATAGCTTAAGCTTGACATTTAAAAATTATTTTTTTTTCACTGTAATAGATTGAAGAGCAATTAGTTGTCTGCCAGCTTCTGTGTCAGGCTCAGTGGATACTGTGCCCATTTGCCCAGTTCCACCACTCATATCTGGTGTCACAATAGCTTAAGCTTGACATTTAAAAAGAAAACAATTTTTTTCACTGTAATAGATTGAAGAGCAGCTAGTTGTCTGCCAGCTTCTGTGTCAGGCTCAGTGGATACTGTGCCCATTTGCTCAGTGCCACCACTCATATCTGGTGTCACAATAGCTTAAGCTTGACATTTAAAAATAACATTTTTTTTCCCACTGTAATAGATTGAATAGCAGTTAGTTGTCTGCAAGCGTCTGGGTGTCAGGCCTTCAGCGTGTGCTCTGCCAACCTCTGCAAGTGTACTTTGCCACTCATATCTGGTGTCTCTATAGCGTGCTTTTACAAAGAAAAAAAGGTTTTCAGTGTAAGCTAATAGCAGTCAGTGTCCTTAAAGCGGGTGTGTCAGGCCTTCAGCGTGTGCTCTGCAGACCTCTGCCAGTGTACTTTGCCAGTTGCCACTCATATCTGGTGTCTCTATAGTGTGCTTTTACAAAGAAAAAAGTTTTTCAGTGTAAGCTAATAGCAGTCAGTGTCCTTAAAGCGTGTGTGTCAGTCCTTCAGTGTGTGCTCTGCAGACCTCTGCCAGTGTACTTTGCCAGTTGCCACTCATATCTGGTGTCTCTATAGCGTGCTTTTACAAAGAAAAAAGTTTTTCAGTGTAAGCTAATAGCAGTCAGTGTCCTTAAAGCGGGAGTCAGGCCTTCAGCGTGTGCTCTGCCAACCTCAGCAAGTGTAATTTGCCACTCATATCTGGTGTCTCTATAGCGTGCATTTAAAACCAAAAAACTTTTTTCACTGTAATAGATTGAAGAGCAGTTAGCTGTCTGCAAGCTTCTGGGTGTCAGGCCTTCAGTGTGTGCTCTGCCAACCTCAGCAAGTGTAATTTTCCACTCATGTCTGGTGTCTCTATAGCGTGCATTTAAAACCAAAAAACTTTTTTCACTGTAATAGATTGAAGAGCAGTTAGTTGTCTGCCAGCTTCTGTGTCAGGCTCAGTGGATACTGTGCCCATTTGCCCAGTGCCACCACTCATATCTGGTGTCACAATAGCTTAAGCTTGACATTTAAAAAGAACATTTTTTTTCACTGTAATAGATTGAAGAGCAGTTAGTTGTCTGCCAGATTCTGTGTCAGGCTCAGTGGATACTGTGCCCATTTGCCTGTGCCACCACTCATATCTGGTGTCACAATAGCTTAAGCTTGACATTTAAAAATATTTTTTTTTTCATTCTAATAGATTGAATAGCAGTTAGCTGTCTGCAAGCGTCTGGGTGTCAGGCCTTCAGCGTGTGCTCTGCCAACCTCTGCAAGTGTACTTTGCCACTCATATCTGGTGTCTCTATAGTGTGCTTTTACAAAGAAAAAAAGTTTTTCAGTGTAAGCAAATAGCAGTCAGTGTCCTTAAAGCGGGTGTGTTAGGCCTTCAGCGTGTGCTCTGCAGACCTCTGCCAGTGTACTTTGCCAGTTGCCACTCATATCAGGTGTCTCTATAGCGTGCTTTTACAAAGAAAAAAAGTTTTTCAGTGTAAGCTTATAGCAGTCAGTGTCCTTAAAGCGGGTGTCAGGCCTTCAGTGTGTGCTCTGCCAACCTCAGCAAGTGTAATTTGCCACTCATATCTGGTGTCACATAGTGATGTCGCGAACCCGAAATTTTCGGTTCGCGAATGGCGAACGGGAACTTCCGCAAACGTTCGCGAACCGGCGAACCGGGCGAACCGCCATTGACTTCAATGGACAGGCGAATTTTAAAACCCACAGGGACTCTTTCTGGCCACAAAAGTGATGGAAAAGTTGTTTCAAGGGGACTAACACCTTGACTGTGGCATGCCGGAGGGGGATCCATGGCAAAACTCCCATGGAAAATTACACAGTTGATGCAGAGTCTGGTTTTAATCCATAAAGGGCAGAAATCACCTAACATTCCTAAATCGCAATGAATATGCATTGACACCTGACATATGACATATTGACACCTTGACATATGGATTGATACCTGTCCTCAGAGACCCTGATGCACACGGACACAGAGCAGAATAGGGACTGTTCCCCTAACATAGGGTCACTTGGCAGGTAAGGATTAACACCGGTCCTCAAAGCCCCTGATACACATTGACACAGAGCAGAATAGAGACTGTTCCCCGTCCTCAGAGACCATGATACACACTGACAAAGAGCAGAATAGAGACTGTTCCCCGTCATCAAAGCCCCTGATACACACGGACAAAGAGCAGAATAGAGACTGTTCCCCGTCCGCAAAGCCTCTGATACACACTGACACAGAGCTGAATAGAGACTGTTCCCCGTCCTCAAAGCCCCTGATACACACTGACACAGAGCAGAATAGAGACTGTTCCCCATCCTCAGAGACCATGATACACACTGACAAAGAGCAGAATAGAGACCGGGGGTCTAGTAGCGTGGACACCCAGCAAGGTCGTTCTCCTTAAGCCTTTTTGTACGAGGGTCCCTCAACAGGCACGACAGCATGAAAGACCACATTTGCACAAGGTTGGATGCCGAGCTATTCATTTCCCGTTCCTCCTCCTCACACAGAGTAGAATAGAGACTGTTCCCCGTCCTCAGAGACCATGATACACACTGACAAAGAGCAGAATAGAGACTGTTCCCTGTCCTCAAAGCCCCTGATACACACTGACAAAGAGCGGAATAGAGACTGTTCCCCCTACATAGGGTCACTTGGCAGGTATGGATTGACACCGGTCCTCAAAGCCCCTGATACACACTGACACAGAGCAGAATAGAGACTGTTCCCCGTCCTCAAAGCCCCTGATACACACTGACACAGAGCAGAATAGAGACTGTTCCCCGTCCTCAGAGACCATGATACACACTGACAAAGAGCAGAATAGAGACCGGGGGTCTAGTAGCGTGGACACCCAGCACAGGTCGTTCTTCTTAAGCCTTTTTGTACGAGGGTCCCTCAACAGGCACGACAGCATGAAAGACCACATTTGCACAAGGTTGGATGCCGAGCTATTCATTTCCCGTTCCTCCTCCTCACACAGAGTAGAATAGAGACTGTTCCCCGTCCTCAGAGACCATGATACACACTGACAAAGAGCAGAATAGAGACTGTTCCCTGTCCTCAAAGCCCCTGATACACACTGACAAAGAGCGGAATAGAGACTGTTCCCCCTACATAGGGTCACTTGGCAGGTATGGATTGACACCGGTCCTCAAAGCCCCTGATACACACTGACACAGAGCAGAATAGAGACTGTTCCCCGTCCTCAAAGCCCCTGATACACACTGACACAGTGCAGAATAGAGACTGTTCCCCGTCCTCAGAGACCATGATACACACTGACAAAGAGCAGAATAGAGACCGGGGGTCTAGTAGCGTGGACACCCAGCACAGGTCGTTCTTCTTAAGCCTTTTTGTACGAGGGTCCCTCAACAGGCACGACAGCATGAAAGACCACATTTGCACAAGGTTGGATGCCGAGCTATTCATTTCCCGTTCCTCCTCCTCACACAGAGTAGAATAGAGACTGTTCCCCGTCCTCAGAGACCATGATACACACTGACAAAGAGCAGAATAGAGACTGTTCCCCGTCCTCAAAGCCCCTGATACACACTGACAAAGAGCGGAATAGAGACTGTTCCCCCTACATAGGGTCACTTGGCAGGTATGGATTGACACCGGTCCTCAAAGCCCCTGATACACACTGACACAGAGCAGAATAGAGACTGTTCCCCGTCCTCAAAGTCCCTGATACACACTGACACAGAGCAGAATAGAGACTGTTCCCCGTCCTCAAATCCCCTGATACATACTGACACAGAGCAGAATAGAGACTGTTCCCCGTCCTCAGAAACCATGATACACACTGACACAGAGCAGAATAGAGACTGTTCCCAGTCCTCAAAGCCCCTGATACACACTGACACAGAGCAGAATAGAGACTGTTCCCCGTCCTCAAAGCCCCTGATACACACTGACACAGAGCAGAATAGAGACTGTTCCCAGTCCTCAGAGACCATGATACACACTGACACAGAGCAGAATAGAGACTGTTCCCCGTCCTCAAAGCCCCTGATACACACTGACACAGAGCAGAATAGAGACTGTTCCCCGTCCTCAGAGACCATGATACACACTGACAAAGAGCAGAATAGAGACTGTTCCCCGTCCTCAAAGCCCCTGATACCCACTTACACAGAGCAGAATAGAGACTGTTCCCCATCCTCAAAGCCCCTGATACACACTGACAAAGAGCAGAATAGAGACCGGGGGTCTAGTAGCGTGGACACACAGCACAGGTCGCTCTCCTTCAGCCTTTTTATACGAGGGTCCCTCAACAGGCACGACAGCATGAAAGACCACATTTGCACAAGGTTGGATGCCGAGCTACTCATTTCCCGTTCCTCCTCCTCACACAGAGTAGAATAGAGACTGTTCCCCGTCCTCAGAGACCATGATACACACTGACAAAGAGCAGAATAGAGACTGTTCCCCGTCCTCAAAGCCCCTGATACACACTGACAAAGAGCGGAATAGAGACTGTTCCCCCTACATAGGGTCACTTGGCAGGTATGGATTGACACCGGTCCTCAAAGCCCCTGATACACACTGACACAGAGCAGAATAGAGACTGTTCCCCGTCCTCAGAGACCATGATACACACTGACAAAGAGCAGAATAGAGACTGTTCCCCGTCCTCAAAGCCCCTGATACACACTGACACAGAATAGAATAGAGACTGTTCCTCCTACATAGGGTCACTTGGCAGATCTGGATTGACACCTGTCCTCAGAGACCCTGATACACACTGACACAGAGCAGAATGGGGAATATTCACTGTGACGAGAGCAATCTCGCCACATTGCATTGGAGAAGCCTGGCTGCCCGCCTCCTGCCTTTGGACTATGGCCCTGGGAGATTGGGCCCTTTAAAAACAGTATTTGGCCATACCAGAGTGTATGTCACTCATTCTGGCCCTTTAAATACAGTGGGGTCATTCAGTACTTGCCCTGTGTGAACGGTGATACCCCAGATAGCTATGCCATGGAGCCCATTCATATAATGAAAGACTATGGGAAAGACTTTAGCTCCATGGCAATTGAACTGTGTGAATAGGATCTGAGCGCTATTCGGTAGTTTTGTGCGCTCAGATCCCAGCTATCTGGGGATATGTGAAATGTCTGTGTGTTATGTGTAAAAGGTGACTTTATGTATTTTTAAAGAATTTTATGTCTTTCTGTAACCATGTGGTTAATGGAGTCTGCCTCTAGCCCTGGATAATTGGATTACTTTCCCCTTTGTCTCCAGGATGGCCTCTGTAAAACCTGCTTAAACCAGATTGCAATGCTGCCAGTAAGGGACAAAATATACTTTTACTAACTTTTGAACCCCTGGTCTGATTCATGCCATTTTTTAATATGTTGTTCCCCTGAATGGATTGATTGTGAATATGTATTTTTTATGTGAATGTGATGTATGGTTTTAGAGTTATGAATGTTAGGTAAAAAGTATGTTAAACTGTAAATGTTCTGGCCAGCAGATAATTGAGCTATGTATATTGCTAAAACTCAATTATCTAGCCTGGCCCAGAGGAGGAGTTTTGTGTTGCATAAATTGTGAGTTCTGTGTGCCAGTAAATCAGTCTTGTTCCAGCATTAAGCCTTGGCTCATGTGTGGATTATTTGGCGAGACCAGCAAGTTATTACTCTGTGGATTACTTGGTGATTTTATTTTATGGGAAGAAGGGAATGCTTGACGGAGTAACGGATTGTACCGACACAACTGGTGGCAAGCGGCGGGATTTTCCCTTCTTTTTCCCGGCACAGAGGATTCAAGGAAAGCACTGGTATATAGTGCATGGAGGGCAACGCTAGCACTCGTGCAGCGACCCTGGCTTCGGAGGAACTCAAGGGATAGAGCTAGCTACGGGCAGCATCCCTATCCACTGCAACATGGAAGAGGAGTTTCGCTGGAGGTTGCAGCAGCACTTGACCCAACAGGATGGGCCTGTATCAGAGGAATGCATACTGGACTGGAGAGATGCCACTCGTAAGGAGTTGTGGTACGATGCCCTGGAAGAGGTACAGCGGCGGCGGGGAGAGAGTCTTCCCAGTGACGAGCAGCGGTTCCAGGTACTCGTGGCCCTGCGCTTCCCTTTGCTAGGGGAGCGACCCTTGGATGAATGGGTGATGAAACTCTGGGATTTAATTTGGAAGGAGTTGGGGGGCGGAGCTTGAACTCTGAGCTGAGCGGACGCGTGCTGTATGAGCTCCCGACCGATAGATGGGTTTTTTCGGGGAATAACACAGTAATCTCCCAGCGACTGATGCCACACTGGGCTAAATAGTCAGGACACACGGCGACGAACCGGCAGGTACCTTTTTCAAAAGCCTACGGTACCGCTAACCGCGGCTGCAAGTTGAGGCCTGCAGACGGCTAGGGGGGGGAAGGACGGCCGACTTCCCCGCCGACTGGTGCGACCAGCAGATACATTCTACTCCTACCCCCCCCTCTGGACCGGTGGGGGTTATCCCGGTCCCCGCTGGCCGTCACCCCGAAGCCCCTCTGGAAATAGAGTCATCGCACGCGGCGGAGCCGCGCCCTTGATGACGGCCCGGCGGCACACCACAGCAATGGACACAAGCACCAAGCCAGCCACTTGGCCCCTGAATGCTTTCGATCGGCAGTGTCAGAGCTTCTGGGCGATACTATGCAACCGAGGTCTAACCCTCAAACAAGCGGTGAGAACGGTAGCCCCCTGGGTCCGCCCGGTCACCCGGCGCCGATACTATGGGCCTCTTCCTCAAATCCCCAAAATGGCCACCCAGCAATGCAGAACACAGCGACCGACAAAACGGCCAGGGGAACCACAAGACACTCATGCCGACACTCAAACCCATTGCAACTGGAACATCGAACTAACTCAACAAACGTGTACCTTACAGGAAACTAGAAAGGCGGGAAAGAAGAGACTGACAACCCGACACAAATCTCGACTCAGCAGACCCAGACCAGCGATGAGTCCTCTTACCCCCAAACAGGGACTCTGCAGTCTCACCACACTCCGGAAGACCAGCACCCACCATGTGAAGAACCCACACAAAAGACCGCGGAGACATACAGCGGAATCTTGCAGAGCTCCCACAGCACCTCCGAGAACTCATCCTCAAGTAATTGACCTGCCTCGCACACTGACGACGAAAGTGGCTCAGAACCAGACACCTCTTCCAACTGCAACACTCCTGCACAAGCGGGGTATAGGCTGAACTGACCACACCAACAAGGCACCAGACCCCCCACTGCGGGATGCAGGCAGGTCGGGGGAAGGGTACACAAGCCCTACACACTCGCACTGAGACTCTCTCACGCAGACACCGTTGATCTAGTTGCCTAAAACGCACTCCTTACATGGCTTTGAGCAACTCCTTTATAATGTGGTATATTCATTTATATACTGACCAGTGCACTGTTATACAAATATGGTTCACTCATATAGCCAGCGTGTAGCCTAATATAAAGTGCTTGCTTACTGTTACCCACTCATGTGGACTGCTTCCCCTACTCCCACTCAGATAATATAAACATGTAAAACTACCTAACAATAGATAGTAAATAACCATAAGCTTGTTTTCTTACTAACAACACAGCATGACTTAACTTAGCCTGTGGCTGGAATAGCATGTTAAATCATACTCACGTTTCACTTTTAGTATGCCTATTTACGCTAGCATGTTATGACCTAAAAATAATGTTTAACAGCCTGTTATTTTCATGATTATACAAACCATAATATAAAATGAGGCTATGTGATATTCAGGGATGATGTAAATCGCACTGTATTATACCCGTACTGTACAACACTCTATCGTCTCCCTTTTTCTATTCTGTACCCTATATAATTTTATGCCTCAATAAAAAAGAGATTGACAAAAAAAAAAAAATTAAAAAAAATTTGGAAGGAGTTGTGGCTGGATGCATCCAGGGCCGATGCAAGGATTTTTGCCGCCCTAGGCAAAAGTAAAGTTTGCCGCCCCCCCCCCCCATATGACATCACAATGCCCCATGTTAACTAACGCAAGTGCTGCAGTGCCGCCGTGTTTACATTAAAAGGCCTGCAGGGACAGGCTATAGACACCAGAACCACTACATTAAGCTGCAGTGGTTCTGGTGACTAAAGTGTCCCTTTAATGTGAGGTAAATTAGAGATTAGAGTCACGAATAATAAATATACTAGATTGCCTACTTACAATCAGATGAGGATGGTGATGGGCTCTAGCTGCAGTCTGGCTCCACTCGTCTGGTGTAGAACAGGCTCTCTGGAGGCTGTTTGTGTTCTGGGAGAACGGAAAGCAGCTCCATTTTTTTAAAGGCCCTTTACACAGCTCATGGTCTGGGCCCCAGGGTCCACCTTCATGTTCCACCAAATAGTTTGTTCACAGGAGTAGGGGATGTCCTGATATGTTATACAGTGCTTTACAGAAATATAAAGAAATACAGTAAAACCAGTGGGATACACAAATATAGAAATAAACCAAGAGTTCCTCATACACCTTAGTGAGTACCCTTCGCCCTCACAATAAACAAAATATACATACAATGTAAGGTGGAGTTTCTTCTTGTTTACAATAGATAACAATTAAAATGGGATTTCTTCTTATTAAAAATAGATACCCTAGAGATAAAACACAGAAGGACACATCATAGTGCAATATTGTCTGAATGTTCTATAAATATCAGGGAAATGTGTGAAAATAAACTCACAAAGCGAGAGCCTATGGAATAAGGCTCAATCTTCCAGCATTGTGGGATTAAGGTTCCCACTCCCTTCTTTATGCTGCCTGAAGGTGATGGGTAATATGATGTCCTCTCACAGGTTAGTACAGGAGGTGATAGTACAAATCAGTACAGGAGGTAATAAATAGAATGATGTCCTCTCACTGGTTGGTACAAATAGTATAAAGTGCTTTATTAATAAAGTGCACAAGTAAAATATAAAAAATAAGACCTTACAGTTGTAGGCAGTCTTATAGAGATAGTCTCTAGTAGCAAAACGCGTTTCTCCTCTTGATGAGGCTTCCTCAGTTGCTGTAGATTCTTGCTGTGGGTGTTCTTCCTTTGTAGTACAAATTTCGCGCCGTTTTCCCGGCTCAATTATTCAATCGTGGCGTTTTTACTTCCGCGTTCCACGAGTGGAACGCATAGATACAGTCATTTCCGGTTTCGGCATATGCGTTCCAACAGTGGAACGCATGCATTCCGGTTCCGGTTTCCGTGTATACAGGCATAGCTCTGCATCCTGTTCGGTCTCATTCTCCGATATCAGTCCATGGAGGATAATTATTGATGAGCAATAAAGTAAATATTAAAAAGAAAAGCATGATTAAGAAAAAAACAGATGCCTATTAAAATACAATCAAGTGCAATAGAGAAAAGTATTACTCCTGTGGAAATGCAAGACATCAAGGGGTTTCTATGTGAATCTTATTTTTAAAAGAAGAAAGGATATAAGAATAAAAATAAAGATAAAATAAAATAAAATAAAACAGCCCCTAAATAGATAAAAAGTCATTTAAAACTATTAGAAATAGATGGTTCAAACATAATAGTGACACTGAATATTTAAAAGATACTCTGTATATTTAAAAATGGGTTGACTAAAAAATGGGAGACTTTTTATGGAAAAGATGTTAATCGTGTAAAAATTACTAAATATTTAAAAATGGCAAACCTCAAAATCTGAATTAAGACCATGGGGGATGAGGGTTTTAAAGGTATATATGAATTTCATTTCTTCTTTCCCTAATGTTTTAATGTAATTACCCCCTCTCCAATCCCTTTTTACTTCTTTAATTGCACAGAAGAACAAGTTCTCCGGATTTTGGTTATGAATATCCTTAAAATGTTGCGATACGCTGTGTGTTTCCAGGCCATTTTTAATGTTGCGGATGTGTTCGGCAATTCTAGTTTTTAAAGGTCTGATGGTTCTCCCCACATACAGCAGATTACAAGGACATTTTAAAATATATATAATACCTTTGGAGTGACACGTGAGGTGGTCTTTGACAATATATGGTTTCTGAATGATACCTTCTAAATCTTCAAGGTGTCTCCTTGTCTGTTTCGTTATTCTGCATGGGAGGCATGTACCGCAACCATAAAATCCTTTAAGATCCTGAATAAAATGTTTGGGTTTTGTAGGGTTTAGGTGACTCTTGACTAATATATTTTTAACATTTCTGGCTCCTCTATATGTAATCCTAGGTTTTGGTGGTAAAATTTTGTGTAAAATAGGGTCGTCTTTTAGTAGGTGCCAATATTTATTTATAGTCTTATGTATACGCTTGTTATGTCCGTTGAAATTACAGATAAAGGGAACTTCGTTAGTATCAGTTCTCGTTCTCTTTGGTTTATATTGTATAAGTTGATTCCATTTTAATTTACCTACATCTTCTAAATCTTGATTCAAGGTGGTTTTGTTATATCCCTTTTCCATGAACTGCTGTTTAATGTAGTGGGCCTGTTCTAAATAATCGCTATCTAATTTGCAATTGCGGCGAATTCTTAAAAATTGGCTCCTAGGGGCATTCTGTAGCCAAGGGTTATGATGGCAACTACTGGTATCGATATAACTATTGGCGTCCACTGGTTTGAAATAATTTTTGGTGACTATCATGGCATCTTGAATTCTGATGTCGAGATCTAAAAAATTAATGTGGTGGGTACTATAGGTGCTAGTTAAATTGATACCATAGTCGTTAGTATTGAGGTATGCAATAAATTCTATTAAGGTCTCTGTAGTGCCGGTCCATATAAAAAAGATATCATCTATGAAACGGCAATAGGACACCAAACTCGCCCCCCATGGATGCCCTTGAAGTACAGATGCCTCTTCCCAGAATGACATGAAGAGGTTGGCATAGCTTGGGGCGAATTTGGTGCCCATCGCCGTTCCACAGATTTGCAGATAAAAAGTGTTCTCAAACCAAAAATAATTGTGGGTTAAAATAAGTAAAATACCTTCTAAAATGTATTGGATTTGTTCTTCTTTAAAATCAGATTGTGGAACGCGGAAGTAAAAACGCCACGATTGAATAATTGAGCCGGGAAAACGGCGCGAAATTTGTACTACAAAGGAAGAACACCCACAGCAAGAATCTACAGCAACTGAGGAAGCCTCATCAAGAGGAGAAACGCGTTGTGCTACTAGAGACTATCTCTATAAGACTGCCTACAACTGTAAGGTCTTATTTTTTATATTTTACTTGTGCACTTTATTAATAAAGCACTTTATACTATTTGTACCAACCAGTGAGAGGACATCATTCTATTTATTACCTCCTGTACTGATTTGTACTATCACCTCCTGTACTAACCTGTGAGAGGACATCATATTACCCATCACCTTCAGGCAGCATAAAGAAGGGAGTGGGAACCTTAATCCCACAACGCTGGAAGATTGAGCCTTATTCCATAGGCTCTCGCTTTGTGAGTTTATTTTCACACATTTCCCTGATATTTATAGAACATTCAGACAATATTGCACTATGATGTGTCCTTCTGTGTTTTATCTCTAGGGTATCTATTTTTAATAAGAAGAAATCCCATTTTAATTGTTATCTATTGTAAACAAGAAGAAACTCCACCTTACATTGTATGTAGATGTCCTGATATGTGTGTAAGGAATGCATTGTGTGAATCTGTGTTTGTATGTGTAAGGGCTGCAATGTGTGTTTCTGTGTATGTACGGGATGCAGTGTGTGCGTCTGTAAGGGGTGCATTGAGTGTGTGTAAGGGGTGCATTGAGTGTGTGTAAGGAATGAATTGTGTGTTTCTGTGTGTGTAAGGGATGCATTGTATGTAAGGGTTGAATTGCTGTGTGTGTGTGTCTGTGTGTGTAATGCATTGTGTGTTTTTCTGTGTGCAAGGGGTGCATTGTGTGTTTGTGATGGATGTCAATCTCTCCCCGCCTCCCTTGTCACTCTCTTCTCCCCCTCTCCCTCCCTCGTCACTCTCTTCTCTCCCCCCCTCATCACTCTCTTCTCTCCCCCCCTTGTCCCTCTCTTCTCTCCCCCCTTGTCCCTCTCTTCTCCCACCTTGTCCCTCTCTTCTCCCCCCCTTGTCCCTCTCTTCTCCCCCCTTGTCCCTCTCTTCTCCCCCTCTTGTCCCTCTCTTCTCCCCCCTCCCTTGTCACTCTCTTCTCCCCTGCATGTCCCTCTCTTCTCCCCCCTCCCTTGTCACTCTCTTCTCCCCTCCCCACTCTCATTACCCCTCCTAACCCCGTCAATTACTTCCCCCCCACCTTGTCAATTTATTCCCCCCCCTTTCAATTTATTCCCCCCACCCTGCCTGTCCATTTATTCCCCCACCCTCCCTGTCCACTTATCCCCCCTCCCTGTCCATTATTCCCCCCCTCCCTGTCCATTTATTCCCCCCTGTCCATTTATTCCCCCCCCTCTCCATTTATTTCTCCTCCCCCCTCCCTCTCCATTTATTTCCCCCCTCCCTCCCTCTCCATTTATTTATCCTGCCCCCCCTCCCCCTCTCCATTTATTCCCCCCCTCCCTCTCCATTTATTTCTCCTCCCCCCTCCCTCTCCATTTATTTCCCCCCTCCCTCCCTCTCCATTTATCCCCCCTCCCTCCCTCTCCATTTATTTCTCCTGCCCCCCTCCCCCCTCTCCATTTATTCCCCCCCTCTCCATTTATTTCTCCCCCCTCCCTCTCCATTTATTTCTCCCCCCCCCTCCCTCTCCATTTATTTCTCCCCCCTCCATTTATTTCTCCCCCCTCCATTTATTTCACCCCCCCTCCCTCCCTCTCCATTTATTTCTCCCCCCTCCATTTATTTCTCCCCCCTCCATTTATTTCACCCCCCCTCCCGCCCTCTCCATTTATTTCCCCCCCTCCCTTTATTCCCCCCACCCTCCCCTACCTATGCTGTAGCGTGGCCGAGCTCTGTACTGTCCGCGGGTACAGGGAGCTTTTGTTTCCTGTACCCGGCCGGACTAAAAGGAAGTGAACACTCAGTGACAAATGCTCCCTGTACCGGCGGTCATACAGGGCTCGGCCACGCTACAGTGAGGGAGTGACAGGAGGGAGCGCTGAGCGCTTCCCTCCTGTCAGCTCCTCTCTTCATGCTGCGCCCGGGCGGTGCGCCCTTATGGACGCACCAGCCCGGGCAAAGCTGCAGCCACCTGAGGCGCTCTACAGAGCGCTCGGGCGGCTGCAGCATTAGGGGGCGCCCTAGGCGGCTGCCTAGTCCGCCTTAATGGTAGCGCTGGCCCTGGATGCATCTTACCGGGCACTAAAGTGGTACGCCACCCAGCACAACCCCTGGATGACTAACCACTATCTGCCGGAGGGAGAGGATTATAATAGCCCAGGCTTACTGTGGGAGGCCTTTGAGGAGGGCGATGACTTTGGATGCCCCGCAAAATATCGGTTCTGGGACATCCACAACATCAGGGAAACCCTGCTGGATCTTCCCCGAGCAGACGACCTGGGGCCAGACCTGATTCACCTGGTCACAATGGAGTGGGAGCTAGAGCAGAGCTACCGATGTCTGCTCAGCCTAACACAGCCACCAGGTATACCACCAGGAGTAGGAACAGGCGGTCCTGCTCCCCAGCGGCAGTGCATCGCACAGGTAGAGGAGACAACCGGTCTCTCTTCCCAGCGGCAGCCTGAGTTCCAGGAGGAGGTGATGGTGGATCCCTCCACCGTACAGAAACCAGCGTCCTGGGGAGGGGAGGCAACCGGCCTCCCTCTCCTCCACCAGCCAGAGGTACCTGAGGTAGTGGACCTCATAGATTTGCCCTGGATGGCAGGTGGAGATGGGACCGAGGTCTCTCCACCGGCCCTACAGGGATGCTGGGTACCTGGCCCAGATCCCCAGCGGCAGTGTAAAGTGCAGGGAGATGAGAGCAGGGTCCTCCCTCCCCAGCGGCAGGCTGAGTTACAGGGGGCAGAGGTAGTAGTTCCTGCCCTCCAGCAGCAGAGTGATATGCCGGGAAGGCAGTGTGAAGTCCAGGGAGAGGAGAGCAGTGTCCTCCCTCCCCAGCAGCAGCATAATTTTTTGGGAATTGGGAGCCCAGTCTCCATTCCCCAGCGGCAGAGTATCCTACAGGGAATAGAGAGCCCAGTCTCCTTTCTCCAGCATCAGGACTCTGTATTAGGAGCAGAGACAGTCGGTCTCCCTCCCCCGTGGCTGGAAGTATATATGGGAGAGGAGCTTGTTACCCCCTCTCCCCAGCGGAAGCTTAACATACCAGGGGGAGACAGTAAGCCCCACACCTGTGCAGATGGGACCGTGGTCTCTGCACTTCCGGCCCAGGGGGTAGGGACGGTCGGTCCTGCCCCCCCCCCGACAGGGCTGTTTAGCCAAAGGGGAGACAGTCGGTCTCCAGCAGCAGAGCTGTGTAACTAAAGGGGAGACAGTCGGTCTCCAGCAGCAGAGCGGTGCAGCTAAAGGGGAGACAGTCGGTCTCCAGCAACCAGGCTTCAACCAGACTACTCCCGTGGTAGTTCTGGCATCCGGGCAGAGTACCACTGGTCTCTGCCCACTCAGCAACCCACCAAGGCAGCCTACCAGTCTACCACACAGCCATGGTGAGGCATCTGGACATGGACAAATTTCTCCTCTACCCAGGTGTAGTAACCAGTTATTGTGGGTGGGCTGTATTGCTGTTTCTGTTTTGTGGGTGGGCTGCTGGACTAACAAGGGCACTGACCGGCAGGAGGTCAGATACCCTGTTAGTCTGTTTGGAAAAGGGGACAGATGTGATGAGAGCAATCTCGCCACATTGCATTGGAGAAACCTGGCTGCCCGCCTCCTGCCTTTGGACTATGGCCCTGGGAAATTGGGCCCTTTAAAAACAGTATTCGGCCATACCAGAGTGTATGTCACTCATTCTGGCCCTTTAAATACAGTGGGGTCATTCAGTACTTGCCCTGTGTGAACGGTGATACCCCAGATAGCTATGCCATGGAGCCCATGGAGTTTTGTGTGCCAGTAAATCAGTCTTGTTCCAGCATTAAGCCTTGGCTCATGTGTGGATTATTTGGCGAGACCAGCAAGTTATTACTCTGTGGATTACTTGGTGATTTTATTTTATGGGAAGAAGGGAATGCTTGACGGAGTAACGGATTGTACCGTCACATTCACTAAATGCCAAACATTGTTATATAGGGGAATATTCAGTAAATAAGGATAAGGTGGGGGACCTACTGTCCTTCCCCCCGGCCCCCACCCCTGCGCGGTGGGTGGGGGGCATAAATCACAATGGGGGGGACCTACTGTCCTCCCCCCCGCCCCCACCCGAGAGCGGTGGGTGGGGGCCATAAAGATAATGAGGGGGGGACCTACTGTATGATGTTGTATCGATCAGGTAGTGTAAGGGTTACGCCCGCTTCACAGTGACAGACCAAACTCCCCGTTTAACGCACCGCAAACAACCGCAAACAGTCCATTTGCACAAGGTTGGATACCAAGCTAGCCATGTCCCATCCTCACTGATGTCATTGAAGGTCTCTTCCTCCACCCAGCCACATACAACACCAAGGGTCCCCGAAAGATGACAACAAGACCCCTGGGACGCCTGCTGTGTTTTGTCTTCCACCTCCTCAAAGCCACCTTCCTCCTCTGACTCCTCTTCTTCAGACTCCTCTCTCTGCGTTGCCTCTCTCTGCGTTATTATAAGGTATGTTAAGTAGTACTATTTTTATCAGTTTAATACCTGTTGCGTCTCCTATCAGTGGATGTGTATATTGCAGCGATTTTTGGAACAGGGAGATGGAAAAAGATGCTTGGTCGGTCCTCCTACTTCAAATTTGGGGCACTGCGCGTGCAATCTAATGTGCCACCAGATAGGAGTGGTGTGTTAAGTAGTACTATTCTTATCAGTTTAATACCTGTTGCGTCTCCTATCAGTGGACGTGTATATGGCAGCGATTTTTGGAACAGGGAGATGGAAAAAGATGCTTGGTCGGTCCTCCTACTTCAAATTTGGGGCACTGCGCGTGCAATCTAATGTGCCACCAGATAGGAGTGGTGTGTTAAGTAGTACTATTCTTATCAGTTTAATACCTGTTGCGTCTCCTATCAGTGGACGTGTATATGGCAGCGATTTTTGGAACCGCACACCTGGGACCCGAGCAAGGTCACCTCGTTCAACAGGCTACAACATTTGTCCCTGGAAACCTAGCCTGGACATCATGCACAACTTGAATGGAAAATGGGACTAACAGGTCAACCCTGCTTACGGAGACTCTCTATCCTGACAACCCCGACCCACACGTGTTGTATAGAGAAAGCATGCGAATCTAGAACAATGCCCAAGAAACCGCTTTCACTCATGTATGCAATTCTAAATAATCCTACCCAACAGCCACCACCGCAGCGAGACAAATTCAGAGAGGCATGGCATAAGGATTTGAGTACAGTCTTCTCAGAAGAACAATGGAACCAAGCCTTCATAGCCCATAAAGGTAGATCCAGATGCGCATCCCACCTAGAGCTAATGCGCAAGATACAATATAGGTGGTACTTGGTACCAACTAGACTAGCGACCATATATCCCAACACCTCGAGACTTTGCTGGAGATGTTTAATAGAGTAGGGCACAATGCTCCACATCTGGTGGGCCTGCTCGGCCATCAGAGGATACTGGAAGGCAGTTGAGGGGGTGATACAAGGGGCACTGGTCACGAGAACCAACCTGAGACCAGAAAATGCCCTACTCTTCATCTCGATTGACCCATTCCCAAAAGCACATGCCGACCTAACATATCATATTTTGATTGCTGCCAACTTATTAATAGCCAGAGGGTGGAAACAACAACAGCCACCGGAGAGATCTAGCCTTCTCCAACAGATCTCCCTAAACCTAGCATATGAAACAAAAACCTGCCAGCGGCTACACCCCCCATACCACATAGTGGAAGCCAGGAACATATGGGAGGCGTATCTGAGGAAGGAGGAGGAGGAGGGGGTCGTGTTAGAACAATAACATATCACATATTTATATACACGAAGGATGAATAGTACCACTCCTAAGACCTAACTGCTCTGACGCAGAGAGACAACGACTCCAAACACCATGGTACAACAGTCAACATTGAGGTATACCAAGCTGAGGTTAAACAATCTACAGGGCATAACGGAACAAACACCCACATTGTACATAGTTAAGTAGTTAGATAAGGGAATAGACCCGGTGACCGCACACAGCGTGCTAACTAAGAAGGAGACAAAGGGAGATGAGGGGCTTCCGACGTCTATTTCCCCCGTTCTTCTTCCCCAATCGTAGCCTGTCCCCAGGTTTCCCCCTTCCCATACCCCGGACCAAACCCAGGTTTAGGAGAGAAAGACAACCCTGACATGGTACTAGACCGAAGGCACAAGGGCAGCGGAAAAACTCCCACGAGAATGAATATCCAGTTTGCTCTTGAATGTATAAGATGTGAATAAGATCGATGTACCTTAACCGCTTACCCTCCCTTTTTTCCTTTCTGTATCCCGAACAAGTTCTCTGATAAAATAAAAATTGTCAGATTCATGTTCTTGTGCCCCACAGTTCAAATTAACATTCAAATGACAATTCATGACAGATCACACAAGTGAATAGCCCTGCCAACGTAGTCTGAGAATTGTTTTGTTATCTAAGAAGAAATAGAAATGCAAGAGCAGAATAGAGACTGTTCCCCGTCCTCAGAGACCGTGATACACACTGACACAGAGCAGAATAGAGACTGTTCCCCATCCTCAAAGCCCCTGATACACACTGACAAAGAGCAGAATAGAGACTGTTCCCCCTACATAGGGTCACTTGGCAGATATGGATTGACACCTGTCCTCAAAGCCCCTGATACACACTGACACAGAGCAGAATAGAGACTGTTCCCCGTCCTCAGAGACCATGATACACACTGACAAAGAGCAGAATAGAGACTGTTCCCCCTACATAGGGTCACTTGGCAGATATGGATTGACACCTGTCCTCAAAGCCCCTGATACACACTGACACAGAGCAGAATAGAGACTGTTCCCCGTCCTCAGAGACCATGATACACACTGCTGTAGCAGCGGCCAGAAAAATTGATGTTTGTTTCACAGGCAGAAAGTGCCCTAAAACATGGCAGCTTGAACCCTAGTTGGTGGCGGATAAGTCACGCAAGTCAACCGGCATTCAGAGCTAAAATACAGCAGCGTGTGGACCATTTTTAGCCCAAGGCAGCTCATCTCATCAGGCCTTTTTTAATTGAATGTATCGCCCAGTGTCCGTCCCTTCGGGATCCATCCCTCATTCATCTTAATAAAGGTGAGGTAATCTATACTTTTTTGACCTAGGCGACTTCTCTTCTCAGTGACAATACCTCCTGCTGCACTGAAGGTCCTTTCTGACAGGACACTTGAAGCGGGGCAGGCCAGAAGTTCTATCGCAAATTGGGATAGCTCAGGCCACAGGTCAAGCCTGCACACCCAGTAGTCAAGGGGTTCATCGCTCCTCAGAGTGTCGATATCTGCAGTTAAGGCGAGGTAGTCTGCTACCTGTCGGTCGAGTCGCTCTCTGAGGGTGGATCCCGGAGGGCTGTGGCGATGCGTAGGACTTAAAAAGGTCCGCATGTCCTCCATCAACAACACGTCTTTAAAGCGTCCTGTCCTTGCCGGCGTGGTCGTGGGAGGAGGAGGAGGAGGATGACTTCCACCTCTCCCCCTGTTAGATTCCCGTTGTGCTGTGACATCACCCTTATACGCTGTGTAAAGCATACTTTTTAATTTATTTTGCAAATGCTGCATCCTTTCCGACTTGTTGTAATTGGGTAACATTTCCGCCACTTTCTGCTTATACCGGGGGTCTAGTAGCGTGGACACCCAGTACAGGTCGTTCTCCTTCAGCCTTTTTATACGAGGGTCCCTCAACAGGCACGACAGCATGAAAGACCCCATTTGCACAAGGTTGGATGCCAAGCTACTCATTTCCTCCTCCTCACTGATGTCAATGAAGGTATGTTCTTCCCCCCAGCCACGTACAACACCACGGGTACCAGATAGGTGACAATGAGCACCCTGGAATGCCTGTTGTGGTTGGTCTTCCTCCTCCTCCTCCTCAAAGCCACATTCCTCCTCTGACTCCTCTTCCTCACAATCCTCTTCCAGCGTTGCCGCAGGTCCAGAAAGCGATGCTGATAAGGCTGTTTCTGGTGGTGATGGTGACCACAACTCTTCCTCTTCCTCTTCACGCTCATCTACGGCCTGATCCAGCACTCTTCGCAGGGCACGCTCCAGGAAGAAAACAAATGGTATGATGTTGCTGATGGTGCCTTCGGTGCGACTGACTAGGTTTGTCACCGCCTCAAAAGGACGCATGAGCCTACAGGCATTGCGCATGAGCGTCCAGTAACGTGGCAAAAAAATTCCCAGCTCCCCAGAGGCTGTCCTAGCACCCCGGTCATACAAATATTCATTAGAAGCTTTTTCTTGTTGGAGCAGGCGGTCGAACATTAGGAGTGTTGAATTCCAACGTGTCGGGCTGTCGCAAATCAAGCGCCTCACTGGCATGTTGTTTCGCCACTGGATATTGGCAAAGTGAGCCATGGCCGTGTAGGAACGCCTGAAATGGCCACACACCTTCCTGGCCTGCTTCAGAACGTCCTGTAAGCCTGTGTACTTATGCACAAAGCGTTGTACGATCAGATTACACACATGTGCCATGCACGGCACATGTGTCAACTTGCCCAACTTCAATGACACTAACAAATTTTTTCCGTTGTCACAAACCACTTTGCCGATATCCAGTTGCTGCGGAGTCAGCCACTTTTCCACCTGTGCGTTCAGGGCGGACAGGAGTGCTTGTCCGGTGTGACTCTCTGCTTTCAAGCAAGTCAAACCCAAGACGGCGTGACACTGCCGTATCCGGGATGTGGAATAGTACCTGGGGAGCTGGGGGGGTGCCGTTGATGTGGAGCAAGACGCAGCAGCAGAAGAGGACTCAGCCGAGGAGGTTATGGAAGAGGATGGAGTAGGAGGAGTAGAGGAGGTGGCAGCAGGATTGCCTGCAAGTCGTGGCGGTGTCACCAACTCCTCTGCAGAGCCATGCATTCCATGCTTGGCAGCAGTCAGCAGGTTTACCCAATGCGCAGTGCAGGGGATATACCTGCCCTGACCATGCTTTGCAGACCAGGTATCAGTGGTCAGATGGACCCTTGCCCCAACACTGTGTGCCAGACATGCCATTACTTCCTTTTGCACAAACGAGTACAGGTTGGGGATTGCCTTTTGTGAAAATAGCTACAAAATTTTGAACGCCTCAGACTCCTCCAGCTTGTATGGTAAAAGCTGGCGGGCTAATAGTTCGGACAAGCCAGCTGTCAGACGCTGGGCAAGGGGGTGACTTTCTGACATTGGCTTCTTATGCTCAAACATGTCCTTGACAGACACATGACTGTGGGCAGATGAGCGGGAACTGCTCAAGGCGGGAGACGGAGTGGCGGATGGTTAAGAGGGGGCAAGGAGGACAGCAGTGGTTGACGTGGCTGAAGATGCTGGACCAGGAGGAGGATGGTGGCTTAGAGTAGGGGTGCTGCTTGTACTCATGTGTTGATCCCATAGCAAAGCAGTTGTACCTAGGTGGGTGTTGGACTTCCCACGACTCAGTTTCTTTTGGCACAGGTTGCAAATGGCATCGCTGTTGTCAGAGGCAGACACACAAAAAAAATTCCACACTGCTGAGCTCTGCAATGACGGCATTCTGGTGGTGGACACAGCATGCGTTGATTGGCGTGCTGTCGGGCTGACCCCGGGTGCCAATGCATGCTGTCTGACTGTGCCACTAGCTCCTTGCGACGACCTCCCCCTGCTTCCAACTCGTCTCCTCCTCCTCTCTGTCTCCCCATCTGAACTTTCGCCCTGTTCTTCTTCTTGCCGAGCGGGCACCCACGTGACATCCATGGACACATCGTCATCATCAACCGCTTCACTTGTATCTGACAACTCAGCAAAGGAAGCAGAAGCGGGTACAACATCATCATCATCACACCGTACGTCCATGTGTGTAATGCTGCCTGCCTGAGACATATCCCTGTTATCTACATCCTATGGCAATAATGGTTGCGCATCACTCATTTCTTCAAACAGATGTGTGAATAACTCCTCTGCATACCAAGTAAAGCGGCTGTGGTGCTAGTTTTGGTGGTGGCGGCAGGCGGGTGAGTGGTATCTTGAGAGGTGCCTGAAGCTAAGCTGGAGGAGGATGGTGCGTCAAGGTTCCGAGCAGAGGCTGTAGAAGATTGGGTGTCCTGTGTTAGCCAGTCAACTATGTCCTTTAGAACTTTTCAAGTGCCCATTATTCTAGGGCCAAAGGGAATCACTGCACCACGACCACGATGGCCCCTGCGGGGTGGCCTGCCTCTGCCTGTCATTTTTTGGGCGATTAGTGGTACTATGCGTGCAAGCTACTGTGAGACCAGATATGAGTGGCAATGTGCAATGGCAGAGGTCTGCAGAGTACACGCTGTAGGCCTGACACACACTTATGAAGGACACTTACTGCTATTATATTACAGTCAAAAACTTTTTTGGTTTCAAATGCAAGCTATTGTGACACCAGATATGAGTGGCACTGTGCACTGGCAGAGGTTGGCAGAGTACACGCTGTAGGCCTGACAACCGCTTGAAGAAAACTAACTGCTCTGCAATCTATTACAGTGAAAAAAGTTTTTTGGTTTTAAATGCACGCTATAGAGACACCAGATATGAGTGGCAAATTACACTTGCTGAGGTTGGCAGAGCACACGCTGAAGGCCTGACACCCAGACGCTTGCAGACAACTAACTGCTATTCGCTTACAGTGAAACACTTTTTTTGTTTTTAAAGGCACGCTATAGTCACACCAGATATGAGTGGTGGCACTGGGCAAATGGGCACAGTATCCACTGAGCCTGACACAGAAGCTGGCAGACAACTAACTGCTCTTCAATCTATTACAGTGAAAAAAGTTTTTGGGTTTTTAATGCACGCTATAGAGACACCAGATATGAGTGGCAAATTACACTTGCTGAGGTTGGCAGAGCACACGCTGAAGGGCTGACACCCAGACGCTTGCAGACAACTAACTGCTATTAGCTTACAGTGAAACACGTTTTTTGTTTTTAAAGGCACGCTATAGTCACACCAGATATGAGTGGTGGCACTGGGCAAATGGGCACAGTATCCACTGAGCCTGACACAGAAACTGGCAGACAACTAACTGCTCTTCAATCTATTACAGTGAAAAAAGTTTTTGGGTTTTAAATGCAAGCTATAGAGACACCAGATATGAGTGGCAAATTACACTTGCTGAGGTTGGCAGAGCACACGCTGAAGGCCTGACACCCAGACGCTTGCAGACAACTAACTGCAATTCGCTTACAGTGAAACTTTTTTTTGTTTTTAAAGGCACGCTATGGTCACACCAGATATGAGTGGTGGCACTGGGCAAATGGGCACAGTATCCACTGAGCCTGACACAGAAGCTGGCAGGCAACTAACTGCTATTCAATCTATTACAGTGAAACATTTTTTTTTCTTTTTAAATGTCAAGCATAAGCTATTGTGAAAACAGATATGAGTGGTGGCACTGGGCAAATGGGCACAGTATCCACTGAGCCTGACACAGAAGCTGGCAGACAACTAACTGCTCTTCTTCAATCTATTACAGTGAAAAACTTTTTTTGGTTTTAAATGCAAGCTTAATCTATTGTGACACCAGCAGTGAGTGAGTGGTGGCACTGGGCAAATGGGCACAGTATGCACTGTGAGCCTGACACAGAAGCTTGCAGGCAGGCAACTGCAATTACATTACACAACAAAAAAAGCAGACTTATGTTCTAGCCCTAAAAAGGGCTTTTTGGGGTGCTGTTCTTACAGCACAGATCAGATGAGTCCTTCAGGATTGTAGTGGACACTGAATACCCTAGCTTAGCTTTCAATTTCCCTATCTAATTAGCAGCAGCTACACTTTCCCTCCTCTCACTGAGCATGCAGCTTCAGAATGAATCTAAAATGGATGCTGGGAGGGAGGTGGGAGGGTGTGGAAGGGAGGGTCTGCTGCTGATTTGCTGGAATGTGTCTGCTGACCGTGAGGCACAGGGTCAAAGTTTGCTCAATGATGACGAATAGGGGGCAGATCGAACCGCCCATGTGTTCGCCTGCGGTGGCGAACGCGAACACGCTATGTTCGCCAGGAACTATTCGCCAGTGAACAGTTCGGTACATCACTAGTGTCACAATAGCGTGCCTTTACAAAGAAAAAACTTTTTTCACTGTTATAGATTGAATAGCAGTTACTTGTCTTCAAGTGGGTGTGTCAGGCCTACAGCGTGTACTCTGCAGACCTCTGACATTGCACATTGCCACTCATATCTTGTGTCACAATAGCGTGCATTTAAAACCAAAACACTTTTTTCACCGTTATAGATTGAATAGCAGTTACTTGTCTTTAAGCAGGTGTGTCAGGCCTACAGCGTGTACTCTGCAGACCTCTGCCATTGCACATTGCCACTCATATCTGGTGTCACAATAGCGTGCATTTAAAACCAAAAAACTTTTTTCACTGTTATAGATTGAATAGCAGTTAGTTGTCTTCAAGCAGGTGTGTCAGGCCTACAGCGTGTACTCTGCAGACCTCTGCCAGTGCACATTGCCACTCATATCTGGTGTCACAATAACGTGCATTTAAAACCAAAAAACTTTTTTCACTGTTATAGATTGAATAGCAGTTAGTTGTCTTCAAGCGGGTGTGTCAGGCCTACAGCGTGTACTCTGCCAACCTCTGCCACTGCACAGTGCCACTCATATATGGTCTATGTCTCAGACAGGCAGCATTACACACATGGACGTACGGTGTGATGATGATGATGTTGTACCCGCTGCTGCTTCCTTTGCTGAGTTGTCAGATACAAGTGAAGCGGTTGATGATGACGATGTGTCCATGGATGTCACGTGGGTGCCCGTTAGAAGAGAAGAAGAACAGGGGGAAAGTACAGATGGGGAGACAGAGAGGAGGAGGAGACGAGTTGGAAGCAGGGGGAGGTCGTCGCAAGGAGCTAGTGGCATATTCAGACAGCATGCATCGGCACTCGGGGTCAGCCCGACAGCACGCCAATTAACGCATGCTGTGTCCACTACCAGAATGCCGTCATTGCAGAGCTCAGCAGTGTAGCATTTTTTTTGTGTGTCTGCCTCTGACAACAGCGATGCCATTTGCAACCTGTGCCAAAAGAAACTGAGTAGTGGGAAGTCCAACACCCACCTAGATACAATTGCTTTGCGTAGGCACATGATCGCACATCACAAACGCCTATGGGATCAACACATGAGTACAAGCAGCACACAAACTCAAAGCCGCCATCCTCCTCATGGTCCAGCATCTTCAGCCACGTCAACCACTGCTGTCCTCCTTGCCCCCTCTCAACCATCCGCCACTCCGTCTCTCGCCTTGAGCAGTTCCTGCTCATCTGCCCACAGTCAGGTGTCTGTCAAGGACATGTTTGAGCATAAGAAGCCAATGTCACAAAGTCACCCCCTTGCCCAGCGTCTGACAGTTGGCTTGTCCGAACTATTAGCCCGCCAGCATTTTTCGTTGATATGCATTTTTATTTCTTCTTAGATAACAAAAAAATTCTGAGACGACATTGGCAGGGCTATTCACTTGTGTGATCTGTCATGAATTGTAATTTGAATGTTAATTTGAACTGTGGGGCACAAGAACTTGAATCGAAAACATCTTTAAGCCAACTATGTTTTCACTAAGCTTAGTGAATAACTAACATTAACGAGTCGGATTAAACGCACTCTGCACTCGAGGTATGATCTGTTTAAATGACCCCACTCGGGCCCTAAATGGTAAAACGTTTCACATGGGCATACGAAAGGTAGACATGGCAATTAAAATCAGAAAATATGTCAAACATTTTTAGACATACTGGAAATTAGTACACCAATACCATTAAGCACTGTACTTTCTGTACTTTCAGGATTCATGTTTGCACGTTTTTTTAAAGAATTTGCCAGGAATCTATTTTTGAAGTTGGTCCCCTCCTCTTGACATGATCAATCACCTGAGAGTCTCCGTAAGCAGGGTTGACCTGTTAGTCCCGTTTTCCATTCAAGTTGTGCATGATGTCCCGGCTAGGTTTCTAGGGACAAATGTTGGATCCTCGGCGTTGCCCCAATATGGAGGGAGCATGGAGTTTGTTGGAGGCTTCGATGTGAGTAGCGAGTCCGGGGGGAGACCCAGTTGCCCGAGGATTCCCTCTGCCTCCTGCATGTTGCGTACGGTATGCCTGGCGTACGCATGGCGACTTCTCGCTTCAGTAGTTAGGACACGCCCCCCTAGGCCGCCAGCTTTTACCATACAAGTTGGTGGAGTCTGAGGCGTTCAAAAAATTTGTAGCTATTGGGACACCGCAAAGGAAGGTACCCGGACGAAATTTATTTTCAAAAAAGGCAATCCCCAACCTGTACTCGATTGTGCAAAAGGAAGTAATGGCATGTCTGGCACACAGTGTTGGGGCAAGGGTCCATCTGACCACTGATACCTGGTCTGCAAAGCATGGTCAGGGCAGGTGTATCAACTACACTGCGCATTGGGTAAACCTGCTGACGGCTGCCAAGCATGGAATGCGTGGCTCTGCAGAGGAGTTGGTGACACCGCCACGACTTGCAGGCAGGCCTACTGCCACCTCCTCTACTCCTCCTACTCCATCCTCTTCCATAAGCTCCTCAGCTGAGTCCTCTTCTACTGCTGCGTCTTGCTCCACATCAACGGCACCCCCCCCGCTCCCCAGGTGCTATTCCACATCCCTATTCTGCAGTGTGTCAGTGTGTATCATGGTCTCTGAGGACAGGTGTGAATCCATATCTGCCAAGTGACCCTATGTATGGGGTAACAGTCTCTATCCTGCTCTGTGTCAGTGTGTATCATGGTCTCTGAGGACAGGTGTTAATCCATATCTGCCAAGTGACCCAATGTAGGGGGAACAGTCTCTATTCTGCTCTGTGTCAGTGTGTATCATGGGCTCTAAGGACAGGTGTCAATCCATACCTGCCAAGTGACCCTATTGTAACGGATCACCTGGCACCCCGACTGGGTACCTCCGTTGATGGATGCTCCTAGCACTTCTTGAGGATTCCAAGCACTCTAGCCGACAACAGAACCACCGCAGGACGAACCTCTCTCCCTTCCAGAGCAAAGCAGGAACGAGCTCTTAAAAGAGCTTAGGAGTGATTATAGCAAGGGAATATGCAGAGCATAGCAATCCCTTGTAGCAGATTCCCCCAATAAGAGACAGGACTCCAAATTGAGGGTGAAGTAGAACTGACAAAATCTTTATTTTACTTGGGACTAGCCCATTTGGTCATTACATTAACATTGCTGTGAAAACTCAATAAAATTACAAACAGTCAAATCATAGCAGGCAACATTCAGTGACTTATTATAACATAATTACATATTTATAAATAGGTGGGGAAGACCATAATTAACACAAATGTCTCTCCTGCATGCAGAATTAGCGATATGCAAATCTACCCGAATATGCAAATTACCAGTCTTGCTATTCAGGTAGTGCATATTACTGTTGCTACCAACAGAGGGCACTACACAAGCTCCATAGCCAAATCCACCTAAGGGGTAGCAATCCTCAGCAGTACAGGAGAGCAGGCAATACATCTCAGGGGCCATAGTCACATGGCAGGAGGCTGGCAATCAGTCTTCTCCAATGCCCAGTGGCAAGGCTGGTACCGCCACATTTCTCCCCTTTTCCAAACAGACTAACAGGGTATCTGACCTCCTGCCGGTCAGTGCCCTGGTAAGTCCAGCAACCCACCCACAAAGCACAAACAGTAATACAGCCTACCCACAATACATGGTTACTACACCTGGGTAAAAGATTAGCTCGTCCATGTCCAGGTGCCTCAACAAGGCTGTGTGGGGTACTGATAGGCTGCCTTGGTGGGTTGCTGAGTGCCAGCGCTACCACGGGAGTAGCCTGGTTGGAGCCATGCTGAAAAGAAGAGTTGGTAGGCTCCTCTCTCGGGATCTGGGGCTGCTGCTGGAGGGGGAGACCGACTGTCTCCCCTTTGGTTACATAGTCCTGCTGCTGGAGGGGGAGACCGACTGTCTCCCCTTTGGCTAAACAGCCCTGCTGCTGGTGGACAGGACCGACTGTCCCTACCCCTAGTGGTGCATGTGCAGAGACCACGGTCCCATCTGCACTGTTGTGGAGCTTACTGTCTCCCCTTGGTGGGTTAAGCTGCTGCTGGGGAGAGGGGGTAACAAGCTCCTCTCCCATACATACTTTCAGCTGCTGGGGAGAGGGGGTAAAAAGCTCCTCTCCCATACATACTTTCAGCCGCTGGGGAGAGAGACTAACTGTCTCCTCTCCTAATGACACACACTGCTGCTGGGGAGGAAGGACGACACCTTCAGCTCCCTGTAACACACACTGCCGCTGGGGAGGAAGGACTGCACCTTCGGCTCCCTGAGACTCACTGGACTGCTGGGGAGAGGGACCAACTGTCTCCTCTCCTAAGGACACACACTGCCGCTTGGGAGGAAGGACTGCACCTTCGGCTCCCTGAGACTCACTGGACTGCTGGGAAGAGGGACCAACTGTCTCCTCTCCTAAGGACACACACTGCCGCTGGGGAGGAAGGACGGCACCTTCAGCTCCCTGGGATACATACTGCCGCTGGGGATCTGGGCCGACTGCCCAGCATCCCTGTAGGGCCGGTAGAGAGACCTCGGTCCCATCTCCACCTGCCAGCTGGGTGTCTTCCCAGGACAAGTCAATAAGATCTTCCATCTCTGGTGCTGGTTGGGACATATGTGGTACAGTACCAAGGTCCCCTGATAACAGGCTTGGTTGCTGGGGAGGAAGAACTAAACTCAATGCTTCCGGTGGCATACAGTCAATAAGCCCCATCATGTCAGAGACAGGCGGCGTTATACATTGGAATAGGCAAACATAATCCTGTTCTAGTTCCCACTCCCGGTTGGCAAGAAAAGATAGATCTGGCTGAATGGCATCGATCTCCGGAAGGTCCCAGTTGTCTGCCCGCTCAGCTCGGATGGACCAGAAGCGAGCAATGTCGGTGTCTCCGAACCAGAGACTAGTTTCAATAGTATCCCACAACAAACCAGGGCCATCGTAGTCTTCCCCCTCAATACACTTGTACTCGATCAGCCATGGGTAGAGGTGGTAAGCATGCCACCGCAGGGCCCGATAGGAATCATCCAGCCACACCTCAGTCTCAACTAGCGTCTCCAGTTCGCTTACCCATTCCTCTGAGGGCTGGTTTCCCAATAATGGCATCCGCAGCTCTAGTTGTTCTGCTTGGCGCTGGTTAGTGGTCAGGATTTCCTCGAACCGGAAGGGTCGAATTTCGTCGATGTCCTCCTTCCAGAGATCGGTACGAAGCGCCACCCTCCACTCTGTCTCTTTTTCCTCTGGGATAGGATACTCCATACTGCGCATCACATCCTGTAGTCGCTGCTGGAGCCTGGCATCAAAGGGAGATACTGCACGGCCTTCCATCTCTGAAGTAGTGCTGGTTTTCCCAAGGCTAGGAAGCCATCCCACCGCTGCCACCAATGTAACGGATCACCTGGCACCCCGACTGGGTACCTCCGTTGATGGATGCTCCTAGCACTTCTTGAGGATTCCAAGCACTCTAGCCGACAACAGAACCACCGCAGGACGAACCTCTCTTCCTTCCAGAGCAAAGCAGGAACGAGCTCTTAAAAGAGCTTAGGAGTGATTATAGCAAGGGAATATGCAGAGCATAGCAATCCCTTGTAGCAGATTCCCCCAATAAGAGACAGGACTCCAAATTGAGGGTGAAGTAGAACTGACAAAATCTTTATTTTACTTGGGACTAGCCCATTTGGTCATTACATTAACATTGCTGTGAAAACTCAATAAAATTACAAACAGTCAAATCATAGCAGGCAACATTCAGTGACTTATTATAACATAATTACATATTTATAAATAGGTGGGGAAGACCATAATTAACACAAATGTCTCTCCTGCATGCAGAATTAGCGATATGCAAATCTACCCGAATATGCAAATTACCAGTCTTGCTATTCAGGTAGTGCATATTACTGTTGCTACCAACAGAGGGCACTACACAAGCTCCATAGCCAAATCCACCTAAGGGGTAGCAATCCTCAGCAGTACAGGAGAGCAGGCAATACATCTCAGGGGCCATAGTCACATGGCAGGAGGCTGGCAATCAGTCTTCTCCAATGCCCAGTGGCAAGGCTGGTACCGCCACACCTATGTAGGGGGGACAGTCTCTATTCTGCTCTGTGTCAGTATGTATCATGGGCTCTGAGGACAGGTGTCAATCCATATCTGCCAAGTGACCCTATGTAGGGGGAACAGTCCCTATTCTGCTCTGTGTCAGTGTGTATCAGGGGCTTTGAGGACAGGTGTCAATCCATATCTGCCAAGTGACCCTATGTAGGGGGAACAGTCTCTATTCTGCTCTGTGTCAGTGTAAATCATGGGCTCTGAGGACAGGTGTAAATCCATACCTGCCAAGTGACCCTATGTAGTGGTAACAGTCTCTATTCTGCTCTGTGTCAGTGTGTATCATGGGCTCTGAGGACAGGTGTCAATCCATATCTGCCAAGTGACCCTATGTAGGGGGAACAGTCCCTATTCTGCTCTGTGTCAGTGCGTATCAGGGGATTTGAGGACAGGTGTTAATCCATATCTGCCAAGTGACCCTATGTAGGGGTAACAGTCTCTATTCTGCTCCGTGTCAGTGTGTATCATGGGCTCTGAGGACAGGTGTCAATCCATATCTGCCAAGTGACCCTATGTAAGGGTAACAGTCTCTATTCTGCTCTGTGTCAGTGTGTATCAGGGGCTTTGAGGACAGGTGTCAATCCATATCTGCCAAGTGACCCTATGTAGAGGGAATAGTCCCTATTCTGCTCTGTGTGAGGAGGAGGAACAGGAAATGAGTAGCTCGGCATCCAACCTTGTGCAAATGGGGTCTTTCATGCTGTCGTGCCTGTTGAGGGACCCTTGTATAAAAAGGCTGAAGGAGAACGACCTGTGCTGGGTGTCCACGCTACTAGACCCCCGGAATAAGCAGACAGTGGTGGAAATGTTACCGAATTACAAGTCGGAAAGGATGCAGCATTTGCAAAATAAATTAAAAAAGTATGCTTTACACAGCGTATAAGGGTGATGTCACAGCACAACGGGAATCTAACAGGGGAAGAGGTGGAAGGCATCCTCCTCCTCCCACGACCACGCCATATCTGCCAAGTGACCCTATGTAGGGGGAACAGTCCCTATTCTGCTCTGTGTCAGTGTGTATCAGGGGCTTTGAGGACAGGTGTCAATCCATATCTTCCAAGTGACCCTATGTAGGGGGAACAGTCTCTATTCTGCTCTGTGTCAGTGTGTATCATGGTCTCTGAGGACAGGTGTCAATCCATACCTGCCAAGTGACCCTATGTAGGGGTAACAGTCTCTATTCTGCTCTGTGTCAGTGTGTATCAGGGGCTTTGAGGACAGGTGTCAATCCATTTGTCAAGGTGTCAATATGTCATATGTCAGGTGTCAATCCATATCCATTGCGATTTAAGAATGTTAGGTGATTTCTGCCGTTTATGGATTAAAACCAGACTCTGCATCAACTGTGTAATTTTCCATGGGAGTTTTGCCATGGATCCCCCTCCGGCATGCCACAGTCCAGGTGTTAGTCCCCTTGAAACAACTTTTCCATCACTTTTGTGGCCAGAAAGAGTCCCTGTGGGTTTTAAAATTCGCCTGCCCATTGAAGTCAATGGCGGTTCGCCCGGTTCGCCGGTTCGCGAACGTTTGCGGAAGTTCCCGTTCGCCATTCGAGAACCGAAAATTTTGTGTTCGCGACATCACGAATAGTAACATTATATTAAAGGTCCATTCACAACATTACATATGAGACCTAAAGATCCATTGTCACTTTTGCTTGTTTGCATTTGTTTCAAAGATCTTTTAAAGGTGACATATCTGCTTTCAAAGTTGTACCCAGGGTGGAGCAGTAAGATAAATATTATTACCTAATTATTTTCCTCCGTATTCTGTTTAATTTGCTGACAGCTCTTAGCAGCTTCATGTTTGCCTCTTACAAAATAGGGTGTCTATAGAAGGTCTTGCAAGAAAAAAGGACAAATCGTTTGTGCATAGTTTTTTGGTTTTAAATGCACGCTATAGAGACACCAGATATGAGTGGCAAATTACACTTGCTGAGGTTGGCAGAGCACACGCTGAAGGCCTGACACCCAGACGCTTGCAGACAACTAACTGCTATTAGCTTACAGTGAAACAATTTTTTTGTTTTTAAAGGCACGCTATAGTCACACCAGATATGAGTGGTGGCACTGGGAAAATGGGCACAGTATCCACTGAGCCTGACACAGAAGCTGGCAGGCAACTAACTGCTCTTCAATCTATTACAGTGAAAAAGGTTTTTTGGTTTTAAATGCACGCTATAGAGACACCAGATATGAGTGGCAAATTACACTTGCTGAGGTTGGCAGAGCACACGCTGAAGGCCTGACACCCAGACGCTTGCAGACAACTAACTGCTATTAGCTTACAGTGAAACACTTTTTTTGCTTTTAAAGGCACGCTATAGTCACACCAGATATGAGTGGTGGCACTGGGCAAATGGGCACAGTATCCACTGAGCCTGACACAGAAGCTGGCAGACAACTAACTGCTCTTCAATCTATTACAGTGAAAACAGTTATTTGGTTTTAAATGCACGCTATAGAGACACCAGATATGAGTGGCAAATTACACTTGCTGAGGTTGGCAGAGCACACGCTGAAGACCTGACACCCAGACGCATGAAGACAACTAACTGCTATTAGCTTACAGTGAAACACTTTTTTTGTTTTTAAAGGCACGTTATAGTCACACCAGATATGAGTGGTGGCACTGGGCAAATGGGCACAGTATCCACTGAGCCTGACAAGAAACTGGCAGACAACTAACTGCTCTTCAATCTATTACAGTGAAAAAGGGTTTTTGGTTTTAAATGCACGCTATAGAGACACCAGATATGAGTGGCAAATTACACTTGCTGAGGTTGGCAGAGCACACGCTGAAGGCCTGACACCCAGACGCTTGCAGACAACTAACTGCTATTAGCTTACAGTGAAACACTTTTTTTGTTTTTAAAGGCACACTATAGTCACACCAGATATGAGTGGTGGCACTGGGCAAATGGGCACAGTATCCACTGAGCCTGACACAGAAGCTGGCAGACAACTAACTGCTCTTCTTCAATCTATTACAGTGAAAAACTTTTTTTTGGTTTTAAATGCAAGCTTAAGCTATTGTGACCCCAGCTTTGAGTGAGTGGTGGCACTGGGCAAATGGGCACAGTATGCACTGTGAGCCTGACACAGAAGCTTGCAGGCAGGCAACTGCAATTACATTACACAAAAAAAAAAAAGCAGACTGATGTTCTAACCCTAAAAAGGGCTTTTTGGGGTGCTGTTCTTACAGCAGAGATCAGATGAGTCTTTCAGGATTGTAGTGGACACTGAATACCCTAGCCTAGCTATCAATTTCCCTATCTAATCAGCAGCAGCTACACTTTCCCTCCTCTCACTGAGCATGCAGCTTCAGAATGAATCTAAAATGGATGCTGGGAGGGAGGTGAGAGGGTGTGGAAGGGAGGGTCTGCTGCTGATTTGCTGGAATGTGTCTGCTGACCGTGAGGCACAGGATCAAAGTTTGCTCAATGATGATGAATAGGGGGCGGATCGAACCGCCCATGTGTTCGCCCGCGGCGGCGAACGCGAACACGGTATGTTCGCCAGGAACTATTCGCCAGCGAACAGTTCGGTACATCACTATTTGTGCACATTAGACGTGTACATTAGTTTTCAAATACACTGTGCATACAAATTTTGCCAAATCTATGGGTTGTCTTCATTCTGTAACTCTGAAGTTCCAAATTGACATATCACAAATAAATTAACCAGAAAATGGATGAGCTGTTTTTTTAAAATGTGTAATTCAGAGTTCAGTCATGGCAACAAAAAGAAAAAGCTGATTTTTTTGAGAAAATAAAAACAATTATTGATGGTTGGGGGCAGCAACTAAACACTTAAAGTTATTCATTATAAAAAATAATTAAAAATGACCAATAGAAGGGGAAAAAGGAGGAGCAGTTAAAAAAAATACATTTAAATATGTATATATTATCTATTTAATAAGTATACAATATATACATAAAGGACATACACAATATATACATACAGGACATAACAATCATCTGTTCCTTAGCAAATCTCAAAATTAGGTAAATACAACAACAACATTTATAAAATTGAATGCTTTTATAGTGATTTTTCTATCTTTTTTAATCTTCTATTAATGAAAACTGTGGAGGAGCAGCAGCAGCAGGAGTCATTTTAACTTGAAAAAGGGGGATATTTTCAAAAAAAGTAAAGGAAAAATGTAGAGTGCAATTGAATATCCACTCACCCTGAGAAGAATAAAACTTTCCCATACATTTACTGTGTAGCATGAGTGACTGTCCTTCAGTGTGGAAAAAACAGTAGACATGTGCAATTCGTTTCGGGCCGAATATGTATTCAGACAAATTACGGGCAATTCGGACATTCGCATACTTCCGAATGTCCGAATTGCCAAAGTTCCGAATTGACAAAGTGCCAAATTACCGAGGTCCCGAAGTTCCGAAATTACCGAAGTGCTGAAGTTCCGAAGTTGCCGAAGTTCCGAAGTGCCGAATTGCCGAAGTTCCGAAGCACAGTTTTGCCTAAGTACTAATATACTTACCCAGTGGAAGAAGAAGAATGTTACACTGTATACAATTTTAAATAAAAAGTATACAAACATAGCCAGGATTCAGCTGTAAGCATTTGCAACACTTGCAACAATCAAGTAACATACATTCATATAAAATGTAAGTTACTTGGCCAGTCAATGTAATGACAGGTATGACTAAGTAGATATCTCCCTAATTCCCACGGTATTAGGGAGCTATCTACTAAAAGGCTGAAAGACCTAAATTGGTCTTTCAGCCAAATTTACCAATACTAAGTAAAGATTACTTAGTATTAGTAAATTATTCCCGTACTCGCTATACCACGAGTAGGGGCATGTCTAGTAAACAGTGAGCAGCCTGTGGCTGCTCACTGTAAAAAAAACAAAAACACGTTCCCCTCTCCCCCTCCTAACCTGAAGGGGGGACCTATTGCCCCCCCTCGGTCCCCACTCCTGAATGGCGGGTGGGGGCCCTAAAGTAAAATAAGGGGGGGACATATCGTCCTCCCCCCGACCCCCACCCATAAGCGGTGGGTGGGGGCCCTAAAGTAAAGTAATGGGGGGGAACCTATTGTCCTCCCCCCCATCCCCCACCCCTGAGCGGTGGGCCCTAAATCAGAATGGGGGGGGACCTAATGTCCTGCCCCCTGCCCCCCACCCCTGAGCGGTGGGTGGGGGCCCTAAGTAAAGTTAAAAATTATTTCAGCCTGGTTTTATCCCTGGGCGTTTGCGTATTGGCATGGTTGCTTGGGTGACATGTGCGCTTGTGCAGATGGGCGACTTAGTGCGCATGTGTGATCTGCTTAGTTACAGGATGCACTTGTGCGCTTCACTTAGTTACAGAGACATTCTTACGCAGACATCCCTCCCACGTGAGTTAATACATAATTAGTCGCGTTCAATGCAGAAATAATAGGAATTTTTTCTCGGCCTTTGAAAACACTCTGTATTATTGATTATTTTTGATACACCTGTTCCACACATCTGACACTTCTCATTTATGGATAAGTGACACCTGATTGTATAACTTTGATTGATTTTTAATTGACTTTTATTGATTAATTGATTTGTTAATCACTTATGTCCTTATAAATTGTATTTAATGTGTGTTGTTGGTAGTTTGACAAAGACCAGGCTTGTTGCTTTGGCTGTGGGTTTAATAAATTGCCTGTTTGTTTAATTTCTGGAGTGCCTGGACCTTTTTTCTTCTGGGAGATAATTGAGTTAGGAATCCCAAAACAGTTCCATAGAAAGTGGGGCAACAGCTGGTCTAGGTTTGGGAGTTCCTGTACGAATACTGTCAAAGGTATCATCTTGCTTCTAGGGAATGAAGGCTCCCTCTGGTTGATGGTCTCTTTCTCCCAAAGAGCGCTCTCCTAGCTGGTCCGGGGTTGGAGCAGGTAGGGGAAGAGTTTCCCCCGATGTTTGCGAGGTTGTCTATCTGGAAAGGGGTTCCAGGTGCTCTATGACCACATCCTGCTACCTGTGTTCGGGAAACAAAATGGCTGCCATTCCTTCGACCATGTGCGTTCAGGTATGCAAATTGGTGGCCATCCAGGGGAAGCACTAATTAATTGGTTCCTTTGTGGTTAACACATAAGGGGGTGCTTGGTGTTCGAGTGTTATAACAAGTTGCAGGGGGGTTCCTGTTCGGGAGCCGAACCAGGTCGGCTTGGGCAAGAAAACTGCCGCACAGCTCCCCCTTAACTACAAGCAGGCATACGCAGTCTAATCCCCACGGATCGACTTATGGATGTCTGAGGGAGTACCCACAGATCACTTTCCTAGTTCTGTTTGACGTTATAACCTGTCAGTGTTTCCATTCTGCTTACCAGGTTGATAATGGAACATAAAGTCATATGGCTGCAAGGCTAGACTCCAACTTAATAGCCTAGTGTTGTCCCCAGCAACCCGGTTAAGCCATATCAATGGGTTGTGATTGTTGAGTAGGGTAAATTATTGTCCATAAATGTAGGGCTGAAGTTTCTTAAGTGTTTACACCACCGCAATTCACCCCTTCTCGATGGCATTGTAGCTCACCTCCCTTGGTAGTAACTTTCTGCTGAGGTAGGCTACGGGATGTTCTCCGCCATCGTCACCTACCTGGCTCAGCACTGCTCCCAATACAAACATAGAGGCGTCTGTGTGAATAAGAAAGAATTTAGTTGGATTAGGAACGGCCAGGATGGGTGCATTTACTAGGGCTTTCTTAAGCTCCTAGAATGCTTGCTCGCAATCTAGGGTCCAGTTTACTTGCCGGGGTAAGTCTTTTCGGGTCAGGTCAGTTAGGGGTTTGGCTAGGGTGCTGTAATTAGGGACAACTTTTCTGTAATAACCTGCTGTCCCTAAGAAAGCCATTACTTTTTCGTGCGGGGAAGAGGCCAGTTAGCTGCTGCATCAATTTTCACTGGTTCAGGTTTTTGTTTTCCGCAACTTACTCAGTACCCTTGATACTGAACCTCTGCCATTCCGATAACACTTGCTGGGCTTTAAGGTGAACCCTGCTTCTCGGATTTTAGTCCCTACATCTACTAAATGGTCTTTCCAGGTGTCACTAAACACCGCAATGTTGTCCTGGTATGTACAAGCATAATCCTGGAGGCCATCTAGAGCCGGTTCAGCATCCTCGGAAGTGTCGCCGTCGCATTCTTCATTCTGAACGGCATGACCCTGAATTGGTATAGACCGAACAGAGTGATGAATGCAGACTTTGGGATAGCGCCCACAGCTAAAGGAATTTACCAGTACCCTTTGCACAAGTCAATTGTGGTGATGTACTGGCCACAAGCCATTCTGTCTACTAACTCGTCTATACGTGGCATGGGATAAGCGTCCGAAACCGCCTTGTCATTCAGCCTCCAGTAGTCTATGCAAAACCTTGTTTCACCCATCTAATTTTGGGACGAGGACCACCAGGGAGGCCCAAGGACTCTTAGACGCTTCTATTGCACCTAATCGGAGCATCTCTTTAATCTCCTGCCTCATATTTTCCTGAACAGCCTCTGGTATTCTGTACGGAGTTTGCAGACGAGGTTGTTGTTCTGGAGTTTCTACTCTGTGGGTGGCTAGAGGGGTGAACACTGGCAGATTGGAGAAGGTGTCCCTCTTCACGGCTAACATCTGCTGAGCTTGCTTACCTTCCTCGCTGGTTAATCGGGCTCCTAGTTGGACCTTATCAATGGACCCTGCCTGGTTCCTTTGCTGTTAACACATAAGTGGGTGGTCGGTGTTCAAGTGTTATAACAAGTTGCATGGGGCTCCCTGTTCGGGAGCCAAACCAGGTGGGTTTGGGTAAGAAAACTCCAGAACGTAATAAAATTCCAACAATCCCAAAAACAGTGCACTCCGCCACAACTGCTACTATGAATGGCATTTGAAAAAAAGTTGAACAGTAGCAACAGAAGTAATTTAATCTGAAAAATAAAATGGGATTTGAAAAAAAAATTTCAATTAATTGAAAGGAAAAGTAATTGGAGAATTGGCAACCCACTAACCCCTTCTTCCTTGAGAAGAACAAAGCTTTCAGACACCATCCAGTCAGAATGTCCATCCTTTGTTTTTTTAATAAATCTATGTTCTATCAGATAATATTTACCTTTTTTTCCCTGGAGCTAGCGGTGTAGTCACACTGTCAGCTGTACAGGGTGAAACCACTACAATGAAAACTTACATTTTATTACTAACTCATAAAAAAAAAACATCTTACTAACAAAATTAAGAATTTAATTTATTGAACAAAAATGGGATAGCATCACAACATACTACTTACAACAACTCAGCCTTAAACTGAGTATTTCTGCAAAAATCAAGTTTAAACAATAAGAATGAAACAGGCTGCAATGCAGTCTTAATGATGGAACGACCAGTAGTGACATGAAATGCATTAATTTCCCAGTTTTATTTAGTTGTTTTTTTAACCCCCCCCCCCCCTCTTTTTTCATACCCAGAGCAGAGATGCGTTAGTTACAACCCCTATCACTGCTGCTTATTATGGTGGTCATGCCATGTTCATAATATTGTAATAAATCTGCACTACAAGGATAATTAATCCCCTTGTTATCTTATTTATAGAAGCTCCTAAAGTAGATGTTCTGCAGCAGCTGAGGTTTTTCTATGCATTGACTGGTTTGTTGAGGAAACCCAGATGAAATGATGTTTAAACCTTTTCCCTCCATTTTTATTGCTACTGCTTCAAGCTTTATGAGTTTTTTACAATAAATTTTTAATGAATAGAAATGTTAATAATAAACATGCATAATGTTAAAGATACCAGACAGGGGTGTCTATTGTTACCATTATTGTTCATTTTAGCTATGGAACCCCTTCCTGAGACCATACACAGGACAAGTGAAAAAGGAGTTAAAATAGGTGATGGTGTTCATAAGGTGGGCCTATTCGCTGATGATGTGATTTTATCTCTTGGAGACCCAGAATAATCTTTGGGCCCATTGATGGACATATTACTCGAATTTGGAAAAATATCATATTATAAAATAAATTCTCATAAAACTCAAGCATTATCATTTCATATTCCAAGGCCTGTGTTGGAAACATTGATGGAGGGATACCAGTTTGATTAGAGAAAGTAATTTCTTTCTTATTTAAGAATTAATTGGACCAAGAACCTGTCAAACATGCATTAATTTACCCTCACCAAGTTGTGGCCAGAACTTAAAAAAAAAGATGGTCTGAACTTGAGTTATCCTGGTTAGAGAGGATAGCTTCTATCATAATGAATAGTCTCCCTAAAGTCTTATATTATATTTATATATACCTTTAAATGTCCCCTTGTCTTTTTTTAAGAAGATACATTCAGATCTTCTTGGATTTATCTGGAGGAACAGAATGTGCAGAGTTAAATTAGTGGTTCTACAGAACTTGAAGAGTTGGGGAGGCCTTGGGGTGCCGGGTTTAAAAAAAACAAAACTATTATGCAGCCAACGCAGCAGCTGCTATTAAATTACATTTTATTTAGATTCACATAAACCAATATGGTTAGAGATGGAAACAGAAAAATTACACCCATACTCTATTAAAGAATTAATTTGGCTCCCTATTTCTAAAATACCTAAATTATCTACAATGTTTCTATCAACGAAAATGTCATTAAAAGCTTGGGACGTATTGTTTAAAACTTAAAAACACAACTTGTCTTGGTCAAGAGCTATGCCACTTTCTATCCTTAATCATTATTATCCACAATTAGATTTGACTGATTGGCGCTCCAAATTCATAAACAATATTGATAGTTCGTTCAACAATGATTTGCTAATGTCATTTGAAAAATGTAAAATGAAATGTAATTTGGACTATAGTTGGGTCCCCCGGTACTCTGCAATTACTGAGGTCTTACAAGAGCAATTTGACATCCCCAACCCTGACCACAAATTTGAAAAATAAAAAATGTCAAACCTTGAAAAAATGTATTTCTTTTATCCAAATAACAAATATATGATCTCCTTATGTTATTATTATTTTATTTTTTCAGTCCAATATCCAAAACCAGATTATTTCTAGCCTGGAAAAAAGATTTTGATCTGCAATGGGACCTGGAGGAATAGCTTATATTCACATTATCTCTCAAAGGGATCCCGCAGTGTTTCAACCATATAGAATATCACTACAAAATTATATACCAATGGCACCTGGCCCCTTCCAGACTTCATAAAATGAACACAAAATATGCAGATAGGTGTTGGAGGGGTTGTGGAGGCCTTGGTTTTCTTTCACATATATGGTGGCACTGTGCAAAATTGCAGCCGTTCTGGCAGAGAATACATTCACTGATTAAAAAGATAGATACATCAATTATAACATTCTATCCAGAGGTGGATTTATTCAAAAATCTCCCTAAGACATCAAGTAAATAAGATAGAATTATGGTAGGCCACATTTTTATTGCGGCCGCGTCGATCATTACTTGTTATTGGAAGTCGACTACTTTACCATCACGTAAGGAAGCACTGATTTCAGTGCTCGATATCAATAGGTATGAACTGGCGTTGCGGCAACCCTCGTCTCCAAAAATAAATTTGCAGTTTAATTGGGATGCCTGGGAAAATGATATAAGTAAAGAGTTTCTCCTGTAGACAATTCCACACACAGTGTTACATATTGATATTCTATATATTTAGACATATAATTGGTTATATTACTCTCTGTATTAAATTGTGACAGGAACAAATCCACTATTTTATTATTATACATTTGGATACTACCCGTCCCCTCCCTTCTTTAAAAAAATTTTTGATCATTATTTTTTTTACCTTCTTATTTCTACTCGTTTCTATTGTTAAATGTTGATTTCTTTATATACCACATTAATGTGAAATTTGTTTTTTAAAATACTGTTCAATAAAAATAGTTTGAAAAGAAGCTCCATAAATCTTCTTTTCATTGGCCTAGAAGTACTATAGTCCACAGAGATAAGAATACGTAAACCAAAAAAGAAATATTGCACCTAAACCGGTGGACCACAGTATGTTGGTGAGAAGTAAAATAGGAGACAGAAAATGGACTAGAAGGAGAAATATATCTGCAAGTGGTACATCTAGTAGAGTTACAACTGTATTTACAAGGTGTAGACTGAACAAAACGGGGTATGGTCATCAATTCCCTGATCTTGGTTGGTGTTAGCAGATTTTTTTTTTATTTTTTATTTTTCAAATTAAGTATTTTTATTTTGTTAGCACAACAATAGGAGGCAGTTACATCGTGATAGAAAAGCGTGTGGTTGCCTACGCAGAGGCCAACATTGCATAGTAAGTATACAGTTATAATCCGTAAATAATTACAAGCTTCTCCATGTGATATAGGTCTAGAGCATGTCAGGCCGCAGTATTATTACATATACCAAACACAACCTTGTACAGTGGAATCAGCTCCAAAGTGTTTCCAGCTATGAACGAGAGTTCCGTGCCATAGTTTGCGCTTATAACTTTGCGGCCCGTTCAGGAGGTGTGTGTGGTGGACCCGGGAGTCCCAACCTAGGGTGTTATCTGAGGTTATATTGGGGCGTTCAGGCCCCTGTGGTGTCGGTAGTCGTTGGTAAAACGGGGCCTGGGTTCAGGTAGGGTCTATACTACCAGCTGATGGATTGGCCCTTTCAGCCCTATCCCGTTCCTTCGTCTGTTGTGGGGGACCCTCGGGTCATTCGTGCTCAGCTGGTCATGCCCCACCTTATGCTTGTGGGTCTTGTTATGTCTGTCCATATGTCTTTCTTAAGTCCTTGAGGTGTTTTATACTAGCCTTTGTCGTCAAGTGTCAATATGCGTAGTGTAACAGTGATCGGAGGTTCTTGTGTGGCTCCGCCTGTTAGTCAGTCAGTCGTCCGTCGGTATGGGGTATGGGAAGGAACAGTGGGGGGGGGAAGAAAGAAATAGGGGTAGGGGGGTCCCAGATCTGCTGTCGGGGGCTGGTGGTCGAATATGAGTTCCTAGTGCGAGTATGCACGGCCTAGTCTGTCGTCGAGGATGTCTGGGGGCCTTGGTTCTGTCGGGGTCCCCCTAGTGTGTCTAGGAATTCATCCTTTGAGGTTGTCAGGATCCAATGCGTCCACGTGTCTAGGTATCTCTGTGTCCTATCCGTGGCCTTCAGGTATAAGTCCTCCGTCACCCTGAGGTCCTCCATTTTTGCAAACCATTGCCTAAGGGTAGGTGGCTCCTTGTCTCTCCAGTGTAGGGGGATAAGTTGTTTAGCAATGTTTAGTATTCTTATGGTCATTGATCGTTTGTAAGTGTTGCTAGGTACCGTGTTGTGATGTAGGAGCATAGCTGCTGGTTTAAAGGGCGGAGGGTTGTCTGTAAATTTCTGTATTATTTTATATATTCCCTGCCAGAAGGGTTGTATCTTCTTGCATGACCACCAAATGTGTAGGTGTGTCCCCGTCTCTGTCCCGCAGCGCCAGCAGTGTGCGGCGTGTTCCGGGTACATGTCATGTAGGGTGTCCGGGGTGCGATACCATTGTGTAAGCAACTTGTATGCGCTCTCTTGGTATCTACTGAAGACCGCACAGTGATGCGTCAGTGTGCATATTTTGTCCCATTCCCCATCATTCAGTTTGAGGTTCAGAGCTGTTTCCCATTTCCCTTTAAACCGAGGAGTTTCTGTTGGGATCTGTCTCTGTAGTAGGCCGTACAGTTTAGATATCCCGTGCGGGAGCGGTTCCGGATCGAGGCATAGCTGCTTGAATTCCGTAGGGGGGCGCCGTAGTGCCCTACCCTGGGGTAGGGTCTGAAGGTAGCTTGTCAGTTGCGCGTACGTAAACGTCTGTAAGAAGGACGGAGGTTGCCCGTCTGTGAGATCCCTAAGGGTCTTTCGTCCCGCCGGTGATTGGATGTGGTGTAGCCTAGGCAGTCGGTCCGGGAGGATGCATCTGAGGGTTAGAGGTGCAAGTCCTGGTGGGAAGTCTGAGTTGTGTGTCAAGGGGAGTAGGGGAGACGGGTAGGGGGTCAGGCCTGTTTTGTCGGCTATGTTGTGCCAGACTTGTAGTGTGTTCCGCACATAGATGGGTGTCCCGTCTCTCCTCCCTCTGGGCAGCCAGGGGGCCAGTGCTATGGGGATCTGTAGGTCTGCCTCGTCCACCAACTTCCACTGTTTGTGGACGTTTGGTTTTGACCATTCCACTATCCTGAGAAGGTGGCAAGCTGTGTAATATAGGTGGAAATCTGGTAGTGCCATGCCACCCTTATCCCTGGGTTGTGTGAGTTGAGAGAATTTTAACCTAGACTTCTTCCCGTTCCATACGTATTCTCTCATAGTCTTGTGTAGGGCCGCGAAAAATGTTCTGGGGATACGTACAGGGATTGTCTGCATCAAGTATAATAGTCTTGGCAGAAAATTCATCTTAATAACCTGGACCCGGCCGAACCAGGAGATGTGGGGGTATGACCATTCCCCGGCATCTCTCTTAAGTACGGCCAGCATTTGGGTGAAATTTGCTGTGAAGAGGTCCGTGTCTTTTCTCGTAAGCCAGATGCCCAGGTACCTAATTCTAGAGTCTGCCCATTGGAACGAGAAACTCGTGCGGAGATGTGCTTCTCGTTGTTGGGGTATGGATATGTTAAGGATATACGATTTAGAAAAATTAATTTTCATATTTGAGATTTCTCCGTAGTCGCGGAAGGCTTTAATGATGTTTGGGAGGGTGAGTTCAGGTTTAGTGACAAAGAAGAGAAGGTCGTCGGCGTATGCCGCGACCTTGTGTTGTGTGGTGCCCTTGGTCAGTCCTGTGATGTCTCGGTTAGTCCTAATCGCAGATTTTTAAGGTTAAAACATTTCCCAAGAGGTACTCTAGGGGACTATGGTAATGTAAGGTGCAACCAAGGGTTCCTAATAAAGAATGGCCAATGTTTATATGAAGTAATCAGAATTTCATTGTAAACCAATAGAATTTAGTAACAAAATAAAAGTCCTTCTTTTATTTTTTTATGTTTCCTTTTTATTGTAAGGTGCACACATGACACAGGTACATAGGTACAAAGGAAAACAACATGTTGAGATACATGCAGTTATACAGTAAGTAACGATATATACTGTACTCCGAAAGTTGGAGGACATAAGTAATTCTGCATATTTGCTATTCAGAACCTGGACATCATCAGCCTCTTGGTGGGGACCTGCAGTTATGTACAGTGGTTTGGAGCTATGAGGCATGTTGCATTCTGGAAGTTGCAGGAGACCATTGCATCTCTACAGTTCTTATACCTTTACATATTGAGGTACTCTCAAGAAATAGAGCACAATTGTTATTTTAAAACCAGCAATGCCAACACATTTGGTGTGCACCTGGGTATATGTGAGCTAGTTTCTGGGGGGTGAGGAACCATCTCATCCACATTTTAAAATCTGTCTCTATGTGATCCAAAGAGTGCGTAGCTTTTTTCACTTGCATCACGGCTATAAGTCATCTACTCGGCTTGATGCTATCCAAGCTCCCTTTCCTATTGGACCATGTAGCCCATTTTTAGAGGCCTGTGCAGCTCTAATAATCATCGGTAGCATAGTGAGAGTGGCTTAGTAAGAGTTGGGCATCCTAGATACATTGTATCAAATGCGCTCAGTTGTCGACTATCTACAGTGGTCAGTCCAGTACCTCCCAAAATATGTTTTACAGATCAGTATGTAAAAAGCTCACTGCAAGGCAGTAGGTGGATTTGCTGTAGGTCAGGAAAGTGTTGTATCTATACATCGTCTATCAACTATGTCACTTTGACAATACCTCTCTCTGTCCATTGGTCCAGTGGTAAGCCTTGCGTTCAATATTTTAAGTGGTCTAGAGAGGCATACATGCTCATGGGTTTTGTCACCATTTTGGGGGCCCATTTTATCCAAGCACGGAGAGATACCTTTGTGGGTGATAGTAAGCTTATTTGCCGGGGATGGAATTGGGCAGAGACCCAGATCAGGTCCATTATTGAGTGTGGTGCACTGATTGCATTTTCTAACTGATGCCACAGCGGGGTCATTGGCATCGATATAAGTCTTGCTGTCTGTGCCAGGATGGTAGCTAGGTAATATTTAGAGATGTTGGGTACCCCTATACCACCCCATCCCATATGCAAGCTTATGCTTGACAGAGACACCCTTGGTGGTTTCTTTTTCCATATGTGTGTATTCAGTAGGTGTTGGAATTGTGTCAATATCGTTTTGGGGACTTTAATTGCTAGGGTTATGAAAATGAACATAACTTGTGGAAGAACAATCCTTTTAATTACATTTAATCCGACCCAGCCATGAGGAGTTTTTGTCTCCCCAGCTCTCCAGAATCGGCGTGAGTTTCGGCAGTAGTTGGCTGTGGTTATGTTTTAATATGATATGTTTGGAGGGTGCTAATTGCATTCCTAAATAAGTAAGTGTGTCTTTCCTCCATTCAAATGGGTAAAGTGCCCGCAATTCAGTAAGGTGAGGGTGCGGTATGTTAACAGGGAGTACCTGCGTTTTAGCTGAAGAAGCCTTTGAAGAGGCGAAATGTGTAAAGTGGGACTCCTTGAGCATATTTTTATTGTTCTTATTGCTTTTTGTTTGGTTAATAAATAGTGTATTTTATATTTATATTTACACTTTTATTTTTCCATTCTATACTTCCTGGTACCATCATATTCCTAGGTGGGGATTATACTACCAGCGCTGTATATACCAGAGCAAGTTCTACTCTGGTAAATGTGAGTACGTTATACTATTTATCTCACTTTATATTTACTAATATTTATTTCATCATTGGAGCATTTTTTTCTGTATTTACTCCTATATATGTATTGCACACTGCACTTCATGTGTGCCATCTCGACGCCTATACCAGCACATATCCTTAAACGGGGATTGTTCCGTCCATGCACTGAAACAGCTGAGCTCTAAGATAGCTCAATTAAATGTGAGTGTAATCCCATAAGATCACATGTCACTCACTTATTGTATATACTGTATTGCACCATTATTGTCTTTTCTGCTCTTTTGAGGTCAAATGCGTATATAACTTCAAAATACTTGTGTACGTATCAAGTTTTGTATATACTCTCTGGGCGCGGATTCTTTCCTTCCCTTTTCTGCGTTTTAGCTGCATTGTTTTTATAGTAGGATACTTGTCCGTAATTGTGCAGGAGAGTCAGAAGTGGTGGGGGGAGTCATTGGGTTTCATAAGAAATAGAAGTACATCGTCTGCAAACAGGGCTATTTTTTGGGAGCCAATTGGTGATGGTACCCCAGTTATAGCTTGATCAGTTTGGATTGTGTAGATCAAGGGGGTTTAAAAATAAGGGGCGGAAAGGGGCAAGGGGCGAGTACTATTGGTAAGGTCAAAGCGACAGGATTTGAAGCCAGAGCTCATCACTACAGCTTTAGGGGATGAGTACAGGGAGAGAAGGCCATGTGTAAATTTAGTTGTGAATTTTAATTTTTGTAGAACTTCAGTCATGTATCCCTATTGGAGACGGTCAAAGGCCTTCTCAGCATCTAGGGCGAGTACTAATCCTTGGGTTCTGTCATTAGTCATGAGTTCTAATATGTCCAGTGCTTGTCTGGTATTGTCTTCTAGCTGATGTCCTGAAACAAAGCCTGCATGTTCAAGGGAAATAAGCTCAGGAAGCAGGGGACATATCCTGTTTGCCAGGACCTTAGCAAACAACTTTGTGTCCGCATTTAATAGAGATATCGGGCGCTATTTTGCGCAGGAATTCATTGGCTTGCCCGGTTTCGGGATTGTGACAATAGTGGCTTCTACCATTTTGGTGATATATGACCTGTCTCTAAAATGTAGTTGAACAGGGCTGTCAGATGTGGAAGTAGTTGCTAAATGAACACCTTGTAGCAATAGGTAGAGAAGCTGTCAGGGCCTGGGCCTTTATGTCATGGAGTGGCTTGTAATGCCTTAGCTATTTTGTCCTCAGCGATTGGCCTGTCCACTTCTGTTGACTGGTTGCTGGAGAACTGGGGGAGCCCCACCCTATTGAGGAAAGCTAGGATTTTGGCCTGCGATGGCTGATGTTGAGGGGAGTCAGAGGAGAGGTTATACAGCGATTTGTAGAATGCCGCAAACTCATCTACTATCATTTTTGGGTTGGTCAATTTAGCTCACGTCTTGTCCAAAAGATAGGGTATCCTCATTTGGGATTTTCTTCTTTTAATTGTAAGGTCAGTAGTTTCCCTGCTCTGTTCCCCTGCCTATAATAATCATTTTTAAACTTACGGATCAGTCTCCAATTGCTGCATTTGGTGAGCTTCCATTCTACTGGACACAGTAGGCAAATTTTTGTGCTGGTCCTCTATCACTTTCAGATCTTTCAGGAGTTTTTTATTTTTTTTTCAAACGTTTACATCGCAGTCATGTACCGTGTTAGATCAGTCGACCCCGAACTACTGCCTTTTGGGTAAGCCAGGTTGTAGGGAGAGTCGTATTTGTGTATCGGTTATCCACAAAGAAATTTGGAAGCATTCTTCGTACTTCTGCTGCCTGTTCTTTGTGGTCTAAGAGGAACTCTTGAGTCGCCAAGTTCCCCTTCCCCTAATTGGATGTAGCGTAGTAAAAGTGGTCAGGAGGGGTGCATGGTCCGACCAAGTGATGGGGCAATAGTAACCTTGTGTCCAAGGTTTTTGCGTCAACTTGGCACATGTCTATGCAAACGCATTGGTTAAGGAACTTCGAATAGAAGGTGTAGTCCCTAGTAGCTGGGTATAGTGAGTGCCATGTGTCGTGTAGGCCATGAGTGTGCAGAAAAGCTGATAGCTTTGCGCTGAGGGGTGTGGAGCAGGAGTGGGAGCCTGGGTCTCCGGATCTGTCTAGTTCAGGGTCCAACACAAAGTTAAAATCATCACAAATAAGCATTTGTCCCTGCTTTAACGTGTCTAGTTTGTTCAAAGCTTTTCTAATAAAGTCATACTGGTTGGTGTTGGGGGCATATAGGTTGGCTATAGTCACTGGGATATCGTTGTGTAGTCCCACCCATATAAGGAGACATCCGTCATTAGTTTTGTACTCTTTCCCACAGTGAAAAGTCCAGTCCGAATGGAACAGTATGCTAACACCTCTGGTTTTGTTGGGTGCTAGTGCATAGTAGCATAGTTGGTACCTAGATGAGGAGAATTTTGGGGGGGTTTTGACGGAGAAGTGGGTCTCCTGAATGCAAGCAATAGATGCGTTTGACTCATGCATCTGGGGAAAAGCGAGTTCGTAGGTTTTGTACTCCAGCTTCCTAGTCTTTCTGCCAGGTGCACAGCTGCACAATGTACACCAAAAGATAAGTAGCCGGCACTCAAGGTTTTGTAAGGTGAAATAATATTTTCAAAATCCAAAGATCTCACAGTCAACATTTCAGTTCATCTAATAGAACTTTCTTCAGGACATAACAAGGAAAAACTAAATCACTATATATAAGAAGAAACAAACTTACCAAACCCTGATCACCTGTGTGTGAGCGTCTGGCCTTCCTCCATGTGCCTGCGTGCCATGTAGCACCTCCCCCCATGATGTCATGCCGTGCCGTGCTTGCAGACCCATTACCATAGTGATGTATGTAAACTAACAATGATATCTGTCATGGATACCACAAATGTGATTGTGACTGTAAATCCACAATATTAAAGCCCCAAATACCACAGGGCAAATGAAAACTAAGTATGTAAGAAAGTGGTAAAAGATCAATATGTTATCAGTGCTCGATCGATCAATGATTGCTGTGCAGAGCAGTAGACTCTGATTGTCATACAGAAATAAAGTGCTGAGTGTGTAATAGGACCAAAGCGCTGAGTGTGTAATAGGACCATATTAGACGGTATTAATCATCAGTGCCGTGTGGCATATTCCATATAACGGTAAAGTGTACATGGAAATAAAGTGAAACTAGTGTTAGTGCAAATCACTGCATTTACAGAAGAAAGTGAAAAGTGCAAAACGTGAATGAACAGTATGTATAGACCAGCCAATGAAAAAAAGATTGAATCTTTACATTGCTAAATAACCACTTAATATATAGTGTATAAAGTGCAGTACCAATAATAATAATAATAATAATAATAATAATAATAATAATAATAATAAATACCCAAGTGCATCATGTATATTAGGAAAATATTACTATTCTAGTACAATGTATATTTTCAATAAAATTTATTTCACATAATTAATTGAAACTATAGTTTAAGTATAAAAGGGTGTTGAACAATGGCTAAAGGAAGGAAGAAATAACAATAATATACATATAAAATGATCCAATGACCACAACATATGAATATGATGGAACAGTGTACATAACTAAATATATATCCATGTCACTGAATTAAACAGTAACATCACTTAATTCCAAGAGTAGTAGGTACTGTGAAAGGATACATATTAAAATGAAAAAGAAGACCCAGCTTGTAAGACCCACAATGTCCAGAACAGCATCATTCTCTTTAAAAATGGTGATATCTTTTCAACCATATTTTTCTTTTCCATTTGGCAAAAGACTCCATAATAACAAGTGGGGGAATATATACATTAAATAAAAGGCATGAAGGTCAGTTTTTCATTTAGGCCTAAAGGTTCAATAATGTTCAACTCTTGGATCCAAAATGTTTCCCTTTGAAACCATCGGTTTGCTCTGTCTCTGCCACGTCTGGAGATAGGACGTGATCAATGGCCACACACTTTAAAGAAGCCAATGGGTGTTTATGTTCCAAAAAGTGTCTCACCACTGCTTTATCTGTGTGGTCATCCCTTATTGCAGCCCTAATACTGGATCTATGTCCCCTAATTTCTTCACACAGAACTGTTTCTGTCTTCCCTATGTAATTTAAACCACCGGGACATGAAAGTTTGTAAATCACATGATCTGTTTTGCAGGTGATTCTGTGTTTGATGTCATACTTTTTCTTTGTGTGAGGATAATCAAAGAATTTAGTGGGAACTAGATGGCCACATGTGACAAAGCCCAAGCATCTCATACATCCCAAGTTAAGGACTTTTTTCTGAGCCAGTTCTTCCACTTCCCACTCATTGTTCGCACATGAAATATTATACTTACTTATTGATTTTAGTGACTTCACTTTATTTTGTTTTAGGCTACTAATCACATACTGCATAAGTTGTTATATTCAAAATGTTCTTTGATTGTACAAATGTGAGTATTACATTACACAAGTGAAATATAAAGATTTGGCCATTTTTAATTGATTTATTTTATATTGATTCCTAATTGTTTTTAATATTGTTCCTGACAATATCTTTGTCTCTTTTTGTATGTGTTACACCCATTTGGTGAACTATTTTTTTCACAGCTTTTAGAACCTCTTTGTTCCTCAATGCATAAACTAATGGATTTAACATCGGAACCAGAGCAACATACAGCATTGACAGCAACTTATCTTGCTCCTGAGAATGTTCAGAGGTTGGTTTCATATTCAGAACAATAGAGGTTACACAGAATATTATCACAACAGTCAGATGGGAAGAGCAGCTAGAAAATATCTTGAGTCTTCCTGCAGAGGTGCGGATCTTTAGAATTGTAGAAATAATATATACATAAGATATCAGAATCATTAGAAATGGCACATATCCCCAAAGTGCACCCTCAACAGTCATTATTGTTCGAATATTTGTGAAATCACTGCAGGACAGAGACATCATAGTTTTAACATCGCAAAACAGATGATTGATTTCCTTGTTATTGCAAAATGATAAATTAGATATTAGCACAGAGTACATAATTGAATTTAAAGAACCAAGAAGCCATGATACAGAAGCCATTATTGTGCATAATTTTTTGTTCATTATAAAAGAATAATGTAGGGGAATACAAATGGCCACATATCGGTCATAGGCCATAGAGGCCAAAAGGAAAAACTCTGTGCTGACACAGCATACAAATACAAACATCTGTGTAATGCATCCAGCAAAAGATATTTTGGTATTGTATGTTGCAGTGATGGCCATCAGTTTTGGCAGAATAGACGTTACATAAAGAATATCTTGGACAGATAGATTACAAAGAAAAAAGTACATTGGAGTGTGTAGATGTGGCACAAGACATACAAGTAGACTAATAGTCATGTTGCCAAGAGTAGCAAGAAGAAACAGCAACAAGGTCCCAATAAAAAACACCATCTGGAGATCACCATATCTGGAAAAAGCTATAAGGTTAAAATCTCTCTGTAAGGTTCTGTTGTGACCAATATCACTCATGCTGGTGTCTGTGAAGAATAAAGTATGTAAAAATGTCAAGATATCAATCGATCTACTAAGTAAATTATTGCATTCACAATAACTCCCTTACCTTCATTACTGATTAGAATGAACAAAAGGACAAACAATTGGCCTACAATTAAATTAAAAACAAACAGCACAATAAACAGTTGAGGGGAAAAATATGAAAAAAACAAAGAAAATCTAAGAAGGAAGCAAATTACAAGTATGAATACAAAAGACAACAATGAAATGTGTCAATATGGTAGTCATGTTACATATTACAACTATTAAATTAAACATGCTTTTGGGTTTCCCACTGTGTTTTCTGCTTTCTTTTTTAATTTGTCAGATGGTTAATCACAAAAAGCCAACATTTGATGCAGCAAACCCATTTGAAACAGAGCTAAATAGATTATGAATAAAATGCAAAAACTATCATAAAAATATGAATAAGTCAACACAAACAGTCTGCACAGTGCAATAAATAAAAAAAATAAAAAATGTGATGTGCCTTTTCTCTTTACCTTAGGTTCAAGGGGACGTTTTAATAAAATGATAGTGATTCCCTTTAAAGCTAGGTAGCATTTTCTCTCATTCTTCTTTAAAAAAATATATATATTTTAACACAAGCCACACAAATAACTTAAAGGGGAACTTTCACTTCCCATGATTTTAATAAATATTTATCTTATCCCTATAGTTAATAACTACATGTTTGGGAGGTGTGAAAAGCAAATTTAATGTAGGAATCCACCGATCTTAACCTGCAACTGAGTGCTTTCATCTTTTTTTCCTCAGTCAATCACTCTGTCATTTGCACCTTGCAGTCACCATAGAGAAATTATAAAGAAAAGAGGAGAAATTAAAGTATGTTTCTATTTGCAATATTAGCCCTGGCTTTGTCTTTTCTGAACTGAATTATTTGCTAAATCTTAAATTTAAAAGAAATCAGAGAATCACATGAAAAAAAAAAAAAACTTGACACAAGTTATAGGTGATTTTCAACGTTTTATTCAATGGAGTAAATTCCAGAGAAATTACAGTTCCTCTCTATGGTTAACATATCTATGCTAGAAACAAACAAAAAAAAATTACTGTACACCTTTTCCTATAACTTACTGCAAAATATATATTTTTTTACCTATAATAGATATATAGCGAACAGAAAGTAAGACTCTCAAAAAAAGTCTTATATAGTGAACTTTCAGGTGAATCAATTACATCTAGGATATTGACGATATCTAGAGTAAAAAAAAATATTCAAAAAAAGGAATACCATATAATTTGAGGATGGGATGAAAATCACAATACAGCATAAATGAAAAATTCAAATCATAACTATGTTCCAAAAGGTTCATAACATAAACATAAATGTGTTGACAGTAACTTAATGTTCTTTGAAGTACTCATCCACACTGGCCATTTCTATGGAGGCCTAAACTTTACTAAATTCTAATGCATAATATTGTATACTCACTCATACACACTATACATTATAATGAGAAACTGTTAAATATCCATATCGCAGTGTGCATTTCCATGGGGCTCTACTTAACAGTCACACAGTATGTATTACTGCACAGCTCTGTATGACACAGTGAACACTACCATGTAGCTCTGTAATACATTGATATGCATTGCATATTACTGAAAAGACATGTATTCTACTAAAAAAAACACTAGACATTCCTGTTAGGTCTTGAAACAGACACACATTAATACATACATTCATACATTAATTACTGTGTCCAAATTACATCTATCTATTTAGATATTGCATCAAAATCAAAAGACAGGAATATAGTGCAACAATACGTTAATCATACATTAAAATTGGTTTGACTGGTTTCAATTGATCTTCTAAGCCCTAAAAGTTATTTCTGACTCATTAGCTTGAATAAAAGTAAGCAACTTGGAATATGCCTATAATGATTGCCTACCTCTACTATAGTGGGTGACAAGAAATCCTTGTTTTCTTTTTTCTTTTTTTTTATTGAAACTGGAAAGCATATAAAGACTTTATAAGACAACAGGGACATAATCCCAACAGACCAAGTGCGAGTATTGCACAGAGAGCTCAATTAGAAAATATTAGGATTTTCAAAGACACACAGATATAGTGTTCTAGAATATATTTTAACCCCTTAAGGACACATGACATGTGTGACATATCATGATTCCCTTTTATTCCAGAAGATTGGTCCTTAAGGGGTTAAACTGAATTTAAAACAGACATTGACATAAATACGTATTACATGTTAAATTTGACACAAATATACTACTGTTGCTAAAACATTTTGTAATGACCAAGTACTTAAGGAATTAGGATGTAGTCATCTTGGCAGTACACTTAAAGGGACATTGTGGGCAGGGCCGGCCTTAGGGGTGTGCGAGCTGTGCGGCCGCACAGGGCGCCATGTAGCAGAGGGCGCCGTGCGGCCGCACAGCCGGCCGGGATTTAAAAAAAAAAAAAAAAAAAAAAAATTAAAAAAAATTTGCAGCGGGGGCGGAGCTTACCGTGCGGCGGGGGCGGAGCTAAAAGCGCCGGAAAACTGCTGCAGGGGAAGCAGGAAGGAGTCCCTGCTTCCCCACCAAACAGTCAACAGGAGCTGCACTGCCTCCACAATGAACTCAACAGGTAACTGTGTGATTGTCAGGTGAGTGTGACTCTCTGCCTGTGTTAATTACTGTCTGTGTGTGTATGACTGTCTGCCTCTGTGTGTCTGTGTGTATGACTGTCTGCCTGTGTGTGTGTGTGTGTAAGACTGTCTGCCTGTGTGTGTCTGTGTGTGTGTTTATGACTGTCTGCCTGTGTGTGTCTGTGTGTGTGTGTATGACTGTCTGCCTGTGTGTGTGTGTATGACTGTCTGCCTGTGTGTGTCTGTGTGTGTGTGTATGACTGTCTGCCTCTGTGTCTGTGTGTATGACTGTGTGTGTCTGTGTGTATTACTGTCTGCCTCTGTGTGTGTCTGTGTGTATTACTGTCTGTGTCTGTGTGTATGACTGACTGTCTGCCTGTGTGTGTGTGTATGACTGTCTGCCTGTGTGTGTGTGTGTATGACTGTCTGCCTGTGTGTGTCTGTGTGTGTGTGTATGACTGTCTGCCTCTGTGTGTCTGTGTGTATGACTGTGTGTGTCTGTGTGTATTACTGTCTGCCTCTGTGTGTGTCTGTGTGTATTACTGTCTGTGTCTGTGTGTATGACTGACTGTCTGCCTGTGTGTGTCTGTGTGTGTGTATGACTGCCACTGTGTGTCTGTGTGTATTACTGTCTGCCTCTGTGTGTGTGTCTGTGTGTATTACTGTCTGCCTCTGTGTGTGTGATTGTGTGTATGACTGCTTCTGTGTGTATGACTGCTTCTGTGTGTATGACTGCTTCTGTGTGTATGACTGCCTCTGTGTGTATGGCTGTCTGCCTCTGTGTGTATGGCTGTCTGCCTGTGTGTGTCTGTGTGTATGACTGTCTGTCTGTGTGTGTCTGTGTGTATGACTGGCTGCGTGTTTGTCTGTGTGTATGACTGTCTGCGTGTGTGTGTGTGTGTGTGTGTGTATGACTGTCTGCCTCTGTGTGTGTGTATTACTGTCTGTGTCTGTGTGTATGACTGACTGTCTGCCTGTGTGTGTGTGAGACTGTCTGCCTTTGTGTGTCTGTGTGTGTGTGTATGACTGTCTTCCTGTGTGTGTGTATGGCCGTCTGACTCTGTGTGTGTGTGTGTGTGTGTGTCACATACAACCAATACACGCATATCACACACTGTTAATACACCCATTACAAATATCACACATAGCATACATATCACACACCGTCATCACACCTACTATCACATACACAGACAACACAAACATTACAGCATACATGGATGACGGGGGGAGGGGGGGGCGCTGTGAAGATTTTTCGCACAGGGCGTCTAAATGCCTAAGGCCGGCCCTGATTGTGGGCACTAAAACCATTTAATCCTTTTGAATTGGCTATAGAATAAAGTCCCCTGGCACTGTCCTTCCATTCAGTGTTAAAGGGACACTATAAGCACCCAGACCATTTAATCTCATTGAAGTGGTCTGGGTACAGTGCTGTCTGTTTAATCCTGCAATGTAAAACATTTAATTTTCTGATTACATTACATAGTTAATTCCACCTCTAGTGGTTGCCTTCAAGAGGCACAGTTTTAACCCTTTTTCACCAAAGGGAGGGAACAATTATGTTAGGAACAGAACAATGTATTGTTCCTTTAAACCATTTCAGAGCAGTTTAACATTAAGTAAGTGGCCCGGACATCCACAGATAGTCCTCCACTTGCAATGGGCGGTCAGATGACTCTCTCGGCCAGTTCTAGCTGCTCACCGCTGCACAGGTTAATGTTTACTCATTAGCACAAGCAGCGTTTAAGGATGGACTGCTGGGAACTCTGAATGGAAGAATGGTGCCATGAGTGCCCAGATACTATGAGCTTTTAAATGAGTTTCAGCAGTTATCGTACCTACAGTGATCCTCTAATGTTATGACCAGCCTGGACTCAGTGGAGACCACAACCTAAAAGTTAAAGGAAAACTATAGGCTAGGAATAAAAAATATATATTCCTAGCCTACTGTGCCCCCCTCGCTTACAGCTGCCCCCATAGTGAAAAAGGTGTTTAAAACCCTTTCATCACTTAACTGAATACAACACGATGTCCTTCGGTGCTGAGTCAGGCTCCACCTTTGCTCCTTCTTCCCCGACGTCATCCAACCTAAGCACATGCATGGCGAGCTTCACATTCACATTAGGATAACCACATACGGAAGCGTTGAATCAATGCTTTTCTATAGGATTTTAATTGATGCTAGTTGTTATGAGGACGTCCAGCTTCAGTTAGGTGACCAAAAGTCGGCTAACGGCCCGGAAGCACCTATAGTGGCAGGTACCGAGTTAACTCTGCAAGGTTATTATTGCAGCTTCCTAATAACTGCAATAGTAAACATTGCAACCATTGGTAATGGTTACTCTCAATGGCAGATATGACCTAGCATTGGACATCCTGTTCCTTGACAAGTTATATTCCACTTGAGTGCTCCAGTTGGCCTATTTGTGTGTCCTCTCATTATCATCACATGTACCTTTGTTCCCAGAATGTTCATTACATTATTCATGCACCGAATAGTTAATTTTATTGCAAGACATGGAGGCTCTTATTGCATATCCCTTTCTTTACTGTCCACCAATAGCAGCAAAGAACACAGACAGAATGAAAAAACAATGCATACATAATAACATAGACCACTCGCTGACCAAGTCCCAGTATAATAGTAGGCACCTCCATAAGACCTTCCACTTTCTTTGCTGCTCCACAGTCAGATAAGTATTATTTTCTCTCTTCTGTGTGTTTATTTGTGAATTGATTGTGATTGTGCATTGGTTTTCTTGTTTGTTACAGACTCTTGTACTTTGTTATTGCTGGGTTCAGGGTCTCAGACCAGCTAAGGGGTCACTCCCCTGTACTTTTGCGGTTGCTTCTTTTCTAGCCCCTGTCTTTTCCCATTTCTCTTTGCTCTGCCTCTGCTGGAGTTTTTTGTACTGTTTTCCTCCTGCCTAGAATTTTCTTCTACTTCTCCGTCTTTTCTATCGGTTTTTACAAGTTTCTTACCTACCTTTTGTGCTCCCCGGGTCCCTGGCTGTTTTTGGCGCCATTTGGCAGCTTTTCGCACCGCCATTGAGCTCCATTAAGCTGCTTTGGGGCTTACGTTTACGGGGCAGTTTTTATTCATGCGAACGCCAGAGTCAATTGGTTCGTGGTCGCATTTAGTTCGCAAATGCTTTTCATAGTTTGTGAAATTGTGTGCAAGAGTACAAGAGAGCGACTCTGATTCGGAAATCGGGTCTAGTGAGGAGGCTGGCGCAGTGTCTAATAGCGATTCTGAGAGAGATTCAGCTGAGTTGGGCTTTGACCTCTTTTCCTCCGCTCAGGCGGAGATGATCGGAGGCTATCTTGGGGCTGCTCCTCATGGATCCGTTGGGTGAGCCATTGTTTGATCTAGATGAGCTTCACCATCTGAGGTCAGTCAAGTGGCTCTCAGCGGACCATGTGGCTCACTACCTGGAAACCTGGGTGTGGCACCCACTCAGCAAAGCAACCCGAAACAAACTAAGGGCAGAGTGTCCCAGGCCTGTGGTGCCTAATAAAGTGTCTGACACCCCAGAGGTAAACCCTAAGCTGACCCAGTTTCTGGCAAAATTGGGTTGGAACCCACGCAAAGGGCTGGACTCTGCACTTAGATCGTGCCAGGACAAAAATATATTTGGCCCTCTGGCCAAACTGTTTGACTTTGCGGAAGATGCCAGAGCTGAAAGCCACATCCACCTTCTGAGGGATCTCCTCCTATTTAGGGATTGGTTGTCGAAACTGGATTTGAAGAATGCGTACCTGACGGTTCTGGTGGCCGAACCTTCTTGTTGGAAGGACAGAATTTGGTGCTTTACATTTCTTCCTTTTGGTCTCTCCTCGGTGCCTTGGTGCTTCACAAACCTGCTATGCATGGTGATGGCCTGGTTACGCAGTCAGGACGACATACGGCTCAGGAACTTTCCACCCTGATGCAGCATCTGAATTGGACCGTGGATCTACTTTCCCAACTGGGTTTCATCATCAACTGGGAGAAGTCCTGCCTGACCTCATCCAGGAGCATGAGGTTTCTGGGGTTCCTTGTGGATTCGGAGGAGGAATCGTTGAGCCTCCCGTCTGCCAAGATTTGGACGATCCGCAAGGAGCTTTGCAGGGCGCTCCTTCGCCCCCAGATCACCCTATGTCATTTTGCATGGCTCATTGGCCTGTTGGCCTTGTCGATTCAATCGGTGTTTCCGGACCATCTTCACTACAAGGCCCTTCAGCGTTTGAAGATTGCTCACCTACGCGAGGGCGCTTCTTACGCGGACTTGGTTACAATGGATGTCAAAACGCGGGACAAACTATAATGGTGGATCCTAAACCTGTCTGCATGGAACAGCAGGTGCGGATTGCAACTAGAATTCACCATAGACTTGGACGTGAGTCTCCACAGCTGGGGTGCGCACTGCGATGGTGTGTCGACGGGAGGTTGTTGGTTGGACTCTGAGTCCCGGCTCCACATCAACGCATTGGAACTCCTGGCTGGCTCCGTTGCGATCTGGAGTTTTGCAAGGTGTGACGAACTGAACCTCGTCAAGGATGCTTGGAGGGGCCTGCTAGCCAGCCTCTTGCCAAAATACTACAGGCCAAGTCAACGACTGTAAAGACCCATGGACCAAAACCGTAAATAGCTCTTATAAGAGCTGTTCCTGCTACGCTCTCTGGAGTAGGAGAGGTTCACCCACTGGAAGCTGGATCCCTCTGCCTCTCCCCTCCCTCGGTCCCCCTGCACCCAGTAAATAAATACTTACCTTATCCTAGCGCCGATGTCCCTCTGTGCTGGCTTAAAGCTCCGCCACCTTCCTCTGTCCCGCGACGAGCTAATGCACTTGGGCAAAGAATGCAGCGCACATTAGACCTCCCCATAGGAAAGCATTGAATCAATGCTTTCCTATGGGGGAAAATCTGACACTGGAGGTCCTCATGCAGAGCATGAGGACATCCAGCGTCAGATAACGCACTAAATGTCTGTTTAGATTCCGGAAGCGCCCCCCAGCAGCCGCTAGGGGATGCTTCCGGTCCCAGTTAGAGCTGCAATGTAAACATTGCAGTTCTTTGAAACTGCAATGTTTACCATTGCAGGACTAAGTGCAAAAGGGACACAGCACCCTGACCACTGTAATTAGCTGAAGTGGTCTGGTTGCCTATGGTGTCCCTTTAAGTGCTTTTCTCCCACTGGTAGCACTAGTACACGGTGGGCTAAAAGTAAAAAAAAACCTTGGCCGTGCAATATTTAATGATGTGATAGCAGGCCAGCTTTTGCTTGCTGGCCACTACATTGAAAAAGCAAAATAAAAAAATAAAAGCTAATGGATACAATAAGACCCCCATATTACTATGAGGTTTAAAATGTCTCTATACTTTCCACCTGCGGTTTTGGTATATCTACTAAAAGTTGAAATCTGCCAACTGGACAGTCATCACAGCTCAGTCTCTTCAAAGACGCCAATTTCATGGGATGTAGCTTGTTAAACAATGGAGGGGCTATGTACCCCCCTGTCCTCACCCATGTGCTTTTGATGGGGATCATTAAAATAAATCATGGTGTGTGGACAGATTACTGTCCAGACTCATACACTCCTGCCCTCACTGTTCCTGGTCAGTGGGTTTTGGCTATTATCATCAGTGGCAAGTGGGGGGCTAATTATAATATTAAAGGGTGGACAACCTAGTGGTCTCACCCCAGGCTTCCACCCATGGGTACCGGTAGAACCATAATTACAATTTAAAGTGTGGAGGACATACCCTTGCCATTCCCCAGTTACAAGCATATCACCCTCTCTCCATCTGGGTGGCTGGAGATCCCCAATCCCCTGCACACCGCTCATTAAAATTAATTAACCCTACCTGTGCCCCCTCATTCTAATGAGGAGGGAGACAATAAAATAATACCTATATAAAAAAAAGTTATACTTACCATCAGAAGTCTTCTTTCCTCTTACTTAATAACTAATAAAAAATAAAAAACCTGAATCCCCAAAAAAAGAAAAAAATTAAAAATTGGAAACTGTGACACAATAAAATTAATGCTTCTTTTCCCAGCATAGGTCTAATCACCGAGTTCTTCATCTGCTTGGCTTCCTCCATTTCACTGAGAGCCCAGCCATTCCCTGTGATGGCCGTCACTGAGTACCATGCCCATTTTCTATTCATGTGTTTTCCCATTGTATTATGTGTTCTCCTTTGTATTTCTATGTCTTTAATGTATTGTGCCTGTATATGCAGCTGTGGGTCAACACAGGGGGGTGAAATGTATTGCTCTGTGCCTCTCCCCTCCTTCCTTTTGTGAATGTAGTGTCTGCCTGTACCTCTCCTCCCTTCCCCCTCCCTTTTCCTGTCCTGTTTTCCTGTCCCTGTTGTTTTGTGTTGGAGACCTCATGTAGGGGTCTGTGTCTGTAAAACCATGTGTAACAAAATAAACTGATTCATTCCTGTGGTACCTCCAGAGCTGTGTGTTGTGTCCAGTTACTGATGGGAAAATGGACGCCTGCTTGTTGTAAGGTTTCCTGAATAGTTGAAGGAAGGGAATTAGCAGAGGTAACCGGTCTGGTTACCAGGGGTCCGCTACAGTGTATATTTCAGTAAGAGTGTGTGTATGTGTGTTAATGAGATTGTGTAAGTGTTTGTATACTTCAGTAGGTGTGTGTTAGTGTATAAGTGACACTGTGTGTGTATACTTCAGTAAGTGTGTGCTAGTGAGAGTGTGTAAGTGACATTGTGTGTATACTTCAGTAAGTGTGTGTTAGTCAGAGTGTGTGACATTGTGTGTGTATACTTTAGAAAATAATGAGGGGGGACCCTTGTCTAAATACCTGTTAAAAAAATAGACTTACCATTTGATGTCTTCTTTCTTCTAAAATCTTATTTTTTCAGGCCCAAAAAAGGCCAAATAAAAATCCAGAATAACCAATGCACTTAAAAAAAAAAAAGAAAAAAAAAAAGCGCAAAAAAAAAAAATCGATCTTCATCCATGAGGGCTCCGCGCAGACTGAGCTCTGCAGGGCAGGGGAAGGCTTATAAAGCCTTGCCCCGTACTGCAATTAGGCTAAGAGCACTCTGATTGGTGGGTTTAAGCCATCCAATCAGAGTGCTCTGACAGGTAAATGAAGAGACTGACAGGTAAGTCTCTACATTTACCTGTCACAGCACTCTGATTGGTTGGCTTGAAATCCACCAATCAGAGTGCTTTGTGTCAAATTACACAGCGTGGGAAAGTTCTTTGGAATTTTCCCACGCAGTGTAAAATGACACAGAGTACTTTGATTGGCTGGATTTCAAGCTAACCAATCAGAGTGCTCTGTGTCATTTTGCACAGCGTGGGAAAATTCCAAAGAACTTTCCCACGCTGTGTAAAATGACAACCAACCCAATTTTTATTTATGGCCACCACCCACCGCTCTGGAGTGGGGGCCGGGGGGAGGACATTATGTCCCCCCCAATTTTTATTTATGGACCTCACCCGCCGTGCATGGGTGGGGGCTGGGAGGGAGGACATTATGTCCCCTCCCAATTTTTATTTATGGCCCCCACCCACCGTGCAGGGGTGGGGGCCGGGGGGGACATTAGGTCCCCACCCAATTTTTATTTATGACCCCCACCCACCGCTCAGGGGTGGGGGCCAGGGGAGAGGACAGTAGGTGTCCCCCCTTATTGTTATTTAAGGCCCCCACCCAATTTTTATTTATGGCCACCACCCACCGCTCTGGAGTGGGGGCCGGGGGGAGGACATTATGTCCCCCCCAATTTTTATTTATGGCCCTCACCCGCCGTGCATGGGTGGGGGCCGGGAGGGAGGACATTATGTCCCCTCCCAATTTTTATTTATGGCCCCCACCCGCCGTGCCGGAGTGGGGGCCGAAGGAGAGGACAGTAGGTGTCCCCCCTTATTGTTAGTTAAGGCCCCCATCGGCCGTTCAGGGGTGGGGGCCGGGGGGAGGACATTAGGTACCCCCCAATTTTTATTTATGGCCCCCACCCACCACTCAGGGGTGTGGGCCGGTGGGGAGGACAGTAGGTCCCCCCCTTATTGTTATTTAGGGCACCCACCCACTGCACAGGGGTGGGGGCCGGGGGGAGGACATTAGATCCCCCAATTTTTATTTATGGCCCCCACCCACTGCTCAGGGGTGGGGGCCAGGGGAGGACATTAGGTCCCCCCCAATTTTTATTTATGGCCCCCACCCACTGCTCAGGGGTGGGGGCCTGGGGGAGGACAATAGGTCCCCCCCAATTCTTATTTATGGCCCCCACCCACCACTCAGGGATGTGGGCCGGGGGGGAGGACAGAAGGTCCCCCCTTCTTGTTATTTAGAGCCCCCACCCACTGCGCAGGGGTGGGAGCCGGGGGGAGGACATTAGATCCCCCGATTTTTATTTATGGTCCCCACCCAGTGCTCAGGGGTGGGGGCCGGGGGAAGGACATTAGGTCCCCCCCCAATTTTTATTTATGGCCCTCAGGGGTGGGGGCCGGGGGATGACAATAGGTCCCCCCTTATTGTTATTTAGGGCCCCCATCCACCGTGCAGGGGTGGGGCCCGAGGGGGAGGACAGTAGGTCCCCCCCTTATTGTTATTTAGGGCCCCCACGAACTGCTCAGGGGTGGGTGCCAGGGGGGGCAATTGGGGGCAATTTTTTTTTAACAGTGGGCAGCCGCAGGCTGCTCACTGTTTAATAGACATGCCCCTACTAGCTGGGTCACATGCTGCACTGGCCAATCACAGTCATGCCATTAGTAGGCATGGCTGTGATGGCTTCTAAGGGCACACGAGTCAAACACTTGTTGATTGGCTACCCTGCAGCCTTTCAAAACGTGTCATTAAATCGCCGAACACTGAACTCCAACCCGAACATACAGTGATATGTCCATGTTCAGGTCCGGGGTCCAAAAAACATAATGTTTGGTACGACCATTCTACTCATAACTTTACTCTACTCATAACTTCTCCTGACTGATCCAGGACTACCACCCACACTGAAATATGTAGGGATGTGCCTAGGCAAAAAACGTTGGTTTGGTTCATCACTTCCGAAATTCGGGACTTCGGCAATTTGGGACTTTGGCAATTCGGCACTTCGGCACTTCGGTTCGGTACTTCCGAAATTCAGGACTTCGGCATTTCGGCACTTCAGCACTGCAGTTAGGTTCAGCATTTCTGAAATTCGGGACTTCGGCACATCAGGACTTCGGCACATCGGGACTTTAAGAATTTGGGACTTTGGCATTTCGGGATTTCGGCTCGTCGGGAATTCAAGACTTCAGCAATTCGCTAACCCTACCCCCAACCCTACCCCTAACCCTACCCCTAACCCTTACTCGAACCCTACCCCTAACCCTACCTCTACACCTAACCCTAACATTTTCCCTAAGCCATAACCCTAATCCTAACTCTACCCCTACCTCTAACACTACCCCTAAATCTGATCCTACCCCTAACTCTACCCCTACCCCTAACCCTACCCTTAACCCATAATCCTTAGAGGAAGGTTGGGGTAAAGGTTAGGTGTAGGGGTAAGGGTAGGGTTAGGTTTAGATTCCTGTCATCATTCCCTTAATTTTACCTCCCTCTCCTGTTTTGCCACTTTTCAGAAATCCGAAGCACTTCGGCACTTCCGAAATTCGGCACTTCGCCAATTCGGTTCGGCAATTCAGCAATTCGGGACTTCTGCAATTCGGTTCGGTTCAGCACTTCCGAAATTCACCACTTCAGCAATTTGGGACTTTGGCAATTTGGCATTTCGTGACTTCGGCAATTCGGTTCAATTCAGCACTTCCGCACTTTCGAAATTCGGCACTTCGGCAATTTTGACATACGAAAGCATCCGAATGTCTGAATTTCTGAGCAATAATCACTGAGGGAAAGGAAACCCTTTACAGCGACACTCAGGCCTCCTGCGTGTAGGCTGGCACACAATGACACAGTGATTATTTTTAATTAAGAAATGAATATGAAAAAGCTTTTAGTATCAAGCACTTAAAGACAGAAAAAAAGGAAGATAATGGCTTCTTCAAGTATGGGAAGTGTAAAGGGTGTATAAATATTGGGTGTAGTTTCACTAGGGGTAAGAAAGGATAAACTATTAAAATAAAGAATTTTAATTACTGTAATTTATTCTAAATGATGTATTTATTACATACATCAACATACCAGTATGTCCCTATGCACTGCAATTTGCCCACAATATTCTTGGAAGCATTTTTCATAATTTGAAAATCCCCCATGGGATTGATTATAGGCGTATCTTTGAATTATAATTTGCTAAGACACCCACGTGTGTTTAGAAGCAATGCCAAAACCAAGAGACATGTATGATTGGGCAATGATTGTGTTCTACAAAGTTTTGTGCATGTACCGGAGATTGCAGGATGAAGTGGAAATACAGTAAATCGTAGAATGACATGCCCACCTAATAAGAAATAAAAATCAATAAATTTGATTGCAAAAGAGAAAATGTAATGGCGTTTAGAATGTGGGAATTGTACAGAATATACATAACTGCTCCGGGGACCTTCAGGTTACATAGTTACATAGTTACATAGGCTAAAAAAAGACATGTGTCCATCAAGATCAGCCTTCCCTACATTTGTTTTTTGCTGTTGATCCAAAAGAAGGAAAAAAAACAGTTTGAAGAACTTCCAATTTTGCAACAAACTAGGAAAAAAATTCCCTCTTGACCCCAGAATGGCAATCAGATTTATATTTGGATCAAGAAGCGATTACCCTACAGTTTCAAAATTTTTATCATTGAACATTATATTTTTGCAAGCATGCATCTAGTTGCTCTTTAAACATTTGTACGGACTCTGATAAAACCACTTCTTCAGGCAGAGAATTCCACAACCTTATTGTTCTTATGGTAAGCAAAGCCTTTCCTTTGCCATAGACTAAATCTTCTTTCTTCCCGTCTAAAAGCATGACCTTGTATCCTGTGTAAAGTCCCATTTGAGAATAGATTTCCACACAATGGTTTTATGTGGCCCCAGATATATTTGCATAATTTTATCATATCCCCTCTGAGGCGACGTTTTTCTAAACTAAAAAGGTTTACATTTGTTAACCTTTCTTCATAGCTAATATGTTCCATTACTTTTAATACTTATGTAGCCTGTCTCGGCACTTTTTCTAGTGTCATAATATCCTTCTTTAGAACATGTGCCCAAAATTGCACATATTCAAGATGTGGTCTTACCAGTGATTTATAAAAAAAAAAAAAAAAAGGCAAAATTATATTTTCATCCTGAGAATTAATGCAAATTTTCATGCATGACAATCCCGGCCTTAGCTATTGCTGATTGACATTGCACATTGTTGCATAGTTTGTTGTCTATAACAATTTCAAATCCTTCTAGTGTATTATTATCCCTAATCTCCTTCTATTAAGGGTATAAGTTGCTTAACTTTAACTGAAGTGCATAGCTTTGCATTTTTCTACATTCAATTTCATCTGCCATTTGAGTGCCCAGTCCCCCAGTCTATCTAAATCCCTCTGCAGCAAAGTAATATCTTGCTCACATTGTTTTACTTTACAGAGTTTTGTGTCTTCTGCAAACACTGAAACATGACTCTCAATGCTTTTTTCAAGATCATTTATAAACATGTTAAATAGAAAGGGTCCCAGAACAGAACACTCAGGGAAACCACTTGCTACCTCTGTCCAGCTTGAAAGTTTACCATTAATGACAAATCTCTTTACTCTATTTTTAAGCCAATGTTCTACCAAATAACAAGAATTTTCATCTAGACCAATTTCTTTGAGTTTGAACATGTATCTATTGTGTGGAACTGTATCAAATGCCTTGGAAAAGTCCAAATAGATCACATCCACTGAAACACCCTGATTTATACTTCTACTTACTTCTTCGTAGAATGCAATCAAGTTAGTTTGACATGACCTATGCATCATAAAACCATGCTATTTTTTTGGCTGATAACCACGTTCTTCTCAAGGGATTCTTGAATGTTATCCCTTAATAACCTTTCAAATAGTTTCCCAGCCACAGAAGTTATGTGCACAGGTCTAAAATTTCCAAGGATAATGAATCCTTTTTGAATATAGAATCCACATCTGCCTTCCTCCGTTCTTCTGGTACACTTCCTGAAAGAAAAGAATCTTGAAAGATTCACTTATTTCCACAATTAGTTCCTTAAGTGCTCGTGGATGAATACCATCAGGTGCTGGAGCTTTGTTTGTATTGCTTATATTAACTTTCTTTTGTTGCTGCAGCACCTTGTCAATTAAATTTTTTCTGCAAGTTTTTTGCAGCAATCATTTGCATATCTATTGCCAAAAGAAATGTGTCAAACTGGTATTTTTGTTTTAAAGGTTTTTTTTTTTTGTCTTACATTATTTGTGAAATGCTTTCTGGAAAGCTGCAGATCTTATCATCGACACCAGCAGGTATAAATTATATGTTGTGATATGCTGTTTGTGAGTGAATTTGTGAGTACATTTCTTTTTTTTTTTAAACTGTTCATCTGCAAAACTACTTGCAGATCATTATTCACAGTACATCACTAATAAGGAAAATAGAATGTTTTGAGCGGATATCACTTGAGAATTTATTGGGATGATGAGCGCTATAAATATTAAAGGGACACACTATACAGTTGCAATGGTAGTCATCAGTCACTAAGGTCAGTAAGGAATTATCAAGCATAAAAGGTGGTAATAATTCTCAAGTTTAAAATATAATTTTGCATCTTTATAAATTAGTGGTAAGACCACACCTTCAATATGCTGTGCTATTTCATGCAGAGCCTGGAGATGCTGAACTTATGTGTAGCACACCATGCAGTACTGAAATATCAAGCACCTCTATCTATATGACTGCCACTAGAGGCAGCATGTGACAAGAGCAATCTCGCCACATTGCATTGGAGAAGCCTGGTTGCCCGCCTGCTGCCTTTGGACTATGGCCCTGGGAGATTGGGCCCTTTAAAAACCGTATTCGGCCCTAACAGAGTGCATGTCACTCATTCTGGCCCTTTAAATACAGTGGGGTCATTCGGTTCTTGCCCTGTGTGAGCGGTGATACCCCAGATAGCTATGCCATGGAGCTCATTCATATAATGAAAGACTATGGGAAAGACTTTAGCTCCATGGCAATTGAACTGTATGTGTGTGGTCTGAGCGCCATTCAATAATATGCTCTCAGACCTAAGCTATCTGGGGATATGTTGCATGTATATGTTTTATGTAGTAATTGTGGCATTGTGTAGTTTTATGTCTTTTTGCAACCATGTGCTCAATGGAGTCTGCCTCTATCCCTGGATATAATTGGATTATTTTCCCATTGTCTCCAGGAAAGAGGGCTCTGTAAAACCGGTCTGAGCCAGATAGCCATGCTGCCAGCCAGGCCCCAAAATATATTTTACTAACTTTTGAACCCCTGGTCTGATTCATGCCATTTTTTAATATGTTTTCCCCTGAATGGATTGATTGTGAATATGTAATTATGTTTTATGTGAATGTGATGTATGGTTTTAGAGTTATGAAAGTTGGGTAGAAAGTATGTTTAACTGTATGTATAATTGAGTTTCCTCTCAGGATAAGGGGAGGAAATATGTGGGATGTAACTGATTTGTGATTGGTTGTTTTATACCTCACGGTGGGCGGTCCTGTATTTGAAAAGACTGTAATAAAAACCAGGCTGGGTGTGCCAGCACCTCAGACCACTGCTTGACCCTCAACACGGAGCCCTGTCTCGTTCTTGGGGGGTATTCACTGTATGCTGTTGGAGACTGATTGCCAGGAGTGTAAGCTGATGTATGCTTTTCCTGTTCGTCTGCTAGCAGCTATTCGTGAGGTTCCAGTTTGGAGGGCTATTTTGTATCCAGTTCGGGAGTTTGGTGTTCTGCAGTAGCTGTGCCTGTCTCTCAGAAAGGGGCATATCGCCTAAACGGATTGTAACCCCTTGTCTGCTGAAACGGTCCGTAACACAGCATTTATATTGAAAAGCTTGTTAGGACAGGCTATAGACACTAGAATCACAATATTAAGCAATAGTGGTTGTGATAATTATGGTGTTCCTTTAATTAAACCTCTCCAGTAATTATATATTCCAATTTTTTGTCTAATGCTGTACATTTCTTTTGGGACCAGATCCCAAAAGCCTTATGAACCTGCATATAAATCAAAGACTTAAAATCTAAAAGTCAAGAAAGCCTCTTTAGTGACAAGAACAGATTCCAGGTCACATGGACGCTATTCATAAAACATCATTTAGCCTTAAATGGGAAAATTCAGTATTTAAAACAGCATCAGCAGATTCTGGTCCTTCAAACTTGAAACCCATCACTATTATTAATCTATTAATTCCATTCATCGAACCATAAAACATGTTCAGCATTTTATATGAAGATTAAAGGTTGATATTAACAAAATTGCTGCTCCTGCAATGTGCCACACAAAGTTACTTCAAAATGAACATCAAGTGGGAAATCCACTGAGCATTAAGAAATTCTACATTCTCAGGGATTCCTTATCAAGCATTTAAAAATTAAACAAGTTGGAAAATTCTGTTTTAGAAATTTTGTTTTTACCTGTTAAATATGGTCTATGTACAGACTAAAATAAGAATGCAGATGTTGAAGTTAGTTCAACCTGTCTGCCTAGTGATGGAAAATAAAAGGATTTTTATTTACATGTATTTTTGCAAATGGATACATTGTTAGTTGTGTATGCACATGTGTTATTTTTCTCTAAGAAGACATGAGTGGGAATGAAGAGAACACAACATCATGGATGTATTTCCACATACTGGCATTTTCTAAATGTGTTGAATGTCAGCTAGTGCTTTTCATGGGGGTTGCAATGATGTATCTTTTATCTACACTTGGAAACATTGTGATTGTTATAGTTGTGTGTCTTAAGTCTCATCTCCACACTCCAATGTACTTCTTCCTATGTAACCTGTCAGTCCAGGACATTTTGTATGTGTCGACCATCTTACCAAAGCTGTTAGTAATTACACTTACAGGTGACACCAGAATATATTTTCAGTGCTGCATCACACAAATGTTTGTGTTTGCATTCTGCGTTGGTACAGAATTTTTCCTGCTAACTGCCATGTCTTATGATCGTTATGTGGCTATTTGTGTCTCATTGCACTATCCATTAATAATGAGTAAGAAAGTATGTATAATGTTGGCTTCTGTCTGTTGGTTTCTTGGTGCCTTGAATTCATTGATGCATTCTTTGATCATGTCTAATTTATCATTTTGCAACATGAGAGAAATCAATCATGTTTTTTGTGACGTGAAAACAATGTTGAGAATGTCTTGTAGTGACACCAACAACATCCAGATATTAATAATTGTAGAAGGTATTCTCTTTGGGTTTCTTCCTTTCTGCTTGATTATTACTTCCTACGTGTTCATTATAATTTCCATCTTAAAGGTCCGTAACTCAGAAGGCAGAGTCAAAGCCCTTTCCAGCTGTTCGTCTCACATCATAGTGGTTATTTTATTTTTTATAACCTTCCTAAGTTTGAATTTAAAACCAGAGTCACAATCAGTGCTTTCCCAGGAAAATGAGAAATTGCTTTCCCTGCTCTACATTGGTTTGGTTCCATTGTTAAACCCACTGGTTTATAGCTTGAGAAATAAAGAAGTCTTAGTAGCCATGAAAAAACTAATTTCAAAATTATTTTAAACTTTTATGGGCTTATGAAATAGGCCAGGCATTGCATGACATAAAGTGACAGAACTAACCTGTAATCTTCAAAAGGGTTACCATGTCCAATTCAATGTTTTGAAGTAGTCATGGTTCTTCGAGTCTGTATGTGCAACGTTTCAGGGATATTGAAAATTTCTGCTGGAGTTATAAATCCACCTCTGGCAGCATCATTAGTACACCATTAACCAACCTAGAACTAATGTTCCAGGCTGGCTAATGTCAATTCTGTGCTTATTTTTATGCAGAGAGGGTCAGTCATTGGCTGAGAATGCTCAGTTGATGTTCTCAGCCAATGAATGACTGGTGGTATCGACATCCAGCTTCTGCAGGTCTGAAGTTCACATGGCTCATCACTTGACAAGGACCCAGGTAAGAGGGCAAACCATTTCAAAACAGTTTTTCCAATTTACCACGCATTGGCATTAGGGTTCTCCTGGCATCATAAACACTACAGCGTTATGATGCTTAGAGTAACCCTTTATGGGATGATACATTTCCTGACTCATTAAAAAAAGGATAAGATAGCTAAATAAATAGTACTTAAGAGTAATGCACTTGTTGATATACTTATGACAATCTTTTAAATATGGTGCATACTATTCTAATTGTAAACAAAATATCCTGTTTATAACAAGTCAACTGTCGCTAGGCTTTCAACAGACCATATATGCTTATTATGCTTATAATGCTGGATATAAAAAAATAGATTTATTTATTTTATTATTGCATCGATTTTTTTTCTGAAGTACTCTGTAAGTGGTAGATTAACAAAGATTGTAGACAAATGTGGTATAAATGTATCAAGGCCAGCCTTGCAAAATGCAAAAAAAGCACAATTATATACAATAGTTTACAGTCCAAAGGAGAAAATATTTTTTTTTAGTTTATTTTTATTAATTTATTATATCTTAGTTGTCAACTCCTCACAATTAACTATTGAGTGCATACAATCTATAAAATATATATCTGCAATGCATTGAGTATCTAATCCTTTGTTTATCTTTCTAGTTTGTACACTATAACTAAAAAAATATAAAATATGTATGTCATAAAGTAGTCTATTTTAAAGAGGCAGAGAACAAGTAGAAAGAGATAAATCAGCATAATGTGCACCATCCTGGTGTGAATATTGTTTGGAAGAATTTCACCGAGCACAGTGGTTACATTAGTCTCACTATACATAACAAAACATAACAAAACATCAGCAGCTGTTGCTCTCTGTATTCCATGTGTCTTGTATACAAAATAAACACAGTAGAATTCTTGTTTCTTTAAAAACAGTCTGCTTTTATTGAAACACTCACATATAAAATGGTGAAAAAATACTAACATGGAGATGATGGTGTTGTGCATCATGTGACCTGAATAGGAGGATTGACGAGTTGGTTGTGGCTGCAGTGTCAAACCATTGTTCAGAAAAACTAAAAAAGCAGGAGTATTGAGATGTCTGTTTACACAATGCTGCAGGAGTAAGGCTGCAGGAACAAATTGTGCAGATAGTTTGTTAGCCCACACAGTGTAGGTCTGCATGCTAATCTAACTGTAAACAAAGCATCCTGTTTACAAAAAGTCGGCAGGCCGTAGGACTTTCAACAGACCATATATGATTGGTATGCTTATAATCTTGCCATTTATATTCACTGGATAAAATAGTGATTTATTTATTATATTATTAAATTGATTCATTAATAGTGGTATAGGGGTATGTGCTCTCACTGCTCTCTAAAAGTGTACCTGCTCAATGAAATCAGTCTTGGTGCAGCCATAAGGCGACACAGGTTGTGTTCTTAAGGTACACCAGCCTGGGGGCAGCAATGTCTGGGTGACTGGCATAAGGGGAGTGTAGAGCACAGTACTCTCCTTCCTGCTAGTCACTTCATGTAGTGTGGCCAGCTGGTAGAGGATATTCTGTATCCTCTACCCAGTCTGACAGGAAGCTGCTTATGGAGAAGATCCCCTTCCACGGTCTGTTTGACCACGCTATGTGGAGGTAAGCAGGCAGGCACACCTAGAGGGTGAGGGGGAAGAAACCATAAAAGAAGGGGGAGTGAAAGACACACATGCAGAGTAAAGATAGACACACTGATCGGTTAGGGAACACACACTAAAGGGGCTGGGGGGAAGAGACATAGACAGATTAAAATGAGTGATACAGAAGGTGTTGGTAAAAAAATGATTTACCTATGCAATGCTTCGTGAATATTCCCCTAGACATACAGAGCTATATATATCTATGTTACAGGGTGCCAGTCTCATATCCTGCTTTCTTTTTCTGTATTTCTTATTACATAGCTAAAGTATTACTGTATAAATATTTTGAAAGACCATATGGACAGTAGACCTGATTATAATACAAGATACTCATGCTTTGAAAGAGTTAAACTCGCATTTTTAAACATACAATGTCTTTCTGTTCTTGTGTTCTTGGGCCTGACACAAGCTTTCGCTATCTTTTTGTAAGCATCCTGTACTTGAAAAAAAATAGCATTATTTTTGAAACCTGCAATTTTATAATTGGGCTCCTAAATCTAAGACTGTCTCTTGCATCAGTGAACAGGAGACTAACTAACCGCAATACAAAACGTTCTATGAAAAATTATACTTTTGGTTCTAAAAGACCCATGACTGGTTAATGTTGCCGTTGATGTATACACCCCTAGACAAACGGTGTTTTATATATGCGAGGTACTACGTATTAAAACCTCTGAATACTTATTGATACTACATCAGAGTGGTGGGACTTCATTGAGTATTCCCAGCGCTTAATAGAGACCTGAGAAAGAAAATACCTGTGGTTGTAGCGAAAGTCCATGGCATTTTACTTGGGTTCTGATACCATGAGGTGTTTTTAACCCTAACAATTCTGAAGGCTCGTGCTGGCATAGATCACTGCAAAAGCTACCAGTGACTATACAGATCTATTTATCCTTATTCCCGGAGGTATTCTAGTTCTCTTTTTTGAACCTGTAGGAGGCTTTTATAGAGAGTAGCCATTAGGGTGATGTCTGTTATTGAGAGTAATCATTCGGGTGATGTCTGTTATTGAGAGTAACCATTCGGGTGATGTCTGTTATTGAGAGTAGCCATTAGGGTGATGTCTGTTATTGAGAGTAATCATTCGGGTGATGTCTGTTATTGAGAGTAACCATTCGGGTGATGTCTGTTATTGAGAGTAACCATTCGGGTGATGTCTGTTATTGAGAGTAACCATTCGGGTGATGTCTGTTATTGAGAGTAACCATTCGGGTGATGTCTGTTATTGAGAGTAACCATTCGGGTGATGTCTGTTATTGAGATTGATATTGGAAGAGTCCTATTGTCTCAATGTTTAGATAGATAGGCATTTACATTTTAGGTTTTTGACAATTAGGAAATTAACAAAGTGGGTGCCTCCTAGGATAACTCCTAGGATAACTCCTATGCTATCCCATTTCTTTTTCTGCTTTCTTATCTGTCTCTGGCAAGAGAGGGAGGATAAAATAATTTTAAGAACTGTATTTTACTAAATAGAGCCTGATGCAATTCTTATAAGAATGTATGATTTCTATGTTTGTTATTAAGAAACTCAATGAGGCCAATATTTTTCCTTTTTTTACATTGGGACTAGGAATATATTTTTGCAGTGAAAGAATTTGTAATCTGAATGAGTGGCTAAATTTTAAATGACTTCGCCTTAGATTAGAAAAACATATTTAGGGATAGTTCCATAAATCCCGCTCTGTGGACAGATTATATACCAAACAACACACAAGATAGTTAACAAACCCATTTCACATGAAATGTCTGAAGACCCATACTGTAGCTAATCCTCACTAAATAAATGATGTATAATACAGCAGTTCATATGTCACCACCCTCCCTTCCTGGGGCAGTGGGAGGAAGACAGATCCCTGATTAAACAGTGGATAAAACATGATAAAACTAAAATACATTTTAACTTTAGGGTACAGGGCCGTCTTTAATAGTGATTGGACCCTGGGCAAGCATTTGCTTGGGCCCCCTGGACCCTGCTGCCCTCCCACTCCCTGGCATGCAATCATGCCTTACATTCCAACCCAGTGGCGGAACTAATGCAGAGAAGCCCTGGTACAAGAAAGTTGTTTGGGCCTCCCCCTCTAGCACAAGAGTGGTGAAAAGATACACCCCCATCTGTCATACAACTCCCACAATGCTATGCTAGCTGGGGATCTATACTTTGCCTATTCTTGTAGGGTTGTATTTGTGTGCAGTGTTTGTGCATTTGAATGTAAGCCTGTTTTTGTATAGAGTATATGTGTGCATGAAGAGGTGTATTTGTATGTACTATTACAATTGGAATGCAGAGGTGTACTTGTGTGTAGTGTTTGCGTTTGAATGCAGTGGTGTGTGTGTGTTTGTATGTATGGTTGACTTTTAAATGCAGGTATTCAACTGTGAGTTGGTGTATGCATATCATTTTGGCATTTTAATACTGGGTTTTGTTTGTATGTAATATTTGCCTTCAGGGTTGTTATAGGATGTAGTGTTGTCTTCTAAACATTTGTGTATAGTATTGGTGTTTGAGTAAAGGGTGTGTTTTATATATAATTTTGGAGTTTGAAATCAGGGGTGTGTTTGTCTGTAATGTTTGTGTTATCAGGGATGTGTTTGCATGTTGTTTTTGATTGCTGGGATGTATACACATACACAGTTACATAAACATCAACACACATATAAACATACTGACACATGCACATACCTTGACATACAGATACACACACTGGCACATGCACACAAATTATGATATGCACACTGGCACATAAACACTCAGATACACACCGACACAGTTACACACTGGCACACACATACACACAGATACACACACTCTGACATACATGGGATAATTTTTATGTTTGCAGCAGGGCAGAAGCAAAGAGTTGGAGGAGGCATAAAGCTTGTAAATGCTGATGCTGCTGTGGCAAAGCAAGCTGGTACTGTTATATGTAATGCACAACAAAAAAAAGAATTAAAACATAAAATAAACACTGTGCTCAAATGCAACTGCAGCAATAATTAAACTCAGCTAAACAAAAAAAAGCAGTGAGTGGGGGCACATAGTAGAAAGGCAGTGAGTGGGGGCACAGGGTAAAAAAAGCAGTGAGGGGGGAAGGCAGGAGCAGTGAGTGGGGGCACCGAGAAGCAGTAAGTGAGGGAAAGCAGGGCAGGGGCAGAGAGTAGGGGCATAGAGAAGAGAAGAAGTGAGTGGGGGAAGGCAGGGCAGGGGCAGAGAGTGGGGGCATAGAGAAGATAAGAAGTGAGTGGGGGAAGGCAGGGCAGGGGCAGAGAGTGGGGGCATAGAGAAGAGAAGACGTGAGTGGGGGAAGGCAGGGCAGGGGCAGAGAGTGGGGGCACAGAGAAGAGAAGAAGTAAGAGGGAAGGCAGGGCAGGGCCAGAGAGTGGGGGCATAGAGAAGAGAAGAAGTGAGTGGGGGAAGGCATGGCAGGGCCAGAGAGTGGGGGCATAGAGAAGAGAAAAAGGGAGTGGGGGAAGGCATGGCAGGGGCAGAGAGAAGAGAAAAAGTGAGTGGGGAAGGCAGGGCAGGGCCAGAGAGTGGGGGCATAGAGAAGAGAAGAAGTGAGTGGGGGAAGGCAGGGCAGGGGCAGAGAGGAGAGAAAAAGTGAGTGGGGAAGGCAGGGCAGCGCCAGAGAGTGAGGGCACAGAGAAGATAAGCAGTAAGTGGGGGCACAGAGAAGATAAGCAGTAAGTGGGGGAAATCAGGGCAGGGGCATTGAGTGGGGTGTTTTTTCTAAAAACTATCCTAGCTGCAGCCATTCACCCAGAAGGAGAGGATCAGGGACTGGATTCACTTACCTTCAACGCAGCTTAGTGCTGGCTGAGGCTGATGGGAGTGGGAATAAGCAGCAGCTCATTCCTGCCTCTCCTCCCCATGCTGCTACCTGCTGCTGCCTCCTTCCTCCCGCGGTGCTCTCTTCTGAAGCTGGGAGGAAGTGATCAGCTGTCACTTCCTCCCAGCCAGCTAATACTACAGGGGCCCGGTTGGCTCTTAAAGGGCCCTGGCACCCCACCGGGTCTCTGTTCAGAGATACCCATCGGGTGACCCTAAATGCATGAGCCACCTGATAGGCCCCTCCAAATTGTTGTGGGCAGTGTGGGCCCACAGGGCAGCTGCTTTGAGCCCCCCAGGAGTAACTGGGCCCGGGGCAGCTGCCCCTTTTGCCCTGTGTTAAAGACGGCCCTGTTAGGGTATGAAATTAAGAAGTGGCACAATACTAACTCCCCATTTCAGTAGTTTCATCTTTAAGGGTATACCACTGTATGGAATTGAGTAACGTATAGTATAAATTTACTATATAATAAGTTGTAGCTATTAAATTGTTTCTTTTGCCGAGTGATGTTATATCTTAAGTATTGACTGTCTCTGTAAAGGTGAAAAAGCTGTTTGTAATTCTAAATATGCAAGAGCTTGTTCAAGAGGATCTCTGTAAATGGTATAAAAGTATAAATCCCAATTATCTCTGTGTTTTGCCCAAGATAGATAATAGAGTAATATATTTAAAGGGACACTATAGTCACCAGAACAACAACTACAGCTTATTTTTTATTTTTTTTTATAAATTTATTTATTATTAGTTTTTCTTTTATATAAACATCACATATAAGCATATCATACATTGCATACATGTCATGCATATCATACAAACAAATACAATAAATAAAGACATACATAAAGACTCAAAAACATAACAAAGTTGACCACCCTTCCCTATTCATTCAGCTCTACCCTCAAATTACATAAGATTAGATTATATTTCCTCTCTTTCAGAGATTGCCAATCAGAAATTACCGATTAATTACAGCACAGTGTTTATATTTCAGCATTTAATTCTCAAGAACCTTTAGCCAATCATCCCAGATCTCATATTGTCTGATATTAATACTTAGATTAGAGGCTATTCCCCTTTCCATTTTACATTGAACAATAATGGATGCTTTGATTTGTGGCCATGGATCTACTATTGTCCCCTTCCAATTTTTGGCGATGGCCATTTTAAAGGCCATCAAGGCCTGAATCAGAAGATCTCTCTTATCTTTAGTTAATTGTGGTAGATTCAGATGTAAGAGCAAATTTTCTGGGGTCCAAGAATGGTTCAAGTCCAAAAATATATTTATGTGATCCATTAGTTGAACCCAGGCTTCCTTAATTGGTGCACAGTCCCACCATATATGTAATTCATTTGCTCCCTCATTTCCACATCTCCAGCATTTAGATGTCCCCTCTTTTGTGAATTTCTGAATCTTATTAGGAGTCATATACCATCTATTAAGTATTTTAAAATGTGCTTCCCTGATATTTAGACAGTGTATCGTGGAGTAAACTGATTGTAAAGCCTTATACCATTCCTTTATATCGACTTTTATTGCCAAATCTCTTTCCCATTTGCTTTTCGCTATAGGGTAAGCCGGTCTTTTTATCATTTTTATAATCTCAACGCATCTCGTTAGTAATTTAGTATTTTTCTCTGAATCTATCAACGCATTTAATTTAGATAATGAGAAAGAGCACATATTTCTTCCAAGGGTGCTTTGCAAAAAACTTTTGATTCTAATATAATTAAGCGATTGTGAGAACGAAATACCATATATTCTGCGTATCTCAGCAAAGGGCATAATCTTCCCATCTACTAAAAGATCCGCTAATTTTTTTACTCCAAATCTAGTCCATTCGGACGTATCCATATTTCCCATCCATATGTCTAAATTTTTAAAAGTAAGCGCTGGTAAGACTTTATTTTTCAGGTCTAAAAGTTTTTTAAGATGTAGCCAAAACTTTAAGAGCGATCTAGTTATCAGATTATCCGTCCTGCAGCTTATATTTTTATTTCTACTGTTCTTTCTTGTCGGCCACATTAATCTGATATTATTGTATGGATCTGTAATATCTGCCCCTTCTATTTTGAACCAATCTTATGGGCACGGATACCGCCTAATTAAAGGCAGAGTATGCATCAACTGTGACGCTTGGTGATACAAAAAAATGTTTGGAAAACCGATCCCTCCTTCCTTATACTTCAAATATAAAAGATCCTGGCCAATTCTAGGTTTCTTATCAGACCAGATATAATCCCTGAATAGTTTATTCACAAGTCTAAGTCGTTGGGGGTGAATCTGTAAAGGAATCATCCTCATTAAGTATATAAACTTGGGGAAGACATATGCCTTAATAAAATTAACCCTTCCCCACCATGATAACTGCAGGGCGTTCCATTGTTTCAGAGAATGAGTACATTCTCTAATAAGGGGAATTATATTGGCCTTCATTGTGTTCTCTGGATCCTTCACTATATTAATTCCAAGATATACAAATCCCTTTTTTTCTCATTTGAAGGAAAAATGTTCTTTTAACTGTTGTAATTCTCTTCCCTCCATATAGAAGGATAATACCATTGTTTTTTGCACGTTAAGTTCATAATTTGACAGGAAACTATATCTTTCAATTACCTGCATGGCAACTGGAACTGACTTGCCGGGATTGGTTAACGTTATCAAAGTATCATCAGCATATTGACTTATCTTAAAATCCTTATCCCCTTTTTAAAACCCAGTTATATCCGTGTTGTTGCGTATTTCGTATGCTAAAGGTTCCGCCGTTAGAATGTATAATAGTGGAGAGAGAGGGCAGCCTTGGCGTGTGCCATTTGATAGCGTGAACCACTCCGACTTAATCCCCCCTCCTACTATCCTACTAGATGGTGAAGAATAGCAGGCCATTATCGCCGATATGATCTGGCCAGCAAATCCAAACGCTTTTAGTGTTGAATTCATAAAATTCCAACCGACCCTGTCGAATGCCTTTTCTCCATCTAAGGCCATCACTAAGAAAGGGGTTTTATTCTCATGGATTTTAGTAAATATATTTAATATCCTCCTGATATGATTTGAGGACATCCTGCCTGGTATAAAGCCTACCTGATCCTCCGCAATCAGGAAAGGAATTATATTCTTAATTCTATTGGCAATAATTGAGGCATAAATTTTATAATCATTATTTAATAAGGCAATAGGTCGATAGTTCGTTATTTCTTCTGGATTTTTGTTATTTTTTAGAATAGGAGTAATATTTGCCTCCAGCATTTCCTTAGGTAATTTGCCGGTGTTAATCGCTAAATTATAACATTCCGCCATCCCCGGGGCCAGTCTGTCCCTATATATTTTAAAAAAAGAATCCGTAAACCCGTCTGGGCCTGGGGCCTTATTTTTTTTCATAGAATCTATTGAATCCAGGACTTCTTGCAAAGATATCTCTGCGTTTAATTGCTCTAATTGTAGCTCGTTAAGTCTAGGGATATGAATACTCTGGAGGTAATTATTTATATCCTCTTGGGATGATATCGTCGGTAAGTTATATAAATTATAATAATAATTTCTAAATACCATTCCAATTTTCTTAGGATCCAGTATAATATCGTTTCCCTGTTTTATTTTTGTAATTAGTTTATTTTTTTGTTGATTCTTCACTTTATTAGTAAGAATCTTATCCGCCTTATTACCCCTATAGTAGTAGTTCGTTCTCATAATCTGTAGGTTTCTATTTATTCTAGACATCAAAATGTCATTGATTTTATTTTCTATGATCCTAATCTGATTTGACCTAGTTCTCCCCGGGGCAACAATATTTTCCTTCCGGCATTCACTTAGTTCAATATATAAACTCGATAAGGATTCTTGTCTATTTTTCTTATCTTTAGCTTCTAAACTAATTAAATGGCCCCTAATAACGCTTTTAAATGCGCACCATTTTATGTCCGAGGCCACTTCGTTATTGTCATTCTCCTCCCAGTACATATCTATCTCCTTGGCAATCTGTTCCCTATTCACTTTAGTGATTAATAACTTATTGTTTAATTTCCAATCTGGTCTTTGCTTTAAGATATTATTCTTTAACTTAATTTTTACCATATTATGATCCGACCACGTGACCGTGCCTATATTTGTAGACTGCACATGTTCCAATAAGCTTCGATCTCCAAATATAAAATCTATTCTTGAGTATGAACAGTGCGTCTTACTAAAACACGTGAAGTCTTTCTCTGAGGGATGAAAAATCCTCCAGCAATCATATAGCCCTTCATTTTGAATGATATTACGAATTTTTTTTGCCAAATTGATGATATTTCTAGAGGGACTTTTGGTCTTTTCAGAGCTTCTGTCTAAGTTAGGGTCAATAGTCAGGTTAAAATCACCCATGACAATAATACGTCCTTGCTTGATTTTTTCTAATTGTGCAAAAAACTTATGAAGGAACGATATCTGGGAGGTATTTGGGGCATAGATATTCGCAATTGTATATAATTGATTTTCTATTGTCCCTATAAAAATAATCCATCTGCTCATTTTGTCCGTTTTTACGTACTTTGTGGAGAGATTTAATGCCGAAGAGAAAAAAATAGCAACTCCCCTCTTTTTTTTATCTTTATACGACGAACAGAATGAGGTAGAGAAGTCTTTAGAACTGAATGTTATCTTATCATCTCTCCGCCAGTGGGTCTCTTGTATTCCTACCACTTGCGCATTCTCTTTTTTTGCCCTTTCAAATAATAATCTCCTTTTTTGAGGAGAGTTCAAGCCCTGTGCATTTATTGAAACAACACTAATCATATATTCCTGATCCTACTTTTTTCCTTCTCTTTCGATATTTTGTTACCTTATCTTTTATCCTATGTAATTGAGTTTTGTATTTCCTAGCCACCGGCGTCAACTTGTAACAAACCAAACAACATAAACCACATACAAAAGACACTAAATGTCGAATAGACATCCCTTAAGGAAGTGTGGATGGTCCTGTGATTACCCCTTTTTTTTTTTTTTCACAGGGCCTCCAAGTAGATCCTAATCCGGATCAGTATTTTGATGCTGAACCGCCCTCTTTGGGTAGTTTTCCCTTTCTTCTCTTTTTGTCCCCCTTTCTCTTTCTTTTTCCTTCCTAATCATATTACATCAAGTCCTAGTTATCCCGCTACTATCAAACCTCATCTCACAAGCGGGCGAGAGGGAAAAAAAAAAAAAAAAAATCAGATCTTTATATATATTCAATTCATAAGCATCTATCTCTTTACTCTCATCCATATTCCGTTCTGTCTCCCATGTCAATATCTATCTATCAGTATCTTTTTCTTGTGGGCATTATCAGCCTCAATTTATACCTTTTTCTTGTGGGGATTATTAGCCTCAATATTATACCTCCACCTTTATATTTCGTGCCATATGTGATCATAAACAATAATCAATCTCTAATGAATAACATTCTCTTTGTATTCCCTTTCTACCTGTGCCCTTTAGTAATCCCATTTATTCTTATTTCTTATTTCTTTAAATTATTCATATCTTTGTATATATTAAGTGACCACATTTAAATCTACTCAATTTTACATGCATTTACTTATTTTAGTGCCTCTATATTTCCTTTAATCCTTCTGTGCAACGTTTGTCCTCCCTCTACCATTTATAATTTATAATGCACCAACTATATTACGTGACCTCATTTAAATCGACTCTCTTTTACATACATTTACTTATTATAGTGGCTCAATATTTCCTTTAATCCTTATGTGCAACGTTTGTCCTCCCTCTACCTTTGTAATTTATAATACACCAGCTTCACCTCTATATTACATTTGTTCCTCCTAATTTCTATTTATCCTCCTAATACCAATAAAGGTTTATACACATAAAGAAATAGAGAGTGTCCAATGTGAATGTCTATCTCCTCACGGATATCTGATAGCTGATTTATATTTTCCGGGTAAAGATAGCAAAAGTGTCCTTCTGTTTTTCTTTTATGTCTTCTGAGTTAGAGGAGAGAGAGAAAAAAAAAACAAAAAAAAAAAACCTCCCCCTTTAAAATTCTGTTGTTTTTCTTCTCCATTTCATACTTTGTCTCCCTCTGTTAGGTTGGTCTGATCAAAGTTCTGCTGTCTAATCCACTTTGCAATTGCCGTGACATCTGAGAAAGCGTATGTCCTTGCTTCATGAGAGATTGTTAATTTGCAGGGATACCTCCAAGAGTATCTAATATTTTTCTGCCGTAAAATCTTTGTGTATAGTGCAAACGGTTTTCTTTTCACCCTGGTATAGTATGAGATGTCCGGAAAAATCATGATATTCTTATATGGATCATTCAATTTGATGAATCTAGCTGCTTTTAACGCTTGTTCTTTCATTATGTATGTCGAGCAGCAGATCATTACATCTCTAGGCTCACCTTGTGCCACAAAATCTGGTTTCATAATTCTGTGGCATCTTTCCATAAAATGTGATGGATTTGTCATTTGTATGCCTAATTGCACAAAGAGCTCCGTTATATGCTCTTGCAATGTATCGTTATTAACAGATTCTGGAATGCCACGGATTCTTAAATTATTACGTCGAGACCTATCTTCCAGCTCTGCGATTTTGAGTTCCAAATCAGCTATTTTTTGATTTGCTTTTCTCATATTATCTTCTGCAGAGACTTGCTGAAATTCCAGCGCTTCCAATTTTTCTTCATATTGCTTAAATTTTTTTTCCAACTGTATTAACTCTGTTTTAAATTCTATAAGACCCTCTTGGATTCCAGTCTTAATCTTGTCTAATTGTCGTTCAAAGCAAGACTCAAGATAGCTATGTAGTTCTTCCGCACTATATTCATTAGAAGACAATTTCTTTTTTGTTAAGCTCTTTGGTGACAAATTCTCCAATTCTTTAAGAGATTGAGATGAGGAGTCCGATACATTCTGATGATCTATCTCCTGTTTCTGAGTTAGCTGTGATGCTGAAAAGGAGAGCCTTCTATCTGTCTTGCCTTCTTGTTTCTTTTCTCTATCTCTTTTAGTGAGCTGTTTACTATCTTGGCCTTTCCTTGAAGCCATGGCAAACCAAAAAAAAGAAAAAAAGAAAAAATTTCTCCCCTTCTTTCTCCTTTTCCTCTTCTGCTCTTTTAGCCCCTCTTTAGCCTTTAGCCAGGTGCTTAGTTATGCTTGCTTGTGATGAAAAGTGCTATACGGCTTAGTATCTTCCTTAATCCAGATTCACTTAGTCTTTATTATTCCCCCCTTTCTTTCTCCCTTTTTTTTTTCCTTTCTCTGTTTTCTCTCTTTTTTTCTTTGTGGGCTATATTTCTTGTCTCTTGATGCTTCCTTATTTATTTATTATTTTAAATATTTTGAGGAAGTTCCCTTTATATCTTCTTTTCTGTCTCTTTCTTCTTTCTTCCCTTTTTTTTTTTTCTCTTCCTTGCCCTTTACTTTCCCTCAGGTCCCTCAGGTCGCTGCCCTTTGTATTGAATAAAGTAACCACAGCCGCAACAACAGCTAATTCGCCCCTCTTATTCTGCTTCTCCCAAATATTTATTTCTGTCTCCAACAGGAGTGCCCAAAAAAAAAGTACACACCTTATTGACTTGAGGCTTGTAGCCTTAAGATCTCTAGGAGCACCCCTTTTTTATATCCTTTTATACTTTTTTTTTTTTATCCTTTTATACTGCTGGCTGCCCCTTTTTTTTTTTTTTTCTCCGATTTTTATACCGGGCTCCGTTTATCAGCGGTTACATTAATACCTCTATTCTTCCTAATTCGGGCCCCAGACTCCCAACACTCACTTGTCTGTCGCGTTGTAATTACAATTAGGGGAGTCTTATCTCCAGTAGCTCTTCTGGGCACCACCGGACCACCTCGTTCGCACTGGGGTCGGACTCTCCGCTGCCTCAGACCCCCATATCCTCGGGAGTGTCGGGAGTGTCGGTAGTATTAACAGTATCGGCAATACCTGAATGGCGACTCGGCTTTCACCTTGTCGGCAATGTCGGCGGTGTCTGGATGCCAACTCAGGCTGGGGTCAAGCTGGGGTACGGCTGTGGCTGCATAAAAGGCTCGGCTCGGCTGGGCTGCAGGCGGGCGGCGGTTAGCGGGTTTTTCTTAGCTTAGGGAGAGATTTAAACGCGGCTGCACGAGACATCAGGGGCTTCACGCTGCTTCACTCCCCTAGCGCGTCAGCATCTCCACGAGGCGGACGTGCTCCTCCGTGCACGTCCTACGTCATCGCTCCTCCCCCCGATGGCAACTACAGCTTATTGAATTTGTTCTGGTGAGTAGAATCATTACCTTGAGGCTTTTTGCTGTAAACACTGTCTTTCCAGAAAAAATGCAGTGTTTACATTACAGCCTAGTGATAACTTCACTGACCACTCCTCAGATGGCTGTTAGAGATCCTTCCTGGGTGTTGGCTGCCTAAAATGCATCCAAACATTCAGTGTCTCCTCCCTCTGCATGCAGACACTGAACTTTCCTCATAGAGATTCATTGGTTCAATTCATCTCTATGAGGAGATGCTGATTGACCAGGGCTGCAATTGTGCTGGCTCTGCCCCTGATCTGCCTCTTTATCAGTCTCATCCAAAATTGGGCAGACTAGATGGGCTGAATGGTTCTTATCTGCCATCACATTCTATGTTTCTATGTTTCCTATGGGGAAGCATTGTGATTGAATCAGGCTACCAATTCTGCTGATGTCAGCAGGCAGTGGACAGGTCTAAAGGAAACAGGGACAAGTATGCAGCTGCAGACTTGAATTCAAGTAAGATTTTACTATATTTAGAGAGGCATGAGGGGACCAGGGGGGCTAGATTGTGGTTTTAACCCTATAGGGTCAGGAATACATGTTTGTGTTTTTGACCCTATAGTGCTCCTTTACTTGAAGGTGTTCGTTTCAGATTGCATTTGTAATCGATCACCTTTGTCAGTTTGTTAACTACCCTTTGTAAAAATTACTATGCCCTAATCATAGAACCCTACATACTGTGTTTCCCCTGAGGGATAAAGAGTGTGACATTTATTTATTTATTGTATTAACTTATTTTGGATTTGTTATGATTTATCTGCGTATACATGAATGTGCTTTTGCATTGGCAACTCTGCTGGTTGTATCTATTATTATTATTATTATTATTATTATTGCCATTTATATAGCGCCAACAGATTCCGTAGCGCTTTATAATATTTTGAGAGGGGGGATGTAACAATAAATAGGACAATTACAAGAAAACTTACAGTTACAATAGGTTGAAGAGGACCCTACTCAAACAAGCTTACAGACTATAGGAGGTGGGGTATTAGAAACATCAACTATGTCTTTTGTTTTCTGTTATGTTGGATGACAACATGAATCATATTGCAGTGATTGCTGAGTATGAATTCTATGTTTTGTAATGAATTGGTGTGTTATGTGTTCATGTCCATTGTCTATGAGTTTAATGAGTAATGTGAGGAATATTTGCATGTCATTGACACAAGCTTTTAGTGTTTTAAAAACAGGTACAGCCAGCAAGAATGAAACCATTGCATGCTATCACTTCTGGAGACTTTTGATAATATGAGACTTTGCAAGTAAAGTGCTTGTTACATCTTATGTGAAAGGGGCCCCACAAAATGCAGCAGATCAAATTGTGGATTCACATTTCCCATTGTTAAGTGAGTAATCCTGAACGGTTCTTCTTTTATTGGAAACAGACTGGAAGGACAAAGAGATAGCTCTACCTTATTAAGAAGTACTATTAAGGGAGTATTGTCCGGATTAGAGTTAACTATATTCTTTAAATAGTTTGTGCCAAGAAGTATGTTATCCCTATGGATTGTTGTAATGGCATTTTGCTACACAATTATTCTGTACATTGTGTTGATCCCTTTAATCTTTGATACATGGGTGGTTGAGGTTTAGGTACTCAGCAACCTGTCCTCTCAGGTGGTCAATAACGATGTTATTAATCAGCCACAGATATATACTGTCATGGTCCTGATTAAAAAAAATAAAAAAGAGGGGGTGGTTTGTTTTGTCTAAAGTAAGGCTCATCTAGTGTACCTCATTGATCATAGCAATGGTGAAATGTCATTTTTAATAATGATCAGAAGAAATTCATGCTGAAATTAGTACTTTAGTAAGTGAGGCAATTATAATCTATTGAACTAATGTATTATATTTGTATTGGTAAATTAAAAAGTATTTTGCTGGAAGACATTATTAGAAGATATTTCAGCAAAATGACCCAAAAGAGGATATAAATAAATCATATACTCATTTAACATGGAGAGAGTGTGTTGTTTAGGTAATCTCACCCTTGCACTATTCATTATTGGGAACAAAGGCCAGAAGTTCGGATTCTGCAGTAAAAAAATAATCAATTGTTGAAGAATTTCTGAATTTTTATGAGGTTTAATAGTGTAAAAAATGTCTTCATATTTTTATATTTAGATGTTTTTATGTTTTTAACATTTGATATATGAGTGTTTTGAAAAGTTATAATTTTAGAAATTAATCTAAGAGTATTAAAATTAATTGAGTGGGATTATTAAATCACGGTTTAAGTTTAGGAACCACGTTTTATTGGGAGTTATCCCCATAAGTATATGTTAAAATTAGGTATAGAAATAGTCTGTTAGTCACTTGCTTGAGAAAGTGTTTTAGTACTCATGTGTCCAATCAAGCTTTTATGTAGAGTGAATGCTTCTCTCATCAATACAAACGGGAAATTATGTAAACTTTTTTGAAATATAAGCAAAGCTGAGAGAAGTACACGATAAACCACTATAGGCACCCAGACCACTTCAGCTTAATGAAGTGGTCTGGGTGCCAGGTCCATCTAGGTTTAACACTTATTGCTGTAAATATAGCAGTTTCAGAGAAACTGCTATGTTTGCAATAGGGTTAATCCAGCCTCTAGTGGCTGTCTCATTGACAGCCACTAGAGGTGCTTCCGCGCTTCTCATTGTGAAAATCAGCTAGATTTAGATTGGCTGAATGCGCGCGCAGCTCTTGCCGCGCATGCGCATTCAGCCTGTAACGTCAGAAGAGGGAGCCGAGTCCCAGCGCCAAGGGAGCCCAGCGCTGGAAAAAAGGTAAGGGATTAACCCCTTCCTCCCCCTTCAGTGGGACCCTGAGGCTGGGGGCACCCTCAGGGCACCATAGTGCCAGGAAAACGAGTATGTTTTCCTGGCACTATAGTGGTCCTTTAAGGGTTTAACTTTAGGCTTTAATTTGACTTTTAGCCTGTATGATTACCAGACACACTGTACTCTAAAACCTAATGTTATAGGTACTAGTACAAAATAAAGCATCAGGTACGGTGATATATTACACAATGGTGAAACCCCTGGCAAATTGCAGTAAGAACTGGCATATAACAACATCCCATGTTTTAAGTTTAACATGCAGACCCTTGCAAGTTTATGTATAGCACGTCAACAGAGTAAATGGTTAAATAAACAACTGCATATAATTGTAGAGTGTCGAACTAAGGTCGCAGCAACAAAACAATTTCCACCCACACTGTTTCGAGCATGTCATAAAATGCATGTGAGTGTGCTTCATAGATATAACAAAAAAGGTAAACTATGAATGAAAACAAAACCAAAAAATAAATCATATTAAAAGTAACTGATTTTGAGATATGCTCTGTTGGATTCATAGGTGTCATCAGTACCATGATGGTGCGAGATGGATATATCTTATCATATGTGACTGAAGAACATTCCCCTGGGAGGCTGCATGACCCAAATAGAAAAAAGGGAAATGCTCGGATTGAGAAGTTAACTAGGCCAATTGCAAAAATATGGTGACACTAGGCCTAACTAAAAAGCAGCTGCTCAGTATAAGACTTGTCAGCTCATGCCCCATCTAGGGAACGGCAGGTACAGTCTGCTTGCTACTATAATGTCCCTGGAACACCGGATTCATGCCACATCAGCCTGTATCAGAGCTATCACCTGTGCTCGACTGTCGTTGGGCCAAAACTATGTCCAAGGTATCTTTCCTTGTGTGCCACGGCATTGGAGGTCAGTGGTACCTCCGCCACAAAGCCCTCCAATGGTGTGGGTGGTGAGTGGGTCGTATTTCCCGGTTAGCTGTCGGCCAGAGAAGGCTCTTCTACAGAGATGCGACATGGTTACGTGTGGAGCGTTGGTCACCTACCAGCCAGTGTAGATGAGGTAGGTGTATTGTCGATGCAATGCTATCTGCACCCAGAAGCTTTCAAGCAGTCAAGGATATTTATCCAATATATCTCCCAATTGCAGGCATGTGCATACGTCACGATATCTTGCACCATCTTGGATGGTAGGTACTCTTGCATCTAGCAACTGTATTCATCCCAGATGAGCAATGCGTGCAGCTTCCTCAGTGGGGACCAGGATATCTCCCACCAGTCCAAAGGGGGGGCTGACCAAGGGAGATATAGGTTGAAGATGCTGTAGCGTAAAGCCGTGTTAGTGAGTAACCTAGGGCAGCAAACATTGAAAGGAGGAGACCCTCTAAGTCCCTGGGACAATAATAAAAAAGACACTGTACACCATGTCACAGCATGTCACAAGAGAGAAATATCACACTGTTGGAGATATTTTGACGAGTAGGTATGAAAATGTCTCATTTTACATCAGATGGTCTTGATTTTTTAATCACTTGAGTACTCCTCAATAGGTACATGCAAAACAAAAGGGAAAATAAAAAGAGAAAAAATTGTGTAGTATATTTGGGGAAACGTGAGTCATGTAATTCAGTACACAAATGCTCACTCACATGTGAAGGAATTTCAAACAAGCTTCAAAAATAGTGGAGTGCATCAATATAATTTCCACTTGCAGATATGTGTAAAAACTGTGTGTATCCATTAATTCCAGGGACTACGTGAAAAAGAGGGAGAAAAACTCCAATAGTGCAATATTGTAATTACCGTTAGATAGTGTGCACGCTATAATAACAAATAAACTCAAAAGTGAGGAGTTTTCTCCTAAAGCTCATAATAACAAATGTGTAGTAAAACAATCCCCACCCAGGGGTATATTTATGTCACATACAAAACAATAAATAGTTTACACTGTAGCATAAAAAAATGAAGAAGAACTGTAAACACAATCTATAGAGCAGAGAAAACTGCTCACTTAAACAGTGCAGGTGGTCATAGTAGTCAAGATGTTGTGCTTCACAGAAAATGGCTAGAAACAAAAAGAAATAAAAATAACACAGTAAAATCTGAATAGTTGAAAAGCTGTTTTTTTGTTTTTTTTCACGTGGATATAGCAATAAGATGAATCCACAATGCAGTTCGCCATATACAAGAGCACTTGGCTAAGTAGAGCTTAGTATTTTTTAATTTTAGTTTATGTGCATGCACAACAAAATGCATTGCTAGTATTTCTTAGTATTTATACTTAAAGGAGAGAACATTCAGTATATCTTAGAACAGGGGTAGGCAACCTTTTAGCAGCACTGTGCCGATATAGGATTGTGATGTCCCGTAGCGTGCCGATCCTCAGGCTCGTCGCTACCAGGCAAGCTAACCAAGCAATTGCTTTGGGTCCCGAGCTGGCCTGGGCCCCCAAGCAGGGCCGGCGCTTCCTATAAGGCTGCAGCTGCCTGAGAGCTCTATAGAGAGTCTCAGTCGGCTGCAGCACTGCCCTTCTCGTCACATCCCCTTCCCTGTAGCGTGGCCGAGCTCCTCTTCCTCCTGTCAGTCCGGCCGGGTACCACGCGGTACAGGAGATTCAGTTTCCTGTTCCTGGCCGGACTGACAGGAAGTGCACCCTGAGCTCGGCCACGCTACAGGGAAGGGGAGGTGAGAATAACATAGGGAGGGAAGGAGAGAGGGAGTAAAAAGAACATAGGCGGGGGAGTAGGAAGGACACGGGGGAGGGGAGTAAAAAGGACACGGGGAGGGGAGTAAGAAGGACACAGGGGGAGGGGAATAAGAAGGACACAGGGGGAGGGGAATAAGAAGGACACAGGGGGAGGGGAATACGATGGACACAGGGGGAGGGTGGGAGGGGAGCAAGTAAGAAGTAGTAAGAAGAACATAGGGCGGAGTAGTAAGAAGAACATAGGGAGGGGGGAGGAGTAAGAAGAACATTGGGGCAGAAATAAGAACATAGGGAGAGGGGAAGGAGTAAGAAGAACACAGGGAGGGGGAGGAGTAAGAAGAACACAGGGGGGGTGAGGAGATGAGGAGAACACAGGGAGGGGGGAGGTGAGGAGAAGGGGAGATTAGGAGAACACAGGGAGGGGGTGGAGAAGGGGAGATTAGGAGAACACAGGGAGGGGGTGGAGAAGGGGAGATGAGGAGAACACAGGGAGGGGGAGGAGAAGGGGAGATGAGGAGAACACAGGGAGGGGGTGAGGAGAAAGGGAGATGAGGAGAACACAGGGAGGGGGTGGAGAAGGGGAGATAAGGAGAGCACAGGGAGGGGGGGTGAGAAGAACACAGGGAGGGGAGTGAGGAGAAGGGGAGATGAGGAGAACACAGGGAGTGGGTGAGGAGAAGGGGAGATGAGGAGAACACAGGGAGGGGGGTGGAGAAGGGGAGATGAGGAGAACACAGGGGGGGGGTGAGGAGAACACAGGGAGGGGGGGTGAGAAGAACACAGGGAGGGGGTGAGGAGAAGGGGAGATGAGGAGAACACAGGGAATTTTCAATTGTTGAAAATGTTCAAGTTTTATGCACATTATATGCAACAGCAATATTTGCACTGTAAACCTTTATTTATATAAAGTGTGGGTGAACTTAAACTGTATGGCTATGCTGTGGTTCCTGTAGGCTTTGCGTGCAGGGGGAAGGGGGGCACCATGTCCATTTTACTTGGGGCCCCCAAATTCCTTCAAACGGCCCTGCCGATCCTATTTTTTAAATTGAGTTGTGTGTGCTGCCGTATTCTGCTTGTGTTATTTATACTGTAATTGCTTTGTATCGTTGTATTTGTGCGTATATGAGCTATTATATTGTATATGTTCATTAGTAGTTTATGGTATCGTGTATGATACATATGAATGTGGGCTGTGTATGAGGGCTGCTTGTGGAATTGTGTGTAGATGGATATGTCACATTGTGTGTTAGGTAGTGTATGGGGGCTGTTTGGGGTTTTGCATGTGCGAGGCTGCATGTGGGATTGTGTGCATGTATGTAGATTGTTAGTGGTGTTGCGTTTGTGGGGATTGTGTGTATGCTTGTGTGTGGGCTGTTCGTATTATTTGTATGAGGGGAGGCTTATTCTGCAGGTCTGTGTATATCTAGCAGTGTGGGTGGCTTCCCTGGGTTCCAGTGGGGACCAGCCTGGGCAGGTACAGGTCAAGGACAGGAGCTGCAACATCAGCTGTGGGCTGATCTACTACAGTGTGGATTCCCATTCACAAGTGCTGGGAGGAAGTGATCTGAGATCACTTCCTCTAAGTGCTGCAATGCATAAATTGAGGATTGTCCTTCACTACCTCTTTGTATTAGCAGATATCTGAAGTTTCACTGAGACTCCTGATAGGCCAGACCCTGTTTGGCTCTAGCAGCCTTGAGTGCCGAGGAAAGACACCTCGAGTGCCGTGCATGGCACTAGTGCCGCAGGTTGCCTACCCCTGTCTTAGAAGTTGCTAATTTGAAACATTACTGCTTTGCATAGTTAAAGTAGTTTAATTTTTCAGCAAAAGCTTTCCATCATTTTTTTTTAAATTGGGACATATTAATGTTGTTCGTTCGGAAGAGTTTTACTTTACTCGCAGGCCAGGATCATGTGTTTTGCTGCTGCATGCTTCTTATGGACATTTTTTTTTAAATCTATTTTGTCAAATCTAAGTGCAGTCATCATTGCATGTCACATTCATCATTTAATTTTTTTCTGTCTATGCAACAGCATGGTAGCATTTTGGATGATATGAGCTGCTCCTTCACATCATTATATGGCATATCTGATACTTGGGTCAATTTAGATGCACGTCATATTGTTTCTCTAATTTGTGAGGTCTCATCTATGTTCTGAGTGTAGGGGTTTAGCTTATCTTCATACTTGCCAATTATCTCTCTTACCAATCCCTTCTATCTATTGTCTCAAATTCTTTACACTCATTGTTTATTTCTTCCCATATTCTCTACACTCTACCTTTCCCTAAGTTCCCACTAATTGGTAACTCTTTAGCATTTGGTTAATCACATAAGGGTCAAACAGGAGATAAACATCAGCCCTGAGTCAGTGGCATACACATGACCCATGGGGCCCCGGTGCGAAAATTGATCCGTGGGCCCACCCCCCTCGCGCTTACTCTGCACGGGCCGGGGCAGCAACGCATGGCGGTGGGCACCTGGTCACAGGGCTTCGACCGCGGTATGTACGCCAGTGCATGCAGATGCACACACACTTAAAGGACCACTACAGACACACAGATCACATCAGCTCAATGAAGTGGTCTGGGTGTCAGGTCCCTCTAGTTTTAACCCTGCAGCTGAAAGCATAGCAGTTTCAGAGAAACTGTTATGTTTCACTGAGGGTTAATCCAGCCTCTAGTGGCTGTCTCACTGACAGCCGCTAGAGGCGCTTCCGCCATTTTAAGACACTGAACGTCCATAGGAAAGCATTGAGTAATGCTTTCCTATGGGCGGTTTGAATGCGTGCGCGGCTCTTGCCGTGCATGCGCATTCAGAGCTGAGAGGCGGAGGGATCCCCAGCGCCATGGGAGTCCGGCGCTGGAGAAAGGTAAGTGCTGAAGACACAAACACACACTCTCACTAACAAATGCATACACACTAGCTAACAGTCACACACATTTACTGACAGAGACACACTCAGCGGCAGACATACATACACACTCACTTACAAAACATACACTCTCACTGACAAACACACACTCACTAACAGACATCAAACAGCTCACTAACACACACACACAAACACACTCAGTAACAGACACACACAGTAACACACTCACTGACACTCACTAGCAGACACACACACTCTAACACAAACACCAACACTCACACTAACACTCACACACACTAACACTCACACACACTAACACTCACACACACTAACACTCACACACACACTAACACTCACACACACTAACACTCACACACACTAACACTCACACACACACACACTCACACACACACACACACACTCACACACACACACACTCACACACACACACTAACACCCACACTCACTCACACACACTAACACACACACACACACTCACACACACTTACACTCACACACACACACTAACACCCACACTCACTCACACACACTAACACTCACACACACTTACACATGTTTTTTTTTATTTAATCCCCCCAGCCTCCCTACCTTTTGGAGTGCTGAGGGGATTCCCTGGGGTCCAGTGGTGCTGCTGGGCTCCTAGGCGGCCGGTCAGGCTGGCCGGTGCGCGAGGGAGCACTCTCCCCTGAGTGCTTCCTCTTCAGCTCCCTCACGCGCCGCGTAGGGATGCCGGCGCCGGAAGATGACGTCATCTTCCGGCTCCGGTATCAGTGTGGTGCGCGAGGGAGCTGAAGAGGAAGCACTCAGGGGAGAGTGCTCCCTCGCGCACCGGCCAGCCTGACTGCCCGCCGGGTGTAAGCAGGGCCAGCCTCGGGGGGCCCTGAGGTGGGCGGCTCCTGGGGCCCCCAGGAGAAGAGGCTGGCCCAGCCGCGACCCCTGCGACCCTGGTATGTACGCCACTGCCCTGAGTAGGTGTGAATGCTGGTATATATTTATGCAAAATACAGATATATGAATATGAAAGTGTGCATTTGTGTGTGCAGTCCTCACATTTTTTCTTGCTGCACCACTGGAACTGTTGAATTTTGGCACCTGACTGGCAGGGGTCATGTGACCAATTTTGTCAATAGGGGGATGCCTATTGTGTGAGGCCTAGCTATGGAGCTGAGTGAATCCCGTGTGTGCTGCCAGCTGCACCTTGATCTATTGACAGAGCCGTGCAACAGTGTGAATCCAGTTTGTGCTACCAGCTGTACCTTGATCCAGTGACAGAGCTGTGGAGCAGTGTGTGCTGCCAACTTCACCTTGATCCAGTGACCGATCTGTGGAGCAGGATCCAGACACAGCAAATGGCTGACTGACCTTGGAGATTCCCTTTAACCCTGTGTAAGTGAACAGGGCATTATATATTTCATATACAGTAATAAAGAGTTACAGAGCCCTCCCATGGCATTGCAGTAACAACCTTCCTGAGGTTTACAATTACTTTAATCTTGTGGATTACCTCAAAGGGACAACACTTCAGTTAACAAATTGGTACCTATCAGCCATTAGTGTGAAGCCTGATGGTGGGCCTGCAGGTGGTTTGGGAGGGGGCTGAGCCTGGTTAGAACACTTTTCATGTGTTCAGTCTGCAACTGTATTACTTGCCTTATTTTTATCTGCCATTATCCTTTAATAGCATACATGTTCATACTGTTTTACTGTTACTGCTGTGTATGGTAGTTATTTATTATGTTCCTGTCTGGGAAACCCATCCGTGGCCTGGATGCCCAGTTAGGTTGAGGCACTGCTTTTGTATGTACTCCTACTCGCATATAGCAGAGTCTCAGGATCCCCTAGTAAACCAGTGGTAATTGAGGATGAGGCCAGAGGGGTGTCAGCCCCCTGGGGCAAAAGTCTGTTACATGTGGAGGGTAAGTGTATGTGTGTCCAAGGATGAGGAGCATCAGTAAGTGTGAATGTAGGATATATTTGAGGGGAGTGTCAGGGTGACTGCAAATGAAACGGTGTATTTGTGCAGCCAGCATGTGTCTTTATGGGAGTGTCTATCTGTGCATTGCATGTTTTCCTTTGCACTTCCTGGTGTTGTGTCTCCCAAGTCTTCCCCATCTATTCCCTCTACTGAGGAGTAAAACAAAAATTCAGGAAATAATTCTAAATCAGTGAATCAAGGTTGATGTAAGTGCCACTTGCAGTGGCTAGGCAGAGCAGCGCCCTAACCACCTCACCAGTCTCACATCAATGTCCAAATCCCACACAATAGTTAAAGTAAAAAAAATGCTTTGACATTGTGTGTGTGTCTTTACAGTGTGTATGTGTGGGGTGACAATGTGTCTGGGTGACTGTGTGTATGAGGGTGGCAGTGTATTTGGGAGGGATGACATTGTGTGCATAGTGACAGTGTGTGTGGCTGTAACCATATGTATGGGGGATGACAGTGTGTGGGGGTGACCGTGTGTGTGTATGAGGGTATGACAGTGTCTGTATAAGTGTGACAGTGGGTGTGCATGGTGACAGTGTGTGGGGGTGACTGTATATGTGTAGGGGCAGTTTGTGGGAGGGTGATAATGTGTGAGGAGGAGGGTGTGACAGTGGGTGTAGAGGGTAACAGTGTGTGGGAGGTGACAGTGTGTGTGCTTGTGTTTGGGGGTCACAGTGTGTGGAGACTGACTGTATGTGTGAAGGTGGCAATGTGTGTGAGTGTGTGACAATGTGTGTGTGGGGTTGACAGTGTATGTTTAGTGTTTACAGTTTTTGCGTCGGGCGGGTGACCGTGTGTGTGGTGGGGTTACAGTATGCATTTGGGGGTGACAGTGTGTTGAAGGTGACGATGTTTATGTGTTGGGGTGACAGTGTGTGTAACAGTGTGGGGTGGCAGTGTGTGGGGGTGACAGTGTGTGTGTATGGGGGCGTGACAGTGTGTGTTAGAGAGAGACAGTGTGGGGTTGACAGTGTGTATTTGGTTGACAGTGTTGTGGGTGACAGTGTGTTGGGTAACAAAGTGTGTGTGGGGGTGACAGTGTGTGTGGGATGACAGGGTTTGTGGTGTGGGTGACAGTGTGTGTGGGGTGTGACCGTGTGTGTGAAAGATGACAGTTTGTGGGGAGTGAAAATGTGTGTGTGGTGGTGACAGTGTGTGTGTGGTGGGATTGACATGTGTGTGTGTGAGGGTGACAGTGTGTGGGGATCACAGTAGTGTGTGTGCGAAGTTACAGTGTGTGTGTGTCAGGATCGGGACAGGGATCCAACACGCAAAGTACAAACAGGACAGGGTACGTATACCGGACCTTAGAATGGCCGGACTAACGTACGGAGAGTAAAGAGAATGGTCAGAAACAAGCCGAGGTCGAGGGAACGAGAGGACAGGTGAGCGAGAAACAAGCCGGGTCAAGGATACCAGAGGGGAACATGGTAAGTCAAACTAGCCGGGTCGAAACCAAAGGAATAACTGAAATCGCCAGAGCACTGTGTGACTAGACAGGCTAGAACCACGACAGGGCAATGAGTGAATGTTAGAAACAGGTTTAAATACCCTGGTTACAGGGAGTATACCCGCCTCTGACGAGTCCTGAGTGGCTTCCAGTCACTTGAGTGACAGATCGGTCCGGACTGACGTCATGACGTCGGGCAGCGTGCGTGACGTCATAAAATGAGACGGATCCCTCGCGGCCGGCGTGAGAGTGTCTAGGGGAGCCGCGAGGGATGGAGGAAGCCGACCTGCTGGAGGAGTAAACTACTAAGTCTCTACCTCTTTCGGAGGTAGAGGCTTCAGGTACCCTGACAGTACCCCCCCTCTCAGATACGCCCACCGGGCGGAAGGAACCGGGACGAGACGGAAAGCGTGAGTGAAACGCCCTGCGAAGGCGAGGAGCATGAACATCCTCTTGTCGTACCCAACTTCTCTCCTCAGGACCATATCCCTTCCAGTCGACCAAATATTGTACTCTCCCCCAAGAGATACGAGAATCAATGATGGAGTTAACCTCATACTCCTCCTGACCCTCCACCTGAACAGAGCGAGGAGGGGCGATCGTGGAGGAGAATCTGTTACAGACTAGGGGTTTCAACAATGAAACGTGAAAGGAGTTAGGGATGCGTAAGGCAGCTGGGAGAGCTAGACGATACACCACTGGGTTAATTCGAGTCAAGATCCTGTAAGGACCAATATATCGAGGAGCGAATTTCATGGAAGGAACTTTAAGCCGAATATTCCTAGTGCTTAACCATACTCTATCGCCTGGAACGAAAATCGGAGCCGCCCTTCTACGTTTATCGGCGTGTTTCTTAACCAGCATAGAATTGTGTAGAAGAATTTGTCGAGTCTGATCCCACAACTTCCTCAAATTGGCAACATGTACATCAACCGACGGTACACCTTGGGAAGGAGAAACCGAGGGAAGAATAGATGGATGAAAGCCATAGTTCATGAAGAAGGGACTTGAATGAGTAGAGTCACAAACGAGATTGTTGTGCGCAAACTCCGCCCAAGGAATCAAACCGACCCAATCGTCCTGGTGTTCGGAAACAAAACAACGTAGATATTGCTCAATCTTTTGGTTAGTACGTTCAGCAGCTCCGTTAGACTGGGGATGATAGGCAGAAGAGAAATTTAATTTAATACCTAGTTGAGAACAAAAGGATCTCCAAAATCGGGAAACAAATTGGGACCCTCTGTCAGATACGATTTGGGAAGGTATCCCATGTAAGCGAAAAATCTCCCTCGCGAATATCTCTGCCAACTCTGGGGAGGATGGAAGTTTAGGCAAGGGAATGAAGTGGGCCATCTTGGTGAATCTGTCAACCACGGTGAGGATAACAGTCTGTTTTTTAGAGATAGGTAGATCGACAATAAAGTCCATGGCCAAACAAGACCATGGTTTCTCTGGTACCTCTAAGGGATGCAGGAATCCACTTGGGAGCGTATGAGGTTGTTTGGTCTTAGTACACACTTCACACGCAGCGATGAAATCCTTAGTATCTTTACGTAAAGCAGGCCACCAGAAGTCTTTAGAAATCAAAGCATACGTCTTGCGGATACCAGGATGTCCCGCCATCTTGCTGTTATGGAAACATTGCAACAGCTCCAGTTGAAGAGTAGGGGGAACGAAATGTCGACCCTCAGGAGTCTGTTTAGGTGCTAAATGTTGCAGCTTAATGATCTCGGCCAGTAACGGGGAATGAATCCTGAGATTCGTATTAGCAACAATCTTGCATTTAGGAACTATAGAAGAAAGAATCGGTTCAGATACAGTGAAAGGTTCATATTGTCGAGACAAAGCATCGGCCTTAGAGTTCTTAGAGCCAGGTCTGTAAGTAAGTACATAATTGAAATGAGTCAGGAATAAGGACCAACGAGCTTGCCTAGAGGACAAACGCTTAGCCTCCCCAATATAGGACAAGTTCTTGTGGTCCGTCAAAATAGTAACCGGATGTAAGGTGCCCTCCAATAGATGTCTCCACTCTTTCAAGGCTTTAATGACTGCTAACAATTCCCTGTCTCCGATGTCATACCTGCTCTCAGGCCCAGAAAGTTTCTTGGAAAAAAAACCACAAGGATGTAACGGTTTATCCACCCCAACCTTTGTGAGAGAACGGCACCTACTCCTGTCTCAGAGGCATCGACCTCAAGTAGGAACGGCAAGGATGTATCAGGATGGACTAATATTGGAGCAGAAGCAAAAAGTTCTTTGAGATTTTTGAAAGCAACGAGAGCTTCAGTAGACCAAGTCTTAGTATCGGTCCCTTGTTTGGTCATATTGGTAATAGGTGCAATAATAGAAGAGTAACCCTTAATGAAGCGCCTATAATAATTGGAGAACCCAATAAACCTCTGGATAGCCTTGAGTCCCTTAGGCAATGGCCAATCTAGAATAGACTGGAGTTTGTCAGGATCCATCTTAAAGCCTTCCCCAGAAATCACGTATCCAAGAAAATCTATCTGGGTCTGGTCAAAGCTGCATTTCTCCAATTTGCAGTATAAGCCGTGTTGTAGAATTTTGTGTAATACCTTTCTGACTTGTCTATGGTGGGTCTCAATCTCTCTAGAGTGTATGAGAATGTCATCCAGGTATACAATAACACAATCCTGTTGAAATTCCCTAAGAACTTTGTTAATCAGATCCTGGAATACTGCCGGTGCGTTACAAAGACCAAAAGGCATGACCGTGTACTCATAATGCCCGTAGCGGGTATTAAACGCCGTCTTCCACTCGTGACCTTGTTGAATTCTCACCAAGTTATATGCCCCTCTGAGGTCCAACTTGGTGAAAATCTTAGAACCTTTTAGCCGATCAAAGAGCTCGGTAATCAAGGGGATCGGATAGGCATTCCTAATGGTTATTTTATTCAAACCTCGGTAATCAATACATGGTCTGAGTGAGCCATCCTTCTTTTTAACAAAAAAAAATCCAGCCCCGGCGGGAGAAGAGGATCTCCTAATGAATCCCTTGTCTAAATTCTCCTGAATATATTCCTCTAAAACAGAATTCTCTTTAATGGATAGAGGATATACATTACCCCTGGGGGGCATGGTGCCGGGCAAAAGATTAATTTTACAATCAAAGGTCCTGTGTGGGGGTAGTGTATCAGCGTTCTTCTTATCGAACACTGCTTTTAAGTCTATGTACAGAGGAGGTATCTGTCTCCCTGTAGACTGGGTAGAACTATCTGGTGTGTTAATCATAGCCAATGGAGACACCCTGCGTAAACACCTCTCCTGACAACCCTGGCCCCATGAGATTATCTCCCCTAATTCCCAATCGATAATAGGGTTATGTCTCTTTAACCATGGGTAGCCCAGGACTATGAGAACAGAAGGAGATGAAATGAGCATAAGTGATAAGTTCTCCTCGTGTAAGATACCAATAGTTAAGTTAATGGGTATAGTCTCACGAGAGATAACAGGCTCAAGTAAAGGTCTACCATCTATGGCCTCAACGGCCAAGGGTGTATCCCTTAACTGGGATGGGATAGTGTGTTTAGTAGCAAAGACTTGGTCGATAAAATTCTCAGCAGCTCCGGAATCTATCAAAGCCATGGTCTTTAGCATTCCCTTCTCCCACGTTAAGGAAATTGGTAGCAGAAGCCTGTGATCTTTATAATTATGCGTAGAGGACAAAATAGAAACACCCAAGGCCTGTCCTCTAGAGAAACTTAGGTGCGGGCGTTTCCCGAACGAGTAGGACAATTCAGACGCAAATTACCTCTGGCTCCACAATACATACATAAACCCTCCCTTCTCCTGTACTGCCTCTCCTCTTCAGAGAGGCGAGTATTGCCTATCTGCATAGGTTCAGGATACAGTGAGGTATTGGAATCAGGACTTTGAAATGTAGGGGCTAATTTAAAGGCAGGTCTGAAGTTCCTCTCTCTAGTATTCTGTCTCTCTCTTAAACGCTCATCAATACGAGAAATGAACGAAATTAAGTCCTCTAAATTCTCAGGAAGCTCCCTAGTAGCAACCTCATCAAGGATAATATCTGATAGCCCGTTCAAAAATACATCTATATAAGCCTGCTCATTCCACTTGACTTCTGCCGCCAGAGACCTGAACTCTAGTGCATAATCCACAAGTGTTCGGTTCTCCTGTCTCAGGCGCAACAGTAATCTGGCTGCATTAACCTTCCTACCAGGGGGGTCAAAAGTTCTTCTAAATGCAGCTACAAAGGCATTATAATTATATACCAATGGGTTATCATTCTCCCATAGTGGGTTGGCCCATCTCAGAGCTTTCTCAATGAGTAGGGTGATAATAAATCCAACTTTCGCCCTATCTGTGGGATAGGAGCGAGGTTGTAGTTCGAAGTGGATACTAATCTGGTTCAAAAAACCACGACACTTCTCCGGTGAACCACCATAACGTACAGGTGGGGTAATACGGGAAGAGGCACCTACAGTGGCTACCTCTAGACCAGAACTTACAGGAGAGATGGAAGTAGTACGGATCTCCTCAGGTGGGTTATTGGCATGAGATAATAGCGCCTGTAGTGCTAGTGCCATCTGGTCCATTCTGTGTTCCATGGCGTCAAACCTGGAATCAGAGGGACCAACCTGACTGTTTGTACCTGCAGGATCCATTGGCCCTGTCGTAATGTCAGGATCGGGACAGGGATCCAACACGCAAAGTACAAACAGGACAGGGTACGTATACCGGACCTTAGAATGGCCGGACTAACGTACGGAGAGTAAAGAGAATGGTCAGAAACAAGCCGAGGTCGAGGGAACGAGAGGACAGGTGAGCGAGGAATAAGCCGGGTCAAGGATACCAGAGGGAAACAGAGTAAGACAAACTAGCCGGGTCGAAACCAAAGGAATAACTGAAATCGCCAGAGCACTGTGTGACTAGACAGGCTAGAACCACGACAGGGCAATGAGTGAATGGGAGAAACAGGTTTAAATACCCTGGTTACAGTGAGTATACCCGCCTCCGTCGAGTCCTGAGTGGCTTCCAGTCACTTGAGTGACAGATCGGTCCGGACTGACGTCATGACGTCGGGCAGCGTGCGTGACGTCATAAAATGAGACGGATCCCTCGCGGCCGGCGTGAGAGTGTCTAGGGGAGCCGCGAGGGATGGAGGAAGCCGACCTGCTGGAGGAGTAAACTACTAAGTCTCTACCTCTTTCGGAGGTAGAGGCTTCAGGTACCCTGACAGTGTGGAAATGACATGCATGGGGCGGTGACAGTGGTTGTGGGGTGACAGTGTGCGTGTGGGGGGATTACAGTGTGTTTGTATGATAGTGTTCGGGGGTGACAGTATGTGTGGGGATGACATTGTCAGTGTAGGGGTTTGATAGTGTGTGGGTGGGGTAACAGTGTGTGTGGGGGGCAATGCTCTAATTGGCTGAGCCTGTAAGACCTCTACCACAAGATAATAGCCAGGTAGTGATACTGATGAAGTGGAAACAGTATCTTGGCCAGTACGACTAGGGTTAGCTTATTGCATCTACCTATGTATATACTATATATCTCCCCTCAGATACTGTTTCCACTTCATCAGTATCACTATTGGCTATTTTGTAATTACCGTATATACTCGAGTATAAGCCGACCCGAATATAAGCCGAGGCCCCTAATTTTATCCCAAAAAACTGGGAAAACTTATTGACTCGAGTATAAGACTAGGGTGGGAAATGCAGCAGCTACTGGTAAATTTCTAAATAAAATTAGATCCTAAAAAAAATATATTAATTGAATATTTATTTACAGTGTGTGTATAATGAATGCAGTGTGTGCGTATGTGTGTGTGTATGAGTGCAGCGTGTGTGTATGAGTGCAGTGTGTGTGTGCATGAATGCAGTGTGTGTGTGCATGAATGCAGTGTGTGAATGCAGTGTGTGAATGCAGTGTGTGCAGGGCCGGTGCAAGGATATTTGCCGCCGTAGGCAAAAAAAAATTTGCCGCCCCCTCCCCCCCATATGTCCTGACTTCCCCTCCTCCTCCCTCAGTGGTCCTTACCTCCCCACCCCCGTGTTCCTTAACTCCCCCCCCCCAGTGGTCCTGACTCACCCCTCCCCTAGTGGTCCTTACCCTCCCCTCCCCTAGTGGTCCTTACTTCCCCCTCCCCTCCCATAGTGGTCCTTATCCCACCCCCTCCCTCTCATAGTGGTCCTTATCCCCCTTCTCCCTCCCATAGTGGTCCATATACCCCCCCCCCCTCCCATAATGGTCCATATACCCCCCCCCCCTCCCATAGTGGTCCTTATACCCCCCTCCCTCCCATAGTGGTCCTTATACCCCCCCTCCCTCCCATAGTGGTCCTTATACCCCCCTCCCTCCAATAGTGGTCCTTATCCCCCCTCCCTCCCATAGTGGTCCTTATCCCCCCCTCCCTCCCATAGTGGTCCTTATCCCCCCCTCCCTCCCATAGTGGTCCTTATACCCCCCTCCCTCCCATAGTGGTCCTTATACCCCCCCTCCCTCCCATAGTGGTCCTTATACCCCCTCCCTCCCATAGTGGTCCTTATACCCCCCCTCCCTCCCATAGTGGTCCTTATCCCCCCCCTCCCTCCCATAGTGGTCATTACCCCCCCCCCCTCCCTCCCATAGTGGTCCTTATACCCCCCTCCCTCCCATAGTGGTCCTTATACCCCCCTCCCTCCCATAGTGGTCCTTATACCCCCCTCCCTCCCATAGTGGTCCTTAACCCACCCCCTCCCTCCCATAGTGGTCCTTATACCCCCCCCCCCTCCCATAGTGGTCCTTATACCCCTTTTTTTTTATTATTAAGTTTTTTTTTATTATTTTATTTATTTTTATTTTTTCGTCCCCCCTCCCTGCTTGATATATGGCAGGGAGGGGGGCTCTCCTTCCCTGGTGGTCCAGTGGCAGTTCAGTGGGGGGGAGGGGGGCTGGCAGAGCTGTAACTTACCTGTTCTGCAGCTCCTGTCAGCTCTCTCCTCCTCTGCGCCGTCCGTTCTGCTCTTCTGTCAGCTCCCAGTGTAAATCTCGCGAGAGCCGCGGCTCTCGCGAGACTTACACTGGGAGCTGACCGAGGTGCTGAACGGACGGCGCAGAGGAGGAGAGAGCTGACAGGAGCTGCAGGAAAGGTAAGTTACAGCTCTGCCAGCCCCCCTCTCCCCCGGTCTGTATTATGGCAATGCAAATTGCCATAATACAGACTCTGACTCGAGTATAAGCCGAGTTGGGGTTTTTCAGCCCAAAAAATGGGCTGAAAAACTCGGCTTATACTCGAGTATATACGGTAGTACACGTTGTACACATTAGCTCCAGTAGTTGGTCCTATTTTTATCCTTACTATCATCTCCTTTTTTTCATTATTATTTTTTCACTTTTTTTGGTGTCTGGGATATTTAGATGTGTTTATCCAATATTAGACAATAAAGTTTTTTATTTTCTATGCTTATGTAAATTAGGCACTATATGTCAATTACCTTTACTTAGTAATTTCCATTAGGGTAATAGGACTGGAACCAGGTGTGCCTCCCTGCAGACCTGTTTTCAAGCCCTCTCTATTATCTCCTTTCTCTGGGTTAGGCCCTGTATTACCCCACAACCACTACACATTTGGTGGGAGTTTTTCTCTCTCCAGTTTTGTATACCCTTCCTTGGATGTTCACATATATTTTCATTTTTATTATGTTTTCCCTTTCAATGGGACAAAACGCAATGGATTGCTGGACTCTGTGGGATTTTGTGAATCTTTTACTGTTTTATTCAGTTGCTTGCTATCTTCTTTCTGTATATATACAACCTTAACCACATAGACTGCAACTCTGCGTCTGGCAGAGCTACAGACCAGTGCTGTACTTGGCCCTCTCTCCCCCCAGAAAGAGTGAGTGGAGAGGTCCTGCACCCAGCACCATACAGGGCAAGTCTTAGGGCCACAACCCATGTTGGGCCCTCAGTCACCCTCCTTCTGCAACAGCTCCTGGCACCTGGGTGCGGTGCACTCTGTGAACCCGCCTAGATTTTCCACTGTAATTACAATATATAGGAAGTACACAATATATATGTTTGACAAACTATCATTAAGGAACAAAGATATCAATATCAAAAAAATAATAGCAGCTGTAAGATTAAGCACTACCCAACCAGGGTAAAAAAAAAAAAAGCTAGAAATGTCAGCACAAGAATAAGCAATAACCTGATATAATAATAAGGCTGAAAAGTTGGGCCTTGTATAAAAACAAAAAAAACAAAAGTAAGGGTAAAATAGCATATAAAACAATTCACACCACCAATTTAGCAGTGGTAAAGTCAGTGGCCAGATCTACAGCAGTTAATAGAGAAGAGAAAATAATGTCCACTTAAATGGATAAAGTGTACCACCTCCTTTGAAACACAACTGTTGAAAAATAAATTAACTATGTTGTTGCTGTACTTTTCTTCAGCATTATTTCTGAGATGTGCTGTAACACTGGCAATATTGTGGACAAACCTTAGAAAAACAAAAGGCCCCGTAGTGTACTACAGCAAATGCATTAAAATAAAAATTAAAGAAAGACTATGTTCGGCATACCCTTGGTCACTGGCGGCCCCAATTAAAGCCCTTTTTAACTGCAATAGCACATTCCCTTACCTTCAATGGAACCAAATGGGAAATACACATATATTCCATCTTTATACAATAGAAGGTTTAAAGCCGTTACCTGATCTTCAAGCAGAGTTTGCACTCCCCCCACACTTCTCTTTTGCATATCTTCAAATTAAAGCACTACTGTCCAACAACAAGATATATACAATACAACAAACTTAAGAACCTCTATCACGAAATTTGAACAGCTATGTGCAGCAATTTCTCCACCATAGAAAATACTTTTGATATGTTATGATAGCCCTATCAATTCACAAGAAATAAAGACATGGACATTTATGACAGAATGGCAAACTGACATCCAGGAAACTGTTACACAAGAGGAATGGGAAAACATTTTTACAGCTCATGAAGGACTTTCATCATGTACTTCACACTTTGAAACATCTTGAAAGATACTGTATAGGTGGTATATGGTTCCCACTTGTCTCAGAGCAATCTATCCGGAAACGGATGACACGTGCTGGAGGTGCCACTCTCATAAAGGCACCATGCTGCATATATGGTGGCTATGCGACAAAATACTTATGGAAGGAGATAGAAATATTGATCCAAGAGGTTACATCCTGCAAGCTCGAACATACACCAAAGATAATACTCCTTAAAGCCCTACCAGACAACATACCTGAAGTTTCACGGAAAATGATCCTTCTTTTATCCACAGCAGCAACACTAATTGCCAGAAATTGGAAGTCCCCCGATTTGCTCTCTGTACAAGAAATTAAAAATTTAATGACTATCACGGTGGACTATCAACTTATCATGTGGAATCAGACAAAAATAGGAAATTTAAGCCCTAAAGTAGCCGACCAATGGCGGACCCATCTTCAAACAACCTCCCCACACTCACCTAGATTATGACTTCTATAGATAGCGAAAGGCGATGGGATTCAATGTATATATTAATAAACATTAATTAACTACTTCTGAACCGGAGAATCTCAGTGCAGGGATGCAACAGAAATTATTTGTATAATATTTTTATTATATATATATATATATATATATATATATATATATATATAATTTTTTTTTTCTTGTCGATCCACCTACTAGGCAAAAATGCAGCAACAACTAAAATTAATAAAAACAGATAAATATATTCGGTTAAAAAACAATAAAAAATGGAGTGATACAATTACCAATGTGGGTCACTCACCTCACATAAATAGATAAATAAAACAGTATAAGTGGTGAGAGCACACCCAAGATACAATATAACGATAATAGTTACCCCTATGTCCGGTTATAATCCTGCAGAGATAAAATCAGGAGAAACAGACATAGGGTAATAACGTACAGACAGTTTTAAATGAGTAAATAAATAGATAAACTCACATATTTCTGAGCCACTTAAATTAAAAGCTGGCTCAGACTATGAACGTTGAATGGATTAATGTGGTGACTGCTGAAATCAGATGTTAACTGCTTACTCGTCCTTTTAGCAAAAAAACAGGATGCAGAATCTTGGTAAAAAGGTTTATTCCAAAATATAAAAACACAGCAGCAAAAAAAATGAAGATCAGCAATCTTACTCTCCACACACTACACTGACGCGTTTCAGCCAAAGCTTTTTTCAAAGTGTCTAATTGTAAAATTAGAATGTGAATTTACTATGCCGAAGCAAATATGCCAGAAAGGCACTAGAATTCCACAGCAGCTTATTAATATTAAAACACCAAATGGCAGAGAGCTAAACCTTAAGATAACTAACCAAAAGGAATAGCTATAAAACGTTAAGAATACGTTTCTAATCTTTAAACTGGGTCAAGACATAACATATGACAACTTCATACTTAGATAGCACGGGCGGCTAAAAGGTTATATAAGTCATATAAGATAACGGAACCATACGACACCTGTAGTACCCAATAATGTGAAAGTTTGCCATGATATATGAAATATGTACGTTTGTTACCCATTTCCTTTTCTTTTTCCTGTATCCCTTTCTTAAATACTTTTTGAAAAATGAATAAAAATTCTAATTGTAAAAAAATTAAAAAAATATAGAAAAATTAAAAAACCCATATACAAAGATATGGTGAGACTTATCACATTCACTTACAAATTAGCTTGTGTACATCGAATCCACAATCTTTATCTCAGCAGGTTAAAGCACTGCTGTAGTGTTCTCCATACAAATGGACTACAGGTGTGGGACAAAAGCTGTGTTATTTTGTTTGACTCATATTTTGCAATTAGTCATTAACTCACCAATCAGTCATTAAGTCACTGTTTGGTGCATAGACTCATAGTATTAACATTAAACAATGAATGATGTTCAAGGTTATTGTATTACAAAATATCAGCTCCTTAATTGCTTTCAATGTTTTCTGTCTGACAAAACAATACTCCCTTTAAATGTTCTTCAGATTCATTATTTTGATCTGATTCCGTGAGAAAAAACAAATGCATTTTAATTTCAATGCATTATCACAGAACATGTTAATAGCTTCATCAAAGCAGTTTTTATCTCTTTATTTCGCATGCTGTATATCAAAGGATTTAACACGGGAGTCACTGCTAGATAGAACACTGAGAAGATGTGGTCCAAGTACTCAGAGTTTTCTGATGGTGGGCTCATAAAACTACAGAGGAGAGTGCCATAGAACAAGAGAAGGACTGTGAGATGAGATGAGCAGGTTGAAAATGTTCTATTTCTTGTCTTTGTCGTGTTAATCTTTAGAATGTTGAATAATATTTTAGCATATGATAATAGGATAACTAAGAAAGGACATAGTCCCATTATAATAGCTTCAGTGTATACCATAGCTTGAAATCTCCCAGTGTCACCACAAGAAATTTTCATAAACACCTTGATGTCACAAACTAGCTGATTAATGATTTTAGAGCCACAAAAAGATGCATATGATGCAAATATTGTAACAAAGAGTGAATTTGAATAACCAGCAACCCAACTGCTTGCTACAAGTAGGATACAATTTCTTTTTTTCATAAGCATGGTATAATGTAAAGGGTTACAGATGGCAACATAACGATCAAATGCCATTGCAGTTAGCAAGAGGATTTCTGTACAAGCCATGGATGTAAAGAAGTACAACTGAGCAAAGCAGGCAGTGAATGAAACTCTATTGTTGCCGGAGATTAATATGTCCATTAGTTTAGGCAGTGTCACCGAGCTGTACAACACATCAACGAATGACAAGTTAGATAGAAAAAAGTACATGGGAATGTGTAAGTGGGACTCAACGTAGATCATGATAACTATTATCATGTTCCATAGTACACATAACAAATATAAAAACCCAAATAGGAAAAACAGAAGAATGTGCTTCGAAGCAGTAGTTGAAAACACCACAATATAAAAGTCTGTATAAAATGTCTGGTTTTCCACCAGCATAATTTTTTTGTGTATGAAAAAAAAGTATTAAAAAAAAAATCTTCAAGTATTCATATTCAAATGCAGGTATTCTGAGATTCTTTTAATTTTGTCACTTTAGAATACATTTGATAAGCTGGTTGTCAACTCACTGCGAGTCATTCAATAGCTTACTAAATTTGTCCATCTTTTAAGGTAGTCTTTTGCCTATTTCATGCCATGTTTATGTCAATAATGCTTCCTAACGATCTTGAAGTATACAAAACAGTTTAGAATTCTAAAATTGTTTTTATATTCTAAAGAGTATGCAAAATTGTATGTGATCTAAATAAATTAACAAGGCATTGAAGCATCTTGGTTAAATAATATTAATGTGATGTAAATATTCCTAAAACAAAATCAATTATGCAGTTCTAACAAACTTTTTAGCAGGTTTTTTACAAGAGTAATACAAAGATGACATGTACTTATATTTCTGTAAATAAAAGCGACAGTTAAATGATAAAAAAACATCACTATATTTACTGCATCTCCTTAAAGCCACACACTGTTTTACGTATGATACTTTGAGCATGTAATATACCATAGTTTGAATTCCTAAGTGTCACAACAATTATTATCTACAGGGAAATTAATGAATAATGTTGATTTGCATTGAGATTTTTCATGGTATTTGGAATTGCCTTCATAATTGTGCTGATCTTGTATATTGAGCATTTGTATCTACTTATATATGTATTATATTCAGATGCAGTTGTGCTCCAACGTTTGCATACCCTTGAAGAATTGGTAATATATGTACCATTGGCACAATCATATAAAAAAAAAAAAAAACATGGCAACAAAGAAAAATTTAAATGACCCCTGTTTGAAAATCTGCATACCTTTAGTTCTTAATACTGTGTATTGCCCCCTTTAGCATCAATGACAGCGTGTAGTCTTTTGTAATAGTTTTGTATGAGGCGAGAGGAGAAATAGCAGAGAAAGGCGAGAGAGAAAGAGAACAATTAATATAACTATACGATGTCAGAAGATAATTTTTTGTCTTTATTAAGGGGAAGAGAAAGAGAGGATAAACAGATAAAATAAGAAAGGGAAGAGAGAAAGGAAATACACATTTTTTTTTCTAAGTAACAGGTAAAAAAAATATTTTATAAAAAAAAAAAATAGCAAAAAGAACTACCTATGTATACCTGAATGTATTAATGTCTGTGTTACGTCTTAATGTATTTTTGTTTGTTTGTGTATAATGTATTTTTTATAATGAAATAATTTAATAAAGAATAGATATATATATAAAAAAAAAAATTGTTCTCTATGAGGCCACTAGTTCTTGCAAGTGGTATAGCTGCCCATTCCTCTTGGCAAAAATGCCTCCAGGTCATGCATCTTGCATGAACCGCACGTTTGAGATCTCCTCAGAGTGGCTCAATGATATTACAGTCCAGACTATTATGGCCACTCCAGAACCTTCACCTTTTTCTGCTGTAACCACTCGAGGGTCAACTTGGCCTTGTGCTTAGGGTCATTGTCATGCTATAAAGTCCAAGAGCATTGTTATGGGCAAATGCAAATATTACACGTTTTTAGAATGCAAAGTTGTATTTTTTAAACTGTGTACTTTGTCTTTAAGATATTGCAAACTGACAAGGTGTTAGAAATGGAACATATTGTTTTTCATACATGTTTCTTTAAGCAAAAACATCTTACCTACTTCCAGTGCATAATATGCATAATATACTGCGTAGTTCTAACGGACGCCATTATGTCTTATCTTAATGGAATTTCCCATGACGTGTGCACCCTTACGTTTTAGTTATGGCCTTGTATCTTTGCCAAGTTAAGGGAGGTCCTAAAATGAACATCTAAGGTACAAAAATATGTACCTTTTTAATGTTAGCACACAGGGGAGAGATTTGGAGACCGAAACACTGCTCCATCTTATAATGACTGAGAGGCTGACATGTTGACATGTTCAGGAGGGTATATTATTCTATTTTGATGATATTGCAAGCATGTACTTTAATCTGATATAAATTATTGTGAAGGATATTATATGTCTATATTTATATTTTTCTTTAATAAAATATCTAAAAAGACCAAACTTTATTGCTTCCAAGACAATCCTTATTTTTTATTGTATTCTCAATTGTTTATATGGTTTTTAGATATAGGATCTCATACTAACTATATAATATTATGGCTAAGATAACTGTATGGTTAGCTGTGCTAAGTTCTATGCTTTAAGACGTTATAGTGGCAAATATGGGAACCGGCTGTGGCTACAGCATCACATGTGCAGCCTTCTTGCAGAAGAATGAAAATTGTCTGCCAGTATTTTCAGATAACATGCTGCATTCATCTTGCCATTTATTTTCACAAGATTTCACATGCCTTTAGAGTTCACCACCCCCCAAAAAAATAATAAAAAAAATCAGTGAGCCATTATGGTATTCTTTTCACTATAGGCCTTGTTGACTCCTCTCCAAGCATAGATCTTATGGTTGTGACCATGAAGCTCTATATTGGTCTCGTCACTCCAAATTACAGTGTGCCAGAAGCTGTGAGGCATGTGAAGGTGTTGGGCATATTGTAACCAGGCTTTTTTCTTCTCATTGGCGCAATAGAGGCTTCTTTCTGGCAACTCGACAATGCAGCTCATTTTTGTTCAAGTATCGTTGTATTGTGCTCCTTGAAACAACCACACCATCTTTTTGTGGGTTTTTCTTTGTATTTCGAATAATTCTTCTGGCAGTTGTGGCTGAAATCTTTAATGGTCTACCTGACCTTGGCTTGGTATCAAGAGATCCCTGAATTTTCCACTTCTTAATAATTGATTTAACAGTACTAACTGGCATTTTCAAGGCTTGTCAACTTGTGTGTCTGTAACAATGCCAAACATCCAAGGGTATTTAAGCATTTGATCAGGGCTATTTGGGTGATATCTGTTATCATTAGGATTTAAAAATGAGCCTAACGACTATGTGATAATAAATGGCTTCATATGATCACTATCCTTCAATAAAATAAATTTTTGAATGATCAGTCATATTTTCAAAATCAATGCAGAAATTTCACAGTTTTTGCCAGGGTATGAAAACTTTTGAGCACAACTGTACATTAATTTAATAAAAAAAAAAAAAAAAGTTGGCAACTCTGAAACCATGGATAAACCTGTAGGGAGAAAAAAAAAATCTATCTTCCATACCATGAGTGCTGAGTGGGAACTAAACATGTGGACAAAAAAAATAAATTGTTTTATCTGAATCGGAAAAAAAAACAACACGGTTCATCTATGTTGCATTTCAGTTTGACAAATTTTGTCCATGCAATTGTTTAGATAGGCAATAACAGTAATTTTTGCAATGTTCTGTTGTGAGTTGTCAAAATTATATTATTTTATCTGTATTAAAAAAAAAGATTTTTTTTTTTAAAAACTTAATTGTTTTTCTTTTTATAATATTTATCACCAGCAGGAGTAATATTAATTTGAGAAAGGGGATTTTGCACAGTTGATCACCCATTAACCTGATCCATGAGATAGTTCATAGGGACTCTAAAAGTATAAAAAACAATTTAGTACAAAGTAATTTTAATAGGACGAAACCAATTCTAGTTTTAAATCAAAGCAAATGACTTTTTTTTTTTTTAATGTGGCCTTTGTTTGCCATGTATGGAACCTAAATGTGTAAAGAGATTTGTAACAAATATGGAAGAACATATTAAGAAAAACAAAATGAATTTAAAGATATGTTTATCTCAATCCACTGGAACAGCTGCGTTTTGGGATGAGGCCCTGTATAGTTTGGTAGGACCCACTAGGGTTCCCTCAAGAAAAAGGAAGTGGTGCCGCAGAGATGGTGAAAGCTTTCCTTGGTGAACCAGCTATGCCTTCCTACTACAGATCCTTTGAGCTTTTTGGATGAGAAAAGGGATGTGTGGCCTGCTCTCTCTCTGTTAGATCAGGAGCTCCTCTCTTGTCCCCCAACCCCTGTCCAGAGTGTATGTGTTTTTTCGGTTACTGGAAACATACTTTGCCCTCAACGCTCCCAACTGGCACCGCAGCTCATGGAGCAAATGGCCTAAAAGTCAATCTGTCCAAGTTGGGTTACCCCACTCCTAGCTTTGACACAGATTGAACTACTTACATACCCTCCGTCTGTTTTTCTCTATTTTGTCATTATTTTATACTTCTACGTTAAGCCCGGCCACTCTAAGGACCGGTAATACATTAACTATCTTTCCTTAGTAGATATCTGTGTCTCAGGTTTGTGTGTTGGGAAATACCTTCCTTGACAGTGTTTTCTCTTCTGTTTAATCGTTAACTCTGCCCCACTCTTCCCCTGAGGAAGGCGCCATGTTAGGGCTGAAACACACTTTGGGTTTTGGGCTTTAAGTGGTTTTTTTTAACTCACTTAACTCACTATGGGATTGTTTGTTTACCTTCATTTATTGATATATTTTTTTTTTACATGTGTATCCTACCAGCTAGTTGGAAAAATAAAATAAGCACTCAGAGACGTATTCCACAACCACTACTTTAGAATATAGAATTATGTTCTGAACAAAATTGCATATCTCATTGCTCTTAATTTGTTGAATTGATCTAAAAAAATAAAAATAAAATAAAAATAGTGTGCTTAGTTGTGTAATAGTTTGCCAACTCCTCGTCGATGTGTTCTGGGTGGAACAGCTGTACTCGCTTGAAATATGAGATTTGGCTCCCTAAAATGGACAACTTACGGAGGTGCCATAACTGAGCCATTGCCATGGACTTTTTCAGTCTTTTTCCGACTTGGATAGGACTCTGCTTTGTGACCTAAACCTGAGACAGGAGGATTCCCTGATCGATAGTTTGTTGGTAAGTAATGGTATGTCAACACATCAGGCACATTCCATCACCTGCACTCTTAACACTCCCAGCACTACACGGATGCAGTTACACACCCAGTAAGCTTGATCCCAAACACACCTGTGCAATTCACCACTGCTGTGGATAAGGTATAACACAATTCTAATAGTTATACATGCATACAGCAGCCACAACGTCTGCAATTTTATGTCTAATATCCATGCTGCACTGCTTCTTGTTTTTACTTGTGCACAACCTGCCTGGATTTAGTGCGCTGCTCACACACAAATTAAGCATTCACTGAACTGTGTCCCATCACTATAAAGTTGTAGAGGCAAGTGTAATGCACATTCACACTATAAACTCACATGACAATCCTCAGCACTCCTCCCATATGTATATTACCAACAATTCCTATCTCCTCCAACAGGTGACACAAGATATAGATTCAAAGCCTGGCTGCTTACATGTCACACAGCATCTTGGTCTTGCTGAGCAAGCCTACAATGAGACCCACCTTAGAACCTGGTCCATAATTAACCATACCTTTAGATCACTTTTGTGTGACCGAGCTATACTCCCCTGAAAAGGTTGCTGGTGTTGTCATTGACTGCTGTTGCCAACATAATCTGGTGCATCAGGGGATTCAAGCATAATCATTCCTGAAAACTTCTAAAGGTAAAGAACATATTTTTTGATATATATATATATATATATATATATATATATATAAAATATACAAACCAGTGCACTCGCTTATTAACTAAACAGAGATTTCAAATCCTAAATATTACTATTTAAAAACACCTCACCTAGGTAGAAAATAATGGGGGTTTGGTTACATTATATGATCATACATTGCATAAGCCTGCCAACTGCATCAAAGTACCCCATTTTCTACCTAGGTGAGGTGTTTTTAAATAGTAATATTTAGGATTTGAAATCTCTGTTTAGTTAATAAGCGAGTGCACTGGTTTGTATATTTTTTTGTATTTTGGTCCCAGTAGCACCCTGTAATATATGCATGTTTAGGCGAGTGCAGCCCTCCTGACTTTGTTTATAATTGTGGGGGTCTAGGCCAACCCCTGGGTTTTGCACCCCTCCCTGTCACAGGTGTCTCATTCCAGGACCCTATTTAGCCTTGACTTGCAGAGAGTCCCAGTAAGGAAGCATTTCCCAAGTAAGTGGATTAATCTCATAAGAGCAAGCATTAGGCTGCTAGAGTAGGACCTGCCAAGAATGGGGTACTTTGATGCAGTTGGCAGGCTTATGCAATGTATGATCATATAATGTAACCAAACCCCCATTATTTTCTACCTAGGTGAGGTGTTTTTAAATAGTAATATTTAGGATTTGAAATCTCTGTTTAGTTAATAAGCGAGTGCACTGGTTTGTATATTTTTTTGTATTTTGGTCCCAGTAGCACCCTGTAATATATGCATGTTTAGGCGAGTGCAGCCCTCCTGACTTTGTGTATATATATATATATATATATATATATATATATATATATATATATATATACACACACACACACACTAGTGATGTACCGAACTGTTCGCCGGCGAATAGTTCCTGGCGAACATAGCGTGTGATCCGCCCCCTATTCGTCAACACTGATTAAACTTTGATCCTGTGCCTCACAGTCAGCAGACACATTCCAGCCAATCAGCAGCAGACCCTCCCTTCCAGACCCTCCACCTCCTGTACAGCATCCATTTTACAGGGAGTGCAGAATTATTAGGCAAGTTGTATTTTTGAGGATTAATTTTATTATTGAACAACCATGTTCTCAATGAACCCAAAAAACGAATTAATATCAAAGCTGAATATTTTTGGAAGTAGTTTTTAGTTTGTTTTTAGTTATAGCTATTTTAGGGGGATATCTGTGTGTGCAGGTGACTATTACTGTGCATAATTATTAGGCAACTTAACAAAAAACAAATATATACCCATTTCAATTATTTATTTTTACCAGTGAAACCAATATCACATCTCAACATTCACAAATATACATTTCTGACATTCAAAAACATAACAAAAACAAATCAGCGACCAATATAGCCACCTTTCTTTGCAAGGACACTCAAAAGCCTGCCATCCATGGATTCTGTCAGTGTTTTGATCTGTTCACCATCAACATTGCGTGCAGCAGCAACCACAGCCTCCCAGACACTGTTCAGAGAGGTGTACTGTTTTCCCTCCTTGTAAATCTCACATTTGATGATGGACCACAGGTTCTCAATGGGGTTCAGATCAGGTGAACAAGGAGGCCATGTCATTAGATTTTCTTCTTTTATACCCTTTCTTGCCAGCCACGCTGTGGAGTACTTGGACGCGTGTGATGGAGCATTGTCCTGCATGAAAATCATGTTTTTCTTGAAGGATGCAGACTTCTTCCTGTACCACTGCTTGAAGAAGGTGTCTTCCAGAAACTGGCAGTAGGACTGGGAGTTGAGCTTGACTCCATCCTCAACCCGAAAAGGCCCCACAAGCTCATCTTTGATGATACCAGCCCAAACCAGTACTCCACCTCGCTGGCGTCTGAGTCGGACTGGAGCTCTCTGCCCTTTACCAATCCATCCATCTGGCCCATCAAGACTCACTCTCATTTCATCAGTCCATAAAACCTTAGAAAAATCAGTCTTGAGATATTTCTTGGCCCAGTCTTGACGTTTCAGCTTGTGTGTCTTGTTCAGTGGTGGTCGTCTTTCAGCCTTTCTTACCTTGGCCATGTCTCTGAGTATTGCACACCTTGTGCTTTTGGGTACTCCAGTGATGTTGCAGCTCTGAAAAATGGCCAAACTGGTGGCAAGTGGCATCTTGGCAGCTGCACGCTTGACTTTTCTCAGTTCATGGGCAGTTATTTTGCGCCTTGGTTTCTACACACGCTTCTTGCGACCCTGTTGACTATTTTGAATAAAACGCTTGATTGTTCGATGATCACGCTTCAGAAGCTTTGCAATTTTAAGAGTGCTGCATCCCTCTGCAAGATATCTGACTATTTTTGACTTTTCTGAGCCTGTCAAGTCCTTCTTTTGACCCATTTTGCCAAAGGAAAGGAAGTTGCCTAATAATTATGCACACCTGATATAGGGTGTTGATGTCATTAGACCACACCCCTTCTCATTACAGAGATGCACATCACCTAATATGCTTAATTGGTAGTAGGCTTTCGAGCCTATACAGCTTGGAGTAAGACAACATGCATAAAGAGGATGATGTGGTCAAAATACTCATTTGCCTAATAATTCTGCACTCCCTGTAGATTCATTCTGAAGCTGCATTCTTAGATAGAGGAGGGAAAGTGTAGCTGCTGCTCATTTGATAGGGAAATGTATAGCTAGGCTAGTGTATTCAGTGTCCACTACAGTCCTGAAGGACTCATCTGATCTCTGCTGTAAGGACAGCACCCCAAAAAGCCCTTTTTAGGGCTAGAACATCAGTCTGCTTTTTTTTTTCCTTTGTAATCTAATTGCAGTTGCCTGCCTGCCTTCCAGCTTCTGTGTCAGGCTCACAGTGGATACTGTGCCCACTTGCCCAGTGCCACCACTCATATCTGGTGTCACAATAGCTTGCATTTAAAAACAAATTTTTTTTTTCACTGTAATAGATTGAATAGCAGTTACTTGTCTTCAAGCGGGTGTGTCAGGCCTACAGCGTGTACTCTGCCAACCTCGGCCAGTGCACATTGCCACTCATATCTGGTCTCACAGTAGCTTGCACGCATAGTACCACTAATCAAAAAAAAAAAAAATGACAGGCAGAGGCAGGCCACCCCACAGGGGCCGTCGTGGTCGTGGTGCTGTGATTCCCTTTTGCCCTAGAATAATGCCCAATTTTCAGAGGCCACGTACCCTGAATTTGAAAAGTTTTGAGGACATAGTTGATTGGCTAACACAGGACACCCAATCTTTTACAGCTTCCGCTCGGAACCTTGACGCACCATCCTCCTCCAGCTTAGCTTTGGGCACCTCTCAAGATACCACTCACCTGCCTGCTGCCACCACCAACACTAGCACCACAGCCGCTTTACTTGATATGTCAGAGGAGTTATTTACACATCCGTTTGAAGAAATGAGTGATGCGCAACCATTATTGCCAGAGGATGTAGATAACAGGGATATGCCTCAGTCAGGCAGCATTACACACATGGACATACGGTGTGATGATGATGTTGTACCCGCTGCTGCTTCCTTTGCTGAGTTGTCAGATACAAGTGAAGCGGTTGATGATGACGATGTGTCCATGGATGTCACGTGGATGCCCGCTCGGCAAGAAGAAGAACAGGGCAAAAGTTCAGATGGGGAGACAGAGAGGAGGAGGAGACGAGTTGGAAGCAGGGGGAGGCCGTCTCAAGGAGCTAGTGGCACAGTCAGACAGCATGCATCGGCACCTGGGGTCAGCCCGACAGCACGCCAGTCAACGCATGCTGTGTCCAACACCAAAATGCCGTCATTGCAGAGCTCAGCAGTGTGGCATTTTTTGTGTGTGTCTGCCTCTGACAACAGCAATGCCATTTGCAACCTGTGTCAAAAGAAACTGAGTCGTGGGAAGCCCAACACCCACCTAGGTACAACTGCTTTGCGTAGGCACATGATCGCACATCACAAACGCCTATGGGATCAACACATGAGTACAAGCAGCACACAAACTCAAAGCCGCCATCCTCCTCCTGGTCCAGCATCTTCAGCCACGTCAACCACTGCTGTCCTCCTTGCGCCCTCTCAACCATTCGCCACTCCGTCTCTCGCCTTGAGCAGTTCCCGCTCATCTGCCCACAGTCAGGTGTCTGTCAAGGACATGTTTGAGCGTAAGAAGCCAATGTCAGAAAGTCACCCCCATGCCCAGCGTCTGACAGCTGGCTTGTCTGAACTATTAGCCCGCCAGCTTTTACCATACAAGCTGGTGGAGTCTGAGGCGTTCAAAAAATTAGTGGCTTTTGGGACACCGCAGTGGAAGGTACCCGGACGAAATTTCTTTTCACAAAAGGCAATCCCCAACCTGTACTCGATTGTGCAAAAGGAAGTAATGGCATGTCTGGCACACAGTGTTGTGGCAAGGGTCCGTCTGACCACTGATACCTGGTCTGCAAAGCATGGTCAGGGCAGGTATATCACCTACACTGCGCATTGGGTAAACCTGCTGACGGCTGCCAAGCATGGAATGCGTGGCTCTGCAGAGGAGTTGGTGACACCACCACGACTTGCAGGCAGGCCTGCTGCCACCTCCTCTACTCCTCCTACTCCATCCTCTTCCATAACCTCCTCGGCTGAGTCCTCTTCTGCTGCTGCGTCTTGCTCCACATCAACGGCACCCCCCCAGCTCCCAAGGTACTATTCCACATCCCGGATACGGCAGTGTCACGCCGTCTTGGGTTTAACTTGCTTGAAAGCAGAGAGTCACACCGGAGAAGCACTCCTGTCCACCCTGAACGCACAGGTGGAAAAGTGGCTGACTCCGCAGCAACTGGATATCGGCAAAGTGGAACAAATTTGTTGGCGGCATTGAATTTGGGCAAGTTGACACATGTGCCGTGCATGGCACATGTGTGTAATCTGATCGTACAACACTTTGTGCATAAGTACAAAGGCTTACAGGACGTCCTGAAGCAGGCAAGGAAGGTGTGTGGCCATTTCAGGCGTTCCTACACGGCCATGGCGCACTTTGCAGATATCCAGCGGCGAAACAACATGCCAGTGAGGCGCTTGATTTGCGACAGCCCAACACATTGGAATTCAACACTCCTAATGTTCGACGCCTGCTCCAACAAGAAAAAGCTGTTAATGAATATTTGTATGACCGGGGTGCTAGGACAGCCTCTGGGGAGCTGGGATTTTTTTTGCCACGTTACTGGACGCTCATGCGCAATGCCTGTAGGCTCATGTGTCCTTTTGTGGAGGTGACAAACCTAGTCAGTCGCACCGAAGGCACTATCAGCGACATCATACCATTTGTTTTCTTCCTGGAGCGTGCCCTGCGAAGAGTGCTGGATCAGGCCGTAGATGAGCGTAAAAAGGAAGAGGAAGAGTTGTGGTCACCATCACCACCAGAAACAGCCTTATCAGCATCGCTTGCTGGACCTGCGGCAACGCTGGAAGAGGATTGTGAGGAAGAGGAGTCAGAGGAGGAATGTGGCTTTGAGGAGGAGGAGGAAGACCAACCACAACAGGCATCCCAGGGTGCTCGTTGTCACCTATCTGGTACCCGTGGTGTTGTACGTGGCTGGGGGGGAAGAAAATACCTTCATTGACATCACTGAGGAGGAGGAACGGGAAATGAGTAGCTCGGCATCCAACCTTGTGCAAATGGGATATTTCATGCTGTCTTGCCTGTTGAGGTACCCTCGTATAAAAAGGCTGAAGAAGAACGACCTGTACTGGGTGTCGACGCTACTAGACCCCCGGTATAAGCAGAAAGTGGCGGAAATGTTACCGAATTACAACAAGTCGGAAAGGATGCAGCATTTGCAAAATAAATTAAAAAGTATGCTTTACACAGCGTATAAGGGTGATGTCACAGCACAACGGGAATCTAACAGGGGAAGAGGTGAAAGTAATCCTCCTCCTCCCACGACCACGCCGGCAAGGACAGGACGCTTTAAATACGTGTTGTTGATGGAGGACATGCAGAGCTTTTTAAGTCCTATGCATCGCCACAGCCCTTTGGGATCCAACCTCAGAGAACGACTCGACCGTCAGGTAGCAGACTACCTCGTCTTAACTGCAGATATCGACACTCTGAGGAGCGATGAACCCCTTGACTACAGGGTGTGCAGGCTTGACCTGTGGCCTGAGCTATCCCAAATTGCGATAGAACTTCTGGCCTGCCCCGCTTCAAATGTCCTGTCAGAAAGGACCTTCAGTGCAGCAGGAGGTATTGTCACTGAGAAGAGAAGTCGCCTAGGTCAAAAAAGTCTAGATTACCTCACCTTTATTAAGATGAATGAGGGATGGATCCCGAAGGGACTGAGAGTGGGCGATACATTAGACTAAAAAAAGCCTGATGAGATAAGCTGCCTGGTGACCCTATGTAGGAGGAACAGTCCATATTCTGCTCTGTGTCAGTGTGTATCAGGGTCCATGAGGACAGGTGTGAATCCATATCTGCCAAGTGACCCCTTGTAGGGGGAACAGTCCCTATTCTGCTCTGTGTCAGTGTGTTTTAGGGTCCCTGAGGACAGGTGTCAATCCATATCTGCCAAGTGACCCTATGTAGGGGGAACAGTCCCTATTCTGCTCTGTGTCAGTGTATATCAGGGTCTCTGAGGCCAGGTGTCAATCCATATCTGCCAAGTGACCCTATGTAGGGGGAACAGTCCCTATTCTGCTCTGTGTCAGTGTGTATCAGGGTCTCTGAGGACAGGTGTCAATCCATATGTCAAGGTGTCAATATGTCATATGTCAGGTGTCAATCCATATCCATTGTGATTTAGGAAGTCCAGGTGTTAGTCCCCTTGAAACAACTTTTCCATCACTATTGTGGCCAGAAAGAGTCCCTGTGGGTTTTAAAATTCGCCTGCCCATTGAAGTCTATGGCGGTTCGCGAACGTTTGCGGAAGTTCGCGTTCGCGACATCACTAATACACACACACACACACACACAAAAATAACATACTAGATCTGAATGAATTAAATATTCTTCTGAAATACTTTGTTCTTTACATAGTTGAATGTGCTGACAACAAAATCACACAAAAATTAAAAAATGGAAATCAAATTTTTAACCCATGGAGGTCTGGATTTGGAGTCACACTCAAAATTATAGTGGAAAAACACACTACAGGCGGATTCAACTTTGATGTAATGTCCTTAAAACAAGTCAAAATGAGGCTCAGTGGTGTGTGTGGCCTCCACGTGCCTGTATGACCTCCCTACAATGCCTGTGCATGCTCCTGATGAGGTGGCGGATGGTCTCCTGAGGGATCTCCTCACAGACCTGGACTAAAGCATCTGCCAACTCAGTCAGTCTGTGGTGCAATGTGACATTGGTGGATGGAACGAGACATGATGTCCCAGATGTGCTCAATTGGATTCAGGTCTGGGAAACGGACTGGTCAGTCCATAGCATCAGTACATTAGTCTTGCAGGAACTGCTGACACACTCCAGTCACATGAGGTCTAGCATTGTCTTGCATTAGGAGGGCTAACCGCACCAGCATATGGTCTCACAAGGGATCTGAGGATCTCATCTCGGAATCTAATGGCAGTCAGGCTACCTCTGGCGAGCACATAGAGGGCTGTGCTGCCCCCTAAAGAAATGCCACCCCACACCATTACTGACCCACTGCCAAACCTGTCATGCTGGAGGATGTTGCAGGCAGCAGAACATTCTCCACGGCATCTCCAGTCTCTGTCACGTCTGTCACATGTGCTCAGTGTGAACCTGCTTTCCATCTGTGAGGAGCACAGGGTGCCAGTGGAGAATTTGCCAATCTTGGTGTTCGCTGGCAAATGCCAAACGTCCTGCATGGTGTTGGGCTGTAAGCACAACCCCCACCTGTGGACGTCGGGCCTTCATACCACCCTCATGGAGTCTGTTTCTGACCGTTTTGAGCAGACACATGCACATGCACATTGGCCTGCTGGAGGTCATTTTGCAGGGCTCTGGCAGTGCTCCTCCTGTTCCTCCTTGCACAAAGGCGGAGGTAGCAGTCCTGCTGCTGGTTTGTTGGCCTCCTTCGGCCTCCTCCACATGTCCTGATGTGCCTGCCTGTCTCATGGTAGCACCTCCATGATCTAGACACTATGCTGACAGACACAGAAAACCTTTTCACAGCTCGCATTGATGTGCCATCCTGGATGAGCGGCACTACCTGAGGCACTTGTGTGGATTGTAGACTCCGTCTCATGCTACCACTAGAGTGAAAGCACCGCCAGCATTCAAAAGTGACCAAAACAGCCAGAAAGCATAGGAACTGAGAAGTGGTGTGGGCACCACCTGCAGAACCACTAGTTTTTGGGGGTGTCTTGCTAATTGCCTATAATTTCCACCTGTTATCTATCCCATTTGCACAACAGCATGTGAAATTGATTGTCACTCAGTGTTGCTTCCTTAGAGGACAGTTTGATTTCACAGAAGTGTGATTGACTTGGAGTTACATTGTGTTGTTTAAGTGTTCCCTTTATTTTTTTTGAGCAGCGTATATATATATATATATATATATATATATATATATATATATATAACTTACATTTTATATGAATGTGTGTTACTGGATTGTTGTAAGTGTTGCAAATGCTTACAGCTGAATCCTGGCTATGTTTGTATACTTTTTATTTAAAATTGTATACAATGCAACATTCTTTTTCTTTCACTGGGTAAATATATTAGTACTTAGGCAATACTGTGCTTCGGCACTTCGTAAATTCAGTAATTTCGGAACCTCTGCAATTTGGCACTTCGGCAATTCCGACATTCGGAAGTACCCGAATGTCCTGAAATTTGTCCGAATTCATATTCGGACCGAAATGAATTGCACATGTCATTTTATATATATATATATATATATATATATATATATATATATATATATATTATATACACTAGAGGTAAACTCATGTACACGGATCACAAACAGGTCTCTGCCCCCTTTCCCTCCACATCCCTCCTTTTCTGTCTCCCCCTTCATTTTCCTCCACTTTTCTCTACCCTCTTGCCCCTCATGCTCTCCCTCTCCATGTCCCCCCATCCTCTCCCTCCATGCTGCCCCTCCTTTTCTCTCCCCCTCACTCTGATCTTCACACAAGATATCTACAACCCTCTCCAATAAAAAAGGTGTTACAAAATACAAATTGTATGTGCTTTTTACATCTATATATAAAGTAGTCCTGTATATCCCAATTAGCTTGTGTTGTTAAAGGATTAGCCACATTTCCCATTAGGCAACCAAGATGATCGTCTAATAAGAATCACAAACACACTCTCTCTGGCACATACCAAAAAAAAAAAAAAAAAAAAAGGTACATAATGCTAGACACCGAGACACACTCAGCCTCCACCTAAGCCTCCTTTACACACACGCACACACACACACACACACACAATCCACTACACAGACGGAAAAACAGGCAACCATAATCTGGCTCTAAGTTACTACAACCACCATGAACACTTCAAAAGCAAACAATAATATGCTTAACAGATAGTATTTCTTAACAACGTTACAGAGAGTGAGAGATCTTAGTCGTCTTTGTAATATTCTACATTTCCCTCTGTTTATGGTTTATTTATAAAACATTACAAAATTTTATTTACCTGTCCATTCATATCACATTCATATCAGTCACTGGGTTCATAACTACCCGGTATATGATATATTACACAGTTTACAGTTTCCTTTAGTATATTCTCCTTCTGTTTAACCCCTTAACGCCGTTACGGCGTTCCATGCCGTCACGCTTTAAATGGGCTTTAAAGCCGTTGCGGCGGCATGGAACGCCGTAATGGCTTAAGCCCCCAGGAGCCAGCAACTACTCACCTCCGCCACGATTCTCTTCTGGGGGGCTGCCTGACAGCCCAGGCAGCCCCCCTCCGGCAAACGAGGCCCCCGGGGGCCATGTAATCGCTCTCAAAGAGCGATCACATGGCCCCCTATAGCTGGCTATGGATCTGCCAGCAGGGGATCGTCTAAAATATCAGACAGTCCCCCTGCTGGTAGGTAGTGTAAAAAAAAATATTAAACATATTATAAAATTAAATGCATTTTTTATATATATATATATATATATATATATATATATATAATTTGTGTACGGCACATACGAGGACGTTAGGCAATGATAATAAAAAGAAGCAGTATTAGTAATAGCAAGTCAGTTGAGGTGTGCCGAAACTGACGTGAGGTTAGGCCTGTAAAAGAGGGCAAAAATGATTAGAAGCGATTTCCGATAATTCATACAAGATTATTTAAATACAAACATTATTTAGACATATTATGGAAAGCCATTCTTGTTTCATTTCAGGTTTAGGAATTGCATGCTGATGATTCCCATCTTCCCATGTTTTAATGATGTGTGTGGGTACTTAGTTACCTGAGGCAGCTGAAGCTGCACCAACGCGAAAGGAATGACACGTGAATGCATGTGGGTTATGTCCAAGCCTGAGTAAAAGAGTATGAAAGTAATACATAAAATTGTTTGGTTGTTAGGCTTCCCTTGAATGGTCAACAGTGGACTCGCTGGTTGGAAGTGATTTGGGACATCATTAGTCTAACTAAAAGTGGTACAGGACACCATTTGGTAAAAGTAGGATAGTATTTAATTATGTCAGGATCGGGACAGGGATCCAACACGCAGAGTACAAACAGTAGCCAGATACGTATACCGGACCTTAGAATGGCCGGACTAACGTAAGTAGTACCGTATAGAATGGTCAAAGACAAGCCGAGGTCGAGGGTAACAGAAGACAGGTAAGCAAGAGACAAGCCGAATCAAGGGTAACAGAGATAAGGAGAGTAAGGTAAACAAGCCGGGTCAAAACCAAAGGGATAATAGAATACACAAGCACTGAGTGACTAGAACAAGCTAGAACCACGACAGGGCAATGAGCTAATGAAGGAAGCTCTGTTAAATACCCTGTTCAGAGCAGTAACCACACCTCCGAGACGTCCTGATTGGTCCTGCAGCAATTGACTGACAGGTCGATCCGGGGGAGTGTCCTGATGATGACTTCCTGCCTAGATGGTGTAAAAGGCAGTCACTCCCTCGCGGCCGGCCTTGCATGACCGGATAGACCGCGGGGAAGGGAGTCATCAGACCGTCTGGATGGTGGAACAGCTAAGTCTCTACCTCTTTTGGAGGTAGAGACCACAGGTACCCTGACAGTACCCCCCCTCTCAGATACGCCCACCGGGCGGAATGAACCGGGACGAGATGGGAAGCGAGAGTGATACGCCCTGCGGAGACGGAGAGCATGAACATCCTCCTGAGGTACCCAACTCCTCTCCTCAGGACCATATCCCTTCCAATCAACCAGATATTGTACTCTCCCCCGGGAGATTCGAGAATCAATAATAGAGTTGACCTCATACTCCTCCTGACCCTCCACCTGAACGGAGCGAGGAGGGGCTATTGTGGAGGAAAATCTGTTACATATGAGTGGTTTCAGCAATGAAACGTGAAACGAGTTCGGAATGCGTAAGGTATTAAGAAGAGCTAAACGATACGCAACCGGATTGATACGGGTCAGCACCCTGTAGAGTCCAATATAACGAGGAGCGAACTTCATGGAGGGCACTTTTAAACGGATGTTCCTCGTGCTCAGCCATACCCTATCACCTGGAACAAAGACCGGAGCCGCCCTTCTACGTTTATCAGCGTGTTTCTTGACCAACATAGAGTTGTGCACAAGGATTTGTCGAGTTTGATCCCACAACTTCCTCAAATTGGCAACATGAACATCAACCGACGGCACCCCCTGGGAAGGAGAATCCGAAGGAAGAATAGACGGATGAAAACCATAATTCATGAAGAAGGGGCTTGAATGAGTAGATTGTTGTGTGCAAACTCCGCCCAAGGAATCAAACCGACCCAATCATCCTGGTGTTCAGAAACAAAGCATCGTAAATATTGTTCAATTTTCTGGTTGGTACGTTCAGCAGCTCCATTAGACTGAGGATGATAGGCAGAAGAAAAGTTTAATTTAATACCAAGTTGAGAGCAGAAGGACCTCCAAAAGCGGGAAACAAATTGGGAGCCTCTGTCCGATACAATTTGAGAGGGTATCCCATGTAGGCGAAAAATCTCCTTGGCGAATATCTCTGCCAATTCGGGAGAAGACAGAAGTTTAGGCAGGGGAATGAAGTGTGCCATCCTAGTAAACCTGTCAACCACGGTGAGGATAACAGTCTGTCTTTTAGAGATAGGTAGATCGACAATAAAGTCCATGGCCAAACAGGACCATGGTTTCTCTGGAACCTCCAAGGGTTGCAGGAGTCCACATGGAAGCGTATGGGGTTGTTTGGTTTTAGTACAAACTTCACATGCAGCGATGAACTCCTCAACATCCCTCCGTAAAGTAGACCACCAGAAGTCCTTAGAGATCAAGGCGTAAGTTTTGCGAATACCAGGATGTCCCGCCATCTTGCTATTATGTAAACACTGTAAAAGTTCCAGTTGAAAAGCAGGAGGAACGAAATGACGACCTGCAGGGGTCTGTTTAGGTGCGAGATGTTGCAACTTAATGATCTCGGCCAGTAATGGAGAATGAATCCTGAGATTCGTATTAGCAATGATATTGCACTTCGGAACTATAGAAGAAAGAACTGGTTCAGGTACAGTAGAAGGTTCATATTGGCGAGATAATGCATCGGCTTTAGAGTTTTTAGAACCAGGTCTGTAAGTCAGTACATAATTGAAGTGAGTCAGGAATAAGGACCAACGAGCTTGTCTAGAGGATAAGCGCTTAGCCTCCCCAATATATATAAGTTTTTGTGGTCTGTCAAAATCGTAATAGGGTGTAGGGTCCCCTCCAACAAATGTCTCCACTCCTTTAAGGCTTTAATGACTGCTAACAGTTCCCTGTCTCCGATGTCATATCTGCTCTCAGCCCCAGAAAGTTTCCTGGAAAAAAAACCACACGGGTGTAATGGTTTATCTACCGCTAATCTTTGTGACAGAACCGCACCTACTCCTGTCTCAGAGGCATCGACCTCGAGTAGAAACGGCAAAGTCGTATCAGGATGGACTAATATTGGAGCAGAAGCAAAAAGTTCTTTGAGCCTCTTGAAAGCAGCGAGAGCTTCAGGAGACCACGTCTTAGTCTCTGCCCCCTGTTTGGTCATATTGGTAATGGGCGCAATAATAGACGAGTAACCCTTAATGAAGCGCCTATAATAATTGGAGAAACCAATAAACCTCTGAATAGCCTTGAGTCCCTTAGGTAATGGCCAATCTAAAATAGACTGGAGTTTGTCAGGGTCCATCTTAAAACCTTCCCCAGAAATCACGTAACCAAGAAAATCTATCTGAGACTGATCAAAGCTGCATTTTTCCAATTTACAGTATAGACCATGTTGCAGAAGTTTCTGTAATACCGCTCTGACCTGTCTATGGTGAGTTTCAATCTCCCTAGAGTGTATCAGTATGTCGTCTAGGTAGACAATGACACAATCATGTTGAAACTCCCTAAGTACCTCATTAATCAGATCCTGAAATACTGCAGGAGCATTGCAAAGTCCAAACGGCATGACATAGTGACCGTACCGAGTATTGAACGCCGTCATCCACTCGTGTCCCTGCTGGACTCTCACCAAATTATATGCCCCTCTGAGATCTAACTTGGTGAAGATTTTGGAGCCCTTAAGACGATCAAATAACTCGGTAATAAGTGGAATAGGATAGGCATTTCTGACAGTTATTTTATTCAAGCCTCGGTAATCGATACAAGGTCTCAGCGTGCCATCCTTTTTCTTAACGAAAAAGAACCCAGCCCCGGCCGGGGAAGAAGACCTCCTAACGAATCCCTTTTCTAAATTCTCCCGAATATACTCCTCTAGAACCAAGTTTTCCTGAACAGACAAAGGATATACATGGCCCCTCGGAGGCATAGTCCCAGGTAGAAGCTTAATTTTACAATCAAATGGCCTGTGTGGCGGCAAAGAATCGGCATTCTTCTTGTCAAATACTGCCTTTAAGTCTAGGTAAAGGTCTGGTATCTGTCTTTCTGTGGACTGAATAGGAGTCTCAGGTATGTTAACATTAGCTAATGGAGAAACCTTGCATAAACACCTATCCTGGCAACCCTGGCCCCACGAGAGTATCTCCCCTAACTCCCAATCGATAATAGGGTTATGTTTCTTCAACCATGGGTACCCCAGAACTATGGGAACGGAAGGGGATGAAATGAGCAAAAGAGAAATTCTCCACGTGTAGGATACCAACATTTAAACTAATGGGTATGGTTTCACGAAAGATAACAGGGTCTAGTAGTGGTCTACCATCTATGGCCTCAACGGCCAAGGGTGTCTCCCTTAGCTGGGATGGGAAATTGTTCTTAATAGCAAAGGCTTGGTCGATAAAATTCTCAGCAGCACCGGAATCTATCAATGCCATAGCCCTTACTACTTCCTTCTCCCAAGTTAAGGAAACTGGTAGCAGAAGCCTGTGATCTTTATAATTAGGAGTAGAGGACAAAATAGAAACACCCAAGGCTTGTCCTCTAGAGAGACTTAGGTGCGAGCGTTTCCCGGACGGTTAGGACAGTTCGAGAGTAAATGACCCTTGGCTCCACAATACATACACAAACCCTCTCTTCTCCTGTACTGTCTTTCCTCCTCAGAGAGGCGGGTATAACCTATCTGCATAGGTTCAGGAAGCAAAAATACCGTGGAGTCAGGACTTGGAAAAGCGGGGGCTAACCTAAAAGAAGGTCTCCGGTTCCTCTCTCGAGTGTTCTGTCTCTCTCTTAAACGTTCATCTATACGAGAGATGAACGAAATTAAATCTTCTAAATTCTCAGGGAGTTCTCTGGTAGCAACCTCATCATGGATTACTTCAGATAGGCCATTCAAAAATACATCCATATACGCCTGCTCATCCCACTTGACTTCTGACGCCAGAGACCTGAACTCTAGTGCATAATCCACCAGTGTTCGGTTCTCCTGTCTCAGGCGCAACAGTAATCTGGCTGCATTAACCTTTCTACCTGGAGGATCAAATGTTCTTCTAAAAGCAGCTACAAATGCGTTATAGTTATACACTAATGGGTTATCGTTCTCCCATAGTGGGTTGGCCCATCTCAGAGCTTTCTCAATAAGTAGGGTGATAATAAATCCTACCTTTGCCCTATCTGTAGGATAAGAGCGGGTTTGCAATTCGAAGTGGATACTAATTTGGTTTAAAAAACCACGACACTTCTCAGGAGCCCCACCATAGCGTACTGGGGGGGTAATGCGAGAAGAAGCACCCACTGTGGCTACCTCTAGACCTAAACTGACAGGAGAAACAGGGGTATTACGTATCTCCTCTGGTGGGTTATTGGCATGAGATAATAGAGCCTGTAGCGCAAGCGCCATCTGATCCATTCTGTGATCCATGGCTTCAAACCTAGGATCAGGAGAAGCCAGCTGACTGTTTGTACTTGCAGGATCCATTGGCCCTGTCGTAATGTCAGGATCGGGACAGGGATCCAACACGCAGAGTACAAACAGTAGCCAGATACGTATACCGGACCTTAGAATGGCCGGACTAACGTAAGTAGTACCGTATAGAATGGTCAAAGACAAGCCGAGGTCGAGGGTAACAGAAGACAGGTAAGCGAGAGACAAGCCGAATCAAGGATAACAGAGATAAGCAGAGAAAGGTAAACAAGCCGGGTCAAAACCAAAGGGATAATAAAATACACAAGCACTGAGTGACTAGAACAAGCTAGAACCACGACAGGGCAATGAGCTAATGAAGGAAGCTCTGTTAAATACCCTGTTCAGAGCAGTAACCACACCTCCGAGACGTCCTGATTGGTCCTGCAGCAATTGACTGACAGGTCGATCCGGGGGAGTGTCCTGATGATGACTTCCTGCCTAGATGGTGTAAAAGGCAGTCACTCCCTCGCGGCCGGCCTTGCATGACCGGATAGACCGCGGGGAAGGGAGTCATCAGACCGTCTGGATGGTGGAACAGCTAAGTCTCTACCTCTTTTGGAGGTAGAGACCACAGGTACCCTGACAAATTACTACCGGAGGACCTGTTTGGCTTGATTTGGTACGGGAAATGGATACGACAGTGGTCTTGTTCCTGTGTAGGTGTTTCTTTTGGAGGCAAAGCTTAGAATTGGTAGCTTTCCAGAACTCTCTAAGTCTCAAAACCCGTAGAAAGTCAGGTAAGCTGCCGATTTTATGATAAGGTTTGTGGTGTGTTCAAAGGGTTGTGTCGAAAATATCGGAGATACTATAAATAGTTTACTGTCTATGGGAAGTCTTTTGATGGGATTGTGTGCTGATAATCTGTGAACACCTCTTAATATGCTTTTAACTGGGTAAGACGTTAGAAATGGAGTTTTGTTGGAATGGCTGGTTAACATGTAGTGTTGTATGCCTGTTAAGTAGAGTTTGATAGTGTTGTATGCTAATTTAAGGGAAAAATGGCAAAAAGATGTGAATGCCACAACAGTTTCAACAGAAAAACATTTATTATGTGTTAATCACGAACAAAATCTTTAAACAATTTGTAAGCTCTAGAGTAGGCTTTCCTCGTTTCTTTAGTTAGAAACAGTTCTGTGTGTAACTGACCCCAAACGATGTATGTATTGTATACTCTCCGAGCCTGACCTGAGATGGGCGCTAGTAACTGACAGAACATCTCCTAGCATAGAAGCATTAGACATGCTAAGGAAGTGAAGCAGATGCTTGGTTAGTATAGTACCATATAGACCTGCAGTGACCCAGCTTACTAGAGTAGTGCCTACAGGCGAAATTGTATTAAGTAGCTTATGTTGGTGACAGGTGATGCCCTGACTACTTGCCAAGTGGCTTTGAGAGGCTCTACCTATGATTTGGCTCGTGGGGCCTTTGTGCCACTGAGGTGGGTGGCGGGGTGTTGGCCTCTCAGTGACCGTAACAGAATGTAATATCGATTGGCCGTGACGGGTGAGGCCCTAACTATGATTTGATGCAAGGCTATAACTATGCGTTGGGCCGATTGGGCACGAACCTCTGAACGGAAGGGCTGACTGTATGCCTTGCGGGACCACTGACTAATTTGGCGAGAGTTTAAACTTACTCCTGATCCCACCTGGTTTTATTGGTTACCGCACCTGCTGATTGTCCTGAGCAACGTATACTGTAGTTGAAAACGAACATACATGACTCGTATATGTAGACTAATGTCAAGAACGATTGACTTGTCCTGGTAGGGCGATAACTAGAACTCTAACTGTTGCCTTTTTGTTTTAACCAAGAAGGAAGGAACATCTTATAACAGGAGAAAATAAAACATAATTAATTGTCATCTCTACATAGCGTAGCTTAGTTTGCAAAAAAGTAATGCCCCAGACCAGACAGAAGCTGAGCACGCAATTAACCATAGATTAACATGCTTAAATACTCAAAACACACGATTGCTTTAAGGAAAACTATAGTAAATTAATGACCCATTCATTGTACATGTTAAATTGACAGTAATTGTATGAACTTTAACCAGAGGGAAGACAAGTTAACTAAATTGACATCTAATTTAAATACAGCCTAGTGTAACTAGGAACATGGGATGCAGGAGACAGAAGTGGGCGTAAAATAATTTTATTTAAGATGCTTACATATACCAAAAACACCTTAGCTATGGTTCAAGAAAATAATACCCCGTGAATGTATGACCTTAATTGCCCTAAAACATCCTGATTAGGATATTGCTGTTCGTTTTTTAATTTAGACATAAACACCATGGAAAGGCTGATTTTAAAGAAAGACTCATATGTGTAGGAATAGTAAGCATAGAAATTTTAGGTAAACGGACAACTAAACATTCACAAATGGTACTCTGCTGACGACAGCTAAGCGAAAGCCAGACCACACGAATTTGCAGTGGTACATAACGACCGATTAACGTGAGTGTCATAGCATGAAATGACAGTTTTAGACGAAGATGTGAATGACGATAAGTACAGGGAAACGTGCGAATGACAGTATAACTAATGGTGTAGCCGTACGATTGCTGGCTGTGTTAGTCATACTCCCCAGACAGATTAGTGTACATAAAAGAGTGTATACATATAACTCTACTAAGAAAACACAGTAGAAGACAATAGTACAAAACCTTATTGACGGCCAAATGAAGAATCTTTGATAATTATATACTATAAGATAATATCAAAAGCAGACTGCTGCTGTATAAATGTACAAAAGCGCATGGAGAGCGTGTGTGCATGCTTTCATTACCACAACTAAAATTGTCAGGGGGATACAGTTGCAAATAATTGACATACCATAAAAAGACTAAATTTAACCAGAACCGTATAAATACCATGAAACTTAACTTTAATGTATACCGGGCGCAACGAAGGAGCCTGAAAGTGTTTTACTCACCAACGGCTTGTCATGTAAAGGAGTAACAAACAAAGGAAAAAGTAATAACCTGTATAACATACTAATAATCAAAGTAAAAGCACGCGAAGTAAACGCACGCCATTAAGTTTTAACCATATGTAAGTAACATATGTAAGTAACGCTATCCATGAGAGCCATATGCAGATATTTGGCTCTAGGCTTGTGAGTACCTGACGCTCATTTCGATTGATACAATTGTATTAGCATATTACACTATATTGCTTTTTATATATTACAGAACCATTCTAGAAGTGTGAATCATCTACTACATTGTATGTATTTTATATATGTAAGTAACGAACAGAGCAATGAAGGTATATTTGCAAACAACGCAAGTTTGCCATACATTTAGATGAAAGTTACCAACAATATTGTAAAACCGCAAGGTGGCCATATTAGCCAAAACAATCTGGTATACGAAAAGCGGAACCAAGCCTAAATAAGGGGAAATAGCATTGTTATGAATTAATTTGCTGAATACGGCACAAAATAGGGAGATGTGCACGAAACGGCCTGCTTGTAAGTAGAGGGGTTAATCTAAAGAAACGTATGACCGGCTAAACGAGGCCGGTAGGTGGCAATTATGAAAGAGGACCTATACCCGCTGCGTACCCTGTGAGTACGCGGGGGCTAATATGCTTGTAATACGTTGCCGGGGACCCCGGAGAGTCATAAGGTTCCCCAGTTTAATGGAACCCATGGCGTGTTTGAAGCACCCGACTGTCAACTCACGGTTTACTCGGGGAGATAGCCTAGTGGAGCCGCCGCCAACCACCCGGTGGTGATAAAGCCGAAGCAACCTGGCTATGCGTCATATAACTGACAACCTATGAGTTATTTTAATTGACCTGTGAGAGAAAAGACAACATTGAACCAACGAGCGTTTAAAACTCATGAATTGCTAGGGATAAACGTTAGATATGAAATGGTTAACAGAAATTAATATTATTACTAATATTCTTACAATAATTATTATAATAAACATCAAGATTATGATAATCATGCTAAAAGATTTAATATAACCGAGTATAACGTATGAGAGATTTAAAAATGACTGCCGGCAGGCGGGAAACAAAGTCAGGATAATACCGAGTTTGAACATAAAATAACCGATCATAATTAAAAGACTTAAAGTACCGGATTTAATAATGACGTATCTAACTGGTGTGCGAGTGAAACAAGTAGCAGGATGAAATGAAAGGCAGTTTAAAGTCAATTGATTATTAAATACAGTCTTGCTAGAGTGTACTATCAGAAAAATACATTGAGTGATATACTGACATTTAAATGAATTATAATTAACACACATGAACATAGCCACAAGGTGGCGATATTCAGCCATACACACTGCCTGAACTACATGTGGACAGTAAAACCAGCCTGCTTGCGGGGAAAAGCAGTGCTATGAATGACACAGACGAAAACAGCCCGGAAGCACTATCTAGGAACGTACGTAAGTGTAATGGTAAGTATGATAGCAGCGTTTGGTCGGAACCACGAAGCCGGTATACGGCAAGAATGCAAGCGGACGCTATGCGCCGTGCCCTGTGAGACTACGTGTGGGGGGGTCCCTCTGAGCACAGCTCGAGACCGGTGAGCTGGAGGGACGAAGGGGTTCCCTGATTTACCCCGTGGCGGTGGATGCGCCCGTGGGGTAACTCACTGTTAAGACAGCCTCGTAGAGGGGACAGGCTTCTGGTACCGTCCCGAGACTCGAAAGGTGAAGGAAACTCGCCCGCTGCCGCGTCTGGACCACGTGAACCGGAAGTCGACCGAAGCACTTCCGGGATCGTCGCTGACAGGTAGCTGGACTGTAGTGCGTTATATAGGGCAAGTTGTGCCTCCCACAATTACAGGCCAAGCCTTCTATATATGCATATATATTATATATATACATATTATATATATGTAACGTCATACAAAGTGTATTTTAATACTAATATAAGTATATATATATTAGTATTAAAATACACTTAGAATGACGTTACATATATAATATGTATATTATATATAATAGATCTACACATATATTATATATATATATATATACACGTATAATTAAAATAATAAATAAAATAAAATGAATAAAATATTGAAACAAAATTTAAAGGGACTCTATAGTCTACATATAAAAGCAAGAAAGACAGGTCCCCCAGCCTTCCTTCTTGCTTTTATATGAACTTACATTTAATTAAAAAAAAATTCGAGGTGTTTTTAAATTAAAAACTTACCTCCGTTCCAGCGCCGAGCTCCCAGCCAGGCCGCGCCCCCTTTTTCGTCAAAATGACGAAATCGCGGGGCCCAATAGGACGCTTCTCTGAGAGAAGCGTCAGGGCGATGTGGTGCGCATGCGCGGCTTCGCGCTGCACCAATCGCGTTCTTCATAGAGCGGCATTGACAGCCGCCCTATGAAGAACCTGAGCGCTTTACCGCGCATGTGCGCGGAATGCGCGTTCGCGAGCTGAGCTGTCTGACTGACAGCTCAGCTCGCTTTCTAAAACTATATCAATAAGGGGGGACCTACTGTCCCCCCCCCAGCCCCCACCCCTGAGCGGTGGGTGGGGGCCCTAAAATTCACAATAGGGGGGGACCTACTGCCCCCCCCGGCCCCCACCCCTGTGCGGCGGGTGGGGGCCCTAAAATTCACAATAGGGGGGGGGCTACTGCCCCCCCCGGCCCCCACCCCTGTGCGGCGGGTGGGGGCCCTAAAATTCACAATAAGGGGGGGACCTACTGCCCCCCACCCCAGCCCCCACCCCTGAGCGGTGGGTGGGGGCCCTAAATACAAAGGGGGTGGGGACCCTAGTTAACCCTCTCCCCCCCCCCCCCCAAAAAAAAAATATCTCCCTACCTACCCCCCTCACCCTAAAAATAATGAGTGGGGACCCTTTAACTAAAAACCTGTAAAGAAAAAAAATAAGATAAAAACAACTTACCATTCGATGTTTTCTTTCTTCTAAAATCTTCTTTCTTCAGCCCCAAAAAAGGCCAAATAAAAATCCATAATAACCGACGCAATAAAAAAAAAAAAAAAAAAACCCGAGCGCAAAAAAAATAATCCATCTTCACCCATGGAGGGCTCCGCGCAGACTGAGCTCCGCAATGCGGGGGAAGGCTTATAAAGCCTTGCCCCGCCCTGCAATTAGGCTAAGAACACTCTGATTGGTGGGTTTAAGCCAATCAGAGTGCTCTTTGTCATTTTACAAGCGTGGGAAAATTCCAAAGAACTTTCCCACGCTTGTAAAATGACAAAGAGCACTGTGATTGGATGGATTTCAAGCCATCCAATCACATTGCTCTTTGTCATTTTACAAGCGTGGGAAAGTTCTTTGGAATTTTCCCACGCTTGTAAAATGACAAAGAGCACTCAAAGGTAACACTACTAATCTGGCAAATTTAAATTTGAAAATGGAACGTTCTATATTTGACCCTGTAACTTTCCAAAACACCATAAAACCTGTTAATGGGGGGTACTGTTGTACTCGTGAGACATCGCTGATTACAAATATGTGCATTTTTTTTTGCAGTAAAACCTAACAGTATTATGACATTCACAGCTAAAATGGCAGACGGAAATACAAATAAAAAAAAAACATTTTATTCATAATAAATTATGTTCCACATATGAATAGTTATTGATAAATTAAAGCCCTGTTTCTCCTGAACAAAATGATATATAATAAGTGTGGGTGCACTTAATGTGACAGCGGTGAATTACGGTTGAACAGACATATAGCGCAAATTCCAGTTTTTGTTTACGTTTTGTTTTGATCAGAACGTGCACTATTGACTCCGTCCTGAAGGGGTTAATCTTTTCATTTACGAGTATATACAGTTTTCTAATTCTGCATTGCATAACTACACATACTATAGATACACATATAATAATAATAAATGGATGAAATATATTTACAATTGCAGATCCTACAGATTATTTTGCAAGTGTGTTTGTATTTTTAATTGTCATTCCACCAAGAGGAACTTGAAACAACTGACCATTCATGTTCTATCTCCTTTAAATTTACCCTGTTCACGTTCAAATTTAGTTTCTATATCTTTCAACTGTTTTTGTAACGAATGTAGTAATACCTAGTCTTTCCTAATCTCCTTTGCCCACTTTCTCCATGGAAACTCATTTGTTGAAACATTTTAATTGAATATGCATGCTATCTATCTCTTGTATAGGACTCTTCAATATATTAACTTGAGTCCCTTGTATATGTATTACTAGTGGACCCCCACTGCTACAAAATAAACCGTTTAGTAATGTTTCTGAATGTATACATTCTGAAAATGTAGCTTTTTTTACATAACCTGTACACATACTTTATTTTTTTCTATGGGTGTTACAGTTTCATCAGGATTTTTATTTGTTTTAATTTTACCAGAACATGAAGTTTGGTTATGAAAACATGAATGATAAATTGTTTCAACTTGGTTATTTAAAACATTATTTTGGATGCAAAATTTAGACAACTAGAAAGATCTACCTGCTCAAGTTCAGTAATGTTATTATAAGAAACAAAGTCAGGATATTGTAATTTATAAAATATTAATTGTGTGTTAGTAATAGGAATCCCTAACACCAACATTAAAAATTGTTTTTACCAGAAATTGGTATTAAAGAAGAACTTATACATATATCATTGTTACATCCCAACCAATCTGTATGATTTTTAGCGAACGCAAACTCCTCAGGTAAACTACATTTGAGTTCTATTGGAGTAACACCACCTTGTAATGCTTGTGCCATAACCTTAAACTCTGTAGAATATTCAACTTGTATCTGCAAACAAGCTTTGGCTACCTGTGATGAATCTGCGTTTCTCATTAATGCCAAAATAGCTTCTTGTAAATGTTGAACAGAGGGTGCAGGAACAGAGGCTGTGTTCATAACTATATTTTTCAATATTTGATTTAAACCTCTTTATATGTACTAACCTTTCCCGCCTATTAACCCTACAGTTCCCAAATCATTCTTTAATGTTTGAATATCCATAGAAGTAGTGAGTTCCTATGGTACCAAATCCAGCCATAATTCCTTCTATTATACCTCTTTTGTTAATGTTTGATACTTTATTCCCTCCAAACCAATGTTCTAAGCCTCGTGGAAATGTAGTTGATTTTCCACTGAGAAACACTGAGAAACATTAAAATGCCAAACTATTGTTGCAAAGTTCCAATCTAATAACAAAGGCCTTGATTGAAAATGATAACTTAAAAAAACCTTATTTATTTTTGCATTCTACCATTCTGGGAGAGAATACATTTGCCTTCACATCACCACATCTCGTGATGATTTCTCATCATTATACAATATTGATATTTTCCACTATCACTGTAGGTAGGATTATCTAAATAGAAAACAAACATTTCTTCCAACCAATCCACCTTTCTTAGTACACCTCTGTGAATAACCTTGGGCGTTGTATGTGACATACTACCCAAAAACCTTCCTTCCCTTTTCCCTGTCATTACAGACTCAGATTAACTTTTAGTACACATAATTTTACCCCTAAGTCTTTCCTTTCCTCCCTGGATATATACAAGACTAGGCATCACCATAATATGTGACATAGCATAATCAGTTACCAGGAACATCATGTTAACTATTACGGTCAACGATTCCCTAGATGCTCATATTTCCCATATCCAATGTATACCTGGAGTATACATTTTTTATTTTTTTTTAAGAGGAATTCTGGCTTTATACTATTCAATAAGGGCTTATACATTAAAGTATCTCACCACCTCATCTTGTTACTAAAGTTTGTGGAACGTTCACATACATATCACCTGACCAATTTACCATTTCTTCTCCATTAACAACAATCATGATATATGCGTTTTGTAATATCTTGAGTTCCCACAATCCCGTTTTTACATTATCTTGTACAAATGAACCTTTTGTCCAACTAAAGGAATCATTAGGACCTATTGTAATGTTTAAAATAACACTATCTCCTGTGAAATTAATTTGCACATTGCATACTTGTAGATAGCCATCTTTTGTCCCAAAACAAACATGACTTTAATAGTTGTTCATGGACTCTTTTTTCTAATATTTCCCAAAAAGTAATTCTATAATTTCTGATTGAAAATCAAAAGGGAATCAACACAGTAAAGGAGGAGACTATATTTAAAAGAAGAAAAACTACCACAACAAGATAACATAGTCTTAAATTAGAGGGACAAATGTTTAAAAATAATATCAGGAAGTATTACTTTACTGAGAGGGTAGTGGATGCATGGAATAGCCTTCCAGCTGAAGTGTTAGAGGTTAACACAGTAAAGGAGTTTAAGCATGCATGGGATAGGCATAAGGCTATCCTAACTATAAGATAAGGCCAGGGACTAATGAAAGTATTTAGAACATTGGGCAGACTAGATGGGTTGAGTGGTTCTTATCTGCCGTCACATTCTATGTTTCTATCTTAAATAAAACTACTACAAGAACTGTACTCAATGTTAGCAGGATGCTGACGAACAACTTCTTTCTGCTACACCGTTGTCTTTGCGAACACATCGTCTGTCACTGGCAAACTTTCCTCTGTAGGTCTGCTTACAAATGATCTAAAATAAATCAAGAAAAACAAACCAGTATCAATATATTATCAAATTGTGTTGTAGGTTTATACAATTTGCACTGATCTGCCTGAACCCAAAAAATGTTTGCCTCCTTTTATTCCGTGAACCATCAAGAGGTCTTTGCACTTGTATCATTGTATCTGTTATTTTGTAAGGACCTTTCCAGTTTGCCTCCCAAGCTCCAGTTTTCATCATGACCATACCCCCTTTAAAAAAATATTTAGGAGGTGCCATTTTGCACATACAAGTCGCTGCATTTGGAAGGATTTGCTCCACATTTTCCTGCAGCATTTGCAACCATTTATTGTTTAGCAATTGCATCTTTTTGTGGAGTAGACAAATATGGTTCATTAGGAAAATCCAACTGCATTTTCCGCCTATCATTAATTCAAATAGAGTGTTTTGTGTAGCTAAAGACATAGTGCCTTTAATATCCATATTTAGAGCAGGAAGTGCCTGTACACATGTGTTGCCTTTCTCAAGTAACATTTTTGAAAGTCTAGCTTTCAATGATCGATTCATACATTCCATAATTCCAGCAGATTGTGGATGATATGGAACCTTTGCTCTATGCCTAAAATAGCACACAGTGCTTGCATGACTTTCCCTGTGAAATGGGTACCTCTGTCTGACTCTAGAAGTCTAGGAAATCCCCATCTTGAGAAAATGTGGGTCCATAACGCTTCAGCTGTCCTTTGTGACTAATCTTTTGTTAGTGGAATTACTTCCAACCATTTAGAGAATACATCCACCATTACCAACATATACTTTAATCCATTCTTAGCTGTTGGTAATGGTCCAATGAAGTCAATTTATAAAGTAGACCAAGGATCATCGCAGGTGCTGTATGTTGTATAGGTGTCTTTTGTCCTTTAGGTCTTGGATTTATTTGTGCACATAGCAAACATGATTGTACTACCTGTTGTACAGTGTTTTCCATGTTATCCAAATAAAACCATCTGAGTACCTTTAACAGTTTCTGCGGTCCAATATGACCTAAACTTTCATGATATATTGTGCAAATAACACTTTTGGATGTTCTGGCACGACCAGACACACTTCTCCATTTTGGTCATGACACAAAACCTCGTTTTCAGGAACAAATGGAGATGTTGGATCAACCCAAGAAGCCGCAAGGGAAGAATCCTTTGCTGTTCTTCTGCAAAAGATGGAGGCTGTGTTTTCAGATTTTTAACCACTGCTACTGACATGGGCTCTGTCTGCAATGCATTTTCACCTGTTAAAACTGCTCTTTTTGCAAATTTATTAGCTATTTCAAATTTCTGCACTACGTTCATCTTTACCTTTTTGGTGGGCAGGAACTTTAACTATAGCCTGTAAACATGGCTCTTGAGACGCAATTTCAAATATGGCCTCTAGTGTGTTTGTGTGCTTACACTTTATTTGAGGCATCTAAGAAACCTCTTTTCCATATAGTTAGATGTTGTGTTAGTGATCTGACCACATATGAACGGTCACTATATAACTAGGGGACGCCCTTCTTTTTCCTTAAGTGTTAGTACTGTTTTTAATGCTTCTAGTTCTGCTCTCTGTGCTGACAAATGACCTGGCAATTTATGTTTTACTGAATATCCTCATTTTGGATACCATACAGCATAACCTGTATAGTGCTTCACATATGAACAGAATCTGGACCTGTCAACAAACACAGGTTCATCAGATTCATTTGATTAATTTCATTTCTGAAAAGAGAAAGATAATTGCATAAACATTTATGGGGATTACCTTCATATTGCATTAGTTGTGGTAGTACATACTTTGCCTTATGTTCTACCTTAATCTGCTTTGGTGATAGATCTATTAACCATTGTGAAAATCTCTGATGTGACGCACCTGGAATTCCTTTTTCAAGAAGTAATTTCAAAAGGTGTGTGTGGTGTTTGCAGAATTATGTCCTTGAATACCACTATGTTCAGTTGTCCTTACCGCAAAATGAACTCATACCAAAAGTCTGGCCCACATTTCTAGCCCTCTTTCCACTGGGGAAAGAATTTTAGAAAAATATCCAACTATTCTACATATCTCTTGCTGCAAGTGTAATAGAACTGCGGAGACAGCCGTCTTTGAAGTATGAACAGTCACTAAAGCAGGTGCAACCTGTAAGTCTCTTTTAAGTACCTCAAATGCATTCTGATCATCTGTCTATGGTCCAAATGAAGATTCACTATTTTTCAAGAGATCATATAAAAAGGTTTGGCTTTTTCAGCGAACACTTCTATGATGTCTCTGGAGAAAGGCCTTGTGTGAGGTCTGTACAGGAAGAGAAGAAATAGTTTTGATTATATCCTGCACTGGCTTCTTATGTCCTGGACCAATGTGTACACCTAAGTATTGTACCTCTGGTTGCATCAGTGTTACTTTATGTGTGTTCAGTTTTAACCCAGAGTCCTGCAAAAGGAATAATAATTCATTTAACAGAATCAGGTGTCCTCAGTTTCAGTCTGCAAAAACATATCGACATATTGTAACAAGTATTCTGGCCTAGAAAACTTAGACAAAACTTTTGCCAATGCCTGATGAAAATATGTTGGAGAACTATGATATCCGTGGGGTAACACAGTAAACACATGTTGCTGATTTTGAAACGTAAAAGCAAACTTGTATTGACAACTATGCTTCAGGGGTACGGAGAAAAAAACATTACTAACATCTAGTACGCATTATACTTTAGCAGTTGACATCAATCATATCTGGGCTTTCTGCCACCACATGCACAGAAGGTGGTGTGTATTTAGTCACTGTTCATATCTATGAATTTTTCTTAATACTGGCCAAATGTTGCTGTTACATGTACCATTTGCTTTCCTAATCACCTATCCATTCCAAATCATTAGTGACACTTGCAATAGAATCAATTGAATCTGGGGGTAATCGATACTGCCTCTGTGGGAGTGGACCAGGACCTTGAATGTCAATCAACACATTTTTAAACCTTCCACATTCATATATACTTTGTCCCCATAAGTCTGGGTAACTCTGTACAATCCTCTTTAAGTTCAAGGTTATTCCTAGTATTAGGCCATTGCATTTCTGTAGATACTACTTCTACTGGACAAAATTCTTAACTCCCCATATTCAGTAGGATCCAATATCACTGGTTTCCTACCCTTAGCATCTTTCCAAATAGCTTTGTTTCCCAAATCAACAATCCAACCTCTTCTTTGCATAACATCTGTGCCTATGATATCAACATTTTTGCAGTACCAGATATCAATTTTTGTTTTTAAACATGGAGGTATTGCCAAAGTAACATTATTTACCAATGTTGCTATAGACCCTCCACCTCTGTCAAATCCTATAATTGTACATATAGGTCAGTGATGGCGAACCTATGGCACGCGTGCCACAGGTGGCACGCCGTGCCCTCTCTGTGGGCACACGGCCACAGGTCCGCCATCACTGCAGAGTAGGCACCTGCCTGCCCGAAACGGCAGGCGCCTACTCTGCTTCCGTGTCGGCAGGCAGGGGAGGGATCTGTGATGCTGATCCCCTGTCCTCCCACGCGATGCTGTATGGAGCGTTGCCGAGCGTTACCATGGCAACGCTCCACACAGCATCGCGCGGGAGGACAGGGTATCAGCATCACAGATCCCTCCCCCTGCCTCCCGACACGGAAGCACTGCCGGCCACCACCGGACCACCAGGGATGACGGTACCACCACCGGACCACCAGGGATGACGGTACCACCACCGGACCACCAGGGATGGCTGCCCCCCCCCCACTTCATTAAAGGTAAGAAGGAGGGAGAGGGGGGGATACTGACACACAGCACCCCTACCCCCCCCCCCCCCAGAAGTACCCTTACCCCCCCAGCACCACCCCTATCTCCCCAGCACCACCCCTACCCCCAGCACCACCCCTACCCCCACAGCACCACCCCACCCCCCCAGCAGCACCCTACCCCCCCACAGCACCCCTACCCCCCCAGCACCACCCCTATCTCCCCAGCACCACCCCAACCCCCCAGCACCACCCACCCCCCCAGCAGCACCCTACCCCCCCAGCAGCACCCTACCCCCCCAGCAGCACCCTACCCCCCCCAGCAGCACCCTACCCCCCCAGCAGCACCCTACCCCCCCCAGCAGCACCCTACCCCCCACAGCACCACCCCACCCCCCCAGCAGCACCCTACTCCCCACAGCACCACCCCACCCCCCCAGCAGCACCCTACTCCCCACAGCATCACCCCACCCCCCAGCAGCACCCTACTCCCCACAGCATCACCCCACCCCCCAGCAGCACCCTACCCCCCAGAAGTACCCCTACCACCCCAGCAGTACTCCTACCACCCCCAGCAGTACTCCTACCCCCCAGCAGTACCCCTACCCCCAGAAGTACCCCTACCACCCCAGCAGTACCCCTACCCCTGCAGTACCCCTACCACCCCCAGCAGTACCCCTACCGCCCCCAGCAGTACCCCTACCCCCAGCAGTACCCCTACCCCCAGCAGTACCCCTACCACCCCCAGCAGTACCCTTACCCCCCCAGCACCACCCCTATCTCCCCAGCACCACCCCTACCCCCACAGCACCACCCCACCCCCCCAGCAGCACCCTACCCCCCCACAGCACCCCTACCCCCCCAGAAGTACCCTTACCCCCCCAGCACCACCCCTATCTCCCCAGCACCACCCCAACCCCCCCAGCACCACCCACCCCCCCAGCAGCACCCTACCCCCCCAGCACCACCCACCCCCCCAGCAGCACCCTACCCCCCCCGCAGCACCCTACCCCCCCAGCAGCACCCTACCCCCCCAGCAGCACCCTACCCCCCCAGCAGCACCCTACCCCCCACAGCACCACCCCACCCCCCCAGCAGCACCCTACCCCCCACAGCATCACCCCACCCCCCCACAGCATCACCCCACCCCCCCAGCAGCACCCTACCCCCCACAGCACCACCCCACCCCCCCAGCAGCACCCTACCCCCCACAGCATCACCCCACCCCCCCACAGCATCACCCCACCCCCCCAGCAGCACCCTACCCCCCCAGCAGCACCCTACCCCCCCAGAAGTACCCCTACCACCCCAGCAGTACTCCTACTCCCCCACAACAGTACCCCTACCACCCCCAGCAGTACCCCTACCACCCCCAGCAGTACCCCTACCACCCCCAGCAGTACCCCTACCCCCAGCAGTACCCCTACCACCCCCAGCAGTACCCCTACCCCCCAGCAGTACCCCTACCACCCCCCGCAGTACCCCTACCACCCCCAGCAGTACCCCTACCACCCCCAGCAGTACCCCTACCCCCCCTCAGCAGTACCCCTACCCCCCAGCAGTACCCCTACCCCCCAGCAGTACCCCTACCACCCCCAGCAGTACCCCTACCACCCCCAGCTGTACCCCTACCCCCAGCAGTACCCCTACCACCCCCAGCAGTACCCCTACCACCCCCAGCAGTACCCCTACCCCCCAGCAGTACCCCTACCCCCCCAGCAGTACCCCTACCCCCCAGCAGTACCCCTACCACCCCCAGCAGTACCCCTACCACCCCCAGCAGTACCCCTACCCCCCTCAGCAGTACGCCTACCACCCCCAGCAGTACCCCTACCACCATCAGCAGTACCCCTACCACCCCCAGCAGTACCCCTACCCCCCCACACACACAGCACCCCTTCCCCCCACACACAGTACCCCTACCCCCCACAGCACCCCTACCCCCCCACACACAGTATCCCTACCCCCCACAGCAGTACCCATACCCCGCCAGCAGTATCCCTACCCCCACACAGTACCCCTACCCCCCCAGCAGTACCCCTACCCCCCCACAGCACCCGTCTCACACACACACACACAGCACCACACACACACACACACACACACACACAGCACCCCCCTCACACACACACAGCACCCCCCTCACACACACAGCACCCCCCACACACACAGCACCCCCCCCCACACACACAGCACCCCTCATACACAGCACCCCTCATACACACACACACAGCACCCCTCATACACACACACAGCACCCCTCATACACACACGCACCCCCCCCACACACGCACCCCCCCACACACACGCACCCCCCCCACACACGCACCCCCCCACACACACGCACCCCCCACACACACACGCACCCCCCCCACACACACGCACCCCCCCACACACACACACACACGCACCCCCCCACACACACGCACCCCCCCCACACACACGCACCCCCCCACACACACGCACCCCCCCCCCACACACACACACGCAATTGCCGTGTTGGCACTTTAAGGAAAAAAAAGTTGGCATGTATTGCGGTTTGGGCACTCGGGCTCAAAAAGGTTCGCCATCACTGATATAGGTGCACTTGGTGATAAAGGTAGTTGTAAACTTGTTATACTTCGTTGAGCTCCAGTGTCAATTAGAAATTCTGTGTCATAACCTTTTAAAGAACATTTAATGTATGGTCTACCACATCCATCTAAATTTATTGGAGCCAAAACCAAAAATTCAAGTGGACGTGGCCTGATACCTTCAAATTGTCATTGGGAATTTAAAATGTGGTCTGCATCATTAGAAATGTGCTTAATTAGCTTACATGCTAGAGGGAGTGGGGTCAATTGACACAAAAGGTAAGGATTGTATTAGACTAGTGACAGTTGCAAGAGCAGAATCAGTCGGGAGCTATTAACAGTTTAATTGATACGCTTTTATGAAGAAGTGGGTTTCTAATGATTTTTTAAAAGGAGTGGAGACTGAGTGAGCATCTAATGGAGGAGGGAAGGGAGTTCCTCTATTGCTTATTGTCTTATGTTTCTATTCACTTAATTCATTGAGTTCGCTCACTCAGCATGTTTTAGCTTGTTAAACTAGAAAATTGTGCATATGTTAGTCTACCCCATATGTAAAACGTGAGAATGTGCCTGAGGATTGCCATTTGGGTACCTCAAGCTTGCTTGTACAAAAAAAATAAAAAATATATATTGGATATGATAAAGGACAAGGTTTACATTTTACAATTATATACTGGGCATTTTTGGTCATTAATCATAAAAACCAGCATGGCTGCCAGACCATATGATATATGGGTAGTGATGTACCGAACTGTCTGCCGGCGAACAGTTCCCGGCGAACTTAGCGTGTTCGCGTTCGCCGCGGCGGGCGGACACATGCGCAGTTCGATCCGCCCCCTATTCGTCATCATTGGGCAAACTTTTACCCTGTGCCTCTCGGTCAGCAGACACATTCCAGCCAATCAGCAGCACTCCCTCCCTTCCACACCCTCCAACCTCCCTCCCAGCATCCATGTTCAATTCATTCTGAAGCTGCATGCTTAGTGAGAGGAGGGAAAGTTTAGCTGCTGCTGATTAGATAGGGAAATTGATAGCTAGGCTAGGGTATTCAGTGTCCACTACAATTCTGAAGGACTCATCTGATCTCTGCTGTAAGGACAGCACCCCAAAAGGCCCTTTTTAGGGCTATAACATCAGGCTGCTTTTTTTTTTTTTTTTCCTGTGTAATGTAATTGCAGGTGCCTGCCTGCCAGCTTCTGTGTGAGGTTCACATTGGATACTGTGCCTACTTGCCCAGTGCCACCACTCATATCTGTTTTAACAATTGGTTAAGCTTTAGATTTAAAATAAATAATTTGTTTTCACTGTAATAGAAGAGCAGTTGCCTGCCTGCCAGCTTCTGTGTCAGGTTGGATGCCTTGCCCATTTGCACAGTCAGTGCCACCACTCATATCTGTTTTAACAATAGCTTAAGCTTTCACTGTAATAGAAGATCAGTTAGTTGTCTGCAAGCGTCTGGGTGTCAGGCCTACTTCAGCGTGTGCTCTGCGGACCCGTGCCAGCGTGCTTTGACAGTTGCCAATCATATCTGGTGTCTCTTTAGCGTGCTTTTACAAAGAAAAAAGGTTTCCAGTGTAAGCTAATAGCAGCCAGTCAGTGTCCTTCAAGCGGCTCTGTCAGGCCTTCCTTCAGCGTGTGCCCTGCACAACCCTGCCAGCGTACTTTGACAGTTGCCACTCATATCTGGTGTCTCTATAGCGTGCTTTTACAACCAAAATTTTGTTTTCACTGTAATAGAAGAGCAGTTGCCTGCCTGCCAGCTTCTGTGTGAGGTTCACAGTGGATACTGTGCCCTCTTGCCCAGTGCCACCACTCATATCTGTTTTTACAATAGCTTAAGCTTTAGATTTAAAAGAAATACATTTTTTTCACTGTAATAGAAGAGCAGTTAGTTGTCTGCAAGCGTCTGGGTGTCAGGCCTACTTCAGCGTGTGCTCTGTAGACCTGTTCCAGCGTGCTTTGACAGTTGCCAATCATATTTGGTGTCTCTTTAGCGTGCTTTTACAAAGAAAAAAGGTTTCTAGTGTAAGCTAATAGCAGCCAGTCAGTGTCCTTCAAGCGGCTCTGTCAGTCCTTCCTTCAGCGTGTGCTCTCCAGAACTGTTCCAGTGCACATTGCCAATCATATCTGGTGTCTCTATAGCGTGCTTTTAAAACCAAAATTTGTTTTTCACTGTTATAGATTGAATAGCAGTTACTGGTCTTCAAGCGGGTGTCTCAGGCCTACAGTGTGTGCTCTGCAGAACTGTTCCAGTGCACATTGCCAATCATATCTGGTCTCACAGTAGCTTGCACGCATAGTACCACTAATCCCCCCAAAAATGACAGGCAGAGGCAGAACACCCCGCAGGGGCCGTCGTGGTCGTGGTGCTGTGATTCCCTTTTGCCCTAGAACAGGGGTAGGCAACCTTCGGCTCTACAGATGTTTTGGACTACATCTCCCATAATGCTTTTACAGCCATATTGCTGGCAAAGCATCAAGGGAGATGTAGTCCACAACATCTGTAGAGCCGAAGGTTGCCTACCCCTGCCCTAGAATAATGCCCAGTTTTCAGAAGCCACGTACCCTGAACTTGAAAAGTTCTGAGGACATAGTTGACTGGCTAACACAGGACACCCAATCTTGTACAGTCTCCGCTCGGAACCTTGACGCACCATCCTCCTCCAGCTTAGCTTCAGGCACCTCTCAAGATACCACTCACCTGCCTGCCGCCACCACCAAAACTAGCACCACAGCCGCTTTACTTGGTATGTCAGAGGAGTTATTCACACACCCGTTTGAAGAAATGAGTGATGCGCAACCATTATTGCTAGAGGATGTAGATAACAGGGATATGTCTCAGGCAGGCAGCATTAAACACATGGAGGTACGGTGTGATGATGATGATGTTGTACCCGCTGCTGCTTCCTTTTCTGAGTTGTCAGATACAAGCGAAGCGGTTGATGATGACGATGCGTCCATGGATGTCACGTGGGTGCCCGCTCGGCAAGAAGAACAGGGCGAAAGTTCAGATGGGGAGCCAGAGAGGAGGAGGAGATGAGTTGGAAGCAGGGGGGGTCGTCGCAAGGAGCTAGTGGCACAGTCAGACAGCATGCATCGGCACCCGTGGTCAGCCCGACAGCACGCCAATCAACGCATGCTGTGTCCACCACCAGAATGCCGTCATTGCAGAGCTCAGCAGTGTGGCATTTTTTTTTGTGTGTCAAGGACATGTTTGAGCGTAAGAAGCCAATGTCACCAAGTCACCCCCTTGCCCAGCGTCTGACAGCTGGCTTGTCCGAACTATTAGCCCGCCAGCTTTTACCATACAATCTGGTTGAGTCTGAGGCGTTCAAAAAATTTGTAGCTATTGGGACACCGCAGTGGAAGGTACCCGGCCGGAATTTCTTTTCACAAAAGGCAATCCCCAACTTGTACTCGATTGTGCAAAAGGAAGTCATGGCATGTCTGGCACACAGTGTTGGGGCAAGGGTCCATCTGACCACTGATACCTGGTCTGCAAAGCATGGTCAGGGCAGGTATATCACCTACACTGCGCATTGGGTAAACCTGCTGACGGCTGACAAGCAAGGAATGCGTGGCATTGCAGAGGAGTTGGTGACACCGCCACGAATTGCAGGCAGTCCTGCTGCCACCTCCTCTACTCCTCCTACTCCATCCTCTTCCATAACCTCCTCGGCTGAGTCCTCTTGTGCTGCTGCGTCTTGCTCCACATCAACGGCACCCCCCCAGCTCCCCAGGTACTATTCCACATCCCGGATATCGGCAAAGTGGTGTGTGACAACGGAAAAAATTTGATAGCGGCATTGAAGTTGGGCAAGTTGACGCATGTGCCGTGCATGGCACATGTGTGTAATCTGATCGTACAACGCTTTGTGCATAAGTACACAGGCTTACAGGACGTCCTGAAGCAGGCCAGGAAGGTGTGTGGCCATTTCAGGCGTTCCTACACGGCCATGGCTCACTTTGCCGATATCCAGCGGCGAAACAACATGCCAGTGAGGCGCTTGATTTGCGACAGCCCTACACGTTGGAATTCAACACTCCTAATGTTCGACCGCCTGCTCCAACAAGAAAAAGCTGTTAATGAATATTTGTATGACCGGGGTGCTAGGACAGCCTCTGGGGAGCTGGGAATTTTTTTGCCACGTTACTGGACGCTCATGCGCAATGCCTGTAGGCTCATGCGTCCTTTTGAGGAGGTGACAAACCTAGTCAGTCGCACCGAAGGCACCATTAGCGATATCATACCATTTGTTTTCTTCCTGGAGCGTGCCCTGCGAAGAGTGCTGGATCAGGCTGTAGATGAGCGTGAAAAGGAAGAGGAAGAGTTGTGGTCACCATCACCACCAGAAACAGCCTTATCAGCATCGCTTGCTGGACCTGCGGCAACGCTGGAAGAGGATTGTGAGGAAGAGGAGTCAGAGGAGGATTGTAGCTTTGAGGAGAAGGAGGAGGAGCAAGACCAAACACAACAGGCATCCCAGGGTGCTCGTTGCCACCTATCTGGTACCCGTGGTGTTGTACGTGGCTGGGGGGGAGAACATACCTTCAATGACATCAGTGAGGAGGAGGAACGGGAAATGAGTAGCTCGGCATCCAACCTTGTGCAAATGGGGTCTTTCATGCTGTCCTGCCTGTTGAGGGACCCTCGTATAAAAAGGCTGAAGGAGAACGACCTGTACTGGGTGTCCACGCTACTAGACCCCCGGTATAAGCAGAAAGTGGCGGAAATGTTACCGAATTACAACAAGTCGGAAAGGATGCAGCATTTGCAAAATAAATTAAAAAGTATGCTTTACACAGCGTATAAGGGTGATGTCACAGCACAACGGGAATATAACAGGGGGAGAGGTGGAAGTCATCCTCCTCCTCCTCCCACGACCATGCCGGCAAGGACAGGACGCTTTAAAGACGTGTTGTTGATGGAGGACATGCAGACCTTTTTAAGTCCTATGCATCGCCACAGCCCTTCGGGATCCACACTCAGAGAGCGACTCGACCGACAGGTAGCAGACTACCTCGCCTCAACTGCAGATATCGACACTCTGAGGAGCGATGAACCCCTTGACTACTGGGTGTGCAGGCTTGACCTGTGGCCTGAGCTATCCCAATTTGCGATAGAACTTCTGGCCTGCCCCGCTTCAAGTGTCCTGTCAGAAAGGACCTTCAGTGCAGCAGGAGGTATTGTCACTGAGAAGAGAAGTCGCCTAGGTCAAAAAAGTTATTAAGATGAATGAGGGATGGATCCCGAAGGGACTGACACTGGGCGATACATTCGATTAAAAAAGGCCTGATGAGATGAGCTGCCTTGGGCTAAAAATGGTCCACACGCTGCTGTATTTTAGCTCTGAATGACGTTTGACTTGCGTGACTTATCCGCCACCAACTAGGGTTCAAGCCGCCATGTTTTAGGGCACTTTCTGCCTGTGAAACAAACATCAATTTTTCTGGCCGCTGCTACAGCAGCGGCTGCAACAATACCTAATTTTTCAGGCATGTGTACATGCCTAATTTTTAGGCCCACTGGTGCAGCACTGTGGCTTCAAAAACCAAACCAAAAAAAAATCCTCCAAGATGGCACCAATATACCAGTGGTCTAAGCATCTTCCCACCTTGGCTAAAAAGGGGAGGTGATTCAACAATTAAAAATCTCACCACTCCTATCTGGTGGCACATTAGCTTGCCCGCGCAGTGCCCCAAATTTCAAGTAAGAGGACCGACCAAGCATCTTCTTCCATCTCCCTGTTACATAAATCAATGCCATATCCATAGAAATTGTAGAGAATATCCAGGATAGTTTTACAGGGCCAAATCATGTCGCCTGTTGAAAGAGGTGACCTTGCTCGGGTCCCAGGTGTGCGGTTCCTAAAATGGCTGCCATATACATGTCCTCTGATAGGAGACGCGGAAGGTATTAAACTGATATGAACATTTACTAAACTCACCACTCCGAGTGCTGTTATTTATTTAATTTTTTTGTGGTGAGGCTTTACAGGACAGAGTGCTTCTCCACGGGACATGTTAACTCACGGGCAGCTGGCTCATCAAGGAACCAGAGCAGCTTGAACGAGGTGACCTTGCTTGGGTCCCAGGTGTGCGGTTCCTAAAATGGCTGCCATATACACGTCCACTGATAGGAGACGCGGAAGGTATTAAACTGATATGAACAATACTCCACCATGATACACACTGACACAGAGCATAATAGAGACTGTTCACCGTCCACAGAGACCATGATACAAACTGACACAGAGCAGAATAGAGACTGTTCCCCGTCCACAGAGACCATGATACACACTGACACAGAGCAGAATAGAGACTGTTCCCCGTCCACAGAGACCATGATACACACTGACACAGAGCAGAATAGGGACTGTTCCCCCTACATAGGGTCACTTGGCAGGTATGGATTGACACCTGTCCTCAAAGCCCATGATACACACTGGGGGGAGCTACTGTCCTCCCATTGTGATTTATGGCCCCCACCCACCGCGCAGGGGTTGGGGAGGACAGTAGCTCCCCCCAGTGTGTATCATGGGCTTTGAGGACAGGTGTCAATCCATACCTGCCAAGTGACCCTATGTAGGGGGAACAGTCTCTATTCTGCTCTGTGTCAGTGTGTATCATGGTCTCTGTGGACGGTGAACAGTCTCTATTCTGCTCTGTGTCAGTGTGTATCATGGTCTCTGTGGACGGTGAACAGTCTCTATTCTGCTCTGTGTCAGTGTGTATCATGGTCTCTGTGGACGGTGAACAGTCTCTATTCTGCTCTGTGTCAGTGTGTATCATGGTCTCTGTGGACGGTGAACAGTCTCTATTCTGCTCTGTGTCAGTGTGTATCATGGTCTCTGTGGACGGTGAACAGTCTCTATTCTGCTCTGTGTCAGTGTGTATCATGGTCTCTGTGGACGGTGAACAGTCTCTATTCTGCTCTGTGTCAGTGTGTATCATGGTCTCTGTGGACGGTGAACAGTCTCTATTCTGCTCTGTGTGAGTGTGTATTATGGTCTCTGTGGACGGTGAACAGTCTCTATTCTGCTCTGTGTCAGTGTGTATCATGGTCTCTGTGGATGGTGAACAGTCTCTATTCTGCTCTGTGTCAGTGTGTATCATGGTCTCTGTGGACGGTGAACAGTCTCTATTCTGCTCTGTGTCAGTGTGTATCATGGTCTCTGTGGACGGTGAACAGTCTCTATTCTGCTCTGTGTCAGTGTGTATCATGGTCTCTGTGGACGGTGAACAGTCTCTATTCTGCTCTGTGTCAGTGTGTATCATGGTCTCTGGACGGTGAACAGTCTCTATTCTGCTCTGTGTCAGTGTGTATCATGGTCTCTGTGGACGGTGAACATTCTCTTTTCTGCTCTGTGTCAGTGTGTATCATGGTCTCTGTGGACGGTAAACAGTCTCTATTCTGCTCTGTGTCAGTGTGTATCATGGACTCTGTGGACAGGGAACAGTCTCTATTCTGCTCTGTGTCAGTGTGTATCAGGGGCTTTGAGGACAGGTGTCAATCCATACCTGCCAAGTGACCCTATGTAGGGGGAACAGTCTCTATTCTGCTCTGTGTCAGTGTGTATCAGGGGCTTTGAGGACAGGTGTCAATCCATACCTGCCAAGTGACCCTATGTAGGGGGAACAGTCCCTATTCTGCTCTGATTCAGTGTGTATCATGGTCTCTGTGGACGGGGAACAGTCTCTATTCTGCTCTGTGTCAGTGTGTATCATGGTCTCTGTGGACAGGGAACAGTCTCTATTCTGCTCTGTGTCAGTGTGTATCAGGGGTTTTGAGGACAGGTGTCAATCCATATCTGCCAAGTGACCCTATGTAGGGGGAACAGTCCCTATTCTGCTCTGTGTCAGTGTGTATCAGGGATTTGACTATCTTTATTCAGATTGAAAAATTACAATTCCAGGAAAAATTTAACAAACATTTACAAGAACATGTTATGCACATCATAGAAACAACGTGAACCTCTTTAAAGCCACAAACTTAAGACAAAAAATACGTACACACAATGTGTAAGGGTTTGAAAGAATATTCTGAATCCTTACATGCTTACTTTATCGTTTGTTTGATTTTTGTGAACCATATATAAACTACAAGCAGCGTGAAAACTATAAAAACTCAAGTGGCCATGCTGATCAAATTAAATAGTATGCTTTACACAGCGTATAAGGGTGATGTCACAGCACAACGGGAATCTAACAGGGGAAGAGGTGAAAGTCATCCTCCCCCTCCCACGACCCCGCCATATCTGCCAAGTGACCCTATGTATGGGGTAACAGTCTCTATTCTGCTCTGTGTCAGTGTGTATCAGGGGCTTTGAGGACAGGTGTCAATGTTAGGTGATTTCTGCCCTTTATGGATTAAAAGCAGACTCTGCATCAACTGTGTAATTTTCCATGGGAGTTTTGCCATGGATCCCCCTCCGGCATGCCACAGTCCAGGTGTTAGTCCCCTTGAAACAACTTTTCCATCACTTTTGTGGCCAGAAAGAGTCCCTGTTGGTTTTAAAATTCGCCTGCCCATTGAAGTCAATAGCGGTTCGCGAACATTTGCGGAAGTTCGCGTTCGCCGTTCGCGAACCAAAAATTTCGGGTTCGCGACAACACTATATATGGGCTTCACAATGCAAATTGCAGAGCACACCATACCTTATCACTACATTGTTGTAAGTAATTTGATTTGGAAGAGTTTTACAAATGCACTGTAGTATCGGTTAAGATTTCAATACAGCTGTCAGCCAAACCACATAACTAATTGCCATTTACAAATGAAACAAGCATAAGAGCATTCACATAGTAAGTGCATAAAACTAGCATATAGACAAGTTATTTACAGGAATTTGTATTCACAATAATAATAAAAAAGAAAAATCTAACGTTTATTATAAATGTATTATAATTTTTACATAATCGTCAAATTCAAAATGACCACTGACCTTTGTGACCTTGTACCCCTATGTGACCTATGTCATCTTATTGCGTAATCATATGTTATAGTTCAGTAGTGAAATATATGAATATATGCACCTTCATGCAATTGGCGTGAATAGCTGTGCCAAATTTCACATTGTCCCAACAACTGGTTTCAGCATGACTTATAAGCAAACAACATTTCCTGCATGACTATGTCACAACAACATGGCCATGCACAGCAATATGTAAGTCTGTAGCACAAATAGTTCTGGAAAAGCAAATGTTTTATGGGACCTATGACTATTTGGTTGCAAAGGATATTGAGCACTATAGGCCTCTAAAAGAAAAGAAAAACAAAGAAAGAGGGGGAGTGCAGGGGCAGTTTTTGTTATATTAACCGAAACCTGCGGTCACGAGGTCCACGTCTTCGCCAGTGGCTGCCTTCTCTGGTGGAATCATATGGGATGGTCATTGCGGGGCAAAGGACACTGGTTTTGGACTCTGAGGGTCCAGACACACACTATTTAATCAATAATGGAAATTCTCATGTACTCCATGCTGACCCGGGACACCACATGGACCATTTGTGTTGACAAGTTGAGACTCATGTGATTGATGGCCCGGGTCTGCCACACGGTCCTCATGTGATGGGAGGACAGGTAAATTAAGGGAGCTGTCCTCTTTGCCTCTCCCAACAGACTGCCTTTGACCTGAAATAGATGAGCTAGGCAAGGTTAGTAACATGCAAACAAATGGATTTGTGGACATGTTGTAGACATTATGTCATGATCTTGTGCAGGTCAGGGATGAGACTGGAACTGGGGTTAGCTTCAGGGTCTTTATTCTTTTATCTTAGACATAAGAGAAAAAACAAAACAAAAAAAAAACCAATTACATACATATATGAATTTGGATGAATTTCGGGAAATTTGGACATTCGGGTACTTCCGAATGTCGGAATTGCCGAAGTGCCGAATTGCAGAGGTTCCGAATTACCGAATTACCGAATTTCCTTAGCACAGTATTGCTAATATACTTACCCAGTGAAAGAAGAAGAATGTTACATTGTACTTACAACAATCAAGTAACACACATTCATATCAAATGTAAGTTACTTGGCCAGTCAATGGAAGGACAGCAATGAATAAGTAGATAACTCCCTAATTCCCACGGTATTAGGGACCCATCTACTAAAAGGCTGAAAGACCTAAATTGGTCTTTCAGCCAAATTTACCAATACGAAGTAAAGATTACTTAGTATTAGTAAATTATGCCCCTACTTGCTATACCGCGTATACCGAGTAGGGGCATGTCTATTAAACAGTGAGCTGGATTAACCCTGCAGTGTAAACATAGCAGTGTCTCTGAAACTGCTATGTTTTCAGCTGCAGGGTTAAAACTAGGCGGACCTGCCTATAGTGGTCCTTTTAGGAAATACGAATTCTATCTGGTTAAAAAGATACATTAACCCTGCTGTATAATATGTATGTACGTACATGTATGATATTGTCTGTATATACAAACACAACATTAATGCATTAATAATTGTAATTTAAATCAGAATTAAACTGGGATCTTGGTACTACCAGAGAATGTTTAATTGTCTGATAATTAGAGTAAGAGCGGATTGAGAGTTGGTGGGGGGGGAAGGGGGTGTATTTGAAGATGGATTGTTAACGACTCATCATTGTGTGTAATGCATACGTAATGATGGAGTGTCATGTTTAGATGCAGTTTCTACTTACGTGGAGGAGAAATGGGCCCAGGTCATCTCTCAGAGGCTGTCCCTTGTGGGATACGGAAGTCTGTCAAAGATGGATGAAAAAGTGCACATAAGTTTTTAAGGTATCCAATAAATACAATTCAAAAATTAAAAAGTGCATTAAGCTGGGTGAATGTGAAAGGGAACTGCAAGATTCCACTAAAGTAGACTAAAGTAGCCAATACGGCAAAAGAGCAGAATTGGAGAATACTTTTAAGCTGTTTAATTTCCTTGCAAATTCACCCCAACTCACATGTTTTGGAATAGAATGTTATAAAGGGACACTTGTCAGGGTGGCAGTCCGGTGACCAGGACCCCTGAGTGCCTGATGAGAAGATGGGAGTCTTCAGCGTGGAAGTGGATTTATCAGGGCCTGGTGCAGGGTAACCACACGCCCCCTGGTGTTGAGCACCAGCATTTGTGCAGCCACATACCAGGTCCTTGATGTAGCTTATGCGGATCCCAAGAGCTAGGAGATATGCAGACCTACCAGGAGCTGAATAGGGAGGCTCTGCAGCAGGAATGTATCCAGTACAGAAACAAGGCAAGACTAGGAGAGGCACCAAACAAGACAAAACTAGTAGAACCCAGAACCAAAAAAGGATAGGAAGCTAAACCCAGAACATGTACACAATACATAAGGGAAACATTAACATAGCAGGGGCAGGACAAGACAGGACTGTACATGGACTGGGAAAAATAAAACAAGACAAGATGTGATAGGCAAAACAAGAGAGACATAACTAAGCACTATATATGAAAACAATGGGGACTTAGTTACATTATATGATCATACATTGCATAAGCCTGCCACAACGCCAATGTACCCCATATTTGGCAGGTCCTACTCTGCCTAATGACTGCTAAATGAACCATAATAAAGCACATACTGCACTTACCTGCAAGAAAAGGCAGAGAACCAACTGAAACAAAAGCAATCATGGAAAAGGAACGGGTGTGGCAACATAAAACAAAAATTTAAATGAATCTTGGAGACTAGGAATTCCAGGGACGGAATACAGGAATGAACCCAGAAAACCCAGCACAAAGAAAACCAGACATAGAATAGAAAACCAGAAAAACTAAACAAGAATTGTAAAAAAAGAGTACTGGATACTGGATGATCCGCAGCTAGGAACAGAATGTGACAACACTATAGTCACCCAGACCACTTCTTTAAGATTAAAGTCTGTGGTTCCGTAGGTTTAACTATGCAATGTAAAACATTTCAGTTTGAAAAACTGCAATGTTTCAATCTGCATTGTTAAACACTCCTTCAGCAGCTTTCCAACTCTGTCACGTGACTTCAACCGCTATAAAAAGCAAATTCATTGATCCAATATTTTCCTATGGGGAAAATTGATGCACCCACTTTGCATGTACATCAGGTCTCCAATGCTTCTCTATGAGTACTGGGGCAGGCAGGGAGAAGACCTTAGCAATAGGTGCTTTAGTGTTCCTTTAAGTGTTCTATACAGGACTTGTTATTGATCATGCGAAGATTTGCGGCTGTTAAAATCGCTACATTTCAGTCTGCTGATGTCCCTCTTAAGGCTACTTATTCTGAAGGAAATGCCTCTAGCATTTTTTGATAGTAAAGTTTAAAAATCTAAATCAGCATTCCAATAGTAACTTTTTATATGCCATGTGGGGATTTCAGCAGATATTTGACCTTTTGTGAGTAAATCTTAGACTAATCTTGGTTATTGGGATGTCTACTGGAGGTAAAGGGAGCCTTGGGAGTGAAGTGAAAAAGCCCCTCTATCAGTGATTTAAGCAACTTCTGCATAGATTGGCTAGATTAGCAAGAGTGGCATTGGTTAAAGGGCTAATCCAACCATCATGACAACTTCAGTGATTTGAAGTGGTCATGGTGTCTGGAGTCAGCATGTGCAGAGTCTGGCTGGGAAGCGCTGCACATACAGAGATTAAGCCCTTTACTCCCGAAGGTGTAACTCTACCTCCAGCAACATTTACTGGTGTGCCATTGGCTTGCTAATGGCAGTCCTGTGCAACTTTCCTTGCACTGGGGGCCATTCATTGGCTGAGAATGGTCCTCTGAATCTGATGCTCTCAGTCAGTAAATAGCCAGCAGGATTTGCATCCAGCTTCTGCTGCTGTGCATAAGCCAGGTGTCAAATCCTGCATAACAGCAGAACAGGTGCCTGGCAAGAGGGCCAAGGTACTCTTGGCACGAGTTACGCTTTATAATACGTAATGCTTTATGTATGAGTGTGTCCTCTTTTTTTTTCATTATATAAAAAGTACCGATTTTATTAGAAATTGTTACTTTTTATAAATTTACTTGGTAACACCCCCTAGCTTTCAAGCAGACAACCAGTCAATTTACTTCCATAGGCAGTCAATTGCCCAGAGCACTTGCCTTGCAAAGACTTCTCATTCAGCTGCATTTCAAAGTCTATGATTGGACAGCCACATAAAGTCTGGGTGGGGGTTATGGGCAGGGGTGGACTGACCGGTCGGGCACTTCGGACATAGTCCGAGGGCCCGGCCGGGAGGGGGGCCCGCCATCAGGGGGCCCGGCGGCAGGGCCAGATTGGCCCACGGGGGCTAAGCAAGTAGGTGCCACCGGGTGGCCGGTCCAGTGGCACACTCTGAGGGGGCCGGCCACGTTCAGGGCTGGCCCTTTAAATTCTGCAGCTGCCTGAGCGCTCTGTTAAGAGCCTCAGGCGGCTGCAGTTTCTTCTCACCTCCCCTTCCCTGTAGCGTGGCCGAGCTGCTCTCTGGTCTGCGGTGCCCGGCCGGAGTGATAGGAAGGTGCACACTCAGTGTGCACTTCCTGTCAGTCCGGCCGGTTACAGAAAACAGAAACTCCTGTTCCGCGAGTTTCTGTTTCCTGTAACCGGCCGGACTTACAGGAAGTGCACACTCAGTGTGCATCTTCCTATCACTCCGGCCAGGCACCGCGGACCGGAGAGCAGCTCGGCCACGCTACAGGGGAGGGGGTAAGAAGAAGGGGGGGAGTAAGAAGAGAGGGAGTGGGGAGTAAGAAGAGAGGGGGGGGAGTAAGAAGTTGGGGTAAGAAGGGGGGGAGTAAGAAGTTTGGGTAAGAAGAGGGGGAGAGGGAGTAAGAAGAGGGGGGAGTAAGAAGAGGGGGAGAGGGAGTAAGAAGAGGGGGGAGTAAGAAGAGGGGGAGAGGGAGTAAGAAGAGGGGGGAGTAAGAAGAGAGGGAGGGGGAAGTAAGAAGAGGGGGGAGTAAGAAGGGGGAGTAAGAAGAGGGTGGGAGTAAGAAGGGGGTAAGAAGAGTGGGGTAAGAGTGGGAGGGGGAGTAAGAAGAGGGGGAGGGGGGAGTAAGAAGAGGGGGTAAGAAGAAGGGGAGGGGGAGTAAGAAGAGGGGGGTAAGAAGAGGGGGATGGGGAAGTAAGAAGAGGAGGAGGGGGTAAGAAGAGGGGGAGGGCGGAGTAAGACGAGGGGGGGAAATTCCCCGTCCCCTCCCTCCCCTCCCCTCTCCTCTCCGCAGGCACCATGTGGGCAGCTGGCAGGGGAGGGAGGAAGAGAGGACCCGAGAGCTCAGCCTGCAACGTTACGGCTCTTGCGAGAGTAAACTCTAGCCCTGGAGCTATGGGCTAGAGTTCACTCTCAACACTGTGACCACCAGGGATTCCTGGTGGTCACAGTGGTGAGAGTGAACTCTAGCCCCATAAACACACTGCCCCCACACACACACACCATACACATTCACACACTGTCCCCACACACCATACACATTCACACACTGCCCCCCATACACACCATACACATTCACACACTGCCCCCCATACACACACACTGCCCCCACACACACCATACACATTTACACACATTGCCTCACACACATACACTGCCCCCCCCATACACACACAGCCCCCCATACTAACATTGCCACACACATACACAGCCCCCTCATACACACATTGCCCCACATACCCTACACATTCACACACTACACCCCCTCACACACACTGAACCTTTCACACACACTGCACCCCTCACACATTGCACCCCTGCTCCTATACCCTACTACAGCCTCATATCCCAGCAGACCCCAGGTAAGTTGTCAAACTGTTCTTAAACGGTTTGACTACTTACTCTGGGAGGGGGGCCCGGCCCTCCTGGCACCATAACCACTACACAGAGCAGTAGTGGTTATTGTGCATGGATTATTTCTTTAAATAATCTACAAGTGCCCCAGTAGCCAGCAAGCCAGCCAGCCTACAGGCCAGCCAGCCAGCCCACAGGCGGGCCAGCCAGCCAGCCAGCCCACACGCCAGCCAGCCAGCCCACAGGCTGGCCAGTAGCCAGCCAGCCCACAGGCCACCAGTTAGCCCACAGGCCAGTAGCCAGCCCACAGGCCTACAGCAAGTCACAGGCTTACAGCCAGCAAGCCCACAGCCTGCCAGCCACAGCCAGCAAGCAACAGCCTGCCAGCCAGCAAGCCACAGCCTGCCAGCCAACAAGCCACAGCCTGCCAGCCAACAAGCCACAGCCTACCAGCTGCAGCCAGCAAGCCCACAGCCTGCCAGCCGCAGCCAGCAAACCCACAGCCTGCCGGCAGTAGCCAGCAAGCCCACAGCCTGCCAGCAAGCCCACAGCAAGCCCACAGCCTTCCAGCAAGCCCACAGCAAGCCCACAGCCTTCCAGCAAGCCCACAGCAAGCCCACAGCCTTCCAGCAAGCCCACAGACTTCCAGCCAGCAACAGTAATTAAGGTAAGAGGAGCCAACTAGGTATCAGCGAGCTATGTTGTGTTGCTATATTGTGAATAGGAACCAGAGTGTTGGAGAGACCCCCCTCCAGGCCACATTAGACTCCATTGTAGTCTCTAATGGGACCTGGAGGAAATTCTTTCTAACACACTCTCTAAAGGACACTGAGAGAGCCTCTGCTAGAATGACCCCCCCTCCATGGCCCATTAGCCCTCAATTGTAGTCTCTACTGTGGTCTGGAGGCGACTGTTTCCAGCATGGACGCTGAGATGGCCTCTGTTAGAAAGACCCCTTCAAAGCCTATTAGACTCCATTGTAGTCTCTAATGGGGCCTGGAGGGGATTCTTTCTAACACACTCTCTAAAGGACACTGAGATAGCCTCTGCTAGAAAGACCCCCCTCCATGGCCCATTGTAGTCTCTACTGGGGCCTCGAAGGGATTATTGCACTTTTGTTCCTTGTGTCTAAAGATTGTGTAGGGTGTGGCTGGAGGCGGTGCATGGAGGCGGGGCAAGGGTGGTGCTTGCTGCGGAGTATGGGTGGGGCCTGTAAGGGGGCCCTTGATTTATTTTGCCCGGGGGCCCTGAGGGTTCTCAGTCCGCCCCTGGTTATGGGGGAGTGCTTGCAAAGACTGCAGACAAGAGAACTGCCGGTTCTGCAAGCTGTTCGATATAGCCCCAATGAAAAAATGAATAATTAAATGCATGCATGTTTTCATTGGGGGCACATCTTCTAAACTGTGATTTTTTTTTTTATTTTTTTTTTGGGCAGTTGAGTGTTCCTTTAATGCTGAATAAATGCTGTTTATTTGAATATGCTTATTTATTTACCCTTTGTGTTTGTGTACTCACCGGAACTTGGCTGAGATGTGCTTGCAGCCGATCCCCAGTCAGATGAGGTTGACGGACCTTAAAAATAAATAAATGGAAAGCAAAAGGTAAGTTCACACTTTGAGAGAGAGAGGGAAAAAGGTGGGAGGATGAAAGACACATGGTATTAACAGAAATCTGTTTGGAGAACATTTCTGTCCATCTTGGACACAGTATCCAGGATGTGAAGCTTTTGGTACTTTTTGGGGGGATCGTTCCGCACCCAGAGGGAGAGAAAAATATGGGAGGTCAAGCTAATATGCCAGTGTATGGCCTTAAGAGAGACATTGAATTAATTTCACAATATAACATAGTCTTTCTACAAGCCCTGGATTACTGCAGTGAACTTATTTCAAATAGCAAATATTTGACACCTTAATGTTTCTGGCATGTGTCTAATTGTTTTATTGTCCCCCTAACCAGGGAGTGGAGTGATCAGTGATGCTCTGACCAAACTGATTTTATTTTTTAGATCTCTGTAGAACTGACTAATTTACTGCTGAGAACATTCTTTAATACCATGTGTCTTTCAGGCCTCCCCCTTCCCCCTTTTTTAATGTGTTATTAGGAATTGTGTTTTAGTGGTCTAACTTTAACTCTACTTGTTTAGTGTTTTTCCACGGCTAACACGGTACTCTTTTTACTATTTTACTCAAGAGCTCACTGCTGCACAGCTGGCTCTTCCGTATCCGCAGCACCAAGTCTGGGGACAGCCTCTGAAAGGAGCCCGTCTTTGAGCCGAGTCTGCCACTCACTGAATCCCACAGTGGACTGCCACATCTTTTTTGTCATCGCCGCCTTGCAATCATAGTACCTGTAAAAAACAGCATTAGTCAATAAGTATATAAGAAATTGACAAAAAGTTAACAATAATAATGTGATATTAAAAATATGATGGCTTGCAGCCACTATCAGGTTAGCCTCGACACTGACTGGGGAGTATAACATTTTAAACATCACATTTAAAATGTAATTTCCTTATTAGAATGTAATTGCTAGCTACATGATAAGAAGTTTCTATTTTATGTCATTTGACTATTAAACTATTATTTAACCAATACGTATACTAATATACATATATACACATATATACATATATACATACATACACACACAAATAAATTAAATATTACAATATTTGCATTTATTATTGTCTGCTGTTAATGTGATAAGTTAATACATATTTTTGGAACAAGTAATAAATTGTGTGCTTATATGTTTTTTACATTTAAGAGAGTCTAATGACTAAAAAGGAAATAAAAGGGAATTTGCAAGAACATTTCTATTCAGCTCTTCATCCAGAAAAGCTACTTTGGCGTAGGTTTTCTAATTCCCCTGCAAATTCAACTAAATTTTTATAGGTGACTATATAAAGAATAATTTTGTGATATATCATTTACCTGTGCTTCAGACAACCGATAGACCTGCACACCTCTCCGACAGCATTTACGGCATCCCTTATCTTGGCCCAGGCAGCCGTCTTCCCCGATGATCCGGTCGAAGAAAAAAGTATTTTTTTTCCCTTGATGATGCCAGCCACCAGCGCACAGTTTTAAGTCTTGCTGAAAGAGGGACCCCATGATCTTTACCAAGGGGGGTCTTCTCAGATGAGGAGTCTGTACTACTACAAGTAGTCAATATTAGGGCTTGTTTTCTCTTGGGCAAATCCTCCGCAGCTCCCTTCCTTCTACCCTCTTCCCTGGGAGCCCCTTCCCTGCCTCTACAATGCCTACCTTCCCTCCCACCACACTGCCTGGGCAAATACTCCACAACCCCCCCCCCATGCCCCTAGAATGCTTAGCTTACCTTGCAACACCCTCCCTGCCACAAGAATGCTTAGCTTCCCTTGCACCACTCTCCCTGCCACTAGAACGCCAATGTTCCCTCCCACCACCCTCCCTGGGAAGATCCCCCACAACTACCCCACTAGCACCACTCTCAAAGGGAAACCCTACACTGCTCACCCTACCAGCCACAACTACCCTACTGCCACTACCACCACAACTCTCCATGGGGGACCCTACACTGCTCTCCCTACCAGCCACAACTACCCCACTACCACCACCACCACAACTCTTCTTGGGGGACCCTACAATGCTCTCCCTACCAGCCACAACTACCCCACTACCACCACCACCACCACAACTCTCCCTGGAGGACCATACACTGCTCTCCCTACCAGACATCACTTGCTCTCTCTCACACGCCTCTCCACTTTTTATTTCTTGTAGACTTTGTAACCTAAAAAAAAGTATTGTGTGCTCCACCTATTATTTGCTTACTGATAGCATTGTTAACATGTGGGAAAAGGGGATCCCACACAGGTGTGTTTGAGCACTTTGGGAAAGTGTACTACAGTACTATAGAGTTTGTTGCATTTCATAAGTTCTACCATGTATCTCACCTTGGTGGTATAAAGGTGTGAGAGGCATATTTTAGATGTTGTATATTGTATTAAGTGTTGCCACTCCCAATTTTACATGTTTTTTTGTGGTTATATTCAAAGTTATGGTGAATGCCACACACTCAATTATTTGAGACTGAACAGTTAGAATGCGAAATCAGCATGCGTCATGACCCATAGATAATAAATTAAAAAAAAGGTGATATAAACAATAGTGAAATTAAACAAACAGAGGTAAGTTTAATTGAAACTAAAATACAGAAATGAATTAAATAGAGATAAGGAATATTTTAAGATACAAGTCAGGAGCAGAAAGGTAAATGTGTTTGCAATTTTGAGACAAACCAGAAAACCCAATATAAAAAATAAGAACATCCGAATTCAAAGAACAATTGCAAGTTGAAAAATAAATTTGTTAAGTAAAACTCTACAGAAAAAAAAGAAGGTAATGTTAAGATAAACCAATATCCTTATGTCTTTTAACCCCTTAAGGACACATGACATGTGTGACATGTCATGATTCCCTTTTATTCCAGAAGTTTGGTCCTTAAGGGGTTAAAAGGAGGGTTCTATTGGAAATTAATTAGGCGAGCAACGTGTGGATACATGGTATCCACATGGTATTTTTAAACAGGGTGCAATTTCCAGATCTAAGAGGGAATGTAAGTATTCATAACATGCCTGCCAATGATGTTATGAATTGTTTAGTTAAATGTTTGTTTTCCAGTGTTAGTTATTGCACTCTATGCCTCATTAATTTATGATGTTCCCTATTTATGACTTTTTCCTATCTTATCTCTCACTTTCCCTCATATATCCTTTAATTCAAATTCCCTTTCATTTGCTTTTCCTTGATTTTGTTTTTAACAGCCCAATGATTCTCCACCCACAATCTGCTGTATCTAACCCCAGATTCTCTCCTTTATAGCCTGGGCCTCATAAAATTGCAGAACCAGCTACACCCAGGACTCACAGCACACAACCCTGCAGGACTTGCCATAAGCAGAGGTAGCATTTCTGGATGATCACTTCCCACCCCCCATGGTAATCATTACATTTATAGATAGCTCAAATTACCTAGCTTTCCTGTTAAACCAATTATGTCCACCAAGCCCTCCACACCCAAAACAAGCTATACTCGGGGCGGAGCCGAACCAGCTAACTGAACAGTCGCATGCGGTGTGAGCTCCTGCGGGGAAAGTCTGAAAACTGGGTACAGCCTCACCCTAACAGATGGAAATTAACCACAACCGGGCTCAATACACAGAGGAAGTGCTCACGAACCTGTCGGTACCATTTCTGGCGCCGTACCTGCACGAGAACCGCTGCATCAACATGAGGCCTAGCGGAGGCATGGGGGTTGGTCGGCCGCCTTCCCGCCATACGCTGACCGCACCGAGTGTAAGAAACCAACTCACCCCCCCCCCCTATGGACCGACGGGGGATATCTCGGTCCCCACCAGCCTGGGTGCTCCAACCTCCGCACCAAGCAACTGGCACCCCGATCTCTCTACACAAAATGGAGACGGGGACCCCGGGACGGTGGACCATCCTGACACGCGAGTGTCGGCTAAGCGATGGCACCAAATCACCACAGCAGCAACTACAAACTGCAAGGGAAACTCTATCGAAAGAATCTTCGAGCGTTTTTGGGCACAACTGGAGGCATGCATGCAGCCAGAAACCCCAAGCCACGAAAAGGCCACAAAGGCCGGAGCCAGAGGCGGACGGAGGACTGGGGACACTCACCAGGGCGACTCTCTGACCCACGCTCCATCCCCTCACATCCAGAGCCCTCCTGGGCTGAGAGCAAAGAAGGGCATACCCCTGAGGTGCCGGCCACACTGGCGGAGAACAGCACAGCGATCAAACCAACGACTGGATAAAAGTCCCCGCACCACCCCACAAAGGGCGACCCTGGGCCTTGTCGGCTCCCAGGCTCGTGGCCTACGAGCACCAGCTCTCCAACAGCTCCGGGGCAAGGGAGGGTTCCCACCCTCAAACTGCCGAGGCTCCGACATAAGATCCCTGCGGCCCTCAAGACAATCAACGACACGTCGTCCAAACGCAAGCTCCCACTCGCAGCTCCGCAACAGCAAGGCCCCCTCACAAGCGACACTTGCGAAGCACTCACCAACCCAGCCTCTTAGTGTCTGGCGCAGCACGATGCGACCTCCCGCCACCAGCGCTGCTGATCGGGGGTCTGAACGACAGCGAACCTCACAAGACGCCATCAAAACGGAATCCGGATATGAAAGCACAGCACCTAGAATCCCCAAGAAGGCACTGGGCATCGGATGAAAAGCCCACCTCTATGCCTCTCAAGTGTACAAGCCACACATGCTTCTAAAGGACATATTCCCAGCCGGCAACAACCATTGAAATATGGACTACCCATACCTCGTAACTATAACCCCATCCACATGGACTGAGATCTCTTTTTTTTTATTATTATTTAAGCAGGCAATGCTAGCCACTGTATAACATAGCTACATAGTATAACATATGTCATAGGCTACCTCTCGTTCTTATTATTTGTTTAGCACAGATTCAGATAGCTTAAACGCTCCCCAGCGATTCATAATCTATGTCCACCTATAGCTAAATATTATAGCCTGTAAGTTTTACCTTTCACTCAATTAGGGTATATCATGTCCAGTATCGCCTATGACGTAACCTGTTTTATGCCTGTTTGTTCCTTTACAAATGTGTTTATTAGTTGATTACATTTTGGCTGATTTTGAGTTTTCTGTGGGGCAGAGGGGTGCCAGGCTCAGGGGGAACGTAGCACATTCTTTAGCTGATGCCCTGCTTACTCCCTATATAAGAGTTTCCATATCAGGAATACCTAATACATATTCATTTTGTGTGTACCTGCCGTTTAGAAGCGGCTGCTAGGCCAGACCATGCTACATTGCTAACCTACACACATGTCCAGAATGTCTAAATGCCTTAACAGTAGGGGGTAATCCAAGCTGCATGTTTTCTACTCACTATTATCTACTGACGACTCCATGTTACAACGTGAATACTACCTACACGCCACTCTAAGTTACATCGTAGTTAATACACCGTGTTATGCATGCTGATGGGGCTGTGTGTCACCCTCGTGACTCACTACCAAACGTATGTTCTAAGCTTGTTTATTCTCATATATAACAACATTGTTTACGCACCTGTTATTATACCATTATAAAAATTAGTGCAAGACTAACTTAATGCCATATGCCATGTAAGCTATGTATCCTGGCTTTCTTGTTAAAAGCTATTGTGGCATGACAAGCTGTATGTAATCACCTGCACTACAAAAATAAAGAATTAAAAAAAAAAAAAAAAAAAAAAAAACAAGCTATACTCACACAACACCTCTTTAACCCTTAACCCTCCTAACCACAGCTCTTAAAAACACAGCTCCTACTAATGTTCTCACTTCTATTTTTCACTTTCTCTCTCACTTCCCTCATCATTAAAATCTCTCTATCATTTCACTTACCTGTTCCTGCTAACACCATCTTCATTGCTCCCTCCCTGCTCCCCTCATCTCTGTATTCATCACATGCACTTTACTCATATTTATCCAGCCTTTCTCCACACACCCCTCCTAAATCCCTTAAATACAAGCTCTCATCTCCAACATTTAAATCTTACTCGCACCTTCTCTTCCTTTCCATCCTACTACTCCTAGCAGCAGGTGATGTCTCTCCAAACCCTGGTCCCTCCACTACTCAGCCACCTGGTTCAAACACCAGAAACCACAACAACCTAATACCCATTCCATGTAATTCTCACTATATTTCCTCTTTTAAAGCTGCCCTCTGGAATGCACGCTCTGTGTGCAGCACCTTTAAATCTACTTCCATCCATGACCTATTTATCTCACACTCCCTAAACCTACTTGCACTAACAGAAACATGGCTCTCTCCCTCGGATACTGCTACCCCTGCCTCACTGTCCTTTGGTGGTCTTCACTTTACCCACAATCCAAGACAAGCGGAGATTAAAGGTGGCGGTGTAGGTTTTCTTCTCTCACCCCACTGCTCCTTTAAAACCCTGCCCACCCCCCCTTCCCTCTCTTTCCCATCATTCGAAATTCATTCAATTCGCCTTTTCAAACCCTTCTCTGCTAACATTGCCGTCATCTATCGTCCCCCTGGTTCCCCTCTCCTCTTCCTTGACCACTTTGCTGCCTGGCTACCCTACTTCCTCTCTTTCAACATTCCATCCCTAATTCTTGGAGACTTCAATATTCCCATTAACCCACCTTTAACCCCAGCAGCCTCTAAACTACTTTCAATTACTTCCTCCCTTGGACTATTGCAGTGGGCTAATTCTCCCACTCATGTAGCTGGCAATACCCTCGACCTTATTTTCTCCTATTCATGTACATTATCTAATATCTGCAATACTCCATTTCCTCTCTCTGATCACCACCTCTTATCGTTTGCTCTCAATTACCCCCTCACCCAACAACCTCAGCCTAACCCCCCTCAGCTCAGGAGGAACCTTAACTCTATTGACCTCCAGCAGCTGTCGGCTGACATTGATTCACAACTGCTATCCATCCCTTCCCTCTCCTGTCCCTCACTGGCCATCTCCACATATAACACTACCCTCACATCTGCCTTGAACACTGCAGCCCCACTCCAAACATGCACCACGAGGAGACACGACCCCAACCTTGGCATAATAAATCAACACGCTATCTGCAGAGTTGCTCCCGCTGTGCTGAACGCTCCTGGAGGAAGTCCCGCACCCAGGCAGACTATCTTCATTATAGATTCATGTTGCTTTCGTACAGCGCAGCCCTTGCCCTCGCCAAACAGTCCTACTTTTCCTCTCTCATTAGTTCATGCTCCCGCAATCCCAGACGTCTCTTTGACACTTTTAATTCCCTTCTCCGCCCTGCTGTGGCCACCCCCCAAACTAACCTTACAGCTGATAGCTTTGCATATTACTTTACTGACAAGATTGAACAGCTAAGGAAACAATTCTCCCCTCCTTGCCTTTCTCTTTCTCAACCACACATAAATCATGCTTTCCCTACCCTTCAGACTTTCTCCCCAGCTACTGAACAAGAGGTGGCTGCACTTCTCCATTCCTCTCGCCCCACCACTTGCCCACTTGATCCTGTCCCATCTCACCTCATCAGATCTCTCTCCCCTTGTCTTGTGCCTATCCTAACACACATCTTTAACTGCTCTCTCTCTTCTGGCACTGTTCCTGCTGACCTTAAACATGCCACTGTAATACCTATCCTGAAAAAAACATCTCTTGACCCGTCCTCCCCCTCTAACTATCGTCCCATATCCCTGCTCCCTTACTCATCAAAGCTTTTGGAAAGACTTGTCTTTACCCGTGTGTCTCACTTCCTTAATTCCAACTCTCTCCTTGACCCTCTTCAGTCTGGCTTCCGCCCTCTCCACTCTACTGAGACCACTCTTATCAAAGTGACTAATGACCTAATCTCCGCTAAATCCAAAGGTCACTACTCCATATTAATTCTCCTTGACCTCTCTGCTGCCTTTGACACAGTTGATCATGCTCTCCTCCTTCAAACTCTTCAATCACTCGGTCTCTTTGACTCTGTCCTCTCTTGGTTTTCCTCCTATCTCTCCCAACGCTCATTTAGTGTCTCCTTTTCCAAGGATACCTCCTCCCCTCGCCCTGTCTCGGTTGGAGTTCCCCAAGGCTCTGTCCTTGGTCCCCTTCTATTTTCTCTTTATACTGCCTCTCTTGGAAAACTTATTGCCTCTTTTGGATTCAACTACCACCTGTACGCTGATGACACTCAGATATACCTCTCCTCACCGGACCTCTCCCCGGCCGTCCTGCAACGTGTCACTGCTTGCCTCTCTTCCATCTCTGACTGGATGTCGTCACGCTTTCTCAAACTTAACCTCTCAAAAACTGAACTCCTTGTCTTTCCTCCTCCTAATACTGATCCTCCTCTCTCACTCTCCCTTCAAGTCAGTGATATCCACTTAAGTCCATCCCTACAAGCGCGCTGTCTTGGCGTCATACTTGACTCTGGTCTCACCTTTGAGTCTCACATCCAGTTTGTTGCCAAGTCCTGTAGGTTCCAACTCAAAAACATAGCCCGCATCCGCCCCTTTCTTACGCAAGATGCTACCAAGGAGCTTGTCCATGCTCTAGTAATTTCCCGCATGGATTACTGTAACCCTCTCCTGATTGGTCTCCCCAAAAGCCGTACTGCCCCGCTACAGTCTGTAATGAATGCTGCAGCTAGACTGATTTTCCTATCCAGTCGGTCCTCTCACACCTCGCCCCTCTGCCAGTCCTTACATTGGCTCCCTGTATCCTATAGGAGTCAATTCAAAGTGCTAACCCATACATTTAAAGCACTGAACAATTCCAGCCCCTCTTATATCTCTTCACTGATCCAGAGGTATGCCCCTCCTCGTACCCTCCGCTCTGCCCGCGACCACCTCCTGACCGCTGCTCGCACCCGTACGGCCAACTCACGCTTGCAGGATCTCTCACGGGCGGCTCCTCTCCTATGGAATAACTTGCCTACTGCCATCAGACTCTCCCCTAGTCTTCAATCATTTAAGAAGGGCCTTAAAACCCATCTCTTCAGGAAAGCGTATGGCCTCCCAGAGTAATCTCTCCCTTACATACCTGTCGCTTGCTCTCCTATGGGATAGTGCTTTGCTCTCTCCTCCAGCTCTGCTTCACTCCTACTTGATATTTCCTATCCTAATGTTTCTAATACCCCACCTCCTATAGACTGTAAGCTCATTTGAGCAGGGTCCTCTTCAACCTATCATTCCTGTAAGTTTTCTTGTAATTGTCTTATTTATTGTTACATCCCCCCTCTCAAAATATTGTAAAGCGCTACGGAATCTGTTGGCGCTATATAAATGGCAATAATAATAATAATAATAATGATGTTTGGCACTTTCAATTCCCTATAAGGAGGACATAGACAATGATCCACCCTTTGGATGAAATGAAAGAGTATTCTGCTTTCTGTCTTCATATTTTCCATATTGACTCACCACCATACAAATCTGAGGACACCCAGAAGGTCCTGCTTTTGTGTACCTTTTCCTTACCTATATCTAGTTAGTTCCAAAGAGAAGAGACTCGGGTTTGGGAAGTGCCATCTGTCATACCTGGATCTAGGAACTAGAACCGCACCATTGCACGTATTATCCACTTTTACACTTAATCTCCATTTTTTCTTGTGGCAGGAACAGCACACAGAATCATGGATTAAAACGAGCAAGTACATGTGTTGTGCAAGTCGTTTACTCAGTAATTTTGATTGTGGCATTTTGGACATTGGAATTTTAACAAATTACCTAATCGCCCCAAATTCTAACTAACTGCAGTTCATAATGAAATAAATCTCCAAGTCTACTACTATGCTTATTAAGTAGAAAAGCTTCAGGATTAGTGTATACGATAAACTAAATTCTTAGCTTGAGTACTTTTTGGGTCAAAGATGGTTTGAATTTGACAATTAGTCAGTCTGATGAGTTCAGGAAGTGAAGCAGGGAAGATCGTAGAGGCAAACTGTGGGTTATCAAACTCTGTCTGACTCAAGGTGCGTGTATATGGCATATTCAAATGGTAGGGATTTTTTTTCTCATTTTTTTAACATATACTTTATTGAACAAAAAATAGTTTTACTTCCAAAACTTGATGAAAGGGTTATTATATATAAAAAAACATTTTTAGGAGACAATTGTTCTTTAAATAAAACAATCCATGGTGTCTAAGGGTGCTTAAACGGACACTATAGTCACCAGTACAACTACAGCTTATTGAATTTGTTCTGGTGAGTAGAATCATTACCTTCAGGCCTTTTGCTGTAAACACTGTCTTTTCAGAGAAAATCCAGTGTTTACATTACAGCCTAGTGATAGCTTCACTGGCCACTCCTCAGATGGCTGTTAGAGATCCTTCCTGGATCATGGCTGCCTAAAATGCATCCAAACATTCAGTGTCTCCACCCTCTGCATGCAGACACTGAACTTTCCTCATAGAGATTCATTGATTCAATTCATCTCTATGAGGAGATGCTGATTGGCCAGGGCTGTGTTTGAATTTTGATGACTCTGCCCCTAATCTGCCTCATTGTCAGTCTTAGCCAATCATATGGGGAAGCAATGTGATTGGATCAGGCTAACACTTCTGCTGATGTCAGCAGGCAGTGGGCAGGTCTAAAGGAAACAGAGCTAGAGCTAGCAGCTCCAGACTTGAATTCAAGTAAGATTTCTATATTTAGGGAGGCATGAGGGGCTCAGGGGGGCTAGATGGTGGTTTTAACCCTATAGGGTCAGGAATACATGTTTGTGTTTCTGATCCTATAGTGCTCATTTAACATAACATAACAACAACATAACATAACTCTGATTAATCATTTCAGACATTGACTGATCCTGCAAAACATAGAATGTGATGGCAGATAAGAACCATTCAAGTAAAGGTCTCACCAGTGTTTTGTACAATGGCATGAGCACTTCTCTCTTCCTACTGCTAATACCTCTCTCTATACAACCAGGCACTCTGCTAACATTCCCTGTTGCTCTATTACATTGTCTGCCTGCCTTTAAGTCATCTGAAATAATTACTCATAAATCCCTTTCCTCAGATGTTGAGGTTAGCAGGTTATCAAATATTCTATACTCTGCCCTATGGTTTAATTTATAATACAATGTTTGTGTTTGGGTTTAATTCATAATTCAATTTTTACTCCCCTTAAATTTATTTAAGATGAATTATTCTGAATATTTACATTTGGAAAAAAACAATGCATTTTACTGTTCTTTAACATGTTAATATCTTCACCAAAGCATTTTTTATTTCTTTGTTCCGCAAGCTGTATATCAAAGGATTTAACATGGGAGTCACTGCTAGATAGAACACTGAGAAGATGTGGTCCAAGTACTCAGAGTTTTCTGATGGTGGTCTCATATACATAAAGAGGAGAGTGCCATAGAACAAGAGAAGGACAGTGAGATGAGATGTGCAGGTTGAAAATGTTTTATTTCTTTTCTTTGTCATGCTAATCTTTAGAATGTTTGATAATATTTTAGCATACGACATTAAAATGAGTAAGAAAGGACATAGTCCCATTATAATAGCTTCAATGAATATCATGGCTTGGAATCCGTCAGTGTCACCACAAGAAAGCTTTGTAAGCGCCTTGATGTCACAAAATAGCTGGTTAATGTTTTTAGAGCCACAGAAAGATAGATATGATGCAAATATTGTAACAAATAGTGAATTTGAATAACCAGCAACCCAACTGCTTGCTACAAGTAGAATACAGTTTCTCTTCTTCATAAGCATGGTATAATGTAAAGGGTTACAGATAGCAACATAACGATCAACTGCCATTGCAGTTAGCAAGAGGATTTCTGTACAAGCCATGGACGTAAAGAAGAACAACTGAGCAAAGCAGGCAGTGAATGAAACTCTATTGTTGCCAGAGAGTAATATCTCCATTAGTTTAGGCAGTGTCACCGAGCTGTACAACACATCAATAAATGACAAGTTGCATAGAAAAAAGTACATGGGAATGTGTAAGTGGGGATCAACGTAGATCGTGATAACTATTATCATATTCCATAGAACACAGACCAAGTATAAAAACCCAAATAATACAAACAGAAGAATGTGCTTCCCAATGGTAGTTGAAAACACTATAATATAAAAATCTGTATGTAATGTTTGGTTTTCCATCAACATCATATACTGGTAGTATAGTAGTAATACTGAAAAAAATATAACAGGTATCAAATAGTATCCAATTCAGTATGCAAACATTCTGAGGTGTATTTTTTTAAACATTTTAGCATACAATTTACCCATTACTTACATGTCGATATCAATGTGTCGTAATGATTCAAAAATGTGCAAAAAATGGCAGAGCTTTGAAATTATTGTAAAAATGATCTTAAGTATCATTAAACTTGTTATGTGAGTACATCAGTAATGCATCGAAGCATCTTGGCTATGGTGCAGTATTTTGGTGGTGTATTAATGCTAATAATATACTTTAATATCTTTAATAATACTTTATATTATTATTTTATTGTTTAATGGTACCTAAAGCAAAATCAGTTATGGAGTCCTAACAAATTATTTAGCAAATTCCACTAGAGTAAAAGAAAGATAAAATGTACTTACATTTCTGAAGATAGAAGCATCAGGAAATATCACTGTAATTATTACATCGCCTCCAAGTCGCATAGTTCATATTGACAGCTTCAGTATATATGAAAATCTTGAATCCCCAAGTGTCACTACATTTACTATCTCCAGAGAAATTAATGAATAATATTGAATAGTATGGTTATTTCCCATGGTTATGTTAATTGCCTTCATAATACAGATGTTTCTTAATAATTTTAAAAAAGAAATAAGAATACATGATAAGTATTACAACAATATTTAGAGACATTAGGGACAAATTAGTAACACGTATACTTGTAAAATAGCATAGATTTTATTTACAGATCAAATGAGCATTAGAGGAAAAAAAGGAGGAGCAGAAAATAAACAAACAAATAATATATAATATATGTATATATTATTATTATTATTATGGTATTTATATAGCGCCATCAAATCCCGCAGCGCTTTACAGTGGGTGGACGAACAGACATGTAGTTGTAACCAGACAAGTTGGACACACAGGAACAGAGAGGTTGAGGGCCCAGCTCAATGAGCTTACATGCTAGAGGGAGTGGGGTAAAATGACACAAAAGGTAAGGATAGTATTAGACTAATGACAGTTGCATATATATACACACACATATAAAGAAAAGAAACAAACAAATTATATATATATATATGCATATAAATATACATATATAAATACATTGTTACACACGGATATGTACACACTGAAAAAGCCATAAAACTTGCTTTTCCCACAGAAAACTCACAAGAGATTAGCAGCAAATCCTTTTAGTCCTGCAAGTTGCAAGTTGGGGCCTCCATAAATTGAATTTGTTGTTCCAGCACATTCCTCAGATGCACTGAGATCTGAGGAATTTGGAGGCCAAGGCCACCTTGAACTCTTTATAATGTTACTCAAATAATGACTGAACATTTTTGCAGTGTGACGGGGTGTATTATCCTGCTGAAAGAGGCCACTGCCGTCAGGGAACATCATTGCCATAAAGGGGTGTACATGGTCTGCAACAATCTCTAGGTAGGTTGTACATGAATGCCAGTACCCAAGGTTGTTAGCAGAAAATTGCCCAAATCATAAGACTGCTTCTGCCATTTTGCCTTCTTCCTATAGTGCATCCTGCCGCCATCTCTTGCCCAGGTAAATGACGCACATGTACCCAGCTATCCACCTGATCTAAACGAAAATGTGATTCAGAAGATTCCACTCAATATTAAATTAAGCAAACTAGGAAAAATTAAAAAAGAATAAGTGAAGAAAGAAAAGAGAAATAAAAAGAGTAAAAAGAAAAAAACAGAATTCCTCATTTTGAAAGCATTAAATATGATATCTCAAAAGTAGTGATGTACCGAACTGTCCGTCGGCGAACAGTTCCCGGCGAACTTAGCGTGTTCGCGTTCGCCGCAGCGGGTGGACACATGCGCAGTTCGATCCGCCCCCTATTCGTCATCATTGTGCAAACTTTGACCCTGTGCCTCTCGGTCAGCAGACACATTCCAGCCAATCAGCAGCACTCCCTCCCTTCCACACCCTCCAACCTCCCTCCCAGCATCCATTTTCGATTCATTCTGAAGCTGCATGCTTAGTGAGAGGAGGGAAAGTTTAGCTGCTGCTGATTAGATAGGGAAATTGATAGCTAGGCTAGGGTATTCAGTGTCCACTACAATCCTGAAGGACTCATCTGATCTCTGCTGTAAGGACAGCACCCCAAAAAGCCCTTTTTAGGGCTAGAACATCAGGCTGCTTTTTTTTTTCCTGTGTAACGTAATTGCAGGTGCCTGCCTGCCAGCTTCTGTGTGAGGTTCACATTGGATACTGTGCCCACTTGCCCAGTGCCACCACTCATATCTGGGGTCACAATAGGTTAAGCTTTAGATTTAAAAGAAATAATTTTTTTTCACTGTAATAGAAGAGCAGTTGCCTGCCTGCCAGCTTCTGTGTCAGGTTGGATGCCTTGCCCATTTGCACAGTCAGTGCCACCACTCATATCTGTTTTAACAATTGGTTAAGCTTTAGATTTAAAAGAAATAATTTTTTTTCACTGTAATAGAAGAGCAGTTGCCTGCCTGCCAGCTTCTGTGTCAGGTTGGATGCCTTGCCCATTTGCACAGTCAGTGCCACCACTCATATCTGTTTTTACAATAGGTTAAGCTTTAGATTTAAAAGAAATAAAAATTTTTTTTCCACTGTAATAGAAGAGCAGTTGCCTGCCTGCCAGCTTCTGTGTCAGGTTGGATGCCTTGCCCATTTGCACAGTCAGTGCCACCACTCATATCTGTTTTTACAATAGGTTAAGCTTTAGATTTAAAAGAAATACTTTTTTTTCACTGTAATAGAAGAGCAGTTGCCTGCCTGCCAGCTTCTGTGTCAGGTTGGATGCCTTGCCCATTTGCACAGTCAGTGCCACCACTCATATCTGTTTTTACAATAGGTTAAGCTTTAGATTTAAAAGAAATATTTTTTTTTCACTGTAATAGAAGAGCAGTTGCCTGCCTGCCAGCTTCTGTGTCAGGTTGGATGCCTTGCCCATTTGCACAGTCAGTGCCACCACTCATATCTGTTTTTACAATAGGTTAAGCTTTAGATTTAAAAGAAATAATTTTTTTCACTGTAATAGAAGAGCAGTTGCCTGCCTGCCAGCTTCTGTGTGAGGTTCACATTGGATACTGTGCCCACTTGCCCAGTGCCACCACTCATATCTGTTTTTACAATATCTTAAGCTTTAGATTTAAAATAAATAATTTTTTTTCACTGTAATAGAAGAGCAGTTAGTTGTCTGCAAGCGTCTGGGTGTCAGGCCTACTTCAGCGTGTGCTCTGCAGACCTGTGCCAGCGTGCTTTGACAGTTGCCAATCATATCTGGTGTCTCTTTAGCGTGCTTTTACAAAGAGAAAAGGTTTCCAGTGTAAGTTAATAGCAGCCAGTCAGTGTCCTTCAAGCGGCTCTGTCAGGCCTTCCTTCAGCGTGTGCCCTGCACAACCCTGCCAGCGTGCTTTGACAGTTGCCACTCATATCTTGTGTCTCTATAGCGTGCTTTTACAACCAAAATTTTGTTTCCACTGTAATAGAAGAGCAGTTGCCTGCCTGCCAGCTTCTGTGTGAGGTTCACAGTGGATACTGTGCCCTCTTGCCCAGTGCCACCACTCATATCTGTTTTTACAATAGCTTAAGCTTTAGATTTAAAATAAATACATTTTTTTCACTGTAATAGAAGAGCAGTTAGTTGTCTGCAAGCGTCTGGGTGTCAGGCCTACTTCAGCGTGTGCTCTGCAGACCTGTGCCAGCGTGCTTTGACAGTTGCCAATCATATCTGGTGTCTCTTTAGCGTGCTTTTACAAAGAAAAAAGGTTTCCAGTGTAAGCTAATAGCAGCCAGTCAGTGTCCTTCAAGCGGCTCTGTCAGGCCTTCCTTCAGCGTGTGCCCTGCACAACACTGCCAGCGTGCTTTCACAGTTGCCAATCATATCTGGTGTCTCTTTAGCGTGCTTTTACAAAGAAAAAACGTTTCCAGTGTAAGCTAATAGCAGCCAGTCAGTGTCCTTCAAGCGGCTCTGTCAGGCCTTCCTTCAGCGTGTGCCCTGCACAACACTGCCAGCGTGCTTTGACAGTTGCCAATCATATCTGGTGTCTCTATAGAGTGCTTTTAAAACCAAAATTTGTTTTTCACTGTTATAGATTGAATAGCAGTTACTTGTCTTCAAGCGGGTGTGTCAGGCCTACAGTGTGTGCTCTGTAGAACTGTTCAAGTGCACATTGCCAATCATATCTGGTGTCTCTATAGCGTGCTTTTACAAAAAAAAAAGGTTTCCAGTGTAAGCTAATAGTAGCCAGTCAGTGTCCTTCAAGCGGCTCTGTCAGTCCTTCCTTCAGCGTGTGCTCTCCAGAACTGTTCCAGTGCACATTGCCAATCATATCTGGTGTCTCTATAGCGTGCTTTTAAAACCAACATTTGTTTTTCACTGTTATAGATTGAATAGCAGTTACTTGTCTTCAAGCGGGTGTGTCAGGCCTACAGTGTGTGCTCTGCAGAACTGTTCCAGTGCACATTGCCAATCATATCTGGTGTCTCTATAGCGTACTTTTAAAACCAAAATGTGTTTTTCACTGTTACAGATTGAATAGCAGTTACTTGTCTTCAAGCGGGTGTGTCAGGCCTACAGTGTGTGCTCTGCAGAACTGTTCAAGTGCACATTGCCAATCATATCTGGTGTCTCTATAGCGTGCTTTTACAAAGAAAAAAGGTTTCCAGTGTAAGCTAATAGCAGCCAGTCAGTGTCCTTCAAGCGGCTCTGTCAGTCCTTCCTTCAGCGTGTGCTCTCCAGAACTGTTCAAGTGCACATTGCCAATCATATCTGGTGTCTCTATAGCGTGCTTTTACAAAGAAAAAAGGTTTCCAGTTTAAGCTAATAGCAGCCAGTCAGTGTCCTTCAAGCGGCTCTGTCAGGCCTACAGTGTGTGCTCTGCAGAACTGTTCAAGTGCACATTGCCAATCATATCTGGTGTCTCTATAGCGTGCTTTTACAAAGAAAAAAGGTTTCTAGTGTAAGCTAATAGCAGCCAGTCAGTGTCCTTCAAGCGGCTCTGTCAGTCCTTCCTTCAGCGTGTGCTCTCCAGAACTGTTCCAGTGCACATTGCCAATCATATCTGGTGTCTCTATAGCGTGCTTTTAAAACCAAAATTCGTTTTTCACTGTTATAGATTGAATAGCAGTTACTTGTCTTCAAGTGGGTGTGTCAGGCCTACAGTGTGTGCTCTGCAGAACTGTTACAGTTCACATTGCCAATCATATCTGGTCTCACAGTAGCTTGCACGCATAGTACCACTAATCCCCAAAAAAATGACAGGCAGAGGCAGGTCACCCCGCAGGGGCCGTCGTGGTCGTGGTGCTGTGATTCCCTTTTGCCCTAGAATAATGCCCAGTTTTCAGAAGCCACGTACCCTGAACTTGAAAAGTTCTGAGGACATAGTTGACTGGCTAACACAGGACACCCAATCTTGTACAGCCTCCGCTCGGAACCTTGACGCACCATCCTCCTCCAGCTTAGCTTCAGGCACCTCTCAAGATACCACTCACCCGCCTGCCGCCACCACCAAAACTAGCACCACAGCCGCTTTACTTGGTATGTCAGAGGAGTTATTCACGCACCCGTTTGAAGAAATGAGTGATGCGCAACCATTATTGCTAGAGGATGTAGATAACAGGGATATGTCTCAGGCAGGCAGCATTAAACACATGGAGGTACGGTGTGATGATGATGATGTTGTACCCGCTGCTGCTTCCATTTCTGAGTTGTCAGATACAAGCGAAGCGGTTGATGATGACGATGCGTCCATGGATGTCACGTGGGTGCCCGCTCGGCAAGAAGAAGAACAGGGCGAAAGTTCAGATGGGGAGACAGAGAGGAGGAGGAGACGAGTTGGAAGCAGGGGGGGTCGTCGCAAGGAGCTAGTGGCACAGTCAGATAGCATGCATCGGCACCCGGGGTCAGCCCGACAGCACGCCAATCAACGCATGCTGTGTCCACCACCAGAATGCCGTCATTGCAGAGCTCAGCAGTGTGGCATTTTTTTTGTGTGTCTGCCTCTGACAACAGCGATGCCATTTGCAACCTGTGCCAAAGGAAACTGAGTCGTGGGAGGTCCAACACCCACCTAGGTACAACTGCTTTGCGTAGGCACATGATCTCACATCACAAACGCCTATGGGATCAACACATGAGTACAAGCAGCACGCCTACTCTAAGCCGCCATCCTCCTCCTGGTCCAGCATCTTCAGCCACGTCAACCACTGCTGTCCTTCTTGCCCCCTCTCAACCATCCGCCACTCCGTCTCCCGCCTTGAGCAGTTCCCGCTCATCTGCCCACAGTCATGTGTCTGTCAAGGACATGTTTGAGCGTAAGAAGCCAATGTCACCAAGTCACCCCCTTGCCCAGCGTCTGACAGCTGGCTTGTCCGAACTATTAGCCCGCCAGCTTTTACCATACAATCTGGTTGAGTCTGAGGTGTTCAAAAAATTTGTAGCTATTGGGACACCGCAGTGGAAGGTACCCGGCAGGAATTTCTTTTCACAAAAGGCAATCCCCAACTTGTACTCGATTGTGCAAAAGGAAGTCATGGCATGTCTGGCACACAGTGTTGGGGCAAGGGTCCATCTGACCACTGATACCTGGTCTGCAAAGCATGGTCAGGGCAGGTATATCACCTACACTGCGCATTGGGTAAACCTGCTGATGGCTGACAAGCAAGGAATGCGTGGCATTGCAGAGGAGTTGGTGACACCGCCACGAATTGCAGGCAGTCCTGCTGCCACCTCCTCTACTCCTCCTACTTCATCCTCTTCCATAACCTGCTCGGCTGAGTCCTCTTGTGCTGCTGCGTCTTGCTCCACATCAACGGCACCCCCCCCCAGCTCCCAAGGTACTATTCCACATCCCGGATACGGCAGTGTCACGCCGTCTTGGGTTTGACTTGCTTGAAAGCAGAGAGTCACACCGGACAAGCACTCCTGTCCGCCCTGAACGCACAGGTGGAAAAGTGTCTGACTCCGCAGCAACTGGATATCGGCAAAGTGGTGTGTGACAACGGAAAAAATTTGATAGCGGCATTGAAGTTGGGCAAGTTGACACATGTGCCGTGCATGGCACATGTGTGTAATCTGATCGTACAACGCTTTGTGCATAAGTACACAGGCTTACAGGACGTCCTGAAGCAGGCCTGGAAGGTGTGTGGCCATTTCAGGCGTTCCTACAGGGCCATGGCTCACTTTGCCGATATCCAGCGGCGAAACAACATGCCAGTGAGGCGCTTGATTTGCGACAGCCCTACACGTTGGAATTCAACACTCCTAATGTTCGACCGCCTGCTCCAACAAGAAAAAGCTGTTAATGAATATTTGTATGACCGGGGTGCTAGGACAGCCTCTGGGGAGCTGGGAATTTTTTTGCCACGTTACTGGACGCTCATGCGCAATGCCTGTAGGCTCATGCGTCCTTTTGAGGAGGTGACAACGAAGGCACCATCAGCGACATCATACCATTTGTTTTCTTCCTGGAGCATGCCCTGCGAAGAGTGCTGGATCAGGCTGTAGATGAGCGTGAAGAGGAAGAGGAAGAGTTGTGGTCACCATCACCACCAGAAACAGCCTTATCAGCATCGCTTGCTGGACCTGCGGCAACGCTGGAAGAGGATTGTGAGGAAGAGGAGTCAGAGGAGGATTGTAGCTTTGAGGAGGAGGAGGAGCAAGACCAAACACAACAGGCATCCCAGGGTGCTCGTTGTCACCTATCTGGTACCCGTGGTGTTGTACGTGGCTGGGGGGAAGAACATACCTTCAATGACATCAGTGAGGAGGAGGAACGGGAAATTAGTAGCTCGGCATCCAACCTTGTGCAAATGGGGTCTTTCATGCTGTCCTGCCTGTTGAGGGACCCTCGTATAAAAAGGCTGAAGGAGAACGACCTGTACTGGGTGTCCACGCTACTAGACCCCCGGTATAAGCAGAAAGTGGCGGAAATGTTACTGAATTACAACAAGTCGGAAAGGATGCAGCATTTGCAAAATAAATTAAAAAGTATGCTTTACACAGCGTATAAGGGTGATGTCACAGCACAACGGGAATATAACAGGGGGAGAGGTGGAAGTCATCCTCCTCCTCCTCCCACGACCACACCCGCAAGGACAGGACGCTTTAAAGACGTGTTGTTGATGGAGGACATGCGGACCTTTTTAAGTCCTATGCATCGCCACAGCCCTTCGGGATCCACCCTCAGAGAGCGACTCGACCGACAGGTAGCAGACTACCTCGCCTTAACTGCAGATATCGACACTCTGAGGAGCGATGAACCCCTTGACTACTGGGTGTGCAGGCTTGACCTGTGGCCTGAGCTATCCCAATTTGCGATAGAACTTCTGGCCTGCCCCGCTTCAAGTGTCCTGTCAGAAAGGACCTTCAGTGTAGCAGGAGGTATTGTCACTGAGAAGAGAAGTCGCCTAGGTCAAAAAATGAGATGAGCTGCCTTGGGCTAAAAATGGTCCACACGCTGCTGTATTTTAGCTCTGAATGACGTTTGACTTGCGTGACTTATCCGCCACCAACTAGGGTTCAAGCCGCCATGTTTTAGGGCACTTTCTGCCTGTGAAAAAAACATCAATTTTTCTGGCCGCTGCTACAGCAGCGGCTGCAACAATACCAAATTTTTCAGGCATGTGTACATGCCTAATTTTTAGGCCCACTGGTGCAGCACTGTGGCTTCAAAAACCAAACCAAAAAAAAATCCTCCAAGATGGCACCAATATACCAGTGGTCTAAGCATCTTCCCACCTTGGCCTAAAAAGGGGAGGTGATTCAACAATTAAAAATCTCTGCCATTTACACGTCCACTGATAGGAGACGCGGAAGGTATTAAACTGATATGAACAATACTAAACTCACCACTCCTATCTGGTGGCACATTAGCTTGCCCGCGCAGTGCCCCAAATTTCAAGTAAGAGGACCGACCAAGCATCTTCTTCCATCTCCCTGTTACATAAATCAATGCCATATCCATAGAAATTGTAGAGAATATCCAGGATAGTTTTACAGGGCCAAATCATGTCGCCTGTTGAAAGAGGTGACCTTGCTCGGGTCCCAGGTGTGCGGTTCCTAAAATGGCTGCCATATACATGTCCTCTGATAGGAGACGCGGAAGGTATTAAACTGATATGAACAATACTAAACTCACCACTCCTATCTGGTGGCACATTAGCTTGCCCGCGCAGTGCCCCAAATTTCAAGTAAGAGGACCGACCAAGCATCTTCTTCCATCTCCCTGTTACATAAATCAATGCCATATCCATAGAAATTGTAGAGAATATCCAGGATAGAGAAAAAGGTGACTGAAGGGTTAGACAAAAGTCCAATCCTAAAGACACAAGAATAGGACTAGATGGGCAACAAAATGGGCATAACCCAAAGCGATAAATGAGAAGAAAATCCCCAAAAGTTAAAGGTTGCTGGAGAGGAGAAAGAATCCAACCTCCAACCCACGTTAACCAGAGGTGTACCCATACAACATAGTATGTAGCTCATTTGCCACGGTAAACCATAGAAAAAGTATGTATGAATAAAACAAAAAAACTTTAATAAATCATTACATAAAGGTAAACAGACAAGAATAAAAACTGTGAAATACAGTGCTATCCTCTGAGGGTCTAGGTTGTAGATGGAGTCTAGATTTTATTGTGCAGATAAATGCAGGAGAGCTTAGAGCAACTTTCTAGTGTAAAAATAATAATACGGATAGTATAGGGATAAACCTAGTTCTCAGGTAGAGAGTTGCTCCTCAAGGTAGTGGAGACAGAGACAGTACGGGATGTCTACTAATAGGTAGAGTGCAACTGAAAAGAACAGGTGCTGCCAGTAGTGGGGGCAACCCTGAGATAATATATGCGACACGAAGTTTATGTCTCAAAATTGAGTGCGCCTATAGTGAGCCTCTAAATCTAAGCTGTATCCTTAAACATGCTATCCCACACGCAGTCGGGTCAGATAGAGGAGGCAACCCTAGATTAATACTATGTTAATGTATCAGTTAACTTTTAATCTAGAGTGCATACAGTCTAACACCTGAAAAGCATATACTTATGGCCACAGTGGCAATAGTAGACCAACTAACTGGTAAATATAGTAGACAGCAAAACCGTATAGGATGGTCAGGCAAAGACGACAACTCCAGATTGGAGAAATATATACATATTCAAGGTTTAAATTAAATTAAATTAAATTAAATTAAACTCTTGGTAAAGGAGTGTCAAGTTCCTTATACCTGTCCGAAGGTTTATAAACAGTCAGCTACTCATGCCCTAAAGACCACCTTGGTACAGAGTGGCTAGTGTGGGCAACCAGTTAGTGGTACCTTGAAAGCCACCCTTGTAGAAAGTGGCTATAAAGTGAGAGTTAAATTAAGTTAGCTTAGAAATAGATAGAGGTTCGCCTTAGGTAAACAGGCTAGTAGAATCCCTAAATCTCCTGTCTCATAAATCCCCTGACTATAGATAAATCTGCTTAGAAATCGATCATGCCAAATAAGGACTGACTAGACAGTCTATCTTATACCCCAAACCCATGAGAGGAAAAAACCCCAAACGTGAAACGAAAAACTAGATAAATGAAGTAAAACGGCTAACTAAGAGCCTAGAAGTGGCATCATAAATTAGTGCAGCCTAAAATCTGGCGTCCTTGCTTGACGCGCGTTACGGCGCTATGTGGCGCCTTTATCAAAAGCAAAGGCATACCTGGACCCTGCCGGACTTTAAACGGGCTAGTCACACCTCTCCTACGTCATGCGGCCAATCATAGGCCGCCACGGAGCAGAGAGGGGAGGAGCTAACGTCCGATCTGATCTCATAGGATAGTGAGTCCGGGAAGGGCATCTAACAGCGAGCAAGATCGCTGCATCCAGCGGTGACTCACATTAACCCCTTAGTGTCCCTGACTGTTCACATTAACCCCTGATGTCCCAGGGTGTTCAGAACGTGAAAGTGAAGATAGCATCAGACTGAACCAGTCTGTGCTTTGTGGAAACGCTGAACAGAGTCTCTTAGCCTCAAATGGGTCTAGGAGAGGGGGACAGTGGGGTGTATAATGTGCCCCTAAAAACGAATTACTGTACTGGAAAAAAGGGGAGTGGGGGGGGGGAGCCAACTGCTGTATTTATTAAAGAATTAAAGGTGTATATATTAACAAATATGGGCAATGAGCTGTAAACACCTACCGAGGTGTATAATGCATTAGATGGCAGAAAATCGTGATTTGTTGGAAAGAGTTTGTCCACAATGTTATAATAATACTCTCTACTATATGAAGCAGGTTATTGATTGGGCAAAGAACCTATTGAGTATTTACACGTATGTTTGTCATCTCAATCCGCTATTTACAAATATTTACAGAGATAAATTTGGTGAAAATGGATCACCATTTCGGAAACCAGTACCAGCAAAGTACAGGGAATATTGCAAAAAAACTTTTACCGAGAAAAAATAATAATAAATAAATGTAAAGGTATATTTACAACGATATTTAGTGACAATAATTCACCACTTCCAGAATTGTTGCCAAAAGTACAGAGAGATTATTATCGGAGAAATTCTACGTATAGTATACATTGTTAGAGGAAGGGGGAAAAGGAGAACCCTTCATTCAGGCCTTGAGGGCTTAGAGTCTTAAGTTGGTAGATCCAGAAGCATTCCCTCTGTCTAAGAAATTTATCATAATTTCCTCGTCTGGGGTTTCTTTTGACTAATTCCAGACCGCAGAAACGTAGCCCTTTTGGGTTGCTATTGTGGTGTTCGCGGATATGTCTAGAGATGGGGGTATCAGTCAAGTTCTTACATGATCTGATATGCTCCTGGATCCGTTTCTTAAAAGGGCGGAATGTCTTGCCCACGTATTTCATATTGCACTCACAGGTTAGGAGGTACACGATGCCTGCTGTATTACAATTGAAGAAGGAGGTTATATTAAACTCCACCTTTTCTAGACTGTCTTTTACTTTCTTAGAGTCTTTTTTTATAAATTTGCAGGAAATGCATCTTCCGCAGCCGAAAGTCCCCACTAAGGGGGTTTGGAGCCATGTTCTCGGAGGTAGTGCAGTTTTCAAATGGCTTGGGGCTAAGAGGTCTCGTAGGTTCTTACCTCTGCGAGCAGTGATGGTAACATTCGGTGCTAGTACCTCCTGAAGGTGTACATCGCTTGTTAGCAAAGGCCAGAAACGGCCAAGGGAATTTTTGATATTGTCCCACCCTGCGTCATAGGTGGCAATCAAACGTATCGTCCCCTTGGGATCCTCAGATGGTTTCTGGATGTTGTCACGAATCAAATTCTCACGGTCTGAATCTAGGGCTCTCTTATATGCTCGTTTAAGGCATCTATTGGGATATCCTTTTGCCCTGAAATGTTCCCTTAGAGTTCTTGCCTTAATCTTAAATTCATCGATCGTACTACAGTTGCGTCTGATCCTGAGGTACTGTCCAGTGGGAATACCCCTTTTCAGTGATGTTGGGTGGAAACTGTCCCATCTCAGGAGATTGTTGGACGCAGATGGTTTGCGATAGAGGGTAGTGTCTATCTTATTACCAGACGTAATGGAGATTGTAAGGTCTAGGAAATTTAGGCTAGAGCCCCCAAACTCGTTTGTAAAACGTAAATTTTCCCCATTTATATTGAGAATCTGAACAAACTCATCGAAGTCCTCAGAACTACCCAACCACACAATTAGGACGTCATCTATATAGCGACGCCACAGGTAAATCAAGGGGAGATATTGGGAGATCCCAGTGTGTTGGGATAGATGTTCCTCCCACCAGCCTAAGTGGAGGTTGGCATACGATGGGGCACAAGCTGTCCCCATCGCAGTTCCCCTAATTTGGTGGTAAAATTTGTTCTTAAACGTGAAATAATTGTGTGTGAGTATGAACTCAAGTAGTTCGAGGCAGAAAGTGGTGTGTGAGCTTGCGGAGACACTTCTTTGTCCTAAGAAGTGGTTAATATGGCTAATGCCATTGGAATGGGGGATTGATGAGTACAAAGACTCGATGTCTAGACTACAGAGTTTAGCCTGAGGTGGTACCTCAAGATTAGCTAGAAGGGCAAGAGTCTGTTTCGTATCTTGAAGGTAAGATGGGAGTTTTTCGACAAAAGGTCTTAAAATTTTGTCTATATAGATACTCCCATTCTGAGTTAGATTCTCAATGCCTGAAACTATAGGGCGACCCGGGGGGGAGGACATACTTTTGTGCACTTTGGGCAAGCAGTAGAAGGTTGCTATCTTGGGATACCGGTTGAGGATGAATTCATATTCATCCCCTGATAGCAACCCTCCACTGCGGCCCCTGTCCAGAATCTCCTTGTACTTAGTGAGAAAGTCATTGGTAGGGTCTGACTTTAAAACTTTATAGGTGTTTTCATCTTCCAAAACCTTAAGCACCATTTCTACATAGTGGGTGAGATCCATCATAACAATGTTCCCACCCTTATCCGCAGGTTTTATGATGATTTCGGTATTTTCTCTAAGTAGTTGTAAGGCTGTCTGTTCTTTTCTGGACAGATTCATATTTGGACACCATTCGAGAGATCTCGTGTCTAGCTTATCTATTTCATTTTTCATAGTTTCCAGAAACAGATCGATATTACGATAGTTGCCCAAATACGGGGTGAATTTGCTTTTAAGTTTGAGGTCAGTATAGTTAGATTGGTTGGTCTCGTTGTTTTCCTCCCATAAATCCATGAGATTCATCAGGCACTCATACTCTTTGTTGGACATACCATGAGATTTTGCCTTTTTTTCTTTATTGATCTCATGAAATTTATGCAGAGCTAGTTTACATGCAAATAGATGGAGATCTTTAACCCACATGAATTTATTAAGAGGAGGTACAGGTACAAAGGATAATCCTTTTTCCAGCAGGGCAATGTGGTCTTTATTCAGGGTCTGTTTGGAGAGGTTGATAACTCTTAGACCAAGGTCAGAGTTATTGCTGGGTGTTTTCCCTAGCTCACCTAGAACTTTCTCCGGTCGTTTCTCCTTCCCCTGCTCCCTTCCCTGTTTCGGGTAGAGTACCTGTTTCTGCGGGTTTGTATACCATCTAGGTGACCCATCTCTAAAAAATTCACCACTTTTTTAAGTATGCCTTTGGGATTAGTATACCCTGGAGCGGTTGAAGTTTGTGGCTGAGGTTCGATTTGTGAGCTACTAGATGCATCAGTATCCGTATCCGAAGACTCATAGTCTGATGTTAAATAATTATCAGAGTTAGTTCTTACTCTACGGTTAAAATGGTGGTAGACTTTGTTTGTTTGATAGTCTTTTGAGTCTCTGACAAATTTCTGGTGCTTGCGTATTTTTATGTTATTTTGGAATTTGTCAAGATTGTTCTTAAGTCTCGTCTCAAATTGGGTAAACTCTGTGTTGGATTGATATTGCTGTACTGTGGCAATCTCTTTTTCTAGGCTTTGATTGACCTCTAACACTTTCTCTTTCTCAAATTTTACTAAAATCTCCATAAAGCGTTTAGAGCAGGTCCCTGCTGCGGATTCCCACTCTTTCATTAGTTCGATCTTCTCTGTATAAGAAGAGGGTAAATTTCGGACCCTCAGACCCCGAGGGATCATATCCTTCTTAATATAGTTTTCAAGAGAGGAAATCTCCCAGCTGGACTTAATTTGTTTTTTATACAGATTCTGTAAAGTATTGAATGACTGATTGATGTCTGGAGTAAAGTTAGAGTAATCTAACTGTTCAACTGAAAATACATTGTCAGAGTCTCTGCACCATAAATTACTATCTGGTTTGTTTGACAGAAACCCCGCCATCTTATGCAGGTACTTAAAAAAGTAATGAGGAAGTAATTAGCGATTGTATTAATGTTAGAATTAAGTGGTAGGTATATTAGTCCTGGTACTGAAACCAAAAAATTGTAGTATCCAGGATAGTTTTACAGGGCCGAATCATGTCGCCTGTTGAAAGAGGTGACCTTGCTCGGGTCCCAGGTGTGCGGTTCCTAAAATGGCTGCCATATACATGTCCTCTGATAGGAGACGCGGAAGGTATTAAACTGATATGAACAATACTAAACTCACCACTCCTATCTGGTGGCACATTAGCTTGCCCGCGCAGTGCCCCAAATTTCAAGTAAGAGGACCGACCAAGCATCTTCTTCCATCTCCCTGTTACATAAATCAATGCCATATCCATAGAAATTGTAGAGAATATCCAGGATAGTTTTACAGGGCCAAATCATGTCGCCTGTTGAAAGAGGTGACCTTGCTCGGGTCCCAGGTGTGCGGTTCCTAAAATGGCTGCCATATACATGTCCACTGATAGGAGACGCGGAAGGTATTAAACTGATATGAACATTTACTAAACTCACCACTCCGAGTGCTGTTATTTATTTAATTTTTTTGTGGTGAGGCTTTACAGGACAGAGTGCTTCTCCACGGGACATGTTAACTCACGGGCAGCTGGCTCATCAAGGAACCAGAGCAGCTTGAACGAGGTGACCTTGCTCGGGTCCCAGGTGTGCGGTTCCTAAAATGGCTGCCATATACACGTCCACTGATAGGAGACGCGGAAGGTATTAAACTGATATGAACAATACTCCACTCCTATCAGTAGGTCCGTCCCATTGTGATTTATGCCCCCCACCCACCGCGCAGGGATGGGGGCTGGGGGGGAGGAAAGTAGGTCCCCCCATTGTGATTTATGGCCCCCACCCACCGCGCAGGGGTTGGGGAGGACAGTAGCTCCCCCCAGTGTGTATCATGGGCTTTGAGGACAGGTGTCAATCCATACCTGCCAAGTGACCCTATGTAGGGGGAGCAGTCCCTATTCTGCTCTGTGTCAGTGTGTATCATGGTCTCTGTGGACGGGGAACAGTCTCTATTCTGCTCTGTGTCAGTGTGTATCATGGTCTCTGTGGACGGTGAAAAGTCTCTATTCTGCTCTGTGTCAGTGTGTATCATGGTCTCTGTGGACAGGGAACAGTCTCTATTCTGCTCTGTGTCAGTGTGTATCATGGACTCTGTGGACAGGGAACAGTCTCTATTCTGCTCTGTGTCAGTGTGTATCATGGTCTCTGTGGACGGGGAACAGTCTCTATTCTGCTCTGTGTCAGTGTGTATCATGGACTCTGTGGACAGGGAACAGTCTCTATTCTGCTCTGTGTCAGTGTGTATCATGGTCTCTGTGGACGGGGAACAGTCTCTATTCTGCTCTGTGTCAGTGTGTATCATGGTCTCTGTGGACGGGGAACAGTCTCTATTCTGCTCTGTGTCAGTGTGTATCATGGACTCTGTGGACAGGGAAAAGTCTCTATTCTGCTCTGTGTCAGTGTGTATCATGGTCTCTGTGGACGGTGAACAGTCTCTATTCTGCTCTGTGTCAGTGTGTATCATGGTCTCTGTGGACAGGGAACAGTCTCTATTCTGCTCTGTGTCAGTGTGTATCAGGGGCTTTGAGGACAGGTGTCAATCCATACCTGACAAGTGACCCTATGTAGGGGGAACAGTCCCTATTCTGCTCTGTGTCAGTGTGTATCATGGTCTCTGTGGACGGGGAACAGTCCCTATTCTGCTCTGTGTCAGTGTGTATCATGGTCTCTGTGGACGGGGAACAGTCTCTATTCTGCTCTGTGTCAGTGTGTATCATGGTCTCTGTGGACGGTGAACAGTCTCTATTCTGCTCTGTGTCAGTGTGTATCATGGTCTCTGTGGACAGGGAACAGTCTCTATTCTGCTCTGTGACAGTGTGTATCAGGGGCTTTGAGGACAGGTGTCAATCCATACCTGCCAAGTGACCCTATGTAGGGGGGACAGTCTCTATTCTGCTCTGTGTCAGTGTGTATCATGGTCTCTGTGGACGGGGAACAGTCTCTATTCTGCTCTGTGTCAGTGTGTATCATGGTCTCTGTGGACAGGGAACAGTCTCTATTCTGCTCTGTGTCAGTGTGTATCAGGGGCTTTGAGGACAGGTGTCAATCCATACCTGCCAAGTGACCCTATGTAGGGGGAACAGTCTCTATTCTGCTCTGTGTCAGTGTGTATCATGGTCTCTGTGGACAGGGAACAGTCTCTATTCTGCTCTGTGTCAGTGTGTATCAGGGGTTTTGAGGACATATCTGCCAAGTGACCCTATGTAGGGGGAACAGTCTCTATTCTGCTCTGTGTCAGTGTGTATCATGGTCTCTGTGGACAGGGAACAGTCTCTATTCTGCTCTGTGTCAGTGTGTATCAGGGGTTTTGAGGACAGGTGTCAATCCATATCTGCCAAGTGACCCTATGTAGGAGGAACAGTCCCTATTCTGCTCTGTGTCAGTGTGTATCAGGGGTTTTGAGGACAGGTGTCAATCCATATCTGCCAAGTGACCCTATGTAGGGGGAACAGTCCCTATTCTGCTCTGTGTCAGTGTGTATCAGGGGTTTTGAGGACAGGTGTCAATCCATATCTGCCAAGTGACCCTATGTAGGAGGAACAGTCCCTATTCTGCTCTGTGTCAGTGTGTATCAGGGGTTTTGAGGACAGGTGTCAATCCATATCTGCCAAGTGACCCTATGTAGGGGGAACAGTCCCTATTCTGCTCTGTGTCAGTGTGTATCAGGGGTTTTGAGGACAGGTGTCAATCCATATCTGCCAAGTGACCCTATGTAGGGGGAACAGTCTCTATTCTGCTCTGTGTCAGTGTGTATCAGGGATCATTAGGATAGGTGTCAATCCATATCTGCCAAGTGACCCTATGTAGGGGGAACAGTCCCTATTCTGCTCTGTGTCAGTGTGTATCAGGGATTTGACTATCTTTATTCAGATTGAAAAAATTACAATTCCAGGAAAAATTTAACAAACATTTACAAGAACATGTTATGCACATCATAGAAACAACGTGAACCTCTTTAACCCCTTAACGACGAGTGACGGACGAGGTCCGTCACTCAGGGGAATGCGTTAATGACGAGTGACGGACCTCGTCCGTCACCCGTTAAAATTAACCCCAGATCGCCGCAATCGCGGCGATCGTGGGGTTAATGGTGCTCCGGTCTGCCTCTGCATTAGAGGCAGACCGGGAGCACCGGATCGGGCTGCCCCAGTACATGTGCCCGCTCTGACAGCATGTCTGAGCGGGCACATGTGCTCTCTATACTCACCTCCGCCTCCCTGCACTTCCTGGTTCTGTGTGAAGTGCAGGGAGACGGATCTTCAGTGATCCTGCCCCCTGGTGGAAAAAAAAATAGTAAAATTAAAATCCCACCCCCCTTTACCCATTTTAATAAAAAATTACCGTATATACTCGAGTATAAGCCGAGTTTTTCAGCACATTTTTTGTGCTGAAAAACCCCAACTCGGCTTATACTCGAGTCAGAGTCTGTATTATGGCAATTTGCATTGCCATAATACAGACTGGGGAGAGAGGGGTGCTGGCAGAGCTGTACTTACCTTTCCTGCAGCTCCTGTCAGCTCTTTCCTCCTCCGCGCCGTCCGTTCAGCACCTCGGTCAGCTCCCAGTGTAAGTCTCGCGAGAGCCGCGGCTCTCGCGAGACTTACACTGGGAGCTGACAGAGGGAGCTGCACAGACCGCGCGGAGGAGGAAAGAGCTGACAGGAGCTGCAGGAAAGGTAAGTACAGCTCTGCCAGCACCCCTCTCCCCCCACTGAACTACCAATGACACTGGACCACCAGGGAAGGAGCCCCCCTCCCTGGCCAGCTAGCAAGCAGGGAGGGGGGACGAAAAAAAAAAGATAATAATAATAAAAAATAATAATAATTAAATAAATAATAATAATAAAAAAAAATAATAATATAAAAAAAATAAAAAATAATTAATAATATATCAAATGCCCACCCCCACCAACACATACACAAACACACACTGCATCACACACTCACACTTCATTCATATACACACACTGCATTCACACACACTGCACTCATACACACACACTGCACTCATACACACACACTGCACTCATACACACACACTGCACTCACACACACACACACTGCACTCACACACACACACTGCACTCATACACACTGCACTCACACACACACACTGCACTCATACACACTGCACTCATACACACACACTGCACTCATACACACTGCACTCATACACACACACTGCATTCATTATATACACACACTGGAAATAAATATTCAATTAATATATACGCACACACACTGCACTCATACACACACACACACACACACACACTGCACTGCACTCATACACACTGCACTCATACGCGCACTGCACTCATATGCGCACTGCACTCATACGCGCACTGCACTCATACGCGCACTGCACTCATACGCGCACTGCACTCATACGCGCACTGCACTCATCCGCGCACTGCATTCATACGCACACACTGCATTCATACGCACACACTGCATTCATACGCACACACTGCATTCATTATATACACACACATATTCAATTAATATAATTTTTTTAGGATCTAATTTTATTTAGAAATTTACCAGTAGCTGCTGCATTTCCCACCCTAGTCTTATACTCGAGTCAATAAGTTTTCCCAGTTTTTTGGGGTAAAATTAGGGGCCTCGGCTTATATTCGGGTCGGCTTATACTCGAGTATATACGGTAACCCCTTCCCTGCCAATTGATCACTGACTACAGTGATCAATTGGCAGGGATTACATTTTACTAAGATCTGATTTTTTTTTAACCCTTGAGGGTTAATTCTTTTTTTTTTTTTAACCCTCAGGGGTTCAATTTATTTTATTAATTAATTTAAATATTTTAAAATTATAAATTTAGCTAGCTGGGGAGGGTGGAAGTTAGTGGGGAATTGGGGGATTTAGTATTACGCTAACTAGGGGTTAACGTTAAAAAAAGTTTAAAAATAAGCTTTAAAAAGTTAAAAAATTAAGTTAAAAAAAAAGTTTTAATAACATTTAAGTAAAAAATTAAAAAAAAATAAACCCTTTACCCAGTCCAAATAAAAATTAACCCCTTCCCTGCCAGTCGATAACTGCCTACAGTGATCAAAATACAGATCACAGTATTATACTGTTCTAATTTTTTTTTAACCCCTGACGATTAACTTTTATTTATTTTTTAACCCTCAGGGGTTAAATTTATTTAATTAACTAATTTAAATATTGTATAATTAAATATTTTGCTAGCTGGGGTGGGTTGGAGTTATGGGAAAATGGGGAATTTACTGTTAGTGCTGCTTACTGCTAGTTAGGGGTTAACGTAAAAAAAAAAGCTTAGAAAAATGTTAAATCTGTAAAAAAGTTTTACAAAGTTTAGGAAACTTTAAAAAAATGAATAATCAAAACAAAAGTTTAAAAAATAGTTTTAAAAAGTAAAAAAAGTTTTAAAAAGTAAAAAAATACATTTAAAGGACCACTCTAGTGCCAGGAAAGCATACTCGTTTTCCTGGCACTAGAGTGCCCTGAGGGTGCCCCCACCCTCAGGGACCCCCTCCCGCCCGGCTCTGGAAAGGGGAAAGGGGTAAAAACTTACCTTTTTCCAGCGCTGGGCGGAGAGATCTCCTCCTGCTCTCCTCCTCCGATCCTCCTCTTCTCCTCCCCGTCGGCTGAATGCGCACGCGCGGCAAGAGCTGCGCGCGCATTCAGCCGGTCACATAGGAAAGCATTCACAATGCTTTCCTATGGACGCTGGCGTGCTCTCACTGTGATTTTCACAGTGAGAATCACGCAAGCGCCTCTAGCGGCTGTCAATGAGACAGCCACTAGAGGACATAGGGGGAAGGCTTAACCCATTCATAAACATAGCAGTTTCTCTGAAACTGCTATGTTTATGAAAAAATGGGTTAACCCTAGAAGGACCTGGCACCCAGACCACTTCATTAAGCTGAAGTGGTCTGGGTGCCTAGAGTAGTCCTTTAATAACGCTCATTTACCACTACACCTGGTACAAGCTAGCGGAAAAATGATCCCACGCTAAGGTTCAAAATATGCCTTTTGAAATACCCTGGGATGTCTTCTTTAAGAAATGGTATGGCTTTATGGGGTATTTGGTTTATAGCCTGGTAAAATACTCTAAAATGGGACATGGGCACAGTGTGTATCATGGTCTCTGAGGACGGGGAACAGTCTCTATTCTGCTCTGTGTCAGTGTGTATCAGGGGCTTTGAGGACAGGTGTCAATGTTAGGTGATTTCTGCCCTTTATGGATTAAAAGCAGACTCTGCATCAACTATGTAATTTTCCATGGGAGTTTTGCCATGGATCCCCCTCTAGCATGCCACAGACCAGGTGTTTGTCCCCTTGAAACAACTTTTCCATCACTTTTGTGGCCAGAAAGAGTCCCTGTTGGTTTTAAAATTCGCCTGCCCATTGAAGTCAATGGCGGTTCGCCGGTTCGCGAACATTTGCGATAGTTCGCGTTCGCCGTTTGCGAACCGAAAATTTCGGGTTCGCGACAACACTGCTCAAAAGTAAAGAAAACAAAACATATCCAAATATCTCAGATTGTTTAAGCGTTACACAACCATCCGACCCTTTCACTTAATGTCAGCAGGCCTGAGGGAAAGTGCACCCCAAGTACTTGTTTAACACATCTTAGAGTTAAATTCAGGCCAATTTACCCCCCAAAGCATTATGCAGTGCATGAGCAATGCTGATTGGCAGTCCTGCTCGATAGCCTTTCCTTGTCATGAATTTATGCTATGATGACATGCTCAGTTTGTGGACAGAGGCATTGTATTTCTGTTTGCATCATGGACACATCCACCAGCTGTGCTCCACACACAATCAAAATGTGCAGGCATCCTTGACAAGCACAAATCACCATATCTAGCAGTTGGTGAGCTACATATTCATCTCAAAACAGTCAGTCATTATTAAGGTTTTTGACTTGTCTAGTTAGTTAAGGCATGGTCAGAATCGAATGCACATTATTATTTAGAAAAATATCTTGGTCATGAATGATCTAAAGAATCGTTTAAAGTTACAGAAACAAGAATATTGAACTCATATTTGAATGGATAATACTGGCAACTGTCCTCAGTTTAACAATATTTATTGGAAGAGCAAAAGTGCCCTAGCTCCTGTTCATATGCATATCAATTATATCCTTGAATATTCAGTTTTTGCAAAAAAAGCATCCAAGTCTATTTTTAAGTTTCTTTCTTTTCTCCTTTTTCAGTTTCTGTTCGTTATTTTGGTAACCCTGGAGTGAGATAATTGTATGCCAACTGGTGTTGCAGTTGCCTTGCATGTGCAAAATGGTATGACATAGACCAACCAATTTTTTTTGTAGCAGAACTAAATGCATTTGTATCATCATTGTAGCCATGGTGTTTATCTAATCATTCACCGTTTCTTTTCAGCATGTTTTTTTCAACCTCGCTTGTGTCTGCATCCTCACATTCTATCTGACTGCCTTTTTGAGAAGCTGTCATTGGACATGGATGTTCTTTGAATTTCTGTCTGATATTGTTAGTAACATTTGAGCTTCTAAAGCAGAATGTGAAGTACTAGTTAGTGTGGTTATGAGATAAGAACTGTGCAGAGGTGTATTCTGCTATGCTGGTCATTGTGGCTGTTACAGATACTGGATAGGTATTTGTTAATGTGGCCATCAGATAATACCTCTTTGACATCCCCTTGTTCCCAGGAATATGTTATTTTATTTAAAGCTAATGATAACCTTAATGGGGGGTAGGACCAGATGAGGAGATAAAAACCTGTGTGGTCATGATGTCTCTGCTTTCTCTTGTGTGAGATACTTAGTTGTTTAGGCTTGTGATGGTTGTGATGGATGTGATGGTTAAGCTAAAACTATTGGGCACATTTATTGAGATCAAAATTAGAGATTATTTAGCTTGATGTAGTCCAGTCTTGAGCTTATCTATTCATGGCTTAAAACCTCAACATCAAAAAATCTGCTGCCACTTTCTAGTTGAATAGATGTATGCTCTAAGGTACTCTATGATGTCTCTCTTTTCCCACTCTATAATGTCCTTGTCATCTTAAAACTAGATTCTTTCCTCCTTCTACAATTGCTGTCCAATACCCCTTGCATCCACCATCTTTCCTATCCTAGTATTTTTCCATATGTCATTTAAAGGACATTATAGAGTTAGAAATACAAACCTACAGTCCTAATAATAGTAGAAGATTTCTACTTTGTTTTAAACAGCCTATTTTTGCCCTGTGAACTCTATAATAATAATGTAATATTAAGAGTTTTTCACCTTTGAGAAAGCTTACAGGAGCCATTTGTAAATAAATAGTTGGTTCTACAGTACCCTGTCCTATGTCACTAGTTGTGATCTCCTGGAAATGCAAACTTTTCATAGAGTAGACCGACCCCAAAAGTGCAAAACTAGGAAAATCCTAAACATACACGAGAGGGTGCTAAATACCAGCTAGACATTAATGGATTGACCAATTTTGTAGTTTTAGTATGTACTATAAAAACCCATCTATAAAAGACAGAAAAAATTAAGAAATAAAAAAAACCAAGGCCAATGAAAAATACATTTGTTAAACACAGTAAAATAAAATAACTATAAAATGACACTCATAAAAATTGTATATTACCACTTACAGTGCAATGGGTAAGTGTAAAACACACCAATACCCAGTCTGTGACCCTAAAGCTCTTTAACTGAAATAGTTTAGGAGTTTGGAGTGTTCATTTAACACTAAATTGATCAAGTGAAGATTAGAAAAATTGAAAACTTACATTACCTGATTTGATTTTTATTGAACTGCCCACATGTATATACATAACTGACAACATAACTAGTTTAGACATATGTGAAAAAGGTGTTTTCTCCTTTAGGGAGATTACAATCAGTAAGAATTGGAGGCACAGTTCCTCATCAGGTAAAAGTGCTATAGAAGTTGGTGAATTAGAAGGCACACTGTTGGTATGCTGATATATACAATATAATCTATTGAAATGTTAATTTGTTTGTATATTCACAATGGATGGCTGAAGCAAAGTCATTAATGGATATTGATATTGTGCACAGTGAGAAAATCAAATTCGGGTGAAAATTATTTCCTTAAACAGAAACAAATTTAGATGCTCGAATTTCGGTCATATTTCAGTTCGGCACGGCAGACTTTTGGTAACAAAAATCTGATTCAGCAACTGAAACAGACAAATCTAAAGGGCACACAAATAGGCTGGTCAGCTTACTGCAAAATATATACATAACATAATAACACACATATTAAGTATATGTTTTGAGTATTTTGTCACCATTTGGATCACAGATCAAGTGAGAAGTGAGCAATAGAGGGGAAAAGAGGAGGAGCATTAAAAATACACACATGGTCGCACCCAGAGTGGGCTCCTGGTGAAATCCCACAACTATGCAAAAATATTGACTTGCCACTCAAGAAAACATGTACTGATCTTGTTGGAGACAATTTCCACGAGGCACATTTGGAGGCTTTTGCAGCTCGACCAGTGGTGTTAACCTGAAACCTCACTGAAGCCTACCTTTGGGTGCAGTCAGAAGAAATGGCTAATCTCTCTGCTGCTCAGCCTACTGTGGTGCATAGAGGTGGAAGAGGCCCCTGTCCTCCCCCCAGCTCACCCCCACCCCCCCGTGCTGTTGAGGGTCATCCCGGCACCTACTCATTGGCTTTAGATTCCCACTAAGGGTGCACCTTTGACCCTGCAAGCGTCCAGGTACACTGAAGCCAACTTAACCCTGCAGACAAAATGGCGGATGCACAGCATACATTGTCACAAAACCTGATAGATCCAATTATGCTGCATCTGGAAGAGATCTTTGCCAGGTTTTGGCTGAAACTGGCTGCTAAACAAAACTAGTAGGTGGAGAGGAGACAGAGTGACAGCTCACTGCAAAATCCACCTTAAGATACCTGTGGATCCACATCTGGTCTTGCTAAGCAGCTGATCTCCACACTACCATGCCTGAAACAGCAGAGAAGAATTGTCCAACACCCTGACACCATCATGGATGTCACTGTGACCTGCGCCTGCTACTGCAATCCCAGATTGAGGGCCTTAAGGGGTCATACCCCGGTGCATCTTCCACACCCCTGGAGGGAGCATCATCAACATCAAGTGAGAACTGCATATAGGCTCTCATGAAGGCCTGGAGCTGGCAGAATTGATGGTTCTGGAACACTGGGACTTTATCTTAACTTGGAGGCCACAGGCCAAGCTTGGGTATTGGGTGAAACATTTGCATTTCTGTTGATAAATGTGGTGTGGGATTAAGTTGGAGGGTTATGTTCATACTTTAACTTAACACAGTGGTTGTCAAACTTTTTAGGTTCAAGGCGCCCTTAATATTTCAATATTTTTCCAAGTCAAAACTAATTTCTAGGTTGAATATTTGTAAAGTGCTGCAGCATACACTGGTGCTGTACTGTAATGTTTAATGTTGGTGTTTGAAGGGGTGCTTGTATATAATTTTAGTGTTTTAATACAGGGGTGTATTTGTATGTAATGTTTGCGTTTCATTGCAGGGGTGCGTTTGAATGTAATGTTTACTTTTCAATGCGGATGTACATTTTTGTGAAGTATTTGTGTTTGAGAGAAGGGGTGTGTTGGTATGTCATCTTAAAGTTTGTATTCAGATCTGTGTTTATATGTAATATTTGTGTTAGATTGCAGGAGTGTGTTTGTATGTTTTGCTGGTATTTGACTGCTTGGATGGACACTACCACATATAGAGATATACTTCAACAGATATACATGCACATTAACACACAGATACATATAAATACACTGACACATACACACAATTTCATAAAGACAACGACACAGATACACACACCATAACACACACAAACACACACTCTGACACACAAATACACACACAAATACTGACACATGCACACACCCTGACACAGCTATACACACTGACATGAAACATACACCCTGACACACTAATGCACACCCTGACACACATATGCACATGCACAGATGCACATTCTTATGCACAGATGTGTGCGCATACACAGACACACACACTGACACAGATACACACAGAAGCACACCGACATATATACACTTATACACAGATGCACACCCTAACACACACACACACACACACACACACAATCTGACATAAACACATACAAGTGATATTTTTTATATCTGCAGTCACTCTCCTGTTAGCTTAACTTGTGTGTATAGGAGGGTGGCTTGCTTGGAGTTCTGGTCCTGCTGCTGGCTGGTGGGAGTGAGGAGTCTGGATCAGCTCTTCATGCTCATCTTTACTTATGCTGCCTCTGTAGCCGCCTGCTCTCCCTCCCATGCTATATCCCTCCACAAAGCTGGGAGGAAGTGAAAGGCTGTCACTTCCTCACAGCCTGCCGACACTTCAGGGGCCCGGTGCTCTTTGGGCAGACTAGATGGGCCGAATGGTTCTTATCTGCCATCACATTCTATGTTTCTATGTTTCTTGTGCAAACTGTAAACGTGCAGCAATGATTTGTTTGGACAGCAGTGGCTTCCTCTGTGGTATCCTCCCATGAAATCAATTCTTGTTTAGTGTTTTACGTATTGTAGATTCGCTAACAGGGATGTTAGCATTTGCCAGTGACTTTTGTAAGTCTTTAGCTGACACTCTAGGATTCTTCTTCACCTTACTGAGCAGTCTGCGCTGTGCTCTTGCAGTCATCTTTACAGGACGGCCACTCCAAGGGAGAGTAGCAGCAGTGCTGAACTTTCTCCATTTATAGACAATGTGTCTTACCATGGACTGATGAACAGCAACATTGGAGATACTTTTATAACCCTTTCCAGCTTTATGCAAGTCAACAATTCTTAATCGTAGGTCTTCTGAGAGCTCTTTTGTGCGAGGCATCATTTACATCAGGCAATGCTTCTTATGAAAAGCAAACCCAGAACATGTGTGTGTTTTTATAGGACAGGGCAGCTGTAACCAACACCTCCAATCTCATATCATTGATTGGACTCCAGTTGGCTTACATCTCACTCCAATAAGCTCTTGGAGATGTCATTAGTCTAGGGGTTTACATACTTTTTCCACCTGCACTGTGAATGTTTACATGGTGTGTTCAATAAAAACATGGCAACATTTCATTATTTGTGTGTTATTAGTTTAAGCAGACTGAGATTGTCTATTGTTGAGACTTAGGTGATGATCAGATCACATTTTATGACCAATTTGTGCAGAAATCTATATCATTCCAAAGGGTTCACATACTTTTTCTTGCAACTATATCTCTGCACAGTTTATCCTCTATCTTATCTATGTTATTGTAATATCTCACTGCACGTTAAAATAAAAAAAAATAAAAAAACACACGTGTGTATATATTTATTTAATATATAATATAGAAATAAAGACTTTTTTTTTACTGCTTCTCATTTTTCCCCCCTTATTGCTTACTTCTCACTTGATCTGTAAATAAAATCAACATTTAGTGACTGTCCCCTAGCCATTAGTTATTTTTGTTTCCAAACAATTCTCTCTTATTTTGGGCACCACTGGTGGAATTCAGAATCACAAACCAAAACGATCATGCTCAGCCATTGTACGGTTTGGTTGATACATGAATCAGGTACATTTCAGCTCCCAGTTTGGTAAATTGACTGATCAACCGATCGACTCACGTCCAGATGAATTGCAGTTCGGAACAAAATGAATCTCTAAGTCTTATACTAATAATTTAAAAATACAAATTATGTAATTATTTAATCTATGGATCTCAAGTTAAGCATGTTAGAAAGAAGTACACCATCTTAAATAATTGAATTCCTTTTGACAGATTAACATTTCTGCACAGGTAAGGGGGCTGTCGTGAATAAAATATATATATTTATATTTTTTAGTTATAACACCTACAGTATACATATAATAAACAACTAGTAAAAATAAGAGGACTAGAGTCGTTTTCCCATAGGCGGTAACCCATACATTCATAATCTAAAAAGATAAATGAAGATTAGAATATGAAGTATCAGGGTAGACAATTATGTAGGAGGCTGATGATATGAGCAGTAATGGGGAAGTATAACTTGGTAATAGAAGATGATTTCAGACAGATGGAGAATCATAGCTTGCTTAAAAATGCAGCAACACTTGGTAGGAAGAACAACGTTACTGCAAATATTCAGAGTATGGGAAGCTGACTAAATGATAATGAAATATTTCTTCAAACTATCGATTGATAAACTTCTTCACTCTTCTATATAATGCATTTCTCATATCCTTGTTTCTCAGACTATATATTAAAGGATTTAAGATAGGAGTCACTGCTAGATAAAGCACAGAGAACAATTTGTTAATAATCCCAAATTGTACTGACAGTGGCATCATATACACAAAACAAAGAGTTCCATAAAACATGACAATAATTGTTAAATGAGAAGTGCAAGTAGAAAATGCTTTTCTTCTATTGGCCCTACTTACCATTAAAATGTTTGTAATTATATGAACATAGGACAGAACGATACACAAGAACGGGCAAAGTCCCATGAAGAATGTTTCTAAATATACCATAATTAGAAATGTTACAGTGTCCCCACAAGATATCTGTAGCATGGGTTTGATGTCACAGAACAGCTGATCTATGAATTTGTGACTACAAAAAGTTATTTGTGTAGCCACGACAGTGATAAAAAGAGAATTGCAGTAACCAGATGTCCAGCTACCAGCCAGAAAAAGCACACAGTTTTTCTTTTTCATGACAAGCGGATAGTGTAGTGATCTGCAAATTGCAACATAACGATCATAAGCCATTACAGTTAGCAATAAAATTTCAGTACAGGCCAATGATGTGAAAAAATAGAACTGAGTAAAACAAGCAACAAAGGAGATTCTATTTTGTCCCGTTAATAGAATATCCAGCAGTTTTGGAAGTGTGACTGAGGTATAAGACATGTCCACAAAGGATAGGTTGCATAGAAAAAAATACATGGGAGTTTGGAGAAGTGGATCCATGTAGATAACGATGACAATCAACATGTTCCACATTAAACATATTAAATAGAGGATTAAAAATATGACAAAGAGTGGAATCTGTCTGCCACCACCTCTACCAGCAAATGCTAATATATAAAAGTCTGGGTCAAATGTGTGATTGTCCATCAAAATCATTGGTTCTTCGACATCCTATAAAACAAGAAAAGTACAGATTAGTCTTCCTCACAGTATTTAAATAGTAAAAAAAAAAAAGAAGACAATTGCTTCAGACTTATATTGTAAAATTATTTTGACATAATTGAGACTATAGTATACTTTAAAATGGAACATAGCATGTATTTAACTTTTCCCTTTCAACTCCCACGCCCTTTGGTGATAGAGGATCTGAATGGAACACAGGATATTGATGTAGAAGGGATGGACTTTGGGGAAGCTCCCATGGAGGTTCCACACATTGGCTCAGAAGCAGAGGAAACCATGGTCTGCAAGGCTACAATGGAGCAATCAGAATAACTGCGACTTTTTCCCTGGAACAATCTCTTGAGAAATGTAGCTAGAAGTGGAGACTGGGGGAAGTGCATTCTCCAGTAGGAAGTCCCATTTGGTGGACAGAATACAGATTAAGGAACAGTGCACACACAAAAATACAATTACTTGGGAAAACCTTCCTTCTAGGACTCTCCGCAGTGCAAGGTTTTGCATCCCTCCTTGTCACAAGTGCCTCATTCCAGGGCCCTGTTTAACCTTGCACTGCAGAGAATCCCAGGAGGAAGGATTTCCCAAATTAGTGGATAAATCCAGAGTAGGCATTACGTTGCTAGGACAGGACCTGCCAAAAATGGGGTACATTGGCATTGTTGCAGGCTTATGCAATGCACAATCATATACTGTAACTAAACCTCAATTATTTAACAAGTTTAGGTGTTTTAAAAAAAGCTATTCTGTGAGCTATAAAATAGCTGTTTAGTGAATAAGCGAGTGTGTTGGAAGTTGTATGATTATATACACACACAAACACACAAACACACACACACACACAAACACAAACAATATTTGAACAAAACTATTGGGGCACCTGACTATTACACCAACTTTTATTATTATTATTATTATTATTTATAAAGCACCAACAAATTCTGCAGCGCTGTAAATGGGTGAACTAACAGACATGTAATTGCAACCACACAAGTTGGACACACAGGAACAGAGGGTTTGAGGGCCCTGCTTAATGAGCTCACATGCTAGAGCAGGGGTTCTCAACCTTGTCCTCAAGGACCCCCTACCAGTCCAGGGTTTAGGGATTACCTGGGTGTGTCTAAGGTGTTTAGAAAAAGAAAAAAAAACACCTTAGAGTCTAAGGTGTTGTTTTCCCTTTTTCTAAACACCTTAGACACACCCAGGTAATCCCCAAATCCTGGACTGGTAGGGGGTCCCGAGGACTGGGTTGAGAACCCCTGTGCTAGAGGGAGTAGGGTATAGTGACACAAAAGGTAAGGGTAGAAAGGTGGGCTGCTGGGGGCGGAGCTTGACCGTCAAGCGGAGTGGACGCAGGTTTCATGAGCTCCTGCCCGACGGGCAAAATCTTGCAGCTCAGCGGCGGCTACAAAGACCACAGACACTTCTGGGTGCACTACCCATGCTGGGGGTGCACCACGGAGGAGAAAGGCACGAGTCCGACGCCCGTCGGAGACGGGGGCGCTAAACGCCGAACGGGGCCTACAGGAACCGGGGCAAGACGCCTGCTCTCCCCGACCTTGGGAACTCCAGATCGACCCGGCAAATACCCTCCCCCCCCTTGGACCGGTGGGGGTCATCCCGGTCCGCCCCAGCCACGCTAAGCACACCCGAGGGTGGAACGAAGGGCCACGCGGCCCACAGTGGTAAGACTCCGTCGAGGCACAGCCAAGATGGCGGCCCAACGCAGACCCCAATCAAAGGACACAAGCATCCAGCCGCCACTCCAGCCCACGATGACAATGGACCGGCTCTGCGAAGGCATGTGGGCAGTGCTCTGCAACCAAGGAGCGACACAACACCAAGCAATGAGAGCGGTGGCCGCCTGGATTCGCCCAGCCACCAGGCGCCGCCATTATGGAGCGCTGCCGCGGGCCCCCAGACCAGCTGCCGGGCGGGGTAATGGCGGTCGACCAGCAAAGCGGGAAGCAAATACCGGGTATGCGGGTATGCGGGCACGTACACCCGTCCCCACACAGGCAGGATCTGGGGAGCTACACAAGCCATGGATGCACGCACCTGGCCGAGCCCTGCGTGACACACAGCTACCCTCTCCGGTGTCAGCCGCCTACCGGATCGTTTTGAGGAGACCCACGCCACCACCCATAGAGGGAACCGAGCCCTGGCACAGAGGTGCCACAGAACCCGTCTGCCCCCATGGAAGGTGCTCACAAAAACGCCTAGAACACCCGCCCAGGCACGCAAGTATGGCCTCCAGGACGGGCATCGGCTGAGGCAATATGGACAGACAAGGGGTGAGGCCCACAACCCAAGACCCTGCACACCATGCAGAGACTCTCCCCCTCCACAGCCTACGCAAATGCCAGACCCTCAAATCCTACCACACAGAGCGTTTCTAAAGCTCACTTTATGCCAGACTCACTGCGCTGAATTGCCTGTGCTTAGCTCTACTCTGCCTCATTTTGCTATTTAGTTTTATGTTGTTTAATGCGCAAGTTAAGCATGTACCATAACTACTGGTTTGCATTGCATCACAACTTGTCAATCCCACCGCTATGCGCATGAGTCGAATATATCACATTAAATGCAAGCCACGTATTTATAACCGTAAGCGCAACTGATATACTTATAAGCAACTCTGCCCTAGCTGGTTATACTATATAAGCGACCCCTTGAATATCACACAGGTACATACGTATATGCTCAATGTTATTACTAGCGCTTTACTACTCTACCAGTACTAGCTATGTTGCCACTAACCTAATTCACGCATGAACCAATCCTGTTTACATAGTATACTTACATTTCAACTGATGTTTTAATCTTACACTAATTAAGCCTGATAAAATATAAAATTGTGCAGTTAATCGTATACCCCGCATGTTAAGCGTGGGAATCTCCTGAGGATTGCTTTTGGGGCACCTCAAGCTTGCCTGTTTCCTTTACGTGCACTACAAAAATAAAGAATAAAAAAAAAAAGAAAGGTGGGCTGCTAGACAACTATTCACTGAGGGATTAGTGGGTGTTTTTTATTATTTTTTGTTGACTGTTGAAGGAGAGGAATCAGGGTGTGGGGAGGGAAAGCTGTTAACAGTTTAATGTATACACTTTCCTGAAGAAGTGAGTTTTCAATTTTTTTTGATGGAATGGAGAATGACATCGCATTCTGGATACATAGACAATAATACATCTTGGTCCCCTCTTTTGCAGCTATAATATCTTCTACTCTTCTGTGAAGGCTTTCTACAAGATTTTGGAGTGTTTCTGTGGGAAATTTTGCCCATTCATCATAGAGCGTTTGTGAGGTCAGGAATTGATGTTGGATGTAGGAGGCCTGGTTCTCAATCTTTGTTCAAGTTCATCCCAAAGGCATTCGATGGGGCTGAGGTCAGAGTTCTGTGCAGGCCAGTCAAGTTCTTCCACACCAAACACATCCAACCATGTCCTTATGAACCTTGCTTTGCGCACTTGGGCACAGTCATGCTGCAATAGAAATGGACCTTCCCCAAGTGTGCCTACAAAGTTAAAAGTATAACATCGTCCAAAATGTCTTCACATGCTTGTCACTGGAAGTAAGGGGACTAGCCCAACCCCTGATAAACAGCCCCATGCCATTATCCCTTCTCCACCAAACTTTACAGTTGGTACAATGCAGCCAGGCAGGTAACTTTCCCTGGCATTTTCCAAACCAAGACACACGCATCAGACTGCAAAAGAAAGAAGCAAGATTCATCACTCCACAGAACATGTTTCCATTGCTCCAGAGTCCATACCACCACATGATCCAATGCTTAGATTTTTTCTTGATTTGAAGGTTGTATGCATCTGCTGGGCCATGGAAACACAAATCCATTCCACCACACAGTTTTCATGCTGATATTAATGCCAGTGGATGTTTGGATCTCTTCAGCTATGGAATCAGCAGAGCATTGGTGACTATTATTCACCATGAGCTCCAACACTTGGTGACCTCACTTTATGACTTTATTATTATTTTTATTATTTATATAGCTCCAGCAAATTCTGTAGCACTGTACAATGGGTGGACTAACAGACACGTAATTGTAACCACACAAGTTGGACACACAGGAACAGAGGGTTTGAGGGCCCTGCTTAATGAGCTCACATGCTAGAGCAGGGGTTCTCAACCTTGTCCTCAAGGACCCCCTACCAGTCCAGGGTTTAGGGATTACCTGGGTGTGTCTAAGGTGTTTAGAAAAAGAAAAAAAACACCTTAGAGTCTAAGGTGTTGTTTTCCCTTTTTCTAAACACCTTAGACACACCCAGGTAATCCCCAAATCCTGGACTGGTAGGGGGTCCCGAGGACTGGGTTGAGAACCCCTGTGCTAGAGGGAGTAGGGTATAGTGACACAAAAGGTAAGGGTAGAAAGGTGGGCTGCTAGACAACTATTCACTGAGGGATTAGTGGGTGGTTTTTATTATATTTTGTTGACTGTTGAAGGAGAGGAATCAGGGTGTGGGGAGGGAAAGCTGTTAACAGTTTAATGTATACACTTTCCTGAAGAAGTGAGTTTTCAATTTTTTTTGATGGAATGGAGAATGACATCGCATTCTGGATACATAGACAATAATACATCTTGGTCCCCTCTTTTGCAGCTATAATATCTTCTACTCTTCTGTGAAGGCTTTCTACAAGATTTTGGAGTGTTTCTGTGGGAAATTTTGCCCATTCATCATAGAGCGTTTGTGAGGTCAGGAATTGATGTTGGATGTAGGAGGCCTGGTTCTCAATCTTTGTTCAAGTTCATCCCAAAGGCATTCGATGGGGCTGAGGTCAGAGTTCTGTGCAGGCCAGTCAAGTTCTTCCACACCAAACACATCCAACCATGTCCTTATGAACCTTGCTTTGCGCACTTGGGCACAGTCATGCTGCAATAGAAATGGACCTTCCCCAAGTGTGCCTACAAAGTTAAAAGTATAACATCGTCCAAAATGTCTTCACATGCTTGTCACTGGAAGTAAGGGGACTAGCCCAACCCCTGATAAACAGCCCCATGCCATTATCCCTTCTCCACCAAACTTTACAGTTGGTACAATGCAGCCAGGCAGGTAACTTTCCCTGGCATTTTCCAAACCAAGACACACGCATCAGACTGCAAAACAAAGAAGCAAGATTCATCACTCCACAGAACATGTTTCCATTGCTCCAGAGTCCATACCCCCACATGATCCAATGCTTAGATTTTTTCTTGATTTGAAGGTTGTATGCATCTGCTGGGCCATGGAAACACAAACCCATTCCACCACACAGTTTTCATGCTGATATTAATGCCAGTGGATGTTTGGATCTCTTCAGCTATGGAATCAGCAGAGCATTGGTGACTATTATTCACCATGAGCTCCAACACTTGGTGATCTCACTTTATGACTTTATTATTATTTTTATTATTTATATAGCTCCAGCAAATTCTGTAGCACTGTACAATGGGTGGACTAACAGACACGTAATTGTAACCAGACAAATGGATGCACAGGAACAGAGGGGTTGAGGACCCTGCTCAATGAGCTTACATGCTAGAGGATGCGATCTTCCACTTTGTGGCCAAGTTGCTGCTGGTCCAAACTGCATCCATTTTCCAATAATACCACTTACAGCTGACCTTGGAATATCTAGTAATGATGAAATTTCCCGAACGGACTTATTACAAAGGTGGCATCCTATCACAGTACCACAATTGAATTCTTCAGAATGACCCTTTTTTTCTCAAATGTTTTTAAATGCAGACTAGGTGCTTGATTGTATACACTTGTGGCAATGGGTCTGATTGAAACACCTGAAGTCAATAATTAAGAGGTACCTTTGTCCATTGTCCATATAGTGTGTGTATATACAGCACCTCTGATGAAGGCTTTGTGCCGAAACGCGTAAGGTGAACCCGGAGGACATTTTGGGACATTTATTTCAAGTTTTATGGGACTTTCCTAATTCAAGTTTATTATTATTTTTTCGTTTTTACAATTTTAGTTTGTTTTGTTTTAAGAATTTATATTAAATTTGGTGTGCAATCTACAACCTGCGTTCCTGTGTTTTGCACTTACCCTGGGAAGACACCCATTATAATTCGTCCCTGTTCCAGTCTCTGGGAGATTTCTTCTGTTCAAGGCGTGTAGCTTGGGCCAGCTTCTAATTGGCTCCTCGTTTGTGAGTGAAATTTGCCCCTTTTTGTTTATTTTATTCAATTTGACGTTATTACCCTATATTGTGTTTGTTTTTCCCTTTTAGTGTTATCCTACAAGTGGGTAATATTATCTGTTTTTTTATTTGAGTGCTCTCACCACTATTCTTCATTTTATCACTTGTGTTCTTTCTAGTGGTTTATTGTGGCCCACTAGGGTGATTGTAGCACCAGAGTGCAGATTATCTTTTCACCGTATACTTTTGTATTTTATGTACTATATATATATATATATATATATATATATATATATATATATATATATATATATATATATGAAAAAGCAATAAAGGGAGCACACTGGGTCTTGATTGTAGTGCAAAAATATTTACTGCATTCCAAATGAATACATAGCTGTGGTTTCAGCAAAAAAAATCAACGTTTCGACCCTGCTGGGTCTTTATCAAGATCCCAGTGACATATAACAAATGCTTTCTTTATATACATAAATGTGTAATAAGCTTACCAGTAAGGTGATCGGACAGCCGGCAGACTGAGAAAACCCGGAAGTGTGAACCGGAAGTGTGAACCACCACGTGAGATAATTTATATTTTTCTTTGTATATAAAATAGAGCAGATGCCCAGCACTCAGGGTCTCTGGAGCTTAGTCTCCCCAGGTGCAATCACTTAACCATGATACAATGTAGAAAGAAAAATAGCTCCTTTTAAACTGTGTAGCAGTTAAATGTTGCTTTTAATACTACAAAGAAACAATGAATGACAATGGCCTGAATTTTGCATTTTCAGGATGTCCTATGCTCATCAATGTGACAGTTTGGCCAAAGTCTGGTCATGAAAACCAATTCAGACGTCTGAACACTCGGCTGTGGGAGAGTTAACAATGTAGTAGCTAGCCTGTGCTTGCAACTCATCCACCAGATTATAATTCAATATAAATAAATACATAAATAAATGGAATAATTAAATGAAAAACAAATAAATAAAGTCTATGGGGCAACTGTTCACTGTAAGTAAAACTAGCAACTGCCAAGGTGTGATTATGAGATAGTTAGATGATCACTCTAAGCACCATAACCACTATAGAATGCTATGCATTACCAGCTTATTGGTTGAGAGTGTCGTTACTGGACTCAGTGAAAAGAGCTTCTGGTTGTTTAAAGTGGCGCAGACTCCGGTAAGAAGTCACACCGTTAGCAAATGGTTTTACTACTTACAATAGTGGGTAGAGGAAAAGCAAGGGCAGTTCTGGCAAAATAAGCACTTTAGGAGGTTGGAGTGTTACTTTAATTTAAACTGCAGAATTTGAGAAATTTGAACTTTTTCAATTTCACTACAATTTTATATTTAGCAAATAAACAAATAAACCATCTTGCATATTATAAGCAGAGCCTAGAAGACCCTCTCTCTTATTATAACCTAAACTATGGTCAATGCAATGGGACGTTTCCTCTAGATCGGATATTCGAAGAATCTACTAGTGAAGTACAATTATTAGACCAAAATAAGTGAATAGAAAATATTTTTCAATTCATTCATTTTTCCTCATTGGTTATTTTGGCCTAAAAATTGATTTGGTTTGGTCAAGTGTCTGCGTACAATAATGCAGGAAAATGAATAAATCCCATTACGGAGATGGGAATAAAAAAGGAAAAAACAAAGCACAACAAAACCTTTCATTACAGGTGGACCTATGCTGTTTTGAACCCAGAATAGTGTCATTATTTAAGGTTATACTAGACATAATTTAGACCCAATTTAATACACTGCCAAGGCACTAACAAAGGGCCCATTCTATAGAGATGGGACCTGTAAAACATAGGGGGGAACCTGACACAGGTATCCCCCCCGTACCCAGCCCACGTAGGGTACTGTAGGGGTTTTTACATTAAATAGTGGGGGGTAGAGAGTTTAATGTCCACCCTATTATTGTTGGAGCTAGTTAAGGGCTTGGGGATCCGTAGGCACCTTGGGGAGGGGGCATGGGCCATAACTTGTGGGTGGACCCAACAACCTATGACATTAAATGCCTCAACCTGAGCATGCCCACCTCCCTTTGACTATTAAATAGCCCCCGTGGGTGGCAGGTACATTGGGCATTCCACGGTTATCAAATTTGAGGTCAAAACAGCCAAACAGGTAAAAATTCTAAGATAGATATGCTTCCAGATCAGTTACTCTGTCCTTTCATTTAAAATTCACTTTGAATTAACTATGAATTCTCACTTTAGTGAATAATCACATAACAGACTGAAAAACGACTTACTATTTTTCATCCACTATGCTGAACTCCCCAGTTTCACTTCAAAATGTCATAGACTATCAATATTTTACTCTATTTCCCACATTTATTCCATTTCATTCAGATTTTCACAGAAAATAGGTAGAGGTCTGGGTTTCCAGTGTTTCCAGAGAAAACAAGCAAAAAATAGATAAACAAAATAATGGTACTGCTTACCCTCACACTTAGAGATGTCGCAAACATAAAATTTTCCGTTCGAGAACGTCGAACGCGAACTTCCGCAAATGTTCGCGAACGGGCAAACCGGGCGAACCGCCATTGACTTCAATAGGCAGGTGAATTTTAAAACCCACAGGGACTCTTTCTGGCCACAATAGTGATGGAAAAGTTGTTTCAAGGGGACTAACACCTGGACTGTGGCATGCCGGAGGGGGATCCATGGCAAAACTCCCATGGAAAATTGCATAGTTGATGCAGAGTCTGGTTTTAATCCATAAAGGGCATAAATCACCTAACATTCCTAAATTGTTTGGAATAACGTGCTTTAAAACATCAGGTATGATGTTGTATCGATCAGGTAGTGTAAGGGTTACGCCCACTTCACAGTGACAGACCAAACTCCCCGTTTAACGCACTGCAAACAACCGCAAACAGTCCATTTGCACAACCGCAAACTTCCCATTTGCACAAGGTTGGATACCAAGCTAGCCATGTCCCGTTCCTTGTCTCTTCTTCCACCTAGTCACGTACAACACCAAGGGTCCCCAAAAGGTGACAACAAGCCCCCTGTATTTTTTTTTAAAATGTACACTACTGTTACACCAGATATGAGTTGCACTGGTGTGACACTTTGCCCTGGCAGGCCCTGTAAAGCACACGTGTGAAGGAAACTGGCTGCTATTATATTACAGTCAAAAAAGTTTTTGTTTTTTTTAAATGCAAGCTATTGTGACACCAGATATAAGTGGTGGCACTGGGCAAGTGGGCACAGTATACGCTGTGAGCCTGACACACACGCTGGCAGGCAGGCAACTGCAATTAGATTACACAGTGTAGTGGACACTGAATACACTAGCCTAGCTATCGATTTCCCTATTAAATCAGCAGCAGCTACACTGTCCCTCCTCTCACTAAGAATGCAGCTTCCGGGGGGCGGGGCCTAGCTGTCATGGAGGAAATACGCACTTGTGTGAGCTCCCTCAATATCTCACTTTAAGCAGCTATCAACAAGCGAATTTCACCCCAGAAGGGGATGACCCAGCAATGTTGCTCCTACCTGACCGATCCGACATGCTTAATAGCGGTCAGCAACTCGACATAGTCTTACTTACCTCCGCGTGGCAAGTGTGGCCTGGTGCTCACCGGGCGGGAGAGGCGGCCGATCTCCCGATCCTGGGATGCCCAGGAGAAGCTACTTCCCGGCAGGAGCTCCATTACCCCCCCCCCCCCCCTCGGACCGGTGGGGGTTATCCCGGTCCACCACTGAGAGGCTGTCTGGAGCTAATGGACGCACAGAGCACAGCCACCCAGGCTGACATACTCATCTGCGACTCTCCCAATATGGCGGCAGCCGCGTGTCCTCCTGGTACCAGCAAAGCATGGCAGGATATTGAGTTTAAGCTGGACAGATTCTTTAATCAATTTTGGAAGCAAATAACAAGCAGGAAGCCCCAACAATCTCCACCACAGCCCCAACAAGCTCCACCACAGCTAAGCGAAGCAGTCCCCATTAAAATCCACCAACGCAAAAGGCGTCGAAGACGGGACCGGAGGCACAAACAGAAATGCAGAGCCTCCCCCACGTCAAGCACTCGCCTCCACCTTAAGCCACCACAATCCCGCACTGGACGTGAAGCACCACCGGGACAGATCCGACCACCCGACAAATCAAGCTTCCACCACCTCAAGCCGTGAACCCGGCACTCAGCCAGAGACTTGCCTTTGTTGTTCCAGGTATCAAGGACTCCCAGGGTCTGCACCTGGTGTCCAGAAGGGATCAGATGAGCACAAGCAGTAAACAGCAGCCTGCCAAGCATATCCCACTATAGCCGATCCTCCACACCATGCATTTGATCACATGAACTGCTCTCTGCACATTAACTAATCGTAAAGTAGCAAGCATTTAAACATGTCATTATTTCACCTCCTAAAGAGTTTATTGTCGTAGTTCCTTACATGCCTTTACCTTAACCGTTCATGTATTATGTTATTCACTAGTCTCATCTCATGGGGCGACTCACACTTGATTTATAACTAGTGGTGGAGCTGCTGATATAAATACACAGTTGATAACGTGCAAGCTACACCCTAAACATGACAGCCATCTTTCACAACAATGTACTGCTATATACTCATACCCGCAGTGCAACTAGCCATGACATATGCACGTTCAGCCTAGCATGCTCAAATATAACACACTTCTGTCTAAAAAAAAAAAAAGAATGCAGCTTCCGAATGAATCTAAAATGGATGCTGTCCAGGAGGTGGTAGGGTCTGGGAGGGAGGGTCTGCTGCTGATTGGCTGGAATGTGTCTGCTGACTGTGAGGTACAGGGTCAAAGTTTACTCAATGATGGGGGCGGACCGAACATCGCATATGTTCGCCATCCGTGGCGAAGGCGAACAAGCATGTTTATAAATGATCTTGAAGACAGCATTGAAAGTCATGTTTCAGTGTTTGCAGATGACACAAAACTTTGTAAAATAATACAATGTGAGCAAGATATTACTTTGCTGCAGAAGGATTTAGATAGACTGGAGGACTGGGCACTCAAATGGCAGATGAAATCTAATGTTGAAAAATGCAAAGTTATGCACTTCGGCGTAAAGAATATACAAGCAACGTATACCCTTAATGGAAGCGAATTAGGGATAACAACACACGAAAAGGACTTGGCAATTGTTATAGACAACAAACTATGCAACAATGTGCAATTTCAATCAGCAGTGGCCAAGGCCAGTAGGGTATTGTCATGCATGAAAAAGGGCATTCATTCTCGGGGCGAGAATATCATTTTGCCTCTTTATTAATCACTGGTAAGACCACACATTGAATATGCTGTGCAATTTTGGGCACCTGTTCTAAAGAACTATATTATGGCACTAGAAAAAGTGCAGAGGCGGGCTACAAAATTAATAAAAGGAATGGAACATATCAGCTATGAAGAAAGGTTAACAAATTTAAACCTATTTAGTTTAGAAAAATGTCGCCTGAGAGGGGATATGATAACATTATACAAACATAGCCGAGGCCAATATAAACCATTGTGTGGAAATCTATTCACAAACCGGACTTTACATAGGACACGAGGTCATGCGTTTAGACTAGAAGAAAGAAGATTTCATCTAAGGCAAAGGAAAGGTTTTTTTACTGTAAGAACAATCAGGATGTGGAATTCTCTGCCTGAAGAAGTGGTTTTATCAGAGTCCATACAGATGTTCAAACAGCTACTAGATGCATACTTGCAAAAACAGAATATTCAGGGATATAATCTTTCAATGTAGGGTAATAACTGCTTGATCCAAGGATAAATCTGACTGCCATTCTGTGGTCAAGAAGGATTTTTTTCCTAGCTTGTTGCAAAATTGGAAGTGCTTCAAACTGGGTTTTTTTGCCTTCTTTTGGATCAATAGCAAAAAACATATGTGAGGAAGGCTGAACTTGATGGACGCAAGTCTCTTTTCAGCTATGTAACTATGTAACTATGTAACTATGTAAGCTATGTTCGGAAGGAACTATTCGCCAGCTAACCGTTCGGGACATCTCTACTCACACTGTGACCTCTACAGTGGATACAATAAACACAACAGAAAAAAGGAGGGTAGCGCAAACAACATGTATGTGCACAAAGTGCTATTTACTTGAAGAACAGGAAACATTTATTCACTTGTTCTTAACTTAAATATATGTTAGAACTTTGTGCACATATATATTTTTTTGTTTCCCTCCTGTCATCCAGATATTCAGTTGACAGCTCGCCATAACTCACTGAATAGCATTTAATATATTTTAAATATAAGAAAAATTGAGATTTTGATTTAAAATACATTCATGTGAATTTTAAAAGTATGGTAGGTGGGAAGTTGAGGATTTTCTTTTGAAATGTGGTTTACAATTTTGAATAAAACACAATCTCAAACTCTAAGCTGGTTTTACAACACAAATATAATGGCATAGCTGTTCATTCAAATACTCTGTAGCAGAGATGTGATCTCACTAGATGATGTTGGATTACAACTCCCAGGACTACTTTCTAGCTCTGACAGGCAAATAAAAAGTTGTGTGTATCGTGTCTTATTGAGAAATTACAATATCACACTAAGAAAAAAAAAGTTCTAATATTTCACTCATATGATGAAACATATTTATATACAATAACGGATAATATTTAGCTATATATATATATATATATATATATATATATATATATATATATATATATATATATATATTAGACAAAATGGTCTTCTCGAGTAAGTTTAAAATAAAACCAATACAAGCCGAAAATTGTAAAATGTCTGAGTTTTTTTTCTGTGAGCTGGGTTTTTACATATTTAAAGGTATTATATATTAAATTGTCTGCATATTTCTTGTATCAACTTCATATCTTTAATTTTTGAATCAACAGCCAAAAAGACTGAAGAATTAGTCCATGCATTACCTGTCAAAGGGGTAGCCAGAATTGATCATTAGACACATATTCTGTAATCAGTTGCTCCGGTATCTACTGTTAGTTGGTATCAGTGTGCACTATTTATTTTGTGATGATCTCTAGGGGAGACAGGACTAATGAGGCACATGCTAATCTTTATTTACCTAGGTGATTATTTCCATCATTAGAACGTTTTTATTCTCAAGAGTTCCAATGGCTTTGGTAAAATGAGAAAAGAATGATCCAATGTTATACTTATCCTTCAGAAAATCCTTCATCGTAATTCGCATTTACTTTATTTTAATTAGACATCTTTACAATGTATTCACTAAAGCTAGATCTTTGGGTAAGTTAAATTATGGGACTGCCTTGAATTGGAATTAGGCCGGGGGGGCGGGGCCGGGCCGCCATGATGAGCGGTCGCACGATGGTGCAGCTCCTGCAAACTGTCTCAGTTTTATTATAAAAATCCGACTTTATCTTTACCTGACAACAACCGACGGCGGCGACCCAGTGCAAGCACCCACCCTGGTTCCGAGGAGAGGCTTGCTGAAAAGTTCTAGTCCCTCGGAGGGGGAATATCTGTCACCTAGGATGGAGACCACTCGGGCGGTGAGCGGGGCAGACGGCCGCTGCCCAGCTATCCTGCCCGGCCAGAGGTGAGAGAGAAGCGTGGGATTCCAGGGGCCCGGCCCTGTTCCCCCCCCTCTGGGCCGGCGGGGGTGATCCCGGTCCCCACCCTGGGCCTGCCAACACGCAGAAAAACCAGCACACCTGGCTGTGACCGAGCCTCCCTGAAATGCAGAGGCCGCAATCAAAATGGCGGAGACCGCATGGTGAGCCACCCAAGCCGGAAAGAAAGCGGACACGTCAGCCGCGCACTGTCGGCGGAATGGCATGAGAGGCAGAGAAAACGGCGAGTGCCTGCCAAGATCCACCGAGGGAGATGTAGCCTCGGCGACGACCTCATGTGGGCAGACCCTCTCCGACAGCCGTGCAGAATCCGACAGCGACAACACACAGGGAAAACAACATGGCTGCGGAGATCTCTCCCCACCTGAGGCAGGCACATCGCTGGTACATTACAGGGACACTACTACTATGTCACCCTGCCATCATTCTGCCACTTAACTAGATACACAGCCAAAGACTTTCATCTTGCTGACACAAAGTGGGTCTGGGGTGGATACCCTTATGTACATATGTTTGATGCTCCCAATTCTTGTAGCATTAGTTCACAAGCTAGAAATCAACCGTTCAGTCCAAACGACGCATTAGAGACCAAACATTAACGCGACTATAGCCTGCAAACACTAAACCTGATTAAGCTGACTAAGCCTTGATTAAACCTGCAAACACTTAACTTGACTAAGCTGGACAGACACCAAAGAAGCAAATTGTAATTCTAAGCTATGCCTGTATTACACTTAAACATTATCATTATATAAAAATTGTGCAGACCTTCTATGTGCCATATGTAAAATGTACGGTGACATTGTGCTTGTGACTGCTGTTGTGGCACCACAGCTCTTTTGTGACTCCTTGCACACAAAAATAAAGATTTAAAAAAAAAAAAAAAAAAAAAAAAAAGTTTACCCTCAGGGGTTAAAAAAAAAATAATCAGATCACAGTATAATGTTGACCAGAAACAAAGAAAATTCGGGATATGGCTATATAGATCTACAGAGAAAACATAAAACAAAACATAGTGTGATATTGTTATAAAACACAATATTTCATGCGCAGCAATCTTTGCACTCACAGGATGTAAACGATAAAAACGTTCTTAGGGTGCCTCTCCCGATGTGATGGGGGGGCTAGCCGGTATTTCTGATCACCTCTGGATCCTTGTTTCACCAAAAGACATCCACAGGTGAGGGTTCAGTAGTAACAATTTTTTTTTTCAAATAAAAGGTGTAGTCACCATTTCAGCATAGGATATAAGTAACAAAAAAATTTTGTCCTACGCGTTTCGTTCTATAAGAACTTCCTCAGGGACCACAATTAAAAACAATAACCATGTAGCAATATACAATATATAAATTAATATATCCTATAAAAATCCCCCCTCCCTGTGTCCTTAAATAGGGCTAATCCCTAAAGTCCATTGGTGGTCCACTGGAAACCGGAAGTGACGTCACATGCGTTCCACCAATAGCATCTCCATAGCAACCGGACGCAATCAGATCATTCAGAGATCATATGAAACCAGGATAAATAAAAAGCCCCATTCTGCTAGAGAAAAGACTGTTAGACATGCACAATATATTCAACTATTATTTATATATATATATATATATATATATATATATATATATATATTTCATCCTCCTCAATCATCCTCATAAAACAGTATTAGTCCTCATATTTCAACAGTGATCACAATGCCTCAATATATTATAAGCAAAAGGCTTTGTGTTATAAAGTGTGTTTTTTTTTTTTGGATATAACTTTATACCATCTTAGTGAGAATGGACACAAAAGTCAATCCATCACCATCTCAAATATTCTTCAATGTATCACATTATTATTTGTGCTCCTCATAAAAATCTTTAGAATAAACCTATTTAACACCTTAAAGCAGTCCATTATTATGGTTACAAAAAGAGTAATGGATTATAACTTGAAAAATACTGTGCATTAAATAACTTCTTGTCATACAAATTTTGTTTAGTGAATCTACTACATTTAATTTATATTATATACCAGCTCTGAATATCCTTAGAGCAAACCCATTATTCACATTAGACCGATTAATTCTTGTATTCTCATTTTATTTTTGTGATTTTAATCATACAGAACAATAAATCCTAACATATAGATAAAAAATAGCTGCTTAATATCTCATATATTTATATAAACCCTCTCTCAAAATGGAGATAAAACTTTCAACTGTAGAAAAAGCCACAGATTAGAGGCTAACACACATACCTTTATTTTCTATTCTAAAACTTATTAAGGCCATATTAATCCAAAAAAACTAATTAGATCGATGTCTATATTTAGACCCTTAGGTGTAAGAGTCTGTAGTTTGTGTATCCAGAACGTCTCCCTTTGGGCTAGTCTTTGAACTCTGTTGCCCCCACGCCAGAAAGGGGGAACACGTTCAATTCCCCAACATCTGAAATCTTTGAATGAAAAGAAGGGGCATGATAAACAGTGGGTTGGGACTGAATGTGTCGTCAGCCTCTTTCTGATGTTATTGAGATGTTCTAATAGCCGAACCTTCAGAATCCTCTTAGTTCGCCCCACGTATTGCATGCCACACGGACATTGTAGCAAATATACAACAAAGTCCGTGTGGCAATTTATATCGTCTTTTAGTGTAAAACTCTCCCCCGTGGTAGAACTACAAAACGAATGTGTATTTTTAATGGACACCATGGTACAAGCTTTGCAAGTACCACAGCCTCGGAATGAGCCTGAACGAGCAGAGGTAGGAACTGATGGTGGTTTAATGGCATAACTAGGTGCCAACATATCCTTTAAATTTTTATTTCTTTTGTAAATCACCACGGGATTATCCGATAGGTGTGCCCCTAAAATGGGGTCTTGCAACAGAATAGGCCAAGAACTTTGAAGACTCCTCTTAATTTTATTATAATCAGTGTTGTAGTGGGTGATAAATGCTGAATGAAAACCAGCCCCAATTCCTGGAGTATATGGTCTGTTCTCCAAAAAAAGTTTTCCTTTCTATATCACCAATACGGCAAATCTCTTTCTCTAGTTTCTTCCCATTATATCCTCTATCTATAAGCTTCCTTTTAACATGTAATGATTGGGCGAAAAAGTCCTGTTTGTCAGAACAGTTTCGCCTAAGGCGGGTGAACTGGCTTTTGGCTATCCCCCTAAGCCAGGGTTCATGGTGACCACTCCTCCGGTGAACAAATCCATTACCATCAGTGGGTTTAAAGAAACATTTACTCCTTATCTGTCTCAGATCATTGGACAGGCAAAGATCAAGAAAATTAATCTCATCTTTATTCCAGATGGGGGTAAAAAACAGATTGTACTCATTGTCATTCAAAAAATTAACATCACCCTGAAACAAAGCAGAAGACCCCTTCCAAATAATAATAACATCGTCGATATAACGCCGCCATAGGACCAAGTTCACCCTCCAGCCATGCCCAGACCACACAAATAACTCCTCCCATCTCCTCATGTATGTATTGGCATAGCTGGGGGCGAACTTGGTCCCCATGGCGTTCCCCGTGATCTGCAAAAAATAATCACCATCAAAGAAAAAATAATTGTGATACAAAATAAATTGGAGAAAATAAAATCCCTCATATCCATTGGTAACTCCAAATCCTGCTCCATAAAATAATCAACTGCCTCCAAACCCAATCTATGGCTAATCACCGAGTACAGACAGGTCACATCAAGTGTGGCCCAACTGTACTCTGGGTCCCATTCAATATTCTCCATTTCTTGTAGAAAAGACTTTGTGTCCCACACATATGAAGGGGCCCCTTGGGCATATTTTTGTAACCGAGAGTCGACATAAGCTGACAAATTAGCCGTCAGGGAGTTAATGCCACTGATTATAGGTCGCCCAGGAGGATTAGGGAGACGTTTGTGTGTCTTTGGAAGAAAATTAAATATAGGAATAATCAGGTTTTTTTGATATAGAAAATCAAAATTTTTCTGTGAGATGGTACCTCTCTCTTTAGCTCCATTCAAAATTACTTGGAGTTGTGTATTAAATTGACTAGTCGGATCACATTTAAGTACACTATAGGTGTTTTTATCCCCCAGGATTCGGGCTGTTTCTTGGAGATAATATGTAGTGGTCATTAACACTATCCCCTCCCCCCCCCCTTTATCCGCTTCCCTGATTATCACATCATCTCTTTCCATCAATCCTTTAAGTGTCTTATTTTCCTCTTTGCTTAGATTTTGGAGGCTATTATTTCTATTCCTATTGGTGTTCTTAGTCATATTGCGAAATTGTTTGTCTACCATATGTTCAAAAGTTTCTAAAAAAGGGCCCTTACTAAAAGTTAGAAAAAAATGGGACTTTGGGCGGAATCTATAATCAACATTAGTATCCTCACCAACAATTTAATTCTCAGGTGGGTGTAGTAAAAAGTGCCTCTTAATAGTAAGAGAGCGGATAAACTTTTTGAGGTCAATATATAGTTCAAAGTCATTGGCCTTTCTGTTCGGGGCAAACTTCAAACCCCTAGATAACAAATTAATCTCCTCATCTGAAAGTGGGGTTGGAGTTAAATTGAAAATCCCCCTGCTCAGTTCTTTCTCATTTAATAAACCCCCATTTAAAGAAATTGTTCCTAATCCTCCGTCCGGATTCTCTTCCCTGGAGAATCCTGGCATAGAGTTGCAAATCGGTTGGGGTGTTCCCAGGTCTCTGCCCAGGGACGAAAATAATTGGTTATAGTTTTTTTCTTCGGGACCTCTCGGTTTCCCCTGAAAATTTACAGTGGGGTCATTATATTGGAATATATGATTGTCTACATTATCTCTGCCCCTAGATGTTTGTATATGGGGTCTATTAACTTCCCTTCTCACAGGTGATAAACTGTTGTTTCTATTTCTAACCTTTTGTACCTCGGGTCTCCTTGTTTCACCTGTTGACGGTAATGGGCCCTTATTGCTCCTTGGGGACCTTCCATTATTCGATATCCTATGTGTATTCCCACCATAATTATTACGTACCTCCCATAGATCTGGAGACCTAGGGCGATCTTCCCTATAGGGCATTTTATATGAATTATTCGCAGAGTATGATGGATTGACTTTTGTGTCCATTCTCACTAAGATGGTATAAAGTTATATCCCCCCCCCCAAAAAAAACCACTTTATAATAATTATAATGACTTTATAACACGAAGCCTTTTGCTTATAATATATTGAGGCATTGTGATCACTGTTGAAATATGAGGACTAATACTGTTTTATGAGGATGATTGAGGAGGATGAAACTTTATAGATATATATATAAATAATAGTTGAATATATTGTGCATGTCTAACAGTCTTTTCTCTAGCAGAATGGGGCTTTTTATTTATCCTGGTTTCATATGATCTGATTGCGTCCGGTTGCTATGGAGATGCTATTGGTGGAACGCATGTGACGTCACTTCGGGTTTCCGGTGGAACGCATGTGACGTCACTTCCGGTTTCGGGAAAATTTGATCACTTCCGGTTCCTGTCGAAAAGGGCGCAAATTACAAATTTTGGAGAATTGACAAACGGAAAACAGCTGCCATAGGAAAACTATTCCTCCAATCTGGAACAAGGAGGTTTTACACACCCACTGGATCCACCAATGGACTTTAGGGATTAGCCCTATTTAAGGACACAGGGAGGGGGGATTTGTATAGGATATATTCATTTATGTATTGTATATTGCTACATGGTTATTGTTTTTAATTGTGGTCCCTGAGGAAGTTCTTATAGAACGAAACGCGTAGGACAAAATTTTTTTGTTACTTATATCCTATGCAGAAATGGTGACTACACCTTTTATTTGAATAAAATTTTTTTTTTTTTACTACTGAACCCTGACCTGTGGATGTATTTTGGTGAAACAAGGATCCAGAGGTGATCTGAAATACCGGCTAGCCCCCCATCACATCGGGAGAGGCACCCTAAGAGCGTTTTTATCGTTTACATCCTGTGAGTGCAAAGATTGCTGCGCATGAAATATTGTGTTTTATAACAATATCACACTATGTTTTGTTTTATGTTTTCTCTGTAGATCTATATAGCCATATCCTGAATTTTCTTTGTTTCTGGTCAACACTATATATGATATAGGTTGCTTGTTTGCTTAGCGACCTAGGGAGGCTGTCATACATCTTTATAAGCTAAGTGCCATTGCTTTTTATATTATTAATTTTCTGTATATTGTTTCAGATCACAGTATAATACTGTGATCTGTATTTTGATCACAGTATTTCACAGTATTTTGTAGGCAGTGATCAACTGGCAGGGAAGGGGTTAATTTCTACTAGAACTTGGTGAAGGGGGTGGGATTTTTTGTAACTTTTTAAAATGTTATTAAAACATTTTTGTTAAGCTTTTTTTATTACGTCTTAAAGCTTTTAAAAAAATTTGTTTTACAGTTAATCCCTAGCACAAAGAGGCGGATCAGGAGTTCCTGCAGCACATGTGCTCAGCCTGCCGGGTGCTCAAATACCGTACAAGGACAAGCATGATGGAACATTGTGTGACTGTCTGTCTGTGACTGTGTGTGTGTGTGTGTGTTACTGTCTGTCTGTGACTGTGTGTGTGACTGTCTGTGACTGTGTGTGTGTGACTGTCTGTCTGTGACTGTGTGTGTGTGTGTGTGTGTGACTGTGTGTGTGACTGTCTGTGACTGTGTGTGTGTGTGTGTGTGTGACTGTCTGCCTGTAATTGTGTGTGTGTGTGACTGTCTGCCTGTGATTGTGTGTATGTGTGACTGTGTGACTGCCTGCCTATGATTGTGTTTGTGTATATCTGTGATTATGTGAGTGATTGTGTGTATCTCTCTGTATGTGTTTAGTAGATAGCTCCCTTATTTGGTGACTGTCTGTGACTGTGTGTGCGACTGTCTGCCTGTGTGTGTGTGTGTGTGTGTGAGACTGTCTGCCTGTGATTGTGTGTGGCTGTCTGAGACTGTGTATGTGTGACTGTCTGCCTGTGATTGTGTGTGTGTGTGTGTGACTGTCTGCCTGGGATTGTGTGTGTGTGTGACTGTCTGCCTGGGATTGTGTGCGTGTGTGTGTGTGACTGTCTGTGACTGTGTGTATGTGTGACTGTCTGCCTGTGACAGTGTGTGGGACTGTGTGCATCTGACTGTGTCTGATGGTCTTCGCCCTTCAGTGAGACGGCAGCCGGCATATGGTGTCATCGCGGCCTCTGCGTCATTACAGGGCGTGTGAGGGACCTGTGCAGGAAGAGCACAGAGATCCCAGCTGCAACCACTGACCACCAGGGACTGAGGATCCACTCCAGCCCTTCTAGAGCAAGGTAGGGAGGCTGGGTGGACCTCTTATTTATTAAATGTGTGTATGTATGTAATGTTTGTGTGTGTATGTATGTGATTGTGTGTCTGTGATTGTATGTGTGTGGGTCTGTGATTGTGTTTGTGTATATCTGTGATTATGTGTGTGATTGTGTGTATCTCTGTGTATGTGTTTAGTAGATAGCGCCCTTATTTGGTGTCCTTAAATATTGCAATCTAATATAAGGATAACAAATAAGGGATTTATCTACTAAACAACGGAAAATAAGAAAAAGCGCTCTTTTAATTTTGATCCTTTAGCTGTTTGGTAGATAATTTCCTGAATTGGTGCCTGTATGCGAGATTTCCATATTTAAAGATACCAAATGAGGGTGCTGTTTAGCAGATAGTTCCCTTATTTGGCGTCCTTAAATATTTCAAGCCCACATAAGGATAGCAAATAGGGGATTTATCTGATAAACAAAGATCGAAGTTAAGAGGTGTTAGCCAGCCCACAACAAGAAATCTGGGTGGCTAATGTGAATTATATGCAAATGTGTTGTCAGATGCCAGCATGCAGAGCACAGTGTTTCTGCATGTGTGTATATGTATCTGCATGTGTGTATGTCCGTGTATGTGTATATGTGCAGACATCTCAAAATCTCGCCAACACTACAAACAAATACACTCATGCATTTCAACGTCAACACTACATACAAACCCCACCATTATATATAACCACATCACTGCATTCAAATACCACACAACACACAAATGCATGCTTGCATTCAAACACCAACACTATATACAAACACACCCCTACATTCACTCACACATACTCCATACAAAAACTTGCATACATTCACACACAAACACTGCTCAGTGCTAAATACATAAAAAATTGGTTGTTGTTTTACATTTAAAGTTGACGGGGGAGGGGGTTCCTACCCAGTATCTATTTGGGATAAATGGCAGGAGGAACGCTCAACATCTGAGGATGAGGATAGCTGACAAGGTTTGGAGGTGGTGGGCTCTCCCTTTGTACACAAATCATTCACAAAAGCTTCCCTTGATTTCTCCTGAACATCCACCTACGTCAGGTCCAAATGGCGACATCTGCTTAGATTCGATGGGGGAAACCTCTCTTCGACCCGCATTCAATTCGTCACCCTAAGTCACCCGAAACCATGATTGGACTCATAGATCCCTAGACCAGGAAGTGCATACAATATTCAGGCAGAATGCCCAGATCATCTAATCCTGACAAGTTCGCAATGACCGCAAAGTGCGACATAGGGACCTGCACATACTTTGCAAGATCGGAACCTGACCCTCACATGGGTATTGATCGCAGCCTGAGACTGGCTCAAATCAAGTTATTCGACTTTCTCGAAACCCTAGCGAATTTCCCGCTTCTAGCGCATGAAGCCCGTACTCAAAGCTGCCCTCTGGATCCGTCTTTATTAAGTCTGAGCTTTCCCTACTATAGGTCTACTAGACAATGCTAGGTATCAATATGCACTGAACGAAGATGGGTGGCATTCCTTCATATAGATGCCGAGATTGCAGACCCTGAATTAAGAATGGGGTCCCTTGGCCTTAGTGATGTACCGAACTGTTCGCCGGCGAATAGTTCCCGGCGAACATAGCGTGTTCGCGTTCGCCACGGCGGGCGAACACATGAGCGGTTCGATCTGCCCCCTATTCATCATCATTGAGTAAACTTTGACCCTGTGCCTCACGGTCAGCAGACACATTCCAGCAAATTAGCAGCAGACCCTCCCTTCCAGACCCTCCCACTTCCTGGACAGCATCCATTTAGATTCATTCTGAAGCTGCATTCTTAGATAGAGGAGGGAAAGTGTAGCTGCTGCTCATTTGATAGGGAAATTGATAGCTAGGCCAGGTTATTCAGTGTCCACTACAGTCCTGAAGGACTCATCTGATCTCTACTGTAAGGACAGCACCCCAAAAAGCCCTTTTTAGGACTAGAACTCAGTCTGATTTTTTTTTCTGTGTAATGTAATTGCAGTTGCCTGCCTGCCAGCTTCTGTGTCAGGCTCACAGTGGATAATGTGCCCACTTGCCCAGTGCCACCACTCATATCTGGTGTCACAATAGCTTAAGCTTGACATTTAAAAAGAAAAAATGGTTTTCACTGTAATAGATTGAATAGAAGTTAGTTGTCTGCCAGCTTTTGTGTCAGGCTCACAGTGGATACTGTGCCCACTTGCCCAGTGCCACCACTCATATCTGGTGTCATAATAGCTTAAGCTTGACATTTAAAAACAAAAAAAATGTTTTCACTGTAATAGACTGAATAGCAGTTAGTTGTCTGACAGCTTCTGTGTCAGGCTCACAGTGGATACTGTGCCCACTTGCCCAGTGCCACCACTCATATCTGGTGTCACAATAGCTTACGCTTGACATTTAAAAACAAAAAAATGTTTTCACTCTAATAGATTGAATAGCAGTTAGTTGTCTGCCAGCTTCTGTGTCAGGCTCACAGTGGATACTGTGCCCACTTGCCCAGTGCCACCACTCATATCTGGTGTCACAATAGCTTAAGCTTGACATTTAACATTTTTTTTTTTCACTGTAATAGATTGAATAGCAGTTAGTTGTCTGCAAGCGTCTGGGTGTCAGGCCTTCAGCGTGTACTCTGCCAACCTCTGCAAGTGCACTTTGCCACTCATATCTGGTGTGACTATAGCGTGCCTTTAAAAAGAAAAAAGTTTTTCACTGTAAGCTAATAGCAGTCAGTGTCCTTCAAGCTGGTGTGTCAGATCTTTAGCGTGTACCCTGCCATCCTCTGCCAGTCCACTTTGCCACTCATATCTGGTGTGACAATAGCGTGCCTTTAAAAAGATTTTTTTTTCCCACTGTAATAGATTGAATAGCAGTTAGTTGTCTGCCAGCTTCTGTGTCAGGCTCACAGTGGATACTGTGCCCATTTGCCCAGTGCCACCACTCATATCTGGTGTCACAATAGCTTAAGCTTATTCACTACAAGTGTGTAAAAATAATTTTGAGACCTGCGTGGGCATTTACTGAAGGGAATGCTATTAAGTTTCTCTAAGCTTTTATCCGTTCTCAGAGTTCTTATATTCTCTGTTTTTGTATCACTTAAAAGCAGATATTTTTCTCTACAAATTGACTGAGCTATTGTGAGAGAGACACATTGTATGCTTAACTGGTAGCCTCTGTCATTGGTTCTCTCTATGGGAGTCTGGTGAGCCATGCCACTCACATAGCAGCCTATATCACTGTGAAATGAATGAGAGCAGACATTTTTTTTTCTCTCTGCATTTACTTCTGCTGTGTGCACTGCTGTTTGGAATGGTTTTGCACAGTGTGCCTGCCTGAATTCCTGCCGCCAAGTACTCTTCTTCTTTGCTTTTATTCTAGGTTTAAATTGATTTAGTGGGTGAACATAATTCTTTAGCTCAGATTGGGGGCCACAGGGCCCTCGCTCAATAGAAGATCAAGGGCCTCCCTCCTGCTGCAAGGTCTTTGTGTGGCTCTCACATAGATATTATGTGCATGCTGCCCAGCACCCAGAATAGCTGTGTGAGAGCCACACAGTCATGACTCCCACACCGCAGCCTGCACGTCATGGTGTATTCTTTATGAAATGGTAGGGCTTTGTGAGGTAGTTTGAATTAGCAACCTGCCAAAATACTCCAAAATGGAGCATGGACCATCAACGCCATCTATGAAAATTAATACGTAAAAACCTAAAATTGTCTTGTCTCTTTTACAGCAGTGTAACTTCATAAAATAGTGTGTAAGTCATATATTGGGCATATTGTCTTACTTAGAAGATGTAACAGATAATAATTTGGGGGATTTTATTACAGTTGCACATATCAAATGTGCAAAATACCCAGCACAAATGCAACATGAAGGAAAAACAAACAAAAACAATTCTTATCACAAACTTTGACATAAAATAGTAAAAAAAAAAAAAAAAAGTGTCAAGTTAATGGTTATTTTAGCAGTAAAACTGCTATAATGCCCCAAAATCAGACATAGGGCCATCACATTCATCAATGAAAATTCTAACCTTAGGAACTGATTTAAGTTTGTTGTATTCAGAAGATGTTGCTGAACGCAATTTGGGGTTTTGTAATGGAAGAGCACATATCAGCTTTAGGAAATACACATTAAACAAACTTTGCTATATATCTGTATTTTAAAAGCAGAAAAAACACAATTTTACCAAAATATTTAGCAGAGATTGGTGGGGAAATGGCTACATAAAAGTGTCAAAATGCCCTTGGGTAAATAGCCTACAACGTCTACTTTATATAAATATATACTTTTGTGTGGCAATTTTGTTATCTGTGTTGGCTATTAAACTTACAAGACAAACATACCACCTTCTAAAATTGTTACACATTAAAATTTTGTTTTACTCCTTGTGTTTTGTGATGTTCAAAATAAACCGAAATCCTAGACATATTATGCACTCTGTAAATGAAGACACATAAATTAATTTATATTTAATTACTTTTCCTAAGCTGGACATATTATATGCACGTTATTACCAAAACTGTGAGAAAAAAAATCTGTATTTTTTTGCATTTATTTTATAATACATATATATGTAGATATTAAATCAAATTAAAGCCTATTTTGTCCTTTAAAAAACTATATATAATATGTGTTGGTGCAAAAAATACGAAAAATGCAGATTACGATTGAACACAAACAGCAAAAAAAATGCAAACATTGCTTGTGTGTTTAAAGGTATATTATTAGTTCTGATTTATCGAGTACATAATATGTCTAGGATTTCAGTTTATTTTGATTGTTACAGATCACAAAATACAAGGACTAAAATACATTTGTCTAGTAAGCTTAATAGCCATCACAGAAAACAAAATTGCCACACAAAAGTACATATTTATATTTACCAAAGGCTATTTTGACACTTTATGAAGCAATTTCACCACTAATCTCTTCTAAAACATTGTAACAAAATTGTGATTTCTGTGTATTTTGACATAGATCAATTATAAAAAAAAAATTAATGTGTATTTCGTAAAGCTGATGTGTTCTATTCCTGTACAAAACCCATATGGTGTTCAGCTACAACTGCTGAGTACAATAGCCCAATTTGTATGTCTGCCACTATCCTGTGAAGCTACTATGCCATAAAAGATACCAGGCTATTTCAGTTTCTATGGTTAGAATGTTCATAAATGGATCCAGCTAACTAAATAATCCATTCATTAGAACAAGTTAAATAAATGTAACTCTTGAGGGTTAATAAAAATTAAAAAAAAAATCAAAGTTAACCCCAGATGGTAATAAAAAGATCAGATTACAGTAAAATTCTGTCATCTTAATTCTGAAAAGTGATTAAAGGGCAGGGAAAGGGTTAAGTTTGCAAAATAATAGGGTAAAGAGTGTTCTGATACTTGTATGCTTTTTCCCCTTGCAGGGAGACAAAGTAACACACCAATCCATCTCTCTCCACTTTACACAGAGAGGCAGTTCAGATGATGTGATCACTATCACAGCGATCACATGGTCTGGGACATTGCGATTTGCTGCAGTTGGTCTGCCTTGGGCACAAAGACCTCCAAAAACAATATTAACCCCACAATTGATGCCATGGGCATTAATTTTAGAACATGACAGACATTTTCTGTCATGTATCCTTAAAGGTAGGACTCCCATGGTGGAAAATGTCCATCCTGCATCTAAAAGGGGATACAAAACGAGTTTTTTTTTTTTTTTTGTATCGCTGGAGTGGCCATTCAAAAGTAAGTTCACCTGCCACATCAAAACAAAACCTCTTAGTGAGTCCTACACTAACAATTCACCTTGCTTCTTTCAGCTAAAAGGGAACATTCAAGTGAGACAGAGAGGGGTATTTTTCTAAATGCCTACACACTTATTAAGCCTTAATGGTGAACACATGGGATGGGTGGCCACACAGTAACATTGATGTGTAATACAAAAGCAAATACAAACATAGCCCTGCATTCAGACTCCCACTACCCATATGCCACAGCAATGACTATAGAACACATCAGCCACAAAACATTCAATAAAAACCTAAGAAAAAAGTGCATAATCAATCCTAATTCCAAAGAACTTTCCCACGCTGTGTAAAATGACACAGATCACTGTGATTGGTTAGATTCCAAGCCCACCAATCAGAGTGCTCTTTGTCATTTTACAGAGCGTGGGAAAATTCCAAAGAACTTTCCCACGCTGTGTAAAATGACACAGAGCACTGTGATTGCATGGATTTCAATCAGAGTGTTCTTAGCCTAATTGCAGGGCGGGGCAAGGCTTTATAAGCCTTCCCCCACCCTGCAGAGCTCAGTCTGCGCGGAGCCCTCCATGGGTGAAGATGGATTAATTTTTTTAGCGTTTTTTTTTTTTTTCGTCTAGATTTTTTTGGGGCGCTCGGGTTTTTTATTTTATTTTAAGTTTGACGGGTATGATGGCTTTTTATTTGCCCTTTTTTGGGACTGAAAAATTAAGATTTTAGAAAAAAGACGCCGCCAAATGGTAAGTTTAATTTTTGTTTACAGGTTAGTTATTTTATCCCTCCCCTCATTATTTTTAGGGTGAGGGGGGTAGGTAAGGGCTAGTTTTATTTGGGTGGGGGGTGGTGACTAGAGGCTTGGGACCCCTTGTGACCTTGATTGGGGGGGATTTTTATTCAGGGCCCCCACCAACCGCTCAGGGGTGGGGGTGGGGGGAGGACAGTAGGTCCCCCCTTATTGTTTTTTAGGGCCCCCACCCACCGCTCAGGGGTGGGGGCCGGGGGGAGGACAGTAGGTCCCCCCCACCATTCTTATATAGGGCCCCCACCCACCGCTCAGGGGTGGGGGCCAGGGGGAGGACAGTAGGCCCCCCCCTTTATTGTTTTTAGGGCCCCCACCCTCCGCTTAGGGGTGGGGGCCGGGGGAGGACAGTAGGTCCCCCCTCCTTATTGTTATTTAGTAGGATATTTTTTAAACAGTGAGCAGCCACAGGTTGCTCACTGTTTAGTGGACATGCCCCTACTCACGGTATAGCGAGTAGGGGCATTCGGGAGATTTTAATCTCCATTGTGCTATTATGGGGGTCATATTGACCCCCATAGAGTGTGGGGGGGACCGCTTCTATCTTTACATATTACAAGGAGGGAGCTGTGTGCCGGTAGCTCCCTCCTTGTAACAAACTGAACGAACAAACGAACACTGATATTCGATGTTAGTTTGCTCGTCTGATTTTTCTATTCATTCGTCTGTCTCATGGATGAATGAATAGATGAAATTCCCGTTTGCTTGTCCAGGTGTTTCACTGGGCATGTGCGGGAATCTCACAGTCTGTCTAGTGTGGGCAGATGACGTGTACCCACACAAAGATGGCGGCGTCCTGAATATAGATCGGGGCAGAAAATAAAGATTAAAAAATGGGTATTATGGGGGCTTTGGGGCATTTGGGGGTAACTAGGGGGTCAGTTAGATGTAGTGGAGGCAGGAGGGGGGTTAAAAAAAAAATGAGATTAAGCCATGACAGTGCCGCTTTAAGGTAAATTACATGTTTGAAAGTGAAACATTTTTTTTTTTCATGCAAGCTCTGTCAATCATAGCCAGGGGAGGTGTGGCTAGGGCTGCATAAAGAGAAACAAAGTGATTTAACTCCTAAATGACAGTGAATTGAGCAGTTTAATTGCAGGGGAATGATCTTTACACTAAAACGGATTTATTTAGCTAAAGTAATTTAGGTGACTATAGTGTTCCTTTAACTTACCATAATATATGGTATTTTTCTTGCAATGTGACAAACACATGAACAAACATGCACAAGTTGGATACATTTAACTTATGCAGTAACAATGAAACAAGCACACAGAAGCTGGTTACACAAATCATAAACTTTAATAAGGTAAATAAAATCTATTGAACCAATTACATAGGTTTCTCCTGAACAGGCACTGAAAGCACATCTAATGAATACTACACAGTCAGTCACTTAATTAATCTATCAAACTGGCAGTCTTTTCAAAAGAAAGATAGACCAGCCTTGCTTTCTTTTGTAATGAGTTTAGCGAATGCTGTCTTAAAAGTATTAATTTTACTTTAGTAGTTTTATCCATTGCCGCACACTAAACGAGAGTGAAATTTCATCGCTCGCCAAGGTGAATTTGGATGTTGTACTTGGCACTCAGATTACATTTGTTAATAGCAGGTGCTATTGAAAGAATTCCACAACAAAGAACAGTTTTCTAATTATCCAGTGCATTCAAGTAGAATATTGCCACAATACTGGATAACACCTGTGCAGGGCTGACCAAGCACGTAGAAGGAACTAGAAGTACACATGTATAAGTGCGGGAGAGCTAAACACACCAAAGGTTAAATTTAACTCTTTCACTGCGAATTTCAAGTATTAGGCTACAGTAGCTAAACTTGAAGCATAGAGGACTTGGATAATTTTTCCAGTATGTCTATTTTGGCCTTATGTTTTCAATTCACCTTGAGTCCCACACAATTCTTAATCTTGTAAATAACCCTGCTAGGAAAGTGCTGATACTAGTAGGAAAAGAACAATGCTTATTAAGTAGCACATCCTCTGGATTAGCTAAGCATTTAGACTAAATGCTTAGCTTTAGCATGTTAGATCACCTCTAGTAGAGAGCAAGAGATAGAACTCATTGTCTACATCCCCATTATTCTCAGCCAATCACAAAATTTTACAAGAGATGCAGTGCATAGCAGTTTGGGTTGACAGTGATTTTTTATTTTCCACCACCCCATCTGCTGTAATCTACAACACCTGTTGAACTTGACTAAATGAGTATGGTATGAGATTCAGTCTTCAAAAAGCTAGAGTCGCTAAGAACATTGACTCTGTGGTACTCTAGCTGCTTTGGCACCCAATCTCCATCATACAAATGTACTAGATGTGCAAGATAAAAGCTGCAGGTTCTTTTTAATCCAAATTCTTTATGCTGATTATTAAGTCACAGCAACCCATTGTTCAGTGAACAATAAACCCCTATTATTTAAATTAAAAATCTATGATAGCCGAGTTTGCTTTATTATAAAATAACAGCTCCTATGCTCTGTTTAATCATTTTTAGACATTTAAAGGGTCATTTACTACAAATATGAAGTGGATTTCAAATGTAATATATGCATTTTATGCAGTTACTATGGCCTAGACAATGACATTTTTTTAAATTTCATTTTAAATTTTAACTTTAGTAATCTGCATTGTCTCTGTCTCAGCAAAAAAAAATCAACATTTTAGAATTAATAATGTAACTTTTACTCCCATCATTTTTTTATTAAGACTAATTATTATGAGCTTTTCATATCATGAAGTATGGATACATTTTAGTGTTCTTTTGCATGTTAACATCTTCACAGAAGCATTTTTTATCTCTTTGTTCCGCATGCTGTATATGAAAGGATTTAACGTGGGAGTCACTACTAAATAGAACACCGACAAGATGTGGTCCAAGTTCTCCGAGTTTGCTGATGGTGGCCTCATATACATACAGATGACAGTGCCATAAAACAAGAAAAGGACTGTGAGATGAGATGAGCAGGTCGAGAATGTTTTATTTCTTTTCTTTGTCGTGTTAATCTTTAGAATGTTAGATAATATTTTTCCATAGGACATTATGATAACTAAGAATGGACATAGGCCCAATGTAATAGCTTCAACGAATATCAAAGCTTGGAATCGCTCAGTCTCACCGCAAGAAATCTTCATAAGAACCTTGATGTCACAAAATAGCTGATTAATGGTGTTAGAGCCACAGAAGGATAGATATGATGAAAATATTGTGCCAAAGAGTGAATTTGAATAACCAGCAGCCCAACTGCTTGCTATAAGTATGATACAGTTTCTCTTCTTCATAAGCATGGTATAATGTAAAGGGTTACAGATAGCAACATAACGATCAAATGCCATTGCAGTTAGCAAGAAGATTTCTGTAGAAATCATGGATGAAAAGAAGAACAACTGAGCAAAGCAGGCAGTGAATGAAACTCTATTGTTGCCAGAGAGTAATATCTCCATTAGTTTTGGCAGTGTCACCGAGCTGTACAACGCATCAATGAATGACAAGTTGCACAGAAGAAAATACATGGGAATGTGTAAATGGTGATCAAAGTAGATCATAATAACTATTATCATGTTCCATAGAACACAGACCAAGTATAAAATCCCAAATAGGAAAAACAAAAGAATTTGCTTCCCACCGGTAGTTGAAAACACTACAATATAAAAGTCTGTATAAAATGTCTGGTTTTCCATGAGTATCATGTTTTGGTAGCTAAAACGCTAGTGAAAAAAATATATAAATGGTATCAAATATAATTTATTTTAGTATACAGGCATTCTGAGTTTATTTTTACTCGGTCATGTTAGCACACATATCCTAACTGTTTGTCAATTCGCAACAACTCATTTAATAGTTCAATACATTTATGCTTTTTAAGGCAGACTTTCCAAAAAAAAGTGTTATTACCTATTACTTTTCATATTACCACCAATAATATAACATCATGATCCAAAAGTATACAGCAAACTGTAGAATTTCTGGGCCAATCACCATCTCCTCATAGAGATGAATCAAATAATTGGGGAATTTTCAGCATTTTCATGTAGAGTGTGGAGATACTGAATGCACAGTGTGCAGCACTGGACAAGAAGGACCTTTAGTGGCCATCCGAGTGGCTACCACTAAAGGTGTTACTAGTCTGAAATGCATTTTCTCTGAAAAAGCCGTGTTTACAGTGCTAACACTGCCGGGACATGCTATAGACACCAGATCCACTACATGAAACTAGTGGTTCTGGTGACTATAGTGTCCCTTTAATATTGACATGCATTCATTGTATCTAAGGCAAAATCAGTTATGCAGTTCTAACAGTTTCACAAAAGTAAAACACAGATAAAATGTACTTACATTTCTGAAAATTGAAGCCTCAGCTAATGGATCAGGAAATATTGCTGACAGAGTTATTCATTGAGAATTATCAGGAATTTAAGGTTAATTCAAAAATAATTTCAAAAGCAAAGCCAAAGTAGCTGATTTGGAAGCATAATTGTCTTGGAAACTTTTTCAAATTCAGGTATTTTGGCCTTAAATCTTTTTTTGAATTCCTGACAATTCTCACTTTAGTAAATAACCCTGTGTCTTTATTGCATCTCCTGCAAATTGCAAGTTTTATTATGATATTTTCAGTATATATCATACTTTGAATCCCTAAATGTCACCACACTTATTATCTCAAGGGACATTAATGAATAATGTTGTTTTGCATGGGGATTTTTAATGGTTGCAGGAGCTGTCTTCATTGTGATGTTTTATACACTTAATTGTTTTGTGTGTTTTCAGGCATCAATTTAAAGGGACACTACACACCCCGAAAGCCCTTTAGCTTGCTGAAGTGCTTTGGGTATTAAGAGTGTGTCCTCTTTTTCCATTTTACAAAAAGTGCAGATTTTAATAGAAAATGTCATAAACAGTTTATTTATGAATACACTTTGTTACCCCCTGGCTGTCAGTCAGGCAACCAGTCTTCTTACTTCCTGCTTTGTTTAACTCAGTGGAGCTAAACTCAAGAGGCAGCTATTGCACACAGCTCCTGCCTTGCAAAGACATCTCATTGACGTGCATTGGGAAGCCTGTGAATGGACAGCCACAGAATGTCTGGGAGGGCTTGCAAAGGCTACAGACAAGAGATCTGTAGCTTGTGTAAGCTGCTTCTTAGATATAGCCCTAATGAAAAAAAGCATAATTAAATGCATGTTTATATTGGGGGTATATCTTATAAACAGTGATTTTTATTTCTTTCACAATTTGGCAGTGGAGTTTTCTTTTAATATTTTTTGGATATAGTCATCAACTGATTTAATATTTTTGGCTAAACTTTTAGAATGATTTATTATTTTGAAAAATATTTTAATAGTATGACAGCGTGCAAGGCATTGATATGGATGGAGTGTATATTTCTCAAAAATTATTGGAATATGTGAAATAATAGCTCCAGGAAAAAGGTCTGTTTTAGACAGAGCAATTTAATATGGGTTCCTGGGGTGGATCATTTGGAGTAAGGGGGGGGCAGTGCTCAACTCCACATTTTACATGCAGCACAACAGATGCGCAATCTAGTCCAGGAGTTCTGGATCACCCACCTGTTGGCAATGATCAGCACAAGACTGCTAGAGACGGACACGCAGTGTTTGAGACTGCATTTCTCACTACTCAAGAGTTTTCATGTTTTGAAGGAGAAAATAAACATTTATTTGAAAAAGGTCTGTGCTCAAATTTGTGTTTTGTAACGTTGGCAGTGGGAAGCCGCCCAACAGCAGTTAGTAAAAACTGTCGGTGCTCAGAAGAGCAAGGCTTTTCTTTTTGTTTGTTTTCTTTTTGTTTGCCAGACCTCTTAATAAAGAAATACTGCATCTGCTAAAGAAATATAATTTGTCTGGTGTTCCTATCATTAAGACAGTGTGGTTATATTGTCCCAGGTAACAATTGTTTGACTTTTTATATATATATATATATATATATATATATATATATATATATATATATATATATATATATATATATATTTATTTTTTTATCGATTATATATATATATATATTTTTGATATTTGAATATTTTGAAAAAAGCTTTTTAAAAGATTATCCAAAAATATTTATTAATTTCAAATGTTTACCCCAAAATGTTAAAAAGAGGCATTTATGATTTATAATAATATTATAAAATAAATAATAATAAAATATTTTAATAAAATACGTGGAAAATTCCTAATCCATGCTAAAACAGTAAATAAACAAGATAATTGCTATATTTCCTTTTTTCATAGTGCTGGGTGTAAGCTAAAAGGGCAGGCTCATTGTCTTCTCCTCACCTTAGGTTAGCATTAAAGTGGCACTGTCATAGCCTCATCAATTTTTCTTAACCTCCCTTTATTGTTGCCCTAGTCACCCCAAAATGCCCCTAGGAGTCCTATTTTCACTTTTTAATAATTTTTTACTCTTTTTATTTATTTCATGCCCAGACCTAGGTCCTATGCACCACCATCTTTGTGTGGGAAGATCTAGATAGAGCTGTGAAATTCCCGCGCATGCCTAGTTTAACACTTGGGCATTTGCTATTGTCCATGATTCGGACTGTAATTTTGGCTATTCATTCGTCAGAAAGACGAATGAATGAATAGAAATTTCAAACAAACAAATGAAGACTGAATTTCAGTCTTCACTCTTTCGTTTAGATTATTACAAGGAGGGAGCTACCAGCCAGTGCAATTTGGTTCGGTTCGGCACTTCTGAAATTCTGAACTTCGGCAATTCGGGATTTCAGCACTTGGTTTTGTTCGGCGATTCGGCACTTAGATTCGGTTCGGCACTTCCGGAATTCGGCACTTTGAGACTTTGGCACTTCGGGAATTCGGCACTTCGGGAATTCGGCACTTCGCCAATTCAGCACTTCAGCATTTCGGTTCGGTTCGGCACTTCATTCATTCGGCAATTCGGGAATTTGGGACTTTGGCAATTCCCTAACTCTACCCCTAACCCCTACCCTAACCCTACTAGGTAATTAGGGGGTAGGTAAATTTGGACCGAAACGAATTGCACATGTCTACCAGCCATGCCCTTTTGGTGGGCATTTATTTAAATAATGAACTGATGGGGAATAGTGTCCTTCCCCAACCCACACCCATGCCCCGTGAGTTGGGAATATTCAACTAAATGTGAGACCGCATTCTTTACCACCAAACCCCCATCCATGAGCGGGGCTTGGGGGCCATATTTTCTCCCCCCTCTAGTCCCCCTAAATGTCAAAACAGGGGTACCTGTTGCCTCCATTACCCTTGCCCACACCCATGAGCTGCGAGTGGGGGTGGAGAGACCTACTGCCTCCACCCAGTCCCCACCCATGAAGTATGGGTGGGGGTCCTAAGTGACAAAGGGTGGACCTACTGCCTTCCCCCCCAACCCCTACTGACAAGTGGCGTGTGGATGCCCCAAGTGACAAAAGGTGGGAGACCTACCGCATCCCAGCTCCAGCCTTACTCATGAGCGGCGAGTAGGGGCCCTAAGACCTTAAGTGACAAAAGGTGGGGGTGCCAAAAAAAATGCAAAAAAAAAAAATCCTGATGCCACAAACAATCCATTTTTACCCAGTGAGAACTCTGTACAGACTGAGCTCCACAGGGCAGGGAAAGGCTTATAAAGCCTTACTTTTCCCTGCAATTTGATTAAGAGCGCTCTGATTGGTTGGCTTAAGCCAACCGGAGTGCTCTGACAGGTAAATTTTTAGCCTTGCGCGGAGCCCTTGCTGGGTAAAGATGGATTTTTTTTTTGTCTTCAGTTCTTTTTTTATTTTCTTAATTCGATAGGATTTATGGATTTTTATTTGGCCTTTTTTGGTGCTAAAAAAATGGTAAGTATGGCTATTTTTTATTTACAGGTATTTATTTTGTTGCTCCCCACCTCACTATTCTTTTTTTATTTTTTTATTTATGTTTTATTGAAAATTTTACATTCATATCCATTGCAGAGTCATGATGTGGTTACAGTTACAGTGTGGTACACGGTTGCAATTGAACAAGAATTGAACAAGAAATCAATTAACATAGTTATATGTTCATCCGAAGTTGTTGTCTAGATATCATACAGTGGATACAGTGATGAGTGAACGTTGCGTTAAGATTTAAACAAGCAACATGTGTCAACACAATTAACATCTTGAACATTTAGGTCTGACGTGAAACAGCCCAAGGGACAATCACAATGGTAGTATTTAGGCTCCAGCCCCGAGGGGTTTGGGTGATCCCCCTGTCAGTCTGTAGGCATGAAGTAGCCGAATGTATCTCAAGTGAGAGGGAAATGTTTCTCTACCTGTGAGTAAATATTTGGCTTGAAGCAACCTCTCGTTTAGAGTGTTTTGGCTTTAATAAAGGTTGGGGGGACAACTGGCACACCGGGTGCAACTGTTAACTAGAGGTACTACAACTGCTATCCTTAGAGCCCATCAGGGACAGCCATAGAGCCAATGTTGCCTGGAATTTCCTGGTTTTGGTCGTGGAGTCTAATGACATACGTTCATACACATAAAACTGTTGAAGCTTGTCTTTAAGTTGGGTGAGGGATGCACACATCTAGGATTTCCAGTGTGTTACAATCAGATTGCGGGCTGCGAGTATGGTAAGGGCTATCATTTGGTGGCAGGAATGGTGGACATCGCTATCAAATAACAGTAGAAGACAAGTAGAGACAGTCATCAGGAACCCTTGTACTCCTAATTGCTCTAGTAATGCTTGGACTTCCGTCCATAGTGGACGTATCCCAGTGCAGGTCCACCACACGTGGAGTAAGGTCCCTTCCTCCCCCATGCATCTCCAACATGTCGTGGGCACCACTGGGTATATTTTTTTTAGTTTGTGGGGTGTCATATACCAGCGGTAGAGAAATGTTGTGTGCGCCTCTATATGGGTATAGCATTTAGTCCACTTTGAGAGGTGGTTAAGTGCCCAAAGGGACAAGGCCTTTGGTTTAGTCAGGGTGGCCAGACACCTCTGCAACATCAATCTCCACATTTACCAATGTACTACTCAATTAACATTCTATTGTCTCACAATATTATTATATATCTCTCTGTTGAAGGTCCTGGAATGTTTTCACTGTTCGTCCATCTAGTAAGTGGTATATCTGTGTGATACACAATTTTTTCCATCTGTCTAGGGAACCTACTGAGGATATGTTTTTAATCACCGTTATCGGTGCCTTAGGGTGAATTTTATCCCTGTAGCCCAGTTTGGTTAGAAAGTAATCCCGCATTCTTAAAGTTAGCCGTGTAGTGTGGGAGCAAATCCCGTTCTGGGTTGCAAAGGGATTTGGGGGTCCACATATAGTCAGTCATGGATTGATTCCTAAAGTAAGCCCCTTCCAGATCTATCCACTGTATCTGTCCACTTGGGTTTGTAAAGTAACGCTTGCGGCGAGTACGGAAGCCTGAAGATATAGTCTTATGTTTGGTAGGCCCCCCCCATAGCAGGAGATTTCTGCAATAGACCGAGTGATAATCTCGGTCTTTTACAGCTCCATATAAAGGAGCTGGAAACCGACTATAGGGCTTTACACCATGAGTTTGGGATTGTAACTGGTAACATGCAAAATACATAATAGGCGCGGAAGGGTCATCATTTTAAAGGCATTCATTTTACCCAGCCAGGAGAGATTTGCAGTTTTCCACTTTTGAGCATCGTTTTTGCACAGCTGCATTAAGGGAGTGTAATTATGTTTTGCCATGACCGCTAGGGAGGGGGTAATTTTGATTCCCAGATATGTATGGGAGAATGTCCTCCCTTACCTCGCTATTTTTTTGAGTGAGGGGGTAGGTAGGGTTTTATTTTATTGGGAGTGACTAGGGGCTTGGGGACTTGTAATCACTGTAGGGGGTTAACTAGGGGTTTGGGGACCCCTAGTCACAGTGGAGGGGTGACGAAGCTTGAGGATACCTAGTCACCTGGGGAGATATTTTAAAATGTTGCCCCATCCAATGTCAATGGGTGGGGGCTGGGGGGGAAGCAGTAGGTACCCCCTCTTTTGTCATTTCGACACCCCAACTGCCACTCATGGGTGGTGGCCAGAGGGGGACACTAGGTCCCCCATTTAGTTTAGGGCCTGGATGGGTGCTCGGGTGGGACACTATGTCCCCCAATTAATTATTGGAATAGGACCGATTTAGGACACTTTACTGAATTAGGGTGTGGAGTAGACTGCTCACTGTTTTGTAGACTTGCCGATATTTACAACATAAGGAGCAGGGGCAGACTTCTTTACTAATACTGAATAATTTTATTTTTCTACTTCTAATTCTACTAGGACACAAGAAGCTCTCTCAACAGCAATAAGTTGGCTCATTCATCTTGTCGTCTAATTTGACAGCTGTTTTGAAATGCCCTTTACATGTACAGTAAGTCAGCTGATGGCATTTTTTATGCCTCCCCCCATCTTTAATGACTAGTTTCAGCTTGCTCCTCATTTCTGGCACAAACACAGGGTGCTGCTGCTGAACCTTCTCTCTCCTCAAGGAACAGAAAAGCCTTGTGATGTGTGTGGAGATGATTGGTCATCCTTGCGCTTGTCAACTGTCACCAAACTTTTCTTATCACTCCCACCTCACACTATCAAAATGTTCCCACATGTTTCCATAGCAGGCTAAGGCTCGCAGCCGACAGGCAGGCACTCCCTCCCTTCTTTGCTTGCTTCTTCTACAGTGAAAAACAAGAACAAAATAAAACTGCAAATAAATAAAATATTAATACCTAAATAAAAATGTTGGAGAAAGGAGAGAACACATCTCCAGTGGTTAAAACTACTGAGATAAATAATACTGAGTTTATTTTTTTTTCCAACTATCTCAATTTCTCCCAGTAGTAAGACTGTATTCTGTTTTCTTGCAGTGTGCAAACCAATACAATGCTGCTAGTTTACTGCCTCACAGGGTAATTCACTAAATACCAGATTTTGTCTGGATCAACAAAATCTGGTGAACATGGCAGAATTCTGACCAGAATGACAATTGTCATGTTTACTAAAGTCAAATCTATTCAGAAATTTGTCAGCCCTACTGACTTAATGGGCTTAATTGCATATCTCTCTTCTAGGATCATCCCTACAGATTAGGTTTTCATGGCACACCTCAGAATGAAAGTCTGAACCCACCACAAATTGTGCAGAAAGGAAGGTTCCCTTATAGTTGAAATACTCTAGAAAAACAATATTATAGTACTATGTATCAAACAATAAATATTTTTTTTTCACTTATTATTGTTAGTAATAGCTGTAGTATTTTACAAATACTAACAACTTAGAGATGGACTGTATAAGACAAGATATAGACTGTACTATTGCCTATACATTTTATTGCATGTTTGGAAATTACAGAATTTGGGGTGGAGTACTATATTTTTGTTGTTGTTTTTCTTTTTTATCTGCTTGATATTAATTTCAGATCCATATCTTAATTTGAGATATTTTTTATTTGTTATTCTGACCAGTTTCTGGGTCACACTGAACTATGAAAACAATACTGCATTTCTAAGGTTAGGTAAAACATTATTATTTAGGTAGTATAGCATCATTACCATAATATTTGGATTAAAAGTCTTCTATTCAGAAGAAACTTTTCTTTTTTGGACATAAGCATTTATCATTGCTCTTTTTACTTCAACATTCTTAAAACTATAGATAAGAGGGTTCAGCAAGGGAGAAGCCACAGTATAAAAAATGGAAAAGAACTTGTCAATGCTCTCCAAGTCTAAGCCTATGCTGGGACGGAAGTAGATACAAAACACTGAGCCATAGAACAAGATAACTACAGTGAGGTGGGATCCGCATGTGGAGAAGGCTTTTGATCTACCTTCAGTTGACTTAATGTCTAAAATACTTGATATTATCGACACATATGACATCAGTATCACAAAGAAAGAAATTATTCCCATTACTAATGACAAAGAAAATACAACAGTTTTTCTGAGACTGGAGTTGACACATGTAAGTTTTAAAAGGGGAGGGATATCACAGTAGAAGTGGTTTATTTTATTTGTACCACATAGAGGGAAGTTAAAAATAGTGACTGTATGGGATACAGAAGCCAGTAAACTACTTAAATAGGCACCTGTTACCATCCACCAACAAGTAGCACTGTCCATAAGTTTATGATAGAAGAGAGGTCTGCATATTGCTACATAACGATCATACGCCATGGCTGTGACCAAAAAGCACTCTGAAGTAGCAAACATCGCAAATAAAGACATTTGCATAACACATTCGACAAAGGAAATTGAGTTTTGTTCCATCAAAAATCCTGAAAGCATTTTTGGTGTGATGGTCGAAGAATAACACATGTCAACAAAGGACAGGTTCCCCAAAAAAAAGTACATAGGTGTTTGTAGATTGTGATGCATTTTTATCAACAAAATCATACCAAAATTGCTCATAAATGAAAATATGTAGATAATTAGAAAAACCACAAAGAGAAAAACCCGAAGAACTTGATCATTGGTTAATCCTGTAAGAATAAATTGATCAAATTTGGTCTGATTCCAACTATCCATGGAATATCTGAAATAGAATCATAATTTTGTTAGTATAATAGAGTTACACACAGTCAAATAAACAAAGCAGTGTCACACATTATTTAATAGATGATATTTTGCATCATAGACATAACTTAGAATAAGAAATGGAGGATACCTTTTTAGATAACGGAAACTAAATTAACTGATGAATACTCTAGCAGTTGCACTGCCGAAGGCAACAGAAAATTGCATTAGACTTGTCATTAAAAGCAAAAAATTCAAGAAACCACTGTGGTACTCCACAGATGTGGCCAAAATAGTAAAAAACTAAAAGTGAGCATTTAGTAATTACAAAAAAAATAACAGAGTGAGAAAGACAAAATGATCTACAAGATTAGGAAGAAAGAGGCTAAGCAAGTTATAAGAGCTTCCAAATCACACTCAGTAGAGAAAATAACGTCAGTAAAAGAAGTGACAAAACATTTTTTAGATACATAAATGAGAAAAGGAAAATAAAACAAGGATTAGTTAGATTAAAAACAAAAGGAAGGTATGTAGAAGAGGATAAAGGTCTAGCTGACTGCCTCAATCAATGTTTTTTTTCAGTATTTACAGATGAAAATGAAGGAAAGGGACCTCAGTTAGGAAAAAGGACAAATGAGTAATTTATTACATGTGAGTTTACAGAGGAAGAGGTTCTATTTCAACTGTCAAAAGTAAAGACAAGTCAATGGGACCTTATGGAATACACCCAAAGTTCTTAAAAGAGCTTAGTGGTGTACTAGCAAAACCATTAACAGATTTATTTAAGCAATCATTGTTAACAGGAGTAGTCCCTGAAGATTGGAAGTTAGCGAATGTTGTGCCCATTCACAAGAAAGGTAGTAGGGAGGAGTCGGGCAACTATAGGCCAGTAAGCCTTACTTCAGTAGTGGGGAAAGTAATGGAAACCATGTTAAAGGATAGGATTGTTGAACATCTAAAAACACATGGATTTCAGGATCAGAGACAACATGGGTTTACTTCAGGGAGATCCTGCCAAACTAATCTTATTGATTTTTTGATTGGGAAACTAAAATCATAGACCAGGGTGGTGCAGTAGACATTGCTTACCTAGATTTCAGTAAGACTTTTGACACTGTTGCACATAGACGGCTTATCAATAAATTGCAATCTTTAAGTTTGGATTCCAATGTTGATGGGTAAGGCAGTGGCTGAGTCACAGGCAAGAGACGGTTGTAGTCAAAGGAGTATATTCGAAGCTTGGGCTTGTCACCAGTGGGGTACCTCATGGATCTGTACTTGGACCCATTCTCTTTAATAATTTTATTAGTGATATTGCAGAAGGTCTTGATGGTAAGGTATGTATTTTTGCTGATGATACTAAGATATGTAACAAGGTTGATATTCCAGGAGGGATAAGTTAGATAAACTTGAAAAAGGGTCAGAGTTGTGGCAACTGACATTTAATGTGGATACGTGCAAGATAATGCATCTTGGATGTAAAAACCCAAGGGCAGAGTATAGAATATTTGATAGAGTCCTAACCTCAACATCTGAGGAAAGGGATTTAGGGGTAATTATTTCTGATGACTTAAAGGTAGGCAGACAATGTAATAGAGCAGCAGGAAATGCTAGCAGAATGCTTGGTTGTATAGGGAGAGGCATTAGCAGTAGAATGAGGGAAGTGCTCATGCCATTGTACAGAACACTGGTGAGGCCTCACTTGGAGTATTGTACGCAGTATTGGAGACCGTATCTTCAGAAGTATATTGATACTTTAGAGAGAGTTCAGAGAAGGGCTACTAAACTGGTTCATGGATTGCAGGATAAAACTTACCAGGAAAGGTTAAAGGATCTTAACATGTGTAGCTTGGAGGAAAGACAAGGCAGGGAGGATATGATAGAAACATTTAAATACATAAAGGGAATCAACACAGTTAAGGATGAGACCATATTTAAAAGAAGAGAAACTACCACAACAAGAGGACATAGTCTTAAATTAGAGGGGCCAAGGTTTAAAAATATCAGGAAGTATTACTTTACTGAGAGAGTAGTGGATGCATGGAATAACACAGTAAAGGAGTTTAAGCATGCGTGGGATAGGCATAAGGCTATCCTAACTATAAGATAAGGTATTTGGAAAATTGGGCAGACTAGATGGGCCGGATGGTTCTTATCTGCCGTCACATTCTATGTTTCTATGTTTCTATGTTATAAAGTCAACAATGAACACCCCATCCTATTTTAGGGAAAACATTGGCATTTGGTAAAACCTAAACTGATGTACAGTTTGTCAGAAAGGACTTTCTTTTAAGTTCAATAACTACATGACAATGACTGCCAGACATAAATATGTATAGATTAAAAAAAAAAAAATATATATATATATATATATTATATATATATATATATATATATATATATATATATATATATATATATATATCTCAAACAAACAAAGAGATGCTATGAAGTTGGTAAGTTAAAAATTAGAAATGCATTATTTGAAATTAGTATGTAATTTAGGATATACGTATAAGGTTTTATTTGACATCAAATGATCATTAAATAACAAAAATTACTAGTTATCAACACATGATTACCATTAATATCTGACATTTTGTTGCCATTTACCGTTTAAAATAAATTATAAAGGGTTTTGAATTTGTTAATGTACAAATGAAAACATTCTCTTTAAATTGAATTGCGGATTAATAGGAACACTTATTTATGGAAAGTTTGTTTTATTTACAAATGCACATATTACTGAATTTGCTTTAGTTAATATTATATAGATTAATGGAAAGAAGATAAGCATATTAAGTACAAAGAAAAAAGTCCTGTGCTCAAACTCCCATTATTCGTGGGTGGCAGCAACGACCATAGTACACATCAGCCCAAATAAAAATAGTAAAAAACTAAAAAAAAACAAAAAAAAGTTACCTGCGCTCTTTCCACATCCCTATTTATTTTTAAACAAATGGAAGTTTTTAGTTACCTCCAATGGCCATGAGAGGGTATGCCCACCTGCCACGTCAAGGCAGACCTCTTAGGTGGGTCCTAACTCTAACCATTCACCTTGCTTCCTTGAGCTTCTGGCAAAGATGTCTCTAATGAGACAGAAATTGGTATTTTTTTTTAATATACATCCCTACTTGCTTATTAACCCTTAATAGTGAACACATGGGATGGGCAGCAGCATTGTAACCTAGCTGTGTGATACAAAAGTGATTACAAATACAAAGAAACAAGTCCTGCGCTCAAACTCCCATTACGCCTGGGTGGCAGCAATGACCATAGTACACATCAGCCCAAATACATATAGTAAAAACCAAAAGAAAAAAGTTACCTGCGCTCTTTCCACATCCCTATGTATTTTTAAACAAATGGAGTTTTTTTTGTTACCTCCAATGGCTGTGAGAGGATATGCCCACCTGCCACGTCAAGGCAGACCTCTTAGGTGGGTCCTAACTCTAACCGTTCACCTTGCTTCCTAACTCTAACCATTTACCTTGAGCGCAGGACTTGTTTCTTTGTATTTGTATTCACTTTTGTATCACACAGCTAAGTTATAATGCTGCTGCCCATCCTATGTGTTCCCTATTAAGGGTTAATATGCATGTAGGGATGTATATATAAAAAATACCCCTATCTGTCTCATTAGAGATATCTTTGCAAGAAGCTCAAGGAAGCAAGGTGAATGGTTAGAGTTAGGACCCACCTAAAAGGTCTGCCTTGACGTGGAAGGTGGGCATACCTCATGGCCATTGGAGGTAACTAAAAACCTCCATTTGTTTAAAAATACATAAGCATATTAAGTACTTATGATTGTTAATATCTTCAAAAGGAACAGAATACTAGTTAAAAATTTTTAAAAAAATACAAGAATAAAGTCAATTATATATTTGAGATTGATAACAGAGATCAGAAGTCTAGAGGTAATAAATATACCATTGCACATATATCTGTAAAATTGATAGTGATCATACTATCTATACTGCCTTGGTATTATAAGGGGAACTACATAAAAAATTAATTATTTTCAACTATCATAACTAATATTTCATTTATGTTCAATTATATCAAACCCAAAATAAAAAAATGTACTATAACTTCTTTGTCCCCTACAAAGCTGGGTTATTCCTTGAGCAATGGAAATAATAGTTGATTTACAGACAATTATAAAAATGTGTTCTTAATGTTTCCCCTTTCCATCTTACCTTCTTTTGGTTTTCTGTTTTAGCAGAACTCTTGTTTCTTGACGGTATTATATATATATATATATATAAAGCAAGCGTTTCAGGTAATTTTCTTTATATTAATGCTATATTGAACTCCTGGGATATAGGGTATTATCATAGGATTAGTTATCATTCACCACTGCTCAATACGCATTGCAATTAAAAATGTTTAACCCCATAGATTTTTACACCTAAAACTGTACAAAACAAACAATAACAATGTGCAGATCTTAAAGAGAGCATAATGTAGTTTCAGTATAACCTCCTTTAAATGTTTGTTGCATAATTCATGTAGAAAAGATAATGGATAACGCAATCACCAGTCCTTTGCAGTTTTACATTATGGGGTTGTTTCATAATGTGGGCATTTAAAGGGACACTATAGTCACCTGAACAACTTTAGCTTAATGAAGCAGTTTTGGTGTATAGAACATGCCCCTGCAGCCTCACTGCTCAATCATCTGCCATTTAGGAGTTATATCCCTTTGTTTATGAACCCTAGTCACACCTCCCTGCATGTGACTTGCACAGCCTTCCATAAACACAATTCCAAAAATTATTTTAAAAAAAATAAAAATGTAAAACCGTTTAATGCAGAATGGAAGACCAGCACTATTGAACTCCATACACTATAACCATTTCAAAGATATGAACCAGTTACAGTGCTCACATTGTCCTTTTAAGGAAATTGTGTGATTAAGAGGACCATTAAGGTCTATTCCTTAATATTTTTCTTGCATCCAACTAGCTACTAACTAAATCAGAACTGTTAGAATTTAAGGGGGGCTAGGGGGGGCGAGGGGAAATGGCGGGGGAGGGGCGGAGGAGATGCCATAGCATGTCCAGGGCCGGCCTTAGGGGTGTGCAAGCTGTGCGGCCGCACAGGGCGCCATGTAGCAGGGGGCGCCGTGCGGCCGCACAGCCGGACGGGATTTAAAAAAAAAAAAAATAATAATTTTTTTTTTTCAAATTTGCAGCGGGGGCGGAGCTAAAAGCACCAGAAAACTGCTGCAAGGGAAGCAGGAAGGAGTCCCTGCTTCCCCACCAAACAGTCACCAGGAGCTGCACTGCCTCCACAATGAACTCCACAGGTAACTGTGGGATTGTCAGGTGAGTGTGACTCTCTGCCTGTGTGTATTACTGTCTGTGTGTGTATGACTGTCTGCCTCTGTGTGTCTGTGTGTATGACTGTCTGCCTGTGTGTGTGTGTGTGTGTGTGTATGACTGTCTGCCTGTGTGTGTGTGTGTGTGTGTATGACTGTCTGCCTGTGTGTGTGTGTGTATGACTGTCTGCCTGTGTGTGTGTGTATGACTGTCTGCCTGTGTGTGTCTGTGTGTGTGTATGACTGCCACTGTGTGTCCGTGTGTATTACTGTCTGCCTCTGTGTGTGTGTCTGTGTGTATTACTGTCTGCCTCTGTGTGTGTGATTGTGTGTATGACTGCTTCTGTGTGTATGACTGCTTCTGTGTGTATGACTGCTTCTGTGTGTATGACTGCTTCTGTGTGTATGACTGCTTCTGTGTGTATGGCTGTCTGCCTATGTGTGTATGGCTGTCTGCCTGTGTGTGTCTGTGTGTATGACTGTCTGCGTGTTTGTCTGTGTGTATGACTGACTGTCTTCCTGTGTGTGTGTATGGCCGTCTGACTCTGTGTGTGTGTGTGTGTGTGTGTGTGTCACATACAACCAATACACGCATATCACACACTGTTAATATACCCATTACAAATATCACACATAGCATACATATCACACACACCGTCATCACACCTACTATCACATACACAGACAACACAAACATTACAGCATACATGGATGACGGGGGGGGGGGGGTGCTGTGAAGATTTTTCGCACAGGGCGTCTAAATGCCTAAGGCCGGCCCTGAGCATGTCAACCCTTCCTTATTTATGTATTAATTAGAGTCCCTACTCACTGCTAATGTGTGGGGGAACTCTACTCCACCCACCTTTAATATTATAATAAGGCCCCCACCTGCTGCCATTTAGTATTCTCTTATCATATTATTCATGATATATATTTATTTTTATTTATTTTTTATGTCCATTAACAGATTTAAAAGATTTTTTTAAATTAAAAAATGGTCAATGGTTCTAGTAACCGGTCATGCACTTCATTAATCAAACTTCTGTATCAGAATAGAACTGCATTTTATCCAGGTTTAATAAACCAGGACTTTCTTTTATTCCAAATTAAAATTGCAGCCAAATTGAAGCATGTTTTAATATGGTGCAGAAAGATCTAGAACAACTGTATTCCTTTTTTTTTTTTTTTTTAACAGTCTCCAAAAATTTATTCTAACTTAAGCAATAAGGAGGCTATTATCTACCTATTTAAAAATAGAGAAAACAAGTGATATAGTCATACAAAATGCTGTCATAAAGTTCCCACTTTTGATTTCTTACCAAAGATTTACAAATCAGCTAAAAAATATTGAGTAGACCCATAATAAGTGGGATCGATACATTAACTTTTATTAATCTTTATACTTTCTGAAATTGACTTAATTTTACAGAAATATGCACAAGGGGAAGAATGATATCTTCTTAACACTAAACACTTGATACGGGAAAGTGACTCTACAGAATGGAATGAGGACATTGGATGTGCCTCATATGACCTAGAGTTGAAGCGGTCCAAGATACTTTAAAAATAAATAAATATAGAGAGTCAGGTTTTGGTGTGTTTATTTTAGAGTAAATTGAATTCATTTTAACTCATAATGAATATTTTGGCTTATCTGAGATTGTTTTCTACAGATAAACAATATGTTCATGGGCAACAAGTTTGTGTTTATGTAAATATTTTTATGGATTAAGGGGAAAGACAATTTGTCTAAACAATAACCATTTTGACACAAACTTAGTGCTCTGGAGATGGGGCATTAATGGTATTTAGTTATCGGGCCTCAATATTATATATATATATATATATATATATATATATATATATATATATATATATACTTTTCAAATGATCACTATCTTTTGGAAAAAAAAAGGGATATGAATGCTCCTTTATTATTGGCAAGTTATGGTTTCTTTAATAACAACTTACACAACATGTTTCTGTGCTTTACCATTGAGAGGCTAATCTATAAGTTTTCAGCATATTTTATATTATTAGAGTAGGCACCTGCCGAGAGGCTTCTGACTATCAATGGGGTGCCTATTTTCAGTATTTATAATGCATATTCTGAGTTTAAATAGGCTGTGGGGAGAGATAAGTACAAGGAGCCTTGACCAGTGTCCTCTGTAGTCCAGACAGCTTTAATAGACAAGCTGCAGGTGGGTGTAAGACTCAGCTTTGTCCCAGCTTCTAGAGCAGGGGTCGGCAACCTCTGGCACGCGGGGTGCATTTGAGCGGCACGCGAGGCTGCCGCCCGCTCTACACTGGGGGAAAGCAGAGAGGAACTTGCGCGGCGGCAGAACTTCCAGCATCGGAAGAACTTGCGAACGGAAATGCTTGCTTAAGTTAGATTGCAAGGTCTTGGAGCCATTCCTGCAGTGTGAGAGACTAGGAGAGATCAGATATGAAGTGTGACCAGTAGGCTCAGCAACAATGTGTCACATCACACTCCACCATCCACACACACAAAACCACACTCAGCTGCCCTGCCACATCACCAAAACCTTAACACAAATCACACTCAGCCAACCATACACACAACAGCTACCCCCACGACACATACATCACAATCAGCCACAGAATACACAAACAGTAGTAGAACACTGATGCAATCTGAACCACATAACTGAGTTTTATTGCTATGGAGCTCTGTGATAAAATTATGCACTCACTTTGATTTAATGGGGGCCCAAGAGCTGGCCGGCTGTGGGCCCCAAGGGGCAGGCAGCCAATTGCTTTCCGGGCAAGCGCCGTTTAGTTATGCCGGCATCACTAAGCTTAATGGTGCACGAGGGAGCTAAGCAAGATGATCACAGTTACCTCACTGCCTACTTTGCGAGTCTGCCTGCCTTCCTGCATGCCTGCTCGCAAACTCATCTGCCTGCCCGCCCAGCAGCCCCACTGGACCCCAGGTGAATAATCCTTACTGTTGGGAGAGCTGGGTGGATTAAAATAAAATAAAAAATAACAATAATTTGTGAGTGTTTGGGGAAAATGTGTGTGTTTGTTAGTGAATGAGTGTGTTTGTGTGTCTGTCAGCAAATGTGTGTGTGTGTTTCTCAGTGTCTGTCTCTGAGTGAATGTGTGTGTGTGTGTCTGTCAGTGAGTTTGTGTCTGTCTGTCAGTAAATGTTTGTGTGTGTATCTGTGAATGTGTATGTCAGTGTCTGTCGTCAGTGAATGTGGGTGAGTGTCTGTCTGTGAGTGTCTGTGTGTCTGTCAGTGAATGTGTGTGTCTGAGTGAGTGTGCTTGTGTGTCATTGCATGTGCGCACCTGTCAGTGCGTTTGTGCGCCTGTCAGTGTCTGTCTGAGTGTGTTAGTATGAGTGATTGTGTGTGTCGGATTGTGTCAAATCAGTGAGAGTGTGTGTGTGTATGTCAGTGTATCTGAGAGTGTGTGCTTGTCCGTGAGTGGGTGTGTCAGTGTGTGTCTGTCAGTCAAAATGCGTGTTAGTCTTTAACAGGAAGAGGTGTCACCTTGGCAGGAAGGGGTGGGACAAATTTAAATTAGGGGTTCCGGAGTTCCTCATGCCTAGGGCAAATCCAAAATACACCACTGGATACATTAAATATGCTCCGTACATAGTTTGAGACCTGTGATAAACTTAAATGCTGTAAATTTCTATGCAGGTTCACACCATAACATAGTTAGCGGCAGTGAGAGGCTGAGCATGTAAACTGAGCACTCTCAGTCAATCACTGTACTAATCTCTGGTATGGCGTGAGATGGAAGCATAGTTCTGTCTCCTCTGCATCATCATTGGAGGCCGGGTTCCTGGGGACCAACCTGCTCTGCTAAATGGTGAGAAAACCATTTAGTAGTGACGAGGATCCTGGCACCCACAGACTCCAGGCAACATAACCACTTAGCTACATAGAAATGTTATGGTTGTTTTTGGGGACCCTGCTGGGCCCTGCCACATTCTAAATTGATATTGCAGTAGCCCTAAATTGGGTTTACCCTCCTACTGGCGACAAGTGGTGATTGTGGCTGACACGGTCCTGAAGTGGGCTTCGAAGATATTGCGGCCTGGTGTGCACCAGGGAAGGGAGAGGCAACCGATCTCCCGCCTTGAGCAGCCTGTGCTGAGCCCTGGCTCTACCTCTCCCCTTTGGTCTGGTGGGGGTAATCCCGTTCCGTTCCCAGGAGATTTTTCAGGGAACTGAGAGCACATGACACCACCGCAAAGCCGACACCACAAGGCAAGTAAAATGACAGCCACAGTGTGCGCTTCTGACCCAGACAGTGGGGAATGGGATGTGTAGGATCGGCCGAAAATGCCTTTTGGGAGAAGCTGGCAGCTTGCATAGAACCAGTGGCCCCAGCAGCAATCACACACTCACATAAGGGTCTCTCACTCAGGAAGATGCAAAAGAAAGAAGAGAAAAGGCAGTGTTTACATTGCTGCCTAGTAACATCTCTAGTGGCAGTCACTCAAACGGCAACTAAAGTGTCTCCTATCTGCATGGAGGCATCTCTATGAGGAGATGCTGATTGGTACAGCATTTTACCACGCATGCTCAATAGCTCCCAATGCTTTCCTAGAGGAAAGCATTGGATTGTCTGAAATCATCAAGATTGATAATCTCAGCTATGGAGACAGGCACGGCGTTGGGAAAAAAGGTGAGTAAAAACACCATTCCCAAGCAATCGGAAGGGGGGCTGGTGACCTAAACACGCACACTCACTAACAGGCACCTGGACTGATACATACATACATACACACACACACACACACTCACTCACTCACTCACTCACTGACTGACCCACACACTCACTCACTGACTGACCCACACACTCACTGACAGACAGACTCACTGACAGACAGACAGACTCACACACTCACTGACAGACACACACACTCACTGACTGACAGACAGACACCCACACAAAGATTTCTAGGTACACGCAGTCAAACACACAGAGACATACACACAATGTCACAGATACCCACATCATTTTTTAAAAAAAAATACATATTTCTAGTCACCCTCCTGTTTCCTACCTTTTGAATTCAGGAGGGTGGCTTCCCTGGGGTCTAGTAGGACTGTGCAGCAGGTGGTTGCAATAGGGCTAGCTGCGGCTGATAGGAGTGGGCTGCCGCTCTGTTCAGACTCCCCCCCTCCTGTATCTCTGTTCACCAGGAGGAAGTGAACTTTAATTACTTTCTCCTTGCTCTGAGGCCGCGCAGGGGAAGGGATGGGCAGCGGGCTCTCCAGAATGGGAGTGGATTGGAGGCGTGCTCTACGGTACAGGGGCGAGCCGGAGGCGTGCTCTGGAGTATAGAGGCGGGCTGGGGGCGTGCTCAGTGGAATAGGGTTGGGCAGCAAGCAGAGCAGATTTTACCAGGTGTCCTGCCAGCTTGTGGTTCCCCTGCGTGGCCTCAGCGCCGGAAGGAAGTATTTACAGTTCCCTTCACTTCCTCCCGGCGCACGGGTGGACAGAGAGCTTGCACGGCATTGCAGGACAGAAGGAGGAGGGCAAGGACTGATGAATCCCAGACGCCAGGGCAAAATTCTTAGTCACCATGGCGAGCTGGCGCCTGGGAACCCTGGCTTAAAGAAAATTGCATTTGCTTTGCTTTCAACCTTTGGGTCAACATACATCTGTGAGCAAATATTTTCCCACATCAAGATAATTTTGAATCCGCATTGAAGATATCTCACAACTGCTCATTCAGAAATCTATGTGAAACTTAAAGTTACACAGTATGCTCCTGACATAGAGGAACTAAGCAAGGGCAGGGATCTCACTAAGTTTGTTCTGTAAAAAAATGTAAACATTTTGTTGTTGTATGTTCTTTGTTATTACTTTTTTAAATATTCTCAACAAGTTTACACGTAATTAGAAATTATATTAAAAAGAAAAAGATAAATGAATACGATTATTTTTTGTTAAAACTGACCTTTATTTGATGTTATCATTAATAAAACATTTACCATTCTTAACCATGCATTCCTCTGACTATATTGCCGGCACACCAAGGGACATCAAAGTTTTACTTCGGCACATCACTACCAAAAGGTTGCCTACCCCTGTCCTAGAGTGTCTAACTGGACAGGAAGTGGAAGGTATCACCATCTGCAAACAAATAGCCTCTCACACAGGAAATGCTTTGTAGTAGGAGCAAGGGAAATGTTCTCTGATGCACACTATACAACAGTCTGGACTACAGAAGACATAGGAGGGTGAGTACTTTCTGGATAACCCTATTAACCCTATTAAAAACTCAATTTGACCCAACTCTAGCTCTTATTCCAATAATCCTTAACAGCCCTTTTATACCTTTTACCCCTCTCTATCTATTAAACGTTTAACACTAAACACCCTGTGTAATCTAAAGAAAATATATAAATTAGTGAGAGCACACTAAACAAAACAAATATTATCACATACAAAGCAAGGAATAATCCCGTAACAAAAGAAGGAACAGGACAACCATTAGGTAATAAAGTTTAAACATGTGAAACACAGTTAATAATCAGTCTCACTCACATGCTGCTGAGCCACTTAAATAAGCTGTCTCAGACTAAGGACCTTGAATGGAAATGTAAAGGTGATCTCAGGATTGGTTATTGAAGCTTCCTTGTTGTTCTTTTGGTCATATTGTATTTATTGTTGCTTTTGTCCTGTGTAGTCGAACTCTAAAATTAACCCCTCTCTAACCTTAAACCCCATTTACCCTAACTACTCCTAACATTATCTTTAACTCTGCATGCATTTACACACCTGCATACACTCACTATACTCATGGATTCAAATACAATACATTACAAGTAGGAATATGGACATACATTTGTTTATACAAATGCAGTTGTCAAATGTGAATTTTTTTTTAGATAATTGCAATGTTCTGTTAATAAATTAATTATACTTTATCTGCCTTAACTTGGTGTTGTGGAGCAGGAGGTGTCTTAGAAGTTTTGGTCTACATGTGCCTGACATGGCCCTTTTGGTTAGTTAGTAAAAATAGTAAAAGCTACAAATTTAATTTTTTTTTTTTAGATCAGCATATACATTTTTAAAAAAAAATATATTATAAATCAAATTATTTATCCACAGAATTAACTATAATTGCATATATGATGTTTTATTGGTAAATCATTTAAAATGTTTTTCCAAAAGATTATGATCATCTGAAAAGCTTATCCAAAAAAATGTAATCGAGGCCAGCATTGCAAAATGAGTCCTAAGTACTGAAGTATATGTTGGTAGCATAAACATGCTATTAATAATAAATAAAAAACCTAAGAATAGTGTCCCAGATTATTTACCAGAACACTTTAATCAGACCGTCTATACTTTTTAATGATTTTTTAAAAATGTTTTTCAGAATATTATATAGTTTGAAGTTTATTCAAAAATATGAAACAGAGGCCTTTGAAAAAGTAAAATTGCCAAACTACAGTACTTAGATTATTCATTATATATAGTTTTGTGCATTCGAATTTAGGTTTCTTAATACATGTACAGTAATTTCATAAGAAGTTTAATAGTAAAATATATAGTTAATTTAATTTGTAAGCTAGAAGGCTACTTGCATCACTTAATTGCCACACATTGCTCAATTAGGCTGATGATTTGATTAGAGAAATGTATTCCCCAATCACCGCTACTGAAATGAATCAATGTTAGCTTGTTGTTAAAACACTCAATGCAGCACTGTTTGTGTTACAGAGATCATTATAACATTTTACATTACCCTAGGGCTTGATGTTATTTTACTGATAAATTGTATTTCATATAGCCTGTTAAAACCTCTTTATTTCGCTCAAGGGAGTTTTTCTCTCTTGACAAAAAAATTATTAGTTGTCAATAATAAAGTTCCCTCTGCAAAAAGATGTATTCAATTCTAAATTTTAAACAGTACAAAAAAGTATGTACAATCTAACTATGTTCTTTTGGTCACCCTTTATAGTTATGTAAGGCTGTTGAGGTGGATGACTCATACCATTGATTCAATATGCAATCCTTACAAGGGATGGGCAATGATTAGGGATGTGCATGGGAAAAAAAATTGGTTTGGTTCGGAAATTCAGGTAAGTAAAGAAATGTATCTGCTTCGGCAATTAGGACCAATGGCATTTGTTTCAATTTGTCCCTTTGGCAATTCGACACTTCGGCAATTCGGCACTTTGGCAATTCGGCATTTCTTGGACATGTCTAGTTTGCAGCAAGGTATGAGATGTACAGATTGTGAAAAGGGACATATATAACTAATAAAGGGAAGCTAGATGATCATCCAAAATATGGTAGAGTAAGGACATATGAGGGGATAACCCTTGGTTGGATAATTAGATACCGAAGGAGAGCCCTAATCGAGTGTCTAATAGTGCTAGAGATACAACTGTAGTAGAGAATCAGAACCGGTAGAGGAAAACACTGTAGCCTAACTGTTGATACAAGTAATGTTGCAATAAATAGTATCTCATATGGATCTCTCAACAAAGTGTACAATTGGCTTTGTATCAAATGCAAGCATAGGCAAAATGATTTACCCAGATGAAAAAGCCAGAAAAATTATTATGGCGGCACGATCAGGTAAGTATAAAGGGGAAATATCCTAAACAATCAGGTATAGTGATATGAAAAAGGAATAAAGAAAAAGAGCTGCGCCAAGGAGAATCAATGAAAAAATAACGATAAGTCCAAATAAAAAAAGAGTCTTATCTACGAATGCTCTTATGGAGGATGCGAAGTCTGTAGATGCTTGGTCAGGGAAAAATATATCCTCGCTGTTCACCTTCTTGTAACTTCACTCGTATGCAAAAGATAAAACAAATAGAGAACAGGATAGTGCAATACGTCTGATAGTAAAATAGATAAAATGTATAAAGCTGGTATAAAACTCACATTTATAAGAGCTATAACTCACTCTAGTGTGGAAGGCGTACAGCGGTACAATCCCCGATTATGAGATATAGGGAAAATTTCCTCCGTCAGTGATGTGTTCCACGCTCAAAGATAAAAGAGAGACAACCAATAGTGCTGACTGGATAAACTAATGAATATAAAATATGTATAAAATGGTACTCACAAGAGAGGAGCAAACCGACTGCTCCTTGGAAATAGTGCTGGTGGTATTATCCCCACCTCGGATTACTTGGAGTCCAGGGTAATAAAAATGCCAGGTAAAAAACAGGATACAGGGGCGTGGCTTGGTGCCGAACAAGAATGGCGGCATAATCCCCGCGCTCCGAGCCCTGCCGATACCAGCTGCTCACACTAGCACACACAGAGACCTAATGGCGAGGCACCATGACCCCTACCACACCGAGGACGCAAGGTGAGGGTCCGTCCTCCTCCATCCGCAATTACCTGCACACGCCGGGGATCCTCGCCTCACACCACGAGGCATCCAACATGGCGCCCTCCTCACCGGGCTCCACTGTCTAGGAAGACAGCCTGCTCACTGCCGCCGGCTCCCGAGATCAGGGGACTCCCACGCCAGACTGGTATGCCCTATTCACCTCCCTGCCAAAAAAAGAGGACCTCCAATCCGCAGTGCAGGAGGTTAAAGCAACCCTGAGAACGGAAATTGCTTCCCTGCGCACCTCTCTGCAAGATTTGGAGGGAAGAGTGACAGCGCTGGAAAATGCTGGCCCCACAGAGCAGGTACACCACCCCAACCCCACCTATGACAGGCAGCTCACTGACCTGCGGCTCCATGTAGAAGATCTAGATAACAGGAGCCGTAGGAACAATATTAGAATCAGAGGGCTCCGCGAACCCATAGGCCCAGAACACCTAAGGGAGACATTGATCCCACTGTTTAACCTCATACTGCACAGACCCCCAGAAGCACGTCTATACATTGATAGGGCGCACCGTGCCCTCCGCCCAAAGCCACCTCCATCTGCCCCGCCGCGATGTAATTTGCTACATACAAGACACTCAGCTAAAAGAAGATATCATGAAGGAAGCAAGGGCGGAAAGGTCTTGGCGGTACAAGGGCCAAACGGTGGAGTTGTACAACGACCTCTCCCACCTCACCCTACAAACTCGCAGACCCCTCCGCCCGATCACCACACTGCTCCACGACCACAAGATAAGGTACCGATGGCACTTCCCGTTTGCGCTCACGGCACGCAAGGACAACACGGAAGCCACAATCCGGCTCCCAGCGGACGTTCCCATTTTCCTGGACACCTTGGGACTCCCGGCCACCACGGTAAGGGACTGGACTGACTGCCCCCTCAATGAAAGCTACCTGGGCAGACCGGTGGCCCGCACGTTGGAAGCGGAAGGGCCGGTCGGGGATACAATACCACCCCACCAGGGCGCCCATGAAGAGTAATGCACGGAGCCCCAGTGGCGGGCGCACCAGTTGAGAAACACCAGAACTGCCCCGCGAACCATACAGCGCACCTTACCCCTTGGAAATGGACATACAAGGACAGCCACGACCTACACGGAACAGGACAAGGCTACGCCGAACCTACCACGGATCATCTCCTAACTTTCCCCTTCCTCTGTTCACATGGCAGCCCCGACAGCGAGAAAGCCACCTGTGCTTATACGGCCTCCTTACACTAAGCAGAGACTCTGGATGTCTAGCAATTGGGACTATGGGGTCCTTACCCTGCTCTGTTTTTCCTTTTTTTTTTTCTTTTTTTTCTCTCTCTCCTTCCCCCTACCAGCCAGATGCCGGAGCTGAAGGGGCTCTTTACGGGACTTGTAGAACTGCCGCAAAGCAACGCAGACCCACATGGACGTGGTATCGTATCACTGCAATGCTCTGTAGACTATTCTCCCTGCACTGGGGGGGGGGGGGAGGGCGAGGGGGGAGGGGGGCTGAGGAATGTAATGCCGGACAGGGAATGCTGACTGCAACCCCACAAATCACGGAGACCCGCACACTGGGACCACTGACGGGCACTCACACCACACCGCCAGACGGAGTTCACAAAGACCATGACAGCATCCCCACGACTCTAGGACGACTCCGACCCTCTGACACTTAGACTACCGACAGACAAACCCCCCCCCCCGCAGGGGTCCCCACGGCACTCAACGGACTGGACATACCAGCACTCGAAGCCAACGGACGGACCTCCCTGACCTAACCCTGACCCCGTACCCACGGGCTCACCCCCCGAGCTGCCGCCAGTCCTCAGAGGGGGACACCAGGAGCCCGAACCCACTACTGATCCCAGCCCAACGAGACCTCGCTACGGGAAGGGGACGTATGACAACGGGGCCAAGACTGGTGCCCACCGCCACGGGTCTCCGCCACGAAAAGCTTGTAAGGTCGAGACCTAGATCAGGGTTAATGGTTAAGAAATGTTAAAGTTAATACGGATCATTACCTCCAACTGTTTAAACTGACAATGCCTAGATAACAGGTAACTGATTGTACATAGTTCAAGATGTCAAGGTTTGCAGAACCGAAAGTTTACCATAATATGTCTAGCTAAGAGGTTACTAGCCATTATATGTAACGGTTGCCATGGATCACTAGTGCTAACGGCTTCTACCGACGAAGCCTATACAAACGATAGCCGATTGCCAAACGATACAGCAGACACAGGCCTGCTCGACCAAACGCCCTCAGTGCTGAGGCCTAGATAACTGGTCACTAATCGCTAATTGCTAAGTTTCCGCGGACATCTACCGCTCACCAATTAGACTGACAAAGCCTAGACTCATGGCAACCGACTACTACAGACTCAGGCTGAAAAGGGTTTGCACAACTAAACGTCCAACCCACTTGCCCCCATAACCTCTTCCCCTGACCCTTCCCCACAACCCCGACCCACTACTGATCCCAGCCCAACGAGACCTCGCTACGGGAAGGGGACGTACGACAACGGGGCCAAGACTGGTGCCCACCGCCACGGGTCTCTGCCACGAAACGCTTGTAAGGTCGAGACCTAGATACAGGGTTAATGGTTAAGAAATGTTAAAGTTAATACGGATCATTACCTCCAACTGTTTAAACTGACAATGCCTAGATAATAGGTAACTGATTGTACATAGTTCAAGATGTCACGGTTTGCAGAACCGAAAGTTTACCATAATATGTCTAGCTAAGAGGTTACTAGCCATTATATATAACGGTTGCCATGGATCACTAGTGCTAACGGCTTCTACCGACGAAGCCTAGACAAACGATAGCCGATTGCCAAACGATACAGCAGACACAGGCCTGCTCGACCAAACGCCCTCAGTGCTGAGGCCTAGATAACTGGTCACTAATTGCTAATTGCCAAGTTTCCGCGGACATCTACCGCTCACCAATTAGACTGACAAAGCCTAGACTCATGGCAACCGACTACTACAGACTCAGGCTGAAAAGGGTTTGCACAACTAAACGCAGGGCTGGTGCAAGGATTTTTGCCGCCCTAGGCAAAAAAAAAATTGCCCCCCCCCCCCATGTGTCCTGCCCACCATGTGACATCACAATGCCCCGCCCATATGCTCTGCCATATGGGCCAACGTCAGTCTTCACAAAGTGTCTTTTATCTAAAAAGACTGTGTTTACATTAAAAAGCCTACACAGGCTATAGACACCAGAACCACTACATTATGCTGTAGTGCTTCTGGTGACTATAGTATTTATTTAATGTGAGGTAAATTAGAGATTAGTGCCACTAATAATATATTGGATTGCCTACTTACCACCAGATGAGGACAAGAGGCTGATGATGGGCTCAGTCTGGCTCCACAGGTCTGGTGTAGAAGAGGCTCTCTGGAGACTGTTTTTAACAGTGCTCACAACAATTAACGAACAGAAAGCAGCTACATTTCTTAGGGCCCCTTACACAGCTCAAGGTCTGGGCCCCCAGGGCTTGACCGTGAGTATGCCTACAATGCCCACCCATAAATACCTACATGGCCCACCCATGAGTTCTCTCACAGGAAGTGGAGTGTATGTGTGTAGGGGATGTTTTATGTGTTATTGTAGAGGATGCAATGTGTGTGTGTTCTTATGGAATGTAGTGTATAGGGATACCAATTTGTGTAAGGGATGTAGTGTGTTTGTAGGGGATGCAGTGTGTGTTTGCGTGTAAGGAATGCATTGTATGTTTCTGTGTGTGAGTGTGTGTGTAAGGGGTGCAAGGTGTGTTTCTGTGTATGTAATTGAATGCAGTGTGTGTCTGTAAGGGGTGCATTGATTGTGTAAGAGATGCATTTTGTTTCTGTGTGTAAGAGAATGAGTGTTTGTGTGAACTTAAGGGATGCATTGTGTGTTTCGGGTGTGTCTGTGTGTGAGTTGGAATGCATTGTATGTTTCTGTGTGTGTGTGTGTGTGTGTGTGTGGGGATGCATTATGTATGTGTGTAATGTAAAATAGAGAGGGTTTGTGGAGTAGGATAGGGACTGAGAGGGGAGCAGCTCTTTATTTATTTTTTATTTTTTTTAAATTCATAGTGCTCTCCCCTCCTGTCAATTATTGATTTCCCCTTCCCTCCTGTCCTTCCGTGTTCTCCCCTTCTGTCCGTTAGTGCTTTCCCTTGGCTCCCTGTCCCTCTGCAGTCCCCCCTTGGTGGTCTTCTCACTCCCCCCTCTCCCCCTTAGTGGTCCTCCCCCTCCCAAACCCCTTAATGGTCCTCCCTCTCCCAAACCCCTTAGTAGATCTTCCCCTCCTCCCCCCACCCCCTTAGTGGTAATCCCCCCCTCCAGTGGTCATTACCCTCTTCCCCCCCTTAGCGGTCCTTACCCTCCCCCCTCTCCTTAGTGGTCCTCCCTCCTTGCCCCCCTTTGGTGGTCCTTCCCCCCCTTAGTGGTCCTCCCTCTCCCAAACCCCTTAGTGGTCCTTACTCCCCCCCTCCCTTAGTGGTCCTTACCCCCTCCCCTCCACTAGTGGTCCTTACTCCCCCTCCCCTCCCCTAGTGGTCCTTACTCCCCCCCCTCCACTAGTGGTCCTTACCCCCCCTCCCCTCCACTAGTGGTCCTTACCCCCCCTCCCCTCCCCTAGTGGTCCTTATCCCCCCCCCCTTCACTAGTGGTCCTTACCCCCCCTCCCCTAGTGGTCCTTACTCCCCCCTCCACTAGTGGTCCTTACCCCCCTCCCCTCCACTAGTGGTCCTTACCCCCCTCCCTTCCCCTAGTGGTCCTTACTCCCCCCCTCCACTAGTGGTCCTTAGCCCCCCTCCTCTCCCCTAGTTGTCCTTACTCCCCCCCTCCACTAGTGGTCCTTACCCCCCTCCCCTCCTCTAGTGGTCCTTACTCCCCCCCTCCACTAGTGATCCTTACTCCTCCCCCTCCCCTAATGGTTCTTACCCCCCTCCCCTTTCCCCTAATGGTACTTACCCTCCTTCCTGCCTAAGTAGCGTGGCTGGGCGGCGCGGAACGCGGGACAGGAACTTCTGTTTCCTGTACCCGGCCGCCGGCGGACTGAAGGGAAGTGCTCACTGAGTGAACACTTCCGGTCAGTCCCCCGGCGGCCGGGTACAGGAAACAGAGGTTCCTGTCCCGCGTTGTGCGACGCCCAGCCACACTACATTGAGAGACCAGCAGGAGGGAGCGCTCTGCGCCTCCCTCCTGCCGGTCACTCAAACCCGGCCGCCCTTCATACAGCAGTGCTGCGCCGCCTGGGGTTTGCTAAAGTGCTCAGGCGGCGCAGCATGAGGAGCCGCAGTGGGGACTCCGGGCACAGGGATCCGGCACCCCCTGCTTACAGGTAGCGCCGGCCCTGACTAAACGTCCAACCCACGACGCCGGGATAAATGGCTACTAACTGCCAAATGTTAAGGTCAACATGGACCTTTATCGCTAAATGTCTATACCGACACTGCCTGGATAAAGGGGTCTCACTATCCATTGTTAAGGCTGCATGCGACCGTTGTTACAAAAATTGTACTCTTACTGGCTATTTAAGGCCTCTGTATTACCTGCACTCACCCTGACGGCAGGGCTCGGACACTTCCAACACTTGTTCGAATCAACCACCCACGGACTTTGCCAGAGAGCAGAGACTCGCCACCCACACCCCCACGGGTTACTGCCCTCCCACAGGACGAGCTCACCGGACTTGCAATCCCTACGTGAGACCCGCCCTAGAGGCAGACCACCCCTTTTTACCGTCTCTACTGACCCCTCTACTGACACAAAAGGGGAATACAGGCAACAGGAGACACTTCCAGACCATCCCAAATCCACCCCACTCCTCCCAAGCGCACCCTGCGCACCCCCCCACACGACCTGAACCAGCTCAGCCACAGCACCCACAGCCACAGAGCGACACAGATAAAAGGAAACACCTAGGTAACCCACACGAAACTCCGACCAACCCACGTGTACTGGACACCCCAACCACCATCCCTAGCCCCTCTCCCGACCAAGGGAGAAACAAACTACACCAGACAGCTGACATTAACACCCTTACGCTACACAGCACACGCACTAAACGCACGCCGCACCCCCGCACCAACACTACGCTCCCCCGCGTGCCCCCGGCGGAGACCACTAGAGGGGACCCGCCGGGCGTGCGTGGGGGCCCCACTCAGCACATACACTCCCACCCTCCCCCCATTCCAAGGGGCGTCCTGATCAGACATGGCGCGCAGCGCAAGCGACTACGCACCCAAGAAACTGCCGAACTTGCACGAGCGGTAGCAGAACTGGAGAAACAACATAAGTCCACCATGGCAGACGACATATACACACAACTAGTCAACGCCAGGGCAAAACTCAACTCCCACCTGTCCCAGAAGATCGCATTTCAATTCAGGCAAACGCAGAAGACTTTTTACGAATATGGTAACAAAAGCGGGAAACTGCTAGCGAGAGCACTGAGGAAAACCAGACAAAAAAGCTTCATATCTGAGATCACACATAATGGCACTACACATAACACACCAAAAACAATAGCGGAAGGATTCCGCACCTACTACGAAGCGCTTTACAATCTCCGCAATCAGGAAGGCACCGGGGAAGGGTCTGACGCCACCAAAACCCACATACGAAACGAGTACCTTACCAAATACCTTACCAGCACATTGGACACAGACACGGCCGACGCCATGGAGGAGCCGATCACAGCGGAAGAAATATCACGGGCCCTAAAAATGCCCAAGAATGGGAAAAGCCCAGGCCCAGACGGCTTCACGATCAAATACTACAGAACATACCACGACTCCTTGATCCCGCACCTACTAAACATGCTCAATGCACTCGGACAAGGGGGGTCCCTCGACCACCACACCCTGAGAGCGCACATCGTGGTACTGCCCAAAGAAGGCAAGGACCCCACAACTTGCCCGAGCTATAGGCCAATCTCCCTGTTGAACGCCGACCTGAAACTATTCGCAAAGGTTCTGGCACTCCGACTCCAACCGACCCTACCACAACTAATCCACCCAGATCAGGTAGGGTTCATCAGCAACAGAGAAGCCAGAGATAATACCACCAAAGTAATTAACCTGATACAGGCGGCAGAGAGCAAACAGACGCCCGCACTACTGATCTCCACGGACGCGGAGAAGGCGTTTGACAGGGTAGATTGGACCTTCCTCTTCGCAACACTACAACACCTAGGACTGGGACCGAACATGAGGAGATGGATTGAAGCCCTATACAATGGACCGACTGCACAAGTCTACGTGAACAGCACATTATCTACACCATTTCAAATACACAACGGCACCCGGCAGGGCTGCCCCCTCTCGCCCCTCCTGTTCGTGCTTAGCCTAGAACCCTTCCTCAACGCAATCCGCACCAACCCAGATATCGGGGGCATAAAAGGCAAATGGGGGGAAAGCAAAATTTCAGCCTACGCCGATGATCTGCTGTTCACGGTCCGAGATCCGCAAACGGCACTCCCGGCTATCATGCTAGAATTCGAAACGTACGGCTCATTATCCAACCTTCGCATCAACTACTCCAAGTCGGAGATCCTACACCTGGGATGCGACCGCGCCCTGATCACGACCCTCAAAACACGATTCCAGCTCCATTGGCGTAAGGACGAACTCAAATACTTAGGCATATGGCTCACGGCGGACCCAACCCACCTGTTCAGACACAACTACCCCTCCCCCCCTCCTGGAACGCGTACTCAAAGACCTAGCAGAATGGGACGTATCACACATCACCTGGCTTGGCAGAGTAAACGTTCTTAAAATGAACGTCCTTCCACGCTTCCTATATGTGCTCCAAACGCTCCCGATACATATCCCGCAATCCATCCTGACCCAGGTTCGCACAGCCTTCACGAAATACGTATGGAGGAATCGACCGGCCAGGATAAAATACGACATTCTTACAAAAGCCAAACCGCAGGGCGGACTGGGACTCCCGGACCTGGCCAAGTACCACCAGACGACCCACCTACAGCGTATAGTTGAATGGACCCAGGGGACAAGAGACAAACTCTGGATAGCCATGGAAGCTAGTTTCTCAACGGACCCGCTGAGCTCGCTCCCATGGCAACCCCCAGGCCAGACGAGAAGGTACGACATCAGACACCCCACAATAGCGGACACACTGAAGGTGTGGAGAAGGATAGCAGGGAACCCGGACCTCGCACCAGCTATCTCCCCCCTATACCACCTCTCGGGCAGAACACAATTCCACATGCTCAACAACCCCCGGACCTTGACTAACTTGGGCCTGCCCTCCCCGTGCAGGCTACACCACGTCCTAGTGAACGGGACCATCCCTCCGTTAACGGAAAGGCCCACACTCAACCCGCCTGATCACATGACCAAATTCCGATACCTCCAACTGGTGAGCGCACTGAAGCGAATCCCCAACCTACACTCGGCAGCTAGACCCCTGACCACGTTTGAGACCATCTGCACGCAAGACGCACCCACGCCGCATGCAATATCACTCCTGTACCGGCTACTGACCACACCGCAGGGAGGCACCCGACCTCCCTACTTTACCAGATACTGGGAAAGAGACCTCGGGCATCCGCTGACCCAAGACCAATGGACCACAGCATTCACGATGACACACAAAACCTCCATAAGCACTAGATTCCAAGAATCGGGATATAAAATGATATCGCACTGGTATAAAACACCGGAGAAACTCGCCTCTATGTATGACACGAGCGCACTGGAATGTTGGCGATGCGGAACTGAACTGGGCACACTCTACCACATCTGGTGGACATGCCCGCGGATCAAACCTTTCTGGCATGATATCCATCAGGTAGTTCTGACGCTCACAGACAACGCCGTAGATCTCACACCAGAACACTACCTACTACATCTGACACCTCTACAGCCCCCTGCCTACAAAAAAACGATCACCCCGTATCTGGTAAACGCAGCACGCAGCCTGATCCCAACATTCTGGAAGAAAACCACGACACCAACCCTGACGGACTGGATAACAAGGGTAGAAGCCATAAGGACCATAGAGGATCTTGACAGCGAAAGGAAGACCCCAGACATACCTGACCACGTGGTTCCACTGGCTACAATGGCTCACCACTAGACAAAACCCGGGACCACGCCCACGACGGATGAACAACGAAGGGTGAGGGCCCACGGACCTCGGGACACACACACGCGGGGACAGGGCACATGAGGACCGAGGCAGCGATACCCGAAGACCTGCAACGAGACCACACAGCACAGACTGCGCAGAGGGGGGGCCTGGGCGCTGGCGGGACGCGGGGGCTCGGGCGCCCCGAGGAGAACCCACCCCTAAACCCTACCCCCTCAGGAACATGACATACCCCCCCACGAAGCACGAAGACAGAACAAACACAGACACGCCACCACTGACCCAAGCGGTACCACACGACACACCAGACCTCCCCTACTGTCCTACCCTCCATTAGACACAAGCGACAACACCACACCCAAGTAGAGAGATGGAGGGAGGACACCCAAGGAACCACCTCGACCCAACCAGTACGACACGCAGTTAACCCGACGGACCCCAATCCGGAGACGACCTCGAATAGAGAGAAACAACACAAGGACCCCACGACACGGGTTCTGACCACAGGCACCCCCACAAGGCAACCACTAGAGACATACCGCTTTACACCTCTACGAAACACGACCTAGGTACATAACATAGCACTCTATCATCGGCTCTCCGACTCCCTCTGGAACGCACGCAGCACTGATCACTATGCAACATACCATAAAACAATATTACCATAGCGACGACACCCCATGAGCCCACACACACCCAAAATACTTGAGAAAGGTACAATACCAAACGATACGAAATGTCGACCTCAAAACTCACAGGGATAATTCGTTATAAGCCTCTGCGTAGGCTCAGATGGCAAAGCTACAGATGTACCAAAAACGCATCTCAAACCATCTATCAACCCTACCACACTACCCCTGCATGGGTAAACTGTTCTCTGACAAATGTTAAGCAATGCTCTCCATTAGGGAGGCCGCAACCACTACGAAATATATAATAAGCCTCCTCTTGTTTGATTGATTGATGCTATATGCCTCTGCGTAGGCACCGATGCACCATTTTTGCAAACCTGTTACATGTCCTCTAACACTTACCAAGTTCTTATATACTACAATAGTGAACATGTCACACGTTAATATACGCTCTCCTTAGTTTAACGTACAACTGTTTTACGTATATATGTCACACTAGTTTAGTTTGGCTATTGGTCTAATCTGGAAGGTGAATCTATTGTAAAATTTATAAAACTGTGCTCACATTAAGCTACAGTATTAATAATTACAGTTACGAGACCTTTTCTTTGACAGCGTTATTGTCAACCTACTCAATATGCCTAAAATGCGTTAACTGTCAATTTATTATCGGACATAACTTGACTCTGCTTGTTTACTACTTTCAAACAATGTGTGTTTATTTGATGCCTACCCGTTTGACATGCTCATGTCCAAAACAAAAAATGTAAAATGTAAAATGTCCATGTATGTCTAATAAAAACCTTTGGAATGAAAAAAAAAAAAAACAGGATACAGTGTATAAAAAAAAAAGATAAATGGCACTAATTTGAAGTGACCAAATAATCTTTAATATATTAAAATACACAATAAAATATCCACAAACGCGTTTCGCCAATACGGCTTTATCAATATGGAGAAAGAACCTGATACCTGGCAGAGAAAGGTTTAAATAACAATTCAAAACTTTAAAATTGGCAACAAAATTAAAGACAGCCAATCAGAATTCAAGCAATGAGCAAACAGAAAAGTACATAAAAAAATAAAATTATTTTAGCAGACATACAATTTAATAGGCTTTATAAAACTTATTGGGCTTTAAAACATTAAAAACTAGGTCTAATTTGGTTAAAAATTAGTTTAGTAATGTGGTCATGTGACCGGCATAATGACCGCATGGGGTGCTGGGATATGTAGTGAACAGACGTCGGCGCGCACTGCGCAGCCGCCGACGTCTGAGGGGTAAAGATGTACCGAACTGTTCGCCGGCGAATAGTTCCCAGCGAACATAGCATGTTCGCGTTTGCCGCCACGGGCGAACACATGCGCGGTTCGATCCGCCCCCTATTCGTCATCATTGAGCAAACTTTGACCCTGTGCCTCACGGTCAGCAGACACATTCCAGCAAATTAGCAGCAGACCCTCCCTTCCAGACCCTCCCACCTCCTGAACAGCATCCATTTTAGATTCATTCTGAAGCTGCATTCTTAAATAGAGTCGGGAAAGTGTAGCTGCTGCTCATTAGATAGGGAAATTGATAGCTAGGCTAGGGTATTCAGTGTCCACTACAGTCCTGAAGGACTCCTCTGATCTCTGCTGTAAGAACAGCACCCCAAAAAGCCCTTTTTAGGGCTAGAACATCAGTCTGCTTTTTTTTTTTTTTTCTGTGTAATGTAATTGCAGTTGCCTGCGTGCCAGCTTCTGTGTCAGGCTCACAGTGGATACTGTGCCCACTTGCCCAGTGCCACCACTCATATCTGGTGTCACAATAGCTTAAGCTTGACATTTTTTTTTTCACTGTAATAGATTGAATAGCAGTTAGTTGTCTGCCAGCTTCTGTGTCAGGATCACAGTGGATACTGTGCCCACTTGCCCAGTGCCACCACTCATATCTGGTGTCACAATAGCTTAAGCTTGACATTTAAAAACAAAAAACATTTTTTTTTTCACTGTAATAGATTGAATAGCAGTTAGTTGTCTGCCAGCTTCTGTGTCAGGCTCACAGTGGATACTGTGCCCACGTGCCCAGTGCCACCACTCATATCTGGTGTCACAATAGCTTAAGCTTGACATTTAAAAAGAAAAAAAAATATTTTTCACTGTAATAGATTGAATAGCAGTTAGTTGTCTGCAAGCGTCTGGGTGTCAGGCCTTCAGCATGTACTCTGCCAACCTCTGCCAGTGTACTTTGCCACTCATATCTGGTGTCTCTATAGCGTGCCTTTACAAAGAAAAAAAGTTTTTCAGTGTAAGCTAATAGCAGTCCTTAAAGTGGGTGTCAGGCCTTCAGCATGTACTCTGCCAACCTCTGCAAGTGTACTTTGCCACTCATATCTGGTGTCTCTATAGCGTGCCTTTACAAAGAAAATTTTTTTTTTCACTGTTATAGATTGAATAGCAGTTAGTTGTCTTCAAGCGGGTGTGTCAGGCCTACATCGTGTACTCTACCAACCTCTGCCACTGCACAGTGCCACTCATATATGGTCTATGTCTCAGACAGGCAGCATTAGACACATGGACGTACGGTGTGATGATGATGATGTTGTACCCACTGCCAGGGTTGCCATCAGAAATTTTGGGGCCCCTGACACAGCTCAAGGTCTGGGCCCCCCGGCGCCTGCACCCGAGTCCCTTCCCCCCCCCCCCCGAGTCCGCCCACAGGGATGCAGTGTCTGCAGGGCCGGTGCAAGGCCTGCAGGGACAAGCTATAGACACCAGAACCACTACATTAAGCTGCAGTGGTTCTGGGGACTATAGTGTCCCTTTAATGTGAGGTAAATTAGAGATTAGTGCCACAAATAATATACTAGATTGCCTACTTACAACCAGATGAGGATGATGATGGGCTTCAGCTGCCGTCTGGCTCCAGTGGTCTGGTGTAGAACAGGCTCTCTGGAGGCGGTTTGTAACTGTGGTCACAAAAATCAATGTTCTGGGTGAACGGGAAGCAGCTCCATTTTTTGAGGGCCCTTTACACAGCTCAAGGTCTGGGTCCCAGGGTCCACCTTCATGTTCCACCAATGAGTTTGTTCACAGGGGTGTGTGTGTGTGGAGGGGATGTCCTGATGTGTGTAAGGAATGCATTGTGTGAATCTGTGTTTGTTTGTGTAAGGGCTGCAAGGTGAGTTTGTGTATGTATGGGATGCAGTGTGTGTGTCTGTAAGGGATGCACTGAGTGTGTGGAAGTGTCAGGATCGGGACAGGGATCCAACACGCAGAGTACAAACAGTAGCCAGATACCTATACCGGACCTTAGAATGGCCGGACTAACGTAAGTAGTACAGTATAGAATGGTCAAAGACAAGCCGAGGTCGAGGGCAACAGAAGACAGGCAAGCGAGAGACAAGCCGAATCAAGGGTAACAGAGATAAGCAGAGTAAGGTAAACAAGCCGGGTCAAAACCAAAAGGGATAATAGAATACACAAGCACTGAGTGACTAGAACAAGCTAGAACCACGACATGGCAATGAGCTAATGAAAGAAGCTCTGTTAAATACCCTGTTCAGAGCAGTAACCACGCCTCCGAGGCGTCCTGATTGGTCCTGCAGCAATTGACTGACAAGTCGTTCCTGGGGAGTGTCCTGATGACTACTTCCTGCCTAGATGCTGTAAAAGGCAGTCACTCCCTCGCGGCCGGCCTAGCATGACCGGATAGACCGCGGGGAAGGGAGCCATCAGACCGTCTGGATGGAGGAACAGCTAAGTCTCTACCTCTTTCGGAGGTAGAGACCACAGGTACCCTGACAGGAAGGGGTGCATTGTGTGTTGCTGTGTGTAAGGGATGCATTGCTTGTGTATGTGTGTCTGTGTGTAATGCATTGTGTGTTTTTCTGTGTGCAAGGGGTGCATTGTGTGTGTGTGTGATGGATGTCAATCTCTCCCCCTACACCCCTCAATTTCCTTCTTCTCCCCCCTCTCCAATTTCCTTCTTCTCCCCCTCCCTCTCATTGCCTTCTCCCCCTCCCATTTCCTTCTTCTCCCCCTCCCTCTCATTTCCTTCCTTCTCCCCCTCTCCAATTTCCTTCTCCCCCCTCCAATTTCCTTCCTCCCCCTCCAATTTCCTTCCTCTCCCCCAAATTCCCTTCCTCTCCCCCCCTTCAAATTTCCTCGCTTCCACTCCCCCCCCAAATTTCCTCCTCCCTCTCCCCCCACTCCCTCAAATTTCCTCCCTTCCTCTCCCCCCCAAATTTCCTTCCTCCCCCCAAATTTCCTTCCTCTCCCCCCTTCAAATTTCCTCACTTCCTCCCCCCCCCAAATTTCCTCCTCCCTCTCCCCCCACTCCCTCAAATTTCCTCCCTCCCTCTCCCACCACTCCCTCAAATTTCCTCCCTCCCTCTCCCCCCACTCCCTCAAATTTCCTCCCTCCCTCTCCCCCTCACTCCCTCAAATTTCCTCCCTTCCCTCCCTCTCCCCCCTCACTCCCTCAAATTTCCTCCCTCTCCCCCCCACCCCCACCCTCTCAAATTTCCTCCCTCTCCTTCCCCCACCACCACCCACTCAAATTTCCTCCCTTCCTCTCCCCCCCAAATTTCCTCCCTTCCTCTCCCCCCCACTCCCTCAAATTTCCTCCCTCCCTCTCCCCCCCACTCCCTCAAATGTCCTCCCTCCCTCTCCCCCCTCACTCCCTCAAATTTCCTCCCTTCCCTCCTTCTCCCCCCCTCACTCCCTCAAATTTCCTCCCTTCCCTCCCTCTCCCCCCCTCACTCCCTCAAATTTCCTCCCTCCCTTCCCTCCCTCTCCCCCCCTCACTCCCTCAAATTTCCTCCCTTCCCTCCCTCTCCCCCCACCTTTGTCAAATTTCCTCCCTCTCCCCCCCACCCACTCAAATTTCCTCCCTCTCCCCCCCCACCCACTCAAATTTCCTCCCTCCTTCTCCCCCACCCTCACTCACTCAAATTTCCTGCTGACACCCGGCGGGCGCGCGAGGGAGCACTCTCCCCTGAGTGCTTCCTCTTCAGCTCCCTCGTGCGCCGCGTACACTCATGCCGGAGCCGGAAGATGACGTCATCTTCCGACTCCGGCATCAGTACGGTGCGCGAGGGAGCTGAAGAGGAAGCACTCAGAGGAGAGTGCTCCCTCGCGTGCCCGCCGGGTGTCAGCAGGGCCAGCCTCTGGGGGGCCCTGAGGTGACCGGCTGCTGGGCCCCCCAGGAGAAGAGGCTGGCCCAGTGGGTACATACCGGGGTCGCAGGGCCCCCTGCGACCCCGGTATGTACCCACTGAATGTGGGGCCCGGACGACCTGAGCAGACCTTGTCATGCCCTGAATGCGGCCCTGCCCACTGCTGCTTCCTTTGCTGAGTTGTCAGATACAAGTGAAGCGGTTGATGATGATGATGTGTCCATGGATGTCACGTGGGTGCCCGCTCGGCAAGAAGAAGAACAGGACGAAAGTTCAGATGGGGAGACAGAGAGGAGGAGGAGAAGGAGACGAGTTGGAAGCAGGGGGAGGTCGTCGCAAGGAGCTAGTGGCACAGTCAGACAGCATGCATCGGCACCCGGGGTCAGCCCGACAGCACGCCAATCAACGCATGCTGTGTCCACCATCAGAATGCTGTAATTGCAGAGCTCAGCAGTGTGGTATTTTTTTGTGTGTCTGCCTCTGACAAGAGCGATGCCATTTGCAGCCTGTGCCAAAAGAAACTGAGTCGTGGGAAGTCCAACACCCACGTAGGTACAACTGCTATGCGCAGGCACATGATCGCACATCACAAACGCCTATGGAACACATGAGTACAAGCAGCACACAAACTCAAAGCCGCCATCCTCCTCCTCGTCCAGCATCTTCAGCCACGTCAACCACTGCTGTCCTCCTTGCCCCCTATTAACCATCCGCCACTCCGTCTCTCGCCTTGAGCAGTTCCCGCTCATCTGCCCACAGTCAGTTGTCTGTCAAGGACATGTTTGAGCGTAAGAAGCCAATTTCAGAAAGTCACCCCCTTGCCCAGCATCTGACAGCTGGCTTGTCCGAACTATTAGCCCGCCAGCTTTTTTTTTTTTAATTCTTTATTTTTGCAGTGCAAAAAATCATAACAGCAGGCGTGTGGTGCCCCAATAGCATTCCTCACGCTGATCATCAACATTTTTAACAATGGGGTTTTCATAAATCCGTGCACATTTTTTAGTTATTTATGTCGAGATTGTCCACGTTTACACATTACACTGAGTATACAATTAAAATGTGGTCCTAGTTTAGCTGAGCAGGTGTAACGAAACCTTGGCGGCACAATGCGTTATAAACTTTTTGGAGCATTCAATCTAGGCACTGGCTTATCTAACTGATCTAGGACACTTGAATACAAATGTAACATCGCTAACTATAGTATAAAATATTCAAAGATCTTGTTACCCTGACTAGGCACAGGAAAAGCATTGAAAAGTAGTTAACAGCTTACTGATGATTAGTATAGTAGTACCTAGTTAGAATAATACTTATAAAAGTTAAACTATGTGTACACAGCTAGGGGGCGTCATACAGCAGTTAGCATTGCTAATTGTGCATAGGGAAATCACAGCTGGCTTTCAATACCATAACAGCTAGGAAAAGCATTTTTCGTTGATATGCATTTTTATTTCACCTTAGATAACCAAAAAATTCTGAGATGACATTGGCAGGGCTATTCACTTGTGTGATCTGTCATGAATTGTAATTTGAATGTTAATTTGAACTGTGGGGCACAAGAACTTGAATAGAAAACATCTTTAAGCCAACTATGTTTTCACTAAGCCTAGTGAATAACTAACATTAACGAGTCGGATTAAACGCACTCTGCACTCGAGGTATGATCTGTTTAAATGACCCCACTCTGGGCCCTAAATGGTAGAACGTTTCACATGGGCATACGACAGGTACACATGGCAATTAAAATCAGAAAACATGTAAAACATTTTTAGATATACTGGAAATTAGTACACCAATACTATTAAGCACGTTGATTAATAAACTAAAGAAATGTTAATCTATCAAAGCGGCTTGAGAAAATGTATGTTTAAAAAGATACAAAAATATCAAAATCTGCTTATAAAAAATAAATACTGCCTCAAAATTCAAAATGCAAGTATGAATATTAGCACACACAAGCTATCTACCAAATGTGAAAACTATTATTTTGCTTTTCTGGCAACTAAAAGTAACATACTACAGAGTTTACTATATTCAGTGCAATATCTAAAGGAAGTACTGGCTAAAAAATTCAATGGAAAACTATTAGAGTTGTAAAAAACTGTATTAAGTCGGTTGTTTTCTTTTTATCTGGTGAATAAAATGTTTCTACATTATATCACACAGCTATTTGTCGTCTTCAAAAAATTCTTCTTGTGGTTTTGTCTTTCTGTACTTTCAGGATTCATGTTTGCACGTTTTTTTTAAGAATTTGCCAGGAATCTATTTTTGAAGTTGTTCCCCTCCTCTTGATACGATCAATGACCTGAGAGTCTCCGTAAGCAGGGTTGACCTGTTAGTCCCGTTTTCCATTCAAGTTGCACATGATGTCCCGGCTAGGTTTCTAGGGACAAATGTTGGAGCCTCGATGTTGCCCCAATATGGAGGGAGCGTGGAGTTTGTTGGAGGCTTCGATATGAGTAGCGAGTCTGGGGGGAGTCCCTCTGCCTCCTGCATGTTGCGTACGGTATGCCTGGCGTACGCATGGCGACTTCTCGCTTCAGTAGTTAGGACACGCCCTCCTAGCCCACCAGCTGTTACCATACAAGCTGGTGGAGTCTGAGGCGTTCCAAAAATTTTTAGCTATTGGGACACCGCAGTGGAAGGTACCCGGCCAAAATTTCTTTGCACAAAAGGCAATCCCCAATCTGTACTCGATTGTGCAAAAGGAAGTAATGGCATGTCTGGCACACAGTGTTGGGGCAAGGGTCCATCTGACCACTGATACCTGGTCTGCAAAGCATGGTCAGGGCAGGTATATCACCTACACTGCGCATTGGGTAAACCTGGTGACGGCTGCCAAGCATGGAATGCGTGGCTCTGCAGAGGAGTTGGTGACACCGCCACGACTTGCAGTCAGGCCTGCTGCCACCTTCTCTACTCCTCCTACTCCATCCTCTTCCATAACCTCCTCGACTGAGTCCTCTTCTGCTGCTGCGTCTTGCTCCAAATCAACGGCACCCTCCCAGCTCCCCAGGTACTATTCCACATCCCGGATATGGCAGTGTCACGCCGTCTTGGGTTTGACTTGCCTGAAAGCAGAGAGTCACACCGGACCAGCACTCCTGTCCGCCCTGAACGCACAGGTGGAAAAGTGTCTGACTCCGCAGCAACTGACGATTGGCAAAGTGGTTTGTGACAACGGAACAAATTTGTTGGCGGCATTGAAGTTGGGCAAGTTGACACATGTGCCGTGCATGGCACATGTGTGTAGTCTGATCGTACAACGCTTTGTGCATAAGTACACAGGCTTACAGGACGTCCTTCTTGTCTCTGTACTTAACTGCCAACCGCTCCTCTTGGCGCAGAGCTGAGGTCTCCCCCTTCGTAGCCGGGTGCGTGCAAGTTGTCCTGGGAAACCAGTGCTGTTCTTTTTAATTGTGCCGCAAGCTACTGTATCAAAACAGTACAGTAGCTTGAACAAAGGGACACTTGTATAAAAATTGGCAGTATACAAGTGGTACCCTTTGTTCATCAGGGGGAATATCAGGTACCAGACAATCTTGCCACTGGTTCCCATATGTTCTGGGCAACCTGGAGGATCAAGGTGGCTATCCTTTCCCTCGTACACCCGGAAGGCCTGAGTATACCCAGTCTCGCTATCACAGAGCTCATACATCGTTACACCATACCTAGAGCGCTTGGAAGGCACATACTGCTTGAATCCCAGCCTTACCTTATACTTCATCAGGGATTCATCCACGCATATATTCCTTCCAGGTGTATAAACCTCTGCAAACCTGGCAGCAAAGTGGGTAATCAGGGGGGCGGATTTTATACAGCCTGTCAAACTGGGGATGCTACCTAGGGGGACACAGGCTGTTGTCGCTGAAGTGCATGAAATGCAGAATCATTTCATACCTCTTCCTCGACATACATTGGGAGTAAATGGGGGGTAGAGCAGATGGGGCTACTGCTCCAGTAGGAGCGGATGGAGGGCTTCTTTATGAAGCCCATCAGCATAGTCAATGCCTAAAATCTTTTAAATTCTGGCACAGTGTGTATCTTTGCCAAAAAAGAGTCCAGATTTGTAGCTCGGAATTGATGGGCATATAAATTATTTTGGGCGACAATGTTCCCCAATATAGGGATCCTTAGGACAGGTGTCAATCCATATCTGCCAAGTGATCCTATGTAGGGGTAACAGTCTCTATTCTGCTCTGTGTCAGTGTGTATCATGGTCTCTGAGGACAGGTGTCAATCCATATCTGCCAAGTGACCCTATGTAGGGGGAACAGTCTCTATTCTGCTCTGTGTCAGTGTGTATCATGGGCTCTGAGGACAGGTGTCAATTCATATCTGCCAAGTGACCCTATGTAAGGGGAACAGTCTCTATTCTGCTCTGTGTCAGTGTGTATCATGGTCTCTGAGGACAGGTGTCAATCCATATCTGGCAAGTGACCCTATGTAGGGGGAACAGTCCCTATTCTGCTCTGTGTGAGGAGGAACGGGAAATAAGTAGCTCGGCATCCAACCTTGTGCAAATGGGGTTTTTCATGCTGTCGTGCCTGTTGAGGGACCCTCGTATAAATAGGCTGAAGGAGAACGACCTGTGCTGGGTGTCCATGCTACTGGACCCCCGGTATAAGCAGACAGTGGCGGAAATGTTACCGAATTACAAGTCGGAAAGGATGCAGCATTTGCAAAATAAATTAAAAAGTTTGCTTTACACAGCGTATAAGGGTGATGTCACAGCACAACGGGAATCTAACAGGGGAAGAGGTGGAAGTCATCCTCCTCCTCACACGACCACGCCATATCTGCCAAGTGACCCTATGTAGGGGGAACAGTCTCTATTCTGCTCTGTGTCAGTGTGTATCATGGTCTCTGAGGACAGGTGTCAATCCATACCTGCCAAGTGAACCTATGTAGGGGGAACAGTCTCTATTCTGCTCTTTGTCAGTGTGTATCAGGGGCTTTGAGGAGAGGTGTCAATCCATATCTGCCAAGTGACCATATGTAGGGGGAACAGTCCCTATTCCTCTCTGTGTCAGTGTGTATCATGGTCTCTGAGGACAGGTGTCAATCCATACCTGCCAAGTGACCCTATGTAAGGGGAACAGTCTCTATTCTGCTCTGTGTCAGTGTGTATCATGGTCTCTGAGGACGGGGAACAGTCTCTATTCTGCTCTGTGTCAGTGTGTATCATGCTCTCTGAGGACAGGTGTCAATCCATATCTGCAAAGTGACCCTATGTAGGGGGAACAGTCTCTATTCTGCTCTGTGTCAGTGTGTATCATGGGCTCTGAGGACAGGTGTCAATTCATATCTGCCAAGTGACCCTATGTAAGGGGAACAGTCTCTATTCTGCTCTGTGTCAGTGTGTATCATGGTCTCTGAGGACAGGTGTCAATCCATATCTGGCAAGTGACCCTATGTAGGGGGAACAGTCCCTATTCTGCTCTGTGTGAGGAGGAACGGGAAATAAGTAGCTCGGCATCCAACCTTGTGCAAATGGGGTTTTTCATGCTGTCGTGCCTGTTGAGGGACCCTCGTATAAATAGGCTGAAGGAGAACGACCTGTGCTGGGTGTCCACGCTACTGGACCCCCGGTATAAGCAGACAGTGGCGGAAATGTTACCGAATTACAAGTCGGAAAGGATGCAGCATTTGCAAAATAAATTAAAAAGTTTGCTTTACACAGCGTATAAGGGTGATGTCACAGCACAACGGGAATCTAACAGGGGAAGAGGTGGAAGTCATCCTCCTCCTCACACGACCACGCCATATCTGCCAAGTGACCCTATGTAGGGGGAACAGTCTCTATTCTGCTCTGTGTCAGTGTGTATCATGGTCTCTGAGGACAGGTGTCAATCCATACCTGCCAAGTGAACCTATGTAGGGGGAACAGTCTCTATTCTGCTCTTTGTCAGTGTGTATCAGGGGCTTTGAGGAGAGGTGTCAATCCATATCTGCCAAGTGACCATATGTAGGGGGAACAGTCCCTATTCCTCTCTGTGTCAGTGTGTATCATGGTCTCTGAGGACAGGTGTCAATCCATACCTGCCAAGTGACCCTATGTAAGGGGAACAGTCTCTATTCTGCTCTGTGTCAGTGTGTATCATGGTCTCTGAGGACGGGGAACAGTCTCTATTCTGCTCTGTGTCAGTGTGTATCATGCTCTCTGAGGACAGGTGTCAATCCATATCTGCAAAGTGACCCTATGTAGGGGGAACAGTCTCTATTCTGCTCTGTGTCAGTGTGTATCATGGGCTCTGAGGACAGGTGTCAATCCATACCTGCCAAGTTACCCTATGTAGGGGGAACAGTCTCTATTCTGCTCTTTGTCAGTGTGTATCAGGGGCTTTGAGGACAGGTGTCAATCCATACCTGCCAAGTGACCCTATGTAGGGGGAACAGTCCCTATTGTGCTCTGTGTGAGGAGGAGGAACGGGAAATGAGTAGCTCGGCATCCAACCTTGTGCAAATGGGCTCTTTCATGCTGTTGTGCCTGTTGAGGGACCCTCGTATAAAAAGGCTGAAGGAGAACGACCTGTGCTAGGTGTCCACGCTACTAGACCCCCGGTATAAGCAGACTGTGGCGGAAATGTTACTGAATTACAAGTCTGAAAGGATGCAGCATTTGCAAAATAAATTAAAAAGTATGCTTTACACAGCGTATAAGGGTGATGTCACAGCACAACAGGAATCTATCAGGGGAAGAGGTGGAAGTCATCCTCCTCCTCCCACGACCACGCCATATCTGCCAAGTGAACCTATGTAGGGGGAACAGTCTCTATTCTGTTCTGTGTCAGTGTGTATCAGGGGCTTAGAGGACAGGTGTCAATCCATATCTGCCAAGTGACCCTATGTAGGGGGAACAGTCCCTATTCTGCTCTGTGTCAGTGTGTATCATGGTCTCTGATGACAGGTGTCAATCCATACCTGCCAAGTGACCCTATGTAGGGGGAACAGTCTCTATTCTGCTCTTTGTCAGTGTGTATCAGGGGCTTTGAGGACAGGTGTCAATCCATATCTGCCAAGTGACCCTATGTAGGGGGAACAGTCTCTATTCTGCTCTGTGTCAGTGTGTATCATGGGCTCTGAGGACAGGTGTCAATCCATACCTGCCAAGTTAACCTATGTAGGGAGAACAGTCCCTATTGTGATCTGTGTGAGGAGGAGGAACGGGAAATGAGTAGCTCGGCATCCAACCTTGTGCAAATGGGGTCTTTCATTCTGTCTAGCCTGTTGAGGGACCCTCGTATAAAAAGGCTGAAGGAGAAGGACCTGTGCTGGGTGTCCACGCTACTAGACCTCCGGTATAAGCAGACAGTGGTGGAAATGTTACCGAATTACAAGTCGGAAAGGATGCAGCATTTGCAAAATAAATTAAAAAGTATGCTTTACACAGCGTATAAGGGTGATGTCACAGCACAACGGGAATCTAACAGGGGAAGAGGTGAAAGTCATCCTCCTCCTCCCACGACCACGCCATATCTGCCAAGTGACCCTATGTAGGGGGAACAGTGCCTATTCTGCTTTGTGTCAGTGTGTATCAGGGTCTCTGAGGACAGGTGTCAATCCATATGTCAAGGTGCAATATGTCATATGTCAGGTGTCAATCCATATCCATTGTGATTTAGGAATGTTAGGTGATTTCTGCCCTTCATGGATTAAAACCAGACTCTGCATCAACTGTGTAATTTTCCATGGGAGTTTTGCCATGGATCCCCCTCCGGCATGCCACAGTCCAGGTGTTAGTCCCCTTGAAACAACTTTTCCATCACTTTTGTGGCCAGAAAGAGTCCCTGTGGGTTTTAAAATTCGCCTGCTCATTGAAGTCAATGGCGGTTCGCCCGGTTTGCCGGTTCGCGAACGTTTGCGGAAGTTCCCGTTCGCCATTCGCAAATTTCGTGTTCGCGCCATCACTATTTAAAAGATATATATATATATATATATATATATATATATATATATATATATATATATATATATATAAGCTTGTAGGGGATTTATTAAATGATATCCTTCTTCTTTGGAGATAGTCCTATTGATAGTATTTATGTTTTCATTTTTCTTGAACATGATGTTGTTGGGAGGTATTTTAAAATTAAATTGATAAGTAATATTACAGAATAGAACTAATTAGTTTGAAAACGATATTTAGAAAAATATTAATTTATGTAATAGAATTAATTAAATATGTAATAAATACGTTTTTTTTTTTTTTTCATGAAGGGTCGTACCCCTTTTTTTTTTCTATTATAGAACAGTGTCTGGGAATGTATGCCTTTGCGTGTGCCAGATTGTGGACCCAGACAAGCGAAGTAACCTACCCAACTGGTGGACACAAAGCAACAAAGGCAATTGCTGCCAGGAAGGATGAGCTCCTTGGCAGGAAAAGGGTTGGACCAAGCGTTACACCTAGATCAGCAAAACAAGAGCATACACAAAAGAGGAGGGAAATAACAGAGGAGGGAATAGGATTATGGTGTACAGTAATAATATTATTAGCTGGCCCGCAGCTGGGAATTGTAGCGTAACAAGGCAACAGCCTAAAGTAAAGTACATGTTTCTGACAGGATAGCAAAAGACCTGTAATAATGTCAGACAGAAATTGACTAGTAGAGTACATGCATCCCACAGAAACAACATACTTAATTAAACATTGTAATAATGAAATCTGGACCTTAAGGGGCAGTATAACATTGAAACAAATATAAATATTTGAGTGGCTGAACCAGCTGAAATTAAGCAAACTCTTCATGAAACATAAAGCAGAATTTACATGTACCGAATGATGTCGTAATTGTGGCCGCTAGAGGTTAGTGTGAGAACAAAAGCTGAATTAGAGTGACTCGTTCGGTTGTATTTAGTCAAATGGCCAATTACCGAACGGGATGCGAAACATAGAACAGTGAGGTAAGTAGGAGTGAATGATATGCAACGTCCCAAATGAACGATTCGTAAGGTATTATAGCTGTGCAATGGCCGCGTGCATGCAGTGGCGTCGCTAGGGGGGGCCAGAGGGGGCAATGCCCCCCTACATCATGCTGTGCCCCCCCTTGGGCCCCCCAAATGCCAGCAACCTACTGGCTATGTGTTTAAATTATATTCCCTCGGGCTGTAACAGCCTATGACAGCCCGAGGGAATGCAGGGCAGAGCAGCTGGAACGGTGCAGGGGGCTGTCTGGGGCCGGAGGGAGCACTGACAGGCTCCCCGGCACAGGCCGCGCCCCCAAACAAAGCCCCACCTCCCGCACACAAGCCCCACCCCCGCCGTTAAGCAGCAGCCCATGCTGCTGCTGGAAAGCATGGAAGATGGCTGCCTGACCCCCAGCAACAGACTCCAGTGACAGGTAGGCTTAATGTGCTTGTGTCTGTGTGTGTGTGTGTCTGTCTGTCTGTCTGCTAGTGAGGAAGCTTGTGTGTCTGTGTGTATGGACTCAGCAGTCTGTCTGTGTGTGGACTCAGAAGTTAGTGTGTGTGTGTGTATGGACTCAGCAGTCTGTGTCTGTGTATGTGTATGGACTCAGAAGTCTGTGTCTGTGTCTGTGTGTGTGTATGGACTCAGCAGTCTGTGTCTCTGTGTGTGTATGGACTCAGCAGGCTGTGGCTGTGTCTGTGTATGGACTCAGCAGTCTGTGTGTGTATGGACTCAGCAGTCTGTGTGTCTGTGTGTGTATGGACGCAGCAGTCTGTGTCTGTGTGTGTGTGTATGGACTCAGCAGTCTGTGTGTCTGTGTGTGCATGGACTCAGCAGTCTGTGTGTCTGTGTGTGTATGGACTCAGCAGTCTGTGTGTGTGTGTGTGTGTATGGACTCAGCAGTCTGTGTGTGTATGGACTCAGCAGCAGGACCGCCATCAGGGCATGGCAACCATAACGCTTGCCATGGGCCCGGCGGTCCTGGGGGGCCCGAACTACTCTGGCAGTCCGAGCCCCACATTCCTTATGTGCACTTATATATATATATATATATATATATATATATAGCAATTTTTGCTATATATATATGTGCACAGAGGGCCCCCTGCTACCTGTAGAAGAGGGGGCCCAGCAGCACACTCTGTCCTCCTTTCCAGCTGCTCTCTGTCTAACTTCCCTACGCCCTGCGGCTGCCAGCGCTTTGCCATGGGTTACCGTGGCAACGGTCCGCACAGCACGCAGACCTGTCTCGCGAGTGTTAGTCAGAGAGGAGCTGGAAAGGAAGACAGTGTGTGCTGCTGGGCCCCCTCAATGTAACGTGGCTGGCTCGCTCCACCATGCCACCGGACCACCAGGGAATGCGATCTCCCCCCTCCCTGGCACGGTAAGAACCAGGGAGGGGGAAAAATTTGAAAATATACACAAATAAATAAAAAAACTCCCCTCCCCCTTATTTTAATCACACACTGCATCCTTACAAGCACACACTCTGCACTACACACACTACATTCACTAAAAACACTATGCACTACACACACACACTACATTCACTAAACACACGCTGCACTACACACACACACTACATTCACTAAACACACTCTGCACTACACATACTCACACTACATTCACTAAACACACTCTGCACTCACTACAAACACTACATTCACTAAACACACTCTGCACTACACACACACTACATTCACTAAACATACTCTGCACTACACACACACACTACATTCACTAAACACACTTTGCTCTACACACACACACACACACACACTACATTCGCTATACACGCTTTGCACTACACATACACAAACACACACACACTACATTCACTAAACACACTCTGCACTACACATACACACACTACATTCACTATACACTCTCTGCACTCACTACAAACACTACATTCACTAAACACACTCTGCACTACACACACACTACATTCACTATACACACGTTGCACTCACTACACACTACATTTACTAAACACACTCTGCACTACACACACACACACACACACACACACACACTACATTCACTAAACACACTTTGCACCACACACACACACACACACTGCATTCACTTTACTTACATTACACTCACTACAAACACACTACATTTACTAAACACACTTTGCACTCACTACAAACACACTACATTCACTACAAACACACTGCATGCTCTATACACAATACATTTACTATGCACACTACATCCACTACAAAAACACAAACTCTGCATTCACTATACACACCTACATTCACTACACACACACTCTGCATCTAATGCATGCATGCAAACATTACATACATTACACAAAATGTACAATCTGCATCCACTATACACAATGCATCCATGACACACATACTGTTTCCACTATATACACTGCATCCATGACACACATACCGCATCCACTATACACACTGCATCCATGACACACATTCTACATCCACTATACACACACACACACACTTCATCCTTGTGGGCAGACTCAGGGCTGGCCCTGTCGGCCCAGATCTTGAGCTGTGTCAGGGGCCCTAACATTTCTGATGGAAGCCCTGCTCAGCAGTCTGTGTGTGTGTCTGTGTGTATGAACTCAGCAGTCTGTGTGTGTGTGTATGGACTCAGCAGTCTGTGTGTGTGTGTGTGTGTGTGTGTGGATTCAGCAGTCTGTGTTTGTGTGTGTGTGTGTGTGTGTGTGTATGGACGCAGCACTCTGTGTGTGTGTGTGTACTCAGCAGTAAATGTGTGTGTATGAACTCAGCAGTCTGTGTGTGTATATGGACTCAGCAGTCTGTGTGTGTATATGGACTCAGCAGTCTGTGTGTGTGTATGGGCTCAGCAGTCTGTGTATGTGTGTGTGTATGGACTTAGCAGTCTGCGTATCTGTGTGTGTGTATGGACTCATCAGTGTGTGTGTGTATGGACTCATCAGTCTGTGTGTGTGTCTGTGTGTATGGACTCAGCAGTCTGTGTGTGTCTGTGTCTAGGACTCAGCAGTCTGTGTGTGTATGGACTCAGCACTCTGTGTGTGTGTGTGTGTATATGGACTCAGCAGTCTGTGTGTCTGTCTGTGTGTATATGGACTCAGCAGTCTGTGTGTGTATGGACTCAGCAGTCTGTATGTCTGTGTGTGTGTGTGTATGGACTCAGCTGCGTGTGTGTTGTACTCAGCAGTCTGTGTGTAAGTGTATAAATCAGCCTGTGTGCATTCAGCAATGTCTGTGCATTCAGAAATCTGTGTGTGTGTATTCAGAAGTATCTCGGTGCTCGTATTTGTGTACTGTGTGTATGTACTCAGCAGTCTATTATAATTAAAAATTTTATTCCTGTGAGTTGTTGTGTAGGAAGGGCCCCAGTGCACTGCTTTGCCCGGGGGCCCTTAACACTGTTAAGATGGTACTGCTTGTGTGTGTCAGTGAGCTTCTATTTATTGAGAATGTGTGTGTCCCTGAACTTCTTTGTAGTGAGCCTTGTGTTTATACAAGTGAGTTTGTCTGTAGTAAGCCTGTGTGCGAGTCAGAGAGTTTTTTGTCTGTCAGTGAGCCTATTTGCGCATGTCAGTGAGCTTGTGTGCTCACTGTACTATATATATATATTGACCTGTAGGAATGGCATACATTTTTTTCCAGGGCTGCTTTCCAGTTTGGCTCTGCCAGTGAGTGCGCTTTACCGCTGAATCATCTGTGTGAGCTGCCGCACACTTTAGCCCTGTTACACGCATCTGGGAGCTGCTGTTGACAGGTACTTGTAGTCTAGAGATTGGGACATAGGGTATATTCTCAGCTATCTGTATAATACTATAGTGCTGTTCTCTGTATAATACAGGTCTGTGTCTGTATAATATCCTGGGACAATCAGTGTTCCCTGTATAGTGCTGCTCTCTGTCTTGGGATATTATACACAAACAGATCTGTATTTACAGAGAGCATCACTATACAGGGAGCACTGACTGTCCCAGGATATTATACACACAGCCATGTATTATACAGAGAGCAGCACTGTACAGGGAGCGCTGAATGTCCCAATGTCTCAAATGTTGGCAACTATGGCACTATATCAAGGGAAATGTTTTTTTTTTTTTTTTTTAATAATCCCTGGTGGAAAATAATGAATCCTCCACCAGGGATTATTAAAAAAAAAAAAAAAAAACACATTGTGTCGGGGGCGGGGCTTAACATGCGACAGGGGCAGGGTCAAACTGCGTCGAGGGCGGGGTTAAATGTGCTCCCCTACTTTTGTCCCTGGCCCACCATGTACCCCCCCTAAAAATGAATCCTAGAGACGCCACTGCGTGCATGTGTGTAATAACCCTTTCAGGCTGACTCATGGTTCGTAGACTGCACAGGACCCAGGAAGTGGTGGAGTGATCCAGAAGCTGTGAGGGGAAAGAGGTCGGAAGGACATGGTCTCAGATGGCATGCAGAATAGTGCTGCGGCCAGAAAGCGCTTTATTCCCTGGGAGGAGTCGGCACTCAAGAAACTGGAGGATGGCCTGGTAGGTGCAGGAGGATGCTCGGGGGTGCTGAGCTGAACCAGGACAAGTAGAAGTGGAGGCGTCAGCGGGAGAAAGCAGTCAGTTCAGAAGCGCTGGTGAGTAGTTTCCACTGGGGGATGCCAATGGAATATTGATAGCAGCAATGATATGGCAGTTAATTTGAAAATGGTGACGTGACTGGAAGTAGCCATACCTAACTAGCCAGACCAATAACGTATGTGAAAGAGGATTGGAGGCCCTTATAAAGGGGACCCCAAACCTTTCCCACAACTATAGGGCCTGCCTTAAATATATATATGTAAAACTGGTTTTCTATGCAGACTTTTAAATGGAAATAGGGTTCATGTAGTCAGTAGGGAGCTGGTTGCCCTTACTGGGAATAAATCTACAAAGCAACAATAGAAACTCCCAGGAGACCAGAGGATACAAACAATTATAAGATCACTTATCTTAGCTACAATATATATAATCGAATTCATACCCATTACATGACATACACAAAACATTTAATGGTAGCAGTACACAGGTAAGCTTCATTTCTTCTGTTTGCTGCTGGTATTCTTTCTTTTAATTCCCCATCAATCATCCTAGTTGTACTAAACAATTATGGGTTTACCAGTTATCAAATATCACAGCTAAAAATTGCAATTTAAATGTAGTTCATGGAAATTATGTGATTCTTTAGATTTTTGGATATATACAGTAGTTCTATATTTTATTTTATTTATAAAATATTTTACCAGGAAGGATACATTGAAATTTCCCTTGTCTTCAAGTATGTCCTGGGTCCACAAAACATTGCATTGATACAATAGGGTACAATAAAATACAAAAACAATATTAATATAAAATATATACAAAATTTAACATAGAACAGGTAGGAAATATTTAATCAATCATGACAGGTGCATTCTGTTTTGAGATTTGTAGAGAGGGATTTCTCAAAGGATTTTAGGCCTGGAGAAGATTTGAAAGTGAGCGGGAGGTCGTTACATAATTGCGGTGCTCTGTAAGAAAAGGAGGATCCGGCTGCTTTCTTTTTGTATTGAGGTAGACTAAATAAGGTGCTGGTACTAGTTCGGAGGTTATAGGAGGTGGGAACAGTCGGGGAGAGCATTCTACTCAGGTAGGGTGGGAGCTTCCCAGAAAAGCTCTTAAACACAAGGCTGGAAAGATGAAGGGTGCGCCTGGATTCCAGCGACAGACAGTTTAGTTCTTTTAGCATGTCACAAGGGTGAGTCATGTAATTACATTGTAGCATGAGTTATACAATGTATTGAGCTTATTAAGGTGGGTTTGCAGTGCAGCTGCATATACTACATCCCCATAATCAATGATTGGCATCAGCATTTGCTGTACAATCGTTTCCTTTACTATGCAAGTTTTTCTATGTGGAGGCCAAAAGATAGATTGGGGTCTAACAACATTCCCAAGTATTTAAAAGAGTGGACTGCGGTCAGTGTGCTATTTGATTTTGTTTTGATGGATAGATGGGAATTTAGTAATTTGTGTAATTTAGGTACTTTTCCATAGATCATTGTAACAGTTTTGTCAGTGTTTAGCAAGAGTTTCTTTTTTTGTGATCCAGTTTTCCACCTCTGTGAACTGGTCTTGGAACACAGCCTCAAGCTGCGGTAGACCGGATTTGCTTGCAAAGATTACTGTGTCATGTGTGTACATGTGTACATTTGAAGATTTGCAGACATTAGACAGATCATTTATAAATAATGTGAAAAGTAAGGGGCCGAGAATGGAACCTTGGGGAACACCTCATGTGACTGGGAGAGGGAGGGAGTAGCTGTCAGAAATGGACACATATTATGATCGATCCGATACATATGATCGTAACCAGGTTAGCGGATGATCACCCAATACCTGAGTTTTTTAGTTTGTGCAGTAAAATGTCATGGCCTATGGTGTCAAAGAAAATGGCTCCAGTTAGGTCTCCTTGTTCCATGCCAGTTTGGATGTCATTGCAAACTTTTAAGAGAGCAGTTGTAGTGTAGTGATTCGGGTGAAAACCTGATTGATCAGGGGTCAGATAGTTTGATTGTTGGTAATACACACATAGTTGCGTATGGCCGCATTTTTCTAAGATTTTTGACAATACTGGGAGCAGTGATATTGAACGATAGTTAGAAACCAAAGTACTGTCACCACTTTTATGGATAGCACTACTACTTCCAAAGTTTGGGTATGTATCCAGACACCAAGGATTCATTAAGTAGAAATTATTTAGAAAATATTCTTGTATATTCTACACATGTGCATTTTTATTGTAATATATATATATATATATATATATATATATATATATGCCAAAAAATAGCCGCTCACCAGTCTTTAAAAACTCAAATGCTTTATTCAAATCAAGATAAAATCAGCGACCAACGTTTCAGTCCCTGCTCAGGACTTTAATCAGGGTCAAGGATGATAGGACAACCCGTTGTAACCCGTTGCATTTTTTAATGAGGATCTACTAAGCGTGAGTGCAGGGGATTTTTCTGTTTTTTTTATATAATATCTTGTTAAAACTAGGTTAAAGATCCTTTCTCACAATGTTATGCCCAACTCATTTACGGTTGATATCACTGTTTCATGCTTAATAGACTGGGCATTCCATACTGGTATAGTCTTTTTAGGACACAGATTGTGATGATAACATGTGATATCACTGGTAAGGAGTTAAGACAATCAGCGTAAAATATATTTGATTAATACTGCTATGGCTAAAACTAAATTAAAATTTGCCGTCAAAATTAACACTGTTGTACACTGACAATTAAGTGGAATATATGTGTTTTCCTACAGTGGCACACATCCTGTGCCAGAAAGTTATAACTACAATGTAACAAGTTTGAATGAAAGAAAAAACAATATTTATGAAAACCATAGGGGCTAGAAACTGGTGCCTAAATGGCTGCTTAAAAAAATATGGAATATCCCATGCAAAATACCATGCAGTTTTTACTTTAAAAAAAATATATATTTTTATTGAAAAATGAAAAATATAAACATCTATAGGGATTAATCATGCACTGTGCTGCTGAATTTCCCTTAATGTGATATAGAAATATATTCAAATTGCAGGTCTTGAAAAAGAAATATACCTATAAACTGTCATTGTGACACCTGAAAATCTTTTATTTCATAAAAATAATTCAGTGATCTGTCCACATAAAGTCATTTATGCCATTTTCATCCATATTTTTAGATGCGCTTTAAACATGTTACCTTAAATGTAATTTTCCCAAATGGTGATTTTGTTTCAACAAAATAAAATCACATTTAAAGCAAAGTGTTTCATATTCTTTCAGAGCAACATAAAGCAAATGGACAACAAAACAGCGGAAGCCAAAGGATTCCATATTTTGGCATTTTCATATAATACCGGGATACAACCATTTCTTTTTGTTTCATTTTTAATTATCTACTTGATTGGGATTTTGGGGAATTTAATTATAATTACAGTGATTTATTTAGATTTTCATCTCCACAATCCCATGTACTTCTTTCTATGTAACCTGTCCTTGGTAGATCTTTTCTACACCACCGCCATTTTTCCTAAATTGATGCACATAATAATTACTGGTGAAAACACAATATCCTTCACACAGTGCTTCACCCAAATGTACTTTGTATTACTTATGGCTTGCACAGAACTTACATTGCTTTCTATCATGGCCTATGATCGTTATGTTGCTATTTGTCACCCATTACATTACCCGCTAATCATGGGCAAGAAAAAATGTATTTTGCTTGTAATAAGCAACTGGATATTCGAATGTTGTAATGCTTCGTTTTTTACTGTTTCTGCCTCGAAGTTAACCTTTTGCAACACTAATAACATACAACATTTTTATTGTGATACAAAAGCTCTGGATAAAATCGCCTGCAATGATAAAATCTTTTATATTATAATTTGTACAGAAATTCTCTTATATGGGCCTTTTACATTGTTTTTCAATGTATCATCTTATATTAAAATAGTCAGCAGTATTCTACACATGAAGTCAACTCAAAGTAGGAAAAAGGCATTCTCCACCTGCACATCTCACCTCATTGTCCTTTCCATGTTTTATGTCAGTGTCTTATGCACATACATGCGACCAACCTCTGAGAACTCAGAGACTCTAGATCAGATATTCTCGGTTCTATATACTGCTGTGATTCCCATGTTAAACCCTATTATATACAGCTTGAGGAATAATGAGGTAAAAGGTGCTCTGAAGAGAATTATAAGTGTACAAACAAGGAAATAAATATTTGTATTTGAAATTCTAAAGCACCTGTATAAATGTTATAAATGAGAAGTACACTCTTAAAGTGGAAACTTTGACATAAAACATTGAAAATGTTCATAATATCTTTGAAATATATATTTGCCCCTCTATCAATTAGAGGCAATCAGCACTAAACATTTTTAGCCCCGGGAAAAAGTCCTGAACAACGGCATTTACTAGTGTCCATATCTAATCAGTTGCACTACTCTGCTGAACTCTGAGCAAGTTGAATAACTACAATAGGGAATCATAGAAATATTAAGGTGGAATTATATTTATTAGGTAGCAACTAATTTGTGGAAATTGGATACAATTATGCCAGAAATCCTACACCTTCCCTATACATGTGAAGGGCTGATGTATATCCATATTTGATGCAAATTGTTACCAGCCAGCTGATACTTGATAAAGTACATGTGGCAATTTCTACCAAGTAGTGGTTGTTTAACATCTGCCAATTTCACAAGTAGTGACAAAGAGTTACCGTCAGTCACTACCGAGAAATTAGTTACCAACAGCTCCCATTATTCTCTATTGGAAGAACTTGGTGACTGGTTCCAACCCTCTCGCTACTTTTATTGGTTGCCATTAAGCTTTTAAACAGACTAACTGATAACACGTGTGTTACCCTGGTAAAAGACAAATTGTTAATTGTTAGTTTTATCAACATAGGGCTGGTGTAGAGTATTTATAATCACCACTAAATTTACGTTTTTATTCCAGGAAATTGATTTCACTTGAACTGTATATTTTTCTATTCTCTAATACTGTGTGTACTTCTAATAAATTTAATGGAATATTTTTTTTTTGTTTTTTTTTTGTTAATACTATTAAATCAACTCAGAAATATTTAACAGTTGACAAGACAATCCAGTTTAGTTGCACATTGTTTTGCACGAGAGAAGAAACAGAAGCATTCCCTTAAATTTATTGGAGGTCACCTTTGATATTGAGACATTACTCTAAATCTGTATTTAACAGTAATTATCTACTAGCCATTACACAAATATCCTCATTGAGTTACAATACTCCCAAAGAAATGTATTAAATTGATGATGTTAGTTCATTTTTGAAAGCCAACCAAGTAGCGTATGTTTCCTAAGTCATCAATATCAGACAGATAGCTTTAAATACATTTACATATTGTGGGAGTATTCTTTTTATTACTATTGCATTTTATTACATTTATAATGGATTTTAATTTGAAGAAAAGAAAGAGAAAGGGGATGCTGGTGCACTGCCCAAGGTAATCAACCATGGGGCAGTGGGTTCAGCAGTACCTAAGTTACTTGTGTCTGTACTTCCCTAAATCAGAGGATAACCCTAGTAGAATAATAACTCAAATAACAAAAAATAGCTAAAGGGTGCAACAACTCTGAAGAAAGGAAAGACAGTGATAATAAAAACAACCTTTTTAAAAAAGAAATAGGGGTACTTAAAAGACTAATTACTGGTATTTATAACTATATACAATAATTACTCAATGGAGGAAAGAATCCTTGCAAATGTATAGAAAATAAAAAGGGACAAGCTACTGAATATGGACAGTAAGCCAGGATCTAAATGTCAGTAGTTATACTAGGGAGGCTCAAACAATAAGGCCAAATATATCCTAAAAAACTCCTCTCTAAACAGAAAGCTTACCAACACGCTAATAACTGAGACAGGACAAGAGAAGGGAAGGGAGGAGAGAAAGACACAATGCCCCCCAATACCTTTCCTTAACAATGTACACTGACCCTAGATACCTTGGCACCTTAGCAGGGTTAACGTGCTCATCAGCCTAAGATTAGTATGTAAATTATCCTTTCTAGTTGAACCATCTCTAATATCAATCAGCTCGATAAGGGTGTGGGCACAGTCCATATCTTTCAATGTGAGCCTCAAATGTTTAGCTTTTTCTCTTTTTTGATATGATGGTATTTATGTACGGCTAATTTACGGATAAAAAGATTTATATAAACAAATGTATCAAATTGAAGTGTAGGTACAAAAGAAAGCCCTTTTGTCAGAAATTCTATCTGCAATGCTGTACAAATTAATAACCTTCAAATGTTTGGTGAATTTAATGTCTGCTTCTCCGATGGCCCCTGGACCTGGAGGAAAGTTTGGTCCTTGGGCCCTGTATCTCATCTGCCGGATGGAGGCCTAGAAAATTTACTCCCTTCTCAAGAATACTCTTGGGTATAGAATTACATACTGTATTCTGTATAGTGGTAGGTGACTCACCTTCGGTAACCGTAGACTCGCGCTCAGAGGCACTCATATGATCAGAATATGTTCTCACACTTCTTTTAGGACGTTTACCGTATATACTCGAGTATAAGCCGACCCGAATATAAGCCGAGGCCCCTAATTTTTCCCCAAAAAACTGGGAAAACTTATTGACTCGAGTATAAGACTAGGGTGGGAAATGCAGCAGCTACTGGTAAATTTCTAAATAAAATTAGATCCTAAAAAAATTGAATATTAATTGAATATTTATTTACAGTGTGTGTATAAAGAATGCAGTGTGTGTGTATGAGTGCAGCGTGTGTATGAGTGCAGCGTGTGTGTGTGTGAGTGCAGCGTGTGTGTGTGTATGAGTGCAGTGTGTGTGTATGAGTGCAGTGTGTGTATGAATGCAGTGTGTGTATGAATGCAGTGTGTGTATGAATGCAGTGTGTGTATGAATGCAGTGTGTGTATGAATGCAGTGTGTGTATGAATGCAGTGTGTGCAGGGCCGGTGCAAGGATATTTGCCCCCCCCCCCCCATATGTCCTGACCTCCCCTCCTCCTCCCCTAGTGGTCCTTATCCCCCCCCTCCCTCCCATAGTGGTCCTTATCCCCCTCCCTCCCATAGTGGTCCTTATCCCCCCCCTCCCTCCCTCCCATAGTGGTCCTTATCCCCCCCTCCCTCCCATAGTGTTCCTTTTCTCCCCCCCTCCCTCCCATAGTGGTCCTTATCCCACCCCCTCCCTCCGATAGTGGTCCTTATCCCCCCCTCCCTTCCATAGTGGTCCTTATCCCACCCCCTCCCTCCCATAGTGGTCCTTATCCCACCCCCTCCCTCCCATAGTGGTCCTTATCCCACCCCCTCCCTCCCATAGTGGTCCTTATACCCCCCCCCCCCCACAGTGGTCCTTATACCCCCCCCCCCACAGTGGTCCTTATACCCCCCCCCCCACAGTGGTCCTTATACCCCCCCCCCCACAGTGGTCCTTATACCCCCCCCCCCCCCCACAGTGGTCCTTATATCCCCTTTTTTTTATTATTATTTTTTTATTATTATTATTTTTTTTTATTATTTTATTTTTCGTCCCCCCTCCCTGCTTGATACATGGCAGGGAGGGGGGCTCTCCTTCCGTGGTGGTCCAGTGGCAGTTCAGTGGGGGGGAGAGGGGGGCTGGCAGAGAGCGTTACTTACCTGTTCTGCAGCTCCTGTCAGCTCTCTCCTCCTCTGCGCCGTCCGTGCAGCTCCTTCTATCAGCTCACACTGTAAGTCTCGCGAGAGCCGCGGCTCTCGCGAGATTTACACTGGGAGCTGACCGAGGTGCTGAACGGACGGCGCGGAGGAGGAGAGAGCTGACAGGAGCTGCAGAACAGGTAAGTAACGCTCTCTGCCAGCCCCCCTCTCCCCCGGTCTGTATTATGGCAATGCAAATTGCCATAATACAGACCTTGACTCGAGTATAAGCCGAGTTGGGGTTTTTCAGCCCAAAAAATGGGCTGAAAAACTCGGCTTATACTCGAGTATATACGGTATATATCCGCCCTGTTTCAAAATCAGAAATGTCTTGAAGAAAATTTTGATCTTTTTTAATCTTAATCTGTTGCGAGAATATATCCAGATTAGTTTTCCACTTTACTCCTAAATTTTCAAATAGTGTATCAATCTTAAAATTCTGTATCTACTCTATTTCTTTAATTAGTTCCTCCTGCACCAAGGAAAGACTATCTGACTCATATTTACAGATAATATACATAAATATCTGTGAGCATTTAGCTGCTGCCTCTTCCTATTCTTTGAAAAAGGCTCCTTGGTCTGTATAAGAAAAAGGGGTGTAGGTTACCATTAATATATATGCTCAAATGTGTATATGCACCTTAATGAAAGCCTAAAATGTAGAGCTTCCACTATTAGTTACTCTTTAAGATGTGTCTCATTGTTTTATTTTATTTTATTTTATTTTATTTCATCTTAATTATTCTATTTTTTTTATTTATTTATTACATATAAGTGTCTAAAAATATCTCTATTGCTTTTTGGTTTTAATAAGTTTATTTATGTGATGTCTATATACTCATTTTATTTTCCCTATTTGCACTATTACATCAAATGTCATATTTGATATGCCTAATCAGCTAGTACCATTCATACTTGATTAATTCACCCATTCATTTATTTAGAATTAGCCAGTATATGTTATACTTAACTAATTCATCTAATCATTCATTTATTTACCTCCTTAACCAACTTTCAAACATATTTAATTATGTATTTTCTGAATATTATCAGTCTATACTGATTTATTAACGAAAGGGCGCGCTAAACTACATTTCCCATGCACCCTTTCGCCAATTTGCCGATCACGTGACCCGCGTGCCATCCTCCTATTGGCCGCGGGTCACGTGTTGTTTCACAATCCGCCCCTCATGCAATAGGTGCCGCACACTCATTGGACGTCAGCATTGCCTACTAGACCTCCCCACTCTGCAGAAGCCGATCACGTGACCGACGCACTACATTACCCATGGTGCTGTGCGGGTCACGTGACGTGCGATTTTTATAACTTTAATCTTATGAAGTTCTAAACCTCGTTTTTAAAAAATAACGATCGGATATGATTAAAACAAACGTTTTATTAAAGATACACTCCTTTGGTTTAAAATTTTAAACTCAATTTTAAATCTGTTTCTAAATGTACAGTGTATGATTCTGATTGGCCACCTAACTATGATGTCATTTTGGCGCCATTTTTTAAAGTACTAGTGTACCTATATAAACTATTCATGTGCCAGGATATATGTTATACCATTTTGATAAAGCCCCAGCGGTGAAACGCGTTATGGTTATTTTATATTGTGTTTTAAATAATAAATGACTTTTTGGTTAGATATATGCACCATTATCATTTTTTATACACAACTATAATTTTTACTAATTTTTACTATCTTTCCTGGCATTTTTATACTATATATCCTGAAGTGGGGATTATACCACTAACGCTATCCAAAAAGTGCAGTGAGACCTGCACTTCTTTTGTGAGTATATTTTATCTTATTTTATTCATCACCCAAAAATACCATCAGAGAGCACTATCTGCTGTTTTTATCTTCTTCTCCTGCAAGTTGGACCAAACCCCTGGAGGACAAGCACCAACACATCCTGTAAGCGGGGATTATTCCGCTATATGCCTACAAACCCAGAGCTGGCTATAGCTCATCTAAATGTGAGTGTAATACATAAGATTTAATACTACTACGTTTACTGTAATACACTCCGCACGATTGGTCCTCTCTTCTTGTGTCTTCCATATCACGAGACGGTGTGAACCATTACAACAAGAGAAGTCACCCCCACAGCGGAATTAGAGACTAAAACCATTTGACCTTCTGACACACATTGGAACTTATTTTTATTATTATTATTATTTTTATTGTTGTATAGTTTTTACTGGTTATTTTTTAACTTTGGCGCAACCTTTCTCTGTTTTCTACCTTGTATTCCTTGGTCTGTATGTCTGGAAGGAGGAGCCTGAATGCTCAAACCCCTTGTAATTATATTATTTCGTTTTTTGGGGCCTTTTGTGGGGCTGAAAAATAGAAGAGTTAAAAGAAAAAGGACTTCTGAAGGTAATTATAATGTTTTACTTTACAGGTATTAGTTTTCACAGACAACTAAGGAGGAGGGTAGAGAGGGTGGCCATGCCACTAATTTAGGGGGTGGGGGACAATTGCACTCTCATAACCCTTTGCATAATAATTTAGACCCACCACCCGACATACAATGGTTGGGTCTAGGGGAAAATTAGGTCCTCTCCCCAGTGATTTGTCCACCCACCTATTATTTATTTTAAAGTCTACATAGCCGGACTATGTACTCCCTATTTTGATACGTTCCATCCATATGGTATAAGGCCTTTCTACCAATGACTGTCCATGGCAGGTGGGGGCATAGGAAGTTTTTGTTAACCCCTATAGGATCTTTAAAAAAATGTTTTACCTTTTTAACGTAGCTAGCAAGCACTAGTCAGCTGCAATACAAAAATGGAAACATTAGTTGCAATGGGGATTAAGTACTGCTCACTCCTTGCAAGTTAAAACAGACTTTTATTCCAAAATGATAATAAAAATATATACTTGGCATACGGTAACATTCAGTGACATTCACAAATACTTGAAAACTGAAGGTCAGTCCCACACTAAACCTCAACCAAAAGAGGAGATGGCATGTCTACTAAACTGTGCTTCTGCATACAGGGAGACAAAAGGGCATGCACAAAAGAGAAAAAAATAAAACCACACCATAACAATAAATATATAACGGATGACTGATAAAAATATCAATACTATAAATATAGTACAGATTAAATTCATCACAGCTGGTAATCGGATTATCATATCAATACACAATATAAACCACATTGATACCATGAACACAGCTTATACATATTCCTTCAGTTAATATCGATATAGTCTACCCACGTGTTCATATAAAACTTACATAACCACATTATCAAATGTATAGAGATAACCAAAATGGTAAGCAACTTATAATGTAAACTACATTGATACCATGGATACAAAGCATGCAGTGTATACATAATTCTTCAATCAACATACGATATATATATATATATATATATATATATATATATATATATATATATATATATATATAGCTAATCTACCCATTTATAGATGGCCAGCTTAAATTCAGCTCATTATCATATGAACAGAAATATCAAGGCTGCTAATTGTCTTGTCCCATAAAAAAACGTTTTTTGTTTTTTTAAATTGCGCCATCATACAGCAACCTCTATATGGGTTATATAAGACTATATAAGAGTCCCACGTCTATGGCGATAGTAATTCTTTTCATGGTAAAATAGCTTTGTATAGGAGATATATTGATGAGCTGTTATTAGTGTGGATGGGAAGTGAACAAACAAGTTTCATTAAGCATCCATTAAGGCGGGCACTCTCTTATTCCAATAGTAAACTGGTAAACTGGCAAAATGAAGGTTCACTCAGAATTGGAACATCAGCAAGTTTTGGAAATCAATCTAGAGAAGAGATGGCAATGGCAGTCACTTTTACATCAGGTCTCCTCCACCTAGTGAAATGCGGCCTACCCTAATCCCAATAACTCTTAACCCCTTAAGGACACATGACATGTGTGACATGTCATGATTCCCTTTTATTCTGGAAGTTTGGTCCTTAAGGGGTTAAAGTGGTATGTTTTATACACTCAGAACAGCAGACGGTTTGGATGTGACCCCAGGGAAAAATTGACAACCAGTCACAGTCCTAAAAAGAAAGAACGAAAAAGATGGTGGCTCCTCTATAATGAATCTGTATTTATATGTACGTGGTTTGTCCATAAAATGTCCAGCTATTGTTAGTATTAAGATAATGGTTTGTTTGACATCAATGTAACTTGGCAGCCAAGGAGAGTGGACTGGAACAGACACACACACACACCTTAATTAAACATAGAGAAAAAGAAGATGCACTGAATGCACTGGAAAAACATTCAGCACACTTCTTGTTGAAAATAAAAATGATTATTTCAGTATGTTTTACTCTTTTTGTGTGTGTTCCTGCAAAATAGCTAAGAAAATGCAGTGCTTTACATGGCTAAGTGTCACGATCCCGGGGAACCCAACACGCTAACACACACACAGACACACACACAGAAAGTGTGCTGTACCGGTCCTTAGAGTGGCCGGGCTAAGCACACAAAGAATAGTCAGGAGACAAGCCGAGTAAGGGGAACCAGAAAACAGAATAACGAGAAACAAGCCGAGGTCAAAGGGTAGGAGAAAGTCACAAAGTCAGTATAACAAGCCAGAGGGTACGTAACCAGAAAGCACACGTTCACAATCGATACTATAAAGCAAAGACCACAACAGGGCACAGATAGACAGGAAAGGTAAGTATTTAAATCCTAGCCTGAATCCTGATTGGCTAACCACCAATCAGTATTAACAAACACACGTGGGGGATATCTATAACCCCCACTGTGTTTGTTGCACTGTAGCTTTAACGCCGGGTCACGTGAGTGACCCCGGCGCTTAGATAATAGTGCCGGCTCCCAGCGTGCAGCGTTAGACATGCTGCCGCTGGGAGGAGGAGAGGAGGACGCGAGCGGCGTGTCAGGAGGAGAGGACGCCGCTCGCTTAACGGTAAGGGGAGAGGGGACCGCGGGCGGCGACGGACCGAGGGTGAGTGCTGCGAGAGGATTGCAGCCTCCCCTCACCGCTGCCCGCGGAGCCCTGACACTAAGCTTAACTACACTAGATTCATACTTCCTTTTTGATACAATTAAAATACATCAATAAAATAATAACTAAAATAAAATGTTGGCAAATGGAGAGAATACATCTCCAGTGGTGAAAACTATTTAAAAATATTAATGCTCTCTAAAATCTTTAACAAGCTAGGCAAGCTCAATTGCTATCAGTAACAAGACTCCACACTGTCAGAATCAGAACACAGTTCGACAGCAAACCATCACAATGCTACCTGAAATAGTTCACTGTCTCAGTGTTCGAATTTATGTCCCTGCAATGTAGTTAAAAAACTGCAGTAAACTGTATGACACTTCCTTCTGTTCATCTAACTCTTTTACATAAAACTAAGACACATTCTCCGGTGGTTAAAACTGAAAACAGATGAATACTAATGTGTTCAATTTCACTAGCTATTCAAATTTCTCTCTATTCACCACCAGCTGCTAGATCAAATTCTCTATTAACTAAAACTGCAATCGAGCAACCAACATGCTGTTCACACTGTCTCAACATGTCAGGCAATCCTCTGTACAAAATCAACATTGGTCCAACATTGATAGCACTGCATGATGATTGGTCAGTGATTGTGATTACGGATCGGTCAAAAAGCCTACTCACCAGACATCATGCTTGCTGCACTGCCATTGGCTGCATGTTTCTTGCGTGTGATTAACTAAATGACGAAATGGTGTTTGAACAACACTCAGTCATTGAGCTATTCAATCATTCTGGCATTTGCAGAACATGGATTTTTTTATTATTTTTTTTCTCACTAAAGGAGTATATTATACATAAATTGTCATATGGTTGAATTTGGGCTGGTGAGGTGACCTGCACAATTTCCAAACTCCTAGGTTGAAATGTGCCAGATTTATGGACCAACTGAACTGCACACTGCTGAACTTTTATTATTAGTTTTATTATTCTTCATTTTGTCCCTAAAGCCCTCCCCTCCCCCCCCCCCCCCCCCAAAAAAAAAAGATGATTGATGGGGAAAAATGATGATTGATGGCTAGGGATCAAATGAGGAAAAAAAGAGGGCACACAGTAATACAAAATCTATATTTATATATTTAATATACCGTATATACTCGAGTATAAGCCGACCCGAATATAAGCCGAGGCCCCTAATTTTACCCCAAAAAACTGGGAAAACGTATTGACTCGAGTATAAGACTAGGGTGGGAAATGCAGCAGCTACTGGTACATTTCTAAATAAAATTAGATCCTAAAAAAATTATATTAATTGAATATTTATTTACAGTGTGTGTATAATGAATGCAGTGTGAGTGTATGAATGCAGTGTGTGTATGAATGCAGTGTGTGTATGAGTGCAGTGTGTGTATGAGTGCAGTGTGTGTATGAATGCAGTGTGTGTGTGAGTGCAGTGTGTGTGTGTATGAATGCAGTGTGTGTGTATGAATGCAGTGTGTGTATGAGTGCAGTGTGTGTATGAGTGCAGTGTGTGTATGAGTGCAGTGTGTGTGTGTATGAGTGCAGTGTGTGTGTATGAGTGCAGTGTGTGTGTATGTGTGTGTGTGTGTTGCAAAACCTTGGTGGGGGTGGGCAATCTTTTTTTTATTATTTTAATTTTTTTTATTATTATTTATTATTATTTTTTATTTAATTTCATTATTATTATTTTTTATTATTATTTAATTTCATTATTATTGTTAATATATATTTTTTTCGTCCCCCCTCCCTGCTTGATATATGGCAGGGAGGGGGGCGGCTCTCCTTCCCTGGTGGGCCAACATTGGCAGTTCAGTGGGGGGGAGAGGGGGGCTGGCAGAGAGTTTACTTACCTGTCCTGCAGCTCCTGTCAGTTCCCTCCTCCTCCGCGCCGTCAGTTCAGCTCTTCTGTCAGCTCACACTCTAAGTCTCGCGAGAGTCGCGGTTCTCGCGAGACTTACACTGGGAGCTGACCGAGGTGCTGAACTGACGGCGCGGAGGAGGAGGGAGCTGACAGGAGCTGCAGGAGAGGTAAGTAAGCTCTCTGCCAGCCCCCACAGCCCCCAGTCTGTATTATGGCAATGTAAATTGCCATAATACAGACTATTGACTCGAGTACAAGCCGAGTTGGGGTTTTTCAGCACAAAAAATGTGCTGAAAAACTCGGCTTATACTCGAGTATATACGGTAATATATATTTAATACATATATAATTTAGCAATATTTTAATATATTAACATAGACTTGTTCTTACTGTTCCTCCTGTTTTCCATCTCTTAGTTATTTGTTCTCAATCGATCTGTAAACTAGTTGTTTGCAGCATGTAGATTGACCCATTTTCTCACCTATTTTATTCTTCAGATTTACTTTCTAAATTAGTGTCTTGGTTTTTAAATTTTGCCAAAGTTGAACTTACATTCAGATGAAATTTGAGTTCTATTTTTGGATAAAATGGTTTGGCCATGCTGAATTTTCCCCATTGTCTAATCTATATTTAGCTGTTTTGGGATATTTGCTAAATATATAAAAGACATAGTACACATATTAGTTATTTTCCATCCTGGATATCCCATATATACACTGATTAGCCACAACAGTAAAACCACTGACAGGTAAAGTGAATAACATTGATTATAGCGCTGCAATGGCACCTGACAAAGGTGGGGTATGTAAAGCAACAAGTGAACATTCAGTTCTTGAATTTCATGGGTTGGAAGCAGCAAAAATGAAGTGAAAAGGTCAAGGGCCAAATAATGATGGCTTGACAACTGGGTCATTGCATCTTCCAAACCAGCGGGGTGTTCCCAGTACGCATTGGTTAGTACCTGATGAAGGGAATGCAAAAAGGACAATTGGTGAACCAGCGTAAGGGTCATGGGTGCCGAAGGCTCAATGATGCACATGGGATGCACATGGGAAGCGAAGGCTAGCCTGTCGGGTCCGATCACACAGAAGGGCCACAGTAACTGAAACTGCAGAAAATCTTTATGCTGACTACTTATGCTTTATGCTGGCAGGATTTAAGGGATCTGCTGCTAATGTCTTGTCTCGATGCATCAGAGCTGTGTTGGCAGCGCAAGAGGGACGTACATGATATTAGGCAGGTAATTTTAATGTTCAGTGTATATAAAATGTTAATATACTCAGTTTATGGGTCTTGTTAGGGTTACTGCTGCTATAATATGCTGTTTTGTGTGTGTGAGTGTTTTTTTTAATTCTTTGTGTGTAATATAACACTGCAATGTTTTCTATAGTTCACTGTTATGGATACTACCTAAGCTGCTAATGGACTATTATCAAGTTAATACCAATTTAATTTCACCCAAACACAGCAGAAGTGGTTTGATTGCAAGTCTGACTTCTAGACAAAGGGAGGCATACCACATTTCATCCATTTAACTTAAAATCATCTATAACTATTGTTGCTCCACAGAAACTGATAACAGTGCCACTCAATTAAAGCGGAACTGTCACCTCAACACTATATTTTTATAAGGTTCCTTTTTATCAAGTTTTGAAAGGAAATGGATTGGTAAATAAAGTATAAATAAATAGTATCTTTCTTTCTTTCTTTCTTACACGTGAAGCACTGCAGTTTTTAGCTGTTTTGCAAAGACATAAAAAAAGATTAAAAAGTTAAAAAATTCTAAAAATAATTCTCTAATATAGAATATCGAGGTACAACATTACTCAATTTTGTTTTCTTGATTTCATCTATTTTATTTTTATAAGAAAATCATTTTGTAAAATAAAATTGTAGCCAAAGCTTTTATTGATATTTATATTTCTTTAGCTTTAGAATTAGTTTTCTTTCTTTTGCTTTCTGACAGGTACCTCTGATGTCATGGACAGAAAATAAGAATTGTAAAAGAATAATTTAAAACATGTTTTTATTTAGACCTGTGAATGGTGAGAAAATTAGTTTTGGCCAAACCATATTTTCAGAAAAAAAGTAAATTGTGATGGCTATATGGCAGCTCAGCTACACTGATAGCATTTTCCCACCATTTGGTTCAAAGATCAAGGAGAAAAGTAACCAAAAGAGGGAAAAAGAGGAGGAGCAGTAAAAAAAAAGAATCAATAATTATATATTATTATTATTATTATTATTAATATTATTGCCGTTTATGTAGCACCAAACAGATTCCGTAGCACTTTACAATATTATAAGAGATTTAACTATAAATATGACAATTACAAGAAAACTTACAAGAACGATAGGTTGAAGAGGACCCTGTTCAAACAAGCTTACAGTCTATATAAGGTTGGGTATAAGACACATTAGGACAGATAATAGCAATCAAATAAGGTGGAAGTGAAGCAGAGCTGGATGAGAGAGTAAAGTGCTGCCCTTTAGAAGAGAGCAAGAGACAGGCATGTGAGGTAGAGGTTACTCTGGGAGGCCATAAGCTTTCCTAAAGAGATGGGTTTTAAGGCCCTTCTTAAATGATTGAAGACTAGGAAATCTGATGGCGGTAGGCAGGCTATTCCATAGGAAGGTAGTCGCCTGCAAGAAGTCCTGCAAGCATGAGTTGGCTGTACGGGTGCGAGCAGCGGACAGAAGAAGGTCACGGGGAGAGCGGAGAGACCAAGAAGGGGCATACCCATGGATCTGTGAAGAGATATAAGAGGGGCTAGAATTGAGTAATGCTTTATGGGTATATCATTTATTTGTTTATGTATTAAATATCTAACATATAAATATAGATTTTTCACTGCTCCTTCTTTTTTCCCTCTTTTGCTTACTTCTCACTTTAATTGTGAATAAACTCAACATTTAGTGAGTGTCTCCTAGCCATCAACCATATTTTTTTCACATCAACCAGCTTTTTATTTGGTGCCAGGGGTGGATTCAGAATCATGAATCAAAGTGAACATTGCATGAGTTGATTTGATGGTCATTATGCTACAATTTAGATCTCAGGAATTTAAAGATCACCTGACCGACCCAAATTTGGACAAACTGCAGTCCCTAACTTCACAAAGTCTATTCAGCAAACTGCACTCCCTAACTTCACAAGTTATTACATAGATTTATGTGAGGCCTGAAATATAAAATTCAGTAGCTGTCTTGCTGAATATGAGCACTGATAAATATTGTGAATGAAATCTAGATTTTACTGAATGGCCCTGATTTATCCTGCAACTCTTGCTACATTGCATCAGGGCTTTAGTAAATAACCTTTAAAGTGAATATAACATAACATAACTGGAAAAATTATTGGCATCAAGTTTTTGGCCTAATTATTTTGGCTTCAAATTTTATATTCACTATCCTGACAATAAACCGTATTGTAAACAATCTTGAAAATGTTAGCATTTACTACATTCAGAAAACATTGCACAATAAAAAAAAAATAAAAACACGATACAAAATATCAAAACAAACTCCCTTTACAGATGGGAATAGTAGATGCATTCCCAAATCACCCAAATCACTTGTTCTAAAAAGGTATAAAATCTCAAATATTTTCACTACACAATATGATACATAGGTGGAAAGAGCACTGGATTGCACAGGTAACCTTTGGTCCTAGTCATTTAGGATATGAGTTTGGGAATACGCTTCTTTTTGGCTGGGGGACTTTGCAGCCATGCACATTTGTTTAATTAAACATGTCTTGAAAGTAAAATTCATCTTAGACACATTTTGGAAAAACATTTGGCAGGATATTATTTTTAAATATGTTCTTTAATGCCAAAATATACTATTGCTTTTCAATAATTTCTACTATGAACCTATGTAGCAGGGACGCCCGAAAGGTAGAGCCCCAGATGTTGTAGAACTACAATCCCCATGATGCTTTGCATGCCTTTAGAATGCATTTACAATGACAACGCATAATGGCAGTTGTAGTTTTAAAATATCTGGAGGTCTACCTTTTGGGCACCCCTGCTATATAGTAAAGGAAGACTAGGATATATTTGTAGGGCTGTGCAGAGAAGATGGAGTAGAATAGATAAATACAATGAAGGAGCCATGTAGAGAGAGGAATTAAACTATATATATATATATATATATATATATATATATATATATATATATATATATGATGCATTATTATGTTGTTTGCTCTTAAGTTATGTTTGTTTTTATATATATATATATATATATATATATATATATATATATATATATATGGATTTCACCATATGTTTACAGACAAGTCATCAAAGGATAGTCCTTGTACAAAATAAAGTAGTGTGTGCTAGTTCCATTGGGGACTGTCTGTCCTACCTGGTTTATTTCAGTAGCAGAGTTTTCAGACCTGCTTGCAAGCTGCACATGTCCTTGGTCTGCAGGGTGTGTTAGGAAAAATCTAAACTTGAGAGTCACAAGTACCTCTGCAAAGGCTGTAGCTGGACCTCCCATAGCAAACCATTGATTTAATGCTTTCCTATGGGGAAGCTTGGATGTGTGTGATGCCCAGCACACATTTATATTACGTCCCCAGTGCTCCTCTACAGTGAGGGAAAAAAGTATTTAACAAAAAATAGAAAGTACAGGGCGCCACAGTCACTATGCTGGTAATACGAACAATGGGGGTTAAAAAGGAATAAAGTGTAAAAAAAATGAAGTGAAAAAGTATTTGATCCCCTGCTGATTTTGAACGTTTGCCCACTGACAAAAAAATGATCAGTCTATAATTTTAATGGTAGGTGTATTTTAACAGTGAGAGACGGAATAACAACAACAAAAAAATGCAGAAAAACGCATGTCAAAAAAGTTATAAATTGATTTGAATGTCAATAAGTGAAATAAGTATTTGACCCCTTCGACTTAGTATTTGGTGGCAAAACCCTTGTTGGCAATCACAGAGGTCAGATGTTTCTTGTAGTTGGCCACCAGGTTTGTACACAACTCAGGAGGGATTTTGTCCCACTCCTCTTTGCAGATCTTTTCCAAGTGTCACGATTACCATGTGACCCAACACGCAGAACTATATTAACAACCATTATCTGGAAATCTATTCATAAACAGGGCTATACATAGGACACGAGGTCACACATTTAGGCTTGAAGAAAGCCTGGTTTTGTCAGAGTCTATACAGATGTTTAAATTGCAATTGGATAAATACTTGCAAAAACATAACATACAGGGATACAATTTCTAATTAGTGGGCTAATAGCTGCTTGATCCAAGGAGACATCTGACTGCTATTTTGGGGTCAAGAAGGAATTTTTTCCTAGTTTGTTGCAAAATTGGAAGCGCTTCAGACTGGGTTTTTTGCCTTCTTTTGGATCAACAGCAAAAACATATGTGAGGAAGGCTGAACTTGATGGACGCAAGTCTCTTTTCAGCTATGTAACTATGTAACTATGTAACTATGTAACAACAACGTATACCGGACCTTACAATGGACGGACTTAACGTTAAAGAGAATGGTCAAAGAGCAAGCCAAGGTCGGGAAATTAGAATGAGACAATACAAATAACTAGCCAAGGGTCAGGATATCAGAAGAAGGGAACATCTAAAACAATAGCTAAAGTCAATAACCAGAAAAATATACCAAGAACACGCTCTCACAATTTTCATTTTGTAAACTAATACAACTTTATTAATTCCCTAATAGATGTTTGTGTTGAAAAATGCATTTCTGCCTGGTGGATTTGCTACTACTTTATGGAACACAGCATGCAGTGCACTGAACTGTTCATGCAAGCTTGCACAGCATACACTGGACTGAACATATACAGAAAAAAATAAAAATTATTTCTTCTAAAAAGAGTTAGAAAAAAGACCTGCCACACTCAGTGCAATGTACACTTGTGTAATAAGCTTCCACACACTGTATTGCAGTTTGCAAAGCACACGTAGTGGCCCTGAAGCCAACTAGAAGAGTAAAAATTTAATAATCTGACTCTTAAAATAAATAAATATAAACACAAAACAGCAAAATATTCTAAATCAGTGAATCAAAGTTGGTTGAGCATTGGTTGAGCATTGGCAATGCACTGTCACAGCATTAACTACCACTTCAGTAGGATCAACTTCTCAAGCTAGTGAGGAAAAATAACCAAGAGAAAACCAGAAACAGCAGTAAAACATTAAAATTCAAAACATTTAAATAATTCAATATTTATATATTTATACATTATATATTTATTAAATATATAAATATAGAATTATCTACTGCTCCTCTTTTTTTTCCTTCTACTGGTTTACTGGTGGTATTTGGGTCCACCCCTCGCACACCTCCTTGGTTAAAATCATCAGAAGTGATCATCGCAGAGGGTGGAGACACAATGTAAGTGCTGCACAAATGTTGGTTCTGAGATGTTATAACATTAATGATAAAATGTTGTAAAACAGCATTTACAAAATAGTCCCAAATTCAATTGATAGCAGTATTCTTTATAGGGAAGGTGCAGTACAGCAGGTATGTAATGATTACACCCATGGGCCTTTAACTATTTCTTCACCTCTATCCCCCCCCCCCCCCAATCCACCCCCCCTCAACAAAAAAAAAAAAACAATCGAGAAAGACCTTTCCAGGTATATGTAGATACAGGATAATATATGTTATTAAATTTATGTCTCAGTATGCAATACATCTATAGGTTAATGTATATATTTATGTATAGCTCTGTATGTCTAGACTCTAGGGGAATAGGTAAAACAAATCATTTTCCATCAATGCCAAAATAGTGTAATATTGTTAATGACAGAGGTGAGGAATAAGATAATAGAAAATACTGTCACAAACAATATTATATATTAGCGCTCATGTATCAGAGTCTGACAATACATTTCTTGTCGATTAATATGTGGTGGGTAATCAGATCAGATTTTTTTTATATATGGAAAGAAGAGGAAGAAGATCTGAAGATCTGAGCAATTTTATTTTTAACATTTTTGAGATTAATGAGAATACATGGGGTCTCAAACTGATCAGTACTTGGAGTCAACAGAAAGTCATATTTCTAGTTTTAAATATTTTTATTGAAGACAGGTATATAAAGACTAAAAATCATTTAAAAACAGTACATTCTACAATTTCACACCGTGGTTGGAGAATGCCCTGAGAGGACAATTCCTAAGGATTAGACACAATTGCATCGATGTCAGCACTTCTGAAACCCAATTTACTAATATAAAACAGGATTTCCTTGAAATGGGTATGAAGAACATAAATTGTTCACCTCTCCTATCAAAAATTCCACTATCAATTGGATTTATGACTAGTTTGTTAATGCTCTTTTACTACTTTTTATTATTAGTGTTGTTTAACATCTCTACACCACCATTTTGCCATACTTGTTTTTTTTATCTCTAGCTTTACTATACTCTCTTGTTGGGGTATCCAAGTTTTAATGTTTGTTGCCTACTGCAACTAGCACTGTATCAACATTTTTTTCCTTTTTCTGTAATGCAAACACTGCCTTTTTTAAAGAAAACGAAAAAAAAAACAAAACATGCAGGGACTGACTGTACTCACCAGAACAATTACATTAAGCTGTAGTTGTTCTGGTGACTATTGTCTCCCTTTAAGTATCTGGAGGAACCCCGGGGTGCGATAAAGTCAAAAGCTTATATGCTGTCTTTTGAGACTTATTAGAAAGTGAGCAACAGTGCGTTAAGTCACATATTTTCTGTCATTGGGTTTCAGTATAGGTTTCCCCTGTGACTGTTTTCAATTGATGGAAGTTCTTTGGAATGCTGGGATTAAAGTAGAGAATATAGGTAAGACACTCTATGTTCCAATGCACCTGATGCCATGCAGGTAGATTAAAGGACCACTCCACAACCCACAACCTCATTGAGAAGCCTCTGATATATATCTACTAAACTGTTGTTTTTTGGGGGGAAGGTTTGAAGTGTGCAGTGATCCTTTAAAAGGAGGTCATGTCCCTAAATATAGAGGTTTTCTATGGGATAGCATTTATATAGCCTTTAAGCTGCTTGTATTGAAAGGACTGCAAAAAGGGTTCTTTTCTCCCTCAGCCAGGGAGATAAGTGGTCTAAAGGGGAATTCCACATGGTGTAATGTTGGTAGTGGATGGTGTATCATGTTAGAGAAGGCCTTGGGATCCAAACCAGGGGGGGGGGGAGTTTTGGTTATATGCCAAGGGGAGCAGTGGGGAAGGGAAGAAAAGAAAAATACCATTATTTTAGGTAGCAGCATGACAGACTTGGATTGTGGCCCTTGCATATGGGAACCCACCTCCCAACATCCTGCTTCACTCCAGTGGGAACCACTTAAAAGCCAAGAGCAGGACCCCCCACCACATCTTCCACAACTTGAAAACATCCTTTTTAGCCCATTTTACCACTCTCAGAAGATGGCAGCCGGTGTAGTATAATTTGAAATCTGGGAGGTTCAGGAGCCCCTCAGTTTTTGTCTATTTAGCTAACAAAACATTTGACAAGGTCTCCTCCCCACAAGATAAACCCCAACAGTGCCGTCTGTATGGAGAAACACAATGCTCTTGACATAACAATGGAAATTGCCTTTAAAATATAAAAAAGGTGTGGAAGGAGATTAATATTACCACCTGAACCTGGCCAAACCAGGAGATGTGTGGATAGGACCACTCTCTAAGATCTTTTTGAAAATAGGCCAAAAGGGACAAACATTTTTTAATGTAATTCTGACAGTTTGGTCATTAGCCACACTCCCATGTACCTGATTTTAGAATTGGGCCAGTGAAAAACAAAGCTCTGGCACAGTGGCAGGACACGCCTGTCCGGCAAATCAATATTTAGTATCATGGATTAATCTTTAAGTGTGAAATACAAAATGCTGCCACGATATTTAGATAAATCTCATGATTAGTCAGAAAAAATAGTAAGTCCTCTAGGAAAAGCTGCCATTTTATGATTTAAGTTTACCTTCTGTATTTCAGTTATTTTGGGATTCTGCCTAATGGACTCAAAAAAAGGTCAAAGGACAAAGAGCAGCAGCGATCGGGGGCAGACCTGGCATCTGCAATCTTGCATTTGAAAGGACTCCATGAGTTCCCAATTCACAATGGCCGGAGCCGATGGGTTCTCGTAGAGGTCTCTAATTCAGCTCAACAAATGGGGTCCCAGACCCATCTGCTCCAATGAATGGAACAGGAAATATCAACGAACCCTAACAAAGGCTGTATCTGCATCAATAGAGATCAAGAAAAGGCCCTGTGACTTGCCTCTCCCCCATGTATCGATGACAGTGCCCTTATTGTATTAGAAACAAAAAAAATAAGTTTAATATCTGCATATATTTTGAAGTGACCATTCTTAACATCCTATTTAATTTAACCACTTAACCCTGAGTAGTGTTAAAAGGTATAATAGGTCCACCTTTAATTTAATTTGTTGCAGATCTATTAACAGTTCTCATTCTTGTTTAGATGTGTAAATATAACTGCAGCCTATGATTATGATTATACTTACCTGAATATTCTGATGTAAAGTCCCCACATTCTCCAGCTAAACGCTCACGCTCAAAAATGATTTTCAATACAGGGGTTAAGCTCCGAGACATTACTGGAGGGTGAAGTGCAGCCCACCTTAGCTGAATATATTTTGATATCCCTTATTGTATTTTCCTGGGCCTCCCGATTAGGCACAAACCCCACTTGATGTAAATGTATCAGGGAGGGAATAAAGGGCTGCAGACGTGTAGTTACAATTTTAGTAAAAAAGCTTCAAATCTCATTTAAGCAGTGAAATTGTTCTTTAGTTCACACACCGCTCAATGTCCTTGCCTTCCTTTGAGATAATTGTAATATGTGCAACCAGCATTTGGGTGGAAATCCAGTGACTGTCCAATATTGCGATAAATGCATTTACAAATTGGGGGTAGAGATCAGATCTAGATGGCGGTGGCCCCTGTTCACCTGTACATATGTCTGAGATGGGCTCCGACTCTGATTCCACGCAACTAGCTCTGAAAGTCATTTCTATCTCGGATAAAAGATTAACTGCTATGCTGCAAGAGCTATGATTTTATATGCAGACTGACTTCAAGATTGCAGTAGCAGATATCCGCAAAGACATACAAGAAATTGGTACTAGCACCATCACCCTGGAAAAAAAAGCGGATGAATTATGTGTTGCAAACAACGCAATAATATATAGGATGCCTAAGATGGAGACTGAACATAGTCATTCAGTGGAAAGGATGGCAGACATGGAAGACTGCTCCCGGCGTAATAACATCCGCGTAAGAGGAGTGTCTGTGTCGGTAAAAACAGAGGAGCTTCCTATATACCTGCTAACTCTCTTTCAAGCTATAGCACCAGGTTTAGGAGTTGCAGAGTTCCTTACAGACAGGGCTCACCGAGTACCAAAACCCAGGAATTTGGCTCCAGAAGTTTGGAGAGATATTATTACAAGACTACATTACTATTGCTCTAAGGAAGCTATTCTCATGGCACAGAGGAAAGCGAAGGGATACCCCCTAGGTGTCTCCCTATATGCCGACTTGTCATCATCAACTATGGCTCAAAGGCGTAAGTTTACTAATATCACCATATGCCTCAGTAATAATAAGATTCCATACAGATGGGCATTTCCTCCGAAGCTGTTGGTGTGGAGAAATGACACCCGTACTAAAATCAATTATGTGAATGACGGCATGGAAGTGTTACGCAATTGGGGACTATTTCCCGAAGGGAAAGAAATGCCATCTTCAGACTTCCCAAAGAAGGTTACTCCGGAGTGGACGAGAGCACAAAAGACACAAGATATCTGGAGCATACCTTACAGGTTATTGGCAGCTTACAGTTCTGGCTTTTATGGGCTGAAAAACATCAAAAAACAACAACATGTTTTTAAAGTGGTAAATGAGGGACAATAGGCTTAGTATAGTGTGCTAAAGGTAGCCCAGGCTTATATGTGAGTATCCTCTATACTTTATTTTGAGTTTATATACTGTAGATAAGTTGTATAGTCTCAAAATAGGCCTGGGCTATTTGACTGTAGTTAAGTTGCATAGTCTTAAAATAGGCCATGTCTTCTAAATTGCTTATATCAAATCCATTGTGCGTAGCCTTTTTCTTAAGTTCTTGGAACCACATCTGAGTATTGTGAATACCGTATATACTCGAGTATAAGCCGACCCGAATATAAGCCGAGGCCCCTAATTTTATCCCAAAAAAATGGGAAAACTTATTGACTCGAGTATAAGACTAGGGTGGGAAATGCAGCAGCTACTGGTAAATTTCTAAATAAAATTAGATCCTAAAAAAAATATATTAATTGAATATTTATTTACAGTGTGTGTATAATGAATGCAGTGTGTGCGTATGTGTGTGTGTATGAGTGCAGCGTGTGTGTATGAGTGCAGCGTGTGTGTATGAGTGCAGTGTGTGTGTGCATGAATGCAGTGTGTGTGTGTGTTTGAATGCAGTGTGTGAATGCAGTGTGTGCCGGGCCGGTGCAAGGATATTTGCCGCCGTAGGCAATAAAATTTTTGCCGCCCCCTCCCCCCCCCATATGTCCTGACTTCCCCTCCTCCTCCTTCAGTGGTCCTTACCTCCCCACCCCCGTGTTCCTTCACCCCCCCCCCAGTGGTCCTGACTCACCCCTCCCCTAGTGGTCCTTACCCTTCCCTCCCCTAGTGGTCCTTACTTCCCCCTCCCCTCCCATAGTGGTCCTTATCCCACCCCCTCCCTCTCATAGTGGTCCTTATCCCCCTTCTCCCTCCCATAGTGTTCCTTATCCCCCCCATCCCTCCCACAGTGGTCCTTATACCCCCCCTCCCTCCCATAGTGGTCCTTATCCCACCCCCTCCCATAGTGGTCCTTATACCCCCCTCCCTCCCATAGTGGTCCTTATACCCCCCTCCCTCCAATAGTGGTCCTTATCCCCCCCCTCCCTCCCATAGTGGTCCTTATCCCCCCCTCCCTCCCATAGTGGTCCTTATACCCCCCTCCCTCCAATAGTGGTCCTTATCCCCCCCCCTCCCTCCCATAGTGGTCCTTATCCCCCCTCCCTCCCATAGTGGTCCTTATACCCCCCTCCCTCCCATAGTGGTCCTTATCCCCCCTCCCTCCCATAGTGGTCCTTATACCCCTCTCCCTCCAATAGTGGTCCTTACCCCCCCCCCTCCCTCCCATAGTGGTCCTTATCCCCCCCCCTCCCTCCCATAGTGGTCCTTATCCCCCCCCTCCCTCCCATAGTGGTCCTTATTCCCCCCTCCCTCCCATAGTGGTCCTTATCCCCCCCTCCCTCCCATAGTGGTCCTTATCCCCCCTCCCTCCCATAGTGGTCCTTATACCCCCCTCCCTCCAATAGTGGTCCTCATCCCCCCCCTCCCTCCCATAGTGGTCCTTATACCCCCCTCCCTCCCATAGTGGTCCCTATCCCCCCCCCTCCCTCCCATAGTGGTCCTTATACCCCCCTCCCTCCCATAGTGGTCCTTATCCCCCCCTCCCTCCCATAGTGGTCCTTATACCCCCCTCCCTCCCATAGTGGTCCTTAACCCACCCCATCCCTCCCATAGTGGTCCTTATACCCCCCCCCTCCCCTCCCATAGTGGTCCTTATACCCCTTTTTTTGTTATTAATTTTTTTTTTTATTATTATTTCTTATTTTACTTTATTATTATTTTTTTCGTCCCCCCTCCCTGCTTGATATATGGCAGGGAGGGGGGCTCTCCTTCCCTGGTGGTCCAGTGGCAGTTCAGTGGGGGGGAGAGGGGGGCTGGCAGAGCTGTAACTTACCTTTCCTGCAGCTCCTGTCAGCTCTCTCCTCCTCTGCGCCGTCCGGTCAGCTCTTCTGTCAGCTTACACTGTAAGTCTCGCGAGAGCCGCGGCTCTCGCGAGATTTACACTGGGAGCTGACCGAGGTGCTGACCGGACGGCGCAGAGGAGGAGAGAGCTGACAGGAGCTGCAGGAAAGGTAAGTTACAGCTCTGCCAGCTCCCCTCTCCCCCGGTCTGTATTATGGCAATGTAAATTGCCATAATACAGACCTTGACTCGAGTATAAGCCGAGTTGGGGTTTTTCAGCCCAAAAAATGGGCTGAAAAACTCGGCTTATACTCGAGTATATACGGTAGTTAACTTATGGGCTGTAGACAAGGTCCATAAAAAAGGAACCATATGGGTTTGCAGAGATCGGTGAGCTTCCAAACTCTCATTTGTGGAATATTAGTATAAATATAAATATTTGCATTATATTTTCTCCTAAATCCATCTCCCCCTCGTGAAGATCGTAGCCTTCAGTGGTATGCCCTCATATTAGTCTGGGAAACCTATGTATGACCAATCTCTCCATAATGCTGGAAAGCTTATTGTATTGTATATATTTAGTTTTGTTTAATTTAATTGTTTTTCTTCCACAACTTGCAGGCATCCTGTTTAGCCCATTTTACATTAATGGATGTTAATATTTATCCTATAACTTGGTCTGACCACTCTTCGATTAGAATTACATTTACAACATTTACTATTTACTGACAAGAGGTCGAGCTTCATGGTGCTTAAAGGAGTCATTATTGGCTTCTGACCATCAGATATGGGAAATTATAACAGGCATAGCGAACTTATTTGAGGATAATCAGTTTACAAATGTCACCATTACTTGGCTTGCCCATAAGGCAGTAATAAGGGGATATCTGATAAGACAAGGCTCCCACCTAAAGCGTAAAAAATATAGACAAAAGAAATAAAATGATTGTTGAGGAGTTTGCTTCTTTTTATGACACTCTCATCTGGACTCAGATCCATTTCCACACAAGGCAACAAGACTTGAAATATCTGACTTCCTAGAAGGGATGGAGTTGCCTCAGTTGTCTTGCAAGCAGGCAGAGGACCTTGATAGGCCCTTTACGATCGTCGAGATCTCCAGGTTTTGTAAGATACTCAGAAACATAAAGTGCCAGGACCAGGCGGTTTTCCCACCTACTATAGTGCCAAATTTGAAGATCTTTTAATACCTCATTTGACCGCACTTTTTAACCACATTCTGGAGTTGAATTACCTACCTCCAGAACTGTTGCAGGCAACTATTTACAAACCTCCACAATATTTGCAAATTATTGCCCGATCTCGTTGTTAAAGGCGGACACAAAATAGTTTGCCAAAGCAATGGCTAACAGAATAAGACCCTTTCTCTCTACTCTTGTATCTCCTGAACAGGCAGGGTTTGTCTCAGCGGCAGCAAGCAGAGGACAACACCTGATGCATACTGAATCTTCTTGAATTAATGACAACTAACAAGCTGCCTGGCCTTGCTCTCACTTTAGATGCAGAGAAGGCCTTTGACCGTCTCCACTGGGGGTATATGATTGCAGTTTTACAAAATTATCACTTTCCTTGCAAATTTTTGAATGTGTTATTGTCTTTATATTCTGCGCCATCAGCTAGGGTGTTGAATGCAGGCTTTATATCCCGCCATTTTTTTCTTACTAATGGCAAGAGGCAGGGTTGCCCCTTGTCACCCTTGATCTTTATCTTAGCACTAGAACCTTTGATTTATTGGATTAAACATGATCGGAACATAGAGGGAGTCCCTACACCAATAGGCAACCCAAATTAGCTGTATTTGCGGATGATATCCTTTTATTTCTCACTCGCCCGCAATTCTCCCTCAAGCCTGTTGTATCGCTCCTTGAAGCATACGGCTAAGTGTCTTTTTACAAAAATAACACGGCTAATACTGAGGTGCTTCCTGTGTATCTTCCCTATCAGCAACTGAATGAATTAAAGGCCCTATTTTGAATGGATTTTTAAATGGAGGAAAGACACCATAGCTTTCTTAGGGACACATTTGTCAATTTCAAAACATATTATTTTGAAGTAAAATCACTGAAAATTACAGACTAAAATAACCCAAACACTGGAGGACTGGTGTGGGTCCAGTGACTAGGCTGCATTAATGCATTGAAAATGCTTGTTTTGCCACAGATATTTTCCTATTTTGACCCTCACGAATGAAATCCCTAAAGTGCTCATTAAATTTCAGATGACGCTAAATGCACATATATGGTAATACAAACCTCCAAGTGTTTCTCTGACAAGTACTTGTATTGCTATGAAGGTGGTGTGGGTGTTCCCAAATATTGCAAAGTATAACGTGGCCTCTATCCTGGCTCAGATGGCCAGGGTAGGTGCTACACCCGTTCCCCTCCATTGCTACGTATTAGAACACGCAATAAGTGCCCCACATTCAATAACACACCTACTCTGGGTCCCAACACAACATTACTTACGTAACGTTAAATTGTTGGACACAACAAAAATGTCATTATTACTATGACACAAATGGGTTCCAAAAATTGTATCGTTACCGCTACGCATGTATGCCACTTTGCAGAGTTTGCAATACCACACATGTGACCTGTCTCCAGGGAATTGGAGTCAGAGGGGTATTAAAAGAGTAATACAGATACTGGGGAAAGGAGGGATTCATCAATTTTCAGACCTGCAGTCTACTTATGCATTGCCAAGCAAAGAATTGTTTACATACCTTCCTATAAAACACATTTTAGAGAAGGATAAACTAATAAGAGTGGAGTTAAATAAGCTTCAGGATATTGATAAATTATGTCTTGGAGTTGGAGTCTTAACGAAGCCCATGTCCTTATGTTACAAAAAGTTATTGACAGTTAGCTGACCTCTTCAACTGGGTTATATAGAAAAGTGGGAAAAAGAACTTGACTGTAAGTTAGAACCAAGCAGATGGTATGCAGCAATGGCGGGGGTGCAAAGGTCCACCCATTGTTTAGACCAGTGGTTTCCAAACCTGTCCACAAGGAACCCCTTCCAGTCCAGGATTTGGGGATAACCCGGTTGTGTCTAAGGTGTTTTTTAAAAAAAGAAAAAAAAATCACCTTAGACACAACTGGGTAATTCCTAAATCCTGGACTGGTGCCTTGAGGACTGGTTTGGGAACCACTGGTTTAGACCATATTGAGGCAGCCTATAAGTTGTGGATGAGGTGGTACCTTATGTCTCATCTCCTAGCCCATATTTAACCTGGAGTTCCCCCCACTTGCTGGCGATGTGGCTCGGAGATAGGAACTTTAATTCAAATTTTTTGGCAATGTCCAGTTTTAACAAACTTTTGGCAGCAGGTACAGGTGCTTATCGTATGCGCTACGACTTTGTCTCTTCCTTGGGTGTGACTTGGGTCATATTAATTCAATTCTTTATTGGGTCATCTTCTCAGTCCTCCAAATGGGACTTTCCTCAGGATCAATCTGATCCTGAGGAAAGACCCATATAGAGGACTGAAACGTCGATCCTTACTTTTAATATGACTTTTAATATGACCCAATAAAGAATTTAACTTTTAACTCCGTGAGTGCTGCTACCTCTTTGGACTTTTGGATAACCAAGCCCTGGCTGAGCACCCGGTATCTATGCATATATAAATAAATAAAAATAATATAAAATATTCATATGTCTATATACATAATTACATAAATAATTTCATAAATATACACAAGACTTCAAATATATAAATATGTATATATATATATATATATATATATATATATATAAATATATATATATATATATATATATATATATATATATATATTTAACTTATACATGCATATTTATGTAATATTTTTACATAATTAAGTAATTTTATTGATTGCAATTTAGGGGACCTGCCTGACAACCCTGACTGAAAGTCCAGAGAATTTAATTTGCTAGCACTATATTTAACCCTGTAACTTTCCAAGACACCCTAAAACCTGTACATGGGGATTACTGGTTTACTTAGTAGACTTCGCTGAACACAAATGTTAGTGTTTCAAAACAGTAAAGCATATCACAGCGATGATATTGTCAGTGACGTTTTTTGCATTTTTCACACACAAACAATCAGCACTTTCACTGATGATATCATTTTTGTAATACGTTTTACTGTTTGAAACACTAATATTTGTGTTCAGCAAAGTCTCCGGAGTATAACAGTGCCCCCCATGCACAGGTTTTATAGTGTTTTTGAAAGTTACAGGGTCAAATATAAGGCTGTTTTTACATTGAAATTTGTCAGCTTGGTTATGTTGCCTTTGAGAGCATATGGTAGCCCAGGAATGAGAATTACCCCTATGATGGATACCATTTACCAAGGAAGACAACCCAAGGTATTGCAAATGGGGTATGTTCAGTCTTTTTTAGTAGCCACTTAGTCACAAACACTGGCCAAAGTTAGCGTTCATAATAGTTTTTTGCATTTTTAACACACAAACAAATATACATGCTAACTTTGGCCAGTGTTAGTGACTAAGTGCCTACTAAAAAAGACTGGGCATACCCTATATTGAATACCCTGGGTTGTCTACTTTTCAAAAATATATTTTTTGATGGGGTAAATTACATTGGCCGGATTCAAAAGTGTCCTAAATAGGAGATGGGTGCATGATGACATCATAGATCTTTTGCATCCAAGATCCTTGAAAGAATTGTGTATGCGAGATTGACAGACTTCCTCAAGTCCAACTCTGTGCTAGACCCACTTCAGTCTGGTTTCCGCGCTAAGCACTCTGTGGAAACGGCACTGACCAAAGTATCAATGATCTACTTGCTGCAAAATCTTATGGTCACTACTCTACTCTATCCTAATTCTCCTTGACCTGTCTGCGGCTTTTGACACTGTTGATCATCAACAGCTTCTTCTCATCCTCAGCAATATCGGTCAACAAGATATTGCCCTCTCCTGGTGCTCCTCCTACCTCTCCCAGCGCTCTTTTAGTGTTTCTTTCTCTGGATCTGCTCTCTGTGGTCTTCTCCCCAGCTCCTCTCTGTTGGTGTCCCCCAATGTTCAGTCCTTGGTCCCCTACTGTTCTCCATCTATACTTCCTCCCTTGGTAAACTCATTAGCTCCTCTGGCTTCCAATATCATTTCTATGTAGATGACATGCAAATCTACCTGTCCTCTCTTGATCTCTCCCCGTCCCTCTTGACTAGTGTCTCTGACTGCCTCTCTGCTGTTTCTAACTGGATGGCTTCCCACTTCCTTAAACTAAACTTGACCAAAACTGAAATTCTGGTCTTTCCTTCCTCAAGTGTTGTTACTCCTGTGTCTGTCTCCCTCCAAGTCAATGGTGCTACCATCAGCTCCACTATGCAGGCTCTCTGCCTCTTTGACTCCGACCTCTCCTTCAAGCCTCATGTTCAATCTATCACCAAATCCTGTCATTTCCATCTCAAAAACATTGCGCGCATCCGCCCCTACTTAATGCCACATGCGACTACGTTGTTGGTCCATTCCACTGTCCTTTCTCACCTTGACTACTGTAATCCGCTTCTCAGTGGTCTTACGTGCTCCCAACTTGCACCATTACAGTCCATAATGAATGCGGCAGCGAGGCTCATCTTCCTGTCCGCCCGCACCTCCCATGCCTCACCCTTCTGTCAGTCCCTACATTGGCTTCCTATAAAATATAGAGCTCAATTTAAAATTCTGGTTCTTGCTTTCAAATCTCTACATAATGCTGCTCCCACCTATCTATCCTCCCTTATACACAAGTATGTCCTGTCTAGGCCCTTACGATCTGCTGAAGACTTACGTCTATCTTCTGTCCATACTCCCACCTCTGGAACTCGCTTCCCTCCTCCGTTAGATGCTCACCCAGTCTCCACTCCTTCAAAAAATCGTTAAAAACCCACTTCTTCATAAAAGCGTATCAATGAAACTTTTAATAGCTCCCAACTGATTCCTCTTCTGCAACTGTCACTAGTCTAATACTATCCTTACCTTTTTGTGTCATTTAACCCCACTCCCTCTAGCATGTAAGCTCATTGAGCAGGGCCCTCAACCCCTCTGTTCCCGTGTGTCCAACTTGTCTGGTTACAACTACATGTCTGTTCGTCCACCCATTGTAAAGCGCTGCAGAATTTGACGGCGCTCTATAAATATCATAATAATAATAATAATAATGACCAGCTGTGAAAATTTCAATTTGGAATTTTAGCCCCCAGAGACCCCAAAACACACCTATATATGAGTGGTATCACTGTACTCAGGAGATGTTGCTGAAAACATATTGGGGTTTTATATGGCAGTAACCCTTAAAGTTCTCAGAACATGTATTCTTAAACTGTTATGTGTGTCAAACAAAATCACTAATTACTTTAATTTTTTTTAAATTTGGCATAGATTGGTGGTAAAATGATTGCATGAAAAGAGTCAAACTACTCCAAGTTTAATACCTTAGGTTTTCTTCTTTTAAAAAATACATACATGAAGGATTATTCAGGGATTCCTGACAGATATCACTTGCGTTAATTAAAAAAAAAAAAAGAAATGGTTTGGAAATAGCAAAGTGCTACTTGTACTTATAACCCTATAACAGGGGTAGGCAACCTACGGCACTAGTGCCATACACGGCACTCGAGGTGTCTTTGCACGGCACTCAAGGCTGCTAGAGCCAAACAGGCTCTGGCCTATCAGGAGTCCCAGTGAAACTTCAGATATCTGGTAATACGAAAATGTGGTGAAGGACAATCCACAATTTATACATTGCGGCACGCAGAGGAAGTGATCTCAGATCACTTCATTCCATCACTTGTGAATAGGAATCCACACTGTAGTAGAGCAGCCCGCAGCTGTTGTTGCAGCTCCTGTCCTTGACCTGGCCAGCCTGGTCCCCACTGGAACCCAGGGAAGCCACCCACACTGCTAGATATACACAGAAATGCAGAATAATACAAATAATACGAACAGCCCAAACACAACACACAATCCGCACAAACTCAACACCACTGACAATCCACATACATGCACACAACCCCACATGCAGCCTCTCCCATGCAATACCCCAAACAGCCCATACACACATACATACACTACCAAACACACAATGTGACATATCCATCCACACACACAATTCAACAAATAGCACCCATACACAGCCTATTTTACACGATACCACAAACTACTCATGAACATATACAATATAACAGCTCATATACGCACAAAATCCAAAGCAACTGCAGTATAAGTAACACAAGCAGAATACAGCAACATCCACACCTCAATTTGAAAAAATAGGACCGGCACACTACGGGACATCAAAATCTTATTTCGGCACAGTGCTGCTAAAAGGTTGCCTACCCCTGCCCTATAACATTCCAAAAAAGCTAAGAACATTTTAACATTGGGTATTTCTAAACTCAGGACAAAATTTAGAAACTACTTAGCATGGTTGTTTTTTGACGGTTGTAGATGCGTAACAGATTTTGGGGGTCAAAGTTAGCAAAAGTTTTTTTAAATTGTTTCATCATATTTTATAATTTTTTATAGTAAATTATATGATATGATGAAACTAATGGCATCTTTATAAAGACCATGTAATGGTGAGAATAACGGTATATAATATGTGTGGGAACAGTAAATGAGTACGAGAAAAATTACAGCTAAACACAAACACCGTAGAAATGTAGAAACAGCCCTGGTCCCAAACGGTAAGAAAATTGAAAAGTGGTCTGGTAGCTAAGGGGTTAAAGTATAGGTGATGAAGAATGTTTTTCCAGTTTGGCTATTCTGACCATAAATGTTAAAATTAACTTTAACTTCTCACTTTAGTGAATAACCATGTTGGATAATAAGCTGCCAATTTGAAATAAATATTTTCATGGTTATTCATGCTTAATTCAAAGTGAATTCTAAGAGCATTTCAAAATGTAAGTTTATTCTGGCCTCAAAATTGAATTCCTGGCAATTTAGTAAATAGCCCTGTGAGCGATTGGATTTTCACAATAAAAATATTCAACTATAATTCCACAGTTATCCAAAATATATTTTGACTAATGACATTCATCAATTACAGGTAAATGGTATTGTAAGTAGAAGCAAGTAGACAGTTGGACACAATGTATTTATGATTTCTAAATAATTATAAAATGAGAATATTTTTTTAAAGAATATACTGTATAATGTTTAATTGCAGAATGACGGCAAGCACATGGACAACCAAACAGCAAACCCTGAAGAATTTTATATTTTAGCATTTTCATATCATGGAGAAATACAGCCATATCTTTTTGTTTTGTTCTTAGCGATTTACTTGTGTGGACTAATTGGGAACTTAGCTATAATTACAGTGATCTCTTTAATTCCCAATCTACACACTCCCATGTACTTCTTTCTATGTAACTTGTCCTTGGTAGACCTTTTCTATACCACTACCATTCTCCCTAAATTGATGCACATTTTAATTACTGGAGATAATAAAATATCTTTCCTGCACTGCTTCACCCAAATGTACTTTTATACGTTTATGGCTAGCACAGAAATCATGTTGTTGTCTCTCATGGCATACGATCGATATGTGGCCATATGCTACCCATTACACTATCAACTGATCATGAATTGGAAAAAATGTATTAGACTTGCAATAGGCAACTGGATACTTGAATGTTGCAACTCTTCGTTTTTCGCTGTTTTTGCTTCAACATTTTCTTTTTGTCAAACTAAAGAAATCCATCATTTCTGCTGTGACACTAAAGCTCTGGGTAAAATTGCCTGCTCTAACAAAAGTTTTCAAATAATGATCTTTATAGAAACTTTGCTATTTGGACCTTTCCCATTGTTGCTTAGTTTATCATCTTATATTAAAATAGTCAGTAGTATTTTACAAATTAAGTCCATTCAGAGTAGACGAAAAGCCTTTTCCACCTGTGGATCCCACCTCACTGTTCTTCTCATGTTCTATATGAGTGTCTTATGCACATACATGCGACCAACCTTGGAGCACTCAGAGACTCTGGATCAGATATTCTCAGTACTGTATACTGCTGTGACTCCAATGTTAAATCCTATTATATACAGTTTTAGAAATAAAGAAGTGAAGGAGGCTCTGAAGAAAGTTGTGAGATTATAAAATTAATATTAAAAAATGTAGAACATTTTTATAGCAATATTTTGTATGTTAATTTTAGAAGATCTTGCCTTTTTGCATGCAGACTGGACACGGTAGGTGGTGGAGCTTGGGCAACATCCTTTCTGAAATCCCAAAAGTCCAAGGACAAGGAACACATGAAGGAACTCCTATATGCTATATCTTATACCCATTTCCTGCCTTATATATGTTGTGTTTAGGTTTAAACACTTTAATTGGATTAAACACTTTAATTGGGAACTTGCCTATAATTACAGTGATCTCTTTAATTTACAATCTACACAGTCCCATGCCCTATATCTTAAAGTCAGCTCTTTAAGAGACTTACCGTAGACTTCTTTGCATTTCATGGATTGATCTTTCTACTTGTGACGAACCCATCTGCCTAGACTTATATTGCTGGTTCGTCTGTTTGCCTGGATTTCATGGTTTTCCTGTCCGTATGCCCTTGTTCGTCTGTTTTACCTAGTACCGATTGAAACTACCGAACAAACGGCCACCCAGGAGAGGAGTGTGCTGCTTGTTAACACCTTGACCACAATTAGAACATTGCGGTTAACCGCAGACACCTCTCCATTCCATTCGTACGGGTGGTCGTCGTTCGTATGCCGACCACGAGGCGGCGCCCATTTTGGACATGAGGAGAATCAGCGGTGTTCGGTGCAAAACCTATGGAACTAAAAACGGATACTTTATCTGCCGAACACCGCTGGAGGCTGCCGCCCACCTTCTATTTCGTTGAGGCGTACAAACACCGGTCAGTTCGGGAGTTTCTATCATTTGTATGGACTTTACCCAGGTAGCCGTCCCATGGAGTCATTCGTATACCGAAGGACTTGTGAGAGACTTTGACTCCATGGCGATTTAACTATGTACATCGGATCTGAGCGCTATTCGGTAGGAATATGCCCTCAGATCCAGGCTATCTGGGGATACGTTACACGAACCATATGCAATCGGTATTTCTGACTTTATGTATTTTATTTTAATTTTCTTATTATGTTTTAAAATGGCGATGGTCTCTATCCTTGGAGATAATTAGGTTTCTTCCTAATTATCTCCGGGATAGAGAAGAAGGATTTATGGGTAAAATGGGAAGGGCTTGTATTGAAGCCACTGCGATTGGCTACTGTCCAATATATTTTACAGTCTTCCACAAGGTCCCCTAGGGGAGTGTCCACCTTGTGGAGACCCGCATAAATACCGGGCAGGTAGCCCCCATTAGACACATTCCTTTTTGACCTTCAAGACGGAGCTTTGTCTCGTTTGTGGAGGGATTTACTATTGGGACAGCGTTTTCGTTTATTTCTAGCTGTGGAAGGATTTCGGATGGATTGCTGATCGGGAGTTGCCGCATTCATATGCTCCGTTCGGGAGTTTTACGATCGGTTGGACTAAAACTGCATTTCTGGAGAAAGGGGATTATCTACTAAACGGCGGCTCCGTTCCCCTGGCGGTGAGTGTCGTAACACTACTTATGTTATGACACATGCAGGTAATGCAGAGCATGTAATATTATATGTAATTCCATTCTATATATTCTTACTATTGATGTCGCGAACATAAAATTTTCCGTTCGCAAACGCGAACTTCCGCAAATGTTCGCGAACAGGCGAACCGGGCGAACCGCCATAGACTTCAATAGGCAGGCGAATTTTAAAACCCACAGGGACTCTTTCTGGCATCAATAGTGATGGAAAAGTTGTTTCAAGGGGACTAACACCTGGACTGTGGCGTGCCGGAGGGGGATCCATGGCAAAACTCCCATGGAAAATTACATAGTTGATGCAGAGTCTGGTTTTAATCCATAAAGGGCATAAATCACCTAACATTCCTAAATTGTTTGGAATAACGTGCTTTAAAACATCAGGTATGATGTTGTATCGATCAGGTAGTGTAAGGGTTACGCCCGCTTCGCAGTGACAGACCGAACTTCTGTTTAACGCACCGCAGACAACCGCAAACAGTCCGTTTGCACAACTGCAAACTCCCCATTTGCACAAGGTTGGATACCAAGCTAGCCATGTCCCGTTCCTTGTCCTCACTGATGTCATTGAAGGTCTCTTCCTCCACCCAGCCACGTACAACACCAAGGGTCCCCAAAAGGTGACAACAAGCCCCCTGTATTTTTTTTAAAGTGTACACTACTGTTACACCAGATATGAGTTGCACTGGTGTGACACAGTGCCCTGGCAGGCCCTGAAACGCACACGTGTGAAGGAAACTCACTGCTATTATTTCACAGTCAAATTTCTAGTTTTTTTTAATGTACACTACTGTTACACCAGGGATTGGCCCATGTCATGCCTATGCCCCCAAAACGTTCGTGTGTGGGGGTGCTGGAATGACGTGGGCCAATGGGAGCCTGAATCAACTTTTGGCTCCCACTGCCCCTTTAAGAGCGAGCTCGTGACTCAAGTCGTGCTCCTAGTGCCAGGCGGGCCACGTGACCGATCACTGCGGTCAGTGCACGCGGCTAAGTCAGAAGAGGAGATCAAGCCGCATGCGGCTCGTGTGGAGGCAGGAGTGATCCAGCCACGCGCGGCTCAAGCTTAGGTGCCAGGTCGGTCCCAGGATAAGGTAAATACAGCCACAACCACTTATCCCAATCACACACCTTTCCTAACGTCCTATCCCATTAAAAGCATATTACCGCGTATTTAATAAAACAGATAGACCCCCTTCTTCATCCAGGTTACCGATCGATGGTTCGATATTCTGAGCCCTCTCTGATTTAATGTACACGACTATTCAATATTCCCACAAATTTTATATAGCATTTTATGTTTGTTTGAGACCACCTTATCGCTAAAAATCATGATCACTATATACTTTCTCTACAAACCTCTAAAACGAACCAAACTACTCATTTATCCGCTATACCACTTTATCCCACCAGAACTAGTGCCCAGTTAAAATACTTGACTCTTACTTACCCACACTCAGTCATGCCACACACATTTCACCACTACTCTCACTGAATCCCTCTGACTACGGCTAAATTAATCTTCTACATCAGAACACTACTCCTAAGATTGGGTTGTATCCATGTCTCGGGTCTTTCATTTAGAATAGGGGCAGCTTCGGTCTCCTTAAACACTGACACTCCAGTGCATATTATTAAAGGATTGGGCAGATGGAAATCCTCAGTCTACAACCGATATATTCCTCATCCCGAGAAAGAAATGAGGAAAGCTTTTAAAAGTTTGGCTTTGTAAATTTGATGCAATAAGTGTGTTTTTCTTTAATACCTTTTTACCCTCTTTGCATGAACCCGATTTACATATATTACTAATATGTTTCTGAACATATATATTATATTATTCACTCACTCACTCACTCTCTGGGCTGGCCTAAGACATCATGCTGCCTAGGTCCAACGATAACTGACTATGGGGGATAATGTATAATAAACACAGGTTACTGGCTATGGGGGGGGGGGGGGGCTAATGTATAATAAACACAGGTTACTGGTTGTGAGGGGATAATGTATAATAAACACAGGTTACTGGCTATAGGGGAGATAATGTATAATAAGCACAGGTTACTGGCTATGGGGGGATAATGTATAATAAACACAGGTTACTGGCTATGGGAGGATAATGTATAATAAACACAGGTTACTGGCTATGGGGGGATAATGGATAATAAACACAGGTTACTGGCTATGAGAGGGATAATGTATAATAAACACAGGTTACTGGCTATGGGAGGATAATGTATAATAAACACAGGTTACTGGCTATGGGGGGATAATGTATAATAAACACAGGTTACTGGCTATGGGAGGGATAATGTATAATAAACACAGGTTACTGGCTATGGGAGGGATAATGTATAATAAACACAGGTTACTGGCTATGGGGGGGATAATGTATAATAAACACAGGTTACTGGCTATGGGGATAATGTATAATAAACACAGGTTACTGGCTATGGAGGGATAATGCATAATAAACACAGGTTACTGGCTATGGGGAGGATAATGTATAATAAACACAGGTTACTGGCTATGGGGGGATAATGTATAATAAACACAGGTTACTGGTTGTGAGGGGGGATAATGTATAATAAACACAGGTTACTGGCTATGGGGGAGATAATGAATAATAACACAGGTTACTGGCTATGGGAGGATAATATATGATAAACACAGGTTACTGGCTATGGGAGGATAATGTATAACTAGAAAAGGTACAATTTCTGGGGAAATTGTGTGAAGTGTTCTTGCCTCCACCATTAGTCTACAACTGGAGTGGGCGGAGTAACTGTTATCATTTATATAGCACATTTAATTGCAATGTTGTTGCACAGTTACATTAAACCATACAGTTATAAAAACATTAGCAGGTGTAAAAGGCTTTGTCTATGACATCACTTGCTGCTGCAGCCTTGCACAGGTCAGAGTATTTTTGCGGTTGCCATCTTCAAACGGTCGTATCTTCAACACTATAAATCCTACAGTGAAGAGCTTTATACTGTGAGAATCACAAGACCCAGGCCTACATTTTGATGTATAGTATGTCTCTGAGATATTAACAATGAAGGCACAGTCGCAGTTTAGAAAGTGCCCTTCAAATGTGAGCTTTGCAGAGTGGAGTTTCAATGAATGTCAATGGACTGCGTGAGTTGCAAACAAATGGTCATATTGTGAAAACTATAAGGACTATGGCTTAGCTGTGGACATTTTTAGTGGCAGCAGGGATAGCTGAACGTTTTGATATAAGATTTGTGTAGGTGGGCCTGAAAATGAGGGAGTGGTGGCAGTTTAGAAATCATGTCCTGATTTTTCAGCTTTTGCCAGCTCCCACTCTAGCTTTGCCATTCATTCCTACGGGACAAATTGCGCCACAAGAACGACGATATTCCGTGAACCATTTGGCGAAACGTTCCACAAAGTAATAGCAATCCGATCGGGAACAATCTGCACGTTTTGGTAAATTTTCGTCTATGTAGTGTAAAAACTGTGGGAGGAGTTAGGGTGGCAAATTTGGCTATAATAATAATAATAATATATATGTGAGATAACAGTAAGTGGTCTTGCTATGCAAGAACACTTAACTAGAAAAGCTACAATTTCTGGGGAAATTGTGAAGTGTTCTTGCCTTCACCAGTAGTCTACAACTGGAGTGGGCGGAGTAACTGTTATCCGGGCCGGACTTAGGCATTTGGGCGCCCTGTGCAAAAAATCTTCACAGCGCCCCCCCCCCTCTCCCACTCCTTACCCCTTCCCACACACCCTGTCACACACACACACACACACAGGCAGGCAGGCAGCCATACACACACACAAACAGACACAAACACACTCAGGCAGTAATACACAGACAGCCACACACAAATACACACACAGAAATAGAATGTGACGGCAGATAAGAACCATTCGGCCCATCTAGTCTGCCCAGACAGTCACACATAGGCAGTCACACACAAACACACACACACACACACAGGCAGACAGCCACACACACAGCCACACACAAACACACAGGCAGACAGCCAAACACACACACACAGTCACACACACACAGACAAACAGTCAAACACACACAGACAAACAGTCAAACACACACTGTCAGACAGCCACACACAGTCACACACAGACAGTCACACACACACACACACGCAAACAGTCACACACATACACGCGCAGACAGTCACACACACACACACGCGCGCAGACAGTCACACACACACGCGCAGACAGTCTCACACACACAAACACAGGCAGACAGCCACACACACACACAGTCAGACACACACACTCACTAACAGACAAACACACTCACAGACACACACTAACTAACAGACACAGACACACACTAACATACACAGACACACACTAACATACACAGACACACACACTAACAAATACACACACACACACACACTCACCCACATTAACAAATTTTTAAAATTTATTTAGACACCCCCCCCCCCCCCCCACTCCTTACCTTTGGGAATGCTGGGGGGGGGGGTCTCTTCCTCCCTGGTGGTCCAGTGGCTGCTGGGCTGGGCGGGCGGCGCTGGCGGCGCTGGCGGCGCTGGCGGCGCTGGCGGGCGGCTGGCAAGGGAGCACTTCCTCTGAGCTGTTTGCTCAGCTCCCTCGCGCGCCGCAGAGTGAGGCTGGGAGCCGGAATATGACGTCATATTCCGGCTCCGCCTCCCAGCCTCACTCTGCGGCCGGCGAGGGAGCTGAGCAAACAGCTCAGAGGAAGTGCTCCCTCGCCAGCCGCCCGCCAGCCGCCCGCCAGCGCCGCCCGACCGCCCAGCAGCCCGGCATGTCTGTTAGCCGCAAGGCTAACAAGACATTTGCCTTGGGCATTTGGGGGCGGCTTTTTTTGCCACCCCCTGGAAAATGCCGCCCAAGGCAAATGCCTTGTTAGCATTGCGGCTAACAAACATGCCGTGTGAGCTATGCGGCCGCAGGGCGCCCCCTGCACCATGGCGCCCTGTGCGGCCGCACAGCTCGCACACCCCTAAGGCCGACCCTGACTGTTATTATTTATTTATATAGCACATTTAATTGCAATGTTGTTGCCCAAAGTTCTTCACAGTTACATTAAAACATACAGTTATAAAAACATTAGCAGGTGTAAAAGGCTTTGTCTATGACATCACTTGCTGCTCCAGCCTGGCACAAGTCAGAGTACTTTGGCAGTTGCCATCTTCAAATTGTCATATTTTAAACACTATAAATCCTACAGTGAAGAGCTTCACATTGTGAGAATCACAAGACCCAGACCTACATTTTGATGTATAGTATGTCTCTAAAATATTAACAATGAAGGCACAGTCGCAGTTTAGAAAGTGCCCTTCAAATGTGAGCTTTGCAGAGTGGAGTTTCAATGAATGTCAATGGACTGCGTGAGTTGCAAACAAATGGTCATATTGTGAAAACTATAAGGACTATGGCTTAGCTGTGGACATTTTTAGTGGCAGCAGGGATAGCTGAACGTTTTGATATAAGATTTGTGTAGGTGGGCCTGAAAATGAGGGAGTGGTGGCAGTTTAGAAATCATGTCCTGATTTTTCAGCTTTTGCCAGCTCCCACTCTAGCTTTGCCCTTCATTCCTACGGGACAAATTGCGCCACAAGAACGACGATATTCCGTGAACCATTTGGTGAAACGTTCCACAAAGTAATAGCAATCCGATCGGGAACAATCTGCACGTTTTGGTAAATTTTCGTCTATGTAGTGTAAAAACTGTGGGAGGAGTTAGGGTGGCAAATTTGGCTATAATAATAATAATAATATATATGTGAGATAACAGTAAGTGGTCTTGCTATGCAAGAACACTTAACTAGAAAAGCTACAATTTCTGGGGAAATTGTGAAGTGTTCTTGCCTCCACCAGTAGTCTACAACTGGAGTGGGCGGAGTAACTGTTATCAGGGCCGGCCTTAGGCATTTGGGCGCCCTGTGCAAAAAATCTTCACAGCGCCCCCCCCCCCCTCTCCCACTCCTTACCCCTTCCCACACACCCTGTCACACACACAGGCAGGCAGGCAGCCATACACACACACACACAGACACAAACACACTCAGGCAGTCATACACAGACAGCCACACACAAATACACACACAGACATATAATGTGACGGCAGATAAGAACCATTCGGCCCATCTAGTCTGCCCAGACAGTCACACATAGGCAGTCACACACAAACACACACACACACAGGCAGACAACCACACACACAGCCACACACAAACACACAGGCAGACAGCCAAACACACACACACAGTCGCACACACACAGACAAACAGTCAAACACACACAGACAAACAGTCAAACACACACTGTCAGACAGCCACACACAGTCACACACAGACAGTCACACACACACACACACACACACACACACACACGCAAACAGTCACACACATACACGCGCAGACAGTCACACACACACACGCGCTGACAGTCACACACACGCGCAGACAGTCTCACACACACAAACACAGGCAGACAGCCACACACACACACAGTCAGACACACACACTCACTAACAGACAAACACACTCACAGACACACACTAACTAACAGACACAGACACACACTAACATACACAGACACACACTAACATACACAGACACACACACTAACATATACACACACACTCACCCACATTAACACATTTTTTAAATTTATTTAGACACCCCCCCCACTCCTTACCTTTGGGAATGCTGGGGGGGGGGGGTCTCTTCCTCCCTGGTGGTCCAGTGGCTGCTGGGCTGGGCGGGCGGCGCTGGCGGCGCTGGCGGGCGGCTGGCAAGGGAGCACTTCCTCTGAGCTGTTTGCTCAGCTCCCTCGCGCGCCGCAGAGTGAGGCTGGGAGCCGGAATATGACATCATATTCTGGCTTCGCCTCCCAGCCTCACTCTGCGGCCGGCGAGGGAGCTGAGCAAACAGCTCAGAGGAAGTGCTCCCTCGCCAGCCGCCCGCCAGCCGCCCGCCAGCGCCGCCCGACCGCCCAGCAGCCCGGCATGTCTGTTAGCCGCAAGGCTAACAAGACATTTGCCTTGGGCATTTGGGGGCGGCTTTTTTTGCCGCCCCCTGGAAAATGCCGCCCAAGGCAAATGCCTTGTTAGCATTGCGGCTAACAAACATGCCGTGTGAGCTATGCGGCCGCAGGGCGCCCCCTGCACCATGGCGCCCTGTGCGGCCGCACAGCTCGCACACCCCTAAGGCCGACCCTGACTGTTATTATTTATTTATATAGCACATTTAATAGCAATGTTGTTGCCCAAAGTGCTTCACAGTTACATTAAAACATACAGTTATAAAAACATTAGCAGGTGTAAAAGGCTTTGTCTATGACATCACTTGCTGCTCCAGCCTGGCACAAGTCAGAGTATTTTGGCAGTTGCCATCTTCAAATGGTCATATTTTAAACACTATAAATCCTACGAAGAAATAGGAGTGTACTGGCGCTATTTTAGGAAGGGTGGATAATTGTTGTATAACACCGCAAAATATAGCTGCTATAACACCAAAAACTTATCTTAAGGTAAAGTATAAAAGGGTGACGGTGAAGCGCTAATATATACAATTTGTGATATACAGTGCGGAATATATAGCAATACCTCTACCTTGGAATATTTTATACAGGTGTCCTAATGGAGGTATGCTGTACCTTAAAAACAAAAGGCAAAATAACCACACATAGTGTATACCATTAATATAAATACGTGGTGTATAAAAGAAGGGGAAATATGCCCACTCACACTTTCAGGAGCTAACGATTATAGCTCACTGTGATCGCCTGTAGGGTCTGTAAAGGCGACCCTATCCCTTCTTGGCAGTCGTTCCTTTGTTGCTGGTTTCTCTAAATTAAAACACAGACATCTATGGTGCAGTATTGTAGGTTCCAGTGGTGGTGTAAAACAAATAAAATTTGTACTTACAAACCCAGAGCCTTCCACATCGGCTCTGGTCTGAGGGCGTATGTAGTTAAGGACTACAAACCTTCTTTGTAAAAATAGCAGGAGATGCCACAAGTGGTATGAAAAATATTAAGAAATTTATTGTATCACATGAATAAAAAAGAATAATAATATAAAATATATCTATACATAAAATACCACTCGTGGGTTAAAAAGTCCAATGTATGAGTCTCTTTTCTCACAAGGTCCCCAGGACGCGTTTCGCCGATCTGGCTTCTTCAACTGGTGTTTTGGAGAAAGAAAATCTTTGTTCCTTCCTTGGACCGGCTCCTGCTATAAATACCTCTTCTTGAGTGCTGTAATTGATTTCCGGCTTGTTGAATCGCGGGCGTTCACCATGGGAACGGTGACGCCCTGCGTTCCAAGCCTCACTTTCAGTTCGTTTTCTAAACCACTTGTTACTTCCGGTTTCCGTCTGCGTGCCGATACGTCATCATTCTGCGCTCGGCACTCGTGGTCTCTGTGTATATCGGTTGGCATGGCAACGGGAAAATCGGTACACATAATAATATATGATTACTTCCTCGTATTTAAACTACTTTTTAGAAAAGAAACTTCTTTGAATACAAGGTCTATCTTTCTCTTCTAACTCACATATATTCACTTAAACTTTTATGTTATCTTTATATATTGCACACTCGTGTTGGAAAAGGATTAAAGTTTCTTATAGAGGGTGACATCTATTCCAACATTTTTATGTATAGTCAAAACGTGTATTACGACCCTTACTTAAATTATATTGCAACATTACTATGTGTAATAAATAATAAGAAAATATGTATTACAGATCGACCAAACAATAATAAAACCATCTTCTACACATTTCGTGGTGTTGGTATATTATGTTAAAAGAAGGCGTGAGGTGATTGGTATATTATGTTAAAAGAAGGCGGGAGGTGATTAAACAAATTTTCCATAGAGGCTATAAGTATAATAGGGGGGGGAAATAAAATTATCCTTTGAAACCTATCATCCTAAAATCTTTATTTTAAAAAATGGCACATTTCAAAGTCTGCGTTAAGACCATAGGGGATTAAGGTGTTTAGTTTAAAAATCCATTCCATTTCATTTCGGCTCATCTTTGTATTAAAATCCCCTCCTCTCCAATCCCTTTCTAGTTTTTTTATACCTAAAAACTTGGAGTTCTTTGTTTCACAATTATGATATCTTTTGTAATGAGCGGACACACTGTGGTTCTCAAAACCCTTCGTAATGTTTCTGCCATGCTCTTCTATACGGATATGTAATGCCCTTGTGGTTTTACCAATATAGTATAATCCACAAGGACATATCATTAAATAAATTAAATTATTAGAATAGCAGGTTAAAAGATCTTTTATTTGGTATTCTGTTCCGTCTTTGTTATTAAAACTTTTTATGTGTCTTTTTTTATTTGTTGTCCTCCTGCATGCTAAACAGCTCCCACACCCATAAAAACCTTTTTCCGTGTTTAGGAATGTTCTATTGATCTTTTTTTCTTTTATAAAACTGGATGTCAAGGTGCTACGGAGATTGTTAACTCCTCTGTGGATAAAATGTGGTTTTTCTGGGAGGAATTCTTTTACTGTAGGATCTTGCAGAAGGATGGGCCAGAACTTCGATACTATCTTTCTAACCTTATAGTTATCTGTGCTATAATTGCATATAAAGGGTATTTCTTTTGACTCATTCTCTTTTTTCTCTTTATATTTCAAAAGGCCTTCTCTTTCTATTCTCTCCACTTCTTTTCTAGTGGATTCTAGTTTGAGTTCCTCGTAACCCTTCTCCACAAAATCCTGTTTGATTCTATCGGATTGCTCTTCAAAGGTTGAGAGGTCAGTACAGTTTCGACGTATACGGAGGAATTGGCCTCTAGGGGCATTCTCCAGCCACGGAGAGAAATGGCAACTTTCCCTCCCTATGTAACTGTTGGCTTCTACTACTTTAAAGTAGTTCTTGGTTTTGATCTCATTTTCTTCTATGTATATTTCCAGATCCAAAAAGATTACTTGGGACTTGCTCCAGTCACTTGTGAGCTTTATCCCCCATGTATTGTTGTTGAGATGTTCCAGAAATTGGATCAGATACTCCTCCTCTCCTTCCCAGATGAAAAAAATATCGTCGATGTAACGGCCATAGGTGACCAAGTTCTGCCTCCAGCTATGTGGGCCATATACAAAAACATTTTCCCAATGGGCCATAAATAGATTTGCATAGCTGGGGGCGAACTTGGTCCCCATGGCCGTCCCATTCACCTGCAAAAAAAATTCATCCCCATACCAAAAGAAATTATTTTTGAGGATAATTTCTATACCCTCCATGATGAAATCTATTTTTGCTTCTGTCATAGCTGAAAAGTTGTTAAGGAAATATTTCACTGCGTTGCATCCATACTCGTGTGGGATATTGCTATAGAGCGCAGAAACATCGCTTGTAACTAAAAAACACTTAGAATTCCAATTGCAATTTTTTAAAAAGTTTAAAACCGCTATAGTGTCCTTTATGTGTGAGGTAGTTTTTTTCACTAGGGGTTGTAGATGTATGTCCACATAATGGGATAATCTGCTAGAAATTGAGTCTATCCCTGCCACTATCGGTCTCCCTGGGGGGTTGAGGGTATCCTTGTGGACTTTAGGGAGGAAATAAAATACAGGTATTTTGGGGTATTTAATATTAAGATAATTGTACTCTTTTTCATTCAGTATATTTTGTTCTAGACCTTTATTTAAAAAATTTAAAAAGACCTGATTCATATCATTACTGGGATTCGAATTCAATTTCTTGTACGTATGCTCGTCTCCTAAAATCCTCTCTGCTTCTTTGCAGTAAAAATCTTTAGACATTAAAACTATCCCCCCCCCCTTTGTCGGCTGGTTTAATGACAAGATTGGTATCCATTTTTAGATCTTTCAGGGCTTTTTTCTCTTGAAGTGTTAGGTTGTGGTTAAAATTATTCCCCTTTTCTAATTTCCTTATTTCCGTCATAACCATGGTCTCAAAGGTAGTCATTTTATCAGAGACCATGTGTTTTGGAAAGAACAAGGATTTATCTTTTAATTTAGTATACCTTGCTTCTTCCTCTAGATTATATTGTGATTCTATAGGGTTTTTTGTAAAATATTTCTTTAGACATATATTCCTCTTAAATTTATTCAGGTCTACATAGAAGTCAAACTGGTTAAGCGGTTTATTAGGGGCAAATTTTAGTCCCTTCGTTAAAACTTTTTTGTGAGATTCTGTAAGTGTCTTTTGACTTAAATTAAAAATGCCTTTAAGGAGAGTTAGATCCTCTGTATCCTCTCTCGTCTTTCTTTCTTTGGCGTGTTTTCTTCCTCTTGTACCTCTAGGCTTGAATTCCTTCTCCTTTTGTAAGGTGTTGTATTTTCTTGTATTTCTTCTCTCTTGTACCTTCCCTTTCCTTTGTTCCTCCAAAAATCCTGTTCTTCAAGGTCTTCCAAAACTTGGAATCTATTGCTGGTTTGTACTGATTCCTCTTTCTTTTGTTGGTGGGTAGTGTGCCTCTGATTCGAAATCTCCCTCATTTCTCCTCTGGTTCTTGTCCCTTCTTTTGGTCTTGCTCCTTCATGTCTGTATCTTTTTCTATATTCTTCTTGTTGTGTTTCTTCATATGCAGGTCTTCTCCTCTCTCTAGGGGCTTCTTCATGTACCCGCTTCCTATCATTGTATTCCTTTGCATGGTATTTCATGTTATACCCATATCTATCTCTATTGTATGCATGTTGTGCTCTCGGTCTGGTATTAACCCAATTATTCCAGGGCTGTTGGTCCTGGTCGTTTCTATATCTAAGGGGTCTATATTCTCTATATTTCGGATAGATCTTATTCTGTGTGTCTTCTCTGTACTGAGGTTTTTGATATTTTGGTTGATTTTCCCGGGCTTCTTTATTTTCTACTTCTTTATTTTTTAAGTTGTATTTAGAAAATGTTCTAACCTGTTTGGTTTTATAATCATTAATATCCCTAAGGTATTTGCTCTTCTTTACCTCTATTACCTCTTTCTCTAATTTATCGAGATTTCCTTTTATGTCTTGTGTCATTTGGTCAAATTGTTCTTGATTTAATGTGTTCAAAATGGCGTTTTGGTTTTTGCTAATTTCTAAGTCTAGTTCTTTTAGATATTCATTTCTCCTTTTTAATATCAAGTTCATGGAGGTTATAGAAAAATTCTCTAACATAGAATTCCATTCCTCCATGAAGCTCGTGACATCTTTGTCAAATGTAGGGGTTTTGAAATATCTCAGGCCTCTGGGAGTGATGCCTTCTTTTAGATATTTTTCTAATGTGGCTATTTCCCATTTTATTTTTAGCTCTTTTTGTAGTAGTTTTTCCAAATGCTCCCCATCATTATTATATTCTATTTTATGTCTTGCTACTTGGGGTTCTGTCCAATTCGCTATCTCTGTTTCCATATCCATATAACTTTTGTTTCTTCTATCAAATAAAGACATCTTATTTCCTAAGCTGCCAAGTACAACTGGTATATAAGATAAGCAAAAATACCAAAAATAGAAATATGAAGAAATAGGAGTGTACTGGCGCTATTTTAGGAAGGGTGGATAATTTGTATAACACCGCAAAATATAGCTGCTATAACACCAACAACTTATCTTAAGGTAAAGTATAAAAGGGTGACGGTGAAGCGCTAATATATACAATTTGTGATATACAGTGCGGAATATATAGCAATACCTCTACCTTGGAATATTTTATACAGGTGTCCTAATGGAGGTATGCTGTACCTTAAAAACAAAAGGCAAAATAACCACACATAGTATAATTATCCACCCTTCCTAAAATAGCGCCAGTACACAAAATATACTGAATGAAAAAGAGTACAATTATCTTAATATTAAATACCCCAAAATACCTGTATTTTATTTCCTCCCTAAAGTCCACAAGGATACCCTCAACCCCCCAGGGAGACCGATAGTGGCAGGGATAGACTCAATTTCTAGCAGATTATCCCATTATGTGGACATACATCTACAACCCCTAGTGAAAAAAACTACCTCACACATAAAGGACACTATAGCGGTTTTAAACTTTTTAAAAAATTGCAATTGGAATTCTAAGTGTTTTTTAGTTACAAGCGATGTTTCTGCGCTCTATAGCAATATCCCACACGAGTATGGATGCAACGCAGTGAAATATTTCCTTAACAACTTTTCAGCTATGACAGAAGCAAAAATAGATTTCATCATGGAGGGTATAGAAATTATCCTCAAAAATAATTTCTTTTGGTATGGGGATGAATTTTTTTTGCAGGTGAATGGGACGGCCATGGGGACCAAGTTCGCCCCCAGCTATGCAAATCTATTTATGGCCCATTGGGAAAATGTTTTTGTATATGGCCCACATAGCTGGAGGCAGAACTTGGTCACCTATGGCCGTTACATCGACGATATTTTTTTCATCTGGGAAGGAGAGGAGGAGGATCTGATCCAATTTCTGGAACATCTCAACAACAATACATGGGGGATAAAGCTCACAAGTGACTGGAGCAAGTCCCAAGTAATCTTTTTGGATCTGGAAATATACATAGAAGAAAATGAGATCAAAACCAAGAACTACTTTAAAGTAGTAGAAGCCAACAGTTATATAGGGAGGGAAAGTTGCCATTTCTCTCCGTGGCTGGAGAATGCCCCTAGAGGCCAATTCCTCCGTATACGTCGAAACTGTACTGACCTCTCAACCTTTGAAGAGCAATCCGATAGAATCAAACAGGATTTTGTGGAGAAGGGTTACGAGGAACTCAAACTAGAATCCACTAGAAAAGAAGTGGAGAGAATAGAAAGAGAAGGCCTTTTGAAATATAAAGAGAAAAAAGAGAATGAGTCAAAAGAAATACCCTTTATATGCAATTATAGCACAGATAACTATAAGGTTAGAAAGATAGTATCGAAGTTCTGGCCCATCCTTCTGCAAGATCCTACAGTAAAAGAATTCCTCCCAGAAAAACCACATTTTATCCACAGAGGAGTTAACAATTGTCAGGATCGGGACAGGGATCCAACACGCAGAGTACAAAGAGTGGAAAGGTACGTATACCGGGCCTTAGAATGGCCGGACTAACGTACCGAGAGTAATAGAGAATAGTCAGAGACAAGCCGAGGTCGAGGGAACGGGAAGACAGATAAGCGAGAGACAAGCCGGGTCAAGGGAGAACAGAGAAGCAGGGTAGTACAACAAGCCGAGTCAAAACCAAATAGAGTAAACTAGAATACCAGAGCACTGAGTGACTAGACAAGCTAGAACCACGACAGGGCAATGAGCTGAAGAGAGAAGTAAGCTTAAATACCCTGGCTCTGGATGGTAATCACGCCTCTGACAAGTACCGATTGGATATCGGACACTTGAGTGACAGGTCGCTCGTGATAGCGTCATGACGTCACGTATTGAGCGTCCTGCTAGAAAAGGACGTGGATTCCTCGCGGCCGGTGTTTAAGTGACTGGATGAACCGCGAGGAACGAAGGAAACAGCTCGCCTGGACGGGCAAACCACCAAATCTCTACCTCCCTTAGAGGTAGAGGCCTCAGGTACCCTGACAGTACCCCCCCTCTCAGATACGCCCACCGGGCGGAAGGAACCGGGGCGAGATGGGAAACGGAGGTGAAATGCTCTGCGAAGGCGAGACGCATGAACGTCCTCCTGAGGTACCCAACTCCTCTCCTCAGGACCATATCCCCTCCAGTTGACCAGATATTGCAATTTTCCCCTTGAAATTCTGGAATCAATGATGGAGCTGACCTCGTACTCCTCCCGACCCTCCACCTGAACAGGACGAGGAGAGGAAACCTTAGAGGAGAATTTGTTGCAAATAAGAGGTTTCAACAAGGAGACATGAAAAGAGTTAGGAATGCGTAAGGCAGGTGGCAGAGCAAGGCGATACGCAACCGGGTTGATACGAGTGAGAATCCTGTAAGGACCTATGTAGCGAGGAGCAAACTTCATAGATGGGACTTTTAGGCGAATATTCTTAGTACTCAACCATACCCTATCCCCAGGAACAAAAACAGGAGCCGCTCTTCTATGCTTGTCAGCGTGTTTCTTGAACAACGAAGAACTATGTAATAGAATTTGCCGAGTCTGATCCCATAATCTCTTCAGGTTGGCGACATGATCATCAACCGACGGTATCCCCTGAGAAGAGGAAACCGAAGGAAAAATCGAAGGATGAAAGCCATAGTTCATGAAGAAAGGGCTAGAGCGAGTTGAATCACAAACAAGGTTATTGTGTGCGAACTCCGCCCAAGGAATCAGACCGACCCAATCGTCCTGGTGTTCGGAAACAAAGCAACGTAGATACTGTTCGATCTTTTGATTAGTACGTTCAGCAGCTCCGTTAGACTGAGGGTGATAGGCAGAGGAGAAGTTCAATTTGATACCCATTTGAGAACAAAAGGATCTCCAGAAACGTGAGACAAATTGAGAACCTCTATCAGAAACAATCTCCGAAGGAATCCCATGTAGGCGAAAAACCTCTCTCGCAAAAATCTCCGCCAATTCAGGAGAAGTCGGAAGTTTAGGTAATGGTACGAAATGAGCCATCTTAGTAAATCTATCCACTACCGTGAGAATAACAGTATGTCTCTTGGAAGCAGGTAAATCAACGATAAAGTCTATGGACAAACAGGACCAAGGTTTCTCAGGAACGTCCAAGGGGTGTAACAGGCCACATGGAGAAGCATGAGGTAGTTTAGTCTTGGCACAAGTCTCACAAGCTGCGACGAACTCCTCAATATCTTTTCGAAGTGAAGGCCACCAGAAATCCTTGGATATCAGAGAGTATGTCTTGCGAATACCAGGATGACCAGCTATCTTACTTTCGTGAAAACATTGTAAGAGCTCCAGTTGAAGTTCAGGAGGAACAAAGTTTCTTCCCTCAGGAGTGTTTCCGGGAGCTAGATGTTGTGACTTCAAGATCTGGTCAAGTAGCGGAGAATGAATTTTAAGACTGGTATTAGCAATAATATTGCATTTGGGTACAATGGAGGACACAAGTGGTTCAACTGAAGCAGAAGGCTCAAATTGGCGAGATAGCGCATCGGCTTTAGAATTCTTTGAGCCAGGTCTGTAAGTCAGAACGTAATTGAAATGGGTAAGAAACAATGACCAACGAGCCTGCCTGGAGGACAGACGCTTGGCCTCTCCGATATAAGACAAATTTTTGTGGTCTGTTAGAATGGTAACAGGATGTAAAGTACCTTCCAATAAATGTCTCCACTCTTTCAAAGCTTTGATAACCGCTAGTAATTCTCTGTCACCAATGTCATATCTGCTCTCAGTACCGGACAATTTTTTAGAGAAAAATCCACATGGATGTAATGGTTTATCAACACCCAACCTTTGAGATAGGACAGCACCTAAACCAGTCTCTGATGCGTCTACCTCAAGCAGAAAAGGCAGGGAAGTGTCGGGGTGAACTAAAATTGGAGCGGAAGCGAAAAGCTCCTTGAGAGTTTTGAACGCAAGAAGAGCTTCAGTAGTCCAATTCTTAGTATCAGCCCCCTGTTTGGTCATATTAGTGATAGGTGCGATAATTGAAGAATAGCCCTTAATAAAGCGCCTATAATAATTGGAAAAACCAATAAATCTCTGTACGGCTTTAAGACCTTTGGGTAAAGGCCACTCTAGAATGGACTGGAGTTTATCCGGATCCATCTTAAATCCCTCCCCAGAGATCACATAGCCGAGAAAGGTTACCTGGGTTTGATCAAAGCTACATTTCTCCAACTTGCAGTACAAACCATGCTGAAGAAGCTTGTGCAAAACCCTCCTGACTTGCTTGTGATGAGTCTCAATCTCACTAGAATGTATAAGTATATCATCTAGGTATACAATGACGCACTCTTGCTGAAATTCCCTAAGAACCTCATTAATCAGATCTTGGAATACTGCTGGTGCATTGCATAACCCAAAAGGCATAACCGTATATTCATAGTGACCATAGCGAGTATTGAATGCCGTCATCCACTCATGTCCCTGCTGGATTCTCACCAAGTTATATGCCCCTCTGAGGTCTAACTTGGTGAAAATTGTAGAGCCCTTCAAACGATCGAAGAGTTCGGTGATCAAGGGAATCGGGTAGGCATTTTTAATGGTTATCTTATTCAAGCCTCGATAATCAATACAAGGTCTCAAAGAACCATCTTTCTTTTTAACAAAAAAAAATCCAGCCCCGGCAGGGGAGGAGGACCTCCTGATGAATCCCTTGTCTAAATTCTCGTGAATATACTCCTCTAGAACTGAGTTCTCTTTCGTAGATAATGGGTATACATGACCTCTGGGAGGCATGGTACCAGGGAGTAGGTTAATTTTGCAATCAAAGGACCTGTGTGGGGGTAAGGTATCGGCTTTCTTTTTGTCAAATACTGCCTTTAAATCTAGATACTGAGGCGGAATTTGTGTCTCTGTAGGATTGTCAGAGGTAGTCGATGTGTTAGTTAATCCGAGAGGTAAGACCTTCCGCAAGCATTTTTCTTGACAATTCTTTCCCCACGAAACTATCTCCCCTGACTCCCAATTAATAATAGGGTTGTGTCTCCTCAACCAGGAGTACCCCAGGACTATGGGAATAGACGGAGAAGAAATGAGCATTAAGGATATATCCTCTTTATGTAGGATGCCAACAGTGAAGTTAATCGGTATGGTCTCATGGAAAATAACAGGCTCAAGTAACGGTCTACCATCGATGGCCTCAACAGCCAGTGGTGTCTCTTTTAACTGGGATGGGATAGCATGCTTGGCAACAAAACCCTGATCTATAAAGCTCTCAGCAGCTCCAGAATCGATTAGTGCCATAGTCTTTACTACTCCCTTCTCCCACCTCAAAGAAACGGGTAACAGAAGCCTGAACTCTTTGTAGTTGTGAATAGAGGACAAAGTAGAAACACCCAAGGCCTGTCCTCTAGAGAAACTTAGGTGCGAGCGTTTCCCGAACGATTGGGACAATTTAGGCGTAAATGTCCTCTGACTCCACAATACATACATAAACCCTCCCTTCTTCTGTACTGTCTCTCTCTCTCTGTGAGATGAGTACTGCCTATCTGCATAGGTTCAGAAATACGTAAGTCCTCGAACTCAGAATTTTGAAAGGTAGGCGCTAGTTTAAAGGAGGGTCTACGGGTCCTATCTCGAGTGTTCTGCCTCTCTCTTATGCGTTCATCAATACGAGATATAAAAGAAATTAAATCCTCCAAATTCTCAGGGAGTTCTCTAGTAGCGACCTCGTCAAGAATTACATCTGATAACCCATTCAGAAACACATCTATATAAGCCTGTTCGTTCCACTTAACTTCTGCCGCCAAGGACCTGAACTCTAGTGCATAGTCCACAAGTGTTCGATTGTCCTGTCTAAGGCGCAACAGTAATCTAGCTGCATTGACCTTTCTACCAGGAGGGTCAAAAGTTCTTCTAAACGCAGCTACAAAGGCATTATAATTATAGACTAGTGGATTATCATTCTCCCATAAAGGATTGGCCCATCTCAGAGCTTTCTCAATGAGTAAAGTAATAACAAATCCAACCTTCGCTCTATCTGTAGGATAAGAGCGGGGTTGTAATTCGAAATGGATGCTGATCTGGTTCAGAAAACCACGGCACTTCTCCGGTGACCCGCCATAACGTACTGGTGGGGTAATACGGGAAGAAGCACCTACAGTGGCTACCTCTAGACCTGAGACTGCAGGAGAAATAGAAGGAGTACGTGTCTCCTCAGGTGGGTTACTAGCACGAGACAAAAGTGCCTGTAGTGCTAGAGCCATCTGATCCATCCTATGCTCCATGGCGTCAAACCTGGGATCAGAAGAACCAAGCTGACTGTTTGTACCTGCAGGATCCATTGGCCCTGTCGTAATGTCAGGATCGGGACAGGGATCCAACACGCAGAGTACAAAGAGTGGAAAGGTACGTATACCGGGCCTTAGAATGGCCGGACTAACGTACCGAGAGTAATAGAGAATAGTCAGAGACAAGCCGAGGTCGAGGGAACGGGAAGACAGATAAGCGAGAGACAAGCCGGGTCAAGGGAGAACAGAGAAGCAGGGTAGTACAACAAGCCGAGTCAAAACCAAATAGAGTAAACTAGAATACCAGAGCACTGAGTGACTAGACAAGCTAGAACCACGACAGGGCAATGAGCTGAAGAGAGAAGTAAGCTTAAATACCCTGGCTCTGGATGGTAATCACGCCTCTGACAAGTACCGATTGGATATCGGACACTTGAGTGACAGGTCGCTCGTGATAGCGTCATGACGTCACGTATTGAGCGTCCTGCTAGAAAAGGACGTGGATTCCTCGCGGCCGGTGTTTAAGTGACTGGATGAACCGCGAGGAACGAAGGAAACAGCTCGCCTGGACGGGCAAACCACCAAATCTCTACCTCCCTTAGAGGTAGAGGCCTCAGGTACCCTGACAACAATCTCCGTAGCACCTTGACATCCAGTTTTATAAAAGAAAAAAAGATCAATAGAACATTCCTAAACACGGAAAAAGGTTTTTATGGGTGTGGGAGCTGTTTAGCATGCAGGAGGACAACAAATAAAAAAAGACACATAAAAAGTTTTAATAACAAAGACGGAACAGAATACCAAATAAAAGATCTTTTAACCTGCTATTCTAATAATTTAATTTATTTAATGATATGTCCTTGTGGATTATACTATATTGGTAAAACCACAAGGGCATTACATATCCGTATAGAAGAGCATGGCAGAAACATTACGAAGGGTTTTGAGAACCACAGTGTGTCCGCTCATTACAAAAGATATCATAATTGTGAAACAAAGAACTCCAAGTTTTTAGGTATAAAAAAATTAGAAAGGGATTGGAGAGGAGGGGATTTTAATACAAAGATGAGCCGAAATGAAATGGAATGGATTTTTAAACTAAACACCTTAATCCCCTATGGTCTTAACGCAGACTTTGAAATGTGCCATTTTTTAAAATAAAGATTTTAGGATGATAGGTTTCAAAGGATAATTTTATTTCCCCCCCCTATTATACTTATAGCCTCTATGGAAAATTTGTTTAATCACCTCCCGCCTTCTTTTAACATAATATACCAATCACCTCACGCCTTCTTTTAACATAATATACCAACACCACGAAATGTGTAGAAGATGGTTTTATTATTGTTTGGTCGATCTGTAATACATATTTTCTTATTATTTATTACACATAGTAATGTTGCAATATAATTTAAGTAAGGGTCGTAATACACGTTTTGACTATACATAAAAATGTTGGAATAGATGTCACCCTCTATAAGAAACTTTAATCCTTTTCCAACACGAGTGTGCAATATATAAAGATAACATAAAAGTTTAAGTGAATATATGTGAGTTAGAAGAGAAAGATAGACCTTGTATTCAAAGAAGTTTCTTTTCTAAAAAGTAGTTTAAATACGAGGAAGTAATTATATATTATTATGTGTACCGATTTTCCCGTTGCCATGCCAACCGATATACACAGAGACCGCGAGTGCCGAGCGCAGAATGATGACGTATCGGCACGCAGACGGAAACCGGAAGTAACAAGTGGTTTAGAAAACGAACTGAAAGTGAGGCTTGGAACGCAGGGCGTCACCGTTCCCATGGTGAACGCCCGCGATTCAACAAGCCGGAAATCAATTACAGCACTCAAGAAGAGGTATTTATAGCAGGAGCCGGTCCAAGGAAGGAACAAAGATTTTCTTTCTCCAAAACACCAGTTGAAGAAGCCAGATCGGCGAAACGCGTCCTGGGGACCTTGTGAGAAAAGAGACTCATACATTGGACTTTTTAACCCACGAGTGGTATTTTATGTATAGATATATTTTATATTATTATTCTTTTTTATTCATGTGATACAATAAATTTCTTAATATTTTTCATACCACTTGTGGCATCTCCTGCTATTTTTACAAAGAAGGTTTGTAGTCCTTAACTACATACGCCCTCAGACCAGAGCCGATGTGGAAGGCTCTGGGTTTGTAAGTACAAATTTTATTTGTTTTACACCACCACTGGAACCTACAATACTGCACCATAGATGTCTGTGTTTTAATTTAGAGAAACCAGCAACAAAGGAACGACTGCCAAGAAGGGATAGGGTCGCCTTTACAGACCCTACAGGCGATCACAGTGAGCTATAATCGTTAGCTCCTGAAAGTGTGAGTGGGCATATTTCCCCTTCTTTTATACACCACGTATTTATATTAATGGTATACACTATGTGTGGTTATTTTGCCTTTTGTTTTTAAGGTACAGCATACCTCCATTAGGACACCTGTATAAAATATTCCAAGGTAGAGGTATTGCTATATATTCCGCACTATAAATCCTACAGTGAAGAGCTTCACATTGTGAGAATCACAAGACCCAGACCTACATTTTGATGTATAGTATGTCTCTAAAATATTAACAATGAAGGCACAGTCGCAGTTTAGAAATTGCCCTTCAAATGTGAGCTTTGCATAGTGGAGTTTCAATGAATGTCAATGGAAGGCGTGAGTTGCAAACAAATGGTCATATTGTGAAAACTATCAGGCTATGGCTTAGCCGTGGACATTTCTAGTGACAGCAGGGATAGCTGAACGTTTTGATTTGTGTAGGTGGGCCTGAAAATGAGGGAGTGGTGGCAGTTTAGAAATCATGTCCTGATTTTTCAGCTTCTGCCAGCTCCCACTCTAGCTTTGCCATTCATTCCTATGGGACAAATTTCACCACAAGAACGACGATATTCCGAGAACCATTCGGCGAAACGTTCCACAAAGTAATAGCAATCCGATCGGGAACAATCTGCACGTTTTGGTATATTTTTGTCTATGTAGTGTAAAAACTGTGGGAGGAGTTAGGGTGGCAAATTTGGCTATAATAATAATAATAATATATATGTGAGATAACAGTAAGTGGTCTTGCTATGCAAGAACACTTAATAATAATAATAATAATATATATGTGAGATAACATTAAGTGGTCTTGCTATGCAAGAACACTTAATAACTAGAAAAGCTGCAATTTCTGGGGAAATTGTGTGAAGTGTTCTTGCCTCCACCAGTAGTCTACAACTGGAGTGGGCGGAGTAACTGTTATCATTTATATAGCACATTTAATTGCAATGTTGTTGCACAGTTACATTAAACCATACATTTATAAAAACATTAGCAGGTGTAGAAAAGGCTTTGTTCATGACATCACTTGCTGCTGCAGCCTGGCACAGGTCAGAGTATTTTGGCAGTTGCCATCTTCAAACGGTCGTATTTTAAAAACTATAAATCCTACAGTGAAGAGCTTTATATTGTGAGAATCACAAGACCCAGACCTACATTTTGATGTATAGTATGTATCTGAGATATTAACAATGAAGGCACAGTCGCAGTTTAGAAATTGCCCTTCAAATGTGAGCTTTGCAGAGTGGAGTTTCAATGAATGTCAATGGATGGCGTGAGTTGCAAACAAATGGTCATATTGTGAAAACTATTCGGACTATGGCTTAGCCGTGGACATTTTTAGTGACAGCAGGGGTAGCTGAACGTTTTGATATAAGATATGTGTAGGTGGGCCTGAAAATGAGGGAGTGGTGGCAGTTTAGAAATCATGTCATGATTTTTCAGCTTTTGCCAGCTACCACTCTAGCTTTGCCATTCATTCCTATGGGACAAATTTCGCCACAAGAACGACGATATTCCGAGAACCATTCGCCGAAACGTTCCACAAAGTAATAGCAATCCGATTGGGAACAATCTGCACGTTTTGGTATATTTTTGTCTATGTAGTGTAAAAACTGTGGGAGGAGTTAGGGTGGCAAATTTGGCTATAATAATAATAATAATAACTAGAAAAGCTACAATTTCTGGGGAAATTGTGAAGTGTTCTTGCCTCCACCAGTAGTCTACAACTGGAGTGGGCGGAGTAACTGTTATTATTTATTTATATAGCACATTTAACCCCTTAAATCCGGAGGACGTACTATTACGCCCTGCAGGAACCGGCTCTAAACGCCGGCGGGCGTAATAGTACGTCCTCGCCATAATGGCCGCCCACGTGGCCGGCGCTAATCGCCCGCTGCAGATCGCGGTCGGGGGGGATGCCTGGCCCCCCAGGCAACCCCCCCTGTGGCCGGTGACCGCGATCTGCAGTCTCTGATCGCAGTGACAGGCTGTCACTGCGACCAGTATTAAGCATGTGTCAGCCGATTTCAAATCGGCTGACACATGCGGCCGGCGGCTTTCCCCTTCTGCAGATCGCGGTCGGGGGACTTACCTGGCCCCCCAGGCAGTCCCCCTGGGGTCAGTGACCGCGATCTGCTAGGTCTGAGATCGCAGTGACAGGCTGTCACTGCGATCTCAGAGCGCTCTGATCGCAGTGACAGCCTGTCACTGCGATCAGTGTTACATGTGTCAGCCTATTGGCTGACACATGTAACTGGCACAGTGATCCCCCTGCAGATTGGAAGGGGGGAGTGCTTGTACCACCCAGGCACTCCCCCCTGTGGTCAATTACCCAATCTGCAGGAGGTGATCACAGTGACAGGCAGTCACTGTGATCACTGATCCTGTGTGTCAGCCAGTGATGTGACATCACTGGCTGACACTGTCTCTGCCCCCTGTCCTGTAAAAAAAATAAAATATTAGTTAAAAAAATAAATAAAAAAAATGACAGTTACAAATAAAATATACTTAGATCATATATATTATATATATATGATCTAAGTATATATATATATATATACACATACACACACATTTACACATACACGACGTGTATTTAAATATTAATATATATATATATATATATATATATATTAATATCAAATTACACGTAGACTGATACTGATTAAATATATATATAATTATTGTTATATATATATTTATAAATAATATAAAAAAAATAAATATGTAAATACGTAAAAAAATAAAATAAAATAAATAATTAAAAATAAAATATTAAAAAATATATAGATGTGTTTTATTTCGTTCTAACTGTATTGTGATATTAATATATATATATTTATATCAAAATACACGTAGAACGAAATAATATATATATCTATATACATAAATATATACGTATATATCACTATATATATACCTATATATAAATAAAAATATTTAAAAAAAAATATATATATATATACGTATATATACACATATGTATATATATACATATATTAATTCTACACATATATTTATGTAATAATTTTACATAATTAGGTATCCTAATTAATTACAATTAGCGGGACCTGCCTGACCACCCATGCCGAAAGTATAGGGAATTTAATTTGCTAGCACTATATTTAACCCTATAACTTTCCAAGACACCATAAAACCTGTACATGGGGGGTACTGTTTTACTCGGGAGACTTCGCTGAACACAAATATTAGTGTTTCAAAACAGTAAAATGTATTACAACCATGATATCGCCAGTAAAAGTGACGTTTTTTGCATTTTTCACGCACAAACAGCACTTACAGGGACGATATTATTGCTGCAATACTTTTTACTGTTTTGAAACACAAATATTTGTGTTCAGCGAAGTCTCCTGAGTACAACAGTACCCCTCATGTACAGGTTTTATGGTGTTTTCAAAAATTACAGCGTCAAATATAATGCTTGTGTTTAATTTTTTTCACATTAAAATTCGCCAGATTGCTTACGTTGCCTTTATGACCCTATGGTAGCCCAAGAATGAAAATTACCCCTATGATGGCATACCATTTGCAATAGTAGACAACCAAAGGTATTGCAAATGGGGTATGTCCAGTCTTTTTTAGTAGCCACTTAGTCACAAACACTGGCCAAAATTGGCGTTTTTTGCATTTTTCACACACAAACAAATACGAACGCTAACTTTGGCCAGTGTTTGTGACCAAATGGCTACTAAAAAAGACTGGACATCGCTTATTTGCAATACCTTGGGTCGTCTACTATTGCAAATGGTATGCCATTATGGGTGTAAATTTATTTCCTGGGCTACTATACAGTCTCAAAGGCAACGTAACCAATCTGGCGAATTTCAATTTCAAATGTAACACGCTATATTTGACCCTGTAACTTCCCAAAACACCATAAAACCTGTACATAGGGGGTACTGTTTTACACGTGAGACTTTGCTGAATACAAATATGTGTATTTTATTGCAGTAAAAGCAAACAGTATTATGACATTAACAGTTAAAATGTCATGTAGAACGAAAAAAATCAAAAAAAATCTTATTTTCTCCCATTTTTTTCATATTAAATTATGTTTCATAGCTAAATATTTGATATTAAATGAAAGCCCTGTTTCCCCTGAATAAAATGATATATAATAAAGGGGGGGTGCATTTAATATGAAAGAGGTGAATTACGGTTGGACAGACATATAGCGCAAATGCCAGGTTTTGTTTACGTTTTGTTTCGTTCACAACTTGTACATTTGGCTGCGGTGTTAAGGGGTTAATTGCAACGTTGTTGCACAGTTACATTAAAACATACAGTTATAAAAACATTAGCAGGTGCAAATGGCCCTGTCTATGACATCACTTGCTGCTGCAGCCTTGCACAGGTCAGAGTATTTTTGCGGTTGCCATCTTCAAACAGTCGTATTTTCAAAACTATAAATCCTACAGTGAAGAGCTTTATATTGTGAGAATCACTAGACCCAGACCTACATTTTGATGTATAGTATGTCTCTGAGATATTAACAATGAAGGCACAGTCGCAGTTTAGAAATTGCCCTTCAAATGTGAGCTTTGCAGAGTGGAGTTTCAATGAATGTCAATGGACTGCGTGAGTTGCAAACAAATGGTCATATTGTGAAAACTATAAGGAATACGACTTAGCTGTGGACATTTTTAGTGGCAGCAGGGATAGCTGAACGTTTTGATATAAGATTTGTGTAGGTGGGCCTGAAAATGAGGGAGTGGTGGCAGTTTAGAAATCATGTCCTGATTTTTCAGCTTTTGCCAGCTCCCACTCTAGCTTTGCCATTCATTCCTATGGGACAAATTTTGCCACAAGAACGACGATATTCCGTGAACCATTCGGCGAAATGTTCTACAAAGTAATAGCAATCCGATCGGGAACAATCTGCACGTTTTGGTAAATTTTCGGCTATGTAGTGTAAAAACTGTGGGAGGAGTTAGGGTGGCAAATTTGGCTATAATAAGAATAATAATAACTAGAAAAGCTACAATTTCTGGGGAAATTGTGTGAAGTGTTCTTGCCTCCATCAGTAGTCTACAACTAGAGTGGGCGGAGTAACTGTTAGTATTTATTTATATAGCACATTTAATTGCAATGTTGTTGCCAAAAGTGCTTCACAGTTACATTAAAACATACAGTTATAAAAAATTAGCAGGTGTAAAAGGCTTTGTCTATGACATCACTTGCTGCTGCAGCCTTGCACAGGTCAGAGTATTTTGGCGGTTGCCATCTTCAAACAGTCGTATTTTAAAAACTATAAATCCTACAGTGAAGAGCTTTATATTGTGAGAATCACAAGACCCAGACCTACATTTTGATGTATAGTATGTCTCTGAGATATTAACAATGAAGGCACAGTCACAGTTTAGAAATTGCCCTTCAAATGTGAGCTTTGCAGAGTGGAGTTTCAATGAATGTCAATGGAAGGCGTGAGTTGCAAACAAATGGTCATATTGTGAAAACTATCAGGACTATGGCTTAGCCGTGGACATTTCTAGTGGCAGCAGGGATAGCTGAACGTTTTGATATAAGATTTGTGTAGGTGGGCCTGAAAATGAGGGAGTGGTGGCAGTTTAGAAATCATGTCCTGATTTTTCAGCTTTTGCCAGCTCCCACTCTAGCTTTGCCATTCATTCCTATGGGCCAAATTTCGCCACAAGAACGACGATATTCCGTGAACCATTTGGCGAAACGTTCCACAAAGTAATAGCAATCCGATCGGGAACAATCTGCACGTTTTGGTATATTTTTGTCTATGTAGTGTAAAAACTGTGGGAGGAGTTAGGGTGGCAAATTTGGCTATAATAAGAATAATAAGAATAATAATAATAATATATATGTGAGATAACATTAAGTGGTCTTGCTATGCAAGAACACTTAACTAGAAAAGCTACAATTTCTGGGGAAATTGTGAAGTGTTCTTGCCTCCACCAGTAGTCTACAACTGGAGTGGGCGGAGTAACTGTTATTATTTATTTATATAGCACATTTAATTGCAATGTTGTTGCCCAAAGGGCTTCACAGTTACATTAAAACATACAGTTATAAAAACATTAGCAGGTGTAAAAGGCTTTGTCTATGACATCACTTGCTGCTGCAGCCTGGCACAGGTCAGAGTATTTTTGCGGTTGCCATCTTCAAACGGTCATATTTTAAAAACTATAAATCCTACAGTGAAGAGCTTTATATTGTGAGAATCACAAGACCCAGACCTACATTTTGATGTATAGTATGTCTCTGAGATATTAACAATGAAGGCACAGTCACAGTTTAGAAATTGCCCTTCAAATGTGAGCTTTGCAGAGTGGAGTTTCAATGAATGTCAATGGAAGGCGTGAGTTGCAAACAAATGGTCATATTGTGAAAACTATCAGGACTATGGCTTAGCCGTGGACATTTCTAGTGGCAGCAGGGATAGCTGAACGTTTTGATATAAGATTTGTGTAGGTGGGCCTGAAAATGAGGGAGTGGTGGCAGTTTAGAAATCATGTCCTGATTTTTCAGCTTTTGCCAGCTCCCACTCTAGCTTTGCCATTCATTCCTATGGGCCAAATTTCGCCACAAGAACGACGATATTCCGTGAACCATTCGGCGAAACGTTCCACAAAGTAATAGCAATCCGATCGGGAACAATCTGCACGTTTTGGTATATTTTTGTCTATGTAGTGTAAAAACTGTGGGAGGAGTTAGGGTGGCAAATTTGGCTATAATAAGAATAATAAGAATAATAATAATAATATATATGTGAGATAACATTAAGTGGTCTTGCTATGCAAGAACACTTAACTAGAAAAGCTACAATTTCTGGGGAAATTGTGAAGTGTTCTTGCCTCCACCAGTAGTCTACAACTGGAGTGGGCGGAGTAACTGTTATTATTTATTTATATAGCACATTTAATTGCAATGTTGTTGCCCAAAGGGCTTCACAGTTACATTAAAACATACAGTTATAAAAACATTAGCAGGTGTAAAAGGCTTTGTCTATGACATCACTTGCTGCTGCAGCCTGGCACAGGTCAGAGTATTTTTGCGGTTGCCATCTTCAAACGGTCATATTTTTAAAACTATACATCCTACAGCGAAGAGCTTTATATTGTGAGAATCACAAGACCCATACCTACATTTTGATGTATAGTATGTCTCTGAGATATTAACAATGAAGGCACAGTCGCAGTTTAGAAATTGCCCTTCAAATGTGAGCTTTGCAGAGTAGAGTTTCAATGAATGTCAATGGACGGCATGAGTTGCAACAAATAGTCATATTGTGAAAACTATTCGGACTATGGCTTAGCCGTGGACATTTTTAGTGACACCGCGGATAGCTGAACGTTTTGATATAAGATTTGTGTAGGTGGGCCTGAAAATGAGGGAGTGGTGGCAGTTTAGAAATCATGTCCTGATTTTTCAGCTTTTGCCAGCTCCCACTCTAGCTTTGCCATTCATTCCTATGGGACAAATTTCGCCACAAGAACGACGATATTCCGTGAACCATTCGGCGAAACGTTCCACAAAGTAATAGCAATCCGATCGGGCACAATCTGCACGTTTTGGTAAATTTTGGTCTATGTAGTGTAAAAACTGTGGGAGGAGTTAGGGTGGCAAATTTGGCTATAATAAGAATAAGAATATGAACTAGAAAAGCTACAATTTCTGGGGAAATTGTGTGAAGTGTTCTTGCCTCCATCAGTAGTCTACAACTAGAGTGGGCGGAGTAACTGTTAGTATTTATTTATATAGCACATTTAATTGCAATGTTGTTGCCCAAAGTGCTTCACAGTTACATTAAAACATACAGTTGTAAAAAATTAGCAGGTGTAAAAGGCTTTGTCTATGACATCACTTGCTGCTGCAGCCTTGCACAGATCAGAGTATTTTGGCGGTTGCCATCTTCAAACGGTCGTATTTTAAAAACTATAAATCCTACAGTGAAGAGCTTTATATTGTGAGAATCACAAGACCCAGACCTACATTTTGATGTATAGTATGTCTCTGAGATATTAACAATGAAGGCACAGTCGCAGTTTCGAAATTGCCCTTCAAATGTGAGCTTTGCAGAGTGGAGTTTCAATGAATGTCAATGGACTGCGTGAGTTGCAAACAAATGGTCATATTGTGAAAACTATCAGGACTATGGCTTAGCCGTGGAAATTTCTAGTGGCAGCAGGGATAGCTGAACGTTTTGATATAAGATTTGTGTAGGTGGGCCTGAAAATGAGGGAGTGGTGGCAGTTTAGAAATCATGTCCTGATTTTTCAGCTTTTGCCAGCTCCCACTCTAGCTTTGCCATTCAATCCTATGGGACAAATTTCGCCACAAGAACGACGATATTCCGTGAACCATTCGGCGAAACGTTCCACAAAGTAATAGCAATCCGATCGGGAACAATCTGCACGTTTTGGTATATTTTTGTCTATGTAGTGTAAAAACTGTGGGAGGAGTTAGGGTGGCAAATTTGGCTATAATAAGAATAATAATAATAACTAGAAAAGCTACAATTTCTGGGGAAATTGTGTGAAGTGTTCTTGCCTCCATCAGTAGTCTACAACTAGAGTGGGCGGAGTAACTGTTAGTATTTATTTATATAGCACATTTAATTGCAATGTTGTTGCCCAAAGTGCTTCACAGTTACATTAAAACATACAGTTATAAAAAATTAGCAGGTGTAAAAGGCTTTGTCTATGACATCACTTGCTGCTGCAGCCTTGCACAGGTCAGAGTATTTTGGCGGTTGCCATCTTCAAACGGTCGTATTTTAAAAACTATAATTCCTACAGTGAAGAGCTTTATATTGTGAGAATCACAAGACCCAGACCTACATTTTGATGTATAGTATGTCTCTGAGATATTAACAATGAAGGCACAGTCGCAGTTTAGAAATTGCCCTTCAAATGTGAGCTTTGCAGAGTGGAGTTTCAATGAATGTCAATGGAAGGCGTGAGTTGCAAACAAATGGTCATATTGTGAAAACTATCAGGACTATGGCTTAGCCGTGGACATTTCTAGTGGCAGCAGGGATAGCTGAACGTTTTGATATAAGATTTGTGTAGGTGGTCCTGAAAATGAGGGAGTGGTGGCAGTTTAGAAATCATGTCCTGATTTTTCAGCTTTTGCCAGCTCCCACTCTAGCTTTGCCATTCATTCCTATGGGACAAATTTCGCCACAAGAACGACGATATTCCGTGAACCATTCGGCGAAACGTTCCACAAAGTAATAGCAATCCGATCGGGAACAATCTGCACGTTTTGGTATATTTTTGTCTATGTAGTGTAAAAACTGTGGGAGGAGTTAGGGTGGCAAATTTGGCTATAATAAGAATAATAAGAATAATAATAATAATATATATGTGAGATAACATTAAGTGGTCTTGCTATGCAAGAACACTTAATAATAATAATATATATGTGAGATAACATTAAGTGGTCTTGCTATGCAAGAACACTTAATAATAATAATAATATATATGTGAGATAACATTAAGTGGTCTTGCTATGCAAGAACACTTAATAATATATATGTGAGATAACATTAAGTGGTCTTGCTATGCAAGAACACTTAATAATATATATGTGAGATAACAGTAAGTGGTCTTGCTATGCAAGAACACTTAATAATAATATATGTGAGATAACATTAAGTGGTCTTGCTATGCAAGAACACTTAATAATAATAATAATATATATGTGAGATAACAGTAAGTGGTCTTGCTATGCAAGAACACTTAAATATATATGTGAGATAATATTAAGTGGTCTTGCTATGCAAGAACACTTAATAAACACAGGTTACTGGCTATGGGAGGATAATGTATAATAAACACAGGTTATTGGCTATGGGGAGGATAATGTATAATAAACACAGGTTACTGGCTATGGGGGATAATGTATAATAAACACAGGTTACTGGCTATGGGGGGATAATGTATAATAAACACAGGTTACTGGCTATGGGGGGATAATGTATAATAAACACAGGTTACTGGCTATGGGGGATAATGTATAATAAACACAGGTTACTGGCTATGGAGGATAATGTATAATAAACACAAACACCAAAAAAATAAATTAATACAAAAAAAAAAGAATGCAGCTTCAGAATTAATCTAAATTGTATGCTGTCCAGGAGGTGGGAGGGTCTGGGAGGGAGGGTCTGCTGCTGATTGGCTTCCCTTATATCCCTTGGGGATTTAAATATTCCAATCAATAACCCCAACTGCACTGATGCATCTTGTCTGCTCTCTGTAACCTCCTCCTTTGGGCTCACACAATGCTCCAATTCAACAACCCATACAGTGGGAAACAGTGTTGATCTCGCCTTCACGAACCTCTGTACTCCCTCTAATCTTTCCAATATTCCTTTTCCTCTATCTAACCACCATCTGTTGACTTTTGACATCAGCACACCCAGCACCCAACTGACACCACCCTCGACACATCAATATCACAGAAAACTCCAATGTCTAGCCCTAGAGCACTTCTCCACTATCCTCCAAACTCTTCTTTCACCTATCTCAAACCTCACCTGCCCTAGCTCTGCAATCTCCTTCCACAATTCCACCCTCTCCTCTCAACTAGACATCACGGCACCTCCTACACTTAAATGCAGCAAGAATCCCCCAACTACAACCTTGGCACACCAAACTGACTCGATACATACAAAAATGTTCCAGAACTGCTGAACACTGCTGGAGAAAGTCTCACTCTGCATCTGACTTTCTCCACTATACATTTATGCTGCGCTTTTTCATCTGCAAAAGTAAATTACTTCAATACCATGAATACAATACCATGAATTCAATACATTTGAAATTCACTTTGTTTTTGAAAAGATAGGGAGGGCTTTACTTTGATGAAAATCAATCTGTCTGTCTGTCTGTCTGTCTGTCGGTCTGTCTATCACTTATTTACTAATTTAGTACTTGATTAAAGAACATCAGTTTTCACTTAATAAAACATTTTAAGGGGAGGTAACTTTGGGGTATATAATTATTATTTAGTTTCAGGGTGTCTTTTCTGCAACTAAAGGGTACATCAATGGGTTTCAATATGGTACCCACATATGCGAGAATATTCATGTCGGAATTAGAAGAAATAAGTAGTTATCAGAATGAATTATAGCAGCTGTTTGCCACAAAATGGTGGCACTATATCAATGACGTGCTGGTGTTGTAGGGTGGCACATTGGAATCCTTGGAACTTTTTTATGCCCTGACTCCATTAAATTTACAATGATATATGCTTTGTTAAATCTATCTTTTCTTGACATTCTCACCATTGTATGTTTGACATCATCATGCCTTTATACACAATCTGACTTTTGGTGCTTCAGATCCCTAGGCTGACCATTTGGAAAATTAAGTAAGTCTGTCTTATAATTGTTATAATTAATTAAAGTTAATTATGTTACCTATCAACACTGTATTAATTCAATATGATTAAGCTTGATAAAGACCTCATCTGGAGGTTGAAATATTGCTGCAACACTTTGATCTTCTTTATTTTTGTTGTGCAGGTAGGTACATGACATTGTAAGCGCCACAACGGCGTACATAGTTATTCACATAGATTGAGCAGTGGCATGAGTGCGTGCACATTTTTTGGAATACAAACAATATATAACAGGCTTAACATTGATAAATATTTACTGCCATGTGATATGGCATGCGAGAAATTTAAGGTTGCTTAGCTGTATACTAGTGCAGCAAAAATGAATGCTGGGACATACAAGTCTGCATGAATCAGAGTACACTGTGTTTGACTAACGGTTGGTTTCTAATTCTGCTGTTGCAATGCTATCATAGACATGTCGTATAAGCCCGGTTCATTTTACAGCAGTTGCTAGATTAAAGAATACTTGTAGAGGTTAGGCTAAGCGTATATATCTAGGGAGCGTTATACATCAATTAACTAATCGCGCATAGGAAGAAACACAGCAGGTTTTCACTGCCACACCAGTTAGGGACGGCCTTATTCTAATACAAATATTATTTCTGGTTAGAGAAATATATGGGTGGATTGGCGCTATTAAAAAATAATGGGAACAGCAACAACCCCCAAGTGCCAAACAAATCACCCAAAGGCACTATACAAATACAAATAGTAAAAAAGAATAAAAAGAGGAGGGGGGTGCTATATATATGAAACCACAGTGTTATACTTATATCTGTACACAGGTGGTCCTGTCAACGATCTGCCGAATCGATCTAAAAACAAATATTGTACATAGCATAATACTGTATAACACAAATGGTGAATGAATATGGTTTGGTATTGGGTCACTCATGATCTCCAAAGCCTATTGTAGCAGGCTTAGACTGTAACAGCTCTTCATAAGGTCATGCAGACTATGATTTTCAAGATGTTCCACTTTTTTGATTTCTCCCCGATCACATCAAAAGCTCCAATAGCCAAATGGATACAATTAAAGGGATTTATTCAATAAAATAACAAATTCACAAAGTGATAAAAAAGTATAAAAATACAGGGCACAACGCGTTTCGACTCTAGGTCTTCTTCCAAGGTGCATATGGTCCGGACAGTTTCAAACTCTTTAAATAAGTCCTAACACTGACCCTTCAGCCTGCTTCCTTGAGCTTCCGGCAAGCTCAAGCTCAAGGAAGCAGGCTGAAGGGTCAGTGTTAGGACTTATTTAAAGAGTTTGAAACTGTCCGGACCATATGCACCTTGGAAGAAGACCTAGAGTCGAAACGCGTTGTGCCCTGTATTTTTATACTTTTTTATCACTTTGTGAATTTGTTATTTTATTGAATAAATCCCTTTAATTGTATCCATTTGGCTATTGGAGCTTTTGATGTGATCGGGGAGAAATCAAAAAAGTGGAACATCTTGAAAATCATAGTCTGCATGACCTTATGAAGAGCTGTTACAGTCTAAGCCTGCTACAATAGGCTTTGGAGATCGTGAGTGACCCAATACCAAACCATATTCATTCACCATTTGTGTTATACAGTATTATGCTATGTACAATATTTGTTTTTAGATCGATTCGGCAGATCGTTGACAGGACCACCTGTGTACAGATATAAGTATAACACTGTGGTTTCATATATATAGCACCCCCCTCCTCTTTTTATTCTTTTTTACGGCCTTATTCTACTTTAGCTATAGCATAATGAGCATATTATTAAGTTTTGCCTCAGCAACAATTGCAAGCATAGGTTAACGTTTTATGGCATTAGTACAGTTCTACTTGGTTAGGTAAGCAAGTTGAGCCCAGCATCTATCCCTTCTGAGTAGAATTAAGACTGAGTAGGAAGCAGTTAACATTACTAGATTTGCTAGGGAGTACTGGCACATTTAGGTCTGGTAAGCTGAGTTTGCTAGAAAATTGCTAGTTTGCATTTTGGGGAAGACATTAGGACATTTTGCAGGTGAGCGTCTCAGTGTGTGGGTATGCAGGGCTTGTGTGCCGGTCATCCGATCTGCACCTTGGAGAATATGGCTGGTGCATCCATGGTGGGGCCAATTCACCCGATGCCCCGCTTGTGCAGGAGTGTTGGAGCTGGAGAGGTTGTTTGGCCGGGAGCCATGTTGTGCCTTCGTATGCAAGGCAGGACAGTCTCTGGGGAAGGGGTTCTCAGAGGTGTTGAGGGTGTACGGCAGGGTGTCGCTGAGGGTCTCCGTGGCCTGTCATGCTGGTTCCCCGTGTGGTGGGTGCTGAGGCTGTGAAGGGGTAGTCCCTGCTAGGGGGGTAGAGGGACTCACCGCTGTTCTTGGTCTGCGTTTTCGGGGTTTGTGTCGGGGTGTCCCCCTCCTCCCTCTTGCCATCTTAGCTTTGGCGTTACCCCGGGCGGGAGTTGTGGGTCTCACCCCAGCCTCTCCTTGGGTTGTTGCTGGTGGAGTCTCCACTTCCGTGTCCCCTTGGCGGTAGATTTTAGCCCAAAAGGCTTCAAACAGGCGGTCCAATCTTTCCTCCAGAGATAACCGCTGGGCGCTGTTTGGGGGTTGACACGTGGTGTCCGCCATAATTGCCAGTGATGCTGCGTGGGACTCTCCCCTTTGTGGTTGTGCTGCTGCGATCCAAGCTTTAGGTACCGGGATATCCCTCACCGGTGGGGGGGGGAAGGGAGTACGCCAGAGAGACCTCCAAATGAACGGCTGCAGGCAGTGCAGAGATCGGCCGCCTCCCCGCCCCGTCTGAGTAGGCCTCAGATAGGCCTCAGGTCAATCTCCGGTTAGAAGCCGCCGGTCGCAATCAGGATACTAGGGTTTGTATTCTGTAGTTTGGGGCTCCATACTCAATGTCGTTGAGACGTCGTTTTGCGGGGTTTTACCCCAATTCTGGCTGGGTATGAGCGGTTTTGCACGGAGCTCTTCTCCCGTGCGACCGCTCGGCTCGGCTGCTTGGCTCCGCCCCCCAACACTTTGATCTTCATTAAATCTGCCATTTTATTCAACCTTGAGTGTCTGGGTCATCATTTTTAGTTTACTTGTATGATGAGGTTTTGCCTCCAGTTTAAGCACCCTGGATTGTGATTTGCGGGGATCACAGTTTTTCCTCTATTTTCTCAACTAATATGAACCTAGTATTGACTGGTAAGTGTGACATTTTACAGAAATTACAGTGATTAGTCACAAGGAATGTGTGTCTTTTGATAGATCCATGGCTAGTACCATATCCTCTTTATCTCGCTAGTGCCATATCCTCTTTTGCTGCTTTTAGCAAATTGGAACCACATTTCTTAATTTTCACCTCTACCTGCTTTTATCCAGTACGGAATAGGCATCTGAGGCTGTTACTGAGTTTAAATATCCGAGGAGGATTGCGTGAAAGGGGTTCCAAGCTGGCTGGGTTTTCTAGACATTCTTACCATGGGACCTATTTTGCTGTGTGCTTGTTTACTAGAGTTGAGTCTTGGTTCTGTTTCCCATAAGTGGCTAGAACCATCAGATAATTTAAGATCACATTTTATTCCTAGGCTTTGTTGCAATGACTTGTTGCAAATAGTGACTTTTTCTTAGCCTCCTAAAGACAAAACTGCATGTTAGCAAAAAGTTTTTTGTTATATTTGAAAGCTACACATAGTATAATTATGGATCAAATAGATGTAGTTATCTACACATGTTTACCAACTGATTTGCACTATATGGTGTATTTTATTTATTTTACATATTTACTGCTTTTGAAGATATTGGACACAAATGATTAGTATTATTATTTCTTTAAGCACACTGATATTGTTTTTTGTTTAGGGTATTGTTGGACTGCTTGGAGAAATTTCAGTTTTTACAGAGTTTTTGCAGCTATTCTTGTGGTTTTTTTTTTAAAAATATGCTTTACATTGGGAGCCTTTTCACATATGTTCTCTATTTACTATGTATCTATGCATCTTTTTATCTATCAATAGATAGATAAATAGATCAATCGATAGATAGATGGAAACATCTCCTGGAGACAGTGAGGGGCACTTCTGGCAGGTTTGGAGGCAGCTCAGCTTGACCTCATTGAGGTCCACCCAGGAAGAAGTGAAAGTAAGGCAATGAGTTCTGGCATGACAGCCTGATGCACTTCCATGGTGCACACTGAGAAGGAGAACAGCAAGATTATTCAGGAGCACCCCCTGTAGTTTGAAAAGATTTATAATAGATTGCTGAAAATCCATCATGTCAAGTGCTATTAGAAAGGATTGCAATCACTTGTATAATTGTATAAGTTATAGTTGGTCAAATGGTTCAAGTAATGCTGGGATGGCTGTGGTAGCCAAAGTCTCTAATTGGACCAAATCAAGAAAGTCTTTGATGAGTTGTAGAGTGGCAGTGGCAGTCTGGGATCTTATTTGAGGTTTTATTGAGGGTTACAGTAGTGGACAAATTCTTTAACTATAACTTTTGGATTTACAATCTTATAGTAAAAATAAACAAAAATGTTGGCATTCAGTTGCCTAATTGAGTCATGTGCTGGTATCTGAGTAACACACCAAAAAACTAACTCTAATTAATAAATATATATGCCTATAATACTGCACTCACAAGTAGTTTCAAAGTGCAACCAATCCGGTATAAAGCACTTCATCGGCTTATTTTTCCAAAGGAAATTAAACAAAAAATTTACAAAAAAATATAAAGCATTCCTCTTTAAGACATGCCTTGCCATATGGTGATTGCAATAATGCAAGTGCCTGTCAATGCCACCAATAATGTGCAGCAACGTGGTTAGGATGTGATTTCATTAAAATATATAACCAGACTTCCAACAGAAATCAAATAACCTTCCTTATAGTGCTATACTTTACATTGAGCAAAATTACTCGAGAATAGCATTTACATTTTGGAAATTTCACGTATAAGACAAAATTCCTCTGGACATGATAAACTTGTGTATGTAGTCCTTAATAAACAGGTTTCTATTAGGGGTGAGGTATGTTTTGCTTTTAACCCCTTAAGGACACATGACATGTCTGACACGTCATGATTCCCTTTTATTCCAGAAGTTTGGTCCTTAAGGGGTTAAAGAGCTCCACTAACAGGGCTGTCAATGTCCTCTGTATGTTTGATTCACTTAAGTGAAAACAAATAAAATAATAAAAATAAAACAAAAACACAAAGAAAAGAGGAAAAAACATATTTTTGTAAGTCTAGCAAAGAATCTTGAGAAGGCCATAAAGACTAACTATCGTATACGTAGAGCAACTGACATTGCACTGAACAATGAGGAATCTACTGTCAGGGTACCTGCGGCCTCTACCTCCGAAAGAGGTAGAGACTTAGCTGTTCCTCCATCCAGACGGCCTGATGGCTCCCTTTCCCACGGTCTATCCGGTCATGCAAGGCCGGCCGCGAGGGAGTGACTGCCTTTTACAGCATCTAGGCAGGAAGTTGTCATCAGGACACTCCTCCGGAAAGACCTGTCACTCAATTGCTGCAGGACCAATCAGGACGCCTCGGAGGCGTGGTTACTGCTCTGAACAGGGTATTTAACAGAGCTTCTTTCATTAGCTCATTGCCCTGTCGTGGTTCTAGCTTGTTCTAGTCACTCAGTGCTTGTGTATTCTATTATCCCTTTTGGTTTTGACCCGGCTTGTTTACCTTACTCTGCTTATCTCTGTTACCCTTGATTCGGCTTGTCTCTCGCTTACCTGTCTTCTGTTACCCTCGACCTCGGCTTGTCCTTGACCATTCTATACTGTACTACTTACGTTAGTCCGGCCATTCTAAGGTCCGGTATACGTATCTGGCTACTGTCTGTACTCTGCGTGTTGGATCCCTGTCCCGATCCTGACATTACGACAGGGCCAATGGATCCTGCGAGTACAAACAGTCAGCTTGCCTCTCCTGATCCTAGGTTTGAAGCCATGGATCACAGAATGGATCAGATGGCGCTTGCGCTACAGGCTCTATTATCTCGTGCCAATAACCCACCAGAGGAGATACATAATACCCCTGTTTCTCCTGTCGGTTCAGGTCTAGAGGTAGCCACAGTGGGTGCTTCTTCTCGCATTACCCCCCCAGTACGCTATGGTGGGGCTCCTGAGAAGTGTCGTGGTTTCTTAAACCAAATTAGTATCCATTTTGAATTGCAACCTCGCTCTTACCCTACAGATAGGGCAAAGGTAGGATTTATTATCACCCTACTTATTGAGAAAGCTCTGAGATGGGCCAACCCATTATGGGAGAACGATAACCCATTCGTTTATAACTATAACGCCTTTGTAGTTGCTTTTAGAAGAACATTTGACCCTCCAGGTAGAAAGGTTAATGCAGCCAGATTACTGTTGCGTCTGAAACAGGAGAACCGAACACTGGTGGAGTATGCACTAGAGTTCAGGTCTCTGGCGTCAGAGGTCAAGTGGAATGAGCAGGCGTATATGGATGTATTTTTAAATGGCTTATCTGAAGTAATCCTTGATGAGGTTGCTACCAGAGAACTCCCTGAGAATTTAGAGGATTTAATTTCGTTCATCTCTCGTATAGATGAACGTTTAAGAGAGAGACAGAACACTCGAGAGAAGAACCGGAGACCTTCTTTTAGGTTAGCCCCCGCTTTTCCAAGTCCTGACTCCACGGTATCTTTGCTTCCTGAACCTATGCAGATAGGGTATACCCGCCTTTCTGAGGAGGAAAGACAGTACAGGAGAAGAGAGAGTTTGTGTATGTATTGTGGAGCTAAGGGTCATTTACTCTCAAACTGTTCTAACCGCCCGGGAAACGCTCGCACCTAAGTCTCTCTAGAGGACAGGCCTTGGGTGTTTCTATTTTGTCCTCTACTCCTAATTATAAAGATCACAGGCTTCTGCTACCAGTTTCCTTAACTTGCGGGAGGGAAGTAGTAAGGGCTATGGCTTTGATAGATTCCGGTGCTGCTGAGAATTTTATCGACCAAGCCTTTGCTAGTAAAAACAATTTCCCATCCCAGCTAAGGGAGACACCTTTGGCCGTTGAGGCCATAGATGGTAGACCACTACTAGACCCTGTTATCTTTCGTGAAACCATACCCATTGAGTTAAATGTTGGTATCCTACACGTGGAGAATTTATCTCTTCTGCTCATTTCGTCTCCTTCCGTTCCCATAGTTCTGGGGTACCCATGGTTGAAAGAGCATAACCCTATTATTGATTGGGAGTTAGGGGAGATACTCTCGTGGGGCCAGGGCTGCCAGGATCGGTGTTTGTGCAAGGTTTCTCCATTAGCTAATATTAACATACAGGAGAATCCTACTCAGTCCACAGAAAGACAAATACCAGACCTTTACCTAGACTTAAGGGCAGTATTTGACAAGAAGAATGCCGATTCTTTGCCGCCACACAGGTCATTTGACTGTAAAATTAAGCTTCTACCCGGGACTATGCCTCCGAGGGGCCATGTATATCCTTTGTCTGTTCAGGAAAACTCGGTTCTAGAGGAGTATATTCAGGAGAATTTAGAAAAGGGATTCATCAGGAGGTCTTCTTCTCCGGCCGGGGCGGGGTTCTTTTTCATTAAAAAGAAAGATGGCACGCTGAGACCTTGTATCGATTACCGAGGCTTAAATAAAATTACTGTCAGAAATGCCTATCCCATCCCACTGATTACCGAGTTATTTGATCGTCTTAAGGGCTCCAAAATCTTCACCAAGTTAGATCTCAGAGGGGCTTACAATTTGGTGAGAATCCAGCAAGGTCACGAGTGGATGACGGCATTCAATACCCGGTATGGCCATTACGAGTACACTGTTATTCCATTTGGACTATGCAATGCTCCTGCAGTATTTCAAGAGTTGATTAATGAGGTACTTAGGGAGTTTCAGCATGATTGTGTTATTGTTTACCTGGACGACATACTAATACACTCTAAGGAGATTGAGACTCACCATAGACAGGTCAGAAAGGTGTTACACAAACTTCTGCAACATGGTCTATACTGCAAATTGGAGAAGTGCAGTTTTGATCAGTCTCAGGTAGATTTTCTTGGGTACGTGATTTCTGGGGAAGGTTTTAAAATGGATCCTGGTAAACTCCAATCTATTTTAGACTGGCCTTTGCCCAAAGGACTCAAGGCTATCCAAAGGTTTATTGGTTTTTCCAACTACTATAGGCGCTTCATTAAGGGTTACTCCTCTATCATTGCGCCTATTACCAATATGACGAAACAAGGGGCTGATACTAAGTTCTGGTCTGAGGAAGCTCTTGGTGCTTTTAAGACTCTCAAGGAACTTTTTGCCTCAGCTCCCATTCTAGTTCATCCCGATACGACTCTGCCTTTCCTGCTCGAGGTCGATGCTTCTGAGACAGGAGTTGGGGCTGTTCTGTCTCAAAGGTTAGGGGTGGATAAACCGTTACACCCTTGTGGTTTCTTCTCTAAAAAAATTTCTGGGCCTGAGAGCAGATATGACATCGGGGAGAGGGAACTGTTAGCGGTCATTAAGGCGTTAAAGGAGTGGAGACATTTACTGGAAGGGACACTACACCCTGTTACTATCCTAACGGATCATAAGAACTTGTCTTATATTGGGGAGGCTAAGCGCTTGTCCGCCAGGCAGGCTCGCTGGGCTTTGTTCCTCACTCACTTTAATTATGTACTTACGTATAGACCTGGTTCTAAGAACTTTAAAGCCGATGCTTTGTCTCGTCAATATGAACCATCCACTATAACTGAACCACTTCTGTCCTCCATAGTTCCTAAGGGGAATATCATCGCGAACACGAATCTCAGGATTCACTCTCCATTGCTTTCTGAGATCATGAAGTTTCAGCATTTGGCACCCAAACAGACTCCTGGGGATCGACACTTCGTTCCTGCCGCTCTCCAACTGGAGGTGTTACGCTGTCTCCATAACAGCAAGGTGGCTGGGCATCCTGGTATCCGCAAGACTTATGCGCTGGTCTCTAAAGATTTTTGGTGGCCTGACTTACGCAAGGATATTAAAGAATTCATCGGGGCATGTGAAGTTTGTACCAAGACCAAGCTACCCCATTCGCTTCCATGCGGATTTCTGCACCCTTTAGAGGTTCCTGAAAAGCCTTGGTCCTGTCTGGCAATGGACTTCATTGTTGATTTGCCTATCTCTAAAAAGCAGACTGTCATCCTCACTGTGGTAGACAGATTTACTAAAATGGCTCACTTCATTCCCTTACCTAAACTCCCATCTTCGCCCGAATTAGCGGAGATATTCGCCAGGGAGATTTTCCGGTTGCATGGGATACCTTCCCAAATTGTCTCTGACAGAGGCTCCCAATTTGTTTCCCGTTTTTGGAGATCATTCTGCTCCCAAATAGGCATCAAATTGAATTTCTCCTCTGCCTATCATCCTCAGTCCAATGGAGCTGCTGAACGCACTAACCAAAAAGTTGAACAATATTTACGTTGTTTCGTTTCAGAACACCAGGACGATTGGGTCGGTTTGATTCCATGGGCGGAGTTTGCACATAACAATCTCATTTGTGATTCTACGCATTCTAGCCCTTTTTTCTTGAATTATGGCTTTCATCCTTCCATCCTTCCTTCGGAGTCTTCTTCTCAAACAAGCCGGGTCTGGTTTTGACCCGGCTTGTTTACCTTACTCTGCTTATCTCTGTTACCCTTGATTCGGCTTGTCTCTCGCTTACCTGTCTTCTGTTACCCTCGACCTCGGCTTGTCTTTGACCATTCTATACTGTACTACTTACGTTAGTCCGGCCATTCTAAGGTCCGGTATCCGTATCTGGCTACTGTTTGTACTCTGCGTGTTGGATCCCTGTCCCGATCCTGACATCTACTTTCTTTGTCTTAGGGATGAGCATAACCACTTAGCAAAAAATAGTGGGTATATGGCAGCCTCCCGGAGATTAACTGCCCGGGCTCGTACACAGCTATTATTATTATGTTATTATTTATATAGCGCCATCAAATTCCACAGTGCTTTACAAAGGGTGGACGAACGGACTTGTAGTTGTAACCAGACAAGTTGGACACACAGGAACAGAGGGGTTGAGGGCCCTGCTCAATGAGCTTACATGCTAGAGGGAGTGGGGTAAAATGACACAAAAAGGTAAGGATAGTATTAGACTAGTGACAGTTGCAAGAGAGGAATCAGATGGGAGCTATTAACAGTTTAATTGATACACTTTTACGAAGAAGTGGGTTTTTAATGATTTTTTGAAGGAGTGGAGACTGGGTGAGCATCTAACGGAGGAGGGAAGCGAGTTCCACAGGATCAGTGCAGGCCTCGAGAAGTCTTGAAGGCGAGCATCAGAGGTGGAAGTACGGACAGAAGGTAGACAAAAGTCTTCAGCAGATCGTAGGGGCCTAGACGGGACATACTTGTGTATTAGGGAGGATAGATAGGTGGGAGCAGCATTATGTAGAGATTTGAAAGCAAGAACTAGAATTTTAAATGGAGCCCTATATCTTACAGGAAGCCATTGTAGGGACTAACAGAAGGGTGAGGTGTGGGAGGTGCGGGCGGACAGGAAGATAAGCCTCGCCGCCGCATTCATTACGGACTGTAACGATGCAAGTTGGGAGCATGTAAGACCACTGAGAAGCGGATTACAGTAGTCAAGGCGACAAAAGACAGTGGAATGGTCCAGCACCTTAGTTGCATCTGGCGTTAAGTAGGGGCGGATGCGCGCAATGTTTTTGAGATGGAAACGACAGGATTTGGTGATAGACTGAACATGAGACTTGAAGGAGAGGTTGGAGTCAAAGAGAACACCTAGGCAGCGAGCTTGTGTGATGGTGCTGATGGTAGCACCTGTTGGAGAAAATATTATGATTATATATATCTGTTTAATATGTGATTGATTAAGTCTGTGTGTATGGGAGATCAGGAATTATCTTCAAAGGGAGTTTCTGTTTTGATAGCTGGAAAGATACAGCACCTGAACAGCACCGCTACATCCTTGGGAATGTTTATCACAGTAGTAGTGCTTGTCATATATTTATCTGGACAAGGGAATAAAGATATATGTTCTTGGAAGAGGTGACACCGGGATATTACATTTACTATTAATACACAACGCAGAGTGGATTTCTCTCAAAATGATAATTGACAATTTGAAGTATTGGTGGTGAGAGAAGAATTATACAACAGCACCATTGACTTGGAGGGAGACAGACACATGAGTAACAACACTTGAGGGAGGAAAGACCAGAATTTCAGTTTTGGTCAAGTTGAGTTTAAGGAAGTGGGCAGCCATCCAGTTAGAAATAGCAGAGAGGCAGTCAGAGACACTAGTCAAGAGGGATGGGGAGAAATCAGGAGAGGACAGGTAGATTTGCGTGTCATATGCATAGAAATTATATTAGAAGTCAAAAGAGCTAATGAGTTTACCAAGGGAGGCAGTACAGATGGAGAACAGTAGGGGACCAAGGACTGAACCTTGGGGGACACCAACAGAGAGGAGTTGGAGAGAAGCAGCAGAGCCAGAGAAAGAAACACTGAAAGAGCGCTGGGAGAGATAGGAGGAGCACCAGGAGAGAGCAATATCTTATATTCATATTGAATGGTGTAACATGGTATCAATGTTTTTCATTCATGTATCCATCTTGATTCCTTTTTAATAGCATCAAATTGAAATTGCCTTTTCTAGTATTAAGATTGATGCGTTACAGGATTCGGAAGGAGAGGCTGGAAGGATCCGTGTTGGGGAAATTCCTCACATGGTTTGCGACAGGTGTTGAGATATTTAGATTTGTAATGGAATTAACGTGCTGAAGAATTCTTCTTCAAAATTCTTGGTACGTTTTACCCACATACTGTAGTTTGCAATTGCAGGTTATCATGTACGTGACTTTTGTTGTGCTGCAATTGGCAAACTCCTTTATCGTATATGTCTTTTTTGTGTTAGTGCACTCTACTGTTTTCGATGGTTTAATATACTTGCACGCTTTACATCGTCCACACCTATACACCCCCTTAGTTCCTTTTAGCCATGTTTGGGAGGATTGTTGTGGTTCAAGATGGCTATGAACCAATAGGTCACGTACATTGTGTGCTCGGTCTGAGGTGATACAAGGGAACTGCTACGTCTTTATCATGGGTAAGTATTGGCCAGTTATCGTCAAAAATCTTGCAGATAGGATTCCAAAGCTGGTCATAGGTGCCTATACATCTAATGATATGTTTTGTGGGCTGAGAGATTTGTAGATATTTGTAGATATTTGGCTTCCTTAAGGAAAGCTTCCTCACTCTCTTTGCCCTCAAATACTGTCCACATGGAATGCCAGCCCTAAGCTTACAGGGGTGATGGCTATTTCAATGGAGGAGGTTATTGAAAGAGGTGGGTTTCCTATACAGCTCTGTTTTAATTTTACCCCCAGGTGACAATTTGATAGTAAGATTGAATAATTAAAATTTTCTTCACTGATTATGTGAGTTAACTGTAGGCCAATGTTGTTGGTATTAAGTTTGGATACCATTTCCTCAAACAATGGAATTGGACCTGTCAAGAAAAGAAGGATATTGTCTATATAACAATGCCAACTTAAGATGAATTAATTATACCCTGTTTGTAATGTTTCTTTGAGAATTGTGGTTTCTCACCAGCCTAGGTAGAGATTGGCATAGCTAGGGGCACAAGCTGTACCCATCACTGTGCCCCTAGTCTGAAGGTAGTATATGCCATTAAAAACAAATAAATTATGGGTAAGTATGAATTCCAGTAAGTCTATGAGGAAAACCCTTTGGATAGTTGTGCTTTTCTGTGATTTCTCCAGGAAGAATTGGGTTGCTCTCAGGCCAATATTGTGAGGAATGTTATTGTACAATGAGACCACATCTAGACTTGCTATAAGGGTATAAGGTGGAACAATTAGGTTTTCTAAAGTTAACAGAGTTTGCTTAGTGTCTTGTATAAGTCTGTAACAAAAGGATGAAGTACTTTTTCCATGTACTTGCTTGCTTTTTCTGTGAGTAAGTTATTGACAGAGACAATTGGTCTACCCGGTGGATTCACAGTGTCTTTGTGAGTCTTTGGTAGACAGTAAAATGTGGCAACTGTAGCTGTGTTATTAGGTAATATAAATTTGAACTAGTTTTGAGTGATTATTTCCTTGTCTCTGGCTCGAATTAGTACTTGTTTCAATTCATTTAGATATAGGGTGTGTCATGGAGATGGGTCATCCATAACTAGGAAACATTACATCAATAATACATTGTTAATCTGGACAATTTCTACCATCCTAGTGCTACAATTTTGCTACCATACTATTGCTTGTACTAACAGGGAGAACTGTAGTGTTCATTTGATTTTATTTTTAATTTATTGATTTTCTTACATTTAAGATGACATAATAAATGTAAATTTTCTCACTATTCTAATCACTCTCACACTTATAGTTAGACTTTTTATTTGGTTTGTTTGCTAATCGGTTACATAATAAATTGCAAAAAGAGAAACTTGTGAAATGTCAGGAAACAAAATGTAACAAATCTCTGACAGCTGGCTCTTGAAAGCAAGGAGCACATATCAATTCCAACTTGCAAATACAATGATAGGTGGGCCCTTCGATTGTTGTTCATTCCTGGGATTATGGTTGAAATATCTAAAAATAAAAAAATTGAAACAGATTAGAAATGGACCAAAAACACGCAAAAAAACACAAGGTAAACGTAACAACCAGAAAGCAAAACTACCACTACCAGGCAAAACCCTTATAATTGTGGAGGGTGGGATGGGCAGTATTGCTAGGTGGTTCTGCTCATCCCTAAATCAAAGAAAGTTTGCAGATCATTCCTGCAAACTCTGTTTTGTCCTCAGGGAGGAATAACCACCTGGCAAAGCTAGTGGATAGAATAGCATACACCTGGTGGTGGTCCTGAGAAGCAATATCTGATGGCCTCCAGTAAAATCTAACAAAGGTTTTACTGGAAGACCACCTAGCAGCTTTCAATATAATAGCCATTTGCTGCTGCTTTATTATCTGAGGCACCCCTGATAGAGTGACCTTTAAAAACAGAAATGTCATTACCAGTGGAAAAGACATAGCGGAAAGGATCCAACATCTAATTGTATTTACTTTGACTGGACAAAAGCATTTCCTTGATGTTATAAATAGGTGACTAATGTCATTTCTGATTGCAGTAGATAGGTCAAGGTAAGGTTGTAACAGACTGTAAGCTCGTTTGAGCAGGGTCCTCTTCAACCTGTACGTTTACTTGTAATTGTCCTATTTATAGTTAAATTCCCCCTCTCATAATATTGTAAAGCATTATGGAATCTGTTGGCGCTATAAAAATGGCAATAATAATAATACAAATAACAGATTGATTAAACATAAGCCTGGTTCAGACAGTTCCTGAACAAAATCCAATTCCACCAGTCCTGGAGAAATCTGACAAGTTTTTTTTCTCTCCCTTTACGTATAATATAGAACCCTCCTGGGGTCCAAGAGAGCCATGGTTCTGAAATATGGATTTGGATAAACTTAGCTCCTCTAGCTGCCAATGCAAAAGACAAAAGCGAAGCCAGCATAATAGCACTCTATCCTAAATCAATCAAAAACATTGTCTATGGAATTAAGGGAATTTAATAAGATGCCTATATCCCAAGTAGATGTGTAATGTGGAGTATATGCACAGCTGTTCTGATTACCTGATTGTTGCTGTTCACGAGCTGCTATGCACAAGTGTGTTTTCAGTCCTGGCAGTTAATCTCCACTAGCTTTGCTGGTGGTTATGACTTGCAGGGGAAAAAGTGTGAACCATAATGACATAAGAAAAATTGTGTAACTTGTGAGATGCCACCACTGATACAAGTTAGCATCCAAACAATAGAAAAAAATAAATAAAAGAATTATCATAAAATTAACTATATATATTTGCCAAAGAGAACCGAACATTCCAAAGTAGGTGGCCGGAAAAAGGCTCAAGGAAATGGGATGTGTTTTTTTATTAGTGTCTTTTATTAGTGCCTTGGGTATCAGAGCCAGATAGCTCAAAATAAATTATGACATGCTGATATATGCTGATTATGACATCCATGATTATAGCTGCAAGGGCATTATTGGATATGTAGTCTATAACATCTGGAGTGCCGAAGATTGACTACCGCTGCCATAACATTAGGAGTGCATGTTTGTATTCCTAACACTATAGTGTTCCTTTAACCCCTTAAGGACACATGACATGTGTGACATGTCATGATTCCCTTTTATTACAGAAGTTTGGTCCTTAAGGGGTTAAACAAATGTATTATTCTTCACTAGTCATTGGAATAATGATAGAGCAGAACTAAAATATTTTTTTCTGTTCTTTTTAATTGGTTAAAGGAAATATAGACAATAACCTCCACAGTATCGAACATAATTCCCAGGACAGAGGTCCATATGGAATATAGTCTCTTGTCAAATCACATGTGTTTACTAAAAGGTATATAAACTAATACTCACTCACTAACTGACATACAGACAATTCTCATATGGAAACAATAGTGGAATCAATAGGTAAATTTCTTTCTATTGCGTGTTGTGCATATCACAATAGCTAATAGATTTTTAGCCAGGAAAATTAGTGTTACGTTGAGGACAATAAAGATCACACTGTGTAGTCTATTAACTCTAAGTTGGAATAAGTCTACAACTTTTTTACAATAGTCTATTTTTGTTTAACCCCTTAAGGACCAAACTTCTGGAATAAAAGGGAATTATGACATGCCACACATTTCGTGTGTCCTTAAGGGGTTAAAATAGGCTGACTTGGAAATATAATAGATAAAGTGGAATAATATTAAACCAATTTTGTAAGTTTGGTAAAAATAATTGTATGATAAAAACAGCCAAACTAGTCAACTAATATCTGAATAACTAATATCTATAAATGATTTAGGATCTGTAATATGAAATGTCTGTTAATGTTCTGTGCTTTTGAAATACTTTTCAGTTTAGTATCTCAAATATTCTGATGTGATATTTGGGTGCTGGTTGCTGTTTATTTAATTTTTTTGAGCTTTAATTCAGTGATTCAGGAGCCTGTACATATGCTTTCAAAACAAAGCAGATGGGAATTACTCATTAATGGAAAACACTTCCTATTTTGTATATACAAGATAACATGTAATATAGCCTATGTGTGTGTTATTTTGAATGCTAATACCTCTTTCCAGGGCATCTATTGACTTACCCTCAATCTAGAAGAGCTGCTTCATTATGCTTTGTTTAGTCAGCATTTGTACATGAAGTTTTCATTAAATCATTCCAGCTCACTGTTACCTGTGTGCTTTTTTGTGGAAGTTTCTAATCACAAAGCTGATGGCTCTGCTATAGTTTCTTACTGCAAGATTGGTTTTAGAAGGGATGTGTCAGTGGTGATTTGGTGTAATATCCCTGTGTACTCTACATTTAAGACCCTACATTACATTTCCAGATTATGTTGGAATGAATGAAATATCTGCTAGAGGAAGTATAGAAGTTTGTTTTTACCCACCAAGAACTGGGGACATTTTTAAAGGAATCCTCAAATTATCCATTGGAGTGCATTTTATATTTGACAAATCTTACATTCAAGGAGAGCCAAGTATACTACCACTGCAGCAAAAATAATTAAAATAACTACTTTTGGTTTGGAGGCTCTGTGTGTTTCATTTTACTATCTTTCCAATAATTAGTTTTGCCATCATTTTCTCTTTAATATTTCCTTGTTACACAAATAGAAACCTTATTGTTAGATTATAGTGTTGCTTTAAAAACTAGAAGTATAAACTATAGTTAATTTAAGAAAATGTTAATACACTTTCGTGACTCTGTCAAACCCCACAGTTCTTTAAGTCTGTAGTGATATTCTAAAGTAGACATTCAGACAAGCCGAAAGGCCACTTGGTGAAATTCATTCAACCAAATAATTGTTTTCATATGAATTGACAGTACACAAGTCTACAAAGGATTAATTTACATGATGTGGCAGGGCTGAAAGAGTAAAATATATGCCTGTTTTATGAACTAAAATGCAATTCTCCTCTTCATTGTTATTTGACCGAGTAACCCTGGTTATTGTGGCAGATCGCATGTGCACTTTTGCCTGCATGGTTTTCTATGTATTTGTAGGGATTGTAGTTTATGTATATACATTATCTTAAGGTAATCTATTTTATAATGTGGTTTATGGGGAATATTGCTTGATGTGTATTTCTTTTTTTTTTTTTTTTGTATTCTTTATGGATATACCTTGTATTTTCTTAAGAGATTTACAGTGCATTTGGTACACTTTTCTATATCACTAATGGAATATGCATAGCCAAGGGGCTAATAGTATTTTAATAGTATTTCAATAGGTTACATTTAATAGATTTGTCTGGACCAATCACGTGTGTCTCGAAGTGTTTTTAAGTTAATTTTTGGTGCTTTGAGTATTGTTTCTCTTTTTTTCTTTAAAAGGGGCTGAATGCTAAATGGTTGTGGGATCCCAACCCAGAAGGAGCCTCTGAGCTGAAATGTTGGGGCAGTGGTCTCCACTCTCTTGGCATAATCTTGAAGCCAACTCGTGATCTAGTCTAGTATATTTTCTAACATATTTATAGTTATATGTAACCACATTTATTTATACTGTAAGCTGATCTATTTTTACATAAATATTGTATGTCTATTTTTGTAAGCATAAGAGTTATTAATATATGTTGATCTATTAGGTATGCTGTGTTTTTTCTTTATATATTCTAATATTAATCTAGTGTGGTAATTGGTATACGTCATTTAGCACCATATACCAATGCACTTAGTGGTTAATATACTAGATCTGTACTGTTGACATCATTTATTCAAGTATATTGGTAAACTTACTGAAGCTTTACCAGCTGCAAAGCACAAGATCTGGCCAATAATGTTGCAAGGAACCTACAAACCTTTTAGTTTGTGTAGTTCCTCACCCTGGTAACTGGGATTGTTGCTCTATGCAGAATCAGTAGCTGAATGGATATTCTTTTTGAAGGTAGCTTGCCTCCATTAGATAGAGTTCCCATTTTCTTTGGTTGCCCTTTAGAATACAGATAGAAATGGCTTATTTCACCCTCATCCATTTGCCTAGCATAGACCAGACATTTAGACACCAGGGGTGGGTATATGCCCAACACTCTGGTTCCTCTTGTGTCCCAGCAGCCTCCCACACTTTTTTACACAGTTCTCATTCTGTTCCTGTTACAACATTTCTAGTCCAGTCATGCAATCATTGAAAACATGTATAAGTTGCAAAAGGTAAAAAAGCATGCAAATATTATTGCACAAAAATTACAAGTTCTTTTATCCTGGGACAGCTGCATGGAGGTCCTGTTACCGCTTAGAATTACTGAACTTTGCAAAGCTGCTCTTCATCAGAGACTGAAACATCAGTATTGATCCAGATCACTTTCGCCTACATGCCCCAAATGTGAGGGTAACTTTAATTTGTAAAAAGGCTATTTAATTTTTTTTTTATGTAGATAAAGGTGTTTTGCTTTCATGATGGGAGAGAGCCGACAGCCAAGCCAGGTTTTGTGTAATCATTGTCCAGTTATGTATTGTCTAACATTTCAATGTAAAACGAAATGTAATCTCTTTAATTGTGAATGTTGGGGTCTGTTTAGCTCTCATTGACATTAAACTAACATGATGCAATCCCACAGATAAACTTTACCAAAACAACAATTGCTAATGTAAAATATATAATTTGGTAACAGTTAATCCAAACGCAACTCTACAGTTAGCCAAAAGGTTCTTGGCTACTAACTAGTAAATCAAACATTGAAATTGTAACTAAGAAGTAAACACATGCTGAATACAATGACTGTACTTTATTTTAATGTGGTAACAGTGGAATTTTAATGTAAATCAAAGTTGTATAATGATATTCTGTGATAAAATTGCCAATACATGTTTTAATTTAGAAAAACTGCCATTAAAACAATATATTTTCTGTATTTTCTCCCAGAATGACACCAAGGAAATGGATAACGAAACAAAAGAAACTAAAGGATTCCAGTTTTTAGCTTTTTCTTATAACACAGAGATACAGCCATTTTTATTTACTTTATTTTTAATGATCTACTTGATAACAGTAATTGGAAATGTAGTTATAATTACAGTGATTTATTTCGATTCTCGTCTTCACACTCCCATGTACTTATTTTTAAGTAATTTGTCCTTGGTAGATATTTTCTACACAACTGCAACTCTCCCAAACTTGTTGAATATTTTATTAAGTGGAAATAATACAATATCCTTCATACATTGTTTCACCCAGTTGTATTTTGTGGTGGTTATGGCTGGAACAGAGGTTATGTTGTTGTCTATCATGGCATATGATCGTTATGTAGCTATTTGTTACCCATTACACTACCAGCTAATCATGGACACGAAAAAATGTATTGTGTTGGCAATAAGCAACTGGATATTTGAATGTTGTAATGCGTCATTTTTTACAGTTACTGCTTCACAGTTATCTTTTTGTAATACTAGTAACATTCACCATTTCTTCTGTGATCCTAAGGCACTGGGAAATATTGCCTGCTCTAATAGCATCTTTCAGATTATGATCTATGTAGAAATGTTGTTATATGGACCTTTTCCCTTTTTGCTTAGTTTATCATCTTATATAAAAATTGTTAATAACATTCTACATATTAAGTTCACTCAAAGTCGAAAAAAAGTATTCTCTACTTGTACATCTCACCTCACAGTTCTTCTTATGTTTTATGTTACTGTTACATGTACATATATGCGTCCACCTTCCAAACACTCAGACATACTAGATCAGATTTTCTCAGTTATGTATACTGCTGTGACTCCCATGTTAAATCCAATCATGTACAGCCTGAGAAATAAAGAGGTAAAGGGTGCACTAAAAAGAATCGCTGGGTTAAAAATTAAAATTTCAGACATTTTTGAAGTGCATTCTTCTATATGGTAAATCCCACTGTTAATGCAGTTGCATTAAGCTGTTTTTCAATATTTTATTACATTGAAACATAATTTAGTGACCTGTTTAAGCAATTTAGAAATATGTATAGCTGCCTACTTAATGCCATATCTAGGGTCATGACTAAGTCTCCGGACCCCATAACGCAAAATTTGTGTATCTCGTATATACACAACTCTTTCAAGGATCTTGGATGCAAAAGGCAGTAGTGAGATAGGGCGGTAGTTGGACGGGGAGTTAGGGTCAAGGTTGGGCTTTTTTAGAATCGGTTTTACAGTTGCATGTTTGAAGGGTGATGGAAATATGCCAGATGAAATATTGAGAATTTTAGTGAAAGGCAGAGCAAGAGATGGAGATAATGACACAAAGATTTACTCAAAATTTTTAGCTAATAGAGTTAATCGACTTCTTCCTTCCCTAATTGGCAAAGACCAGGTGGGTTTTGTTATGAACTGTTAGGCTACGGATGGCACCAGTCGTTTTATCAATTTGATTAATTATCTTAAATCTACTTGCATGCCTTCTTTGCTCCTCTCTTTGGATGTGGAAAAGGCGTTTGATAGGATCCATTACCCGAGGAAAGTTTTTGCGTTTTAACATCCCAGACCCCTTCATCAAGGCTGTGTTTGCACTATACTTTCAACCAACTGTCGGGGAATCTGCGACTGGTTTTGTTTCAGAAAACTTTTCATTGTCTAATGGGACCAGACAGGGGTGCCCATTGTCTCCACTCCTGTTTGTGCTGGCAATGGAACCCTTGGCTGTGATGATACGCTGCAGCGCAGAAATCAAAGGTATTGCAGTAGGGGGTAAGGAACATAAAATAGGCCTTTTTGCAGACTACATCATGTTATTGCTTAAAAACCCAACGACTTCACTTACTCCGTTGATGTCGATTCTGCAGGAATTCTGCGAATTTTTGTTCAATAAATTAAATGCACCCAAACCTCAAGTTCTTTCTTTCTACATACCTTGGTATGATTTAGACACTTTGAAAGATTGGTTTGATTTCGATTGGATGGACTCTTATATCTCTTATCTGGGCATTAACCTATGCAAGAACCTGTCCAAGATGCATTTCTATGACCTGGGTAAGGTCTGGTCTGACTTTAGGAACGATCTCTAGAGATAGTGTAGTCTGGAAATGTTATAGTTAGGTAGGGTTAATTTGGTAAAAATGACTCTCCTCCCCCAAATTTTATATTTTCTTAGAGCAATCCCCCTTTGGATACCTTTATCTTTTTTTCAAAAAGTACATTCTGGTCTCTTGAAACGTATCTGGAATAGAAAACCATCTAGGATTATATTATCCATAATTCAAAAGCTCGGGGTTAGCGAGGGTGGTGTTGCCAGATATATTCATTATTATTATGCAACTAATGCAGCTATGGTGCTGAAATTCAATCAAGAGCATGACCATCCCCTTTGGCTTGAAATGGAAGCTAGCAAACTCTCCACATTTGATTAAAGATATTTTATGGTTGCTTCCATCTCAGCGCACAAGATTGGTGGACATGTTTCTTACGACCAAGATCACTATTGAGGCTTGGAATGTAGTATATCGAAAAAAAAAAAAATTCAGCCTTCTGCTGTCTGGTCTAGAGCCACTCCTCTGTCAGTATTAAAACTAGTTATTCCTGAATTAGAAGTAGAATATTGGTTCTCTCATTCGATTCATTGCATTAATGATTTTTTCTTATCTTCTAATTTCTTATCATTTAAACAGCTACAAATGAAATTCCTACATTTTTTTGATGACCCTGCACATGCTAAATTAGTTAAAAAAGAGTATTTTGGTATTTCTGACCAGCATCTGAATGTTAGAAAATTGGAAATGTCAAATTTGGAAAAGGTTTATATTTCAGATCCTGGTCGGAAAGCAACCATTTTCATGTGCTATGCCTTTTTTTGCAGGAGAAGTAGGCATGAAATTGCCATATATGAAAAAAAAGTGGAAGAGTGATCTGGGTGAGGTATTTACAGTGGACGAATAGCATAAATCATTATTTGCATTGAAAGGCATTACACTTTGCATTTCCCACTTAGAATCTCATTTAAAATTGATCTATCACTGGTCTTTCTCCCCATTAAGGATGTTCCGACTACACCTCCCCACATCTAATTTATGTTGGAGAGGTTGTGGACAAACAGGTACTATATACCATATTTTTTGGTCATGCCCAAAATTATCCAACTATTGGCAAAAATATTAGAAATTATCATATCTATCACTGAGTTCCCTGTTGATTTAATTCCTGGATTATGTTTACTTAAACGTCTCCCTGAAGACTTACCAAAACACAAAAGAATAGTGTTAGGCCACCTTCTAATCTCGGCTACATCACTTATTCCTAGATATTGGAAATCTGTTACAATTCCTTCTGTCAAAGATGTTCTACTGTTTTTGTTTGAAAATAAAAGATGCGAGCTTGCTCTCCGAGTACCATCGGCTACCAATGTACTCCTCAGACATGACTGGTCTGAGTGGGAGAAGGCAAAGAGGAGTAAACACAAGCTTGATGATTCCACCTGACCGAAAACTGTTTTATCATTTGTGTTTGACTCTTATTTACTGTATTTGTCATTCAATATACAAAATTTATATAAATATATATGATGTAAAAATTTACGTTTCTTCCTTTCTCTATTTTAATAATTTGTATCATACTATGGATGCACAATTTTTCATTTTTTCCCCAGTTTTAATTTTTTATGTTTTTATTAAATTTATTAAAATTAGGACTCTGCAGCCATGTGATTGCTCTAACAGAGCAGTCACATGGCCGCAATAGGTGTCCATGTATCTGCCTGCAGGAGGATTGCCTGTGCTGACAAGCAGTCCCCCTGCTGGTGAAAAAAAGTTTTAAAATTTTATAATAAAGCAGTCACAGTAAAAAAAAAAAGAATATATATATGTATATATATGAGATATATATACAATTATTATATCTATATGTACAGGGAGTGCAGAATTATTAGGCAAGTTGTATTTTTGAGGATTAATTTTATTATTGAACAACAACCATGTTCTCAATGAACCCAAAAAAACTCATTAATATCAAAGCTGAATAGTTTTGGAAGTAGTTTTTAGTTTGTTTTTAGTTATAGCTATTTTAGGGGGATATCTGTGTGTGCAGGTGACTATTACTGTGCATAATTATTAGGCAACTTAACAAAAAACAAATATATACCCATTTCAATTATTTATTTTTACCAGTGAAACCAATATCACATCTCAACATTCACAAATATACATTTCTGACATTCAAAAACAAAACAAAAACAAATCAGTGACCAATATAGCCACCTTTCTTTGCAAGGACACTCAAAAGCCTGCCATCCATGGATTCTGTCAGTGTTTTGATTTGTTCACCATCAACATTAAGCAGCAACCACAGCCTCCCAGACACTGTTCAGAGAGGTGTACTGTTTTCCCTCCTTGTAAATCTCACATTTGATGATGGACCACAGGTTCTCAATGGGGTTCAGATCAGGTGAACAAGGAGGCCATGTCATTAGATTTTCTTCTTTTATACCCTTTCTTGCCAGCCACGCTGTGGAGTACTTGGACGCGTGTGATGGAGCATTGTCCTGCATGAAAATCATATTCTTGAAGGATGCAGACTTCTTCCTATACCACTGCTTGAAGAAGGTGTCTTCCAGAAACTGGCAGTAGGACTGGGAGTTGAGCTTGACTCCATCCTCAACCCGAAAAGGCCCCACAAGCTCATCTTTGATGATACCAGCCCAAACCAGTACTCCACCTCCACCTTGCTGGCGTCTGAGTCGGACTGGAGCTCTCTGCCCTTTACCAATCCAGCCACGGGCCCATCCATCTGGCCCATCAAGACTCACTCTCATTTCATCAGTCCATAAAACCTTAGAAAAATCAGTCTTGAGATATTTCTTGGCCCAGTCTTGACGTTTCAGCTTGTGTGTCTTGTTCAGTGGTGGTCGTCTTTCAGCCTTTCTTACCTTGGCCATGTCTCTGAGTATTGCACACCTTGTGCTTTTGGGCACTCCAGTGATGTTGCAGCTCTGAAATATGGCCAAACTGGTGGCAAGTGGCATCTTGGCAGCTGCACGCTTGACTTTTCTCAGTTCATGGGCAGTTATTTTGCGCCTTGGTTTTTCCACACGCTTCTTGCTACCCTGTTGACTATTTTGAATGAAACGCTTGATTGTTCGATGATCACGCTTCAGAAGCTTTGCAATTTTAAGAGTGCTGCATCCCTCTGCAAGATATCTCACTATTTTTGACTTTTCTGAGCCTGTCAAGTCTTCTTTTGACCCATTTTGCCAAAGGAAAGGAAGTTGCCTAATAATTATGCACACCTGATATAGGGTGTTGATGTCATTAGACCACACCCCTTCTCATTACAGAGATGCACATCACCTAATATGCTTAATTGGTAGTAGGCTTTCGAGCCTATACAGCTTGGAGTAAGACAACATGCATAAAGAGGATGATGGGGTCAAAATACTCATTTGCCTAATAATTCTGCACTCCCTGTATATGTACACATATCTTATAGAATTATTTTTTTTAAATGAAGTGTCTTTTTTATTAATATATACATATATCAATATAAAAGTATAATTAAATTACACACATATATAATTAATATATCTAATAACTATATATATTGTGTATATATTTGAAGGCTTGGCCTGTAGTTGTGGGAGGGGCTTGGTTCCCCTTTAAAAGGGCTGCCAATCCACTCCCACCTTACCGTTGCTGGTCTGGCGAGTCTGAAACGTTTTACTTCTGGTTCAGACCGCCATCTTGGATTTTCCTTACCTGTTTCCTCGAGGTCTTCTAGTCCGGCGCTTCCCTGGGTCTCCTCCCCGTCACCGGTGTCGGCACAGCCCGTTTCGTTACTCACTACCGTGGGAAAAACCGTAAGTCAGGTCCGCTGTAAAGCAACCACCGCAAAACTTCCTAGCTTTACACGTCAGATCCCCGTTCGTTTAAACCAATGCTTGGTTCTTTTCATTTTCGCACAAATATACCGTTCGGCTAAAATCTTGTATTTACTCGCATGATTCACATTTCTTAAAACTAACGAACGATAACATTCGGTTATATAAATATGGAATTGCCATTTTGGTTTACGAATTACACTTACATGTATTCATTCGTATGTTTCAATACTCTATCTAGTTTCTTTCGGGGATTACATACAACTCACGAATAAGCACGAATTTCAAACGGTACTGCAAGGAATTTTGCCCCTACTGGTTACAAACGTTATTACAGTCACTGATAAAATTATACTAATATAAATGTTTAAACACGGATGATGTGTCCTGATTTTCCTGACCTTTTTCCACAGGTTCATACCAGGGGTTCGCACTAGAAATTGTGATTTCTGACACCTGTGTTAATTGTATTTACCTTATAGGTTGGTTGGAATTTATTAGGTTTCAGTTTTAAAGGCCAACTATACACATAAAAAATAGGTAAATGTATAAATTTACTCTTTTAGGTTATTATACGCAGACGGCAGCTTTTACAAGCACGGAAGCCGTCATCTTCTTTTTCGTTTAAAACTACCCTCTGCAGAGTGTCGGGTAGGTTTCTTGTTTTAGGGCCCACGATCTAGCCAAAACTACTACACTACAGTCAGACGTTTATATATCAATCTCATGTTCACAGGTAAACATCCCGATACGTTTTCAGTCGCTGGTTTACCTTTACTGTGACAACTCGGCCTGACTCACATATCAGGTACTACGCCAGAACCCATTACTTTCAATGTTCTGAGGGGTACTGGTCCTATTGTTAAAGTAACCCAATTAGGTATTGAATTTTCTGGTCTTAATCCATAGGCTAGTGGTCCCGCGAGGCCAACAACCCCATCCTCATACTCGGAGGAATACGTCCCTCGGGCCAAATCATAACTAGCCGTCTCACAAAGTTGCATAGAGAGGGCCTCACCTATCACTCCCATTCTATATTATGCTTTAAACTATCACCTAGAGCCAACATCCCGCCCCAACGTTCGGCGGCCTCATACTCTCCCCTCGGGCCCACGCATAGGTAGAGCCTCTCAAGCCGCTTGGCAATTAGTAGGGACTCATCGGTCACTATCACAAAATATAATTGTTTTGCCGCTTGGTATTTAGCTAGCCTTACCAGTACCCACCCATTCATTTCAGAGTGATTGATTCAAGCTACCTTATATTTTTCAGTTATGTCAAATACTCCTGATATCACTGAGGAACTCTCTCTACCCTGCACACCCGCTAGGCCTGATACCCCTGTTCCTGGAACAGAAGTTAATAGTCCTTCTTCACTCAGATCATGGACCATCCCACATCTCACTGCAGAACTTAGAAGACGCTGCATCCCTTTCCCTGCTACTGCTAGGAAGGCAGAGTTGTTCAGACTCTTAAACACTACTACTGACAACTCTGATGCAGGGGAAGGCCCAAGTGACACACAATTGCCAGCATTTCACACCATGATGACCTCTCTTATGTCATCCATCAGCACAATTAGTGATAGACTGGATAAACTGGAAGCAAGTGGTGCTAAACAGACCACTGAAAATCCAATTGTCACCAGTCAACCTCTTGCTGATGTTATGCCTGGTAATTCATTGGAATCCATTTCAATTATTGAAGCCATTAACCCTTCGCACATGGTCCCATCTCATCTCAAAAAGGACATTCTGGAAGGCAAGGATGTAAACCTAGTTTCATTGCTCATAGCCTCCCAGGATGTCCTAGAGAATAGGACATTTGCATATGGGGATATATCAGTTGTGCTAAGAGCAAGAGACCCGAGGCTGAACAAAAAATTAAACATCCCTGAATTTGTTCTAGGTTTTGGGATCTATTGTCAGGGTACCTGCGGTCTCTACCTCCGAAAGAGGTAGAGACTTAGCTGTTCCTCCATCCAGACGGCCTGATGGCTCCCTTTCCCACGGTCTATCCGGTCATGCAAGGCCGGCCGCGAGGGAGTGACTGCCTTTTACAGCATCTAGGCAGGAAGTTGTCATCAGGACACTCCTCCGGAACGACCTGTCACTCAATTGCTGCAGGACCAATCAGGACGCCTCGGAGGCGTGGTTACTGCTCTGAACAGGGTATTTAACAGAGCTTCTTTCATTAGCTCATTGCCCTGTCGTGGTTCTAGCTTGTTCTAGTCACTCAGTGCTTGTGTATTCTATTATCCCTTTTGGTTTTGACCCGGCTTGTTTACCTTACTCTGCTTATCTCTGTTACCCTTGATTCGGCTTGTCTCTCGCTTACCTGTCTTCTGTTACCCTCGACCTCGGCTTGTCTTTGACCATTCTATACTGTACTACTTACGTTAGTCCGGCCATTCTAAGGTCCGGTATACGTATCTGGCTACTGTTTGTACTCTGCGTGTTGGATCCCTGTCCCGATCCTGACATTACGACAGGGCCAATGGATCCTGCGAGTACAAACAGTCAGCTTGCCTCTCCTGATCCTAGGTTTGAAGCCATGGATCACAGAATGGATCAGATGGCGCTTGCGCTACAGGCTCTATTATCTCGTGCCAATAACCCACCAGAGGAGATACGTAATACCCCTGTTTCTCCTGTCGGTTCAGGTCTAGAGGTAGCCACAGTGGGTGCTTCTTCTCGCATTACCCCCCCAGTACGCTATGGTGGGGCTCCTGAGAAGTGTCGTGGTTTCTTAAACCAAATTAGTATCCATTTTGAATTGCAACCTCGCTCTTATCCTACAGATAGGGCAAAGGTAGGATTTATTATCACCCTACTTATTGAGAAAGCTCTGAGATGGGCCAACCCATTATGGGAGAACGATAACCCATTAGTTTATAACTATAACGCCTTTGTAGCTGCTTTTAGAAGAACATTTGACCCTCCAGGTAGAAAGGTTAATGCAGCCAGATTACTGTTGCGTCTGAGACAGGAGAACCAAACACTGGTGGATTATGCACTAGAGTTCAGGTCTCTGGTGTCAGAGGTCAAGTGGAATGAGCAGGCGTATATGGATGTATTTTTGAATGGCTTATCTGAAGTAATCCTTGATGAGGTTGCTACCAGAGAACTCCCTGAGATTTTAGAGGATTTAATTTCGTTCATCTCTCGTATAGATGAACGTTTAAGAGAGAGACAGAACACTCGAGAGAGGAACCGGAGACCTTCTTTTAGGTTAGCCCCCGCTTTTCCAATTTCTGACTCCACGGTATCTTTGCTTCCTAAACCTATGCAGATAGGGTATACCCACCTCTCTGAGGAGGAAAGACAGTACAGGAGAAGAGAGGGTTTGTGTATGTATTGTGGAGCTAAGGGTCATTTACTCTCGAACTGTTCTAACCGCCCGGGAAACGCTCGCACCTAAGTCTCTCTAGAGGACAGGCCTTGGGTGTTTCTATTTTGTCCTCTACTCCTAATTATAAAGATCACAGGCTTCTGCTACCAGTTTCCTTAACTTGCGGGAGGGAAGTAGTAAGGGCTATGGCTTTGATAGATTCCGGTGCTGCTGAGAATTTTATCGACCAAGCCTTTGCTAGTAAAAACAATTTCCCATCCCAGCTAAGGGAGACACCCTTGGCCGTTGAGGCCATAGATGGTAGACCACTACTAGACCCTGTCATCTTTCGTGAGACCATACCCATTGAGTTAAATGTTGGTATCCTACACGTGGAGAATGTATCTCTTCTACTCATTTCGTCTCCTTCCGTTCCCATAGTTCTGGGGTACCCATGGTTGAAAGAACATAACCCTATTATTGATTGGGAGTTAGGGGAGATACTCTCGTGGGGCCAGGGCTGCCAGGATCGGTGTTTGTGCAAGGTTTCTCCATTAGCTAATATTAACATACAGGAGAATCCTACTCAGTCCACAGAAAGACAAATACCAGACCTTTACCTAGACTTAAGGGCAGTGTTTGACAAGAAGAATGCCGATTCTTTGCCGCCACACAGGTCATTTGACTGTAAAATTAAGCTTCTACCCGGGACTATGCCTCCGAGGGGCCATGTATATCCTTTGTCTGTTCAGGAAAACTCGGTTCTAGAGGAGTATATTCAGGAGAATTTAGAAAAGGGATTCATCAGGAGGTCTTCTTCTCCGGCCGGGGCGGGGTTCTTTTTCATTAAGAAGAAGGATGGCACGCTGAGACCTTGTATCGATTACCGAGGCTTGAATAAAATAACTGTCAGAAATGCCTATCCTATCCCACTGATTACCGAGTTATTTGATCGTCTTAAGGGCTCCAAAATCTTCACCAAGTTAGATCTCAGAGGGGCTTACAATTTGGTGAGAATCCAGCAAGGTCACGAGTGGATGACGGCATTCAATACTCGGTATGGCCATTACGAATACACTGTTATGCCATTTGGACTATGCAATGCTCCTGCAGTATTTCAAGAGTTGATTAATGAGGTACTTAGGGAGTTTCAGCATGATTGTGTTATTGTTTACCTGGACGACATACTAATACACTCTAAGGAGATTGAGACTCACCATAGACAGGTCAGAAAGGTGTTACACAAACTTCTGCAACATGGTCTATACTGCAAATTGGAAAAGTGCAGTTTTGATCAGTCTCAGGTAGACTTTCTTGGGTACGTGATTTCTGGGGAAGGTTTTAAAATGGATCCTGGTAAACTCCAATCTATTTTAGACTGGCCTTTGCCCAAAGGACTCAAGGCTATCCAAAGGTTTATTGGTTTTTCCAACTACTATAGGCGCTTCATTAAGGGTTACTCCTCTATCATTGCGCCTATTACCAATATGACGAAACAAGGGGCTGATACTAAGTTCTGGTCTGAGGAAGCTCTTGGTGCTTTTAAGACTCTCAAGGAACTTTTTGCCTCAGCTCCCATTCTAGTTCATCCTGATACGACTCTGCCTTTCTTGCTCGAGGTCGATGCTTCTGAGACAGGAGTTGGGGCTGTTCTGTCTCAAAGGTTAGGGGTGGATAAACCGTTACACCCTTGTGGTTTCTTCTCTAAAAAATTTTCTGGGCCTGAGAGCAGATATGACATCGGGGAGAGGGAACTGTTAGCGGTCATTAAGGCTTTAAAGGAGTGGAGACATTTACTGGAAGGGACACTACACCCTGTTACTATCGGACTAACGGATCATAAGAACTTGTCTTATATTGGGGAGGCTAAGCGCTTGTCCGCCAGGCAGGCTCGCTGGGCTTTGTTCCTCACTCACTTTAATTATGTACTTACGTATAGACCTGGTTCTAAGAACTCTAAAGCCGATGCTTTGTCTCGTCAATATGAACCATCCACTATAACTGAACCACTTCTGTCCTCCATAGTTCCTAAGGGGAATATCATCGCGAACACGAATCTCAGGATTCACTCTCCATTGCTTTCTGAGATCATGAAGTTTCAGCATTTGGCACCCAAACAGACTCCTGGGGATCGACACTTTGTTCCTGCCGCTCTCCAACTGGAGGTGCTACGCTGTCTCCATAACAGCAAGGTGGCTGGGCATCCTGGCATCCGCAAGACTTATGCGCTGGTCTCTAAAGATTTTTGGTGGCCTGACTTACGCAAGGATATTAAAGAATTCATCGGGGCATGTGAAGTTTGTACCAAGACCAAGCTACCCCATTCGCTTCCATGCGGATTTCTGCACCCTTTAGAGGTTCCTGAAAAGCCTTGGTCCTGCCTGGCAATGGACTTCATTGTTGATTTGCCTATCTCTAAAAAGCAGACTGTCATCCTCACTGTGGTAGACAGATTTACTAAAATGGCTCACTTCATTCCCTCACCTAAACTCCCATCTTCGCCCGAATTAGCGGAGATATTCGCCAGGGAGATTTTCCGTTTGCATGGGATACCTTCCCAAATTGTCTCTGACAGAGGCTCCCAATTTGTTTCCCGTTTTTGGAGATCATTCTGCTCCCAACTAGGCATCAAATTGAATTTCTCCTCTGCCTATCATCCTCAGTCCAATGGAGCTGCTGAACGCACTAACCAAAAAGTTGAACAATATTTATGTTGTTTCGTTTCAGAACACCAGGACGATTGGGTCGGTTTGATTCCTTGGGCGGAGTTTGCACATATATCTCATTTGTGATTCTATGCATTCTAGCCCTTTTTTCTTGAATTATGGCTTTCATCCTTCCATCCTTCCTTCGGAGTCTTCTTCTCAAGGGATACCGTCGGTGGATGTTCATGTTGCCAATTTAAGAGAGTTGTGGGATCAAACCCGACAAATTCTTTTGCACAATTCTACGCTGGTTAAAAAACACGCTGACAAACATAGAAGGGCAGCACCGGTGTTTGTTCCAGGCGATAGAGTATGGTTAAGTACTAGAAACATTCGGTTAAAAGTGCCGTCCATGAAGTTTGCTCCTCGATATATTGGACCTTACAGGGTACTGTCTCAAATTAACCCAGTTGCGTATCGTTTAGCGTTGCCTAATGCCTTACGCATTCCTAATTCATTTCATGTTTCCTTGCTAAAACCATTAATATGTAACAGGTTCTCCTCCACGATCGCCCCTCCCCGCTCAGTTCAGGTGGAGGGTCAGGAGGAGTATGAGGTCAATTCCATCGTTGATTCTCGAATCTCCCGGGGGAAACTGCAATATCTGGTCGATTGGAAGGGTTATGGTCCTGAGGAGAGAAGTTGGGTACCTCAGGAGGAGGTGCATGCTCCCCGTCTCCGCAGGGCGTTTCACTCTCGATTCCCTTCTCGCCCTGGTGTATTCCGCCCGGTGGGCGTATCTGAGAGGGGGGGTACTGTCAGGGTACCTGCGGTCTCTACCTCCGAAAGAGGTAGAGACTTAGCTGTTCCTCCATCCAGACTCCCTTTCCCACGGTCTATCCGGTCATGCAAGGCCGGCCGCGAGGGAGTGACTGCCTTTTACAGCATCTAGGCAGGAAGTTGTCATCAGGACACTCCTCCGGAACGACCTGTCACTCAATTGCTGCAGGACCAATCAGGACGCCTCGGAGGCGTGGTTACTGCTCTGAACAGGGTATTTAACAGAGATTCTTTCATTAGCTCATTGCCCTGTCGTGGTTCTAGCTTGTTCTAGTCACTCAGTGCTTGTGTATTCTATTATCCCTTTTGGTTTTGACCCAGCTTGTTTACCTTACTCTGCTTATCTCTGTTACCCTTGATTCGGCTTGTCTCTCGCTTACCTGTCTTCTGTTACCCTCGACCTCGGCTTGTCTTTGACCATTCTATACTGTACTACTTACGTTAGTCCGGCCATTCTAAGGTCCGGTATACGTATCTGGCTACTGTTTGTACTCTGCGTGTTGGATCCCTGTCCCGATCCTGACATCTATAGGGATGTTTACTGCTCAGTATACCCAGGGAAAAGAGCAGAGCTGGATGCATACATGCACAAGATGGTGGACCTGGGGCACAAATACGGTGGTACTGCTTTTTATGATTTCCACCGTTCCTTTTCAGCAAAGGTGGCTGCAGCTCTAGCTCAGTTCAATTTGAGCATTAAGTGGAGTAAATTGGACACTGAGTTATTCTGCTGGCAATTTTCAGGCCTCAGGCCTCCAGCTTGTGCAGTTTGTGCATCGACAGCACATCATACTAATTTCTGCCCAAACACAGCAGAAATAGAACAAAATCTATCTACCTCTAATTTTCCTAAATCTACTAGAGGGTTAAAAGACAAACTGGGTAGAGATATTGTATTTCTTGGTAAATCTCAGGTTTGTAATAACTTTAATGCGGGGAATTGTGGTTTCAGTTCTTGCAGACTGATGCATGTATGTTCCCACTGTTTCAGGGCCCATGCCAAGACTATGTGCACGAATAAAGCGTTCCCCAAACCGTATCACACGTGTGTGAACATCACATTATTAACCTCGCTATTACAACTACATCCATCACATCACTTCATTGACTATATTATTACGGGCATGACTGAAGGGTTTCACACAGGGTTGGTCCATCTACCCTCCGGCACACTAGAATGCAGCAATCTACAATCCACATTAGACGATCCACAGTTGGTAACCACTCTTATATCCACTGAGGTGAAACAAGGGTTTCTGTTAGGGCCTTTCTTTCAATCACCCTTCACATCTTGGAGAACCAATCCCATAGGGGTGGTCACAGGGAAGACCTCACTTAAACCCAGACTGATAATTGATGTATCTGCACCACATTCCTCCACTGTCCCCAACCTTAAAGGGAAACTCCAGTGCCAGAAAAACGATCCGTTTTTCTGGCACTGGAGGGTCCCTCTCCCTCCCACCCACCAATCCCCGGTTACTGAAGGGGTGAAAACCCCTTCAGTCACTTACCTGGGACAGCGGCGATGTCCCTCGCCGCTGTCTCCGCCTCCGCGACGCTCCTCCTAATGATTACGTCGACCGGTGGGCGAGACTAATCTCGCTCACCGGCCGAGGAGACCTAATGCGCATGCGCGGAAATTCCGCGCATGCGCATTACGTCTCCCCATAGGAAAGCATTGAAAAATCATTTCAATGCTTTCCTATGGGGTTTTGAGCGACGCTGGAGGTCCTCACACAGCGTGAGGACGTCCAGCGACGCTCTAGCACAGGAAACCTGTGCTAGAACCCAGGAAGTGACCTCTAGTGGCTGTCTAATAGACAGCCACTAGAGGTGGAGTTAACCCTGCAATGTAAATATTGCAATTTATGAAAAACTGCAATAATTACACTTGCAGGGTTAAGGGTAGTGGGAGTTTGCACCCAGACCACTCCAATGAGCAGAAGTGGTCTGGGTGCCTGGAGTGTCCCTTTAACTCTCTAATACCCTCCGAAGAATTTTCACTTCACTACACCACTATCGACCATGCCATAGGGGCCTAATAGACAGCCACTAGAGGTGGAGTTAACCCTGCAATGTAAATATTGCAGTTTATGAAAAACTGCAATAATTACACTTGCAGGGTTAAGGGTAGTGGGAGTTGGCACCCAGACCACTCCAATGAGCAGAAGTGGTCTGGGTGCCTGGAGTGTCCCTTTAACTCTCTAATACCCTCCGAAGAATTTTCACTTCACTACACCACTATCGACCATTCCATAGGGGCCATTCTTCAAGCTGGCAAAGGGGCATGGCTAAGTAAAACCGACGTGGTAAACGCTTTTAAATTACTACCCATGCATCCTTCCCTATGGCATCTACATGGCATTAAATGTCAGGGGATGTATTATTTCTTCACCCGTCTAACTTTTGGCTCCAAAAGTAGCCCACGTATTTTTGACACGTTTGCAGAAGCTTTATGTTGGTTGTTACTTAATGTGTGTAAATGTCCTTCGATTATTCACTATCTGGACGATTTCCTCACGATTGATAATAATACACTCCCACCCAGTAGTTTGAAACATATGTTGGCTTTGTTTAAATCCCTCACTATTCCTGTCTCACCTCACAAAACTTTGGGTCCAGATACCAACATGCATTTTTTGGGGATCCAACTAGACACGATACACATGCAAACTAGTCTTCCTCAGGACAAGATTGAGCGTACCCTGACAAGCATTGAACACCTGCTACAAGGTTATTGCAATCGCAAGGAACTTCAATCACTGCTAGGGTCGCTCAATTTTGCCATGAGGATCATACCCCAAGGTAGATCCTTTATATCCCACCTGCTATCTTTGTTCCCACTATTCACCTCAGACACCTCACGTATCACATTAGATGTACACGCAACCTCAGATTTACGCATGTGGGGGCATTTTATCACCTCTTGGAACAGGCGAACCATGTTTATACCACCCCCCTCTGACACTTCACCTACACTTTGGACAGATGCCGCAGCTAACACAGGCTTTGCGGCCATCTGGGGTGATCAATGGCTTTGGGGCCCTTGGCCGAGTGAAGTCAAATCACTACCCAAATTCTCTGATACCACGGCTTTATTCGAGTTGTACCCCATCGTGGCAGCAGCCATTGCTTGGGGACCATATTGGTTGGGCCACACGATCAGGTGCTTCTCAGATAATATGGCCACATGCCATATTGTCAATAAAGGCCGATCGTCATCACTGTTCATCATGAGACTACTAAGACGACTCACATGGGTAGCGGCCACTAGTCAATTCTTCATAACCTGTATACACATCCCGGGTACACAAACACCTCGGCTAATCACTTGTCTCGGTTTCATTTCCAGGCTTTCTTCTCAACACTACCCAACGCTTCCAGACGAGTGAAACCTGCACCTCTATTCCAAGACATGATCATGGATTAAAAACTTTGTTAAATCACGCACATCAACACTTATGATAGGGCTTTTCACCTATTCACAAAATGTATCACCGAGTTCCACATTCACGACATGTTTGCGCTAGAAACGATATTAGGTTTTACCTCTTTTTGCCACATTAACCTCAAACTATCCTTTAATACCATTAAACTGTATCTTACCGGAATTCAGCACCATATGCTTATCCAACAACCTAACACTATGGGTTTCTTGACATCATATCAAATCAAAACATTACTTAAAGGCATTAAAAAATGAGATACACATGTCCCCTCACAACGACTACCCATAGACAAAAACATATTCCACTCTCTATCCAACTTATTAGATTCATCTCCTTTTGAACCTATGACCAATAACATAATAAAAACAGCCCTATATCACGCTTTTTACGGGTTCCTACGTTTCAGTGAATTTACAACGATGACCATCACCGCCCACGACTACCTAAGAACTAATGATTTACAAAAACATACCGACCATTACATTCTCTCCTTCAGACAATCTAAAACCAGCACAGAAGGACATACTATTCAAATTGGTCTTGGTTCCCCTTTAAAAGGGCTGCCAATCCACTCCCACCTTACCGTTGCTGGTCTGGCGAGTCAACCCTCCCACCACTCCCTCTATTCACAACACCATCTAAGGTGGGCCCACTTTTATTACAGGCCTACTGCGTTGTCGGTTCCGGCACATCACAACCGACTGGTGCTAACTTATGGTTTTATGTTTATAATATGCTAAGATTTCTCTGTTCGGCTATATTGCTCCGACTACAAATACATATATTATAAAATATGAATAATAAGTAAATAAAAATAAACTTTTTTTAAATAAAAAATGAAAAATGTACATTGTATATTATATAATGTAAAATGAAATATATATATATATGTGTCATTTTATTCTAACTGTATTTTGATATTCATATATATATATATATATATATATATATATATATATGTCTATATATATATATATATATATATATATAGACATATATATATATATATATATATATATATATATATATATGAATATCAAAATACACATAGAATTAAATTATATATATATATATATATATATAAATAAATAAAAATAACACAAAATATATACAGTGCCTTGCAAAAAATTATTCACCCCCTTGACTTTTTACCCATTTTGCAACATTACAGCCTTAAGTTCAATGTTTTATTAATCTGAATTTTATGTGATGGATCAGAACACAATAGTCTAAGTTGGTGAAGTTAAATGAGAAAAATATATACATAAAACTATTTTTTAGAAATAGTGAAACAGAAAATTGCATGTGCATATGTATTCACCCCCTTTGTTATGAAGCCCATAAAAAGCTCTGGTACAACCAATTACCTTCAGAAGTCACATAATTAGTGAAATGATGTCCACCTGTGTGCAATCTAAGTGTCACATGATCTGTCATTACATATACACACCTTTTTTGAAAGGCCCCAGAGGCTGCAACACCTAAGCAAGAGGCACCACTAACCAAGCACTGCCATGAAGACCAAGGAACTCTCCAAACAAGTAAGGGACAATGTTCTTGAGAAATACAAGTCAGGGTTAGGTTATAAAAAAATATCCAAATCTTTGATGATCCCCAGGAGCACCATCAAATCTATCATAACAAAATGGAAAGAACATGGCACAACAGCAAACCTGCCAAGAGACGGCTGCCCACCAAAACTCACGGACCGGGCAAGGAGGGCATTAATCAGAGAGGCAGCACAGAGAACTAAGTTAACCCTGGAGGAGCTGCAGAGTTCCACAGCAGAGACTGGAGTATCTGTACATAGGATGACAATAAGCTGTTTGCTCCATAGAGTTGGGCTTTATGGTAGAGTGGCCAGAAGAAAGCCATTACTTTCAGTAGAAAACAAAATGGCATGTTTTGAGTTGGCGGAAAGGCATGTGGGAGACTCCCAAAATGTATGGAGGAAGGTGCTCTGGTCTGATGAAACTAAAATTGAACTTTTTGGCCATCAAAGAAAACGCTATGTCTGGCGGAAACCCAACACATCACATCACACAAAGAACACCATCTCCACAGTGAAACTTGGTAGTGGCAGAATCATGCTATGGGGATGCTTTTCAGCAGCCGGGACTGGGAAATTTGTCAGAGTTGAGGGAAAGATGGATGGTGCTAATACAGGGATATTCTTGAGCAAAACCTGTACCACTCTGTGTGTGATTTGAGGCTAGGACGGAGGTTCATCTTCGAGCAGGACAATGACCCCAAACACACTGCTAAAGCAACACTTGAGTGGTTTAGTGGGAAACATGTCAATGTGTTGGAATGGCCTAGTCAAAGCCCAGACCTCAATCCAATAGAAAATCTGTGGTCAGACTTAAAGATTGCTGTTCACAGGTGCAAACCATCCAACTTGAAGGAGCTGGAGCAGTTTTGCAAGTAGGAATGGGAAAAATCCCAGTGGTAAGATGTGGCAAGCTCATAGAGACTTATCCAAAGCGACTTGGAGCTGTGATTGCCGCAAAAGGTGGCTCTACAAAGTATTGACTTTAGGGGGGGTGAATAGTTATGCACATTGACTTGTTCTGCTATTTTGTCCTATTTGTTGTTTGCTTCATAATAAAAAAATAAAAAAAAAAACATCGTCAAAGTTGTGGGCATGTTCTGTAAATTAAATTATGCAAATTCTCAAACAATCAATTTTAATTCCAGGTTGTGAGGCAACAAAACACGAAAAATGCCAAGGGGGGTGAATACTTTTGCAAGGCACTGTATATATCCATATACAAAATTACATAAATAATTATACATAACTATACACGTAGACTTCAAATATATAAATATGTATGTATATTTAAATTCTATTTGCATATTTATGCAATGTTTCTACATAATTAAGTAATTTTATTGTTTGCAATTTGAGGGACCTGCCTGACAACCCAGGCCAAAAGTGCAGAGAACTGAATTTGCTAGCACTGTATTTAACCCTGTAACTTTACATGACAACCTAAAACCTGTACATGGGGTACCTGTTTTACTTAGGAGACTTCACTGAACACAAATATTAGTGTTTTGAAACAGTAAAACATATCACATATCATATGTTTTGAAACACTAATATTTGTGATCAGCGAAGTCTCTTGACTATAACAATACAGATTTTACAATATGTACAGATTTTATAATGTTTTTGAAAGTTACTGGGTCAAATATAAGTCTTGATTTTACTTTTTTTTTTTGTACATTGAAATTTGCCAGGTTGGTTATGTTACCTTTGAGAGCGTATGGTAGCCCAGTATTGAGAATTACCTCCATGATGGCATACCATTTGCAAAAGAAGACAACCCAAGGTATCGCAAATGGGGTATGTCCAGTCTTTTTTAGAAACCACTTAGTCTCAAACACTGGCCAAAGTTAGCGTTCATAATTGAGTTTTGCATTTTTAACACACAAACAAATATAAATGCTAAATTTGGCCAGTGTTTGTGACTAAGTGGCTACTAAACAAGACTGGCCGTACCCCATATTGATAACACTGGGTTGTCTACTTTAAAAAAAAGAAAAATGTACATTCGGGGTGTGTTTCAGAGATTTATGACAGATAACAGTGTTACAATGTCAATATTGATACATTTTAAAAATATATATTTTGAAACCGCAATTTCATACTTGTTCTTATAGCCCTATAACGTGAAGAAAAAAAGCATGCAAACACTGGGTGTTTATAAACTCAGGACACAATTTTGAATCTATTTAGCAGTATTTTTGCATTAGCTTTTGTAGATAAGTAAAAGATTTTTCAAGTAAAAGTAAAAAAACATGTTTTTTTAATTTTTCATCATTTTGTTTTTAAATTAAATTATATGACATTATACAAATAATGGTATGTAAAGAAAGCCCTTCTTGTCCCTAAAAAAGCAATATATAATTTGTATGGGACCAGTAAATGAGAGAAAAGAAAATTACAGCTTAACACAAACACCACAAAAGTGTTAAAACAACCCTGGTCCTTAACGTACAAAATGGCCAAAACAGTCCGGTCCTTAAGGGGTTAAAACATTGACAAAAATGTACAATTGATATTTTTATTATTATTCAAAACAATAAAAAACTTTTAAAAAGATAGAGGAAAAGGCATATAGTACAGAGGTTCAAAAACAAGTACAAAGTACAGGGTGCGCAATTAAAAACACCACCACACAATGTGGTGCACCTGAGGAAGACCTATATGGTTAAAACGTGTTGTGCTTTTACTTTGGACATTTTTAATTATTTGTCTGCTGCTATAGCCTGTTTTCTGCACTTTATTGAAGTAAATCCACTTGAGAAAAACCTTCGAGTTTCCTGAATATTTGGGAGTAACAGAATTCCAGGATTCATTCCAGCAACTTTATCTGCTGATAAGCCATCACAGCCACAGCCTGCTCTGGGAAGAGTTAGTGACCCATTACTTCTGTGTACTTAAATATCTGTATACAGTATTACATTATGTACAGTTTTATATTTTACAGATAACCAGAGACAAATTGTAAGGTCCCCCTTGATATAAGTATATCACATTGTGTGGTGGTGTTTTTAATTGTGCACCCTGTACTTTGTATTTGTTTTTGCACTTTTGTAGTGTCTTCTGAGTGATTATTGACACTAGGGATGCTGCATGCTGCATCTCTCACAGTTCAATAGCGCCAATGCACCCATATCCAATTGTTTTTAACTTTTGTTGTTTGTATAGTACAGATGTTGGTGAAGGTGAGATCAAGAGTGTTTCCTGCTGTATGGGTTGCTGAATTAGACCATTGTGTGAGGCCAAAGGAGGACATTACAGAGAACAGATGAGAAGCATCAGTGCATTTGGGGTTGTTGATTGGGATATTGAAATCCCCAAGTATAAGGGAAGGAGTGCTAGAGGAGAGGAAGTGAGGTAGTCAGGAAGAAAAGTGCTCAATTAATAGCCTAGGCAACTTTTGGCACTCCAAATGTTTTGGACTACACCTCCCATGATGCTGTGCCAGCATTATGGGTGTAAAAGCATTATGTGGGATGTAGTCCACAACATCTGGAGTGCTGAAGGTTGCCTATCCCTGGCCTAGGATAACTGGGGAGGTGGAAGGGGAGGAGGGTAGATGATAACAATTCTTAAAGGAGTGGGTTTAAATAGGCGGACTGAGTGAACTTCCATTTCTATTAAAATCTGCACTTTTTCCTAAATGAAAAAAATAGGACAGTCTTTACACATAAAGCTTTTCAGCAAACTAAAGTGCTTTGGTGGACTGCAGTGTCCTTTTAACTCTTGTGGTCAAAACTCTTGGGCTCTGAAAAATTCCAATGTGATACGGAGACACTATCAAGACTTGCAATTCTGTATTACTTAACCTAAGTTAAATAGTAAAGGAATGTATATTTTATATAACTTAACAACTATAATTATAAAATAAATAAACCACCATAATATGACTTCCCTATTTTACTTCTCATAAGAAGAATATATTAAGATTTTCTAAATCTAACATCAGCAAATATTTTAACATTAGCAGCTAGTGCAGTTACATTTCAATTGTGCATACAGGTAAGCAGACAAAAACAGAGATGTAAACCAAACTATTTTTATGTTTTCTGGAAGGATATTCCAAAGTTGCATTGCTCTGTAGAAGAAGTCTGCATGCAAAAGTATTGGCAAAAAAAAAATGATTTGCTTATTAGTTCCGATTCTACCAAGCACTTTTTGTGTGAAAAAAAAAAATAGAATAATGTTTATTAGAAACAAGGGACACACATCTGACATATACACATACATTAAATCAGTAATGTAATAGACATATTTCTTATCAGAACTTACAAATGAATATTATGTAAATTTACACAATTTTCTTTTTCATTTATTCATTCATCATTTATAGATTTGTTGTTTATTTTAATTTATATTTTTTGGGGGCGAGAGTGTGTATGAAAAGCTTTAAACTATATAGTGTTCTTTATTTTTCAATATTTCACACCAGTTTTAAAATTGTGGTATAAATGCAAAAATGTAACACATATAGGTGTGACAAAGATAGATAAATAAAAATGGTCACAAAGCCTGCTTATAGCTGTTTGTAAAGAGTCTGAAAGCATTAGTAGCAGTACAGCTTACTGAAAATTACATTGACATAATGTAAAAATAATGTCTGCATTCAAATAGAAATCCCAAATGCAATAAGTACAGTTAAATCATATATATCCAGAAAACAAAAGGAATTACATCAATGTAATGCTCATAATGCTATGAGAGAAATCATTCATTCACTCTTTCCCTCTCAATGGCCCTATGAATATGATCTGATGTTTGGGAGGAGAATCTGTAATTTCCAGCCCACTTTCAGACATTAAATTGGTGGAAAAGGGTTCCTTTCAGAGAAAACCTTTTTTTAACCACTGGCAATCATTCCGGGAGGATACATATAGGTTAGTGAGGTTTTATAGACTAGATGTAATTTTACAAAAATAATGAAAGTAAAAAGTACCTACACACATTTTGGTTGGAACTGGTAATGTGTCAGTTTAACCCCTTAAGGACCAAACTTCTGGAATAAAAGGGAATCATGACATGTCACACATAGTGATGTACCGAACGGTTCGCTGGCGAATAGTTCCTGGCAAACATAGCGTGTTCGCGTTCGCCATGGTGGGCAAACACATGCGCGGTTCGATCCGCCCCCTATTCGTCATCATTGAGTAAACTTTGACCCTGTGCCTCACGGTCAGCAGACACATTCCAGCAAATTAGCAGCAGACCCTCCCTTCCAGACCCTCCCACTTCCTGGACAGCATCCATTTAGATTCATTCTGAAGCTGCATTCTTAGATAGAGGAGGGAAAGTGTAGCTGCTGCTCATTTGATAGGGAAATTGATAGCTAGGCTAGGGTATTCAGTGTCCACTACAGTCCTGAAGGACTCATCTGATCTCTGCTGTAAGGACAGCACCCCAAAAACAGAACATCAGTCTGCTTTTTTTTTTTTCTGTGTAATGTAATTGCAGTTGCCTGCCTGCCAGCTTCTGTGTCAGGCACACAGTGGATACTGTGCCCACTTGCCGAGTGCCACCACTCATATCTGGTGTCACAATAGCTTAAGCTTGACATTTAAAAACAAAACCATTTTTTTTTCACTGTAATAGATTGAATAGCAGTTAGTTGTCTGCCAGCTTCTGTTTCAGGCTCACAGTGGATAATGTGCCCACTTGCCCAGTGCCACCACTCATATCTGGTGTCACAATAGCTTAAGCTTGACATTTAAAAATACATTTTTTTTCACTGTAATAGATTGAATAGCAGTTAGTTGTCTGCCAGCTTCTTTGTCAGGCTCACAGTGGATACTGTGCCCACTTGCCCAGTGCGACCACTCATATCTGGTGTCACAATAGCTTAAGCTTTTTAAAAACAAAAAAAATAGTTGTACTGTAATAGATTGAATAGCAGTTAGTTGGCTGCAAGCGTCTGGGTGTCAGGCCTTCAGCCTGTACTCTGCCAACCTCTGCAAGTGCACTTTGCCACTCATATCTGGTGTGACTATAGCGTGCCTTTAAAAAGAAAAAAAGATTTTCACTGTAAGCTAATAGCAGTCAGTGTCCTTAAAGCGGGTGTCAGACCTTCTGCGTGTACTCTGCCAACCTCTGCCAGTCCACTTTGCCACTCATATCAGGTGTGACAATAGTGTGCTTTTAAAAAGAAAAAAAGTGTTTCCACTGTAATAGATTGAATAACAGTTAGTTGTCTGCCAGCTTCTTTGTCAGGCTCACAGTGGATACTGTGCCCACTTGCCCAGTGCGGCCACTCATATCTGGTGTCACAATAGCTTAAGCTTGACATTTAAAAACAAAAAAAATTGTTTCACTGTAATAGATTGAAAAGCAGTTAGATGTCTGCCAGCTTCTGTGTCAGGCTCACAGTGGATACTGTGGCCACTTGCCCAGTGCCACCACTCATATCTGGTGTCACAATAGCTTAAGCTTTTTAAAAACAAAAAAAATAGTTGTACTGTAATAGATTGAATAGCAGTTAGTTGGCTGCAAGCGTCTGGGTGTCAGGCCTTCAGCCTGTACTCTGCCAACCTCTGCAAGTGCACTTTGCCACTCATATCTGGTGTGACTATAGCGTGCCTTTAAAAAGAAAAAAAGATTTTCACTGTAAGCTAATAGCAGTCAGTGTCCTTAAAGCGGGTGTCAGACCTTCTGCGTGTACTCTGCCAACCTCTGCCAGTCCACTTTGCCACTCATATCAGGTGTGACAATAGTGTGCTTTTAAAAAGAAAAAAAGTGTTTCCACTGTAATAGATTGAATAACAGTTAGTTGTCTGCCAGCTTCTTTGTCAGGCTCACAGTGGATACTGTGCCCACTTGCCCAGTGGCACCACTCATATCTGGTGTCACAATAGCTTAAGCTTGACATTTAAAAATTATTTTGTTTTTCACTGTAATAGATTGAATAGCAGTTAGTTGTCTGCAAGCGGGTGTCAGACCTTCAGCGTATACTCTGCCAACCTCTGCCAGTCCACTTTGCCACTCATATCTGGTGTCACAATAGCGTGCATTTAAAAACAAAAAACTTTTTTCACTGTTATAGATTGAATAGCAGTTACTTGTCTTCAAGCGGGTGTGTCAGTCCAACAGCGTGTACTCTGCCAACCTCTGCCAGTGCACATTGCCACTCATATCTGGTGTCACAATAGCGTGCATTTAAAAACAAAAAAACTTTTTTCACTGTTATAGATTGAATAGCAGTTACTTGTCTTCAAGCGGGTGTGTCAGGCCTACAGCGTGTACTCTGCCAACCTCTGCCAGTGCACATTGCCACTCATATCTGGTGTCACAATAGCGTGCATTTAAAAACAAAAAACTTTTTTCACTGTTATAGATTGAATAGCAGTTAGTTGTCTTCAAGCGGGTGTGTCAGGCCTACAGCATGTACTCTGCCAACCTCTGCCACTGCACAGTGCCACTCATATCTGGTCTCACAGTAGCTTGCATGCATAGTACCACTAATCCCCCCAAAAATGACAGACAGAGGCAGGGGCAGGGCCCACAGGGGCCATCGTGGTCGTGGTGCTGTGATTCCCTTTGGCCCTAGAATAATGCCCAGTTTTCAGAGGCCACGTACCCTGAACTTGAAAAGTTCTGAGGACATAGTTGACTGGCTAACACAGGACACCCAATCTTCTACAGCATCCACGCAGAACCTTGACGCACTATCCTCCTCCAGCTTAGCTTCGGGCAACTCTCAAGATACCACTCACCCGCCTGCCGCCACCACCAACACTAGCACCACAGCCGCTTCACTTGGTATGTCAGAGGAGTTATTTACACATCCGTTTGAAGAAATGAGTGATGCACAACCATTATTGCCAGAGGATGTAGATAACAGGGATATGCCTCAGGCAGGCAGCATTACACACATGGACGTACGGTGTGATGATGATGATGATGTTGTACCCGCTGCTGCTTCCTTTGCTGAGTTGTCAGATACAAGTGAAGCGGTTGATGATGACAATACGTCCATGGATGTCACGTGGGTGCCCGCTCGGCAAGAAGAAGAACAGGGCAAAAGTTCAGATGGGGAGACAGAGAGGAGTAGGAGGAGACAAGTTGGAAGCAGGGGGAGGTCGTCGCAAGGAGCTAGTGGCACAGTCAGACAGCATGCATCGGCACCCGGGGTCAGCCAGACAGCACGCCAATCAACGCATGCTGTGTCCACCACCAGAATGCCGTCATTGCAGAGCTCAGCAGTGTGGCATTTTTTTGTGTGTCTGCCTCTGACAACAGCGATGCCATTTGCAACCTGTGCCAAAAGAAACTGAGTCATGGGAAGTCCAACACCCACCTAGGTACAACTGCTTTGCGTAGGCACATGATCGCACATCACAAACGCCTATGGGATCAACACATGAGTACAAGCAGCACACAAACTCAAAGCCGCCATTCTCCTCCTGGTCCAGCATCTTCAGCCACGTCAACCACTGCTGTCCTCTTTGCCCCCTCTCAACCATCCGCCACTCCGTCTCTCGCCTTGAGCAGTTCCCGCTCATCTGCCCACAGTCAGATGTCTGTCAAGGACAAAACCAAGACAAAAACAGAGATGTAAACCAAACTATTTTTATGTTTTCTGGAAGGATATTCCAAAGTTGCATTGCTCTGTAGAAGAAGTCTGCATGCAAAAGTATTGGCAAAAAAAAAATGATTTGCTTATTAGTTCCGATTCTACCAAGCACTTTTTGTGTGAAAAAAAAAAATAGAATAATGTTTATTAGAAACAAGGGACACACATCTGACATATACACATACATTAAATCAGTAATGTAATAGACATATTTCTTATCAGAACTTACAAATGAATATTATGTAAATTTACACAATTTTCTTTTTCATTTATTCATTCATCATTTATAGATTTGTTGTTTATTTTAATTTATATTTTTTGGGGGCGAGAGTGTGTATGAAAAGCTTTAAACTATATAGTGTTCTTTATTTTTCAATATTTCACACCAGTTTTAAAATTGTGGTATAAATGCAAAAATGTAACACATATAGGTGTGACAAAGATAGATAAATAAAAATGGTCACAAAGACTGCTTATAGCTGTTTGTAAAGAGTCTGAAAGCATTAGTAGCAGTACAGCTTACTGAAAATTACATTGACATAATGTAAAAATAATGTCTGCATTCAAATAGAAATCCCAAATGCAATAAGTACAGTTAAATCATATATATCCAGAAAACAAAAGGAATTACATCAATGTAATGCTCATAATGCTATGAGAGAAATCATTCATTCACTCTTTCCCTCTCAATGGCCCTATGAATATGATCTGATGTTTGGGAGGAGAATCTGTAATTTCCAGCCCACTTTCAGACATTAAATTGGTGGAAAAGGGTTCCTTTCAGAGAAAACCTTTTTTTAACCACTGGCAATCATTCCGGGAGGATACATATAGGTTAGTGAGGTTTTATAGACTAGATGTAATTTTACAAAAATAATGAAAGTAAAAAGCACCTACACACATTTTGGTTGGAACTGGTAATGTGTCAGTTTAACCCCTTAAGGACCAAACTTCTGGAATAAAAGGGAATCATGACATGTCACACATAGTGATGTACCGAACGGTTCGCTGGCGAATAGTTCCTGGCAAACATAGCGTGTTCGCGTTCGCCATGGTGGGCAAACACAAAATTATTTTGTTTTTCACTGTAATAGATTGAATAGCAGTTAGTTGTCTGCAAGCGGGTGTCAGACCTTCAGCGTATACTCTGCCAACCTCTGCCAGTCCACTTTGCCACTCATATCTGGTGTCACAATAGCGTGCATTTAAAAACAAAAAACTTTTTTCACTGTTATAGATTGAATAGCAGTTACTTGTCTTCAAGCGGGTGTGTCAGTCCAACAGCGTGTACTCTGCCAACCTCTGCCAGTGCACATTGCCACTCATATCTGGTGTCACAATAGCGTGCATTTAAAAACAAAAAAACTTTTTTCACTGTTATAGATTGAATAGCAGTTACTTGTCTTCAAGCGGGTGTGTCAGGCCTACAGCGTGTACTCTGCCAACCTCTGCCAGTGCACATTGCCACTCATATCTGGTGTCACAATAGCGTGCATTTAAAAACAAAAAACTTTTTTCACTGTTATAGATTGAATAGCAGTTAGTTGTCTTCAAGCGGGTGTGTCAGGCCTACAGCATGTACTCTGCCAACCTCTGCCACTGCACAGTGCCACTCATATCTGGTCTCACAGTAGCTTGCATGCATAGTACCACTAATCCCCCCAAAAATGACAGACAGAGGCAGTGGGCAGTGGGGAACATGTCATAGCAATCGACTGGCCTACCACTCTTAAGGATAGAGCTGGTTATGCAGCAACAGGCTGATCTACGGGTAGGTTAATTATTAGGGAGCACTAGTACCTCTGGGTATGAGACAATCAAAAATGACAATATAAACACTTAAGTCCCGTTCTGTTATCTAATACGGTCACTGGCAGAAGAGGAGCTGCAGCCCCCACCTTATACCATTAATACGCTTGTACAGGCAGTCCAAACCTTCGCCCGGCACGGTGGGAGTTGCGCACTGGGGCCCAGGGCCCGGTTCGGCATGTCTGTGATTGTAAAGTCCCTGGAAGTGATAGAGTTCCGCAGTTATGCCAGGATTGATGGCCTCTCCGGAAAAACGTAATAGGTAAAAGTGTCAGTCGTTGTTGCGAAGTTAATGTCTCGCCTGCGGTCTGGTCTGCATAATGGCGGTCAGTTCCTAGGTGAGGTTGATCTTTTCAGCCGATGCCGGTCCTGGGTGATGGGTTGGGGGGCTGTGTTGCTGAGCAGGTCGAACGCCCTGACTTGGCTGTGCTTGCTAGATGGGGTATATGTCCCGACAGCAGAGTGGCTGAGGCATCTGTCCGGCCCCAAGGGGCTATAGTGCGCTGCTCCCATGTCGGAGCCTTCTTCCGGCCCCAGGCCTTTGTGGAGGGCTGCATCTGTGTGCCACAGGCTCGGTGACTTTGTGAGTCTGAGGCTTTCCCGTATCGGGAGCAGTGAGAGACCCGGGTGGACATCCGCCGCCAGCGGCGGGCGGTCTTCCTGCGAGGTGGGCGATGCTGTGGAGGTTTCCTCCTTTGGGCCCTCAGCCTGGGAAGGTAAGTAGGAGCGGTATGAGTAGCAGTTGTGCCCAGGAGCAGTCGCTCCGTCTCCAGCCCAGCATCCGTCTTCTCCCTCTCCGATTGTACCGGCGTTGTCTCCACCATGTGGAAGTAGGGGGCAACGTCTGCCCCACCGCCATCTTGTTCGCTTGAAGTGGGGGCGCTGCGTTGTGCTACCGGAGGCCTCGTTGATTTGGGCCTATTCAAGTGTGCCGGTTGTCGCTGTGGGTCGGGCGGTAGGTGGCATGAAGGATGGTTAGAGGTTAGTGGTAGCGGTGTCCCCTGTCTCATTCTGTGCTCAAGCTTGAGCCAGAAGTTTGCGAATATGAGTTCCAGGCTTGACAGGGGGGCTTGTTGTACCTCGTGTCCGCTCGCTGGTCGTGCGTTCTCCGCCATCTTGGATAGACCCTGCGGCCCTCTGATATGTTCCTCGCTTGTCAGATCGTTTTTCCTGTCGCTTGGGTGGACCGGGATTACCCCCGCCGGTCCGGGGGGGGGGTTACAGGGCTGCCATGTGCTGCGGGTATCCTCCATGCGCCTCCAGGCTGAGGGAGCGGCCGCCTCCCCCGCCCGTCGCGCACCAGGCCGCAGTGCCTGTCTCGGTTCCGGCAGATCCCCATCGGGTTTCCGGGTGGCCCATCTCGTGCCCCCTGGTGTGGGTGGCAGGAGGGTGTCTAGGGATGCCGCTTGATTTGCCTGTGGGGGCCCGATTTTCGCCTTTTCGCCGAGTGTGTGCGGGAGCTCGAGGAAAACACGTCTCGCCGCCATGCTTGTCAGGCCCCGCCCCCCCACAAACATCATTTTTTATGGCCGCTGCTACAGCAGCGGCTGCAACAATACCTAATTTTTCAGGCATGTGTACATGCCTAATTTTTCGGCCCTCTGGTGCTGCACTGTGGCTTCAAAAAACAAACCAAAAAAAATGGCACATAACAGGGATTAAACTGATAGGAATAGTACTACTTAACACACCAATCCTATCTGGTGGCACATTAGATTGCACGCGCAGTGCCCCAAATTTGAAGTAGGAGGACCGAGCAAGCATCTTTTTCCATCTCCCGGTTCCTAAAATCAATGCCATATACACATCCCCTGATAGGGCGCCAGCTCGTTATTCTCTTGGGCGCCAGCTCGTTATTCTCTTTTTCACTTCACTAGGGACACTTTACTGCACTATGGGCACTTAGACCCACTCTTTGTCTTGCACACTGTTATTCCTAGCCAGCATCTGTGATGGGAAATCAGGCAGTCATCTAAACGTTTAGATTGAGCTTTAGCTTAGAACACCCTTGAAGGTGTTTAAGGAGATTAGGGCTAGCTTAGAGGATTCTTCTTAGACCTCTCTGGGTCTTTATAGCCCTTCTACCTATCCAGCATTTCTGGAAACTAGTTAAGAGAAAGGGTGTCTGTGTGTCTGTGATACATTTAACTTTATATCACCTTATTGACACTTTATCACTCCGGTCTCCATACTCTCTGCCTATACCCATCTATTTAGAGGGAATTTCCTTGCCCCTGCCAATATTATATAATAGGTAACAGTATTACCATTATTATACAATTAGGTCTCTGAGGACAGGTGTCAATCCATATCTGCCAAGTGACCCTATGTAGGGGAACAGTCCCTATTCTGCTCTGTGTCAGTGTGTATCAGGGATCCTTAGGATAGGTGTCAATCCATACCTGCCAAGTGAACCTATGTACGGGGAACAGTCTCTATTCTGCTCTGTGTCAGTGTGTATCAGGGGCTTTGAGGACAGGTGTCAATCCATATCTGCTAAGTGACCCTATGTAGGGGGAACAGTCTCTATTCTGCTCTGTGTCAGTGTGTATCATGGTCTCTGAGGACAGATGTCAATCCATATCTGCCAAGTGACCCTATGTAGGGGGAACAGTCTCTATTCTGCTCTGTGTCAGTGTGTATCATGGTCTCTGAGGACAGGTGTCAATCCATATCTGCCAAGTGACCCTATGTAGGGGGAACAGTCTCTATTCTGCTCTATGTCAGTGTGTATCAGCCAAGTGACCCCATGTAGGGGGGATAGTCTCTATTCTGCTCTGTGTCAGTGTGTATCATGGTCTCTGTGTCATGGTCTCTGTGTCATGGTCTCTGTGTCAGTGTGTATCAGCCAAGTGACCCCATGTAGGGGGAATAGTCTCTATTCTGCTCTGTGTCAGTGTGTATCATGGTCTCTGAGGACAGGTGTCAATCCATATGTCAAGGTGTCAATATGTCATATGTCAGGTGTCAATCCATATCCATTGTGATTTAGGAATGTTAGGTGATTTATGCCCTTTATGGATTAAAACCAGACTCTGCATCAACTGTGTAATTTTCCATTGGAGTTTTGCCATGGATCCCCCTCTGGCATGCCATAGTCCAGGTGTTAGTCCCCTTGAAACAACTTTTCCATCACTTTTGTGGCCAGAAAGAGTCCCTGTGGGTTTTAAAATTCACCTGCCCATTGAAGTCAATGGCGGTTCGCCCGGTTCGCCCGTTCGCGAACGTTTGCGGAAGTTCCCGTTCGCCGTTCGCGAACTGAAAATTTTGTGTTCGCGACATCACTAGTCACACATGTCATGTGTCCTTAAGGGGTTAAAAGTAATCACAAAGGCTCAGTTGGTATCCTCTGTTAGATCTTGTTCCTGTTTAATAATCACAGGTGTTTAACCATTATGTAACGCTTTATTGCATTTTTTACCTCTTTGTTCCTTAAACTGTATATTAGAGGGTTCAACATGGGAGTCACTGCTGTATATAATATTGAAAACACTTGGTCTACATCCTCTAAATGTTCTAAAGGTGGTCTCATATATAGCCAAAGAATAGTTCCATAGAAAATAAAAAGTACAGCAAGGTGGGATGTGCAAGTAGAGAAAGCTTTTTTCCTGCCCTCAGTTGAATTAATGTGCAGGATGCTGATTATTATTTTAATATAAGATATTACAATGAGCAAAAATGGACAAAGTCCAAAGAGAAATGTTTCTACATAAACTACAATATAAAATCCAGAGTCTTCACATGAGAGTTTTTCCAAAGGTTTAATGTCACAAAAGAACTGTTCCAACTTATTCGATTTACAGAAGGATAAAATGGATGCAAAACCAGTTAAAAATGTGCCATTGCCCCATCCAGATACCCAAATGACTAAAAATATAAGGATGCATTTTCTTTTATTCATAATAACTTGGTATTGTAGAGGAAAGCATATAGCAACATAGCGATCATATGCCATGGTAGAAAGCAAGAAAATTTCAGTGCCACCTGTAAAAATGAAAAAGAATAATTGGGTAAAACACTGTTTTAAAGATATTGTGTTATTCCCAGTTAGTAGAATGTCCATCAGTTTAGGGAGTGTGACTGTTGTGTAACAGATGTCAACAAAGGACAAGTTGAAGAGAAAGTAGTACATGGGTGTATGTAGCTGAGTGTCCATATAAATTACAGTGATTATCACTAAATTCCCAACGATTCCAAACAAATATGTAAGTAAAATAGCAACAAAGTAACTTTCATTGTCTTTTGTGCTATTTAAAAATCCTGAAATATAGAATTCTTTGAAAAATGTCCGATTCTCCATCAGCTTGTAGTAAGCCTATGGAAACAAAAGTAAGTATTTAATTTGTCTTTCAACAATTTGCATGACTCTAATGTTTTTTTGCATTTGCTATTGAAAATGTAATGGATGTTAAGAGTGGACAAATTAAGAAAGTAAAAATATTCTAAGTCTAAAGCAATATTATATTTCTTTTGTTTTTAAAAATACATTGTCATTGAAGGCTTGGTCTCAATTGCATAGAAACACAGGTTGTGAGAAAAATGTGTGTTTAAGTGAACCTTTCAGAAAACTAAAAAGTCTTGGTTAGTAGTCTTTCATATCTCCATCACCTAACCAGAATGCTTATCATAGGTTAAAAAAATATGGAATAAAATATATATTTCAGAATATAAGTGGAACTTGAATGAAATTCATTATTTTCACATTTAGACATAATCATGATAGTGTCACCAGTGCAGTGTGATGGAAACTGTAGTTATATACAGCTTGCATACTGTTTGTAAATTTAGACTATTAAAGTCTATCATTTGTCAGTACTAAAGTGCATATTTTTAAAATGTTTGTCAGGTAATTGAATACATGATAATGCTTTGATGGTAATAATTGATAAATAATCAATAAAGGGACTCTAGAATGTCAGGAATTGACATATAAAACTGATGGGGATATTGGCAGAGAAAAAGGACCAACTCTTCATACCTTCTATCTATAATTCTATTTTAAAGTATATAAAACAAAAATATCTCAGTGATTGAATGTGCAAAATATTTGTATAAATACTTACTATTAGTATTGATTATGGATAGCAACTTCAAGATTAACCCATATTTCAAATTAATATCAAACTATAAAACAATACTTTGCACAGACGTTAATATCTATTTTGAAATGCAAGGAATAATAGGAAAAATGTACAGTTGAAATAACCCAATTACTAATTACCTGAACAGTTTTTTTCTTTTCAAACTGTTTCTTCTATGAATGGTTTCCAATGTTATTGCCTTATTATACAATTTTCAATATCAGCTACAATGTCTTTCCCATGTTAATAACAGAGCCAATAGTTGACCCATATATCACAGAATTTCAGTTGTATGGATGTGGCATGCAACAAAGAAGAGAATATATAATCTCAGAGTAATGGAAATATAATTATTATGTATTAAATTACACTGTATCTAGGGGAAATGGTATTCCCCTACCTTCCACTGCCCTGAGAATATACCTATTTATGAAATTCATAACAGTGAATGTCATAATGATGTTAGCTTTTACTCCAATAAAATACACATATTTGTTTTTAGTGATGTCTCACATGTACAGCAATACCTCCATGCCCAGATTTTATGGGGTTTTGGAAAGATACAGGGTCAATTATAGGGCTTTCCCCTTTTCAGTTTTTACTCATTAAAATGTTCCATATGGCAGTTTAGGGATGAAAATTAACCCCATCATGCATACCATTTGCAAAAGTAGACAACTGTTGTGGCTGTGGCTTAAAAAATGAATAGTAACCTTTTAATTAATATACAATAATTAAACAATAAGTTACACAATTAATATTTGTATTGTTCTTAATATTATTGTCCAATATGTGTAAACACATACACAAAATGTTGTTATACTAAATGTCAATTTACTATCAGAATTATAGCAAGTAACAGGCTATATCAGATTATAAAGGTAACAATGAACAGTACAATACAATACAAAACATGAACAAACTAAAAAATACAAGTTACAAAATGTCCCCAGCCTTTGGCTTGGGCTAAAGAGTCAGCCAATGGTCTACATCCTTGGTACCTTACAGAGCCTGAATCATGTTTTTATTCCCAGTGGGATGCTTTCTGAGAGGTAACTTCCTTAGTACGCTGGCCTGTGATGTCACTGTTAGAAGCACATGGCACAAGGAAACCCTATAATGGAAATTAATCCTTCATACTGTCCCCCAGTAGTGCCTCTTAATCATTAACTAATGATGATGCTTTATTTATTTAAAGTCATTAAAATCAAAACAACAACGCAGTGTATTTAAAATGTGATATGTCCAGTATTTTTTAGGAGCTGCTCTCAAACCCTGGCCAAAGTTAGCATTCTTATTGTTTTTTTTAACATTTTTCAGACAAACTGCCCTTTCACTGCTAATATCATTGTCATGTTAAATGTTACTGTTTTTAAAAGCTCATATTTGTGTTCAGCAAAATTCATATTTGTGTTTAGCAAAGTCTTGTGAGTTCAACTGTACCCTGTTGTCCAGGTTTTATAATGCTTGGAAACTTACAGGGTCACATTTAAGGCTTTTCCATTTAATTTTTTACACATTGAAATTTGCCAGATTGGTTGCCTTTGAGACTATATGGCAGCCCAGGAATAAGAATTATCCCCATCAAGACAAACCATTTGCAGAAGTAGATAACCCAGGGTATTCAAAATGGGGTATTTACAATCTTTTTTTTAGTAGCCATTTAGTCTCAAACTATTAGTATTTATATTTGTTTTGGTTTGCATTTTTCACATTCAAACTGCACTTTCATTGATTATGATGATCATCATCATATGCATTTTACTGTTTTTTTTTTTTTTTAATTCTTTATTTTTTTCAGTGCAAGAAGTGACAGACAAGTTTATGATGCCACAACAGCATTAACAAGCATATTTTGAACATTCATTTAAGTACAGTGTCATGGAAGAGTGTTGCACTTTTTTAAGTATAAGAAACAGGCTGAACTACAGGTATAACCGTAAGAGGCAAGATAAAATCAAAACATATGCATAGCTAAACTTGTTCGATAGATTCAGTGACATAGTATTCAGATTATTCTGACTAGCTGCACCCTCTGTTATATAGCGAGTAAAACCAAAATGTCTACTCTTTTAGTATTACTCTAGGCATGAGAAGCGTGGCACACTGGTAGACATTATTAGTGATAGGTCACAGCAGACTTGAAATATTCTTTAGGTGGTTGGTGTGAGCGCTTAATTAGCCTGTCGTGTTATCCACTAAAATACGAGTATTAACCCAAGTTAAAACACAGTGCTATAACATGTCACAGGTGCCTAAGTCAGTGTACCATCACATTCAACATAAATACAAATTCGTAATTATACTAGAAATGCATAGAGTGCAGAGGTAGTGTAAACTATATCAACTGGCATTTTTGGTAATTGATACCACTGGGCATGAGAGTGTACATATAATGAGCTGGTAGCCTAGATCGTCAGGTAGAAGGAGCTGCATCTTATTATCAGTGAGTTCAGCCTTCACCCTTCATATAATGGACAATATCTTGATGAGAGTAAGAACGAGGGCCCCCACAAGCTATACCCCTCCATTCCCCAGCCAAGATACCATCCCAGGGACTGATTCCACAAGTCCCTTGTTGAATGGCAGGTAGGTCTTGGTGCCCTGTGTAAGGCTTTTCAATCACGCGGTGGCAAGAAGCCTTGGATGGATAGAGACGACGAGTGTGGGGGAGTCCCATAATGTTCCGTGGTCCAGGAAGGTAGCGGTTCAGGGCTGGGTTGTGCCGGCTGGATCTATGCTGTGTTCGAGGCATTTTCCTCCGGTTCCCTGCTATCAGCACTGTGTCAGAGACTTGCCCGGCTGGTCTTTGCTTCGCTCTGTGTTGCGGTGGGTCAGACTGAAGCGAAGCCTCCATGAAAGCACTTGGTCGTCTTTGCAGATCTCAGACTGGCAAGGTAGATGCGCCTGAGCGGTGGGTTATATGGGCCCAGAAATCTTGGCAGACTTTGTCGAATCTTGTCTCGAAGTCTTGTACCCAATCCCTGGTCTCTGGGCATGCCTCACTGAGCAGAAATGGCGGCCTGTCGGCCATCTTTGAGTCACCATGCAGCTTCATGACCGGCATAGTCAAGTGGCCACTGGTGCTTCGGTAGTGATCCCAGTGGGGACCTGGATATCCCCCACCGGTCCAGAGGGGGGAGGGGCGGTGACAGGGCACCAAGGAGGTCATTTAAGGATGCTCGGTCCCAGGCGGGAGATCGGCCGCCTCTCCCAGGCTGGAGGCCTGCTATCTCGGTGAGTCACAAGGCCAGACTGCTGATTATGCCTGTGCAAGCGGTAATTTCGGGATTCTTAATGTTTCCTCCATGAGAGATGCGTTCTGTGCTTGGTTTAGAGCTTTTTGCGGCTTAGTGATCGTTGATATAGCAGGTTTAATGCTTATTTTTGCAGGAGCTGCAGGCAAACACGTCTGACCTGCTTGAGAGTCAGGCCCCGCCCCCCGCATTTTACTATTTTGAAACACTCATAATTGTGTTCAGGATAGTCTCCTGATATATATATATATATATATATATATATATATATATATATATATATAATGTATTTCCAAGTGCATTTGATATTCACCCCTTAAGGACGCAGGATGGAATTTTTCCGCCATTGCAGTCCTCCCTTTAAGGACCCACTGTTACTAAACTTAACCCCAGATTACCGTGTTTGAGGCAATCGTGGGGTTAATGCTCCTGCAGTCTGCCTCAGTCTCACTGCTCCGGCCAATGTAATCGCTCTAACCGGTAGTACCATTCCAACTACCTTTGTGGGGTAGTTGGAATAAGCAGCCTGCTAAAATACTCCAAAATAGAACACAGACCCATCAAAACCATCTATGAAAATTAACACTTAACAATCTGAAATAGTCACGTCTCTTTTACACTAAGGTAACTTCAGTAGTACTGTCTATGTCATGCATTGGCATATTGTTTTACTCAGAAGAGGTAACTGAGCATAATTTGGGGGTTTTATGACAGTGGCACATATCAAATGTATGAAATACTCAGTAAAAATGCAAAATGCCATTTTTTTCTCACCACAAAATTGGACATAAATTGGTGAAAAAATTACAGCAAGTTAAGATACCATATACAACATATAAGATACCCTGGAGTCTCTGCTTTCTCAAATGGAAGGCCTTTGTGGGGTTATTGAGCAGTCAAACTGCTTTAATGCAACAAAATGAGACCATCAAATCCCTCTATGAAAATTTTAACTATAGAAACTGAAATAGCCTGGTCTCTTATATGGCATTGTAACTATATATTAAAATCTACTTGGAATTAGAGGTGTGTGTGTGTGACAGAGAGAGACTCTGTGTGTGTATATGTGTACTTAGATCATATAAATTATCTCACAAAAGTAAGTACACCCCTCACATTTTTTGTAAATATTTTATTATATCTTTTTATGTGACAACACTGAATTAATGACACTCTGCTGCAATGTAAAGTAGTAATTGTACATCCTGTATAACAGTGAACATTTGCTGTCCCCTTAAAATAACTCAACACACAGCCATTAATGTCTAAACTGTTGGCAACAAAAGTGAGTACACCCCTAAGTGGAAATATCTAAATTGGGCCCAATTAGCCATTTTCCCTCCCTGGTGTCATGTGACTTGTTAGTGTTACAATGTCTCAGGTGTGAATGGGGAGCAGGTATGTTACATTTGGTGTTATCGCTCTCACACTCTCTCATATTGGTCACTGGAAGTTCAACATTGCAACCCATGGCAGAGAACTCTCTGAGGATTTGAAAAAAAAGAATTGTTGCTGTACATAAAGATGGCCTAGGCTATAAGAAGATTGCCAAGACCCCGAAACTGAGCTGCAGCACAGTGGGCATGACCATACAGTTGTTTCACAGGACAGGTTCCACTCAGAACAAGCCTCGCCATGGTCGATCAAAGAAGTTGAGTGCATGTGCTCAGCATCATATCCAGAGGTTGTATTTGAGAAATAGACGTATTGTTGCAGAGGTTGAAGGGGTCGGGGTTAGCCTGTCAGTGCTCAGACCATACGCTGCACACTGCATCAAATTGGTCTGCATGGCTGTTGTCCCAGTAGGAAGAATCTTCTAAAGGTTATGCACAAGCAAGCCCGCAAACAGTTTGCCAAAGACAAGCAGACTAAGCACATGGATTACTGGCATAGGCGTGCACAGCCTATTGCATTAGGGTGTGCACCCTAAAGCACAAACATACGCCGCGTGCATATGTATCTTTATAAATACATACACAAACATATATATACATGCAATATATATACAAATATACATGGGATGCAGTGTGTGATTGTGAGGGTTGCAGTGTGTGTGATTTTGAGGGGTGCAGTGTGTGTGATTTTAAGGGGTGCAGCGTGTAAGGGGTGCAGCGTGTAAGCAGGGCCGGATTAACATAGGGGCTGATGGAGCTGCAGCTCCAGGCCCAGGACTATGCAATAGGCCCATTTAAAAAAAAAATATGTAAAACATTTTTTTTAACTTTTTTATTTTTTACACACTACTTTAAGGTTTGCCACCTGAAATTGCCACCTGGTATTTTACTGGCACAGCTGGTATGTAAAGCTGACTGGCCGTGCTGGTATTGCAGTAATACCGGCAATACAAATGCAAATATTTTTCTCAGTATAAACGGAGATTACTCTGCAATACCAGTGCCAGTAGGGGTCACTGTGTGTGAAGAGAGGCAGGGATAGGAAGTTACAGCATCTCCCTGCCTCTCTCTACGCACTGATCCGCGGGAGCAGCTACACAGCACAGAGAGTCCAGACAGCAGGTCAGCCTGCAGAGACAAACTACAGTTCAGGTAACTGAATGATGGGGGGAAAGGCAGCAGGGAGACATGGGGACATTGAGACACTAGAGGTCCCTGGGAGACCTGGGGACATTGGGAAACATGGGGACACTGAGACACATGGGGATGTTGTGAGACATAGGGACATTGGGAGACACATTGGGACACGGATACGCTAGGCACACAGTGTCTCCATGTCTCCCAGTGTCCCCATGTCTCCCAGCCAGTGTCCTTAGTGTCTCAGTGTTCCCTATTCTCCCAGTGTCCCCTAGTGTCTCAGTGTCCCCTTGTCTCCCAGCAGGGAGACATGGGGACATTGAGACACTAGAGGACACTGGGAGACCTGGGGACATTGGGAAACATGGGAACACTGGGAAACATGGGGACACTGAGACACATGGGAACGCTGTGATACATAGGGACATTGGGAGGGACATTGGGACACGGATACACTAGGCACACAGTGTCTCCATGTCTCCCAGTGTCCCCATGTCCCCCAGCCAGTGTCCTTAGTGTCTCAGTGTTCCCTATTCTCCCAGTGTCCCCTAGTGTCTCAGTGTCCCCTTGTCTCCCAGTGTCCACATGTCTCCCAGCCAGTGTCCCTAGTGTCTTAGTTTCGCCATGTCTCCCAGCCAGTGTACCTAGCATCTCAGTGTCCAAATGTCTCCCAGCCAGTGTCCCTAGTGTCCCCATGTCTCTGTGTCCCCATGTCTCTCAGTGTCCCCATGTCTCCCAGTGTCCTATGTCTATGTCCACAAGTGCCCCATGTGTCTCCCAGCCAGTGTCCCTAGTGTCTCAGTGTCCCCATGTCTCCCAGTGTCCCCTAGTCTACCAGTGTCTGTGTTCCCATGTCTGTGTTCCTATGTCCCTAGTGTCTTAGTTTCCCAAAATGTCTGTGTCTCTAGTGTCTGTGTCCCTATTTTTCCCAGTGTCCCCATTTCTCCCAGTGTCCCCATGTCTCCCAGTGTCTCCATGTCTGTATCCGCAAGTGCCCCCATGTCTCCCAGTGTCCCCAAGTGCCTCAGTGCCCCATGTCTCCCAGTATCCCCAAGTCTCTCAGTGTCCCTGGGTCTCTCAGTGTCCCCTAGTATCCTAGTGACACGGGACACACTGAGACATGGGGACCCTGGAATAAATGGGACACTAGGGGACTGGGTGACATGGGAACACTGGGAGACTAGGGGACTGGGTGACATGGGGACACTGGGAGACTAGGGGACTGGGCGACATGGGGACACTCAAACACTGGGAGACTAGGGGACTGGGCAACATGTGGACACTGACACTGTGATACATAGGGACACTGATGCCAGGCTGGCCTTCCATTCTTTGGACAGACATGGCCCCTTTTTGGGCATGTTCACCCCTTTTGGCAGTTCTGGTCACATGATTCGTGTCAGTGGCCCACCCTTTTATCCCACCCATTGACTTCCTGCTTCACTGGACACTGCTATTAGGAGGTATGGATTTACTTGAAAGATGAAAGCATACATTAGAGAGAGATTAGCATAGAGTGTGTGTTTTCTTATAGCTGCCTCCTTTGAGTTTCCCTCCAACATTATCTCCATCAGACACATGGCGCTTGAGAGGTATGACTGTTTTAGTGTTTTTGGTCGATAAGATCCTGTAATTAGGCCCCATCATAATTATCAGCACCAGGCCCACTGGGCTCTTAATCTGGCCTGGGTGTGGGTGGTGGTGACAGGGTGGGGTGGCTGAGACTGGGGGTGGAGTGGCTGTGACTGGTGATGCGAGGGTGGAAGGGCTGTGACAGTGGGGTGTGGAGGAGCAGTGACAGGGGTAGGGGGATAGTGGGAAAGGAGCAGTGACAGGGGTGGGGGAAGGAGCAGTGACAGGTGGTAGAGGAGCAATGACAGGGGGTAGAGGGGATGGAGGGGCAGGGAAAGGTGGTAGAGGAGCAATGACAGGGGGTAGATGGGCAGTGACTGGGGAGTAGATGGGCAGTGACAGGGGGAAGGGCGGTGGAGGGGCAGTGACATGGGGTAAGGGGGGTGGAGGGGCAATGACAGGGGTAGAGGGGCAGTGACAGGGGGTAGAGGAGCAGTGACAGGGGGTAGTGGGGGTGGAGGAGCAGTGACAGGGGGTAGATGAGCAGTGACGGGGAAGGGGGTTGGAGGGGCAGTGACATGGAGTAAGGAGGTGGAGGGGCAGTTACAGGGGGTAGAGGGGCAGTGACAAGGGGTAGAGGGGTGGAGGAGCAGTGACAGGGGGTAGAGGAGCAGGTACAAGGGATAGAGGGGGGGAGGGGCAGTGACAGGTGGTAGAGGAGCAGTGATGGGGTAGAGGGATAGTGACAGGGGTTAGGGGGTGGAGGGGTAGTGACAGGGGGTAGAGGGGCTGTGTCAGGGGTTGGGGTGGAGGGGCAGTGACAGGGGTTAGGGGGGTAGAGGGGTAGTGACAAGGGGTAGGGGGTGGAAAGGCAGTGACAGGTGGTAGAGGAGCAGTGACAGAGGATAGAGGGGGTGGAGGGGCAGGGAAAGGTGGTAGAGGGGCGGTGACAGGGGGTAGGGTAGGGCGGTGGAGTGGCGGTGACAAGGGGTAAAGGAGCAATGACAGGGGGTAGATGGCCAATGACAGGGGGTAGATGGGCAGTGACAGGGGGAAGGGGGGTGGAGGGGCAGTGGAATGGGGTAAGGGGGTGGAGGGGCAATGACAGGGTTAGATGGGCAGTGACAGGGGGTAGGGGGGGTGGAGGGGCAGTGACAGGGGGTAGAGGAGCAATGACAGGGGGTAGATGGGCAGTGACGGGGAAGGGGGTTGGAGAGGCGGTGACATGGGGTAAGGGGGATGGAGGGGCAGTGACAGGGAGTAGAGGGGCAGTGACAGGGGGTAGAGGGGTGGAGGAGCAGTGACAGGGTTGATGGTGGAGGGGCAGTGACAGGGGTAGGGGGAGGAGCAGTGACATGGGGTAGAGGAGCAGTGACAGGGGTTAGGGGGCTGGAAGGGCAGTTGCAGGAATGAGAGGGGGTTTACCTTCCCTGGTGGTCCAGTGGGTGCCCTCTCTCGTCAGTCTGCAGCTCCGCCGGGAGTGATCTGCAGACCACATGGTGAGTCTCGCGATCTCCAGTCAGACAGGCTGGAGATCGCGAGACACTTCAGTCTGCAGCTCACTGCCGGCAGAGCTGCAGACTGAGGTTGGATCTCTGTCAGGGCAGAATGACAGGAGGGGCCTCACACCCGGTGGCATTGTGGGCAAGCCGCCAGGCCCCCTCCTGTGTCGGGTCCTCGGCCATAGACTGCCCTAAGCATAGGCAGTGCAGCACGGAGGTGTGGTTAGGGTGTGCCCAGGCACACCCGGCAGACCCCGTGCACATGCCTATGGACCCAACATGTTAGTCTGCCCTAAGCAAAGGCAGTGCAGTTCCGAGGTGTGATTAGGGTGTATGATTACTGGAACCATGTCCTGTGGTCCGATGGGGCCAAGATAAACGTATTTGGTTCAGATGGTGTCAAACGTGTGTGGTGGCAACCAGGTAAAGGAGTAGAAAGACAAGTGTGTCTTTCCTACAGTCAAGCATGTTGGTGGGAGTGTCATGGTTTGGGCCTGTATGAGTGCTGCCGACACTGGGGAGCTACAGTTCATTGAGGGTACCATGAATTCCAACATGTACTGTGACATACTGACGCAGAGCATGATCCCCTTCCTTCGGAGACTGGGCCACAGTGCAATATTCCAACATGATAACTACCCCAAACACACCTCCATTGCCTTGCTAAAGAAGCTAAAGGTAAAGGTGATGGACTGGCCAAGCATGTCTCCAGACCTAAACCCTATTGATCATCTGTGGGGCATCCGCAAATGGAAGGTGGGGGAGTGCAAGGTCTCTAACATCCACCTGCTCCATGATGTCGTCATGGAGGAGTGGTGGCCACACAAAATGTTGACACTTTAAACCCAATTTGGACATTTTCACTTAGGGGTGTACTCACTTTTGTTGCCAACAGTTTAGACATTAATGGCTCTGTGTTGAGTTATTTTGAGGGCACAGCAAATTTACACTGTTATACAGGCTGTACACTTACTACATTACATCTAGCAGTGTAATTTTTTTCAGTGTTGTCACATGAAAAGAAATAATAAAATATTTACAAAAATTTGAGGTGTGTACTCACTTTTGTGAGATGCTGTACATATATAAATATGATCTAAGTATATATAATAAACTGTAGATAATTTTTCAAACTTTATTTCCAGCTTGGCAACCCATGCAGTACCCCTGCAGACAGTTTATCTTACTGCCAGTCTGGCCACGTGATTGCAATATCAGAAAATCCCCCCAATCGTGATTGTAGCAGAGGATAAATATAACAGGGCAGGTCAGCTGTGATCCGCAGGGTGTACTATACTGCCCTGACGGCATTGTACGCCCACCGGCATTGAAAGGTTAACCTTATGAGTGACAACACTGATGAGTTAACCTACTAAACAGATCATACTGGTGACCTGAATTCTTCCTTCCACAATTCAAACTAGACAAGTAAAAAAGTGACTATAGCTGAGCTGGAGAATGTTTCCAAATCATTTATTTTGGTATAAGTACTCTGATCATTTTCACTTTTATTATTCCATAATACCTGTCAGCTTTACAATTATATTGCAAAAGCTAAGTAAACCATAATAAATAAAATGGAAATAACTTTTTATCAATGTATTTGCAAGGAATTTGTTTGCATAATTTATAGATAAAATTGTAATCATGTAAACCATGATTTAATAATTAAACAGAAGAACAGAATGAGTTTCTGGCACTAGTGATATGGGCGATGGAAGGCAGCTGGAGCAACCGAAACCAAGCTCTCTTGTCCTGTTCAAAGGAAGGATATGTATTAACAAAGGAATGGTGGGCACACCCGGTTGTCAGCCATATGCAATAGATTAAGGCAATTAATACAGATTAGGGTGCTCACTCATAAAGCCCTATTTCCAAAAGGCTACTACTACAATAATATTATACTGAAAAGAGGAGCACAATCAGCTAAAAGAAAAAGCACTTTATTGTACAGGAACACACATAACAGGTATCAAAAATCCACCTTTATCAAGGGTGCATGATAAGGCGGATAGCGCTGAAACGTTATGGGCTATTTGCTAACTTCTTCACCCTCCTCATGTGCTTTAACAGGTTCTATTGGTTTCGGTATGTACTTTTTGGTTAATACTCCCATACAGGTATATAAAAAAAATATATATATATTTCTGCATTTGTGGTAATACCACTCAGTCTGCATATTCTATATTGATTTTTCCTGATCTTTATCTCTTGTCTTAGTCAGTGCTTGCATATTTATTGTATATGTTTGACTATATTTATACTTTAATTTGACAGTGTTGATACCTGTTATTTGTGTTCCTGTACAATAAAGTGCTTTGTATTTTAGCTGGTTGTGCTCCTCTTTCAGTATAATATTAAAGGGAGGATATGTACAGATGTAGGGAGCAGCACCTAAGAAGGTCCTCAGAAGTATCCGATTATGGAATAAACCAAAAAACACAGAGAGAACTCATATAGTACAGTAGTGGTAAATATTAAGAAGAATAAAATAAATGCACTTACAACATGGCGAGGTTTCAGTAAGCTCTACTTAAAAGCGCTTGCACGGTACAATCCCCACCTGGGGATAAGATGTTGGTCTCTTGGTTCAATGTAGTGTAATTGTTAATGGTTTGTAAGTATGAATTTGGCTGTAAGGGCAGCACTGGAACATACAGTACTGTATGTCTCAGGTATTCGTGGTAAGTGAGGTTTACAATTCCAGGGAGCTGCACTTGGAAATGTAACCCCAACTTTCATCAGGTGACTTGAACACATATCTCCTGGTTCCAACTGTGGCTACAGCCACACAGAGTCCATCTACACAGTGATTAACAATGTTTATTCCCTCTTTATTATGGGGAGAAATTCCATGGATGATGTCAACATCTATGCAGTATGGAATTCTTAAACATGAGTGTTTTTTAAATAATGACTTAGATACAATTAAATGTTATCCTGATATCTTTTATTTGAGAAACCACTGAATATTTCTACATATCCCTTACTTATCGTAAATAGATAATGTACACAATAAATATAGAGGTCAGAGTGACTTTTATAATAATAAATTCACAGCAAATACACTCATTTACGATGGGATTCTTTAATCAGGATACGGCTTCAAGAGACTATTTGCATTTCACTTTTTTTATTCTTGTTTATCAATTTTTAAATTTTATAAGAGCATATTGTACAGTATTATCAAGCAGTACAAAGTAATAAAGAGATGTAACAGAACATAAATGCAATATAATATGTGGTTGGAAGCAGAACTGCATCCATCTGAGGTATTGCATGTATCAGGTTCTGAAAAATAAAAGCATTGGATACATGATTGTCTATTCATGACCAATTTAACAAACAAAAAAGTAGAATTTGTGAAGAAGTACTAATAGAAACAATCTAAGATAAATAGAAATTCAGATTACATTTTAAAAACAAGTGTTTCAAAGTAGTGTCACAGTATGATACTATATGTGTAGTTTATCAAGTCACATCAAAGTGGACCAAGTTTTACATTTAGCAATCCCTAAGAGATGGGATGGGAAATAGTCAGTAAGGTACATGTGAAGGAGCCAGGGCAAGATGTGATATTCCTGCCCATCACTGGAGCTGTGCCCCCTTAAATGGGTATTGGAAATTTGAAGAGCCAGGGGTACCAAATTTTATTGAAATGCTTCATAGTGTCATTATCAAAGCAGCATTTAATTTTTAACATATATTATTTTTTCAGTTTTTATCTGTATGTCTGTATTCCACAATCCTTTTCAGAGCCTCCTTAACCTCTTTATTCCTTAAACTGTAGACAAAAGGATTTACCATGGGAGTCACGACTGTATACAGAACAGAGAATATTGGATCCTGTTCTTCTGAATGATCCAAGGGGGGTCTCATGTACATCCATAGAACTGTACCATAGAACATGATAATGACTATGAAATGTGAGGTACATGTGGAAAAGCTTTTCATCCTACCATTTTTAGATCGAATATATAAAAGACTTGAGATTATTTTTGTATATGATGCTACAATTAGCAAAAATGGAAATAGTCCAAAAACCAGTGCCTCTCCAAAAATTACAATGTGGAATTTCACCTCGGTATGGGATATTTTTGCAACAGCTTTAATATCACAAAAGAAATTATTAATCTTATTTGAAAAGAAAGATAATTTTATAGCAAAAGTTATAAAAAAACATGCATTCATGCATGCAAATATCCAGGTGCTTGACAAGAACAGGATACATTTTTTCACAGTCATAATAAAAGTATAATGTAAAGGATAACATATAGCAACATAACGATCATATGCCATGATAGACAGCAAAAGAACCTCTGTTCCAGCCATAAATACAAAAAAGTACATCTGGATAAAGCAATGTATGAAGGATATAGAGTTGTTTCCAGTTAACAATATATCAAGCAGTTTAGATAGCGTGATAGTAGTAAAAAAAGCATCTGCACATGACAGATTACAGAGAAAGATGTACATTGGAGTCTGTAAGTGAGCATCAATAAATATTACTGTAATAATAACAACATTTCCTAACACAACAATCAAGTACATTGAGAAAAAGCCAGCAAACAGAAATGGTTGTGTCTCTCCTTTATTGAAAAATGCTACAATATACAAGTTCTTAATGGTTGTTTGGTTATCCATTAGGCTGTTGCCATTCTACAAGTGAAGAATACAGATGAAAATTTGAGAGATACTAGAATATTTGTTAAAAAATAATGTATACAGATTCAATTCTACTACTAATCTTGAATTAGAAAAGCTAAGCAGCAAGTTAACAGTATACCTACATTAGTATTTACTGCATTACAAACCATTCATAACAAGACATTTTATGTTTTTAAGCAATTTATTTATAGAAATTTTACTTATCTTATTTTATTGTAATTAAATGCTTTAAACATATTAGCAGAGGTTGAAACATTGCTGCTTTTCCCATAAAACTGCCTTATTTACACACTTTGAGTACAATCTTAGTGCTTCTAGTACTGACCTTGGTCTAACCAGTCTCAGGTCCAGCTAAGCACCTTGTTTGTTGAGGGAGTGCAGGAGACCCCTTGTTCCTACAGTGCTATATAATCAGTCCGTCTGTCTGTCTATCTATCTATCTATCTATCTACCTATGTCTTAATTCACCTCAAATTATCATATAAGAAAGAAGAACATTATTTCAACTAACCCATAAAAAGGAAGACTGGGCAGCTATGCAATCCATACTGGATTCTAAGATTGCTGACAATCTATAGGAGACTTCAGACACACATTTTAAAACATTACCTATTGCCATGTTTTGACAATGATATCTGTCTTAAAAATGATGAAGTACCCACTTTCCAATCTCTTTTCTTTTCTCTTACTTCTCTCCTCTGTCCCAAGTTCCATATTTGAAAACTTAATTGGATCATGCGCCATGTGCAGACAAGCGATCCCAACCTCTGTATATGAAGTAAATCCGCAGCTATGCTTATCTACTGTAAACATTGTATAAAGATATGTTTCCCATACGGCTGGATGACAAATGTATAAGCATGTTCCAATAAAAATTGTCAAATTTTTAAAAATGATGAAGTGAACTCATGCCCTCCTTAAATGAACTAATTGTAAAAGGATCAGGGTGCTTGGTCCCAAATTTTGTATCCACACCTGAACCTTTTACTAAGTAAATCTAATATCTGTGCAAAAATAAATCTATTGTGGAACAGATTTCAGGTGGTACATTTTTGTTCAGTTTGGTTGTATTTATTCATCATCTGTAAAAATATTTATTTTGGTAAATATTGTGAAAACATAGCTATTTTGATCAAAATATTTAATCCCTTCTCACTTCAATAAATATTGCAATCACGTTTTAACATCTGTTACACTACATTGTGCAAGACCTGTTTCACCCATTTTTCAATTCAGCTTTTAGAGAAAGTACGGCTTACATTTGGAGTGACGTGCAGAATATCCCAGCTTTTCTGTCTTTGGTTCTGAAGAAGAAACAAAGGAGTTTATAAACACTACAAACACTTGTCACTTTTAACCTCAGATGAATATTCCTTTAAGCCTAAGTGAAAAGTAAATTAATTGCACTAACATACTGTCCTGAGATTTGTTGGTAATCAAGACTTTAGTCTGCAAAACTTTATTGGCTTTTACTTTTAAAAGTTAATTTTATTTACATAATTATTCAGTAAAGTGTGAATTGCTGGGAATTGAAAGCAGATTAAAAGTGCATTTTTCAATTTAGGCTAAATCAGCCATATTAAAAACTTTCAATTCTATTTGCAGTTTGGCTATTTTGGCCTTAAATTTGAAATTTAATATGAATTTACCTTGGATTCCTAGCAATTCTTAAATTAATGAGTAATCTTGTAAGTAATACACCAAGAATTTTATATACATGTCAGTAGTGCAGAACAAGATGCAAAGAAGAGTTGGGATGTCTTTATAATAAAATCTCACCGAAATAATTTGACTGCAATTATCAAACATTATATTTCTGCCCTGTCCTGGGTGCTCGCTATATATAAGTAGCTATATCGTCATCAATTAGCTTGTTAAACATCAAAATCAGGAAGAGTCAGATCAGGTTTATACTGTCTACTGGGGGGGCACAGGTTGAAGTGATATTGATAGGTAGTCAGGTTAGATGACAGGAAAAGAGAAAGTTACTGTAGTTTAGAAAGCAGGCCCGGATGTGAGATAAATTGGTGAATGGCTGTCCAAAAGGCTTGTAGGTTCATGCAGTGCAACCACACATGTAAAGTGGAGCCTTCTGCAAAACCAAAGCACCATCATGTGGAAGAGGTATGAGGAAACATATTTTTCAATCTGCTTGGTACCATGTACCATTAATATCATGTTTTATAGTGTTTTTCCTGAAGTGTAGATGATTTTAGTACTTTTTTGGGGCAATTTAAAGATAGATTCCCAAATTCCCAATTTCATAGCTTATTTACAGTTTATACCAGATTTCCATTATTTTGCTGAGTTGGAATCTGAGAAAGGGATGTGATCTGAAATCAATTTGCATCAATTTCCAATTTGCATGGAGATCGGTTTACATTAAAGAGGTAAAGTTTTATTATGGCAGAGTTGTTCCCAAGCCATTATCGTAGCTGCGAGGTGGCATGGCCCATGTCTGAATTACAGTGTCATCTAAGAAATGATCATATCATTATATCATATCAACTTCCCAATCTATCAGATTAAAGAAACAGACTGGATAGCTGGTCTGATACCCATTGAAGCTGCACCATCTTTAGGAAGATATTTGGAGCCCCTGATGTACATTTCGCCAGTGGTGGCCCATCAGAGTTCTTTCCACACCCCTCATTGTTCTTTTTTTTAAGTTAATTGCAGTGTCTCTGGAACTACAATGTTTAACATTGCAGCACTAAGTGCAAAAGGGACATTGCACCCAGGCCACTTAAATGTGCTAACGTGGTCTGTGTGACTACAGTGTCCCTTTAAAGATCAGAATACAATATGTTAACACCATTATTGGAATTGCTAAAGATAGTGAAGTAGTACTGCTCAATTTAGTCTTGCATTTGTCCCAGATATTGAGTCGTAGAGCGACTGAGAAGGAGGCAGAAGGAACATGCTGTTGGACGTGTTTGGGCAACCATAGTATATTGCGGAGATCAAAAGGTGCTAAGGAATGTTTTTCCAGTTGTACCCATTGAGGAGGGGCTAAATTAAGTATGTGTGGAAGGGCTGTATCCAGTATCATGGCGTTGTAGTAGACAAATTGGACATTTGCAATTTGTCTTAGGTGCTTGTAGGAGTTTTTTTTGCCAATTCTAGGCATCCCACCTTCCCAAATAAATGTATTTGGTTTTGTTTGAACAAGTTTAAAATAAAAGAGTGGGAGCACGATCGGCAGTGTGCAGAACAAGTATTGAAATCTAGGTAAGATAGAAATCATATTATTATTATTATTATTATTATTATTATTGCCATTTATATAGTGTCAACAGATTCCGTAGCACTTTACAATATTATGAGAGGGGGATTTAACTATAAATAGGACAATTACAAATAAACTTACGGGAACAATAGGTTGAAGAGGACCCTGCTCAATCGAGCTTACATTCTATAGGAGGTGGGGTGTAAAACACATTAGGACAGGATAAAAGCAGCAATCCTCTCTATCCACAACAGAAACAGTGATGCCAACCTGAAGCAGTCATATACACTTTTCCAAACTATTATGTAATTTGCAGAACAGGTCTGCAGTGTTTTTAGTAAACATAATCCCCAGCTATTTAATACCTGACATGTGCCAGGTATTGTAACATAATATTGTCCACAAAGATGGTTATTTTTAATTCCCTATCTCCTTTCTGCACTCCAGCGATGTTAGGCTGGGCTCTAATGGATTCCAGCAATGATCCTAAGGCTATCACGTACAGAAGTGGGGAAAAGGGGGCACCTCTGTCTCATCCCATTTGAAATACTAAAGGGGGCTGATAGAAAGCCTGCCTGCAAAACCTGTGTTGTTTGATATAGAGAGAAAAGTCATAGGAGCTCAACACTTGTCTTGGGAAGGGCCAGCCCAGGCAGTCAAACACTTTTTATGCATCTAATGCTAGCAAAATACCATCTTGACTGCAACCCAGAGCTGTTTAAGCACAAAAGACAGTTTGCATTATTATATTATCTAGTGCCTGTCTTCCTAACACAAATACGGTTTGGTCATCTTTGATTAAAGATGGCAATAAGGCAGCTATTCTGTGTGACAAGATCTTAGCATATATTTTTGCATCAGTATTAAGAAGTGAGATTGGGTGAAAATGTTTACAGTTATCAGTAGGTTTGTCCGGTTTGGGAATAGTAATTATCATGGCTAATATATTTTCTGGTGGTAATATGCCACCTTTGATATACTTTGAGGAAATGAGGAGTCACGACCATGGCAAATGTCTTGTAGTACAGATTTGTGAGGCCATCTGTACCAGGTGACATACTAGAGGGCAGTTGATGAATAGCTGTCAAAGTCTCAGTTGCAGAGATAAGTCGTGTCAGGGGTTGTAAATGATCAGGCATAATAGTTGAGGCAGATAGACCGACTTCTATTTCCTGCAGGGACGGGGGAATATGTAAGTGAGTCTGCATGTAAATTGTACAATTTAGAGTAAAATTAAGAAAATTCCTGATGAATATCTAGAGGGACTAGTTTTTTGCCTCCATCCTCTCCAAGTACACATTCTACCCTGGAGCAAGATAACTTCTCTCTAAATTTATAAGCTTTTCCACTTGTATTATAGGTAGTTCCTGGCAATCTATGTATCAGATATTTTATTTCAGTAGCATTTAGGGAATGCAATTGCTAATACAGCGATTGCAGGTGGGCAGCCAGTTCTGGCGATGCATTGTTTTGCGTAGAAGGATCTGTTTGTAGCAAGTTAGTAGATCTGATTGGTGTTTCCTTTTAAAGTATGAGTCCCATCTTATAAACACACCTCTTTTGACTGGTTTGTGAACAGACAAAACAGACACATCAGATGTTTCTCCATCAGCATTTTGTTGAAAGTAGTCTGATAGATGTTTCTTAAAATGTCGATGAAAATCTTCATTAATGAGCAGGGACTAATTAAGTTGCGAGTTACCCTTACTAAGAAAACAGAAAGGAGTCTTGTAATTCCAGATATATCTGGCTGTGATCCAACGAGGTAATATCTCCAATAGAGCATGACTTGGATAATTATTATGCACCAAGTAGTGGAACGTGTCATGCTTTGTGGGGTGGAATATCCTCCAGGTATCATAAAAGCCATTTAGGGAAATCAGTTTGTGAAGTTCTTTGTAAGAAGTCATCAGTTGTTTATTCCTATGGCCTGTAGGTATGGAGGTAGTGGCTAACAGGGGGGATTGAATAAGATGAAATCATTGCACAGTATTTTTTTTTTGCATGTTTCCTTTTTATTGGTTTTGGGTAGTACTCCAGTGCATAACACGTAATACATAATACATAATACATTTGTTGGCGCAGCAGTGTATTTACCAAGGGAACATATTCAGTTTGCAGTACAGCATATGCATTCTATATCGTTAATCTTTGTGTTACATTGATGCTATGCTTTGCGGGTTTTTTTGGTGTTAGCATGTCTCAAACATTTCGACATTGTACATTGGTCATCTGTAGATCTTATGTTGATGAGCCAGCTTAATTTATATCTCATCCATGACATGCATCCGGGTACAGAAACAAAAGGGGGATTAAGAGAAGGGTAAACATTCAACTTTTAACTGGTTGACTGTAACCTGCGTGCCCGCGTAACCTGTGCTTTGCGTATTGTGCAGTCTGTTTTGTGTTCTCTATCAGTGTTCGCTATCCGTCTTCGATATCATTCCCCCTGATTCCCGTGACCTGTGGCCCCCCGTCCATCTGCTCTCTATGACCTTAGTCCGCCTTCATGCATTACCTTTCTTTTCCGTTATGTCCTATGCCCGGAAACCCATCCATCTGCCCCAGTGGGTGAGGTCTTTTTCAGGTGTCCCTTGCATTCTGAATACCATCTGCTCATGAAGGCTTATACTGTCTACCCTTTTTGCTACCTCTTCTGAAGTTGGAGGTGTTTTGTTTTTCCATTGTGAGGCTATCGCTATTTTGGTGGGTGGGTGGAGGCCATAAATCACAATGGGGGATGACCTACTGTCCTCCCCCCTACCCCCACCTGTGGGCGGTGGGTGGGGGCCACAAAGAGTTTCTCTTATGGGGGTCTTTTTATATGGGAAATAAAGTTCTTACATTTTTACGCTATGTCAGTATCTTTTCTATTTTAAGGTTTGGATACGTACAAAGACACAGATTTGACATACTACTGTTACAGCAACTTATCCCTGCGGAATTTTAAAAGTACCCGTCGAACTTAAAATAAAATAAAAAACCTGAAAAACAATGAAAAAGAAAAAAACGCAAAAAAAAAATCCATCTTCACCCATGCAGGGCTCCGCGCAGACTGAGCTCTGCAGGGTAGAGGAAGGCTTATAAAGCCTTTTCCCGCCCTGCAATTACGCTAAGAACACTCTGATTGGTTGGTTTAAGCCAATCAGAGTGCTCTTTGTCATTTTACACAGCGTGGCAAAGTTCTTTGGAATTTTCCCACGCTGTGTAATTTTTTTTTTTTAATTCTTTATTTTATTGTGCACGAAAGAAATACAAAGAAGCGAGCAATGCCACAACAGCTATTGCCAGCTTTTAGGTCGACATTGAAATACGTGTTTGGCATATTAGTACATTGCACTTTTTATATGTTATGTAGATTCATCAAGGATTAGATCAACATGTCAATTAGCATACATAATTTTTTTTAGGACATTGGTATTGACATAGATTATCTTAAGCAAACAAATATGTTTGAATGACTATCTGTTCCTGTCCAAATCTGAGATGATTAAATTGCGTATACGCAGAAGTAAATTCACACTGACACATGGAGTTCAGGTTAAAAGAACTTCAGAAAATTTAATGGCATCTGGTTGAAAAACGGGTATGCAGACCCTTTTAAAGGCAATATTACATCATCATAGAATATCAAGATAACAACAAATAAACATCATTAATTGGTCTATGTGCTAAGTGGTAAATTAAATGCCCTCCCATCTATATTAGTAATTGGCTTAGGGGTTTGAGTGGCTAGTGGGGCATCCTCCCATCATGGGATGTCGTCATTTCTGACAAGGATGAGACATGAGATTCAGTCGCCATTGTTGATTAGCACGAGGCTCACTCGATGGGAGGGGGAATCTGGCAGCCAGCCATTTTGAGTACTTGGCACCGTTTAGCTTCAAGGTTAGTTTCTAAGGCTTTTTAGTAAATGAACATTTCATTAGAGCAGTTTCTTGTGACCTAGCTATGGCATACATTGTTACATATTACAGGAACTTGATAATTCCGGTGTTAGTCATATTCTTCTAGAAAATACATTCTCTGTCTAATATTCTAAATGCTGTTAGGAAAATCTGTCATATAATGAAGTTAGATGGAGTTAATGGAGAAATTTAATACAGGTTTAATAAAGGTTTTTTAATAATTCTACATCAGTATAACATGCACATTTTTTGAAGGTTAGTAAACAGGCATTGACTATTGTAGAAGTAAATTGTGTTAACAAATTATATCTCAAGAACCGCTGAGTAACAACACGTTACATTAAAACAGATTAATGCTATAACGGTTATTGCTGTGAAGGTGTACAGGTTGAGCGACAAGATTGATTTTAGTATATTTAGGACAGGTACACCCTTATGTGGTAAAGTAGCTAGGCACAAGATGATAGTGAGCATTCTAAAAGCAGCAAGTGTGTCTGCGTTTCTAGCTAAGTGCACACTCTTTACTGTAAGATGCTAACATGTTGTGTAGTGTTGGTGATGGGAGCTGGTGTATGGTGCGGTAATACGTTACATAGAGTCCCAATAGGTAGAAGAAAGATCATGCATCTTTTTTTTTAGCATTTTAGTCCCACTGTGTGAAGCTCCATCACCAGATTGCAGCTGCATTCCCTATCCAGACTTGTCACCCGATTCCTGAGCGTTGCTGAGTGTGGGAGCGTTCAGAGGTATTCAGCCGGTCGGCTGTGCAGCCCTTTGTGGACGTGGTGCCTCCTTGGCCCCGGATTAATGCAAGGGCTGGTACCTTCAGGCCACGAGCCTGGGGTCCTTCCAGGTCCAGGGTCGTCCCCGGCGAGGGGGTGCGTTGGGTCTTGCATGTGTCAGGCTTGTGTCTCCGTGTGTTGCCTACGGCCCTCCGCCTGTGTGGCCGGTACCTCCGCCTGTGAGTCCCCTCATTGCCCTCTGTCCAGGCGGGCGTTTCATGCGGATTACAGAGGATTTACTAGTGTTAGCGCCCATTAGAGGCTTCCCAGTCCCCTCGGTGCTGCTGGATTGTGCTGTAAGTGGGTCAGGGAGAGGTTTGGCTGCGGCTGGTCGTGTGTGGGCGAGAAGCTTAGCCCAGAACCTATCAAAGATCATGTCCAGGGAGTCTCTCGTGGTGAGATTGGGTTTGGGTGATGCAGGTTGCTGCTGATTGTCATGGGTAAGGTCGTCGCTTGTGTCCGCCATCTTAGAGGCCTGTCTCTCCGGTCCGTCTGCTCTAGCTGCCGGCTTCAATAGCAGATCGGAGACCGGTCCAGTTCTTTGTGGCGGGACCGGGATAACCCCCACCGGTCCAGGGGGGGGGGGTTTTGTTAGTGCCTGCTCGTGGCTCAAAGTGTTGAGCGGGAAGCGGCAGTCTTCCCAGCCCGTTCACTCTCGTAGGCCTCAGCCTTCCGCCTTGGGTCCCGGGTATTCCGGGTGATGTGTTGGGTATCTGCGGGTGCGTACTGGGTTCCCCGATTAGTGTAGCCTCGTTATGTGAGGTTTTCACAGTGGTACCCCCTGATTTCAGGCGGTTTTGTCGTCGTTTGGTGGGAGCTTAAGCAGAGCACGTCTTGCTCGGTTGCAGGTTAGGCTCCACCCCCCACGCTGTGTAATTTGACTCATAACACTCGGATTGGTGGGCTTGGGATCTAACCAATCAGAGTGCTCTGTGTCATTTTACACAGAATGGGAAAGTTCTTTGGAATTTTCCCACGCTGTGTAATTTGACTCATAACACTCTGATTGGTGGGCTTGGAATCTAACCAATCAGAGTGCTCTGTGTCATTTTACACAGCGTGGGAAAGTTCTTTGGAACTTTCCCACGCTGTGTAAAATTACACAGAGCACTCTGATTGGATGGATTTCAAGCTCACCAATCAGAGTGTTATGTGTCAAATTACACAGCATTGGAAAATTCCAAAGAACTTTCCCATGATGTGTAAAATGACAAAGCGCACTCTGATTGGCTTAAACCAACCAATCAGAGTGTTCTTATTTATTTATAAAATATTTTACCAGGAAAGATACATTGGGATTTCTCTCGTTTTCAAGTATATCCTGGGTCCACAAAACATTATATTGTTACATTAGGGTTCAATAAAATACAAATACAATACAAATACAAAATACAAAACAATATTAATACACAATATATACAAAATTTACCATAGAACAGGTAGGAGATATATAATCACCCATGACATGCGCATTCTGAGGTATGTAGAGAGGAATCTCTTAAAGGACTCTTTAGGCTTGGGGAAGATTTTAAAGTGTGCGGGAGGTCGTTCCACAATTGCGGTGCTCTGTAGGAGAAGGAGGATCGGGACGCTTTCTTTTTGTATTGAGGGAGACTAAATAAAGTGCTGGTACTGGATCAGAGGTTATAGGAGGTGGAAAAAGCTGAGGAGAGCATTTTGCTCAAGTAGGGTGGGAGTTTCCCAGAAGAGCTCTTAAACACAAGGCTTGAAAGATGAAGGGTGCATCTGAATTCCAGCGACAGCCAGTTTAGTTCTTTTAGCATGTCACAATGGTGGGTCCGGTAATGACATTGTAGCACAAATCAGAAAAGCGAGTTATACAATGTATTGAGTTTATTAATGTGGGATTGTGGTGCAGATGCATATACTATATCCCCATAATCAATGATTGGTATCAGCATTTGCTGTGCAATCTTTTCCTTTACTGTAGGGCTTAGGCAGGATTTGTTTCTGTACAGGGCACCTAGTTTTGGATAAAGTTTAGATGCAAGTTTTTTCTATGTGGAGGCCAAAAGATAGATTGGGGTCTAACAACTTACCCAAGTATTTGAAACAGTGGGCTGCGGTCAGTGTGCCATTTGAGTTTGTTTCGATGGATAGGTGGTGTAACGGACCGTTTCACTTACAAGAGGATAAAACCCAGTTTAGGCGATAATCCCCTTTCCAGATGCACAGGCAGCTACTGCAAACACCATTCTCCCGACTGGAACCACACGAACACTGGAACAGCTGAACAAGAAAAGCAGACATCGGCTTACACTCTTGGCAGTCAGCATACAATCCCATTCCCCCAAAGACCGAGACGACACATCGCTTTGAGGGTTAAGCAAAAACTCTGGACTGGGACACCCAGTCTGGCTTTTATTACAAACAAGTACATACAGGACACTCCCAGGGGGAGGATGAAATTAACCAATCACATGGATGTACCTCCCACACATTTCCTCCCCTTAGATTAACACTTAACACAATTATACCGTACACCTTTTCCCCCAATTCCTGGATGTACCCCAAATACATAGGCTACACCTCCAACAGGTATCCCCTGATAGCCCTTATTCAGGGGGACAACATATCCAAGAATCAGGTCATTCGGATGAATGGTTCAGGAGTTATGGGACTTTAAAGTATTGACCGACCGCATGGGTAAAGTATCCGAAAACAGTTCCATGCATTTTGGCCCTGCGGTCGGTCACAAACAGGTGAATGAAACATACGAATTACTTGGGTTATAGAGACTAAGGGGGATTCGCATGAATCCCCTAGTTCGTATGTTTCTTTCTACCGAACGGCGGGCCGTTCGGTAGTTTCCCCACGAAATCCTGGAAGTCTGGAGGTCTCAGCGGTGTTTGCCTAGTCGAGTGTCCGATTTCAGTTCCAGACACTCGACGGCAAAACACCGCTGTTCGGCAGTTAAAGATGGCCGCCGCCACGTGGTTGTTTCCCGAATGGCGGCCACCCAGAGGACACATAATACATTACATGGATTGCCAATTACCTGTTTGCAACATTGTTGCAAACGGTAATTGGAGGCACACTTAGTCCTGGGTGGTCTGGTTGTTCGGTAGTTTCCTCCATACAATGAATGGAGTGATTCTACCGAACAATCAGATGAATGCTGTACATATATATATAACCCAGGTTAACTGCATACAACAATACATACATGACATTAAAGTATTAAAGGCAGGATTACTGTACTACGCTCCACAGTCTTAAAGGTACAGTAGTCCCAAAAGTTCCAATATGTCCATCGCTGCTTTTAAAGGGCCAGCAGCAGCAATACAAATTATTACCTGCCCAAATATAGTTTCTAAAGTGCAACACGTCCAGGGGCCATAGTCAGCGGGCAGGAGGCCAGCAGCCAGGCCTCTCCAGTTCACAGTGGCGAAGCTGGTTTCGCCACAGGTGGGAATTGTGTAATTTGTGTAATTTAGGTACTGTTCCAAAGATTATAATGGCAACTGATAGTGTAGATTTAGTCGCTGTTACTGAGACATGGTATAATGAGAAAAAGGACTGGGACATAGCAATACCAGGGTACTCGTTATATAGAAAAGACAGGGAAGGCAAGAAAGGGGGAGGGGTGGCCCTGTATGTGAAGGATAGCATAAAATCTAGCCTAATAAAGGTTAGTGAGGCGAACATAGAGTCCGTTTGGGTTATGTTAGAATTTGGTAATCACACAGTAACTCGTGTAGGTGTGATTTATAGGCCAAAACACACAAAGATGTGGAATAGGTGGCGCTTATGTATTCGTGTATAGTTTTATAAAGTAGCCGCTAAAAACACTCCGTGGGTACTCCTATAAACCCACCACACATAAAAGATCACCAAAATCAATAATGAAAACCTAAGTTTTCTTGAGTGTAGCGCTGGGTGTAGTTGGAAATATAAAAGTGAATAGTGCTCTAATTGCACTTACTCTCTTTATCACACTTGTATATATGAAAAAAAAGAGAAAATATACAAATAATTGTGCAGTATATTAGAGTGAATCAAATTATATAGTGAACTCTGGAGATAGAATCAAATCCACTCACATTTTTTAGAGCCTTTTACAGATATAAGGCTCTAAACTTCCTGGTGTCTGTGTCTTTTTTGGGTAGACCACACGACCCCCCTCTCACGATATACGTATGTGTATTTTCCTCCACATTAGATAGAAAAAAGACACAGGTAATCCAATCTGAGCGTAGTATTTCAAATACTATAAATATCAATGTAAATAAAATATAGTATTGCTCACCTTCTTTAGAGCCTTTGATAACCGACTCTAAGTATATTGGCATAGTGTCAATTTGTGGGGTGACACTACCTCTTTCTGGAATCACTTCAACAGGATGCAGCAAGGTTGGTTGAGTATAAAAATGTATATTTATTATAAAATAGAATTTTTAAAATTATGTATACAATTTTACTAGAAAACAATAAAATTTAAAATACCATATGGATAATACAAATATAATTATTGCCAAAACGCGTTTCGCCGTCACACGACTTCCTCAGTCGGCTCCTGATCTTCTTCTGAAAAATTCTGCTTTTTATACCTTTAAATTGGCCGCCAAAAGTCTCTTAATCCCCAGTCCGGTGTGTTTTCAGTGTCGCGGGCCGATGCCGTCGCGTCACTTCCTGTCTTTCGTACTACATTTCCCATGATACTGTGTGGGTCCCGGCGTCATTTCCGGTGTGCGTCAGCGGTGTTATGGGAAATCGAGTCCATAGTGATATCGTTGAACAGTTCGTTTTTAGTCCGTGAACACATTTTGAACATATAGTTTATATGTTAAGGCAGGGGTAGAAGGAGACAAGTATAACATCATTATTAAAAGTATTTATAACTTTAAAGAATATAAGATTAATACAAGTGAAAAAATGTTGAGGTGATAGATAATAATGTAATAAAAATATAATAAAAAACAGAGACTTGTCTAGATTTGGTATATAGATTTCTTAGTCTGATGTCATATTTCTATCCCTAAAGTTTTGACTGTGAGATGTTCTTATATTTAAAATAAATAGGTTGGGATTCCTTACATTATTAACAGCTTATGTTACAGGGGTCTCTCTTATGTACATATATTAAATCTCTTGTCTGTGTTATGAGCATTGTGGAATTGCAGATTGTTATAACTCTAAGAACTCAGTCTGAAAGTTTCTGAGTCTTCTCAATATATATTGTAATCATAAAATATTCTTAATTTATATTTAGTAAGAGATAGAAATGAAAATGGTTACTAGCAATGAAGTTTTTAGAAATATAGTCTATTCAAAAAGTGTTTAACTTAGAGTTACTAGTCCAGTTTGGAGAAATTCTATTAGGTTATTGTGCAAATTGCTATAGGCATAAAATTCTTATAAGGTTATAATTTTTAGAATAGATCTCATCATTAAAAAATGATTAAAATGCTAAAAAGTTAAGAAGTTAAAGGAAATGACATAGTTCGAAATCCGCATTTAAACCAAGAGGGGCTAAGGTGTTTAAATTAAAAATCCACTTTGTCTCTATTTTTCCTAGCTTCTTTATTTCATCCTCCCCTCTCCAGTTTAGAGTAACCCGCTGAATAGCTGAAAAATTTAAAAATTGAGGATCATTGTTGTGTACTTCTTTAAAATGATTTGAAACACTATGTTTTTCATACCCTTTCTTTATATTTCGTATATGTTCGTTTATTCTTACGTATAAAGGACGCTTTGTTCTGCCCACCTATAGAAGATTACAGGAACATTGTAGTAGATATATAACTCTCTTTGTAAAACATGTAGTCATTTCTCGTATTTTATATTTATTTTCTTTCTTTGAATCTAAAAATTCTGTAACATGTCTTTTCACACTCTTTGTATTTTTACAGGCTGAACATAACCCACAGCCGAAAAAAACTTTATTTTGAAAGAAAGGGGTAGACTTATTGTCTTTTATATGGTTGTGTACCAATTTTTGTTTCAGATTGGGCGCTCCCCTGTATATAAATCTAGGTTTCTCTGGTAAGATAGAGTGCAGCATTGGATCATTCCTTAGCATTGGCCAGTGTCTGCTGATTATTCGTTTTGTTCTGTTACTCTCCTGATTAAAATTGCTGATAAAAGGTAAAATATTGTGTTCTTTTGTGTTTTTTTGCTTATATTTCAATAGAGAGGATCTATCCATAGTTTCTATTTGTTTAATGGTGTTTAAAAGGGATTTTTCTTCGTAACCCTTCTCTATGAACTGGTTTTTAATTTTTATGGCTTGGGTTCCAAAAGTGCTTGTGTCTGTACAGTTTCTGCGGATCCTCATTAGCTGTGCTTTCGGGATGTTTTTAAGCCAGGGTGAAAAGTGACAGCTATTTAAAAAAATATAATTATTCACATCTACTGATTTAAAAAAAGTTTTTGTCTTGATTTGGTTTCCTTCTATAAAAATTGTGAGATCCAGAAAATTTACGCTTACTCTACTATACTCAGTGGTCAATTTTACTCCCCAGTCGTTGGTGTTTAAAAAAGTTAAAAATGACTTTAAAAGATCCTCTGAACCCTTCCAGATAAAAAAATATGTTGTCTATGTACCGCTTGTATGAGACCAGGTTCGCTCTCCAGTCTTCATTGTTGTTTATAAACTTCTCCTCCCAAAATGCCATGAAGAGATTTGCGTAGCTCGGAGCGAACCTGGTCCCCATAGCAGTACCGACTTTCTGTAAAAATAATTAGTTTTCAAACCAAAAATAGTTATTATTTAAAATAAGTTCTATTCCATCTGTTATAAAATTAATTTGTTCTTCAGGATAAAAATTATCACCTACCCAAAATCCACAAAAATGCCACTAATCCTCCAGGTAGACCGATAGTCTCAGGTATAGACTCTGTATCGAGTAGACTATCGGAATACCTGGACAAATGCTTACAACCAATTGTACAAAAAACTAAAAACTACCTCAAAGACACACTTAATATCATCCAAGTTTTACAAGAAATAGAGTGGGAACCAGACTACATCTTAGTCACTGCGGATGTTAGTTCACTCTACACAATCATCTCACACACTAGAGGAATAGAGGCCACACAATTTTTTCTGAAGAAAGATAATTTTTATCCTGAAGAACAAATTAATTTTATAACAGATGGAATAGAACTTATTTTAAATAATAACTATTTTTGGTTTGAAAACAAATTCTTTTTACAGAAAGTCGGTACTGCTATGGGGACCAGGTTCGCTCCGAGCTACATGGCATTTCAGGAGGAGAAGTTTATAAACAACAATGAAGACTGGAGAGCGAACCTGGTCTCATACAAGCGGTACATAGACGACATATTTTTTATCTGGAAGGGTTCAGAGGATCTTTTAAAGTCATTTTTAACTTTTTTAAACACCAACGACTGGGGAGTAAAATTGACCACTGAGTATAGTAGAGTAAGCGTAAATTTTCTGGATCTCACAATTTTTATAGAAGGAAACCAAATCAAGACAAAAACTTTTTTTAAATCAGTAGATGTGAATAATTATATATTTTTTAAATAGCTGTCACTTTTCACCCTGGCTTAAAAACATCCCGAAAGCACAGCTAATGAGGATCCGCAGAAACTGTACAGACACAAGCACTTTTGGAACCCAAGCCATAAAAATTAAAAACCAGTTCATAGAGAAGGGTTACGAAGAAAAATCCCTTTTAAACAACATTAAACAAATAGAAACTATGGATAGATCCTCTCTATTGAAATATAAGCAAAAAAACACAAAAGAACACAACATTTTACCTTTTATCAGCAATTTTAATCAGGAGAGTAACAGAATAAAACGAATAATCAGCAGACACTGGCCAATGCTAAGGAATGATCCAATGCTGCACTCTATCTTACCAGAGAAACCTAGATTTATATACAGGGGAGCGCCCAATCTGAAACAAAAATTGGTACACAACCATATAAAAGACAATAAGTCTACCCCTTTCTTTCAAAATAAAGTTTTTTTCGGCTGTGGGTTATGTTCAGCCTGTAAAAATACAAAGAGTGTGAAAAGACATGTTACAGAATTTTTAGATTCAAAGAAAGAAAATAAATATAAAATACGAGAAATGACTACATGTTTTTCAAAGAGAGTTATATATCTACTACAATGTTCCTGTAATCTTCTATATGTGGGCAGAACAAAGCGTCCTTTATACGTAAGAATAAACGAACATATATGAAATATAAAGAAAGGGTATGAAAAACATAGTGTTTCAAATCATTTTAAAGAAGTACACAACAATGATCCTCAATTTTTAAATTTTTCAGCTATTCAGCGGGTTACTCTAAACTGGAGAGGGGAGGATGAAATAAAGAAGCTAGGAAAAATAGAGACAAAGTGGATTTTTAATTTAAACACCTTAGCCCCTCTTGGTTTAAATGCGGATTTCGAACTATGTCATTTCCTTTAACTTCTTAACTTTTTATCATTTTAATCATTTTTTAATGATGAGATCTATTCTAAAAATTATAACCTCATAAGAAATTTATGCCTATAGCAATTTGCACATTAACCTAATAGAATTTCTCCAAACTGGACTAGTAACTCTAAGTTAAACACTTTTTGAATAGACTATATTTCTAAAAACTTCATTGCTAGTAACCATTTTCATTTCTATCTCTTACTAAATATAAATTAAGAATATTTTATGATTACAATATATATTGAGAAGACTCAGAAACTTTCAGACTGAGTTCTTAGAGTTATAACAATCTGCAATTCCACAATGCTCATAACACAGACAAGAGATTTAATATATGTACATAAGAGAGACCCCTGTAACATAAGCTGTTAATAATGTAAGGAATCCCAACCTATTTATTTTAAATATAAGAACATCTCACAGTCAAAACTTTAGGGATAGAAATATGACATCAGACTAAGAAATCTATATACCAAATCTAGACAAGTCTCTGTTTTTTATTATATTTTTATTACATTATTATCTATCACCTCAACATTTTTCACTTGTATTAATCTTATATTCTTTAAAGTTATAAATACTTTTAATAATGATGTTATACTTGTCTCCTTCTACCCCTGCCTTAACATATAAACTATATGTTCAAAATGTGTTCACGGACTAAAAACGAACTGTTCAACGATATCACTATGGACTCGATTTCCCATAACACCGCTGACGCACACCGGAAATGACGCCGGGACCCACACAGTATCAAGGGAAATGTAGTACGAAAGACAGGAAGTGACGCGACGGCATCGGCCCGCGACACTGAAAACACACCGGACTGGGGATTAAGAGACTTTTGGCGGCCAATTTAAAGGTATAAAAAGCGGAATTATTCAGAAGAAGATCAGGAGCCGACTGGGGAAGCCGTGTGACGGCGAAACGCGTTTTGGCAATAATTACATTTGTATTATCCATATGGTATTTTAAATTTTATTGTTTTCTAGTAAAATTGTATACATAATTTTAAAAATTCTATTTTATAATAAATATACATTTTTATACTCAACCAACCTTGCTGCATCCTGTTGAAGTGATTCCAGAAAGGGGTAGTGTCACCCCACAAATTGACACTAGGCCAATATACTTAGAGCCGGTTATCAAAGGCTCTAAAGAAGGTGAGCAATACTATATTTTATTTACATTGATATTTATAGTATTTGAAATACTACGCTCAGATTGGATTACCTGTGTCTTTTTTCTATCTAATGTGGAGGAAAATACACATACGTGTATCGTGAGAGGGGGGTCGTGTGGTCTACCCAAAAAAGACACAGACACCAGGAAGTTTAGAGCCTTATATCTGTAAAAGGCTCTAAAAATGTGAGTGGATTTGATTCTATCTCCAGAGTTCACTATATAATTTGATTCACTCTAATATACTGCACAATTATTTGTATATTTTCTCTTTTTTTTTTCATATATACAAGTGTGATAAAGAGGGTAAGTGCAATTAGAGCACTATTCACTTTTATATTTCCAACTACACCCAGCGCTACACTCAAGAAAACTTAGGTTTTCATTGTTGATTTTGGTGATTTATAGGCCCCCAGGACAAATTGAAAAGTTAGATAATCTACTAGTTGAAGAAATAGCTAAAATGACAATGAAGTGGGAAGTTATCATCATGGGTGACTTTAATCTTCCTGATGTGAATTGAAAACCAACAATAGCTACTTGTGCAAGGAGCACACATATTCTAAACTCCCTACTGGGATTGTCTCTAAAACAAGTCGTTGAGGAGCCAACCCGTTAAGAGGCTATACTAGATTTATTGTTAACAAATGGAGATTTGGTAGCAGATATTACTGCAAGTGAAAGTTTAGGATCCAGTGATCATCAGTCAGTGTGGTTTAATATAAGAACAGTGACTGAGTCACACCACACAAAAACAAAAGTTTTAGACTTTAGAAAAATGGACTTTTATAAAATTAGAATATGTGTAAAGGAGTCATTATCAGACTGGAGCAATTTAAATGGAGTCCAAGAGAAATGGGATTATTTAAAAGTTGCACTACGGAAGGCAACAGAAAATTGCATTAGGCTTGTCAGTAAAAGCAAAAAATTCAAGAAACCACTGTGGTACTCCGCAGATGTGGCCAAAATAGTAAAAAACTAAAAGTTAGCATTTAGTAATTATAAAAAAAACCAGAGTGAGGAAGACAGAATGACCTATAAGATTAGGCAGAAAGAGGCTAAGCAAGTTATAAGAGCTTCCAAATCACACACAGAAGAGAAAATAGCACAGTCAGTAAAAAAGGGGGACAAAACTTTTTTTAGATACATTAATAAGAAAAGAAAAGTAAAACAAGGATTAGTTAGATTCAAAAAAAAGAAGGAAGGTATGTAGATGAGGATAAAGGTCTAGCTGACTGCCTCAATGAATATTTTTGTTCGGTATTTACAGATGAAAATGAAGGAAAGGGACCTCAGTTAAGAAAAAGGATAAATGAGTCATTTATTACACATGAGTTTACAGAGGAAGAGGTTCTATTTCAACTGTCAAAAGTAAAGACAAATAAGTCAATGGGACCTGATGGAATTCACCCAAAGCTATTAAAATAGCTTAGTGGTGTACTAGCAAAACCATTAACAGATTTATTTAACCAATCATTGTTAACAGGAGTAGTCCCAGAAGATTGGAAGTTAGCGAATGTTGTTCCCATTCACAAGATAGGTAATAAGGAGGAGTCGGGCAACTATAGGCCAGTAAGCCTTACTTCAGTAGTGGGGAAAGTGATGGAAACCATGTTAAAGGATAGGATTGTTGAACATCTAAAAACACATGGATTTCAAGATCAGAGACAACATGGGTTTACTTCAGGGAGATCATGACAAACTAATCTTATTGATTTTTTTGATTGGGTAACTAAAATTATAGATCAGGGTGGTGCAGTAGACATTGCTTACCTAGATTTCAGTAAGGCTTTTGACACTGTTGCACATAGAAGGCTTATCAATAAACTGCAATCTTTGAGTTTGGATTAGAATATTGTTGAATGGGTAAGGCAGTGGCTGAGTGACAGGCAACAGCGTGTTGTAGTCAATGGAGTATATTCAAAGCTTGGGCTTGTCACCAGTGGGGTACCTCAGGGATCTGTACTTGGACCCATTCTCGTTAATATTTTTATTAGTGATATTGCAGAAGGTCTTGATGGTAAGGTGTGTCTTTTTGCGGATGATACTAAGATATGTAACAGGGTTGATGTTCCAGGAGGGATACGCCAAATGGCAAATGATTGAGGTAAACTAGAAAAATGGTCAGAGTTGTGGCAACTGACATTTAATGTGGATAAGTGCAAGATAATGCATCTTGGACGTAAAAACCCAAGGGCAGAGTACATAATATTTGATAGAGTCCTAACCTCAACATCTGAGGAAAGGGATTTAGAGGTGATTATGTCTGATGACTTAAAGGTAGGCAGACAATGTAATAGAGCAGCAGGAAATGCTAGCAGAATGCTTGGTTGTATAGGGAGAGGTATTAGCAGTAGAAAGAGGGAAGTGCTCATGCCATTGTACAGAACACTGTTGAGACCTGGAGTACTGGTGAGACTTGGAGTACTGTACACAGTACCGGAGACCATATCTTCAGAAGGATATTGATACCTTAGAGAGAGTTCAAAGAAGGGCTACTAAACTGGTTCATGTATTGCAGGATAAAACTAACCAGGAAAGGTTAAAGGATCTTAACATGTATAGCTTGGAGGAAAGACGAGACAGGGGGGATATGATAGAAACATTTAAATACATAAAGGGAATCAATACAGTAAAGGAGGAGACTATATTTAAAAGAAGAAAAACTACCACAACAAGAGGACATAGTCTTAAATTAGAGGGACAAAGGTTTAAAAATAATATCAGGAAGTATTACTTTATTGAGAGGGTAGTGGATGCATGGAATAGCCTTCCAGCTGAAATGGCAAAGCTTAACACAGTAAAGGAGTTTAAGCATGCGTGGGATAGGCATAAGGCTATCCTAACTATAAGATAAGGCCAGAGACTAATGAAAGTATTTAGAAAACTGGGCAGACTAGATGGGCCAAATGGTTCTTATCTGCCGTCACATTCTATGTCTCTATGTTTCTATGTTTGCAGCTTAACTATTTTGGCCTTAAATTTGAAATTCAATATTATTTTGCCTTGAATTCCCAGCAATTCTCACTTTAACGAGGAACCTTGTAAGTTATTCACTAACTAATTTATGTAGATTTCTATAGTGCAGAACATGACGCAAAGAAGAATCAGAATGTCTTTTCATACAATATCACATAAATAATTAAATTGTATTAAAAAAACATTATATTTCTGCCCTGCCAATGGTGCTTTACATATATAAGTAATTATATAGTCATCAATGAGCTTGTTAAACATCAAAACCAGGCAGAGTCAGATCAGGTTAATACTGGCACAGGTAGAAGTGACATTGATTGGTAGTCAGGTAGTTTAGAAAGCAGGCCAGAACTAGGCAAATGACTGGTAGGATGTAATGACCATTGGCTGAGGCTGGGGAGCATCTGTCTGCACTTTTGACAGTTTATAATGGCAGTGTTCTGATGTATCCTACAACATCTAGGAATCTACAGTTTGGACACTCCTGCAGTAGACAGACCACCCCCTATACCTTCCCTACTCCTTTAAAGCTCTGATAGAGCTATAGTCTTCATATGTCTCTTCAGACACTGGCCATACTCTTAGGTCAGTGAAGCATTCCCAGTTCGCCACAATGTAGTTCAACCCAGCCCCAGAGGGCTCACAGCATCAGGTATTTCTCCCTCCAGGCTCACCTTATAGCCCAGAGGTCAGAGACCATCTCTCTGATTGGCAGGCAACCCAGGAGAGCCAACAGTGGGTCAGCACCCTCCCAGGGCTTAGGCGCGACTTGAAACAGTTTACCGAATGAGATTAACAGACACCTTCACATTCTATCTTCTGGCAGGGCAAGGGAGAACATCCAGCAATCATGGGGAAGGCTCCATCCTTATCAGCTTGCCTACATGCAGCACAAATTTCAATTAATTTTCTGGAATAACCCTCACTGGCAAGAGGGGAAGCGGGGCCTGGATAATCTTCTCTGATTTCATATATTGCATGCTCGGGTCCATCGACCTGTGAGATATAGCAACAAGAAGTTAGCTCCATTGCCTAGGTAACATCGAGCCGGGTCTGAGGCCACAATTAGGCCAGAGTTGTTGACAGCTCTTTTCATTTGGTGTGTTTGGCTCCAAACCGTTAGTCACAAAATGCTGGAGTATTCCCCTTGTCAATTCTGGCATGTAGGCTGGGGTGAGAGTGATCTTTAGGAACTGATTCAGCTTTATTCAGGGGTCTGGGACTGGAGCAGTGAAAGATTGCTGCCGTACAGTTCAGCGGTCCGGCCTCATACCCCTCCATAACGAATATTGAAAGCATGTTAACTACCATCCAACCACACACAGTAGTATGTAGCAATAACATTAAACTCCTCCTAATTGGTAGCCACAGAATCAGGACTAGACAGCAGAGGTCGGTTTAATTCAATGCTAAAATAGATCCATAATTTCTAGGTAAGAGGTCAGTCAACAAATCCTTATTCAGTGCACACAGTCTTCCGCTGGTAGCTAAGTGATAATGGTGGTCTCCGGGGCACAGGCGGCTATTACAGCATTCACTGAATGGGAGCTTATTTTACAACATATAAAAATAAAAATATTACTATTAGTGTCAAACAAAATAATTCATTCTAAGACTGTGATGTATCATGAATGTACAAGTTACTGTGATGCCTATCAATTCCTAGAGAAAACATCAGTTATGTGACCTATGATGATTTTAAGTGTATTTAGTCTTTATAAAATTTATAGTAAAAAATTATTTACATGTAAACATAAAAGACATTCCAAAATATGAATATATATATATTTGTCAATATATGACAAAAACAATTAAATAATATACATAAAAACAGTGACAGGGTTGGTTGGGTAATTATAACCATAGAGACAATAATCATTTAAAAGATGAGTATAGGTCAGGAAGAGATGGCACATTCTGGAAGCGAGAAGGTGTCCAGGACTTTCCTACCTCCACTAATGCCAATAGTTATCTTACCTTGTTGCCCATCTATCCCACGAACTCACAACATGTTCATAGGTACCCAACTGGGATGCAACTCCTTTTTCCATTTGATATAGAAAATTAACTTGGGTAACTATTTCTTCCCATGGGGAGAATTTTCCTGTCTCCAACTTCTTGAAATAGTTATTTTTACATCTTAGAGGATTTTTACTATTAAGTTTCTATCACATGTGGGTATCATTTGAAGATAAACTAAATACCACATATGCCTCAATTTCATTTTTAATTCCTTACCCCCTCCCCCCCCATGCAATAAATTAGATATTTTGGCGATTGGTTTACAGTTTTTTTACGTCTTTTTTTTTTTTTTTTTTAATAAGTCTATTAAGTCTTTACATCTAGAATGTTTTTCCCCAGTTACCAAATAATGCAAATATTCTTTAATTTGGAAGTAAAAAAGTTTCCTGACGTTGGAAAAAATATTTCACAGGTGTGGCTTCCATAAGAACTCCAAAAGTTACCTGGTCATGCAATATCTGTGTCCACCCAAAGTCCTGACGGAAACACATTATATGCTCTTCTATTAGAGCTATTCTGAGAGGAAGTAGAGAAAAGGCCAACTTATCCAGAAAAAAATAAAGTTACTGAAAAGTGATGTAATAAGTGGTACAGTTTACATCCATAAAATACCTTACATTTAAAAAAAAAATCAAATTTTCATTTATTTAAAAAATTTATTGAGATGTGTTTAAATTGTTTATACTATATAATCCTATAATAAACACATTCTTTATAAAAAAGAAAAAAAAATTCCTATATGCATTTTGGTTATATGAAAAATAAAAAAGGTAGTGTTACGTGTACTACATATACCATATGTCAACACCTGTGAGCTACTTTAAGCCCTATCTAACATTATAAAATAAACCATAAATTAGTTTGGTGTCCTTGTGATCCCTAATCTATTTAGGTAATATATTATAATATTAATAGTGCCAAAAAAGCAGTGCTATATGTGCTACATAGTCCAACATTTGTGACCAACTTTAAACCCTATCTAACAATTCTTATCTAGAGTAAATCTTTTATTCACAACCATGAACCATGTAATATTAATGTCATTAAGACAAAATACAAATAAGCCCAATAATATTATACATTAGGTCTTAAACAATATCCAATATGTCCCCCTTTTTTTTTTTGTCAATCTTTCTTTTATTAAAGGCATATACAATGGGGTACAGAAGAAAAACAAGGGGAAAGTACAGGAGATTTACAGCATAGGGTTGATACATCGTTTAGCAATCTTAAGGTACATTTCCAGAGTAGCGATGCGTCATTTTAAAAAAAAAAATATGGTTGTTAAACTATATGTTGAAGATACAAGCTATGGATCATAAGGTCCTGTTAATTAAAGGCACATCAAGCGGAGAATCTCATTGTTAAACAAGCAGAGGTACCTACTGTGTATGTTAATAGATTTAAACAATATGCTATACCAAAGGGATCTGTATATTAACATGCTAGGCTCGAACAATATTCTACATATGTAGAAAAAGGGCATACAGTCATGTGTAGCAACCTCAAGCCAGAGCTGTCTATGCACAGAGTAGGTTAAACATCAGGGTTCAAGATATACTGAAACAGTTTCCTAGCCTGATGTGTATCTTGGCTCATTAGCTTGAAAATACAAGCTATGGATCACATGATCCGGTTGGTAACATGCTAGCTAAGTAACGCAGCCTAAAAACAAAAATAAAAAAATATTTCATAGTTGTAAGCTTATACAGTTAAACGTTTAAAAAAAAATGTTTTGCATGTCTGAGGTGGTAAGGCATGTTAGAACATCAGGCGTGTGTCAGTAAACATACATGCCCGCTCAAGTACAGTAAGGCAAGTTGTCATGTTATAAGGTATATCAATGAACAGGCATTGCATAGTTACTTAAGTTGCATTTCAGGCTATTTGCCACCATGGGATAAAGTGTGCTGTGGATTTCCGCAGGTATGAGAGTCTCTGGCAGGTGCTGGATTGAGTCATACAGCGTTAGTTCTTTGGTAGTGTCCATTTATGTGGGTCTTACAGTGTTCAGCAGCGGCGGCTCGATTCTCCTCAGGTGCCGGTCCGGGTGGAAGGCACATCCCCAGACCCCTTCTTGAGTCATGGCCAGTGTCTTCAGCCGATCCCCTCTCGTGGCAATGTAGTGGCTGGTACCTGGATGGTCTTTGGAGTGCGGGTACGCTGCGAGGCCAGTGAGGCTTCCTTTTGGCCCTCTGCCATGTGTGGGGTCTGCATCCTGATGCCACAAACTCGGGTACTCATGGAGGCCGAGCTTTTCCCTGCTGGGGTGCCGTGACGGGCCCCGGTGGTCTGCCACCGCCCGTGGCGGTTGGGCCTTCGGCGGTGTGGCCGATGCTGCGGAGTTGATCTCCTGATGACCCTCGGCCCGGGTGGGCAGGCGGTGCGTTGTGCTGGTGCAGGAGGGCGTGTAGTGCCCGGGACGGGCCTGTTCCATCTCCGCTTCCCCGACCCCTGTGTCATGCCTCTATATGTCAAGGAGGGTGTTGTGAGGAGTCATTCCAGCTTATCCCAAAATTGCTGGAATATAAGGTCCAGGCTTGTGGGTTGCATTTGCGAGGGTTTAGGTCCTGCGGACCGTGATGTTCCCGCCATGCGGCTGGGCCCGGAGCATCCAGAGTCCAGTCTTGAGTGGGAAGCTGCAATCCCTGCTTTTACGTTTGTCCAGTTGGTGGGGACCGGGATAACCCCCACCGGTCCATAGGGGGGGAACGGAGGCACAAACTTTGTCTCGTAGCTTGCCCCCCAATATGTCCCTTTTTTAATGTGGGTTCATCTAGGTGTTTTTCAGTTAACCACTTTGAGATCTTTTCCAACAACTCAAATACATGCATCGAGCCATCTTAAAAAAATATTATTTTACAGGTCATCATTTATATTTTATATTTGCTTTCCTGAGGATAGCTTCAGCAGAATAAAAAGAGCATCTAAAGAGTCTGGTATTCATTGAACAATCTGGGATACACTTCAGGTATTTGTATTTCTATGGGATGTTTAAAACATCACTGAAGAGCTGAAATAACTTTTCTCTGGTTTTAAAAGCATGGACTCATATTATGACATCTCTTGGGATGTCCTCAGCCAGCCCCTTAGATTTCGGAAGTATGTGGATCCTTTCCAAGAAGATTTCATTTTTATTTTCTGATATTTCTAAAGCAATAATCAGATTACCGGTAGCAAAATATCCCTCAACTGGGCCTACAGAACATCTTTCTCTAATTCTTACGTTTATCCTTCTGTCCTGGTCCTCTTTTCTGTTATGTTAATTGTTATACCTTTTATCCTTGTTTTTAGGGAGTGAATTTTTATTTCTGCTTGTGCTAAATTGAATTGTAATTCAATTGTAATGACATGATCTTATAGTTAGATCTTTATTCTTGCCTATTACACAAGACCCCATACATTTCAACATTAACTTATTCAATCTCCAGGTTTCCTGAGCTATCCATCTGTGTATTGGTATTGTCTGGCTCACTTTTTAAATTTGAAGAGGTCATAGATTCCTTGGGAAAATCACTGTAAACTGGTTTGTTAATTGTAGGTGAGAAAAAGGATGCAACTTTCTTCTCTCGTTTAGGGTCAGCTTCCTTGCCTTCTTATTTTCTCCCTTCTTATTACCATCTAGATTTATGTTCCAGATAGCAGAATGCAAAGGGAGATACTACAGATCCACTCTTCAGCACAAATAATAAAATTGTCTAAATGCCAGAGGTGCTATTGTTGAAATAGCAGCATTACGAGCAATATTACTCCCATTATTTTCCTCCAATAGAATCAGATGGCTTTAAATGTATATTTTTATTATACCATGTACGTATGTATTATTGTTTGATTTATCTGTTTAAGATGGTTTATATATGTAGCGAGTAAGACAGGAGATTTATCCTTTTAAACAGCCCCAAAAATTCAAAATATAGTGCAGATTTCTTTACCTTCTCAATGATATACCCAGAGCTTGGATTTCATAGAGAAAAAAGAGAGAAAATTTAAAATTTAAAATTAAGGCCATACACAGAGAAAATAGATTGTAATCAGATTTCATCCTTCTCGCTATATGCCATGGTTAAGGGATTATTCTCAATATACAGTTCTCACATTGTCTCAGCTAATAACAGTACTAAAGATCTGACTCACAGTCTGTGGAGACTTCACTCCCAAGCATTTCCACCATTTAAGGAAAAAATATGCAAACTCCAGTACATTAATCTATCTCAAAAGTTCTTAAGCAGGATCTGCCTATTGCCCTCCTGCACATCATGTGGAGAGAGTGAAATTTACAAAGGCGTATTGTAATTGTGGTGGCAGGACTGAGAAAGTTAATTATTATTTTTTTAAATGAAATCCTCTTTCTTATGGTCTTTCTTACATACATCTGAATACCTGAGCTTTATTGAGGAGCCATGGATTGCACTACATGAGGACGCCCAAGGGACTAGGATCCTCAAGGATGCCAACTACCCAATGTCATACCTCTCCAGCCTATGAGTTGTGGAGGTTGTTCTCCTTTCACTCTACGGGACTAAACATCCTGCTGACAAACGGTCAGACTTGGTCTTGTATAATTTCCCGTTAGATGGTGTATACGTGGGCGCTCAATGGGGTAGACCTCCACACAACGCCGAATACTGGGTCTCTCGGCACACCGTAGGACTCTTATTTAGTTCTATACTCTTTTCTCAGCGTTAAAAAATGCAAAAAACGAAGCCTCCTGTCATGTGGTAAAATTGAAGATTATGCTAGCTTTAGTGTACTAATAATCTTAATTTTAATAATGACAGGAGGCGAGTATTCCCCCCCCCTCCCCCCTGCATTGCTTGCCACCCTTTCTATTCGTTTGCTTTGCAGATATCAGGGGCTACTGTAGGTTTGCCTCTCACACTGGTGCTTATATTATATGTTCGTACTTCCATTAATATGGCATCCTCATTAGAGTTCTCATTACAATTACTCAGTTATCAGATTATAGTTACTATATTCTCCAATGGGATGTTAGGTGGTACGTTAATTGGAGTTACATGTTCGTGACTATGTCTAAACCTGTCACACATTCTCTTTTCGGTATAATTCATCTATGAAGATAATTGGCAGTTCACGTGAAACTATTGGAGATTTTATCCTTCGGATTTGTCTCAACCCTGAACTCTTTTTCGTTGTTCGTATAGAATTCTTTGGAAGTTTGCTCCTTCGCACATGGGAACTTGGAGTTATTATTAGTTTTATTGTTTGCTATATATTTACTTCTGCTTGTTGTCGCTTTCTGAAAGAGGAAATGATGAGGTCACATTGCCTTATGTACATCCTGCTCTCCTGGAGATTGGTTCTTTTTTCTGTGTGTTTCTTTACTGCTGTATGGAGTTAGTAAAGAGAGATATGCAAAATACTCGCCTCCTGTCATTATTAAAATTAAGATTATTAGTACACTAAAACGAGCATAATCTTCAATTGTTAGTGTAGGATCATGTTTCATCGATACATCAGAAATAAAAGAGATACATAGCAAAATAGAGACCAGTCATACCACTGATAGAGTATACCATTACTGTTCTTCAGTGACAGACAACATTTAGAGATAACATGGTAGGAATGTATTTGTATATGGTGAGTGCTGGAATCAATGGAAAGCAATAACATTCTTAAGAAGAAGTAAAATTAACATTATCTATGAACACAAACAAATACCAATCATGATGGGAAAATAATTTTCTTATGGCCGCAATGCTACCTAAAATAAAGAATGCTACCTAAAATGTTTTGCCTTGACGTGTCAGGTGATGCCAATAAAAAATCTCTAGTTATTTAGATATGCATAGGGATTTGGGATAGTGAATAAGTAACCTTTTATTTGTTTTTTAATACTTGGTGAGTAGCCTTGAGTTATTGGGTTTCTGTGGTAGCTCCTGGAGACCCTGATGGCATAGAGAAGTGAAGGACTTAGTAGCAGGTTCAGTACTGGATCTAAAATAAAAAAACAGGCACCCTGTTATGAGGGACATGGGATCCCCCCATTAAGCTAAGTTCCCCAATCCGATAACCAAAGGAATTGAGGGAAGCAAGCAGTGCACAGTTTAACTACTCATCACTTTCATAATTAACCTTCACAAGCCAGCAACAGTTAAGTGGCCTAGGACGTGTCCTTCAGCTCAATTGTTAGTTGATTTATTGTTCAGCCAGTGGGTGAGGGTATTAAAAAAATGTAAAAATGAAATGCAATAAGAAAAATTGAATCAAGAGAATAATAAAATGTGGTTCAGCTGATTATTTTTTTTTTTTTGACAAATTGTTTAGGATGCTGTGCTATATTAGTAATTGATTGATTCTGTGCTTTTTTAAAAACAAGAAAAAGTTATTAATGTTATTCAAATAGAAACTAAAATGAACGTACTCGGGAGAATGGGAAGGTAGTTGACAACCCACTCACTTGTTTCACCCACAGGTGAAAGGTAGATATTTAAATAGAAAAATAAAAAATAGATTAGGAAATTAGATTAGAAAATGTGAAAAAGCAGTGCCTTAGATAATTAATTCTATTTCTTACTATCCTTTCTCCATAAAGTAGCATGGGTAGAATATAATGCTCATTGTTTTACACCACCTGACCTAAGTGACGGTTCAAATTTCCTACAAAACTTCAAGATAAACTTTAACTTGAATTACAGGGTTATTCACTAATGTGAGAAATCAAGATGAATTTAAAGTGAATTTAAATTGTAAGGTTGTTGTGGCCGTGACTTAAAGATTAATATTAATATTTTAATTAATATATAATAATTAAGCAATAAGTATCCCATTCTTGGCAGGTCCTACTCTAGGACTACTCTAGCCTATTTAGCCTTGACTTGCAGAGAGTCCCAGTAAGGAAGTATTTCCCAAGTAAGGGGATTAATCTCAGTGGGTGCGCTGGGTTTTGTAGTTTATATATATACATATATATACAAAATTGATTGATGGTTAGGGGACAGCCAATGAATGTTTATTTTATTCACAGATTAGGTGAAGTGAACAATAGAAAGGAAAAAGTAATAACAATCAAACTATATTTACACGCAGGATTCTTCTATCTAGATATTTTGATTTGAGCTACTGTGTGAGACAAGCCAGCTGTGATACAGTGTTTTAACCCTTGCTGTGTCTGTGTTGGAGTGGGAGATGGCTTGTGTCATTGATTCAAGTGTAACACTGGGTTTAGCTTTATGCTGTATCTAGCATGCAGCTACTATCAGGATCATTAGAAAAAAAAAACATGGAGTGGGATATAGTAGTTTGGCAGGTATATTGTAATTCATCCTATTGTGTGTTAAATATTTTGGGTTTTTTTTTGTTAACTGTTTGGAGCAAAGGAAATCATATTTTGGAGAGTGTGGTGTTGGGAAAAAAATATTTTACTGAGTCTGAGTCATTGATTTTCAATTTGAGACTAGGTTTAGTCTCTCTATTTACTGTACCTAGCAAGCAGATATTGACAGATGCACTTGAAACAACCTATGGTGAGAGATAAAAGATGGGCAGGCATTTTTCATTGATCTTAGTGCAAGACTAGCTTAACAATATACAGTGGTTAAACATATATATTTTTTGTTAACTGTTTGGAGAAAGAAAATGTGTACTTTTTTCTGACTGTGTTCAATCTAGTGTGTGTGCTGTGTAAGTATACAAGCATTGTGTGGTATTTTTAACATCAAACATAACATTACAACAGTAAACCCACCAATCACTAAACCATTTTGCAACACAAACAGCTATTTTTGCTGAATAAAAGGGGTGTTACATGGTGGTTTTAACACTATAGGGTCAGGAATGCACGTTTGTGTTATTATAAGCCCAGTGGAAGAGTAAAGCGGAGTAAAAAAACGCTTTACTCTTCCACTGGGCTTATAATTGGGAATTACCCGATACTAGTCTGCAACTGAGTACCTTTCTCTCTAGATTTGACAACACTCTGATACTATGATACAACTAGGAGTTTATTTACATTACCTCCTATATTCTATCTAGAGAGGAGCTGCTCTAGCCTTTGCACAAGTAAAGCCTGCCTACCTACCTGAACTCCAACTTGGGGGATATATTAGAGGCATTTCCATATCTATTTTTATCTCCACCTATACCGATATACCTTCTGAGTAGGGGTCACCTACTGGCTGTTTTTCCCAGTCAATTTTATATGTGATATCTCTACCTACTAGGAGTGCAGTTCACACCACTGGTCTGCCCCCCTGATTCTCTACATAGGTGATTTCTGCATGCTTCTGGGCGGTGCTAACCGGGAAGAGCCCTATTCACCTATATGGGCATTTTTTCTGTTCGTACATACGCTAGCCCCCGATAACTCCAAGTTTGCTATAGCTAGTCTATAGGCAAGTGCATGGTCCCTATATGATATACTTCACACATTGTATATTATATTTGAGGGATACGCCCATGGGACCATAGCTAAGACCGAGACCAAGTGTGTGTGTGTGTGACACGTTTTTTTGCACAGTTTGCTTGCACTTTCTTGGGTTACCATTACTGGTTTTTAGTACTTTAATTTCCTAATAAAGATTTTTTATTTATTTTTCCTTTTTCATTATTTCAGCCATGGGACTTGAGTTATTTACCCTCCCATATGGGCACACCCTCTGCTAGTGGTTTTTGGAAGCCGGACCCTTGCCCTCCCTTCCAACTACCCTAGCATTCGGGATTTTTTCTCTCTAGCATATATTGTTCTGGGTTATGCCCATGTCTGTTGCCCATTGAGTCCTCCTGATTTCAGGGTTAGTTTGTTCTTACTCTGAAGTCTTTCTCTTCCTTATATTTACTTACTCTGTATAAAAGATCTTCAGGGGCTAGATCTCTGCTCCTGGCAGGGCCATCTTTTTCCCAATGGTACAGTGCTGTGGAATATGTTGTTGAATTTTAAATATCAGTAATAATAATAGTAACAGATTATTATTCATGCTTAAGCCTTGACCACAACAGGGGCTATCTACTAAACAGATGATAAAATATTGATCTTTCAGCTGTTTAGCAAATAATGTGCTAGTTTCTTATCCTTACATGGGATTGCTATCTGCTAAACAGCACCCTAATTAGTTAGTCTTAAATATGGCAGTCCTAGCATATACATTTTATATACATACATCACATGCATTCTATATACATTCAATATCTGTGCATTGCATACATTCTATATACATGCAGTATATACACTTTATGCACACGGAGTATATACATTCTGTATACATGCAGCAAATATATTCTATATGTGGGATTGCCATATTTACAGATACAAAAAAGGGACCTACCTACTAAGGATCCCTCCCTAATTTGGTACACTTAAATATGATAATCACATATATGTATATGGAATCTATGTGCTACATGTTTATAGAATGTATGTGCTACATGTTTATAGAATGTATGTGCTGCATGTATACAGAATGTGTGAGCTGCATGTATATAGAATGAATATGCTGCAAGTATATAGAACGTATGTGCTTCATGTATGTAATAAAAATGTATATGTTGCGTGCCTGTAGAATATATATGCTGCTTGTATAGTGAATGTACAGTATGTGCTGCATATACATTGAATGTGTATAGAATGTCTATGTTGCATGTGCATAGAATGCATGTGATCTACTGTATATATGTATTTAGGAAAATACTGATATTTTTATAGTATATTCTGAGTACTTTATCTACGAGATGTGCCTTTGGTAATAATCATCAGTAATGTATGGAGAGCAGAAGATGTGTAAAGAATTTAAGGCAGAGTTTAGCAATAGATACTCATATGCTACACTAGGTATGCTAGTTCAGAGGGAAGGAGATATTCCTTGTCTGATAAAGAACTTGGAAAATGAGTGGTGTACTTTATAGAGCACAACAATTAGACTTGTGCACAGTGAATAAAATAGTTTCAGCCAAACCAATTCTGTTGACAATAAATATTATTTGCCATATGGTGTTTCTGCTCTGCCAAATTCTGTTAACAAAGGAAGATTCTGAAAAATTAATCAGATGAGCCAAAAGGCGTGAATGCCAGAAAATCAGTCAGCAGATACTATACATTTTAAAGCACGAGAATAGCTGTAAGCAGTGAGATACGCAAAGTAGCACGCTAGCTGACTGATACTCAGTAATTAGGCAATGAGAAATTGAATAATTATGTTAAATAGGGAAAACTATTGAATTATGACTCGATTAATCCCTCCACGTGTGAAATAGTTACTGAACTCTTACAGAAAAATGACAAAAACATAAAAATTTCACAAATCCATCTCCCTTCCACAGATTTAGTAGTACATAATTCAACAGGCACAGCATGCTTTCTTTCTGTTGTGTATATACACTGCGCAATAATTTTTCCCCTTTCTTCCTTCTGCTTGCTATATTTTATGGTGGCAACAAGTACATGCTAAGCATATTTTACCTATTTGGTTATCAAGTTACACACCAACTTTTTGTATATTGAGCAGTAGGCTCTCTATTGCATGCAGCATTACTTTAATATTTCTTGCCTTTTACAATTTACCACTTACGAATAGGTTAGTGAAGAAAGATTATATGTCAACATATTATGAATTTAATATAATATACATTGCTCATGGCTCATTTTTTGTTGTTGTCACATCATTGTTTTGATACTGTCCACATTTGCTTCATAGCATTCTTTACATCTTTATTCCGTAGACTATAAATCAGCGGGTTTAACATGGGAGTCACAGATGAGTACAATACAGAGAATATGTGATCCATTGCATCAGAGTACTCTGAAGGTGACCTCATGTACATGCATAAAATGGTCGCATAGTAAAGCATGATCACAGAAAGGTGAGACGAACAAGTAGAGAAGGCCTTTTTTCTACCTTCCACAGATCGTATTTTTAGAATAACTGAAATAATCTTTATATAAGATAGTAAACTGAGCAAGAATGGAAAAAATCCATATAAAATAGCTTCTATGAAGATTAGCATTTGAAAACCTATGCCACTACATGAAATTGTAGAAAGGGCTTTGACGTCACAGAAGAACTGGTGGATTTTATTTGAACGACAAAACTGTAGCTTTGATGCAAGTAAAATAATAAAAGCTGCATTCCCAAACCCAGATATCCAGGTTACTCCCAACAAAATACCACATTTGTTCCTATCCATAACAGTGTTGTAATGTAAAGGGTCACAAATTGCTATGTAACGATCGTATGCCATGGAAGACAACAACATAATTTCTGTGCCACCCATGAATATGAAAAAGAACATCTGGGCAAAACAGCACATGACTGATATAGAATTCATTCCAGTAAGTAAAATATGCATTAGTTTAGGGAGTGTGACTGACGGGTAACAGATATCTACAAGAGAAAGATTGCAGAGGAAAAGGTACATGGGTGTATGGAGGTGAGAATCCTTTAAAATTGCTAGAATGATAAGTAAATTCCAGAAAACTCCAATATTATAGAGGAATAAAAATACAACAAAAATCACAGGTTTCTTTTGAGAAATAGTAGAAAAAGCTAAAATGTAAAATTCTTTAAAGGATGTTGTGTTTTCCATCAATCTGTTAACTTAACCCCTTAAGGACCAAACTTCTGGAATAAAAGGGAAAGATGACATGTCACACATGTCATGTGTCCTTAAGGGGTTAAACTGCAAAACAATTCATTAAACATTGTAAGAATGAAACAGATAATAATAATACTATATTATATTATATATCATGTTTAGTTAACCTATTTGCTGCTATCAAAACTTTTTCACATGACTTATCATTGGTTATTGTTACATATAAAATGTAAGTTGCAAAATGTTTTAAATGCCACTTAAAAAGTTCACAACGATTGGAATATTTTAAACTTTTAGAATTCAAAGAAAGTCAATTAATTCTTTCCAGATATTACATGTAAACAATACAAAAACATTTAGACGTACCATAGTAAATACAAAATGACACAAACACATTTTTAATTGGCTAATATTTGACATTTTAAGATTTTTTTTTTTTTTGTAAATATACCTTGCTATTTAATAATTCCAATAAATAGCATGAAGAGGTTTATTCAGTATACACGTTATGGTGACTTAAAGACTTATTGTGCATTGTGACGAAACCAACCTCGCCACTGAGAACTGGAGAAGCCTGGTTGCCCGCCTGCTGCCTTTGGACTATGGCCCTGGGAGATTGGGCCCTTTACAAACAGTATTCGGCCCTAACAGAGTGCATGTCACTCATTCTGGCCCTTTAAATACAGTGGGGCCATTCGGTACTTGCCCTGTGTGAGCAGTGATACCCCCCAGATAGCTATGCCATGGAGCCTATTCATATAATGAAAGACTATGGGAAAGACTTTGGCTCCATGGCAATTAAACTGTATTTGTGTGGTCTGCGTGCCATTCACCTAATAATGTGCACGCAGACCTGAGCTATCTGGGGATATGTTAAATGTCTGTGTTTAATGTATAAAAAGTGACTTTATGTATTTTAAAGAGTTTTATGTTGTTTTGCAACCATGTGGTTAATGGAGTCTGCCTCTAGTCCTGGATAATTAGATTTCCTCTCCAATTATCTCCAGGGCAGAAGGGAGGAAGCCAGGATGCATTGTGGGGATGTTTTACTTTTACTGTTTGAGCCAGAAGGAACAAAAGATACTTTTAGTAACTTTTTAACCCCTGGTCGGATTCATGCCATTTTTTAATATGTTGTTCCCCTGAATGGATTGATTGTGGATATGTATTTTTATGTGAATGTGATGTATGGTTGTAAAGTTATGAAAGTTGTGTAAAAGTATATTTTGAACTGTACACATAATGGGATTAAGTGTCACACTAAGGGGAGGGGATGTGTGGGAGGTAACATCTATGTTATTGGTTATTTTATGCCTCCCCCTGGGTGTGGCCTGTATGTGTACTCATGTAATAAAAACCAGGCTGGGTGCCCAGCACCTCAGACCACTGCTTGACCTTCAACACGGAGCCTTGTCTCGTTCTTGGGGGGATTCACTGTATGCTGTTGGAGATTTGACTGCTAGGAGTGTAAGCTGATGTCTGCTTTTCCTATTCATCTGCTAGCAGCTATTTGTGAGGTTCCAGCTGGAGTGCTACCTTATTCACCTATATCCAGTTCGTGAGTTCTGATGTTCTGCAGTAGCTGTGCCTTTCTGAGGAAAGGGGATTATCGCCTAAACTGGGTTTTATCCTCTTGTATGCTGAAACGGTCCGTTACAATTGGTGGCAAGCGGCGGGATCGTTCCTACAGCCAGAAGGACAGCTACAGAACACCATTTCTTTGGATTTACAATTTGAGGGCAACGCATGTCTGAGTACAGCGACCCTGACAGCACCAGGATGGAACCAGCAGTGGAGTACAATAAGGGTGACATGGATGACCGGGATGCAATAAGGAAAGGCATCTGGTACCAGGCCCTGGATAATGTACAATACCAGCGGGGTGAGAGTCTCCCCAGTGAAGAGCAGCGGTTGCAGAAGCAAGTGGCCCTGCGGATGCCCTTCCTGGGAGAGCAGCCCCTGGAGGAATGGGTGAAGGAACTAGAGCACCGGGTATGGCAGGAGCTATGGCTGGAGGATGCCTACCAGGCGCTCTGGTGGTATATGGCACAGTATATACCCTGGACAGCCGAACATGACAAGCCAGAGGGAGAGGAGTTTGATGGTCCTGGCTTGTTATGGGAGTCCTTTGCAGAGCCTGGCTTCGGGAGCCCTGCGCAAACCAGACTGCAGGACATTTTCTATGAGAGGGAGGCTAGGCATGAGTGGGATGACCCCCATGAGGTAGAGCAAGACCTGGCTCACCTAGCAGCCCTGGAGTGGGAACTGGAGCAAAACTACCAAGATCTCTTCCGCTTCATTGGGAAGGCTCAGCAGGACAGTAAGGTGACAGACCCAGATCCAGACCCCTTCCGCTGGGAAGATATTGTAGAGATTTACTGGGAAGAACCCCAGGTGGCCTGTAGAGATGGGACCAAGGTCTCTCCACCGGCCCTGCAGGGAATTGGGAGCCCAGTCTCCATTCCCCAGCGGCAGGCTGAGTTACAGGGGGCAGAGGTAGTTGGTCCCACCCCCCAGCAGCAGAGTGATATGCCGGGAAGGCAGTGTGAAGTGCAGGGAGAGGAGAGCAGCGTCCTCCCTCCCCAGCGGCAGGCTGAGTTACAGGGGGCAGAGGTAGTTGGTCCTACCCCCCAGCAGCAGAGTGATATGCCGGGAAGGCAGTGTGAAGTGCAGGGAGAGGAGAGCAGCGTCCTCCCTCCCCAGCGGCAGGCTGAGTTACAGGGGGCAGAGGTAGTTGGTCCTACCCCCCAGCAGCAGAGTGATATGCCGGGAAGGCAGTGTGAAATGCAGGGAGAGGAGAGCAGCGTCCTCCCTCCCCAGCGGCAGGCTGGGTTACAGGGGGCAGAGGTAGTTGGTCCTACCCCCCAACAGCAGCATGATTTTTTGGGAATTGGGAGCCCAGTCTCCATTCCCCAGCGGCAGTGTGAAGTAGAGGGAGAGGAGAGCAGCGTCCTCCCTCCCCAGCGGCAGGCTGAGTTACAGGGGGCAGAGGTAGTTGGTCCTACCCCCCAGCAGCAGCGTGACTTTTTGGGAATTGGGAGCCCAGTCTCCTTTCCCCAACAGCAGGACACTGTATTAGGAGAAGAGACAGTCGGTCTCCCTCCGCAGATGATGGAAGTATGCATGGGAGAGGAGCTTATTACCACCTCTCCCCAGCGGCGGATTATTAATGGGCAGAGTGTTCTATCGGGAGAGGAGCTTGTTACCCCCTCTCCCCAGCGGCAGTTTAATGTACCATGGGGAGACTGTAAGCCCCCCACCGGTGCAGATGGGACCGTGGTCTCTGCACTTACCACACAGGGGGTAGGGATGGTCGGTCCTACCCCCCCACGACAGAACTATGTATCCAAGGGGGAGACAACCGGTCTCCCCATTCAGCAGCAGAGCTATGCAACGAAGGGGGAGACAATCCGTCTCCAGCAACCAGGCTCCAACCAGACTACTCCGGTGGTAGTGCTGGCATCAGGACAGAGTACCGCTGGTCTCTGCCCACTCAGCAACCCACCAAGGCAGCCTACCAGTCCCCTGCACAGCCGGGGTGAGGCACCTGGACATGGACAACTTTCTCCTCTACCCAGGTGTAGTAACCATTTATTGTGGGTGGGCTGTACTGATGTTTCTGCTTTGTGGGTGGGTTGCTGGACTAACAAGGGCACTGACCGGCAGGAGGTCAGGTACCCTGTTAGTCTTTTTGGAAAGGGGGAGAGATGTGACGAAACCAACCTCGCCACTGAGAACTGGAGAAGCCTGGTTGCCCGCCTGCTGCCTTTGGACTATGGCCCTGGGAGATTGGGCCCTTTACAAACAGTATTCGGCCCTAACAGAGTGCATGTCACTCATTCTGGCCCTTTAAATACAGTGGGGCCATTCGGTACTTGCCCTGTGTGAGCAGTGATACCCCCCAGATAGCTATGCCATGGAGCCTATTCATATAATGAAAGACTATGGGAAAGACTTTGGCTCCATGGCAATTAAACTGTATTTGTGTGGTCTGCGTGCCATTCACCTAATAATGTGCACGCAGACCTGAGCTATCTGGGGATATGTTAAATGTCTGTGTTTAATGTATAAAAAGTGACTTTATGTATTTTAAAGAGTTTTATGTTGTTTTGCAACCATGTGGTTAATGGAGTCTGCCTCTAGTCCTGGATAATTAGATTTCCTCTCCAATTATCTCCAGGGCAGAAGGGAGGAAGCCAGGATGCATTGTGGGGATGTTTTACTTTTACTGTTTGAGCCAGAAGGAACAAAAGATACTTTTAGTAACTTTTTAACCCCTGGTCGGATTCATGCCATTTTTTAATATGTTGTTCCCCTGAATGGATTGATTGTGGATATGTATTTTTATGTGAATGTGATGTATGGTTGTAAAGTTATGAAAGTTGTGTAAAAGTATATTTTGAACTGTACACATAATGGGATTAAGTGTCACACTAAGGGGAGGGGATGTGTGGGAGGTAACATCTATGTTATTGGTTATTTTATGCCTCCCCCTGGGTGTGGCCTGTATGTGTACTCATGTAATAAAAACCAGGCTGGGTGCCCAGCACCTCAGACCACTGCTTGACCTTCAACACGGAGCCTTGTCTCGTTCTTGGGGGGATTCACTGTATGCTGTTGGAGATTTGACTGCTAGGAGTGTAAGCTGATGTCTGCTTTTCCTATTCATCTGCTAGCAGCTATTTGTGAGGTTCCAGCTGGAGTGCTACCTTATTCACCTATATCCAGTTCGTGAGTTCTGATGTTCTGCAGTAGCTGTGCCTTTCTGAGGAAAGGGGATTATCGCCTAAACTGGGTTTTATCCTCTTGTATGCTGAAACGGTCCGTTACATGCATCAATGCAAGATTAACACATTTGATACATTTTTACTTCTTTAATATGTAATTTTTTGCATCTTAAAATCTTGCATTCTCAAATCAAAACTGACACTTATTCAACAGAGGTTGAAAAGCCATTAGTGTTGGAATAAGACACAACTACTTTATTTCTTTTTGTTCCCTTATCTGTTTTCTTGCTGGTATGTTTATAAGTGCTTGCCTGCCTTTTTATATATATATATATATATTGAGCTAATTTTGAGCCGATGCTATTGATTTTCAGTTTCCCGTTTTGATTCATTCACCTTTCTTTTTGGTGGGTTTGTTTAATTAATTTTTACCTTGGTGTTCGTGTAACTGTTTGTTAAGTGGATGGGGAACACCCCCATTTAGTACTCTGGGGCTGCTATTTGTATGGGGAGATAGGGAAAGGAGAAGGCTGCCTTGAAGTAGCAGTTTAATTTCTGTCTCACTGTTGTGAGCTTTGATAGTTAGTCCAGGGCAATTTTAGGACTTTTTGTGTGGTACCTATGTGAGCAAAGGGGTTATGGCTCTGCAACTCTAGCCAGAATATCCCCTGATATCAGAGCAATACTTTTTTACCTGCACAAGTTGTATGCAGGAATACCAGGGAATACCAAATATATTTCCCTACACATATATGCTCTATATTTTCTCAGGTTAAATGCACCATTGGGTACCTTATATAGTGACTCCTTGAGCTACCTCTACTTGCTACTAGGTACCTCTCCATATTTTGGTATATTGATACCCCCCCCCCCCCTGCTCTTATTGTCCTCCCCATTAACTAACTACCCAGGTATTTGTATCCTGGATATACCTGTTGCTCCACGAACCTAATACGGTAATTATACTCATTTTTTCCCACCTTTTAGGTGTATTACTATTATTGGGAAACTAGTTGCTATTTTTTAATATACTTTAATAAAGGCTTAAATAGAAACCCCTTCCCCCCTCCCCCCCCCCCTTTTTCCCTTTTTCTATATGTGACATTTACAATTTGGAGGTATATTTTTGAGAGCGAGATTGGATTACACCCACTGAGTGGGATTGTTCTCCTTATTTCAGTTCTCATTTTCTCTTTTTGCTTTTGACTGTACTTGGGGTTAAGCCCCTTATATACCGCCAGTAACCTACTTGGAGCGTGTGAGGCTAGCTAGTCTAATCTCACTCCCTCCTTCTCTTGATCTATTTTCTATATATATATATAATTATTATTATTTTTATTTATTTTTTATTAATAATTTTTTTTTTTTGCACTTTAGTATTTCATGTACTAAAATAAATCAGCACTTTGTATGAGAAATCGCACTGATGCCATCTTCAGTTTGAGTGCAAGTGGGCCTCTATTGGCTCTACTCTGCTTATACATCAAATGCATTAAAATGCTTGATTTCAACATGGTAATAACTAATAACTAATAAGCAAGATACATACCAAAATAGCAGAGCAGGCAAACATTTATTTTATCATGTAATTCCATTTGCTTTGCGAACAATGGGTTGTCATAAATGTTCAACTGATTTGCTAAAATTACCTCCAAAAAATACTTTGAAATCAAAAGTCTTAATCAATGTTTGCATGTATTCACACAGACTTTCTCTACATACAAATATAGATTTGAAAACAATACATACCCCTAAATGAAACATAATGAAGTACATGTTTTAGCATGATGCTTGGTATGTCACCAGAAAAGACAGATATTTCCTTTGCTGGCTCTTTATATCACCCATCTATTTCTGAAGATAACTGCTGGGAAAAGTGGGTTGCTAAGGGATTATTGACCTTATCATTTCTGCCCAGAGAGGTTTGCAAAACAATCGAGTAATTATAGATTATATTAAAATTGTTAAAAGAATACTGTAGGCACTAAAACCATTTCATCTCATTGATTAAAGCAGTAAAGGAACACTGTATACATCAGGCTTTGGCTGGCCATCAGGCAAGCAGGGTCGACAGGGGAAATCAGAGGATCTCCCCTGCTGACCCATGCAGGGCCATCGCTATCCAAATGCCCTGCTGTGTGCAATGACAGGCCAGAGGGGAGATCACTGGTCAACTGGCAACTTAAATCCAGAAAGAGGAGTTCCTCTTGCAAGGTTGGAGCATTGCCATGATTACCATGACAATGCTCCGAACAGAATGAACTCTAACCCTAGGAGTTGCTGGCTAGAGTGCACTAACCACCACACACACTGCATCCTTCACACACACACACACACACACACACACACAATACCCCTTCACACAAACTGCACCCCTCACACACATTGTATCCCACACACACATACACATACTGCACCTCCACACACATAGCACCCAGGGTCAGATTAAGAGCCCAGTGGGCCTGGTGCTGACAATTATGATGGGGCCTAAATACAGAATCGTTTCGACCAAAAACACTAAAACAATCATACCTCTCAAGCGTCATGTATCTGATGGAGATGGTGTTGGAGGAAAACTCAAAGGATCTATCAAGTAAATCCATATGCCCTAATAGCAGTGTCCAGTGAAGCAGGAAGTCAATAGGTGGGGTAAAAGGGTGGGCCACTGATGAGAATCACGTGACCAGAACTGCCAAAAGGGGCGAACATGCCCTAAAAGGGGGCATGTCTGTCCAAAGAATTGGAAGGCCAGCCTGGCATCAGTGTCCCTATGTATCACAGTGTCAGTGTCCCCATGTCGCCAAGTCCCCTAGTCTTCCTGTGTCTCAGTGTCCCCATTTCTCCCAGTCTCCCCATGTCCCAGTGTGTCTCGTGCCACTAGATAATAGTGGACACTGAGAGACATGGGGACACAGTGAGACATGGGGACACACAGACCCGAGGCCACTGAGACACATGGGGCCACTGAGACACTTGGGGACATTGGGAGACATGGGGGCACTTGTGGATACAGACATGGGGACACTGGGAGACATGGAGACACTGGGAGACATGTGGACACAGACACTAGGGACACAGAGACATGGGGACACAGACATTTAGGGACACTAAGACACTGGGGACACTGAGAGACATGGGAACACAGACACTGGGAGACTAGGAGACACTGGGAGCCATGGGGACACAGACACCAGGGACACTGGCTGGGAGGCATGGGGACACTGAGACACTTGGGGACACTGGGAGACACGGGGGCACTTGTGGACATAGGCATGGGAACACTGGGAGACATGGGGACACTGAGACATTTGGGGAGACATGGGGACACTGAGACACTAGGGACACTGGCTGAGAGACATGTGGACACAGACATTTGGGTACACTGGGAGACATGGGGACACTGAAACACTAGGGACACTGAGAGACATGGGGACACAGACACTGGGAGACTAGGGGACACTGAGACACTAGGGACACTGGGAGACATTGAGACACTGCATCCTTAGTGTCTCTGTGTCCCAATGTCTGCCAGTGTCTGTGTCCCCATGTCTCCCCAAATGTCTCAGTGTCCCCATGTCTCATAGTGTCCCCTAGTGTCTAAGTGTCCCCTTGTTTCCCAGTGTCCCCAAGTGTCCCCAGGTTTCCCAGTGTCCCCTAGTGTCTCAGTGTCCCCTAGTGTCTCAGTGTCCCCTAGTGTCTCAGTGTCCCCATGTGTCCCAGTGTCCCCAGGTTTCCCAGTGTCCCCGAGTGTCTCAGTGTCCCCAGTGTCCACTAGTGTCTCAGTGTCCCTTGGTGTCTCAGTGTCCCCATGTTTCCCTTCTGCCTTTCCCCCTATTACTCACTTCCCTGAGCTGTAGTCTGTCTCTGCAGGTTGGGAATTGCTTTCTGAACTCGCTGTGCTGTGTAGCTGTGTAGCTGCTCCCCTGCGGATTAGTGAGTAGAGAGAGGCAGGGAGAGATATGCTGTAACTTCCTATCCCTGCCTCTCTCCACACAAAGTGACCCCTACTGGTGGGTGCTGGTATGGCAGAGTAATCTATGTTTATACTGAGAAATATATCTGCATTTGTATTGCCGGTATTACTGCAATACCGGCACGGCCAGGCAGCCTGAAATACCGGCTGTGCTTGTAAAATACCAGTCAGGTGGCAAACCTAAGAGTGTGTGTATGTGTCTGTTAGTGTGTGTCTGTTAGTGTGTGTGTGTGTCTGTTAGTGTGTTTGCCTGTGAGTGTGTGTGTGTCTGACTGTGTGTATGTGTGTATGTTAGTGAGTGTGTGTGTCTGCTAGTTTGTGTCTGGTAGTGACTGAGTGTGTGTATGTTAGTGTGTGTATGTTAGTGTGTGTCTGTTAGTATGTGTCTGTTAGTGAGTGTGTTTGTCTGTTACTGAGTGTGAGTGTGTCTGTTAGTGTGTGTGTTTCTGTTAGCGAGTGTGTGTTTCTGTTAGCTAGTGTATGCGTATCTGTCAGTGAATGTGTGTGTGTGTATTTAGAATGCGGGGCAGGGGTAAAGGTTGGGTGGGGGTGGCGCGCGCAGGGGGAGGCACCTGAGTTTTGTCCTGCCTAGGGCAGCACAAAACCAGGATATACCACTGCACACCACATTCCAGAAAATACACACCTCATTGTAGGGACATCCCACATACACACCCTGGAACCCCTACTGCATGACTAGATCCCTCTACACACTCTGGATCCTCTACACACACACACACACACACTAGATCCCCTTAGTACACTCTGGATCCTCTACACACACTCTAGATCCTCTACACACACACTGCTGCACCTATACACACACACATAAAAACACTACATTCCTAACATACAAGCTCTGGATCCCCTATGCACTCACTAGAGCCCCTGAATGCAAACACACACACTATATGGCGGCCTAAACACACACTCTCTACACTCCCTACACACATTACAGCACCAATGTAAACATTCATTACAGTCCCTGTGACAGAACCATCCGTCTGTCTATTTCTTTTGTGGATTCGGCTATTTTGTGCCATCCGTCTAAATGACTGTTTCCAGTATTCTAACCATCCGAATGACTGTTCTCCCGAATAAAACTGCCGAACGGGTGGCCACCCAGAAGAGAAGTGTGCTGCTGGTTAACCTTTTGATCCCAATTAGAACGTTGTGGTTAACCGCAGACACTTCTCAATTAAGCCGACTTCAGGATGGCCGCCGTTCGCATGTCGACCACGAGGCAGCGGCCATCTTTACACTGACGAAAGCCCAGCGGTGTTCGGCTCTGATTCCATGGAACTAAAAACGGACACCTTTTCTGCCGAACACCGCTGAAACCATGGGTCATTCGGCTGTCTCGACCAAACCATACGAATACCAGCTGTTCGGGAGTTTTACCGTCGACCGAAAGTATTTAACCCAGATAGCCTTCCCACGGAGTCAATCGCCCTTCCGAAAGACTCTAGGAACTTTAACTCCGTGGCGATTGAACTATACGAATGGGATCTGAATGCTATTCGTCAATAATGTGCCCTCAGATCCCGGCTATCTGGGGATATGTGATATGGCTGGGGAATATGCAGTTATAATAAAGTTATATATTTTTATGTATTTTCTGGGTTTATATTTAAAATGGCGATGGGTCTTTGTCCTGGAGATAATTGCATTTCTTCCCAATTATCTCCAGGGCAGGAAGTAGGAAACCCCATTGCATTGTGGGAAAAGTCTATGCCTGTATGTCTGGAATGTCCTACTGTACATCTGTAATTTCAGTCTCCCATTTGGTCCCCTAGGGGAGTGTCCACCAAGTGGGAGACCTGCATAAATACGGGCGGGTAGCCCACAGTAAAGCCAGATCCTGTTTGACCCTCAATACGGAGCTTCTGTCTCGTTATTGGGGGGATTTCTTATTCACGCTTAGAGACTGTTTATGGGAAACTTATGCCGCTTGGTGGATATCGTGATTCGGTTATTAGCGGCAGTTCGTGGAGTTCGGTGCGGGAACCAGAGTGCATTCCCGGATCCCGTTCGGGAGATTATCGCTTCCCCTGGTTATGGTTCGTGGATTATAAAGTATACGAACAGAGACTTAATACGGTGAGAGGGGAAGGTGAACTAAACGGCGATTTACGGATAGAGACAAAAGGTGTCTTAAGAGTCCCTATGCACACAATTGCTACATTCCCTTTACAAACTATACCATCAAACACTCTCTCACTTGCTACAGCCTCTAGCCACACATTTTACACCACTAACACAACATGATTAAAAATGACCATTGTACAGAATATTCCATACCACAATCAGCTCACTCTACACACACACACACACACTCAACCCCACAAGCAGCCTCCAAACACATGCACAATATGCTTTCTTGGGCATTTTGTCCGCTAGTACCCCACTTATAGAGACACCAGAGGCAAGTCACAAGCAAAGTGCAAAAACAAAGTGGTAAACCGCGCCACAAGATAAAAAAATAGTTCAAACAAAATTGTACATACATACAAGTAGTCCCAGTATTGAGGTAGTAAATATAAACCTTAAAGGATAAAAATAGAAACAATAGTGCAATATGCCAATGTATAAAAATACAATAGTGCAATAATATAAAGAACCAGTAGAAGGACCAACTCACACTTTTCAGAGCTGCTAAGAGCTCTGCTGATTAGCGCCTGGACGGTATAATCCCCGTCTAAGGATATGGTGGTAGTATCTGGTATCCAAGGCTCCACAGACGTGTATAAAATAGAAACACAAAGAAAATCCAATAGTGTATTATGTATAAATATTGGGATAGAAAACAAGGGGTAAATACCCTACTTACAATTTCCAGAGCACTAAACTTGCTCTGGTGGTGAGTGCTTGTGGTGGTATAATCCCCACCAAGGGATATAAGCAGGATCCAAGGTGCACAGGAATGAGAGGTAGATCAAAAGCTGGAAACAAACTGCAACTTGCAACACTCTTGGGAAAGAGAGGGAAGGAGGACTCGTGATATTAGAAACAGCCCTCCAGAAGATATTCTAACACAGAATAGGTACCATACACTTTCCTTTTCCGAACATCTCGACGAGATATCTTTTTTAGAGATTCCGTCGAATCGGGAAAGAAAAAACGAACCCATCAGTCCACTAAGGGGCCACAAAAGGAGTTTAGAGGAAGGCGGTCAGGACGAAGAAAACAAAAAAGGAAGAATAGAGCGTTGTTAGAGAAAGAAATAAGCGAAAATTAAAATAAGGGGATATTTAACCTATCAGGAAAACCACTAACAAACATCCAGTTAAAAATACTGAATAAAGGACTTAAATATGCCCCAACAAAAACATTTAACCCTTTCTTGGCCTACATAGACGTCAACAAATTTGTGCGTAATGCTACTTTAACCCCTTAAGGACACATGGCACGTGTGACATGTCATGATTCCATTTTATTCCAGAAGTTTGGTCCTTAAGGGGTTAAAGAGATTCTATATGGGTAAAGGTAATACTATAAATAATACAATTCTAGAGAGTAAGGAAAACCACACCTATGTAAATAGTTTTCTCAAAAACAAGTCTAAATTTTACCCATCGTATTGCAAATCTAGTGCAATAGATATGTTTGAAAAAAAGGTAACTAGAAGCATAAGAGAACTAAATGATAAGAATAAAGGTGACAAGTATAACTTTACAAAAAAAGAGAGAGAGGGCTTGAAAGAACTACAGAAGGATGAAACAATAGTTATTAAACCGGCCGATAAAGGGGGGGGTCTAGTGGTTTTATCAGCAGAAATGTATGAGGAGGAAGCATTCAGACAATTAAATGACAACAATACATATACAAAACTATCTAAAAACCCTACCCCGGAAGTTAAAACTTTATTAGAAGATTTCCTCAATCGAGGAAAAGAGAAAAATATACTAAGTGTTGATGAATATAATTACCTGAATAAAAAATTTCCAAAGATTCCAGTCCTATATTTTTTGCCAAAAATCCACAAAAGTGTTGAAAAACCACCTGGCAGACCCATTGTCTCCGGTATAGACTCTGTTCTCTCTAACGTATCTGAATATATTGACATAATGCTACAGCCATACGTCAAATTGAGTCAATCATACTTAAAGGATACTATACACCTTCTTGAAAAATTGGAAAATATAGATTGGAATGCGGAATATATGCTAATTACCTGCGATGTGCAATCACTTTACACTATCATTCAACATAATAAAGGATGTAGAGCTGTAAGAAAAATCTTAGAGAGATATGATAATATGAAATTAGAGCAAATAGATTTTATCATTGAGGGAATTAATCTAATTCTCAATAATAACTATTTTTGGTTTAAGGACTCTTTCTATAAACAGAAAAACGGTACAGCGATGGGGACCAGGTTCGCACCCAGCTATGCCAACCTCTTTATGACAGAATGGGAAGAAAGAATGGTATGGAATGGACATGGCTGGGTGGAGAACCTGGTTGCCTATTTTCGCTATATTGATGACCTCCTCTTCATATGGAAAGGCCCCCCTTCTACCGCTCATTCATTTTTAGATTTTTTAAATGAAAATGAGGATGGTATCATTTTAAAAGCAGATTTTAGTCAAACCAATGTTACCTTTTTAGACCTTGATATCTATATTAAAGACAATCGTATCCACACAAAAACTCATTTTAACCCCTTAAGGACCAAACTTCTGTAATAATAGGGAATCATGACATGTCACACATGTCATGTGTCCTTAAGGGGTTAAAGAAGTACATGTTAATCATTTTATTAAAAAAGATAGTTGTCATTATAAAAGCTGGCTCCAGAGTGTCCCTAAAAGCCAATTACTTAGACTCAAAAGGAACTGCTCAGAATGTAATATCTTTGAGACTCAAGCTAATGAGATGAAAGAGAAATTTATTGAGAAAGGGTATAATAAAGGAGTAATAGAAGATACCATAATAGAAATATCAAGTATGGACAGGAATTCTTTAATCAAAAAGAATGACCAAAGCAAAAAAGACGGAAAAGAATTCATGTTACCGATAGTCTTAGACTACAATAATAAAAATAAACAATTAAAGAAAATAATAAAAAAGAATTGGCATCTACTAAAAGAAGATAGAATATTAGGGAAAATTATTCCAGAACAACCGAGAATAGTATTCAGAGGGGCCCCTAATTTAAAAATGCAAGTCACAAAGAATTACACCAAAAGAGAAAATTCCAATGCTCTGAATAGCTTTTTAAGTAATAAGAAAGGATTTTTTAGATGCAATTGCTGTGTAGCCTGTAAAAAAACCCCAAAAACTAACAAACATACTATGGATTTTAAATCAAATAATACTAACAAAAAGTACGAGATCAAAGACACTATCACATGTATGAGTAAGAATGTCATCTATTTATTAGAGTGTCCATGTGGTCTACAATACGTAGGAAGGACTATAAGACCCCTAAAAACGAGAATTGGGGAGCATTGTAGGAATATAGAAAAGGGCTTCAAAAATCATCTTGTATCTTCTCACTTTGCACTCCACAATTATGACCCATGCCTACTTAAATTTATTGGCATCACAAAAGTATCCCAACATTGGAGAGGTGGTGATATGGTTAATAAATTGGGTAAAAAAGAGATGGAGTGGGTGTACTTTTTAGATAGACTACAACCTAATGGACTCAATGCTGAATTTGATCTTTTTAATTTTTTATAATTTTAAAACATATTTTAATACTTTATATATATATATATATATATTTTTTATTCCTCAACTTTTAATGATACCATACACCTCTTATGTTGCCACTATATAAAATTCCTCTTACACATATATTTTCTAATGAGATTGGTGTTTTTTCACTCTGTATAGCACTTAGTGTATACCTCTATTGCCATATATACTGGCCCTTTAAGAATTTGTTATACATTTATAAAACCCTGATTACTATATGTTTAAGTGTACACCTCTATGGCCATATATACTGGCCCTTTAAGAATTTGTTATACATTTATAAAACCCTGATTACTATATGTTTAAGTGTATACCTCTATGGCCATATATACTGGCCCTTTAAGAATTTGTTATACATTCATAAAACCCTGATTACTATATGTTTAACTTATAATCTCTACTATATAGGCTGTCATGTAAATACACTAAGATTGGACAGCTCTCCACAGCCATTATGTATATATAATTGTTTTTTATTTCTCCTTTGTTTGAGGATGCTGTAAAGGGTAGTGTAAACTACTCCCCCCACAATGCACCGCTAGTCGCGTGACGTCATTTCCGGGCGACGCACGCGACTACCGGAATTAGTAACAACATTAGGACTACACGTCCCATCAGCCCCTGCAGGTTGCGTGACGTCACTTCCGGTTGGCGCACGCGACCGGCCGGAAGCAGGAAGAGTGCACACACTGGGATTAGAAGACAGATGCCCTATATAAGGACGGAACTGTCATTCCCCATTATCTACACTTCTGAAGAAGCCCCTATTTGGGCGAAACGCGTAAAGTGGATCAAGAAGTCTGGACTTTGAATTTTGGACCTTGTATTTTTACTGGAGATTTTATATACAACGGTTTTTTATTTTATTTTATTTTACAATAAAGTTGCAGTTTGTTTCCAGCTTTTGATCTACCTCTCATTCCTGTGCACCTTGGATCCTGCTTATATCCCTTGGTGGGGATTATACCACCACAAGCACTCACCACCAGAGCAAGTTTAGTGCTCTGGAAATTGTAAGTAGGGTATTTACCCCTTGTTTTCTATCCCAATATTTATACATAATACACTATTGGATTTTCTTTGTGTTTCTATTTTATACACGTCTGTGGAGCCTTGGATACCAGATACTACCACCATATCCTTAGACGGGGATTATACCGTCCAGACGCTAATCAGCAGAGCTCTTAGCAGCTCTGAAAAGTGTGAGTTGGTCCTTCTACTGGTTCTTTATATTATCGCACTATTGTATTTTTATACATTGGCATATTGCACTATTGTTTCTATTTTTATCCTTTAAGGTTTATATTTACTACCTCAATACTGGGACTACTTGTATGTATGTACAATTTTGTTTGAACTATTTTTTTATCTTGTGGCGCGGTTTACCACTTTGTTTTTGCACTTTCTGGTTAATAGCAGGTATTGGGAAGTCCTGCTGGTTTACTGCTGCCGTTCACCCATACATTCTAGAGAGCGCCTACACCTGTGTTGTTTCTAAGTCACAAGCAAACACAGCACAAGCGTATCTTTAATTTTGCTTGTGCTGCGCAGTACAAATACAAGGCCTTTTTCTCATGTGAGAGCTATTCTGCAGGTCTTTGCGCATGGTCTGCCCTGTAAGAACATTAAACCAACATTCTCACTTTGAGAGGTGGCATGCTTGTCATTGATGATGACAAAACAGCCTCCATCTGGCCCCACCCCTTTCTCACTGGGCCACTATGATAAAAAAAATGCATCGGCCAAATTACCTTTCAAGTCCAGCCCTGGTAGACACTGTAGTTGCTTCATCTAATTGAATTGTTTATAGTTTATGAAGTCCTCTAGCACTGTCCATCTATTCAGTTTTGAACTAGGAATTTAACACTAAATAATGGTCCCTGGCTACCCACAGGGCTAGAGTAACATAGGGGCTTATGGAGCCGAATCTCCAGGCCCATGTCCATGGAATAGGCTTATTGCTTAAAATAAATAAATAAATAAAAATGTTCTACTCTTCACATGATCTTGCTTTTTGCAGAGGGAATTAAATTTGGGAACTTGGGAGGAATGCAGGGGCACAAAACTTGTGTGCACTATCTGGCTGTCAATTAGTAAGGTAAATCTGACTTTACACACAGTGCAACTTTTATGTTATTTTGGTCTCTCTACATTGTGTTATGCCCCTGTTTTGCTACACTCAGTACATCCACCTTTTCTATGCACCAGGGGCCTCTGTCTGCTAGTAAGAAGAAGAGGAGTTGACATATGAGTGCTGGGGAACATCAATGAACTATCCCCAGAAAGCATAGAGTGAGCATCATTAGTATCATTAGATGCATTACCCTGCCACCTAACATGCTGTTTCACAGGATGCTGATGTTGGGGGTATGGATTTGTTTGAGAGATGAAAGCAAGAGATTAGCATAGGGTTTGTGCATTCTTAAAATGCATCCTGTGAGTTTCCCTCTGGCCCCACCTCCACCAGATAGAAGACACTTGGGAGGTATGACATTTTTAGTGTTTTCTGTCAATAAGATTCTGTAATGAGGCCCTGCTCATTGCTGCTCAGACTGTTGCATTCTCAATAGCCAACACAGAAGGGATGGGCTACTGGAGACTCTTGTTTGACATTAAAACATTAAAAATGGTTTAATGGTCAATGGAAGGATGACACCAGATCATCCTTACACAATAACTACTTCAACGAGATGAATCAGTTACAGTGCCTATAGTGTTCTTTAATTCTTTTATTTTACAGGACATTTTTACTGACATATATCGATCATTTTATTATGCTCCCCACCGACTGCTCAAATGATAACTAGCAAGTAGCCACAAGGATTTCAGCATGGAAGTGAATATGTCCATTGAAGCATTACTTCTACACATTTAGTCAGTTTTATTCAAAGCTGTCCATAAGAGCTTTTTTGTTTTTCTCCTTTTTCTTTTGCCTTAATTTGAATTCCACTTCTCCATATTCTGCAAAACATATATGTGGAGCTGTTGCAGTCTTTTAAAACACCAATAAGTCCAAATAGTGTTTTTAACTGTCAAAGTCTCCCAGTGACCATAGTCACATGGCAGAAGGCTGCCAATTAGTCCTCTCCAGGCAGTAAGTTCAACATCACTTAGAACTTGGAACCATCAATAGGTAGTCATTTTTGGGTTTGAGTGAAGTTACATTTCTGAATACCCTTAATAGGAGAAGAAGATTAGAAATGGTTAGTATTGGGAAATCAGGTGAGCATATGATGTTAAATTCTGGTGAGCTATTATTTAAAAGTATCATGAGTCAGTTTAAGTTAAGTATGAGGTGGCAAAAAGAAGCAAATTCATCCAGGGTCTTGATAGTGAACATATTTGTTTACTGGAAATCAGAAATAAACATGTTAAATATAGTAAAAGATCTATCATAAGATATTTTTGTATTTTTTCCAAAGTCCTGCTTGTGTTAGCAATTTGCTGTGTAACAGCAGTAATGTCAGTCAATGTCAGATCCCATCCATCATCACATTCCAGAATATCTGAGATTCTGTAGCTCTCATTTTTGCTGTGGGATGTGATTTTTAAAAGTCATGTCATTTGAAACATGATAAAGTGTCAGCAGCAGAATTATGTACTCATGGTATGTGGATGCATTGAATGAAAAAACGGGTGGGTAGCTGGAAACTAGATCAATTTCCTGACTAGCTTCATAATAGTAAGTGATTGTAATCAATGTTTATTAATTATATGGCAGTCTGCCTGCTTATCAGAAAAAACATCTGACTGACCCTTCCATAAATAACCCCAAACATGACTGCTTCCACCAGGGGGAAAACCTCATACAACACGGAGAAATTATGAAAATTTTGCAACTCTGTTTCTGGGGGGCCAACAAGTTTGTATCCACTCATCTCCATTAATAGCTGTGTAATCTACTGTTGTGTCTTGTAATGAAAAGTCTTCTGAAGAAATTAGGCAATTCAGACTAGGTGTGGTGGAAGAATGAGAAGCCAAAAAACTGATGATTTATCTATTTTTATTGTTGAATATACTGTGTCAGTCCCTAGAGAACAAGTTCTCCAAATTGAAAAAGGGTGTTCCTAAAATGGGCCAATATTAAATAATTTTCCAGTTCTTTTTTTTTTTTTTTTTTAATTCTTTATTTTTGCTGTGCAAGAGTTTGACAAACAAGCTTGCCATGCCACGACGGCAAATACACATATTTCAAAAGGCATACGACTGTGGCATGTAATGGTACTGCACATTTTTTTTTTTAAAGTAATAAACAGGCTGATACATGTAATGTCAGATAATGAAAAGGCAATACGATTGACTGAAACATTCTATATAGGTTGACATTAACATAGTCAAGTAAAATAAATCAAGATAGGGTAACACGCTAAACTGTAGTTAATTCCTTCGCTGAGTAGCCGCTGGGTACTATTTTCGGTGCATGTGTATGCTAGATTAACAGATTGTACGTTAGTGGCTGGACCAGCACGCCCATAACCGCCGGGGCAGATCCACAGCAAGAGGGAGAATGGTAGCTAAATAGGCTGGTGTGACCATGGAAACGTGCCTCCTAGGGAAGGAGCCCGCCCTTTCCCATCTATCTATATCATTACGGCATGCATTTGTCGTGGGGTAACAGGTTACATGACCTCATACATAGTGGTCAATTGGAGTATGGCATTGCAAAGTTGGAGCACAGTTTTATAGTCATCATAGTAAACATGTTAGGTCATCATATCATGGTAACTGGAAGAGGACTAGCATATTAAATCTACGATACATGGTATTGCTTGGTTGTGTGCCTTGTGTGGTATGTGAGGTTAACTACAAGGGCATGCAGGAAAAGTTTAATAGTAACTAAAGAAAATTGATTAAACTTCACTTCAGTACACATAGTATGGCAGGTTAAGAATAACTGTTGCTTTGGATTAGTTACTGAGTGCTAGCACAAGTTTCAAGCTTAACTAAATAGTTATTCCATCAGAGTGGGATTTAGCCTATGTTACCAGCATAGAGAAAAGACATGTAAGATTATCAGGCTTAGTTACTTGGATCGTACATTAAGCTATGCAATCGAGGCAGACTTCCTTCGGTCGGTACCTGAAATGGCATTCAAGAGTTAACGAACAATGTGTACCTTTAGTGTTGTAGTATGCATCACTAACGGGCTTAAATCTGGTAATTACAACCTGTCTATGCTATACATTTTAATGACAATATTAGTAGGTTTAGAGGCAGTAGATATGTACTCCCTTGATTACAGTAGTGGCTATTGTGGCTTAGCGCGCATGTTAGAGAGCGCTCTAATGTAGCTTAACCTCTGGGGTCCAGGCAGAGACAACAATGGTTGGAGGCACGGTCCATTATGCCTGATTAGGCCTGGTGGCATGGCTACGAGCCGACTCGCCATGGAGCATCGAAAGTCATCCAACTCCCTCCGTCGGCAAGAGCAGGGCTCCAGCGGCAGTGTCCCAGTGAGCTTCAGCGTCTCGGGTTATACTGTGTCTCACATCCCGGGCCTGTGTGGCAGTGGCTCCCCCGTTAGGTAAGTCAATTCTTCTCCTCGGGTCGCTTGAGGGTCGGCCCACGGGTGGTCTCAGTGGTGTCCCCGGGTAGTTACCTCCAGGCATTGGTATCATGTAAGTCGTTTCTACACTGCAGTGGTGGGTAGAGTGTCCAGCTGCAGCCCGCTTCCTCCGCCGGTGGGTTTTATGTGGCTGCGGTTTTGCATTCAGGTTGATACGGCATAGCTGTCGGCTCTTGGGAGGCCGCTGAAGTCGTTGTTCGTTGCGCCCTTGCTCTCCTCTATTTGGCTCCTCTGTGGCTTGTGTCATTGTTGTTCGTTCAAGCAGCGTGGCCCAGAAATTGTCAAGTATGGCCCCCAGGGTGTCCGTAACATGGTCCCTGGGGTCTGCTTTATCTGGTCGTGGTGTTGTCTGGCCCAGTGCTGTAGTGCCTCGTGCGTCCGCCATCTTGAGTGACTCCAGGGTCTCACAGCTTTAGATGTTCGCCGGGTGCAGAGAGGCGTTCAGGCCAGAGGCAGCTCAGGCCCTTGGTGACCGGGATAACCCCCCCGGTCCGTGGGGGGGGGGGAGGGAAGGTGAGAAGAGTGTGCCCCCTCGTCGGCCAGAGAACCGGGAGAGCGGCCGTCTCTCTCCGGCTCCCACCCGCACAGGACGCTCGTCGCACGTGGTCCGCCCGGCACCGGAGGACCATGTGTCTGGTATCTCCGGGTTCAGGTCGGTCTCCTGCACTCGCTTAGTGTGGTCAGCAGTCAATGTGCTCGGATGGTCGGGCGATGTGCCCGGAATCTTGGGTCCAGACTTGGGAGCCCACGCTTCGCACGTCTTGTTTCCTTGGCGGTCAGGCTCCGCCCCCCTCCATTTTCCAGTTCTATGGCTAAAAGCAGGTTGATTGATAAGGGATTATTAATAACAGACTGGAGATTGGCACATTTAATGGTGCTTGTAGGAAAGGATACTAATCCTGTATGGAATCCAAGAGAAAAACCTCAAATAAAAATTCCATCAAATGAGGTGAATGGTGATTTGCCAATCAAAGGCTAAGCTTGTCAATGTTATCTGAAGTTAGTCATTGTTTGGGGAACAAGCAATTAGGACAAGTGCATGGGCCCTGAAACACATGGAACAAACGTGTAGTAGTCCACAGGAACTGAACCCACATCCACCAGCATACTTGTGCCTTTCCCAATTTTTCTTAAAGTTCTCTTTGAACGGGTCTGTTCAGAGGAGTAGTAAAACCTTGACTAGTGGAAGGGAGGCTGGTTTCAATAGGGCATAGATTTGTGGAGTGGGTAGTAGAAACACAAATTGCACAAGCTGGCAGCTTGAGCCTGGCAAAATGCCTGCACAAAGGTTTTGTATCAAGTTGACCTCAGTCAGTTTTAATATTAAGCAGTTCTAATGCTGCTGCTGCTTTGGACAAAAAGATTTACGGTAGTCATTAAATGCATTACCTCCATATCTGTGCCCAAGGTCGATCAGTTTGTGCAGTTATAAGTCCAATTTTCTAAATACTTGTATTAGTCCCTGGCCTTATCTTATAGTTAGGTTAGCCTTATGCCTATCCCATGCATGCTTAAACTCCTTTACTGTGTTCACCTGTACCACTTCAGCTGGAAGGCTATTCCATGCATCCACTATCCTCTCAGTAAAGTAATACTTCCTGATATTATTTTTAAACCTTTGCCCCTCTAATTTAAGAGTATGGCCTCTTGTTGTGGTAGTTTTTCTTCTTTTAAATATAGTCTCCTCCTTTACTGTGTTGATTCTTTTAATGTATTTAAATGTTTCTATCATATCACCACTGCCTCGTCTTTCCTCCAACTAACTTTTCCTTGTAAGTTTTATCCTGCAATCCATGAATCAGTTTAGTAGCCCTTCTCTGAACTCTCTCTAAAGTATCAATATCCTTCTGGAGATACGGTCTCCAGTACTGCGTACAATACTCCAAGTGAGCTCTCACCAGTGTTCTGTACAAGGGCATGAGCACTTCCATTTTTCTCCTGCTAATACCTCTCCCTATACAACCAAGCATTCTGCTAGCATTTCCCGCTGCTCTAGTACATTGTCTGCCTACCTTTAAGTCCTCAGAAATAATCATCCCTAAATCCTTTTCCTCAGATGTTGAGGTTAGGACTCTATCAAATAGTCTGTACTCTGCCCTTGGGTTTTTACTTCCAAGATGCATTGCCTTGCACTTATCCGCATTAAATGTCAGTTGCCACAACTCTGACCATTTTTCTAGTTTACCTAAATAATTTGCCATTTGGCTTATTCCTCCTGGAACATCAACCCTGTTACATATGTTTGTATCATCAGCAAAAAGACATACCTTACCATCAAGACCTTCTGCAATATCGTTAATAAAACTAGTAAAGAGTACAGATCCCTGAGGTACCCCACTGGTGACAAGCCCATGCTTCTAATATATTCCATTGACTACAACCCTCTGTTGCCTCTCACTCAGCCACTGCCTTACCCATTCAACAATATTGGTATCCAAACTTAAAGATTGTAGTTTATTGAAAAGCTTTCTATGTGCAACAGTGCCAAAAGCCTTATTGAAATTTAGGCAATGTCTACTACACCAATTTTATGTTTTTATTTTTTAATTTATTAATTTTTAAATTTTTAATTTTTATTTAATATAAATAAAAAATGTAAAAATAAAAACATTAAATAAAGAAGTGTGCTCTATACTATACAGCTATGTGTACTTATCAGGTTACATATTATAAATTATTATTAGTATTGAGGGAACATATTTGGGAAAAATGGTCATGTTTTTTCTCCCACTTAATAAGGAGGTGTCTGTCACTTTAACAGATTTGCAGAAATTATATAACGATGTCTCACATTGTCACAAATATTTTTTGTAATATAAGCTTAACTTTCACAAGAATTAGCATAAGATGGTGTTTATACATTTCATATATTAACTCACTTTTCTTTTTTTATCTAGAGACTAATTGTATTTAGTTCTAATCATGTTTTGACTCTTCAGTCATTGTTTCTATTCATAATGATGGTTTCCTGCCGAGGTGGCTAAGATTCAACTACTGAGCGTTTGCGGATTGCATTTGAAACGCACGTGGAACGCACGTGGAACGCAAATGGAACGCGGAAGTGAAGGACGTCCACTTCCGGTTCCGGCGTTCCGGAACGCGCTCATTTTGATGCATTGAAATACCGAAAATACAATCAGCTGGAGGACATCACCTTTGGACCAACGAAGAGCTGGCCATTGGACACTCCCACACTATGGACCAATGGGACATTGGGATTAGCCCTATTTATAGAGGTTTTTGTTAAGGAGAGAGTAGGATGTATTTTTTACAATCTGTGATATTGCCTGTGATTTCTTTTACTGTGCGGTCCCTGATGAAGTTCTTGTTTGAATGAAACGCGTTGGACCTGTTGCTGCACTTTTAAATTTTATTCCTTTGGTGTCATTTCACCTTTTTAAGAAAATAAAATTACCATTTTTTTCTACTACTACTCATCTGGAGTCCTGTGTTCCATTGGCTGCTTGACACTAACAAGGGAAACCAGTATCCCCCCATATTTCCTGGGGAGGCACCTTGAATGCTCTTCTATTTCTACCATCTCGTGAGTGCATCCATTTAAAGCGCACTATTCACTGTATATACTGTATTACACTATTGTTTTTTTCTTTCTATGTTCTCTCTATAGACTGTACAGCCGTATCCCATTTCTGTTTGTGGTTCTATACCCCAGATATAACCTACTAAGGTTAAGAGCTGTGCACTAAAGTGATTATCCACGCCATTAGAAAGAAATCCCGTTTCAGCAATTGAAGCTGACGGTGTAAGACACAGAGCACCGACTCCTTTTACGCTGGTGAAGATACCAGCTCAGGCTAGTGAATCCTAGGCCTAGGATTTACTTTAAAGTGTAAATAAGTTAGTTATTTTTTTCTTTTTTTTTTTCTTTTTTCTTATCGCTGTGTTACAACTTTTATGTAACTGAACACTAACATAGCACATAAACTTTAAATTTCAAATTTTTAGACAACTTCACAACTAAACAATCAACCAACAGAGAAATTGAGACACTCTCTAAGACTAACCCAGGAATAACGGACACACTGAATATAATCTCTTATAATGTCAGGGGACTTAACTCACCGGTTAAAAGAAATATGGCACTAAGGGACTTTCACAGGCTCCAGGCTGATGTGGTGTTTGTACAGGAAACGCACTTCAAGGACCCCAGAGCCCCAAGGTTGCATAATAGGCATTTTCCTAGTGCATATTACAATAACTTCACCCATTGCAAATCTCGGGGAGTAGCAATATTAATAGGAGCCCAAATCCCTTTTAAATATCACACACATCACACAGACGGATCAGGTCGCTATATTATTCTCAGGGGAACGATATACAGTCAACCAATCACCTTGGTAAATATTTACCTACCAAACACAAGACAGTGTCACACATTACGCAGAATCCTCATCAAAGTCCAACAACATGCAACAGGGATAATAATAATAGGGGGAGACTTTAACATTTCCTTAGACGGGCAGAAAGACAGCACGGCCACCCGTTCCGACCATTCAAATCCAGTTAGATCACAGATGAGGCGTCTCATGCACAGTCACCAACTAGTGGATTGCTGGAGAGCCTTGCATCCTACCACGAAGGATTTTTCCTTTTACTCCAGATCCGCTGCAACATATACAAGGATAGATGTATTTTTAACATCCCAAAGAGATCTCTCTCTAGTATTGTCAGCCTCCATTCACAACATCACTTGGTCTGACCATGCTCCAGTACAGATAAAAGTTAAGATACCCTCCATGGCGCAAGGGAGAGGACAATGGCAGTTAAATACCTCTATATTACACAATGAAAAAGCAAAACAGGCAATAGCTAGGACCATTACTCATTACGTACAGGATAACAATACATCAGACACTACACCATTCCTTCAATGGGAAGCTCATAAATGTGTAGTGAGAGGAGAATTCATAAAATGGGGTTGCTACCTCAAAAAAGAACGAATCAAGAAACAAATGGAACTATTGCATGATATTGCGACTCTGGAAGAGACACATAAAAATACCATGACAGAGGCAGTTCACCGCAAACTAATGTCCCTCAGGTCAGAATTAACCATACTATTGCAATCCAGGGCTAAGAAATCGTTGCTTTGGAACAAGCAGCTTTTCTACGCCCAGGGTAATAGATGCGGAAAACGTTTGGCTAATGCACTCAAGCAAAAGAGAGAAAAAACATATATTCCACAAATCAAAACAACTAACAATAAAATAGTACAAACGAATGAAGAAATAGCAAAAGCCTTTACGAACTTCTACAACTCCCTATACAATATCACAAAAACCTCACAAAATAAGGAAACGATCACGACATACCTGGCAGACAAATTTGACAAAATTCTTCCGCAGGCGGTGACGAGATCCTTGGACGAACCCTTCTCGTTCATGGAACTCACAAACGCAATCAAATCCACTCCCTCAGTCAAAAGCCCAGGCCCAGATGGTTACTCAGCCTCATATTACAAATTATACATGACGGAACTAGGCCAACACCTTCTTAAAGCCATTAACTCTATTAACTCAGTCAACCCAATCCCCAAATCGAGTCTAGAAGCCAATATTACCCTACTTCACAAACCAGGGAAAAACCCGCCTGTGGTAGTTATAGGCCGATCTCGGTGATCAATGTGGACATTAAAATCTTTACAAAGATGCTGGCATTAAGATTAAAACCCCTTCTCCCCTCCTTAATTCATTCAGATCAGGCAGGGTCCGTTCCTTCGCGAGAGGTGAAGGACAACACCACAAAAATAATTAACCTAGTCCACAGTGCACAAGGGCTCGCCACTCCTGCAATACTATTAGCTATAGATGCAGAGAAGGCGTTCGACAGGGTGGACTGGAATTTCCTCCTGTCGACGCTAGAAACTCTAGGGTTTGGCAAGCGATGGATGCAGTGGATTCAAGCGATATATTTGAACCCATCAGCTAGACTCAAAATTAATGGAACTTTCTCTGAACCATTCCTAATAACTAACGGGACGAGGCAGGAATGCCCCCTGTCGCCTCTTCTCTTTATTATAGGACTTGAACCTCTTCTTAATGCAACGAGAGCCCAATCGAAAATAGAGGGGATGCTGGTTGGCCATTCCCAATACAAAGTCTCAGCATTCACAGATGACTTACTATTCACCTTGGCTAACCCAACAACATCTCTTCCTGCACTGATGGATATCATATCTGAATATAGCGCCTTATCAAATTTCTAAATAAATGCAGACAAATGTGAAATATTAAACCTTACACTACCTGAGAGGGACAGGTCACACCTTCAAACAACATACCCCTTTCAATGGGCGACAAAATCCATTAAATACCTAGGAGTTAACATAACACCACACACTAAATTACTTTATGGGGCCAACTTCCCGCAATTATTAAGTGCCATCAGCACTGACCTGGAAAGTTGGAACATACCGCACTTTAGGTGGTTCGGCAGGGTCAACATTTTAAAAATGAACACACTCCCAAGGATACTTTATCTCCTAAACATGCTCCCAATTGCAATCCCAAGGACATTTTTCAAGAAAATTCAGACACTTTTTACCCAGTTCAAATGGGCCAAAAGATGACCGAGAATACGCTACAATATCCTAACTAGACCCAAAGATAAAGGAGGGGTAGCTCCCAGATGTTTGGCTATATTACCAAGCCATACATCTTGGTCGCATAATCGATTGGTCACACCAGAAACCATCCCAACTGTGGATTCCCATAGAACAAGCTCAGATAGGAGAATCACTTCAGACATTACCCTGGCTGTTAACTGCCACCAATGAGTGGAAAGTACCAAATCACCCGACCATATCTCCCACAACCAGAGGTACTTCTGAGTTCAGAGGCCCTAAAAAGGCCTCATTCACGTCTGACGTATTCACGCATGGGTGAATACTTCAGACGTGCTATCAGCACACAAAGCACTGTGAACGCGCTTTGTGTGCTGAGGCTGTTAGCACTGCTGTGGGAGTGGCTTAAGCTGACAGCTGAAGACCGAAGAGGAGGAGGAGGAGAGGATTCAAACAGTAAGTAAATGTATTTAGTGAGTGAGTGTGGGTGGGTGACTGAGGCTGAGTGGGTGAGGATGGATGGATTATGGGAGTGGATGATATGGATGATGGGAGTGGAGGGATGATATGGATGATGGGAGTGGATGGATTTGGGGATGGATTTGGATGATGGGAGTGGATGGATGATATGTATGATGGGAGTGGATGGATTTGGGGGTGGATTTGGATGATGGGAGTGGATGGATTTGGATGATGGGAGTGGATGGATCTGGATGATGGCAGTGGATGGATGATGGCAGTGGATGGATTTGGATGATGGGAGTGGATGGATGATGGGAGTGGATGGATTTGGATGATGGGAGTGGATGGATAATGGGAGTTTATGGATTTGGATGATGGGAGTGGATGGATGATGAGAGTGGATGGATTTGGATGATGGGAGTGGATGTATATGGATGAAATGGATGATGGGGTGGATGGATTTGGGGATGGATATGGATGATGGGAGAGGGTGGATGATATGGATGATGGGAGTGGATGGATTTGGATGATGGGAATGGATGGATGATATGGATGATGGGAGTGGATGGATTTGGATGATGGGAGTAGATGGATGATATGGATGATGGGAGTGGATGGATTTGGGGATGGATTGGATGATGGGAATGGATGGATGATATGGATGATGGGAGTGGATGGATTTGGGGATGTATATGGATGAAAGGAATAGATAGAAATAGATAGATATGGATAGATAGAGAAATAGATAGATAGATAGATCGATAGATAGATGGATAGATAGATAGAAAGAAATAGATAGATAGAGATAGATAGAAATAAATATATAGATAGATAGAAATAGAAAGATTTAGATAGAAATAGAGATAGAAATAGATATATAGATATAGATAGATAGATAGATAGATAGAAAGAATAAGATAGGTAGTTAGAAATAGACAGAATTAGATAGATAGGTAGGTAGAAATAGATAGATCGATAGAAAGAGATAGAGATAGATAGAAAGATAGATATAGATAGAAAGAAATAGATAGATAGATAGAAAGGAATAGATAGAAATAGATAGATAGAAAGAAATAGAAAGAATTAGATAGAAATAGATAGATAGAAAGAATTAGATAGATAGAAAGGAATAGATAGAAAGAGAAAGAATTGGATAGAAATAGATAGAAAGAGATAGATAGAAAGAATTAGATAGATAGGTAGTTAGAAATAGATAGATAGAAAGAGATGGATAGAGATAGATAGAGATAGAAAGGAATAGATAGAACGGAAGAAAGAAATAGATAGAAATAATTAGATAGAAAGAGATAGAGATAGACATAAAGAATTAGATAGATATAGATAGATAGAAAGAATTAGGTAGACAGAAAGGAATAGATAGAAATAGATAGATAGAAGAAATAGATAGAAAGAATGAGATAGATAGAAATAGATATATATAGATAGAAAGAATTAGATAGATAGAAAGAATTAGATAGAAATAGATAGAAGGAATTAGATAGATAGAAAGAGATAGATATAGATAGATAGAAATAATTAGATAGATAGAAATAGATAGAAAGGAATAGATAGAAATAGATAGAAAGAATTAGATAGATAGAAATAGATAGATATAGATAGAAAGAATTAGATAGATAGAAATAGATAGATAGAAAGGAATAGACAGAAAGAAAAAGAAAGAAATATATAGAAATAATTAGATAGATAGATATAGATAGATAGAAAGAAATAGATAGATAGAAATAATTAGATAGATAGAAATAGATAGAAAGAATTAGATAGATAGAAAGAAAGAGATAGATAGAATTAGATAGATAGAAATAGATAGATATAGATAAATAGAAAGGAATAGATAGAAAGAAATAGATAGAAGTAATTAGATAGAAATAGATAGATATAGATAGAAAGAAATAGATAGATAGATATAGATAGATAGAAAGAATTAGATAGATAGAAATAGATAGATATAGATAGATAGAAAGGAATAGATAGAAATAGATAGAAAGAATTAGATAGATAGAAATAGATAGATATAGATAGAAAGGAATAGATTGATATAGATAGAAAGAATTAGATAGATAGAAATAGATAGAAAGAATTAGATAGAAATAGATAGATAGATACAGATAGATAGAAATAATATTAGATAGATAGAAATAGATATATATATATATAGATAGATAGAAAGAATTAGATATAAATAGATAGATAGAAAGGAATAGATATAAATAGATAGAATGAATTAGATAGATAGAAAGAATTAGATAGATAGAAAGGAATAGATAGATAGAAAGGAATAGATAGAAAGAATTAGATAGAAATAGATAGAAAGGAATAGATAGAAAGAGATAGATAGAAAGAAATAGATAGAAAGGAATAGATAGAAAGAAAGAAATAGATAGATAGAGAGATAGAAAGAAATAGATAGAAATAATTAGATAGAAAGAAATAGATAGATATAGATAGATAGAAAGAATTAGGTAGATATAGATAGATAGAAAGGAATAGATAGAAATAGATAGAAAAAGATAGATAGAAAGAAATAGATATAGATAAATAGAAAGAAGTAGAAATAGAGTGTGTATGTGTTTAACAATATTTATTTAAAGTGTGTGTGTATGTTTAACAATATGTGTGTGTTTGTATGCAAACACTATATATAGAGAAATCTCTATATATAGTGTTTGCATGCAAAGTTTGGAGTAGGAGGGGGCGGGCACACAGCGAGCTGAGCTATCACTCAGCTCAGCTCGCGAACGCGCATTCCGCGCACATGCGCGGTAAAGCGCTGAGTGTCTTCATAGGGCGGCAGTCAATGCCGCTCTATGAAGAACGCGTTTGGTGCAGTGCGAAGCCGCGCATGCGCACCACATCGCGATGACGCTTCTCTCAGAGAAGCGTCCTATTGGGCCCCGCGATTTCATCATTTTGGCTGGGAGCTCGGCGCTGGAACGGAGGTAAGTTTTTAATATAATAAAGCCTCGAAAATATTTTTTTTTTGCTGAAAGTACATAGAAAAGCAAGAAGGAAGGCTGGGGGACCTGTCTTTCTTGCTTTTATATGTAGACTATAGAGTCCCTTTAAGTATGATTGCATATTTGTATTTGTGGCATCTCGTATATATATATATATATATATATATAGAAGGCTGCACTCAAGAAGGCTGCACTCACCTGACCATTCATATATTATAAAGATGCTACTTGAGCCACTTAATACAACATACAAGGTCCAGCACGCTCATTCACTCTCTAAACACCACTACAGAGAGTCCCAGGAGGTAGGATTTTGAAGTTAATGCTTAGTGAGTAAGTGAGTGCTCTGGAACTTGTATGTAACCTGGAACACTCATGCATGAAGGAGAAAGAAGAAGCCAGAGCATTACATGCGAATATCCAATGTCAGCCCAAGAAGGCTGCTTGTAAGAGAAATATGTAATGAACTATTCAGTTTGTGATTCAGAAAATGTGTAGCTTTTTTTTATGGGGCAGTGCATTATGGTATGCGTGCGTCTTTGTGTAAAATGAAAATGAAATGCTTGTCGCTATGAGTCTGTATGTCTATATGAATGTGTGTATGAGTGTCGGTATGAGTCTATACGTGTATGAAGTCAGTGTATTTATATGAATGAGTATTAGTGTATGAGTCTGTGTGTTCATGTGTTCCTGAGTGTGCTTGCATATAAGTCTGTGTGTATGTATATTAATGGATGTGCATGTGTCTATGCTTGTGAATATGAATGTATGAGTGTGTATGAATGCAAGTATGTGTGAATATTAATGTATATAATTATGAATGTGTATATGATTGTGTAACGGACCGTTTCAGCATATGAGGGGTTAAAATCCGTTTAGGCGATAATCCCCTTTTCTCAGAAAGGCACAGCTACTGCAGAACATCAAAACTCACAAATTGGATATAGGTGAATGCATCAAACTCCCGAACTGCATACCAGGGAATAAGATAGCACTCCAAGCTGGAACCTCACGAATAGCTGCTAGCAGATGAATAGGAAAAGCAGACATCAGCTTACACTCCTAGCAGTCAATCTCCAACAGCATACAGTGAATCCCCCCCACACATCCCCTCCCCTCAGATAACATTAAACCCAATTATCCGGTACACCTTTTCAGCCAAGTTCTGGATGTACCCCAAAAACAGGGGGTACACCTTTAAATCCAGCATCGCTGGATAGCCCTTATTCAGGGGGATTCAAAATTCAAGTCATTCGGATGAACGGTTCGGGAGATATGGGGTTCCAAAGATTTGACCGACCGCATGGGTAAAGTATCCGAAAACAGTTCCATGCATTTTGGCCCTGCGGTCGGTCACAAACAAGGGAATGAAAGCAGACGAATTGCCTGTGTTATAGAGCCTGGAGAGGGTTTGAATGAATTCCCTTGTTTGTGGGGTTCTTTCTACCGAACGGCGGGTCATTCGGTAGTTTCTATACGAATTTCTGGAAGTATGGAGGTCTCAGCGGTGTTTGCCTAGTCAAGTGTCCGATTTTAGTTCCAGACACTCGACGGCAAAACACTGCTGTTCGGTAGTTTAAGATGGCCGCCGCCACGTGTTCGTTTCCCGAATGGCGGCCACCCAGAGGACAAAGAATACATTACACTGATTGCCAATTACCCGTTTGCAACATTGTTGCAAACGGTAATTGGAGGCACACTTATTCCTGGGTGGTCTGGTTGTTCGGTAGTTTCACTCAATATACTGAATGGAGTGATTCTACCGAACAATCAGGTGAATGCTGCATACATATAACCCAGGTTAACTGAACACATAAATGCATACATGATATTAAAGGACTAAAGGCAGGATTACTGTAATATGCTCTACAGTCTTAAAGGTACAGTATCCCACAAGTCCCAATAGGTCCACGGATGGCCCTTAAAGGCCCAGTAGCAGTAATATAAACTATTACATGCCCAAATATAGTTTTTACAGTGCAATATGTCCAGGGGCCATAGTCGCAGGGCAGGAGGCTAGCAACCAGGCTTCTCCAGTTCTCAGTGGCGAGGTTGGTTTCGTCACATCTCTCCCCCTTTCCAAAAAGACTAACAGGGTACCTGACCTCCTGCCGGTCAGTGCCCTTGTTAGTCCAGCAGCCCACCCACAAAGCAGAAAAAACAGTACAGCCCACCCACAATAAATGGTTACTACACCTGGGTAGAGGAGAATCTTGTCCATGTCCAGGTGCCTCACCACGGCTGTGTGGGGGACCGGTAGGCTGCCTTGGTGGGTTGCTGAGTGGGCAGAGACCAGCGGTACTCTGTCCTGGTGCCAGCACTACCACCGGAGTAGTCTGGTTGGAGCCGGGTTGCTGGAGACGGACTGTCTCCCCCTTGGTTGCATAGCTCTGCTGCGGAATGGGGAGACTGGTTGTCTCCCCCTTGGATACACAGTTCTGTCGTGGGGGGGTAGGACCGACCATCCCTACCCCCTGTGTGGTAAGTGCAGAGACCACGGTCCCATCTGCACCGGTGGGGGGCTTACAGTCTCCCCCTGGTACATTAAACTGCCGCTGGGGAGAGGGGGTAACAGGCTCCTCTCCCACTAGAACACTCTGCCGCTGGGGAAAGGAGACTGGGCTCTCTATTCCCTGCACATTACGGATCCGCCGCTGGGGAGAGGTGGTAGCAAGCTCCTCTCCCATACATACTTTCCGCCTTTGTGGAGGGAGACCGACTGTCTCTCCTCCCAATACAGTGTCCTGCTGCTGGGGAAAGGAGACTGGGCTCTCTATTCCCTGCTGGACACTCTGCCGCTGGGGAAAGGAGACTGGGCTCTCTATTCCCTGCATATCAATGATCCGCCGCTGGGGAGAGGTGGTAGCAAGCTCCTCTCCCATACATACTTTCCGCCTTTGTGGAGGGAGACCGACTGTCTCTCCTCCCAATACAGTGTCCTGCTGCTGGGGAAAGGAGACTGGGCTCTCTATTCCCTGCTGGATACTCTGCCGCTGGGGAAAGGAGACTGGGCTCTTTATTCCCTGCATATCAATGATCCGCCGCTGGGGAGAGGTGGTAGCAAGCTCCTCTCCCATACATACTTCCATCATCTGTGGAGGGAGACCGACTGTCTCTTCTCCCAATACAGTGTCCTGCTGCTGGGGAAAGGAGACTGGGCTCTCTATTCCCTGCTGGACACTCTGCCGCTGGGGAAAGGAGACTGGGCTCTCTATTCCCTGCATATCAATGATCCGCCGCTGGGGAGAGGTGGTAGCAAGCTCCTCTCCCATACATACTTCCATCATCTGTGGAGGGAGACCGACTGTCTCTTCTCCCAATACAGAGTCCTGCTGCTGGGGAAAGGAGACTGGGCTCTCTATTCCCTGCTGGACACTCTGCCGCTGGGGAAAGGAGACTGTGCTCTCTATTCCCAAAAAATCACGCTGCTGCTGGGGGGTAGGACCAACTACCTCTGCCCCCTGTAACTCAGCCTGCCGCTGGGGAGGGAGGACGCTGCTCTCCTCTCCCTGCACTTCACACTGCCTTCCCGGCATATCACTCTGCTGCTGGGGGGTAGGACCAACTACCTCTGCCCCCTGTAACTCAGCCTGCCGCTGGGGAGGGAGGACGCTGCTCTCCTCTCCCTGCACTTCACACTGCCTTCCCGGCATATCACTCTGCTGCTGGGGGGTAGGACCAACTACCTCTGCCCCCTGTAACTCAGCCTGCCGCTGGGGAATGGAGACTGGGCTCCCAATTCCCTGCAGGACCGGTGGAGAGACCTCGGTCCCATCTCTACCGGCCACCTGGGGTTCTTCCCAGTAAATCTCTACAATATCTTCCCAGCGGAAGGGGTCTGGATCTGGGTCTGTAACCTTACTCTCCTGCTGAGCCTTCCCAATGAAGTGGAAGAGATCTTGGTAGTTTTGCTCCAGTTCCCACTCCAGGGTTGCTAGGTGAGCCAGGTCTTGCTCTACCTCATGGGGGTCATCCCACTCATGCCTAGCCTCCCTCTCATAGAAAATGTCCTGCAGTCTGGTTTGCGCAGGGCTCCCGAAGCCAGGCTCTGCAAAGGACTCCCATAACAAGCCAGGACCATCAAATTCTTCTCCCTCTGGCTTGTCATGTTCGGCTGTCCAGGGTATATACTGTGCCATATACCACCAGAGCGCCTGGTAGGCATCCTCCAGCCATAGCTCCTGCCATACCCGGTGCTCTAGTTCCTTCACCCATTCCTTCAGGGGCTGCTCTCCCAGGAAGGGCATCCGCAGTGCCAGTCGTGTCTGCCATCACTGCTCTTCACTGGGGAGACTCTTGCCCCGCTGGTACTGTACGTTATCCAGGGCCTGGTACCAGATGCCTTTCCTTAATGCATCCCGGTCATCCATGATCATTGTACTCCACTGCTGGTTCCATCCTGGTGCTGTCAGGGTCGCTGTACTCAGACATGCATTGCCCTCAAATTGTAAAAATCCAAAGCAATGGTGTTCTGTAGCTGTCCTTCTGGCTGTAGGAACGATCCCGCCGCTTGCCACCAATTGTAACGGACCATTTCAGCATATGAGGGGTTAAAATCCGTTTAGGCGATAATCCCCTTTTCTCAGAAAGGCACAGCTACTGCAGAACATCAAAACTCACGAATTGGATATAGGTGAATGCATCAAACTCCCGAACTGCATACCAGGGAATAAGATAGCACTCCAAGCTGGAACCTCACGAATAGCTGCTAGCAGATGAATAGGAAAAGCAGACATCAGCTTACACTCCTAGCAGTCAATCTCCAACAGCATACAGTGAATCCCCCCAAGAACGATACAAGGCTCCGTGTTGAAGGTCAAGCAGTGGTCTGAGGTGCTGGGGCACCCAGCCTGGTTTTTATTACATGAGTACACATACAGGCCACACCCAGGGGGAGGCATAAAATAACCAATCACATACATGGTTCAGCCCACACATCCCCTCCCCTCAGATAACATTAAACCCAATTATCCAGTACACCTTTTCAGCCAAGTTCTGGATGTACCCCAAAAACAGGGTACTGGAGAGGGTTTGAATGAATTCCCTTGTTTGTGGGGTTCTTTCTACCAAACGGCGGGTCATTCGGTAGTTTCTATACGAATTTCTGGAAGTATGGAAGTCTCAGCGGTGTTTGCCTAGACAAGTGTCCGATTTTAGTTCCAGACATTCGACAGCAAAACACCGCTGTTCGGTAGTTTAAGATGGCCGCCGCCACGTGTTCGTTTCCCGAATGGCGGCCACCCAGAGGACAAAGAATACATTACACTGATTGCCAATTACCCGTTTGCAACATTGTTGCAAACGGTAATTGGAGGCACACTTATTCCTGGGTGGTCTGGTTGTTCGGTAGTTTCACTCAATATACTGAATGGAGTGATTCTACCGAACAATCAGGTGAATGCTGCATACATATAACCCAGGTTAACTGAACACATAAATGCATACATGATATTAAAGGACTAAAGGCAGGGTTACTGTAATATGCTCTACAGTCTTAAAGGTACAGTATCCCACAAGTCCCAATAGGTCCACGGATGGCCCTTAAAGGCCCAGCAGTGGCGGCTCTAGACTTGGCGAGGCCTTAGGCGAGACTCATACATGAGGCCCCCACTAACACCATTATTGAAAAAATAGCAGTTGATGTATACATTGTTGCATTGTCTACCTTTGTGTGCCTGAGAATGTGTGTCTGACAGTGAGTATCCTTGTATATGTATGTATGTATGTTTCTCTGAGCATGTGTATGTTTGTGTACTGCCTGTGGCCTTTGGCACTGAGTTTATGGCGGAGCTATTTTATGACAGTGTGTATAATTATTGCCTTCAGGGGGTGACAGGGTGAGTAAAGGGGTAACTGTGGCAGGGTGAGTGTAAATGAGCAGGAGGGTGCCAAAGTGTATGGAGGTGGGTGCCAGAGTGTTGAGGGTTGACAGTAAGAATGAAGGGAGGTGCCCGAGTTCAGAGAGTGGTGCCCGTGTGTGCGGAGGGAGAGACCGTGTGTATGGAGGGGTGTCAGTGTGCCTAGAGAGTGGTGACAGAGTGTGTGGGGGAAATGACATAGTATGAGGGTGGTGACAGTGTGAGAGGGTTACATTAGTAAAGGGGTGTGACAGAGTGAGAGGGGTTGACAGAGTGAGAGGGAGGGTGACATAGTGAAGGTGGGTAACAGAGTAAGAGGGGGGTGTCAGAGTAAGAGGGGGGTGTCAGAGTAAGAGGGTGGGTGACAGAATAAGAGGGTGGGTGACAGAATAAGAGGGTGGGTGACTTAGTGTGAGGGGGTGAACATGTGAGGTGGGGTGACAGTGTGTGGGGAGCGACAGGGTGAGGTGACAGAGTACGGGTGGGTGACAGTGTGGGGGGGTCACAGGGTGGGTGACAGAGTAAGAGGGGGTGACAGGAGGGTGACCTAGTGTGTGAGGGGGGGAGACCTAGTGTGAGAGGGTGACATTGTGTAGGGGGGGTGACAGTGTGAAGGGGTGGCATAATGTGAGAGGTGAGAGACCTAGTGTGTGAGAGGGAGACCTACTGTGAGAGGTGGGAGACCTAGTGTGAGAGGGAGGGTGACATTGTGTAGGGGATGACAGAGTAAGAGGGGGGTGACATTAGTGTGAGAGGGAGGGGACAGAGTGAAAGGGGGGTGACAGAGTGTGATGGGCTGACAGAATGTGAGGTGGGGTGACAGTGTGTGGTGGGGTGACATAATGTGAGGTGGGGTGACAGTGTTAGGGGCTGACAATTTGAGGTGGAGTGACATGGTGAGAGGGGATGACATAGTGTTAGGGGCTGACAATGTGAGGTGGAGTGACAGGGTGAGAGGGGATGACAGGGGCTGACAATGTGAGGTGGGGTGACAGGCTGAGAGGGGGTGACATATTGTTTGGGGAGTGGCAGGGTGAGGTGACAGAGTAAAGGGGGTGATATAGTGTGGGGGGGTCACAGGGTGGGTGACAGAGTAAGAGGTGGTGTGACAGGGTGAGGGGGTGACAGGTTGGGTGAGAAGGGGTGACAGGGAGGTAACAGGGTGAGGGGGTTACAAGGTGAGAGGAGATGAGAGGGAGGTGACAGGTGGGGTGGCATGGTGAGAATGGGTGAGGAAGGTGACAGGTGGGGTGGCAGGGTGACAGATGGGGTGACTGGGTGAGGGTGGTAGCAGGGTGGCAAATGGGGTGACAGGGTGAGGGGGTGACAGGTGGGGTGGCAGATGGGGTGGCATGGTGACAGATGGTGTGACTGGGTGAGGGGGTGGAAGGGTGGGGTGACAGGGTGAGGGGGTGGCAGATGGGGTGGCAGGGTGACTGGTGAGGTGACAGGGTGACAGATGGGGTGAGGGGGTGACAGATGGGGTGACAGGGTGAGGGGGTGGCAGATGGGGTGACAGGGAGAGGGGGTGACAGGTGAGGTGGCAGGGTGAGGGGGTGGCAGATGGGGTGACAGGGTGAGGGGGTGACAGATGGGGTGACTGGGTGAGGGGGGTTACAGGTGGGGTGGCAGGGTGGCAGATGGGGTGACTGGGTGAGGGGGTGGCAGATGGGGTGGCAGGGTGGCAGATGGGGTGACTGGGTGAGGGGGGTGACAGGTGGGGTGGCAGGGTGGCAGATGGGGTGACTGGGTGAGGGGGTGACAGGTGGGGTGGCAGGGTGGCAGATGGGGTGACTGGGTGAGGGGGTGACGGGGGGGTGGCAGATGGGGTGACTGGGTGAGGGGGGTGACAGGTGGGGTGGCAGGGCGGCAGATGGGGTGACTGGGTGAGGGGGGTGACAGGGTGGGTGGCAGGTACCTTTTTCCCTGGTGGTCCAGTGGTGGCAGTCAGACTCCCTGGTGGTCCAGTGGTGGCAGTCAGACTCCCTGGTGGTCCAGTGATGGCAATCAGACTCCCTGGTGGTCCAGTGGGCTCTGCGATCTGCAGCTCTGCCGGATGCAGAGCTGCAGACCACATGGTGAAGGTTTCGCGATCTTCAGTCAGAGCGTTGCCGTGGTAACCCGCGGCAACGCTCTGATTGGCTAGAGATCGCGGGACACTTCAGTCTGCAGCTCACACCCGGCGGAGCTGCAGACTGAAGGCTGGCTCTCCCGGTCAGACTGACAGGAGGGGCCTCGCACCCGGCGGCATACAGGGGAAGCCGCCGGGCCCCCTCCTGTGTCAAGGACCCGACATGTCAGTCTGCCCTATGGCGGTTTAGGCGGCCGCGAGGCCCCACACAGCGCGAGGCCTTAGGCGGCCGCCTAAACCGCCTAATTAGAGAGCCGCCTCTGAGGCCCAGTAGCAGTAATATAAACTATTACATGCCCAAATATAGTTTTTACAGTGCAATATGTCCAGGGGCCATAGTCGCAGGGCAGGAGGCTAGCAACCAGGCTTCTCCAGTTCTCAGTGGCGAGGTTGGTTTCGTCACAGATTGTATGTGTGTGTAATTTCCCTAACAAATGAGTGTTGGAGCGGTGCATAGTGAGGCACACACACACCAAAGAAAATCTTCAGTTCAGGAAGGGTGGGTTCCAAAATACATTTCCGCCCTGGGTGCTATGCAACTTAGGCACACCTCTGGCTCCAAACTGCTGTAATCCCTGTATCTCCAGAGATCCAAACATAAATTTAAAAAGTACAGCACTTTTTTAACCACTGTACTGAAAAAAAAGAAATTGTTCACTGTAAATTAACAGGCAACATCTTTCAGACTTCACCCAGCTTTTGTACAGTTATTCTTAGCAATGGGCCACTTTTAAACATAAAAATAAGTTGTGATCTAAAATTATCAATTACCAAAAACCAAACATGGACTGTACAGTTTTGACAAGTTAGGTCTCTCATCAGCATGATATTGTTTCTAGGAGTTGACGTATTTCTATCAACATGTTTTGATGACACAAAACACAATAAAACACACTGGACATAATTGTGGCTTCATCCTATAAATAAATAAGCAGAACACTTTGTTTAAATTACATAGTTACGTAGTTACATAGCTGAAAAGAGACTTGCGACCATCAAGTTCAGCCTTCCTCACATATGTTCTTGCTGTTGATCCAAAAGAAGGCAAAAAAATCCAGTCTGAAGAGCTTCCAATTTTGCAACAAACTAGGAAAAAAATCCTTCATGACCACAAAATATCAGTTAGATATCTCCTTGGATCACGTAGCTATGTATGTTATGGGATATAATTTCTAATTTGCAGGGTAATGAGCTGCTTGATCAAAGGAGATATCTGACTGCTTTTAATACATTAACATAAGGTTTGAGGGAAGCAGAAAACAAAATACAGCCAGAAATGGACTAGGCATTTACTTATAGAACTATAGAATAAGAACTTGAGGTATGAAACACATCCTACTCTCATCTCACATCGGGAATGACAAAATGTTAGTATCAGTAAAATCTGTTAATCAGCTGCAGGTTTTTTAATTGCACAATGGATGCATTAATAAATATATTTTTTATATTTTTGCACTGATTGTGTAGGTGTCTCTTTGAGGGTCTGCTAGAGTGTTTATTTAATGTTCACTAACATGCTTTGAGCTTTCTTGGGCAAAAAAACACTATAAATTAAGAGATCATGTTTAATTTTGTTTGTGGACTAACTTAATAATCATTCATGCAAAAAACCATTTAATTTGCTTATTTTTGAAATAAATAATTCCCTTTAAAGCTTTCTTCACATCTTGATTTCTTAGACTGTAGATCAAGGGGTTTAACATGGGAGTTACCGCCACATAAAGTACTGAAAAAAACTGGTCAAGTTGTTCAGAGTGTTCTGACGGAGGCCTTATATACATGCAGAAGATAGTTCCATAAAATGTAAGAAGGACAGTAAGGTGAGACGTGCAGGTAGAAAAGGATTTTCTTCTTCCTTCAGTGGTTTGGATTTTTAAAATGCCTGATATTATTTTTATGTAGGATGTCAAGCTGAGGACAAAGGGACAAAGTCCAGCGAACAATACCTCCAAATACACTATAATTTGAAACTTTCTAGTGTCACTGCAGGAAATTTTTAGCAATGACTTAATGTCACAAAATAGTTGCTGAATTTGTTTACTTCCGCAAAATGATAACTGAGATGCAAACACTGTAAAAAGAAGGGAATTAATAAATCCAAATGCCCAGCTGCCCAATATGAGTTGAAGACATCTACTATTACTCATTACCAAAGAGTACCTTAAAGGATTACAGATGGCAACATAACGATCATATGCCATGGATGTCAGTAACACAACTTCCGTACAACCCATCGTTGTAAAGAAGTGTAGCTGGGTAAAGCATGGTGTGAATGAGATTTCATTGTTTCCAGTTAGGAAAATGTTCATCAGTTTTGGCAGAGTGACGGAAGTATAACATATATCTACAAAGGACAGATTACTAAGAAATAAGTACATGGGTGTGTGTAACTGTACTTTTAAATAGGTAACTGAAATTATAATTACATTACCAACTACGCCAGTTAGATAGATGAAGAAAAATAATATGAATCGCAAAGTTTGCTTTCCCTGAGATGTAGAAAATCCTAGAATATGGAACTTTAAGTCAAATGTCTGGTTTTTCATGGATAATTCTTTTTAATACAGCTTTCCGAGAGTGTTAAAAGATTCAGTTTTAAATTTCTGTGAAAAATAAAGAACATGAATTGAATAATATTTAATGTGGTGTTATTCTTTAAAATTATATAATGATATAAATCACTCAATTATTATTATTATTATTTTATTATTTATATAGCACCAGCAAAATTCCATAGCGCTGTACAATGGGAACATGAACCTGTGATAGACACACACAGCTTACACTGTAATATGGTTAGTGCACATTTTGGATCAGCATAGTTTTATTTTAAATCACTAATACCGGCTGACAGATGCAAGAAACTGACTTCCTATGAATACATCTTTGTCAATTAATTTCCTGAACAATTAGCTGACATTGTGTGAAGCTTGACAGGTGCATTTTAAGCACCGTAGTAAGTATTAAAGATGAATTGATAGTGTAAAAGAGCAAAGATCTCCCATTTATATCTAGAGCACAGTTACATTCATTATTTATCATTCCAGGAAGTCTAACAAGGTGATATAGTAAAGTGAGAATGGTCGGGGATTCAAAGTGAATTTAAATTTTTTTTAAAAAAAAAAGCTGAACTGGAAAGATTCTCCAAGTCAACTATGTTTCCAGTTTTACTACAGACCCTTAAACTTGAAATGCACTTTGAATCAATTTTGACAGTCGCCACTTTAGTAAATAACCCTGTAAGTCTGTCTATGTGCTGGTAAACTTGAGTGCAGTCTCATGAATGCTCTGACTGTTCTGTTATCTATCTTATCCACGACTTATAGATTTTTTGATCAGATATGTTATTGTTTTTCCAGTATACCATACAGTACTGCATATAGCATCATTATCCATTTATTTTTTTTAAATGCTATGATCATGCATAACGTTTTGGTCAATAACTTATAACATAATAAAGTTGGACAATAAGAAACAGTAATAAATAATGATTAGATTCCTGTGTGTACATTTTGTTCTCACTTAATTTACTGTTGTGCAAATGTTAGCAAATCACTTTCAGCAACACATTCAGACAAACAATGCAAAGAAGTTTCAGTTTGCATACTAGAGAATATGATAAATTCAGTAAAATTAATTTATCTGTATACACAGTTAGTGCTCACCTTATCCAACTTCATATGGTATGAAACATGGAACATGCCGTGCCTTTAAATAGCATTCTTAATATTCATTTACTTATCGTCACTCACTACTTAATTTCCCAGAACTCTTCCATAGATAATCTCAAAGGGATTTACGCGCTAATACAATTAATCGTGTTAAAATGCAGGCAAGTTATCAATCTTGTATATATATATATATAAAGGAAAAAAGACCTTGCATTCCAACTCACAGTCTTTTTATGCGGTGTTATTACCCCTAAATTGTATACTGGATAAAGAAGATCAGCACTTCCAGGTTTTTCAAAAAAATTATGATTTACTTAAAAAGTTTCAAAAAATGCTAACATTTCAGTTCCTCAGGACAAACACTGGTTTGCATTTTTTGACACTTTTTAAGTAAATCATAATTTTTTGAAAAACCTGGAAGTGCTGATCTTCTTTATCCAGTATATATATTTAGCAGATGGTGTCAGGGCTGTCCTAAAAGACTGTACTATTATTGCAATTCGTGTATTATTTTTTATTCCTATGGTTAAAATGTATGTATGTCCATACGAATGTAAACTACCGAACCCATAGACCACCTCAGAGAGAAGTGTGTATCTTATTAATCGGTTACACTTTTCTAACCGCAGGTTAATTGGTACTTTAATGCAGTATCTGGGTGGCCGCTGTTCGGGATACGAACACGTGGCGGCGGCCATCTTACGCACGAAAATCTCAGCGGTGTTTGGTCGTCGAGTGTCTGGAACTCAAATCGGACACTCGATTACCCAAACACCGATGAGACCTCCATAGCTCCGTAACTCACGAACGGGAAGGCTAATCAGTCCCCCGTTCGGTAGTTTCAAAGTACCGAACAAGGGGATTCATACGAATCCAAGATTAATCGTGGATGGCAATATTTAATGTGTATTTTACCTCCCGAACGAAGACCGACCGCAGGGCCAAAACCTATGGAACTCTTTTCGGATACCACCGTGTGCGGTCAGTCAAATTATACCCTCCACCTAACTCCCGAACCCCTGGACCGATCTGGGTGATTTTTGGATATGTTAGTCACCCAGATCAGGGCTACCAGGGGGTACCCCCAGGATTATTGTAACTACTTGTTTTAGGGTACATTCAGAACTGGGGGGAAACTACAGTATGTGTAATGGGATTAAGTTTCATACTGAGGGGAGGAGATGTGTGGGAGGTAACGGTTATACTATTGGTTACTGTCCTAATTAATGTGAATCCCTCCCTTGCATGGGAGAATGCTTTATAAGGAGACTGTGTGGATTAAAAATCAGTTCTGTTCCTGATGCTGTGTGTCGTCCAGTTATTGGGAGTGCTGTTGGGATATTATTGGATTATTTTGTCTGCTGGAATTACTTTTCTATGGATCTATAATACTTGTTCCTGAGCCTCACTGGGATCTATAGTGGAGTTAACCTGTGGAATATCAGGCCTCCGCTACAATATATATATAGGCGTAGCCTGTAATTGTGGGAGGGGTTACCCAGCTATATACCTTGTAGACACCAGACACAGGCGCTGATTTGCAGCCACTCTCTCTGCTCTACTCTCCATTTGTGTCAGTGTCCTCCGGGGTTCATGCCTTGCTGACCTCTTACCTTCCCTTGGCTTCTTGGTTACTGCTTCCTGGTCAGTCTACGAACTGAGTTTGCCCGAAATGGTCCACATGCACACTACATTTGGCCGCTGCATGGCTCACATACATATGAACATACACTTTCATGTCTTTGTTTGTTCTATTCAATTGTTACTTACCTCTCTATTCTATGTTACGTTACATGTTCGGTAAGCGAATGTTTGTATGGTTTACCCGGACAATGGGGAACTAGTCTGAGTTTCTCGCGGCCTCCAGCGACAAGCATTATTATGACGGTCTAATTTTACACATATCCTTGTTTCAAGATATGTTTGCATGAATTTGTCTGGGCAATACTAGACGCACTTCATTAGAACTAGTGATGTACCGAACTGTCCGCCGGCGAACAGTTCCTGGCGAACTTAGCGTGTTCGCGTTCGCCGCGGCGGGCGGACACATGCGCAGTTCGATCCGCCCCCTATTCATCATCATTGGGCAAACTTTGACCCTGTGCCTCTCGGTCAGCAGACACATTCCAGCCAATCAGCAGCACTCCCTCCCTTCCACACCCTCCAACCTCCCTCCCAGCATCCATTTTCGATTCATTCTGAAGCTGCATGCTTAGTGAGAGGAGGGAAAGTTTAGCTGCTGCTGATTAGATAGGGAAATTGATAGCTAGGCTAGGGTATTCAGTGTCCACTACAATCCTGAAGGACTCATCTGATCTCTGCTGTAAGGACAGCACCCCAAAAAGCCCTTTTTAGGGCTAGAACTTCAGGCTGCTTTTTTTTTTTTTTTTTCCTGTGTAATGTAATTGCAGGTGCCTGCCTGCCAGCTTCTGTGTGAGGTTCACATTGTGCCCACTTGCCCAGTGCCACAACTCATATCTGTTTTTACAATAGCTTAAGCTTTAGATTAAAAAATTTTTTTTTAAAAAAAATATTTATTTTCACTGTAATAGAAGAGCAGTTGCCTGCCTGCCAGCTTCTGTGTGAGGTTCACATTGGATACTGTGCCCACTTGCCCAGTGCCACCACTCATATCTGTTTTTACAATAGCTTAAGCTTTAGGTTAAAAAAAAAAAAAATCACTGCAATAGAAGAGCAGTTGCCTGCCTGCCAGCTTCTGTGTGAGGTTCACATTGGATACTGTGCCCACTTGCCCAGTGCCACCACTCATATCTGTTTTTACAATAGCTTAAGCTTTAGATTTAAAATAAATATTTTTTTTTCACTGTAATAGAAGAGCAGTTGCCTGCCTGCCAGCTTCTGTGTGAGGTTCACATTGGATACTGTGCCCACTTGCCCAGTGCCATCATTCATATCTGTTTTTACAATAGCTTAAGCTTTAGATTTAAAAAAAATATATTTTTTTCACTGTAATAGAAGAGCAGTTGCCTGCCTGCCAGCTTCTGTGTCAGGCTGGATGCCTTGCCCATTTGCACAGTCAGTGCCACCACTCATATCTGTTTTTACAATAGCTTAAGCTTTAGATTTAAAAGAAATCATTTTTTTTCACTGTAATAGAAGAGCAGTTAGTTGTCTGCAAGCGTCTGGGTGTCAGGCCTCCTTCAGCGTGTGCTCTGCAGACCTGTGCCAGTGTACTTTGACAGTTACCAATCATATCTGGTGTCTCTTTAGCGTGCTTTTACAAAGAAAAAAGGTTTCCAGTGTAAGCTAATAGCAGCCAGTCGGTGTCCTTCAAGCGGCTCTGTCAGGCCTACAGTGTGTGTTCTCCAGAACTGTTCAAGTGCACATTGCCAATCATATCTGGTGTCTCTATAGCGTGCTTTTAAAACCAAAATTTTGTTTCCACTGTAATAGAAGAGCAGTTGCCTGCCTGCCAGCTTCTGTGTGAGGTTCACAGTGGATACTGTGCCCTCTTGCCCAGTGCCACCACTCGTATCTGTTTTTTACAATAGCTTAAGCTTTAGATTTAAAATAAATAATTTTTTTTCACTGTAATAGAATAGCAGTTGCCTGCCTGCCAGCTTCTGTGTGAGGTCGACATTGGATACTGTGCCCACTTGCCCAGTGCCACCACTCATATCTGTTTTTACAATAGCTTAAGCTTTAGATTTAAAAGAAATACATTTTTGTCACTGTAATAGAAGAGCAGTTGCCTGCCTGTCAGCTTCTGTGTGAGGTTCACATTGGATACTGTGCCCACTTGCCCAGTGCCACCACTCATATCTGTTTTTACAATAGCTTAAGCTTTAGATAAAAAAAAATATTTTTTTTCACTGTAATAGAAGAGCAGTTGCCTGCCTGCCAGCTTCTGTGTGAGGTTCACATTGGATACTGTGCCCACTTGCCCAGTGCCACCACTCATATCTGTTTTTACAATAGCTTAAGCTTTAGATTTAAAAGAAATATTTTTTTTCACTGTAATAGAAGAGCAGTTGCCTGCCTACCAGCTTCTGTGTGAGGTTCACATTGGATACTGTGCCCACTTGCCCAGTGCCACCACTCATATCTGTTTTTACAATAGCTTAAGCTTTAGATTAAAAAAAAATGCATTTTTTCCACTGTAATAGAAGAGCAGTTGCCTGCCTACCAGCTTCTGTGTGAGGTTCACATTGGATACTGTGCCCACTTGCCCAGTGCCACCACTCATATCTGTTTTTACAATAGCTTAAGCTTTAGATTTAAAAAAAATACATTTTTTTCACTGTAATAGAAGAGCAGTTGCCTGCCTGCCAGCTTCTGTGTCAGGCTGGATGCCTTGCCCATTTGCACAGTCAGTGCCACCACTCATATCTGTTTTTACAATAGCTTAAGCTTTAGATTAAAAAAAATATTTTTTTTCACTGTAATAGAAGAGCAGTTGCCTGCCTGCCAGCTTCTGTGTGAGGTTCACATTGGATACTGTGCCCACTTGCCCAGTGCCACCACTCATATCTGTTTTTACAATAGCTTAAGCTTTAGATTTAAAAAAATATATTTTTTTTCACTGTAATAGAAGAGCAGTTGCCTGCCTGCCAGCTTCTGTGTCAGGCTGGATGCCTTGCCCATTTGCACAGTCAGTGCCACCACTCATATCTGTTTTTACAATAGCTTAAGCTTTAGATTTAAAATAAATCATTTTTTTTCACTGTAATAGAAGAGCAGTTAGTTGTCTGCAAGCGTCTGGGTGTCAGGCCTCCTTCAGCGTGTGCTCTGCAGACCTGTGCCAGCGTACTTTGACAGTTGCCAATCATATCTAGTGTCTCTATAGCGTGCTTTTACAAAGAAAAAAGGTTTCCAATGTAAGCTAATAGCAGCCAGTCAGTGTCCTTCAAGCGGCTCTGTCAGGCCTACAGTGTGTGCTCTGCAGAACTGTTCCAGTGCAGATTGCCAATCATATCTGGTGTCTCTATAGCGTGCATTTAAAACAAATTATTTTTTTCACTGTTATAGATTGAATAGCAGTTTAGTGTCCTTCAAGCGGCTCTGTCAGGCCTACAGTGTGTGCTCTGCAGAACTGTTCCAGTGCAGATTGCCAATTATATCTGGTGTCTCTATAGCGTGCATTTAAAACCAAAAAATTTTTTTCACTGTTATAGATTGAATAGCAGTTTAGTGTCCTTCAAGCGGCTCTGTCAGGCCTACAGTGTGTGCTCTGCAGAACTGTTCCAGTGCAGATTGCCAATCATATCTGGTGTCTCTATAACGTGCATTTAAAACCAAAACTTTTTTTTCACTGTTATAGATTGAATAGCAGTTTAGTGTCCTTCAAGCGGCTCTGTCAGGCCTACAGTGTGTGCTCTGCAGAACTGTTCCAGTGCAGATTGCCAATCATATCTGATGTCTCTATAGCGTGCATTTAAAACCAATTTTTTTTTTCACTGTTAAAGATTGAATAGCAGTTTAGTGTCCTTCAAGCGGCTCTGTCAGGCCTACAGTGTGTGCTCTGCAGAACTGTTACAGTTCACATTGCCAATCATATCTGGTCTCACAGTAGCTTGCACGCATAGTATCACTAATCCCCCAAAAAATGACAGGCAGAGGCAGGCCACCCCGCAGGGGCCGTCATGGTCGTGGTGCTGTGATTCCCTTTTGCCCTAGAATAATGCCTAGTTTTCAGAAGCCACGTACCCTGAACTTGAAAAGTTCTGAGGACATAGTTGACTGGCTAACACAGGACACCCAATCTTGTACAGCCTCCGCTTGGAACCTTGACGCACCATCCTCCTCCAGCTTAGCTTCAGGCACCTCTCAAGATACCACTCACCCGCCTGCCGCCACCACCAAAACTAGTACCACAGCCGCTTTACTTGGTATGTCAGAGGAGTTATTCACACACCCGTTTGAAGAAATGAGTGATGCGCAACCATTATTGCTAGAGGATGTAGATAACAGGGATATGTCTCAGGCAGGCAGCATTAAACACATGGAGGTACGGTGTGATGATGATGTTGTACCTACTGCTGCTTCCTTTACTGAGTTGTCAGATACAAGCAAAGCGGTTGATGATGACGATGCGTCCATGGATGTCACGTGGGTGCCCGCTCGGCAAGAAGAACAGGGCGAAAGTTCAGATGGGGAGACAGAGAGGAGGAGGAGACGAGTTGGAAGCAGGGGGGGGTTGTCGCAAGGAGCTAGTGGCACAGTCAGACAGCATGCATCGGCACCCGGGGTCGGCCCGACAGCACACCAATCAACGCATGCTGTGTCCACCACCAGAATGCCGTCATTGCAGAGCTCAGCAGTGTGGCATTTTTTTTGTGTTTCTGCCTCTGACAACAGCGATGCCATTTGCAACCTGTGCCAAAGGAAACTGAGTCGTGGGAGGTCCAACACCCACCTAGGTACAACTGCTTTGCGTAGGCACATGATCTCACATCACAAACGCCTATGGGATCAACACATGAGTACAAGCAGCACGCCTACTCGTAGCCGCCATCCTCCTCCTGGTCCAGCATCTTCAGCCACGTCAACCACTGCTGTCCTCCGTGCCCCCTCTCAACCATCCGCCACTCCGTCTCCCGCCTTGAGCAGTTCCCGCTCATCTGCCCACAGTCATGTGTCTGTCAAGGACATGTTTGATCGTAAGAAGCCAATGTCACCAAGTCACCCCCTTGCCCAGCGTCTGACAGCTGGCTTGTCCGAACTATTAGCCCGCCAGCTTTTACCATACAATCTGGTTGAGTCTGAGGCGTTCACAAATTTGTAGCTATTGGGACACCGCAGTGGAAGGTACCCGGCCGGAATTTCTTTTCACAAAAGGCAATCCCCAACCTGTACTCGATTGTGCAAAAGGAAGTCATGGCATGTCTGGCACACAGTGTTGGGGCAAGGGTCCATCTGACCACTGATACCTGGTCTGCAAAGCATGGTCAGGGCAGGTATATCACCTACACTGCGCATTGGGTAAACCTGCTGACGGCTGACAAGCATGGAATGTGTGGCATTGCAGAGGAGTTGGTGACACCGCCACGACTTGCAGGCAGTCCTGCTGCCACCTCCTCTACTCCTCCTACTCCATCCTCTTCCATAACCTCCTCGGCTGAGTCCTCTTGTGCTGCTGCGTCTTGCTCCACATCAACGGCACCCCCCCCCCAGCTCCCCAGGTACTATTCCACATCCCGGATACGGCAGTGTCACGCCGTCTTGGGTTTGACTTGCTTGAAAGCAGAGAGTCACACCGGACAAGCACTCCTGTCCGCCCTGAACGCACAGGTGGAAAAGTGGCTGACTCCGCAGCAACTGGATATCGGCAAAGTAGTGTGTGACAACGGAAAAAATGGCTCACTTTGCCGATATCCAGCGGCGAAACAACATGCCAGTGAGGCGCTTGATTTGCGACAGCCCGACACGTTGGAATTCAACACTCCTAATGTTCGACCGCCTGCTCCAACAAGAAAAAGCTGTTAATGAATATTTGTATGACCGGGGTGCTAGGACAGCCTCTGGGGAGATGGGATTTTTTTGCCACGTTACTGGACGCTCATGCGCAATGCCTGTAGGCTCATGCGTCCTTTTGAGGAGGTGACAAACCTAGTCAGTCGCACCGAAGGCACCATCAGAGACATCATACCATTTGTTTTCTTCCTGGAGCGTGCCCTGCGAAGAGTGCTGGATCAGGCCATAGATGAGCGTGAAGAGGAAGAGGAAGAGTTGTGGTCACCATCACCACCAGAAACAGCCTTATCAGCATCGCTTGCTGGACCTGCGGCAACGCTGGAAGAGGATTGTGAGGAAGAGGAGTCAGAGGAGGAATGTGGCTTTGAGGAGGAGGAGGAGGAGCAAGACCAAACACAACAGGCATCCCAGGGTGCTCGTTGTCACCTATCTGGTACCCGTGGTGTTGTACGTGGCTGGGGGGAAGAACATACCTTCAATGACATCAGTGAGGAGGAGGAACGGGAAATGAGTAGCTCGGCATCCAACCTTGTGCAAATGGGGTCTTTCATGCTGTCCTGCCTGTTGAGGGACCCTCGTATAAAAAGGCTGAAGGAGAACGACCTGTACTGGGTGTCCACGCTACTAGACCCCCGGTATAAGCAGAAAGTGGCGGAAATGTAACCGAATTACAACAAGTCGGAAAGGATGCAGCATTTGCAAAATAAATTCAAAAGTATGCTTTACACAGCGTATAAGGGTGATGTCACAGCACAACGGGAATCTAACAGGGGGAGAGGTGGAAGTCATCCTCCTCCTCCCACGACCACGCCGGCAAGGACAGGACGCTTTAAAGACGTGTTGTTGATGGAGGACATGCGGACCTTTTTAAGTCCTACGCATCACCACAGCCCTTCGGGATCCACCCTCAGAGAGCGACTCGACTGACAGGTAGCAGACTACCTCGCCTTAACTGCAGATATCGACACTCTGAGGAGCGATGAACCCCTTGACTACTGAGTGTGCAGGCTTGACCTGTGGCCTGAGCTATCCCAATTTGCGATAGAACTTCTGGCCTGCCCCGCTTCAAGTGTCCTGTCAGAAAGGACCTTCAGTGCAGCAGGAGGTATTGTCACTGAGAAGAGAAGTCGCCTAGGTCAAAAAAGTCTAGATTACCTCACCTTTATTAAGATGAATGAGGGATGGATCCCGAAGGGACTGACACTGGGCGATACATTCGATTAAAAAAGGCCTGATGAGATGAGCTGCCTTGGGCTAAAAATGGTCCACACGCTGCTGTATTTTTTTTTTTTTTTTAATTCTTTATTTTTGCGGTGCTTTGCATGACAGTAAAACAGTACATTGCAAGTCAGAATTTCCAGTATATAGCATCAACATATTTATCTTGCATCTTGTGAGACTGCACCAATTATATAATTTTATAAAATACAAGCAATAACTTGGATCCGGGTCATTAACCGCTTAACCTGTGTTATTTGTGTGTTTGAGTCGTATATTCGGTGCTGGTATCCGCGTTCCGTGTGTGAAGTAGTTATGGAGTATGTGGTGCCTCCATGGTTATGACACTTGGGTGTGCCTGTATGTGTCGGTATGGTGTCCCATGGGCATATTGATGGGTGTGTACTAGTGAGTGACTTCTGAAGCGTGTGGACTGTCCAGTGCTGCCTCCTGCCGGGAGTGTGGTCTCTGCCTCACGTGATCGAAACTCCTAACCTAGGGAGTCGCGGGGGGGGGGGGTGGTCGTGGTAAGAGTGTAGCAGTCACTCCATTAAGCGTTTGTGGTATGCCCCGTCTTAGGTGTACCAGTCGTGCGAGAGTGGGTCCCGTTGAGCCTGTGGTTTCAGTCAAGTACGGTCCATGTCAGGGTTAGGCCTGTCGATTGTTGTACGTGTGTCAGTCTTCTAGTAGGGATCGCAACAACATAAACAATAAACCGTTTAAACGTCCTTTTGTAACTCAGGTATGGTGTGAAGTTAGATAGGTTTCTCCTGACCTATGCTTTTTGTATGCAATTCTTGACTCGTTTTAGACTTCACAAACCCTCGAGCTTAAAGCTCTACACCCACTAAGAGTGCAGGACAAACCCTAATCTTTGCAGAATAATGTACGTTGCCATATGGACACTTTGACGGTAGGTAATGGGTCGTATACAACCTGTACCTTTACTATGCTGCCCTCTTAAAGGCCGACTACTGTTCAGTATTCTAGATTAGTCATCTATATAAGGTCAGCATTTAATGGGCTTTAGAAATATATACATTTTGTCAGACCATTTAATCTTGTTTTTGTAGCTTGAAAGTAGTGAGGTGTGTTTATTAAATTTTAGTGCCCCTATTCAGCCTTAGGAGGGTAATGTCCCCTAGTCATGGGACACTGAGCTTGGCTTTAACCTCTATCAGATGTTTGGAGACCTTACAAACTGACAGCCACCGGCTCAAAAACAGGGTTCAGGAGAAAGAAAAAGGTAATAAACAATTGTGATTTTCGCATTGAGTGTACGAACTGTAGGAATTATGGTAACGTTTCCAAAACGGCACTTGGTTACCAAAATTGGGCTCACAAAAAAAAAAAAATATATATATATATATTGTTGCCCCCAAGAACAATGGGGTACTATAAGAAATGTTAAACGTTCAATGAAAATAACTTTGCAGTCTTTAGACCTGAGGTAAAGGTGAGCGCTGGGAAGGTGTCCCTACTGTGCCTCATTGTCAGCCAGTCCCTTGAGGCTGTCTTGGGTACGAGGACCGAGGGCTTCTGTTCCGCGGTACAAACGTTGCGGTGCGCTCTGGGTCCCAATTGGTAGTAGAGGGTCTTGAGGGTGAGTTGGCGGTCGGTGGGTCCAGTCCCAAGGCCTGTATTATTGTGGGTGCCTCTTCCATGGAGGCAAGTGTGAGTTGGGATCCGTTCTGTGGTATCACCAGGGATCCGTGTGCCCCCCATCGATAGGTGATGTCTGCTGCCCTCAGTCTGTTGGTGACCCCTGGCTCCAACCAATTGACTGAAATCCTCCAAGATGGCACCAATATACCAGTGGTCTAAGCATCTTCCCACCTTGGCCTAAAAAGGGGAGGTGATTCAACAATTAAAAATCGCTGCCATATACACGTCCACTGATAGGAGACGCGGAACGTATTAAACTGATATGAACAATACTAAACTCACCACTCCTATCTGGTGGCACATAAGCTTGCCCGCGCAGTGCCCCAAATTTCAAGTAAGAGGACCGACCAAGCATCTTCTTCCATCTCCCTGTTACAGAAATCACTGCCATATCCATAGAAATTGTACATAATATCCAGGATAGTTTTACAGGGCCAAATCATGTCGCCTGTTGAAAGAGGTGACCTTGCTCGGGTCCCAGGTGTGCGGTTCCTAAAATGGCTGCCGTATACATGTCCACTGATAGGACACGCGGAAGGTATTAAACTGATATGAACATTTACTAAACTCACCACTCCGAGTGCTGTTATTTATTTAATTTTTTTGTGGTGAGGCTTTACAGGACAGAGTGCTTCTCCACGGGACATGTTAACTCACGGGCAGCTGGCTCATCAAGGAACAAGAGCAGCTTGAACGAGGTGACCGTGCTCGGGTCCCAGGTGTGCGGTTCCTAAAATGGCTGCCATATACACGTCCACTGATAGGAGACGCGGAAGGTATTAAACTGATATGAACAATACTCCACTCCTATCAGTAGGTCCGTCCCATTGTGATTTATGCCCCCCACCCACCGCGCAGGGATGGGGGCCGGGGGGGAGGAAAGTAGCCCCCCCCATTGTGATTCATGGCCCCCACCCACCGCGCAGGGGTGGGGGCCGAGGGGGGGAGGACAGTAGGTCCCCCCATTGTGATTTATGGCCCCACCCACCGCGCAGGGGTTGGGGAGGACAGTAGCTCCCCCCAGTGTGTATCATGGGCTTTGAGGACAGGTGTCAATCCATACCTGCCAAGTGAACATATGTAGGGGGAACAGTCTCTATTCTGCTCTGTGTCAGTGTGTATCATGGTCTCTGTGGACAGGGAACAGTCTCTATTCTGCTCTGTGTCAGTGTGTATCAGGGGTTTTGAGGACAGGTGTCAATCCATATCTGCCAAGTGACCCTATGTAGAAGGAACAGTCCCTATTCTGCTCTGTGTCAGTGTGTAACAGGGGTTTTGAGGACAGGTGTCAATCCATATCTGCCAAGTGACCCTATGTAGGGGTAACAGTCCCTATTCTGCTCTGTGTCAGTGTGTATCAGGGATCATTAGGATAGGTGTCAATCCATATCTGCCAAGTGACCCTATGTAGGGGGAACAGTCCCTATTCTGCTCTGTATCAGTGTGTATCAGGGATCATTAGGATAGGTGTCAATCCATATCTGCCAAGTGACCCTATGTAGGGGGAACAGTCCCTATTCTGCTCTGTGTCAGTGTGTATCAGGGGCTTTGAGGACAGGTGTCAATCCATACATGCCAAGTGACCCTATGTAGGGGGAACAGTCTCTATTCTGCTCTGTGTCAGTGTGTATCATGGTCTCTGTGGACGGGGAACAGTCTCTATTCTGCTCTGTGTCAGTGTGTATCAGGGGCTTTGAGGGCAGGTGTCAATCCATATCTGCCAAGTGACCCTATGTAGGGGGAACAGTCTCTATTCTGCTCTGTGTCAGTGTGTATCAGGGGTTTTGAGGACAGGTGTCAATCCATATCTGCCAAGTGACCCTATGTAGGAGGAACAGTCCCTATTCTGCTCTGTGTCAGTGTGTATCAGGGGTTTTGAGATCAGGTGTCAATCCATATCTGCCAAGTGACCCTATGTAGGGGGAACAGTCCCTATTCTGCTCTGTGTCAGTGTGTATCAGGGATCATTAGGATAGGTGTCAATCCATATCTGCCAAGTGACCCTATGTAGGGGGAACAGTCCCTATTCTGCTCTGTGTCAGTGTGTATCAGGGGCTTTGAGGACAGGTGTCAATCCATAACTGCCAAGTGACCCTATGTAGGGGGAACAGTCCCTATTCTGCTCTGTGTCAGTGTGTATTAGGGGCTTTGAGGACAGGTGTCAATCCATATCTGCCAAGTGACCCTATGTAGGGGGAACAGTCTCTATTCTGCTCTGTGTCAGTGTGTATCATGGTCTCTGTGGACGGGGAACAGTCTCTATTCTGCTCTGTGTCAGTGTGTATCAGGGGCTTTGAGGACAGGTGTCAATCCATATCTGCCAAGTGACCCTATGTAGGGGGAACAGTCTCTATTCTGCTCTGTGTCAGTGTGTATCAGGGGTTTTGAGGACAGGTGTCAATCCATATCTGCCAAGTGACCCTATGTAGGAGGAACAGTCCCTATTCTGCTCTGTGTCAGTGTGTATCAGGGGTTTTGAGGACAGGTGTCAATCCATATCTGCCAAGTGACCCTATGTAGGGGGAACAGTCCCTATTCTGCTCTGTGTCAGTGTGTATCAGGGATCATTAGGATAGGTGTCAATCCATATCTGCCAAGTGACCCTATGTAGGGGGAACAGTCCCTATTCTGCTCTTTGTCAGTGTGTATCAGGGGCTTTGAGGACAGGTGTCAATCCATATCTGCCAAGTGACCCTATGTAGGGGGAACAGTCCCTATTCTGCTCTGTGTCAGTGTGTATCAGGGGCTTTGAGGACAGGTGTCAATCCATACATGCCAAGTGACCCTATGTAGGGGGAACAGTCTCTATTCTGCTCTGTGTCAGTGTGTATCATGGTCTCTGTGGACGGGGAACAGTCTCTATTCTGCTCTGTGTCAGTGTGTATCAGGGGCTTTGAGGGCAGGTGTCAATCCATATCTGCCAAGTGACCCTATGTAGGGGGAACAGTCTCTATTCTGCTCTGTGTCAGTGTGTATCAGGGGTTTTGAGGACAGGTGTCAATCCATATCTGCCAAGTGACCCTATGTAGGAGGAACAGTCCCTATTCTGCTCTGTGTCAGTGTGTATCAGGGGTTTTGAGGACAGGTGTCAATCCATATCTGCCAAGTGACCCTATGTAGGGGGAACAGTCCCTATTCTGCTCTGTGTCAGTGTGTATCAGGGATCATTAGGATAGGTGGCAATCCATATCTGCCAAGTGACCCTATGTAGGGGGAACAGTCCCTATTCTGCTCTGTGTCAGTGTGTATCAGGGGCTTTGAGGACAGGTGTCAATCCATATCTGCCAAGTGACCCTATGTAGGGGGAACAGTCCCTATTCTGCTCTGTGTCAGTGTGTATTAGGGGCTTTGAGGACAGGTGTCAATCCATATCTGCCAAGTGACCCTATGTAGGGGGAACAGTCTCTATTCTGCTCTGTGTCAGTGTGTATCATGGTCTCTGTGGACGGGGAACAGTCTCTATTCTGCTCTGTGTCAGTGTGTATCAGGGGCTTTGAGGACAGGTGTCAATCAATATCTGCCAAGTGACCCTATGTAGGGGGAACAGTCTCTATTCTGCTCTGTGTCAGTGTGTATCAGGGGTTTTGAGGACAGGTGTCAATCCATATCTGCCAAGTGACCCTATGTAGGAGGAACAGTCCCTATTCTGCTCTGTGTCAGTGTGTATCAGGGGTTTTGAGGACAGGTGTCAATCCATATCTGCCAAGTGACCCTATGTAGGGGGAACAGTCCCTATTCTGCTCTGTGTCAGTGTGTATCAGGGATCATTAGGATAGGTGTCAATCCATATCTGCCAAGTGACCCTATGTAGGGGGAACAGTCCCTATTCTGCTCTGTGTCAGTGTGTATCAGGGGCTTTTAGGACAGGTGTCAATCCATATCTGCCAAGTGACCCTATGTAGGGGGAACAGTCCCTATTCTGCTCTGTGTCAGTGTGTATTAGGGGCTTTGAGGACAGGTGTCAATCCATATCTGCCAAGTGACCCTATGTAGGGGGAACAGTCTCTATTCTGCTCTGTGTCAGTGTGTATCAGGGGCTTTGAGGACAGGTGTCAATCCATATCTGCCAAGTGACCCTATGTAGGGGGAACAGTCTCTATTCTGCTCTGTGTCAGTGTGTATCAGGGATCATTAGGATAGGTGTCAATCCATATCTGCCAAGTGACCCTATGTAGGGGGAACAGTCCCTATTCTGCTCTGTGTCAGTGTGTATCAGGGATTTGACTATCTTTATTCAGATTCAAAAATTACAATTCCAGGAAAAATTTAACAAACATTTACAAGAACATGTTATGCACATCATAGAAACAACGTGAACCTCTTTAAAGCCACAAACTTAAGACAAAAAATACGTACACACAATGTGTAAGGGTTTGAAAGAATATTCTGAATCCTTACATGTTTACTTTATCGTTTGTTTGATTTTTGTGAACCATATATAAACTACAAGCAGCGTGAAAACTATAAAAACTCAAGTGGCCATGATGATCAAATTAAAAAGTATGCTTTACACAGCGTATAAGGGTGATGTCACAGCACAACGGGAATCAAACAGGGGAAGAGGTGAAAGTCATCCTCCCCCTCCCACGACCCCGCCATATCTGCCAAGTGACCCTATGTAGGGGGAACAGTCTCTATTCTGCTCTGTGTCAGTGTGTATCAGGGGTTTTGAGGACAGGTGTCAAATCAATCCATACCTGCCAAATGACCCTATGTAGGGGTAACAGTCTCTATTCTGCTCTGTGTCAGTGTGTATCATGGTCTCTGTGGACGGGGAACAGTCTCTATTCTGCTCTGTGTCAGTGTGTATCAGGGGTTTTGAGGACAGGTGTCAATCCATATCTGCCAAGTGACCCTATGTAGGAGGAACAGTCCCTATTCTGCTCTGTGTCAGTGTGTATCAGGGGTTTTGAGGACAGATGTCAATCCATATCTGCCAAGTGACCCTATGTAGGGGGAACAGTCCTTATTCTGCTCTGTGTCAGTGTGTATCAGGGATCATTAGGATAGGTGTCAATCCAAATCTGCCAATTGACCCTAAGTAGGGGGAACAGTCCCTATTCTGCTCTGTGTCAGTGTGTATCAGGGGCTTTGAGGACAGGTGTCAATCCATATCTGCCAAGTGACCCTATGTAGGGGGAACAGTCCCTATTCTGCTCTGTGTCAGTGTGTATCAGGGATCATTAGGATAGGTGTCAATCCATATCTGCCAAGTGACCCTATGTAGGGGGAACAGTCCCTATTCTGCTCTGTGTCAGTGTGTATTAGGGGCTTTGAGGACAGGTGTCAATCCATATCTGCCAAGTGACCCTATGTAGGGGGAACAGTCTCTATTCTGCTCTGTGTCAGTGTGTATCATGGTCTCTGTGGACGGGGAACAGTCTCTAGTCTGCTCTGTGTCAGTGTGTATCAGGGGCTTTGAGGACAGGTGTCAATCCATATCTGCCAAGTGACCCTATGTAGGGGGAACAGTCTCTATTCTGCTCTGTGTCAGTGTGTATCAGGGATCATTAGGATAGGTGTCAATCCATATCTGCCAAGTGACCCTATGTAGGGGGAACAGTCCCTATTCTGCTCTGTGTCAGTGTGTATCAGGGATTTGACTATCTTTATTCTGATTCAAAAATTACCATTCTAGGAAAAATTTAACAAAAATTTACAAGAACATGTTATGCACATCATAGAAACAACGTGAACCTCTTTAAAGCCACAAACTTAAGACAAAAAATACGTACACACAATGTGTAAGGGTTTGAAAGAATATTCTGAATCCTTACATGTTTACTTTATCGTTTGTTTGATTTTTGTGAACCATATATAAACTACAAGCAGCGTGAAAACTATAAAAACTCAAGTGGCCATGATGATCAAATTAAAAAGTATGCTTTACACAGCGTATAAGGGTGATGTCACAGCACAACGGGAATCTAACAGGGGAAGAGGTGAAAGTCATCCTCCCCCTCCCACGACCCCGCCATATCTGCCAAGTGACCCTATGTAGGGGGAACAGTCTCTATTCTGCTCTGTGTCAGTGTGTATCAGGGGTTTTGAGGACAGGTGTCAAATCAATCCATACCTGCCAAATGACCCTATGTAGGGGTAACAGTCTCTATTCTGCTCTGTGTCAGTGTGTATCATGGTCTCTGTGGACGGGGAACAGTCTCTATTCTGCTCTGTGTCAGTGTGTATCAGGGGTTTTGAGGACAGGTGTCAATCCATATCTGCCAAGTGACCCTATGTAGGGGGAACAGTCCCTATTCTGCTCTGTGTGAGGAGGAGGAACGGGAAATGAGTAGCTCGGCATCCAACCTTGTGCAAATGGGGTCTTTCATGCTGTCGTGCCTGTTGAGGGACCCTCGTATAAAAAGGCTGAAGGAGAACGACCTGTGCTTGGTTTCAACGCTACTAGACCCCCGGTCTCTATTCTGCTCTGTGTCAGTGTATCAGGGGCTTTGAGGACAGGTGTCAATGTTAGTTGATTTCTGCCCTTTATGGATTAAAAGCAGACTCTGCATCAACTGTGTAATTTTCCATGGGAGTTTTGCCATGGATCCCCCTCCGGCATGCCACAGTCCAGGTGTTAGTCCCCTTGAAACAACTTTTCCATCACTTTTGTGGCCAGAAAGAGTCCCTGTTGGTTTTAAAATTCGCCTGCCCATTGAAGTCAATGGCGGTTCGCGCGGTTCGCCGGTTCGCGAACATTTGCGGAAGTTCGCGTTCGCCGTTCGCAAACCGAAAATTTCGGGTTCGCGACAACACTAATTAGAACTTATGATTATTGCCCTTATAGTTGACCTTTATTAGTACAACGTTTAGAAATTAGAATGTATTTCTATTATGCTTATATATCCTGCTTGATTACTTTCTCTTAGATATCACAAAATGATATTTGTATCCCATTACTATTATGTCATATACTTTATGAGGCTGCCACATCTTACGTACGGTATTTACCAATGCTCTCTCGTATTGTTACCTGTTTTTTTAAAATAGGTATTTTTAATCTGTATAATTTTCACCCAGTCTCATTTGTCTGCCATCAGTTTACTAAAATCACTTAGTGACTAACCTTTTTCCCATAACCAGGGTAAGTATAATTGTGTTTTCTTGCATGTAGCCAGGTTACTTCTCTTTTTCATAGCAGTATACCCCTTTAGTAATATATTCCGCAAACACACTACTAAGTATGTCATGATCATTAGTAGCTACCGTATTTATCGGCGTATAACACGCACTTTTTCTCCCTGAAAATAGGGAGAAAATCATGGGTGCGTGTTATACGCCGATATCCCACATTTACTTACCTGTCTTGAAGCGTGGGCCGGCTTCACAGCGCGCACCGCGGAACTGGAACTTAAATTTCAGGTTCCAGTTTCCGGCGGGACTGAAAGGAAGTGTGCACACTATTGTGTGCACACTTCCTTTCAGTCCCGCCGGTACTGGAACTTAAATTTCAGGTTCCGGTTTCCGGCGGGACTGAAAGGAAGTGTGCACACTATTGTGTGCACACTTCCTTTCAGTCCCGCCGGAAACCGGAACCTGAAATTTAAGTTCCAGTTCCGCGGTGCACGCTGTGAAGCCGGCCCACGCTTCAATACAGGTAAGTAAATATGGGACAGAGGGAAAGTGCACTAGGGGACACTATGGGAGGGGGGGGGGGCACACTATGGGGGGTGGAGAATAGTATGGGAGGGGGGGGAAGAATACTATGGAAAGGGGGGGGGACACTATGGGAGGGGGGAGAGAATACTATGGGAGGGGGGGGGATTACTATGGAAAGGGGGGGGAACACTATGGGATGAGGTGGGGGGAATACTATGGGAGCGGTGGAAATTTCCTGGAATTTCCTTCTGGAAATGAGGTGCGTGTTATACGCCGGGGCGTGTTATACGCCGATAAATACGGTATATCAATTTGATCAATGCTGGTACTGCTTCACATCTTACATGCCATTCGCTGGTCCCACTCCCAGGGATCCTTAATTCCTTACACCCCTCCCCCTATAAAAAAAAACAATAACCTACATAACTTAAACCTTGTGTATGATTTTTCTAACACGCACAGGCACAAACCCTACAGAAATTATTTATCTTCACTATACATGTATAGATACGCACAGGGTCTAGCACGTGGTTCCTTACGTTTTTGTCTATAGTCAATTGTATTGTAATTGCTTGAAAAAGACCTTTGTTGGTCGAAACGTTGCTTGGCGTTGCATTTTTTCCTAATAAATCTGCATACGGTTTCAATTTGGAGTGCCTGTGGTCCTTTCTTCTTTCGTGTATAGTCAATTGTAAGTCACAATTACCGTTGCAAACCTCCACCAAATTCAGGGGAACTCCTTGGATTCTTACTCTACTCACATTACCAGGTATACCTAGTTTCAAGTCACTTTATGTCTCGTACCTACTTTACATGATCAAGAGTATAGCTTATCCTTATCCTCAGATAGCTGTCACTATTTACAGTATTTTCACTCACAGTACGGTACCAAATAAGTCCATCTACAACCTATCCTCCCACATTTCCTTTCTTAGTTTCTCACGTACTCATCCTTGTTTGACAAAGAATCCTCTCTATACCATAAACTAGGTACGTCTCTATCATTTCATACTAATCTTACTACGATCCCGTTATAGGCTAGGCATTGGTTAACTGGTTAATCTGTTATTTGCAAAGTACCTAGCTAATTATAATTAATCAACTCCCGTGATGCCAACACCAATCCTATTTTGGAGGAATACACCCCTCGGCCCAACGCATAGCTAGAGCCTCACATCAACCACTACCACTTACCAGACAGGGTCTCACCACATAGGTCAAGCTACAACCTAACCTATCACATTTCCTTTCTTAGTTTCTCACATACTCATCCTTGTTTGACAAAGAATCCTCTCTATATCATAAGCTAGGTACGTCTCTATCATTTTATACTAATCTTACTACCATCCATCCCGTTATAGGCTAGGCTTTGGTTAACTGATCTGTTATTTGCAAAGCCCCTAGCTAACTATAATTAATCAACTCCCGTGAGGCCAACACAAATCCTATTTCAGAGGTACACACCCCTCAGCCCAACGCATAGCTAGAGCCTCACATCAACTGCTACCACTTACCAGACAGGGTCTCACCAAGTCATGCCTACTTATATTGTCTTTTTTACGGTCACCGAGACGCCACATCATCTGTTGGCTCCCCTCCACTCGGCCCTTATCACAGATAGAGCCTCTCTCACCACTTGGCACTACCAGGGCCTCATCTTCTGTGTAGTCCAGGTAATTTCTTTGCCTCAGGCCTAGCTAGAGTCCATTAACACAGGTCCTCGCTCTTGTCACAAATATTAATTATACTCCAATTTATGTTCTTAGCATGTCTCAAGTCCCGGAACAAGACAAGGAACGCTCTATGCCCGATACCCCAGCCAGGCCTTCCACCCCAGCCATCCTAGCACCCCAACTGAAAACCTAGAAAATTACTAGCCTTTCTACCCACATTATCACTCCTGCCCACTTAGTGCCCCCAACCATATACAAAGACATCCTGAAAGGCAAGGATGTGAACTTACTCATTGCCTCTCAGGATGTCCTAGAAAACAAATCCTATTGCTATGGTGACGTATTTGTCGTTTTGAAGGCCAGAGACTCAACCGCAAACTCACTATGCCTGAATTTGTCCTGGCATTTGGTCTTTACCATGATGTAATCTGCTCCATTTCACCTCATCATAGGGAAGATCTAGATTTATACATGCATAAGTTGGTGGACCTGGGGCACAAGTAAGGTGGTTTCTCATTCTTCGACTACCAAAAGTCATTTTTGGCAAAGGCTGCAGCATCCCTTGCACAATTTAATACCCACACAGACTGGAGTAGACTTGACACAGAATTGTTCTGTCGTCACTTCGCCAGTCTAAAACCACCGTCTTGTGCCATATGCGCTTCTATCTCCCATTCCACCAACATATACCCAAATGGATCCAAGTCTCCCTATCACTAGTCGTGCTTCTTTCGGTTCTTCCACTGCTGAACACAGGGGCCTTAAAGACAAATTGGGTACACCCATTATGTACCTGGTCAAAGCTCAAATCTGCAACAATTTCAATGCGGCAGTTGCAGATTTAGCTTCTGCAGATTGCTACACGTCTGCTTCATTTGGTATAGGGCACACACTACAACTAAGTGTCCTAACCGTCTGTACCCAGAACAATGACTAACCAAAGTTTGCATTGACAACCTCCAGGCACACACTTCCCACCACTTAGTGGACTTCCTGGCAAAAGGTTTCACCAACAGTTTCCACACGGGCCTTGTCGCACTCCCAACTGGTATTCACAAGTGTCAGAACTTAGTCTGCTTTACTTGACCCCATCAGCACAGATGCATTACTCAAGAAAGAGATGGACAACAAGTTCATCATAGGCCCTTTTTCACAACCTCCCTTTTCATATTGGTGTACCAATCCCATAGGTATAGCCATGGGAGAATTCAATAATAAAAAGAGGCTAATTGTCGATTTATCAGCTTCACATTCATTGTCTTCCTCAAGCTTTAACTCCGAGGAATTTTCCTTGCAATGTGCCACAGTGGATGCCATTCATGCCATACTTAAGGCAGATGTTGGAGCCTGGCTCGGAAAATCTGACACCTTCAAACCTTTACCTATGCATCCATCCCTGTGGCATGTGCATGGCATATTGTTGAGGAACACATTTGACTTTTGGAGCATAGAGCGGTACAAAATTATTAAACATATTTGCCGACACATTATGTGGGCTACTCCTCAACATTTGTGCATGTCCATCAGTCATAAATTACTTGGATGACTTTCTCCCAATAGAAAAGCCTCAGTCCACACCTATTAGTATATGGAACAAAGAATAGAATACTTGGAAGCGAAAGTTGTGGACAGCAAAGATAGAGCACGCAGAAACAATATCAGAATAAGAGGAATACCAGAAAATGTAACAATAACACAACTGGAACAATATTTTGAAGATTTTTTTTCAGTTATTTGGGTCTGCAAATAGATAACATCCCATATATCATTGAGAGACTTCATAGGTTCCCCAAAGCCTGAGGCCTACCAGACCATATTACAAGAGAAGAGATAGCGTGCCTGCATGCTTTTTCATTTCAGATAACCAAGGCATTAAAATCGAAGTCTTTAAAAGACTCTAAATCTGAAGATATAAAAATGTATAATGATATATCTTTAGCCACTATAACTGAAAGAAAGCCTTTTGCGGCTCATACTTTAAAATTAAGGAACAATGGTATAAAATATTTGTTGATGTTCCCTATTGGAGTAAGAAAATTCTTCAGAGAAAAAAAAAGGACTACTCAAGGATCGGAAAAGTTATCAACAATGGCTCTCGACCAATGAAATATTTGAGTAAATGTTCTCCCCTGTCTGCAGAGGAGGTGTAGAGAAGAGACCTTGCCACACTGACTTGGCAAGGAAAGGGAAGAAAAAGGGGAATTTTGTTTTTCTTTTTTGGCATCTCTCTAGTAGACAAGAGGTGTGATAGTAGACATCTTACATTTCCAAGTATATAGCAGCCCATCCGCAAGAATTTAACTTAAGAATCTGCAGAGGGACACTCTTTTTTATTATTATTATTTAGCTGTTTGGTTGTATGACACATGCAATATTTGAACTATTAACACTTTAAAAGGAATTAAATTGATAGATTTTAGTGTTGAAATTATAGAAAATTCACAGTATAACGAATATGCAACAGAGTGATCATGGGTGATTCACTGAACAGCATTAGTATAGTTTCACATTTGTGCTTAAAAGCAATTTAAAAGCACTAAAGTGATCCTTAGAGGATGTAACTAACTGATCAAGCTTGGGTATGTATTTTTTAGGAAAGAGAGGATAAGAATAAAGAGAAAATAAGAAAATGACAGCGCAATAGTCTATAGTAGTAATAGACCTTTCTCCATTACAATTTGTTTTTAATATAGATACTCTCTAGATAAAGATAATGTTAAATTTCGAATATTGAAATATATGAAATAATTTTAAAACATAGAGTTTAGGTATTTTGTAGTGATTAATAGCCCGTTGAATGAAGTCTACATAATTAGATGTTGGGATAGAATATAATGTTTAGACTAGAGTAACTTTGGAAATATGGTTATTCTTTTTTTTTTTAATTTCTTTATTTTTCACTTGACAGAGCTTGGGTGAATACAGTTGCCTTACGGATTTCACCGACATAAGTAAATCACAGTTGCAACATGGCTTACGCCAACATGAATATACACAGTTGCATCATGGCTTACGCAGAAGCCCAAGTAATCCCGGTTCTGGCCAACTTGTGCTTTTCCAGAATATAAACAGTAAGCTGTGTAGCTGTAGGTCCTCTTGTCTCTGTGTCAAGGTTTTTTTTTTTTTTTTCAAAAAATAAACAATAACTGAATAGTATCTAGCTTGTAAGCGCTTTACCAGCAATATGTTTAATCAACAATGAAAAATCAATAAATGTGTCACATTTTTCAGCCTCGAACGTGGGCTTTAGATAGTGTACAGTGTCTAGGTAGGTTTATAACCTACTTTTGCTTAGCATATTATAATTGATGTTATCACCAAAAGTGTACAGAGATAGAATTAAGAGGAGTAGGAAGTAGAGTATATGAGTAAAAAGGCAGAAGAGAAAGTTAAGTAAAGGAAGGCGGGGGGGGGGGGGGGAGAGAGGGGGGGGTAGGGGGGATGGAGTCCTGCAGCGGTGCAGCGTATCCAGATACGTTATCTGGGTCCGCGGTAGTATGTCCAGTCCCTAACAGGGGTGCCACTTGTGTTCTGTCTTGGGTCGTTCCCCCCCATTACGCAATTGGGTCAGGGTGGGTAGGTTTTCATACCACGTCACTATTATGCCATGGGTCCCATAATTTATCGAAACTTGATAATGTTCCTTTTATTCGGGCAGTTAAGTTGTCCATGAGGTGTATTTCTTTTAGGTTGGATATAACCCTTTGTATGGGTGGTAGCGTCGTTTGAAGCCAAACCTGTGCCATGGCCTTCCTTGCTGCTAGAGTGATCTTATGGATCAGTTTTTGTTCCCGCCGTGTCCACCTATCTACAGGTCGGTTCATTAAGTATGTCCTCGGGTCCAGGGCTGGCGCTCTGTGGAATATCCTTTCTATCAGGTGGTGTATTTTTAACCAGTAGGAGTGTGCTAGGGGGCATTCCCACCACATGTGGATATAAGTACCCTTTATACCACAACCCCTCCAACAAGTGTCAGTGGGTGTTTGTCGCATAGAGTGCAATTTAGCAGGTGTGGTATACCACCGAAACATGGTTTTATACGCCTGTTCCTGGTGGGTTATACACATGGATACTGAGGTGTTGGCCTCCCATATTTCCCTCCATTCCACTCTCTAGCACTTCCCCTAGATCTCGTTCCCATGCATCTGTGTATGTTAAGGTTCCCCATTCTTGTGTTTCTGAGCAGAGGTGTGCATATATAATAGTGATGAGTCCTCTTTGAGACACATCTGAGACACATTTAAGACACATCTTTTCAAAGAAAGTTGGGGTACCTCGGGCAGCCTGTTGTATTTTTGGTTGTTGTACATAATCCCTAATTTGCATGTACCTAAAGAAGTCTGTGGGGGTGAGGTGAGCTAGTTGTTGTAATTGTGCAAAGGAAACCAATCGGCCCCCTTCGTACATGTGACAAATTCTTTGTACGCCCACCCTCTCTATGTTCTTATAGTACCTTGCCGACATTCCTGGCGGAAAACCTCTGTTTCTCAGGAGGGGAGTGAGTGGTGATGGGGACGATGCCAATTTGTATTTTAGTGCCGTCTGATCCCAAATTCTCAGGGAGTTTAAGATTGCTGGGCACGTGGCTCTTAGGGTAGGCCTGTCCTGCTTCAGGAGCCACGTGTGATATTGTGGGAGATCTAGGCCAGTCATCAGGGACTCTAGGTCTACCCACCATCTCTCCTCCAGCGGCGCGTGCCACATGGCCACCTGTGCTAGTTGGGCTGCTAGGTAGTAATAGTGTAAGTGTGGTAGGCCCATCCCACCCCTCTGTTTATGTCTGTAGAGGATATTCCTGGATATCCTACGGTGACGGTTTTGCCAGATGAAGTTCCCTATAGCCCTTTGTAGGTGAGCAAGATCTGATTTTAGGATCTTTACCGGTAGTGCCTGAAAGAGGAATAATCTGCGGGGGAGGACATTCATCTTAATGGTATGCAGGCGACCTATCCAGGATATGGGTTTATCCTGCCATCTATCTATGTCTCGAATCAGTGTTTGTATAAGTGGGGCGTAGTTGAGGTTATAAAGCTTATCTGGGTCACTCGGTAGCAGTAGCTCCAGGTATTTGAGATGATCCTTAGCTATGGGTATATAGTAGGTGTCCCCCAATGCCGCCACGTCCCCCGTCGGGATCCCCAGCGGGAGAGCGCTGGATTTGTTTAAATTGGCCTTGTAGCCTGAGAAAGCCCCAAATCTGGTGAGAGTTTCTTGTAGTGCACTCATGGAGTCCGTCGGGTCTGTGAGGGTCAGTAGGACGTCGTCAGCATACGCTGAGACGAGAAACTCACTACCTCCCACCGTTATCCCCTTGATGTGCGGGTGTAATCGCATTGCTTGTAGTAAGGGTTCCAGAGTGAGCACGAACAGGAGTAGGGATAAAGGGCATCCTTGGCGAGTCCCATTTCCCAGTTTAAAGGGTTCGGGGCTTGCCCCGGGCGTTTTAACTTGGGCGGAGGCTTGGGCGTACATCGCTTTAATTGAGGCTATGTATCTGTCTGGGAAACGCAGATGCTCCAGGAGGCCGAAGAGGTAGGGCCATGCGACCCTATCAAAAGCTTTTTCCGCATCTATAGATACAACCAGGGTCGGCTCTCTAACTTGGTTTTGTCTCCATATGAGGTCGATGTTTCGTCTGGTATTTTCGAAAAGCTGTCGGTCAGTTACGAACCCCACTTGGTCTGGGTGTATCAGCGTCTTTAGATGAGGGTTGAGTCGGTCCGCCAGTATTTTTGCTAAGATCTTGATGTCTTGATTAATCAGGGAGATGGGTCTGTAGTTAGTTGGTAGGATGGGGTCCCTGCCTGGTTTTTGCAGGAGAATTATGTTGGCCATGGCCATTTTTCCTTCTGCAGTTCCTCCGTCCATGAAATGGTTAAAGAGTTTTTCCAGTCTAGGAGATAATTCTTCTCGGAACGTTTTATAGTATGACCCATCAAAGCCGTCCGGTCCTGGAGCCTTATTGCCCTTCAGTCCTGTTATTGCCCTATCAATGTCTTCTGTCGTGATGGGTTCGTTCAGCTGTGTTGATGCTACTGTGGGTAATTTCGGTAACTCCAAGCCGTCCAGGAAGCCTTGCATGTTTTTGAGCGATTCCGCTTGCGCGCTCGTGGTCCCAGGCGAGTGGTTGTACAGGTGTTTATAGTATTCCGTGAAAACCTTGTTGATATCTATCGGTGACGTCTTAGTCTGAATGTTTGATCGCCGCGATGGGGGTCCGGTTTTGTCTAGGGCGCAGGGTCCTGGCTAGCATTGTGTCCATTTTATTGGACTTCTTGTAGTATGTCCTCTTTGTCCACGCCATTGCCCTAGCCGTATCGTCTAGGAGTAGTTCCAAAATAGATCTCCTGGTCTCTTTCAGCTGTTCATATAGTTGTGGTGTGGGTTCCGACTTATGTCGATGTTCGGTCTGTCGCAGTATCTCCAGGAGCTGTTTCAGGGTCTTCATTTTTCTTGCTTTTTTTCTTGTTGCTAGTTTGATGCACGTGCCCCGGATCACCGCCTTGTGGGCCGCCCATACCATGGCAGGGGCCATACCTCCTGTGTCGTTTTCTTGGAAGTATGTGTTGATCTCCTTCCGGATTTCTTCTTGGGTGTTCTTGTCCTGTAGTAGACCTGAGCTCAGCCTCCAAGTCCACGGGGTTGCCGTTGTTAGGTTTCCCAATGTGAGAGATACTTCTGCGTGATCAGACCACGTGATTGACCCTATCTCAGACTTCACCGCTCTTGCCATTCCAGCATTATTTAAAAGGAAGCAGTCAATCCTCGAGTAGGTCCTGTGGGGAGCAGAGTAAAAGGTGAAATCTCGCTCACTGGTGTGTTGGGCCCTCCAGACGTCCACGAGAGCCGTGTGTCTGATAAAGTCGTGAAGTAATTTGTCCTGGCCCCCTCTACCCTGTGATCTCGGTTGATCCCCCCTAGAGCTCCTGTCAGCAGCTGGGTCGGTGCGGCATTGAGGTCCCCCCCAGTACTATCATTCCGTGGGGCAAGGCCCTAATTTTAGTGGTTAATTGGTCCCAGAAGGCAGCTACCGGAGCGTTGGGGGCATAAATATTGATCAAGTGAATCAGGTGGGAGTGGAGGGTTCCTGTTACTATAATATATCTCGCTTCCTCGTCTAGTTCGGAAGAGTTAATGTGCAGCGGGCATGTGTTATGTATAAGTATAGCCACCCCACTACATTTGCGGTGTGATCTAGCTTCGAATGAAGTGGTGTATGCTCGGTTACTAAGGTGAAATGTTGTGCGCTTGGTCAAATGCGTTTCCTGCAAAAAAGCTATATCCGCCCCCAGCCTTTTCATTTCCCTAAACATGAGCCTTCTCTTCTTTGGTGCATTAAGTCCCTTCACATTCAATGATGTTAGTTTTAGAGCCATCTATATGGGTCTGTATCGTGCGGAAGGTATCTTGGGGATCGTTTGCCCCTGTTCCGTGGCTTGTCAATATGAAATCTATATGGTTCTTGTTGTGGGTCTCTGTCGTTTGTGCTTCCCGCCGCAGGGTACAGGTCAGGAGGGGGATGGAGATGGGAGAAGAGGGAAGAAAGAGAGGAGGGATAGAAGAAAAGAATAGTAGAGAGACTGGTCTTACTAATCGCCAGTCCGATGTGGTGCGTGGGTCCCAGATCTGTTCTCCCGCCATACTGGGGAGTGTAAGACATGGATACCTGTACCAAGGAAGTGTCTACACCGATGAGAAAAAGCAAATCGTGAGCAAGTTAGGAAGCTATTGGTGGAGTGTGGGAGGCGCAATCTCGCCGTTCCCCGTGAGTAAAAGCCTCTGGGCTTCGAGATGGTAGGGGGTGAGAAGGGAAAAAACGGGGGTGTAACATAGAAACATAGAAACATAGAATGTGACGGCAGATAAGAACCATTCGGCCCATCTAGTCTGCCCATGTATGGGGAGAGGATGTGCGCATGGGGGCCACCTGGGGGGAGGTCCCCGCTCACCTACATTCTCGGGTGAGGCAATTCCTGCCTTGTGCGAGTACGGGATGTCCCCTCCATGAGGACCACTGTGATCTGTGCCCACCCCAGTACTGGGTTGGGGTGCGCCCATTAGGGGGCGCCCGTCTCTGGTTTGGTGGTCTCAGGCTGGAGCTGCCCATGGACACTAGGTATGTTAGTGCGTGAGTAGCGACACATGGAAAAAGATAACGCAAAACATTATCAATTATAACAATTATAACTAAAACTGTGCCCCACCCCCCGCCATTGATACCTATTGTGGTGGACCCCAACTACTATCGGGATTCACGTTTCCCTTTCGTGTCCTATGGGGCTGTTGGGAGATATTGCTATTTCACATAATACCCTCGTGATGTGGTTAACATAGGTAGGCCGGGACTGGGCAGTGTGTCCATGTTTGGAGTCCCCGGTCTGGTGAGGTCGGGTATACCTCTGTCTCCACGGAGGGGTCTGTGTTGTGGGGTCTCTGCACCGTTAGGGTCGTCACCGTAAGCTCTTGTGGTAGTCCGGGATGGGTCTTATGGCCTATGTTGGGGGGTCACTGTGTGCTGCTTGCCGCATACCAGCTACTATGGGCCTTGCGTCCTAATGGGGTCGAGCATCGTGGGTCATGGGCTGGTGTGAGCTTGTGTGGTCATAGGACCGAGAGAATGTGCTGCGTATGCATAAGCACCCTGTGTCTAGTACACCGTCAGAGTACTGTAGCTTGCTGTGTGCGTATAAACCTCTTGAGTACGTTAATCTATCTGAACGGTTGGCACGCTGCATAGGCCTAAACACCTTGTGTAGAACACTCTAACATAATAAAATGGCTTACTATACATGCTTATAATACCAAGTGCGGAACATCACATTGAAACAACATAACCTGCTACGTAAGCATAAAGACCATGTGCATACTATTTTGTCTAGCCCCTTGTAATCCGCTATGTATGCAGAGAAGTCCTGCGCTGTGTATGCTGCCCAAGCAATCTATGCTGCGACTGACGTATAGAAACACTTGTAATTTGAACTGTCTAGAACAATATAGTGTGCTGTAAAGCCCATGTACATAATATTCCACCCCAAGACTTCGTATGTCACTCCGCATGTACAAGTACTCTGTGCGGAAAATGCCATCCAAGTATCCCGCCAGATGTTTATAAGTGCACCACGTGCAGTATAATTTTGCCTACATATCTTGTTCCATTTTTAGCTACCTAAAACCCTAGAGCATACTACGTGTGCATAAACCCCATGAGCATAACATGTTATCTAATCAGCCCTTCCCGCTATGCATGCATGCGTACTTAAAGCACAATATATGACTTAGTTAAGAGGGTCGGCTGCGGGGGCACATAGGCCGTGTGTACAGTGTTCCATTTACAATAGATAGCTTGCTACGCATGTGTGCACTCCTCGTACAGAAATACTAGTTAAACAGTGCGACCCGTTTGACAAGCATGACCCCCCGTGTATAACATCCCATTCAAAAATCACATTCTATCACGTTGGCAGAAAGGAACCTTGGCTCGCATGGGAGCGTGTTACGTCCAGGATCCATGACAATCGCCGCCTAAGCCAAAACCCCAGAGTCACAGTGGCAGGTTTCCGGTTGGGGGCGAGATCTGTGGCATGTCCCCTGTGGCCCTAGCGAGGCCTTCCCTTCATAGCCTCTTCAGGCTCCCAGGTGTCCCTGTGTCCCTCCCCCAAAGTTCCCCCCCTACCCAAGTCCCCGTTATAAGGGGTTCCGGCACCAGAGCGGTGAACGTGTGCCCTTCTCGCTCAGGAAAGAAAAAGGGGAAATTGAAAAAATAAAGAAAAAAGGCAGCTGCAGGGAAAAAAGGCTCTGGCGGCAGCCCCATGCAACACCCCAGGAGACTTGTATCCCCCCAACCCCCACCCCATCCAGCACTCGTCCCCCCCCCCCGCCACCAGGTCCACAGCCCTCATGTGTGTGTGAGGGACACAAAGTTCCCCGATGCAGAATGTCCCCGTTACCTCATTCCCTGACGGTTTGCCATTCTACAAGTAAAGGCTAGAGTTCAGCGACACTGCCCAGCGTGGGGGGCAGCCATGGTGGCACCTGGATTCCCAGGTCAGCAAACAGCGCTGAGGCCTCATCTCCTGGCTGTAGGAAATGGGTTTTACCTTTGTGGAACGCCAGTAGCTTAAAGGGGTATCCCCATGCATATCTTATATTCGCCGCTCTCAGTGCTTCCGTGATCGGCTTCCATTCCCTGCGGCGTTGCAGTGTAGTTGGTGCAAGGTCTTGGAAGAGGGTCAGGCTGGTGCCTTGGTATGTGATGGGGCCTTCCCTCCACCGCTGAAGCAGCGCCTCCTTGGTTTGGAAGTGCAGGAATCTTATGATGATGTCCCGCGGGACATTAGCATCGGGTCGCCGGGTACGGAGCGCCCTATGCGCCCTCTCAATGTGCCACATGTGGTCGGGTAGGCCGGGCAGTAGGGGTCTCAGGATGGTGGTGACAATCTCAGCTACTGGGCCCTCCCCTGTGTGTTCTGGCTGACCTCTGAGGCGCAGGTTATTGCGGCGGGTTCTGTTCGCCATATCCTCTACTGCTAATTCAGCCGTTGTCAGTCTGGCCGTGAGCAAATTCACCTGCTGTATCGTCGCGTTGTGCGCCTGGGTAGCTGTTTCTTGCCTTGCCTCCAGCTGCGCAGTACGGTCTCTTATGGCATGGATTTCTCCCCTCAGGACCCTCATGGAGCGCTCAATTTCCCCTGCAAGGTAAGTTTTTACCTCAGCCAGGGTGTGTAGAATTTGCTCCGTGTCTGGAGACGGAGTGTTATCCCCTGGGGACCTCTGGTTCAGGGTGTCAGCCAGGTCCGGGTGGGTTGCTCCGCCATCTTGGGATCCTGCCTGTCCGCCACGTGGAGTGGTGAAGAACTCCGCCACGGAGGCTGAAGCTCCTGCCTCCGCGCCTTTCTTCTGCGTTTTTTTCCCCGGCCATTTCTCCATATCTCCCGGGTCAGTTGGTAGGATGGTGGGAGTTGCAGTCTCACTTGCCGGCTAATGTAAGCTATTTGCGGTGTAGACGGAGCGGAGCTCTACAGAAACGCGTCCAGCTCGCGTCAGGCCACGCCCCTCGGAAATATGGTTATTCTAAAGTGTACTTTTGTAAGTAAATGGCTGTTGCTTTCCTTATTTATTTATTCTCTTATTTATATTTTTTATATTTTTTTATGTTATCTCTTTATTTTAGGTGAATGGTTAGAGTTAGGACCCACCTAGGGGGGTCTGCCTTGATGTGGCAGGTGGGCTCAATCCTCTCATGGCCATTGGAGGTAACTAAAAGACCTCCATTTGTTTTAAAAATACATAGGGATAAAGGATAGAGCGCAAGTAACATGTTTTTCTTTGGTTTTTACTATGTATTGGGGCTGATGTGTACTGTAGTCATTGCAGCCGCCCAGTAGTGATGGGAGTTGAGCGCAGGACTTTTCTTTCTGCATTTGTATCCAATTTTTGTATTACTCAGCCTTGTTACAATGCAGCCGCCCATCCCATGTGTTCCCTATTAAGGGTTAATAATGTATAGGGGTGTATATAAAAAATACCCCTTTCTGTCTCATTAGAGATTTTTGCCAGAGGCTCAAGGAAGCAAGGTGAATGGTTAGAGTTAGGACCCACCTAGGGGGGTCTGCCTTGATGTGGCAGGTGGGCTCAATCCTCTCATGGCCATTGGAGGTAACTAAAAGACCTCCATTTGTTTTAAAAATACATAGGGATAAAGGATAGAGCGCAAGTAACATGTTTTTCTTTGGTTTTTACTATGTATTGGGGCTGATGTGTACTGTAGTCATTGCAGCCGCCCAGTAGTGATGGGAGTTGAGCGCAGGACTTTTCTTTCTGCATTTGTATCCAATTTTTGTATTACTCAGCCTTGTTACAATGCAGCCGCCCATCCCATGTGTTCCCTATTAAGGGTTAATAATGTATAGGGGTGTATATAAAAAATACCCCTTTCTGTCTCATTAGAGATTTTTGCCAGAGGCTCAAGGAAGCAAGGTGAATGGTTAGAGTTAGGACCCACCTAGGGGGGTCTGCCTTGATGTGGCAGGTGGGCTCAATCCTCTCATGGCCATTGGAGGTAACTAAAAGACCTCCATTTGTTTTAAAAATACATAGGGATAAAGGATAGAGCGCAAGTAACATGTTTTTCTTTGGTTTTTACTATGTATTGGGGCTGATGTGTACTGTAGTCATTGCAGCCGCCCAGTAGTGATGGGAGTTGAGCGCAGGACTTTTCTTTCTGCATTTGTATCTTTATTTTATTTGTTTATTTCCCTCTCTCCCCCTCCCCCCCCTTTCTCTCTCTCTCAATTTCCACTGGCCATGCTTTTTATATTTGGTACGATAAGTCACTAATAAGTTGATGATAATAAATGGCCTTCTTTTAACCGCTTTAGACTTTAGAAAAACAGACTTTTCCAAAATTAGAATATGTGTAAAGGAGTCATTATCAGACTGGAGCAATTTAAATGGAGTCCAAAAGAAATGGGATTATTTAAAAGTTGCACTACTGAAGGCAACAGAAAATTGCATTAGGCTTGTCAGTAAAAGCAAAAAATTCAAGAAACCACTGTGGTACTCCACAGATGTAGCCAAAATAGTAAAAAACAAAAAGTTAGCATTTAGTAATTATAAAAAAACCCAGAGTGAGGAAGACAGAATGACCTATAAGATTAGGCAGAAAGAGGCTAAGCAAGTTATAAGAGCTTCCAAATCACACACAGAAGAGAAAATAGCACAGTCAGTAAAAAAGGGGGACAAAACCTTTTTTAGATACATAAATGAGAAAAGAAAAGTAAAACAAGGATTAGTTAGATTAAAAACAAAAGAAGGAAGGTATGTAGATGAGGATAAAGGTCTAGCTGACTGCCTCAATGAATATTTTTGTTCGGTATTTACAGATGAAAATGAAGGAAAGGGACCTCAGTTAAGAAAAAGGATAAATGAGTCATTTATTACACGTGAGTTTACAGAGGAAGAGGTTCTATTTCAACTGTCAAAAGTAAAGACAAATAAGTCAATGGGACCTGATGGAATACACCCAAAGCTATTAAAAGAGCTTAGTGGTGTACTAGCAAAACCATTAACAGATTTATTTAACCAATCATTGATAACAGGAGTAGTCCCAGAAGATTGGAAGTTAGCGAATGTTGTGCCCATTCACAAGAAAGGTAATAGGGAGGAGTCGGGCAACTATAGGCCAGTAAGCCTAACTTCAGTAGTGGGGAAAGTGATGGAAACCATGTTAAAGGATAGGATTGTTGAACATCTAAAAACACATGGATTTCAAGATCAGAGACAACATGGGTTTACTTCAGGGAGATCATGCCAAACTAATCTTATTGATTTTTTTGATTGGGTAACTAAAATTATAGATCAGGGTGGTGCAGTAGACATTGCTTACCTCGATTTCAGTAAGGCTTTTGACACTGTTGCACATAGAAGGCTTATCAACAAACTACAATCTTTGAGTTTGGATTCCAATATTGTTGAATGGGTAAGGCAGTGGCTGAGTGACAGGCAACAGAGGGTTGTAGTCAATGGAGTATATTCGAAGCTTGGGCTTGTCACCAGTGGGGTACCTCAGGGATCTGTACTTGGACCCATTCTCTTTAATATTTTTATTAGTGATATTGCAGAAGGTCTTGATGGTAAGGTGTGTCTTTTTGCGGATGATACTAAGATATGTAACAGGGTTGATGTTCCAGGAGGGATAAGCCAAATGGAAAATGATTTAGGTAAACTAGAAAAATGGTCAGAGTTGTGGCAACTGACATTTAATGTGGATAAGTGCAAGATAATGCATCTTGGACGTAAAAACCCAAGGACAGAGTACAGAATATTTGATAGAGTCCTAACCTCAACATCTGAGGAAAGGGATTTAGGGGTGATTATTTCTGATGACTTAAAGGTAGGCAGACAATGTAATAGAGCAGCAGGAAATGCTAGCAGAATGCTTGGTTGTATAGGGAGAGGCATTAGCAGTAGAAAGAGGGAAGTGCTCATGCCATTGTACAGAACACTGGTGAGACCTCACTTGGAGTACTGTACACAGTACTGGAGACCCTATCTTCAGAAGGATATTGATACCTTAGAGAGAGTTCAAAGAAGGGCTACTAAACTGGTTCATGGATTGCAGGATAAAACTTACCAGGAAAGGTTAAAGGATCTTAACATGTATAGCATGGAGGAAAGACGAGACAGGGGGGATATGATAGAAACATTTAAATACATAAAGGGAATCAACACAGTAAAGGAGGAGACTATATTTAAAAGAAAACTACCACAACAAGAGGACATAGTCTTAAATTAGAGGGACAAAGGTTTAAAAATAATATCAGGAAATATTACTTTACTGAGAGGGTAGTGGATGCATGGAATAGCCTTCCAGATGAAGTGGTAGAGGTTAACACAGTAAAGGAGTTTAAGCATGCGTGGGATAGGCATAAGGCTATCCTAACTATAAGATAAGGCCAGGGACTAATGAAAGTATTTAGAAAACTGGGCAGACTAGATGGGCCGAATGGTTCTTATCTGCCGTCACATTCTATGTTTCTATGTTTCCATGTTTAGGCGGTTAGGTAATCTGACGTGCACACCGAATACGAAGGTAATGCACATCTTAGGGGAGGATTTTGTGCTCCCTGGGTTTGAGGGTTGAGAGATGTATATGTTAATTGTTAATGTGGCTCAAGTGTCTTTTAATGGTCATGTTCATATCTTGCTCCTCCGTAAGGAGCTATGGGGAGATTTTGTGAGGCAGACATTAATAAAGTTAGCCTTTTTGAATGTTAAGGGGTTGAATTCCCCCAGAAGTTTTATATTTTTTCTTTCTAAGAGAGAAGGCAATTTTTCTTTTTTCTTTCTAAGAGAAGAGGCAATTACTATCTTTGGAATTTAAGAGACGCATTGGTGTTTAACCGATAAACAACAGTTTAAATCTAAAGATTATCCATATTATTTTTCTTCATCTATGTCAAACAAAAAGAAAAGAGGCGTGGCTATGTTTATTTTGACCAAGGTAGCTTTTAACTTGACACATCAGGAAGTGAACCCTGAGGGCAGATTCCAAACATTAATAGGTGAAATCAATAATCAAAGTTTTACTATAGTTAATGTTTACACTCCAAATCAAACTCCTATAAAATGTATTCGTAAATTATTTGACATGGTTGAGCGAATTAGACAAGGGAAGATTATCTGCGTGGGGGATTTTAATTGCATTCTAGATCCATATATAGACAGGAAGAGTATAACAAGGGATCAGAACAATCAACATCTTAAAGACGCAGCTAGGAGCTTCAACGACATCTTGAGAAAGGGAGGCCTTCTTGACTTGTGGAGCATATGGCATCCTATGGAAAAGGATTTTACATGTTTTTCTTATGCACACCAAGTTTATTCAGAGATTGGCTTCATTTTTTCTAAGCCAGAATTAACAAAAAGTGAAAAAAAATATTTATAACCAACATACCAAGGTCAGATCCAGTGGCGGCTCTAGACTTGGTGAGGCCTTAGGCGAAACTCATCCATGAGGCCCCCACTAACACCATTATTGGAAAAAAATTGCAGTTAACTTGTGTGTGTATAAGAAGCTGTAGATATTTTGAAGGGAGAGCATGCAGCACTGGATATAGAGAACTAGTCTTTGTATACATCGTTGCATTGTCTACCAGTGTGTGTCTGGCAGTGAGTATCTTTGTATATGTATGTATGTTTCTCTGAGCATGTGTATGTTTGTGTACTGCCTGTGGCCTTTGGCATTAAGTTCATGGCGAAGCTGTGTTTTATGACAGTAAAGGAGTAACTGTGGCAGGGTGAGTGTAAAAGAGCAGGAGGGTGCCAGAGTGCGGAGAGTGGTGCCTGTTTGTTTAGAGGGAGAGATAGAGTGTATGGAGGTAGGTAACAGTGTGTGTGGAGAGAGGTGACAGAGTGTGTGGGGAAAATGACATAGTGTAGGGAGGTGGCATAGTGTGAGGGGGGGACAGAGTAAGAAGGGGGTGACATTAGTGTGAGAGGGTTACATTCGTGTAAGGGGTGTGACAGAGTAAGAGGGAAGAGACAGAGAGGGGTGACAGAGTGAGAGGGGGTGACAGCGTGAGAGGGAGAGTGACAGCATGAGAGGGAGGGTGACAGAGAGAGGGGGGATGACAGAGTAAGAGGGGGCGACAGAGTAAGAGGGGGCAACAGGGTGAGAAGGGGGAGACCTAATGTGTGAGGGGGGAGACCTAGAGGGAGGGGAAAACCTTGTGTGAGGGGTGGAGACCTAGTGTGAGGGGGGGGAGACTTAGTGTGAGAGGGGGGAGACCTAGTTTGAGGAGGGAGGGTGACATAGTGTGAGAGGGGGGGTGACAGGGTGGGAGGGGGTGACAGTGTGAGGTGGGGTGACAGTGTGAGGTGGGGTGACAAGGTAAGTTGACAGAGTAGTGTGGGGGGTCACAGAGTAAGAGGTGGGGTAACAGGGTGAGAGGTGGTGACAGGTGAGGTGGCAGGGTGAGAGGGGGTGACAGGTGAGGTGGCAGGGTGAGAGGGGGTGAGAGGTGGGGTGACAGGGTCAGATGTGGTGTGAGAGGGGAGGCAGGGTGAGGGGGGTGACAGGTGGGGTGGCAGGGTGAGAGGGGGTGACAGTATTAGGGGGTGACAGGTGGGGTGGCAGGGTGACAGGTTGGGTGGCAAGGTGACAGGGTGAGAGGGGGGTGACAGGTGGGGTGGCAGGGTGAGATGGGGGTGACGGGGTGATAGGTGGGGTGGCAGTGTGAGAGAGGGGTGACAGGTTGAAGTGGCAGGGTGAGGGGGTGACAGGGTGAAGTGGCAGGGTGAGGGGGTGACAGGTGGGGTAGCAGGTGGGGTGGCAGGGTGAGATGGTGGTGACAAGAGGGGTGGCAGGGTGAGGGGGGGTGACAGGTGGGGTGGCAGGGTGAGAGGGGGCGACAGGTGGGGTGGCAGGGTGAAAGGGGGTGACAGGTGGGGTGGCAGATTGAGAGGGGTTGACAGGGTGAGATAGGGTGAGGAGGGGGTGACAGGGTGAAGTGGCAGGAAGAGGGGGAGTAACCGGGTGAAGGGGGGTGACAGGGTGTGATAGGGGGAGGAGGGGGTGGCAGGGTGAGGGGGGTGACAGGGTGAAGTGGCAGGGTGAGGGGGGTGACAGGGTAAGATAGGGTGAGGGGTGACAGGGTGAAGTGGCATGGTGGGGGGGTGACAGGGTGAAGTGGCACTGTGAGGGGGAGTGACAGGGTGAAGTGGCAGGGTGAGGGGGGGTGACAGGGTGAATGGGGGTGACAGGGTGAGGTAGGGTGAGGAGGGGGTGACAGGGTGAAGGGGGTGACAGGGTGAGGTAGGGTGATGAGGGGTTGACAGGGTGAAGTGGCAGGGTGAGGGGGGGTGACAGGGTGAAGTGGCAGGGTGAGGGGGTGACAGGGTGAAGGGGGTGACAGGGTGAGATAGGGTGAGATAGGGTGAGGAGGGGGTGACAGGGTGAAGTGGCATGGTGAGGGGGGGTGACAGGGTGAAGTGGCAGGGTGAGGGGGGTGACAGGGTGAAGGGGGGTGACAGGGTGAAGGGGGTGACAGGGTGAGATAGGGTGAGGGGGTGACAGGGTGAGATATGGTGAGGGGGTGACAGGGTGAGGGGGTGACAGGGTGAGATAGGGTGAAGGGGGTGACTGGGTGAGGTAGGGTGAAGGGGGTGAGATAGGGTGAGGGGGTGACAGGGTGAAGGGGGTGACTGGGTGAGATAGGGTGAGGGGGTGACAGGGTGAGATAGGGTGAGGGGGTGACAGGGTGAAGTGGCAGGGGGTGACAGGGTGAGGTAGGGTGAGGGGGTGACAGGGTGAGATAGGGTGAAGTGGCAGGGGGTGACAGGGTGAGATAGGGTGAGGGGGTGACAGGGTGAGATAGGGTGAGGGGGTGACAGGGTGAGATAGGGTGAGGGGGTGACAGGGTGAAGTGACAGGGGGTGATAGGGTGAAGGGGGTGACTGGGTGAGATAGGGTGAGGGGGTGACAGGGGGAGATGGGGTGACAGGGTGAGGGGGTGACAGGGTGAAGTGACAGGGTGAAGTGGCAGGGGGTGACAGGGTGAGATAGGGTGAAGGGGGTGACTGGGTGAAGTGGCAGGGGGTTACAGGGTGAGGGGGTGACAGGGTGAGATAGGGTGAGGGGGTGACAGGGTGAAGTGACAGGGGGTGACAGGGTGAGATAGGGTGAAGTGACAGGGGGTGACAGGGTGAAGTGGCAGGGGGTGACAGGTGGGGTGGCAGGGTGAGGGGGGTCAAAATGTACCTTTATCCCTGGTGGTCCAGTGGGGTCAATCTGTCCCTGGTGGTCCAGTGTCCTGGATGGCTCCCTGGTGGTCCAGTGGGCTTTCCGGTCTGCAGCTCCGCCGGATGCAGAGCTGCAGACCACATGGGCAAAGTCTCGCGATCTCCATTCAGAGCGTTGCCGTGGTAACCCGCGGCAACGCTCTGATTGGCTGGAGATCGCGAGACCTCAGTCTGCAGCTCACACCCGGCGGAGCTGCAGACTGAGGCTGGCTCTCTCCCCGGGCGGACTGACAGGAGGGGCCTCGCACCCGGCGGCACAAAGGGCAAGCCGCCGGGCCCCCTCCTGTGTCGGGTCCTCGGTCATAGACCGAGAACCCGACATGTCAGTCTGCCCTCAGGCGATTTAGGCGGCCGCGAGGCCCCTGACTGCGCGAGGCCTTAGGCGGCCGCCTAAATCGCCTAATTAGAGAGCCGCCTCTGGTCAGATCATAATGCAGTCATTACTTTAATTAAAGATGATATGTATAAAGATAGATCTAATTGGCACCTAAATGAGAGTTTGTTAAAAAAAAATCTAATAATTTAAATCAAATCAAAACAACATATTTTTTCTTTAAAGAGAATCATAATAATGAGGTAATGCTTCCAATAATTTGGTGTGCGTATAAGTGCACGACACGTGGCCACTTAATTAAATTAGGCCACCAAGAGAAAATGAAAAACTCTAAAAATTTAGCTCAATTATATATCGAATTGTACGGGCTGGAACGGGAAAATAAAGCCAGTCCTTGTCTAAATTTAAGTATTAGATTGAAATCAGTTAAAGAGACAATCAATGACCTGTTAATCCAAAAAGCAAATGCCTTAGATAGACTACAAAGATCATGGCATTATAAAGGCAAAAAGGCGGGTAAGCTATTTTCTAATAAATTAGAGAAAGAAATGTAAAAAAAAAATGTAGCTAAGATCACCCAAGAGAATACAACAATTCTGGCCCCATTAAAAATTGTCCAAGCTTTCCAGGAATTTTATTATAACTTATATACGTTACCTAGTAGAAACTTACCAACAAGGTCTGTGAGGATTCTTGGGAAAAATTAAACTTCTTAAATATCCGGGGATCGTTTAGGTGGTCTAAGTGAGCCTATATCAATAGCGAAGGTTAAGTTAGCGATTAAAAAAAAATAAATTAAAATCTAATAAATCCCCTGGTCCGGATAACTATAGCAATGAATTTTACAAAGTGATGAGCGAAAACTGATATTTTAAACACATTTAATGAATTTATGGGAAGTGGGAAGATTCCAAAGGAACTTTTAAAGGCTGATAGAGTACCTATCTGGGGGCCAGAAGATCCTCAACTCTGCTGACAGACAGCAGGGGTGCACAGGGAAGAAGTGCTGCTCGGGAAGAGTCAGATGCAGACTCTTGGACAGAAGAGGAGGAAGAAGCTGTCATACCTACAGTTCAGGAGCCGCCTGTGCCACTCTCCAGGGGTGAGTTGACTTGCGCGAGCGTATGGGGTACGTTGCCTGGGGATCAGGGCAGCTCTAGGGAGGTTGTGAGTTTACTGCGCGCAGTATTAGATCAGTTGTCTGGGGGGTCCCAGGCGCAGAGCAATAGTGCGCAGGTACCTAAGGGGGTTCAAGGAGGGTTTAGACCTTGTCTGCCTGGGTGTATCATATCCCCCCTGGGAGTCCATATCCCCGCGGAGACGCAGGACAGGATTTGTAATGGTGAGTACGTTGTCTTCTTGTCCTTGGTTCCCCCTGACAGGGAATCTGTTGACAGGCCCCATCCTGACAGGGGATCCTCATGAAGGCGATAAGTCTAAGCAGATTCTTGGCACATTCGGCAACTGGCTTCAAGGATTTAATATTTATTCTAGTATCTTAGTCCGTTGTTTTCCAGAGAAGGCTAGCTCTCTACTTGGGTATCTGGATTTAATCTGGGGGGCTTATTAGATTTATGGGGGCCAGTGTTGGTTTCGCTATGACCAACAGTTTAGGCAAGAAATGGCAGTATGCCCGGATATGGACTTCAGCATGCAGGATGGTAGCCTATGGCTACTTCTGATGACGCCGTGTAGACCATCACCATCTCCCTTTCCAGGGCCTGCCGGCGTGCACAGTAGCACGCCGGCAGGCCACAAGAGAGGAGTCTGCTGGCTGTTCAACGAAAGCCAGTGTAAATGGTTCAGTTCATGTCGCTTTAGACATGAATGCTCTCATTGTGGAGGAGCACACCCCGCTATGCGCTGCTTTAAAAAACGGAGACAGAGCTCGGGGAAGGGTACCGGTAGGGATTACGTACCTAGAAGCGAGGACTCCAGTGAGTGTCACAAGGATGCGGCCGTGGCTCGACCGGTATCCCAATAGACGTGCCGCGGCGGTTCTGTTAGGGGGATTTTTGAAGGACTTTTGGATTACAGGACAAATTGAATAAGGAGATTCAACTGGGGCGAATGGCCGGCCCCTTTGCCTTTCCTCCCTTTCACAATCTCCACGTGTCGCCGCTGGGCTTAGTCCCCAAGAAAGAACACGGCTCCTTCTGATTAATTCATCACCTGTCTTACCTGGCTGGAGGATCCGTGAACGATGACATCGGAAAGGAGGTGGTGTGTCGGGTTCGATACGCATCCTTTGATAGGGCTTTGGAACTGGTTCGGGCCGCTGAAGCCGGTTCCCTGCTAGCCAAGTCAGACATTGAGTCTGCCTTTAGGCTGTTACCAGTACACCCTGAGTGTTTCCACCTCCTGGGTTGCCACTTTCGTGGTAGTTATTATTACAATATGTGCCTGCCCATGGGGTGTGCTATTTCTTGCTTATACTTTGAGATGTTTTCTTCCTTTCTCGAATGGGTTACTGTTCAGCAATCAGGTTGGATCTTAGTTACGCACTACTTGGATGACTTTCTGTTTGTGGGCCCTGCGGGATTCCAAGTATGTGTCGACTTGTTGTTTTCCTTTTGGGCTATAGCTAAGGAGTTTGGGGTTCCGGTCGCCGAAAATAAGACGGTGGGCCCGGTGACTGTGCTATCGTTTTTCGGTATCGAAATCGAAACAGTGAATATGATTTTTCGGTTGCCGGAGGATAAGCTCACGGTTCTTCTGGAATTAGTGGACCGGGTCAAAGGAGCTAAGAAGGTTCAATTGCGGCAGATGCAGGTCCTTTTTGGGTCACCTGACCTTTGTGTGTCGGGTTCTGCCCATGGGTCGGTCATTCTGTCGTCGACTTTCGTTGGCCATGGTCGGTATTCGGGAACCGCATCATTTCATCAGGGTAAACAATCGCATGCGAGAGGATTTACGCATCTGGAGTTCCTTTCTGGGCACCTATGATGGCCACTCATGTTGGCTCCGGGAGGCTGCATCCAATGCATCGTCTGATCTTTTTACGGATGCTTCCGGCTCCGTGGGATTTGGTGTGTTCTTTCGTGGTCAGTGGTGTGCGGAGTCATGGCCAGTGGGCTGGAAATGTAGGGATATCATGCGCAACCTCACCTTTTTAGAACTCTTCCCAATTGTGGTGTCCTTGGAACTTTGGGGTGGTGAGTTGCGAGGTCATGTTGTCGTTTTTCATACTGACAACATGAGCGTGGTTCACGTGATTAAGCGGGCTACCTCTGCCTCCCCTCCAGTGTTGGCCCTGCTCCGGTGCTTAGTGCTGTTAAGTTTACGCTTTAATGTCTGGGTTAAGGCATGTCATGTTCCTGGGGTATTGAATGTGGTGGCTGACTCTCTTTCTCGGTTTCAGTGGGATCGGTTTCGAGTGGCGGCGCCCGGTGCAGACCGAGTGGGTCGGTCCTGTCCTCCATCTTTATGGGAACTGGCTTTGGAGGCCTGAGACGGTTGTTGGCGGATTCGCTATCCCAGGGGTCATGGCGGGCCTATCAGGAGGTATGGTCTCGCTGGCTGTCCTTGGCCGATAGGACTAAAGGGGTTTTATCGGAGGAGGGCCGGTTCGAAGCCACTCTGCTTCTCCTAGCCTCTTTGGAGTTTCAAGGTAAGTCCAGTGCGGTGGCGTTTCGTGCTATGTCTGCCTTGTCCTTTTTCTTTCGATTTCTGGGTTAGAGGGATCTGTCCAAAGAATTAATTATTCAGAGGGTATTGAAGGGTTGGAGACTTCGAAGGGGTAAGGATCGTCGTAGACCGATCTCTGCGGACCTGCTGGAGCTTTTGTTGAAAGTTCTTCCGAAAGTATGTGCTTCTGATTTTGAGGTGTTACTTTTTCGGGTAGCCTTTTCTTTATGTTTTTTTTAGGCATTTAGGGTGGGGGAGCTGGTGGCTCCTAACCTATGGTTGTTATCTCCTATGTTATTGTCGGACATGCATCTGTTGGCCTCGGCCCTGGATCTTCGGGTTCGTCGGTCTAAAACCGACCGTGCTGGGTTGGGTGCCTGGGTGTGAATTGGTGCCGCCAGCGGCCCCTTCTGCCCGGTGTGATTGTTGGAATCGTACTTAGCAGTTTGTGCGGGCCGGGTGGGCTCCTTGTTGGTTCATGCTGATGGGGCCCCATTAACTCGGTATCAGTTCTCAGCTAAGCTTAGGGCGGCTTTATTGGCGGTCGGTGTGGACGTTTCAGGTTACTCAGCGCACTCCTTTTGGATTGGGGCCGCTACTCAAGCAGGCATGTTAGGGTTGTCAGAGGCCTCTATTAAGCGGTTGGGCAGGTGGGAGTCGGGTCGCTTCAAGTTATATATTCGGCCGCATCTTTTGTAATTTTCTTTCTTGTAGGTTCCCCTCGTTTTGTCTGGATTCTGGGTCACTCCTATATTTATTGGGCAGCATGCAGAGCCGAGGAAAGGTCCTACGGGAGGAACTTAGGCTTTCCCTTTGAAGTGGCCAGGGTTCGGTGGCGTGGTGTTCGGGGTCTCTCCTGGGGCCAGTTTTTCCTGGAATGTGTTCAGTTACGGAGGTTTGTTTCAGGGCCTATTACGTTAGTGGTTCACGTGGGAGGTAATGATTTGGGTCGGGTTAGGACGGTGGATCTCCTCTGCATGATAAGGCAGGATTTGGCCAGATGCATGGCGCTCTTCCGAGACCTCGCGCTTATTTGGTCCGAAATGGTTCCGCGCCCCTGTTGGCGGGCATTGCCGCACGCCCGCGGTATTGAGCGGGCTCGGCGAAAATTGAACATGACAGTTGCCAGGTTTGTTCGAAGTCTCGGGGGCATAGTGGTTCATCACATGGAAGGGGATAATACGAATTTGATGCGGAAGGATGGGGTCCACCTAACCAGTATTGGGCTTCATATTTTTATTTGGGACTTCAATCGGGAGTGGAGTTGGCGCTGGCTGCGGGGGGCGCGATGCCGACAGGAGGGACTGGACAGGGTCGACATCGCAGTGGTGGTGTTCCTGGCCAGCGCATTGGAAATTTAAATAAATGGATGAGTCAACTTGGGGAGTCGCAGCCTGCCGAGGGCTGATGGCGGTAGGCAGGCTGATATGAACTCATGGACAAATAAGTGGTATCTGCCTGTTGGGAGAAGTCTCTCAACAGCTGGCAGTTGGATGGAAAGCTGGTCTGTGTCAAAAATTAATAAAGCTGTGGCCGTTGCCCTTACCCATAACTCTGGTGTAGTGTTATTATTTACGGAGGGCAACGGGGGGTTGTTTTTTTTTCTCTGGATCAGCAGTCATGCATTTGCATAGTGCATTCTTAAAACTGAGATATGTCTTATTGTAAGAAATCACTCAGATACATTACAGACTGAGACTTGGGGATTGCAGACCAAACACATTAAAAATCTAATGCTCGACTGATGAATAAAACGTAGATACTCTATAAAGTGATAGTTAAAGTACACAGTGGTCCACATGCAATTATACTTCTTTTGTGATGTATGTTTAGAAGTACTGAAGTGGAATGCGCAAAACCTTAGTAGAGAGACTACAGGTTAGAAAACAGATATATTGTTTGAGTTTGATCGTAGCACACTTCATAAAAGTAAGATAGCAAAAGATACACAATCCCGATACAGATCGGTGGGATGGCAGATATGCCCACCCGCCTTAACGCTACTCTCTCTTCTAACCCCCTCCCACATCCCTCTCCTCCCCACTCTGTTCTGTTCTTCAGCCCATCCCTTTTCCCAAATCCCTGACCCTCACACACGAACACACCCTAAATGGGACACACACAGACAACCAGACACCAGAATCCGAACCGAACTCTCTGACAAAACGGGCCATATGATTGAGGCACACACACAGACCCACACAGAACACACACTAAGACGCTAGCCTTCTCAGCAGGCCAACAACATTAAATACCAGACCGCATGACCATTTGTCTACAAGCAACCGGAAATATGTTGGAGCACACAACTGTGCAACGGTCTAAAATGCATAACGAAGATACACTCTTCAGTTAATAGTTTAATAGTTTTTTAACACGCTCCCTTTATTATACTAGCTCATTACAGCATGTTCTTGTTTTTGATGTCCAACTCCGCAAAGCTTATGTAAACTTAATATTTGTGAATACTTGCCTACAATGACTCATACACCTCTGCGTAGGCGATTACATGATATTCAGACAAATCCGCAATATGTTTGCCCCATGTTAACTGAAACTTTAATACGCACGCCTCTGCCTAGGCGACTATTCGCTTCAACCGTATTATACTTGAAACCCGCAACTATATTGTGATAACAATAAAATATTTAAAACAAAAGATACACAATCCCTGTGAAAAATGAACATTTTGAAATTGGCTGGTCCTCTACACTAAGTATCAGAAAATATAGTTTGATGACAGCATATTCTGCCAGTAACCAAAGTAACCCTCATAAGAAATATGTAAAACACAATTTGTTTCCATAACATCCATAAAACCTATAGCAAGGTGGCAATTTATTCACCTCTCATCACCTATATTCATTTTTAAGGACATAACTAATCAAGTTGCTTGCAGATTCCTTATCCCTTGGGCAAGTGCTGAGACATTGTGATTTTTCCCCACCTCATCCATTTATAGGTATTAATCCCTTCTCACTCTGAAGCAACACAGCAACCTTAGCAGCAGAACCCTCTATTGTAATATAGACCTTATCTCTTCACATTTCTTATACTCTAATCTAATGTGTTGCTACTCACCAGTCTGCTCCAGACCAGTCTGCTCCAGAACTTAGAACGTATATACAACAATGCAACAGAGGTTCACAGTATGTCAGCTTATCGAGAGAAGGTTGCTCAAGGAAACAAAGATAACCTAAGGAGCATAGATTGCTAGCTATGTAAACAATCCCCATGAGGTTAGGAGAATACTTGGTGTTAAGCCAGGTGGCAAATTGAAATTATATTAGCTACCTTATGGATAAGCTTACTGACTCTGTCTGACTATATCCTCACAGTAGTTCATCTCCCTTCCCTTGTTTACCCTATCCCTACTTTTTAGTTTTTGATTTTGATCATTTGTTGTGCATTAACCCTTGTGACAAGTAAAATTTGATGTAAGCTTTTACTTTGTATCTACAAGGCTTAATTGTCTACATTTCTGCTATATTATACAAAATGTGATGTGATTTTTAATTGCATAAGGTTAATAAAGGAATTCAGTCCTTGAATAGTTACTGATATAGTCCAATTGGCAGCTCCACAAACAAGTAGGGTGTCTTATCCAGTTGAACAAATGTCAGGTAAAGGTGTGTTTGCATGTTGTGTTGGTGTTTGATTGCTGGGATGTATGCACATACATACTTTTACAGATTAACACACATACAAACACAGGCTTCTCCAGCTGTTTAAAATTCTCACTCTATTACCTCTTCATTCCCTCTATATTCTACCAATAGCTACAACTCTCTGTTTACTTTTTTAGCCATCACTTCCAAGTTTCCCCTGCTACCTCTTGTCTCAAATCTCCACGGTATCCTTTAAATTATAAGCTCAAGGGCAATCTAGCTAAGCACTTTGAATAAAATAGCTTAAATGACTAGATCTCAGCTAACAGGCAGGGCCCTCTCTCCCTTTTGTATTTGTCTATGTATATTGCATGTTGTCCACTAATTGTACAGCTCTGTGGAATCTGTTGGTGCTTTATAAATACCAGTAATAAAGAAATAGAAATAAACACACTGACCTATTCACATTCATATATATACTGACACGTAAAAACAAATTGACACAAACATACAAACATTGACACACCTAGACACTTGCATACACCTAGACACTTGCACACACCCGGACACCTGCATACACCTGGACACTTGCACACACCTGGACACTTGCACACACCTGGACACATGCACACACATTGACATTGATACATACACATGCCTTCTGACAGAGTAGATGGGCAAAATGGTTCTTATCTGCCGTCACATTCTATGTTTCTATCTATGTTTCTATATACAGACATTTACACACACACACACACATACACACAATGGCACATTCACACACCAGCACATATACACATACTCAGATACACACAGTGACACATGCACACACCTTGACACACAGATATATACATACAGATACACACTGGCACATACACACACTAACACACACTAACACACAAATACACACTGGCACATACACACAAATACGAAGTGACACACAGATACACACGCAGATACACACACGTCTTAATTTTTATATTGGCGATAACCCTCCTCTTACCATACCTTTTGTCTGCAGGAGGGTGACTTGCTTGGGTACTGCTGGCTAAGGCTAATGTATGGATGGTCTGCAAAAGCTCACTCTCGACCTGTTTCCTGTGCTTCTTACCTTCCCACGTGGGCACTCTCTATATCTGGAATGAAGTTACTGGCTGTCACTTCCTCCCAGCCAGCTGATACTACAGGAGCCTGGTCGAGCTCTTAAAGAACTACGTTGCCTGACAAGGCACCTGTTAAGCAATACCCAACGGTTTGCCCTAAGTGCATGGGCGGTAGTTCCAATACTGATAGACACTATAACAACCACATTAAGCTGAAGTTATTTTCATGACTATAGTGTCACTTGAAGGACCACTAAATGGTCTATGATGTCATGCATTGCAAGTAGAGATGTCCCGAATAGTTCGCTGGTGAATAGTTCCTGGCGAACATAGCTTGTTCGTGTTCGCCACGGCGGGCGAACATATGCGATGTTCGGTCCGCCCCCTATTCATCATCATTGAGTAAACTTTGACCCTGTACCTCACAGTCAGCAGACACATTCCAGCCAATCAGCAGCAGACCCTCCCTCCCAGACCCTCCCACCTCCTGGACAGCATCCATTTTAGATTCATTCGGAAGCTGCATTCTTAGTGAGAGGAGGGACAGTGTAGCTGCTGCTGATTTAATAGGGAACGACCTGTACTGCGTGTCCACGCGACTAGACCCCCGGTATAAGCAGAAAGTGCCTGAAATGTAACCGAATTACCGCAAGTCGGAAAGGATGCAGCAGTTCCAAAATAAATTAAAAAGTATGCTTTACACAGAGTATAAGGGTGATGTCACAGCACAACGGGAATCTAACAGGGGAAGAGGTGAAAGTAATCCTCCTCCTCCCATGACCACGCCGGCAAGGACAGGACGCTTTACAGATGTGTTGTTGATGGAGGACATGCGGAGCTTTTTAAGTCCTACGCATCGCCACAGCTCTTCAGGGTCCACCCTCAGAGAACGACTCGACCGACAGGTAGCAGACTACCTCGCCTTAACTGCAGATATCGACACTCTGAGGAGCGATGAACTCCTTGACTACTGGGTGTGCAGGCTTGACCTGTGGCCTGAGCTATCCCAATTTGCGCTAGAACTTCTGGCCTGCCCCGTTTCAAGTGTCCTGTCAGAAAGGACCTTAATTGCAGCAGGAGGTATTGTCACTGAGAAGAGAAGTCGCCTAGGTAAAAAAAGTCTAGATTACCTCACCTTTATTAAGATGAATGAGGGATGGATCCCGAAGGGAATGACAGTGGGCGATACATTCGACTAAAAAAGGCCTGATGAGGGGGACGTAACAGAGATTAAACTGATAAGAATAGTACTACTTAACACACCACTCCTATCTGGTGGCACATTAGATTACACGCGCAGTGCCCCAAATTTGAAGTAGGAGGACCAACCAAGCATCTTTTTCCATCTCCCGCTTCCTAAAATCGATGCCATATACACGTCCCCTGATAGGGGACGTAACAGGGATTAAACTGATAGGAATAGTACTACTTAACACACCTTATAATAACACAGAGAGAGGCAATGCAGAGAGAGGAGTCTGAAGAAGATTAGTCAGAGGATGAAGGTGGCTTTGAGGAGGTGGAAGACCAAACACAGCAGGCGTCCCAGGGGGCTTGTTGTCACCTTTTGGGGACCCTTGGTGTTGTACGTGGCTGGGTGGAGGAAGAGACCTTCAATGACATCAGTGAGGAGAAGGAACGGGACATGGCTAGCTTGGTATCCAACCTTGTGCAAATGGGGAGTTTGCGGTTGTGCAAATGGACTGTTTGAGGTTGTTTGCGGTGCGTTAAACGGGGAGTTTGGTCTGTCACTGTGAAGGGGGCGTAACCCTTACACTACCTGATCGATACAACATCATACCTGATGTTTTAAAGCACGTTATTCCAAACAATTTAGCAATGTTAGGTGATTTATGCCCTTTATGGATTAAAACCAGACTCTGCATCAACTATGTAATTTTCCATGGGAGTTTTGCCATGGATCCCCCTCTGGCATGCCACAGTCCAGGTGTTAGTCCCCTTGAAACAACTTTTCCATCACTATTGTGGCCAGAAAGAGTCCCTGTGGGTTTTAAAATTCGCCTGCCTATTGAAGTCTATGGCGGTTCGCCCGTTCGCGAACATTTGCGGAAATTTGCGTTCGCCGTTCGCGAACGGAAAATTTTATGTTCGTGACATCTCTAATTGCAAGGTTTTAATGCCCAGTGATGGCATAAACTATCATGCAGTAAATATCTTTAAATACCTAGGGACTCCCGAGTATGTCACTGTCCACCCCCTGTGTCAGGTTGAACCCCAGGGTCTGAAAAGACCCTGGTAAGGTCTACTAGCTTGCCCCCTGCTGCAGGATCAGTGCTGGGCTCTACCAGCTGACAGCATGATTACTGAGTGATGCAACTACAGCATTGGAGATAACTCACTCTCTTACTGCAATCACAGAGCCCTCTGTACTGTATGAGCTAGGAAATCCCTCTGCTGATGTCAGTGCTGACTACTGGCATCAGCAGAGGGAATCCATTAAGTGGTGGAATTAGGGGGTGGGGTTAAAGGATGTGATTAGAACTTGGATTATCTAAATATTAACTAAATTGGCCAAGCTTTGTAATAAGATGGTTAAATGAAAAGTGTAAAAATGCTCTTAATTAAAAAGACCAACAGATATAAACACCACAAAATGGTGTAAGATTACTTAACTTTGATTAGTGTGCAGCCTCCCGGGATCGTTATCCACAACAAACGATCTTTACAAGTATAAAAAAACACAACCAAGACGGGGTCTTCCAGTAAAAATCGCAGTGCAGACCTTACATACACCACAGCCCCTAAATGAACCTGAGACTACAATAGGGGCCAGCATATTTTTAAAGTGTTTATTCTTTTTAAAGATTACCGCTGGACGGTCAGATAAAGAACTACCTAGGACTGGGTCCTGTTGTAAAATAGGCCAAAATTCATTGAGGCTTCGCTTAATCTTAAAATGATCCACATTGTACTGAGTAACAAAGGCTGATCTAAAATTGGTGTTAACCCCAGTTATTCCTAGCTATGCCCTCAAATCTAAGAGGGATCATTCAATTGTAGTCTCAGGTTCATTTAGGGGCTGTGGTGTATGTAAGGTCTGCACTACGATTTTTACTGGAAGATCAAAGGAATTTGTAAGTTTTGTCACAGGGGAGACGTTTGGGGTTAAGACGGAGATTGGTTGCCACACGGACTATGTGGTCTATTTGCTGCAGTGTCCGTATGGTAAGCAGTACGTAGGTCGAACCAAGCGCATTCTGAAGGTTAGAATTCTAGAACATCTGAACAACATTCGGAAGAGACTTAGTACCCATTCATTCTCTGACCATTGTAGTAACTGTTCGTTTTTTTCCTTTAGGGGAATCTTATGTATGGGTATTGAACATGTTCTCCCTTTCTGGCGTGGGGGTGATAGGGTCAAGAGATTATCCCAGAGGGAGACCTTTTGGATACATAAACTTAAGACCCTTGTTCCTAGGGGTCTCCATGTAGGGATCGATTTGGTGTGCTTTTTGGATTAACCCTTTGGGACCTCTGGTTTTCTTATTTCACTCCTGATTCTATTCACCTGTTATAGATTTGAAGATTTAGTTATTGTAGAGTTAGCAGGGTATGTTATCATCATTTCATTTGTGATGTGGATGACCTTGCTGCCTAGTATGAAGTATTCTTAGAGGTGGATAATATCTACCTTTTTTTTCTCTTTAATGGATGTGTGTACTAATTAAAATATATAAAATTGGATGCATTTATTATTAATGAGGGAATATTTCTAATGTGTTGAAAAGAAAGACAAGTGTCGTTCAAGACATTTATGTCATATGAGTCACTTTATATAGATTGTGTAAATAATATAAGTTTTTTTGGGTCACTTAGACACAGTATTTGAATCAGTAATTTATTTTCTTTTTGTATATATATATATATATATATATACTAATATATTGCCAAAGTGTTAAAAAATTATAAAAAAAATTTAAAAAATGAAATGATAAGGGTGGTTGAATCCACTGATATTATATGTGTTACTTCATACAGATTATGTAAATAATATTAGACTGTGGGTCATATGGACACAGTATTAGAAATGACAAAATCAATGTTTTGTATATACTAACACATTTTATTCTTTACATAGACAAGCACTTTTTTCCTTATAAATTGCGTTTATGTGCACAAGCACTTTGTTTCTTGCTACTACGAATGTGTTATAGAGATGGAACGCATGTGGAACGCAGGTGGAACGCATTTAGAACGCGGAAGTAGGAGATCGCACTCACTTCCGGTTTCCGTTTTGATTTGAGCGCGCTCGTTTTTTTATTGATTTAGATGCCGAAAATATTGTCAGCTGAGAGGACTTGCCCTAGGACCAATGAAGGAAGAGAAGATTGGGAACACCCACAGTATTGATTAATTGAACATTGGGACTAGCCCTATTTAAAGGGATTGTATTAAGGGGGAGTAGGATGTATGATTTTACTGCCTGTAAGATTGTATGTGGTTATTTTTTATTGCGGTCCCTGATGAAGTTCATGTTTTGAACGAAACGCGTAGGACCTAATACCGCATTTCTAATATTGATCTTAATGGTGTTGATTTCACCTTTTATATAATAAAAAGATTTGGAGTTTGATCCTACTTGGAGTCCCGTGTACCTTTCAGCTATTTCGTATTGGAAGGGAGATTGGAAGGGAGATTACCAGCCCCCCATCCCATCAGGGGAGGCACCTTATGAGCGCTTTTATCTACATCATCTTGTGAGTGCATTCATTATCAGCGCAAGAAACATTGTATTTACTGTATTACACTATTGTGTTTTTTTCTGTATGTTCCCTTTATAGAATTTTCAGCCGTATCCCGTCTTGGTTGTGGTTTCTTAATTAAAAAGTCTGAATACAAATATAAATATTTTTGTATAGCGGTTTTGGATTCTGGGACTATTATTAAAGTTGGAATCTCTGCATGGCACGTTTTGCAAAGTTTTTACTTTAAAAAGCAATTCAATCCTTGCAGTATTTGTTTTATAACTTTTAACAATCAGGACTAATTGAATCTATTTTGAGTTAGTTTTGTTTAGTTTCACTTTGTTTGTAGAAATTATTACATGTAAAACTGGACACCTCCATGCCACTAGTGATCCTGAAAATTATAGCCGAATGAATATATAAATAATATATAAATGATTGAGGATAAAATGGCCATGTTGTGTAAGCTTCTGCAATGAAAAAAATAAGGCATTTCCGGACACCGCAATTTAGTTTAGGTCAGCAAAATTTTAGAAACAAGATTTTGATTTGGGAACCGAATCAGAAGAGCATAAAATTGATAAAAATGGGCCAATCAGTGTGCTACAAAATATATGCATAATATAATATTATGGTTTACATCTGGTTCACAAATCAAATGTAGAAAATGCATAAATATAGATTTTTTTTTACTGCTCCTCCTTTTTTCCCTCTATTGCTCACTTTCACTTGATCTGTAAATAAAACAGCCTTCAATGACTGTACCCTTGCCATCATTCATCTATTTTCCCATTAATCATCTATTTTTTTATGCTATGGGTAGAATTCTGAATCAGGACCCAAGAGTGACATGTTCAGCATTGCGCAGTTCATTTAGTCCATAACTGAGATACATTTCTGCTCGTGGTCTAATGTATAACCAATTCAATTTGATATTATCAAGATAATTCACTAAACACAAGATTTTGAACGGATGGACAAAATCCAATAAAAATGATCGAATTCCAACAGCAATGGCAACTTCCTAATGCTCCCCCCGCATATAAATATAAGAGGGGGAACCTAGTGTCCAGACCCTACCCATTGGTGAGGGGTGAAACATAATAATAATATTCAGAGGAGGAACCTAGTGTTCCCCCAACCATGATCCATGGGTGGCATGTAAGGGCTCTAAAAAATGATACAATGGGGCCGGGGTGGACATACCAACATCCACAGCCCAATTAGAGAAATAACTACCCTGTACCCCCTAGTTGGCTAGGATTCCCTAATCCCCTGGCCAACCAATATTAAAATTAAATTGCTCTACCTACTTCCCTTCATCCTGATAATTTCAGGGGGTAATTAAAACTAAACTAACAAGTTTTACTTGCTATCAGAAGTATTCTTTCTTTTAACTCCTCATCTCTTCAACACCCAAAAAGGCCAAAATAAAACCCCCAATTTCCCTGCATTTAATGAAAAAAAACAGATAAAAAAAGGGGAACAAAAAAATAAAAAAAATACTTCAATAAACATTATCCATCTTTGCCCCACAAGGGCTATGCAAAGACTAGGCTTTCATATTCTAATGCATTGTAAGCTTGCATGCCAGGAATTTCATGAATAGCTGGGTTCAGTTTGCATCTAACTCATATATCTGTCCAATATTATAAATGCCTGTAAATATATCACAACTTCTTGTTTGTTAAAGGCCTCATTATTTACCTAATTTGTAGCCTACAGTCTCTTGTAGTAGAACCATATATTGTGTATTTGTTCTAAAATAAATTGTAATTATGACTGCTAGTTACTGGCCTTGAAATATACTGCCTTTTGAAAGTGACGCTTACTTTGACAAACATGGTCATTTCTATTTCCTATTTTGTGTCCTGACAGAAATCAGTATAGATGTTATGTTACATATTACAGATAAAATTTTTCCTTCTATTGCCTCATTCTCAAGAGATTACATTGTCTCTAATTCCACACTATAAACCTATGTTGCTAAATTAATGCTACAGTTAAAATAAAGGTTGATGTAATGCTCGGGAAATTAAACACCGCAGACATTGGAGACCAATTTTACAATGTCATTGTTGATTTTAATGTGTACACCAGAGGTTTGTCTTAGAATCATACATATATTAACAATTGTTATCAAGGGATCTAATTAAAGATCAAGCTTTGCAAAAACAGTTGCTTGTTATTTTACTTTTCTACCGTAGTAAAATAAATAATTAAAATACATAGTAAAATAAACAAGTCATTGCTCCTGTGTAATAATACCAGGGGAAGCGTTTGCAATCCATTATGATTCTAGACAAAATATTTAACCATCTGTATGTATGACATAGTTCGTTATTTTATGAAACAATTGTTTCTGAAATATTGTTTTATATTTTCTGCTTCTTGCATCAAAGTATCAAAATATTATTCAAGTCAATAAAAATCTGCAGACACCAACATTATTGTACAGTTAAATAATAATAATAAAAAAAGTAAAAACAGAATGAAAAAATAAATGCTTAACTTTTCAGTGGCTTTTTAGCATGAGTATGTAATTTAGACTAGTGATTAGTTGTGACATAATGCAATCAGTATGTCTATAATTTTTAAAGATCTATTCTCATAAAAGCAAAAGAAGCTTAGTGTCAGGGCTTGAATACACATTAAACTACAGTTTGGCCTGAATTTAGAAAAAAAATATGTCATGGCAACTGTTCAAATGACTGTTCAGCCATACAGTATATTAGATTAACTTGAATTTAAACAGAAAACTGATTGCCACAAAGCACCGTTTCATCATATATATTGTATAATGGTAACATGCTGGAATTAAAAATGAATGTCTTTAATAAAGATCACTGAGTTGCCCAATTTAAATTTAAATAAATAAACATACTTCTGAGGTCAGTGACAACCCAGTATCGATTCTGAGAAGGCAGATTAAAATATTAGTATTAAATAAATAAATAAACAAATGAATGGCCAACATTTTTGTAACAATATAAACCTAATGAATATTCTCTTCTTAATCCTTTCCTTGTACAGGAATGTGGAGGAAATAATTAACTGGTAGCCTCTGGCAAAAAGGTCCTACCTACCCTTTCTTCACATTGTGGGAATCAAGGCCCTGCTAGGATCCTGGCTGTGACAAACTCCCCTTCTCACGTGAGTTTGCCACAAGCTCCTGGAGGAGCCTGCTTGCCAGCCTCCTGCTCACAGACTATGGGCCATGTAATATACACTGAAAAAGTCTTTGTTCATGTATTTGTACTAAATGGTTCGGGAACCGAACAGCAGCATGAGCAGCAATTTCCACCGCAGTGTTCTAAGTGTTCACCTGGGTGGCGCATTTCCTATGGACGGCCACGAGGTGGCAGTACGAATCCAGGCAGCGGTGTTTAGTCGTCGAGTTCATGGAACTGAAAACGGACACAGAAACTCCCGAACACTGCTGGACTTCCAACATCACCTGCGTTCGGTTCTACAACACTTAGGAAGACACTGGTTCGGTCTTGTCTGAGGGGTGTCGCTGATTGGTGAGAGCGGTCAGCTGGCACTCTAAGCCAATCAGTATCTCCCCAATCATAAAAAAGTTAAACATTTTTGTGAACCGGGAACTAGCAATTGGCTTAGAGCGACAACTGACCACTCTAGCCAATCTGTAGCACTCATGCCTGACGTCAATCTGCACTTCCTGACACTCCGTTTCAGAAGCTGAATACCACTGAGCGACCTGGAAATCTGGAGCTGGAGGAAGTCTTTGGGGTTAAACCATTTGAGAGCGGTTTAACCCCTTAAATGAAAGAGAGCACCCAGGGGCTTCCTGGCATCATAGCATTTTCATTTAGATGAAGTTGTTATGGTGACCACAATGTTCCTTTAATTTGCTTAAAGGAACACTATAGTGTCAGGAATACAAATATGTAATCCTGACACCATAGTTGTGAAAATGCTATTCACCCTGGCTTTATGTGATAATGACTATGCTCCTTCCTTTCATGACACTGTCAAAAAGGGGCCAAGCATAGATGTCATTACAATTATGCCCCCCTGGAAAAATTCCTGCGGACGCCCATGATCCCTGGGTGCAGTGTCAGTAATAAGCCGCATTGCAGTAGCATTAGGCAGCATGAGGGGAGGTATCAGACATGAGAAGTAATTAATTTATAACAAAAAAGCGTAACACGCAGGGCTCGGTGCCTGCCAATAGGGCTTGGTGTCCTTATAGTGGTAGCCTATGGTTGCATACTGGGTTGCACATTTTAGGATTATAGTTTATCACAGGAGGCTTAAATTACTACCAAGGTAGATAGTATTAGAGGCTTTATGCTTGTCAAGGATAGATATGACAGGTTATAACACTTTGTAAACGTTAACTAGCTATCCTTAAGATTATAAGACACTGTTGTCCGGGTCCTAAGGCAGAAAGAGAAATATACTGGATCCCCAGTTCATCAGACATCACAATATGTGGCATCTTGATAGGGTGTCATGCACAGGAACACGGTGGAGAGAGTGTTCAGGACATGACAGCGTTAGTAAGTGGTTGTCTCTCTCATCCAATTCCCTCTGTCGGTAGGCGTCTGTGTCCCTCTGGTGGGTTGCGGGGGCTCGGCGCCGCTTGAGTGCAGGTGTGGGGAACCCTCCAGCCCCAGGCTGATATGCAGGCCTGCATCTCGTGGCCAAAAACTCTTCTGCTTCCTGAGCATGAGTTTTCTCCTTGCATGTGCGCTGTGGGAGGCCTGATGATGGACTGTCGCTTGCGGCGCATGGGCGGCCGCCTTTGTGGGCGATGTTGCTGGATCAGGACATCCTCCACCGGTCCCAAGGAGTGGGTAGGGGTAGAAGGAGAGTCAAAGGACGTCTGTGCTAGTTAGTGAGTGAGGAGAGTGGCCGTCTGATACTGATACTAGTTACCCATGCTAATTTTTTTCACTATTGATACTTTTCCAGTTCTCAACCCTTTCTACTCTATTATTTCCCCAATATAAGTTGGTTTGTAAACTTGACACTCGCTATATTAATCACTTATTTACGTTCTTCAGTCTCCGGGCTATCCCATTATTTTCAGGCAACAGGGGCTTATACATGTGACAGGTTCACGATTCACTTACTTTCCAGAGTTTTTGCTTTATTAGAGTTTTGCTATTATACCTTAATGCTATTAATTTATGGTTGACGTCATATGCTGGTATTTTCATATTCATGCCACCAGGTTTAGTCTAAGTCGCTCGTGTTACCCCTCAATTGTTTGCAAGGTATATATTGGTTGTCACTTGCATGTTTACAACAATTTCATTAGCCCTCGTAGGGCCCACGTGTCTGGCAGATTCCGCTTTTTCAATGTACACAGTATTACTCCTCCAGGTTCTAAGGTATTTCAAGTTGTGCCCTTAGTGGTCTCCCAGCAATTGCTGCCACAAAGTCTTCCCATTACTATTCACGTCACAGGTAAGTGGTCCTTCATTACACAATGTTGGTTATTATGTCTCTGGTTGTGTTCACTACCTTTTTGCCACCTTCAATCTAGGCTATCTCACTATACCATCAAGTTCCTAGCTAATTAAACATCAAGATCATTATATACTGACTCCACCTGTGACCAAAACGAGTCAACCAGGTCAACCCGTCCACATTCCATACTATCCCACGAATAATATATGATGCCAGTTAATATACATAAAATAAATATATCGGCACACCCAAACCAACTTTTTCCTATCACAGGTTTGCTAACAACAATCTTACTTCATATAATAATCAATGTTGCCCCGAACACAAATTGGAAGGCGTGATGTTGTGGGAGGGGCTTATGGACCTTTAAAAGGGACTCCCCCCTTCCCTACCCTACTGTGATTGGTCTGACAAGCTGCTGCCCCACCCTCGACTCCCTTTATTCACCATACTCTTCTAGGGTAGGCCCACTTTATTTACTTGCCTACATCATACATCAGTTTCGGCACACCTCAACCGACTTTTTCCTATCACAGGTTTGCTAACAACAATCTTACTTTATATCATAATCAATGTTGCCCTGAACTCAAATATAAATATATATACACAAATGTAGAAAATTAAAAAAAAAATTAAATCCTTCCTGCTTCCCAACAGTGTGGACCAGTAATTGGGCAACAGGTTAAGGCCGCATTTAGCACTGTCGCCGCAGAACAATTTTCTTCACCGATGATGTCTATTTAACTCTGCCCCCGCTGCATATTTATCCATGCCCCCTTACTTATGGCCAGCTTTTGAAAGTCTGCACTGCTGCATTTCGGCTCCTGTGTGGGCAAGCTATGTTGGTCACCTGGTACCCCATCTGCCATGATGCCCTGTGCTCACACACCCCAAAGGCCAACCCTAAATGTTAGTCATTAATTTGAAGTGGTATAACTGTCACTCTTATGGGGAAAATTTACTTAGATTGCTTTCAATTACATGTGGGCAAAGCTAAAAAAAAAAATGGTAATGCTGTATTACTTCATCTGAAAACTTGGGTAGTCTAACAATCATGCATTTGCTGTTTCAACTTGTCTCAATATCGTCCATGCAAAAAGAAGATTATGTATTTATCTTGCAGTACACTGATAAACACATTTTGGCCATTTAGCACACAGGCCAAGTGACAAATAACAACTAATAGAGGGAAATGAGGAGGAGTAGTAAAAGAATATCTATATTTACATATTATATATTAAATATATATCAATATTTTTTACTGCTCCTCCTTTTTCCCACTATTTGTCACCTTTGGCTGTTCCCTTGCCATCTGTCATGTTTTTCCCTTTCAATAATCTCTGTTTTTTTTGTTTTTGTTTTTTTTTGGTACCATTGGTCGAACTCCAAATCATGACTCAAATAAAAATGCTCTTCCATTGCACAAGTTATTTCTCTGGTTATATGTCCATATCACACTTCAGAATTACGGAATTCACACAACCTACTAATCTGCCTAAATCGGGATGAATTGTAATTTGTACAAAAATAAATGCACAAGTCTAATCCCAAGTTTCCTCCATCAATAGATTTGAGTCATTTCTAAATTTCTGTTAAATTTAGTGTTAAACGTGCTGAGTATTTCTATTTTCTGCTGATTGCTTAAATTGGGGGAACTTGCCAGCAGCTTTACATGCTGAGAGGTTTAGGTAGGTAAACTTTTAGCATAGTGTACATTGGCAGGCATTTTTATGTCCACTCCCTCTCTTACCTACTCCCTACAAAGTTTCAGATGATTAAAACTCAGGGATTCTGATATGCTCAATAATGATTTTCATTGTATACATACACATTTAATTATAGGATAACGCCTATAAAAGGAAATGAGAATGAGCAACAATTTATTTAAGATCCTGTGATGGAAAAGGGCAGATACAACTGTATGCAACAGAAAAAAAAAAACTAAATTAGTTAGTATTATTTAAAAACAAGGTATACTGGCAGCAATATCCCAACATTCATTCATCTAATGATAGATTATATTTAAACAGCCTTAAGTATGGCAATCCAAAAAGGGTACTAATTTAGGGAGTTATATACTAAATGGCTGCAAGATACGGCACAGATCAGAGTTTCATTCATCCAAATCAAATTCCAAAACTAAAATAATGGCCAAATTTTGTCTGAAAAGGAATGGTTTGGACAAAACATTTTTTTTTATAAAAAAGAAAATCCAATGCACTCCATTATCCACTAAACAGCAACTTCGATGCTGACAGATTTTGTTTGTTTTTTAAAAACACCTAATCTAGTAAAAAAATAATATGGGGGTTTAGTCAGGGATGTATCTTCTGAGAGGCAAACAGGGCATCTGCCTTGGGCGGCACTTTGCAGGGGGTGGCAAAAGCTGCCCCTAAACACCCAGGCAGATCCCTTGTTTGAATTATAGACCGGTGTAAGTGAAAAACCTACACCTACAAGTGGAGCGCTAAATAAGATATATACATGTGGAATAAACTTACCACACATTACTTGATTAAAAGTATGGTATAGTTACATAGTTACAGAGTTACATAGCTGAAAAGAGACTTGCGTCCATCAAGTTCAGCCTTCCTCACATATGTTTTTGCTGTTGATCCAAAAGAAGGCAAAAAAACCCAGTCTGAAGTGCTTCCAATTTTGCAACAAACTAGGTCAAAATTCCTTCTTGACCCCAAAATAGCAGTCAGATGTCTCATTGGATCAAGCAGCTATTACCCCACTAATTAGAAATTATATCCCTTTATGTCATGTTTTTGCAAGTATTTATCCAATTGCAGTTAAAACATCTGTATAGACTCTGACAAAACCACCTCTTTAGGCAAAGAATTTCATATCCTTATTGCTCTTACTGTAAAAAAAAAAAACCTTTTCTTTGCCTTAGATGAAATCTCCTTTCTTCCAGCCTAAATGTGTGACCTTGTGTCCTATGTATAGCCCTGTTTATGAATAGTTTTCCAGATAATGGTTTGTACTGGCCCCGAATATATTTGTATAATGTTATCATATTCCCTCTGAGGCGCCGTTTTTCCAAACTAAAGCGATTTACATTTGTTAACCTTTCTTCATAACTAAAATGCTCCATTCCTTTTATCAATTTTGTAGCTTGTCTCTGCACTTTTTCTAGTGCCATGATATATTTCTTAAGAACAGGTACCCAAAATTGCACAGCATATTCAAGGTGTGGTCTTACCAGTGATTTATAAAGAGGCAAAATTATATTTTCATCTCGAGAATTTATGCCCCTATTTATACATGACAAAACCTTACTGGCCTTAGCAACGGCAGATTGACATTGCATATTGCTGCCTAATTTGTTGTCTATAACAATTCCAAAATCCTTCTGTTGTGTGGTTATCCCTAGTTCACTACCATTTAGAGTATTAAGTACATGTATAGGAATACAAGACAAAAGATACAAAGTAGTGCAGATGGTACTTAAAATAGAACACAGTATATAATAGTGATGTACCGAACTGTTCGCCGGCGAATAGTTCCCGGCGAACATAGCGTGTTCGCGTTCGCCACCGCGGGCGAAAACATGGGCGGTTCGATCCGCCCCCTATTCGTCATCATTGAGCAAACTTTGACCCTGTGCCTCACGGTCAGCAGACACATTCCAGCAAATCAGCAGCAGACCCTCCCTTCCACACCCTCCCAGCATCCATTTTAGATTCATTCTGAAGCTGCATGCTTAGTGAGAGGAGGGAAAGTGTAGCTGCTGCTGATTAGATAAGGAAATTGATAGCTAGGCTAGGGTATTCAGTGTCCACTACAATCCTGAAGGACTCATCTGATCTCTGCTGTAAGAACAGCGCCCCAAAAAGCCCTTTTTGGGCTAGAACATCAGTCTGCTTTTTTTTTTGTGTAATGTAATTGCAGTTAGTTGTCTGCCAGCTTCTGTGTCAGGCTCAGTGGATACTGTGCCCATTTGCCCAGTGCCACCACTGATATCTGGTGTCTCTGTAGCGTGCTTTTACAAAGAAAAACAGTTTTCCAGTGTAAGCTAATAGCAGTCAGTGTCCTTAAAGCGGGTGTGTCAGGCCTTCCTTCAGCGTGTGCCCTGCAGAACCCTGCCAGCGTACTTTGACAGTTGCCACTAATATCTGGTGTCTCTGTAGCGTGCTTTTACAAAGAAAAAAGTTTTCCAGTGTAAGCTAATAGCAGTCAGTGTCCTTAAAGCGGGTGTTTCAGGCCTTCAGCGTGTGCCCTGCAGAACCCTGCCAGTGGACTTTGACAGTTGCCACTCATATCTGGTGTCTCTGTAGCGTGCTTTTACAAAGAAAAACAGTTTTCCAGTGTAAGCTAATAGCAGTCAGTGTCCTTAAAGTGGGTGTTTCAGGCCTTCAGCGTGTGCCCTGCAGAACCCTGCCAGCGTACTTTGACAGTTGCCACTCATATACGGTGTCTCTGTAGCGTGCTTTTACAAAGAAAAACAGTTTTCCAGTGTAAGCTAATAGCAGTCAGTGTCCTTAAAGCGGGTGTGTCAGGCCTTCCTTCAGCGTGTGCCCTGCAGAACCCTGCCAGCGTACTTTGACAGTTGCCACTCATATCTGGTGTCTCTGTAGCGTGCTTTTACAAAGAAAATAAGTTTTCCAGTGTAAGCTAATAGCAGTCAGTGTCCTTAAAGCGGGTGTTTCAGGCCTTCAGCGTGTGCCCTGCAGAACCCTGCCAGTGGACTTTGACAGTTGCCACTCATATCTGGGGTCTATGTAGCGTGCTTTTACAAAGAAAAACAGTTTTCCAGGGTAAGCTAATAGCAGTAAGTGTCCTTAAAGCGGGTGTTTCAGGCCTTCAGCGTGTGCCCTGCAGAACCCTGCCAGCGTACTTTGACAGTTGCCACTCATATATGGTGTCTCTGTAGCGTGCTTTTACAAAGAAAAACAGTTTTCCAGTGTAAGCTAATAGCAGTCAGTGAACTTAAAGCGGGTGTGTCAGGCCTTCCTTCAGCGTGTGCCCTGCAGAACCCTGCCAGCGTACTTTGACAGTTGCCACTCATATCTGGTGTCTCTGTAGCGTGCTTTTACAAAGAAAAACAGTTTTCCAGTGTAAGCTAATAGCAGTCAGTGTCCTTAAAGCGGGTGTGTCAGGCCTTCCTTCAGCGTGTGCCCTGCAGAACCCTGCCAGCGTACTTTGACAGTTGCCACTCATATCTGGTGTCTCTGTAGTGTGCTTTTACAAAGAAAAACAGTTTTCCAGTGTAAGCTAATAGCAGTCAGTGTCCTTAAAGCGGGTGTTTCAGGCCTTCAGCGTGTGCCCTGCAGAACCCTGCCAGTGGACTTTGACAGTTGCCACTCATATCTGGTGTCTCTGTAGCGTGCTTTTACAAAGAAAAACAGTTTTCCAGTGTAAGCTAATAGCAGTCAGTGTCCTTAAAGCGGGTGTTTCAGGCCTTCAGCGTGTGCTCTGCAGACCTCTGCCAGTGCACATTGCCACTCATATCTGGTGTCACAATAGCGTGCATTTAAAACCAAAAAAACCTTTCTTCACTGTTATAGATTGAATAGCAGTTAGTTGTCTTCAAGCGGGTGTCAGGCCTACAGCGTGTACTCTGCCAAACTCTGCCAGTGCACATTGCCACTTATTTCTGGTGTCACAATAGCGTGCATTTAAAAACATAATTTTTTTTTCACTGTTATAGATTGAATAGCAGTTAGTTGTCTTCAAGCGGGTGTGTCAGGCCTACAGCGTGTACTCTGCAGACCTCTGCCATTGCACATTGCCACTCATATCTGGTCTCACAGTAGCTTGCACGCATAGTACCACTAATCCCCCAAAAAATGACAGGCAGAGGCAGGCCACCCCGCAGGGGCCATCGTGATCGTGGTGCTGTGATTCCCTTTTGCCCTAGAATAATGCCCAGTTTTCAGAGGCCACGTACCCTGAACTTGAAAAGTTCTGAGGACATAGTTGACTGGCTAACACAGGACACCCAATCTTCTACAGCATCCGCTCGGAACCTTGACGCACCATCCTCCTCAAGCTTAGCTTCAGGCACCTCTCAAGATACCACTCACCCGCCTGCCGCCACCACCAAAACTAGCACCACAGCCGCTTTACTTGGTATGTCAGAGGAGTTATTCCCACATCCGTTTGAAGAAATGAGTGATGCGCAACCATTATTGCCAGAGGATGTAGATAACAGGGATATGTCTCAGGCAGGCAGCATTACACACATGGACGTACGGTGTGATGATGATGATGTTGTACCCGCTGCTGCTTCCTTTGCTGAGTTGTCAGATACAAGTGAAGCGGTTGATGATGATGATGCGTCCATGGATGTCACGTGGGTGCCCGCTCGGCAAGAAGAAGAACAGGGCGAAAGTTCAGATGGGGAGACAGAGAGGAGGTGGAGGAGACGAGTTGGAAGCAGGGGGAGGTCGTCGCAAAGAGCTAGTGGCACAGTCAGACAGCATGCATCGGCACCCGGGGTCAGCCCGACAGCACGCCAATCAACGCATGCTGTGTCCACAACCAGAATGCCGTCATTGCAGAGCTCAGCAGTGTGGATTTTTTTTTGTGTGTCTGCCTCTGACAACAGCGATGCCATTTGCAACCTGTGCCAAAAGAAACTGAGTCGTGGGAAGTCCAACACCCACCTAGGTACAACTGCTTTGCGTGGCACATGATCTCACATCACAAACGCCTATGAGATCAACACATGAGTACAATCAGCACACCTACTCTAAGCCGCCATCCTCCTTCTGGTCCAGCATCTTCAGCCACGTCAACCACTGCTGTCCTCCTTGCCCCCTCTCAACCATCCGCCACTCCGTCTCCCGTCTTGAGCAGTTCCCGCTCATCTGCCCACAGTCATGTGTCTGTCAAGGACATGTTTGAGCGTAAGAAGACAATGTCAGAAAGTCACCACCTTGCCCAGCGTCTGACAGCTGGCTTGTCTGAACTATTAGCCCGCCAGCTTTTACCGTACAAGCTGGTGGAGTCTGAGGCGTTCAAAAAATTTGTAGCTATTGGGACACCGCAGTGGAAGGTACCCGGCCGAAATTTCTTTTCACAAAAGGCAATCCCCAACCTGCACTCGATTGTGCAAAAGGAAGTAATGGAATGTCTGGCACACAGTGTTGGGGCAAGGGTCCATCTGACCACTGATACCTGGTCTGCAAAGCATGGTCAGGGCAGGTGTATCACCTACACTGCGCATCGGGTAAACCTGCTGACTGCTGCCAAGCATGGAATGCATGGCTCTGCAGAGGAGTTGGTGACACCGCCACGAATTGCAGGCAGTCCTGCTGCCACCTCCTTTACTCCTCCTACTCCATCCTCTTCCATAACCTCCTCGGCTGAGTCCTCTTCTGTGTCTTGCTCCACATCAACGGCACCCCCCCAGCTCCCCAGGTACTATTCCACATCCCGGATACGGCAGTGTCACGCCGTCTTGGGTTTGACTTGCTTGAAAGCAGAGAGTCACACCGGACAAGCACTCCTGTCCGCCCTGAACGCACAGGTGGAAAAGTGGCTGACTCCGCAGCAACTGGATATCGGCAAAGTGGTTTGTGACAACGGAAAAAAATTGTTAGCGGCATTGAAGTTAGGCAAGTTGACACATGTGCCATGCATGGCACATGTGTGTAATCTGATCGTACAAAGCTTTGTGCATAAGTACACAGGCTTACAGGACGTCCTGAAGCAGGCCAGGAAGGTGTGTGGCCATTTCAGGCGTTCCTACACGACCATGGCTCACTTTGACGATATCCAGCGGCGAAACAACATGCCAGTGAGGTGCTTGATTTGCGACAGCCCGACACGTTGGAATTCAACACTCCTAATGTTCGACCGCCTGCTCCAACAAGAAAAAGCTGTTAATGAATATTTGTATGACCGGGGTGCTAGGACAGCCTCTGGGGAGCTGGGAATTTTTTTGCCACGTTACTGGACGCTCATGCGCAATGCCTGTAGGCTCATGCGTCCTTTTGAGGAGGTGACAAACCTAGTCAGTCGCACCTAAGGCACCATCATCGACATCATACCATTTGTTTTCTTCCTGGAGCGTGCCCTGCGAAGAGTGCTGGATCAGGCCGTAGATGAGCGTGAAGAGGAAGAGGAAGAGTTGTGGTCACCATCACCACCAGAAACAGCCTTATCAGCATCGCTTGCTGGACCTGCGGCAACGCTGGAAGAGGATTGTGAGGAAGAGGAGTCAGAGGAGGAATGTGGCTTTGAGGAGGAGGAGGAAGACCAACCACAACAGGCATCCCAGGGTGCTCGTTGTCACCTATCTGGTACCCGTGGTGTTGTACGTGGCTGAGGGGAAGAACATACCTTCATTGACATCAGTGAGGAGGAGGAACGGGAAATGAGTAGCTCGGCATCCAACCTTGTGCAAATGGGGTCTTTCATGCTGTCGTGCCTGTTGAGGGACTGTCGTATAAAAAGGCTGAAGGAGAACGACCTGTACTGGGTGTCCACGCTACTAGACCCCCGGTATAAGCAGAAAGTGGCGGAAATGTTACCCAATTACAAAAAGTTGGAAAGGATGCAGCATTTGCAAAATAAATTAAAAAGTATGCTTTACACAGCATATAAGGGTGATGTCACAGAACAACGGGAATCTAACAGGGGGAGAGGTGGAAGTCATCGTCCTCCTCCCATGACCATGCCGGCAAGGACAGGATGCTTTAAAGACGTGTTTTTGATGGAGGACATGCAGACCTTTTTAAGTCCTACGCATCGCCACAGCCCTTCGGGATCCACCCTCAGAGAACGACTCGACCGACAGGTAGCAGACTACCTTGCCTTAACTGCAGATATCGACACTCTGAGGAGCGATGAACCCCTTGACTACTGGGTGTGCAGGCTTGACCTGTGGCCTGAGCTATCCCAATTTGTGATAGAACTTCTGGCCTGCCCCGCTTCAAGTGTCCTGTCAGAAAGGACCTTCAGTGCAGCAGGAGGTATTGTCACTGAGAAGAGAAGTCGCTTGGTCAAAAAAGTCTAGATTACCTCACCTTTATTAAGATGAATGAGGGCTGGATCCCAAAGGGACTGACACTGGGCGATACATTCAATTAAAAAAGGCCTGATGAGATGAGCTGCCTTGGGCTAAAAATGGTCCACACGCTGCTGTATTTTAGCTCTGAATGCCGGTTGACTTGCGTGACTTATCCGCCACCAACTAGGGTTCAAGCCACCATGCTTTAGGGCACTTTCTGCCTGTGAAACAAACATCAATTTTTCTGGCCGCTGCTACAGCAGCGGCTGCAACAATACCAAATTTTTCTGGCATGTAGGCCCTCTGGTGCTGCACTGTGGCTTCAAAAACCAAACCAAAAAAAGGGCACATAGTGACCCTATGTAGGGGGAACAGTCCCTATTCTGCTCTGTGTCAGTGTGTATCAGGGATTTGACTATCTTTATTCAGATTCCAAAATTACAATTCCCGGAAAATTTTAACAAACATTTACAAGAACATGTTATGCACATCATAGAAACAACGTGAACCTCTTTAAAGCCACAAACTTAAGACAAAAAATACGTACACCCAATGTGTAAGGGTTTGAAAGAAAATTCTGAATCCTTGCATGTTTACTTTATCGTTTGTTTGATTTTTGTGAACCATATATAAACTACAAGCAGCGTGAAAACTATAAAAACTCATCCTCCTCCTCCACGACCACGCCATATCTGCCCTATGTAGGGGGAACAGTCTCTATTCTGCTCTTTCTGCTCTTTGTCAGTGTGTATCAGGGGCTTTGAGGACGGGGAACAGTCTCTATTCTACTCTTTGTCAGTGTGTATCAGGGACTTTAAGCACAGGTGTCAATCCATATCTGCCAAGTGACCCTATGTAGGGGGAACAGTCTCTATTCTGCTCTGTGTCAGTGTGTTTCAGGGATCCTTAGTATAGGTGTCAATCCATTTCTGCCAAGTGACACTATGTAGGGGGGACAGTCTCTATTCTGCTCTGTTTCAGTGTGTATCATGGTCTCTGAGGAAAGGTGTCAATCCATACCTGCCAAGTGACCCTATGTAGGGGGAGCAGTCTCAATTCTGCTCTGTGTCAGTGTGTTTCAGGGATCCTTAGGATAGGTGTCAATCCATATCTGCCAAGTGACCCTATGTAGGGGGAACAGTCTCTATTCTGCTCTGTGTCAGTGTGTATCATGGTCTCTGAGGAAAGGTGTCAATCCATACCTGCCAAGTGACCCTATGTAGGGGGAACAGTCTCTATTCTGCTCTGTGTCAGTGGGTTTCAGGGATCCTTAGGATAGGTGTCAATCCATATTTGCCAAGTGACCCTATGTACGGGGAACAGTCTCTATTCTGCTCTGTGTCAGTGTGTATCATAGTCTCTGAGGAAAGGTGTCAATCCATACCTGCCAAGTGACCCTATGTAGGGGGAACAGTCTCTATTCTGCTCTGTGTCAGTGTGTATCATGGTCTCTGAGGACGGGGAACAGTCTCTATTCTGCTCTGTGTCAGTGTGTATCAGGGGCTTTGAGGACAGGTGTCAATCCATATCTGCCAAGTGACCCTATGTAGGGGGAACAGTCTCTATTCTGCTCTTTGTCAGTGTGTATCAGGGGCTTTGAGGACGGGGAACAGTCTCTATTCTGCTCTGTGTCAGTGTGTATCATGGTCTCTGAGGACGGGGAACAGTCTCTATTCTGCTCTGTGTCAGTGTGTATCAGGGGCTTTGAGGACAGGTGTCAATCCATATCTGCCAAGTTACCCTATGTAGGGGGAACAGTCTCTATGCTGCTCTTTGTCAGTGTGTATCAGGGGCTTTAAGGATGGGGAACAGTCTATTCTGCTCTGTGTCAGTGTGTATCATGGTCTCTGAGGATGGGGAACAGTCTCTATTCTGCTCTGTGTCAGTGTGTATCAGGGGCTTTGAGGACAGGTGTCAATCCATATCTGCCAAGTTACCCTATGTAAGGGGAACAGTCTCTATTCTGCTCTGTGTCAGTGTGTTTGAGGGATCCTTAGGATAGGTGTCAATCCATATCTGCCAAGTGACCCTATGTATGGGGAACAGTCTCTATTCTGCTCTGTGTCAGTGTGTATCATGGTCTCTGAGGAAAGGTGTCAATCCATACCTGCCAAGTGAACCTATGTAGGGGGAACAGTCTCTATTCTGCTCTGTGTCAGTGTGTTTCAGGGATCCTTAAGATAGGTGTCAATCCATATTTGCCAAGTGACCCTATGTACGGGGAACAGTCTCTATTCTGCTCTGTGTCAGTGTGTATCATAGTCTCTGAGGAAAGGTGTCAATCCATATCTGCCAAGTGACCCTATGTAGGGGGAACAGTCTCTATTCTGCTCTGTGTCAGTGTGTTTCAGGGATCCTTAGGATATGTGTCAATCCATATCTGCCAAGTGACCCTATGTAGGGGGGACAATCTCTATTCTGCTCTTTGTCAGTGTGTATCAGGGGCTTTGAGGACGGGGAACAGTCTCTATTCTGCTCTGTGTCAGTGTGTATCATGGTCTCTGAGGACGGGGAACAGTCTCTATTCTGCTCTGCCTCAGTGTATATCAGGGGCTTTGAGGACAGGTGTCAATCCATATCTGCCAAGTGACCCTATGTAGGGGGAACAGTCTCTATTCTGCTCTTTGTCAGTGTGTATCAGGGGCTTTGAGGACGGGGAACAGTCTCTATTCTGCTCTGTGTCAGTGTGTATCATGGTCTCTGAGGACGGGGAACAGTCTCTATTCTGCTCTGTGTCAGTGTGTATCATGGTCTCTGAGGACGGGGAACACACTCTATTCTGCTCTGTGTCAGTGTGTATCAGGGGCTTTGAGGACAGGTGTCAATCCATACCTGCCAAGTGACCCTGTGTAGGGGGAACAGTCTCTATTCTGCTCTTTGTCAGTGTGTATCAGGGGCTTTGAGGACGGGGAACAGTCTCTATTCTGCTCTTTGTCAGTGTGTATCATGGTCTCTGAGGACGGGGAACAGTCTCTATTCTGCTCTTTGTCAGTGTGTATCAGGGGCTTTGAGGACAGGTGTCAATCCATACCTGCCAAGTGACCCTATGTAAGGGGAACAGTCCCTATTCTGCTCTGTGTCAGTGTGTATCAGGGTCTCTGAGGACAGGTGTCAATCCATATGTCAAGGTGTCAATCCATATGTCAAGGTGTCAATATGTCATATGTCAGGTGTCAATCCATATCCATTGCGATTTAGGAATGTTAGGTGATTTCTGCCCTTTATGGTTTAAAACCAGACTCTGCATCAACTGTGTAATTTTCCATGGGAGTTTTGCCATGGATCCCCCTCCGGCATGCCACAGTCCAGGTGTTAGTCCCCTTGAAACAACTTTTCCATCACTTTTGTGGCCAGAAAGAGTCCCTGTGGGTTTTAAAATTTGCCTGCCCATTGAAGTCAAAGGCGGTTCGCCCGGTTCGCCGGTTCGCGAACTGTTGCGGAAGTTCCCGTTCGCCGTTCGCGAACCGAAAATTTCGTGTTCTCGACATCACTAGTATATAATATTGCAGTCAGGACACTCACATTTAAAGGAGCCTGTATGTGAATACTGGCTACGTAATCAAGCTGGAGTGCTTTTATGGCAGCACCACACCTCCGATTCGTTGTAGAATGGTTCTCATAAAGAAAACATAAAAGAAACAAACCAATATATAGTCTGTTGAGACCGGAGCTGAAAAGGTAAACAAGAGATAAATGGTGTGCTCACCTTGTTATAAGCCTAGTAATCGCAGCTCTGGGGTGTGCAGGTACTGTGCCAATTTTAGTGGCATGGCACTGCCCCTGGGAAGATTCTTGGAGGCTCCAAAAAGGACTTGAATAAAATTACTTTAATAAAATAAAATTAAAATAAAAAAATGTATTTGAATGTATACAATGACAATATAAAATTATACTTGCAATAATAAAAAAAGTCCTTAACCCCTTAAGGACACATGACGTGTGTGACACGTCATGATTCCCTTTGATTCCAGAAGTTTGGTCCTTAAGGGGTTAAATAAATAGCCAATACGCGTTTCACTCTCAAAGAGCTTCCTCAGTACCGGCTGGCCACTTTTGAGCCCCCCCGAGGTGGAAGGTGGGCAGCGAGGGAACATGCTCACCTAACTTCTTCCTGCTTAGTACCTTCCGCGCCGCATAATGAAGCCGGGAGCCGGCATATGGCTTCAGACCGGCTCCCGGTATCACTAAGCGGCACGTGAGGGAGCTGTGCAGGAAGATTAAAGCTCCCTCGCCGCCTACTCAGCCTGTCCGCCCCCTACCTGCCTAGCCCCATTGGACAGGTAAGTAATCCACTCCAGCTCTCCTAGGGAAGCTGAGTGGATTTAAAATAAAATTTACAAAAATTATAATTTGTGAGTGTTGGGAGAATTGTGTATGTGTGTCTGTGAGTGAATGTGTGAGTGAATGAGTGTGTAAATGTGTGTGTGTGTGTCTAAGTAAATGTGTGTGTGTGTGTGTGTCTGTAAGTGAATGTGTGTGTGTGTGTGTATGTGTGTGTCTAAGTGTGTGTGTGTCTGAGAGTGTGTGTGTGTGTGTGTCTAAGTGTGTGTCTATGTGTGTGTGTGTGTGTGTGTGTGTGTCTGTGAGTGAATGTGTGTGTTGGTCAGTGAGTGTGTATGTGTCGGTCAGTGACTGCGTGTGACTGTCAGTGCATGCGTCTGTCAGTGAATGTCCAAGCAATAGTGTGTGTCTGTCTATCAGTGTGTCAAATCAGTGAGTGTGTGTGTATGGCATTGTTTGTCAGTGTATATGAGAGTATGTAAAAACAATAATAAAAATAGCTGCGCCACAATCAATAATATAGGATAAAAGTATGCAAAGTCCGATAAAAAGAAAGTCCAACTTGTGTGTCCTTACGAATGGTCTTACTTGTGTGTCCTTACAAATGGAATAACCATGGTAAAATCTGTTGACGAAACGCGTTATGGAAATTTAAATATTGTATATTTTTATATATATTAAAGTATTTTCGTCATTTGTTTGTGCCAATTATCTTTTTTATAGACACATAACCTTTTTTACCCTGGCTTTTTATTATTTTATTTATTTTTTATTTCGATTGGTTTTAAAAAAAAAAATCCTGCAAAAAACCCTTGGAAGTTTCCTGTACTTAAAGAAATCCTAGTTGGGGATCAATCCACCCAAGCTGACATCACAGAGCAGTCGGTCTGCTCTCCATTTGTAAGTACATTTTTTATTAATTTTATTGACACTGTTATACAGTGAGCACTATCGGCTGTCTCTTTTTTCACGAGAATTGGACACCAGTGATGGAGAGGGACCCAATTTATATCCCATAAGCTTGGATTTTACCGCTGTACGCGCTTTACTCTAGAGCTGGACGTAAGCTCTGGCAAATGTGAGTTTTCTACCATTATCTCTTTTACGTCCACATTTGAATATTACATATTGCACTATTGGTTGTCCCTCTCTTTTATCTTCTATATAAAGTGGAACCACTACAGTATTAGAAGACCTCACCATTGCACTAAAGACCATTCATAAGGACACACAAGTTGGACTTTCTTTTTATCGGACTTTGCATACTTTTATCCTATATTATTGATTGTGGCGCAGCCTTTTTATTATTGTTTTTATTTGTCTTGTTTTAAAGGGTTTGAGGGATTCCCTTTTAAGGGTTGCTGCCTGTAAGTTAACCAGCACTGTCTCATTCTTTTATCTTTTTTACCATTATATGAGAGTATGTGTCTGTCAATGAGTGTATGCGTCTGTCAGTGAGTGAGCGTTTGTCAGTCAAAGTACGGCCTTGACAGGAAGAGGTGGTGAAAATTTAAATTGGGGGAGGGGGGGAGTTGTGCCCGAGCACTGTCATGCCTAGGGCAGCACAAATCCTAAATACACCACTGGGTTTAGTTACATTATTTGATCATACATTGCATAAGCCTGCCACAACGTCAATGTACCCCATCTTTGGCAGGTTCTACTCTAACAGCCTAATGTCTGCTTCATGAGCTACTTACTTGGGAAAAAAATTCCAGCTGAAATTCTCTACAGCACAAGGCTAAATATGGCCGTGGGATGAGGCACCTGTGACAGGGAGGGGTGCAAAACCAAGGAGTATATATATATATATATATATATATATATATATATATATGGAAACAGGGGGCTGGCTGCACTCACTTGAACATGCATGAATAGAGTGCTGCTGGGAGCCAATTTATACAATAAAAAAGAAAATCCAGTGCACTCCCTTAACCACTAAACAGCAACTTCGGTGCAGACAGATTTTGTTTGTTTTTTTAAAAACACCTAATCTAGGCAAAAAATAATGGGGGTTTAGTTACAGTATATGATCATACATTGAAGCCTGCCACAAGTTCAATGTACCCCATCTTTGGCAGGTCCTACTCTAACAGCCTAATGTCTGCTTCATGAGCTACTTACTTGGGGAAAAATAAATTTGTCTGAATGTGTTTTTTGTCCTAATATTTACAAATTTATCATTGCATACTATTTCTCATTAAAACATACAATACATCATAGTAAACATCACTTGTCTTCCTCTTTTCAAATAATGCATAGAGAAAGGGCATGTGTGAGTAGTGATGTGGCGAACATAAAATTTTCCGTTCGCGAATGGCGAACGCGAAATTCCGCAAATGTTCGCGTACGGGCGAACCGGGCGAACCGCCATAGACTTCAATAGGCAGGCGAATTTTAAAACCCACGGCCACAATAGTGATGGAAAAGTTGTTTCAAGGGGACTAACACCTGGACTGTGGCATGCCGTAGGTGGATCCATGGCAAAATTACATAGTTGTTGCAGAGTCTGGTTTTAATCCATAAAGGGCATAAATCACCTAACATTCCTAAATTGTTTGGAATAACGTGCTTTAAAACATCAGGTATGATGTTGTATCGATCAGGTAGTGTAAGGGTTACGCCCGCTTCACAGTGACAGACCAAACTCCCCGTTTAACGCACCGCAAACAACCGCAAACAGTCCATTTGCACAACCGCAAACTCCCCATTTGCACAAGGTTGGATACCAAGCTAGCCATGTCCCGTTCCTTGTCCTCACTGATGTCATTGAAGGTCTCTTCCTCCACCCAGTCACGTACAACACCAAGGGTCCCCGAAAGGTGACAACAAGCCCCCTGTATTTTTTTTTTTTAAATGTACACTAGTGTTACACCAGATATGAGTTGCACTGGTGTGACACTGTGCCCTGGCATGCCCTGAAACGCACACGTGTGAAGGAAACTGACTGCTATTATTTCACAGTCAAATTTCTAGGTTTTTTTTTATGTACACTACTGTTACACCATATATGAGTTGCACTGGTGTGACACTGTGCCCTGGCAGGCCCTGAAATGCACACGTGTGAAGGAAACTGACTGCTATTATATTACAGTCAAAAAAGTTTTTTTCTTTTTAAATGCAAGCTATTGTGACACCAGATATGAGTGGTGGCACTGGGCAAGTGGACACAGTATACGCTGTGAGCCTGACACACACGCTGGCAGGCAGGCAACTGCAATTAGATTACACAGGAAAAAAAAAAGCAGACTGATGTTCTAGCCCTAATAAGGGCTTTTTGGGGTGCTGTCCTTACAGCAGAGATCAGATGAGTCCTTCAGGACTGTAGTGGACACTGAATACACTAGCCTAGCTATCAATTTCCCTATTAAATCAGCAGCAGCTACACTGTCCCTCCTCTCACTAAGAATGCAGCTTCCGGGGGGGCGGGGCCTAGCTGTCATAGAGGAAAGACGCACTTTGTGTGAGCTCCCTCAATATCTCACTTTAAGCAGCTATCAACAAGCGAATTTCACCCCAGAAGGGGATGACCCAGCAATGTTGCTCCTACCTGACCGACCCGACATGCTTAAAGTTCCACTCTAGGCACCCAGACCACTTCAGCTTAATGAGGTGGTCTGGGTGCCAGGTCCCTCTAGGGTTAACCCTTTTTTTTCTAAACATAGCAGTTTCAGAGACCATCAGACCATCAGAGACTCATACCCTCAGTGCAACTAGCCATGATATACGCACGTTCAGCCTAGCATGCTCAAATATAACACACTTCTGTCTAAAAAAAATAAATACAAAAATAATACAAAAAAAAGAATGCAGCTTCAGAATTAATCTAAATTGTATGCTGTCTAGGAGGTGGGAGGATCTGGGAGGGAGGGTCTGCTGCTGATTGGCTGGAATGTGTCTGCTGACTGTGTTTACTCAATGATGACGAATAGGGGGCGGTCTGAACATCGTATATGTTCGCCATCCGTGGCGAACGCGAACAAGCTATGTTCGCCAGGAACTATTCGCCAGCGAACCGTTCGGGACATCACTATGTGTGAGTGTTTCCATAGGCATATTTTATTAATCTGATATCTAGCCAGGGAGTACATGTATTGATACATAGCCAGAATATTGGATACCACCTCACTTCTAGAAAGTCTAGATACATTTAAGCTTGCAGTTAGGACAAAGAGATGATGTAGAGGTCATGACATTATGAAGAAGTTTTTAGTAATGGACTCTTGAGCTTTTTGATGAAGTGGGAGAAGAATTATTGTTTTGAGGTTTGCATTTTCTTGTTTTTTTTCCTTGTTTTTAGCATGGTAAGGAATATGGGCCACATGGCATGAAAAGTCCCCATATGTTACCTACTCCTTTCTACTAGAGCTGGAACACTGTACAATCTTTCCTCTGTATATTCACACATCAGTCCCCTGAATAAAACACAAGAGACAGGGAGTTATTTTTTAAATCCCATGGGTATTTGAAGGTCCCTTTATTTGTATTATTATCCATGCCTGCTGGTAAATTCATTCTACCTGAAGAGTATTTCAAATAAAAATGCAAATATTGGATCTACTAGCAAATATTTAAATTTAATAACTAATAAATATTGAGTCCGCAAGACCACTACTAAACTGGCAAGATCATTGATACTCAATGTTGGGCTTGACATTGAAGGATAGGCACTGTTTATTGATTGTTTTTATTACATTTGATGCTAGGGGTTATCTGGATGTGTAGAGTATTTCAATTCAAGTTAACTGACACATTTTGGTTCATTTTAAGTCAGTGTTTATGAACAACTGTAAAAATTATCCTCATCAGGTTTTGAATAGAAGCCTTTTTCAAAAGAAAATATGGAAGAAAACTGAGGCACTTTTGTGTTTAAGTGCATTATAACGCTAGATATTACAAATAATGTATACATATTTTCCCTTGTTGAAAGAATACATAGTTCATAGTTTATAATTGCTGTTTATTAGCTGATTTGTCATTAGGAAAGGAAAACAAGGACGTTTCAATCTATAGGGATCATATCCCAAGGGCTACCATGGTCTTTATATATGTGAACATGCAATTCCCCTAGCAAATGAAATTTTGTTTTAATGAAAAGGGTCTGGATATCAAGGTAATACAACTTTCTTCTCCATAATTACATAGGATTAGATTTATCATTTTAAACTTTAGCAACCTATACAATTTCACATTGATCTGTTCAACTTTTGAAGGGTCAACAAGTTTAATCACTAACACAGATTTTTTTTATATTTGAATACTAACTGTGATACTGAATAGAAGAATGTGAGCATTAATAGTTTTAATATATCCAATCTGAAACATATGAGCAGTGCATTGCTAATTTATCTATCCTATTATTTGCTATTTATAATGTTATAAACATGTCATGGTAGATAGCAAGGTGCAATATTTTGATTAAAATTAATTAATATGTGAATATTTTCCTTTCACATGAGAGGTTCACCAACTGCTTTCTGTCAGTGTAACACTTAAAAATAAACTTTCAGACTTTGCTTAGTTATACATTCAGGGGACTATCCATTTCACGTAAAAAGTAATTTAGAATAACTAAACGTTTCTTTTTTTATACTCTTCCTTTTTTTTTGCTCAACAGTTAATGGAACTTACACTGTTTTTCACTAAAGTGAGAATTCAAGGTGAATTCAAAGTAAATTTCAAATTTAAGGTAAAAATAGTCAAAATGTCTGTCCCTCGTCACCTCCCTCAAGAGGTTATCTGGGTGTGTGTTCTCTAATGTGGAGACCGAGGGTGTCCTCCCCTCTCTGCTCAACCCCCGTGGGCCCCCTCTAACCGGTCCAAGCGTGTAGGGGGAGGGTGGAGGTCGGCTGTCTCGGGTGATTGTGTATCGGTAGTTCGTCTGAAGTCAAGTTGGAAAAGTGAACGGAGGGGTAGTTGTGGTTAAGGGATAGTGGCCACGGGTGTGTGTTTAGGTCTGTGCTAGTCTCTGGTGGCCACTGGTTCCGGGGTGAGCGCCGCACCCCCTCCCTGCGTGCCAGCCGCCGCAGCCCCCTTGGCCACAAAGTCCATCCATGGGTACCAGGTCAGTGTGCATTTGTCTGCGCGTCCCTGCAGGGAAGCCGTCATCATCTCCATGTTGTAGATGTCCTCCACCCTAGCGATCCATTGCCGGAAGGAGGGCACTGTTGTACTTTTTCAGTGTGTGGGGATAAGCGTTTTTGCCACCGTCAGCAGGTGTATGGTGAGTCCTTTTTTGTATGCCTTCAGTGGTGTGTGTGTGTGTGGTTTAGCAACATTGTCAGGGGTTGCAGTGGGAGATCTGTATCAGTGATTTCTTTAATTGTGTGGTTAACCATCTGCCAGTATGGGACAATGAGAGGGCACGTCCACCAGATATGATGTCCTGTGCCTACTCCCGTTCCACATCTCCAGCATTAGCCGGGAATCGACTAAGTTCGGGGCTGAGATTCTGAGTTGTTCTAAGAAGAAAAGCATATCGTCTGCATATGCCACTACGCGATGTTCCTCCCTGCCCAGGCGGAACCCCGTGATGCCCCCGTCCCTTCAGCCCGCCTCCAGAAAGGGTTCGAGAGTGAGGGCAAACAGGAGGGTAGACAGGGGACAGCTCTGACGTGTGCCGTTGTGGATGCTAAACGACTTAGTTAATGCTCTGTTGATCCGTATGTGTGCCGTTGGTGTAGTGTACAGAGTGACCACCCATGTTCTTATGTGCGGTCCAAACCCCATGTGTCGTAGGGTCTCTGCAAGGAAAGTCGAGTCTACCTGGTCAAACGCCTTTTGAGCCAAAAGCTGATTGCTCCCAGGAAGCAGAGCTTATGGTGTACAGGACCTCCCTATTTAAGAATGGATCTGTGGCTGCTCTGTGCCCTTCTGTTGTTTCAGAGCCCTTTAGTACATTTGTCCTGTATTGCGTTCCTGCTTTTGACCTGGCTTATCTTTTGACTATTCTTGATCTCCTATATTTGTGTATAAAACTTGGCTTGTATGAATACCCTGTTGATGTACCAGAAACTGCTTGTTCATTGATCTGTTGTAGTCTGTAATCTGGACCTTGGCTTATTTGTCTACATTTTCCTTTTATTGAATTAAGTTTTGTCCTGTACAAAGTTTGGTTTATTTTTTATTTATTTTCTTTTCTTTTGGTTTTGTTTTTTGTTAATAAGATTTGTATTGGTCACTGTGCTTGGAGTAGAACAAGTACGCAGCATGCAGAAATTCACAGTTAAACCATTTTTTCAGTAATTACATTTGAATGTACACAACCAGGCAGGGCTGAGTAAACATATATTATATGTACAAGTTAAGCACTCTTACTTTTTTAAAGGTGGTGCCACGTTCCGGTCAACCTTACTCTCAAGGGTGTAAAAAGGTGGTTGTGTCCAGGTGTCAGTCAGGCCAATTCTCTAACCAAAAGCCTAGTCTGTGTCAGGGGTGTCTCTTACTGCTCCCTTGGCTTGGGTGTCCCACCAAAGTGAAAATTGGAGTGCTGGGATAGAAAGACCTCCTCCGCTCTTCCCTGGCTCTGGAAGGTGTATGGCCCACAACCCGAGACCCCTCATCCCATAGGGCCCACCGTCCCATATGCCAGCAGTGCCTGAAAGTCAGCGTGATATGCGACCATCAGCCAATGAGTCCAAATGTCTGCGTCAGATTGGGTGGGTACTTGGGCCATTAATGTCAGTTCTTTGATCTGTCTCAGCTCCTCCATTTTTTTGAACCACCATGTCAGTGGGGGGTTACTCCTTTTTTCCAGTAGAGGGGGACTACTTGCTTAGCTGTGTTTTGGATTCAAATGGACATTGATTTCTTGTATCTAGCTGTCAAGGAGGTGGCATGGTGCAGGAGAAAAGGGGCTAGTCGGAAGGATGGGGGTTATCTGAAAATTTCTGTAGGATGGTATTAATCACCAACCAGAAGGTCCGATTTTGGGGCAGTCCCACCAGACATGCAAGAAAGTACCTAATGTAGTGTGGCATCACCAGCAGTCTCCATCCAGAGTAGGGTTCATGTACCAAAGTGTCAGGACCTTATACGTCGTCTCCTGTGTTTTGCCAGCTAATGAGCAGTGGTGTACTAAATTGCAGATCTTCCCCCATTGGTTTATGGTAAACGTCTCGCCCAGGGTAACTACCCACTTCCCCATGTAGCCAGGATACACTGTCATTCAAAGGAGCTAAATGCCCTGTAAAAATGTCTGGTTTTTGGGGGATCTGTCTGAGTAACCTGCTCAACTGTTCGTATTTGAGTGTATGTAAGAAGGTCCCTGTGGTTCCTTCTAGTAAGTCTCCCATTTTCTTAAGTTCATGGTGATGAACTTGAACCTGACCATGAGGAAAAAAGCATGCGTATGATCTACCCTCCATTCCCAGGTGAAAGTTGGGATTGTTAGTAATAGGGTATAGAGGAGAAAGGAACGATGAGAGGCCCAGTCAAGATGCTATCCTATGTCAAATCTCCAAAGTGGCCTTAACGCATGGTTGGGGGCATGATTGCATCCTACCCACCTTGGAGTTCATCCATATCAGTGCTGTCAACTATTTATTTTCATTTTTTTTGTGTTTCTCCATTGCATGAAGTCTTTCTCTAGTTCCGTCCTGTTTTCCTGGTTCCTGCTTTGCATTAAGCCGAGCCACTCTAAGATTTGGTGATATAGTTATTCTGCCTTGCATTCTTGCCTTGTCAGGATTGCTACCTCTCATCTTGCTGAGGATCCTTTGAATTATAATGACAAAGACATAACAAAATACATTCTAAAAGAGGACACGGTCTTAGGATCAATCGGAATAGAAAACAGGGAAAAATTAGAAGGGGATGTATAGAATATTTACGTGACATTAGAGTTCAGCCTTCTAAATTTTTATATTTCGTGCATGCTCCATTGTATTTAGTGCTCACTCCATGGTAGGTACTACTCTACATTTCTAGCAGTCATGGGCATCCACAGGAATATTTCCAGGGGGTGGCATAGTTGTAATGACATCCATGCTTGGTCCCTTTTTGACAGTGTCATGAAGGGGAGGAGCATAGTCATTATCATCCCTGTCCTAATGTGTTTTATAACCCACCTCCTATAGACTGTAAGCTCGTTTGAGCAGGGCCCTCTTCAACCCTTCGTTTCTGTAAGTTTTCTTGTAATTGTCCAATTTATAGTCAAATCCCCCCTCTGATAATATTGTAAAGCGCTACTGAATCGCAATAATAATAATAATAATAATAATAATAATAATTATCACATAAAGCCAGGGTGAATAGCATTTTCACAACTATGGTGTCAGGAATACATGTTTGTATTCCTGACACTATAGTGTTCCTTTAAGCAAATTAAAGGAACATTGTGGTTACCATAACAACTTCATCTAAATGAAACTGCTATGATTCCAGGAAGCCCCTGGGTGCTCTCTTTCCTTTAAGGGGTTAAACCGCTCTCAAATGGTTTAACTCCAAAGGCTTCCTCCAGCTCCAGATTTCCAGGTCGCTCAGTGGTATTCAGCTTCTGAAACGGAGTGTCAGAAAGTGCAGATTAACGTCAGGCATGGGTGCCGCTGATTGGCTAGAGTGGTCAGTTGACGCTCTAAGCCAATTGATAGTTCCCGGTTCATAAAAATGTTTTACTTTTTTATGAATGGGGAGCTACTGATTGGCTTAGAGTGCCAGCTGACCGCTCTAGCCAATCAGTGACACCCCTCTCCAGCAGCCCTCTGTGCTTCCTGACACTCAGTAAATAAAAGTGAACACATTAACACTGATATTTTTTTTTACCTGGGGAGATGAGCAGGTCCAAAGTTTCCCTGCCAGGCCCAGGTACCAAAGCCTTATGATGGTGTCCAGAATAAAGGGGAGGGTTCACTTCAATTGTCCTTCCTGCTCCAATCTCTTTTTGTTCTCCTTCATTTGACACAGTCTTCTTTTTTTCTGACACTGTCTTCTCTCCTCATTGGCTCCTTCTGCTCCTTTACCTTTCTGCTACTTTCTGCTTATTGTGCTCCCCCTTCTGCTCCTGTCTCTTTCTGATCCCTTTCTGCTCATTGCAGATGCGTTCTGCTCCTTCTCCTACTTTACCTTTGATTCTTTCTGCTCCTTTACCTTTGTGCTCCTTCTGACCCTTTCTGCTCTTTGCAGACCCTTCCTACTCCTTGCTGCCCCTTACAGACCCTTCCTGCTCATTTCTGTTCTTTGTCCTACTTCACCTTTGTGCTCCTTCTGTCCCTCCCTGCTCCTTGCTGCCATTGTCAGCTCCTTGCTGACCCTTTCTGCTCCTTCTACTTTACCTTTGTGCTGCTTTACCTTCCAGCTCCTTCCTGACCCTTCCTGCTCCTTGTCGACCCTCCCTGCTCCTTGCAGACCCTTCCTTCTCCTTGTTGACCCTTCGTGCACCTTGCAGACACTTCCTGCTCCTTGCAGACCCTTCCTGCTCCTTGCTGCCCCTTCCTGCTTATTTGTGTTTCTTTGTGCTCCTTCTCCTACTTTACCTGTTGTGCTCCTTGCTGTCCCTTCCAGATCCTTGCTGCCCCTTTCGGCTCATTTCTATTCCTTCTCCTTTCTGCTCCTTCCTTCTCCTTTCTGCTCCTTCTCTTACTTTACCTTCCTGGTCCTTGCTGACCCTTCCTGTAGGCTGTCTCCCGCATCCCTTACTTACCTAATCTAAAGGCTATCTCCCCCCCATCCCTCACTTACCTGATCTATAGGCTTTCTCTGCCCCCCATGCCTCATGTCCCTGATCTGTAGGCTCTCTCTGCCCCCCCATGCCTCACTGCCATGATCTGTAGGCTCTCTCTGCCCCCCCATGCCTCACTTCCATGATCTGTAGGCTCTTTCTGCCCCCCCCCATGCCTCACTTCCCTGATCTGTAGGCTCTTTCTGCCTCCCCATGCCTTACTTCCCTGATCTGTAGGTTCTCTCTGCACCCCCATGCCTCATGTCCCTGATCTGTAGGCTCTCTCTGCCCCCCCATGCCTCACTTCCATGATCTGTAGGCTCTTTCTGCCCCCCCATGCCTCACTTCCCTGATCTGTAGGCTCTTTCTGCCTCCCCATGCCTTACTTCCCTGATCTGTAGGTTCTCTCTGCACCCCCATGCCTCACTTCCCTGATCTGTAGGCTCTCTCTCTGCCCCCCCCCCCATGCCTCACTTCCTTGATCTGTAGGCTCTCTCTGCCCCTCCCCATGCCTCACTTCCCTGATCTGTAGGCTGTCTCTGCCCCCCATGCCTCACTTCCCTGATCTGTAGACTATATCTGCCCCCCATGCCTCACTTCCCTGATCTGTAGGCTATATCTGCCCCCCATGCCTCACTTCCTTGATCTGCAGGCTATCTTTGCCCCCCATATGCCTCACTTTACTGACCTGCAGGCTATCTTTGCCCCCCAGATGCCTCACTTTACTGATCTATAGACTATCTCTACCCCCATATGCCTCACTTCTCTGATCTGTAGGCTATCTCTGCCCCCCATATGCCTCACTTCCCTGATCTGTAGGCTATCTCTGTCCCCCATTTGCCTCACTTCCCTGATCTGTAGGCTATCTCTGCCCCCCATATGCCTCACTTCACTGATCTATAGGCTATCTCTACCCCCATATGTCTCACTTCTCTGATCTGTAGGCTATCTCTCCACCCCCCATCCCTCACTTACCTGATCTGTAGGCTGTCTCTGCTGGCTGCATGTGTTGCTCCCTTGCGGATTCAGTCAAAGAGAAGCAAGGATATGATGCAGCTTCCTATCCCTGTCTCTCTCCATACACAGTGCCACCTACTGGCCAGCGCCAGTATTGCACTTTATTTTCAATCTTACACGAAAAATTTGCAGAACAAGCTGAAAAAGGAAGGGGGGTGCAAGTGCCCCCCCTTGCCCCCTTTCCCCCCTCCCCCCCCCCTGTGGACGCCCATGCTAGCAGTCATTGTATTTTAGAAAAAGAGGTACATTTTATGCAACACAACCTGTGTGGAACTCCTTTGCTGGCTGTATATTTATAGGGATATTATTGGTTGTAGATGTTGCATCTCAAACTTTGTCTGCCGTACGCAATGTCATATTTGTATTTTGTTAATCTATTATTCTTAATGAAAATTTTACAACTTTACATTAAACAGAGCAATAATAATAACAACAATACCCCACCCCAAAATATTGGATATTTACAAAACCTCCCCCTTTACCTTCTCTGAACACAACTCCCTCCAACATATTCAGACTTCAATTTCCCCAAAGTGTCAGCTAGAGAATGCTCCATATGTTCTCGAGTATGACATTACATTAACATATTCAACATATCTACTTCAAATGGTATACATTTACGTTTCCACCTCTTAATAATTACAGTAAGATTAAATTAATAAAACTAATTGGTGATTTAGAGATATAGTTAGGATAAAAGTCCAGAAGGGCTACTGATGGGCTTTTCTAAAAGACTGACGTATGTGCAAAAACATATTCTTCCAAAAGCTATTTCATTTTGTACATGGCCACAGAATATGTTATAAGGTCCATTTCTTCTTACATCTTCTCCAGAATCCATCCATATTTGGTAAATATGGAACAATAAGTACACATAGGAAAGATAAATACACATAGGAAAGCTAAATAAGTTTAATTAGCTGATTCCTATTTCTCTTTACTATGTTCCCAACCTTGTTCCTTTTCCCATGTTTCCATATAGGACGTTTTTACTTGATATATGTTTCCTTGATTGCAGTAACTGCCATTGATAGCCTAACACATAAACCTAGCTAACGTCAGAGCAGAGCACAGAATTGTGTTCCAGTCATTAGTGGCAGAGCTACAGCACAGCAAGCAGACAAAGAATAAATAATAACAGGCTGAAGTCAAAGAAGCATAGAAAGGCACAAATACAAGAGAAAAGCCAAGGTTTACAGAGGTCAAGAGTAATCAATTGAGGAGCCAAACTCCAAAAACTATAGAACAATAAACACAAAAAAATTACTCTTGAGTATACAGTAACTATGACAGAGCAAGGAATAAGTGTACAGCCGGATGTTAAATATCTATTAGTGAGGCCCTATTGGTCAGTGTCACAAAAGGCACATTGCTGACCCTTCCTGCTCCTTCCTTGATACCAGAATAATATTGTGTTCCTCGGTATTGAAAAATTATGCAAGCTTTTGAGAGTATGAGATGTAAATGAAGTGGCATTAATATACAGTGCATAATGATGCTGAGATGGGGAAGATGTCACGGGTTCGAGACTCAGTTGATGGAATTTGACTCTGAATTTGTCTCTGATCAATAAACCTCATGTCGTAACCCTCGTCTCAATAAGCTGTTCCACACCATAAACCTACAGATACAAGTGGAAAAAAACGAACACTTTAAACATTGCTAGTACAAACTGATGTTGTTATCAAATGACAGCCCTATAAGACAGGAGAATATGCAGGCCGGACATCTAGGATCTATACTAAGGGGCCTACGCCTAGACAATAGTATACTTTTAAATATACACCCCAATCTTTACTTGGCTAGTTCCTCAGCCTCTCATCAGCATCAGCAAGTGGGTATATTATGATTGCAAAATAGGTTACCGTATATACTCAAGTATAAGACAAGTTTTTCAGCGCATTTTTTGTGCTGAAAAACCCCCACTCATCTTATACTCGAGTGAGTTTCTGTATTATGGCAACTTACATTGCCATAGTACAGACAAGGACCGCCGGGCTCATTACAAGTCCGGCGGTCCTGTTGGGGGCTGGCAGGAAGCGTTTACTTACCTTTCCTGCAGCTCCCTTCTCTCTCCTCTGGTCTGGTCAGCTCCCCTGTCAGCTCCACTGCAAGTCTCGCGAGAGCCGCGGGGTCAGAGCGTTGCCACGGATTCAATTAATATAATTTTTGGGGGATCTAATTTTATTTAGAAATTTACCAGTAGCTGCTGCATTTCCCACCCTAGTCTTATACTCGAGTCAATACGTTTTCACAGTTTTTGGGAGTAAAATTAGGGGTCTCGGCTTATATTCGGGTCGACTTATACTCGAGTATATACGGTACTTTACTTGCCAGGAGTAATACTGATTGATAATGCCCAAAATGAGACTTTTAAAGATGGCGGATTTACCTTCAAGAATCTAGTGTGTCAAGATTTCCGGACTTATTGATGCCGGCAGAAGCCAATGACATCAGATGCAAGTGCGTCATGCTGCATGCGGAAGTACGTCATTACATTCCGATGGATGGACGCATCTGATTATACCACGTGATCCAGGAGGTGCAGACGCCAGAATATGGTGCGAAAATTAGATTTCTTGCTCTGTATAAATTCTGGATGTTGGACATGGAGAATATGCACCTTGATGAACACCAGGCAGTTTGAAACGCGTTGTGCTAAAGATTTTATGGACTTTATTGTTCATTTATTTGATTTTGTTTCTATGCAGAATGTTTACTTTGTTTTGACTATTAAAGCTTTTTAAATTATCTCCAACTGAATCTATGCTGAATCCCTGTTACCAGTAGCTGCATTAAAGGTGGATGAAAGGAGTTAACCAGAACAAGTGATTCTGAAAAGCCTATATAGTCAGAGCCTGCTATATGTAGCTCTGCAGATTGTGAGTTGGCAATTGTCACCTAAACATTCTTAAAGTTGAATATACAGTATTATGTATGGACTGTTTTATACTTTTAGGTTGACTTAATACTCACTGAGGATCAAGAGTGAGTAAAGTCTCACTTTGCATCTGACTGTGTCCACTATAAATTTATGCTGCGCTCCTACAGCATGGCTCTTTCCTCTGCAAAAGTAAAGTACTTCAAAACCCTCATAAGAACACTGTCCCATCAACCCAAACACCTGTTTCACACTTTTGATGCTCTTCTTCGCCCTGTGACTCCCCCTCCTTCCACCCAGGCCCGTCGCGACAAGGCAAGCAAACCAAGCAATTGCTTGGGGCCCCGAGCTAGCCTGGGGCCCCAAGACAACGACCAGGGACGTATTAGCCACGAGGCAAACAAGGCATTTGCCTTGGACGGCACTTTCAGGGGGCGGCAAAAAAAGCAGCCCCCAAATGCCCAGGGCAAATGTCTTGTTAGCCTTGCAGCTAACTAACAATCTGGTCTGTCGGGCGGTGCTGGCGAGGGAGCACTTTCCCCTGAGCGCTCTGCTCAGCTCCCTCGCGCACCGCAGAGTGATGCCGGGAGCCAGCGCCGCCCGTTCGACCGCCCGACCGCCCAGCAGCCCCACTAGACCCAAGGGAGAGTGAGAACCCCCCCAGGGGGGTAAAACAATAAAAAAGTGAGTGGGTTAATGTGTGTGTGTGTGTGTGTGTGTGTGTCTGTTAGCGTGTGTGTGTGTGTGTGTGTTTTAAGTAAGTTGGATTTAGTTTAATGTATTTTTGATTTTATGGTACAGTGGTGTTTTTTGCAAATGTTCAATTGTTCAAAATGTTCAAATGTTATGCACATTATATGCAACAACAGTATTTGCACTGTATTTTTTTTTATTTATGCACAGTATATGTAACAGCAGTATTTGCACTGTAAACCTTTTTTATTTATATAAAATGTGGGTGAACTTAAACTGTATGGCTATGCTGTGGTTCCTGTAGGCTTGCGTGCGTACGAGGGGGAGATGGTGTGGGGCCTCCATGTCCATTTTGCTTGGGGCCCCCAAATTCCTTCAAACGGCCCTGCTTCCACCACCTTGTCCGCCACAAACTTTGCATCTCATTTCACTGAGAAGATCTCTGCAATCAGGAAAGAGATCTCTAATCTCTCTCCTACCCCTATGATTACATCACCCAACCCCACTCCTCCTGCCATCCTGTGCACATTTGCACCTGCTTCAGCACAAGAGGTTTCTGCTCTGCTCCTGTCCTCCCACCCCACCACCTGCTCCCTTGATCCTATTCCCTCGCATCTCATCCGCACTTTGTCTCCCTCTCTTGCTCTTCCTCTCGCTAGCATTTTCAATCTCTCCCTTTTCTTTGGCACATTTCCCTCACCTTTCAAACATGCATCTGTAACCCCGATTCTGAAAAAGCCCAACCTTGATCCCAACTCCCCATCCAACTACTGCCATTTGCCTCCAAGATCCTCGAGAGAGTTGTGTACGCCAGATTGACAGACTTTCTCGAATCCAACTCTCTGCTTGACCCCCTTCAGTCTGGATTACGCGCTGGTCACTCTGTCGAAACTGCTGTGACCAAAGTATCCAACAATTTAATTGCTGCTAACTCTCACGGCCAATACTCTATCCTAATCCTCCTTGATCTTTCTGCCGCCTTTGACACTGTTGATCATCAACAGCTTCTTCACATTCTTCGTAACTTTGGTCTACGGGATACTGCTCTCTCCTGGTGCTCCTCCTACCTCTCCCAACGCTCTTACAGTGTTTCTTTCTCTGGTTCTGCTTCTTCTCCCCAACCCCTCTCTGTCGGCGTCCCCCAAGATTCTGTCCTAGGCCCCACACTGTTCTCCATTATACTGCCTCCCTTGGTAAACTCATCAGCTCCTTTGGCTTCCAATATCATTTATATGCAGATGACACGCAAATCTACCTGTCCTCCCCTGATCTCTCTCCGCCACCGTGTTTCTGACTGCCTCTCTGCTATTTTCAACTAGATGGCTGCTCACTTCCTTAAACTCAACCTGTCCAAAACATAGAATGAAACATAGAAACATAGAATGTGACGGCAGATAAGAACCATTCGGCCCATCTAGTCTGCCCAGAACTTCTAGTTCTTCCCCCCTTAAGTGCTGCTACTCCTGTGTCTGTCTCCATCCAAGTCAACAGCGCTACTATCACCTCTACCTCGCAAGGCTCGCTGCCTAGGGATTCTTTTTGATTCTGACCTCTCTTTTACTCCCCATGTCCGATCAATAGTCAAATCCTGTCGCTTCCAACTCAAGAACATAGCGCGCATCCGCCCATATCTAACGCCGGACGCGGCTAAAATATTGGTTCATGCTGTTGTTCTCTCTCGCCTCGACTACTGCAATCCCCTTCTCACAGGTCTTACATGTTCCCAGCTTGCACCGCTGCAATCTATAATGAATGCGGCTGCGAGGCTTATTTTCCTGTCCGGTCGCACCTCCCACGCCTCCACGCTCTGTCAGTCCCTGCATTGGCTTCCAGTGAGATATAGGGCCCAATTCAAAATTCTGGCGCTTGCTTACAAATCCCTACATAATGCTGCTCCAACATACCTATCCTCCCTCATACACAAGTATGTCCCGTCGAGACCCCTGCGCTCAACCCAAGACCTACGCCTTTCCTCTGCCCGGATCCCCACCTCTTACGCTCGCCTTCAAGACTTCTCCAGGGCTGCACCTATTCTGTGGAACTCCCTTCCCTCCTCAATCAGACTTTCACCCAGCCTCCACTCCTTCAAAAAATCTTTGAAAACTCACTTCTTCATTAAAGCGTATCAATTAAACTGTCAGCAGGCTTCTCATCCCCCACCCCATGACTCCTTTCCTGCAGCTGTCAAAAATGACCTACCAAGCACTCAATAAACCCTTCTCTAACAAACTATTTCATTCCCCTACTTTAACCATTTGTGTCACTATACCCCACTCCCTCTAGCATGTAAGCTCATTGAGAAGGGCCCTCAACCCCCTCTCTTCCTGTACGTCCAGTGGTCTGATCTCAATTATGTGTCTGTTAGTCCACCCATTGTACAGCGCTACGGAATTTGTTGGCGCTATATAAATAATAAAATAATAATAATAATAATAATAATAATATATTTTACTGCACCCGTTTATTATAGCTGCGCCCCCTATCTGTATTTGTTACTTTTTACATTTGGAGTTTGTGTCTTGTTTTAGAAACTTGGGAAGCCGCACTCATTTAACGCACTAGTGCCATTTTGCACCTTGTTATTTGCACTTTGCACCTGGGCAGTATGAACCCCACCTGTGGATATGTCGCTCAGCTTTGTTCCTTATAGATGGTAAGTCAGGGTCAAGGGCCAGTTGAGGTGTAGAGCGTTAATGGGTATTTCTCTCTAAATGGCTGTGTTACAAATATTTACCAATTACATAAAAAGAAAATAAAAAGAGAAAATAGTACTTTCTTTTTTGCTGGTGTAAAAGCAAAATAAAAAGGAGGTATACTCACATAAAGAGAGAAAAAAAAATAGGTTTTTGCTCAATCCTGTGTAGCTTAGGTGGTTTACTCTGCACCAATGAGGTAAAAAGTATGGCTCCTCTGGATACAATCTTCAAAAACATTTTTGCATGATGACTGACTGATTTCATAGAGCTTTGTACAACCATTGTATATAATGTAGATAATATATAAAATTCTAAACATTACCCATGTACTCTGAATATACCAAGTTAATATCGTTTTAATGTTTACCATCACCTACTTATATTAGAGGGTTTTAAAATCCTACTTGCTAATGCTATTGTATGGCATAATTAGTCTTTTGTATTGTATTGCTATTGTATTGTATAATAAGTCTTTGAGATTTTGACATTGCCACAGATACATCCTTTCAATCATTAAAAGTTAACACACTTTTTGACCAGTTTTCTAATGGTACTAAATCAGGAGTAATAAGCAGTTTCATTCATAAATACATGCAGTGGCGTACTAAGGGGGGGGCGGGGGGGGCGGCCCGCCCCGGGTGCCACTGACTAGGGGGGTGCCATGACGCCCAGTGTCATGTGTCACCCCCCATCATTACGCTGCGGCGGCTGCGCACAGCCGCAGCACCTTTGCGGCCCGGCAGGACTTACTTCCAGGATGAGAAGGGGGAGGAGTGTTGTGGGCCGCGGCGTCGCGCAACGTGATGACGTCGTGCGCAGCGCCGTCAGCCCGCCTTCACGGAACTATCCAGCGGAAGGATCCAATATCCGGGCGGTGAGGCACCCAGTCGGTCAAGGCATCATCAAAATGTAAGTAGTCATTTTTTGTGATGGGGCTAAATTAATTAAAGGGGGGGGGGGTGGATAATGGCCATTAAAGAATTAAAGGGGAGGGAGGTTTAATTAAAGGAGTGAGGATTAATTAAGGGGGTGTATTAAGGGGGGTGTGAATTAATTAAGGGGGCTGTATTAATTAAGGGGGAGTGAGGATTAATTAAGGGGGTATTATGAGGGGTATGGATTAATTAAGGGGGTGTATTAATTAAGGGAGTGTGGGTTAATTAAGGGGGCTGTATTAATTAAGGGGGGAGTGAGGATTAATTAAGGGGGTGTATTAATTAAGGGGGAGTGAGGATTAATTATGGGGGGTGTATTAATTAAGGGGGTGAAGATTAATTAAGGGGGTGTTTTAAGGGTGGTGGATTAATTAAGGGGGTTGTATTAATTAAGGGGGGTTTGGATTAATTAAGGAGGGTGTATTAATTAAGGGGGGAGTGAGGATTAATTAAGGGGGTGTATTAATTAAGGGGTGTGTGGATTAATTAAGGGGGCTGTATTAATTAAGGGGGAGTGAGGATTAATTAAGGGGGGTGTATTTAAGGCAGTGAGGATTAATTAAGGGGGTGTTTTAAGGGGGTGTGGATTAATTAAGGGGGCTGTATTAATTAAGGGGGGAGTGAGGATTAATTAAGGGGGTGTATTAATTAAGGGGGGAGTGGATTAATTAAGGGGGGTGTATTAATTAAGGGGGGTGTGAATTAATTAAGGGGGTGTATTAATTAAGGGGGGAGTGAGGATTAATTAAGGGGGTGGATTAATTAAGGGGCTGTATTAATTAAGGGGGAGTGAGGATTAATTAAGGGGGGTGTATTAATTAAGGCAGTGAGGATTAATTAAGGGGGTGTTTTAAGGGGGGTGTGGATTAATTAAGGGGGCTGTATTAATTAAGGGGGGAGTGAGGATTAATTAAGGGGGTGTATTAATTAAGGGGGGTGTGGATTAATTAAGGGGGTGTATTAATTAAGGGGGGAGTGAGGATTAATTAAGGGGGTGTATTAATTAAGGGGGGTGTGGATTAATTAAGGGGGCTGTATTAATTAAGGGGGGTGTGGATTAATTAAAGGGGGTGTATTAATTAAGGGGCAGTGAGGATTTATTAAGGGGGGTGTATTAATTAAGGGGGGTGTATTAAGGGGTGTGTGGATTAATTAATGGGGGTGTATTAATTAAGGGGGTTGTGGATTAATTAATGGGGGTGTATTAATTAAGGGGGTTGTGGATTAATTAAGGGGGGTGTATTAATTAAGGGGGGTGTGGATTAATTAAAGGGGGCTGTGGATTAAAGAATTAAAGGGGGAGGTTTAAATAATGGGGGTGCAGGTTTTTTTTTATTAAGGGGGTTGCAGTATTCTATTTATTAAGGGAGGATGTGCACTGCAGATTTTTGTTTTTTTGTTAAGGGGGTGTGCAGGGTTTTTATAAGGGGGGTGTGCAGGTTTTTTGTTATTAAGAGGGGTTGTGCACGTTTTTGTTTTTTATTAAGGGGGTGTGCAGGGTTTTTTATTAAGGGGTGTGCAGGATTTTTATGTGTAGGGAGTGAATGAAATTTATGTGATCGGGGTGCAGGGTTTTTATGTGTAGGGAGTGTATGAAATTTATGTGATCGGGGTGCAGGGTTTTTATATGAAGGGCGAGACAAGGGGCTTTGTAGAAAGGAGCAGGGCAGTTCTCACCAGCCCCTTTCTACAAAAGCACTGGTCTTCCCCCTTCTACAAAACTGGCGCATTTTACAAATGCTACAAGCAGTTTACAAATTTGTGCAATAAATATTATTGAAAACATTGAAAAAAATGTGGGTGTTTTCTTACATTTTTATTATGGGGAGGGGGGGGGGGGGGGGGTGCCACACTCAGGGTCCGCCCCGGGTGCCAAATGCTCTAGGTACGCCCCTGAATACATGTCTTAATTTTTAATTTCTTATATCCTGATTTCCATTTTATACTGAGTGAAGTGCCTCTGCCTATCCCTGTTTCAGGTTATGTTTAAAGGTTCTCCTAGTTTTTCAGAATCATAATCTATGTTAATTTTATTGGTAAAAAGCTGGCCACTTTGAGACATGTGTTTACATTTTCTTTTCTTTTCACAGATGAAGAATGAAGATAACTTGACAATTCATAAAGGATTTTACATCCAGGCATTTCCAGTCAACTCACAAACTGAACGTTTGATTTTCACTGGGATATTGATGATCTACTTGATAGCAATGCTGGGCAACATTATTATCACAACAGTGATAATCCTGTCTCCTCCATTACACACTCCAATGTATTACTTCTTAAGTAACCTGTCCTTTTTAGACATGAGTTTTGTATCTGTCACCCTTCCAAAACTTTTAACCATCACGATCACCAAAGATAGCACAGTGTCCTTTAGAGATTGTATAACACAAATGTATTTTTTCATTGCAACTGCAAATATTGAATCATTCCTCTTGACAGCCATGGCTTATGACCGATATGTGGCCATTTGTAACCCCTTACGCTATTCCTCAATAATGAACAAGACAGTATATTTTTTCCTGTCCTTCACATCTTGGATGTTAGGGTTTTTAAATTCATTGTTGTTGTCTCTGCTTACATCAGATTTATGCTTCTGCAGGTCAAGAGTCATTAATAATTTTTTCTGTGATCTCAGAGCCTTATTGAGGTTGTCATGCAGCAATGTAACCACTATTCAAATTATTATACTTGTGGACAACATAATAATTGGTGTAATTCCTTCTATGTTCACAATGACCTCTTATGCTTTTATTATTTCTACTGTTTTAAAAATACACACTTTGGATGGAAGAACCAAAGCTTTCTCTAACTGTACCTCTCATCTAACCACTGTCCTTATATTTTATGTGACTGCTTTCTGCTTGTATATGATTCCAGTTTCAACCAATTCACAAAACAAAGATAGCACTATTTCACTTATCTATGTTGCTTTAGTACCCATGATCAATCCTATAGTGTACAGTCTTAGGAACAAAGATGTATTGGGAGCTCTGTCGAAGATAATGGGCTGGCATCGAAAAAATTTGCTACCAAAAATATTAGTCACTTAATAATTGTCCAATACTTGAGTGTACAACACCAAATTGTTAATGATTTGGAGTCTTTTTGTGTAATATTTTATCATATTTGCTTCCGATATTTTTGGATATTATGTGTGGAATTACATTTCAGGATAATGATTTCCACTGTTCATTTTGTATATTTGTTATTTAGACATATTATCTTATTAGATTCTTTACCTTTTTAAGAAGCACTATCAAAATAATGTTTTGTATTTATGTATGTTATATTGAATTACTGACTCATACAATATCAGTTATTGCAACCCAATAAAATATTTTGTCATCATAACTTGGGGTCTTCATGATGTCACTATTTTAGGTTGTAATAATGATAGTTTTACTAGTCAAACCATGTCAAACATCCCACTCCATGAAATTATTTTAAAACCTACAAAGCAAGTTGTCACAGATGGTGGCATGATACTAATTATAACAATAATATATTCATTAATTTCAATTTTCATAGAGCAGCAAGATCTACACCACTCTCTTCAATTTAAATGTTTTGAACAGCAGATAAGCAGAAAGAGCTAGATATTCTTGACTCTTACCTGAGGTCCACTCGGAACCACTTGCTGCCTTTATTAAAGCTGGACATGAGATCTGCTAGAAGATAAATGCTTCTAACATAACAGAGGCAGAAATAGCATCCGAGAAGACCCCAGGTAAAAATTCAAACCATTACCAATTTGACTATATATGTTGGGGAGTTCCAGGGTACTCCTTGTAACATCACCACTAAAGTGCACATTAGTGCTTATGGTGTTCCTTTAAGCAAAGAGAATAAACGTGGGAGGGTAAATGAAAGGACAACTAAAGAATAAAAAAAAGAGTTAGTTATGGCATGTCAATAGCAAAAACAGAACAGAGGAATTGGCATGTTATGATTTTTTTTACTGACATATAATCATTCAAAGAAAGATGTTGGCTAGCATATAGCTATCTGTAAGTAGTGGCTTAATAAATATTGATATACATTTGTACTATGTAATAAAAATAGTAAAGTAAAATGTCAAATCCAGCATTGCCTGCAGGTGTATTTATTCTTAACCACTTCTATATGTTTAAGCAAAGATGAATGTACGGAGTTTGCTATATCTATATACTTTTCACAGCTACAAAAGTATTATTAAATTTAAAATATGTTATATGTATTTTATTGCAAATTCTTAAAATAAAATAGTAAAAATTACTTTTTTTTTTCAATGTCTCATTTTTATTGATTTATATCACGAGAACGAAAATGATAACAGGGGGGGTATAGAAAAAAGAAAGGGGATGGGTGAATGAATATGCATAGACATATCAATATAGCGTGTACATTCGTCAATGGTCGTTCTGTACATATGTATGTGGGTATCATACAACACAATATGCTATAACAGGCTAACAGTGTATCAACGTTGTTTTTTCGGTAATTGATCAAAGCATTATTACTCAGGAGGCTCAGCGAGATTGTGGCTAGGTGCCTTTGACTAATATCCAGTGTGCGGACTGTATGTGAACATCTTGTTGCAGTGCATATTCATAGGCCAAGTGGTAGGGATATGGGGTGTGGGGAAGCATAGGGGTGGGTTAACTTATTAACTAAGCAATTAATTAACACGTGTTACCTGCTATAGTAGTGGAGAAAACATGAGAAAACCTGATGTGTGCAAGCTGTATATTTGTCCAGTTAAGGTTGTAGGGTTGCGTGTTCCTGACTAAAGTGCTTATTTAAGGGATTATCATGCCCGGTTTAGTGACTGCTACTTGACTGTGCTATAGAGGCGTATTATCTTTGTGCGGGCCATATGCCAACTTGCCCAGTGTATGGAATAGGTTTCCAGTTGGCCTTGTTATTTGTATGCCATACGTTCATACATTGCTACGTTGTCGATCCTGTCCCAAACCTCTAGCGGTGTTGGAGCATGTTTCTTCTTCCAGTGACTGGCTATACTGGTTTTAGCTGCCATTAAGACGTGTAGGAGGACGTGTTTAGACTTATCTGTCAACAGTTCTGGGGACAAATGCAGCATGAAGCATTCTGGCTTATTTGGAATGTTGCGATTCGTTAGCAGCTTAATAGCTTTCCCTATTGTTATCCAGAACCCTCTCAACATGGGGCAGTCCCAGAATATGTGTGTCATGTCACCCTTGGAGATGTCGCACCTCCAGCAGATATGTGAGGCTGACGTGTACATAGTAGCCAGTCTGGTCGGCACCAGATACCACCGCATAATCATTTTGCAATATGCTTCCCAATGGGACATGCTGTGGAACACCTTTTTAGTTGTTTGCATAGCTTGTAACCATAGTGGGAGGGGAATGTTTATGTTAAGTTCCAATTCCCACATTAGCATATATTTATGTTTAAGGAGTGGGTCTTTGTCGTTGAGAGCCGAATAGCACAATGATAGGCATTTCGCTTTTGGGTGTTTCCCTATACAGTGTTGGCCAAAGTTCGTCAGCTGTGCTTCGTCACAGTGTTGTATATGTAGGGTGTGTAGGATGTGCTTGACTCTAATGTAAGTGAACACGTCTTTGGAGGGGAGTGTAAACTCCTGCTGAAGCGACGTGAATGGTTTTAGACCTTCTTCCGTATACAGTTGAGCTATCGTTAGTATGCCTTTCTGTTTCCAGGGTGTCATATGTATATTGTCGGAAAGTTCTGAGGTTGTTTGTATAGGGGCAAAGTATAAAATGTTGTTTGTACCTACAAGTGGGTCGGCCCATTTCTTCCAACTCTTGAGTAGGAATCTTGTGCTCTGTAATGGACAGGTTGTGGTCACGTCCCATAGCGCGAGTGCTTGCAGGGTAGATTGTACCGTAAGTGGGTGAATGCAAGCATTTTCTAGGGATGCCCATATTGGCTGGTTGGTACGGGATATTAACTCTAACCCCTGAGCCAGGATTGCAGCCCTGTAGTATGCTCTAATGTTTGGGATACCTAGACCGCCTTTGTTCGGGGATAGCCATGTTAGGCGTCTGGCTAGTCTCGGTGGTTTCTTTTTGCAAATGTAGGCATTGAAAATACTTTGGAATTTATTTAGCAGTTTATCGTTTCACGCTATGGGTATAGTGTGGAATAAATATAAGACATGGGGTAAAGCCATCATTTTAATAGTGTTCACCCTGCCCAACCATGAGATTTCCAGATCTTGCCATTTGTCTAATTGTGCTTGTAGTTTGTGGGCCACCTGGGTGTGATTTTCTTTGGGTAGATGCTGGGTCGATTTGGTTAAATTGATACCCAAGTACTTTATGGAGACTTTCCTCCAATCGAAGGGGTGTAATTTTTTGAGTGTCTGCGCTGCGTGCTGAGGAATGTTTATAGGCAGTGCTTGTGTCTTTTTGAGGTTGTTCTTATAGTATGAAACTTGTCCATACTGTAAAAGTAGGTCCATCAATTTTGGGATGGATTTTAATGGGTTTGAGACATACACGAGTACATCATCTGCGAAGAGGGCTAATTTTTGGGTCCTAGCTGGGGTGTTTAGACCCACTATCTCTGGGTCGTGTTTGATGTGGTTTATAAGTGGTTCAAGGCAGAGGATGAACAATAACGGGGACAGCCCTGGCGTGTGCCATTGCTTATGTGAAATGTCTCCGATAGGAAGCCAGAGTTGAAGACTTTGGCTGAGGGAGATTGGTATAGCGCCTTAATTCCCTTCAAGGATTGGCGAGTGAACCCCATTTTGAGTAGTGTAGCTTCCATATACGGCCAGTTCAGGCGACCAAACGCCTTTTCGGCGTCCAGCGCAAGAACTACGCCTGATTGTTTACTCGTGTTGGCCCAGTTGATTAAGTTGATGAAGTGCCTAGTATTGTCTCCTGCCTGTCTACCGGGGAAAAACCCTGCCTGTTTGCCAGACACCAAGCTGGGGAGGTGGTGCTTCAGCCTTGACGCCCACAATTTTGCATATAGTTTTATGTCAGCATTTAATAAGGATATTGGCCTAAGGTTTTCGCAATGAGTGGGTGGTTTGCCTGGTTTAGGCAGGGTGACTACGTGTACTTCTAGCATCTCCGTTGGATGTGTTCCTGTTTGTTTTATGTCATTGAATAATTTTGTAAGGTGTGGCGTCAGGACTGTCGCCAGTTTGTGGTAATAATAGTTGGAGAGCCCGTCTGGGCCAGGCACCTTATGTTTGGGCAGGGACATAATGGTTTTACGGATTTCTTCTTCCGTGAATGGGCCGTCTAATTGTTTACAGGCTTGTGGTGAGAGCCTCAGTAGGGAAATGCCATTTAGAAAGGCCTCTATGCGAGCATTAGTAGGTTGAGGGGTTGTGGGGTCTTGGTTCAGGTTATATAGTTTATCGTAGTAATGTGCTAATTCATTAACAATGTCTAGGGGGTTATACAGTCTGCCTTTTGTGGAAGATTCGATATAGGGAAGTTTGGTTTGTAATTGTTTGGCTTTCAATTTGTTGGCTAATGTCTTGCCTGCTTTGTTTCCCTGTGTGTAAAACTTGAGTTTGAGGGATCTCATCCACCTTTCGGTGGTCAAGAGTTCTAGACCATGCAGTTCCCTCTGTATTTCGGTGATTTGTGATGTCAAAGATTTTGATGGCTTAGATTTGTTGCGTGTTTCGAGGGGTACCAGTTTTTGCTGTAAGAGTTTGCGTCTCTCGTTAGTGCTTTTTTTAAGTTTGGACCCTTCTCTTATGGGTCTACCTCGTAGAACCGCCTTGTGTGCGACCCATACGGTTGAAATCGAGGTGGAGTCTGAGGTGTTAAGAGTGAAGTATTCAGTCGCTTCTTTGGCTATGGTGTCTAATATACGTGTGTTATCTAAGAGGCTCTCATTAAGTCTCCATTTCCCCCTGCCCCTTGCTAAGTGAAGGGATCTGAAGATGATTGACAGCGGAGCGTGGTCAGACCATGTCCGCTGCCCTATTTGTATCTGTTCTATGTTTTTTAGGGTCATCTTGTCAACTAGACATAGATCAATCCTTGAGTACGTTCTATGTACCTGTGAGAAGTAGGTGTAATCTCTCTCCTTCGGGTACGTAGACCTCCAGGTATCGTAGAGATTATTGTGGAACAGCACTTTGCGTAGGTCGGCACTTATTGCGTTCGCTTGTGTAGTAGGGGGCCTGTGGTGTTCCCGTTGTATGTCGAGATCAGGGTTTAGTGTGCAGTTGAAATCACCGCATATTATCGTGTGGCCCTGTTTAATTCTATTGAGTTGATTCATGGACTTGCGAATGAATGCAATTTGGGCTTCGTTTGGGACGTATAATGATGCTATTGTAATCAGCATTCCGTTCAAGTTCCCTACTAGAATTAGCAATCTCCCTTCTTTGTCTGTATATCTACTAGTTTCTTGAAAGACCCAATCTTTGTGGAAAAGAATGGCAACCCCTCTCGATTTGTGGGGTGAATAAGCATGGTATGCCTGGTGATAGTGGTTGGAGTAGATATGAGGGGGTTTGCGGACACAGAGGTGCGTCTCCTGGAGGCATATAACTGCCGCTTTTGATTTCTGCATCTCGTGAACGAGAAGGCGCCTTTTATGTGGGCTGTTTAGGCCCTTTACGTTTAGGGAGTAAATTTTAAACGTTGCTAGTGACATTGTGGTACCTAAATGTATAGCCTTTTATCACCTCATGCCTGTACGTCGTGTTATGCCGACCAGGGGGACCGTATGTGGAGTCAATTTTGCGATTGTGTCTGAGTGGGTGTGAAATGTGGGGGAAGTGATCTTTAACCCATGTGACGTGTGTGGCACATCTGGGGAACCTCATATATCGCATAACATCAAGAAACATTACTAAGCATGGTAACACAAATTTCACAAACAAATTCAAATTTGGAATTAACTTAAAAGGTGGTAAACTTAGGGAATCCCGTGTCGTACACAGGGATAAAGTTTGCCACAGGTGAGAGATCGGCATCCCTCAAAGATGGGCAAAAAGGGGGTGGGTTAGAGTCTCCACTGAAGTCAAGCCTGTGTTAGACTGCTGATTCGGTGAGCCATTCTGGAATAAAAGGGGTTGAGCATCTTGTTAAGTGTGCGGTGCTAACCGCGTCATTATATCATTAATCCGTTTTTTAGTATAGGGTACGTAACCTGTGGGCTAACAGTTAAACCGTTGTTGATTAAAATTTGTAACAACATTAATTGTACATGTAAGATAACATAGTGAAACTATACATTAGTCTAAGTCATTCTTTAGTGTAGGGTACATAACCTGTGGGCTAACAGTTAAGCCGTTATTGAGTGAAATTTGTAACGACATTAATAGTACATATAAGATAACATAGTGAAACTATACATTAGTCTAAGTCATTTGCTAGTACAGGGTACATAACCTGTGGGTTGACAGATAAGCTGTTATTGGGTGAGGTTTGTACCGACATTAGTTGTGTATTTAAGATAACATAGTAAAATTGTTAGATTAGCATGTGATACTCAAGTGAATAGAGCGGCCCTGGGATGGGCATTTGGGGTCTCAGATTTGCTGCTCCTTTCGCGATGGGGATTTCGATGCCGCTCCCGCCATCATCCACTCAGCTCTCAACTTTTTCGGCTGTGTGCGTGTGGGAGAGTTCTGGCCCATGTTGTGGTGTAGGCCCCATTCTTTCAGCTTCGCCATTCCAACCTCCGGTTCCAGTATTACTCCCGTCTTGCCTTTGTACCAAATTAATAGTTTAGTCGGATAGCCCCATCTGTATGGGATTTGTCGGTTGCGGAGAGTTTTAGTGATGTTGATAAATTCTCGTCTCCTCGCCATGGTGTCCGCTGATAAGTCGGCATAGATACTGATTCCTTGGTATGATTCTGGTAGCTTTTCCATCTTTCTTGTCGCGGTCAGGATAGCTTCCTTCAATTTGTAGTAGTGGAAGCGTGCAATGACATCTTTTGGCGTGTCTGCCGCAAGCCTGGCCGGTCTTGGCAGTCTATGTGCTCTGTCTAGTGTCCAGGCCGCATCCCCAAGCTGTGGTACCAGAACTGAGCAAAGGGATTTTAGATATTGTGGTAGGGCCTCTGCAGGAATGGTATCAGCTCTGCACCTGAAGCGAAGGTTGTTTCTTCGGGATCTGTCCTCCATATCTGCCACTTTAAGTTTTAGGGCTGACTGTTCCTCTTCTAAGCGTTGTAACTGGTCTACTACCTCATTGTGAACTGCGCACATGTCTTCCATTCTGGTTTCTAGGTGGTCTGTACGTTCCCCCAGGTCTTGAATATCCCTGCGGAGATCTTTAGTAATTTGTTTAAAATCTGACCTGAGAGACTCTTATAGGTCCTTCAGCATTATGTGGAGGCTGTGGTTGGTGACCGGAGAGTCTCCGTGGGGGATTATTTCTGTTTCCTCAGTTAGGTGTGTGTCTGCTTCTGTGGCTTCTGAGGTGATGCCGTCGCCATCTTGCTTTTGCCGCGGGCGGTCTTTTTTGGCGGTCCGGATCGGGTCCGTCATTTTTAGCTGCCTAGATGGTGCCATGGAGTGGAAGGGTAAGTGGGCTCCCAGGCCAGTAATTTTCTGTGCGATTATGGCTCGTTTACTGTAGCTTTAGGCTCGGTGGTTGCGGAGCTCTCTGTCTGTGCGACTACTCCATGCGGTCGCAGGCCACGCCCCCATAAAAATTACTTTTAATATCCATGATTCTCATAGTTCAAAACACAGCACAAAGCTCACGTGTGGGGCAGCAGTCATAGATTTGTAAATGACCCTCATTTATCTAATTATTGGTTTACTAGCAAATGCTAGCAGTGCACATCTACTATCTGAATGTCAGCAGAGAAGGGGTATGCTACACCAAAAGGTCTAAGACCAGCGCAAGCACAGATTCATTGAGTTGCTGGAGTGGGAAGTAATGAAAGTGAAGAAACCCTACATATACACTATGATGGATGGGTGGAGGGATGGATAGAATCCAAATAAGAAGCTAGTCACATGACCTGTACAATGGTACACGTTTATACAAAATAGGAGACACCATTTTGAAAGATCAATATTTCAATCCCCTTTGTGGACATTTTTGCAAGACCAATAAAATAAAACAGCAAATGACATTAAATAAGCAAGTAAAAGTTAAAGACACAGAGATATATGTGAAAGGTAGGTGAAGGATGGATAAATTAAATGTGAACTGGTAGGTGAAGTGGACATATACCAGCATGTAGTGCAAGCTTGTTTCAAGGAAGTCTGTGATCACATAGCACTTATACAAAGTAGCACTACAAGGAAAACTTTAAAAAGCACTGGTTAAGTTAAGCATTCATGGATCTTGTGTCTGCATGTGACATACTACAGGTAGAGCACCAAGACAACACTGGTATACTGAGATACAAGGTTGTAACAGTGGACCTAATCAACTGCATTAAAAGAAAAACAGAGGATATATGAGAATGCTGTATTTTGCCTTTCAACATTAACTTGTTGAGCATCATTAACCCCTTCAGGACGGAGTCAATAGTGCAGGTTCTGATCAAAACAAAACGTAAACAAAAACTAGAATTTGCGCTATATGTCTGTTCACCCGTAGTTCCCCTCTTTCAAATTATATGCACCCACACTTATTATATATCATTTTGTTCAGGAGAAACAGGGCTTTAATTTATCATTAACTATTCATATATGGAACATTATTTATTATGAATAAAATTTAAAAAAAATGTGAGAAAATAAGATTTTTTTTAAAAATTTGCATTTCCGTCTGACATTTTAACTGTGATTGTCATAATACTGTTATGTATGCACATATTTGGAATCAGCAATGTGTCACGAGTACAACAGTACCCCCCATTAACAGGTTTTATGTTGTTCTGGAAAGTTACAGGGTCAAATATAGAACATTCCATTTTCAAATTGAAATTTTCCAGATTAGTAAACCTTTGAGACGGTGTGGTAGCCAGGAATGAGAATTACCCCCATAATGGCATAGCATTTGAAAATGTAGACAAGCCAAAGTATTGAAAGTGGGGTATGTTTAGTCTTTTTTAGTAGCCACTTAGTCACAAACACTGGCCAAAGTTAGCGTTCATATTTGTTTTTGTGTGAAAAAAGCAAAAAACGAATATTTGGCCAGTGTTTGTGACTAAGTGGCTACTAAGAAAAACTGGACATAGCCCACTTGCATACCTCGGGTTGTCTACTTTTGCAAATGGTATGCCATCATGGGGGTAATTCTCATTCCTGGGTTACCATACGCTCTCAAAGGCAACATAACCAATCTGGCAAATTTCAATGTGAAAAAAAATTAAATGCAAGCCTTATATGTGACTCTCTAACTTTCCAAAACACCATAAAACCTGTACATGGGGGGTACTGTTATTCTCAGGAGACTTCACTAAACACAAATATTAGTGTTTTAAAATAGTAAAACATATTACAACAATAATATAGACCATAAAAGTACCGTTCGCTTGTAAAAAAAATGTGAAAAACGTCAATTTTACTTAAAATATCATCGTTGTAATACATTTTACCAGTTTGAAACACTAATATTTGAGTTCAGCGAAGTCTCCCGAGTAAAACAGTACCCCCTATGTACAGGTTTTATGGTGTCTTGGAGAGTTACAGGGTCAAATATAGTGCTTGCAAATTAAATTCTCTGCACTTTCTCCCTGTGTTGTCAGGCATGTCAATCAAATTTTAATTAATCAAATCACATAATTACATTAAAAGATTATTTAAATATACACGTAGAATTTTAATATATATGCATTTATAGGTATTTAAATTCTACGTGTATACTAATGTAATCTTTTATGTAATTATATGTATTTATCTATATATATATATATATATATATATTTGCGGTTATTTGTATTTTATATATAAATAGATATATATAGAATGTCATTCTAAGTGTATTTTGTTACCGATATATATATATATTAATAACAAAATACAGTTAGAATGAAATTACATATGCATATATAATTTATATTAAATTTTGTTTCAATATTTTATTTATTTATTTTATTATTTTATTTATTTATTATTTTAATTATACGTATTTATATATAATATATATATATGTACAACTATTAGATATATAATATATATACATATTATATATATATGTAAGGTCATTCTAAGTGTATTTTAATATTAATATTTTAAATTTATTTTTACACGTTTAATATATATATTTTTTAACTTTCCCACCAGCAGGGGGACTGTCTGATATTTCAAACAGTCCCCCTGCTGGCAGATCCATAGCCAGCTATAGGGGACCATGTGATCGCTCTTTGAGAGCGATCACATGGCCCCCGGGGGCCTCATTTGCCGGAGGGGGGCTGCCTGGGCTGTCATGCAGCCCCCCAGAAGAGGATCGCGGCGGAGGTGAATACACCTCTCCAACAGGGGCTTAAAGCCGTTACGACGTACCATGCCGCCGCAACGGCTTTAAAGCCCATTTAATGCGTGACGGCATGGTACGTCGTAACGGCGTTAAGGGGTTATTGTAATCAATGGGTTAATCTGTAGGGAAAATGTATGTATACTGATAATATTTTATTAATTGCAGATATTCTCAAGACATGGAGAAGAGTGATGTAATCAATTCATGTTTACTCGTCCCTGTAGATATAAAGTAATACATTGTAGTATTAATAAGTCTTAAAAAACCTATATAAATACCAATATTCAACAGCTATGAGTTCTCTCCAGATAAGAGTGGTGTACTGTGTTACAAAATATCCCATTCTTCTCTTTGTCATATCAAAGGTATGCTTACAAAGTTGTGTTTTTTTTATGCTTTTAAAATGGCTAGAACATTGCGTGAATTTGAGATTCACGTACTAAAAAGCAATTTCTCTGCTATAATCAGGATTTTAATTTAAAGTTTCAATAGTATGGTTTGAAAGGGAATTACGTTGTTGCAGAAATGTGACCATTATCTAAATTAAAGTGTTGGCTAGTTGACAAGGCAGAAGCTTTTGGCAAGTAACAACCTCTCTCTGCTACTGAAATGAGAGACACTCTTTTTTTTTCCATATCAAAGTGCGAATCAAAGTCCATATAAAATGTATTGTTTCTGTAGTGTGAGCCAAGTGAGAATTACTCTTTTTTTTTTAATGACATTTTTATATGCTCCTTGTTACCCACTTTTTCCACTTCCAATAAAAACAATGAAGCAATAATAGTTTGAAACTTGGAGTGCACAGGAAATGAATTAGTACAACAGTTTATTTTCTTTTTTTTTAGATTGGTCTTCAATTATCCTGATATAACTAAAATGAAATACTTTTTTCTCTTTTATATACACCAATTGCAGAAATATTGTCAGGGTAATTCACTAAACTCTGAATACAAAATTAGTTAATTGATTAGTATGGTTTTTACAAAATCTGCCTTTTAATATACTCTGTTTAAATAAAGCTGCAAATTATCATCCTATTAAGGATCTCTCTGGTGCTACTAATGGGGAGAGTCACCGTGAAAGAGATACCTGCCTTAAGAAAAAGACTATATTACATTCAGCATTGTTGAATACCGTACCTGAATTGAAAGGAGTAAATGTGATAAAACTGTAAAAATAGCAATAGCATATCCTGATGGAATTATTTTACTGAGCACCACCTGCTGTTATACAGACAATTGTAAACTCAGCCAACCAACTCAATATGTAGCATAAGTTAAAGGCCCCTCACAGTTTTAAATTGTACAGCGCTCCACGAAAGGTGTAGGTTTTACATATACCACAAGTCTACAATGTGTATTTATTTTCCGCTCTCTTAACCCCTTAAGGACCGGCCTGTTTTTGCGATGTTTGTACGTTAAGGACCAGAGCAGTTTTAACACTTTTGTGGTGTTTGTGTTTAGCTGTAATTTTCCGCTCTCTCATTTACGGTTCCCATACAAGTTATATATTGTTTTTTTCACGACAAGAAGGGCTTTCTTTACATACCAGTATTTATATTATGTCATATATTGTATTTAAAAAATAATAATAAAATATGGTGAAAAATAAAAAAAAAAACATGTTTTTGGACTTTTACTTGAAAAATCTTTTACTTATCTACAAAAGCTAATGAAAAAAACTGCTAAATAGATTCAAAATTTTGTCCCGAGTTTAAAAACACCCAGTGTTTACATGCTTTATTGCTTTTTTTTGCAAGTTATAGGCCTATAAATACAAGTAGGAAATTGCTGTTTCAATATATATATATTTTAAATGTATCAATAGTGACATTGTTACACCGTTATCTGTCATAAATCCCCGAAACACACCTAACATGTACATATTTTTTAAAGTAGACAACCCAGGGTATTCAAAATGGGGTATGTCCAGTCTTTTTTAGTAGCCACCTAGTCACAAACACTGGCCAAAGTTAGCATTTATATTTGTTTGTGTGTTAAAATGCAAAAAACGCTAACTTTGGCCGGTGTTTGTGACTAAGTGGCTACTAAAAAAGGCTGAACATACCCCATTTGCAATACCTAGGGTTGTCTTCTTTTGCAAATGGTATGCCATCATGGGGCTAATTCTCATTCCTTGGCTACCATACGCTCTCAAAGGCAACCTAACCAATCTGACAAATTTCAATAAAAAAAAAAAAGTAAAATCAAGCCTTATATTTGACCCTGTAACTTTCACAAACACTATAAAACCTCTACATGTGGGGTACTGTTATACTCAGGAGACTTCGCTGAACACAAATATTAGTGTATCAGAACAGTAAAATATATCACAGCAATAATATCCTCAGTGAAAGAGCTGTTTGTGTGTGAAAAATGCAAAAAACTTCACTTTCACTGACAATATCATCGCTGTGATATGTTTTACTGTTTTGAAACACTAATATTTGTGTTCAGCGAAGTCTCCCGAGTAAAACAGTACCCCCATGTACAGGATTTAGGGTGTCATAGAAAGTTACAGGGTTAAACACAGTGCTAGCAAATTAAATTATCTGGACTTTTGGCCTGGGTTGGCAGGCAGGTCCCTCAAATTGCAATCATTAAAATTACTTAATTAGGTAAAAATATTACATAAATATGCACGTAGAATTTTAATATATATACATATTTATGTATTTGACGTCTACGTGTATATTTATGAAATTATTTATGTAATTATGTATGTGGACATATGTATATTTTGTAATATTTTTATTTATTTATTTATACATAGATATATATATCATTACATTCTAAGTGTATTTTGATATAAATATATATATATCAATATCAAAATACTGTTAGAATAAAATTGAATATATATATATATATATTTTTTTTAATTATTAAAAATTATTTTTATTTTTTGTTATTTATTTTTATTAACATATTATTTGTATTTTATAATAATATATATACCATATATATAGTTATTATATATATTGTATATATTCGTGTGTAATTTAAATATAAGTGTATTTTTATATTAATATACGTATATATAAATATAAAAATACACTTAGTGTGACATTATATATATTATATATATACATATATTATATATAGGTATATATAGATATAATACATGTATATATATCATATATATATACACATATTATTATTTTTTTTTACACTGATTTCTTTTTTTTTACACTTTATTTTATGATTTTTTACTTGCAGGGAGACTGCCTGTCAGCACAGACAGTCCCCCTGCAGGCAGATACACAGACCCCTATTGCGGTCATGTGATCGAGTGATCACATGGCCGTGGGGTCCTGATCTGCCGAGGGGGGACTGCCCGGGCAGACAGGCAGTCCCCCTGGACCGGGAGGAGAGCTGATCGCCGCCGTGGGACCGACGGCGATCAGGTAAGTTGCCCAAAACCGTTATGACGGTTCAGGACCGTCAGCGGTCCAAACGCACGTTTTACCGCTGACGGTCCTGAACCGTCAGCGGTCCTTAAGGGGTTAAATGAACACTGTAGGCACCCAGACCACTTTAGCTCATTGAAGTGGTCTAGGTGCCAACTCCCATCACCCTTAATCATGCAACTGTAATTTTATAGCATGACAGGAGGCTTCATATTTGCTTAAGTCTCTCTTTACTAGAACTCCACAGCAGCACATTAACATAGAGATAAAAACACCAGAGACAAAAAAATCAGAAATCTATAAAAGGCTTCTCCCAACTAACTATTTCCTCTTTCTTTGCTGCTCCGCAGACAATACAGGTCAGAGTACCACTGCCTCCTGTTATATATGGGTGGTTGTGGATATTTTACTGTATTTATATGTTTATTACTGTATTGATTTATTTGTTTAGAGGTTATTTTTGCATCTACCTTCTTAGGGATTTATTTATTTTGCTATACTGTATTTTCTGCATCTACCTTCTTAGTGCTGTAGGGATTGATTTTTTTAGCTATACTGTATTTTCTGCATCTACCTTCTTAGTGCTCTAGTGTCTGATTTATTTAGCTAATCTGTATTTTCTTCTCCTACCTGCTTAGTGCTGTAGTGATTGCTTGCTTGATTGATTTATTTACTCTGTTTTTCTGCATCTACCTTCTTATGGCTGCAGGGATTTATTTTTTTTAGAATGTGTTTACCTTCCTACTGCCATTATGATTTATTTATTTAGATTGTATTTTTCTGTCCCTACTTTTTTGCTGTAGGGATGTATTTTCTCTTATGACTTTTCTGCATTTTCCTGTTTTGGGCCCCCCTGTCTGGGGATCGTTTTTTTCTTGGGTTCGGGGGGGTTTCCTTTTTTCCCTCCCTACCTCTACCTTTTCCGGGTGGCTTTGCCCCCTTCACTTTTCGTCCGTTTTGTGGCCGCCGGAAAGCGGTCCTCCAACCGCTTTCCGTTGCCGACCGCCGGAACCACGGAGTAAGACTCCGGCGGTCCCACGTGTTGGATCCCGCCCGCCGGCTCTGTCCGCCAAGCGAGATCCTCTGCTTCCACCCCCCACCCGACCCACGCTTCCGCTCGCGGTATTACTGCTCCAACGGCGTGGGTGGTGGGGGTTACCTTCCCATGCAGTGCGGCGGCCCCGAGCATCCACTTCCCCGCGACCGCGTGGTCGGGTGGGGGCGGGGCCGGCCAGTTACCAGACTTATCGCATTAGTTCTGTCGATGGCAGGCACATGTGCTGTAGCTTTGACTGGGACTCAGCTGTGACTTGGGCGCATTGCACCCTCAAGCTGTCCTGGCTTTGTGCCCCATGTGGCTTGCAGGTTAGGCTACTGGGGACCATAGTGGATGATATAGATCCCAGGCATGCTATATAGAGCTGTGCACAGCCCCTCAAGTGTTACAGGCACAGCTGGCAGTGTTACCACTTATACTCATCCCCCCCCTTTTTGTTTGTTCAGATGATTGCTTGCAGCGCTCTGTTTTATCATATTGACCAATGGGGCACCTCTTGTGAGGTAACTCAGTTGGTGAGTTCCCTGACTACAGGTGTACTCAATATGCAAGTTCACTATTTACGGAGTGTCAGGCACTATTTAACTGAAGTGCTTTATCTACAGTTACACAATGGAATGCTAGGTACAGTCACACAGAAGAACGCTATGTACAGTTACACAGAAGAACGCTGTGTACAGCTACACAGAAGAATTCTACGTACAGTTACACAGAAGAGTGTTAATTACAGTTACACAGATGTGTGTTATGTGCTATTAATCTGAAGAAGTGTTATGTACATCTTATCTGAAGAGCGAAGGGTACATTTTATCGGAAGAATGGAATGCGCAGTTCTTCACCTGTACATCTCTGAAGGTCCTGACTTGTCTGTGCCCCAGGACTTGGCCGGCTTTGTCCGTGCCTTACTGATTGGCCTGCTCTGCCTGTGCCCCATTGATTGGCCTGCTTTGTCTGTGCCCCATTGATTTGGCCTGTGCTGTCTGTGCCAGAATGTCTGCATGCCAAGCCTACTGCCACATACTCACGCTTGTGCATTGCTTGCGCTGCCCAACTTGCCTCGGTCACTATATGGAGTGCTGCCCCTATCTCCCTGCCGGTGACTCTTGTCCTCTATACTCCTTGAGGTCGCTTTGCCTGGGACCGCTGCCCAGGACAACCCTTATCCGGGTTAACCGCGCAGACAATGAGTACTATGGCAGTGACCGCCTCCGTGGAATTAGGCTTCAGCCAGGGTCCTCCCTTAAGCTTATCAGGAGCGTAACGCTAGAGGGCCCACCTTTAAAATGTAAAGCGACTTGAATGAGTCAGACTCTCCTAGAGGAGAGCAGCCAAGGGCACATAAGCGCTACTGGAAGGGTGAAGGCCCTGAACCAGTGACTTGAATGAGTCAGACTCTCCTTGAGGAGAGCAGGAAAGTGCGCATGAGCACTACTGAAGGGTGAATGCCCTGAACCAGGCTCCCGGAAAGATAAGACTCTGAGGAGCAGCTAACCCCTCTGCAATCGGTCAGACGGCCCTGCCTATATGGCGTGGGGGAGGCGATGACCACCGGACGCGGCAGTGACCACCTTCTTAAAAAGGCAGATGACTTGGAGGAGTCAGACTCTCCGAGTGGAGAGCAGGCAAGGGCGCATAAGCACTACGGGTAGGGTGAAGGCCCGGAACCAGACGCCCGGAAAGATTAGACTACGGAGAAGTGTCTAGCCCTGATATGATCGACCTTGACAGCCAGACGACACTGCCTATGTGGAGCAGGGGTGAAGGTCCCCGTAACCCCCCCCCCCCCACCATGGCCGTCCTAGCTGAATGGCGGGCGGACCGGTTCACCTCGGAGGGAGAGGACGATGGGGGTGTGGATTATGATGACGGCCCCTAGTGGAACCGTGAGATGTAGAACAAAGTCCACTACAGGGGCCCTGACGACCTTGGAGGAAGAGGTCGTCTCGTGAATTGCCTTAAACGAACCCCTGTTCGACCCTCGATCCATTGCTCACATGGTTTCTTTGGAATGGCACTGCGGTTTTGCTGGTTAAGCACCTGTCTAGTATTCAGAAGATCCTGAGTGTGGCCCACTGCAGTGCCTATACTATTAAGTCCGCACTGGCAAGCCGATTGTTCTCCGCTACACGAGTGAGTTGTGCTAGCGGAACATGGAAATACTTGACAGAGGCTTATCTCAGCTCCAACCTGTACCTTTTATAGGGGATTGGACCCTTGACCCGGAATTTCACACTTGCCTCCACTTTCGGATGACATCCCAGATGGGGCCCCGAGTCTGGGGTGGCAGACGACCCTATCCTAAGCGCAATTTGGACCACTGGAGGTGCTTGGGATAAAGGGATCTTAGCCCCTCGGAGTCCCGGCACGAGTCTACGATTGAACGCATATTCATTAGTTACTTTGAATTAGACGCAGCCCTCAAGAAACTTCTAGGGACTGCGGGGCCCAGTTCTGGTAAGGTGGCCTCTATTTTCTCCCTGGTGAGATAGGTATCTTGTGCATCAGTCATTTGGGTGACAATACAACCTGATTGGCAGGTTGGGAGGAATTGAGGACATTCAGGAATACCAGAACTATCTGAAGAGATCTTTCTCGTTTTCCACGCGTTGGGACCTGGATGCGACTCTTCATCGATATAGGACATCTTGCTGTATGGTCTACCTGGACAGACTTGCCGGACCCCCTGCAAGGTACCTCCTAGACCGAAAGGTCAAACGCTCCCTGCATTTTCCCTTGTTAGAGTCCCCGGATTTAGTTTTTTTCAACCAGGGAAATATCGACCTCCTCTACATCTCAAGGAGTGGAGTCCTGGAGGGCGGATTGGACGCAAAGGGGTGCCACCTACGCTCTCCTCTGCCCGAGTTCTCATACGTATGGAATAGTTTTCTCTGTGAGGACCCGGCGTCAAGACTTTAGTCCACGGAGGAGGACCCATCAGGCACCGACCAGTTCGGCTAGATGACGGACCCGTTTGCTCAGCGATGGACGCTTCCCTCCAGGAGTGTTCGACACGGAGACGCGGACGAGTCTCCTCCGTTTGTTTGGTCTCAGGACCTTTCTACAGTTGCCTCGGTCTGCTGGTACTTTGGAATTATGATCTCCGCTTTGGCAGAGTCGAACCTAGTTCCTGGATTTCCTGGACCCTTGCTCATTTGATCTCTGGGATTGTGAGACTTTGGTCTGCATGGCGACCCTGACGTAGTTGGGTCTGCTATGGATCTCCTAATTTTGCTACCGCTTTTGCAGGGTTCGGGTATTGTTTGGTCACTTTATTACCGGGGACTGCCATATTAATTAGATTAGGTAGCGCGTACGACTGTTGTCGGCAGGCCTCGCTCTGCTTAGAATTCCCTTTACGATTCCAGAGGACGGTATTCATCTCCCCAGGGGGTACACGCATTTTTGTCATGCTCCTATGGTGGGTTCTGTCGGGTTTTGCCCATTCACTGATTCTGGATTTATTTCAGTTTTTATATCTTGTTTTTCTTTCAGATGGCGGGCGTTTTTCTCAAAGACATTGTACGCTTTCCTGCCGGTTACGAGGAGCTATCTTCGCAGAGTTTAGGTTGGTACGGCGGATCGTGTTTCTTTGGGCTTTGCTGTCCGAGGGTTAAAACAGCAAATATAAAGCCTCCTGTCATGCTATAAAATTGTAGATTATACTAGCTTTAGTGTAACTATAATCTTAATTTTATTAATGACAGGAGGCAAATATTTCCCTCCCAGTTTCTCCCTCCCCTTGTTGTTTGTTGGTTTGACTGACTTGTTGTTTATTCGCCTGGTCTCCTGGGCTAGGTTGGTTATCTGGGGGAGTTGGGGTTTATCTGGGATATGGTACCGTCAGTATTTTATGATGGGAATTCAGTTTTTTTCACTATCTGGGATATTATACTGTCAGTATTTACGATGGGGATTCATGTTTTCTCAGTACATTTCATTTGCTAATCAGTGTTTTCGACTCTGTTTATTTCGTTTCAGTTTAATGGTTTGGCTACATTTCTTAGATCTGACTACTCTACAGGATAAAGGTCAAGGCTTCACCCACTGGTTCCACGGTTTCAAGTTCGCATGGCATTCATCGTTATGTTATGTTTGTTTCTCCTGTTATTGTATTTGTGGTGTATTGTTCATGTACTTTATTTGTCGCAGCGTGAAAGAGGAAATAGTTAGTTGGGAGAAGCCTTTTATAGATTCCTGAATTTTTTGTCTCTGGTGTTTTTATCTCTATGTTTATGTGCTGCTGTGGAGTTCTAGTAAAGAGAGACTTAAGCAAATATTCGCCTCCTGTCATTAATAAAATTAAGATTATAGTTACACTAAAGCTAGTATAATCTACAATTATTGCAGTTTTTATAAACTGCAATATTTATCTTGCAGAGTTAAGTCCGCCTCTAGTGGCTGTCTACCAGACAGCCACTAGAGGGACTTCCAGCAACTTAGACGACTTTTGGTCGTCTAAACGGCGCTGGACATCCTCACGCTATGCATGAGGACCTCCAGGGTTGCCTGAATCCCCATAGGAAAGCATTGAATAATGCTTTCATATGGGGAGGTGTAAAGCACGCACGGCCATTGCCGCACATGTGCATTAGGTCTCCCACGCCAGCGGAGCCTGACCCAGCACCGAGGGACATATTGGTAAGTGTCTGAAGTGGTATTAACCACTTCAGCAACGTGGGATGGGGGCGGGAGGAAGGGGGCACTCCAGGATCCTCTAGTGCCAGGAAAATAGGTTTGTTGAATCCCTTTAAGTTGCTATCATATATAATATTTCATAATTAATATTTAACTATTTAAAGACATCCCTTGGTCATTACTTTTTGCAATATTCCTTTAAAATCTTTTGGTTCCAAATACCTTTTTTTATCTTAAAGAAAGCAGTATCCCTGTTAACTCTAAAGTCTTCTTCTATCCTTATCTGGTAATCTGAATGCCATGAATACATTGTTTTAATACATAATAAAGTTAGACAGAAAGTAAAACTATTCTACAATTATAATCAAAGATGTAAGAAGGTATTAGGAAAGTTTGAAAATATAGCAGATAATTGTTCCATTTTGGCTATTTTACCCTAAATTTTAAAAAATCTATTTTGATTAATCTAGAATTCTCACTTTAGTAAATAATCCAGTCAATCTGCAATATATATTATAAGATATTTTATTACCACAACATTTTTAATTAAATACATTTTTAATGTCTAATCCAAAGATCAAAATGGCAAAATAGTGTTGTTGATTTGATTTCAAACTCTCAGTATGTTTCAGTGGTAGTGATTGTTGTAGTATTCTTTATATATAATATAGACAACCAAACTACTGTTATGTAAGTGGACCTAGGGATTTGGTATAGCATGCATGTACATTTTCAACCAATGAATAATGTACAAAAGCTAGACAACATTGCTGTTGCCATTGCTGTTGGAATAAGAACTTACAGAAGAACAAAAAGACTCTGGGTGCCCAAGTGACCTATGTAAGTGTAAAATGATTCAAAACACTGTTTCACTCTTTGCTGTGAGACAGCACCAGGAAGCTCTTGTCTTCATAACCACTATCGCAAGCTGGAGTGGCTATAGCGCTCAGAGTGCCCCTTTTTCCTGGCACTGGAGGGTCCCTCTCCCTCCCACCCACCAATCCCCAGTAACTGAAGGGGTGAAAACCCCTTCAGTCACTTACCTGAGGCAGCGGCGATGTCCCTCGTCGCTGCCTCCTCCTCCGTGACGCTCCTCCCTGTGATTCCGTTGGTCGGTGGGCGAGACTGATCCCGCCCACCGGCCGAGGAGACCTAATGCGTATGCGAGGCAATGCCGCGCATGCGCATTAGCGCTCCCCATAGGAAAGCATTGAAAACGAATTTCAATGCTTTCCTATGGGGATTTGAGCGACGCTGGAGGTCCTCACACAGCGTGAGGACGTCCAGCGACGCTCTAGCAAGGAAAATCCTTGCTACAAATCAGGAAGTGACCTCTAGTGGCTGTCTATTAGACAGCCACTAGAGGTGGAGTTTACCCTGCAAGATAATAATTGCAGTTTATAAAAAAACTGCAATAATTACACTTGCAGGGTTAGGAGTAGTGGGAGTTGGCACCCAGACCACTCCAATGAGCAGAAGTGGTCTGGGTGCCTGGAATGTCCCTTTAACATTTTAAGATCTTGTCATTAAGCAACACATTGTAGCAGACTGCAAAATGTAGCCAAGAATGGCTAAATTGACTACATTTGGCTATAGATACAGCTTGGCTTTTAGCCTGACATTTTCAATCTAGTTTTCAGTAGACTTTTGCATTCAGTTTCAAATTAATAGACAACCAAACTACTGTTATGTAAGTGGACCTAGGGATTTGGTATAGCATGCATGTACATTTTCAACCAATGAATAATGTACAAAAGCTAGACAACATTGCTGTTGCCATTGCTGTTGGAATAAGAACTTACAGAAGAACAAAAAGACTCTGGGTGCCCAAGTGACCTATGTAAGTGTAAAATGATTCAAAACACTGTTTCACTCTTTGCTGTGAGACAGCACCAGGAAGCTCTTGTCTTCATAACCACTATCGCAAGCTGGAGTGGCTATAGCGCTCAGAGTGCCCCTTTTTCCTGGCACTGGAGGGTCCCTCTCCCTCCCACCCACCAATCCCCAGTAACTGAAGGGGTGAAAACCCCTTCAGTCACTTACCTGAGGCAGCGGCGATGTCCCTCGTCGCTGCCTCCTCCTCCGTGACGCTCCTCCCTGTGATTCCGTCGGTCGGTGGGCGAGACTGATCCCGCCCACCGGCCGAGGAGACCTAATGCGTATGCGAGGCAATGCCGCGCATGCGCATTAGCGCTCCCCATAGGAAAGCATTGAAAACGAATTTCAATGCTTTCCTATGGGGATTTGAGCGACGCTGGAGGTCCTCACACAGCGTGAGGACGTCCAGCGACGCTCTAGCAAGGAAAATCCTTGCTACAAATCAGGAAGTGACCTCTAGTGGCTGTCTATTAGACAGCCACTAGAGGTGGAGTTTACCCTGCAAGATAATAATTGCAGTTTATAAAAAACTGCAATAATTACACTTGCAGGGTTAGGAGTAGTGGGAGTTGGCACCCAGACCACTCCAATGAGCAGAAGTGGTCTGGGTGCCTGGAATGTCCCTTTAACATTTTAAGATCTTGTCATTAAGCAACACATTGTAGCAGACTACAAAATGTAGCCAAGAATGGCTAAATTGACTACATTTGGCTATAGATACAGCTTGGCTTTTAGCCTGACATTTTCAATCTAGTTTTCAGTAGACTTTTGCATTCAGTTTCAAATTAATTGCAATTTATCCACCTTTTCGTTGATCAGCAATTCGTCCAAATTCGATAATTAGGAAATGCAATATGGATGACTCATAAAACAAACTAAGCGTATAATGGCTAAACCTAGGGTTGCACCGAAATGAAAATTCTGGGCCAAAATTTAAAGTTCAGGATGCCCTTGGCCGAAAACCAAAACTGAAACCGAAAACCGCTTTTTCTCCCAAATGATTTTAAAAAAGTTTTTTTTTCTTGTTAGACTTTTTAATGGATTTAATCAATCTAATATGAAAAACTTCTCTTCTCCCTTCTCTTTTAGTGGTCCCCCCCACTTAATGTTCCTCTCTCCACCCTCTAGTGTTCCTCTCCCCTCCCTCTTTTTTAGTGTTCTTTCCCCCCCTCCTCCCCAGTCCCATAGTGTTCTTTTCTCCCCTCTCCTGTCCCAGTGTTCTTTTCCCCCATCCCCTGTCCCATAGTGTTCTTTCCCCCCCTCCCCTGGCCCATAATGTTCTTTTCCCCTGTCCCATAGTGTTCTTCCCCCCCTCACCTGTCCCATATTGTTCTTCCCCCCCCCATCCCATAGTGTTCTTCCCCCCTCCCCTGTCCCACTGTTCCTTTCCCCCCAGAGTTTCATCCATGATGCCAAATTAAAAGATGATTAATGGGAAAGAAGATGATTGATGGTTACTTGATAGACAATGCATGTTAGTTTTATTCACCAATCAAAAAGTAGGAACAAGAAACAAATCTACATTTATATAGTCTATATTTTACAACTATATAAATATAGATTTTTTTTTTACTGCTCTTCTTTTTTTTACTTCAATTGGTTACTTCTTCTCACTTGGTCTGTGAACCAAATGGCGCATAAAGGTACCTAGCAGTGTACTGCAAAATATATGTATCATATTTATATTATGTATATATGTTACAGTACATTGATTTGCCAATTTTCATCACATTTTAGGTTGGTCTGAATTGCTTTTCCAGGAATGATCAGAGATAAGCTGTTATATTATGTTTTTTTTCTCTTTGTGCTGTTGAAAGTAAACTATTTCTTTAGGTTAATATTGATTATTATATACATTTGAAGAGACCAGTCGGGACCAGTTTTGGTTCTTTACTCTAGGCCAGGGATAGGCAACCTTCCGCACTCCAGATGCTTTGGACTACATATCCCATAATGCTCTTACACCCATAATGCTCTAGAAAACTGGGCAGACTAGATGTGCCGAAAGGTTCTTATGTGCCGTCACATTCTATGTTTCTATGTTCTATGTAATGCTGGCAAAGCATCATGGGAGGTGTAGTCCAAAACATGTGGAGTACTGAAGGTTGCCTATGCCTGCTCTATGCACTAGTATTATTTTTAGATTTGTACCCCTTGGGTGGACACGTTTTGATTTTGGTCTCAGCATCACTTTAAGAACTAATAATCCCACGTTTTTGGTTGGAGTGAAACTGAATTATAAACAATATTTCATTTGTAGGTTTTGTCTTATATCTTTCTCTGGATTGTCAAATATAGTTTTCTTTTAGTCAGCAATTAAGTTAAAAAATATCTTATCACATTTTATAATTTTCGGAATCAGCGTCATTCCTTGTCCCTGCCTCAACCTCCTTGCTTTCTCCCATGATCCTTGCTATCCCTTACCTCACTTATCTGTCCATCACTACAGTAATTTCCCTATTATTCCACTTTGTATTTCGTATCATATTTTGTATAACACTCCTTCATCTTTTCTCCCTCACCTATACTGTAACTAATACTGAACAAGAAGATATTACATTTTTATTGAGTATGGCTGATTCTCACTATAAAATTAATTTTATTCACAACAGTGCTTTTCAACTATCCTAACGGCAGATGTGGCTGGTGATCTTTTGTATGACTCTTGACAAACCAATTGTGTTAAACGAGTTTGTTTTCTAGGACTTTTGTCCAGCAACATGCAAGTATGAAATATATACATTACTTCCACAAGAATACTTGCCATCTCTGAATCACGGCATTCAGCAACCTAATTTTGGTTTTTGGAAATAAGCATCTCTTTCTTTATTATTCTTATGGATTGCCGACTTAGTATGCATAAAATACATTTTAAATCTGACTTTTACATATCAGATACGCATTTTCTTGCAAAATCATCTAATTTTCTAATATGCTCATTAAAAGGGCCCTACACACTTGTGTAGAAATATAGGTAACATAAATAACACATTTTTGAACCATGAACAAAACAAACAACAACAGCACACCGGCGGATGATTTCCATCTTCTGGCTTTTTCCAGATATGCAAAAATTCAAGTTGCACTTTTTGTAGTGGTGCTTTTGTTTTACATGCTAACCTTAGTTGGAAACATAATCATCACTGTGCTCATATGTCTAGAGTCCAAGCTCCACACTCCAATGTACTTTTTTTTATGCAACCTCTCAATCCAAGACATTATGTACGTGTCAGCCATTTTGCCAAAGTTGTTGACCATATCAAAAACAGGTGATACCAGTATTTCTTTTAGAGCGTGCATCACTCAGATGTTTTTATTTATATTTTGTATTGAAACAGAATTTTTCCTGCTTACTTCGATGGCATATGACCGCTATGTGGCTATCTGTATGCCTCTGCATTATTCTCTCATCATGAGCAAGACTAAGTGTGCCATATTAGCCATCGTGTCATGGCTTATTGGTATCTTGAACTCTTTGATGTATGCTTTAAAAGTATCTGAATTACCCTTCTGCAGAAAAAAAAACATCAATCATTTTTACTGTGATATGAAAGTCATGCTGAATCTCTCATGCAGTGACACAACAAACATTGAATCAATAATATTTATTGAAGGACTACTTATAGGGTTTCTCCCATTTTCACTGATTTTGATTTCCTATGTATATATTATATCTGCTATTTTAAAGATGTGTACATCAGCGGGAAGACTCAATGCTTTCTCCCGGTGTTCATCGCACATTGCCACAGTGCTGCTATTTTGCTTGTCCTCTCTTAGTCAATACATGAAGCCACAGACAGAAAACTCTCAAGAGCTGGACAAAGTGATCTCCATGGTATATGTGGCTCTTGTCCCAATGTTAAACCCACTAATCTATAGCTTAAGAAACAAAGATATATTGAATGCCATGAAAAAAGTTATTACATGTTAATATTAATGTTCAAGGTAATTTCACTGAGATTTATTGGAAACAAGAGCAGTTTAACCCCTTCAGGACCAAACTTCTGGAATAAAAGGGAATCATGACATGTCAGACATGTCTGTCATGTGTCCTTAAGGGGTTAAGACATGATGATGACTTGATGAAATATGTTTCTTTGAAATATAATGGGGATTCCCCTTCAGCATTAAAGTTAGACTTTGCAATAAGTGGGTTATTTCTGAGAGATCCCCTGCTTCCTACAGAGACTGGAGTTACCGCCAATAGAAATTCCCACAGCTGGGTACCGAAACCTTTGGAGCAGAGACCCCAGCAGATTCCTTGGCGCATACAAGGCATCTGAACAATAAATGAAGCCCTCAGTACCACTCAATACTACTCCACCCTCCTTGGACTTGTTTAAATGACTATGTTGTATGTATAGGATTTTTTTTCTCTCTATTGCTTACCACCTGCACTAGGTGGGGGAGGATATAGGATGTGTTGTACTCATAGGTGTCACGCAGAGTTAGGGAGACAGGGGGATAGGTTGAGAGGGTGGCAGATGGAATTTGGACTTTGTTATGCTTTGATATCACCTACTTACAAAAAGACAAAACTCGATTAACAAGCATATCTCCTGGAGATTTTGCCATCTTCAGTGACCCCTCCACAATAACCCTAGAAGCACATAGGGAGCTCAGGCACATGACTACGGCATTGATAGGAATATGACAACTTAAAGGAATAAAGGAATGTACCTGTTTACATTTTATCAATGCCTTGGCCCTAAAGCCCTGAATCCATGTGACAGGACTTGGCCATGGGGGAAGGTAGATGTGATCCCTACCTTTACGCTGAGTGCTCCATTATACACACTTGGGTTATTCTAATGAAGAGCCTATACTGGCCTGCAAGAGGTGAATATGGGCTGGGAAGCAATTTTTTGTGTGATCCAACTAATGGCCTAGAATCTGACAATTAGACCGAATGGGAAGTAGTACATGCCTCGCCTTATTCAATCACTTATCTTGCAATCGGGCAGGACGTATGAAGCTCATGACATATTACTTTTGTATGATGTATTGTCTGCACAAGGGGAGGGCTGCAGGGTTTGTTGTGAGGGGGTTTGTATATATAACAAAAAAAAGAAAAAAATATATACTTTTTTTTTCTTCTCATGCACTCACAATTTTTTTTTTTTTGTATCAAGTGCCATTGTGCTCCATCCATTATGAATGATGGGCTCAGATTAGGGTCTGTCACTCCCTCCAGTGGAGGCAAGGCCCTGTAACTTTTATGTGACTGTGAATTATAGGGAAGGGACACAGGAGTTAACGGGGCTCTAGCGGACAGTGGGAGGTTTCTAGGGATGTAAGGGTTTCCTATGTTTCAGCGGTACTGGTTTCAACTGTTTGCTCTATGATGTCTTACATAGTTTATGGGATCCCCATAGGGGTTGGGTTCATACTTCTATGTGTTTCATATATAGACTAAAGGAGAAGGGAAGGGAGTTCCACAGAAAAGGTTCAGCCCTGGAGAAGTCTTGGAGGCAAGCATCAGATGTTGGAGTATGGACAGAGAATAGGCGTAGGTCTTCGGCAAAGCGCAGGGGCCTCGACGGGACATATTTGTGTATTAGGGAGGATAGGTAGGTTGGAGCAGAATTATGTAAGGACTTGTAAGCAAGCACCGGAATCTTAAATTGAGCCCTATATCTAACTGGAAGCCAATGTAGGGACTGACAGAGGGGTGGCAGGTACGGGTGGACAGGAAAATTAGCCTGGCCACCGCATTCATTATAGATTGCAGCGGTAATCTGGGAACAAGTAAGACCACTGAGAAGGAGATTGCAGTAGTCCAGGCGAGAGAGCAACATCATGGACCAGCACCGTAGCAGCATCTGGTGTTGCGGCAGGATTTGGCGATCAACTGGACATGAGGGGTAAGGTTGGAGTCAAAGAGAACACCAAGGCAGCAAGCCTGAGAGGTAGAGATGATGGTGGCACCGTTGACTTGAAGGGAGACAGACACGGGAGTAGCAACACTTGAGTGAGGAAAGACCAGGAGTTCGGTTTTGGACAGGTTGAGTTTAAGAAAGTGAGCCGCCATCCAATTGAAAATCGCAGAGAGGCAGTCAGAGACACGAGTCAAGATGGGTGGAGAGAGATCAAGAGAGGACAGGTAGATTTGTGTGTCATCTGCATATAAATGATAATAGAAGCCAGAGGAGCTGATGAGTTTACCAAGGGAGGCAGTATAGATAGAGTAGGAGACCAAGGACAGAACCTTGAGGAACTCCAACAGAGAGGGGTTGGGGAGAAGAGGCAGAGCCAGAGAAAGAAGCACTGGTAGAGGTAGGAGAAGCACCAAGAGAGCAGTATCCCGTAGACCGAGATTACAAAGAATGAGAAGAAGCTGTTCAAGGAAAATTAGGATAGAGTAATGGCCGCGAGTTTTAGCAGCGATTAAATCGTTGGATACTTTGGTCACAGCTGTTTCAACAGAGTGACGAGCGTGGAATCCAGACTGAAGCGGGTCAAGCAGAGAGTTGGATTTGAGGAAGTCTGTCAATCTCGCATGCACAACTCTCTCAAGAATCTTGGAGGCAAATGGCAGTAGCAATATAGGGCGGTAGTTGAATGGGGAGTTGGGGTCAAGGTTGGGCTTTTTCAGAATCGGCATTATAGTTGCATGCTTGAAGGGTGAATGAAATGTGCCAGAGGAAAGGGAGAGATTGAAATTTTTAGTGAGAGGAAGAGCAAGAGAGGGAGACAGAGTGCGGATGAGATATGAGGGAATAGGATCAAGGGAACAGGTGGTGGGGCGGGAGAACCGGAGCAGAGCAGAAACCTCTTCTGTTGTAGTAGGTGCGAATGAGCATAGAACAGCGGAGGGAGTGGGGTTGGGTGATGTATTGGAAGGGGAGGGAGAGAGGTTAGAGGTCTCTTTCCTGATTGTAGAAATCTTCTCAGTGAAGTGAGTTGCAAAGTTTGAGGCGGACAGGGTGATAGGAGGAGGGGGAGCAACAGGCTGAAGGAGAGCATTAGCAGTGTGAAATAGTAATTTTAGTTCACGGGAGAGTGTGGTTATGAGGGTATTGAAGTCATTTAGTTTGGCAGAGTGTAAAGCTAGAGTGTAGGAGCACAGCATAAATTTAGAGTGCAGGAAGTCAGGTGCAGCGTGAGACTTTCTCCAACAGCGTTCAGCAGTTCTTGAACATTTGAACAAGTGAGGTTGCAGAGTTAGGGCAAGTGCAGTGGCGTACTAAGGGGGGGGCGGGGGGGGCGGTCCGCCCCGGGTGCCACTCAGCAGGGGGGTGCCAGGTTCTGTACCTCCTGCTCTCCCGCAGCTCCAGCAGACCGGCGCTCAGTCAGTGAGTAAGAGCACAAGGAGGGGATTCCCAGCCTGTGTTCTGACTCACACTGAGCTGCAGGGAGGCTATTTCGGAGTGTACCAGCAGGGGGAGCAGACCCAGGTTTCTCCCCCGCGGTCACTCTGTACAGATCCCCTGCACCTGCTGCCTGCCTGGGAAGGAGCTGCTGCCCATGCACCCTTCTAAATGGTAAGTAACTATTATACCCCCCCTGCCCTATACCCCATTGCCATTATAACCCCCCTGCCATTAAATCACCCCCACCCCTGCCCTATACCCCCCCTGCCATTAAATCACCCCCTGCCATTAAATCACCCCCCCTGCCATTAAATCACCCCCCCTGCCATTAAATCACCCCCTGCCATTAAATCACCCCCTGCCATTATATCACCCCCCCTGCCATTATATCACCCCCCTGCCATTATATCACCCCCCCTGCCATTATATCACCCCCCCTGCCATTATATCACCCCCCCTGCCATTATATCACCACCCCCTGCCATTATAACCCCCCTCCCTGCCCTGTACCCCCTGCCATTATATCACCACCCCCTGCCATTATAACCCCCCTCCCTGCCCTGTACCCCCCTGCCATTATATCACCACCCCCTGCCATTATAACCCCCCTCCCTGCCCTGTACCCCCTGCCATTATATCACCCCCACTGCCCTATACCCCCTGCCATTATATCACCCCCCCTGCCATTATATCACCACCCCCCCTGCCCTGTACCCCCCTGCCATTATACCGCCACCCTCCCTGCCCTGTACCCCCCTGCCATTATACCACGACCCTCCCTGCCCTGTACCCCCCTGCCATTATACCACCACCCTCCCTGCCCTATACCCCCCTGCCATTATACCACCACCCTCCCTGCCCTATACCCCCCTGCCATTATATCACCCCCGCCCTATACCCCCCTGACATTATATCACCACCCCCCCTGCCCTATACCACCGCCCTATACCCCACACGGCCATTATACCCCCACCCTCCCTGCCATTATAATCCCCCCTGCCATAATAATCCCCCTGCCCTATACCCCCACCTCCCTGCCATTATAACACCCCCCTCCCTATACCCCCCCGCCATTATACTCCCACCCCTTTACCCCCACACCGCCTGCCCTATACTCCCACCTCACTGCCATTATAACCCCCCTGCCATTATACTCCAACCCCTCCTGCCCTATACCCCACCTCACTGCCATTATAACCCCAGAGCAGCCACCAAATGGTGAAACAGACCCTGCTGATCCTGCACCCTCCTAAATGGTAAGGTACTACTATACCCCCCTGCCCTATAATCCCCCTGCCATTATAACCCCACCCTCCGTGCCATTATACCCTCCCTGCCCTATTCCCCCATGCAATATCACACACGAAGTCCCAGACCCCAATCTACTCCGACCCACCCAGGCACATACAACTGTTCCCCTACTGTCACATAGACACATTACACACAGGCTCACATTCACAAATTACATATGCAGTCACACACAATGCACATACATACGCTGTCACAAACACATTTTTTTTACACAAGGGACAAGGACAGATATATTCTGGGAGGCAGTGAGGTTAGTGCGCGCCCTGCAGTGAACCGGCAGCTGGGATAAGATGGCATCGTCATCACTACTGGGAGCACAAGTGAGATGTGCAGGAAGAGCGCCCAGCAGCAACCGTTAATCACCATGGGGAAGATCCAAGAGCAAGGTAGGGAAGCTGGGTGGACATCTTAATTACTAAATGTGTGTAAGAATGTGATTTTTGTGTGTGTATCTCTGTCGTTAAGTGTGTGTTTATTGTGATTGTGTGTCTGTGATTAGGTGTATGTCTGGGATTGTGTGTGTATTTATATACACACACAACCACAGATGTACAAGTCTGTGTGTATATAAATGTGTATGTGTTTAGTAGATAGCTCCCTTATTTGGTGTCCTTAAATATGTCAATCCCACATAAGGATAACAAATACGGGAGTTATCTACTAAACAACTGAAAGATTAAAATTAAGTAAAAGGCTTTTACATTTTGATCTTTTAGCAGTTTAGTAGATATTTTCCTAAATGTATGCTCTTATGTGAGATTTCCATATTTAAATATGCTAAATTAGGGTGCTCTTTAGATCTAAATATGGCAATCTCACATAGGGATATCAAATAGAGGAGTTATCTGCTAAACAAAGATCGAAGTTTAGAGGTGTCAGCCAGCGCAGAACAGGAAATCTGGGTGGCTAGTATGAATTATATGCAAATGTGTTGTCTGATTGTGTGTATATATCTGTGTATGTGTATATGTGCATACATCTTAGCATTTTGCCAACACTACACAAAAGCACACCACTGCATTCAAACAACACTACAAACACACCTTTAAAATATCACCATGTTTTTGATATAACCACACCACTGCCCTATACTGCCAACATTACACACAAATGCATGCCTGCATTCAAACGCCAACACTACACACCCCTACATTCACTCACACATTTTCCATACAAAAACCCATGCTTACATTTACATTTACATTTAGATGCACAAACACTGCTCAGTGCTACATTCATTGTAAAAAAAAAATTGGGTGTTTTTTTACATTTTAAGGGGGGGGGGGGGGGGGGTTGCCATAAGGAGGATCCGCCCCGGGTGCCAAATGCTCTAGGTACGCCCCTGGGCAAGTGTATCTATCCTTGTGCATAAAAGAGATGGCTTCAAGGTAAGATTACTCCTAAATGTTATATATTAGGTTGTGTTTATGCTTCTACTACTTTAGCAAAACATTCTAGGCCTCTCTTTTAGATACTCTTGATGTATTTGTGGAAGGTTTGATTACATTAGGTGGAGACTTTAATGGTGTACTCTGCTCTGCAGTGGATCACTCTGATACATTCCAAGACCCTTATTTAGTTGACCTAAAAAGTAAAAATAAACGATTTGCCTAATTTGTTTAGCAAATAAATTATTAGACATTTGGAGAGCTCAGCACCTCACAGTCAGGGATTACTCTTGTCCCCCTCCCACCCCACCCCCTCCACATCTGTCCTATTTAAAAATACACACCTTTTTCATCTCCCCACATTATTGTGATTCTGTTGTTGTTTGTGTTGACATTGGATCTATTTCCTTGTTAGACCATGCAGATATTACTTTTGAGTTCTGCACCTCTGCCAATATCAGGCCATGGTTTTGGATGAAGAATGTCACACTCTAACATAATCCAGAACTTGATGAACCTACACTTAATGACATTATCACAATTTTGTGGTTAATTAACTTGATATTTTACTGCATAACGAGGCAGTTCTCATGCATAGTAAGGCAGTTTGTGGGGTTCCTTTATTAAACATGCCCCTCACTGTAAGAAGCAGAAATTAGCAAGCATTATCTCCTTCAATCCCATAAATCTAATCCCCCTTTGAATACTTTTATTGACCTTCTCCACACCCAACAGGACTTTCAGGCCCTATTAATGGATGGTAATTATAAGTCTATGTTGCAGACAATGCAATGTTTTTTTTTAAAACATTTTAATAAAATGTATACGCTATTTGCCCTATGCCTCCGCAGTCATCTCTCTTCCCTAGTATAGCTTTTATCAGTGACTCAGCAGGTAGTCTCATTACTTCTTCTGTGTGTATTAGATATATCTTTACTTAGTTTAATTCAACATTTATAACAATTCTCCTGCCCCACTCTCTGCTGATGAAACTTTAATAGATAAAGCGCTACGGAATCTGTTGGCGCTATATAAAAAGCAATAATAATAATAATAATAGTTTACATTATGTTGTAGCTCAGCTTCCATTAACAGAACTATATGACTCCCACATTGAGTCCCTTTTGGCTCCAGCTATGGAGAAGGAGGTGTCTTTTGCCAATTTATTTCTTAGATTGTAAGTTTTTTTCTGCAGTGCCCTCTGCACTTATTTTCCTCATATGTCTAACATGCTTTGTTAGATTTAGTTGTCTTGGTTTATCTATTGTACAGCTCTGTGGGATATGTTGATGCTATATAAATCATTGTAATTGGAATTATATTCAGAAGCTTGCCTTTTTAGCCATATTTTTCAATTGTAACATTATTTCAATCCATCTTGTACCCCTTTTAATGAAGACTCCCATTTTACTCACATTGCCCTTCTCAAGAGGGTAAGCCATCTGACCTTCTCAATAAAATAAAGACCAATTTCCCTAATACAGATATTTGCAAAATTACTTTCTCAATGCAGTGTTGCTGTGATTTATTAATCTGTACCTGGTGGGATGTATCTCCTTTAGGTTTGAAACAAAATATCTTGGTCCACCATAGCACCTTTTTTGCACTGGACAGAATTTAAAAGCCCTTTATATTTGAGTTATTATGCTGTTCAAAAGGACACTCAAGACATCTAAAGCAATTAAGCCTGCTGAAGTTCTTTATATGTCAAGAGTGTGTGTTGTTTTTTTCATTTTTCAAAGAATGCAGATTTCCATCGAAAATGCTACTTTTATACAGTTGCAAGAAAAAGTATGTGAACCCTTTGGAATGATATGGATTTCAGCACAAATTGGTCATAAAATGTGATCTGATCATTATCTAAGTCACAACAATTGACAATCACAGTCTGCTTAAACTAATAACACACAAAGAATGAAATATTGCCATGTTTTTTATTGAACACACCATGTAAACATTCACAGTGCAGGTGGAAAAAGTATGTGAACCCTTGGATTTAATAACTGGTTGAACCTCCTTTGTCAGCAATAACTTCAACCAAACGTTTCCTGTAGTTGCAGATCAGACGTGCACAACGGTCAGGAGTAATATTCTTGGGATGTCTGGTGTGAATCGCTTTCTTATGGTCATGCCACAGCATCTCAATCTGGTTGAGGTCAGGACTCTGACTGGGCCACTTCAGAAGGCATATTTTCTTCTGTTTAAGCCATTCTGTTGTTGATTTACTTCTATGCATTGGGTCATTGTCCTGTTGCAACACCTATCTTCTGTTGAGCTTCAGCTGGTAGACAGATGGCCTTAAGTTTTCCTGAAAAATGTCTTGATAAACTTGGGAATTCATTTTTCCTTCGATGATAGCAATCCGTCCAGGCCCTGACGCAGCAAAGCAGCCCAAAACCATGATGCCCCCACCACCATACTTCACAGTTGGGATGAGGTTTTGATGTTGGTGTGCTCGCCACACATAGTGTTGTGTGTTTATTCCAAACAACTCAACTTTGGTTTCATCTGTCCACAGAATATTTTACCAGTACTGCTGTGGAACATCCAGGTGCTCTTGTGCAAACTGTAAACGTGCAGCAATGTTTTGTTTGGACAGCAGTGGCTTCCTCTGTGGTATCCTCCCATGAAATCAATTCTTGTTTAGTGTTTTACGTATTGTAGATTCGCTAACAGGGATGTTAGCATTTGCCAGTGACTTTTGTAAGTCTTTAGCTGACACTCAAGTATTCTTCTTCACCTCATTGAGCAGTCTGTGCTGTGCTCTTGCAGTCATCTTTACAGGACAGCCACTCCTAGGGAGAGTAGCAGCAGTGCTGAACTTTCTCCATTTATAGGCAATTTGTCTTACCGTGGACTGATGAACAGCAAGGCTTTTGGAGATACTTTTATAACCCTTTCCATCTTTATGCAAGTCAACAATTCTTAATTGTAGGTTTTCTGAGAGCTCTTTTGTGCGAGGCATCATTCACATCAGGCAATGCTTCTTGTGAAAAGCAAACGCAGAACTGGTGTGTGTTTTTTATAGGGCAGGGCAGCTGTAACCAACACCTCCAATCTCATCTCATTGATTGGACTCCAGTTGGCTGACATCTCACTCCAATTAGTTCTTGGAGATGTCATTAGTCTAGGGGTTCACATATTTTTTCCACCTGCACTGTGAATGTTTACATGGAGTGTTCAATAAAAACATGGCAACTTTTCATTCTTTGTGTGTTATTAGTTTAAGCAGACTATTGTTGTGACTTAGATGATGATGAGATCACATTTTATGACCAATTTGTGCAGAAATCCATATCATTCCAAAGGGTTCACATACTTTTTCTTGCAACTGTATATTAACCTGCATTAACCCCTGACTGTCAACCAAACATCTGGTCCTGTTGACTCCTGGTTGTTTAGCTCAGTGGAACAAAACTAAACTCAAGAGGCGGACGTCATGACGTGACAACCCTGAGTGGGTGGAGTGGGCGGAGCGTCGGAGAGACGCGGATGTAAGGAGTGATGTCGGCATTCACTGTTCTCAGTGTGTAAGATGGCTCCAGTGTGATCGAGTCGAGCTACCCGGCTTTGTGTAATACGGCTAAAGGCGGTAGAGTTGATCTACCCAGCTCGCAACCTTCACAGCTTTTTTCCCAGACAAGAGGCAGTGAGGATTCTGGCCATAATAGAGGAGTGCACATGCTCCCCTAAAAGAAGCCCTGACTGCCTTCTATTTACTACCTCAAGATAAGGTCATATGCAGCTTGTCTCTCTCCCTTTTTGGCATGAGAATTTTTTTTTATATACAATTTTAAGATGACTGGGAGTTGAGTTTAATTTTGTACGTTTTTTTTAATATATATTCTCCTGCTTAAACAAACAAACAAAGGAGCTGTAAAGGCACTATTTAACAAAGACGCATTTATAAATCTAATCTATTTGGTCACAATAGACCTTACTGTAACTGTAATTGGTGATTGTAAGGAAACCAAGTTTAGACAAACCGCGTTCGGTAGTTTCCTCCCGAAAGGTCAGAGTCTAAGGTAGTGCGAGCTTGCTTCGATAGTTACAGGAACCGAAATCCATACGGAATAAAACAGCTGCATAAGATAATTCCCTTGTTACAGCATACGAATTCCAAATAACAGTCAGAGTCCAGGTTCAGGATACAAGTAGAACTAACGTTTATTCACACACATGGCTTTTTATGCAGGTCCCCATGCAAGGGGACATCCCACAGGGAGGAGTAACATTTATCCAATCCCGAACAGTAAAAATATAAAACACACCCAATACAAACAGGCAGTTCCCTCCCCTAGTCCTGGAGATAATCAGGTCTGATATAGTAACAACCTAATTATCTCCAGGCTGAAAATTCACTATTTTCCCCAATTTCTGGAACACCCCTTTATACCTGGGGTATCCCCACAAATACTATATCCCCTGATAGCCCCGATCCGGGTGACCAACATATCCAAATTTCACCCGGATCGGTTCAGGGGTTCGCAAAAAGTATGGAAGTCCTGTGTGACCGGTTCACTGTGGGCGGACTGCCCAAAATAGTTCCAGAGGTTCGTGTGGTTTTGCCGGTCACTTCAGAAAAAGGGAAAAAATGCATAAAAGTACCGAATGAATTCCCCTGGCTCCTAGCAGCGATTGTTCCCCTCATTCGTGTGCATATTTGTACCGAATAGCGCTCTCCTAGCTAATCGGTATCACTAGTTCCAGCGTTCGTATGATTGAGACCGGTGTTTGGGAAGTCGAGTGTCCGATTTTAGTTCCAGACACTCGACGACCAAGTCCCGCTGCCTTTGTTTGGCGAAAAAAAAGATGGCCGCGGTTTTCTCTGCCACGTGGCGTTCGGCAGTACGAACGCTGACCGCACACATAGAGGGTGAAAGTGATGCCGGCTTTGAAGTTAAGTGAGCCAGGGGTGGTCTCTGTTCGGCAGTCCCATCTGCCGAATGAAAAATACATAAAAAACAAGAACTTATGCAACAAAAGACCGAATAATATAGTCATTTCTTCACACTGCTCCCCTATAAGTCCATAGGTCGGCATACCCGCCTAGACCCTGTCGGGTTGGCTTGGGGATGTCCGAGAAAAGTAGCGGTTTAGGAGTCCAGTTCGGTCTGGCGTGACAGGCCATCCGCATTACCATTTTGTTTTCCGGGCCGGTACTGCATAGTGAAATTATAAGGTTGAAGGGCTAGGCTCCACCGTAATAGCCTGGGATTGTCTCCAGCTACCCGGTTAAGCCATACCAGGGGGTTGTGGTCCGTCATAAGGGTAAATGCCCGCCCATACAAATAGGGCTGTAGCTTCTTGAGTGCCCACACGAGGGCCAAGCATTCTTTTTCTACGGTGGCATAGCTGACTTCTCGGGGTAACAGTTTACGGCTGAGGTATGCCACCGGGTGTTCCATGCCGTCTGTGCCCACTTGGCTTAGCACGGCTCCCAGTCCGAACATGGAGGCATCTGTGTGTACAAGAAATTGTTTAGTGTAGTCGGGTGCTGCCAACACAGGAGCCTCACTCAATGCCGCTTTAAGCTTCTGGAAAGCGTCCGTGCACTCTGGGGTCCAGGAAACCTGTTTGGGGAGGGCCTTTTTGGTAAGGTCGGTGAGGGGTTTGGCCAGGGCGCTGTACTCTGGGACAAACTTTCTATAATAACCGGCCGTCCCTAAGAAAGCTAGTACCTGGGTTTTGGTCCGAGGTTGGGGCCAGTTCGCTATGGCCTCTACCTTAGCTGGCTCTGGACGCTGTCTACCGGAGCCCACCCTGTGGCCGAGATACTGTACCTCGGCCAGACCTACGTGACATTTGTCGGGTTTTAACGTGAGCCCTGCGAGGTGGATTCGTTGGAGTACCCTGGACACATGGCCCAGGTGGTCTCCCCATGTGCGGCTGTAGACGGCAATATCGTCTAGATACGCGCATGCGAAGTCCTGAAACCCCTCCAGGAGCCTATCGGCCATCCTCTGAAAGGTAGCCGGGGCATTCTTCATCCCAAAGGGCATAACCTTGAATTGGTATAGCCCGAAAGGGGTGACGAATGCCGACTTGGGGATGGCCGCAGGCTCCAAGGGGATCTGCCAATAACCTTTGCACAGGTCCAGGGTAGTCAAGTAGTTCCCCCCCGCCATACGGTCTAAGAGCTCATCTATTCTGGGCATGGGGTAGGCGTCTGTTATGGTACGATCGTTAAGCCTCCGATAGTCTACACAGAAGCGCGTGGTGCCGTCGCGCTTCGGTACTAGTACTACCGGGGAGGCCCAAGGACTTTGCGAGGGTTCTATTACCCCTAACTGTAACATATCCCTTAACTCGGTGAGCATACTCTCACGCACTGCTTCCGGGATCCGATATGGTTGTTGCCGCAGTGGCGTCTCTCCCTGGGTTTCCACGCGGTGTACCGCAGCGGAGGTATAGCCTGGGGTGGCTGAAAACATCTCTTGGTATCTCTGCAGCAGTTGCGTGGCCTCACCTTTCTCTAGGGGGTTTAAATTTTGACCCAAGCTTACTTGGTCAATAGTACAGGGAGCGGTGTCTAGTAAATCGGGGAGGGGTAGTCCCTCACTATCTTCTGTGGCGGGCGCACACACGGCGCCCACATCCTCTGTTCTCTCAAAGTATGGTTTGAGCATATTCACATGGAAGGCTTTGGTCAGCCTTTCATCTGAGCATTTGCTCACGATGTAGGTGGTCTCGCTAACCCGTTCGACTACCTTAAATGGTCCCTGCCATGCGGCTTGGAGCTTATCCTTTTTAACTGGCCTCAAAGCTAACACCTTCTGCCCTAAGTCTAGTACTCTATCTTGGGCTCCCCTATCGTACCATTTCCTCTGGTCCTCCTGGGCCGTCTGCAGGTTCTCCCGAACCGATGCGGTGAGCGCCCGCAGACGGTCCCGGAACTCCAGGACATACTGGACGATAGGGACTCCCCCCTCGTCTGTATTGCCCTCCCAGTGCTCCCGTACGAGTTCCAGTGGGCCCCGAACTTTTCTCCCGTACAGGAGTTCGAAGGGGGAAAACCCAGTGGAGGCCTGGGGCACCTCACGGTAGGCAAACAGAAGGTGGGGGAGGAATTTTTCCCAGTTCTTGTGGGACTCCGTAAAGGTTTTTAGCATCTGTTTTAGAGTGCCATTGAAACGTTCACAGAGCCCGTTAGTCTGGGGATGGTACGGGGCGCTGAACAGGGGTTTCACTCCACAGCTCTGCCACAATTGTTGTGTCAGGGTAGCCGTGAACTGAGTTCCCCGATCGGATAGGATCTCTTGTGGGAAACCTACTCGGGTGAATATCTGAATAAGGGCTTCGGCCACGGTCTCTGCCTCTATATTGGTGAGGGCGACTGCCTCCGGGTATCTAGTGGCGTAGTCGACCACGGTTAATATGAACTTTTTGCCCGACTGGCTGGGTCGGCTGAGGGGTCCTATTAAATCTACCGCTACTCGGTGAAAGGGCTGTTCTATAATGGGCAATGGGTGAAGTTTGGCCTTCCGAAGGTCTCCCCTTTTTCCTACCCTTTGGCAGACGTCGCACGTCCTGCAGTAATACTTGAGGTCCTGGGTGACCCTGGGCCAGAAGAAGGTTTGGGTTAACCTGTCTCTTGTCTTTTTGACCCCTAAATGTCCTGCTAGGGGAATGTCATGACTGAGTTTTAACAACTCAGCCCGGAATTTACGGGGTACAATTAACTGTCTTTTGATGACCTGGGTGGCCCCCTGTCCCACCCCCTCGGTCACTCTATACAGCAATCCCTTATACCACTCAAACTTTTCGTGCGGGTTGTTCCCTGGGGTAACGGCCGCGGCCTTCCTATAACCCTCTAATGTGGGGTCGGTACGCTGCTCTTGTTCAAACCCCTGGGGGGTATCCCAGAAAGGAAAGGGAGGATCGGGTAAGGGGGGTATTTCGACTCTTACCTGGTTTTCCTCAGAGTGCAGCGGAGCTTCCAGTCTGGCTTGAGCTCGGGTGGTAACTGGGTATGCCTCGGCAGGTGGGTCTCGGGCCAGTTGGGAGGTCAAGCACCCTACATCATTTCCCAATAAAACTTCGGCGGGTAGTTCTTGCATAATCCCCACCTCCAGCTGTTTGGACCCGGAACCCCAATCAACAAGGATATTAGCGGTGGGCAGTTTGTGGATAGCGCCCCCAGCCACCCTCACAGCGACTGTGCGTCCGGTGCGAGCTTGCGCTCTGATCGTGTGAGGTTGCACTACAGTCAAAGTAGCCCCAGAGTCTCTCAGAGCCCGGGCCCCCACGCCATCTACGGTAATCCATTGGCGGTGGTGGTCCCGGTTGTCACCCCCAGCTTGAACTGGGTTGACCTCGTGTAACACACTCCACTGTTCTTCTTGGTTAGGAACACCGGTTGTGCCTTCCTGTTGCACACAATGAGCAGCTGCCCTGGGTTGTTGTGGGGGTTGCCTTTCCCAGCTTCCCCGGTTTAAGCGAGGGCACTGATTCTTATAATGCCCTGGTTGCTTGCAATAATGGCACACTGCAGGGGGACGTGGTGTGTTTGCTGGGTTCGGTGAAGGGTTACTCATGGAGGGTCTAGGAGGGGTAGGGGTTGTTGGAGCCTGGTAGTTAGGCTTAAAAGGTGGTCTGCTCACCCCTTGCTCCTTCCTCCTATTATCCTGATACTCATCCGCTAGCCTAGCGGCTTCCTCCACAGTTTTTGGTTTTCTATCTTTAACCCAGTCTTTTATGTCCTCTGCAGAGTGATTAAAAAATTGCTCCAGTAACATTAGTTGCAAAGCATCCTCCAGAGTGGTTGCTTGGCAGCCCTTCATCCAATTGCGGGCCGCCCGTTGTAGCCGAAACGCCCATTCCGTATGGGAATCTCTCCCAGTCTTCCTCAGCTCTCTAAATTTTTTTCGGTATGCCTCCGGAGTTACAGCATATCTGGCCAACAAAATGTCTTTTACTTTTTCATAATTATGTATGTCCCCCTCAGGTACTGCTCGCAGCGCCTCGGCTGCTCTACCTGACAATTTACTGCTAATGACTGCAGCCCATTTCGTGGAGTCTAATCCCTCCAGTGCACATTGACGTTCAAAGTCTTGCAAGTAACTGTCAATTTCCATCTCATTGTCATTAAACGATTTAAAGGCTGCATAATTTACCTTCTTTGGTATCTCCCCAGTACTTCCCGGGGACTGCAGTAAATCTCCTTGTGCCGGCCTGTCCCGGTCCTCTCGCTCTTTTTGCGCTTGTCTGGCTTGTGCCATGACCTGCAAAAGCGCCTCTGTAGTTGGGTTGGGTCCCAATAGACTGACCATCCATCGGATGTCCTTTTGCATCACGGTTTCTTCCTCTTGATCCATCTCTGTATTACTGGTATTATCGCTCTGTATTAATTCCGCAATTAACGTGGCTTTTGTCTTGTTACTTGCCACTCTGCCTCGAGCTTCCAGTAAATCCTTTAGTGTGGTTCTTTTAAGTAGCTGGTACTGCTGAGCCATTCATTCCCTTGCTTGGTTTGTAACGTCCATTCGGGATTCGAATCCCTCCGCTTGCCACCAGTTGTAAGGAAACCAAGTTTAGACAAACCGCGTTCGGTAGTTTCCTCCCGAAAGGTCAGAGTCTAAGGTAGTGCGAGCTTGCTTCGATAGTTACAGGAACCGAAATCCATACGGAATAAAACAGCTGCATAAGATAATTCCCTTGTTACAGCATACGAATTCCAAATAACAGTCAGAGTCCAGGTTCAGGATACAAGTAGAACTAACGTTTATTCACACACATGGCTTTTTATGCAGGTCCCCATGCAAGGGGACATCCCACAGGGAGGAGTAACATTTATCCAATCCCGAACAGTAAAAATATAAAACACACCCAATACAAACAGGCAGTTCCCTCCCCTAGTCCTGGAGATAATCAGGTCTGATATAGTAACAACCTAATTATCTCCAGGCTGAAAATTCACTATTTTCCCCAATTTCTGGAACACCCCTTTATACCTGGGGTATCCCCACAAATACTATATCCCCTGATAGCCCCGATCCGGGTGACCAACATATCCAAATTTCACCCGGATCGGTTCAGGGGTTCGCAAAAAGTATGGAAGTCCTGTGTGACCGGTTCACTGTGGGCGGACTGCCCAAAATAGTTCCAGAGGTTCGTGTGGTTTTGCCGGTCACTTCAGAAAAAGGGAAAAAATGCATAAAAGTACCGAATGAATTCCCCTGGCTCCTAGCAGCGATTGTTCCCCTCATTCGTGTGCATATTTGTACCGAATAGCGCTCTCCTAGCTAATCGGTATCACTAGTTCCAGCGTTCGTATGATTGAGACCGGTGTTTGGGAAGTCGAGTGTCCGATTTTAGTTCCAGACACTCGACGACCAAGTCCCGCTGCCTTTGTTTGGCGAAAAAAAAGATGGCCGCGGTTTTCTCTGCCACGTGGCGTTCGGCAGTACGAACGCTGACCGCACACATAGAGGGTGAAAGTGATGCCGGCTTTGAAGTTAAGTGAGCCAGGGGTGGTCTCTGTTCGGCAGTCCCATCTGCCGAATGAAAAATACATAAAAAACAAGAACTTATGCAACAAAAGACCGAATAATATAGTCATTTCTTCACAGTGATCCTTCCCCGATACTCCTGGGCTTAAAAAGCTAGTTACATCCTGTTAATACCAGAAGTAATTACAAAGTATCTCAGTGGACACGCCCTAAAAGAATACTACTTACTGCATAAGGCTTTATTGAAATAATGGCCACTAAGAGGAGTCAAGAGGCAAGGGAAGCAAGAGAGGTAAAGGATGCAAAAATTGCCTAAAAAAAAAAAGAGATTCTGATTATGGCAAAGATAAAGAGAAGAAAATAGCTTCAATATTTTCCCCTGAAACTTATAAGAAACACAAGAACATAAGTAAACCCCCTGCACCGGAAATGACCCCCTGAGTGATGGAGAATCTGAGGTCATATTTGCACAAGCAGAGGGGGGAACTGGAGAGAGGTACTCAATTGACTCAGGAATATCTCCAGTTCTGTCTAGAATCCCACTTGAGCCAATTCATAAATACTGGACCACCATTTTGACGAATTCAATGAAAGGTTGGCGTCTCTTGGGGGAAGAACAAAAGCAAATGAGGAAAAAGTGGAATATCTTGAGTTTGAATTAAAAAGCAGCTAATAGTCAGATACAAGATTTAAAGGGGAAAGTTGAATCCCTAGAGTTTAAAATTACAGATAGTGAAGATAGAGCACACAGAAAAAATATTCGTATAAGAGGTGTATCCGAAAAAATCAAACAAATAGAACTGAGACGTTTTCTCCTTGAGTTATTTAAAGCTATGGGGATTTCAGAAGCTTAGGATGAGGCAATTATTGAATGGGCACATAGAACCTTTAAGCCAACCAATATAGGGGATGATCTTCCCAGAGATCTAATTGCAAGGATCTCCTCTTACTTTGTCATACAAAAAATAGAAAAGGCGATTAAAGTTTTTGCCGCATGTGAAGATAGATTTCGAAACTTACATTTTTTTCAGGATTTGTCGGCTATGACGAGCTAAAAGAAGGTCTTTTGTTGTTGTTTTTTTACTGAAACTCTAAGGGAAAAGCAGATCAGATATAACTGAGGGTCCCCCTAAATTTTTTTGTCAGATTCAGCAATAGAACGCACATTATAAATTATTAAGAAGAGGCTAAAGATTGGATGTCTAAGCATTTAAAATAAGCAAGAGAGCAGAAATGCCAACTATCAAAATCAATATTAATATTAGTCAAGTAAGGGGGTACTGGCAGGGTCCTTGCAATATGCAAGGATGGTTAGGGAGGTTGGTCTTTTTTTTTTTTTTTTCTTCTCTTGCTCAGTGGAATTCAAATTTAGGTCTAATAACGCAACGCAGTGGAACATAAGTTCACTTAACACAAGGAATATTAAATTAGGCACAAGTTAGTCACAAAGGAAAAGAGTGTGCTCGTGTAATTTTAAAGACACACAATAGTTAATGGATAGACACACACAATGATGCAGATATTTAAAGGATATGACTGATACATAAGTGTTTGGTCTATTCAGAACACAAGGAGAGTGTAATAAGGCTATGCCTTGATAATGAGGAGAGTCACTTCACCATGAGAATTATTTCAAAATTGGATCATCAAAGGAAGTTAGATTAAGGGATAATATAGATATTGGATCTACTACTTCATCTAGTTTTTATTATGATTAAATGGGACAATAAGGTTAAGCCTGGATATTGGTGTGAATCACTACTAAATTATGGTTAAATGTATGGTGAATGGTTAGGAAAATAAAATTGAATAAAGTCTGGTGTTAAAATGGAACATTCCTCCATTTCCCTCCCTATGATTCATGACTTTGAAAGGATCCCCCACTTCAAGTATCTAGGATCAATAACACCCATTATGATCTCTCATTATGGAAATTAAGGATGCAGATTGCATGCATCTGTGGGTCAGGGGTCCTTATACTAGATTTGGATCCAGGGGCTGCTTGCATGATCAGGTCTTATGTTATATGTGCTGTTTGGTGTCAATGGGTGGGTTTAATGCGACCTCAAAATTTTAGATTTTTGTCGGTCTTATCAGTAGGGATATGGAAAGAAAGTATGTGAGAATGCAGCATATGTGAGAATGCAGTATATGTGAGAAATAGTGTGTTGGAGAATGCAGTATATGTTGACTCAGTGGGATATAGAGTGTTATGGGTTATCTCAATTTTTTTACCCTGAATGTTCAGGGATTTAACAGTCCACAAAAGCAATTAACCCTGGTTGATATAACTGCAATCCAGGAGACACACTGGAAATCAGCTGATGCCCTTGTTTCAGTTTTGGAAATTATCCAATGAAGGTGCTTTTATCTATGGATGATAAGAAACAGAGGGGGGGGGGTGATTATTTTCTTTTCAAAGGAGATTAAATATGAGTGCATTTCTAAGTTAAGCGACAAAGCGGGGAAATTAGTTTTTGAGGGTTTTAGACTGAATGACAACCTGTTTTCTATATTGAATTTATATGGCCCTAATAAGAAACAAATTCATTTTGTAAACAGGGTTTTAGATCAGATCCAGAACTTGATTCAGTTAACATTTATAGCCCTAGGGGATTTTAACTGTGTAGTTGATCCTGATTTGGATAGACTTGGACCCATAGACAGGCTTCAAAACCCTGTAGTTAAGGTCTGGCTTGAGCATTTCAATCCACTCTAGGGAAATTAAAACTTTGATACTTGGCAGACACTTAGACCGCAAGACAGAGATTTCACTTTTTTTTTTTCAAATCGTCATTGCTCGTATTAAAAAAATTGATATTTGGTATATGGTACCGGTTAGACTCCACAAAATATCATCTGCCTACTCTAGGATTTGTTGGAGATGTGAAAATGAGGAGGGCACTATGTATCATATATGGTGGGAATGTCAGGGGCTTAATAATGTTAAAACCCAAATGCTTGGTCTTGTTAACTCTATTTGTAAGGAAATAAAATAAATCAGTCCCCAGCTTTTCCTTCTTAATATCTGTTTTCCCTCACAAATACCAAAAATATCTTCTGACTCATTTTTTTTGCAATTAAAATCTGTAAAGCTAGGGTCTGGAAGTCTTCCATCCATTTATCTTGGCATAATATTATGGAACAAATAGAATACCAATATAGGATGGAATCAAATCCCTTTTTCGGTACTAGGAACTTAGTCAAACTACGGTTTCCCTGGACAAATAGACATACTATAAGTCAACAAAGATGTGATATCTTGAAGCCCGTGTCAAGTCTCAGAAATTTATTTGGTATATAATGAATGTTGTTGGTTTTTTTTTTGCTTTATTGGAATATTAATATGATTATGTATAAAAATTTAAAAACTATATGGCTGAAGGAACATTGGCATAATGTTCTTGTACACAAATGAGAGAGCTTTATGATTGAAGAACTTTATGTTAGTCTCGCAATAAAGGCTGGCCATTAAAGTAAATATAATGTGTGACCGTAAGATATATTATTTATACAGAATCAATGGTTTTTACTGAATACTATAATACGTGTGGATATCTTGTTTTTTTTAATACTATATAATAGTACTGTGTATTTTGTATAAAGAAGCTATGTTGATTTTTTTTCTGTGAATGTTATAACATGAATAAATAAAATAAATAATAATAAAAAAATAGATCTGGTACTGACAGACCTGTATTGTATTACACAGTGCAAAAGCTTTCAAATAATCCCAATTACATGATCTGATCATGATGTGGTTGTTTCAGAAATGCAAGATAACTATAAGAGAAGCAGAAGAACTTGGAAAATAAATGATACCCTATTATTAAAAATCACTGGCAAAACATTGTGTTATGCCTTTACAGTTTACAGCTGATTTCCAACATGCTCTGTAATTTGTGAGTGTTCCATTTGGATTATCTGCACATTTATTATTTTACATGTTACACTATGATGATATATTTATGTTATAGTAGCAATTATATTAACTGTACCCTTTGTTTTTTGTTTTTTTAATTATATTTGTGTGCTCTTACCTTGTTGTCCTTGTAGTGTAAAACAGAACCATTTTTTACAGAAAAATGCACTAATAAAAGCCATCTTTTGATATATATGGGTTCACACCAATCATTAAACCTACATCATAATATCATTCATAAAAAAATTAAGAAATTAACACCTGATGACAATAAATAAGCCTGTATGGTCCATGGCACACTCACCAGGGGTAACTTTCTACTTACTATGGCAGAATGTGAGCAATTCACATTAAATCCATGCCTATGTAAAATGAATGATCTCTCATAACTTTTACAATTACAATACAAAAATAATGATGCTTATGAGATATACGTATGATATAAGTGCAATCTGAATTATGTCTTTTATAATGTGGTGTCTGCACTGTACAGGCAAATCTAAATCTGGGTTTTCTAGATACTTCAGTTGTCCATTATGAATGAATAACAATTATCCAGCAACACATGTTGACGTTTCCTTGGTAAACTCTTTGAAAGGTGGTGTGGGATCAATTCATTATTTTTTAATACATCACTTAAAGAATATTCCATTCAGCCCTTAAAATATTAATTTATTTTCCAAGTTCCAATAAGCTTTAGTATTTATTCATTGGAGATTTTTCTCTTTGCTCCAGAGGTATTAGGAAAGTATAAGAACATGTTAATATACAGAATCACTCTTCATTTCCAGGCTGGTTAAGATATGGCGAGAGCAGAAATCTTAGGTAAGTGAATATCATCTGATGCAAAGCTTGACCATTTAAACAATATCAATATCAACTATATAATCTTTCTATTAAAGCAAATTAGTTCAGCTAAATGTACACAACCCAAAAAAATGTTATGCACATTTTCCAGTATCTTAGCTATCTCAAAATCTAGTTATGCTTTGTACATAAACAATGCATAATGTGTATATATATTGTCACAACATAAATAAAATATAGTAGTAATGCATTATCACTTTACACATGTACTCACTATCTCTGTTAATTTAGAAACTATTAGATAATAAGGATCTTAAAATTGGTTTGACATCCAAAATAAGAAAACCTGTTCAATATCCAGGACCATGCATGCAAAAAAATTCCTTTCCCGATCAGAATTTTTCTAAAACACAGCAAGCATTGCTGAATTCTCTTTTCCTGCCTACATAGAAGATATGAGTCAGCACAAAGCTACAAATATTTAACGACCACTCAATAATTTACTGTGTTTTGAAAAACAAAATTTTTTAATAGAACATTTAAAGGGGACTTGTTACTCTCCTGGATTTTTAATAATATGCTTACTTATTGCTAAGTATCACATATATTTATTTGTGAAGTGTAACATTTGAAAAATAAATGAATTCCGCACGTCTTTATGATGCAGCTGGGCCTTTGCATCTTAGCTTCATATTAAGCATTGCTATAAGCTCTGTCATTTGCACTTAAAAGTCAGCATAGTGAAAGCATACAGTGAAAATAAGAAATAGAATAATTTTATAGCATGACAGGAGGCTTCATATTTGCTTAAGTCTCTCTTTACTAGAACTCCACAGCAGCACATTAGCATAGGGATAAAAACACCAGAGACAAAAAAAATCATGAATCTATAAAAGGCTTCTCCCAACTAACTATTTCCTCTTTCTTTGCTGCTCCGCAGACAATACAGGTCAGAGTACCACTGCCTCCTGTTATATATGGGTGGTTGTGGATATTTTACTGTATTTATATGTTTATTACTGTATTGATTTATTTGTTTAGAGGGTATTTTTGCATCTACCTACTTAGTGCTGTAGGGATTGATTTATTTAGCTATACTGTATTTCCTCCATCTACCTTCTTAGTGCTTCTTTGCTGTCCGAGCATTAAAACAGCAAATATGAAGCCTCCTGTCATGCTATAAAATTGTAGATTATACTAGCTTTAGTGTAACTATAATCTTAATTTTATTAATGACAGGAGGCGAATATTTCCCATTCCCAATATTTCCCATAAAGCATTCATCCAAAACTTTCATTCATATACAAAATTCAAACAACCATTATTCCCTATGGCAGTTACAAATCCAAAAGGGGATACATCCAAATTAATTTTAATGCTCTAGGAAAAAATATTTCTGCCCGTGATTTGACATCCCACAAAACCACTTGTTTCAGAGGGTCAAATCATTTGTAATCCTTCAGTCCTTGGCATGGGGAGCATACTACTTTATTGCCAACACAAAGCCCTAATGTTTACCTGGATGCACTGGTGTAAAGTAGCAGATGTTGCCACTCCAGTGGGTATCACAGGGAATAAATAAACCTCCACTTAATAGTGAAAAATGTAGGGGCAAAACTGTTAACATTTATTCATCTCAGTTCACTACCACCACTAGGAGCCAAAACAAAATTAAAGGGAGACTACGTGGGCAATTATTGATCCGCTTACCTGTGAAAAATGTAGGGGAAAATAAAAAAAAGCAAAAAACTTTTTATTGTTTTATTTCAGTAATTTGCCCCTGGGCAAAGCATTTATATGTTTTCAGTCCTCGGTGTGCCATTACAGTGCTTTAGTGGAGTAACTGTACCAGGCATTGCCACACACAGATTCAAAAAGCACTATTTACAGGAGGATTGGAAATTAAGGGGTTTACAAAGATAAATGAAATAAAGAGTGCCATAAATGGAAAATTATGAAAGTAAAATAGGGCACAATCAAAGAGGAGTAATGGGATTTAGAGCATAGGAATCAATTTATGTGAGTTTGAAAGTATTTAATAATAATTATTAGCAGCAGCATCACCACCACCACCACTAAGCAGTGCTAACTGATTAGCAAGCATGACATGCAATGCATCATGCAAACACATGAGGATTTATGTTGTACACATGTCAGCTCTGCAATAATGCTAATTAAATTATCCACTGGTTAAAAGATTCAAGCAGTAATCCCTATACCGGACAGTACTCCAAAAACAGAAATTGCCTAATCGGTTAAAAAACAACAACACTATTATTAAATGTTTTGTTTTGTGCTTTAAATTATATATTTTGATCATGGCAAGTGTATGGTATAGCATGGTACATGCATGCAGGGCCGCCATCAGAAATTTTGGGGCCCCTAACACAGCTCAAGGTCTGGGCCCCCCTTCAAGCCCGCCCATAGGGCCCGCCTCCAAATCCCGCCCACAGGAATACACACACAGTAACAGATACAAATACTGAAACAGACATACACACATGCATACAGAGATACTGACACACACACACACACACACATATATACATGCAGACATACATACTGACAAACATACATATACATACACATACTGATATATACATGCATACATACAGACACACACTGGCATGCATACATAGACACATACATACACACACACACTGGCATACATACATACAAAGGCATACATACATACACACAAACACCTCATTTTCAGCAACCCTCCTCTTCCTTACCATTTCTTCGCAGGAGGGTGGCTGGGGATGATGTGAGTCGGCAGCCTTTCTCTCCTCCTTCCTGCGCGGAGTAAACTAGGAGGAAGTGACCGGACGTCACTTCCTCCCAGCAGCACTTGCTTTCCGGCTGCATTTTTTAAATTTAGTTTTAAAGGGGCCCAGTCGCGCTATTACAGTATACTAAGTATAAATATGAGGTATTCGGGTAGCTATATATATATATATATATATATATATATCTTCTCAGTGGCTAGATGTATTTAATTCAAGGCCTCATTTAGACCAGAGCTTATACACTTCATCCCATGGCTGACCTAGACCTGGGAGTACTGTGTCCCCCAATTTTTTTCCTGGCATCTGGTAAGTCCAGGAGGTATCTTTTGTATATACTTTTGTTATGTGTGTTTATTTTCATTTTTTTCTTTCCTCTCTTTCTGTCATGGTGTGGACCACTCCTATACGACTACTAAATCTATGAGCACTTATTGTGAAACAACTCTGGCTTCGATACTTGACGAATTATTATGGCTGATAAGATAGTTTCTTTAAATATAAAAGGCCTCAATTCACCTGCAAAAAGAAAGCTGATGTTTAAAGAATGCAGACTGATATAGCTTTTTTACAAGAAACTCATGTATTATCTCTAACCAATAAAATGTATGATAGAGCTTATAGCTCGAATGCCATTCGTTAACATAATGAAGTGGCTATCTTATTCCATAAACAATGGCAGTTTAAAGTATTAAACACGTTGCAGGATAGAGAAGGCAGATATATTTTAGTATCTGGCATGATGGGCCCCGCAAGCTACATCTACTTAATTTATATGCCCCAAATGTCCCAGATGCTAGATTTTGGGAAACTATAAGCCAAATTATTAAATCTATCCAGCCAGATTTTCTTTTGATAGGCGGGGATTCTAACGCAGTTCTATGTGCAGCAATAGACAGTGCTAAGCCTGGAGTAGTTTGGTCTCAGGGACGGGGAGGTCAGGATACATTGTTTTTTCAGTTTATTTCCGCCCATAAGCTTATTGACGTATAGAGGGCTCACCACCCTGACCTTTTACGGCCCGGATTTTACTTGTCACTAGATGCAGAGAAAGCATTTGATAGGGTCGCTTGGCCATATTTATTTTATTTATTACAACATTGGGGTTTTCCTGATTTTTTTTATCACTATAATTTAAGCTTTATACTCCAACCCTCAGGCACTAATACAACTTCCTGGTTCAGATAAGAACCCTTTTGGAATATACAATGGCACACGCCAGGGCTGCCCACTCTCCCTAATCCTGTTCGCCCTCATATTGGATCCCCTCTTAATTCGTATTAGAGAAAGAAGAGATATTCAGGGTATTTAGATCGGTAGGGAAATTTATAAAACAGCGGCATATGCCGACGATATATTAATTTTAACAGCTAACCCCTTCGAATCTATTTCCATTTTGTTCAAGTTGATAGAACAATTTGGGGCTATTTCGGGTTATGGAGTAAACTATAATAAATCCTGCGGGGTGACCTTCCATCTATCTGGGCTAGAACAAGATAATTTACAATCTAAATTTGATCTGTCTGTTGATAAGTCCCTATGCTATTTAGGTATTACAATTGGACATTTTTATATATAACATATTATATTTGGATAATTACTTACCTTTAATAAAAAACTTGAAAAGGACCTAGATAATTGGCATGATAAGCCAAAAATGAATATTCTACCAATGGTTCTATTACTATTTCAAGCTCTACCTCTCTGCGGGTGTGTAAGGGAGATTTAGAGAGCATTCAGAAAGCCAAATATATATTTATTTAGCCGGGTAAATGTTGTAGAGTAGCTAGAAATATCTTGTATAGACCTAAAGACAAAAGGGGACTAGGTCTCCCCAACCTACTCATCTATTATTACGCTGCCCAATTGGCACAAATTATTGGATGGCATTCATCTCAAGGGAAATATAGATGGGCAGACATGGAGACTGATTTGATGAATCCAGACTCACCGGCAATGTATATGTGGTTAAATAAGGTTTCCAGACCAGCCTTAAAACAAATCTGGCCATCAATGTTAAACTCCTTATTAGTGTTGTCGCGAACCCGGAATTTTCGTTTCGCGAACGGCGAACGCAAACTTCCGCAAATGTTCGCGAACCGCCATTGACTTCAATGGGCAGGTGAATTTTAAAAACAACAGGGACTCTTTCTGGCCACAATAGTGATGGAAAAGTTGTTGTTTCAAGGGGACTAACACCTGGACTGTGGCATGCCAGAGGGGGATCCATGGCAAAACTCCCATGGAAAATTGCACAGTTGATGCAGAGTCTGCTTTTAATCCATAAAGGGCAGAAATCACCTAACATTGACACCTGTCCTCAAAGCCCAGCCCTGATACACACTGACACTGACACAGAGCAGAATAGAGACTGTTCCCCCTACATAGGGTCACTTGGCAGATATGGATTGACACCTGTCCTCAAAACCCCTGATACACACTGACACAGAGCAGAATAGAGACTGTTCCCCCTACATAGGGTCACTTGGCAGATATGGATTGACACCTGTCCTCAAAACCCCTGATACACACTGACACAGAGCAGAATAGGGACTGTTCCCCCTACATAGGGTCACTTGGCAGATATGGATTGACACCTATCCTAATGATCCCTGATACACACTGACACAGAGCAGAATAGAGACTGTTCCCCCTACATAGGGTCACTTGGCAGATATGGATTGACACCTGTCCTCAAAACCCCTGATACACACTGACACAGAGCAGAATAGAGACTGTTCCCCCTACATAGGGTCACTTGGCAGATATGGATTGACACCTATCCTAATGATCCCTGATACACACTGACACAGAGCAGAATAGAGACTGTTCCCCCTACATAGGGTCACTTGGCAGATATGGATTGACACCTGTCCTCAAAACCCCTGATACACACTGACACAGAGCAGAATAGAGACTGTTCCCCCTACATAGGGTCACTTGGCAGATATGGATTGACACCTATCCTAATGATCCCTGATACACAGTGACACAGAGCAGAATAGGGACTGTTCCTCCTACATAGGGTCACTTGGCAGATATGGATTGACACCTATCCTAATGATCCCTGATACACACTGACACAGAGCAGAATAGAGACTGTTCCCCCTACATATCGTCACTTGGCAGATATGGATTGACACCTATCTTAATGATCCCTGATACACACTGACACAGAGCAGAATAGAGACTGTTCCCCCTACATAGGGTCACTTGGCAGATATGGATTGACAAACGGCTACCACATGCAAGGAAGGCAGCAGGGGCGCAAATGACCCACTCCCGACGCGGGAAGGTAGTGACGACAAATAACAATACAGGACTCTTTAGAGGCCCTGTAATTGTAATCAGTCCACTTGAAATCCTTTAACTTTGATCAATTGGAGGGAAGTCTGGTGCAGAGCCACTGACCCATGCGCAGGGCCAGCCTTAGGCCTTTGGGCGCCCTGTGCAAGAAATCTTCACCCTGTCACACCCATGTGCAAGAAATCTTCACCCTGTCACACACACACACACAGGCAGACAGCCATACACACGCACACACACACAACTGCGACTGACTAGGTTTGTCACCTCCTCAAAAGGACGCATGAGCCTACAGGCATTGCGCATGAGCGTCCAGTAACGTGGCAAAAAAATTCCCAGCTCCCCAGAGGCTGTCCTAGCACCCCGGTCATACAAATATTCATTATCATTAACAGCTTTTTCCAACGTGTTGAATTCCAACGTGTAGGGCTGTCGCAAATCAAGCGCCTCACTGGCATGTTGTTTCGCCGCTGGATATCGGCAAAGTGAGCCATGGCCGTGTAGGAACGCCTGAAATGGCCACACACCTTCCTGGCCTGCTTCAGGACGTCCTGTAAGCCTGTGTACTTATGCACAAAGCGTTGTATGATCAGATTACACACATGTGCCATGCACGGCACATGTGTCAACTTGCCCAACTTCAATGCCGCTATCAAATTTTTTCCGTTGTCACACACCACTTTGCCGATATCCAGTTGCTGCGGAGTCAGCCACTTTTCCACCTGTGCGTTCAGGGCGGACAGGAGTGCTTGTCCGGTGTGACTCTCTGCTTTCAAGCAAGTCAAACCCAAGACGGCGTGACACTGCCGTATCCGGGATGTGGAATAGTACCTGGGGAGCTGGGGGGGTGCCGTTGATGTGGAGCAAGAAGCAGCGGCACAAGAGGACTCAGCCGAAGAGGATGGAGTAGGAGGAGTAGAGGAGGTGGCAGCAGGACTGCCTGCAATTCGTGGCGCTGTCACCAACTCCTCTGCAATGCCACGCATTCCTTGCTTGTCAGCCGTCAGCAGGTTTACCCAATGCGCAGTGTAGGTGATATACCTGCCCTGACCATGCTTTGCAGACCAGGTATCAGTGGTCAGATGGACCCTTGCCCCAACACTGTGTGCCAGACATGCCATGACTTCCTTTTGCACAATCGAGTACAAGTTGGGGATTGCCTTTTGTGAAAAGAAATTCCGGCCGGGTACCTTCCACTGCGGTGTCCCAATAGCTACAAATTTTTTGAACGCCTCAGACTCAACCAGATTGTATGGTAAAAGCTGGCGGGCTAATAGTTCGGACAAGCCAGCTGTCAGACGCTGGGCAAGGGGGTGACTTGGTGACATTGGCTTCTTACGCTCAAACATGTCCTTGACAGACACATGACTGTGGGCAGATGAGCGGGAACTGCTCAAGGCGGGAGACGGAGTGGCGGATGGTTGAGAGGGGGCAAGAAGGACAGCAGTGGTTGACGTGGCTGAAGATGCTGGACCAGGAGGAGGATGGCGGCTTAGAGTAGGCGTGCTGCTTGTACTCATGTGTTGATCCTATAGGCGTTTGTGATGTGAGATCATGTGCCTACGCAAAGCAGTTGTACCTAGGTGGGTGTTGGACCTCCCATGACTCAGTTTCCTTTGGCACAGGTTGCAAATGGCATCGCTGTTGTCAGAGGCAGACACACACAAAAAAATGCCACACTGCTGAGCTCTGCAATGACGGCATTCTGGTGGTGGACACAGCATGCGTTGATTGGCGTGCTGTCGGGCTGACCCCGGGTGCCGATGCAAGCTGTCTGACTGTGCCACTAGCTCCTTGCGACGACCCCCCCCTGCTTCCAACTGGTCTCCTCCTCCTCCTCTCTTTCTCCCCATCTGAACTTTCGCCCTGTTCTTCTTCTCTTCTAGCGGGCACCCACGTGACATCCATGGACGCATCGTCATCATCAACCGCTTCGCTTGTATCTGACAACTCAGAAAAGGAAGCAGCAGCGGGTACAACATCATCATCATCACACCGTACCTCCATGTGTTTAATGCTGCCTGCCTGAGACATATCCCTGTTATCTACATCCTCTAGCAATAATGGTTGCGCATCACTCATTTCTTCAAACGGGTGTGTGAATAACTCCTCTGACATACCAAGTAAAGCGGCTGTGGTGCTAGTTTTGGTGGTGGCGGCAGGCGGGTGAGTGCTATCTTGAGAGGTGCCTGAAGCTAAGCTGGAGGAGGATGGTGCGTCAAGGTTCCGAGCGGAGGCTGTACAAGATTGGGTGTCCTGTGTTAGCCAGTCAACTAAGTCCTCAGACCTTTTCAAGTTCAGGGTACGTGGCTTCTGAAAACTGGGCATTATTCTAGGGCAAAAGGGAATCACAGCTCCACGACCACAATGGCCCCTGCGGGGTGGCCTGCCTCTGCCTGTCATTTTTTGGGGGATTAGTGGTACTATGCGTGCAAGCTACTGTGAGACCAGATATGATTGGCAATGTGCACTGGAACAGTTCTGCAGAGCACACGCTGAAGGAAGGACTGACAGAGCCGCTTGAAGACAAGTAACTGCTATTCAATCTATAACAGTGAAAAACAAATTTTGGTTGTAAAAGCACGCTAAAGAGACACCAGATATGATTGGCAACTGTCAAAGCACGCTGGCACAGGTCTGCAGAGCACACGCTGAAGTAGGCCTGAAACACAGACGCTTGCAGACAACTAACTGTTCTTCTATTACAGTGAAAAAAAAATATTTCTTTTAAATCGAAAGCTTAACCAATTGTTAAAACAGATATGAGTGGTGGCACTGGGCAAATAGGCACAGTATCCAATGTGAACCTCACACAGAAGCTGGCAGGCAGGCAACTGCTCTTCTATTACAGTGGAAACAAAATTTTGGTTGTAAAAGCACGCTATAGAGACACCAGATATGATTGGCAACTGTCAAAGCACGCTGGCACAGGTCTGCAGAGCACACGCTGAAGTAGGCCTGAAACATAGACGCTTGCAGACAACTAACTGCTCTTCTATTACAGTGAAAAAAAAATATTTCTTTTAAATCGAAAGCTTAACCAATTGTTAAAACAGATATGAGTGGTGGCACTGGGCAAATAGGCACAGTATCCAATGTGAACCTCACACAGAAGCTGGCAGGCAGGCAACTGCTCTTCTATTACAGTGAAAAAAAAAAAATATTTTAAATGTAAAGCTTAACCTATTGTTAAAACAGATATGAGTGGTGGCACTGGGCAAATAGGCACAGTATCCAATGTGAACCTCACACAGAAGCTGGCAGGCAGGCAACTGCTCTTCTATTACAGTGAAAAAAAAATATTTATTTTAAATGTAAAGCTTAACCTATTGTTAAAACAGATATGAGTGGTGGCACTGGGCAAATAGGCACAGTATCCAATGTGAACCTTACACAGAAGCTGGCAGGCAGGCACCTGCAATTACATTACAAAGGAAAAAAAAAAAAAAAAGCAGCCTGATGTTATAGCCCTAAAAAGGGCTTTTTGGGGTGCTGTCCTTACAGCAGAGATCAGATGAGTCCTTCAGGATTGTAGTGGACACTGAATACCCTAGCCTAGCTATAAATTTCCCTATGTAATCAGCAGCAGCTAAACTTTCCCTCCTCTCACTAAGCATGCATCTTCCGAATGAATCGAAAATGGATGCTGGGAGGGAGGTTGGAGGGTGTGGAAGGGAGGGAGTGCTGCTGATTGGCTGTAATGTGTCTGCTGACCGAGAGGCACAGGGTCAAAGTTTGCCCAATGATGACGAATAGGGGGCGGATCGAACTGCGCATGTGTCCGCCCGCCGCGGCGAACGCGAACATGCTAATTTCGCCGGGAACTGTTCGCCGGCGGACAGTTCGGTACATCACTACTCCTTATATATTTGGGACAAACTTAAGATAAAACATGGCCTAACTAATCTTCCCTCCCCTATGACACCAGTTTTTCGGAATAGGCAACATATATCAGGAATGGAAGAGCATAATTTTCAAAACTTAAAATTAGGGGGAATTTATAGATATGCCGACCTCTGGTTAGAAGGTGAGGTGGTTTTATTTGCTAATTTAAGGGCCAGAACAGAGTTGAGGCCAGGATATTGTTTCTGCTACTTTAAGATTAGAGACTTTGCTTACTCTTCTGAACTAAAGATGGCAGTTCAGTTCCCCCTTACTGATTTTGAAAAAATATATCAAAAGAGGAAAGATAAAGGGAGGTCTTATATCTGATTTTATAATAAGTTAAGTGGGGAACCTACAGTTTGGGGTTCATTAAATTATATATCTCATTGGAAGGCAGACCTAGGAAAATCTGTGGAACCTAATGAATGGATAGATATCTGGGAAACTGCATCAAAAATATCGATATGCGTGATCTCTCAGGAGCAGATGTTTAAAATATTGTTTAGATGGCACGCAACCCCTGTCTTTTTGGCAGGGATGTGATCAACAAGGGACATATCTACATATGTGGTGGGAGTAAAGATAACAGACAGGAGTTGATCAGCGCTTAACCCCTTAACCCCTTCAGGACCGCTGACGGTTCAGGACCGTCGGCGGTAAAACGTGCGTTTGGACCGCTGACGGTCCTGAACCGCCATAACGGTTTGGGGCTACTTACCTGATCGCCGTCGGTCCCACGGCGGCGATCAGTGCTCCACCCGGTCCAGGGGGACTGCCTGTCTGCCCGGGCAGTCCCCCCTCGGCAGATCAGGACCCCACGGCCATGTGATCACTCGATCACATGACCGCAATAGGTGTCCATGTGTCTGCCTGCAGGGGGACTGTCTGTGCTGACAGGCAGTCTCCCTGCAAGTGAAAAATCAAAAAAATAAAGAGAAAAAAAACCAGTGTAAAATCAGTGTAAAAAAAAATAATAATATGTGTGTATATATATATATATATATATATGATATATATACATGTATTATATCTATATATAATATATGTATATGTATCATATATATAATGTCATATTAAGAGTATTTTTATATTTATATATACGTATATTAATATAAAAATACACTTATATTTAAATTACACACGAATATATACAATATATATAATTGCTATATATATGATATATATATATTATTATAAAATACAAATAATATGTTAATAAAAATAAATAACAAAAAATTTAAATAATTTTTAATAATTATAAAAAAAATATTTATATATGCAATTTTATTCTAACAGTATTTTGATATATATATATATATATATATATTTATATCAAAATACACTTAGAGTGTAATGATATATATATCTATGTATAAATAAATAAATAAAAACAATACAAAATATACATATGTCCATATACATAATTACATAAAAAATTTCATAAATATACACGTAGACGTCAAATATATAAATATGTATATATATTAAAATTCTACGTGCGTATTTATGTCATATTTTTACCTAATTAAGTAATTTTAATGATTGCAATTTGAGGGACCTGCCTGCCAACCCAGGCCGAAAGTCCAGATAATTTAATTTGCTAGCACTGTGTTTAACCCTGTAACTTTCTATGACACCCTAAAACCTGTACATGGGGGTACTGTTTTACTCGGGAGACTTCGATGAACACAAATATTAGTGTTTCAAAACAGTAAAACATATCACAGCGATGATATTGTCAGTGAAAGTGAAGTTTTTTGCATTTTTCACACACAAACAGCACTTTCACTGAGGATATTATTGCTGTGATACATTTTACTGTTCTGATACACTAATATTTGTGTTCAGCTAAGTCTCCTGAGTATAACAGTACCCCACATGTAGAGGTTTTATAGTGTTTGTGAAAGTTACAGAGTCAAATATAAGGCTTGATTTTACTTTTTTTTTTATTGAAATTTGTCGGATTGGTTAGGTTGCCTTTGAGAGCGTATGGTAGCCAAGGAATGAGAATTAGCCCCATGATGGCATACCATTTGCAAAAGAAGACAACCCAAGGTATTGCAAATGGGGTATGTTCAGCCTTTTTTAGTAGCCACTTAGTCACAAACACCGGCCAAAGTTAGCGTTTCTTGCATTTTTAACACACAAACAAATATAAATGCTAACTTTGGCCAGTGTTTGTGACTAGGTGGCTACTAAAAAAAACTGGACATACCCAATTTTGAATACCCTGGGTTGTCTACTTTAAAAAAATATGTACATGTTAGGTGTGTTTCGGGGATTTATGACAGATAACGGTGTTACAAGGTCACTATTGATACATTTAAAAAATATATATATTGAAACAGCAATTTCCTACTTGTATTTATAGGCCTATAACTTGCAAAAAAAAGCAATAAAGCATGTAAACACTGGGTGTTTTTAAACTCGGGACAAAATTTTGAATCTATTTAGCAGTTTTTTTCATTAGCTTTTGTAGATAAGTAAAAGATTTTTCAAGTAAAAGTCCAAAAACATGTTTTTTTTTTTAATTTTTCACCATATTTTATTTTTTTTTTTTAAATACAATATATGACATAATACAAATAATGGTATGTAAAGAAAGCCCCTTTTGTCCTGAAAAAAACAATATATAACTTGTATGGGAACCGTAAATGAGAGAGCGGAAAATTACAGCTAAACACAAACACCACAAAAGTGTTAAAACTGCTCTGGTCCTTAACGTACAAACATCGCAAAAACAGGCCGGTCCTTAAGGGGTTAAGGACCAAACTTCTGGAATAAAAGGGAATCATGACATGTCACACATATCATGTGTCCTTAAGGGGTTAAAGGGACACTATAGTCACCTGAACAACTTTAGCTTAATGAAGCAGTTTTGGTGTATAGAACATGCCCCTGCAGCCTCACTGCTCAATCCTCTGCCATTTAGGAGTTAAATCCCTTTGTTTATGAACCCTAGTCACACCTCCCTGCATGTGACTTGCACAGCCTTCCATAAACACTTCCTGTAAAGAGAGCCCTGTTTTAGGCTTTCTTTATTGCAAGTTCTGTTTAATTAAGATTTTCTTATCCCCTGCTATGTTAATAGCTTGCTAGACCCTGCAAGAGCCTCCTGCATGTGATTAAAGTTCAATTTAGAGATTGAGATACAATTATTTAAGGTAAATTACATCTGTTTGAAAGTGAAACCAGTTTTTTCATGCAGACTCTGTCAATCATAGCCAGGGGAGGTGTGGCTAGGGCTACATAAACAGAAACAACATGATTTAACTCCTAAATGACAGTGAATTGAGCAGTGAAATTGCAGGGGAATGATCTATACACTAAAACTGCTTTATTTAGCTAAAGTAATTTAGGTGACTATAGTGTTCCTTTAAGATTATATATGCATACGATACAGATGATATTCTTAGTATATGAATTTATAAGTACAAAGCAAGAAACAGATTATGGTGCAGTACAGTAGATGTTTGTGAAGGGAGTACAAATGGGCAAAAGTGCACACACACACTTTTTAGAGCTGTCTCAGCTCTATTATGAAGGCCTGGATGGAATAATCCTTGTCTATGGATATAAGTGAAGGGTCTTTGGAGCTTGTTTTCAGGATGGAGTAGGTATTTGTGAAAAAAGACAAAATAGGAAATCCAATGGTATAGTATATACAAACAATTGGTATTGATGGAGGAAAATATCTTACTTACATCACCCCGAGCAATGTCCTGCTCTGGTATGAAGAACTTGAGGTGGAACAATCCCGACCTAGGGATATATGCTGGAACCGGAAGGATGACGAGGGCTGTATAAAGGATGTATTCAACAGGTGATGATGTATAAAATAGTAGGTTAATTAAATAAAGAGCTGGAAACAACAGCTATATAAGTAAAAACAAATAAACAAACTGTGGATAAAATAAGTGCTCATTTAACGCCTCTTGCCAAAGGCTTTCTAAAAAGTGGATTCACTTTTGAGAAAGCCTTTGGCGAAATATGTTCAGTGAGGACTTTTTTTATCCACAGTTTGTTTATTTGTTTTTACTTATATAGCTGTTGTTTCCAGCTCTTTATTTAATAAACCTACTATTTTCCACTTTTAAGAAAGCCTTTGGCAAAACACGTTCAGTGAGGATTTAATAATACTCATAAAGAGTGAAGCGAAAAAAGTGAACACGCTATTTCTGAATGACTGAAATCCTGCAGCACCCGCAAGGTCCCCCTGCTCAAGAAAGCACATGTAGAGGCCAGTCTGAAGTTTGCCAGTGAACATCTGAATGATTCAGAGGAGAACAAGGTGAAAGTGTTGTGGTCAAAATCGAGCTCTTTGGCATCAACTCAACTCGCCGTGTTTGGAGGAGGAGGAATGCTGCCTATGACCCCAAGAACACTGCACCGCATCAAAGGGATGATGGACAGGGACATGTACCATAAAATCTTGGGTGAGAACCTCCTTATTTATCTCACTCAATGACATGCAAATCAATTCATAACCTTTTTGACATGCATTTTCTGGATTATTTTGTTACCGTATTTATCGGCGTATAACACGCACCTCATTTTTAGAAAGAAATTCCAGGAAATGTCCCCCCCTCCCATAGTATTCTCCCCCCTCGTCCCATAGTATTCCCCCCTCATCCCATAGTGTTCCCCCCTCATCCCATAGTGTCCCCCCCTTTCCATAGTATTCCCCTCCCTCCCATAGTATTCTCCCCCCTCCCCTCCCATAGTATTCTCCCCCCTCCCCTCCCATAGTATTCTCCCCCTCCCCTGCCATAGTATTCTCCCCCCTCCCCTCCCATAGTATTCTCCCCCCCTCCCCTCCCATAGTATTCTCCCCCCCTCCCCTCCCATAGCATTCTCCCCCCCTCCTCTCCCATAGTATTCTCCCCCTCCCCTCCCATAGTATTCTCCCCCCCTCCCCTCCCATAGTATTCTCCCCCCCCTCCCCTCCCATAGTATTCTCCCCCCTCCCCTCCCATAGTATTCTCCCCCCTCCCCTCCCATAGTATTCTCCCCCTCCCCTCCCATAGTATTCTCCCCCCTCCCCTCCCATAGTATTCTCCCCCCCTCCCCTCCCATAGTATTCTCCCTCCCATAGTATTCTCCCCCCTCCCATAGTATTCTCCCCCCTCCCATAGTATTCTCCCCCTCCCCTCCCATAGTATTCTCCCCCTCCCCTCCCATTCTCCCCTCCCCTCCCATAGTATTCTCCCCCCCTCCCATAGTGTACTTCCCCCCCCTCCCCACCCATAGTGTACTTCCCCCCCCTCCCCTCCCATAGTGTACTTCCCCCCCCCTCCCCTCCCATAGTGTACTTCCCCCCCCCTCCCCTCCCATAGTGTACTTCCCCCCCCCCCCCTCCCCTCCCATAGTGTACTTCCCCTCCCATAATTACTTACCTGTCCTGAAGCGTGGGCCGGCTTCACAGCTTGCACCGCGGTACAGGAACTTTAATTTCATGTTCCGGTTTCCGGCGGGACTGAAAGGAAGTGTGCACACTATTGTGCACACTTCCTTTCAGTCCCGCCGGAAACCGGAACATGAAATTAAAGTTCCTGTACCGCGGTGCAAGCTGTGAAGCCGGCCCACGCTTCAGGACAGGTAAGTAATTATGGGATATCGGCGTATAACACGCACCCACGATTTTCCCCCTATTTTCAGGGGAAAAAAGTGCGTGTTATACGCCGATAAATACGGTATTCTGTCTCTCACTGTTAAAATACACCTACCACTAAAATTATAGACTGATCATCTCTTTGTCAGTGGGCAAACATTCAAAATCAGCAGGGGATCAAATACTTTTTTCCCTCACTGTATTTTAGAGTGTGGGGGCTCTGGAGGCTGTGTATTAGAATGGGGGATGCTGTGTATTGGAGTGGGGGGGGTGTATTAGATTTGGGGGCAATGTATTAGGTGGGGGCAGTGTATTAGATGAGGAGCAGTGTATTATGTGGAGAAACTGAACGCTCCCCATAGAGATGCTGATTGTCCGTGCAGCATTTTACCACACATTCACAATAGCCTCCCAATATTTTCCTATGGGAAAGCATTGGATTGGCTGAGATCATCAAGTTTGATGATCTCAGCCAAAGTGAAGAACACAGTAATAGGACTTCAAAATCAGCAAGATAACATAATTTGTATGTTACAGCTATGCAGCAGCATATATTCATCATTTTATTGCCATGATCCAACTTTTCTTAACATGTCAAGGTAGTTGGACTGAAACATTGGTTATATGCAAACGCACATCTCCTTAAAATAAATTTGCTCTTTTGTTTACTTTGAAGCCCTACGAGCATGAGGACATCCAGTGTCAGTTAGGTGACTTTTTTTATACTGTACTATTCAAAATAAACCTACTTTATATAAAAACTGAAGTTTTTGTTTTTTTGTGACCCACATAAACTTAAACCTTGTTTATTTGGCCCTTCTTAGCCTTTGAGTTTGACATGCTTAACATAGATAGTCTAAAAGATTTCCCTACAAATATATTGACATTAAAGATAAAGGAATCTCTAAATCATCAGTGAAATTAGCTAGCTGTCCAGCGAAGACATAGCTACATACACCACACACACACACACACACACCACTGCACACCCACTAAAGCTCCTCCCAATTCCCCTCACAACACACCCATCAAAATAAAATATAGGTTTCTATTCAGGGTTATTTATTAAACACAGGATTTTTTTCAGAAGAACAAAATCTGGCAAAATTGACCAAATTCCAACCTCAATAATTCTTATATTTACTAAAACCAAATAGTGTCAGAATTTGGTCTCCCCAAGTGAATCTGCAGCAATCAAAATGAAAACAAAATTAAAACCAGTGCTTATACATCTGACTCCTATAAAAAGTATAGAATTTGGAGGATTCACAAAGGATTCTGGATAGGAACCAAATGCATCCAGTATTAATTCAAGTGAACGATAATTTAAAGTACTATTTGCTAACTGATAGTGCTAGCAGCCTGTGGGCAATTGGTTAAAAACCCTCAATGGCACAACAGTTAATTATGTGGTGGTTGGCCAGTGCTTACTAGCCAGCCACCACATTAAAAATAAATAAAAAGCATATGGTGATCAATAAGACCCCCATATTACTCAAACAAGGGTTAAACCCCATTACCTCTTAAACTGTAAGGTCAGTTAAACATCCCTATGGCCTGCACATCTACTAACTTGTTAAATAGAAACAAAGAAGCCATTGCTGCCCAGTCTCTGGAAAAGGCTCTGTCCCATGGGGATAGAGCCTGTGAAATAAAAGGGGGCGGAGGGCATTCTCCCCTGTGCTCCCACTTGTGTACATCAGAGGAAGTTTTAAATAAGTAATGAGAGGTAGATTATGTGATAAAATAAAGGAGGGTAATTCATATGGTCACCCATCTGTGGTCAGCATTGTGTTATAAGATTCAAGGTTGCACTAGGCAAAGCCTGCACAACCTGTGGCCCCCAAGATGTTTTGAACTACAACTCTTATGATCCCCTGGCTATCAGCCATGATTTACTGGCTATCTTTTTCATTAAAAAAAAAAAAAAAAACATGGGAGATGGCAATCTGTTTCACTAAATGAATCATGGGCGTTGACTATATGTTTTATGCAAAGATTAATGGGCGTTGTAGTTCAAAAACAACTGGAGGGCCGCGGGTTGTGCATGCCTGCACTAGTCAGTGTGTAGATGCCCTTATAATAATAATCTAGGGGGTAATCTAGTAATTGGTGGGCTCCCTTATAATAATAATCATGTGATAGAATCAACTGCCCCCCCTAGGTTTCACCCATGGGGGTGATGGTAATTAGTTAAGCAATAAGGGATGTGGACGTGCCATTATCCACCCCCCTAAATAATGATATTTCCCCTTTCTTCTCTTTTTACAGGTGGCTCTGGATTCACAATCTCCTAGCCACCTGCTATTAAACAAAATGTCCCTACCGGCCATTATTCATCCTAAAAATATTGAGGGGATGCAATAAAATACATGTTAGGTAAAAATTATACTTACCATCAGAAATCTTTTAATTCTTCTTGTTTTCATCCCCAGAAAAGGCCAAATACAAATCAATTATCTCACCACGCAACTAGTTAAAAGAAAAAAAAGCCCAATCATAAAAGAAACCCCTGGAAAAAAATAAAACACCTGGCACAATGAAAGTATTCCATCTTTACCAATGGACGACTCCATACTGATTGAACTCTGATGCAATTGTTTTATGTATTTCTGACAATTGGAAATTCTGAGTCTGTTGCAATATGAGCAAAAATGTGCAAATATAGAAAAACATTATATTGTACCTTTTACATCTTCAATAACATTTCATTAACTGAATAAGTGTGCAATTTACAATAAGATATTTTTTGTTTAACCACAACTTCTCTTCCTAATACAAGAATAAATGTTTAATTAAAAATTAAGACAAAACATCTATTGATCTTTTTTGGTGCCATCAGCCTGCCCCCAGCATGTAAAAATGGCTAAAAATTGTCAAAGAAATACACCACGTAGAAGCCACGATTGCTTCACTTACACAGACTTACACAAAGAAATATGTAGCTACCTTAAATACATTTTAAATCGCTCTAAAAAGGACTCATATCCTAACTAGGCAAATTTGGATTCTTAAACTCACTGTAATAAGCCCTCTAACCTCTTTTCCTGTTCAGTTGACAGGCACTCCTCTTCCTCTTACTTTTACCCTCCTCTTTTTATTTTTATTTCCCCCTTCTTGCTTTTTTAGGCTTTCGTCCTGCACCCTTTCTTGACCCTCCCTTACTCTTTCAACTTCTCTGTTGGTGAGAAAATTAATTCCATTGTGAATCAAACATTTCTAGCTTGTTCTACGCCCCTGCATGGAAAGGAACTCCACTAGCTCAAGAATCATGTTTATTGTAATACCTTCTTTGACCATATTGCTTGGCCTTTTGTGGTTGTATTCATTCAGTATCTATAATTTTCACCAATTTTCAAAAGTAAAGAAATAATTATTAATTTTTAAATAGAAATTATCATACTATAGTTTAATGTTCTCTTCTTTTAGAAATTATAATGGAAGATCTCAAAAACAATACATTACAAAAAGAATTTCACATTTTGGCATTTAATTCCTTTGCTGCGTGGAAATTTATAATTTTTTATATTGTTTTGTTGATATATTTGCTCTCTGTGCTCGGAAATATTATTATTGTTATTCTTGTCTGTATGATATCAAAACTCCAAAACCCAATGTACTTCTTCCTGTGCAACCTGTCCGTTCAAGACCTAATGAATGTCACTGGTTTTCAGCCCAAGTTTTTGGCCATCACAATAACAGGTGATACAGCAATTACATTTCCACATTGTATCACACAAATATTTATTTTCATCATGTGCATTGATACTGAATTTTTCCTGCTGACTGCCATGGCTTATGATCGATATGTTGCCATTTGTTTCCCTCTGCGTTATTCTCTTATCATGAATAAAAGAATATGCATATATTTGGCCACCAGCTGTTGGTGTACTGGTGCTTTAAATGCAATGATATATTCATTGTTAATATCTGTTTTATCATTTTGCAAATCAAAAGAAATAAATCACCTTTTATGTGAAGTGGAATGCATATTGAAGCTTTCCTGTAATGACACAAGAAACGTTGAAACTTTAATATTTGTTGAAAGTTTCCTATTTGGATTGTTTTCTTTTATTCTTGTTTTGACTTCTTATGTTTGCATTATATCTACCATTGTTAAAATCCGTACCAACGCAGGAAGATTGAAGGCTTTTTCCAGCTGCTCCTCTCATCTCACTGTTGTTGTTCTTCTATATGGGACGAGTCTAAGTTCTTATATGAAAAATGGATCTGAAGGTTCCCAAGAACAAGACAAGCTGATCACTATGTTTTATATTATGTTGATTCCAGTGTTAAACCCCTTAGTCTATAGTTTGAGAAACAAAGATGTTTTAAAAGCTTTTACAATTTTAACACAGAAATTATTTGAATTGTAACAAATTATGACTATCTTACAAGGTTATTTTTTGGGGAATGTGGACAAATAAAACAGACAGACAAGTGTATGTAAAAATAACATTGATATGATTTTCATTATTTACACCATGGGTCGTCAACCTGGTCCCTACCGCCCACTAGTGGGTGTTTTAGGATTACAGGTGGGCGGTAGGGATTTCCAGGTTTTGACGACCTGACGACCGGGTGGACGGGCGGGCGGGTGCGAGCCAGCGGTACCCCTGCGACTGGGTACCACCGTGACAATTTGCGGCCCCGGCCCGCGCGGCAAACCGCCGGGGCTGCATATGGAGGGGTCCATCGGGTGGCCCATGCTGTCAGGGCCACCCGATGGATGTGGATTGTGAGGGGGCCCGGTCAGCGCTGGGCGCTTTAACAGCGCAACCGGGCCCCCTGTGATGACATCGCAGAGCTGGGAGGAAGTGACTGCACGTAGGAAACAGAAGGGTGACTTAAATATAATGTGTGTGTGTGTGTCTTTGTATGTATGTCTTGTGTGTGTGTGTGTGTCTTTGTATGTATGTCTTATGTGTGTGTGTGTGTGTGTGTGTGTGTCTGTATATATGTGTGTCTTGTGTGTGTGTGTATGTATGTGTGACTGTCTGTTGGTATGTGTGCCTTGTGTGTGTCTGTATGTATGTGTTTTGTGTGTATGTGTGTCTGTCTGTGTTCCTGTATGTGTCGTGTGTGTCTTGTGTATGTGTGTGTGTGTATGTGTGTGTGTGTATGTATGTGTGTCGTGTGTGTGTCTGTATGTGTTGTGTGTGTCTGTATGTGTCGTGTGTGTCTGTATGTGTCGTGTGTGTGTGTCTGTATGTGTCGTGTGTGTCTGTATGTGTTGTGTGTGTGTGTCTGTATGTGTCGTGTTGTGTGTGTCTGTATGTGTCGTGTGTGTGTCTGTATGTGTCGTGTGTGTCTGTATGTGTCGTGTGTGTCTGTATGTGTCGTGTGTGTGTCTGTATGTGTCGTGTGTGTGTGTCTGTATGTGTCGTGTGTGTATGTGTCTGTATGTGTCATGTGCGTGTGTGTGTGTCTGTATGTGTCGTGTGTGTCTGTATGTGTCGTGTGTGTGTGTCTGTATGTGTCGTGTGTGTCTGTATGTGTCGTGTGTGTGTGTCAGTATGTGTCGTGTGTGTGTGTCTGTATGTGTCGTGTGTGTGTGTCTGTATGTGTTGTGTGTGTCTGTATGTGTCGTGTGTGTGTCTGTATGTGTCGTGTGTGTGTGTGTCTGTATGTGTCGTGTGTGTCTGTATGTGTCGTGTGTGTGTCTGCATGTGTCGTGTGTGTGTCTGTATGTGTCGTGTGTGTATGTGTCTGTATGTGTCATGTGCGTGTGTGTGTGTCCGTGTGTGTGTGTCTGTATGTGTGTGTGTGTCTGTATGTGTCGTGTGTGTGTGTGTGTGTATGTGTCGTGTGTGTATCTATGTGTCTGTATTTGTGTATGTGTGTCTGTATGTGTGTCGTGTGTGTGTGTGTGTATGTATGTGTCGTGTGTGTGTATGTATGTGTTTTGTGTGTATGTGTGTCTGTCTGTGTTCCTGTATGTGTCGTGTGTGTCTTGTGTATGTGTGTGTGTGTATGTGTGTGTGTGTATGTATGTGTGTCGTGTGTGTGTCTGTATGTGTTGTGTGTGTCTGTATGTGTCGTGTGTGTCTGTATGTGTCGTGTGTGTGTGTCTGTATGTGTCGTGTGTGTCTGTATGTGTCGTGTGTGTGTGTCTGTATGTGTCGTGTTGTGTGTGTCTGTATGTGTCGTGTGTGTGTCTGTATGTGTCGTGTGTGTCTGTATGTGTCGTGTGTGTCTGTATGTGTCGTGTGTGTGTGTGTCTGTATGTGTCGTGTGTGCATGTGTCTGTATGTGTCATGTGCATGTGTGTGTGTCTGTATGTGTCGTGTGTGTCTGTATGTGTCGTGTGTGTGTGTCTGTATGTGTCGTGTGTGTCTGTATGTGTCGTGTGTGTGTGTCTGTATGTGTCGTGTGTGTGTGTCTGTATGTGTTGTGTGTGTCTGTATGTGTTGTGTGTGTGTCTGTATGTGTCGTGTGTGTGTGTGTCTGTATGTGTCGTGTGTGTGTCTGCATGTGTCGTGTGTGTGTCTGTATGTGTCGTGTGTGTATGTGTCTGTATGTGTCATGTGCGTGTGTGTGTGTCCGTGTGTGTGTGTCCGTGTGTGTGTGTCCGTGTGTGTGTGTGTCTGTATGTGTGTGTGTGTGTGTGTATGTATGTGTCGTGTGTGTATCTATGTGTCTGTATTTGTGTATGTGTGTCTGTATGTGTGTCGTGTGTGTGTGTATGTATGTGTCGTGTGTGTGTATGTATGTGTCGTGTGTGTGTATGTGTCTGTATGTGTGTATGTGTGTCTGGTACGTGTGTCTGGTACGTGTGTCTGGTACGTGTGTCTGGTACGTGTGTCTGGTACGTGTGTCTGGTACGTGTGTCTGGTACGTGTGTCTGGTACGTGTGTCTGTCTGTTATAGTGGACTATATAGTAAGTGGGCTACCTAGCTCAGCCTTCCTACTGGGCATTGCTACAAGGAAGGTTAAAAAATAGAAAAAAAGGTGGGGAGGGGAATTGAGGAGGGAGAGGAGATGAGCTGACGCACAAATGAGAAATCATATTATGCGCAAACAGAGAAGTCGTCTGAATATCACTGAAAGAGACCTTCGTTTGTTCCTTACGAAAATCGAACCAGATATCAAATATTTAGTCTTGCAGCATCAACCTCAAGGATCTCATTAATTACTAGTAAAGGTAATTTCAATTTACTTTATTGTTTTCTCATTAAACTTTATAAAGTTAAAAACCTGATAAACCTGCATTAAGTAGAAATAAAAAGATAAATGTATGTACATTTATTTTTTGTAAAACACCCTCCTTTCTAAAAAATATTCTGCATTTGCGCGAAAACTGGTGGGCGGTAAGGAAATTTTTTCAACCAAAAAGATGCATTAGTGGGCGGTAGGTAAAAAAAGGTTGACTACCACTGATTTACACTTATGCATATATGGCTTTGTTTCCTCTTCATACTGGTTATACAGCTGCCTTTACTCACATGGTCAAATGAAAAGAAAAAGGGATTTCTGACCTGTTAGCAGGAATGCAAACAAACAGTTCTACTTATTGCCAAACAATAGCAAATAAATAGATACATATAATGTACTTAACTTAGTACAAGTATAAGAAGCTTCCCTTGAAGCTTTTCCCTCAAGAGCCTTCGTAATCACAAATGGATATGGATAACAATAGGGATACAGCTAGATGCTAGAATATAAGAAAAAAAACCAGCACATAGTGATGTACAGTATACAGCGCTGGCACGCAAAATCATAGGTTGCACTCACAAGATAGAAGTCAAATGGATGCCTTGAAATCCATTAATGGATTATACTGGTCTGCCTTCCATTATGTAGGGTAATTCAGCAGGTCCAGGAATATCAGGTAGCAGAATCAGGATGCAAACAACAAATTCGCTTGTAGAAGAATGTATACATTTATTGAGGCAACAAACTGCCTGATAAAAATAATAAATAAAATGTATAAAATAAATGCGTTTCGTCCAACGCAGTGGCCTTCATCAGAGATAAAATAATATAATATAAACTGAACAGCAATCAAAGAACTGCACAGCAATACAACAAATGCATACCTGATCCCACCCCCCCCAACACCCTTGAAATACAAACATTAAACAATTTTAATGAGAAGGCAATCCAGATGTGATCCAAGTGCCTGAGAGGTTCTATTGGTCGATGGAGAGGTGAACGCTTCCTATAGGTCTTCATTATGCTTTCCATAAGCTGTTTCCACTTGCCACTGTGAACACAGGGACACAGACACACATGGGGACACTGAGACATGGGGACACAAACACACATTGGGAAACTTGGGGATACTGAGACATGGGGACAGACACTAGGGGACACTGAGACCGGGGAACACTGAGATACTAGGGGACGCTGGGAGACATGGGGACACAGACACTTGGGGACACTGGGAGACATGGCGACACTGAGACACTAGGGACACAATGTCCCCAAGTGTCTCAGTGTCCCCATGTCTCCCTGCCTGTGTCCCTGGTGTCTCAGTGTCCCCATGTCTCCCAGTGTCCCTAGTATCTCAGTGTCCACATGTCTCCCAGTGTCTGTGTCCCCATGTCTCCCAGTGTCCCCAAGTGTCTCAATGTCCCCAAGTGTCTCAGTATCCCCATGCCTCTCAGTGTCCACTAGAGACATGGGGACACTGGGAGACATGGGGACAAAGACACTAGAAGAAACTGGGCGACATGGGGACACTGGGAGACAGAGAGATACTGGGAGCATCCATCTATACAGCAGAATCAAACTGTAAGTAGTTTTTAGGTCATTTCACTGAATTTTCTCTACTCCTTGTGAGTTACATAATGTGATGTCATGCATACATAATTAGTTATGCAAATTAGTAAGGCCTGTATTTTTTCCAAGAAAGGTGGCAACCCTAACTACTCTTCACATACTCTTGCTTAAGAATGGAAACTTAAGAGGGATATATGGAAACAAAACTTGTGTGAAATGGCTGAAATGAAATGAGTTAAAGTAATGCTGACTTTGGTCTCTATAACACTGTAGCATATTCCTTTTCTTCTACACTCACTACACCCCCCTTTTCTCTGTCTCAGACTGTATACCAGGAGCTTCTGCCTGCTAGTAAGAAGGTAAGGAGACGTGAGTGCTAGGGGACAGTCCTTAGAAAACATGAAGCGAGCGCATCATTAGATGCATTTATGCCAAACTCAGGATGCTGTTGGCCAGCATGCATTATTGGCATTCATGCCAGGCTAGACTTCCAATTCTTTGAGCAGACACGCCTCCTTTTTGGGCATGTTTGTCCCTTTCAGGAATTCTGGTTACATGATGCGCGTCAGTGGCCAGCCCTTTTAAACCGCCCATTGACTTCCTGCTTAACTGGACACTGCTGTTTGGGGGTATGGATTTACTTGAAAGATGAAAGCATGAATTTGAGAGAGATTATCATATTTTAAGAGAATCTGAGTGTTCTTATAGCTGCATCTTATGAGTTTCCATCTGGCAACATCACCACCAGATACATAACGCTTGAGAGGTATGACTGTTTTAGTGTTTTTGGTCAATAAGATTCTGTACTTAGGCCCCTCATAATTGTCAGCACCAGGCCCACTGGGCTCTTAATCTGACCCTGATTGCAAGAGAGAAAATAATAGATAATCTTAAATCTGATCTAGATTGGGCACAGACAAATATAATACCTTGAAATACAAAGTTTAAAACAGTGGAGCGCTTATGTATTAACCCAGTGTTGTATTGTGCACCAAAATATAATATTATAGCACTTAGCTGGGATTTTTTCGGTTATTATATTAGTATCTTCTGTACCTTTAAAAACAAAAGATTGCATATAGTGTAATATTGTTATTTTTATGAGGGTATAGGAGAGAAAAATTGGAAAACTCACATATTCCAGAGCTAATATAACCTAGCTCTGGTATGGACTGCTTTTAGGTCCGTTGTTGGGCGACCTCCTCCTCTTTTTATTCCAGTGCTGATGTAAATCCAACGTTACCTCTCAATGAAAAACAATATATAGTGAAGGTCCACTAGACGTGAGTTGCAACTTATTATAAGTAGGAATATACTCACAAGTGTAGAGCCTGTGTCCTAGCTCAGTAAAACAGCTTAGTGTAGTTTGGGACTACACACCCATCTGTGTAGATACCTGGAGACTCAAATTAGGTAAAAAAGTATTACTTTATTATCAAAAGCAAATAAAGATATAAAAATACAAATACCAAATATAATAAAAAGTCTATCAGTAAAGAAATGTGTTTCACCGTTCAATTCGGCTTCCTCAGTCTTCTAATTATGACTTTGTGGGTCTCCGTTTTTAAATGCTTCCTCCATCCATTTACCAACAGCTGGCAGGTCCTATCCAAGTAGTAGCCTAATGCTTGCTCTTATGAGATTAATCCACTTACTTGGGAAATACACATTTGAGATGCAGCCATTCAGTTTTTTTAGTGTAGTCAGTGATCAATTGGCAGGGAAGGAGTTATTTTTTTTTATTAAAAGGGGTAAATGGGGGTGGGATTTTAAACTAACTTTATTTTTTTTCTAACAGGGACAAGATCAGTGAAGATCCGTCTCCCTGCACTTCACAGTGAACCCGGAAGTGCAGGGAGGTGGAAGGTGAGTATATGCAGCACATGTGCTCGCTCTGACAGCCTGTCAGAGCGAGCACCGGTGCTGGGGCAGCCTGATCGGGTGCTCCCTGTCTGCCTCTGTATTACAGAGGCAGACCGGAGCACCATTAACCCCGTGATCTCGGGTTAATTTTACTGCATGACGGACAAGGTCCTTCACCCGTCGTTAAGGGTATCCCCAGGATGACGGACCTCATCCGTCACCCGTCCTGAAGGGGTTAATGTCTAATTTTAGATGCCTTTCGCATATCTCATCATTTGTGCAACTCTTCCGATGTTGTTTGACGCTGCTTCTTCTTCTAGTACTCTATATCATGGGGATACTTCTCTCCGATTTATATTTTTTTCTGTTCTCTGTTATTGTTTACATCAAAGAAAGAGGAGGTGCTTACCCTGCACTGATTTTGTGTAACAGGTCAATGTTATGATCTGTGCTGCTTTTGGAGCACAATAAAGATAAAAGACAGAAGCAAAGTATTCACCTCATCATTATTAAAATTCAGAGTATAAGTGCACAAAAACTAGCATAATCTATAATTTTACATTATGAATGGATGGCAATTGTCAAACAATCAATTTATAACCACAAATATTGAGGTTTCCTTATTGAACCCTGTGGCGAAACCAACCTCGCCACTGGGCATTGGAGAAGCCTGTTTGACTGCCTCCTGCCTGCTGACTATGGCCCCTGGGAGATTTGACCCTTTTATATACAGTATTTGGGCATATTGTATTTTATTATGCTGCTGCTGGCCCTTTAAGAACCATCTGGGGACATACTGTGTCTTTTGGGAACAATGCCCCTTTAAGACTATGGCCCTTGGAAGATATTGCATGTTAAAGACTATTTTAGCAGATTGGATTTTAAAAGACTTGCTGCCCCTTTAAATTGTATTGGAGCAGTTCTGCAGCTTTAAATTGGCACTTCGGATGCAGCCGAAGTGCCAAAGTAGTCGAAGTGGCCGCCATTTGACAAACGAACACGTGGCCAAATCACGTGTAGCCAAATCCATGGAACTGAAATCGGCTACACATTTCAACGAACACCGCTGACCCTTACCTTCTCCTACACTCAGTTTTCAACTGCAGAGACTAAGTCCCGTTCGAAGATTCAGTTTTTTCAGTGTGAAATTGACTCACCGCACAGCCCAAATCTATGGAACTGTTTTGGGCAGGAAAATGTGCCTGCGGTCGGTCACAAAGGACTTCCAGCTAACTTTTGAACTAATGGAAGGATTTGCATGATTTTTGAGAGTGTTTATGTTTAAAGTATGCTGAATAATAATATGTAATTATGAAGATTGGATGTATATTTTTAAAGTTATAGTACATATATAAAAACTGTATTTTTCCTGCTTGTGATAATTATGTTAACCCATTGTGTACCAAGGGTTGGTGGTATAGTGGTGAGCATAGCTGCCTTCCAAGCAGTTGACCCGGGTTCGATTCCTGGCCAACGCAAGAGAACATGATTTTATTTAGAAAACTGGTCAGACTAGATGGGCCGAATGGTTCTTATCTGCCGTCACATTATATGTTTCTATGTTACCATAATTAGATCACAGGCAGAGGGGAGGATTTTGTGTGTAATTGCTGGGAGTGTTTTCTGTAAAACCCTGTGGGCAGTACTAAGTTTGTGGATTGGGAATAAAAGAGGCTGGATGTGCCAGTACAGTCAGTTCTGCTTGACCTCAAAACGAAGTGTCGTCTCGTTATTGGGGGAATTGGATTGTCCTGATTGCCAGGAGTGTAAGCTGATTGTATGCTTTTCCTGTTCAGCTGTTTATAGCATTCAAATGCTTGAGAGCATTCGTATGCTTCTCTGGTTCGGTGGTTGTGGTGTCTGCTGCAGTGCTTGGAGTCCTCAGGAAGCGCTAGCATCCTTCAACGGAGGGACCCAGTCGGGGTGCCCGTCGATCCGTTACAAACCCTTTAAAGGGTTACATGGGATCAATTAATTACTTTGCACACCATTACTCAGAATATGTTCAATCAAGCCATTAAAAGATTGTTTTATTTTTAGAGTAATTGGGAAGAAGATTTGGAACCAATAAGCTGTAATATTATTCATTTGAGACTTTTACTCCAGAGGTATTTGGAAGATATAAGAACATGCTAATATGCATAATCACTTTGCATTTCCAGGCAGGTAAGATATGGCAAGAACAGAAATATTAGGTAAGTGAATATCATCTGATGCAAAGTTACACCATTTAAACAATATCAATATCAAGTGTATAATTTTAAAGCAAGTTAACTCAGCTAAATGTGAACCCCAAAAATACTACACATATTTTATAACATATTAGTTATCCCAAAACTAACTTATGCCTTATATATAAACAATAAATAAAATGTGATTACAGTGTTGCTTTTTATATTAAATACAGTAATATTACATTATGACAATATAAAGAAACAATGTTAATTTAGAAGCCATTAAATCAGGTAATAGTGACAATAAATTGGTTGGACATCCAACATAAGAAAGCCTGTTTAAGTTGGTGCTATAAAAATACCAATAATAATAGTAATAATAATAATACTTATAATAACAACATCTTAAGGGCGGAGACAATTGTACACATTCTGATCAACCAAACCCTAAAATTTAACTATATGTCTGTTGAACCGTAATTCACCTCTTTTATATTAAGTGCACCCACACTTATATATAATTTTGTTCAGGAGAAGCAGGGCTTACATTTCACAACAAATATTTATATATGAAAGATCATTTAATAGGAATAAAAACAAAAAAAGTGTGAGAAATGTTATTTTCTTAGTTATGCATGGAATTTTAACTGTGAATGTCATAATACATAAAAATAAACACATTTGTGGTCAGTGATGTCTCATGAGAACAAAAGTACCCCCATGTACAGGTTTTATGTTGTTTTGCAAAGTTGCAAGGTCAAATGTAGGACTTTTCCCTTTCCAGTTTGCACATATTGAATGTTGCCAGATTGGTTACGTTGCCTTTGAGACTCTACGGCAGCTCAGAAATGAAAAAAAATCATGGCATACCAGTTCAAAAAGTAGACATCCCAGGGTATTTAAAATTAATTACTTTTTTAGTATCCAAACCCTGGCCAAATTTAGTTTTTACATTATTTGTTTGAATTTTTTTTACAAAACTGCACTTTCACTGATGATATTATACATTTTACTTTTAAAACAGTAAAACAGTAACCCCCATGTACAGGTTTTATGGTGGTTTGAAAAGTTACAGGGTTAATTATAGCTTGCAAATTAAATTCTCTAGGCTTTCTGCCTGGGTTGTCCATTACTAAATATCCTTTATTTTCTAAATACACTACTTGTGATGAAGAAGCTGTCACAAAATTCAGTCCTTGGTATCTATTAAAAAAATCACAGGTGATAAAATAAGTAAAAATAAAAATAATTAATAAAATTCATATAAATTATGAGTCCAGTAGTAAGTCTTTAAAATTATTTGTTCATGTATTCCCTGTTAGCAGCTTACTCCGTAGCATAGATCCCGATATATGTAAAAGATGAGAAAAAATTATTGTAAAGTCTGTCCACTTTAATCACAGTAGAGATTCAGTACTTTTAAATTTGCTTTATTCAAGACATTCCGCATAAAATCTAGACAATCTATATATTGTATGCAATAAATGTCTAATACAATAGTATAAAGTGCAGACCTTAAGTGAGTTGCTCGGCGTCCCGAGTATACCGCGTGTAGTGATTGCTCTGAATTCAGAATAAGTTCATATGCTGGATGCTGGTTATAGTGATCGGAGTCAGGTCCTCTCCAAACCGGTTTCTCCGCTTGAGCAGCTTTTTCAATGGATGTGGACTGACTTACGTTTTCCTCTTATATAGAGGCTGATCACTTTTGTTATTTTTTCATTAAACATCATAAGTTTACATTGTATTCATTGTCTATCGTTACAGACTAAATACGTATACTGAAACAATCTTGTAATTGCATGAATACATCTTACTTTTCTTATATTTTCCAACATACATTTGTGTTACATTCTTTCCATGGTTACTCGCGCTCAGATTTTTCAAGTATAAGTGACATATCGTTATATATAAATATTAATCTTCAATTTATTCTTAGACAGACAACGAAAGAAAAGAGAAAAAGAGAGATATAGAAGATTGGGAATACTAGATACACTCAAAAGCATAAATTGGTGTTCTAGTATGCCACGATGTTATACTTCAAATAGTATTTGTTCCTTAAAGGGATATTCATTTACACTTCTCTCTTTTTTAAATTATGAACTTGTCCTTATGAAAAAAGACATATAGAATAATGAAACTGTATATAGAATCATACAGTTATATATACATAAAATACGTTCACTGATCCTTTTTTGTTTAAAATTAACATATTCCTTAAAGGGGCGCTATCTGAATATAACATTTTTTAATAAAATTTCTTATAAGATTATAAACAATTATTATTTGCCATATTTTAAAAACAATTATTATTGTTTGCCATATTTTAAAATTTCCCCTTAATATTTCTTCCCTCTAGCTCTTTGAAGGGCAGTTACACAATTATTTCAATTACTTCGTTCTTCTAAGTCCAGTCCTATTAAAACAGTCTTGGATATATCACTACCACTTATTCATGTGTTATATTTCCTATTTTTTAATTTAGGACATTTTTCCTTTTTTAGCACACCAGATGTTACTAAGTGGGATCTTAAAATCCACTTCTGTTATCTGTGCCTTTGTTAGTATTGACACACAATCCTAGTAACCCAACTCGAAGTCACTAACGTTTTAGAGAAACAAAAAGAAAGATTAAAACAAAATTGTACAGAATAATCTTTAGGGGAGCACAAAACATAAAGAGGAAAATAACCAACAATCACCAAAAAAGGAGAGATGGAAATTAAAAAGAAAGGTTTCTTCTATTGCCATAACTGTATCGCATATAGAACATGTAAAAGAAAGTCGATACAGAAAAATTCGAAAGAACTAAAGGAAACATTTAAGATTAATGGATTTCCTAACATGCCACAGTACCAATGTTATCTACATACTGGAGTGTCCGTGTGGAATCCAGTACATGGGAAGAACCAAAAGACAACTATATTTTACAATTAGGGAGCATATGCTGAATATTAAAAAGAAATATATGCAACATTCAGTTTCAGCCCATTTTGAAGAATATCACAAATCAGACATGAGCCTCGTGAATTTAAAGCAATATGTAAAGTAAAGAAAAATTGGAGAGGTGGAGACCATAATAAACAACTAGGAATGGCAGAAATGAAATGGATATATAACTTGAACACACTACAGCCAAATGGTTTGAATGCTGAATTTGAATTATGTCATTTTCTGGGTTAAATATTTTTTCAACACCAAGTTACTTTTACACTATATTAGATAGTTTGCCCAAGAATGTAATAACTCTTTATAGGTAAAACACTGTAGCAAGATTATAAGTGCCCTTCATAGTCTCTTATGAAGAAAAGATCCCTCCCCTAAAATTAAAAATATACACTGTGACAATTTTAAAATATGGCAAACAATAATAATTGTTTTTAAAATATGGCAAATGATAATTGTTTATAATCTTATATGATTTTTTTTGCAGGTAGATCTAGGTTCAGCTATTAGTGAAACCCTACACAGTTAGGGTAAGTAAAAAAAAGATAAAAAAAAAAAGCTCCCCACTAAATCCACTTTTTAGCTAATTCTGAGAAGGAGTTATGCAAAAGGGAAGCAGGCACACTCAAGAAGAGCATGCCTGCCACTTTTGTCAGCTTAAGGAAGCTAACAGGAGCAGTTAAAAAAACTCCCTGACTGTTTGACAGTCATGAGAAACTTTGATTATTTATAAAAGCACCAATTTCTCAAGCCGATGTGCTTTATGGGTGTGGAGTGGTTCTTTATTGTTCAGGGCAAGTAATTTAACCACATTCCTTTGCCTACTTAAGTAAATCATATATTTATCAAGCGCATCACATTTTGCATTATCGGACTCTTTCTTTTAGCATACTTGTTCAAGTAGAGATTGTAGATGTATTTGTATCTTTTTTTTAAATGATAAGCTTTTGGTTGAATCTCCCTTTCTCAAGTCTGAAGCATTTCTGAGCAAGACGACACATAGAATTCAAAGTGAGTTGTGATACATGGGTTAAAGCGACATGGGTGCAGATAAGACACAGGTTTGATAGAAAATAGGCACCATTCTCCCAGAGGGTCGTAAATATTTGGTGTGAAGATCACAGAGTGAGGTGGGAGAGAGAGAAAAAAAAACCAAGCAAACAGTGCAGAAGATGGTGCTAGAAGGGGAGAGTAAAAACAAAATAATTACTTATATTGAGAATGCATGAATTCCCATCTAACAGTTACAGGATATGCATGAAGGCCTATATCCAGCATCTTGAGTAAGACCTACAACCAATGTTAACAGAAGATGAGACTCTGAAAAACATTTTCTCTGAAACATCCATTTTGGCCTTCAGACAACCACCAAACCTCCCAAAAAAAATGAATCAACAGGAAGCTACCCACTGATGGGAAGAATAAAGAAAACGCGACCAGTCAATGCAAAAAAACCTTGCTGCAAACTATGCCAGCACATATGCACAGACAACACAGCCACACACAACAATAAAACCTACAGCATTAAAGGATCGTACTCCTGCACATCCAGCAATGTAGCATACATGATTCAATGCAGCAAATGCCACCTTGTAGCAGATCTATAGGGCTCCCAGTGTCAGGACTACCACAACCACTTACACATCTGTAGGGCTCCCAGTGCTCAGACTGCCACCATAAGAACTTACACATATGTAGGGCTCCCAGTGCCAGGATTGCCACCACAACCACTTACACATCTATAGGGCTCCCAGTGAAATAAGGGGGGAAGAGTCTGCGCTAAATAACAGGAATATAAGCAGCAACCCTAATTAGGGAATCCCTCAAAACCCTAATAAAACAAGCTAAAAATGGAGAAAGGGGGGTAAGGGCTGCGCTAAGAACTAAAACACAGTGATAAACAGCAATAAAAACCAGACCAAATGGTCACAATAAAATGGTACCAGCAAAATAAGTCACTAGAGAAATCTATGTAAAATAGATAAAAAGAGTCCTTTGGAGTGGTAAAAAATATTGAATAAAAATAAATAAAATGTCTCACTGATATAACTGGATAGGATATCTGAACAGTCCTCAGGAGTTGATCCGTCCAAGTTGTAAAATAATCCGTATATGTGGAGACAAAATAGGAAACACGACAAACTGCCAATGGTGAAGTATTGCGAATCCAAGGGTAAAATAGATGAAAAGAAAAGAGGATAATACACTCACATTTGAGGGAGCTTGAACCAGCTCTAGGATGAAGGGCGTTTAGCGGTATGATCCCCACTACAGGATATACTGGAAGAGTGCGTACGTCAATCCAACCTTGGTACTCCAAAATATATAAAAACAGCGATAGTGCTCTCAATAGGAAAAGTATATTAAAATAAATAAAATAAAATATACTTGCAAGTATAGAGCAGGAAATACTGCTCTATTAATACAGAGCTGGTGGAATAATCCCCACCTAGGATTTCTTGACTCAGGATACAAGAATAAAAAATGCCAGGAATAATAAAAAAGTAAGTAAGTAAGGGTTGGTCCTATAAAAAAGGTAACCAAAAACACTTTTATTGTTTAAAAATACACAATTTAAAACCATTAACGCGTTTCACCTATAAGGCTTTATCAAAATGGTAGTATAGCAATATACCTGGCAAGAAACAGTATTTATAAGAGAATGTAATTGTTAAAATTGGCGCCAAAAAACGGATTAACCAATTAAAAACACATTAATTAAAACATACTTAAAAACTTGTTAAAATAAAATAGTAAGATTACATATTTATAGATTAGACTAATATAAACAGATTAATATAGATTTATATAAAAAACAAAGCATGTTTAATGTCACATGACCGGACCTCGGCTGTATGGGAAATGTAGTTGGTGGGAGCGGCACGCAATTGGCGGATTGATCGGTATAACCCCTCCCCGTGAAACGACACATGGCCGGCATGCTGTGGAGCAAAGCTCCATGGGGCTTGTAGTCATGCTGGTCAACGTGCGCACGGGGGAGGGGGCGGCGATCAGCGAGCAGCTCGCTCTTAATATTAGTAGTGAGCCGCTCCCACATAAAGGAGACATAGTAAGAATAACTAGAGTGGCCAAAATACCTGGGGGGGGGATGGGTAATAATACATAAAAAAAACATATATGTAGTGGACACTATTTGTAATAAATATATGTAAAGTGGGTAAAAGACAGAATCATATAAATATAAAACATAAAACATTATGCAATAAAAGTGGATAAAATAAAGTATTTAAATGCAAAAACAGAATAAGAAAAAAAAATTTTTGTAACCAATAATATTAAATTTATACAATTTCATAAAAAGTTATGCAGATCAAAATCTGCATTTAAACCATGGGGTGAAAGGGTCTGTAACTTGTAGACCCATTCCATATCAATTTTTCCTAGGACATTTTTTATATCACCCCCTCTCCAGGGTAGAGTACATTTTTTTATACCCATACATTTTAACATTTTAGGGTCTTTATTAAGGTTAATAAAATGTTTGGAAACTGTATGATTTAAGTATCCATTTTTGATGTTTCTGCAATGTTCGCTCAACCTAATTTTTAAACACCTTGTGGTCATTCCAACATATTGGAAGCCACATGGGCATTCGAGCAGATAAATTACATTTTTAGTATTGCAGCTTATGAACTCCTTGATATTGTACACAATTCTAGTCCTATTTGAGGCAAATTGAGTCAGCTTAGATGATAATGTGGAATCTGTAGTCTTACATACAATGCATGTTTTGCATTTATAGAACCCTTTAGTTTGGGGGAAGAAGGATACTGGATTTTTCTGTGCAATAGTTTTGGTAAAATGTGTGGTTAAAATTGATTTAAAATTAGGAGAAAAACTATATTTGGCTTTTCAGGGATAATTTTATTGAGTTTATTGTCATGTTTTAAAATATGCCAGTGTTTTTTGATAATCTTTTTAATTTCACTACTTTTATTATTATTATAGTTAAAAGTAATCGGAAGAGATATAGATTCATTATTAGTTTTTGTTTTGTATATTAAAAGTTCATCCCTGTTTTTGTGTTTGATCTCATTAATATTTTCTAATAAATCTCTGTCTGAATAATTTTTTTCAATAAATTTTTCTTTTAAGATATCTGCTTGTTCATTAAAATTGTCTAATTCGGTACAGTTTCTACATAGACGTAAAAATTGGCTTTTTGGAGCACTATCAAGCCAAGGTTTATAGTGACAGCTTTTTCTATCAATTGCTGTATTCACACAGACTTTAAAAAAAATAAAAAAAAATACTTGTAAGTATATTTTATTTTATTTTATTTATTTTAATATACTTTTCCTATTGAGAGCACTATCGCTGTTTTTATATATTTTGGAGTACCAAGGTTGGATTGACGGACGCACTCTTCCAGTATATCCTGTAGCGGGGATCATACCGCTAAACGCCCTTCATCCTAGAGCTGGTTCAAGCTCCCTCAAATGTGAGTGTATTATCCTCCTTTCTTTTCATCTATTTTACCCTTGGATTCGCAATACTTCACCATTGGCAGTTTGTTGTGTATCCTATTTTGTCTACACATATACGGATTATTTTACAACCCGGATGGATCAACTCCTGAGGACTGTTCAGATATCCCATCCAGTTATATCAGTGAGACATTTTATTTATTTTTATTCAATATTTTTACCACTCCAAAGGACTCTTTTTATCTATGTTACATAGATTTTTCTAGTGACTTATTTTGCTGTTACCATTTTATTGTGACCATTTGGTCTGGTTTTTATTGCTATTTAATACTGTGTTTTAGTTCATAGGGATCCCAGTGTCCGGGTTTCCACCACAACCACTTACTAGAAATGCGCAATTAGTTTCATGCAATTCAGACATTCAGATGCATACAAATGTCGGAAGTTCCAAATTATTGAATTACCGAAGCTGACAAATTTTTTCACTTACCCTAATTTCTGAACCAATTTTTTTGCTTATGCACATCCCTACTGGATATAGACCTTCATGCACATCCTGTATCTCTTAGATGGGAATTCATGCATTCTTAATACAAGCAATTATTTTGTTTTTACTCTACCCTTCTAGCACCATCTTCTGCACTTTTTGCTTGTTTTTTTTTCTCATAGCCCACATAAATCTCAAACTAGAAAAATAAAAATATAAAAACACAAACCTACCCCAGAAAACAAGTCTGTATAGTAGGAAGGAAAGAAGCTTAAAATACTGAAATCTTTATTAAGACAAAAACATTTATCCTCAAAACTTACACTAAGTGATAAATGTGTACGTGTGCTAAAACGATTTCCAAAAGTAATTCACTGTTCCAAAAGGTTCGAGAGTTATATAGCCTTCAGAGCTTAATAAATTGTGTCTTTAGAGATAGGAAAAAAATGCCACTTGTACGCAGAAACCGAAGCATACTGAACATCCCGAGATTATCTCGACACATGCTTACAAAGGTGTAATTATACACGTGTTGGGCTTGTTTCCTTTCACTCACTATGGGCAGCACTTAATACACTAGATTCTTTCCAAAGTTTTCTGTCCTATATTTCAGTTTTTTTGTGTTAGGTGTATATCTAGGCACACAGCACCCGAGCATGTGCTGAGGTAGTCTTATTACATCCAGGAGTCTGGGTTCATTTTGACTGTTTTTTTTTTCTCTTTATACTTACTTGTTGAGATAGTCTATCTCTAAATATACACTCAATTGTGAACTCAAGGATACATGTACATTGACACTGTCTGCTCTATTGGTATATGTAGGCACACTTACCTTTTAGAGTGTCCGGAGGTAGTCTTATGACTTAGGGATTTAGGGTTTGTACAGGGCCGGACTGAGTATGGAAACCAGCCCTGGAATAAATTACATACTAGCCCCATAGCATTGCGTAATTATACCGGCACAACTTAATTTTCTTGTTCATAAAATGTAAAATCATGCATTTTAAAGCACATTTGAAGAGTGAATTATTTATAGATAAGACAGATATAAAAGCACACAAGGCCTTATACATAAAGAGTAAAAAAAAGTGTAAACGTGGAGCGATCATCAAGAGTAGACCATTTATTGGTAGGGTGATTAGATTACATTTAGAACTTTGCCCCACAATAGCTCTTTATGTAGAACCCCCATTGTTGAAAATATCATAGTAGACCATTATCCCATGCAATTGTGTCTGCGGCTGACCCCCCTCCCCCTAATATACTGCTGTCACCCCACTCCCCTAATATACTGCTGACCAACAGCGTATATACCGTGGTTGCAGGGGTCGTAGCTGCGACCGGGCCAGCCAGCTGCCACATTTTGCGGCCCTGGCCCATGCGGCAAACCGCCGGGTCCGCATATGGAGGGGTCTATCGGGTGGCCCATGCTGTCAGGGCCACCCGATGGATGTGGATTGTAAGGGGGCCCGGTCAGCGCTTGGCACTTTAAGAGCGCGGCCGGGCCCCCTGTGATTACATCAGAGCTGGGAGGAAGTGATTCCCAGGTCACTCCTCACAGCTATCAGCCCGCGCGGGCATTACTGACCCACCCATTACTGACCCACCCTCCCCTCCCCCAATACATTACTGACCCCCCTCGCCTCCCCTAATACATTACTGACCCCCCTCCCCTAATACATTACTGACCCCCCTCCCCAATACATTACTGACCCCCCTCCCCAATACATTACTGACCCCCTCCCTTAATACATTACTGACCTCCCCCTCCCCTCCCCTAATACATTACTGACCTCCCCCTCCCCTCCCCTAATACATTACTGATCCCCCTCCCCCAATACACAATGCAATAGGTCTCCCAAGCCCCTTTATTCTTACCTTTACAACAGCGCAATTGTGCAGTGAAGAGAGGCCGCGATGCAGTCTCTGTAGAGCCACCGCCGCGCAGCCGCCGGATGTAACGTCATGTCATCATTTGCCGCTCACATCTGGCGGCTGACAGGAAGTATCTGTGCGCTCGCACAGCAAGCAGCAGCGGCCGGCGCAGGTGTGGCTGCAGCAGCATAGGTTAACCGAAAAAAAAATATTTCATGCCTTGTGGCTGAGTGCAGCCGCATTTCAAAGCGGCCCCAGGGCTGGCGGCCTACCGGGAAATTTCCCGGTATCCCGGTAGGCCAGTCCGGCCCTGGGTTTGTATCATTTACAAATTACCCAAAGCTAAGTTGTGTGTTTTTAGTTAGGGATGTATGTTTACTGTTACTCCCTGATATTCTTGACCCCCATTTAAACAATTTAGTGAGGATTGAATGCTTATATTTTAGTGCTTTATACTGGTGGACATTAACAGGCTTTGTGGTAAACATTGAGTGAATATACCCCACAATAATCCTATCCATGGATATTAGCCTATACACTCCGTTACCACTATGACGCATTTCTTTGTCAAATTCTGAATGTTCAGAAAACAACAAATTATGTGTACACCAAATGAATGAATAGACAAATATAAACATTAAATAGACTTTATATAAATAAACACAGAAATAAGGTAAGCAGCATCCAGAATCATCAACCAAAGAAGAGGTCTGACTTAGTGTCCATAAACAAAAAAAAACATAAACCAAAATAGCAATATGTATCTAACAAGGAAACCAAAACTATAAAATAAATATCTCAAATGAACTTGCTACAGTTTCCAATATAAGAAAGCAGCATGAAGCAGTACAGATGAGATATTTATGAACAAGTAAAAAAAAAAATATCGCTGAAAAATATATATCCAATTAAGTTATAAAAGGACACATAAAAATAAAATGACACAAATGACTAACAAAAAATAATATAATAGTGAGAGCTCCCCTTTGGAAAGGTGTAGTGCATGCATGTCAAATGGCAGAGAGGGAGCCTGAGTGTAAGCTCTCCCTACTCAGCTCCCCGCAGTGATGCCGGGAGCCGGAATATGACGTCCCTCACTCTGAGGGAGTGAGCAGGGAGAGCGTACACTCAGTGGTCCCTCGCCACCTGTCCGCTCCCAGCCTGCACGCCCGCCTGCCCAGCAGCCCCACTAGACCCCAGGTAAGAAATCCACCCAGCTCTCCCAAAGGTAGGGAGGCTGAGTGATTTTTTTTTTTTGGGGGGGGGGGGGAATGTGTGTTTGTGTGTGTGTTTCTGTGTTTCTGTGTCTATGGCTGTGTGTGTATGGCTGTCTGTGTGTGTGTGTGCGTATATGTCTGGCTGAATGCCTGTCTGTGTGTATGGCTGTGTGTATGGCTGTCTGTGAGTCTGTGTCAATGGCTGTTTGTATGGCTGTCTGTGTCCATGGCTGTCTGTATGGCTTTGTGTGTGTATGGCTGTGTGTGTGTGTGTATGTCTGGCTGAATGGCTGTCTGTGTGTATGGCTGTCTGTGAGTCCGTGTCCATGGCTGTCTGTGTGTGTGTGTGTGTGTCTGTATTTGTGTGTGTCTGTGTTTGTGTGATTGAGCCTGTGTGTCTGAGTGATTGTGTGTTTCTGTGAGTGAGTGAGTGAGTGAGTGAGGCCTTGATCTCTCTCCAAACATAGTGCTTTGTGACCATAAATCTCTATTTTAGTCTTGTTACTACACATTACAGTGTGCCAGAAGCTGTGAGGTGTGTCAAGGTGTTGTCGGGCATATTGTAACCAGCCTTTTTTGTGGCATTGGCGCAGTAAAGGTTTCTTTCTGGCAACTCGACCATGCATGTCATTTTTGTTCAAGTATTGTCGTATTGTGCTTCTTGAAACAACCACACCCTCTTTTTTCAGAGCAGCCTGTATTTCTAGTGAGGTTACATGTGGGTTGTTCTTTGTATCCTGAAAAATTCTTCTGGCAGTTGTGGCTGAAATCTTTCTTGGTATCAAGAGATCCCTGAATTCCCCACTTCTTAATAAGTGATTGAACAGTACTGACTGGCATTTTCAAGACTTTATAAATCTTTATATATCCTTTTCCATCTTTAAGTTCCATTACCTTGTTACACAGGTCTTTTGACAGTTCTTTTCTGATCCCCATGGCTCAGTATGATCTCAAGCAGCTGGAGGAGCATGCTATATATTTATAAGGAACCTGGGTGGACAAGAGGCGGGGTGGGTGGGTGGACAAGAGGAGGGGTGGGTGGGTGTTTATAGCTTAGAGAAAATGAAGAGCCTGAGTTTTTGTTAGTGAGTTGGGTTTGTGAATCAAGGCCTACTCAGTGCATCCACATGAGATCTAATAAAAGGCATTACTATTTATACACAGACACTAATTGCAATTGAAAAAAGACACAGGTGTGGGAAATTAACCTTTTAATTGCCATTTTAACCTGTGTGTGTCACCTTGTATGTCTGTAACAAAGCCAAACTTTCAAGGGTATGTACACTGATGCTCAGGGCCATTTGGGTGATTTCTTTTATCATTATGGTTTTAAAAGGAGTCAAACAACTATGGGATAATAAATGGCTCCATATGATAACTATTTTTCAATAAAATATATATTTATTTTTTTGCATGCTCAGTCATATTTTCAAAATCAATGCCAAAATTTCACAATTTCTGCCAGGGCATGCAAACTTTTGAGCAGTTACTCTTAAAGGTACACTATAGTCATCTAAACAACTTTAGCTTAATGAAGCAGTTTTGGTGTGTAGATCATGCCTCTCAGGTTTCACTGCTAAATCCACTACCATTAAGAGTTAAATCACTTTGTTTCTGTTTATAAAGCAATTGTCACACCTTCCCTGGCTCTGATTGACCCAGCCTGCATGAAAAAAAAAAAAAAAAAAAAAAAATGGTTTCACTTTCAGTCAGATGTAATTACAACAATGTTATCTCTTGCTCTGTAAATTCAACTTTAATCATATACAAGAGGCTCTTGCAGGGTCTAGCAAGCCATCAACAGAATCTCAAGGAAGCAAGGTGAATGGTTAGAGTTAGGACTCTTTCTGCATTTGTATCGATTTTTTGTATCACTCAGCCTTGATACAATGCAGCCGCCCATCCCATGTGTTCCGTAGTAAGGGTTAATAATATATAGGGGTGTATATAAAAAATACCCCTTTCTGTCTCATTAGAGATCTTCGCCAGAAGCTCAAGGAAGCAAGGTGAATGGTTAGAGTTAGGACCCACCTGGAGGGGTGTGCCTTGATGTTGACAGGTGGGCTTATCCTCTCATGGCCATTGGAGGTAACTAAAAAAAACTCCATTTGTTTAAAAATACATAGGGATTAAGAAGAGAGCGCAGGTAACTTGTTTGTCTTTGGTTTTTACTATATATTGAGGCTGATTTGTACTGTAGTCTTTGCTGCCACCAAGAGTGATGGGAGTGAGTGCAGGACTTATCTTTCTGCAAAAGGAGGAGAGAAGAAAATCTAAATTAAACAGAACTTGCAATAAAGGAAGGATAAACATTAGATGGCTCTTTACAGGAAGTGTTTATGGAAGGCTGTGCAAGTCACATGCAGGAAGCGTGACTAGGGTTCATAGACAAAGTGATTTAACTCCTAAATAGATATTTGAGCACAGAGACTGCAGGGGCATGATCTATACACCAAAACTGTTTTATTAAGCTAAAGTTGTTTTGGTGACTATACTGTCCCTGTAATATGTAAAGGGAAAGAGGGGGTATTTTAATAACATCTAAAGCAGCTGGAGGAACATGCTATAAATTTATAAGGAACCTGGGTGGGCAAGAGGAGGGGCGGATGGGTGCGTAGTGCTTAGAGAAAATGAAGATCCTGAGTTTTTGCTTGTGAGTTGGGTTTGTGAATCAAGTCCTAAGAAACAGGGATAGAGCTAAGACCCAGTTATATGAAGGTATTTATGGCAAGGAGCAGCAAACGATGGAGGTGGGAGGCGGAGAGAACACACATTTTTTTTGTATACAATCTTGTTTTTGCTCATGAGCTGGTTTTGTGAATCAAGGTATAAGGTTCACCAGAAACAGACAATTAACAAACAATGTAAATCATCCTCACCCCACCAGTAACAGCCCAATCTAGTGTATCCTTATTCATTGCTTGCCAGCTGTCTTTTCAACTGTAAGTGCTGTGCAGACACACAAGACTAGATAAAAGCAACTGATGTCAACTAAACTAAAGGCCCATGAGCCTGCTACCTCTTATACTATAGTGAATGTCTTGGAAAGGATTACATTTGTATAAGAATATCAAACATTTTACATCACTTTTGCTCAAATCACTCTGTAATACCTTTATTATTAAATATTTACAACATTCAATGCCATGGAACAGGAGAAATATTTTCTGTTATTTTGCATATTGGATTATTGTCTAAACTGGGACCTGTTTGTATTTCAAGCAGGGTTATTCACTAATGCGTGGAAGGTTAGGAATTCAACATGAACTTCAGTTTTAAAGCCAAAAGAGCCAAACTGAAAACATAACTGGCTTGGAAAATGTTTACAATTCTGTCGTGGTGCAATGCCAACGTGGGTTTGTCTTTAGAATAATGTCATTGTGCATCCAGCATTGAAATGTATAAACTGGTCTACTTCTTCCTGTTTGATGTTCTGCTGGTCCTTCTGAGAGTACATGTGCAATCTTTAAAGTGGATTATTTAGTTGCTTCAGCATGCATGAGGAGTGACTAGTCCACTTGAGACTAAAATTAAAGACACAAACCACCGCATTTCATCTTAATCAAGTGGTTTTGGTACATGAGCTCTATTCAGGGTTGTACTGGGAAAACAATTTGGTTCAGAATTTTTTAAATCAGTGGCCTATTGAGAAGGGAGCAGCTCCAGAGAGGGGTAGTTTTATCATCAATGACAAGCACACCCCCTTTCAAAGTGAGCATGTTGGTCCAATGCTCTTCAAAGGCAGCCCATGCACAGGGCCATGCTGAAGAGCTCTTGCATGTGAAAAAGGCCTTGTATTTGTTCTGCACAGCACAAGCAACTTTATTAACATGCTTACACTGTATCTGCTTGTGACTTGTCTCTGGTGTCTCCATAAGCGGGATACCAGAGAACAAAAGGGCCAGGGAAGCATATTGTGCATATGTTTGGAGCCTGCTTGTTTGCCTGTGTGTGTGTATAGAGTGAGCTTATTGTGGTGTGGTGTTTTGTGGTATAATGTGTAGCTAGGGGCTGTAGAGAGTGAGAAAAAGTGTGTGTGTGTGTGTGTGTGTGTGTATATATATATATGTAGTGAGTGTGCACATAAGGGTTTTAGTATATGTGTGTATAGGTGATGCAGTGTGTGTAAAGGTTGTAGAGTGTGTGTGTGTGTGTGTGTGTGTTTAGGAAATGTAGTGTGTGTTTTCTTAGAGGTGAACTAGTGTGTACATATAGGATCCAGAGTGTGTATGTCAGGAATGTAGTGTGTGTAGGTGGTGCAGTGTGTGTATATGGGGGATCTAGAGTGTGTATGTGTGTGAGTGTAAAGAAGATCCAGTGTTGTGTAGGGATCTAGTGTGACCATAATTTCCTCCCTAATATGACAAGATAATGTGCAATTCACAAGAACATTTATAATATATTACATAAATAATTCTTACAATTAGAAAATATCATGCTATACTTTTTTTCCTTTTAGACAACATCCTGGACGATCTTAACAACAGCACATTACAAAGAGAATTTCACATGTTGGCATTTACCAACTTTGCAGAGTGGAAATTTGTCATTTTTAATATTGTTTTGTTGATATATTTGCTCAGTGTGCTGGGAAATATGATTATTGTTATTCTTGTCTGTCATGTATCAAAGTTGCAAACTCCAATGTACTTCTTCCTGTGCAACCTGTCCGTTCAAGACTTAATAAATGTCACTAGTTTTCAGCCCAAGTTTTTGGCCATCACAATTACAGGTGATACAGCAATTACATTTCCACATTGTATCACACAAATATTTATATTTATCATGTGCATTGATTCTGAATTTTTCCTGCTGACCACCATGGCTTATGATCGATATGTTGCAGTTTGTGTCCCTCTGCGTTATTCTCTTATTATGAGTAAACGAATATGTCTGTATTCGGCCTCTGGCTGTTGGATTACTGGTTCTTTAAATGCAATAAGATATTCATTTATAATATCATTTTTATCATTTTGCAAATCAAAGGAAATAAATCACTTTTTTTGTGAAGTGGAATGCATATTGAAGCTTTCCTGTAATAACACAAGAAACATTGAACGTTTAATATTTGTTGAAAGTTTCCTTTTTGGGCTGTTTCCTTTTATTCTTGTTCTGATTTCTTATGTTTGCATTATATCTACCATTGTTAAGATTCGTACCAAAGCAGGAAGATTGAAGGCTTTTTCCAGCTGCTCCTCTCATCTTACTGTTGTTATCCTTCTATATGGGACTGGTCTAAGTTCTTATATGAAAAGTGGGTCTGAAAGTTCCCAAGAACAAGACAAGCTGATCACTATGTTTTATATTATGTTGGTTCCAGTGCTAAACCCTCTTGTATACAGCTTGAGAAACAAGGAGGTTTTAAAAGCTTTTAGAATTTTAATGCAGAAAAAAACACAAATGGAACTTTAGTCTATATGACACACACTTGAAATGTTACAAATAAAATATAATGTATAATAAATAAAATATTACAATAGCACACAATAACTTTTTATCCTGTATCAATTAGGTTTATATATTTTGTTTTCTATTTTGCAACTCATCCCTGATATTGCATTACAAAAATTACTCCATGCTGTATTCTTGCTTTTTTTGGCTTTAACATCTGTGTCTATAATTTGTTTAATTTGTTTAAATTAAGGCACTTACCCCTAATTTGAATGGAACCGAAACCTACCTCCCTGGTGGCCATTCGCATGAACCAAACCCAAGAATGATCCTCAGAGATACTTAGTCGCAACCACTATGGAACTAATTTCGGCATGAGGACTTTGTGGGTTTCCGGTCACCTCAGCAGTACTTAGCTATGAATGTTATGGAACTGTTTTCGGCATGAGGTGACCGTGCGGTACCTGGAACAAATTGGCTAAGGGGAACAAACGCTACCCGAAAGCCAGGCGGAGCACCACGTATTGCGGCTGCAGGAGCTCCTGAAAGTTGACCAGCAAAAGCCCCACATGCCCTGGAACTATTTTGGGCATAGGACCACATGTGCGGCCAGTCAGAAATTCAACAAGGTGGCATTTCCCCTATACTGCATGGATCTGAGCACTATTTGGAGAACTTGGGCGCTCAGATCAGGGCTATGTTACTGTATATTTTTATGATGTTTTGGGGGTATTTTAATGTTTTATGTTTTTGTGTTTGCCTCTTTGTTCATGGGAGATAATTAGCTTACCGGTCTTTAATTCAATTATCTCCCTGGCACAAAGATCTTTGGGAGGTGCTTGCATTGTATGGCGTGGAGACCCCCTGCTGGGGGGTGTATGTATACAAGCAGGCAACTTGGCCATAATAAAGCAGTGCCTTTTCATCCTTCACTCAGTCTGGGCTAGTGTTTGGGTGGATCAGCTATACTCTCCGCAGCTTAATCACTTGAAGTTGTACACAGGACCCTGTTCCAGGATGGAAAGTGACATTGAGACCCCAGCCAAGTTGCAGTGGCTAGGGGCTGAAGCCCTCCTGTGTCCCAGAGTAGAGCTAGAAAGAAAGCTTGATGGAGGTACCCAGTCAAAGGTGCTAGGCGGTTGGAGGTACCCAGTCGAGGTGCCAGGCGGTCCGTCACTGTAGCATTACTTGTATTTTTCATTCCCTATTCTTCATGAGATGTGTATATACAGACACACACACACTCTCTCTCTCTCTCTCACACATTTTATTGAGGTTTGCTGGCATTTGTTTATGCACAGCTTTCTTAAGATCCCGCCAAAGCATTTCAATCAGGATGAGGTCTGGAATTTGACGGGGGTATTGCAACACTTTAATTTTTTTGTTTTTCAGTAATTCTGTTGTAAATTTGCTGGTGTGCTTGGAATTTTTCTACTGTTGCATGACCCAATTTTGAACAATCTTTAGCTGTCGGACAGATGGCTTTACATTTGACTTTAAAATATGGAGTATACAGAGGAGTTCATGGCCGACTCAAAAACTGCAAGGTTCCCAAATCCTGCTTTATCATTAAGAATTTTGCAACTGTCATTAGTCACACTAGCAACAGTGAAAATTCCTTATATTCAAATGTTACCCATACTTAAGGTAGAGTGTCTATTGTCGCACTAAAATTCAGATCAACAAGGCCTCAAAAGAATGCCTATATTTCTCTTTAGATCATTCTTCAATTTCATTATCACAATTAAGTAAATGTGAATTATCAGACTCTCATTATTGGAGAACTTGGTCATTTGCAAATTTCCACTGAGTGAGGAGATATTTTCTCAGTGTCTTGATATTTAACAAACAACAAATTATCAATGAACATGCTATTAACTTGCATATAACTGATGTATTGGCTTACTGACATGGTTAGTTACATTACCTCTTCAAATCCTTATAAGGTAAGGACTATACATTTTTTTTTATGTTGGAGAATAATATAATAGGCTCACTATGTATAGCCTCACTCTGTATATACCATTCTATTAATTACATAAATAGGGACTGTACATTAGCAACAGCATCACTTCCTAAACCATAAATAACATTTAAACTATGCTTAATTCTTAAAGGGTCACTCCGGAAACCAATACAACTATGCATTGATAGAATTTGGCCTCATTAGTATTTTTTTGCATGCTCAAATCTCTATAGTTTTTGAGCAAAAAAAAAGTTTTGCAGAATTCTGCATTATAACTCTGCATCCTTAAAAACACCCCTCATGCCAGAAAGACTTTCTTATCCAACATATGCACTTTTTTGTAAATAAAAAAAATTGCTCTAGGCAATTATGCTTTCATCAGTGGTGGTTTGACTTGATAAATTTGAGTCAATTTTTGAAAGTCTAAAAATCCCAATAATTCATCTCCAGAAATCTTTATCGCCCTTATTTCAAATTTGAAACATTAATTTACATTTTACACATTTTAAAATGGTGTTTTCTAACCTTTTTTTTCCCCACAAAACAGAAAATATCCCCACTTAATCTCATTGACATGCCCTTATAAAATCATTATGCTTTTTTCCTTGAAGAAATTTGTTTGCAGGATTTACATTAAAATCACCATAAATTTTACTATGCATTTTACATATGCAATATCCTTAACCATATTCTATGTTCTTGACAGAGGAAGGGAGATGTAGTTTACTAAAAAAATAATATACAAAAACAAAATATCTTTCTGTCATAATTTCAGAATAAAATACCCGGGGTGTTGCATTGGGGAATATCTTTTACAGAAAATAGAAAGCCAGTCTGGTGAGCTGTCCAAGGTGCTTTCAGCATTCTGTTCATACACTCCATCAGATGGCAGATGGTGATAGGGAATATGAAAACACTATTGTATCCTAATCATATTACAAAATTCACTCATGCTCTTTCCCACAAAATGAGGATCATTATCTGACTCAATAAATCTTAAGGATCCCCAGAAACTAAAACATTTGTCCACAAAGCTTATTCTGTGGCTCTAGTCAAAGAACTACAATTGAGATTGTGGAGCAGCAAGTTCTCTGTATCTCCACTCATTTATTTTTTACATGCTTTTGCAAGTCTCATAAGGAAATATTGCAACTTTACTATTCTAAAAGGGGGCTTGTGGTTGCAATGCTAAACTAGATGCCTTAAAATGTACTAATCTTAAAATTAAAAACCAACTGGCTTTTTTTTTTTTTTTTTACCAAATGATTACCCTGGGGACTGCTGCTTATATTTTTACCTCTTTTCTCACAAACTCTTGCAATTGACATGTCTTTTTGAAATATTAGCTAACTGAATTTTTTGGACTGTCCATCTATACACCAAAACTTCTTCATTTAGGGAACAATATAGGCACCAAAACAACTTTAGCTCAATGAAGCAGTTTTTGTGTATAGATCATGCCTATGAAGTTTCATTGCTCAAGTATCTGCCATTTAAGAGTTAAATCGCTTTTGTTTTGGTTTATGCAGTCCTAATAACACCTCACCTGGCTGTGGTTTACACAGTCTGCATGAAAAAAATATTTAATTTATAAATCAGATGTTAACTAGCCTTAGATGTTTTTATCTCCTGCTCTGTAAATTGTTCTTTAATTACATACAGGAGGTTCCTGTGGGGTCTTGCAGGTTATTAGCTGAGCAGAAGATAATTCTAAATTAAACTGAATTTGCTATAAAGGAAATGTGAACATTAGATCTCACTTTACAAGAAATGTTTAGGAAGGCTGTATAAGTCACATGCAGAGAGGTGTGACTAGGGCTGTATAAACAACTGTTTAACAGAGTAAAAGAGCTTCCTGTACCCCTGGCTGGGTACCTCCGCCAAGGACCGCTTCCTAGCTGGAACAGGGGACAAACCTCAGTACTCCTGCCCACAGTCGTCGTGGCTTGACTGGGGTCTTGGAACCGCTCCCTCCTGGAGCCAAATGGGGAACTCGCTCTTTCCACCCCCAGGCACTGGACGACACTCAGTCCTGGGATCTCTATTCCTAACAAGAGCTTTCCCCGTTGAATCCTCCACACTGGAACAGTGATTTGTGATTATCCCTTTCCCCTCCTAGTAACCAGACGACACATAGTTCTGGGAGTACAAGCTGGAATACATTTAATCTGGCCAGATGGTCTGCTATTATACAGGTTCAAATACAATTGAACACGCCCATGACACTCCTACAGAAAACAGGATAATCCCACCTCTATGCCTGGAGATAATTGAGTCAGGAACTGTACTAAACTCAATTATCTCCAGGCACAAAAAAAACACACATTTCCCAAAGACCCCAAAAGTACCTTAAAAATACATAAAAACCCCACAAAAGTTATATCCCCTGATAGCCCCGATCTGGGTGACCAGCATATCCAAAAATCACCAAGATCGGTTTAGGGTCATAATTTCACCGACCGCATGCATGGTCCCATGCCCAAAACAGTTCCATAAGATCAGGGCTAGCAGTCGGTCTAGTTCGGCAATTTAAAACCGAACAAACTACCGCACATAGTCAATATTCTTACCCTGGAGCTTGTTTCCCTTGTTCGTGGGAACGTTTCCACCGAACAGTGTCTTTCTACAAGTGTTGTAGAACCGAGCATAGGCAATCATGAAAGTCCAGCGGTGTTCGGGAGTTTCAGTGTCTTAAAATAGTTCCATGAACTCGACATCCAAACACCGTTGCCTGTGTACATGCGAACAAGATGGCCGCCACCTCGTGGTCGTCCATAGGAAATGCGGCCACCCAGACGAACATTTAGAACGCTGCGGTGGAAATTGCTACAAAAGCAGCAATTAGACTTAACAAGCTCCCGGGTGGTCTCTGGTTCAGGCGGCTGTTCAAATACACAAACTGAGACTTTTACAGGGTCCATAGTCTGTGGGCAGGAGGCTGGCAAGCAGGCTCCTCCAGGAGCTCGTGGCAAACTCATTTGGAAAGTGGAGTTTGTCACAGTCACTTTAAGCTAAATGTGTTTTGATGCCTATAGTGACCCTTAGGGATATTTATACAGTGTTCCTCTATTCTTACGTTGAGTGGTCTTATCGATCTAATTATAAAGTATAGGCCATGTGTGAAGATTTGTGACTATTATTATTATTGCCATTTATAGCGTCAACAGATTCCATAGCGCTTTACAATATTATGAGAGGGAGGATTTAACTATAGATAGGACAATTACAAGAAAACTTACAGGAACAATAGGTTGATGAGAACCCTGCTCAAACGAGCTTACAGTCTATAGGAGGTGGGGTGTAAAACACATTAGGACAGGAAATATAAATCAAATAAGGTGGAAGTGAAGCAGAGCTGGAGGAGAGAGTAAAGTTCTTATCTATTGGAGAGAGCAAGATACATGTGTGCAAGGTAGAGGCTACACTGGGAGACCATGAGCTTTTCTTAAAGGATTGAAAACTAGAGGAGAGTCTTTCCAGAAGCTTTGAGGAAAAGGGGAGCAGGAGTATGGGATGATAGTTAGAAGGGGAGGAGATTTTTTTCAGGATAGGTACTACAGTGGCATGTTTATGGTCAGCAGGAACAACACCAGAAGAGAGAGAGCAGTTGAAGATGTGTGTTAAGCAGAGGCGGCTCTCTAATTAGGCGGTTTAGGCGGCCGCCTAAGGCCTCGCGCTTGCTGGGGCCTCGCGGCCGCCTAAACCGCCTGTTGGGAGAGTGTGTCAGGTCCTCGGTCAGTGACCGAGGACCTGACACCAGGAGGGGGCCCGGCGGCTTGCCCGGTATGCCGCCGGGTGCGAGGCCCCTCCTGGCTGCCGGCCAGCCACCGCAGACACTGGTCTGCAGCTCCGCAGTGTCCAGAGCTGCAGACCATGTGACTCGCGAGAATTGGCCAATCAGAGCGTTGCCGCGGGTTACCACGGCAACGCTCTGAAATCTCGCGAGATTACACGGTCTGCAGCTCTGCGGAGCTGCAGACCGGAAGTAATGGCCACCGGACCACCAGGGAGCCCACTGGACCACCAGGGAAAGGTAGGCTCTCCCTCCCCATCACCATCACCACCCCCAGCCGTACCCCCCACAGCCTCACCACCCCCATCACCAACCATCACCCCCACCACCCTCAGCCTCACCCCCCCACCCTCACCATCACCCCCAGCCTCACCCCCCCTCACCATCACCCCCCTCAGCCTCACTCACCATCACCCCCCACCACCCTCAGCCTCACCCCCCCTACCCTCACCATCACCCCCATCACCCTCAGCCTCACTCACCATCACCCCCACCACCCTCAGCCTCACCCCCCCCCACCACCCTCAGCCTCACCCCCCCCTCACCATCACCACCCTCAGCCTCACTCACCATCACCCCCACCCTCAGCCTCACCCCCACCACCCTCAGCCTCACCCCCACCACCCTCAGCCTCACCCCCCCTCAGCCTCACTCACCATCACCCCCCCCCACCCTCAGCATCACCCCCACCACCCTCAGCCTCACCCCCCCCCCACCCTCACCCCCACCACCCTCAGCCTCACCCCCCCCTCACCATCACCACCCTCAGCCTCACTCACCATCACCCCCACCCTCAGCCTCACCCCCCCCCCCCTCAGCCTCACCCCCCCCTCAGCCTCACTCACCATCACCCCCCCCCACCATCAGCATCACCCCCACCACCCTCAGCCTCACCCCCTCACCATCATCAGCCTCACTCACACCACCCTCAGCCTCACCCCCTCACCCCCACCACCCTCAGCCTCACTCACCATCACCCCCACCACCCTCAGCCTCACCCCCCCTCACCATCACCCCCCACCACCCTCAGCCTCACCCCCCCACCCTCAGCCTCACCCCCACCACCCTCAGCCTCACCCCCCACCCTCACCATCACCCCCACCACCCTCAGCCTCACCCACCATCACCCCCCACCACCCTCAGCCTTACCCCTCAGCCTCACCCCCCACCACCCTCAGCCTCACCCCCCACCACTCTCAGCCTCACCCCCCACCACCCTCAGCCTCACCCCCCACCACCCTCAGCCTCACCCCCACCACCCTCAGCCTCACCCCCCACCACCCTCAGCCTCAACCCCAACACCATCACCACCCCCAGCCCACCCTCACCCCCCACAGCCTCACCACCCCCATCACTAACCATCACCCCTCACCACCCTCAGCCTCACCCTCACCACCCTCAGCCTCACCCCCCCCCACCCTCACCATCACCCCCACCACCCTCAGCCTCACCCCCACCACCCTCAGCCTCACCCCCACCACCCTCAGCCTCACCCCCACCACCCTCAGCCTCACCCCCCCACCCTCAGCCTCACCCCCCCACCCTCAGCCTCACCCCCCACCACCCTCACCCCCCACCACCCTCACCATCACCCCCCCTCACCATCACCACCCTCAGTCTCACTCACCATCACCCCCCCACCCTCAGCCTCACCCCCCACCACCCTCAGCCTCACCCCCCACCACCCTCAGCATCACCCCCCACCACCATCACCACCCCCAGCCCACCCTCACCCCCCACAGCCTCACCACCCCCATCACTAACCATCACCCCCCACCACCCTCAGCCTCACCCCCCACCACCCTCAGCCTCACCCCCCACCACCCTCACCATCACCCCCCACCACCCTCACCATCACCACCCCCACCACCCTCAGCCTCACCACCCTCAGCCTCACCACCCCCACCACCCTCAGCATCACTCCCCCCACCACCCTCAGCATCACCCCCTCGGCCTCACCACCTTCAGCCTCACCACCCCCCACCACCCTCCGCCTCACCACCCCCACCACCCTCAGCCTCACCACCCCCCTCAGCCTCACCACCCCCCACCATCGCCCCCCCGCCACCCTCAGCATCGCCCCCCCGCCACCCTCAGCATCGCCCCCCCGCCACCCTCAGCATCGCCCCCCCGCCACCCTCAGCATCGCCCCCCCGCCACCCTCAGCATCGCCCCCCCGCCACCCTCAGCATCGCCCCCCCCGCCACCCTCAGCATCGCCCCCCCCGCCACCCTCAGCATCGCCCCCCCCCGCCACCCTCAGCATCGCCCCCCCGCCACCCTCAGCATCGCCCCCCCGCCACCCTCAGCATCGCCCCCCCCGCCACCCTCAGCATCGCCCCCCCGCCACCCTCAGCATCGCCCCCCCGCCACCCTCAGCATCGCCCCCCCACCACCCTCAGCATCACCCCCCACCACCCTCAGCATAACCCTCCGTCACCACCCTCAGCCTCACCCCACTCACCATCACCCCCTCTCACATTACCCCCTCTCACTCTCACATTACCCCCTCTCACTCTCACATTACCCCCTCTCACTCTCACATTACCCCCTCTCACTCTCACATTACCCCCTCTCACTCTCACATTACTCACTCTCACATTACCCCCTCTCACTCTCACATTACCCCCCCTCACTCTCACATTACCCCCCCTCACTCTCACATTACCCCCCCTCACTCTCACATTACCCCCCCTCACTCTCACATTACCCCCCCTCACTCTCACTTTACCCCCCCTCACTCTCACTTTACCCCCCCTCACTCTCACTTTACCCCCCTCACTCTCACTTTACCCCCCTCACTCTCACATTACCATCGCGCCCCCGCTCCCTCTCACCATCGCGCCCCCGCTCCCTCTCACCATCGCGCCCCCGCTCCCTCTCACCATCGCGCCCCCGCTCCCTCTCACCATCGCACCCCCGCTCCCTCTCACCATCGCACCCCCTCTCCCTCTCACCATCACTCTCACCATCACCCCCCCCCCCCCCCTATACACACACAACACACTTCAAGCAGCTACCCCATACACTTAGGGTCTCAGACAAAAACGCAAACATGCTCACAGAGACATACATTCAGACACACAAGGATACTCTCTGTCAGACACACTCTCAGGCACATACACAGGTAGACAGCGCATCAATGAGTATATGTGACACTTTTTTGTTAGTGGGGCCTCATGTTTGCGTTTCGCCTAAGGCCTCATAAAGTCTAGAGCCGCCTCTGGTGTTAAGGAAGGCACATTCTTAGAAAAATTGGTAGTTAGCTGTTTCAGGGGGATTTTTTTTTCCATCCCATGTGGATCTAGAAAAAAACTCTGGGTCTATATCAGATTTACTTCTGTTTCTTAAAGGTCATGCAGGAGAATAGAATATCAAATTGCAGAGACTAATATTGGCAAATTTCAGAAATAATAAACATGAAAGTCTTTTAAAATCAGACAGTCTGGAACAGATCCTAATATAGACAATATAAAGCAAAAAGAAAGCAGCCCTTGCTAAACAAAATAGGTTTCTTCCCTTGTAGATTAATTAGCCAATTAGTAGCAGGAAAACAAGCTAAGTTCACATCAGTTAGATCCAATGTAAGAATGTAACAGAAAATGGGGACTTATCCAAGTCTTGATGCAAATCAGTGATTCCTGCAGAAAGCAATTCCCATATGCAAATAACAAATATAGAGGCTGGTAAACTGACTGACTGTAGCTTAGTGCAAGAAAGATAGTTAATTTAGCTTCCATCAGCTGAGTTGGAAATATTTGAAGTCCATTGAAGAAATGCAGGAAACAAGGTGAGGGAAAAGATCCAATTTGTATATTATCAGGGTAAATAGAAAATCAGTTCTAAGTTAATTTAGAGATTCCAAGACCAGAAACATAAGTTAGTAGCAACATGCAAGGCACAGGAGCATGACAGGCAGGTATCAGCTCATTAAAGGTGCACATGTTCACTGACAGTGTAGTCTTAAATAGGCTGTTTATTGTCACTGGACCTGTGAACTTAGAGGGAAAGAACATAATTATTTAAAGAGACAATAACATAAAAATACATGTTCCCGGAAGTCCCTTTTTATTTTAGTTAGTTTACTTGCCCTGCAAGTACTACAGTTATAAAAAAAATAAAAAATTCTTGACTTGAAAAATTAGTATTAGGTGCCACCTGTTTGATGTTATTTTTTACCACTGTTTTTTTTTTTTTCAAAATTATTTGCTCCCCTAAACATTATGAAAGGATTTTTCAGTAAATAAAGTATTAAGTAAAATTGGCCAAAATGTCCATATTGCTGTTTTATTATTTTTTTTTATACATGCATAAGTAAAGTTACAGATAACAGGAATCTCTTATTGAAACTTACTCTTCTGTTTCTTACATCTAATTATTCCATTTCAATTCATTTTATTGACTTCAGATTGGACCTGATTTAAGTGTTAGAACAACCTATTTGCATGAAATATTTTCTTATAACTTCTGCTTTTTATTGATAAAGTTGCTCTTCCATACAATTTCTTTTCATTAGTAGCAATTGGCTCTTGGGAAAATTATTTAACCCACCAAAATCATGGCAGATGGTTACTTCGACATAGCTATTTGTATCCACAGGTTTGAAATAAGTCTGTGTCTTTAAACTTTAATTTTCCATGTAAACATTTAGGTTCAACCAACTTCCACAGATTGCCTTTCCCAGTATAATATGAAAAGGTTTGCATAAGTGGGTGTTATGTTGGTCCAAATTGCAAAGCCTCTAATTTGAATTAAAAACTCCTCATTAAACCAAAAATATGTGTTTTTCAGTATCAACATAATGCCTTTTAAGATAAACTCTGTTATACATCCATGTCTTGTGCTGTTACAGTCCATAATGAGTGCTGCGGTGAGGCTCATTTTTCTGTCAGCCCGCACCTCCCATGCCTCACCTTTCTGTCAGTCCCTACATTGGCTTCCTGTAAGATATAGGGCTCAATTTAAAACCTGGTTCTTTCTTTCAAATCTTTACATAATGCTGCTACCACCTATCTATCCTCCCTAATAAACTAGTATGTCCCATCTAGGCCCTTATGATCTGCTGAAGACTTACGTCTATCTTCTGTCCTTACTCCCATCTCTGATGCTCACCTTCAAGACTTCTCGAGGGCTGTACCGTTCCTGTGGAACTCACTTCCCTCCTCTGTTAGATGCTCACCCAGTCTCCACTCCTTCAAAAAAATCATAAAAAAAAACACTTCTTCATAAAAGTGTATCAATTATACTGTTAATAGCTCCGAACTGATTCCTCTTTTGCAACTGTCACTAGTCTATTAATATCCTTACCTTTTGTGTCACTTTACCCCACTCCCTCTAGCATGTAAGCTCATTGAGCAGGGCCCTCAACCCCTCTGTTCCTGTGTGTCCAACTTGTCTGGTCACAACTACATGTCCATTTGTCCACCCATTGGAAAGCGCTGCGGAATTTGACAGTGCTATATAAATAATAACATAATAATAATGTCTAAATTCTTTCTTAGAAAATGGGACACTGCTTCACAGCTTCTTTGGTGCTATTTTATTGTGTATAAGAAAGACTGTCAGAGATTTTGTGAGATGAAGTTCAATGATACTATAAACTCACTATTTAGCAGATGTGACTCAATTTTTTGCCTACTAGTAGCAGAAAATAAAAAGATACAGACACTTTTTTTTTTTCTTGTTCCACTCACTGCTTGAGCATAAACTGTGAAATGGCACTAATGCAAACACACTGACCAGAGATAAGGCATATCTGACAGTGGCCTAAAGTGTTAAAAGGGGGGTGAGAAAGCCCATATATAAATATATATTTATACTATACTTGTCAGTATATTTCCACTGGCAGACCTTTTGTGTTAAGAAATTAAAAATGTATACTGTTAGTCACCAGTTAGTATATGTGACCATAACAGAATACAAAAATACACACATTTTTTCAACTTCTCTGTAACTCTATTTATTCAAGCAAAGGAATGTGTCTAACTTAAACACTGCTGAGATAAGACCTTATGTCTGTAAGAAGGGGGGTTTAGAAGAAAAAGTAACAGCACAGAAAAACACACACACACACACACACACACATATATATATTAGACACTATCTATCTATCTATCTATCTATCTAGATCTCTCTCTCTCTCTCTCTCTAACTTTCTCTCTCTCTTCCAATTAATTCTGAAACTTTGAAAATTCTAAAACTTGTCTCTCCAACTGAAAACTGAAAAATATAGAAAAAAATTCTTGCACTCCAACAAACAGAAAAATTGGTACCTGGTGCTCTGGCAGCAACAATAATACATCCAAGTAAATACCGGCACTCCAGGAATTTTCTAATAACACAAGTTTCTTTATTCGATATAGGACGTCAACGTTTCAGCTCCTCATGGAGCTTTCATCAGGACAACATAAACAATAAAATAAGCAAGCTTATATAGGAAGTATCTTGATTAGGGTACTTACGAAATCAGGTGTGACCCCTCCATTCCCGCCGCCAGGTGCGCTCCGATTGCTTCCGCAATGCTGAATTTTACTTCCGGGTACCTGACCTACATGACCGGTCTAGAGGATTGTGATTCGCCGTGCGTCGTTGCCGGGCAACCAGAGACACCGACGTGTCCTTGGTTGTTCCCTTGCTAACAGGCGCCGGCATGAGACACACCTCTTAAGCCCTTCAATGTATTCATGTGATGCCATGGCAACCAGACTGCAGCCGGTCAGGAGGGGAGGGGGGAACCTATGAGAGAATGCAAAGAGAGGAAGAAACAGGACAGAGCACTTATATACTATAAAAGTTAACGCAATCACCATTTCTGATACAGTGAAGTGCAATAAAACAGCCTATTGTGTAAAAATAAAAACTAAGCTGTATTGGAGGTATAAATCTGATGTGAATGTAAGAACCTACTAATAGGTAAAAGCTGTATATCTTAATATGTGACACCAAAGCCAATGATATAGACATCTGAATGCATAATGTGACATAATGTGATAGGAAGAGGATTCTGCACCAACGCCCACCACACCACCAATGAACTCCCAGCTTGAACATATTTAAGGGTTTGAGAGGGGAGGGGGAAATAGGCTTATTTGTACACTTGATGTTTTGACAGTGTATGTAAATTGTGTGTTTTAACTGAAATTTGATACTTGGTCCCTGAGGAAGTTTCCCAAGGGAGACGAAACGCGTAGGACCAGTAGTATCATTTTATGATTTGATTTTTATACTTTTAAAAGCCAATAAATTTCCTTTTTTTACCAACCATTGGGAGTGTGTGGACTTCCTAAATTTGGAGTTGGCGTGGCAACCAGACAAAAGAAGGAACCCCCCAAACTACAGGGGAGGCAACCTGAGGGCTTGAAAAAATCCATCAACTTGTGAGTGCAACCTTGAAAGATAAAATGAATATTTTAATCTAACTGTATTACACTATGTTATGTTGTATGCTTATGTTCTAGTGATACAAGCTGAATCCCTGGTCGATTTGTAGTTTGCAATAGTTGTATATGGTCACCAAGTTGGGAGGTGACTAGAGGGAAGCAAGTATCCGAAAAAAGCTAAGTTTTTACTGATATTTTCCACGGGTGAATAGGTGGAAGCTATACTTTGTATTGTATCCCAACTTTTTGTTGTATATTGTATCTTAAGTAATATGGCAGAAAGTATGAGTTATCTGCAAAGGATTCAAAAAGCAAGAACACATAAATTTGAGACCCTATTTAAAGAAGGGGAACAACCACAACCACTTAAAAAGTTTGATGAATACTTTAAACAAAAAGAGAGGATTTTAAGTCTGGAAACAAAAAAGTGGTGGGAAATTGCCTTTCTAGATAATTATTTGAAAGAAGGCTTAATCCCTAGAGGTCTCAGGATAGATAAAATACCAGCATTTGGTCAAGACAATGAAGAGTTCCTAAATAAATGGGATGATATTTTGTATAAATGCTCTTTCCAATTAATGGAGTTGATTGTTAAACATTCTAAAGAATCAAAAGAGAGATTAGAACAAGAATTAGAGGAACTAGAAACCAATCACACATTGAATATAGATAACGAGGATTTCAAAATCAAAGAGGAAACGATGCAAAAAAGGTTAAAAACTTTAGATGAAAAAATTGCAGACACTAAAAACAAAAAATACAAGAGAGATAGGGATGATAAAATAAGAAATACCTTTTTGACTAGGTTAAAAATTGTAAATAAGAGGAAATCAACAAAAAATATGTTTAATAACTATAAACCTTATAGAACCCCGGACAAGAGAGCGAGGAATAAAATAGGAGATAATCGAAAAGAATTTAAGGATAATAGGAAACCAGAACCAACAAGGGGCGCTAATTATACCCCAATTAGGAGCCCTAGATACAGACACAGAGAAGGGAGTCCATCAAATGATAGAAGGAGGAGTTTAACTTATGCCCAAGTAGCTAGTGAAGGTGCGGAGTACAGTAAGAGGAATTCATCCAATGAGGGAAATGAGAGAAATTTTATGGGGAGAACAAGAGTTCCAAAAGAGAGATCTATCACCAACTACTTCAAACCAAGGGAGGAGGTGATAACACACCCGAATCGGTTTGCACCCCTCTCGGTGGAAACACCACCGAAACGGAAGAGAATGGAGGAGTACACAAATCCTTCGAGAAGGGAACACATCTCCCCTTACAAGAGATAGAGAAAGGTATTTTTAAAATCTCAGGAAAGCCATTATCCAAACAAGAGATTAATTTGTTAGAAAAAGGCATGAAATTTGCCCCAAATCAAAAAGCTAATGATTTCAATTTGTATATTGATTTGAAAAAATATGTTCGGAATTTAACAGTTAAAAGACATTTTTTGAAATATCCAATACATTACCAACAGGGGGAACCTAGGGATTCTAGTAGATTGAATTTTAAACCAAAATCTCATTTCTATCCTGTGTATAGTAAAGGTTCACATCTGGAAACCTTTGAGCACATGGTGGAAAAGGAATTGCGAAAATCCACAAAGTCACATAAAAATTCGGAATATCAGAGGAATGATAATCTAACGAAGGCAGATAGAGAGGGCCTCAAAACCCTTAAAGAAAGAGACGATATTATCATCAAGGAAGCGGATAAGGGGGGGGGGATAGTGGTAATGTCCACAGAATACTATATGAGGGAAAGTAACAACATCTTACAAGATATAAAAACATACAGGAAATTGGACAGTGATCCCACTTCAATATTCAATTCTAAATTAAATGAATTATTGGTGATGGGTAAAAATGATGGAGTCATCTCACAAAAAAACTTTGAATTTTTGTTTAATAAATATCCCACCATCCCAATATTTTATTTTATCCCCCAAATTCACAAAAATCTACATACTCCGCCGGGAAGACCCATTATTAGTGGGATAGATTCCATAACGGCCAATCTATCTGCCTTCGTGGACTCATACCTTCAACCATATGCCCAAGAGGCCTTATCTTATACGAAAGACACTAAATCTTTTTTACAGGAAATAGAAAATTTAGAATGGCAGGATAACTACAGTTGGGCCACGTTGGACGTGGCATCTCTCTACACGGTGATAAGTCACACTTTGGGGTTGGAAGCAATCAACCACTTTATGAGTAAAGACAAAGATTTGTCTAATCATACAAAAGAATTTATTTGGAAAGCAGTAGAATTTATTTTGAAACACAATTATTTTTACTTTGATGGGTGTTTTTATTTACAAACCACGGGGAACGCCATGGGCACCAGGTTCGCCCCCAGTTATGCCAACACATACATGAGAAGATGGGAGGATCTTTCTGTGTGGCGAGGGCATGACTGGGTGGCGGATCTGGTGCTATGGCGGAGGTTTATTGATGATGTGCTAATTATTTGGAAGGGCACAAACACGTCGTTTGTATCTTTTGTAGGTTATCTAAATGATAACGACTATAACTTACGTTTTTCACCAATTTGGAATAAAAATGAAATACACTTTTTGGATTTGACTTTATTTGGAGAAGGAAGGGAGATAAAAACCAAATGTTACTTCAAGCCGACGGATGGGAACAGTTACGTCCACAAAAAAAGCTGCCACCACCAACCATGGTTGAGGGGGATTGCAAAAGGACAACTGACGAGGGTGAGACGTAACTGTTCCCATCCTGATGACTTCATACAACAGGCAGATCATATAAAGAAAAAGTTGGTTAAAAAGGGTTATAATAAAAATTCAATAGACAAGGAAATTAGAATCATGTCAGGAAAAGGAAGGGAGGAATTATTACAAAATAATATAAAATTTAAGCAGGATGGAGAGAAATTCCGTACAGCTTTCATAACTCAATACAATACCGATCATTTTAAAATCAAAAAAAGTTTGGAAAAATTTTGGCCAATCCTGCTGGAAGACCCCCTCTTGGGAGAGATATTGCCGAAAAAAACAACATTAATATATAGAAAAAATAAAAATCTGAAAAATCTTTTGGCTCCAAGTTACGCCATAAAACAAAAAAAAGATCTTTTAAAAAAGGAAACAAATGGGTTTAAAGGATGTAAAAAATGTAAAGCATGCTCCACTGCTAATTTGGGAACCAATACACACTTTAAAAGTAATATCACAGGAGAAAATTTCCCGATAAAAAATAATATTGGCTGCCTCACGGACTATGTGGTATATTTACTACAGTGTCCGTGCGGTAAGCAATATATAGGCCGCACAAAAAGGGCTTTTTGGATCTGATACAAAGTTGCATTGTATTAAGAGGGTGAAACCAATGTAAGACCTGTCAAAATTCTAATTTTATGGCCCGAAAGGAGACAGTCAGACTGAGAAAAAGCCTTTGCAGTCTGACAGGTTTTGATGGACGGTTATCCATAAAGATAACCAAAATTGACATCAAATGCATCACGTAATACAGTTAACCCCTTACACAAAGGGTAATTGGAATTCCTGACAAGAATTTTTTGTGGTGTTATTATACCATCTACTGACCAAAACCTAGATGATAGCCTGTAGGAAAGTCATGTCCGCCTTATTCTATTGGTCACTGAAACTAATGATGTAAAGGACAAAATTAAGGACAACGATGAGATAGGGATCTTGGGTCTTAGATTGGAGCAGAAAAGCTGACACACCCAACTTTCTCTATCTCTTCCAATTAATTCTGAAACTTTGAAAATCCCAACACTTGTCTCTCCAACTGAAAACTTTCTTATTTCCCACAATTCTCATTCATACCTGCATTCACAATTTATGGAATACATATCCAAGCCTGAAAGAAATTCTACCAAGAGCTGGTAAATATGCTGGTTTTATTTAATTTACCATATTTATCGGCGTATAACACGCACCGGCGTATAACACGCACCTCATTTTAAGAAGAAAATTTCAGGAAATTTCCCCCCCTCCTATAGTATTCCCCCCCCCCTCCCATAGTGTCCCCCCCCTCATCCCATAGTGTTCCCCCCCTTTCTATAGTATTCTCCCCCCCTCCCATAGTATTCTCCACCCCCTCCCATAGTGTTCCCCCCCCTCATCCCATAGTGTTCTCCCCCCCTCCCATAGTGTCCCCCTCACCCCTTGTCCCATAGTGCACTTTCCCTCCCCTTGTCCCATAATTACTTACCTGTCTTGAAGCATGGGCCGGCTTCACAGCACGCACCGCGGTACAGGAACTTCAATTTCAGGTTCCGGTTTCCGGCGGGACTGAAAGGAAGTGTGCACACCGGCCCACGCTTCAAGACAGGTAAGTAAACCTTCACATTCGCTCCATAAGATGCACAGACATTTCCCCTCACTTTTGAGGGGAAAAAAAGTGCGTATTATGGAGTGAAAAATACGGTATATCGGCGTATAACACGCACACATCATTTGCCCCCTATTTTCAGGGAGAAAAAGTGCGTGTTATACGCCGATAAATACGGTAATTTAATTCAACTAATTTTACTTAAAGCAGAAATATATTTAAATAAAGGTTGGTCCGATTTCTAACTTAGAAATCATAATTAGCTAATGAAATATATTATTCCAAATATCTTACTGCAGAAGAAATATGAGAATAATATATTTACTGGCAATTTACCAAGTTTAGTCTACAAAAATGTTATTCAAAGATATTACTTACCTGAAATTAGGGATAATAATCTTTAATTAGGGAAGTTTAAATTCTGCAGTGGTAAAATCTGGTTAGAATTATTCTTTTTGGTTATTGGATGAGAAGGAATGGTTAACTGATCTGGTATGAGAAATATTGTATCTTGTCATTGCAATACATAAGGTATTTTGCCTGTGAGAATTGTAGCCAGCAGTAAATTAGTTAACTCAATGTGATCAAAGTTTATTGCTGTGCTGCTGTGATTATGGGAAGAGTCCTGTGTTAAGGAATGTTTAGCAAGCTGATTTCAAAGTGAAGTGTCCTGTCATAAATCTGTTGAAATTGCATTGAGATGGATATAATGTTGCTATTTAGCTATATGTAATTGTGTTAAACCCCTGCCCTATTGTATACATATGCTATACCTAAATATTCACTGATTATTGTCACGCATGTTGCATATTATTATTATTATTATTATTATGGTCACAATAATTTATATTTTTATAATTAGTTTGTGATTAATGTGTGAAATACAAATCCTCTAATAAAACATACTCCAGGGCAGTGGCGTACACACAATCCATGGGGCCCCAGTGCAGAACTGATCCATGCACCCCCCCACCACCACCATTGCCACCTCCCCACCGCCACCACCACCACCGGCACCCCATAATGACACACATAGATACTTACAGACACACATACATACAGAGAGAAATACGTACAGACTGACACATACATACATACATACAGACAGGCACATACATACAGACACACACAGATACACACAGATACATACAGACATACATACACACACATACACACACAGATACAGACACACACACACACACACACACACAGACACATACATACAGAAACATACAGGCACACACACACACACAGACAGATTACATACAGACACATACATAGACACAGACACACACACACACACACAGGCACACATACATACTGACATACACACACAGATACAGACACATACATAGACACACACAGACAGACACACATACATACAGACACACATACATAGAGACACATACAGTCACACATACACACACAGACACACACACACAGACAGATACAGACACATACATAGACACACACATACACACAGACACAGACATACACACACAGACACACCGATACATACAGGCACACATACACACACATATACAGACACATAAACACACACACACACACATACACACACACACACAGACAGACACATACATACAGAAACATACATACACACACAGACAGATTACATACAGACACATACATAGACACAGACACACACACACACAGACACACATACATACTGACACACACACACAGATACAGACACATACATATACACACACAGACAGGCACACATACATACAGACACACATACATACAGACACATACAGTCACACATACAGATACACATACACACACCTACACACACACAGACAGATACAGACACATACATACACACACACATAAATACAGACACATATAGTCACACATACACATACACACACACAGATACATACAGACACATAGATAGACACACACGCACACATACACACAGACATGCACACACAGACACATACATACAGAAACATACAGGCAAACACACATACAGACAGATACAGATACAGACACATACATAGACACACACAGATAGACACACACAGACACATACATACAGACACACACACACACAGGCACACACACAGATACATACAGACACACACAGACACACATAAACACACACACATACACACAAACACACACACATGTACATACAAAAACATAGACACACGCAGACAGACAGACATACAGGCAGACAGACAAACACACACACAGACACATACATACATACACACATACATACAGGCACATACAGTCACACATACACATACACACACAGACACACACACACACACACACACAGACAGATACATACAGACACTTAGACACACACACACACACACAGACATACACACAGACACAGACACACACACAGACACATACATACAGAAACATAAAGGTAAACACACATACAGACAGATACAGACACACAGACACACATAAACACAAACACACACACACACACACAGACACACACAGACACATATACATACACACAGATACAAACAAACACATAGACACACACACAGACACACATACATACATACATACATACACACATATACATACAAACACATAGACACACACACACAGACAGACATACATACAGATAGACATACACACACACAGACACACACATACACACAGATACATACAAACACATAGACACACACACAGACAGACATGCATACAGACAGACAGACACACACACAGACACATACATACAGACACACATACACACACATATGCAAACATTTTAGGTGCAGGAGGGTGACTTCCCTGGGGTCCAGTGGCTCAGGTTGATGGGAGTCAGAGTTCCAACTCTGACTCCCTCTCCTTCCATTCACGCGGCTCCTGGTGGTTGCTGGGAGGAGTGACCGGGGCAGTCACTTCCTCCCAGCATCTGACATCATCAGAGTGGGCCCGGTCACGCTGTTACCGGGCCCACTCTGATGATGAAATTCATTTACATTGGGTGGCCCTAACAGCCTGGACCACCTGATGGGCCCCTTTACGTGTGGCCACGGCAATTATACCACGCTGGGGTTGCAACAGATGGCGTCGGGCGACCGCGGTATGTATGCCACTGCTCCAGGGTCTATAAGAGTTAAAAATAGTGGGTAATTCTTAGCTTTTAATTAATAAAGGTGAACAGTGCCAATATATAAATTTTGATGTAATAAACATTTTTAAATTAATTTTTGATCAGTTTTATGAAATATTATTTTTAATATTTATCACCCCTTAAATATCCTCACATACTATATGATTGAGTTTAACACATTCTCTCTAAATAATGTTCTCCCTTCTATTTTTCACTTTCACACTAACTTCTCTCATTACTAAAATATCACTATTCTTCTTCTTACCTGTCCCTGGCAACACCATCTTCATTACTTCCACTTTACTCTCCTCCCCTCTCTATTCAACCAATACACTCTACATATACCTTTCCAGCCTTTCTCCTCCAACTCCTCCCAAATCCTCTATATACATACCCTCCTACAAAACTTTTAAATCCTACTCAAAACTTCACTTCCTTTCTATCCTTCTGCTCCTAGCAGCTGGTGATGTCTCTCCAAACCCCAGTCCCATCTCAGCAAACCCACCACGTAGTAACTCTAGGAACCATACCAATCTCATACCCATCTTATGTTACTTATGTTAAAATCCTCCTTCAATACTGCCCTCTGGAATGCACACACTGTTTGCAATATTACGAAATCTACTGATGTCCACAACCTCTTCAGTTCTTATTCCCTAGATTTACTAGCCTTAACAGAAACATGGCTCTTCCCCTTTGACACTGCTACCCCTGCATCTTTATCATTGGGTCGTCTTTAGGTTACCCACAACCCAAGACCCTCTGAATGTAAAGGTGGTGGTGTAGGGTTTCTCCTCTCACCTCACTGCTCCTTCAAACCTCTACTCACACCCCCGCCCCCTTTCCTCTCTTTCCCATCATTTGAAATTCATTCAATTCACATGATCACGTGATGTCATATTCCGGCTCCCGGCATTACTCTGCGGCGAGCGAGGGAACTGAGCAGGGAGAACTCACAAATCAACGCTCCCTCGCTGCCTGCCTGGACTTTAACTGCCGCCTGCCTTCCTGCCCGCCCAGCCCAGCCAGCAGCCCCACTGGACACCAGGTAAAAAATTTCTCTCATTAGTTCATGCTTCCACAATCCCAGGCATCTCATTGACACATTTAACTCTCTTCTTCGCCCTGCTGTGGCCACCCCCCAAATTAACCTTACAGCCGTTAGCTTTGCATGCTACTTTACCGACAAGATTGAACAGCTAAGGAAAGAATTCTCCCCACCTTGCCGTTTTCTTTCTCAACCACACGTAGATCACGTCTTTCCTAACCTTCAGACTTTCTCCCTGGCTACTGAACAAGAGGTGGCTGCGCTTCTCCTTTCCTCTCACCCCATCACTTGCCCGCTTGATCCTGTCCCATCTCACCTCATCAAATCTCTTGTGCCTTCCTTAATACACATATTTAACTGCTCTCTCTCTTCTGGCATTCTCCCTGCTGACCTTAAACATGCCACTGTAGTACCTACCCTGAAAGAAACATCTCTTGACCCATCCTCCCCCTCTAACAAACTTCCCATATCCCTGCTCCCTTTTTCCTCAAAGCTTCTGGAAAGACTTGTCTTTACCTGTATTTCTCACTTCCTCAATACCAACTCTCTCTCTTCAATCTGGCTTCCGCCTGTTATGGGCAAATGCAAATATTACAAGTTTTAGAATTAAATATTGTATTCCTCAAACTGCGTACTTTGTCTTTAAGAGATATTGCAAACTGGCAAGGTGTTAGAAATGGAACATATTGTTTTTCATACATGTTTCTTTGAGCAATAACTTCTTACTTACCTTCAGTGCGAAATACTACTAGACAGCCACTAGAGGGCACTTCCGTGTTAATAGCACACGAAAAGTGTTCTATAACGTCGATGGACGTCCTCACCCTATGTGAGGACCTCCAGCGTCGCTGAAATCCCCATAGGAAAGCTTTAAAAGCATTTTTCAAGCATTTCCTATGGGGAGGTCTAATTCGCGTGCGCGGCATTGCCACGCATGCGCATTAGGTCTCCCCTGCCAGCGGCCGTGCATGCTCAATAGGTCTGTCAAACGGTTTGTTTTCCTGGCACTGGAGAGTCCCTTTATTGGAGGTCCTAAAATGAATAAAAGTAAAATAAGTAACTTTTTCATATATGAACTACGGTAACCCTAAAATTAAGACACCTAAGGCATAAATAGGTGTTGTGACGAACTACACTTCGCACTGGCTTTTGGAGAGGCCTGCTTGCCAGCCTCTTGCCCTGTGACTATGGCTCCTTGGATGTATTGCTGTTTAAACACTCGATTTGTGCATATTGGATTTTAAAGCACTGTTTCTGCCCCTTTAAATATTGTTGGAAAAGATTTGCACTTTCGAAATGGCACTTCGGAAACAGCCAAAGTGCCTATGTAGTCGAAGTTGCCACCATTCGTAGATTCAAACATGTGGCGGCGGCCATCTTAAATTGTCCAGCAGTGTTTTGCCGTCGAGTGTATGTAACTGTTTTAGGCATGGGACCATGTGCACGGTGGGGAAAAAATAAGACTTCCAGGAAATTCCTGAACCCCTGAACCGATCTGGGTGATTTTTGGATATGTTGTTCACCCAGATCGGCGCTATCAGGGGATGTGACTGTATGGGGATATGTTGTATGTTGGGGTACTTTTTGGGGTTTGTAAAAAAATATTTTTTTTTCTGCTAAAGTTAATTGAGTTAGTCCATTGTCTTTGTAAATTGTATCACAGGCAGAGGGGAGGGTTTGTGTACAGTAACTGGGAGTGTTCAAATGTAAAGACTGTTTTGGATTGTGCATTTCATGTCCTGCGCCCCACAAGGTCCACGTGGGCGGTAACCTTGTGGGGAAATACTGTATAAAAGAAGCAGCTGTATCATTAAACCTTCAGTTCTACTTGACCCTTAACTCGCAGCCTTGACTCGTGTTTGGGGGGTACAGCTATCATCACTAAAGGGATTGCTATGTTCTTCATACTCCCTTAGCTTCACTGAGCTCTTGTAAGAGCCTGTTCCTGTTCCTGCTTCACTCTCTGGGAAAAGAAAGGTTCACCAACTGGAACCTGGAGCCTTGTCGTAGGTCCAGGGTGGGTAGGAGACGGGGAGACCCCAACCAAGCTGCGGTGGTTCGTGGGGTGTGCGGTGGTTATGGTGTCTGGCACGGTGCTGGTGGTGCTTGGTGAGCGCTAGGAGCATCCTTCTACAGTCCAACCCTCAGCTAGCCTGGGGCAACCGTAACAGGTGTACTTTTAAATGTTAAGGGACAGAGGAGAGATTTGGAGACAGACGCTGCTCGATCTTATGAAATGACAGAGAGGCTGACATGATGACATGTTCAGGAGGGTATGTTAATCTATTATTGATATTTGCAAGCATTTAGTTTAATCTTTTAAACTCTGCTATAAATTATTGTAATGGATTTATATGTCTATATTTATATTTTTATATAATAAATATCTAAAAAGACAAAACTTTATTGCTTCCAAGACAATCCTTATTTTATATTGTATTCTCAATTATTTATATATGTTAACTAGAGGATCTCTGACTAACTATATAAAATTATGGCTAAGATATCTGTATGGTTAGCCCTGCTAAGTTCTATGCTTTAAGACATTATAGTGGTAAATAAGGGAACCAGTCGCGGTTACATGCCCTCTCCACTCTACTGAGACTGCTCTTATCAGAGTTACTAATGACCTAATCGCAGCTAAATCCAATGGCCACAACTCCATGCTTATTCTTCTTGACCTCTCTGCTGCCTTTGACACCGTTGATCATGCTCTCCTTCTTCAAACTCTTCAATCACTCTGTCTCTGTGATTCTGTCCTCTCGTGGTTTTCCTCTTTTTTTCTCCCAACTCTCATTCAGTGTCTCCTTTTCTAATGATACCGGCTCCCCTTGTCCTGTCTCGGTTGGAGTCCCCCAAGGCTCTGTCCTTGGTCCCCTTCTATTTTCTCTTTATACTGCCTCTGTTGGCAAACTTATTAATGGAGGGAAAAGAGTTGCACTTACAATTTTCAGCTCCAGATATATGCGCCTGGACGGTATAATCCCCGTCTATGGATGTGTTGATGATCCTTGGGCGTCTTTAAACGAGGCCTTCACAGGTAGTTAGGCTGTTTTTCTCTCCAATAGCAGTGGGTCGGGCATTCAAATTATTTGTAGTATATAAAATAAAAACACAGAATAGTGTTCTCTAGATGGTACAAGATAAACTAATAAAAATATGAAAATATACTCACAAGTGGAGAGCAAATAAAATAATTCTCAATATTGACAGGCGTAGGTGGTATAATCCCCACTAAGGATATCACTTCTCGAGTCCTCCAGTGGAGGAGTTGGGAAAATAAGATATTAAAAATTAAAAACAATAATAATAAAAAAGGATAGGCTTAAAAGCTCCAAATTGGAGACAAGTAAAATCAATAGCAATAACAGCTTTTAAAAACACTAACGCATTTCTCCTGCAAAAAGGCTTTATCAAAGTGTTACAGACATAGAGGCCTATCCTGTTTAACTAGCAGTTACAATTGGTTACATCATTGTAATTAGTGACATCATCAGTCATAAGATAAATAAATAACTACACTAGGGAAGTTACAAATACGCAATCTACTTTTTTAAATGGAATGAAGGGTTTTTATAAGTGCAAACGCTGCATTGTATGCAAAAGTACTAATCCCGCTATCCATTCTAAAGTTACTAGTTTTAAATCCAATGTAACTAATAAGAGTTATATTATCAAAGATTTTATTGCATGCCACACTACCAATGTTATTCACCTATTGGAGTGCCCATGTGGCCTCCAATATGTTGGTATAACTACCAGATGCCTTAAAACGAGACCAGCTGAACACTGCCGAAATATAAAAAATGGATATGCCAATCACTCTGTATCAAAACATTTTGAAAAACACAATCGGGATCCAAAATGTCTTAAATGTATTGGAATAAAAAAATGCAAAGTCCCCTGGAGAGGTGGCAATATTAAGAACATTTTAGGCAGAAACGAGATGGAATGGGTATTTAACCTACAGACTCTAGCCCCCCAAGGCTTACATGTAGACTTTGATTTATTAAATTTTTTATGAAACTCAATTAATATACTGTTTATCTGCTTCATTGTGGTCATTTTGGGGCTATCCTATTCATAGTTGTTACCTACGGCATTATAGTCTAGGATACCCCCAATATGACCACATAGCAGATATTTTTATTCTTATATTTGTATTCTTATATTTTTATTCTTATGTCTTAATATTATTTTATTCATTTCTATATATGCATGTTTTTACATATGTTTATATATATCATCTGTTGCCCCTTGAGATATTTTGGTTTTAGAATTTCTCTGTATAGGATGCTTAATAACATGCTGCTATTACATTTTTTACTATTGTGATGATCATTAATAATGCTGCTACTGTATATACATTCTTTTATCACTGTGATGACTATTCATAATGCTACTACTGTATATACTTCCTATGTTTGCTACTAATAAGCTAATTATCATGTACTACTCTTTTTCCCCAGTATATGCTTATAATCCTTTGCCTTTTCATATATGCCCAAATAAGGTTACTTTCATTTATAACCCATTTAACTGTTATGTACTACTCTTATCGCGGGTCACGTGACGCGGTGCGCACACATACCGCCCATTACCAGGACGGCCAGCATATGTGTGTGAGTGCGATCACGTGACCCGCCCACTACATTCCCCACAATGCCGCGTGGGTCACGTGACGCGCTTCCTCTATGATTAAACATAGCACCGTTTCAGTTAGAAGCTTCGTTTTTTTTTTATTTATTATACATTATGTCTGTCACATGACAGACTTTTATTTCATCTATTTTAATCCCTATTTTTATTACCACTATAAGTCTTGTTTCCAATATGTATTATGCCTAACTCTGATTGGCTTATGCTAATTGATGCTACTTTTGGCGCCATTTTTAAAGTAACAGTGCTCCTATATATATTCTATTCTTGCCAGGTTTTAATGTTATTCCATTTTGATAAAACCCCAGTGGTGAAACGCGTTAACGGATTTTATTGTGTATTTTAAATAATAAATGAAGTTTGGATATACTTCTGTGCCATTCATATGATTTTTATTATTTTTACACATATAACATTTTTTATTATTTCTTCTCCTGGCATTTTATATATCCTGAGGTGTGGATTATACCGCCCACGCTATATCTCAAGTGCAGTGTGATCTGCACTTCAATTTGTGAGTATATTTCCTTTTCTTTTTATTTATACCACATTATATCATCAGAGAGCACTATTTGTTGTTCCTATTCTTCCCTTCTCCTGAGAGTTGGACACCATCAGACCCAAAGAGGAAAATAATTTGTAATATCCTACAAGCAGGGATTATTCTGCTGAACACCTGTTACCCCTGAGCTGGTTATAGCTCATGTAAATGTGAGTGAAATACATCTTATTATTTTTTTGCCACGTATTTTATACACTCTGCACGATTGGTCCTTTTCTACCAGTGGAACATGTGAAACAGACATTTTATTTTACTTTTCCTATATATTGGGACTAATTTTATTATTTATATATTTTGTTTTGTTTTATCTTGGCGCAGCCTTTTTCTCTTTTCACTTACCTTAATCCAGCTCCCTGGCTCCCTCAGCGCTGGTGACCTCTTCTCCCCCGCCTACGTCAGCTCCCGAGTGGAGCCGAATGCACATGCACGGCAAGAGCTGCGCACACATTCAAACAGTCCATAGGAAAGTAAAAAAAATTGTGGGTGTTTTCTTACATTTTTATTACGGGGAGGGGGGGGGGGGGCGAGGGGGGTGCCACACTCAGGGTCCGCCCCAGGTGCCAAATGCTCTAGGTACGCCCCTGCTCAGATCTGAGCTATCTGGGAATATGTTGAATGTACCTGTTTTATGCAATAGCTGCACAGTTATATATTTTTATGTATTTTATTGTCTTTTGCTGCCATGTGTTAAATGGAGTTTAGCCTCTGTCCTTGGAGATAATTGGATTACTTCCCAATTATCTCCAGGATAGAAGACTCTGTGGAACTGGTTTTGGGCAGACAAGCCATGCTTCATTTGGTCACAAAGGACTACGATCTATCTTTTGAACCCCTGGACCAATTTGTATGATTTTGACGTATGTTTGTATTTGGGGAGAATTTTGTGTGGGAGTGTCTATTTTGTATTGTACGTGTTTATTGGTTGTTTTCCAAAACCCTGTGGGTGGTACTAATGTGTATATAAGAACAATAAACCCACAGCTCTGTCTGACCACTGCTTGACCCTCAAAACGGAGCCTTGTTTTGTTTTTGGGGGGATTTATTGTATGCTGTTCCAGTTTGACTGCTAGGAGTGTAAACCTATTCGTATGGTTTTTCCTATTCGGCTGTTTACAGCATTCGTATGTTTGAGAGCATTCATATGCTTCTCCGGTTCGGTGTATTGGTGTCTACAGTATCTGTACCTGTGTCTCTGGAAGGGAAGATCTACTAAACGGCTTTTAACCCCCTTTTATGTCTGGGGTGCCGTTACAGAGGGGAATCTAAAATAAATAAGAACTATTAAATAGGATATATGATTCTTTATTTTATAAAGGGAAAAAAAAGAGGAGAGAAAAAAAAGAGAGGGGAGGTGTTCCTGTGTGTCCAACTTGTCTAGTTACAACTACATGTCTGTTTGTCCACCCATTGTAAATCGCTGCGGAATTTGATGGTGCTATATAAATAACATAATAATAATAATAATAATAATAATAATAATAATAATAATAAGAGAGGCACTAAGATGGCTGCCGAAACATGTAAATTGGGGACACCATGATGGCCACTGTTGGCTTAGATATATACTTTTAAAAGAAAAAGTGTAGTTTGGGTGCCTAAATAACTAATATATAAGGTGAGGAGATAGAAAGAGTAAATCCCCCCCTAAAACAAGTTGTGTTTTATGAAAAAACATGCACATCGAAAAAACAAAATGGTGGCTGCGACCCAAACCATGTGATCGTGTTGCGTCGCCATGGAGACCGTGCCTGGCCAGTCTGATAGTATAGAGAGGCAGGGAGGGCTGGCCTTTAAGCATAGATGACGGCCGTGACCCATGTCACATGACCGGCTGGGTCGCGTCATCATGGAGACGGCTTTTCTCTTGGGGAAGTGACTAGCAGGAGGGAGGGTCATTAAGGGCTGACTAACACCGCATAGAATCCTGGGGAATGTAGTACAATGAGAGAAAGCTTAAAAGACAGGAACATAGATTGTAAAAGGAATAAAAATGAGATAACCATACTGGGAAAATAGAACTTAGCAAACAGAAAAAGAAAATAATATAAATAAATGATAAAAATAAATAATAAAAAATAAAAGAAAAAAACTATGATACATGGGGCAAGTGGAAATGATATAGATATGATATGCTAAAAAAACTAGTAAAGGTAGATATAAAATAAATGTGAGAGACATTAGGACATAAGACCACAAAAAGTATTATATAAAAATGACTACAAAAAGTAGCATAAATCAAAATCTACATTTAACCCATGGGGTACCAGAATGTTAAGTGTGAATACCCAGTTCATTTCTTTTCTACCTAGAGGTTTTGGGAGGTTGCCTCCTTTCTATGGCACAACATTTTAAAAACTCCTTATTGTGGATTAAAACATGTTTGGATGGGGGGCGGAGCCTGGCACTCAGTCTGAACAGCTGTGTTTCACTTCAGCTCCTGCTAACTACTGTACTTCGAGGGGGTAAACCCCCAAAACCACGGAACAGTTGCCCACCTGAGGTAAGAAAACATGTTGGGGACACCCGGGGGAATCGACAGACACCAAATGCAAGACTCTACCACCCCGGGAACCCATAAAAGAGTCCTGAGGCCTACCGGAGATCGAGCGCTGGGGAGACGGCCACTTCCCGCGCTGACTGACCTGGTCGGACATACCTCGGGGGCACCACCTCCTACCCCCCCCTCTGGACCGATGGGGGTCATCTCGGTCCGCAACAAGCGACTGGAAAAGCGTCAACAAACAGAGCCCACAATATGGGGCAAAACAACAGGATAGGCAAACACGAGGCGCAACTAAAATGGCGACAGACCAAGCACCGAGCGAAATACATGAACGCCATACAGTAATACCAAACTACGAAGCCAGACTCACCGCTCTCTTCGATGCATTTTGGGCACAGTTGGGGCGCCGGGCGTGGCTGCACAAACAGAGCACTCACCAGAGCCAAGGGCAACTCCAGCAACATATCTGCCGACGCCTCACTCCTAAACGGCGTGGAGCCCCAAGATGGCACCGCAGGAGGAGTGATCCTCTGCCCGCAGGCATACTCATAAAGAGAAAACAAACATCGGAGCGCGACAGCAGAACACATGGGACCCCCCGTGCACCCAAGAGTTCTCCCCACTCTTCTTCCGAGCAGGGAGCCCACCTGAGGATTACTCCTCTTCGCCACCTATACACCCAGGGGAACAACTGGACTCCGGCAAAACCTTGGGCCCACGACCCTGGAGATGGGGTCAATGGACCTGTGGCAAGGGCCCCCGCTAAGGCCTCGGGCCGAAGACACGGGACACTTAAGCGGCAACGCACTAGGAGAAACACCGGGGGCACCATGACTCAGGGGGCCAAGCACCAAGCAGGTCAAAATGCCCACTATGGAGACGCTGATCCCGGCCTCAATGGAGCAATGGATCAAGAAGGCAGCCCCCCACAACCGAGTGGTCTAGACTGCGCAAAATACAACTCAACTCCTCCAAGTGGGGTGGGCTGAACAACAGCATGGACACTTACTACATTTGAGGCCTTGGACTGATCCAAGCAACCGAAAGAGACACCTTGTATTACCCTGAGGGTTCTACCCATGAGGACTCTGTTTCCATACTCCGTGATGTTTAACTTTTTCTTTTCACAGTTAACATTTTATGACTGCAACCTAACAGATAGTTATAAGCTATGCCACCAGCCTGCCTTAGCAATTTTAATTGTACCTGTTAGAGCACAAATTAGCTTTCTTAATATGTTAATATATGGATATAAAACTGCTGGCACCGATCCTGCTAGAGATGGCAGGATTGATATCCCGGCAGGGTTGTATCCACCTTAGTCCAACATGCCCTTAATGTTTAGCTTGATTAGCTTGTCTAGCCTGTCATAACAGTACTAATGGAAACCGCTATATGCCTGTAGTTAAGCGTTTGCCGTAACACTTACTACTGTACTAACATAAACCATTCCACTGGTGCGTGATAAACTTGCCTATCGTAACACACCAAGCTCCTTACTTAATCACAGATAACTTGACTCACATTTTGCGTATACCCTCTCTGGTAGAGCATTGCTATGCTATGTCCTGTTTAACACGTCTGCCTCTTATTAAATGCTGATATTACTCGAAATACACTTGATTGGCACCAGGAGGCACTAAACTGTATCTTGTAAAACGCACCACCCTCTCAGTCACACATTAAGCACCTTTGAGATGTTTAGATCGCTGGGCCCAGGCAGACCAGCAAGGTAACCTAATCTGCATGCCAAGCAACCAGCACCAGCACTAGGCCTCGTGCCGATGGGTTTTTAGGCAGCTCTAACGGATCAGCCCTAGCTCATGTCATTCAGCCTGTACGTTCCTGTATAACTGCTCATGTTGATAGGGTCACACCTGTCTTATAGCATTTACTGTTAACCTGTTTAAATTGTGTTCCCGTTTACCGACTCATAAAAACATAAAAATGAGGCAATACCACTCTGGAAATGTAATGCACACTGTTTTTGCTGTACTAATCCACTTTTCATGATTACCCATGCATTTCCCCCCTTTTTTCTATTCTGTACCCCTCACAAGTGCCTCAATAAAAGAAAGATTTACAAAAAAAAAAAACATGTTTGGATATGGAGTGATTAATGTAGCCTTTTTTATGTTTCTACAATGCTCAGCAACGTATGCTCTGATCCTAATGACCGTAATTCCCATCTAAATGTACTCTCTCAATCTATGAGGCACAAAGGCTACAAACTAGGGATGTGCATGGGCAAAAAATTTGGTTCGGCACTTCCGAAATTCTGAAATTCAGGACTTCGGCAATTAGGCATTTTGGGACTTTGGCAACTCGCCAATTCCCTACCCTTAACCCCTAACCCTACCCCCAATCCCAATCCTACACTTAACCCTAACCCTGCCCCCAACCCTACCCCTAACCCTACCCCCAATCCTAACCCTGCCCCCAACCATAACCCTAACCCTACCCATAACCCCTAACCACCACAACCACTTAAACATCTAGGGTTTGGGGTAGGTATTAGTGGTAGGGTTAATGTTAGGGGTAGGGCTAGATTCCTGTCATTATTCCCATAATTTTCCCTCCCTCTCTTATTTTGCCACTTTTCAGAAATCCGAAGCACTTCGGCACTTCCGAAATTTGTCACTTTGGCAATTCGGTTCTGTTTGGCACTTCCAAAATTCAGCACTGTGGCAATTCGGTACGGTTCAGCACTTATGAAATTTGGCAATTCGGACCTTTGGAAGCATCTGAATGTCCGATTTGCGGAAATTTGGCTGAATTTACATTTGGAACAAAACGAATTGAACATGTCTTCTACAAACCAAAGACTATTTCCAAACAAATCAACTCTGCCGTAAAAACTCCATGCACGCGCCTGCTACAGTACAGAGAGAAAAAAATATGCCACTTGTGGTCACCTACAACCCAGTCTCTAAAGACCTACAACCAATGTTAACAGAAGATGAGACTCTGAAAAACATTTTCTCTGAAACACCCATTTTGCCCCTCAGACAACCACCACACCCCCAACAAAAATGAATCAACAGGAAGCTACCCACTGATGGAAAGAATAAAGAAAACGGGACCAGTCAATGCAAAGAACCTTGCTGCAAACTGTGTAAGCACATATGCACAGACAACAGAGCCACACACAACAATAAAACCTACAACATTAAAGATTCATACTCCTGCACATCCAGCAATGTGGTATACATTACTCAATGCACCAAATGCCACCTAGGATGCTACATTGGGTAAACCACCAAGCAATTAAATGGCAGAATGAATATGCACAGACACTCCATTAAACACCACAAAGAAAAATCGTACTGCACTCCTGTGGGACACCACTTTACCCAGCATGGCCACTCAATGAAGGACCTAAAAATCTAAGTACTGAAAGGGGGTTTTAAAAATACCCAAGAAAGAAAAACTTTTGAAGCCAGAATGATCCAATTGTTTAACAGCAATAATAGAGGACTAACTATTGATTTGGGCTTCCTTTCTCACTACCAACACTTTACATGAACACTCATTCAGCATTATCTTACCGGTCTGTCAGATGTATCAACATTTTAAAATGCATTCCAATATGTTTATTCTATCAATATACAAGTATATGTGTTTGTATGTATGTATATCTCTTCTTGATCTGGCTGCACCAGCCCCCAGCACCTGCCTCCTGAATTGCCTTTGGACTGACAGAAGCTGTAAGAGTCCGAGGGAAAAATTATTTAAATAAAACATTAGGACTTCCTGCCGGCCCCAGGTGCCGCGGCCCACCGGGAAAATTCCCGGTATCCCCGGTGGGCCAGTCCAGCACTGCTCCTTATTTCTGGGTTGCCAAGGGGCTTAGCTCTTTATCCTAAACCCACGCATGGTCCCCCTTACGCATACGTTCAAATGTTTTCATCAATTACGATTCATGTACGTTTGTGCTCTTTATTTATATATTTCTGTCTAAGGGTATTGACTTCTCTCATGTTATCTGTTACTTCTGTTTAGAGGTTCTTCAACACACTCAGGCAAACTGAATTCAGTAACTTGTTGTCCTTAATGTTCACAGGTATACTCTATTCTCTTATTTTGTACTTCTGGATATAGATATCCAATTTTATATAGTTCACATATAATATATTACCTTAAAATCGATATACGCTCACATCTATTACTTAGGGATATGTGGAGTTACATCCTTCCTTTCACTTTTTCTTCTTAACTATTCATGTTCCAAGGTTAATTGGCTGACTTACTTCTGTAGGTCTGTAATTTTCCAGGTTTTCTCTTAGAGACTATCTTGTCTACCAAAGTATGTACGTTAACTATTACGTTTGCTTACATTATGAGTCAAGCCTCCGTCTAGAGACAGAGAACTGGCTGTTAGGTTCAGGTGCTCGCCCTTACTAAGCCTAACTTATGGACTAGCAAGGCCAACTCCCCACCTCAACATGAAGGCTCCATCGCCTAATCGGCCCACGTCACAGTCATAGCCTCGCATACCCTTCTTTAGGGTCATAGTCAGGTCTCAATTGTCACGGACACATGTTTTTAATATTTTAGTGTCACCTAGAGGCCACCATCCCACCACATTGCGTAGTGGCCACGAGCCTCTCAAATTATGGGTAGAGCCTCTCACTGCCACTTGGCAATTATTTGCCACACAGTAGTTAATGTGTTTGCCTTTCGGCACTATTAGCAAGCCAGTTCTTGATATGTGGTATGATTTTTTCATAATGTTACGCATTACATTTCTCTTTCTAGCATGTCTCAAAAATCAAATCAGGATCTGTTTCTCCCAGCACCCCTTTCAGACCCATTACTCCAAGTTCCCTGAGGTATTGGACTATCCCCAAACTGGCAGCAAACTGTGCCATAGATGAATCTCCTTTCCGGCACAGTTTGGAATGTGGAACTCTACTATTTACTATCCACTCAGTAGAATAACCACAGGCCTGGCACGAGTTCGCAAGGGGGCAGTACTGACAGCCTGGGAGAAGTGCAGGGCATGATGTCCACCATTACTGCTTCTCTACAAGCCATAACGAATGACTGACTAAGCTGGTAAAAAAACAATCCATGTCCTTCTAGCTCCACATACATTCCAGCTCCAGAATTCACTATAATGCAGGGTAGCTCTAACATTCCCCCCTCCCCCCCCACCTCACCCTTGCCACTTCACATGTTATTACCCCGCACATCTCTTTTAGTAAGATTTCCTATTTTTTTTTTTTAGCGATTTTACCCGGGACTTATGGCACTCCCTTCAAGCACGATGGGTTGTCCAAACCCAATCTCAGCCTCTTATGAACCCACGATCATGGACGATTCACTACATAATGAAACCCAACTAGATTACATGATGGGTCCCTACACTCTCCAATGTGGTGCACAAACCTCATTGGCATTTGTATCAATTAAGGTATCAAGGTATCAATTAAGACACTATTAATCATAGATCTCTTAGCTCCTCATTCTTCACAAACTCTGAGCATCAATTCACTCATACCGGCTGTTCTCCCTCCGAATTCTCCCTCCACTACGCCGCACTTGTTAATGCCATACAAGCAATTTTGCACGCAGGCAAACATGCTTGCACAGGGAAACCAACATCTCAAATGTCTTAAAATTACTACCAATCCACCCATCCCTATGGCACATTCATGGCGACAAGTGGAGGGATAATTACTAGTGTGCCATCAGGCTTACATTTGGGAGCAGCCCATAATTATTTGACGGTCTGACCTGACCTGATCATGTGGTACCAATTCCTTCTAAGTTGAAACTGTATCTCCATGTTCATCCACCCGGTGTCAGAAGAGTCACTTGTAATATGGGCAGTCACTGTCGCCCATACCAGTTTGTTGTTTTTTAGGTGACCATTGGTTCAGGGATCTTTGGCCTATCCTATCTGTCACTTTGCCTCCCTTCAAAGTACCTCAGCCCTGTTCGTAATCTATCCCATTGTGGAGGCTGCCAACACCAGGGGTCATCTTTGGGTCAGAATGGCAGTACATATGCTTTCCTGGCAACTTGGTGGCAATCGGTATCATCAATAAGGGCGCTCCTTGTCTTTGACCATCATGCGTTTGGTCCAAAAAATGTGTGTGTACACATCCCAGGTATTACCAACACCTCAGCTGAAACACTGTCCGGTTCTCGATAACTGGAATTATTTTCAGGTTACATTCTTGTGCCAATAGGCGCCCAATCCAGAACACCAGTATTTCTGGAGCTTGTCATGGTCTCTCCAACTTCATTGCTCGGTCATTGTTCCAAGCCACTTCATCTTCAAACACTACGACAGCTGACAATAGGACATTGGCAGTTTTACACTGGTTTACCGTGGAGCTCCACGTACAGGAGAACTGCTCCATTGTGACCATTGTGGCCTTTGACTCCTTCTTGCCATCTTCATCTTAAACAAGCCATATACCATCAAGCTTTACCTTAGAGAGAATCAGCATCACATGCTCACTGCCTATCCCTAACACACACCCTTATTTCACATCTTATCCCATCATAGCATATCCAAATGCATCAATAAACTGATAGCACCTATACCTCAAATAGATAACCCTATACTGAGAGCCTCTACAAGCTGGATACTAACCCATTTGGTTTAGGCACACACAACTGACTTATTACAACATAAGGATTTTTGAGGCCCAGATAATTCACATTGTAGTACATCAGACAGAGGCAAACTTAAGTCTCAAGACCTCTGATATTAAACAAAACTACCACCCTTCAAACTAACCAATGCAACCATCCACCCATTATCCCGCTATTTTCCACTAACAATAAGTGATGCCCCGTTAATAATTGATTCATACCATACTACAGTTACATCTACCCACCTAATTAATCTCTGCTTTTATTTCAAGGCTACGCGCTTATACCTCAAATTCCTATTTCATACAAGAACTCTACTTTTGAGACTGGACTACAACCCAGCATCCTTTTCCTTTTCATTCAGGACAGAGGCATTATATGCAGCCTCTAGTGTTGACACCTTAGTGCATATCATCAAGATACTGGAGCGAGGGAAATCCTAAATCTATAACTCATGCATCCCCAACCTGAGAAATAACTTAGGAAGCTTTTAAGTTTAGCTTTGTAATTGCTGCATAAAGGGTGTTTTCCTGTTATACCTTTTTACCCTCTTTTATCTACAAGCCTCCACGTACGTTGGTTTCCACACACCACAGCCGACTTATCACCATCACTAATTAATAAATACTACTATCATGTTTCTGACCACAAGTTTAAGGTCAAATGCCTGTATTTGTGGGAGGAGTTTTTTTTCTATACAAACCCTATCACCCCTCCTGCCTTTACCGTTCCGTTTCAGGTCATCTCACCCACCTCACCCCTTATTTAATTTATTTATTCCATTCTTCTCCTTACGTACGTTGGTTTCAGCACACCACAACCGACATATCACCACTACTAATTGATACATACTACTACATGATTCCAACCACAAATTATATATATATATATATATATATATATATATATATACCAGTGTTTTTTTCTAAAGACCACAGAGTGCATCTCTTTTCCATCCTATATATATATATATATATATATATATATATATTAAGGCAATTTGGCCTGTAGTTGTGGGAGGTGCTTGGTATCCACTCCTAGCCTACTTTGGCACACCCCTTACCTTGCTCCTTACCGTTCGAGGTCAGCGTTGAATAAGGATCCACTTCCGGGTTCTCTCAGACGCCATCTTGGTTTTCAGTATCCACGAGTTTTTCCGCGGCAAGCTGTGTCCAGGAATCCTGTTTCAGGCCTTTCCGTCTGTCCAGCTTCCTCTGACCCAGCTCATCGTCGTAGATCGCGTCCCAGGGACTCCTAAACCGTAAGTTAGATCCACCTGTCACGCCAGGATCGGTTCCCACGGCGTACGGTACAGCACGGGTCCTCGCTTTACGTTTTTTTCCCTGTTATGTCGCAAATTGAACAAGCCGCTCGCGGTTTCATCTCGTACAGTATTCGGCTAATCAGTATATTAGTTAAAGTTGTCATTTCGCATATAACTGTTCAGTGTTACAGTGGAACAAATTATCCTTTCGGTAGTTTCGCCGTTCGGCACTTATTCATGATATGCTTAAACACGCTTGCTTGTTCGCATGAAAATTCATGCGTATAAACTATTCGTTCTTGCTTCTGTTTCCCTTCACATTGGGTTTCGGTTTTCTTTCTATGTATTATGCATAAATCCTTTCGTGGATTACATTCATCATTTCATGTATATACCATTCGGTTAACGATTTGCTTGCTTAAATAGATAGATTAATTCTATTACTGTTTAAAGGTATCAGTATTGTATTAATTTCCATACAAAACCAGCTCACATATCTGTATGGATCATTTTAACTCCCACACTTTCAGGGGTTTTCCATACTTATCCATTTCAGTCAAGCTGGTTCAGCCTACATTACAGGCCTCATTTCTGTGTTTTTAAACTACGACACCATACATAAGGATACAGTTTCCTTTTCCAAGTAATGAATTCTCGGGTTGAATCACACATACTGATCCAACCAATCATACGTCTTTTACATTACAGTAATATTATATAAAACTTTACATCACTTTAAAGCATTGTTTTCATCCCTGCCCTTTTGTTGTTATTCAATCATATATCAACATAACACTTTTTAAAGATAGGCCACAGCCTCCCTCACCCCATCCTCTTTTTCTACTTGACACCCATCATACATTTCTCCCCCCCCCCCCCGTTTTAGACAGAATGTTGCATTAAAAAAACACGACATCACTTTGCCTTGATAACACATTTATCTTCTCATGGTATATCACTACACTTCATTTACCAAATAAAACTCCACAATCAAGCCCTTAAAAAAATACCGCTGGTACAGGCTACACAGTCTATACCATTCCCACACAGTCCACACTCACTATACAACTCTCTTTTTTTTACCCGTTTCAGGCTGTCCAGGTTTAATATATATTTCAACACACGATTTCCCTGTGAGATACGCCTGCTCATATGGTATTCTGTCATACATTTCATTTCTCCCCCCTAGGTTAGAGTACTGGCAATAGGGTCATATGCTTCCCAATAGGTATTTGCCCCTTCTAGGCAGTTGCCATCAGTTAGTGGTCCCGCAAAGCCAACACCCCGCCTCAACGTTTCAGAGGCAAACATACATTGGGCCACACGTGAGCTAATCACCTCGCATGTTGCATAGAGAGGGCCTCACCTGTCACTCCCTTTCCCTGTTTTCTGTGTTACAATCAACGAGAGGCCTAAAATTCCTGCCACTACGACGGGTGGCCTCAAATTCCCTCGCGCCTACGCATAGATAGAGTCTCTCAAGCCACTTGGCAACTAGTAGGGCCTCACCTGTCACCAAACAAGTGTAATGTTTCGCCATCTGCCTTAGCTAGCCTGCCAGTACGATTTTGGTGGTTTTTCATACACGAATTAATTGTTTTGCTTTTAGTATGTCTCAGGAAGGGGTAGAGGATTTCTCCCTGCCTAGCACTCTGGCTAGAGCTATCACTCCTACACAAGGAGGAGAGGTAACTAGTCCAGCATCAAACAGATCCTGGACGATCCCTCGTATAACTACAGAATTGAGGAGACGGCAAATCCCCTACCCTGCTACAGCAAGGAAAGCAGAACTTTTCAAACTGCTACGTACCTCAACTAACAACATGGATGCCGGGGAAGGACCTAGCCAGTCCAACCCAGGAGACATACATTCCATGTTGTCTTCACTCATGGTGTCCATGAGCAAGGTCAACTCCAGGCTGGAGAAACTTGAGTCGGTCACCACGGCCCTTACTCTGGCAGGGCCACCCGCTTCTGCTTCACAAGCACCATCCAACTTGCTATTAGTTGCTCCAGCCATCACCCTGGATGAGAGGGAAGTTAGCCCTGCTCATATGATCCCTGAGCACATAAAAAGAGATATCCTGGAAGGTAAAGACATCAACCTGACTTCCCTGCTGATTGCCTCCCAGGATATTGTGGAAAATAAGACTTATGCTTATGATGATGTGTCTGTTGTTGTCAGATATAGGGACGCCCGCCTAAACAGGAAACTGACTATCCCCGAGTTTGTACTGGCCTTTGGTATTTACCGGGATGTCTGTGCGGTCTATCCCAATAGACGAGAGGAGTTTGATCTTTATATGCACAAGCTGGTAGACCTGGGCAACAAATATGGTGGTTCAGTCTTTTATGACTACCATAGGTCTTTTTTCTGCAGCCTTCTCCCAGTATGGAACAAGATCCAACTGGGGAAGGATTGATACCGTCATATTTTGCAGACACTTTGCAGGTCTGAGAACACCGGCTTGTGCATACTGCTCCTCTACGGCCCATACTACAAATTTCTGTCCCAACACGGCGGACGAACATGCCTCCACGCAAGGAGCTAGTTCCTCTGGTGTTCCAGAGAAATTGACAAGAGACAAACTAGGACGCCCAATCAAGTTTCTGGGCAAGTCCCAGATATGTAATAATTTCAATGTTGGGTCTTGTAATTATAGCGGTTGCAGATTATTGCATATCTGGTTAAAATGTTTTAGGGCACATGCAAAAACCATGTGTCCAAATAAAATGTACTCTAAGCCTTACCTAACGTCCATTAATATTCCTGTATTTACTGCATTTATGTCACATCACCCGTCTAAACACTTGGTGGACTTTCTTATCTCTGGTTTAACAGAAGGCTTCCACACGGGTATTCTACACATACCGTCCGGGATTCTGGAATGCCCTAATCTACAATCCGCACAACACAATCCCACAGATGTTGACACTCTCATAGCCCAAGAAGTTGCCGAGGGTTTCGTATTGGGACCTTTCAAAGCTCCTCCATTCAAAGAATGGCACACTAACCCCATTGGTATTGTCACAGGGAAGTCTTCCCTTAAACAAAGACTCATCATTGACTTGTCTGCACCACACTCATCGGCCAACCCCAGTCTTAATTCCCTCATACCCTATGAAGAATTTTCCCTGCAATACACCACCATAGATCACGCCATTACAGCTATCATACAAGCAGGGGTCGGAGCATGGCTTAGTAAGACCGATATTACTAATGCCTTTAAATTGCTGCCAATCCATTCCACACTGTGGCACCTGCATGGCATCAAGTGGTCCGGGAACTACTATTTTTTCTCCCGTTTAACTTTTGGGTCCAAAAGTAGCCCAGCTATTTTCGACACATTTGCCGAAGCATTGTGCTGGTTACTATTGATCATAGCCAGATGCCCTACGGTATTACATTACCTGGATGATTTCTTACTGGTCAAGGAGAATACTTCCCTTCCTAGTAGCCTCAAAGCTACCACCAAGCTATTTGAGCAACTAGGTGTACCAATCTCCCCAAAGAAAACGGAGGGACCAGACACGATTATCACTTTCCTGTGTATTCAATTAGACTTAACCACAATGCAAGCAAGCCTACCATACGACAAGATAGAGAACATTCTTACCTATATCAACCACTACCTTCAGCTCAGTACTTGCAACCGCAAAGAGCTACAGTCCCTGCTGGGTTCACTAAATTTTGCCATGCGTATCATACCTCAAGGCCACTCCTTCATATCACGACTCTTGTATCTTTTTCCACACTTCCTACACGACACACACAGGTTGTCCTTAGATACTCAAGCTACGGCAGACTTACGCATGTGGAAGAAATTTTTAACCACTTGGAATGGTAAAAGTATGTTCCTCCCTCAATTGACTGACTCATCACCTACCATTTGGTCAGATGCGGCATCTACCACAGGTTTTGAAGCAATTTTTGGGAACAAATGGCTTTGGAGCAGCTGGCCTACAGCAGTTCAGGATTTGGAAGGTTTTTCCACTACCTCAGCTCTCTTTGAGATCTATCCCATCGTGGCGGCTGCCGTAGCATGGGGTCATTTATGGGCAAACATGCCAGTTCGTTGCTACTCAGACAACCAGGCAACATGTCACATCATCAACAAAGGTCGTTCCAAATCCCTTACGATCATGAGATTTCTGAGGAAACTCACTTGGTTGGCAGCTTGTCATAATTTCTTCCTCTATTGTTTCCATGTTCCAGGTATATGTAACACAGCTGCTGACAGTTTGTCTCGTTTTAAATTTCAGGCATTTCATCAAGCACTCCCGTCAGCTGCGCTCACAGCCACCACTACTCCAACATTTCAACAACCAATACTGGACTAGACACCATCATGCATCATAGCAGGGCACTGTCCCAATTGGCACTGTCAAAAAATACGCACAGAACATACGACAGGGCTTTTACATTATTCAAAAGATTCCTTTTGGAACATAACATCACGCAACCATTTGTCATGACATCTTTTTTGGGTTTTGCTTCTTTTTGCCACCTTAAACTTAAAATGTCATACCAATAGAGCTTGGTTGCTTCATCTAAGTGTTGCTTCTAAGTGTGTGTGTGGTTGGAGATATTCTGGAGAGTTTTACAGAAGCTTCAACTGCCTAAGAGTTGTGCTAAGAGTTTTCTTTTTTACTGTTACAGGTAAGATTCATCTGTAGGAAAAGGTTACTGAGTGCACAAGGTTTGATTTCCTGTTGGTAATTATAAGGCATTTGATTTGATTAGGTAGCTACTTGCTATTGATTGCTGTGTAAATTAGCTATTGTTTGCTAATAAGTAGAGGCCTACCCAGGTGTTAAACATTCCTAGTGGGAGGTGATTTGAGGAGTATATAAGGGCTGTTGTCATTAGCTTGGCTAATAGAGCTTGGTTGCTTCATCTAAGTGTTGCTTCTAAGTGTGTGTGTGGTTGGAGATATTCTGGAGAGTGTTGCTTCTAAGTGTGTGTGTGGTTGGAGATATTCTGGAGAGTGTTGCTTCTAAGTGTGTGTGTGGTTGGAGATATTCTGGAGATAAACTGGAGGTAATCTGAGGTATTCAGGAGTATAAAAAAAAGTTAAGATTTGTTTGATTTAAATTATTCACCTCATTTAAATGGCAGACTTAGTTCAGTGTAATAGTTGCTTTGCATTTGTTTCACGTTCCACTTTTTGGAGGTTTGGTTGTTGTCTAATCTGTAGACAGTTCTCTATCTTGCGGCAGGAGATTGTATTTTTGAAGTCTGAGATTTGTAAATTATCTGGTAAACAAACTCAGGCTGGAACTGCTGCAAAGCCACTGCCGCAGAGACATACTAGGAATGGCAGATGGATTACTGTAGGTTCTGGTAGACTTGGAGTTGTGGATAAAAGGCATATTGCACAGTCTGTTGCTCTACATAATTAATTTACTGCACTTTCAGAGTGTAGTGGTGTCGTGGAGAGAGGCACTGAGGCTAGTGGTGTTGTGCAGAGAGGCACTGAGGCTAGTGGTGTTGTGCAGAGAGGCACTGAGGCTAGTGGTGTTGTGCAGAGAGGCACTGAGGCTAGTGGTGTTGTGCAGAGAGGCACTGAGGCTAGTGGTGTTGTGCAGAGAGGCACCGAGGCTAGTGGTGTTGTGCAGAGAGGCACCAAGGCTAGTGGTGTTGTGCAGAGAGGCACTGAGGCTAGTGGTGTTGTGCAGAGAGGCACTGAGGCTAGTGGTGTTGTGCAGAGAGGCACTGAGGCTAGTGGTGTTGTGCAGAGAGGCACTAAGGCTAGTGGTGTTGTGCAGAGAGGCACTGAGGCTAGTGGTGTTGTTGAGAGAGGCACTGAGGCTAGTGGTGTTGTTGAGAGAGGCACTGAGGCTAGTGGTGTTGTTGAGAGAGGCACTGAGGCTAGTGGTGTTGTTGAGAGAGGCACTGAGGCTAGTGGTGTTGTTGAGAGAGGCACTGAGGCTAGTGGTGTTGTTGAGAGAGGCACTGAGGCTAGTGGTGTTGTGGAGAGAAGCACTGAGGCTAGTGGTGTTGTGCAGAGAGGCTTGAAGGCTATGGTGAGGCCTAATAGAAAGCAGTTGTTGTTGGGGGATTCCATCATAAGAGGTGTGGAGATGGACAATGGTGGTCTTGTGAGGTGTCTTCCCGGAGCTACTGCTCACAGAGACAGGAGACGTATCTGTAATATTGTTAAGCAAGCAAAGCAGGAAGAGGAATTGGATGTACTTGTCCATTTAGGGACAAATGACTTGGCTTGCAATGAGGTTTCAGAGGTTAAGGAAGTTTTTAGTGTTTTTGCCAATGATATACGGCAGGTTGCTTCCACACTGTCATTCTCTGAAGTTCTGCCTGTGCATAACACTCAGAACGACAGGCGGATGCGTATTAGGGACTTTAACTTGTGGCTTGGTGAATGGTGTCGGGAGCAAGGATTTGGCTTTATTGCTCATGGTAGCTCTGTTTGGAATGGAAATAAACTGTACAAAAAAGATGGTTTGCATCTTTCTCAAAAGGGAACAAATGTTCTCAGTGAGCAGTTCAGAGGTTTTGCTAGGATGTATTTAAACTAGGATGGGGGGGCAAAAGGATGATAAAACATCAATCCAATTGTCCCCCAAAACAAGGACAGAAGGTGCCTGTAGCAAGTGTGTTAAAAAATTATAAGCTTAGAGTCATGTCTACAAATGCTCGCAGTTTAGGGAATAAGATCCATGAACTTGTGGCAATAATGGCAACTGATAGTGTAGATTTAGTCGCTGTTACTGAGACATGGTATAATGAGAAAAATGACTGGGACATAGCAATACCAGGGTACTCTTTATATAGAAAAGACAGGGAAGGCAAGAAAGGGGGAGGGGTGGCCCTGTATGTAAAGGATAGCATAAAATCTAGCCTAATAAAGGTTAGTGAGGCGAACATAGAGTCTGTTTGGGTTACGTTAGAATTTGGTAATCACACAGTAACTCGTGTAGGTGTGATTTAAAGGCCCCCAGGACAAATTGAAGAGTTAGATAATCTACTAGTTGAAGAAATAGCTAAAATGACAATGAAGGGGGAAGTTATCATCATGGGTGACTTTAATCTTCCTGATGTGAATTGGAAAACAAAAATAGCTACTTGTGCCAGGAGCACACATATTCTAAACTCCCTACTGGGATTGTCTCTAAAACAAGTCGTTGAGGAGCCAACTCGTAAAGAGGCCATACTAGATTTAGTGTTAACAAATGGAGATTTGGTATCAGATATCACTGTAGGTGAAAGTTTAGGATCCAGTGATCATCAGTCAGTGTGGTTTAATATAAGAACAGTGACTGAGTCACACCACACAAAAACAAAAGTTTTAGACTTTAGAAAAACAGACTTTTCTAAAATTAGAATATGTGTAAAAGAGTCATTATTAGACTGGAGCAATTTAAATGGAGTCCAAAAGAAATGGGATTATTTAAAAGTAGCACTACTGAAGGCAACAGAAAAATGCATTAGGCTTGTCAGTAAAAGCAAAAAATTCAAGAAACCACTGTGGTACTCCGCAGATGTGGCCAAAATAGTAAAAAACAAGAAGTTAGGATTTAGTAATTATAAAAAAAACCAGAGTGAGGAAGACAGAATGACCTATAAGATTAGGCAGAAAGAGGCTAAGCAAGTTATAAGAGCTTCCAAAGCACACACAGAAGAGAAAATAGCACAGTCAGTAAAAAAGGGGGACAAAACTTTTAGATACATATATGAGAAAAGAAAAGTAAAACAAGGATTAGTTAGATTAAAAACAAAAGAAGGAAGGTATGTAGATGAGGATAAAGGTCTAGCTGACTGCCTCAATGAATATTTTTGTTCAGTATTTACAGATGAAAATGAAGGAAAGGGACCTCAGTTAAGAAAAAGGATAAATGAGTCATTTATTACACGTGAGTTTACAGAGGAAGAGGTTCTATTTCAACTCTCAAAAGTAAAGACAAATAAGTCAATGGGACCTGATGGAATACACCCAAAGCTATTAAAAGAGCTTAGTGGTGTACTAGCAAAACCATTAACAGATTTATTTAACCAATCATTGATAACAGGAGTAGTCCCAGAAGATTGGAAGTTAGCGAATGTTGTGCCCATTCACAAGAAAGGTAATAGGGAGGAGTCGGGCAACTATAGGCCAGTAAGCCTTACTTCAGTAGTGGGGAAAGTGATGGAAACCATGTTAAAGGATAGGATTGTTGAACAATCTAAAAACAGATGTATTTCAAGATCAGAGGCAACATGGGTTTACTTCAGGGAGATCATGCCAAACTAATCTTATTGATTTTTTCGATTGGGTAACTAAAATTATAGATCAGGGTGGTGCAGTAGACATTGCTTACCTAGATTTCAGTAAGGCTTTTGACACTGTTGCACATAGAAGGCTTATCAATAAACTACAATCTTTGAGTTTGGATTCCAATATTGTTGAATGGGTAAGGCAGTGGCTGAGTGACAGGCAACAGAGGGTTGTAGTCAATGGAGTATATTCGAAGCTTGGGCTTGTCACCAGTGGGGTACCTCAGGGATCTGTACTTGGACCCATTCTCTTTAATATTTTTATTAGTGATATTGCAGAAGGTCTTGATGGTAAGGTGTGTCTTTTTGCGGATGATACTAAGATATGTAACAGGGTTGATGTTCCAGGAGGGATAAGCCAAATGGAAAATGATTTAGGTAAACTAGAAAAATGGTCAGAGTTGTGGCAACTGACATTTAATGTGGATAAGTGCAAGATAATGCATCTTGGACGTAAAAACCCAAGGGCAGAGTACAGAATATTTGATAGAGTCCTAACCTCAACATCTGAGGAAAGGGATTTAGGGGTGATTATTTCTGATGACTTAAAGGTAGGCAGACAATGTAATAGAGCAGCAGGAAATGCTAGCAGAATGCTTGGTTGTATAGGGAGAGGTATTAGCAGTAGAAAGAGGGAAGTGCTCATGCCATTGTACAGAACACTGGTGAGACCTCACTTGGAGTACTGTACACAGTACTGGAGACCCTATCTTCAGAAGGATATTGATACCTTAGAGAGAGTTCAAAGAAGGGCTACTAAACTGGTTCATGGATTGCAGGATAAAACTTACCAGGAAAGGTTAAAGGATCTTAACATGTATAGCTTGGAGGAAAGACGAGACAGGGGGGATATGATAGAAACATTTAAATACATAAAGGGAATCAACACAGTAAAGGAGGAGACTATATTTAAAAGAAGAAAAACTACCACAACAAGAGGACATAGTCTTAAATTAGAGGGACAAAGGTTTAAAAATAAAATCAGGAAGTATTACTTTACTGAGAGGGTAGTGGATGCATGGAATAGCCTTCCAGCTGAAGTGGTAGAGGTTAACACAGTAAAGGAGTTTAAGCATGCGTGGGATAGGCATAAGGCTATCCTAACTATAAGATAAGGCCAGGGACTAATGTTAGTATTTAGAAAACTGGGCAGACTAGATGGGCCGAATGGTTCTTATCTGCCGTCACATTCTATGTTTCTATGTTTCTATGTTTAACACCATCAAACTCTATCTCACAGGCATTCAACACCATATGCTAATCTTACAACCAAACAACACAAGTTTCATGGCCTTTCACCAGATTAAGACTATCCTCAGAGGCATTCAGAAATCTGAACCCACAAGTACATCACAGAGGCTACCCATAGACAACCATATCTTCAAAGCATTGTCTAACCTGCTTGATTTAAAACCTTTTGACACCAACACAAATTCTGTCATCAACGCAGCAATATACATAGCTTTCTATGGATTCCTAAGACCTAGAGAATTCACTACAACCAATGCGACACAATCTACTCCTATTCTCCTCTATTCCCACTTAACAAAACACATGGATCATTACATCCTGACTCTACCTCACTCCAAAACCAGTCAGCATGTACCAGTAAAAAATAACATACTATCCCACACACAACAGGTGGTGCCCCGTCAGGGTTCTTGATGCATACATACAGCATCATCATTTACTACCATCACAACCATTATTCCTATTACAAAGTTCGGTACTCACCATTACAACCTTCATGACCACGTCAGGTCTTTACTCAACTGGACCTCAATGCAGCTAACTACTCAGGGCCCTCCTTCCGCATAGGGGCAGCATCCACAGCCTCCAGTGTCAACATTCCAGTTCATGTTATAAAAACACTGGAGCGCTGGAAATCATCCGCTTACTCATGGTATATACCGAACCCAGTACAAGAATTAAGGGATGCTTTCAAAAACATGTCTGGTTGATATATCTATCTGTATTGGTTGTCTGTAATAAATGTGATTACTTAATTTTTGCCATCTTCTTTCTCAGGCCTACCTCATCGTCGGTTCCGGCACACCACTACCGACTTGCTCTTTTTACTATCCTACATTTAATTATGGTATTTTACTCTGTACTATCATGAGCACCTAACACAAGTATTAAGGCAATTTGGCCTGTATTTGTGGGAGGTGCTTGGCATCCACTCCTAGCCTACTTAAGGCACACCCCTTACCTTGCTCTTTACCGTTCGAGGTCAGCGTTGAATGACCCTCCCACCACACCACATTTTAACATTTATTTTTCTTTCTATTTCTTTTCCTTGGTAGGCCCTCTTCTTTCTCAGGCCTACCTCATCGTCAGTTCCGGCACACCACAACCGACTTGCTCTTTTTACTATCCTACATTTAATTATGGTATTTTACTCTGTACTATCATGAGCACCTAGCACAAATATATATACATATATATATTATATTTAATAAATATATATTATATAAAAGTACAGATTTTTCTTCTTCTTCTCCTCTTTTTCCCTTTTTCTCATTTGATCTGTGGACCAAATAGCATAAAATCAGTGTACTGGAAAATATATACATAATATTTATATTTTGCTGTGCTCCGATTAGCCCATTTTTGTGACTTTTTGCTCATCTAAATAGTTTCCCCGAATATATTTCATGGGGGATATCTGGACGAGCTGAACTGCCACATGGACGATCTTCAGACTACCCAAACTAAAGTCTAATATCAACTGTCAATCATGCCATTGGGCAGCTGTGGCAGACTGTCATTGCAATGTTGTGTCTGTTAATGGACAGCCTCGATAGTATAGCTAGTGTATACAGTCAGTATGCATAGTTATCACAGCAACCACAGAGTGTACTGTTTGTAATGGAGGACCCTCAGCTGAATGTTTACAATGGGCATGGGGGAAGATGTACCCATGATTGCCTGCCTTGAAGGGACCTCCATTATATGATTTCTCTGATACCTCACTAGTGTACCCTGTACATCAGCAGCTGTAAAGAGGTTAATGGGAATTCTGAGCACACTCTAAATGCCAACACATCTTGAGTATATTTGACAAGTTTTGACCTCATATTTATTCTCTGTGCTAAATGGGGAAAAAAATAATACTATGAAGAAACTGTTAAAACCGAAAAGGAAACAATTTTGAAAAAACACTCAATGAAAAAATACAAAAGCACAGAGCAAAACACAAAAAAGTCAAATCCAAATTAATCTATTGAGGATTTAATGCTGACTGAGCATTAAAGGGATCCTATAGTGCTAGGAAAACAAACCCTTTTTCCTGACATTATAGGCTGCTGGAGTGCCCCCCTCCCTCGCGATCCCCCTCCTGAGGGGCTGAAGGGATTTAAACCCCTTCAGCCATTTACCTGAATCCAGCGCCGATGTCCCTCTGTGCTAGGTCAGGCTCTGCCCACGCTCCTACCCCGCCGACGGCACGCATGTGAAATAGACCTCCACATAGGAAAGCATTATTCAAAAATCTGACCCTGGAGGTCCGTGAGGACGTCCAGCGTCAGATAACGGACCAAATGTCTGTTACGATTCCAGAAACCCTTTAGTGAATGTCTGTTAGACAGCCAGAGGTTTTACATTGCAGCACTAAGTGCAAAAGGGTCACAGCACCCAGACAACTTCAATTAGCTGAAGTGGTCTGGGTGCCTACAATGTCCCTTTAAAGTATATACTACACATTTTAACATATTAATTACCACATATCAAACTTGCCCTGCGATTGGTTTGCTTTCCTACCTTGACTATTCGGTTAGCACAGTTATTTTCCTTCTTATAATTATTATGACTATGAATCACATTTTTTTAATCACAGTACTAAAATTTGTTTGGAAATAAAATCTCAGAAGATGAAACTCAAATCTGATGCACCTAGGGACCAATACACAATGGACTGAACATATTTTAAAATATATAAATTACAGGACGGAGCTTTGTTTTCAAGGTATTCATAGAAGGTCTGAAGCTTGATATCTGCTAAGATGTAGATGTGTTATACCTATCAAGATCCGCATTATCTTTACTGGAAATTCTATATCCATTGAAGAAGACAAGAAAATATTAAGTACTCTACATCAGAAGACATAATGTAATGGTACTATTTTCATTGGTGGAATTAGTGAACATTTTGTATCTACCAACAATTAATGCCAAAGAAACACAGACAAATAATTCACTATTGCTGGAAGGTCATTAATATTTTAAAAGAATACACAAATATTGATATAAGTACTTTATGATATACAAATAGTAGCTATTCATACAATGACTTTGTTTAATTTTTAATAGATCAATCAAGAAGCACATGAAAATACATCTCTATAAACACAAGGAGGCAGAGAAAATACAATCACACATCTCCAAAAGATATGCTTGTATTATGTGATCTATCTATCTATTTATCGATTGACCCATCCATCCATATACATATGAAGAGGTTAAATTGCTTGTGTATTGCTTTATTTTTACAATTGACCTCCACTTCATCCTTAACATAATTGGTTTATTGCATATAATTTAAAATGTTTTGGATTATTTAATTGTTCTCTGTTAAAGTGTATGCAGACATTTGAACCTATAGCCTCTTCTTCAAAGTTGACTGTTATTCAACATATTGGAAACCACAAAACATTCTAATTACATGGATGTTTTTATTTTTTAAATGTAGGGATATAAATACGAGTTTATGCCACTATTATTTTTGTTAGATATTCCTCTGAAGATAATTGCAGATGTTGGGCATATGTTGTCAAAGATGCTTGCTCCTATCATTGTAGGTAGTGTTACAGATGTTTACCGAAGGGGATCACAGTATAAAAAGAGCATATTATTATGTACAATTTTTGTGTAATATTCTAATTATTGTAAGTAAATATTTCCTATCTAATACAAGTTATTTCTAATAATGCCACAGTTGTATTTAGTTCTATCACCGTGACCTCTGCAGTCACTGTTGTGCCTAATCATTAAATTTAGGAAGTGCCAATATCAAAAAGCAATAATCAATTACCCTAAGGTTTTTAAAGATATTGGTGGGCACCAAAACCCCATTTGGGATGAGTGAATTGAGTATTTTGAGAAAGGGAAAAACCCTGACATCAAGTACTTATAAATAATCAATACAAACTTTATTGACTAACAAAGACTTAATTGATAATCATTCAGCTTAAAATTCAGCTTAAAGGAACAGCTTGAAGAAACAGCTTAATAAAAACAGCGTAATACATCACCATAAGAGAGAGACTTGCTGCACTCGACTGAGAGAAAACCTCTAGCAGTCCGGCTTGAAGGAGACCCTCTCTTACTGGGAAATCAGCGTAACCAGCAATACGCGTCCGTATTACAGGTAGGTAGTGTTCCAATGAATGCCAAATTCTCTCGTCTTTTTATAAGTTATTAATAATCAATGGGGTGAATAGTCTGTACTTTTTTCACCAAATCAACGCCATGCCAGATTTGTGTGGTTAATTATCTCTATTCTCATAATTATCCCAAAAAGCTAGCTCTGTTCTCATAGCTATCTCGTGAAGCTATGCATGAGTACTGTGTTCTGTGGGTATTAACATTTTCAGTACTGTGTACCGGCACCATCTTGACTATCTATAATAGCTTGATTTGCTCAATAGTGATCAATCAATCAATCAATCAATCATTCTTAATTAATATGGAATATTATCACAGTCACTCTACACATTCCCTGTATAGAGAGATCTAATGTTTTACACTTTTGTTGCACAATCTGTTTAAATTTGAACAGATCATTCAAAGGCAACGTGGAAGTGCAATTAAAATAAAAAATAAAAATATTTTCCTTTATTACCTACTTGTGGGTTTAAAAATTAAATCAGGCAACAAACATAATATGAAGTGAAAAGTTATAGATATACAGTAAGTAAAAAAGTGTGTGGTAGCTAAACAGCTACAAACCACCTAAGTTGAATCCCCTTCTACCACTTACAAAAAATACAAATAATACATACAATAGGTGGAGCACACATCTGTAGATTCTAGAAAAAAAAAAGACAAAGCATCATAGTATAGTCTGTTAAAAAATAAAATAAAGTAAACAGCAGCAGAGCAATGTTACTCACAAGCCTAGAGCCAATATGACATATGGCTCTTATGTGCAGCACAGTGGGACTCTTAATAGGATTTCCCCATCCTTCTTGGTGTTCCTCCTTCAGAGTTTGGAAGGCAGCAGTGGAAAATAGCTTTTCATGCTACTGCACCTTAACAAGACTTAATTTTAAACTGTTTTACAATATAGTGGAAACCTCAAGTACATTCTAATTACATAAATGTTTTTATTTTTTTAAATACGAGTATATTCCACTATTTATTTTTTTGTTAGATATTCCTCTGAAGATAATCGCAGATGTTGTGCATATGTTGTCAAATATGCTTGCTCCTATCATTGTTGGTAGTGTTACAGATGATTACAGAAGGGGATTTTTCACAGTATAAAAAAGAGCATATTATTATGTCCAATGTTTTGTGTAATATTATAAGTATTGTAGGTAAATATTTCCTATCTAATACAAGTTATTTCTAATAATGCCTCAGTTGTATTTAGTTCTATCATTGTGACCTCTACAGTCAGTCTACACATTTCGTATATAGAGAGATCTAGAGGTCACAATGATAGAACTAAATACAACTGAGGCATTATTAGAAATAACTTGTATTAGATAGGAAATATTTACTTACAATACTTATAACAGCTTGGCTAGCATACAGTATTGAATAAAAGGGTGCCAATAATTGTGCCACACATATACTTAACAGAGATTTATATATTTATTCTTTTGATAAGCCTGTGTTGTGTTTGCAGTTGTTTGATATCCATTGGATTATTTTTGTGCATATTTTGAAAAAAAGATCGAAAGGTTAAATCATAAAGATATTTTTGTACAGCCTTCTTTGCTCATACAGCCTTCTTTGCTCATACTTTGATTCTTTGCTCATATTTACCAAATGTGTCAATATTAGTGTAGGGCAAAAAAAAAAAACGATGATTGAAAAAAAAGATGATTGATAGATTGATATTTTCTTTTAGATAAAGTAAACGGCAAAGAAGGCGGGTCAGCGGAGGCAGCGCTTTTATATGTATATATAAACTTCTCATAAATAGACTTGGTAATGAACATGGTAATTCAAGAATTTGAAATGTGTTTTTCTATTGTTTACTTATATTCACTGTGGTTTTCTTGTATCCGTAGGTTAAAAAAGGCCGTGCGGAACATACTGATTAAATGTATAAACATCTAAAGAACAGTACTTTACTTATGGAGTTCTACATCATCAGCTTTTCAATATCAAAAAAAGAGACATATGCTCTGTTTGCTGTGTTTTTATTGTTTTACATATTGGCTATTGCTGGGAATATTCTTATAATGATACTGGTATACACAATTACAGAGCTTCACACGTCCATGTATTTCTTCCTCTGCATACTGTCTATTCTAGACATTTTTTACATTTCTTCAACTATTCCTAAACTACTTTACATTTCATGGACAGGTGACCACAGTGTTTCTTATAGTACCTGTATGTGTCAATTGTATTTTTTTATGTTCTTTGCTGATACAGAGTCTTTTTTATTGACTGTCATGGCCTTTGACCGCTTTGTAGCAATCTGCATCCCTCTCAACTATTCTCTTATCATGAGCAAACAAATGTGTGCATTGCTAGGCTTTACAGCCTGGTTAATGGGAGCTGTGAATTCATTAATACTTACATCATTTACAACTGAGTTATTGTTCTGTGGTTTAAACTATGTCAATAACTTCTTTTGTGACCTCAAAGCCTTGCTAATTGTTTCCTGCAGTGATAACTCTTTTTTGAAGACTGCCATTAATGTAGATGGGGCATTTATTGGTGCCATTCCTCTTTTATGCATCTTAACTTCCTATTATTTTATCATCTCTGCCATACTTAAGATTCGTTCTTCAGAGGGGAGACTAAAATCATTTTCAAGTTGCACTTCCCATCTTGTTATTGTTATATTGTACTATGGATCAGCATTTACCTTGTACATGCAATACTCGCAAAAGTATGACAAGGTTCTGTCTGTTTTATTTGTAACTCTGGTCCCGATACTCAATCCTTTAGTATACAGTTTGAAGAACAAAGCCATAATTAGAGGTCTATCAAAATTAACACATTGATTTAACAATTTACCAAAACTGTAAAGATTCTGTGGTAGAGGGCAGTAGTGCCTATTGCATATTTAGCTGCATGTGCCTATCTTTGCTGAACAGAACTGCATAAGCATTAAACCTAATATATTTCTAAAATATTTCTGACTTCATACATCAAAATCTAACTTTCAAACCAGAAAGGAATTTTATATGAAGCTGAACACATTATATATATATATATATATATATATATATATATATATATATATATATATAATAAAAAAGATTTTGAGACCGTGAATACTAAACATTGTAAACTGATTGACCCTCCAGACCTACTAGACCCATTGAATCTGCTGCTGTATGCTAGTATCCCCTTAGACATAAAATACTATTTAGGTAAAGTGGCAAAGGTATAGGCAAAATATAACCTCTCCCACAATTCAAGGCTTCACCCACAGGCTCAGCTTTCTATTTGTGGTCGGGGACAATAAGCCAAGTTATAGTAGTGGTGGCATAAGTCGGTTGTGGTGTGCAGGAACTGACGTTCAAGTAGGCCTGTAAAAGGACTACAAATGTTTAATAGTTTAACACTTAATATGTGTTGACATTACATAACCATAGTGATAGAAAATGTGAAATACGAAATAATTCAAAAGTAACATGACTCAATAGACTTATACCTGGATGATAAATGAAAGTTGATAGTAATAAATTAATACGTAATACAGGGCAAACAAATACTTGTACAGTTGTACAGATTAACCAAAACCTGAGAGTTACCCCAGAGAACTTAGTGTTTACAATTCAGAACTACGTTACTAACTGTCATGTTCCTGAGCAGGTCAGAGAGGAGACGATTGCCAGGGTTATTGGTTGAAACTTTATTTGTCTTTTTAGATATAACAATTTACTTGAAATAAAGAATTAAGGCAATCTGCCACAAACAGGATATCTTGAAAGTAAATTAATAAAGTCTTTTATATACAAGTAGGTTTGACGTTATTCCCAAGTAGATTAGTAAATTTGTGGAATGTCACACTGCAGCTAGGTTCAGTATGAGACAGGGTTGAAATAGTTAAAGCTGATAAGTACTTTCAGTATAATATAGTACAGGTTGCTTACAGGATTATGCAGAGTTGCAGTCGTTGAGACAGGTAAGTAGATTCCAGTATAATGTAATATAGGTTGCTTACAGGATCATGCAGTGTTGCAGTAGTTTAAACAGGTAAGCCTTTTCAGAGTGGAATAATGCAGATAAATATAGGATGTTTTCAGGAGCCAGGATCAGAAATTCTATGTCAGATCACTGACTCATTAGTCAATACAGGTGAGGATGATAGGGTGAGAGAAAAGTTTAGTGGCTAGGAAGGCCACTAGAGGTGAGAAACAGGAACTGCAGCAATAAAATAAAACAATTTCTTGGTTGTCAGGATAGGATCCTGACACTAACATTGAACAATTGTTTAGCAACAATCTGTGCCAGAAAAGTTGATAAAGTAAGTACTATGAGCCCAGAACACCAAATTACTCTACTGACAACAGTTTTTAACCTAACTGAAGGAAACTGAACAGCATAATAAAGACCCAGTTGACCATATTTGACCATCGGCCCCAGATATGCAACGACTGATAAGAAGTAGACATGGAGAGACTTTACATAAGGATATGCACGTAACTCGATATGACATGAACCCTAGCAAGAATAGAATCACTGACTGAATTACATATGCGAAAGAACAGCCTGAGAATTTAAACAACAATCACATAAAAATCACCTGCCTATCATACCAGCATGAAGCGAATGAACTAAGAGCCTGAAATAGGAGGTAAGTATAATACGAACACATTTAAATTAGTGACAGATCGAAGAGGCCAGGATATGTTAACTGCTAAGTGAGGTCCAAGGTTCTTGGGAGTGTTCTGAGAGAGGGTTGTATGGGAAGAATGTACATGGGCCTACCGAGGCTGTGCGTAATATTGAAACGTAGAATAGAAGGTTTGTATTTTTCAAATGTTTTCATTTTTTTAATTGTAAACTAATTTAAGTGCCCTATTGATGTGCGGTAAGAGTCATAGTAGTTGCCTCAGAGGGCCTTGTGTAACGTATGGAGTGAAGGGTTAGTGATGGCTGTGTGTAGCGGTATCGTAGCAGAAGGCAGAGATTGCCCAAAGTAAGTCATGAGCTGCAGGAAGGAGAAATAACGCTGAAAAGGGGTAACGGATGTATGGAGTGAATTTAAGGATAAATCAAGGTATGTTTAGAATGCCATTAGGGATTTCCTGGGGTAGACCTGTGCAAATGTTAAGGTAGGAAGAGTAGTCAGGCTGAAGTGTGGCAACATGGAATGTGGTAAAGGGTCATCTATAAGATCGATTCCAAATGATGACGAGTATGTAACATACACTAAAGTTATTTTATAGTGTCATGAAGGAGGTGAATAAATACCTATTACTTACAAATACTGTGCAAAATCAAAGCGGCCCAATATGAGAAGTAAGGAGAAAATGCATAGGAAGAGTGAAGCTGGAGAATAGGTCCTGAGAGGCAAGATACAGAAATAGAGCTGTATAATGGGAATAGATATATGGAATGAAGAAATGAAGGATATTCGTATCATGGTATAGGAGTTGTGAAATCCCTGTGTAAGGTCTGGTCTATAGGAATCGTAGGAAGATCAGTTAGGATAGAAGGTTAAGAACAAAGTAATTAGTGGAGGACATCTAAGGCCAAAGCCAAAGGATGACTAGTACATCACCAACACCGAAGAGTATGTAGTGTAGTAATGTAGGTGCCTTGAAACATAATACTTGTAATTACTGTGCAATAATAAAGTGACACAATGCTTAGAATAAGGGATTCATTTACTAGTGAGTGTCGCCGGCCGAGGTAGGCCTGTATAGGCTGGTTGGTTTAGGCCTAGCAAGACTAAGTGATGTAATGAAATGTTGTTAGAAGGAATAGTACATATAAAAGCTAGCACTCAAGGACTTCAATAGGTAAAACGTAAAAAACCTTTTATTCCAGTGTGTCAAAAAAGCAGGGTCGAAACTGAAGCCAAAACGCCACAAAACCTTGTATTTTACCTCCACAAACCGGGGAAAAGAGCTGCTAAGGACCCAGCACACTATGGGTAAACACTCCCGAAAGCCCAGAGCCTCGCCCGCGGGACATACCCGGGACATCGGGCAACTCCTGACCCAGGCCTGTAGGCCCAAAATGGCGGATGTCCTCCACAACATGGGGCTGGAGTCACTCTCTGCCTCTGAGGATGACTACATGAGTGATGTGCCGACCCCAATGCCCCCAAAAAAGCATCATACAGCTCCACAAAAGCAGTCAGACCCACCTCTAGCAACTAAGGCCGATTTAACAGGCATGGTGGCTGACTTAAAGGCCTTCTTCGCGGCTGAAATGGCGGGACTCAGGACGGAGCTGAGCACGCTCGCAGGCCGCATGAGTGCCACGGAGGAAGCGATACAGGACCTGAGCGCCCGACAAACTACCACGACGGAGCAAATGCTTGGGCTCACGACCACATGCTCTCAGCTAGGCGCCCGAGTGGGGCAACTAGAAGACATGGCGCGACAAAGAAATATTAAGGTGAGGGGGATCCCTGACAATGTGACGGCAGACGAACTCCCATCCCTCATAAAAAGACTGTTGCAAGTCGCCCTACCGGCCAAACAGGCCAAAGGTTTAACCCTGGATTGCCTATTCCGCATACCAGGACGTCATCATGGGCTTCAAATCCCGCACAGACAAAGACAGTTTCCTCCGTGCAGTCAGGGGCCAGACCCCGTATGTCTTTGAAGACCATACCTTACAATTCTTCCAGGACCTGAGCCGCCAGACGCTACAGTGGCGGGCAACGCTGAAAGACACCACTGCGCAGTTAAAGGCGGCGGACATTCCATATAAATGGGGCTATCCCCGCATGCTGATTGCCTCACGGGACGGGCGAGAACACAAACTAACAATGCCAGAAGATGCACCCCAGTTTCTTCAAGCTCTGGGCATCCGCCCGGCGGCAGGCGCCAAGAGAGCTACGACTCACCGATGGGATGTCGCCAACATAACACCCTTTACTCCATCGGAGCAGGCGGCTCCTGCAGGCAGCGGCACCACACACCCACCCAGCACTTAACAGGGGAAAACTCCTCCAACGCAAAGAACTAATGGATGTACCGGCTGGTTCTATCCTTACTAGACACTAGTACCGTTTATGTTACACTGTCCAGTGCAACGTCCTCCACCGATCCTGTGGAATATTATTTAACCATGTATATATTTTTGTTTGCTAATTGTGCATCTTTCTTCTTTAGTCTAGCCCTAGCCAGCGGTCGGCTCTCACCTGATATGTGAGCACTTAAAACTTATTTTGCTCCGGCCATACAGGTCCTCTGATCAGACATGACCCACGATCCCGTCCCCCCCCCCTCGGACTCCGGGGTTACGGAGCCCTTCCTGCCTCTGGCCGTTACTCCGGGGACCCGGAATCAGGCACCCCAACCGGTCATATGCCACAGATAAAGCTTGCTCCCTATTAGTAGGGAGAGAACCCGGTGGCAACAAAATCCTGTAACCCAAGCCTATGACTTTTTAACAACCTCTTCTAAACAGCCCAGTCGTTTAACTTCCCGGCCACTAGCTTAAGCTCCTTACATTTAGCATGTTTCCACGTCCTTGTTCGTAGGGCACCAACGTTTATCTCTCAGTTAACAAAAAGCACCGCAGCAGCAGCATTGAAATCCGCACGTTGGCCCATCTCTTTGTTTTAACCCTACAACTACAAGCATGTTATTATTAATATACTATAAAATTGTGCTGTCACATGTATGCCACAATGATGTTTTACACTGTTATTATCTGGCTTGTCACAGCTGTCGTGGCTATAACAAGCGTACTGTTATGCTTTGCACAGAAAAAATAAAGAATTAAAAAAAAAAAAAAAGCAGGGTCGACGTTTCAGTCCACCGTTGTGAACTTTCTTCAGGACGTCCTGAAAAAATAAAGAATAAAAAAAAAAAAAAAAAGCAGGGTCGACGTTTCAGTCCACCGTTGTGAACTTTCTTCAGGACGTCCTGAAGAAAGTTCACAACGGTGGACTGAAATGTCGACCCTGCTTTTTTGACACACTGGAATAAAAGGTTTTTTAATTTTTACCTATTGAAGTCCTTGAGTGCTAGCTTTTTTCATATATTGTATACTTATGCAGCTGAGCACCGGGCATAACACTGAGGGAAGGCTGGAGTGCAACTCCCATCATTTTTGTATATATATATATATATATATATATATATATATATATATATATATATGCAGCAGATAGGTACTTATGCAAAGCCCAAATGAGGAGTGGATATGTGATAATGCCACCAACAGAGGGCCATATGATGTAATGAAGGCCTAGCATGTGTGTAGACTTCGGACCTGAAACAAGATCAGTATAATCATATTTACTTACAACTTTAGCTATGTGCACAGTTTCAATCGGAGACCTATGAAGGAGATAATGAAACCACCCAAATAGTTGAAGGTGGACCAAAGTGCTTAATGTGAGGTAAAGATAATGTAGGTGATGATGGAATTATAGTTACTCAAGGAGAATGCCTAATTAGGGCCTGAAGGATAGGTGCATTCTTGATAACATGTAGCATAATGGGGTAGTATGCAACTCCTGTAAGACAGATGTAATGGAAAATACTCAAAGGAGTTGCCGGAATAGGGCAAGGTTGGTTGCCCACTACCAGGCATATGAACAAACATGATAAATCTTAGTGAGGACTATATGTAGGAAATATGCATATAGACCGGCGGGGGTGGAGAGGCACCATTGGGTCTAGCATTACAGGGTGGCTGCGTGATGTGTGTTGGGATTAATGCGGGTGATAGGTAGGATGCAAAACAAAAAAAAGGTTGTGTAGTTGTGGAACATTTGCATAGGTCTGAGACATGTTGATGATGAGACCATAGAGTTACTAATAAACATCAAGTGTATGAAATGTTGAACAGAATAGAGACTGTATGTAAACTCATACACTTAATAACTCACTGATCCAAATAATCGTGGTGTCTGCAGACCGAGTCATAACGGGAACTGAGGCCCATGCTTCTAGAATGCAACAGTGGGCGAAAAGGTTTATTGACTTTGATGGTCATATACCAGACATAAGAGTACATGTGAGACATAAGACATACGTTAAAGTACATACTTATTGAACTCTTAGGAAGATGATAAATACTTTTAATTAGCCTGGAAGAATAAGGTTGAAGGCAACGGCACATGCTAGAATAATCATAGAATAACAGTAATATTAGCTATAAATTTATTGCTTAATGAACATGACTACATGAGAGAAACTGAACGCATGTGGATCGTATGAATATGACAGTAAAAGTAATTACAATACCTGGGCCAGTTAAAATGCAGTTGAACATGATTGAAATAAATTGGTGTAACAGAGAAAACATGCTATATGCAGATGGCAAAGATGTAAACCGTTTCTAAATTGGAGGCCTTGTAGGGCTACAGAATTTGCTGGCACTATATAAATAAAAATAATAATATTAAACAAACTGTAAATTAGCATATGACCAGAAGAACTAGTGCAAGTGCATACAGTAGTTAACAGACATAATTTTGCCCCCTGTGCGGAGCCCAGAAAAGGCTAAGACAATTTAAGTGGTGACAGACAGTGAAATAAGACAGATTATTATCAAGGAAGTACCATAAAGGCTAACAGCATGTATAGGTCGAATTTGGACCTGATATAAATTTGTCAGGGCCACATGTAAAGGCCCAAGTTTGGGCCTGACGTCATTATGACCGACGTAATATTAAAGTATGCTTGACTAGGCCCATGTGGAGCACCAACTTAAGTAGTGATGGACAATGAAATAAAACAGATTACTAACAGGCAGTACCATAAATGCTTACCAGATGTATAGGCACAAGTTTTGGTCTGACATAAATTTAGCTAGTCAGTAGCGACACCTTATACATACATACATAGTAGGCGGAGTGTAGTTGGTTCTTGGGCATACAATATTAGATGGTGTAGATATAGATAATGATGTACACTGTAAAACAAAGGGAATAACAAAAACTTGCAATATCATAAGATACAGGTATTCCCTGTGGGAATATCAAAAAGGATCCCACTCCCTTTCTGTGCACCTGCCCCTGTTTCATCCTCTGGTTCACTAGATAGATCCACTGAGACAGTAGAGTAAAAAAATCATTTTAATGGTAACACAATAAAACATTTAAATAAAAATATTAAGTAAAAATTATTATAAAGTCCACATGTGGGTAGCAATACGCGTTTCGTCTCTCAAATAGGCTTCCTCAGTTGCTTGTAATCTTTCCGGGTGTATGGTCGCTTATATACCATCTGTAATTGTAGATTAAGTACACCCGGTTTCTTTTTCTTTAATTTCCATCCTCTTAGTGTGACGTCACTCGTCACGGCACTATTTCATGCTGCATAGCCGTTCTGTCTATATTTGGAACGCATCCATGCGTTTCAACTCTTCACAAAACTTTCTTAATCATGTTTTCTAATTTCAAATGCTGATTTTAAGAGTCTCTTGTATTAATACCTATCAGACATAGAAAGAAGCAATTACTTGATGAATAAATATCAAATAAAATCACAATTAAACTGTGTAATGTGTAAATATTGAATAAAAAAATAAATGAAAAACCTGGAAATATGCTTGTATATGTATAGATCTCTAAGCATATTCTTAATGATGGTAAATAGAAATCTGGAACTGCTTCACAAATACTTGTGAATCTCATTATAAACTCTCATACTGCAGTTATGGTTAACAATAGGTATTATCTCATCATTATTTCATTGTAAAAAAATGGCATATTTCAAAATCTAGATTGAGTCCATATGGGATGAGGATATTACAATTAAAAATATATCTAATTTCTTCTTTGCCTAATTTATTGATGAAATCTCCTCTCCAATCTTTTTTCTACTTATTTCAAGGCACACAAAAAATATACCTTTGGGATCCTGATTATGTTTTGTTTTAAAATGTTGGGAAACACTGTGTCTTTCTAGACCCTTTTTAATATTGCGTATATGTTTTGCGACTCTAACATTGAGTGGCCGAATCGTTCTCCCTATGTATAAAGGGTTGCATGAACATTTTAAAACGTATATGACCCCTTTTGAGTGACATGTTACATAGTTACATAGTTAGATAGCTGAAAAGAGACTTGCGTCCATCAAGTTCAGCCTTCCTCACACCTGTTTTTTGCTGTTGATCCAAAAGAGAAGAAAAAAAAAAAAAAAAAAAAAAAAAAAAACCCCAGTTTGAAGCACAATTTTGCAACAAGCTAGGACAAAAAATTCCTTATTGACCCCAGAATGGCAGTCAGATTTATCCTTGAATCAAGCAGTTATTACCCTACATTGAAAGATTATATCCTTGAATATTCTGTCTTTGCAAGTATGCATCTAGTAGCTGTTTGAACATCTGTATGGACTCTGATAAAACCACTTCTTCAGGCAGAGAATTCCACATCCTGATTGTTCTTACAGTAAAAAAAACCTTTCCTTTGCCTTAGACGAAATCTTCTTTCTTCCAGTCTAAACGCATGGCCTCGTGTCCTATGTAAAGTCCGGATTGTGAATATGTGAAGTGGTCTTTAATAACATGTGATTTCCCTATCATATCGCTAATGTCTATAAGGTGTCTTTTCTGGCTTTTTGTTTCCCTACATGGTAGGCAATTCCCACATCCATAAAACCCCAAAAGATCTTTCAGGAAGTGTTTCAGTTTCTCAATCTCCAAACTACTTTTAACTAAAATATTTTTTAAATTGTTGGTTCCCCTATGATTATTCTGGGTTTAGGGGTAAACAATTGTTAAGAATGGGATCATTCCTTGGAATGTGTCAGTGTTTTCTTATGGCCTGTTGTACATTCTTGGTATTTCCATTATAGTTACATATAAATGGAATTTTGTTCCAATGTAACTATTTGTGTCTACTGGCTTAAAATATTTTTTTTTGTTTTAATGGTGGAGTCATTAATGTAAATATTTAGGTCTAGAAAGTTGATCTCTACTAGAGTTGAGCGGACACCTGGAAGTTAGGGTTCGCCGAGATCGGCCGAACTTTGTCAAAAAGTTCGAGTTTGCGCTTGACCCCGAACCCGAACCCCATTTAAGTCAATGGGGACCCGAACTTTTGGGCACTTAAATGGCTCTAGTCCTGGAAAGGGCTAGAGGGCTGCAAAAGGAAGTAAAATGGGGGTAAGAGTAGGACAAGTGCCCTGCACACAAATGTGGATAGGGAAAATAACTTAAATAACATAAAATACATAAAAATTAAAAATTATAATCTTGAACTAAGAGGAGGAGGTGGATGTGGAGTAGGAGGTTGAGGAGGCAGTGACCATGGCGGTGTAGGTGGAAGCGGCGGTGGAGGAGGAGGAGGTAGCCAACACAGTTTTTTTATTTGTTTGCTTTATTTTTTATTTTTTATTGGGGTAGCCCCCAAAATATATGGACATATAAAAAATAAACATTTGTGGCCTGCGGTGCATTTCTTGCAGTCCAATAACGCCACCAAGTTTTTAAAACTGTCCGTCTCCACCAGACGGAATGACAGCCTTTCAAAGGCCAGGAATTTTGAAATGCTGGCATTCAGAGCCAGGGATCGCGGGTGGGTAGGGGGGTACTTCCTCTTTCTCTCCAGTTTTTGGGAGATGGACAGCTGAACGCTTCCATGGGACAGTGTGGAGATGCTTGATAATTGTGTACCTTGTGAATGACTGGCCTGATAAACATGGAAATTACCCCTCTTCCTCCTCCTCTTCCTCCTGTGCCACATCCTCTTCCATCATCACCCGAAGCATTTTTTGAAGGAGACATAGAAGCGGGATAGTAAGGCTGAGAATGGCCATGTTGGTGGAATACTCGAAACAGTGCAACATGGCACACAGGTCTCGCATGGAGGCCCACTTATTGGTGGTGAAGTGGTGCTGTTCCGCAGAGCTACTGACCCGTGCGTGCTGCAGCTGAAACTCCACTATCGCCTGCTGCTGCTCGCACAGTCTCTCCAGCATGTGCAAGGTGGAGTTCCACCTTGTGGGCACATTGCTTATTAGGCGGTGAGCGGGAAGGCTGAAGTTACGCTGCGGTGCAGACAGGCGAGCAGCAGCAGGGTGAGAACACCGAAAGCGCGCACAGACGGCCCACACTTTCTGCAGCAGCTCTGATATATCTGGGCAGTTTTTCAGGAATTTCTGCACCACCAAATTCAGCACATGCGCCAGGCAAGGGATGTGCATCAAACCAGCTAGGCCCAGAGCTGCTACGAGATTTCGCCCATTATCGCACACACCACCAGGCCGGGCTTGAGGCTCAGTGGCAACAACCACTCATCGGTCTGTTGTTCCATGCCTGTCCACAGCTCCTGCGTGGTGTGGGGTTTTTCCCCCAAACATATGAGTTTTAAAACAGCCTTCTGTCGTTTCCCCCTGGCTGTGCTGAAGTTGGTGGTGAAGGTGTTACGCTGACCGGATGAGGAGGTGGTAGAGAAGGAGGAAGTGGAGTAGGAGGAGGCAACAGGAGGCAACGCTGTGCACCCAAATAAAGATTGTCAAATGTTGTATCAAAGAACTGTGTCCCATTCGGTTACTGGGGAAATGGGTCTGACCTATTCTAATCAAAGAGGATAACCATTGGTTACCCAGGTCCCGCTTCAATTGGTGGCAAGCGGCAGGATCCCATGTCCCTGCCAACAGACCCATGGACCACAATGCTCTAAAGCAACCTACACTGCAGGACTTGTGTGGAGCCAGAGGAATAACGCCTGGTGGGCATAACAAGGCTGAATTGACTGCTGCGCTCATGTAGGACGACCAGGCATGCAGTGAGGCAACGAACCCCAGCCAGGAGCCGGAGATGAGGAGGAAGTGCGCAAGGAGTTGGAACGGCGCTTGGCATATTACCGAGAGCCACCCTCAGAGGAGATCGTCAGCAGGACCTTTTTGGAGGTGCAAGCCTATGTCCTTGCCAATAGACAGAGGGCGACCTCCATGAACCCAGATGAAGGAAGAAGGGAGCAGAGGGCGCAAGGAAGCACAACCACCCTGGCCCACAAGCTACCATACAATGCCTTCAAAGAGTTTAAGGAAGCAGAAGAAGGCATGGATTACTTTTTACAAGACTTTGAGCGCCAGTGCCTACTCCAAGATGTGGACCCCAGCGACTGGATCACCATCCTGGCCAGCAAACTAGTGGGGAAGGCAGCGGATATTTACCAGGCTGTACCAGAAGAGCAGATCAGAGACTATCCCTTTATTACCCAAATCCTCCTGGCCCGGTATGCATTCACCCCCGAGCAATACCGCCGAAAGTTTAGGGAGACCCAGAAAGGGGAGAAGGACTCCCATGCGGAGTGGGCATGCCGCATCACAAGGGCTACCCAGAACTGGCTCAACTTCCATCAAGCCAAGTTCCCGGGGGAGATCACCCAGCTCGCCATGCTAGAGCACTTTTTCAATGGGCTTCCCAACGACACGGCTGGTGAGAGACCGCCAGCCCCAGACCCAAGAAGTTTTGGTATGAGCTGCTGAAGCTAGCTCATGATATCCCCTTGGCAGGGCATTTGGGCAGGAGCCGGACAGCGCCTCGGCTCACCCACAGATTCTTCTGGCCAGGCATCTCTTGAGGATCTGAGGCAGTACTGCCAGATGTCTGCCAGAGAGGGGGGAAGAGAAGGGACCGGCACAGGGCCCCCATCCATCCCCTAGCTATTAGTGAAGATCCGTTCGGCAGAGTAGCTGTCGACATTATAGGTCCCCTAGCCAAGCCTAGTCCCTCTGGGAAGAAGTACATTCTGACCATCGTGGACTACGCGACTCGGTACCCTGAGCAGTATTTGGGCAGAGACTGTGGCTGAAGCCTTGATGCGAGTGTTCTCCCAGATGGGTTTTTCCCCGGGAGATTTTCCCAGACCAGGGCACCCAGTTTACTGCCACAATGACCCACCAACTGTGGAGATTGTGCACAAACCAATCCTGAGCTCCCCTTACCAAAGTTTGAAGTGTATTTGTGTGACTATACACTGAGGTGGTAAAAGCTGCACCAGTTTGTATTTTTAAGTTTAGCGCCCATTTCACCTTCTATTGTTTGTGTTTTCTCCTCTTACCACCCCCAGACCAATGGCCTGTGTGAGCTCTTCAACGGTACGTTGAAGCAAATGCTCTGTACCTTTGCAGCGACTCACAAGGATTGAGAGAGATTCCTGCCCCATCTCCTGTTTGTCTATCGAGAGGTGCCACAGTAATCGACTGGGTTCTCCTCGTTCGAACTGTCACGCCAGGGAACTCCTTGGAGCTGGCTTTGGTGTGCTCAGTTCCTGGGCGCGGTGGGCAGTAGCAGGTGTACTGTCTAGGGGATGGCTGCTCCGCTTTCGCACCCTGCTCTAGGAGGAGGAGCAGGTGGATGTGGAGTAGGAGGTTGAGGAGGCGGTGACCGTGGCGGTGTAGGTGGAAGCGGCTGTGGAGGAGGAGGAGGTAGCCAACACTGTTTTTTATTTGTTTGTTTTGTTTTTTGGTTTTTAGCTGAAAAGAGACTTGTATCCATCAAGTTCAGCTATCCTCACATTTGTTTTTTGCTGTTGATCCAAAAGAAGGCAAAAAACCCAGTTTAAAGCACTTTTTGCAACAAGCTAAGAAAAAAAAAATTATTCTTGACCCCAGAATGGCAGTCAGATTTATCATTGGATCAAGCAGTTATTACCCTACATTGAAAGATTATATCCTTGAATATTCTGTTTTTGCAAGTATGCATCTAGTAGCTGTTTGTACATCTGTATGGACTCTGATAAAACCACTTCTTCAGGCAGAGAATTCCGCATCCTTATTGTTCTTACAGTAAAAAAAACCTTTCCTTTGCCTTAGACGAAATCTTTTTTCTTCCAGTCTAAACGCATGACCACGTGTCCTATGTAAAGTCCGGTTTGTATATAGATTTCCACACAATGGTTTGTATTGGCCCCGAATATATTTGTATAATGTTATCATATCCCCTCTCAGGCGACGTTTTTCTAAACTAAATAGGTTTAAATTTGTTAACCTTTCTTTATAGCTGATATGTTCAATTCATTTTATTAATTTTGTAGAAAGCCTCTGCACTTTTTCTAGTGCCATAATATCCTTCTTTAGAACAGGTGCCCAAAATTGAATATGAAGTGCAGGCCCTAAATGTACTATTTAGCACCAAAACAATTTGAATTTTTAAAACTGCTATGTCACAGCAGTATTGGACGGTTTTGTTTCACTCTCAGATATGAAGTGCAGGCCCCCTAATGTACTATTTAGCAACAAAACAATTTGAATTTTTAAATATAAAATATACAATATAAAACCTATCTGTTCTTTCTTAAAATAAAATTTTGGTTCTGATTCAATACCTTTACTGTGTGGGATAATACTGTACAATCAGCTAACATCACATGTAATTTGTGTTTTAGCACTTGTAGCATGTGGATGGTATCTTTCAATTAATGGGGATTTTTGACTACCAACGTTTGTAACATATGACACAGAACACTCTGATTGGTGGATTAAATAACCAATCAGAGTGTTATGAGTCAAATTACACAGCGTGGGAAAATTCCAAAGAACTTTCCCACGCTGTGTAAAATGACACAGAGCACTCTGACTGGCTGGATTTCAAGCTAACTAATCAGAGTGTTACGAGTCAAATTACACAGCATGGGAAAATTCCAAAGAACTTTCCCATGCTGTGTAAAATGACACAGAGCACTCTGATTGGTGGATTTCAAGCCAACCAATCAGAGTGCTGTGACAGGTAAATGTAGAGATTTACCTGTCAGTCTCTTTATTTACCTGTCAGAGCACTCTGACTGGATGGCTTAAACCAACCAATCAGAGCACTCTAAGCTTAATTGCAGTGCGTGGCAAGGCTTTATAAGCCTTTCCCAGCCCTGCGGAGCTCAGTCTGCGACGTGCCCTCGCCGGGATGGATTAATTTTTTTTATTTTTCGTCTGATTTTTTTCATGCTCTGGTTTTTTATTTTATTTTTTACAAGTTCGACGGGTATTATGGTTTTTATTTGGCCTTTTTGGGGGCTGAAAAATTAAGATTTTAGGAAAAAGAAGACATCAAATGGTAAGTTTTATTTTTTTTACAGGTAGTTAGTTCTTTTATTCCCCCCTCACTTTTTTTAGGGTGAGGGGGGTAGGTAGGGGATTATTCATTTTTTATTTGGGTGGGCCCCCACCCGCCACTCAGGGGTGGGGGCCGGGGGGCCCCTCCCCCTTTATTGTTATTTATGGCCCCCACCCACCGCTCAGGGGTGGGGGACGGGGGCCGTGGGGGAGGACAATAGGTCCCCTCCACATTCACATTTGGGGCCCCCACCCGCCACTCAGGGATGGGGTTCGGGGGGGCTCTAGGTCCCCCCTTCAGTTTAATAGCCTCCACTCACGCAGCACCGGTGGGGGCTCGGGAGGGGGGAGGTATTTTTTTTTTTTTTTTTTTTACAGTGAGCAGCCACAATAGTGAAAAAACAGAGAAACTGAAGCTAAAAGCTAAAATCAATTAATATCTGTGCGAGGAATACCAGCAATTAAAGGACTAACATCACGCTTTACCTCTCCTAAAAAGAGAAGGAAAGGAAGGGAGGAAACAAAAGAAAGAAAAATTTAAAAAAGAGATAAAATTAGTTTTACAGTAAATTTTAAAGGGTCCTGAAGGGTACTGGAGAAAAAATAAAGTATCGGTCAATTCAGCTACAAGATTGACCGGAAAAAAAAATGCAAGGTATATGCAGAGGTTAATAGCCTACTAATGGAACTGATTTAAACTTATTTAAATCTCCAAAAGATTTAAGAGCCAGCTGGTGGCCTAGAAGAACAAAGTAAGGAGAATGTGCTAACAGCAATCATGCAAAACAAATCAACCAAGACAAATCAATAGACTGGAACTATTCCAACTAGATTGCAAAAAGAAAGCTTCATTTAGTGAAAGCTTCATTTAATTATCCTATTTATGTATTTATTTATTTATTCATATTTTTTTGGTTTTCTTTTTTTTCACACCACATTGTCCACAAGAAAGGAGGGCTCAAGGAAGAGAAGCTGAGTGACTCAGACAAGAAAACTAAAATCAACGAAAAAGATAAGTCTGACATGGGTGATTTTAAAAAATAATTTGTATTTTTTTTTTTTTCAGACCCGTACCTGCCTTATGTAAGTTTGATGATACTTATATGAATCAGGCCTTGGTACTGTGTCATCATCAATATCATAAATATGTCAAATATTTCTTGTAATTCTTGATAACTTACTAAACCCTCCCTCCCGGGTACTCTCCTTTCTCTATTAATTAGTTCCTAATATAGGTTTTTATCTATTTGCTTTGTTCATCTGGTTTTGGAGAGAGAGAGAACCTCTGATCATATATAGTCTTAATATGTGTTATTCTCTTTTTTTGCCGTTTTTTGGGGGTTCCATTCTTTTCTTTTCCTCTCCCTTGGGTCTAATACTTCCCTTCCCTGTAACCGAGCATATGCTCACTCTCTATTAGCTATTCCGATCCAATTCTGTTATAATCTTTTTTTTATCCATGTTTCCTAATCTTCTATTTGCTTATATCTGTTCCCTAAATTCACCAGGATACCCTTTCCATTCGTGCTTGCCATATAACTTGTTTTGTTAGTTCATTAATGCATGGAATTCTCCCTGTTTTCCAATTTCATGCTAAAAGTAATTTAGTTGCCGTAACTATGTGTAGTATTAACATTAAAGCGGCACTGTCATGCCATACTTACCTTTCTTTAATGGATTCCTCTTTTCTCCCTCTGTCAGGATATGTTCTTCATTTCTTCCTGTCTGCTCTAGTTTTCTTTAAAACATAAGACAAAGTATGGACTATTTGTCTTATGGAGGTTTCCTACGCCTAACCATCTCTGACCAGGGGAGGAGCAAAGTGAGCTTCATTTCCGGTAGTCAGATAAATTTTCCCACAATTCTAAGCTTTCCTCTCTGTTCCCACGATGATTCCTATCACTTTTCCCGAATGTCCTGTCACTTAGACAGAATGCCGGCGAAACTGACGAATTGCGTCCTAACAGTATGAGAACAGTTTCTCCATTCGTATTAGGACACATTTCGGGACTTTGTTCAGATTGGAATTTCATTCGAATTAATGAAATTCCAAACCCATTTCTGCCGCGGCTGGATCTTGCAGCCGCTTAGTAGATAACTCCCTAATACCCACGGTATTAGGGAGCTATCTACCAAAAGGCTGAAAGACCTAACTTGGTCTTTCAGACAAATTTACTAATGCTAAGTAAAGATTACTTAGTATTAGTAAATGCTGCCCCTACTCGCTATACCGCGAGTAGGGGCATGTCTCTACACAATTCATTCTCAGCACTTTCAGAGTATAGTGGTGTTATGGAGACAGGCTCAGGCACCGAGTTTGAGAACCACCATCCTCTGTGCCTAAGATGTGCAAGATTGCAGCCAATGACAAAAAGGAGGTGAGACTTGATAGAAAACAGTTGTGGAGGGATTCTATCACAAGAGGTGTGGAGTTGGATAATATTGGCTTTGTGAGATGTCTTCCTGGAGGTACTTCTCGCAGAGACAGGAGATGTTCTTGTCCATCTAGAGACAAATGACTTGGTTTGCAATGAGGTTTCAGAGGTAAAGGAAGCTTTTTGTATTCTTGCCAATGATATACGACAGCTTGTCAGTGGTGTATTTTAGATGTATACTGCCCTAGGCACGACGAGGCCTGGGCACATCCCAATCTAAATGTGCCCCACCTCTTCCAGGCCTCACCTCTTCCAGTTTTAGACCATCAGGCACTTTGACTGATAGACACACACTGGGAAAAAAACACTCAATGACAGACACACACTCTCAGATACACATACACTGACATTTATTCACTGACAGACACACACTGACATACACACATACTCACTGATTTGATACACACATCCTCACTGATTTGAAACACTATAACAGGCACACACAATCACTCATACACACATTGACAGACACACTTACTGACAGACACACACTGAGAGACAAACACACAGAAACTGACAGAAACACACGGACATACACTAACACACATACTCATTCACTCACAGACACACTCACTTACTCATAGATATTCACTGATAGACACACACATTCACTGACAAACACACACACTCACTGGCAGACATACCCTGATAGAGACACACACATACAATAACTGACAGACACACACACTCACTCATTTACTCACAGACACCCAATGACAGACATACACTGGCAGACACACACTTACTCATAGACATACACTGACAGACACACACACTCACTCAGAGACACCCAATAATAGACATACACTGAGAGACACACACTTACTCATAGACATACACTCAGATTCACTCACAGACACACACTGACAGACATGCACTGACAGACAGACACACACACACACACACTCATTCACAGACATACACTCACATACAAACACACTACCTCAGCAGAGCCTTAATCATGCATAAAGGATACAGCATAACATAAATATTTTAAAAGCCCCAATCCTAATTAAGTGAATTAACCAATATCACATGTTAAAACATATGCAAACGCAAGATATAAAACATGACATGGAGCCTACTCGAACAAAATATTAGAGTCTTAAAGGTACAGTAACCAATTATCTCATCAAATGGTGACAATAAATATTTTATTTAATAGAATAGATAATAGATAACCTAAATAATAGAAGAATCACGATGGGGCACTATTTAAAGTAAACTTAAAAGTTTAACATACAATCTATAAGATATAATGGTCCATGGATATAATCCCTACAGCATATTAGCTAAACAGAGGATAATTATCCTTAATTATACATATAGGCGCTGCATGTAGATAAAAAAAAATAAACACAAAAATATTATATCATAAATGACCATTGATTAGAAAAAGGTCCACCTACTATCCAAAATCAATTATTGAGCTGAGAATCCGATTTTTATGAGATGAGGCACAGAGGAGAGTAAAACCTCCTGTGACCAATTATAATGTGGAAATAGAGGATAGATCGTGAAGAAATCTCAAAGGTATAAAGGTATACTGGAAGATATCAAACAAGAAAATTTGAGTGATTGTGTTTTGAAATTTATCACTCAATACATTAACCCTCAACTCTTAACCCCTATACCAATAGAGAGATGTCATATAAATTTTAAGATCTAGAGAAAAGGAAAACATAACCCCTAGAGATTAGGGATGTGCATGGGCAAAAAATTTGGTTTGGTTCGGAAAGTCGGGTACGTAAAAAAATTGTCTGCTTTGGCAATTCGGATCAATGGCATTTATTTCAGTTCAGCGCTTCGGAACTTCGGCACTTTGGATATTCGTAAGCATCTGAATGTCCGAAGGGCATGAAATTCATACGAAAGTACATTCTGAATTAAACGAATCGCACATGTCTGTGGTCACATGAATACAAGCCAACACTCTGACAGCCTGATATATATACTATCCCACCTCAATGACTCTGTATGCCCTCATTGGCCAAGTGTCAGTGACAAAATCACCAATATTGTAAAGTGCTACGGAATCTGTTGGCACTATATAAATGGCAATAATAATATTAATAATAATTGGCTGTTCTATAACATCAATCACAATTTGCTCATTTCATTGGACAGGGAATAGTGAAACTGAATTGGGCAAGCAAGCATTACATTGCACAAAAGGAATTAGCTTATTAGTCAAGATTCCTGTCATCATTCACGTAATTTTCCCTTCCTCTCTTGTTTTGCCACTTTTCAGAATTCCGAATCACTTCTACACTTTGGAGCTTTAGAACTGTAGAGCTTTGGAACTATAGATCTTTGAAACTTTAGAGCTTTGGAACTTTAGAGCTTCGACACTTTAGAGCTTTGGCACTTCTAAACCACCAAACTTCGTCACTTGTGAACTTCGGCTCCTCGGGACTTCAGCATGTACATGTATATAAATAACCAATATATATAACAGACCCAAAGGATGCAAACAAGCTTATTGAGCTTCTAAATAATTTGAGAGAGAGAAATCTTCTTTCAAAATTAACATATGAAAAGAAAAATGAAAGAAATGTAAATAAAGAATTCCTAATGGTTTTATCCCATAATATTAAAAATAAATATTCAGGACTTGGTTAACAAAAATATTCCAATCCATAGTTCATAATATGATTGCTGCAGAGAAGAAAAAAATTATTCAAGATTATGAAGTTGTATACAATTTCCACGATCATAAAACAGAAAAATCTAACTCAAAGAACCCAGCTTTAAAATCATATTAGTCTCTGCAAAATTAACATATTTTTCCTCCTGGCTATGTCCCAATCTGGTGGAATCCACTCTATCCCTATTACCCTAATGTCCTTCAGATTACAATTATGCACTACTCAAATATGAGTAGCTATCGATGATTTCTTATCTTGGTTACGTGGAAGATGCCTTATTCATAGCCAAAAAAATTCCCAAAGACTGCAGGAGCCTTGACCGAGCCACACCACATCTTTGCTTGAGTAAAACAACACAATTCCTTTACCAAGTAAAGGAATAAATGGATGAGAGAACAAGGTCATGATCCAAATAAGATACTGAGCCAACAAGGACCTTTTGGAGATCAGGAACTCTGGTACAATCTACTAAGCACATGTCTATCTAGTGTAGAAAAAGGATGATCTTTCCTTAGTACATAAATACACAGTACATCATAAACTGTGTCTACTAACTTTTCTATGGCAGCTGTAGGTTAATACACAACCTGTTTTAAGCATATATACTCTACTAAATGTGCACTGTGTATTGCTGAAATGCCATGCAAAATTTTAATGCCTGCCTTTATGTGCATGCAATAGGCTGTTTCCTTATAGTTTATTTGTTTATTTATTTTTATCTTTTCTATCGTATCTTCTCTATTATGTGCATATTATTGTATAAACCGTGTCCACTAACTTCTCCAAAGCAGCTGTAGGTTAATACGCAACCTGTTTTAAGCATATATACTTGACCTACTAAGCAAATGTTTTTCAGATACAGTTACCATATACATATTTGCACTGCACTGTGTGTTGCCGAAATGCCATGCAATTGTTCTGCTATGTCTTATGATAGTTAGCAATAGCTGGTGTGGCTTCTAAGCCCATTTGAATGACAAAAATAAAGAATAAAAAAATAAAAGGATATAGCCAGCACTTTAATAGCATAATGGATGTTGAAAACAAGTTTGTCATGTGGGCAAATGACAAGCATTAAATAACAGACTGTGATGTTAATATTGAGTTAGACTTTCCACTGTCACAAAAAGTATGGAAAAAAAAGAGGCTGGCTGGCGAGTTAGCAGCAGATGAACTTATCGAGTCAGCAAGTGAAAAATGGAGTAGAAGTTTATAATGGGAAAATTGACAATATAATCACTTTTTTACAGAGCCATTTCACAGTTCACTGTCAGATATTTGCCTATTCTACTTGTTTAGACCGCAAACATTCTTTCTACATTGATGGCAATGTAGAAAGAAGACATGAAGAAGACATGAGTTTTCACATGATGTCCGATGCTGAGGAAAAACACAATGAAAATGTTGGTCACAAAAGAGGAAAGTAAAAGACTTGTATAGGATTCTGGTATGTATTACGGAGTTACAACCTGTACAGTCTAGCCTACAGTTAACGTTTTCATGCATGTGAGTTAACATTGACTCTCTTCTCTACTCAGGTGGCATGTGGAAGGTCCTTTTCCAAACTCAAGTACATCTTCAACAGAATTTCCTTGCCAAACCACACCTGGAGGCCTTTATGCTCATGTCAGCACAGAGAAACCCAATTACAGGCACAGCTGATATCAGGTTGGCAGTGGCAGCAAAGTAACAGTGAAATAGTCTTAAATAATAGGGGTACATCCGTGAAATAGTCGCTGGCTTAGTCAACAGTAAAATGTATTAACCCCACAAGATTACTCTTTTTTTTGCTGAAAATCACTTCAATGAATCCCAGCAGTGTATGCCTGTCATGATACCTGTCCCTCGCTGCACCGTGGGAAGAAAAAAATGATGTCTGTTCTATGTTCTGATACACACACACACACACACACTCATCCCTAGCTTCCTGGTTCAGCTGCCGCTGGGGAGAGGGGGTGCTGTGCTCCGCTCCCTGAAACACAAGCTGCCGCTGGAGAGGGAGACCGCCTGTCTCCACTCCCGTACCATTGTCCTGTTGCTGTAGAGAGGGACCAACTGTCTCTGCTCTCTGTAGGACACACTGCTGCTGGGGGGGAAGGACGACACCTTCGGCCCCCTGGGGTAAACACTGCCGCTGGGGAGGAAGGACGACACCTTCAGCTCCCTGGGGTTCACACTGCCGCCGGGGGGGAAGGACGGCACCTTCGGCCCCCTGTAACACATACTGCTTGAGACTGGGGGTCCATATCCTCAACTTCCACAGTAGTCGCTCAAATGCCATTGCCGCACGGTTCTCAGCACTCAACTGGCACATTACTTTGGAGACCACCTCGTTTGTAAGGTCTGGGCCATAGCAGACCAACCGCCTCTTTACCTCCTCAATGTAATCGTCACCCTCGTAGCAACGTATCATTTTGAGGTGCTCTTCGCAGGGCTCTATCCATGCCTGCTCCATGCTGCCGCAGATAGGGACGCTGCGCAATGGCTAGCGTTGCCCTCAATTGTAACTCCAAACGTTACCAGTGTCTCTGAGCTGCTTCTCCTCGCACTAGGACGCCATCCCACCGCTGCCACCACTGTAACGGAGCTCCGTGTACTCCGACCGAGTACCCTCCGTTGATGGATGCTCCTAGAGGACTCCAAGCACTGCAGACGACACCACAACCACCGCAGACTCCACAACCGCCGTAGCTTAACTGGAGCCGTGCCGTCTTCCTTCCACCCTGGATCGGTTTCTGTCCTCCAGGACCGTGTGGGGAAGACCTCTCCTCCAGGAGAGCGTATCTGGAACAAGCTCTTAAAAGAGCTAAGTGATTAAGCTCAGGGGAATATGCAGAGCATAGCAATCCCCAGTGTGATACAGTAATTCCCTCCAATAACGAGACAAGGCTACGTTTTGAAGGGTCAAGAAGAACTGAGGACTGGAACACCCAGCCTGCTTTTTATTAGGAAAGGGTACACACAGGACACTCCCAGGGGGAGGATGAAATTGACCAATCACAGGCATGGTAACACCCCCACGTCTCCTCCCCTCAGATAAACACATAGCATAATTAAAACGTACATTATTTTTCCCAAGTTCTGGATGTACCCCAACAACAGGGGGTACAGCTTTAACTCTGGTATCCCCAGATAGCCCTTGTTCAGGGGAACAATATGTCCAAAAATCAGCCCATTCGGATGAATAGTTCGGGAGATACAGAGTTCCAAAGTTTTGACCGACCGCACAGACCAACTAGCCGAAAATAGTTCCATGAGTTTTGGCCTTGCGGTCGGTCTCCGTTCGCATGAACAAAAGATACGAAATTCTTGCCATCCATTCGCATCTCCTTGATCGCTAGAATCCCCATACTAAGTTAAGTATAACTACCGAACGGACGGTCGTTCGGTAGTTTCCGTACGAAGTTCTGGATGTCTGGAGGTCTTAGCGGTATTTGCCTGTTTGCGCTTCCGATTTTAGTTCCATGCGTTCACAGGCAAACATCTCTGTTCGTACGCAAGATGGCTGCGAACACGTGTAAGTCCCGAAATGGCGGCCATCTATTCGGTACACAAAGGATTCGTATAGAATCATACGAACGGTTTTACTACCGAATCCCAACAAGGCATTTAAACATATTTTATGTGTCCATAGTCTCTGTACAGCCCATTTAAAGAGCCACAGACAGCACAATGAAAATTCATTAAGCCCAGTTATAGTTTTTAACGTATAATATAGTCCAGGACCATAGTCGCAGGGGAGGAGGCAGGCAAGCAGGCCTCTCCAGGACAAAGTGGCGAAGGGCACTTCGTCACACTTGCCACCTCCATTGATGGCCCGTCCACCATCAGCAAAGCATCCAGCCCAGCAGCCCCACTGGATCCCATGGACTTCAGCTACACTGTACCCCAGGGAATGAATCCACTCCAGCTCTCCCAAAGGTAGGGAGGTTGGGTAGATTTAAATTAAAATAATAATAGTAATAATAATAATAATAATTTGTGAGTGTGTGAGACAATGTATATGCGTGTGCCAGTATCAGGGTTTGTGTGTGTGTGTCAGTGAATGTGTGTTTGTCTGTCTTTGAATATGTGTGTGTCTATCTGTGTGTCTGTCAGTTATTGTGTCCATAGGCCTAGGCACACCCTAATCCCCGCGGCACGCCTGTGAGTCCTGCAGGAACGCGTGGGAACAATGTTCCCACGCGTTCCTGCAGGCACTCTGCCACCCCCAAATGCCCTCCGAGTTCCCCCCGAGTTCCCCCTGTCATGGGGGGGAGGGCAAGAGGTAATGGACCCCCCCCCCCCCCGCCGGTCTTCATCTCAGCCGTGGCGAGAGAGCTGTGTGCTTCCTCTCGCCGCGCGCCGTTTGCTGAGGCCAGAGCCGGAATATGACGTCATATTCCGGCTCCCAGCTACAGCAGACAACCCGCGCGGTGAGAGGGAGCAGACAGCACACAGCTCTCTCGCCGCGGCTGAGATGGAGACCGGCACCCGATCCACTGGACCCCAGGGACAAGACCACGCCAGCACTCCAGGTAGGGAGGCTGGGTGGACAATTTTTAATTAAAAAAATAATAATTTGTGAGTGTCTCACTGTGTGTGTGTGTGTGTGTGTCTAAGTGTGTGTGTGTGTGTGTCTAAGTAAGTCTGTGTGTGTGTGTGTGTGTGTCTAAGTAAGTCTGTGTGTGTGTGTGTCTAAGTATGTCTGTGTGTGTATCTAAGTATGTCTGTGTGTGTGTGTGTGTGTGTGTGTGTCTAAGTATGTCTGTGTGTGTATCTAAGTATGTATCTGTGTGTGTGTGTCTAAGTATGTCTGTGTGTGTATCTAAGTATGTCCGTGTGTGTATCTAAGTATGTCTGTGTGTGTGTGTCTAAGTATGTCTGTGTGTGTATCTAAGTATGTCTGTGAGTGTGTGTGTGTCTAAGTATGTGTGTGTCTGAGTATGTGAGTGTGTGTCTGTGTGAGTGTGTGTGTCTGTGAATGTATGTGTGGGTGGGTGTCAGAGTATGTGTGTGTCTGAGTTTGTGAGTGTGTGTCTGTGGGAGTGTGTGTGTCTGTGAATGTATGTGTGGGTGGGTGTCAGAGTATGTGTGTGTCTGAGTATGTGAGTGTGTGTCTGTGTGAGTGTGTGTGTCTGTGAATGTATGTGTGGGTGGGTGTCAGAGTATGTGTGTGTCTGAGTATGTGAGTGTGTGTCTGTGTGAGTGTGTGTGTCTGTGAATGTATGTGTGGGTGGGTGTCAGAGTATGTGTGTGTCTGTAAGTGTATGTGTGTGTGTCTGTGAGTGTATGTGTGTGTGTACGCGTATATATATGTGTGTGTGTCAGTGTGTGTGTGCACGTATATATACACGAGTGTATATTATTTTTTTTTGGGGGTGGGAATCTTGGGAGAGTTCTTACACTTTATTCCCCAGGACTTGACCCCTGCCGGCAGGAGAGATCTCCGTATCTCCCCTGTAGGCTCATGCAGAGCCGGCACTATTTGAGTGCCGGCTCTGCTCTAAGCCTCCATGGGCTGGCGGGGAGATCAAAGATCTACCTCACCGGCCCACAGCAGAATAGAGGGAGGCAGGAGAGGACCCGGGGAGCTCTAGACAGAAGCTTCGCCTGGTTCTTCTCGCGAGATCTGAGCATTGCCGTGGCAACGCTCAGATCTCGCGAGAGTGAACTCTAGCCCCGCAGGCTAGAGTATACTCTACACTGGACCACCAGGGATGGCACATGGCAGCAAGGATCTCCCCTCCCTATCATAAGGTAAGAAGGGAGGGTGGATATTTACTACAGCACACACACAGCGCACATACAGCACCCTCACACACACAGCACACATACAGCACCGTCACACACACAACACTCTCACACACAGTACACTAACAGCACCCTCACACACACAGCACCCTCACACAAACAGCACCCTCACAAATACACGACACAAACAGCACCCTCACACACACAGCACCCACACACACACACACATATCACACATCAGACAAACAGCACCCTCACACAGCACACTAACAGGACCCTAACACACCCTCACACACAGCACACTACCAGCACCCTCACACACAAACCGCACCCTCACACACAACACACTAACAACACCCTCACCCACATAGCACACTACCAGCACCCTCACACAGCGCACTAACAGCACACACACACACACACAAACAGCAGTGTGTGTGTATGTATGTATATGTATATATATATATATATATATAAAACAAAAAAATATATATATATATACATACATGCGGTGTGTGTTTGTGCTTTAGGGTGCACACCCTAATGCAATAGGCTGCGCACGCCTATGATTGTTTCCATGTCTGTCAGTGAGTGTGTGTGTGTGTCTGTCTGTGAATATGTGTGTGTGTCTATCTGTGTTGGCGCAGATGATCTTGACTCCTAGACCAGCAACCTATCTGGCTCACATTGGAGGATTTCCTATTGCAACCATTTACACTGTTCAAATTGCTCTGTATTCCAAAACATATTCACCCACGCAAACATCAAATGTTGATGACCAGCCTTTTCCCTCACAATGTGGCATGTGCAATCCCCATAACTCCTAGTCATCAACACCTCTTTGCTGGCGCCAAATAATTGGTTTTGTTTCTTTACACAGCACCTATATCTGGGAGATTGGATCAAAGATGGGAATACTAAAGTATCCAATCTTTTTTTTATAATTCTTTCTTTTTGCGTTGACATATAGTCTTGTCGCGAACCCGAAATTTTCGGTTCGCGAACGCGAACTTCCGCAAATGTTCGCGAACCGGCGAACCGCGCTAACCGCCATTGACTTCAATGGGCAGGCGAATTTTAAAACCAACAGGGACTCTTTCTGGCCACAAAAGTGATGGAAAAGTTGTTTCAAGGGAACTAACACCTGGACTGTGGCATGCCGGAGGGGGATCCATGGCAAAACTCCCATGGAAAATTACATAGTTGATGCAGAGTCTGCTTTTAATCCATAAAGGGCAGAAATCACCTAACATTGACACCTGTCCTCAAAGCCCCTGATACACACTGACACAGAGCAGAATAGAGACTGGGGGTCTAGTAGCGTGGACACCCAGCACAGGTCGATCTCCTTCAGCCTTTTTATACGAGGGTCCCTCAACAGGCACGACAGCATGAAAGACCCCATTTGCACAAGGTTGGATGCCGAGCTACTCATTTCCCGTTCCTCTTTCTCACACAGAGCAGAATAGGGACTGTTCTTCCTACTTAGGGTCACTTGGCAGATATGGATTGACTTCTGTCCTCAAAACCCCTGATACACACTGACACAGAGCAGAATAGAGACTGTTCCCCGTCCTCAGAGACCATGATACACAATAACACAGAGCAGAATAGAGACGGGGGGTCTAGTAACGTGGACACCCAGCACAGGTTGTTCTCCTTCAGTCTTTTTATACGAGAATCCCTCAACAGGCACAACAGCATCAAAGACCCCATTTGCACACGGTTGGATGCCGAGCTACTCATTTCCCGTTCCTCCTCCTCACACAGAGCAGAATAGGGACTGTTCCCCCTACATAGGGTCACTTGGCAGATATGGATTGACACCTGTCCTCAAAACCCCTGATACACACTGACACAGAGCAGAATAGAGACCGGGGGTCTAGTAGCGTGGACACCCAGCACAGGTTGTTCTCCTTCAGCCTTTTTATACGAGGGTCCCTCAACAGGCACGACAGCATGAAAGACCCCATTTGCACAAGGTTGGATGCCGAGCTACTCATTTCCCGCTCCTCCTCCTCACACAAAGCAGAATAGGGACTGTTCCCCCTACATAGGGTCACTTGGCAGATATGGATTGACACCTATCCTAATGATCCCTGATACACACTGACACAGAGCATAATAGGGACTGTTCCCCCTACATAGGGTCACTTGGCAGATATGGATTGACACCTGTCCTCAAAGCCCCTGATACACACTGACACAGAGCAGAATAGAGACTGTTCCCCGTCCACAGAGACCATGATACACACTGACACAGAGCAGAATAGAAACTGTTCCCCCTACATAGGATCACTTGGCAGGTATGGATTGACACCTGTCCTCAAAGCCCCTGATACACACTGACACAGAGCAGAATAGAGACTGTTCCCTGTCCACAGAGACCATGATACACACTGACACAGAGCAGAATAGAGACTGTTCCCCGTCCACAGAGACCATGATACACACTGACACAGAGCAGAATAGAGACTGTTCCCCCTACATAGGGTCACTTGGCAGGTATGGATTGACACCTGTCCTCAAAGCCCCTGATACACACTGACACAGAGCAGAATAGAGACTGTTACCCGTCCACAGAGACCATGATACACACTGACACAGAGCAGAATAGAGACTGTTCCCCCTACATAGGGTCACTTGGCAGGTATGGATTGACACCTGTCCTCAAAGCCCATGATACACACTGGGGGGAGCTACTGTCCTCCCCAACCCCTGTGCGGTGGGTGGGGGCCATAAATCCCAATGGGGGGACCTACTGTCCTCCCCCTCTCGGCCCCCACCCCTGCGCGGTGGGTGGGGGGCATAAATCACAATGGGACGGACCTACTGATAGGAGTGGAGTATTGTTCATATCAGTTTAATACCTTCCGCGTCTCCTATCAGTTGACGTGTATATGGCAGCCATTTTAGGAACCGCACTTTAATTGATGACTCCGCCCTTGCCGAGCCCTGATTCGTTGTTCGGAACTAGATTGACAGGTCAGGATGTGATTGCCGTCATGACGTCGGCTCCCGAGTGCCGCGTCATAAAAGGGAGCGGGGCTATCGCGGCCGGCGTGTAAACGGCTATGAGAGCTGTGAGGATTGGGTGAATCAGCCCCCCTGAGAGGACGGCCGTTTGAAAGTCTAACCTCCTCCGAGGTAGAGACTTCAGGTACCCTGACAGTACCCCCCTCTTAGAAACGCCCACCGGGCGGAAGGAACCGGGGCGAGACGGAAAACGAGCATGAAATGCCCTGAGGAGACAAGGGGCATGCACATCTTCCCGGACCACCCAAGACCTTTCCTCAGGACCATAACCTTTCCAGTCAACAAGATATTGCACCCTCCCCCGAGAAACCCGAGAATCGAGAATGGACTTGACTTCATACTCCTCCTGACCCTCAACCTGGACAGAACGAGGGGAGGACACAGCGGAGGAAAACCTGTTACAAACCAAAGGTTTCAATAAGGAGTTCGGGATGCGCAGGGCAGGCGGAAGAGCCAGACGATACGCAACCGGGTTTATACGAGACAGAACCCTGTAAGGACCTATGTAACGAGGAGCAAATTTCATGGAAGGAACCTTCAAGCGGATGTTTCTGGTACTCAGCCATACCCTATCACCCGGGGAAAACACCGGAGCCACCCGTCTGCGTTTGTCAGCGTGTCGTTTGGACACCGTGGAATTATGAAGAAGAATTCGTCGAGTCTGATCCCACAACTTCCTCAGATTGGCAACATGAACATCAACCGACGGTATCCCTTGGGAAGGGGAAACCGACGGAAGAACGGAAGGATGAAAGCCATAATTCATGAAAAAGTGGCTAGAACGAGTAGAATCGCAAACGAGATTGTTGTGCGCAAACTCCGCCCAAGGAATCAGACCGACCCAATCGTCCTGGTGTTCAGAAACAAAACAACGCAAAAATTGTTCAACCTTTTGGTTGGTGCGTTCGGCAGCTCCGTTGGACTGGGGATGATAGGCAGAAGAAAAATTCAATTTGATGCCAAATTGAGAACAGAAGGACCTCCAAAACCGGGAAACAAATTGGGGCCCTCTATCAGAAACAATTTCAGAAGGAATACCATGTAAACGAAAAATCTCCCTCACGAAAATCTCAGCCAATTCGGGAGAAGAGGGCAATTTAGGCAGGGGTACAAAATGAGCCATTTTAGTAAACCTGTCAATCACCGTGAGGATAACAGTATGTTTTTTAGAAACAGGCAAATCGACAATGAAGTCCATAGCCAAACAAGACCATGGTTTCTCGGGAATTTCTAGGGGGTGCAAAAGCCCACATGGAAGCGTATGAGGTTGTTTAGTCCTCATACAGACATCACATGCCCCGACGAAGTCCTTAACATCCTTACGTAACAAAGGCCACCAGAAATCTTTAGAAATCAGAGAACACGACTTGCGTATGCCAGGGTGTCCGGCAAATTTACTGTTATGAAAACACTGCATCAGTTCCAGTTGGAGTTCAGGAGGAACGAAGTACCGATCCCCAGGAACAAGTCTTGGAGCCAGATGCTGTACTTTCTTGATCTCAGCAAGCAACGGGGAGTGAATCTTGATGCTCGTGTTGGCAACAATATTACACTTGGGAACTACAGAAGAAAAAACCATATCAGACATAGTAGAAGGTTCATGTTGGCGGGACAATGCATCAGCCTTAGAGTTCTTAGAACCAGGTCTATAAGTGAGCACGTAGTTGAAATGAGTAAGGAACAAAGACCAACGAGCCTGCCTGGCGGACAAGCGCTTGGCTTCCCCTATATATGACAAATTCTTGTGATCCGTCAAAATAGTAACCGGGTGTAAAGTCCCTTCCAACAAATGTCTCCACTCCTTTAAAGCCATAATGACCGCTAATAGTTCCCTGTCACCAATATCATATCTGCTTTCAGGCCCAGACAATTTCTTGGAAAAAAAACCACATGGGTGCAGCGGTTTATTCAAACCTAGCCTTTGGGACAAGATAGCGCCTATACCTGCCTCTGAGGCGTCTACCTCGAGTAAAAAAGGCAAAGAGGTGTCAGGATGAACTAATATCGGTGCTGAGGCAAACTGTTCCTTGAGAGTTCTGAAAGCAACAAGCGCCTCAGGAGACCAGGTCTTGGTATCAGCACCCTGTCTAGTCATATTGGTAATAGGAGCAATAATAGACGAGTACCCCTTAATGAAGCGCCTATAATAATTGGAGAATCCGATAAACCTCTGAATGGCCTTGAGTCCCTTGGGCAATGGCCAATCTAAGATTGATTGGAGTTTAACCGGGTCCATCCTAAACCTGTCTCCAGAAATAACGTAACCAAGAAAGTTTATCTGAGATTGGTCAAAGCTACATTTCTCCAATTTGCAGTACAAACCATGTTGTAGAATCTTACGCAATACCCTTCTGACTTGTTTGTGGTAAGTCTCAGGCTCTCTAGAGTGTATTAGTATATCATCCAAATAAACTATAACACATTCATGTTGAAATTCCCTAAGAACCTCATTAATTAGGTCCTGGAATACAGCAGGAGCATTGCAAAGCCCGAAGGGCATTACCGTGTACTCATAGTGGCCATACCGGGTATTGAAAGCCGTTTTCCATTCATCACCCTGCTGAATTCTCACCAAATTATAAGCTCCCCTCAGATCTAACTTGGTAAAAATCTTGGAGCCTTTCAGACGATCAAATAGCTCAGTAATCAAGGGAATAGGATAAGCATTTCTGATTGTTATCTTATTCAAGCCCCGATAATCAATGCAAGGCCGTAGAGTGCCGTCTTTCTTATCTACAAAAAAGAAACCGGCCCCGGCTGGAGAAGAGGATCTCCTAATAAATCCCTTGTCTAGGTTCTCCCGTATGTATTCCTCTAAGACAGGGGTCTGCAACCTTTAAGTCAAAAAGAGCCACTTGGACCAGTTTCCGAAGAAAAAAAAAAACTGGGAGCCGCAAAACCATTGCGACATTTAAAACAAATATAACACTGCATATATTGTTTCTTACCTTAATGCTATATATACAGGATCGTGCAGTCAGCTGTCAATCTGAAGAAAACAAGGACTTTCACTTAACAATGTAAAATATATTTTTGCAAATTAATAGCTAATTAAAATGTTTAATTTACCTGGTTAATGGGACTTTTGCTCCTGAACCTCAGTGCTCAGTGTCTGCACATCAGGGCTGTAAGACGTCACCTTCATTTTCACACAGGCTTGCAAGCTGTCATCTGTGAGGCGTGATCGATGTGTGTTTTTAATATAGTTCATGTTGGAGAAGACCTGCTCACATACATATGTGGAACCGAAGATCGACAGGACTCCAAATGCATACTTTTTCATGTTTATATAAGTGTTGGGGATGGCATTCCATGTTTCGAATACAAGTTTGTCCTGTTTGGGAAGGTTTTCAATATCACTCCATTTATGATTCTGAGCCAGAATGGCCTTCTGACGGGCAACATCCTCAAGAGTAGCGGTCAAGTATTTGAACTTGGACACCCATATATCTTTGTCGGCTATATCGGCCAGTTCCATCTCAAGATCAGGTTGACTTACACCTGCAAATGCAGTCATATTCAATAGGGATGGATCGATCGCCAGGGGAGTGACAGGGAAGGATAATGTGTTTTTTTCCTCTCTGAACTCACAGAATCGTTTCCCAAACGAGCTTTGCATTGCGGTGATTGCAGACTTGAAATATTCCAAATTTATCGTATCATGACTTTGTTTGAACTCTCTCAAAGAGGGAAAGTGAGACAGTGTACCTCTCTGGAAATCTTTGACAAACACTGTCAACTTGCGCTCGAATGCCAAAACCTCCTCCAGCATGTGCAGGGCTGTGCCTCCTTTCCCCTGAAGGGTTGTATTTAGCGTGTTTAGATGGGCTGTCATGTCTACCATAAAATGTAATTTTTCCAGCCACTCTGGCTGTTCCAGCTCAGCAAAGGTGAGCTCTTTGCTGGCCAGGAAGGTTTTTACTTCTTCCAAACATGTGACAAAGCGTTTTAGCACCTCGCCTCTGGACAGCCACCGGACCTTGTTGTGAAGCAGGAGGTCAGAATATGTGCTTTCCACCTCATCCAATAGCAAACGAAACTGGCGGTGATTTAAACCCTTTGCCATTATCTTATTAACAATCTGAATGACCACATCCATCACTTTTGTGCATTCAGGGGGAAATGTTTGAGCACACAATGCCTCTTGGTGCAGGATGCAATGAAATGACAGCAGTGTTCTACCCAGCGCCTTCTGCAGTAGAGCCACAAAGCCCTTCTGTGCTCCTCTCATGCTCGGTGCCCCATCAGTAGCCACTGAGACCAGGTGGTTGGTGTTTATTTCTTTAGCACTTAAAAAGTCCAGGACAGCCTTACAGATATCCTCACCCCTTGTTTGGTTTTTTAGTGGTATCAGCTCAATCAGTTCTTCCTGTGGCCCAAAAGAGTTCACATATCGGCAGAACAGCGCTATTTGTTCAATATCACCTTTATCTTTGGACTCATCACAGGCGATGGAGTACGCCACAGCTGAATTAATGTCTTGAATTTGCTGTTTGCTAATGTTTTCTGCCATTTTTAGGGTTCTGTCTTTAACAGTCTTCGCAGAGAGAGGCATGTCTTTGATTTTCTGCACAATTTCATTCTTGTTTTTGAAGTCCATGTATAGATGTTCCGAAATATTAATGAATGCTTCTTTTATATACTCTCCATCTGTGAACGGCTTCCCGTGCTTGACTATTTCCTGAGCGGCTACAAAACTAGCATATGTTGTGGAATTTGCAGACTTCACCCACTTCTTGAAATTATTTTTGCTCCTATCAACCTTCCTCATAAGTTCTGCAATGGCTTTTCGTCTCTCATCTCCATCTGGATATTTTTCAGCAAAGGCTGTGTGTTTATTGTGGAAATGTCTTGCAATATTTGACTTTTTGTTGTTTGCAAATTTCTCACCACATATTAAGCATACTGGTAAACCAGTCTTGTCAGTAGAGAATGCAAATGATTCTGTCCATGTATCATTAAACACTCTGTTTTCTTCAGAAATTTTTCTTTTCTTGCCTTTATCCATGGCTGGCCTACCGGGGGTCCAAAACAGGGACGTAATTAGAAATCAGAGGGCCCCATAGCAAAATCAATGCCCCAAAATGCCATAGAAAATTAATCAGGGCCCCAGTCTACTATAAATCATAATCAGTGCCTGATGTAAATAATAATTAATAATGAGGGCCCAATGTCATCCTCGTCATTATAAAAAGAACTTTGTTGTCACTTTTTTTTCCTTCTGATTGCTTAAAAAGATGACAACAAAGTATTAGTAACCCAGCTACTAAGGATTATGGCTGCGCTATGCTCAGTTACCCTTTATGTATTATGGTCACAATTGTCCACAAAAGCTGGTTATGCGTAACACATTTAATTTCATTATTATGACTGATCATACAGTTTACTACAGCAGATTTCAAGTAGTATCTATTAACAAGTATTAACATGCCTCCTAACATTTCAAATGGACAAAGGAATACTTGAAGAACAATATATCTTATTTATACAGACCGATTTCTAACCACATTTATTGTAGTTTAAAGACACATTACTGGGAGTATTATTGCTGTGGAGCTCCGTTATACACTCAGACACATTACTGGGAGTATTATTGCTGTGGAGCTCTGTTATACACTCAGACACATTACTGGGAGTATTATTGCTGTGGAGCTCTGTTACACACTTAGACACATTACTGGGAGTATTATTGCTGTGGAGCTCTGTTATACACTCAGACACATTACTGGGAGTATTATTGCTGTGGAGCTCTGTTACACAATTAGACACATTACTGGGAGTATTATTGCTGTGGAGCTCTGTTATACACTCAGACACATTACTGGGAGTATTATTGCTGTGGAGCTCTGTTATACACTCAGACACATTACTGGGAGTATTATTGCGGTGGAGCTCCGTTATACACATTACTGGGAGTATTATTACTGTGGAGCTCTGTTATAAACTCAGGCACATTACTGGGAGTATTATTGTGGTGGAGCTCTGTTATAAACTCAGGCACATTACTGGGAGTATTATTGTGGTGGAGCTCCGTTATACACTCAGACACATTACTGGGAGTATTATTACTGTGGAGCTCTGTTACAAACTCGGACACATTACTGGGAGTATTATTGCGGTGGAGCTGTGCTGTAGACTCAGACACATTTATTGTAGTTTAAAGACATACTACTGTCAGTATTATTTTGGTGGAGCTCTGCTGTAGACTCACCAACAAAATGGAGCTCCTAGAAAAGAGGGGCAATGATGATAGAAATGAGTGACAAAGGAATTTGGGAAATAGGGACTTCTCCTCCTAAATAGGAATACTTGGGATTTATGTTTTATTATATGATATAAATTACACTTTAAAAAAAAAATAAAAAAAAAAATACATTGTACACTAGTGGCACATTAAATTGGATAAAAATGTCTTTAAGTTCTGTCTGTGTAAGTGTGTGGGCCGGGCTTCCCCCCCCCCCCCCCCCCCGAGGCATCACTTCACTTACCTCACACTGGTGCCTGGCACGCTGCTGCTGCTGCTGCTGCTGCTGCTGACGGGAGTCTGGACGGATGTCATCTTGCTCCTCGCAGTCGTAGACCTGCATGCGCGCCGCTGCCCTCCGATCTGACAGCGGGCGGGAAGAGACGTCAGGACGGTGCGTAACTACAGCGCCCGCCACAGTGGGGAGTGTCAGGGCGCACAATGCGCCTCCTCCCCTCCCTAGTATCCGCCCCGGAGCCGCGGCAAAGGTTCAAAAGAGCCACATGCGGCTCTGGAGCCGCGGGTTGCCGACCCCTGCTCTAAGACTAAGTTCTCCTTAGTGGATAGAGGATATACAGTACCCCTCGGAGGCATAGTACCAGGCAGGAGTCTAATCTTACAGTCAAAGGACCTGTGTGGGGGTAAAGTATCAGCCCTCTTTTTATCAAAGACTGCCTTTAAATCCAGGTACTGAGATGGTATCCGTAAATCTGTGGACTGGTTAGAGTTACTTGGTGCGTCAACTACGCAAACCGGCGAGATTTTCTGTAAACAACCTCTCTGGCAACCCTGACCCCAGGAGACTATCTAACCTTGTTCCCAATCAATAATAGGGTTATGCTTCTTAAGCCAGGGATACCCCAAGACTATTGGAACTGAAGGAGATGAGATAAGCATGAGAGATATTCCCTCATCGTGTAGAATACCAATGGTTAACTTAACTGGTATAGTCTCACGAAAAATAACAGGGTCTGATAATGGTCTACCATCTATGGCCTCAATGGCCAAGGGTGTATCCCTTAGCTGAGATGGGATAGAGTGGTTCGTGACAAAGGCTTGGTCAATAAAGCTTTCAGCTGCTCCGGAATCTATCAATGCCATTGCATTAAGTACTCCCTTTTCCCAAGCTAAAGAAACAGGTAACAGAAGCCTATGATCCTTGTAATCATATATAGAGGACAAGATAGAAACACCCAAGGCCTGTCCTCTTGAGAAACTTAGGTGCGAGCGTTTCCCAGACGGTTAGGGCAATTTAGGCGTAGGTGACCTCTTACTCCACAATACATACACAGACCCTCCCTTCTCCTGTATTGTCTTTCACTTTCTGAGAGACGAGTGTTACCTATTTGCATAGGTTCTGGGAGAGCTGTAGAGTTGTAGATTCAGAATTCTGAAATGCGGGAGCTAGTCTTAAGGAAGGTCTATGAGTTCTATCTCGAGTGTTCTGCCTCTGTCTCATGCGTTCATCTATTCGAGAAATAAATTAAATTAATTCTTCCAAATTTTCAGGAAGATCTCTTGTGGCAACCTCGTCTAGGATCTCATCTGATAATCCGTTCAGAAATACGTCCATATAGGCCTGTTCATTCCACTTGACCTCTGCCGCCAAGGATCTGAACTCTAACGCATAATCCACAAGGGTTTGGCTATGCTGTCTAAGACGTAATAGTAGTCTAGCTGCACTGGCCTTTCTTCCTGGAGGGTCAAAAGTCCTCCTAAAAGTAGTGACAAATGCATTATAATTATAGACTACTGGATTATCATTTTCCCACAGAGGGTTAGCCCATCTAAGAGCTTTGTCAATGAGTACCGAGATTATGAATCCAACCTTCGCCCTGTCTGTAGGGTAGGCGCGGGGTTGTAATTCAAAATGAATCCCTATCTGGTTTAGGAAACCTCGACAGGTATCCGGAGAACCGCCATAGCGTAAAGGGGAAGTAACACGGGAAGAGGCTCCCACTGTGGCTACCTCTAGGCCTGTATTAACAAGAGAGATGGGTGGTGTACGCATCTCCTCTGATTGATTACTAGGATGGGATAGCAATGCTTGCAGCGCCAGAGCCATCTGGTCCATTCTATGGTCCATGGCTTCAAATCTCGAGTCAGGAGAACCAATCTGAGCGTTTGTACCTGCAGGATCCATTGGCCCTGTCGTAATGTCAGGATCGGGACAGGGATCCAACACGCAGAATACAAACAGGAGCTAGGTACGTATACCGGACCTTAGAATGGCCGGACTAACGTAAGGAGAAAGCAAAGAATGGTAAGAGACAAGCCGAGGTCGAGGGAACGAGAGAACAGGTAAGCGAGAGACGAGCCGAGGTCAAAGGACACGAGAGTTAAGCAGGAACGAAAATACAAGCCGAGTCAGAACCAAAAAGACAAACAGTAATAAGAGCACTGAGTGACCAGACAAGCTAGAACCACGACAGGGCAATGAACCATTACACACATCCCTATTTTATACCTTGGCTCTTTAATTGATGACTCCGCCCTTGCCGAGCCCTGATTCGTTGTTCGGAACTAGATTGACAGGTCAGGACGTGATTGCCGTCATGACGTCGGCTCCTGAGCGCCGCGTCATAAAAGGAAGCGGGGCTATCGCGGCCGGCGTGTAAACGGCTATGAGAGCTGTGAGGATTGGGTGAATCAGCCCCCCTGAGAGGACGGATGTTTGAAAGTCTAACCTCCTCCGAGGTAGAGACTTCAGGTACCCTGACAGCGGTGTCCCAATAGCTACAAATTTTTTGAACGCCTCAGACTCAACCAGATTATATGGTAAAACCTGGCGGGCTAATAGTTCGGACAAGCCAGCTGTCAGACGCTGGGCAAGGGGGTGACTTGGTGACATTGGCTTCTTACGCTCAAACATGTCCTTGACAGACACATGACTGTGGGCAGATGAGCGGGAACTGCTCAAGGCGGGAGATGGAGTGGCGGATGGTTGAGAGGGGGCAAGGAGGACAGCAGTGGTTGACGTGGCTGAAGATGCTGGACCAGGAGGAGGATGGCGGCTTAGAGTAGGCGTGCTGCTTGTACTCATGTGTTGATTGTGAAGTTGTTGAGTGAAAAACAAATTTTGGTTTTAAAAGCACGCTATAGAGACACCAGATATGATTGGCAATGTGCACTGGAACAGTTCTGGAGAGCACACGCTGAAGGAAGGACTGACAGAGCCGCTTGAAGGACACAGACTGGCTGCTATTAGCTTACACTGGAAACCTTTTTTCTTTGTAAAAGCACGCTAAAGAGACACCAGATATGATTGGCAACTGTCAAAGCACGCTGGCAGGGTTGTGCAGGGCACACGCTGAAGGAAGGCCTGACAGAGCCGCTTGAAGGACACTGACTGGCTGCTATTAGCTTACACTGGAAACCTTTTTTCTTTGTAAAAGCACGCTAAAGAGACACCTGATATGATTGGCAATGTGCACTGGAACAGTTCTGGAGAGCACACGCTGAAGGAAGGACTGACAGAGCCGCTTGAAGGACACAGACTGGCTGCTATTAGCTTACACTGGAAACCTTTTTTCTTTGTAAAAGCACGCTAAAGAGACACCAGATATGATTGGCAACTGTCAAAGCACGCTGGCAGGGTTGTGCAGGGCACACGCTTAAGGAAGGCCTGACAGAGCCGCTTGAAGGACACTGACTGGCTGCTATTAGCTTACACTGGAAACCTTTTTTCTTTGTAAAAGCACGCTAAAGAGACACCAGATATGATTGGCAACTGTCAAAGCACGCTGGCAGGGTTGTGCAGGGCACACGCTGAAGGAAGGCCTGACAGAGCCGCTTGAAGGACACTGACTGGCTGCTATTAGCTTACACTGGAAACCTTTTTTCTTTGTAAAAGCACGCTAAAGAGACACCAGATATGATTGGCAACTGTCAAAGCACGCTGGCACAGGTCTGCAGAGCACACGCTGAAGGAAGCCTGACACCCAGACGCTTGCAGACAACTAACTGCTCTTCTATTACAGTGAAAAAAAATTATTTATTTTAAATCTAAATCTTAAGCTATTGTAAAAACAGATATGAGTGGTGGCACTGGGCAAGAGGGCACAGTATCCACTGTGAACCTCACACAGAAGCTGGCAGGCAGGCAACTGCTCTTCTATTACAGTGGAAACAAAATTTTGGTTTTAAAAGCACGCTATAGAGACACCAGATATGAGTGGCAACTGTCAAAGTACGCTGGCAGTGTTGTGCAGGGCACACGCTGAAGGAAGGCCTGACAGAGCCGCTTGAAGGACACTGACTGGCTGCTATTAGCTTACACTGGAAACCTTTTTTCTTTGTAAAAGCACGCTAAAGAGACACCAGATATGATTGGCAACTGTCAAAGCACGCTGGCAGGGTTGTGCAGGGCACACGCTGAAGGAAGGCCTGACAGAGCCGCTTGAAGGACACTGACTGGCTGCTATTAGCTTACACTGGAAACCTTTTATCTTTGTAAAAGCACGCTAAAGAGACACCAGATATGATTGGCAACTGTCAAAGCACGCTGGCACAGGTCTGCAGAGCACATGCTAAAGGAAGCCTGACACCCAGACGCTTGCAGACAACTAACTGCTCTTCTATTACAGTGAAAAGCTTAAGCTATTGTAAAAACAGAAATGAGTGGTTTCACTGACTGTGCAAATGGGCAAGGCATCCAGCCTGACACAGAAGCTGGCAGGCAGGCAACTGCTCTTCTATTACAGTGAAAAAAATTTATTTATTTTAAATCTAAAGCTTAAGCTATTGTAAAAACAGATATGAGTGGTGGCACTGACTGTGCAAATGGGCAAGGCATCCAGCCTGACACAGAAGCTGGCAGGCAGGCAACTGCTCTTCTATTACAGTGAAAAAAAATTATTTCTTTTAAATCTAAAGCTTAACCTCTTGTAAAAACAGATATAAGTGGTGGCACTGGGCAAGTGGGCACAGTATCCAATGTGAACCTCACACAGAAGCTGGCAGGCAGGCACCTGCAATTACATTACACAGGAAAAAAAAAAAGCAGCCTGATGTTCTAGCCCTAAAAAGGGCTTTTTGGCGTGCTGTCCTTACAGCAGAGATCAGATGAGTCCTTCAGAATTGTAGTGGACACTGAATACCCTAGCCTAGCTATCAATTTCCCTATCTAATCAGCAGCAGCTAAACTTTCCCTCCTCTCACTAAGCATGCAGCTTCAGAATGAATCGAAAATGGATGCTGGGAGGGAGGTTGGAGGGTGTGGAAGGGAGTGCTGCTGATTGGCTGGAATGTGTCTGCTGACCGAGAGGCACAGGGTCAAAGTTTGCCCAATGATGACGAATAGGGGGCAGATCGAACTGCGCATGTGTCCGCCCGCCGCGGCGAACGCGAACACGCTAAGTTCGCCGGGAACTGTTCGCCGGCGGACAGTTCGGTACATCACTATTGACATACAATACAGCTTGGAAACAGTATTTGGGCTTGTGCAAAAGCCGAACTTCATAGGGTACAGGGGTGTACATCTGGTCAAAGTGGGTGGTGATCTATTTGTATGTTATTCTAGGGGTCTGTTCCTATATGGTTGTCTCGTTCCCCTTGGTGTGGGGGGTGGGGGTTGGGTTTGTACTCTAGTCTGATCGGAGTAGTATCCTATCTTTTAATCCTTAGCGATGTAATATGTTTCCCTACTTTGCAAGTTCCATTACCCCTTGCCAAATAAGGTAATATTCTTTTATATTAGTGTGAAAATATTCTAACTTATAAATGTTCTTTAAATATGCATTGAAAGACATGTTTCAGTGTTTGCAGATGATACAAAACTCTATAAAATAATACATTGTGAGCATGATATTGCTTTGCTACAGAGGGATTTAGATCGATTGGGTGACTGGGCACTCAAAAAGCAGGTGAAATTTAATGTCGAAAAATGCAAAGTTATGCATTTCAGGGTAAAGAATGCACTTACACCTTAAATGTTAGTGAATTAAGCATTAGGATATCATGGCACTACAAAAAGTGCAGAGTCGGGCTACAAAATTGATAATAGGAATGGAGGATTTTAGTTATGAAGAAAGTGTGATGGTAGTAAACTGTATAACCGTCCAGTATTCCCTTTTTCCCAATAGCAGAATAATAACAATAGCCCACAGGAATAAATATCGCTGGTATCGCCAAATAATCCACACATGAGCCAAAGCTTAATGCTGGAACAAGACTTGTCAGGGTAACTTCTTTTTGGTTAAGTCAGTCAGGGGTTTGGCCAGGGCGCTATATTCCGGTACAAAGCGTCTGTAATAGCCGGCTGTTCCCAAGAAGGCCATGACTTGCGTCTTGGTACGGGGAGTGGGCCAATTAGCAACAGCCTTGATCTTAGCCGGCTCTGGCCGTTGCTTACCACACCCAACTCGGTGGCACAAATTTTGCACCTCCGCCATACCAATGTGGCACTTGTCTGGTTTCAAGGTTAAACCGGCCCCCCTGATCCTGTCTAATACTGCCCCTACATGTTCCAGGTGTGCCTCCCAGGTATCGCTATAGATGGCGATATCGTCTAGGTAGGCACACGTGTAATCCTGCAGACCTTCCAACAAGCAGTCTACCATCCATTGGAAGGTGGCCGGGGCGTTCTTCATCACGAACGGCATAACCCAAAATTGGTATAGGCCGAACGGGGTGATGAAAGCTGACTTGGGTATGGCATCTTCTGCTAGGGGAATCTGCCAATATCCCTTACAAAGGTCTATCGTGGTCAGATACTTCACTGTAGAGATGCGGTCAAGCAGTTCATCCATCCGTGGCATTGGATAGGCGTCTGTGACTGTCTTGTCATTGAGCCACTGGTAATCTACACAAAAGCAGGTTGTCCCGTCCTTTTTTGGCACTAAGACTACCGGTGAGGCCCAAGGACTGTCTGAATGTTCTATTACCCCTAGCCGAAGCATTTAGTCAATTTCTTTCCGCATCCTGTTTTGGACAGCTTCAGGAATGCGGTAGGGGGGATTCCTTAGGGGCGCCTGCCCCGGGGTCTCTACTTTGTGAATTGCTAGTGGGGTATACCCGGGTTCCTGAGAGAACATGGCCTTTTTGGCTTCTAGCAAGCGTGTAGCCTGTGTCCTCTCTTGGTGCTCCAGCTGTTCTCCTAACTGAACTTTTTCTATTTGCCTCGTCTCTTCGTTACTTCCCAATAAGTAGGGTAGGGGCAAAGCCTCTGTGTCTTCTCTAGCTGGAGCACATATGGCGGTCACCTCCTCAGCCCTCTCGTTATATGCTTTGAGCATGTTGATGTGAAACGTTTGTTTCACATCTTCATTCTCGCAGCTGGCTATGGTGTAAGTGGTATAGCACACCTGTCCTATAACCTTATAGGGGCCCTGCCAGGCAGCCTGGAGCTTGTCAGTTCAGACTGGTCTTAGCACCATTACTTTTTGTCCGATCTGAAAGCTCCGGTACCTAGCCCGTCGGTCGTACCACACTTTCTGGTGCTGCTGGGCCGCCTGGAGATTTTCCTGCACAGTCTGTGCCAATTCCTCCATGCGGTCCTGCAGCTCCAGCACGTATGGCACAATTGGGGTCCCCTCTATCTCGGTCTGCCCTTCCCAGTTGTCCTTGATAAGATCTAGGGGCCCTCTCAGAAAGGTAAACAAATGTAAATCTCTTTAGTTTGAAAAATGGCACCTCAGAGGGCATATGATAGCATTATACGGGACCAATACAAACTATTGTCTGGAAATCTATTTATAAACAGGACCATACATAGGACACAAGGTCATGCATTTAGACTGAAAGAAATGAGATTTTGTCTAAGGCAAAGGAAAGGTTTTTTTTTTATAGTAAGAACAATAAGGATGTGGAATTCTCTACCTGAACAGTGGGTTTTATCAGAGTCTATACAAATCTTTAAATGGCAATTGGTTAAATACTTGCAAAAACATAATATACGGGGATATAATGTTTGTACGGTGCTACAGAATTTGCTGGCGCTATATAAATAATAAAATAATAATATTAATAATAATAATTACTGGGATAATAGTTTCTTGATCCAACGGGGATATCTGACTGCAATTATCGGGTCAAGAAGAAGTTTTTTCCTAGTTTGTTGCAAAATTGGAGCACTTCAGACTGTCTTTTTTGCCTTCTTTTGGATTAACAGGAAAAACAGATTTGAGAAAAGCTGAAATTGATAGATGCAAGTCTCTTTTCAGCTATGTAACGATGTAACTATATAACTGCACACATTTCTTTTCCTCTAGTCTGAAATGTACCTTCTTGATACATTTCTCAAAACAATAACTGTTTCACAGAGGACAATGGTTATGCAATTGTTGATAGTAGCCAGAAGTGCTTTAGTGGGTGCATGGAAATTCCTATTACATACCCCAATGTGGGGAGTGCTGAGGAGGATAGCCGGCCAGAATATTTGAGAATATGTCCCAGACTCTTCATGGGTTTTACAAATCCTAGTTTCAGTGGCATAAAGTTGTGATTTAATTTTGGCAGGCTATGCTCTGTCCTATTCTCTGTTTTTAGATGTGAATATTAAAACGTTCTTATACTAAAGCTAGATTTCATTGCTAAATTTATTTCATTTGTATATCCTTTTTCTGTATATGTACACTGTTACATTGTTTTTCTTTTTTTATTTTGAAACTTTCAATTAAAATTGAATACATTAAAACACATTTATGTGATACAGATTTTTCACAGTCATATTAGAATAAAATTCCACAGGGGGATTTAATCAAAGGTTTAGTTGGATTGACATCAGTTTAATTTGTTTTTTTCTAACTATCAAAGGATCACTTGCTCTATAGTGACAAATTACAAATGGCTAACCTCAGAAATGAAATCATTTGGGATCAACACTCAAGAGTGAAGGAATATCTTCAAATGCAGAGCTGTGCTGCAGTCACCAAAGGCACTGAAAACTGTAAATCTGAGAAGCATCGTGGCTATCAGGTAAAAACATAGAGTTTCATGCAGTTCCATGTTTTCTATATTACATACTATTATACTATTATTAATGCAAATGTAATCAACTAACACAAACACAACAGCAACAAGTCACATTGTGTTTGAGGTGCAATTTGTCTAAACTAGTATCATGAAGTGCTATTCTTATTGCCTGGGAAGTTTCAGACACTATAGCAAGAAAAAACTAATTATGCAATTTGTGGTACAAAGAAAGAAAAAGGGGGAATGAAATCAAGCCAAATAATCTAAATAGCACACTGGTAAGGGGGGTAACCGCAAAAGGAAACAATTTAATAGACAGAGAATAGCGTACCAAGGGGAACTGGGGTATGATATAATCAGAAGAGGGTGTCGGCTGCCTTCCAGACTCGGAATAGGAAATGAAAAAAATATATTTTTTTTTTCGGAAAAATGACAAAAATAAAACCAGATGTGAAACTAAATAGAATCTTGCTCTTGTACAATTGTGTGACACAGAAGTGGAATAGGCATAGGATCAGTATGATAAATTGTAACCAGCTGAATGATTTCAAACTTCAAAACCCTAAAAATGAGAGGTGATACTAATCAAGCTACCTATTTAAGGATCAGGATACAGTGTTATAAATATATATATTATATCATATCCCAGTTCCCCTTGGTACGCTGTTCTCTGTCTATTAAACTCTCTATAGTACATTGTAGATTTTATTCCAGAAGCTAGAGTTTTCTGTAGTCCTTATTTTTTTTCACTCTCTTATAAAATTGTCAGGTTTCAATTTTATATTTAAAACCTACATAATCTTTTATTGGGAGCAAAGCACAAAATTTAGACCAGATCAAAGTTTAGAGCAAGTTTAGTCCTCTTCAACATATTGTTCCTGTAAGTTTTTTGTAATTGTCTCACTTATTGGTAATTATAATATTGTAAAGTGCTACAGAAAATGTTGGCGCTATACAAGTGCCAATAATAATAATAATAATAATAATAATAATAATAATAATATTAAAACCATTTCAATATATATAGTGCAATCACATGATCTTGATCACATTGCACATAGGACATTGCAGGTACTTTCCAAAATATTTTTTTTATAAAATTGTTCAAATTTATGAAATGTATGTACATCTCGCTCTTTCTATTGAATAGGTAATGTAAATTTGCATTCGTTAAAAGTGACATAATGATTACCATGATATTACCTATGTGTTTTACCAAATATTACACATGTATATTTATTTTTTAGCCTATAACATAAATGTCACTCCTGTTTTATTTAAATATTGGAAAAAATAGGAAGTTATTATGATCTGATATTAGGGCATATACACAAGTGCATGATAGTTATGCAGAGAAACACATTAAACTGACCCAGATGGAGGGTATGTCTGGAAATTGCGCATGATGGACGCTCAGGGATAAACTCCATTGAGCATGGTCCGATGTTGCACTCATTGAAAGATGCACCATTAAACCATCAGGCCTAGACTCCTTTGTATGTGGGTTCTTCAAGGCAATTTGGCAATTCGAGACTTCAGCAATTCGGCACTTCGGCAATTCCCTAACCCTATCCTAAACCTACCCTAACCCTACCATAACCCAACCCTAACCCCAACCCTACGCCATCATCATTCACATAATTTTCCCTCCCTCTCTTGATTTGCCACTTTTCAGTAATCTGAAGCATTTCGGCACTTCCGAAATTCAGCAATTTGGCACTTTGGCAATTCGGTTCGGCACTTCCAAAATTCATCACTTCAGAAATTCATCACTTCGGCCATTCAGAAGCATCGAATTGTTTGAAATTTGTCCGAATTCACATTCGGACAGAAACAAATTGCACATGTCTACTAAACCGTTCCATATTCTGGCTTTGTCAATTTTCCTTTAACACCCACACTTAAAGTAAGTGTCTAATATTAGAATTCCAGCTTCATACTATCAGTTTCCTTTTGAGACTATTTGCATGATATAAGATGCAATAAGATTTGACCATGTATGAGGAATTTACGACTTGTTAAATTTGCACCCAAGTTGTTTTATATTGTTCACTATTATTACTATTGCTTAGCATTTTAGGTGATCTGACTTAAAAGTGTACTATAGGGTCAGGAACACAAAAATGTATTCCTGACCCTATAGCTTTAAAAACACCATCTAGCCCCCCTGGCACCCCTTGCCTTCCTAATTATAGTAAAATCTTACTAATATTTCAGTCTGCTGCTTCTGGCTCTGTCCCTGATCTGCCTGCTTATCTGACATAGGAAAGCATTGGATTGACTGAGACTGCCAAGGAAGCAGTTCAGGAGAAGAGACAGCACAAGCTTAACACAGCCCTGGCAAATCAGCATGTCTTGATAGAGATGCATTGAATCAATGCATCTCTATGAGGAAAGTTCAGTGTCACCATGCAGAGGGCAGAGACACTGAATGTCAGTGCTGCAAAGTGTGCAGCACTGCCTCAGGAAGCACCTCTAGTAGCCATCTGAGGAGTGGCCAGTAAAGTTTTCCCTAGAATTCCTAGGATGTAATGTAAACACTGCCTTATCTCTGATAAAACAGTGTTTACTGCAAAAAGCCTAAAGGGACTGATTCGACTCACAATACGCTGTAGTTATTCTGGTGACTAGAGTGTCTCTTTAATTTTAATGCCACACACAAAAGTAATTATTATAAATACCTACCTCTATGTTGATTAAAAAAGGTACATATTATAATTATTATTATTGCCGTTAGCGCCAACAGATTCCATAGCGCTTTACAATATTATAAATGGGGGGATTTAACTATAAATAGGACAATTACTAGAAAACTCAAACGAGCTTACAGTCTATAGGAGGTGGGGTATAAAACACATTAGGACAGGAAATAGGAATCAAATAAGGTGGGAGTGAAGCAGAGCTGGAGGAGAGAGTAAAGTGCTGCCCTTTAGGAGAGAGCAAGAGACAGGTATGTGAGGTAGTGGTTACTCTGGGAGGCCATAAGCTTTCCTAAAGAGATTCTTTTAAAGGCACTTCGTAAAGGAGTGAAGACTAAGGGAGAGTATGATGGCGGTAGGCAGGCTATTTCATAGGAAGGGAGCCACCCGCGAGAAGTCCTGCAAGCGTGAGTTGGCCATACAGGTGCGAGCAGTGGACAGGAGAAGGTCACGGGCAGAGCGGAGAGACCGAGAAGGGGCATACCTATGGATCTGTGAAGAGATATAAGAGAGGCTAGAATTGTTCAGTGCTTTATAGGTATAGGTTAGCACTTTGAATTGACTCCTAGGATACAGGAAGCCAATGTAAGAGGTGTGAGAGGACCAATTAGAGAGGAAAATCAGTCTGGCTGCAACATTCATTACAGACTGTAGTGGGGCAATATGGCTTTTGGGATGACCAATTAGGAGAGGGTTACAATAATCCAGGCGGGAAATTACTAGAGCATGGACAAGTCCCTTGGTATCATCTTGCGTAAAAGAGGGGCAGATGTGGGCTATGTTTTTAAGATGGAATCTACAGGATTTGGAAACATATTGGATGTGAGGCTCAAAGGTGAGGCCAGAATCAAGTATGATGCCAAGACAGCATGCTTGCAAGGATGGACTTATGTAGATACCACTAACTTGAATAATACCACTAACTTGAAGGAAGAGCGAAAGAGGAGGATCAGTATTAGGAGGAGGAAAGACAAGAGCTCAGTTTTAGAAATATTGAGTTTCAGAAAGCGGGTGGATATCCAGTCAGAGATGGAAGAAAGGCAAGCAGTGACACATTGCAGGGCGGCAGGGAAGAGGTCCAGGGAGGAGAGATATATCTGGGTGTCATCAGTGTACAGGTGGTAGTGGAATCCAAATGAGGTCATGCGTTTGCCAAGAGAGGCAGTATAAAGAGAAAATAGCAAAGAACCAAGGACAGAGCCTTGGGGGACGCCAACTGAGACAGGATGAGGGGAGGAGGTATCATTAGAAAAGGAGACAATGAATGAGCATTGGGAAAGATAAGAGGAAACCACGAGAGGACAGTGTCACAGAGACTGAGTGATTGAAGAGTTTGAAGAGGAGTCTACATTTATATACATAGAGCAGTTGCTTTTAAACTCCTCCATAAAGTCTCTGATAAGAAATGAAGATACCTTATTTTAATCTGAAAATATGCATTTACAGTACTAAAATAGGGTATTTTATACCACATCAACAATGTAATATATACAATGATTAATATTTATGCCCAGAGGAACTTCAGAGGAACTTCCTCCACAAAATCCTCACAAAGCTCACTAAATGCCAACAAGATACTAAAATACTTTGCAGAGACCTTAACCAGGTATTTGCCCCCTCAGTGGATACCCCTTTCCCTCTTAGCACTGTCAGGTATAGTCAGTTGAAGGTCCAATGTAAAGCCCTAACCAAACTCATTAGGTCATTTGCTGTACATCATGTATGGTGCACATTTCATCCAATGGATAAGTCATACTCTTTTTTACTCATCAGACCATAGAACACATTCTAGAATAGACATGTGCTTTAGAGCCCGACCTTCACTAGGCTTAATTGAAAACTGTACTTCAGGTTATATTGTATGGTCAGAACATGTCCCCCTGCTCTTGCATCTAAAAGATCAATTAAAATTCTCTGATTGCAACCCGTGGAGATTAAACAATTCTCTTTGAGCTGACAAAAAACTTTTGTATCTCTACTCAATGAGGCCTTACAAGACTACTTTAAGACCAAATATACAGCAGATGATACTAAAATAGAACCTCTATTTGGTGAGCCCACAAGTTGGCCTCAAGAGGCCTACTAATTAGTATTCTATTTGAAGAAAACATCATAAGCTAACTTACTGCCCCTATTATGTTCCCTAAAAGACACTACAAGTAAAAACTTTCAAGACCATTGAGATAGCTCAAAGATTAACTGAACAAATATCCTCCATTAAATCTTAGAATTGGGACATTAATTTGGTCAAAACAGCTTATACATTGCAAAAATTGAAGGCAAGACAAATAGAGTATCAGAGCAGCTTGACTGAGGTCCTTCTGGAGCTTTTGCACATGACCAGGCTGCAGCTCTCCTTCCAAGCAGATATTGTGCCCTCTGCCTATACCGCTGCGGCCCTTCTTCCAGGCAGGTATCGTCCCCTCTGCCTATTCTGCTCCAGCTCTGCTTGCAGTGATTATAGTTATTGCTTTTACAAAGGCACTTACGGCTCTCAAGCCTTGCTCTCTTGGCTTATCCCAGGGCTAGAGGGATCCTTCAGCTAGCAAACTGGTCAGAAGACTCTGTCACTGGGATCCCTAAAAATCCACACAGGACACAAGTTCAAAAAGGAACTAACATACAGAACTTTTTTTTTTCTCGGGACTAGCCCATAGACTCATTACATGTAGATTGCTGTGACATAAAAAATACAGTGCGGTATAAGTGACAAAGACCTACACCTATAAGTGGAGCGCTCAAACACATATAAAGCTTACCAAACGTTATTTCGTTCAATAGTGCAATATGAAGTACATGCCACAAAAATACAAAAACATACAATATAGTGCAGATGGTATTTAAAATGACAATACAGGAATAATAATATCGTAGTGAACTGTACACTCACATTTCAAGGAGCCTGTATATAGAAAACTGGCTCCATATTGAGGCTTGTGTGCTTATTATGGTAGCACCACCCTTCCACTTCGGCTTGGAGTAGTTCTCATGAATAAAACATAAAGGGAGAACGTGTGGGCCAGGCCGGAGGGAGGGGACTGTGACGTGTAAACTTTTCTCCGCTTATCTCTCCTATAACGAAGCTGACTAAAAAAGGTCTACACCCTAGGGTTTGGACTCCTGAAGCTCTTAAGGCCTTCGAAACTCTCAAGAAAGCATTTGCCTCTGCTCCAGTGCTACACCACCCTGATCCTTCTCTTCCCTTTGTTATGGAAGTAGACGCTTCTGAATCGGGTGTGGGAGCAGTACTGTCACAGAGGTTGTCGTATGACAAACCCCTCCATCCCTATTGTTTCTTTTCAAAAAGGTTGTCTGATCCAGAAACGAATTACGATGTTGGGAACAGGGAACTATTAGCTATTGTGTTAGCTTTTAAGGAATGGAGGTACTTATTAGAGGGTTCTAAACACAAAATTATGGTTATAACAGATCATAAGAACCTCTCCTATATAGCTGATGCTAGAAGGTTGTCCGCCCGGCAGACTAGATGGTCTCTATTTCTTTCGCGCTTCCAATATATTATTACCTATAGACCTGGTTGCCGTAATGCCAAAGCTGATGCTATCTCTCGACAGTTTGAACCCTTAGAATGTGTTATCCCAACTCCTGAACCTATTGTACCTGCGTCTCATATAATAGCTGCTACCCGTTTGGTTGTTTCGTCTCTTTTTCTTGATAATATTAAGACATACCAAACCCAAGCACCTCCTGAGACGCCTGTAGGTAAACTATACGTTAAAGTAAATGACAGAAAAAAGTTGTTAACTTTATTTCACACCACCAAAACTGCTGGTCATCCGGGGGTTACCAAGACTTATAAGGGCCTCCTTCAACAGTTCTGGTGGCCTTCACTTAAGCGAGACGTGGTGGATTTTGTACAGGCTTGTCGGGTCTGTACGCAGTGTAAGTCTCCTAATGTGAGACCCCAGGGTCTACTGATGCCTCTATCGGTACCCAAGAAACCATGGACCCACTTATCCATGGATTTTATTGTTGACCTTCCTCCTTCCGATGGTCAGACAGTGATATTGACTGTGACGGATAGGTTCTCTAAAATGGCGCACTTTATTCCGCTTAGGAAACTGCCTTCTGCGATTCAACTTGCTCAGGTGTTTGCCAAGGAAGTGTTCCGCTTGCATGGGGTACCTCAGGATATAGTATCTGACAGGGGACCTCAATTTGTCTCTCGGTTTTGCAGGGGCTTTTGTGCTGAGATGGGGGTCTCCTTGTCGTTCACTTCCTCATATCACCCGCAATCTAATGGTGCAGCCGAACGTGCTAACCAGTCTGTGGAATTTTATTTACGCTGTTTCACTAATGCGCACCAGGACAACTGGTCTCGCCTCCTTCCGTGGGCTGAATTTGCCAGGAATACGGTGTCTCATTCGTCTACTGGCTTAAGTCCTTTTGAGGTTGCTTATGGGTTTTGGCCTTCTGTCCTTCCCGGTGCGTTCTCCGACAAGGGAATGCCCGCTTTGGACCAGCACCTCGCCTCTTTGCGGAAGATGTGGGATCAGGTCCATATTGCGCTGTCTCGTTCAGCAGCTGCTCAGAAGAAGTTTGCTGATCGTCGTAGGGGTGCGGCCCCTTTTTATGTTCCGGGTGATAGGGTATGGTTGTCCTCCAGGAACCTCTGTCTCAAGGTTCCCTCGATGAAATTCGCTCCCAGGTTCCTTGGTCCCTACAAGGTGTTGCGTAGGATTAACCCCGTTTCCTACTCCCTGGACTTGCCTCCTTCCATGCGTATTCCAAACACGTTTCACGTCTCGCTTTTGAAGCCCTTGCTGTGTAACTGGTTCTCTCGTCCCCTCGGGCGGCCCGTTTCCCCTCGCACTGTCCCTAGTGACGTGTACGAAGTGGCTGCCCTTCTCGACTCTCGTGTTTCTAGAGGTCAGCTGCAATATCTGGTGGATTGGAAGGGTTATGGCCCTGAGGAGCGGTCTTGGGTTTCGAGCTCTGATTTGCACGCTCCCTCTTTGGTCCGCTCCTTTCATGCCCGGTTTCCTTTGAAGCCTTCTGCTTCCCGCCCTCCGGGCGGTCTTCGAGGGGGCGGTAATATCATGATCCCGCGGGCGGCTGCGAGGGGAGGCTGCAGTCCGCTCGCGGCACTCACCCTCCAGCCGTCCGCGGTCCCCTTCCTGCCACATCCCCCAGCGGCAGCATGCATGACGCTGCGTGCTGGGAGACCGCCCAATTTATTACACGCCGGGGTAAGCCACCTGACCCGGTGTTAAAGGCACAGTGCCTCAATCACAGTGGGAGGTCTAGATACCTCCCACGTGTGATTGTTAATTCTGATTGGAAATTATCCAATCAGAATTAACCTTATGGTTTAAATACTTACCTTTCCTGTTCCTCCCTGCCCTGTTGTGGTCTTTGCTTGCTAGTATTGCTACTGAACTTGTGTTTCTGGTTACGTACTCTCTGGCTTGTTTATCTGACTTTGTGACTTTCTCCTACCCTTTGACCTCGGCTTGTTTCTCGTTATTCTGACTTCTGGTTCCCCTTACTCGGCTTGTCTCCTGACTATTCTTTGTGTGCTTAGCCCGGCCACTCTAAGGTATGGTACTGCACCTTTTCTGTGTGTGTGTGTGTTAGCGTGTTTGGATCCCCGAATCGTGACAGTGACATTGCTGTTTTAGGTACAATTATAAACCACATGACTGGGTAAATACAAATTCTCATACTTTTGGATGTGGGTTCTTGTTCACTGGAGATGTAGTGTCCCCTGGAACATTGTGCATGTTTCACATATTACATAGTTACATAGTTACATAGCTGAAAAGAGACTTGCGTCTATCAAGTTCAGCCTTCCTCACATATGTTTTTTGCTGTTGATCCAAAAGAAGGCAAAAAAAAAACCCAGTTTGAAGCACTTCCAATTTTGCAACAAGCTAGGAAAAAAATTCCTTCTTGACCCCAGAATGGCAGTCAGATTTATCATTGGATCAAGCAGTTATTACCTTACATTGAAAGATTATATCCTTTAATATTCTGTTTTTGCAAGTATGCATCTAGTAGCTGTTTGAACATCTGTATGGACTCTGATAAAACCACTTCTTCAGGCAGAGAATTCCACATCCTGATTGTTCTTACAGTAAAAAAAACTTTCCTTTGCCTTAGACGAAATCCTCTTTCTTCTAGTCTAAACGCATGACCTTGTGTCCTATGTAAAGTCCGGTTTGTGAATAGATTTCCACACAATGGTTTGTATTGGCCCCGAATATATTTGTATAAGGTTATCATATCCCCTCTAAGGCGACGTTTTTCTAAACTATGAAACTATGAAACATATGAAATAATGTATGCAAGGTACGACCTATGTTTTCCGACTGGAGACACAATAAAGTACTATTTGATAAAATTACCCAGATGTAGTTATAAAATATAAAGATTAGCAAAGAGGCTGCAATCGTTGGTTTGAGTATTTTAATGTGTATCTGCTAATAAAATGTAAGTTTTAATATAATACATTCAATATTCATTTGAGGAAGTGCAGATATCCTTTTAAGTTGAACAGCAGGATTATCACTTTTTCTATTGGAGTGTCTAAAATTTGACATTATGATAGTTTTACTCTATCAATTCTAATATAAATAGGAATATTTTTAAGCACCATTTACGTGGGGTAGAATATATCTTCTTGCAGAAACTGAGATACATGGTAGATTAATGATAAGCAGATTGCTATGCTGCTCAAATCAGCTATTTTAATTTGCAACAATACAAGAACAATTTTAATTGTTATATATATGTGAGATATATACATACATATACATACATAGTAAAAAAAACAACAAAAAAAACAAGCTGTCATAAAATATGTTAATACCAATTTGTACTTTATTTAAGGTACCATGCATAGTGATGTTGAAAACAGCACATTAGAAAGAGAATTCCATGTCTTGGCATTTACCAAGTATCCAGAGTCAAAAATTATCATTTTGATTGTGGTTTCGTTGACATATCTACTATCTCTGGTGGGAAATCTAACTATTATTCTACTTGTCTGCCTGGAGTCAAGGCTACATACCCCAATGTACTTCTTCCTCTGTAACTTGTCAGTCCAAGATATTATGTATGTTTCAACTGTCGAACCCAAGCTTTTCAACATTACATTAACAGGTAACACCGCCATTTTGTTTCCACACTGTATCATACAAATATTCACATTTATACTATGTATTGATGCTGAATTCTTCCTGTTGACCTCCATGGCTTATGATCGTTATGTTGCCATTTGCATTGCTCTACGTTATCCTCTCATCATGAATAAGAAGGTATGCCTAGTCCTTGCTGCAAACTGTTGGATTATCAGTGCTTTAAATTCATTGATGTATTCCTTGGTAATGTCTAAGGTACCTTTCTGTAAGTCCAAAGAAATAAATCACTTCTTTTGTGAGGTAGAAACCATGCTGCAACTGTCTTGCAAGGACACCAAAGGCATTCAAACTCTAATATTTGTTGAAGGGTTATTAATTGGGGTTTTGCCATTTGTACTTATTCTCACGTCATATGTATTAATTATTTTCAATGTTTTAAAAATCCGTACCAAGGCTGGAAGACTTAAATCTTTCTCCAGCTGTTCCTCCCATTTGACAATAGTTATCCTTCTGTATGGGACATGTCTAAGCTCCTATGTGAAAACTGAGTCTAAAAACTCCAAAGAACAGGACAAGTTAATCTCTATGTTGTATATTATTTTGATACCAATATTGAACCCACTTGTGTACAGCCTGAGAAACAAGGAAGTTATAAAAGCCTTGACAAAAATAATGTGGGGAAAATTCAAGAAGCCACATTCTTTCAACACACAAAGATCATAATAATTATTAATTCATAATAATCAGCAAGCAGGTTTTAATTACTTAATGTACTTAAAATATCTCCTCCTTTTTGGCTAATATTTTTTATCTTTTTTTGTTTAACCCATCTAAATGCTATTTAGCACGCTCTGTTAGAATTTTTCCATTTTACTTATGACACTGACCTAAAAGTTTTAAATTCTTTTTTTTTTTTTTTTTATCTAACATATTACTTGACTGGACCTTTTACAAATCCACACTTACTAAATTGTTTCTTTAGACTTAAAGAAACACTACAGGCACCAATACACCGACAATACATCCCTCTAGAATGTACGCTCGTTTGAGCAGGTCCCTCAATACCTTCAAAACTTGTCTGTTAGTCCACCTATTGCACAGCAATGTGGCATTTGTTGGCACTTTATAAATAATAACAACAACAATACATTTGTAAGGTTTTGGACTAAAATGCTGTATTTTTTTTGCATGCTCAAATCTTTATAGTTTTGCATAGCAAAAAATGTTTTGCAGAATGTTGTCTCTTTAGTCATGCCCCCGTCACTTCAGAAAATACCTCCTTATCAAATGTATGCACACAGCTAAGCCACTGCCAGTATTAAATGGTCTGAACTACAAAGCACCCTGCATCAGAAGAAGATGACCTCCAGGGAGACATTTACTAAAGTAAGACATCAATGTGAATGCAAAGTGAATTTCAAATTTAAGCTTAAAGTAGCCAAACTGGAAGAAATCTCTAATTTAGCTATGCTTTTAGTTCGGCTACTTTGCCCTTAAATTTTAACTGAAACTGTAAAGAGAGTTTCTATAAAATTTTGAATAAAATGTAATTATAAGCTGCTCACTGCACTGGTAGTGCATCCTTCTTACATATACCGGAAAAACAACCAAAAACAATATCAGTGCAGTGCTTCACAAATCCTGAAATATATTCCCGGTATAACAGTTTTCCAAACTGCGAAAAACACACCAACTCCAAATTCTTGATCTACCATGAAAGTGCCAGAAAAGCCACAGCAAAACAGTGGATGGTATAAATAATGTAAAACCACTAATTCATTGGAAAGTGTCAAATCTATACCACAAATCAATTAACCCCATAACGTCATTACAGAATTCTATGCCGTTGTGCACTAAGTGAGCTTAAAAGTTGTTATGGCAGCATAGAACGTTGTAACGGTTTGCAGTTCCTGTTGCTCCCCATACTTACCTACCAATCGAGCAGCAAAGCTGGCTCCTCCGTGGCCATGTAATCGTGATGACATGGCTGCATTAGCAGACAGAAGCACTGACTTGGGTAGTCAGGCTGTCCCTGAGCTTATTAACCCCTTCATGACGGAGTCAATAGTGCACGTTCTGATCAAAACAAAACGTAAACAAAAACTGGAATTTGCGCTATATGTCTGTTCAACCGTAATTCACCGCTGTCACATTAAGTGCACCCGCACTTATTATATATCATTTTGTTCAGGAGAAACAGAGCTTTAATTTATCAATAACTATTCATATATGGAACATAATTTATTATGAATAAAATTTTAAAAAATGTGAGAAAATAAGATGTTTTTTTTAAATTTGTATTTCCGTCTGCCATTTTAGCTGTGAATGTCATAATACTGTTAGGTTTTACTGCAAAAAAAATGCACATATTTGTAATCAGCTATGTCTCACGAGTACAACAGTATCCCCCATTAACAGGTTTTATGGTGTTTTGGAAAGTTACAGGGTCAAATATAGAACGTTCCATTTTCAAATTGAAATTTGCCAGATTAGTAATGTTACCTTTGAGACGGTGTGGTAGCCCAGGAAAGAGAATTACCCCCATAATGGCATACCATTTGAAAAAGTAGACAAGCCAAGGTATTGAAAGTGGGGTATGTTTAGTCTTTTTTTGTAGCCACTTAGTCACAAACACTGGCCGAAGTTAGCGTTCATATTTGTTTTTGTGTGAAAAAAGCAAAAAACGAATATTTGGCCAGTGTTTGTGACTAAGTGGCTACTAAGAAAGACTGGACATACCCCACTTGCAATACCTCGAGTTGTCTACTTTTGCAAATGGTATGCCATCATGGGGGTAATTCTCATTCCTGGGCTACCATACGCTCTCAAAGGCAACATAACTAATCTGGCAAATTTCAATGTGAAAAAAAATGAAATGCAAGCCTTATATGTGACTCTCTAACTTTCCAAAACACCATAAAACCTGTACATTGGGGGTAGTGTTATTCTCGGGAGACTTCACTAAACAAAAATATTAGTGTTTTAAAACAGTAAAACATATTACAACAATAATATAGTCCATAAAAGTGCCGTTCGTTTGTAAAAAATGCAAAAAAACTTCACTTTTACTTACAATATCATCGTTGTAATACAATTTACCAGTTTGAAACACTAATATTTGAGTTCAGCGAAGTCTCCCGAGTAAAACAGTACCCCCTATGTACAGGTTTTATGGTGTCTTGGAGAGTTACAGGGTCAAATATAGTGCTTGCGAATTAAATTCTCTGCACTTTCTCCCTGTGTTGTCAGGCATGTCAATCAAATTTTAATGAATCAAATCACATAATTATGTTAAAAGATTACTTAAATATACATGTAGACTTTTAATATATATACATATATATGTATTTAAATTCTACGTGTATACTAATGTAATCTTTTATGTAATTATATGTATTTATCTAAATATATATATATTTGCGGTTATTTGTATTTTATATATAGATAGATATATATAGAATGCCATTCTAAGTGTATTTTGTTACCAATATATATATATATATATATATATATATATATATATATATATTAATAACAAAATACAGTTAGAATGAAATTACATATGGATATATAATTTATATTAAATTTTGTTTCAATATTTTATTTATTAAATGTATTATTTTATTTATTTATTATTGTAATTATACGTATATATATAATATATATATATATATATATGTAGATCTATTATATATATATATATATATATATAATATATATACATATTATATATTTGTAACGTCATTCTAAGTGTATTTTAATACTTATATATATACTTATATTAGTATTAAAATACACTTTGTATGACGTTACATATATTTAATATGTATATATATTATATATATAATATATATACATATATTATATATATAAAAATGCATTTAATTTATTTTATAATATGTTTAATATTTTTTTTTTACACTACCTACCAGCAGGGGGACTGTCTTCTATTTCAGACAGCCCCCCTGCTGGCAGATCCATAGCCAGCTATAGGGGGCCATGTGATCGCTCTTTAAGAGCGATCACATGGCCCCCGGGGGCCTCATTTGCCAGAGGGGGGCTGCCTGGGCTGTCAGGCAGCCCCCCAGAAGAGGATCGCGGCAGAGGTGAGTAGTTGCTGGCTCCTGGGGGCTGCAGCCGTTACGGCGTTCCATGCCGCCGCAACGGCTTTAAAGCCCATTTAAAGCGCGACGGCATGGAACGCAGTAACGGCGTTAAGGGGTTAAACAAAAAATTAACATTGCCTAATATATATATATACAGTTGTGCTCAAAGGTTTGCATACCCTGAAATAATTGTGAAACCCTAACAGACTCTCCTGCATTTCTCCTTTGTGGCAGCTAACTAATGCTTACTTACTAATCTGCATATAGATGTTCTCACCTCATGGATCTCATCCTTACATGGCCTGCTCTAAACATATTACTCCTACTTACTCAAAGTTACTGTACACAGAAGGTTGCAGAATGTATATACAGTTGAGCTCAAACGTTTGCATACCCTGGCATAAATTGTGAAATGTTGGCATTGATTTTGGAAATATGACTGATCATGCAAAAGCATGTATTTTATTGAAGGATAGTGATCATATGAAGTCATTTATAATCACATAGTTGTTTGTCTCCTTTTAAACCATAATGATAACAAATGGCCCTGATTAACCCCTTAAGGACTGGACTGTTTTTGCGATGTTGTACATTTGCGACCAGGCCTCTTTTTACACTTTTGTGGTGTTTGTGTTTAGCTGTAATTTCCGCTCTCTCATTTACAGTTCCTATACAAATTATATATTGTTTTTTTCAGGACAAAAAGGGCTTTCTTTACATACCATTATTTATATAATCTCATGTAATTTAATTTAAAAAAAAAAACAAATATGATGAAAAATTTAAAAAAATACATGTTTTTTTTACTTTTACTTGAAAAATCTTTTACTCATCTACAAAAGTGAATTAAAAAAACTGCTAAATAGATTCAAAATGTTGTCCTGAGTTTTAAAATACCCAGTGTTTACATGCTTTTTTTTGCTTTTTTTTTTTTTTGCAAGTTATAGGGTTATAGGTACAAGTAGGATATTGCGGTTTCAAAACATACATTTTTTCAAATTTATCAATAGTGACATTGTAACACTATTATCTGTCAAAAGTCTCTGAATAACACCCCACATGTACGTATTTTTTTTAAAGTAGACAACCCAGGGTATTCAATATAGGGTATACCCAGTCTTTTTTAGTAGCCACCTAGTCGCAAACACTGGCCAAAGTTAGCGTTCAGATTTGTTTTCTGTGTGAAAAAAGTACAAAACTAAATTGAACGCTAATTTTGGCCAGTGTTTGTGACTAGGTGGCTACTAAAAAGACTGGACATACCCCATTTGCAATACCTTGGGTTGTCTTCTTTTGCAAATGGTATGCCATCATGGGGGTAATTCTCATTCCTTGGCTACAATACGCTCTCAAAGGCAACGTAACCAACCTGGCCATTTTCAATGTAAAAATATTTGACCCAAATATTTGACCCTGTAACTTTCAAAAACGCTATAAAATCTGTACATGGGGGGTACTGTTATACTTGGGAGACTTTCCTGAACACAAATATTAGTGTTTCAAAACAGGAAAACATATCACAACAATTATATCATCAGTAAAAGTGCTGTTTGTGTGTGAAAAATGCGAAAGAAAGTCACTTTCACTGACAATATCATCGCTGTGATAGGTTTTACTGTTTTGAATCACTAATATTTGTGTTCAGCGAAGTCTCCCGAGTAAAACGGTACCCCCGTCATAGAAAGTTACAGGGTAAAATACAGTGTTAGCAAATTAAATTCTCTGGAATTTCGGCCTGGGTTGGCAGGCAGGTCCCTCAAATTGCAATTAATAAAATTACTTAATTATGTAAAAATATTACATAAATATGCACGTAGAATTTAAATATATATGCATATTTATATATTTTAAGTCTACGTGTATATTTATATAATTATTTATGTAATTTTGTATATGGACATATGTATATTTCGGATTATTTTTATTTATTTATATATACATAGATAGATATACAATTTCATTCTAAGTGTATTTTGATATAAATCTATATATTTTAATATCAAAATACAGTTAGAATAAAATTTCATATAGATATGTAATTTAAAAAAAATATATTATTATTTTTAATTATTTTTATTTAATTTAATTTACTTATTATTTGTATTTTATAATAATATATATATACAATATATATAGTTATTATATATTATATATATATATATATATATATATACGTGTGTAATTTAATTATAAGTGTATTTTTATATTAATATATGTACATATTAATATAAAAATAAATTTAGTGTGACATTATATATATGATATATAGACATATATTATATTATATAATATATGTCTATATATCATATATATAAACACATATATATAGTTTTTTTATTATTAACATTAACTTTATTTTTTCTTTGATTTTACACTAGCAGGGAGACTGCCTGTCAGCACAGACAGTCCCCCTGCAGGCAGACACATGGACACCTATTGTGGCCATGTGATCGCCCTGTTGAGCGATCACATGGCCCCAGGGGTCCTAATCCGCCATGTGGAGACTGTCTGGGCTGCAGGCAGTCTCCCCACACCGGGAGCACCGCCGATCGCCACCGGGGGAACGACGGCGATCGGGTAAGTACATTGCACCGTTAGGACGGTTCAGGACCGTCATCGGTCGGCAACGCAAAAATGCCGATGACGGTCCTGAATCGTCCTCGGTCGCTAAGGGGTTAAAAGTTTACATACCATTGAATGTTTATTGTTTGTCTTTCTTACAGACACACAAGGTGTCACACACAGATTAAAATGTAAATTAAAGGTTGAATTCCCACACCTGTGGCTTTTTAAATTGCAATGAGTGTCTTTGTATAAATAGTCATGAGTTTGCTAGCCCTCGCATAGATGCACTGAGCAGGCTAGATACTGAGGCATAGGGAACATAAAAGAACTGGCAAAAGACCTGCGTAACAAGGTAATGGAACTTCATAAAGATGGAAAAGGATATAAAAAGATATCAAAAGCCTTGAAAATACCAATTAGTACTGTTCAATCACTTTTTATTTTTTATTTTTTTATGCTGCATCCTTTTTTTATTTTCCTCAGCAGCAAAGAAATATAACATAAAAAAATAGAATAAAATCATAAGAGCATAAGAGGTGACTATTCCTTGCATCAGGAACAGCCAATCAGCATCCTTGCCAATAGATCACTTCCTCTTTCTTTCCCATGGTCTAAACTGTGTGATTAATAAATTTTTTTAATGTGTTCTTTTTCTTTATTTTCAAAATAAATACTGTTACAACCATTTCCATTACAGAAAAGCATAAATGAATACATATAGGTTAACATGTCTTTGTAAGTTAAAAAGGTGACATACATATTTAAAAATGTAACATTTCCGTACAAGTGCTATACGATTTTTCATATATCTTTATATTTGTACGTTCAGCCTTTCTTTAAGAATTATTTATGTGTTAATATGAATAAAACTTACAAACACCAAACTATCAGTCATTCGTCACACATCCTAGGTCCAGGAGGGGAGGGGGGGGGGGGGGTGTGAAACCAAACATTTTCTCTCCACCTCATTCTTTTCTCTCCAACTTAACAAATTAATGTCTCATATGTCCCATTCTATGGTTTCTAATGGCGTGTTTAGCAAAAGAGAATGTTGTAGTCCCAAAGCTATAATCTTTAAGCTATAAAAAATGTATATATATATATATATATAATTATTGGGTTTTGAGTACAAGTAAATCTGCTTATTTTGCTCTTAGGATATGTGCCTAGCCAAAGTAAAAAGGAAGGTTCCACTCTTCCCAGATCTTGCTTTTCGATCTCCAACTATATTGGTCTGGAGGTTTAAAAATTATCCCAAGCAATGGCATGCATTGTCATATTGTTATTATACAAAAAGAAAATATTGGGAAAGGATAAGCCTCCCCTTGTGAAGTCTCTGTAGAAAATGTTTGATGTTATTCTTGGTTTTCTATCCTGCCAAATAAATGTATTAATTGTCAGTTGGATTTCTTTAAGTACAGTATTATCAATTCTAAGTGGTATATTTTTAAAGAAATATGTAATTTTTGGTAGCAGGTAAGATCTTATAACTTCCGCCCTGCCGGTCCAGTTCAGTTCCAACCCTTTCCAATTTGAAAGAGTATTTCTAAAATCCCCTAATTTAGAATGATAATTATATTTTATAAGTTCATCAAGATCCATAGATAATTTTATCCCCAAGTAACCAATATATCTAGAATACCAGTAAAATGTAAATCTTGATTTGATATATTCGAAATCAGGTATAGGTACTTTATTCAATAATATTTGGCTTTTGTTAAGATTTAGTTTAAAATTAGAAAAACTGCCATAATCCTCAATCAATTGAAGTACTTTAGGAATGGAAATGTTCGGGTTCGCTAAGGTAAAAAGAATATCGTCCACATATAAAGTCAGTTTACAATCTAATGGTCCAATAGTTATACCCTTAAGGCCCTTATCCTGTCTAATTAAATTAACTAAGAGTTCCATTGTCAAGATATATATTAATGGGGCAAAAGGGCAGCCCTGCCGAGTGCCATTTCCAATTTCAAACCATTCTGAAAGGAGAATATAACCCAGAATCCTAGCTGTAGGTTTTGTATACAAAAGCATAATGTTCTTCCTAAAAGTACCTTCGATACCGAAAGCTCCCAATACCACATCTAAAAAACGCCAGTTTACCTGATCAAAGGCCTTTTCGGCATCGAGGGCCATCATAATAGAGCCTTCCTCTTGTAAATGAATTTGGTAAATTATATTTATTGCCTTTCTGGTATTGTCATTAGTATTTCTTCCCTTGATAAACCCACATTGATCTAAGATTAAATCTGGGAGAACTCCTTTCAACCTCTCAGGTAAGATTTTAGAATGTATTTTTATGTCCAGATTAATCAGGGATATTGTCCGGTAATTTGTAATAGAAGTAGGATCTTTATTAACTTTTAGTATTGGAGTAATTGTAGCTTGTAACATTTCAGATGGAGTTGAATTGGCTAATTACCTCAATAGCCCCATGTCTCCCCACCCATAATAGTGTTTTATTTCATTTTTTTTTTCTAACCTCAGACCTTATATTTCAGACTGGGCCCCTTAAAACAGCGTTAACACCCAGCACTCCCAAACAACCAAGTCCTGCAGAATCTTCTCTGGAAGATTCCCCACCCACCCCACCCCACACCAACCCACCCCACCCCACCCTCCCCACCCCACACCATCCCACCCCATGGTCATCGACTTACTTATAGATAGTGCACATCAGCTGGTGTCCTTAACACACCAATCAAATCACTAAAAAATGTTCTCCCTTCTATTTTTCACTTTAATACTAACTTCTCTCATTACTAAAATATCCCTATCCTTTCGCTCACATGTCCCTGGCAACACCATCATCATTACTTCCACCTTACTCCCCTCCCCTCTCTATTCATCCCATGCACTCTACACATACCTTTCCACCCTATCTCCACCAACTTCAAACTTGCAAATCCTACTCCCACCTTCACTTCCTTTCTATCCTTCTGCTCCTAGTAGCTGGTGATGTCTCTCCAAACCCCGGTCCCCTCTCAACAAACTCACCACATACTAACCCAAGGATCCACACTAATCTCATACCCATCTCATGTTCCTCTAAATCCTCCTTCAATACTGCCCTCTTGAACACACGCTCTGTTTGCAATATAACTAAATCCACTGCTGTCCATGACTTCTTCATCTCTCGTTCAATAGATTTACTAGCCTTAACAGAAACCTGGCTCTCCCCCTCAGACACTGCCACCCCTGCATCTTTGTCCTTCGGTGGTCTCCCACAACCCAAGAAACTCTGAATATAAAGGTGGTGTTGTTGGGTTTCTCCTATCCCCTCACTGCTCCTTTAAACCTCTTCCCACCCCCCTTCCCTCTCTTTCCCATCATTTGAAATACCTTCAATTCGCCTTTTCAAACCCTTCTCTGCTAACATTGCTGTTATTTACCGTCCCCCTGGTTCCCCTCTTCTCTTTCTTGACCACTTCGCTGCCTGGCTACCCTATTTCCTCTCTTCTAACATTCCATCCCTAATTCTCGGGGACTTCAATATTCCTATAAACCCACCTTTGACCTCTGCAGCCACTAAACTACTTTCAATTACTTCCTCCCTCGGGCTATCGCAGTGGGCAAATTATCCCACCCATGTAGCTGGCAATACCCTTGACCTAATCTTCACTTATGCATGTACAGTATCTAATATCTGCAACACTCCATATCCACTCTCTGATCACCACCTCTTATCATTTGCTCTCACGTACCCCCTTACCCAACAACCTCAGCCTAACCCCCCTCAACTCAGGAGGGACCTTAATTCTCTTTATCTCCAGCAGTTCTCAGCTGACATTGATTCACGACTGCTGTCCATCCCATCCCTGTCCTGTGCTTCACTGGCCATCTCCACATATAACTCTACTCTTACATCTGCCTTGAATGCTGCAGCGCCACTCCAAACAAGCACCTCGAGGAGGACACGCCCCCAACCATGGCATACTAAATCAACGCGCTACCTGCAAAGATGCTCCCGTTGTGCTGAACACTCCTGGAGGAAGTCTCGCACCCAATCAGACTTTCTCCATTATAGATTCATATTGTGTTCATACAGTGCAGCCCTTGCCCTTGCCAAACAGTCCTATTTTTCCTCTCTCATTAGTTCATGTTCCCGCAACCCCAGGCGTCTCTTTTACACCTTTAATTCTCTTCTTCGCCCTGCTGTGGCCACCCCCCAAACTAACCTTACTGCTGATAACTTTGCATGTTACTTCACTGACAAGATTGAACAGCTAAGGAAATAATTCTCCCCTCCTTGCCTTTCTGTTTCTCAACCACACATAGATCATGCCTTTCCTACCCTTCAGACATTCTCCCCAGCTACTGACCAAGAGGTGTCTGCTCTTCTTTGCTCCTCTCGCCCCACCACTTGCCCGCTCGATCCTGTCCCATCTCACCTTATCAGATCTCTCTCCACTTGTCTCGTGCCTTCTTTAACACACATCTTTAACTGCTCTCTCTCTTCTGGCATCGTCCCTGCTGACCTTAAACATGCCACTGTAGTACCTATACTAAAAAAAACATCCCTCGACCCGTCCACCCCCTCTAACTACCGTCCCAGCTTCTGGAAAGACTTGTATTTACCCGTGTGTCTCATTTCCTCAATTCCAACTCTCTCCTTGACCCCCTTCAATCTGGCTTCCACCCTCTCCACTTTACAGAGACTGTGTCAGGGTACCTGTGGTCTCTACCTCCGAAAGAGGTAGAGACTTAGCTGTTCCTCCATCCAGACGGTCTGATGGCTCCCTTCCCCGTGGTCTATCCGGTCATGCTAGGCCGGCCGCGAGGGAGTGACTGCCTTTTACAGCATCTAGGCAGGAAGTAGTCATCAGGACACTCCCCCGGAACTACCTGTCAGTCAATTGCTGCAGGACCAATGAAGACGCCTCGGAGGCGTGGTTACTGCTCTGAACAGGGTATTTAACAGAGCTTCTTTCATTAGCTCATTGCCCTGTCGTGGTTCTAGCTTGTTCTAGTCACTCAGTGCTTGTGTATTCTATTATCCCTTTTGGTTTTGACCCGGCTTGTTTACCTTACTCTGCTTATCTCTGTTACCCTTGATTCGGCTTGTCTCTCGCTTACCTGTCTTCTGTTACCCTCGACCTCGGTTTGTCTTTGACCATTCTTACTGTGCTACTTACGTTAGTCCGGCCATTCTAAGGTCCGGTATACGTATCTGGCTACTGTTTGTACTCTGCGTGTTGGATCCCTGTCCCGATCCTGACATTACGACAGGGCCAATGGATCCTGCGAGTACAAACAGTCAGCTTGCCTCTCCTGATCCTAGGTTTGAAGCCATGGATCACAGAATGGATCAGATGGCGCTTGCGCTACAGGCTCTATTATCTCGTGCCAATAACCCACCAGAGGAGATACGTAATACCCCTGTTTCTCCTGCCGGTTCAGGTCTAGAGGTAGCCACAGTGGGTGCTTCTTCTCACATTACCCCCCCAGTACGCTATGGTGGGGCTCCTGAGAAGTGTTGTGGTTTCTTAAACCAAATTAGTATCCATTTTGAATTGCAGCCTCGCTCTTATCCTACAGAGAGGGCAAAGGTAGGATTTATTATCACCCTACTTATTGAGAAAGCTCTGAGATGGGCCAACCCATTATGGGAGAACGATAACCCATTAGTTTATAACTATAACGCCTGTGTAGCTGCTTTTAGAAGAACATTTGACCCTCCAGGTAGAAAGGTTAATGCAGCCAGACTACTGTTGCGTCTGAGACAGGAGAACCGAACACTGGTGGATTATGCACTAGAGTTCAGGTCTCTGGCGTCAGAGGTCAAGTGGAATGAGCAGGCGTATATGGATGTATTTTTGAATGGCTTATCTGAAGTAATCCTTGATGAGGTTGCTACCAGAGAACTCCCTGAGAATTTAGAGGATTTAATTTCGTTCATCTCTCGTATAGATGAACGTTTAAGAGAGAGACAGAACACTCGAGAGAAGAACCGGAGACCTTCTATTAGGTTAGCCCCCGCTTTTCCAAGTCCTGACTCCACGGTATCTTTGCTTCCTGAACCTATGCAGATAGGGTATACCCGCCTCTCTGAGGAGGAAAGACAGTACAGGAGAAGAGAGGGTTTGTGTATGTATTGTGGAGCTAAGGGTCATTTACTCTCAAACTGTTCTAACCGCCCGGGAAACGCTCGCACCTAAGTCTCTCTAGAGGACAGGTCTTGGGTGTTTCTATTTTGTCCTCTAATCCTAAGTATAAAGATCACAGGCTTCTGCTACCAGTTTCCTTAACTTGCGGGAGGGAAGTAGTAAGGGCTATGGCTTTGATAGATTCCGGTGCTGCTGAGAATTTTATCGACCAAGCCTTTGCCAGTAAAAACTATTTCCCATCCCAGCTAAGGGAGACACCCTTGGCCGTTGAGGCCATAGATGGTAGACCACTACTAGACCCTGTTATCTTTCGTGAAACCATACCCATTGAGTTAAATGTTGGCATCCTACACGTGGAGAATTTATCTCTTCTGCTCATTTCGTCTCCTTCCGTTCCCATAGTTCTGGGGTACCCATGGTTGAAGGAACATAACCCTATTATTGATTGGGAGTTAGGGGAGATACTCTCGTGGGGCCAGGGCTGCCAGGATCGGTGTTTGTGCAAGGTTTCTCCATTAGCTAATATTAACTGTGGCGAAACCAGCTTCGCCACTGTGAACTGGAGAGGCCTGGCTGCTAGCCTCCTGCCCTGCGACTACGGCCCATGGACATATTGCTCTATAAACACTATATTTGGGCATGTAATAATTTATATTGCTGCTACTGGCCCTTTAAAATCAGCGATGGACATATTGGGACTTTTGGGACTAATGTCCCTTTAAGACTTTGTAACATATCACAGTAATACTGTCTTAAATATTATGTAGGTATTTATGTGTTCAGTTAAACTGGGGATATGTAGAAATGTGTGTTTTATGTGTTAAATGTATCAGTATGTAATTTTATGTCTTTTACTGTCTTTTTGCAACCATGTGGTTAATGGAGTCTGGATTACTTCTCCAATTATCTCCAGGGCAGAAGGGAGGAAGCCGGGATGCATTGTGGGGGATGTTTTACTTCTGTTTGGGCCAGATTGTGCCATGCTGCAAGCCAGGGCCCAAAAGATACTTTTAGTAACTTTTAAACCCCTGGTCGGATTCATGCCATTTTTTAATATGTTGTTCCCCTGAATGGATTGATTGTGGATATGTATTTTTATATGAATGTGATGTATGGTTTTAAAGTTATGAAAGTTGTGTAAAAGTATATTTTACTCTGTATGCATAATGGGATTATGTGTCACACTAAGGGGAGGGGATGTGTGGGAGGTAACATCTATGTCATTGGTTCTTTTATGCCTCCCCCTGGGTGTGGCCTGTATGTGTGAGTTGGAAATAAAAGCCAGACTGGGTGTCCCAGTCTAGAGTTCCTGTTTAACCCTCAAAATGAAGTGTTGTCTCGTTCTTGGGGGGAATTGGATTGTAAGCTGACTGCCAAGAGTGTAAGCGGATTGTATGCTTTTCTTGTTCAGCTGTTCCAGTTCGGAGTGTTATTTCGTATCCAGATCGGGAGTTTGGTGTTCTGCAGTAGCTGTGCCTGTCTCTAACAAAGGGGATTATCGCCTAAACGGATTTTTCCCCTTTTATGCTGAAACGGTCCGTTACAATTGGTGGCAGCGGTGGGATGGCGTCCTAGTGCGAGGAGAAGCAGCTCAGAGACACCGGTAACGTGTGGAGTTGTGCAGCGTCCCTATCTTCAGCAACATAATGGAACCAGCAGTGGCTACAGCAAGCATGGCGTATAGCTACTCCGTACTAGAGTTTGGCACGATGGTAGGGTTGCGCCTGAAGTTTTACGGACCCAATCCAGAGGAGAAATACGTGCGGTTCGTGTGGGACATGGTGACCCGGAACCTACAACACAGGGCGTTGAGGGAAGGCCAGTGGGCACGTTGGGAGAAACTCCAGCCACAGGTAGAGTGGGACGAGGAAGAAACCGAGGTGGCCGGTGGAGATGGGACCGAGGTCTCTCTACCGGCCCTACAGGGATGCTGGGCACCCGGCCCAGATCCCCAGCGGCAGTATGTTTTACAGGGAGGGGAGACAGTCGGTCTCACTCCCCAGCGGCAGAATGTGTTATTGGAGGAAGAGACAACCGGTCTCCCTCCCCAACAGCAACCAGAGGTACCCGAGGTAGAGGACCTCATAGACTGGTCCTGGGAGGACCCCCTGCAGGCAGGTGGAGATGGGACCGAGATCTCTCCACCGGCCCTACAGGGATGCTGGGCAACCGGCCCAGATCCCCAACTAGAGCTGGAGTTACAGAAAGTGGAGAGCATCGACCTCCCCCCCCAGCAGCAGCCGGAGTACCAGGGGGAGGTAAGTGATATTTCTCCTCCCCAGTCAACTCCTTTGTTCCCTGACCCCCCAGCAGAAGAGCTGGCAACTGGGCAGAGCGCCGCTGGCCTCTGTCCTCCCTTGTTTCCTTCCCCTGAGCCTGACTTTCTACAGGCTGCCTCAGCGGAAGAGCTGGCAACTGGGCAGAGCGCCGCTGGCCTCTGTCCTTCCTTTTTTCCTTACCCTGAGACTACCCCAGCTCTGACCCCGGAGCAGAGCACATCGGGCATCTGGCCCCCAAGTACTCACAGCCATTTGCCCAGCAAGGCCGAGGGTGCCACAGTTTCACCCCACAACTTGGGACCTACAGGCCAGTATGACTTATTGTTGGGGGGCTATTCTGTGAATTCTTTATTGTGGGGGGGCTACACTGCTAAATTTGTTTTGTGGGTTAGACCCTCTGTGAACTATGTACCGTGGGTGGGCCATTCTGTGAATTCTTTATTGTGGGGGGGCTACACTGCTAAATTTGTTTTGTGGGTGGGCTACTCTGCTAATTTTGTTTTATGGGTGGGCTGCCCGACTAATCTAGGTACTGACCGGCAGAAGGTCAGGTACCTGGTTAGTCTACCCCCGAATGGGAAGATATGTAGCGAAAGCCACTTCGCCACTGTGGTTTGGAGGGGGCTGCTTGCCCGCCTCTTACCCTGTGACTACGGTCCCTGGGCGATTTGGCCCTTTATGCACGGTATTTGGGCATACTGTGGGTTATTGGGCTGCCCCAGGATTATGGGCCCTCTCATCAGCCCATACGAAACTTAAACCCTCATGGTGTTTGAACTGTGTTTGTGGCATCTAAACGCTGTTTGGATATGTTGAGCGCTCAGATCCAAGCCATCTGGGGATAGGTTGAATGTGGGGGTTCTGTTTAGTATAACAGGAGTTATGTATTTTTATGTCTTTTGGTGGTTGCTGGTAACATGTGCTTAATGGAGGCTGTGTTTGTCCCTGGATGTAATTAAATCAGCTTCTCCATTGTCTCCAGGATAGAGGATTCTGGGGAACTAGTTTGAGCTTCTAAAAACCATGCTTCCAGAAGGTCAAATGCACATTTGTACTAACTTTTTAACCCCTGGTCCAATTCGTATGATTTTTGAGTATCTTCTTCCCCCGAATGGATTGATTGTGAATATGTATTTTTATGCGAATGTGATGTATATTTTGGGAGTTATGAATGTTGTGTAAAAACTGTATTTTCCCTACCTAGGATAATTGTATTTTCCTGTGTGTACAGATAATTAGTTTACATGTAGAGGGGAGGGCTATGTGTGGGATGTAACTATTGTGTGATTGGTTAATGTACGTTACTGTGTGTGTCCCTCCCCTTCATGGGAGCACCTAATAAAAAGGGCTGCAAGCTAGCAGCCAGAGAGTTCTATTTTTACCCTCAACTTGAGTCCTGTCTCTTATTGGGGGAATCTGCTACAAAGGATTGCTATGCTAGGCATATTCCCTTGCTATAATCACTGAGCTCTTGTAAGAGCTTGTTCCTGCTTCGTTCTGAAGGGAGATAGCTGCAGCCTGCGGTGCTTATGGTGTCTGGTGGAGTGCTTGGAGTCCTCTGGAAGCGCTAGGAGCATCTTTCAACGGAGGTACCCAGTCGGGGTGCCAGTGGATCCGTTACATTGGTGGCAGCGGTGGGATCGTTCCTACAACCAGAGGGACAGCTACAGACAACACCATTCCTGGATTACAAAGTAAGGGCAACGCCAGTACTCGTACAGCGTCCCCACCAGCAGTCATGTTCTATCGATATGAAGGCGTAGAGTTTGCTACTGAGGTAATGAGGAGAATAGCTAAATATGGCCCGAATCCCCTGAAGGTGATTGTTGATGCAGCTATACAGCAACTGCTTGAAGAGAACCAGAGGTCACGTGATCTCGAGCACGATTTCATCCTGTTAATGGTGAGTCATGGTCAAGAAGATGAGGTAGCCGATATCCTCCTCCAACACAAACCAGAGAAACCAAAAGTAGAGGACTGCATGGAGTGGTACTGGAAAGGCCCCCAGCAGGCAGGTGGAGATGGGACCGAGGTCTCTCTACCGGCCCTACAGGGATGCTGGGCAGTCGGCCCAGATCCCCAACGGCAGTGTGTACCCCAGGGAGCTGATGGTGTCGTCCATCCTCCCCAGCGGCAGTGTGTACCCCAGGGAGCTGATGGTGTCGTCCATCCTCCCAAGCGGCAGGCTGAGTTACAGAGGGCAGAGGTAGTTGTTCCTGCCCCCCAGCAGCAAAGTGATATGCCAAGAAGGCAGTGTGAAGTGAAGGGAGAGGAGAGCAGCGTCCTCCCTCCCCAGCGGCAGTGTGTACCCCAGGGAGCTGATGGTGTCGTCCATCCTCCCCAGCGGCCGTGTGTGTCCCAGGGAGCCGAAGGTGCAGTCCTTCCTCCCCAGCGGCAGGCTGAGTTACAGGGGGCAGAGGTAGTTGTTCCTGCCCCCCAGCAGCAAAGTGATATGCCAAGAAGGCAGTGTGAAGTGAAGGGAGAGGAGAGCAGCGTCCTCCCTCCCCAGCGGCAGTGTGTGCCCCAGGGAGCAGAAGGTGCAGTCCTTCCTCCCCAGCGGCAGTGTGTGTCTCCGGGAGCTGATGGTGTCGTCCATCCTCCCCAGCGGCAGGCTGAGTTACAGGGGGCAGAGGTTGTTGTTCCTGCCCCCCAGCAACAAAGTGATGTGCCAAGAAGGCAGTGTGAGGTGAAGGGAGAGGAGAGCAGCGTCCTCCCTCCCCAGCGGCAGTGTGTACCTCAGGGAGCAGAAGGTGCAATCCTTCCTCCCCAGCGGCAGTGTGTACCCCAGGGAGCTGATGGTGTCGTCCTTCCTCCCCAGCGGCAGTGTGTACCCCAGGGAGCAGAAGGTGCCATCCTTTCTCCCCAGCGGCAGTTTGCCATCCAGAGAGAGGAACTTGTTACACCCTCTCTCCCACGGCAACCTAACCCACCAAGGGGAGATGTTAAGCCCCACAACTGTGCAGATGGGACCGTAGTCTCTGCACTTACAGCACAAGGGATAGGGACGGTCGGTCCTGTTCCCCAGCCGCAGTATGATGGATCCAAAGGGGAGACAGTCGGTCTCCCCCTCCGGCAGTCGAGCTGGGCACCTAAAGGGGAGACAGCCAGTCTCCAGCAACCAGGCGCCCACCAGACTACTCCCGTGGTAGTGCTGGCAACAGGACAGAGTACCGCTGGTCTCTGCCCCCTCAGCAACCCACCAAGGCAGCCTACCCGTCTCCCACCCAGCAGTGGTGAAACACCAGAACTTGGACAAAATCCTTCCTCACCCAGATGTAGTAACCGGTTAGTGTGGGTGGGCTGCTCTGTTATTTCTGTTTCGTGGGTGGGTTGCTGGACTAACCAGGGCACTGACCGGCAGAAAGTCAGGTACCCTGTTAGTCTAATTGGCAAAGGGGAGAAATGTGGCGAAACCAGCTTCGCCACTGTGAACTGGAGAGGCCTGGCTGCTAGCCTCCTGCCCTGCGACTACGGCCCATGGACATATTGCTCTATAAACACTATATTTGGGCATGTAATAATTTATATTGCTGCTACTGGCCCTTTAAAATCAGCGATGGACATATTGGGACTTTTGGGACTAATGTCCCTTTAAGACTTTGTAACATATCACAGTAATACTGTCTTAAATATTATGTAGGTATTTATGTGTTCAGTTAAACTGGGGATATGTAGAAATGTGTGTTTTATGTGTTAAATGTATCAGTATGTAATTTTATGTCTTTTACTGTCTTTTTGCAACCATGTGGTTAATGGAGTCTGGATTACTTCTCCAATTATCTCCAGGGCAGAAGGGAGGAAGCCGGGATGCATTGTGGGGGATGTTTTACTTCTGTTTGGGCCAGATTGTGCCATGCTGCAAGCCAGGGCCCAAAAGATACTTTTAGTAACTTTTAAACCCCTGGTCGGATTCATGCCATTTTTTAATATGTTGTTCCCCTGAATGGATTGATTGTGGATATGTATTTTTATATGAATGTGATGTATGGTTTTAAAGTTATGAAAGTTGTGTAAAAGTATATTTTACTCTGTATGCATAATGGGATTATGTGTCACACTAAGGGGAGGGGATGTGTGGGAGGTAACATCTATGTCATTGGTTCTTTTATGCCTCCCCCTGGGTGTGGCCTGTATGTGTGAGTTGGAAATAAAAGCCAGACTGGGTGTCCCAGTCTAGAGTTCCTGTTTAACCCTCAAAATGAAGTGTCGTCTCGTTCTTGGGGGGAATTGGATTGTAAGCTGACTGCCAAGAGTGTAAGCGGATTGTATGCTTTTCTTGTTCAGCTGTTCCAGTTCGGAGTGTTATTTCGTATCCAGATCGGGAGTTTGGTGTTCTGCAGTAGCTGTGCCTGTCTCTAACAAAGGGGATTATCGCCTAAACGGATTTTTCCCCTTTTATGCTGAAACGGTCCGTTACATTAACATACAGGAGAATCCTACTCAGTCCACAGAAAGACAAATACCAGACCTTTACCTAGACTTAAGGGCAGTGTTTGACAAGAAGAATGCCGATTCTTTGCCGCCACACAGGTCATTTGACTGTAAAATTAAGCTTCTACCCGGGACTATGCCTCCCAGGGGCCATGTATATCCTTTGTCTGTTCAGGAGAACTCGGTTCTAGAGGAGTATATTCAGGAGAATTTAGAAAAGGGATTCATCAGGAGGTCTTCTTCTCCGGCCGGGGCGGGGTTCTTTTTCATTAAAAAGAAAGATGGCACGCTGAGACCTTGTATCGATTACCGAGGCTTAAATAAAATAACTGTCAGAAATGCCTATCCCATCCCACTGATTACCGAGTTATTTGATCGTCTTAAGGGCTCCAAAATCTTCACCAAGTTAGATCTCAGAGGGGCTTACAATTTGGTGAGAATCCAGCAAGGTCACGAGTGGATGACGGCATTCAATACCCGGTATGGCCATTACGAGTACACTGTTATGCCATTTGGACTATGCAATGCTCCTGCAGTATTTCAAGAGTTGATTAATGAGGTACTTAGGGAGTTTCAGCATGATTGTGTTATTGTTTACCTGGACGACATACTAATACACTCTAAGGAGATTGAGACTCACCATAGACAGGTCAGAAAGGTGTTACACAAGCTTCTGCAACATGGTCTATACTGCAAATTGGAGAAGTGCAGTTTTGATCAGTCTCAGGTAGACTTTCTTGGGTACGTGATTTCTGGGGAAGGTTTTAAAATGGATCCTGGTAAACTCCAATCTATTTTAGACTGGCCTTTGCCCAAAGGACTCAAGGCTATCCAAAGGTTTATTGGTTTTTCCAACTACTATAGCTTCATTAAGGGTTACTCCTCTATCATTGCGCCTATTACCAATATGACGAAACAAGGGGCTGATACTAAGTTCTGGTCTGAGGAAGCTCTTTGTGCTTTTAAGACTCTCAAGGAACTTTTTGCCTCAGCTCACATTCTAGTTCATCCTGATACGACTCTGCCTTTCCTGCTCGAGGTCGATGCTTCTGAGACAGGAGTTGGGGCTGTTCTGTCTCAAAGGTTAGGGGTGGATAAACCGTTACACCCTTGTGGTTTCTTCTCTAAAAAAATTTCTGGGCCTGAGAGCAGATATGACATCGGGGAGAGGGAACTGTTAGTGGTCATTAAGGCTTTAAAGGAGTGGAGACATTTACTGGAAGGGACACTACACCCTGTTACTATCCTAACGGATCATAAGAACTTGTCTTATATTGGGGAGGCTAAGCGCTTGTCCGCCAGGCAGGCTCGCTGGGTTTTGTTCCTCACTCACTTTAATTATGTACTTACGTATAGACCTGGTTCTAAGAACTCTAAAGCCGATGCTTTGTCTCGTCAATATGAACCATACACTATAACAGAACCACTTCTGTCATCCATAGTTCCTAAGGGGAATATCATCGCGAACACGAATCTCAGGATTCACTCTCCATTGCTTTCTGAGATCATGAAGTTTCAGCATTTGGCACCCAAACAGACTCCTGGGGATCGACACTTCGTTCCTGCCGCTCTCCAACTGGAGGTGCTACGCTGTCTCCATAACAGCAAGGTGGCTGGGCATCCTGGTATCCGCAAGACTTATGCGCTGGTCTCTAAAGATTTTTGGTGGCCTGACTTACGCAAGGATATTAAAGAATTCATCGGGGCATGTGAAGTTTGTACCAAGACCAAGCTACCCCATTCGCTTCCATGCGGATTTCTGCACCCTTTAGAGGTTCCTGAAAAGCCTTGGTCCTGTCTGGCTATGGACTTCATTGTTGATTTGCCTATCTCTAAAAAGCAGACTGTCATCCTCACTGTGGTAGACAGATTTACTAAAATGGCTCACTTCATTCCCTTACCTAAACTCTCATCTTCGCCCGAATTAGCGGAGATATTCGCCAGGGAGATTTTCCGGTTGCATGGGATACCTTCCCAAATTGTCTCTGACAGAGGCTCCCAATTTGTTTCCCGTTTTTGGAGATCATTCTGCTCCCAACTAGGCATCAAATTGAATTTCTCCTCTGCCTATCATCCTCAGTACAATGGAGCTGCTGAACGCACTAACCAAAAAGTTGAACAATATCTAAGTTGTTTCGTTTCAGAACACCAGGACGATTGGGTCGGTTTGATTCCTTGGGCGGAGTTTGCACACAACAATCTCGTTTGCGATTCTACTCATTCAAGCCCCTTCTTCATGAATTATGGTTTTCATCCGTCTATTCTTCCTTCGGATTCTCCTTCCCAGGGGGTGCCGTCGGTTGATGTTCATGTTGCCAATTTGAGGAAGTTGTGGGATCAAACTCGACAAATCCTTGTGCACAACTCTATGTTGGTTAAGAAACACGCTGATAAACGTAGAAGGGCGGCTCCGGTCTTTGTTCCAGGTGATAGGGTATGGCTGAGCACGAGGAACATCCGTTTAAAAGTGCCATCCATGAAGTTCGCTCCTCGTTATATTGGACCCTACAGGGTGCTGACCCGTATCAATCCAGTTGCGTATCGTTTAGCTCTTCCTAATACCTTACGCATCCCGAACTCGTTTCACGTTTCATTGCTGAAACCACTAATATGTAACAGATTTTCCTCCACAATAGCCCCTCCTCGCTCCGTTCAGGTGGAGGGTCAGGAGGAGTATGAGGTTAACTCTATTATTGATTCTCGAATCTCCCGGGGGAGAGTACAATATCTGGTTGATTGGAAGGGATATGGTCCTGAGGAGAGGAGTTGGGTACCTCAGGAGGATGTTCATGCTCCCCGTCTCCGCAGGGCGTATCACTCTCGCTTCCCATCTCGTCCCGGTTCATTCCGCCCGGTGGGCGTATCTGAGAGGGGGGGTACTGTCAGGGTACCTGTGGTCTCTACCTCCGAAAGAGGTAGAGACTTAGCTGTTCCTCCATCCAGACGGTCTGATGGCTCCCTTCCCCGCGGTCTATCCGGTCATGCTAGGCCGGCCGCGAGGGAGTGACTGCCTTTTACAGCATCTAGGCAGGAAGTAGTCATCAGGACACTCCCCCGGAACTACCTGTCAGTCAATTGCTGCAGGACCAATCAAGACGCCTCGGAGGCGTGGTTACTGCTCTGAACAGGGTATTTAACAGAGCTTCTTTCATTAGCTCATTGCCCTGTCGTGGTTCTAGCTTGTTCTAGTCACTCAGTGCTTGTGTATTCTATTATCCCTTTTGGTTTTGACCCGGCTTGTTTACCTTACTCTGCTTATCTCTGTTACCCTTGATTCGGCTTGTCTCTCGCTTACCTGTCTTCTGTTACCCTCGACCTCGGCTTGTCTTTGACCATTCTTACTGTGCTACTTACGTTAGTCCGGCCATTCTAAGGTCCGGTATACGTATCTGGCTACTGTTTGTACTCTGCGTGTTGGATCCCTGTCCCGATCCTGACAGACTGCCCTTATCAAAGTTACTAACGACCTAATCGCAGCTAAATCCAAAGGTGACTACTCCATACTTCTCAGCTGCCTTTCACACCGTTAATCATGCTCTCCTTCTTCAAACTCTTCAATCGCTTGGTCTCTGTGACTCTTTCCTCTCATGGTTTTCCTCTTATCTCTCCCAACGCTCATTCAGTGTCTCTTTTTCTAATGATACCTCCTCCTCTCGTCCTGTCTCGGTTGGAGTCCCCCAAGGCTCTGCCCTTGGGCCCCTTCTATTTTCTCTTTATACTGCCTCTCTTGGCAAACTTATTACCTCTTTTGGATTCCACTACCACCTCTATGCTGATGACACCCAGCTATATCTCTCCTCCCCAGACCTCTCCCCTGCCGTCCTGCAACGTATCACAGCTTGCCTTTCTTCCATCTCTGACTGGATGTCCTCTCGCTTTCTGAAACTCAATCTCTCAAAAACTGAGCTCCTTGTCTTTCCTCCTCCTAATACTGATCCTCCTCTTTCGCTCTCCCTTCAAGTTTGTGGTACCAACATCAGTCCATCCTTGGAAGCGCGCTGTCTTGGCGTCATACTTGACTCTGGTCTCACCTTTGAGCCTCACATCCAGCATGTTGCCAAATCCTGTAGATTCCATCTTAAAAACATAGCCCACATCCGCCCCTTTCTTGCAGCAGATACTACCAAGGAGCTTGTCCATGCTCTAGTAATTTCCCGCATGGATTATTGTAACCCTCTCCTGATTGGTCTTTCCACAAGCCGTACTGCACCCCTACAGTCCGTAATGAACACTGCTGCTAGACTGATTTTCCTCTCTAGTTGTTTCTCTCACACCTCACCCCTCTGCCAGTCCTTACATTGGCGTCCTGTATGCTAAAGGAGTCAATTCAAGGTACTAACTCACACCTATAAGGCACTGAACAACTCTAGCCCCTCTTATATCTCCTCACAGATCCATAGGTATGTCCCTTCTCGGTCTCTCCACTCTGCCCGTGACCAACTCCTGTCCGTTGTCCGCACCCGTACGGCCAACTCGCGCTTGCAGGACTTCTTGCGGGCGGCTCCCTTCCTATGGAATAGCCTGCCTACCGCCATCAGACTCTCCCCTAGTCTTGCATCTTTTAAGAAGTGCCTTAAAACCCATCTCTTTAGGAAAGCTTATGGCCTCCAAGACTAACCCCTACCTCACATACCTGTCACATACCTGTCTCTCCTAAAGGGCAGCCCACCTTATTTGATTACAAATTCCTGTCCTAATGTTTTTTACACCCCACCCCACCTATAGAATGTAAGCTCGATTGAGCAGGGTCCTCTTCAACCTATTGTCCCTGTAAGTTTATTTGTAATTGTCCTATTTATAGTTAAATCCCCTCTCATAATATTGTAAAGCACTACGGAATCTGTTGGCGCTATATAAATGGCAATAATAATAATAATATATGTTCTTAATAATAGGAGTGATAATAGTTTTTTTTTCAAATTTCTGAAAAAAACCTGCAGAGTACCCATCTGGCCCAGGAGACTTATTTGATTTCAGAGAATTGATACAGTTTTTGATTTTGAATATTGATATAGGTTTATTTAACCCCTTGAGGACGTCAGGAATAAAAGGGAATCATGACATGCCACACATGTCATGTGTCCTTAAGGGGTTAAAAAGTCTAATTTGTTAGAAGACATTTTAGGAAGTTTAAGGTTTTTTAAAAAATTAGACATCTCTAGGTCAGAGTAGCTTTGATCAGCTAGATTGTATAGGGATCTGTAATAGTCCCCAAATGCTTGACTAATCTGTTATGAGCTTTTTTCCGTTAACCACTAGTTTTTTATTTATATCTACAGTTCACTTATTTTTTTATTTTTTGGTTAGAATTTGACTGGATCGATTTGCAGCATAGTACCATCTTTGTTTTAAAGTTAGGATGGCTTTATTAATTCTTATGAGTGTCTGTTCTACTATTTCCTCTCTCACCTTTTTAATCTCTGTAAATGTGGAGGGATCTAGGGTGACCTTATGGAGCCTTTCTAGTTTAGCTAAATTAATATAAGCAAAAAAAAAGGGGATGATCTGCTGAACCAATCACAAATAAAACAACATAGTGTATAACTGTGTATAAAGGCAAGTTGTAAAAGTTGCATTCACAAATGGCCACTCGCACTTTTACTGAAGTTTGCAAGCCTTGAATATTTTTCTTTTTCAAAATGGAAATTCCAAATTTTCTGTCTGGGTTAGAATCTCCATAGATGTATTGGCATATATGTGCTCAAGAAAAAAGTATATATATAAAAAAATGAGATGCACATTCAGAGTAAAGTACAAAAAGAGTATTTAATAACTTACATCAAGATATAAAATCATCAGTGTAGTCCCTCTATGTCACCACCAGGGGTCCTATGCGTTTCATCCAACCAAATAGGACTTCCTCAGGGACTTGTGTGGTATGTGATCAACAGGTACAAATGAACAAACAATAAACAATAAAATTCCCCTCCCTCCCCAGTCCTTATATATCCCTCAGTGTCCACATAATGAGTAGTCTCCTGCAGGTGTCTCTTCTCTATTTTCCGGGCTGATTTCACAATCCCCTCACATGCGCTGAGTGTTATGATGTCATCACGTCCGACGTCCGATGACACGTGCTTTCCAGCATGCGTTCATTTGCCGAAACCCGGAAGATAGCCGAGAATTGCTGTCTTTCTGCTCCCTGCTCGATCTCAGTCAGGCATATATTTATAGTTAGTGGAAACAAGGAACAAGAGAAAGGGGTAGTAAATACTTCACTCTGCATCAAAGAAGTTCAATACTTAAAAATAATCAATTATCATTATTCTTTATACATCAATTGATACTATCTATATTTTTTTTTTCTTAAAATTCTTTATTTTATTCGTGCTTAGGATAACAACAGACGTGCAAGGCCACAACAGCCGTTGCAGGCATAGTATTAGCATTTTAAATTGTGGCAGAGTAGACAGCACATTTTTATATATGAGGTTAGAGAATGACAAGCCATAAGACCTACGCAGTGAGTAATAGACACACAGAGAAATTAGACTAATAAGCTATGAGACTTCAGTAGGTTACAATAAGTATGCTATTACGTGTAGTATATTAAGGTTAGAGAGTGACAAGCTATAAAACATACGCAGTGATTAATAGGCATACAGCGAAATGAGTCTAACAAGCTATGAGACTTCAGTAGGTTACAATAAGTATGCTATTACGTGTAGTATATTAAGGTTAGAGAGTGACAAACTATAAAACATACGCAGTGAGTAATAGGCACGCTGAGAAATAAGTCTAAGGAATTATGAGACTTTAGTAATTTACAGTAAGTGTGCTATTACATGTGGCTGGCATGCTATGAAACTTCAGTGGTTAATCTTTAGATACGAGTATGCTAGTCTAGCAAACATCAAACATGCAGCATCAAGTGCCTAAATGTGTGCTCAAAACAATTATACATTTTCAGGATACTGGTGTCAGAGTTCGCTGGGAGCGTAGCCATGTGCAGGGCTGGAACGAAGGCCAGATTGGCGTTGGTGGGTATTTAGTCCCGAGTGCTATGGCTGTCTGTGCCAGTGTGCTGCAGGCTCAGGGGATGATGTGAGGGCTGGGGGCAGCGTCCAAGCAGTTTCCCCCCCAGAGTCCCGGGCTGACTGTTAGGCCTGCTCCTCTTGGCTTTGTACCTGGGACCTCGAGCAGGAGGTTGCGGCTTTCTCTTTCTCTTGTTCCCGGCGCTTCGTCGCCGCCAGCGGTGTCCGGTCTGTAGCAGTAGTGGCCGGTGGCCTCCAGCCCGGAAGGGCCTGGTGAGTAGGTCCGTGGTGAGAAGGGCGCCCGGGAGGTCCCGGTCCGTCTCTGCCTCCTGTTTAGCCACTGGTTTTTATTATGAGGTGTTGGTGATGCCGCCGGGTGTGCCAGAAGCCAGTTCCATCGGCTGTCAACTGCCCCAGTTCTGCTGTGTCGCTTCTGATCCACACTACCTAGTACACGAGGTAGTTGATCGGCAGCCGTCTTGGGGTACCGTGTCCAGGCCGCGTTTCTCCGCCGGGTGAGTGAGTTTGGTCGAGTATAGCGGCGGATTGCCATGGGGACCGGGATAACCCCCACCGGTCCAAAGGGGGGGGGAACGGGGCAGCAGAGCGCCGATCGGAGAACTGGGAGAGCGGCCGTCTCACCCCAGCTCAAGCCTTCCTAGGCCGCAGACCTCAATCGGGTTACTTTGATCCCGGGTAGGGACTTGAGGGGTATCCCCATGTTCAGCATCAACCCGTGAATGTTGTGAGTCCGAAATTAGGGCCGTAGCTGTCGTCGGATCGCCGTTAGCGCCGATATTCCGGTTCTGGTGCAGGAGCTCAGACGAGATGCGTCTGATCCGATCGGCGGTCAGGCCCCGCCCCCGATACTATCTATATTTTAAAAAAAACATACATATAAATAAAAATAAATACAAAAAATATATATAAAAAAATATACAATTTCTTTCAAGAGCACAAACATTCTTATAGTGAACAAAAGGTGCAATACCCAAATGTATATTGCATTCTTCCCATTGCTTTTTAGTACAAAAATATAGACCATTTAAGTCATTTTTGCTGAATCCATTTCAAAAGAAATACTTTCTCCACTCTATATAGTTGTAATGTTATAGGTCTAAATTGGAAAATTATATTATATATTTATTTAATTTTCATATAGGGGGAAGGGGGGCGGTTTTTACAACCTACCTTCACAATTTCTTTCAACTTAAAGGCATGCCATTTACAAATTCCAAAAAATATACAATTTGCCTATTATGAGTTCCATTCTTTCAATTATTAAGCCACAAAAAAATCATTAATTTGGATCTATTTAATTCAAAATATATGTTCATTTTATTTTTTTATGGATAGAGATAGTAGCCTGGATCTACATAAAAGATCCTATTATAGTCTTATTAGCCATAGAAAAAATGCAATATTTACAAAGGAAGTATAGAGAAGAAGGTACACAAAAAATGTTTTTTAATCTTCAAAAAAGCTCCACAAATCTATATCCAAATTTAATCCACATGGCTGCAAAGTTTTTAATTTATTAATCCAAAAGGTCTCTCTTTGTGAGAGTCTCTTGGCAAGATTGCCCCCTCTCCAATAGGGTTCAACATGTTCAATGCCCATGAAGGAAAAACCTGACCAGTTGAACTTGCTGCAGTTGTTACAATGAATTGGAACAATATGTTTAGTTGATTTTTTTCAGATGTTATTCTGATGTTCTAATATTCTTTCTTTTAATTTCCTGCAAGTTCTTCCTACATATTGTTTCCCGCATGGGCATTGTAACATGTACACTACATTTTTGGTATTACAATTTATATTGGATTTCACTTTAAATTTTTCTTTAGTTATTGTACTGTTAAATTAGTTTTTCTGTATATATCTTTGATTCTTACAGGCCTTTCATGAGTTACATGGGTTGAAACTCTTTATATTTGTTTCATTCTTTTTACGCTGGACCTTTAACGCATAGCTTGGGGCCAATACATTCTTAAGATTTTTTGTTTTTCTAAAATAATTGGTGCCTTATCTGGTAGTGCTTTTCCCAATATTGGATCTTTACGTAAAATATCCCAATGTCTATTTAGAATGTTTTTTTATTCTCCAGTTGCCCCTTTGGAATAGACTCCAACCATTTTTCCTGATGGCAACTTTTCCTATGTATATAGTTATTTCCTTCTGTTTTTTTTAAAATAACATTTAGACTGAATGACTTGATCTTCTACAAAAAAACATATATCTAAAAAAGTAATTGTTTTAACATCTATCTCATAAGTGAATTGTAATCCATAATCATTTAAACTTATATAGTTAAGGAAAAGTTGTAGTTCTTCTCATGAGCCCTGCCAGATCATTATTGCATCATCCTTCTTCTCTATACTTCCTTTGTAAATATTGCATTTTTTCTATGGCTAATAAGACTATAATAGGATCTTTTATGTAGATCCAGGCTACTATCTCTATCCATAAAACAATAAAATTAACATATATTTTACATTTAATAGATCCAAATTAATGAAATGTTTGGGGCTTAATAAATTGAAAGAATGGAACTCATAATAGGCAAATTGTATATTTTTTGGAATTTGTAAATGGCATGCTTGAAGTTGAAAGAAATTGTGGAGGTAGGTTTTAAAAACTGCCCCCCTTTCCCCTATATGAAAATTAAATAAATATATAATATAATTTTCCAATATAGACCTATAACATTACAACTATATAGAGTGGAGAAAGTATTTCTTTTGGAATGGATTCTGCTAAAACGACTTAAATGGTCAATATTTTTGTACTAAAAAGCAATGGGAAGAATGCAATATACATTTGGGTATTGCACCTTTTGTTCACTATAAGAATGTTTGTGCTCTTGAAAGAAATTGTATTTTTTTTATATATATTTTTTGTATTTATTTTTATTTATATGTATGTATTTTTATAATATAGATAGTATCAATTGATGTATGAAGAATAATGATAATTGATTATTTTTAAGTATTGAACTTCTTTGATGCAGAGTGAAGTATTTACTACCCCTTCCTCTTGTTCCTTGTTTCCACTAACTATAAATATATGCCTGACTGAGATCGAGCAGGGAGCAGAAAGACAGCAATTCTCAGCTAACTTCCGGGTTTCGGCAAAAGAACGCATGCTGGAACGCACGCGTCATCGGACGTCGGACGTGATGACGTCATAACACTCGGCGCATGTGAGGAGATCGTGAAATCAGCCCGGAAAATAGAGAAGAGACACCTGCAGGAGACTACTCATTATGTGGTCACTGAGGGATATATAAGGACTGGGAGGGAGGGGAATTTTATTGTTTATTGTTTGTTCATTTGTACCTGTTGATCACATACCACACAAGTCCCTGAGGAAGTCCTATTTGGTTGGATGAAACGCGTAGGACCCCTGGTGGTGACATAGAGAGACTACACTGATGATTTTATATCTTGATGTAAGTTATTAAATACTCTTTTTGTACTTTACTCTGAATGTGCATCTCATTTTTTTATATATATACTTTTTTCTTGAGCACATATATGCCAATACATCTATGGAGATTCTAACCCAGACAAAAGATTTGGAATTTCCATTTTGAAAAAGAAAAGTATTCAAGGCTTGCAAACTTCAGTAAAAGTGTGAGTGGCCATTTGTGAATGCAACTTTTACAATTTGCCTTTATACACAGTTATACGCTATGTTGTTTTATTTGTGATTGGTTCAGCAGATCATCCCCCTTTTTTTTTTTTTGCTTATACTGTGTGGAAGACAAGAGGAAGTCTTTTGGGATACTATTGGAAATCTTATCCTATACAGGAAAGTTTCTTTCTGCTGATATAAATTAAGCACTTGTTACACTGTGGTGGGTGTACACACACATTGTTTCTTTTTGTAGCTAAATTAATATGCAGGTTACTCAATGATTCTCCACACTTTTTTATTTGAGTACCTATTTTGATGATTATACCTCTTATATAACATTTTATTGTAATGGCTGAGATTATCGAACAGTCGATAGAAGTAGAAGAGGCAGCTTGACCCCTCTTGTATCCTGAAGGAATGATGAACAAATTAGAGGATTTCCTTATTTCAGAAGTATGGTTCAGGTAAGCAGACAAACAACGAACCAGATCCAGAACATGTCATTTCTCTTCTTCTTCAAAAGAGGGATGAGGAAAAAAAGCTGGCAAGATGATGTCCTGATTCATATGGAATGAGGATACTACTTTAGAATGGAATGCTGGAACCGTACGAAAATTCAATCTGTCTTCTTGCAGAATTAGAAAGGGGGATTTGCAGGAAGGTGCTCCAAGCTCTGAAATTCTTCTACCTGAAGTCAGTGCCACCCGAAGAACGGTTTTCATTGTTAATGTCAGCAAGAAAATATTATCTAAAAGTTCGAATGGAGGACCAGACAAGGCCTGCAAAACCAGAGGTAAGTTCCAAGGAGGGTAGCAAGACCTCACAGGAGGGCAGAGCTTGAGGATGGCTTGAAGAAACCTTCCCACATCAGGATCAAATGTCAATTTCCAATCCAACAGAGCAGAAAGAGCTGAAATCTGTACTTTCAAGGAACTGAGGCTCAGACCTTTATCATATCCATCTTGCAAGAATTGCTGAACATCACTGATACTGGGTGACATAGGAGACTTTCATGGGCCATACACCAGCTACAGAAGATGTCCCATATTCGATAGTAAGCTGAAGAAGTAGATTTCTTTCTTGCATTGAGCAGGCTACTGATTACCGAAGTAGAGAAACCTTTACCGGAGAGGTGTCTCCTTTCAATTTCCATGCCATCAAATTAAAAGACTGAGGTGATGTATGAAAGACTGGTTCTTGCAGCAGAAGATGATGATGGTCTGAGAGATTTAGAGGGAGGTCCCGAGAAAGCTTCTGCAGCAAGGGAAACCAAGGGCGTCTGGACCAACAAGGGATCACTGCCAGAATCGTCACTTGTTCTTGAAGGATCCTCCTCAAAAGATCAGAGGTGTTGGGGGAAAAACATACCCCAAATGGAATTTCCACTCGCAACAAAGAGCATCCTGGTCCTCCACCAAAGGGTCAAAGTTACACGAGAAGAACCTTTCCACTTTGCAATTCCTTGCTGTATCCATCAGGTCTACTTGAGGAAGGCCCCACTTCTGGACTATGCAGTCGAACGCTCGAAGAGATTATTCCATGGGGTCCAGAGTTACTCTGCTTAAGAAATCTGCAACTTGATTGTTCTTGCCCGGGAGGTACACTGCCGTGATTCACTTCAAATTATTTTCTGCCCAGGACATAAAGCGAGTCAAAACCTTCATCAGAAGTTTGATCTTTATACCCCCCTGGTGGTTGATGAAAACCCCCGGTCAGGCAGGCCACCGCAGGTGTATTATCTATCCTTACTCTTACCCAGTTTTGCTTCAGTGAAGGAAAATGGAGAAGGACTTGGAAAATTGCTTGTAACTCCAAAATATTTGAAGATTGATGATACAGTTGGTTTTTCCACAGACCTTGGACATGATGAAAATTCAGATGTGCTCCCCAACCCAATTGACAAGCATCTGTAGTTTAGGTGACCCAAGGAATATTGTTCAGAGGGAATCCTTGATACACATTCTGATTGATCAACCACCATGACAGCTCCTTTTTGATCTCTGGTGACAGAAAAATTGCTTGGTTCAGATCTTTGTTTGCAAACTGGGAGAAAAATCCTTCTTGAGGAATCCTCATATGCCATTGGGCCTACCTTTGTTGGAATAGAGTTAAGGGGAAAGAAGGTTAAGAATTTTCGACTGGATACGATGCTCTCTGTCTGAGGATAGGTAGACTTGTGACTGTATCGTGTTGAATCTCGCAACTAAGTACACCATTATCTGAGATGGAGACAGCTGGCTCTTCTTGAAATTTATTATCCAACAAAAATTCTAAAGTAGTAGGAGAACTCGATCTCGATGAAGAAGCAGCAGATCCCTGATGTTTGAGAGGACCAGGAGGTTGTCAAGAAAATGGTATATCAATATGCCTTCCATGATGATGTGAGCTATTAATGAAATAAGGATCTTCGAGAAAGTTCTCGGAGCTGTGCTCAAACCAAAGTGAAGACTCCGAAATTGAAAATGCTGGTGACGAATTGCAAACTTCAGGAACTTCTGGTGTGGCGGAGCAATTGGAATATGAAAATATGCATCTCGAAGGTCTATGGAAATCAACTAATCACCTGGGGAGACAGCTTTGATAATGGAACTCTAATGGCGGCCACTTCGACTACTTCGGCACTTCAGCTGTATCCGAAGTTCCATAACAAACATACCAATCCTTTGCACAAAACAGTTAATGGGCCAGAAACAGTCTTTGTTCTTAGGTACAGGGCAATGTGAATGATGGCAGGAAAACAAAAGGTAGAGGTTCCCAGGCAACATGGTAGGAGGTTGTTACAAATACCATCCCCACAGTGAAGCATGGTGATGACTCACTGATGTCTTGGGGGGGGGGGGGAGTGAGCTCTAAAGGCACAGGGAATCTTGTGAAAATTGATGGCAAGATGAATGCAGCATGTTATCAAAAAATACTGGCAGACAATTTGCATTTTTCTGCACAAAGGCTGTGTATGGGACCTTTTTGGACTTTCAAGCATGACAATGACCTTAAGCACAAGTCAAGTTGACCCTCCAGTGGTTACAACAGAAAAAGGTGAAAGTTCTGGAGTGGCCATCACAGTCTCCTGACCTTAATATCAGAGTGCCACCCTGGGGAAATCTCAAACCTGCAGGTCATGCAAGACGACCAAAGACTTTGCATGACCTGGGGGCATTTTGCCAAGATGAATGGACAGCTATACCACCTGCAAGAATTAGGGGCCTCATAGGCAACTAATACAAAAGACCACATGCTGTTATTTATGTTAAAGGCCTAAATACACAGTATTAAGGACTAAGGGTATGAAGACTTTTGAACAGGGGTCATTTCATTTTTTTCTTTGTTGCCAGAGACGTCCTTCTCCCCTAGTGTGGTTAGCGCTGCAGTATTCCCAAGTCAATCTCCAAGCAGACCATGAATCCAGTATAGCTGTACAGCTCTTCTAAGAGCTAGTGGTTATAGTAGTCATAGCTGTTCCCTACAATCACAAGACGAGGCTGCGTGTTTAGAGTGAAATTAACTGATTTTAATGGGGCCACACTTTTTTTTGACAATCCTCCTGCAAGGGGTCCTCCCTCCTGGATCTGATGGACTGAATTACAAAGTCACTGACCAATGACAATAGTGTTACAATGCATGACACCCCCATACATAGCATACAATCCCTCCCCTCTGCCAGGGAGATAATTGAGTCAGATACTGTAGTAACTCAACTATTTCCAGGCGAAAAGGAACACAATTGACAGGAAACCCGAAAGTAATCCAAAAACTCACAAACCCAACAAAAAGTATATCACCTGATAGCCCCAATCTGTGTGAGCAACATATCCAAAAAATCACCCAGATCGATTCAGGGATTCAAGATTTTCATGGAAGTCTTCTTTTGACCGACCGCACACAAGGCTCCTGCCCAAAATAGTTCCGTAGATTCAGGTTGTGCAGTCGGTCTCTTTAAGGAGCTTTAACCCCTTAAGGACCAAACTTCTGGAATAAAAGGGAATCGTGACATGTCACACATGTCATGTGTCCTTAAGGGGTTAAATATAACAAAATACCAACATTATCAGTTCATGTGAAAACTTGTCGTGTGCCCCTCGTTCAGGAGTTTGGTTTCACTGAACGTTGCTTTCGTCGGATGAATATGCACGAACATAGTAAAAGAATGGAAGTCTCAGTAGTGTTCAGTCCATTGAGTGTCCGATAATAGTTCCATGCACTCAACGACCAAACACCACTGTAAGCGTTCGCCAAAACAAGATGGTCTTGCCTCGTGTTTGTCCATACGAACGGCGGCCACCCAGCTGACCACTTAGAATGTTCAAGTATTTGTGGTTAGAGTAAGTGTTAGTGGGGTCAAGTGGGTCAACTAGCAGCATATGACTGTTCTGGGTTCGTCCACATGTTCGGTATTCTGTATACGAAACAGAATGGGAAATCTGTTCGGTTAGATTCGTATACCGAGCTAGTGAAGCAAAATTATCCTCCAGGAACACGGGTATCTGTTAAAAAACTAATTTGCATATGCCCGCCCAGAATCCTTTGTGGTAGTAACACCACCGTAGATTTGTGATTTCTGTGGGAAAAGCAAGTCTTACGGCAGAGCTGTATTAACTATAAACAGACTTCAGGTGGAAGGGGTTTTCAATCACATTTATTCCCCACCATATCCATATATATTAACCTCTTTATTGGTATATGTCCAGTTTTAATCAATCATAGCATCTTAACCCCTTAGTGACAAGACTGTTTTTTAAAATTTTCATACTGTTAAGGACCAGGGCTGTTTTTACATTTCTGCGGTGATTAGCTGTCTTTCCCTCTTACTCATTTACTGTACCCACAAATGTTATATACCGTTTTTTTTGCCAAAAAATGGTCTTTCTACAGATACCATTATTTATTTCATCATATCATATAATTTACTCTACAAAAAAATTTAAAACACACACTTTTTCGAACTTTTACCCCCAAAATCTGTTACGCATCTACAACTGCCAAAACACCCGTGCTAAATAGTTTTGAAATGTTGTCCTGTGTTTAGAAATACCCAATATTAACATGTTCTTATCTTTATTTTAGCAAGTTATATGGCTATATGTACAAGTAGGACATTGCTGTTTCAAAATATAGCTTTTTAAAATTTAATAGTGACATTGTAACACTGTTATCTGTCATAAATCTCTGAATCACACCTCACATGTACAAATTTCTTTTATACAGTTATTATATAAATATGTGTGTACTTTTACTCTATTTTTATTTTAATATATGTATATATTAATAAACAAATACATTAATTTTGACATATATATTTATATTTTTTAATTTATTAAGATTATTTTTTTTATTTGAAAACTTTTTTTTTACTTTATTCACCAGCAGGGGGACTGCTCTTTCGGAGCGATCACATGGCCCGTGGGGGCCTACTTTGCCAAGGAGGGACTGTCTGGGCTGTCAGACATCCCCCCCAGATAGAGAGGAACACCGATCCCCTCGACCCCTCAAGGCAATCAGCAAAGAGGCAGAGCATAGGAAGCCTGCCCAATGGCTTCTGATGCTCTGCTACACTGCTGGGCGCCACGTGGGGCAATCCGGAAGTGATCGCTCCTGAGTTTTGGAGGTTGGAAGCAGCAGGCTGACCTGTCACTGAGTACTGGAGTGCAGAGAGTTGCTAATAAACAAAAAAACCTAGGTGGGGATCATACCACCAACACTTTTCCAATAGAGCAATGCTTCTGCTCTATGCTTGTGAGTATTATTTTATTTATCTTTTACCTATATTTTTAATCATATTGAGAGCACTATTGTCACCTTTTATATTATGGTGGCGCCTTGGATAACCAGATGGTGCTTATAGACGCACTTTCTTCATATGTCCCAGAAGCGGGGATTATACCGCTGCACGCCATTCACACCAGAGCTGGCCATAGCTCTTCTAAATGTGAGTTCTCTACCTCCTTCTATATTTTTGCACTTATTTTCTGCACTATTGGTTGCTTCTGTCTCTCTGTCTTCCATATAACAGATGGACATCTGAAAACATTCTGATGCACCTATCTCCACTGAAGAGTCTGCTTGTCCACAAGTATCCCTGATTATCTATTGCTGCTCTAGTGAGATTTTTTTGGACTATTTTATTTTATTTATTTTTGTATCTTCTGCTGGCGCAGCCCTACTCCATCTTTTTGTATTGCTTTTCTCTATGTGTTGAAGGATCTAAGGGGTTTCCTTCATTTGGGTTGCTGCCCATTCACATATTGTTTGTTAATTAGCGCTGACTTCCTGTTGTATTGTGTGCATTATCTATAGATGTGCAAAATACATCAAAGTGCACTAAAAGTGCACTAAAAGTGCAAAAAACACTCAATGTGATTTAGTGCATGTAAACCCAAACATGATAGCAACTTACACTAAAAGATCGATGTAGTGAAGTTACAACTACAAATGGGGGGACATAAAAAGGAGAATATATATATATATATTATTATTATTTTATTTTATTATTTATATAGCGCCAACAAATTACGTAGCGCTGTACAATGGGTGGACTAACAGACACATAATTGAGATCAGACCACTGGACGTACAGGAACAGAGGGGGTTGAGGGCCCTGCTCAATGAGCTTACATGCTAGAGGGAGTGGGGTATAGTGACACAAACGGGTTAAAGTAGGGGAATTAAATAGTTTGTTAGAGAAGGGTTTATTGAGTGCTTGGTAGGTCATTTTTGACAGTTGCAGGGAAGGAGTCAAGGGGTGGGGGATGAGAAGCCTGCTGACAGTTTAATTGATACGCTTTAACGAAGAAGTGAGTTTTCAAAGATTTTTTGAAGGAGTGGAGGCTGGGTGAAAGTCTGATTGAGGAGGGAAGTGAGTTCCACAGAATAGGTGCAGCCCTAGAGAAGTCTTGAAGGCGAGCGTCAGAGGTGGGGATCCGGGCAGAGGATAGGCGTAGGTCTTGGGATGAGCGCAGGGGTCTCGACGGGACATACTTGTGTATGAGGGAGGATAGGTATGTTGGAGCAGCATTATGTAGGGATTTGTAAGCAAGTGCCAGAATTTTGAATTGGGCCCTATATCTAACTGGAAGCCAATGCAGGGACTGACAGAGCGTGGAGGCGTGGGAGGCATGAAAAATAATATATATATAAAGATGAAAGCTTGGCACTTTTATATATATATATAGGGTGATATTGTAAGACAGAGTAAACAACTTCAAAGGGAGTTGAAATAAAACTCACAAACAAAGAGCAGAGAATAACACCATCTTTATTAGCAAGTGATTAAAAATAAGCAGCTAGCTGTCACTTCCCGACCAAATAGACGAACGGCGTTCGGGAGATAAGAACTACCGAACAGGTGAAGCATTCGCTCCCTAGCAGCCAGGTGGAGCATTTGTTGGTGTTCATGTGAGAACCTCCGAAAGATGACCGGTCATTGCCTTGTTTTCTATGGAACTATTTTGGAGCATTACTTCGTGGCTGACCGGTCAAAACTTAATTAGAATGGCGTTTCCGTACCAAGGGGATCCCAAAGGGATCTGCACACTATTTCAACAAAGTGGGTGCTCAGACCCAAGCTATTCGGTGATATGACTTTCATGAGGTTCCTATGTTATTAAAATTTATTTTAATGAGAAATTTTAATATTTTGTATGTTTTCCTGTATCTGATAGATAATTGAGTTATAGTTTTCTCATTCAATTATCTCTCAGAAACAGAGGCTCCTGGGAGGAAAACCCTCGTATTTTTGATATGGAGACCCCATGCTAGCGGTCAGTGCATAAAAGCTGTGTGTGGCCAAAATAAAATCAGTTGTACTCCCAGAACTGTGTGTCATCCAGTTACTGGGGAGGAGGTGGGCTATTCACTTTGCAGTTGCTTGTTCCTGAGTTCCTAAATTCAAGGCATGTGCATGGGGAAAATTTTCAGTTCGGTTCGGCATTCCGAAATTCGGGACTTCATCAATTCAGGACTTCGGCTCGGTTCGGCACTTCAGCAGTTCGACACTTTGGAACTTCGGCAACTTCGGAACTTTGGCACTTCGGCATTTCGGAATTTGGGACTTCGGGACTTCTATTGCAGGCGCTTAGTAGATAACTCCCTAATTCCCACGGTATTAGGGAGTTATCTAACAAAAGGCTGAAAGACCTAAATTGGTCTATCAGCCAAATTTACTAATACTTAGTAAAAATTAGTAAATTTTGCCCCTACTCGCTATACCGCGAGCAGTGGCATGTCTATTAAACAGTAAGCAGCTGTGACTGTTAAAAAAAAAAAAAAATGGTCCCCCCTCCCGAGCCCCCACCTGCGTCGGTTATTATGGTTTTTTTTATTTGGCCTTTTAGGGGCTGAAAAAAGAAGATTTTAGAAGAAAGAAAACATCAAATGGTATTTTTTTTTTTTTTTTACAGATACTTAATGTTAATGGTCCCCCCTCATTATTTTTAGGGTGAGGGGGGTAGGTAGGGGTTAGTTTTTTGGGGGAGGGGGGTGGCTAGGGGTTTTGGAACCCCTAGTCACCTGGGGAGGGGGGGTTAATTTTTTATTTAGGGCCACCACCCGCCGCTCACGGGTGGGGGCCAGGGGGGAGGACAATAGGTCCACCCTTATTGGTATTTAGGGCCCCCACCCACCGCTCAGAGGTGGGGGCCAGGGGGAGGGCATCAGGTCCCCCCTTATTCTAATTTAGGGCCCCAACCCACCGTTCAGGGGTTGGGGCCAGGAGGGAGGACATTAGGTCCACCCTTATTAGTATTTAGGGTCTCCACCCACTGCTCAGGGGTGGGGGCCAAGGGGGAGGACATTAAGTCCCCCCTACTCTAATTTAGGGCCACCACCCACTGCTCATGGGTGGGGGCCTGGGGAGGACAAAAGTCCCTCCCCTTATTCTAATTTAGGGCCCCCACCCACCACTCATGGGTGGGGGCCGGGTTCAGGACATTAGGTCCCCCCTATTCTAATTTAGGGCCCCCATCCACCGCTCAGTGGTGGGGGCCAGGAGGGAGGACAAAATTCCCCCCTTATTCTAATTTAGGGCCCCCACCCACTACTCAGGGGTGGGGGCCAAGGGGGAGGACATTAGGTCCCCCCTTATTAGTATTTAGGGCCCCCACCCACCGCTCAGGGGTGGGGGCTAAGGGGGAGGACATTAGGTTGCCCCCTTATTCTAATTTAGGGCCACCACCCACCACTCAGGGGTGGGGGCCAGGGTGTAGGACATTAGGTCCCACCCTTATTCTAATTTAGGGCCCCCACCCGCCGCTCAGGGGTGGGGGCCGGGGGGAGGACAAAAGAACCCCTCTTATTCTAATTTAGGGCCCCCACCCACCGCTCATGGGTGGGGGCCAGGGGGAAGGACAATAGGTCCCCCACCTTATTTTACTGTAGGGCCCTCACCCGCCATTCAGGGGTGGGGGCCGGGGGAGGGGGCAATAGGTCCCCCTTCAGGTTAGAAGCCCCCACTCGCGCGGCATCGGTGGGGGCTCTGGGGGGGGGGCATATTTGTTTGTTTTTTTAAGTGAGCAGCCATAGGCTGCTCACTGTTTACTAAACAGGCATAATTTACTAATACTAAGTAATCTTTTAGTAGATAGCTCCCTAATACCGTGGGAATTAGGGAGTTATCTACTTATTCATTCATCTTATCACATTGACTGGCTAAGTAACTTACATTTTATATGAATGTGTGTTTCTTGATTGTTGTTGAAGTGTTGCAAATGCTTACAGCTGAATCCTGGCTATGTTTGTATACTTTTGATTTAAAATTGTATACAGTGTAACATTCTTCATTCTTCCACTGGGTAAGTATATTAGTTCTTAGGCAATACTGTGCTTCAGCACTTTGACACTTTTTAACTTCGGCAACTTCGGCACTTTGGAAATTCATTAATTTCGGAACTTCGGGACTTCGACAATTCGGTAATTCATCTATTCAGACATTCGGAAGTACCCGAATGTCCGAACTGCCCGAAATTCGTCCGAATTCACATTCGGCCCGAAACGAATTGCACATGTCTACTAAATTCCTAATCCTAGCAGAGGGAGAGTCCTAGTCAGGACTAGGACTCTGCTACAGTGTACGCTGCTGCATGCCCTGCAATAAGCAAGCTACAAATCCCCTTTCCTCTTATTTGCATGAGTATAAAAAAAAAACTAGAACGCTGCTGGGTCTTCAGCAATTCCCAATAAACTCCTTAACCTTTTAACCTGAGATTGCTTATGTTGTGATTCCAATCAAGTGATTCAGCTAAAAAGTTCAGTCATCTGTTGGGGAGCTGCTTTTTTTTTACTTGTAGAAATACGTATGATTGTTCCCCAGATAGATACTCTTAAGAGGTTTCCAAATAGTAACCTCAAGGTCTAGGAAAAGTGCTCCATTAACACGCCAAGACCAACTAAATGGCCGCAAGAGAGGAGACTCTACTACAATCTGAACTGGCTTATTGTCTGACCATGTGGAGGGGCCAATGTCTGCTCTCATTAAGCGAGTGAGACCTTCTTGTTGGATGAATAAATAATCCATATGGGAGTATCGGCCATGCAGTGCCAAATAATGGGTATAGTCTTCAGCATCTGGGTTAAGCTATCTCCAACAGTCTATCAGTCCAAACTCTCTAAGAGCTCCATGGATAGATCAAATGCTCATTTGGAATAAACAGTCATGTCCAGTGAAAGAGTCTAGAAGTAGGTCCAGTGAAGAATTAAAATCCCCACCTAAGATCACATTGCCCTGCAAAGTTCTTAAATTTGGCTACATTACTACGGACACACTGCACTTGCCTATGGCTGGGGACATGTACAGAGACAAAAGTGTATATCCTATCTGCTAAACTTCCTTTCATAAACAGGAATCTACTGACCGGGTATATTAGAAGAATATATACACAGGTGATACAAAGTGCCTATTTTTATCTTAACAAATCGTAACACCCTTACATTTGAAACTGAGACATGTACATTAGCTTTTGATCAATTTGCAATTTTTCTGAATTTGTGTGAATACAGAGACAAAAGTGCATATCTTATGTGCTCAACATCCTTTCATAAACAGGAATCCACTGACCGGGTATATAAGAAGAATATATACACAGATGATTACATTTGATTTTGGCCAATTTACAATTCGTTTGAATTTTAGTGAATTGACAGTCTTGTTTGATTTGTGATTGAGAGTTTTATCTGTGGAACCAGAAGTAGAGATGATTACTGGTGAAAAAACATGATGGCTAGTGGATTTTATTCATAGATCAAATTAGAAGTGACCAATAGAGGGGAAAAAAGAAGGAGCAGCAAAGATATATATACATATATATATATATATATATATATACATATATATATATATATATATATATATATATATATATATATATATATATATACATATTTCCTGGCCATCCATCCACAACAATGGATAGCTCCTCCCTATTCCTAATTAGACAGTGTTGCGGACCGTTTCGCTCAGAAGGGGATAAAAACCGTTTAGGCGATAATCCCCTTTCCCATAGACCAGCAGCTACTGCAATCACCAATCTCCCGAACTGCAAACTGTACGAATTCACCAACTCCCGAACTGCAAACACACGAACACTGGAATCAGCCGAACAGGAAAAGCATACAATCCGCTTACACTCCTGGCAGTCAGCATACAATCCAATTCCCCCAAAGAACGAGACAACACATCGCTTTGAGGGTTAAGCAGGAACTGATTTACTGAGGGCTACCTGCCCAGTATTTATGCAGGTCTCCCACTTGGTGGACATTCCCCTAAGGGACCAAATGGGAGACTGAAACCACAGACAGACATGTATCACTTTAGTACACACAGCAACAATACTTTCCCACAATGCATCCTGGCTTCCTCCTCTCTGTCCTGGAGAAGTAATTCAATTATCTCCCAGGACAAAGGCAAAACTCCATTACACACGTGGGGACACAAAACAGACTATCACTTTAAAATACATAAAGACACATTTTATACATAAAACACAGACATGCAACATATCCCCAGATAGCTCAGGTCTGAGTGCACATTATTCGGTGAATGGCCCTCAGACCACCTGAATACAGCTTAATTTCCATGGAGCTAAAGTCTTTAATTACACGAATTGGCTCCATGGCATAGCTATCTGGGATAAAACATTCACATAAAACAAACTACCGAATTTACATGCATTCACCAAATCCATACGAATTAGAACCAGGGGCTGGAGGTTCAGAGGTGCCTGCACGTAAAAGTGTCCGGGTTTGGTGCATGAAAGCCGGGCAGAAAAGTGCTGGCTGCCCGGAGAGCTCCAGAACACCACCACCTAGTGGCCGCTAAGTGTAATAGCGGCCACCCAGTAACAATCAATTAAGCTGCGGTTAACCGCAGCTTCAGGGAGGTAAATTGGCAGCACACTCCAGCTCCTGGGTGGCCAATTAACGGGGCCGGCCGGCTTCCCACGGCTCTGGGGAGGTTGGCAAACGGCTGTTTGTTCGGTAAATGGAATCTACCGAACTGCTGTGCAGAAAGGGAGAAAGAAATCCTTCTGCACAGTAAAATTAACCCTTTAGCTGCCGGTCCATAATCTAAAGGCAGCAGGCGAGCAACCAGGCTTCTCCAGTTCACAGTGGCGAAGTTGGTTTCACCACAGACAGGAACTACTTAAAAGAGAGGTACAAATACCTCCTCCTACCTCCTCCTCCTCCCTCAGTCTTGTTGTTCCTATCCTATCCCTATAGGACACACTTAGTCTATTACAGGACTAGACTAATTTTATTTTTGGCTTACTGAGGGTCTTTACCTTCTGCCCCTAAGGGAGTTCAGCCTTTTTTCCTTGGGATGCTTCAGTACATGGCCCTGTGTAAAGGTGTCCCCCTGAAGGTACCCCCTTAGTGACCGGGGGTTTACTTGCTGTGCCCCCAGGGGTAGCAAGAGAAAAAATGCCAATAAACGTATGCAGTGACCAAGAGGTAGCAGGAAGTGGCGAGAAGATTTCATCCTGGACAAGATCATTCTGCTTTTCCATATCGACAGTTTACATGTATGTATTTTAAAAATACTTTTTATGATGGTATTTTTGTATATATATATATATATATATATATAAAAATATATATATATATTTCCATTTTGCCAAAGGAAAGGAAGTTGCCTAATAATTATGCACACCTGATATAGGGTGTTGATGTCATTAGACCACACCCCTTCTCATTACACAGATGCACATCACCTAATATGCTTAATTGGTAGTAGGCTTTCGAGCCTATACAGCTTGGAGTAAGACAACATGCATAAAGAGGATGATGTGGTCAAAATACTCATTTGCCTAATAATTCTGCACTCCCTGTAGTGTACTTTCCTACCTTGATATCACCTTCCATAGTCGTATAGGACTCTTCTTTTGCTCCACCATCTCTTTCTGCGTCCTAGCGGCCGAACAGCTCATACGCACGAATTTGTGCATGCGCAAACAAAACTGTCCATTAAATAAGATTAATGCCGAGGACGAGCGTTCGCGTGTGCATGTGCAAGTCCTCTGCTAGCTAGGTAGAAGATGTTCTCCATTATACGTGCATGCGCAAACGGCCGTTGGTTGGTGCCACGTTCGGAGCATGCGCGTAATAGGCAGTGATGTCACTAATGATGTCAAATGCCTATTTAAGCACCAAAACTTGATTCAATTTTACCTGTTTTCCCTATTCAGGTTCCAGGATCTTCTCCATCATCCGTAATTTCGGTTTTGATCTACATTGCTCATTAGACATTTTTCTTTGGCATTAAAGTATGTTTCCAATTTTTAAAGGTATATTTTCAATTATTTTTTTTTGACTACTTTAGGATATTCATTTCAATTTCTATTTCATAGCTATTCACATTAACTATATGGAGGAAGATAAAAGATCAGTCTCTTCTGATTAAGATTCATCTGGGAATAAATATGGGTCACACTCTAAGAGTTATAGGTAAGCCATTTAACATTTGATTTGTTTTTTCCTCTCTATATTGCAAATTAAAACAAAAGAGAGCTAATATCATATATTTTCCTGTCATGATAGTTCTACGGGAAGGAAAACACTAAAGTCATCCAAAGGAAAATCACCAAAAAAGTATTGATGCAAAGTCTGTAACAAAAGACCGCTGGAAGGCAAACACTTATGCGCAGAATGCTTATCGGAAGCAGCCAGAACCTCTAATCCTACACCTGATATTATGCAGTTTATAAAGTAAGCAGTATCAAAAGACCCAGGCTCCATGATCCTTTAGATTATTCACAGGACGATTCATCAGACGAATCCATGGGTATGGAGTCATACCAAGAAAAGTTCTTGTCTTCAAAAGACGAACCTCAAGCTACCCCAGATTTTCTGGAACCAGCTCAAGTAGATCATCTTATATCCAGAGTCTGCAAGTCATTGAGTCTTAAAGAAGAAGAACCATCAACTTCTAACCGTTACTTCTCAGACGTAATGAGAAAAAGAGTAACTTTTCCTGTACAACTTTTCCTGATACTATCAAAAAATTGATTAAGGACGAATGATCCAATACAGATAAAACGTTTTCGGTGCAGGGCAGAATCTCACGCCTCTATCCATTTGGGAAATCTGACTCATGCCATTGGGATTATGGCCCTAGGGTGGATGCTGCAGTAGTTAGACTTGCAAAGCACACTACATTACCTGTCGACAATGCAGGCTCCTTCAGACACCCAATGCATAAAAAGATGGACTTACACCTTTTGAAAGCGTATGTAGCAGCAGGTACAGGCTTTCACCCTGCAATAGCCCTCACCTCATTATCTGGAGCATTGAAAATCTGGATTGAGTACTTGGAAGAGGATATTAGAGATGGTGGAAGCAGCTTTCTAGAAAGCTTGAATGATATTAAGCTGGCCATTGACTTTACCTCAGAATCCTCGGTTTCTGTTTCAGCTAGAAGAGCATTGTGGCTGAGATCTTAGTCCGCAGACTCATCATCAAAATCTAGTCTATGCGCTCTTCCTTTTCATGGAGATTTGCTGTTTGGAAAGAATCTTGACGATTGTATTAAGAGAGCTGCGGAAGGAAAAAGAGCCTTTCTTCCCCAAGATCGCAAACCCAGAGGATCCTTTCAGGCTAAAAGATATACAGAGTATCCTTCCTTTCGAGACACCAGATCATATAGACCAGGAAGAGATTATGGGAGATCTCAACCATGGAGAGGAGGACAATCATCCATCAGAGTTGGAAAATCCAGAGGTTCTTCATTTCACAAGAACCCTAAATCTTTATGACGGGTTTTCCTCCCAATCTGGAGGAGTAGGTGCTCATCTACTACTATTCCAAAAAAGATATGGGAACAATCAACTCAAGACAAATGGGTGCTGGACATAATCCAAAGAGGTTATCTTATAGAATTCTCCAAAGCACCCCCACTTCGCTCCTTTCAAAGAACGAATTGGCCAGGAGACATAGAAAAAAGAAACACCCTAAAAATATGTATCTCATCCCTTCAAGGAGATGGAGTTCATTCAAGTTCCACAGGCACAACAAACTCATGGATTTTACTCCCATATTTTCCTTACCAGAAAATCCACAGGAGGAGGAAGACCAATACTAGACCTAAGCAGATTGAACAAGTTCCTAAACATACGCAAGTTCAAGATGGAATCCCTACAATCCATTATAAAGACAGTATTTCCAGACCAGTGGCTAATGTCAATAGACTTGGCAGATGCGTATTTCCATATTTCCATCGCTCGCCAGCATCAAAGATATCTCTGATTCGCAGTGGAAGAATGTCACTTCCAATTCTGTGCCCTTCCTTTTGGCCTAAGTACAGCTCCATGCACATTCTCAAAGGTTCTAATTGTTTTAATTGCAGAGCTCAGGAAAAAAGGCATTGCCATCTATCATTATCTAGACGACATCTTGATTCTGGCAGAAACCAAATATACATTAGTAAATCACGGTCACAAATGCATGCAGTTTCTTCAGCATCACGGTTGGAAAATCAACATAACCAAGAGCCATCTGACTCCATCTGACTCCATCTTAGAACATGATATACCTGGGAGCGATGTTCAACACTTCAAAAGGTAACCTCAGCAGACAAGACTATGAGTCTACTGGGCTCCATGTCCTCCACTATAGGCCTGACAAGATGGGCACAATGGAGAATGAGAACATTCCAAAACAATTTCCTTTGCCAATTCAAATCATGGAACCTGTTTCAACCAATCAGAAATCCTCCTCAGGTTCACAAATCCCTGATGTGGTGGATGCAGAAGAAATTCCTTTTCAAAGTATTTCTCTTGGGAAACATTTCATTAATTATTATACTTACAGATACCAGCCAATGGGATTGGGGAGCTCACCTTCAGAACAAATACATCCAAGGAAAATGGACTTTCTTTGCAGTCAATATACCTTTGAATCTCCTAGAGTTTCTTGCAGTTTTCAAAGCCCTGAAACACTTCCAACAGCTTCTACTTCACAAGTGGGTCTAGATCAGGACAGACAATGTCACAGTAGTTGCATATATCAATCACCAAGAAGGGACGCAGAGTTGCAGAATGATGAAAATAATGAAGCCTCTCAGGCATCTCAGTCATACAGCTCCCAGGAATACAAAATTCTGTAGCCTACTTCCTCAGCAGAGTGATGATAGACCCGGGAGAATGGAGTCTAAGATATTCCTATTGATTACAGAGAAATGGGGTCTTCCTCAAATAGATTTGATGGCAACAAGCAACAACAGGAAAGTAAAGAATTTCTTCTCGAAAATTCTAGACCCACAAGCCATAGGAAGAGATGCATTATCATGCAAATGGGAATTCAACCTAGCTTATGCATTCCCTCCAACTCCGCTCATCTTTCCGCTGCTAAGGAGATTAAGACAAGAGAAAGTTTCATTAATTCTAATAGCTCTATTGTGGCCACGCAGACCATGGTTTCCACTCCTACTGAGTCTCTGCAAGAAAGTCCCATGGTGTCTACCAGAAGTTCCATTCCTGCTACAACAAGGTCAAATTCTTCACCCAGATCCAGCATCCCTTCATGTGATAGCATGGTACTTGAAAGGGAAAGTTTAAGAGACAATGGGTTTTCACAAGCTGTGATTGATACACTTTTACAGGCAAGGAAAAAGTCTACTTCAACCACATGTTACAGAGTCTGGGATGTATTTTCTTCATGATCCAGATCTAGACCAATGGATATTCAGAAACCATCAACCAAAGATATTCTTGAGTTTCTGCAGTGAGGCTTGGATCAAGGGTTGAGTTATAATACTTTGAACTCCATAATGTCAGCCCTTTCTGCTTTAACTAATCATAAATGGGCCTTTGACACGGATATAGTCAGATTCATGACTGCAGTCTTAAAAATCAAGCCTCCTATCAAACCTACTGCTCCACCATGGGATTTACCGCTGGTTCTGAAATCACTTAAAACAGATCTGTTCGAACCATTGGAATCTATTTCTACTCATCTGCTCACTGTTAAAACAGTTCTACTAGTATCCTTAGCTTTTGGAAGAAGGGTATCTGATCTTCATGCCCTATCTGCCGAGGAACCTTTCACTATTTTTCATAGAGACAGAGTCCTGAATTCCGTCCTAAGGTGACTTCAGGGTTCCATATAAATGAAGAAATAGTGTTCCCAACATTACATTCAGAGGAACCAAACAATGGAACGCCATTGACTTAGTGAGATTCCTCAAGATTTATGTGCAAAGGTCTTCAGAATAAAGAAGAAAAAAAGATGTAAGTGTATGATTACTATCTAAACGACAGATTAGAGGGAGTAACCCTTCACAAAAGATAAATATAAAGAGAGAGAGAACATAATCTGTCCTAATTAACTGGGATCCTAAATAAATTGAACACTTAAACGTTTAATAGATATGATTAAAAAAGGTAAATTAACCTTAAATCACATGGATACAGGGGATAGGGAAAAATATATACAAGGGATAATGATATATACAAACAAGAGATAATATAAAGTAGTAAATGCCTTTCACTGAGCTAGTAAAAAAAAAGAAACTCAGTCATGAAGTAATGACTCCAAAAAAGTAACTATCTGAAAGTATGTAATGTAATAGTAGCAGTTATAGGAAAGGTAAAGATCTCTTTAGTAGCAAAGATTTAGATCATAGAGGGAGATGGGGGAGATCACCTAAATGTCTAGTTCAGTGAAACTGAACTTGTTGTGAATTCCTATCTCAAACCTCTAACAGCAAATTAAATAAAGAAAAGTAGTGCATATAGTTATAGCATAAGATCTGTAGTAAACACTTATAGTGTTAAAGTTTAGAGTTATGAGGGTTAGCAAGCGGAAATCACTTGTTCTGATCGGTAAGTGTCATGCAATGAAGCCCCAATCTGTATAACGGTTGATAGCCTAATACTAGAAGTTTAGCAGAAATCTATGCCAATTCTAACCGTATTAGCTATAACCCTACAGCTGTGCCTTCAAGGGCACCAAATTCTAAGCTGAGCTAAAAAATATCAAAAATAGCGATAACTAAGATGCACTGTCTAAACTAGCATAACCTCTGAAATAAAGACTGCCTAACCCCACAAAAATAAATATTGTCACCAAATCCGAGGTAAGTATGTGGACAAGGTAGGAGTCGAAGAGGAATAGTTTAAAGCTAAGGGTGAGTAGTTCAGCTGAGCCCCGACGCGCGTTTCGCCGGTAAAGTGGCTCTTCAAGGGGGAAATAGCGAATTCCTAAAATACTTTTTATCATTCCTAATGGTATTAGGAAAGGCCTTCAAGCATCTAAAGCTACTATAAGCAGATGGATAGTCCCAGCTATTAGTCAAGCCTATAAAGCATCTAAGGCGAAGATCCCTGAAGGTTTGAAAGCACACTCTACACGATTTCTCTCTTCATCCTGGGCAGCAGCAGCAAAAGTTTCTCCAGAACTAATTTGCAAAGCAGCTACTTGGTCGTCTTAAATACTTTAATAAGGCGTTATCGTATTGGCGTAAAGGCTGGTCAATCTGATCAATTTGGCAGATCTGTCCTTTCTGCATCTAACGATTAAGTTGATCTATTGCAATGTTTGTCACGTTTGGTTTGTTTGTGCTAATACACTTGCATTATATAATTTGTAGTCTGAGTTTTCTTTCCCTTACCTTGGTTGTAGCTTGGGTATTACCCATTGTTGTGCTGCCATGGATATGGCCAGGTAAGAGTAAAATCTACTCATACTTACCGTAAAGTTATTTTCCTGGTCATAGGCCATGGCAGCACAAAGATCCCACCCAGAGATATTGCTGTTATTAAGACTGAGGGAGGAGGAGGTAGGGGGAGGTATTTGTACCTTTCTTTTAATTAGTTCCTGTCTAATTAGGGATAAGGAGGAGCTACCCATTGTTGTGCTGCCATGGCCTATGACCAGGAAAAGTAAATTACGGTAAGTATGAGTAAATTTTCCTCTATATATTTATAAGCATTTTCTAATCCAACTCTTGTTCCCTCTATTGGCTACTTTTTCTCATTTGATCTGTGAACCAAATAGAAACATAGAAACATAGAATGTGACGGCAGATAAGAACCATTCGGCCCATCTAGTCTGCCCAGTTTTCTAAACTGGGTAGACTATGTATATATTTTGCAGTCCACTAATTATCCCATTTTGGTGCCTTTTTGCTCATCCACATATTTTCCTGAATATTTTTCATGGGTGATATCTAGACAAGCCAAACAGCCACATGTACGACTACCAGGCTTCCTGAACTAAAGACTAGTATCAACTGTCAATCACGCCATTGGACAGGTTTGACAAGCTGTCATTGCACTGTTGTGGCTGCACAGCCATAAGGGGGGTTAATGGACAGCCAAACTAGTATAGCTGTCCAGTAACAGCAAGTATATACTGTGATCACCGCAATCAAAGAGTGTACCGCTTGTAATGGAGGACCCTCGGCTAAATGTTCACAATGGGCATGGGGGAAGATGTACCCATGATTGCCTTAGTTGAAGGGACCTCCATTGCATGATTTCCATGATGCCTCACTAGTTTAAACTGTACATCAGCACTTGTGAATAGGTTTATGGGATGTTCAGGGCCCACTATGGGCGCCTACACATCTTGAATAAAATTTACATGTTTTGACCTCATATTTATGTTCTGCGCCAAATTAAAAAAACAATATAATATTATGTAGAAATTGTTAAAACCAAAAATGAGCCAATTTCGGGAAAAAAAACCTCAATTAAAAATTTTGCAAACAAATTATCTAAATGAACCTATTGAGGGCTTCATGCTGACTAAGCATTCAAGTATTTACTATATATATATATATATACAAAAAGGTTCAGTAGGTTAACATTAAACCATTAACATTAAAGAATTAAGAATTATGTATACTTGAGGTTGTGCAATATGAAGTATAAGTTGAATAAGTGATTAAATAAAGGGAGCACAATTTAACACACCTTCACACCTGTAGACTCAATGTATGTATATGACTAGACTAACACCCCAGTGATATTAAGAATAAAAGCTTAAGTACTAAAATATTGTGTGTTAAAAAAACAAACAATTTATTGAATAAAAGTAAACGTCAACCACTAAATTCAAAACAAATAATTAAAGTATACATACCTTAAAAACAAAAAATAGCAGCATAAATAGTTCATCAGCAGCTAAAACAGATTTCTGCCAAAACAAAAAAATATTCAAAAGAAGTCCATGTACTACTAGGTGCCTATAATGCAGCTCTGTTAAAATCCAAATTAAAAATCTGAAAATATTATACCCACATAGGCAATAGATGCATTGTCTGTGAACACTGGGAATAGTCCCACTAATGGTAGAGCCTACAGGTAGTCTGATCCAGGTCAGGATAACTGTCTTGTTCAAGCTTCATTCAGGTCCTGTATTGCAGTGTGTAGGAGTGCTGCCCAGATCTACTTTACAAACACTTCTGAACATTCTTAGGGTGGATAGCTTCCAGGTGGTCAACCAAATGTGTTTTGCCTGCCAGGCTTTATCAATCGTGACATATATCAACATAGTTACATAGTTACATAGCTGAAAAGAGACTTGCGTCCATCAAGTTCAGCGTTCCTTACGTTTTTTTGCTGTTGATCAAAAGAAGGCAAAAAAAAAAAACAGTTTGAAGCACAATTTTGCAACAAGCTAGGAAAAAAATTCCTTCGTGAGCCCAGAATGGAAGTCAGATTTATCCTTGGATCAAGCAGTTATTACCCTACATTGAAAGATTATATCCTTGAATATTCTGTTTTTGCAAGTATGCATCTAGTAGCTGTTTGAACATCTGTATGGACTCTGATGAAACCACCTCTTCAGGCAGAGAATCCCACATCCTGATTGTTCTTACAGTAAAAAAAACTTTCCTTTGCCTTAGACGAAATCTTATTTCTTCCAGTCTAAAAGCATGGCCTCGTGTCCTATGTAAAGTCCGGTTTGTGTGTAGATTTCCACACAATGGTTTGCATTGACCCTGAATATATTTGTATAATGTTATCATATCCCCTCTCAGGCGACGTTTTTCTAAACATGATTCAGGTTCTCAATTTAAATCCCCCACTCATTAAGGATTGATGGGCAGAGAAGGGGGGGAGGGGGGATGGATGGCAGATTACGATGGAGCCCCTTCATTCAGTACATAGTCTTATACTAACCTGTGTTTTTATTTTTTTTCTCTTTCTCATTTCTATTGCGCAACCTAAAAAATACTTAATTATTATAACTCGGCTATGAATCATATTTTTTTCAGCACAGTACTAAAATTAGGTTGAACATAAAATCTCAGATGATTAAACTCAAATCTGACACAACTGGGGACCAATACACAATGGACTGAAAATATTGTAAAATACAGGGCATAGCTTTGTTTTCAAGGACTTTGTGGATGGGGTGAAGCTGGGTTCCTGCTTAGATTTAGAAAGTTTAGATGTGTTTAGATCAGCATTAGCTATACTGGAAATGGAAAGATTCTTCACCCATTGAAGAAGATTAGAATATATTAAATACTATAAACCACAAGACATATTATAATGGTAATGTTTCCAACAATTCATGCAAACTTTCTCAAAGAAATAGAAATGCACCAACACAGACGCATAATACATTATAGCTGGCAAGCCATTAATGTTTTAAAAGAATACACAAATATTGATATATCTTCTTTAACCCCTTAAGGACCAAACTTCTGGAATAAAAGGGAATCATGACATGTCACACATGTCATGTGTCCTTAAGGGGTTAAGATATACAAATATGTGTTTGTTATTTAAACAATGCCTTTGTTTCATTACTAATAGATTAATTAACAAGCACATGAAAACACAGCTCTACAAACATAAGGAGGCAGAGAAAATATCATCAAAATCTCCAAAAGGTATGTTAAAATGTGTGATCAATCTATCTATTCATCCATCGACCCATCCATCCAAATATAGAGAGAGGTTAAACTGCTTGTGCATTGCTTTATTTTTAAATATCACCTATTTGGGTTATTGCATATAATTTAAAATGTGTTGGATTATTTAATTGTCCTCTGTTAAATTGTATGTTATACATTTGAAACTATAGCCTCTTCTTCAAAGTTGGAACTGTTTTTTCAAAATATTGTAATCCACAAGTACACTCTAATTATATTAATGATTTCATTTTTTTAATGTGGGGATATAAATATATGATAATTATAGTTGTTGTGCAAATATTGTCAAATTGCTTGCTCCTATCATTGTAGTAAGTGTTATAGAAGGGGTTTATGTAAAAAAAAAAAGAGCATATTATCACGTACAATAATACAAAAGAGCTCAAATGGCTAGATATCAGCTTACGGGCAGGGCTCTCTCTACCTCTTGTATTTGTCTGTGTATATTGTACGTTCTCTACTAATTGTACAGGGCTGCGGAATCTGTTGGCGCTTTATAAATACCAGTAATAAAGAAATAAATAAATGATGATAATAATAATAAAATGATGTACAATTTTCTCTCTAATATTGTAAGTAAATAGATCCTATCGAAAATCAATTACTTACAATAATGTCACAGTTATATTTATTTCTGCATTTATCTTTCATGGGAAATTCTATCTAAATTCTGAATAAATTGATCTAAAGGATTGTTCTGAGTTGTCATAGTTTAACCTTTTGATCTTTTGTTCAAACAATACACAAAAAAATACTCTGTTCTAACGGATATCAAACAACCGCAAACTCAATGCAGGTTTATCCAAAAAAAGAATTCTGTGTTAAATATATGTGTGTGGCACAATTATTGGCATTACTATGTATTCATATAAGAAAAAATATTTGAAGTACCTTCACATGGATATTTTCAATTTTTTTTTTGTACAACTTGGTGACTATGCCCATTTCCACCATCAGGACGTGTCTCTATATTTTCTCCTCACACTTTTAGGAGGATGGTTTGAGTGGTCAAAAAATCTCCAAGGATCACAGTTTGGAGCATTGCAGAAGTTAGTTGTGTCTTAGGGTCAGAAAGTATTTAAAACTACAATCCAACATCACCCATATCACCATAAATTGTTTGGAAGGATTTCAAGAAAAAGGACTCTATTCTCATCCAAAGACAAACTTAAGCGCCTTCAGTTTGATAGAAACCGTTTACTGAAATTTAAATGTGATTGAGTTCTATAGTCAGATTAAACCAAAATAGAGCTTTTTGGCAATAAACATCAGAGGTGGGTTTGGCACACACAGAGAGGTAGCCATCTAGAAAAGTATCTCATGCCTACAGCTAAATATGGTAGTGGCTCTTTAATGCTTTGGGTCCATAGCGTAAAATATATTAAATTAACACTTGACTGCCCTTAAAATCAGCTTTAGCTGGATCTTCCAGCAGGTTCCAAAACATGCTTTGAAATCATCACAAAAATGGTAGATGGAACAAAAAATCAAGGTCTTGCCATGGTCACCCCAATCCCCTAACTTGAACCCCTTAGAAAACATGTGAATGGTTAGTGTAGGGCCCACCTAAGAAGTTTGCCCTGACGTGGCCGGAGGGCATTCCTTCTAATGGCCATTGGAGTAACTAAACATTTAAAAAAAAAATTGTATTCACTTTTGCATCACACAGCTATGTTACAATGCTTCCACCCAACGCATGTGTTTCCTATTAAGGGTTAATAAGCATGTAGGGGTATATATAAAAATAACCCTATCTGTCTCATGAGAGATATCTTTGCCAGAAGCTCAAGGAAGCAAGGTGAATGGTTAGTGTGGGACCCACTTAAGAGGTCTGCCTTGACGTGGCAGGCGGGCATTCCCTCTAATGGCCATTGGAGTAACTAAATAACCTCCATTTGTTTGAACATACATAGGGATTTGGGAAATAGTGCATGTAATTTTTTGTTTACTTTGGTTTTTACTGTATGTATTGGGGCTGATGTTTATTATGGTTGTTGCTGCCCCCAAGAGTAGTGGGAGTTTGAGCTTTTTTTTTTTTTTTTTTGTATTTGTATTCACTTTTGTATCACACAGCTATGTTACAATGCTGCTTTCCATCCCATGTGTTCCCTATTAATGGTTAATAAGCATGTAGAGGTGTATATAAAAAATATGCCTCTCTGTCTCATTAGAGATATCTGTGCCAGAAACTCAAGGAAGCAAGGTGAATGGTTTGTGTAGGACCAACCTAGGAGGTTTGCCTTGACATGGCAGGTGGGCATTCCCACTAATGGACATTGGAGTAGCTAAATAACCTCTATTTGTTTAACTATACATAGGGATTTGGGAAAGAGCACAGGTAACTTTATTTCTTTGTTTTTTACTGTATGCAATCGGGCTGATGTGTATTATGGTTGTTGCTGCCCCCAAGAGTAGTGGGAGTTTGAGCTTTTTTTTTGTATTTGTATTCACTTTTGTATCACACAGCTATTTTACAATGCTGCTTTCCATCCCATGTGTTCACTATTAATGGTTAATAAGCATGTAGAGGTGTATATAAAAAATACCCCTCTCTGTCTCATTAGAGATATCTGTGCCAGAAACTCAAGGAAGCAAGGTAAATGGTTTGTGTAAGACCAACCTAAGAGGTTTGCCTGTATGTATTGGGGCTGATGTGTACTATGGTCACTGCTGCTGCCTAAGAGTAGTGGGAGTTTGAGCGCAGGACTTATTTTTTTTTTTTACTTTCACTTGTGTATCACACAGCTATGTTACAATGCTGCCGCCCAACCCACGTGTTCCCTTTTAAGGGTTAATAAGCATTTAGAGTTGTATATAAGATATACCCCTTTCTGTCTCATTTGAGATATTGTCAGGTCCCCTGCATCCGCGCCCTTTAAGACAGTGCCCCCAGACTCTTAAAATACTGTGTTCATGCAAATGGCCTTGGTTCGGTAAATGGGGCTTACCGAACCACTTCTGCATAAGCGGACCACACGCAAGTGGAAGTGTGCAGGCAATTTACCTCCCAGGCTGGCGGTTAACCTCAGGTTAATTGCCGACCGCTGGGTAGCCGCCGTTCGTACTGTCGAACACGTGGCGTCGACCATCTTTATTTAGTCGAACGCGGTCAGCGGTATGTGCCGGCAAATGCATGGAACTAAAATCGGCTACACATTTGCACGAGCACACTCTGACCCTTACCATCTCCTCCACTTCGGTGCTTCGGCTAAAATCGAAGTGCGTTCGACAATTCGAACACAGAGTTATTCTAAGCCATTTGTACGAACGGTGCCCCGTTCATGCATTTTAATGGGACTTAGTCGTTTTTCAGTGTAAAATAGACCGACCGCACAGCCCAAATCTATGGAACTGTTTTTGGCAGGAAAGCCATGCTTGCGGTCGGTCAAAAAGGATTTCCAGCTAACTTTTCAACCACTGGAGGGAATTGTCAGATTTTTTGGGTATGTTTGTATTTGAAGTATGCTGATTAATAATATATGTTATGGAGATTGTATGTATATTTTGTGAGTTATTAATATTGTATAAAACTGTATTTTCCTGCTTGTGATAATTATGTTAACCCATTGTGTACAGTAATTATATCACAGGCAGAGGGGAGGAGTTTGCTGGAATGAATGGGAGTGTTTAACTGTATTGTACGTGTTTGGCTGTGCCACAAAACCATGTGGGTGGTAACATTGTGTAAAAAGTGCCAATAAACCCTCAGACTGCTGAGTTCCTGTTTTACCCTCAACATAGAGCCTCGTCTCATGTGTGGGGGAAAAGGCTGCATCTACACTGGGGATTCCCCTGGCTATAATCACTAAGCTCTTTTAAGAGCTTGTTCCTGCTTCGCGCTCTGAAGGAAGAGAGGGTCACCCACTGGAGCCTTGTCGTAGGTCCAGGGTGGGTAGGAGACGGCAAGACCCCAACCAAGCTGCAGCGGTTTGTGGGGTCTGCAGTGCTTATGGTGTCAAGTTGAATGCTTGGAGCCCTCGGGATGCACTAGGAGCATCCATCAACAAAGGTACCCAGTCGGGGTGCCAGGTGATCCGTTACAGTTACCGAACTTTGGCTTGTCTTACGTTTACTCTGTTTTCTCTGCTCCCTGACTTCGGCTTGTCGTATTCTGTCTCTCTATTTCCCTTTTGACTTTGGCTTGCTTTAACTATTCTTTTGCATAGCCTGGCCATTCTAAGGGCCGTTATTGCAATTCTGTCTGTTGTGTCCTGTCTGTGTGTTAGGTTCCCTGTCAATCGTGACATTACAACAGGGCCAAATGGAACCAGCAGACATCTCACTGCAGCTAGCTACCCAGAATTCCAGGATAGATGATCAAGACCATCGCCTGGATCCTTTCCTGGGGTACTTATTGTCACGTAAACTGCCTAGAAACCCCGCATCCAATCTGTGCCTTGAACCTGCCTTCAGACCCTCCTCTTTCTTCCTCTGTGCCCAGGGGCGTATTAGCCGCGAGGCAAACAAGGCATTTGCCTTGGGCGGCATTTTCCAGGGGGCGGCAAAAAACGCCGCCCCCAAATGCCTGGGGCAAATACCTTGTTAGCCTTGCGGCTAACTGGGCTGCCGGTCGGGCTGATGAACTAGGCGGGCGGCTGGCGAGGGAGCTCTTCCTCTGAGCTGTCTGCTCAGCTCCCTCGCGCACCGCACAGTGAGGCTGGGAGGCGGAGCCGGAATATGACGTAATATTCCGGCTCCCAGCCTCACTGTGCGGCGCGCGAGGGAGCTGAGCAGACAGCTCAGAGGAAGAGCTCCCTCGCCAGCCGCCCGCCTAGCCCATCAGCCCGACCGGCAGCCACTGGACCACCAGGGAGAAAGAGACCTCCCCCCAGCATTCCCAAAGGTAAGGAGGCTGGGGGGTAAGTTAAATTAATTATATATTATATATATTATATATTATATTATATATTATATATATTATATATTATATATTATAAATATTATATATATATATTATTATATTATTATATTGGAAAACAGAGAACAAAAAGTTCAGTGTCTCTGGGTGTACACCTGTGCCGACAACCCCGGATAACCCGAGGAAGTAATGCCGAGTGTCTACTCAGAGACTGGTGTACCAATTAGAGACTCCAGATGTCTCAAGAAGGGGCATAACCCCATATATACAAAATCAAACAACAAAAAGGACAGATGTGGTCAGATTCAAGAAATCAAATGAAACTAACCGCATCTCTGGAAATAACTATAGCGGCAGTGTCTAGGATTATAATGCTGGCTGTCGGTAACAGGTGTAGCTGTGAACCGCTAAGGGTGTCACTATAGACCCATGAGCAGAAAAAATGCTATTAAATACCAAAATGAAGTATATACAAAAAGTTACTGCTAAATGCAAAAAATAAATAAAGTATATACAGTGGTACTAGGATTCCACGCCTGTCAATAGAAGGATATGTATAGGTAGGGATATAATGAGCCAAATGGCAACAGCAACTCACCCCTAATTATCAGCTTTAATATAGTGCACTATAAGGAGATGAGAAAAATCCCCAAGTCCCAACCATAAATACCTCCTATAGAGATAGTAGTAGATACAGGGTAAACAGAGGCTCCAAATGAGGCTAGTACAGGGGTGAAGGGAGATTGAGGAGGGTATGCAGTGTTAATAGCAGTCAAATTCGGACTGCTAGTTTTAAATTTAAACAACCTCACTCCCTGTAAATCCTGTACAAAAAGGATTATAGGTCCCCAAATCACAACCATAAATACCTCTTACAAAAAAATTTACTAATGATAGGTAACAGGTGTAGCTGTGAACCGCTAAGGGTGTCACTATAGACCCATGAGCAGAAAAAATGCTACTAAATACCAAAATGAAGTATATACAAAAAGTTACTGCTAAATGCAAAAAATAATAAATAAAGTATATACAGTGGTACTAGGATTCTACGCCTGTCAATAGAAGGATATGTATAGGTAGGGATATAATGAGCCAAATGGCAACAGCAACTCACCCCTAATTATCAGCTTTAATATAGTGCACTATAAGGAGATGAGAAAAATCCCCAAGTCCCAACCATAAATACCTCCTATAGAGATAGTAGTAGATACAGGGTAAACAGAGGCTCCAAATGAGGCTAGTACAGGGGTGAAGGGAGATTGAGGAGGGTATGCAGTGTTAATAGCAGTCAAATTCGGACTGCTAGTTTTAAATTTAAACAACCTCTCTCCCTGTAAATCCTGTACAAAAAGGATTATAGGTCCCCAAATCACAACCAAAAATACCTCTTACAAAAAAATACTAATGATAGATACAGAGTAGACAGAGGCTCCAATTGGAGCTAGTACAGAGGTAAAGGGAGATTGAGGACGGTAGACAGTCATAATAACAGTCAAATTCGGACTGCTGGTTTAATTTATAAAGCCTCTCTCCCTGTTAATCTAGCTAGACAGGCATAGAAAAGAAAGAGTGAATCAAATATACATTAAGTGATTAACATGGTGCTAAAACCACCAGTGCCCAGTGCTCATATCCGTGATATGAGGAAAAAACAAATTGCCCAACGTACGTTTCGGTGCTAAAAAGGAGCACCTTCGTCAGGGGCTAACATTAGACTGTTAATGAGTCTCTTTTATATGTGATGTGCCAGGAGGCATGAGTACCTTTGACCAATAGGAGCAGGGGGAGTGTGATATCAGCTGTACTACATTCACTCTAATCTCCAGGGTAACACGAGATGTTATTGGGGGCGGGGCTTGATGCCGGTCACATGGTCCGACGTGTCAGACCCTATCCATCTAAAGTTAGTGGGCGGGTCGTGAGATGAGATGGGCCGGCCAAACCCCCATTTAACCCCATGTATACTGTGACAGCTCTAAAAACTCACAAACCCTGGATGTAAAACACTGCAAAAATGCAGAAAATGAATGTTCCGATATATCCGGACCTGGTACAGTCAATTCTGCATCCCTATGGTCCTATGTAAGGTATTCATGACAGAAAATTAATAATAAAGATGAAGAACATGACAGAGTAAAAAATAAAAAATAAATAAGTAAAGAAATATATACAAATCTACACTAAACACTACACGCTATATTACAAAATGTACAAGTGTATCAGGCAAAAATAAGCTTAATTAGATATAAATTGCAAATATGTCAGAGACCAATGGGGGTGTGGGGACATAGTATCCAGTCTGTTGCACTCAATCTTCGATGAAGGGTGTGTATGAAAAACCCTCGTTGAGTCCAGATGGTGACAATGTTTTAAGTTTATAAATCCAAAAACTCTCCCTTTGGAGTAGTTTTTTGTCTAAATCTCCCCTTCTTGGACCCAGGGTGACACTTTCAATTCCGCAAAATCTTATCCCCTCAGAAGACCCCCCATGATGGAGTTTCAAATGTTTTGAAACTGGGGTGTCAATTAATCTTTTTGGGTTAATAGAGGTCACGTGCTCCCTTATCCTCAGTTTAAACATACGGGAAGTTTTTCCCACGTATAATTTGTTGCATGAGCATGAGAGTAGGTATACAAGACCTTTAGATTGGCAATTGAAAAAGTGGCGAACTTTAAATTCTTGTGTCCCTAGGGAGTCTGGAAAGGTTTTCGAAGGACGGCGTATGAATTTGCACGCCTTACACTTTCCACATTGATATGTGCCTAGGACTGGAGACTTTAACCAAGACATTTTCTGGGTGTTCGATTTCAGGTGACTTGGGACTAGGATGTCCCTAATGTTTTGTCCTCTGCGTGCTGTTACAGACGCCTTAGTTGTGATCACCTTCTGTAGGTGTGGGTCTTGGTGCAATAGGGGCCAGTATCTATCCAGGATACTCATAATTTGATGCCAGCCTGCATCATAATTCCCTATGCATCTTATGGTTTCTTGATTAGACTGGACGTTTTTATCAGTTAGGAGGTCTTTACGGTCTACCAACAGTGCACGTTTATATGCAGATTTAAGGCATCTGTTTGGGTATCCTTTTTGTTTAAATTGAAGCTGTAAGGTTTTTGCCTTCAATTTAAAATCTTCTATAGTGGTGCAGTTGCGTCTTAAACGCAAATACTGCCCTATTGGGATACCTTTTTTAAGGGAGGGTGGATGGTGACTTGTCCACTCCAATAAGCTGTTGGTTGACGTGGGTTTCCGGAAGAGGGTAGATGTGAGTACCCCCTTGTCTGACAGACAGATAGTTAAATCAAGAAAATTGATTTGGTTACCACCTAACTCACTTGTCAGTCTCAGATTGATGGAGTTAGAGTTCAGAATGTTTACAAATTCTAGAAAGAGGTCAGGGGTGTCTGTCCATATGATCAACACATCGTCGATGTAGCGTTTCCATATTTTTATACACTTAGTGTATTTTGTCATGTGTTCATTAAATACCATTAAATACCATTGTACTCTCCCACCACCCCAGGTGGTTGGTGGTGGTTTACCCTGTATCTACTACTATCTCTATAGGAGGTATTTATGGTTGGGACTTGGGGATTTTTCTCATCTCCTTATAGTGCACTATATTAAAGCTGATAATTAGGGGTGAGTTGCTGTTGCCATTTGGCTCATTATATCCCTACCTATACATATCCTTCTATTGACAGGCGTAGAATCCTAGTACCACTGTATATACTTTATTTATTATTTTTTGCATTTAGCAGTAACTTTTTGTATATACTTCATTTTGGTATTTAGTAGCATTTTTTCTGCTCATGGGTCTATAGTGACACCCTTAGCGGTTCACAGCTACACCTGTTACCTATCATTAGTAAATTTTTTTGTAAGAGGTATTTATGGTTGTGATTTGGGGACCTATAATCCTTTTTGTACAGGATTTACAGGGAGTGAGGTTGTTTAAATTTAAAACTAGCAGTCCGAATTTGACTGCTATTAACACTGCATACCCTCCTCAATCTCCCTTCACCCCTGTACTAGCCTCATTTGGAGCCTCTGTTTACCCTGTATCTACTACTATCTCTATAGGAGGTATTTATGGTTGGGACTTGGGGATTTTTCTCATCTCCTTATAGTGCACTATATTAAAGCTGATAATTAGGGGTGAGTTGCTGTTGCCATTTGGCTCATTATATCCCTACCTATACATATCCTTCTATTGACAGGCGTGGAATCCTAGTACCACTGTATATACTTTATTTATTTTTTGCATTTAGCAGTAACTTTTTGTATATACTTCATTTTGGTATTTAATAGCATTTTTTCTGCTCATGGGTCTATAGTGACACCCTTAGCGGTTCACAGCTACACCTGTTACCGACAGCCAGCATTATAATCCTAGACACTGCCGCTATAGTTATTTCCAGAGATGCGGTTATATTATTATATTATATATATATATATTATATATTATATATTATTATATTATATTATATATATTATTTTATATTATATATTTTTATATTATATATTATATTATATATTATACTATATATTATTATATTATATATAATATATTATATAATATATATTATATATTATATATTATTATATTATATATTATTATATTATATATTATTCTATTATATATTATATTATATATTATATTATATATATGAGAGTGTGTGTGTCTGACAGTGAGTGTGTGTGTCTGCTAGTCAGTGTGTGTGTCTGTTAGCTAGTGTATGCGTATCTGTCAGTGAATTTGTGTGTGTATTTAGAAGGCGGGACGGGGGGGGGGGAAGGGTTGGGTGGGGGTGTCGCGGGGGGGGGGGGGGGAAGGGGCGCCTGAGTTTTGTCCTGCCTAGGGCAGCACAAAACCAGGATACAACACTGTCTGTGCCTCCGCAGTATAAGGATCTGGCACAAGTATGCAAAAAGAGAGAGGCAGACAAGCTCTCCCCGCATCGCCCCTATGACTTTCCCATAGATTTGCTACCAGGGACCATGCCACCCAAGGGCAGAGTATATCCCCTTTCGGAGCTGGAGAACAAGATTATGGAGGAGTACATAGAAGAATCCCTTAGGAAAGCTTTTATTAGGAGATCCTTCTCTTCAGCAGGTGCTGGCTTGTTCTTTGTCTCCAAGAAAGAGGGTGATCTATGTTGTCAGCATATGTAGCTATGTGTCTGTATATCTGTATGTGTATCAGTTTATACTAGCTATCTGTGTATCTGCATGTGTGGCAGTATGTTTATCTGTGTGTATGTATATAATGTGTGTGCGGCAGTGTGTGTGTAAACATGTATACATCTCAGCAGTCAAACACCAACACTATACACAAATAAGGATCTGGCACAATCATTCAAACATCAACACTACATACAAACACAGCTCTGTATTGAACACCAAAATTATATCTAAACACACCCCTGCATTCAAAAACAAACACTACACATAAATGCATGTTTGTTTGTTTTTTTCAAACACCAACACTACATACAAACACACCCCTACATGCACACAAATATACTCCATACAAGAACAAACAAACATTGCTCAGTGCTAAATACAACACTGCAAGCATGGGAAATTGGGAGAGCCCCAGCTGTCAAAGCATTGTTGCAGTTCCACAACAGATAGGGATATATATTTTAACACCCTTGCGATGGGAGTAAGGTGAAGGGGGAATTTCTACACCAGGGCCCTCTCTCCCTTAGTTCTGCCACTGGCACCCAGTGAGGGGGCTGGGCTGCTGAACTGGATCCACAGATCAGAGCCAGACAGCATGCTTCTCCAGGAACTGATTGCACAGACCTGAGATGTTAATATATACTTGTGACTGCATGTATGACTGCCTGTTTCTGTATGACTGTATGTCTCTGTATGACTGTCTATGCATATCACTGTATGCGTGTGTGTCTGTATCCCTGTCTGCATATGTATGTCTCTGTATGCCTATCTGTATGTGTCTCTTTATGTCTGTATGCCTTCTTCTGCCTGTATGTCTCTGTTTAACTATATGTCTCGGTATGCCTGTGTCTGTTTATCTCTTTGTTGGTGTCTGTATGTCTCTGTACGACTGTGTCTGTATTTTTGGACATCTGTGCATTATTTTTGGAGGGTGTTGGCAAAATGCATATCTGCCTGCATTGCCAAAAATCATTGCACCAGCCCTGCCCATGATTACTCCTGTCCACCACTAAATGTGCCTTCAATGGGTAATCATAAGACCTGGGCCATGGAGCAATAGAAGAAGAAGAAGGTTGCCTAGTTTGATGAATCACATTTTCCTTTAGATTAGGTGGATGGTCGGGTGCTTGTGCATTTTTTTACCTGGGGAGAAATGCAGACCAGGTAAAACAGTCTTATACTCTGGGCAATATTCTGCTGGGATACCTTGTGTCCTGGTATTAATATGCATGTTACTTTGACACATACCACCTACCTAGAGATTGTTGAAGTCCAAGTTCATTCCTTCATGGCAATGGTGTTTCCTGATGGCAGTGATCTCTTTCAGATGTATATTGCACCCAGCCACACCGCAAATAAGGTTTGAGGAACATTATAAAGAGTTCAAGGTGTTTCTTGGCCTCCAAAATCCCCAGATCTCAATACAACTGCACATAGCTGGGATTTGTTGTTCCAGATTTAAAGAACCTGCTGCTAATGTCAAATATCACAGGACATGTTCAGAGGTCTTCTGGAGTCCATTCGTTGATGGGTTAGAGCTGTTTTGTCAGCACTGGGGGGGATCTACATGCTATAAGGGAGATGGTGCTGTGGCAGATCAGTGTACATTTGCATGCATATATAAACCTCTAATAAATAGACTTATTCAACTCTGTTATTAAAGATTAAACATAGTAATTAAAAATATATATATTGTTTACTTATATTCACTGGGGTTTTCTTGTATCAGGTCACAGAAGGCCAGGTGGAACCTACAGATTAAATGTATGAACATTTGAAGAACACCACATCTATTATGGAGTTCTACATCATGAGCTTCTCACTATCCAGAAAAGAGACATATGCTCTATTTGCTGTGGTTTTATTGTTTTACATATTGGCTGTTGCCGGAAATATTCTTATAATTACACTAGTATCCATAATAACAGAACTTCACACATCCATGTATTTCTTCCTCTGCGTGCTCTCTATTCTAGATATTTTTTACATTTCTTCCACCATTCCCAAACTACTTTACATTTCATGGACAGGTGACCACAGTGTTTCTTATAGTACCTGTATGTGTCAATTGTATTTTTTTCTATTCTTTTCTGATACAGAGTCTTTTCTTTTAACTTCCATGGCTTTTGACAGGTTTGTAGCAATCTGTATCCCTCTCAACTATTCTCTTATCATGAGCAAACAAATGTGTGCATTGCTAGGCTTTACAGCCTGGTTAATGGGAGCTGTGAATTCATTAATACTTACATCATTTACAACTGAGTTATTGTTCTGTGGTTTAAACTATGTCAATAACTTCTTTTGTGACCTCAAAGCCTTGCTAATTGTTTCCTGCAGTGACAGCTCATTCTTGAAGTTTTTCATTACAGTAGATGGGGCGTTCATTGGTGGTGTTCCCCTTTTATGCATCTTAACTTCCTATTATTTTATCATCTCTACCATACTTAAGATTCGTTCTTCAGAGGGGAGACTAAAATCATTCTCAAATTGCACTTCCCATCTTGTTATTGTTATATTGTACTATGGATCAGCACTAACCTTGTACATGCAATACTCACAAAAATATGACAAGGTTCTCTCTGTTATATTTGTAACTCTTGTCCCTGTGCTCAATCCTTTAGTATACACTTTGAAGAACAAAGCCATAATTAGAGGCATATCAAAATTTACACATTGATTTAACAACTTACAAAAACTTTGAAGATCCTGTGACCGAAGGCTGTACTATCTACTGCATATATAGCTGCATGTGCCTATCTTTGCTGAACAGAACATTCCAATTAGACATGAATTTTGTAAATCTGTGATAATCAGCTTTTCTGATTAAAAAAAAAAAGAATTTGAGAAAGTGAATACTAACCTGAACTGAGAATTGATATGTTATCCAGGCCTGTCAGACCCCTTGAATCTGCTGCTTCAAATATTATTATGGATTGTTATTGTGCAAAAAATAATGGAGTTTTAGTTACATTATATGATCATATATTGCATAAGCCTGCCACAACGTCAATGTACCCCATTCTTGACAGGTCCTACTCTATTACAATCTGTGAGATTTGAAATCATTGTTTAGTGAATAAGTGACTGCGCTTGGTTGTGTATTTTGTTGACATGTGCAATTAGTTTTGTTCCGAATGTACATTCAGAAGAATTTCTTGCAATTCGGATGCTTACGGATGTTCGAATTTCCGAATTGCCGAAGTTCCGAATTGGGTTAGGGTTTAGGGTTATGGGTAAGGTCAGAGTTAGGGTCCGAAACCAAACCATATGCCATTGGTTCAAATTGCCGAAGCAGACATTTTTTTTTTCTTAGCCGCATTTCTGAACCGAATCAAATTCTTTGCCCATGCACATCCCTAGTATTTTGTATGTTGTATATATTGGCCCGAGCAGCACCCTATAATGTGTGCATGTTCAGGTGAGGGCAGCCCTCTTGGGTTCATTTATATATTTGGGAGTCCAGGCCAACTCCTTGGTTTTGCACCCCTCCCTGTCACAGGGGCCTCATCCCAGGATTCTATTTAGCCTTTACCAGCAGAGAGTCCCAGGAGGAAGTAGTTCTCAAGTAAGTGGATTGATCTCATAAGGGCAGGTATTGGGCTACTAGAGTAGGACCTGCCAAGAATAGAGTACATTGACATTGTGGCAGGCTTATGCAATATATAACCATATAATGTAACTAAACCCCCATTATTTTTGTTGCCTAGGTGAAGTGTTTTTAAATAAAACTATTACAATCTGTGAGATTTGAAATAATCGTATAGTGAATAAGTGATTGCGCTGGATTGTGTATTTTGTATGTTGTAAATATTGTAATTTTTTTTAAGTAAATAGTAATAAAAGTTATGTTTTTGCCCATCATTTCTTCTTATGACTGTTAGTCTATCGAAAATGCATTACAGTGTTATTTTAGTTCTTTCTCTTTGGGGTTACCAGTTTATACTCAATTAGCTCACCCCCTTACTTTTAATTCTAAAATACAGGAGTTCCAGGATCGAATACCTTGGAGGAGCTACCAGTCTATATTACAGAGTTATTCAAAACAATCTTGCCTACACTATCTAACAGGGTGTCAGTATTACAGTATGACCCAGCATGTAGAATTGTGTAACACAGAGGACTGATAGGTAACGTATACCGGACATCAGAATGGCCGGACTAACGTACCAAAGAATAGTCAGGAATAGTCGAGATCAAGGGATACAGAAAGAGACACACTGATAAGTAAAAGCCAGGGGTCAGGGATGCCAGAAAACAGGGAAGTCAAAAACAATGCCAAAGTCAAATAACCAGAATAACCAGAATCAATAACGTGCTCTCGAACAACTACAAGGGAAACCACGACATGGCACTGAGCAAGAGGAGAACTGGGCCTAAATACCCCACCTGTGGATCTGATTGGTTGTAACCAGCCTTTGACCCCAAAGGCAGTTACCAGGATCCTATTTGCACGGTCTGCTCAGCACAACCCCTCCTGTGGATTGATTGCTGCTTGCACAACTTTTCCTGTCAGGACAGTAATGTTCCTCGGCACAACTTTTCCTGTCTAAACAGTAAATTCCATGAATCACATTTTTATAAGCGGATGAATACGTGACACAGGGATATCCACCCATATAAAGCCCACATGGTTCAGAAAACCCCAAAATGCTCATGGTTACCTAAGTGGATAAACTTATACCATGCCCAAGAAGCCATTATAACCCCAGCCAAGAAACTAGCATTCCTACCTGAACCTTATACCAATACTAATTGATTAGCAGACCTGTCAGCGCTAACTGTCTTGTATGGAGCTTCTGAACATCACTAAATCCCTCCACAACCAAAAAAATTGCATATTGGTGTGGTTTTTCAATTACATTGGCCAAAATTAGAACTGCAACACTTTTGTTTTTGCCCCCATTTTTCAGGAGCTAAACTCAAAGATCTAAGACTGTTTTATATGTACACAAGAGGCCTATTTCTCTTAAATATTGTTCACAAATCTGTCTAAATCTGTGTTAGTGAGCACTTCTCCTTTGCCGAGATAATCCATCCACCTTACAGGCGTGGCATATCAAGATCCTGATTAGACAGCATGATTATTGCACAGGTGTGCCTTAGGTTGGCCACAATAAAAGGCCACTCTAAAATGTGCAGTTTTATCACACAGCACAATGTCACAGATGCAGGGCCGGTGTAGGGATTTTTGCCGCCCTAGGCAAAAAAGAATTTGCCGCCCCCCCCCCATATGTCCTGCCCAGCATGTAACATCACAATGCCCCGCTCATATGCTCTGCCATATGGGCCAACGTCAGTCTGCACAAAGTGTCTTTTATCTGAAAAGACAGTGTGTTTACATTAAAAAGCCTACAGGCACATGCTATAGACACCAGAACCACTACATTAAGCTGTAGTGCTTCTGGTAACTATAGTATCCATTTAATGTGAGGTAAATTAGAGATTAGTGCCACTAATAATATATTGGATTGCCTACTTACCACCAGATGAGGACACTAGGCTGATGATGGGCTCAGTCTGGCTCCACAGGTCTGATGTAGAACAGGAAGCAGCGCCATTCTTTGGGGCCCCTTACACAGCTCAAGGTCTGGGCCCCAAGGGCTTCACCGTGAGTATGCCTACAATGCCCACACATAAATCCACCTACATGGCCCACCCATGAGTTCTCTCACAGGTAGTGGAGTGTATGTGTGTAGGGGATGTTTTATGTGTTATTGTAGAGGATGTACTGTGTGTGTTCTTATAGAATGTAGTGTATAGGGATACCAATTTGTGTACGGGATGTAGTGTGTGTATAGTGGATGCAGTGTGTGTTTGCGTGTAAGGAATGCATTGTATGTTTCTGTGTGTGTGTGTGTGTGTAAGGGATGCAAGGTGTGTTTCTGTGTATGTAATTGAATGCAGTGTGTGCTCTGCGCTTCCCTCCTGCCGGTCACTCAAATCCGGCCACCCCCACACAGCAGTGCTGCGCCGCCTGGGGCTTGCTAAAGCGCTCAGGCGGCGCAGCATGAGGAGATGCACCGGTTAGGAGACGCACCCCAGTGGTCCTTAGTCCCCTCCACCCCCCTTGTGGTCCTTAGTCCCCCCCTTTTCCCCCAGTGGTCCTTAGTCCCCCTTCCTCCTCCCCCAGTGGTCCTTAGTTCCCCCCCTCCTCCCCCAGTGGTCCTTTGTCCCCCCTCCTCCTCCCCCAGTGGTCCTTAGTGTCCCCCCTCCCTCCTCCCCCAGGGTCCTTAGTCCCCTCCCCCCTTAGTGGTCCTTAGTGTCCCCCTCTTCCCCCAGTGGTCCTTAGTCCCCCCCTCCTTCTCCCCCAGTGGTCCTCAGTCCCCCCCATCCCCCAGTGATCCTTAGTGTCCCCTCCCCCTCCTCCCCCAGTGGTCCTTAGTCCCCTCCACCCCCCTTGTGGTCCTTAGTCCCCCCCCCTTTTCCCCCAGTGGTCCTTAGTTCCCCCCTCCTCCCCCTGTGGTCCTTTGCCGGGCAGTGAGTGTATGTGTGTGAGTGTATGTGTCTGTGTGTGTGTGAGTGTATGTGTCTGTGTGTGTGTGAGTGTATGTGTGTGAGTGAGTGTCTGTGTGTGAGTGTCTGTGTGTGTGTGAGTGTATGTGTGTGAGTGTATGTGTCTGTGTGTGTGTGTGTATGTGTCTGTGTGTGTGTGTGTATGTGTCTGTGTGTCTGTGTGTGAGTGTATGTGTCTGTGTGTGTGTGAGTGTATGTGTCTGTGTCTGTGTGTGTGTGTGTGTGTGTGTGTGTGTGTGTGTGTGTGTGTGAGTGTATGTGTCTGTGTGTGAGTGTATGTGTCTGTGTGTGTGTGTGTGTGAGTGTATGTGTCTGTGTGTGAGTGTATGTGTCTGTGAGTGACAGAATATGTGTCTGTGAGTGACAGTGTGCGTCTGTGAGTGACAGAGTGTGTGCGTCTATGAGTGACAGCGTGTGTCTGTGAGTGACAGCGTGTGTCTGTGAGTGCGTCTGTGTGTGCATGTGAGTGTATGAGTGTGTCTGTCAGTGTATGATGAGTGTGTTTGTAAGTGTATGAGTGTGTGTCTGTCAAATCAGTGAGAGTATGTTTGTCATTGAGTCTGTGTGTGACTATCAGTGTGTCTGTCAATGAGTCTGTGTCTGTCAGTGACGTCTGTGTGTTTGTCATTGAGTGTGTGACTGTCGGTGTGTACAGAGTGTAGCGGAGCTCGGTACAGGAGCTTCTGTTTCCTGTACCTGGCCAGACTGACAGGAGGTGCTCACAGAGAGAGCACTCCCTGTCAGTTCGTCCGGGTACAAATAACTGAAGCTCCTGTACCGCGCTCCGCTCCGCTACACTCTATACACACTGACACACCAGGAAGGGGAGTGTGACCACTAAAGGGGTGTGGGGTGCACCAAGGGACATGGAGGGAATGGGAGAGAAACACCAAGAGACAGGGAAAAGAGGGGGTAGGGGAGAAGAACACGAAGGGACCATTAATGGTCAGGAAGGGGAGAGGGGCTGGTTAAGAGGCACATAGGTGAAGATGTTTTTTTTGGGGGGAGGGAGGGCGGAAAAATGCATCTTCGCCTATGTACCTAAAAATCCAAGCACCGGCCCTGCTTTGCCCCCCTCTCCTCCTACCCCAGTGGTCCTTTGCCCCCCTCTCCTCCTACCCCAGTGGTCCTTAGTGTCCCCACCCCTCCTCCCCCAGTGGTCCTTAGTGTCCCCATCCCTCCTCCCCCAGTGGTCCGTAGTCCCCCTCCTCCCCCAGTGATCCTTAGTGTCCCCTCCCCCTCCACCCCCCTTGTGCTCCTTAGTCCCCTCCACCCACTTGTGGTCCTTAGTTCCCCCCTCCTCCCCCAGAGGTCCTAAGTGTCCCCCTTTCCTCCTCCCCCAGTGGTCCTTACCCTCCTCTTCCCTCCTGCCAATGTAGCGTGGCCGGGCGGCGCGGAACGCGGGACAGGAACATCTGTTCCCTGTACCCGTCCGCCAGCGGACTGAAAGGAAGTGAGCACTTCCTGTCAGTCCGCCGGCGGCCGGGTACAGGAAACAGAGGTACCTGTCCCACGTTCCGCGCCGCCCGGCCACGCTACATTGAGAGACCGGCGCTCTGCGCTTCCCTCTTACCGGTCACTCAAATCCGGCCACCCCCACACAGCAGTGCTGCGCCGCCTGGGGCTTGCTAAAGCGCTCAGGCGGCGCAGCATGAGGAGATGCACCGGTTAGGAGATGCACCCCAGTGGTCCTTAGTCCCCTCCACCCCCCTTGTGGTCCTTAGTCCCCCCCTTTTTGTGTGGACACATACTGACATACATACATATATAAATAGACAGACATAGACATATACATACATATTGAAATACACACAGATACATACACCCAGACAGACATGCATACCGACATACATACAGACATACATACACACTGACATACATACACACGTACCGACATACATACACACTGACATACATACACACTGACTGTAACGGATCGCCTGGCACCCCGACTGGGTACCTCCGTTAAAGGATGCTCCTAGCGTTTCCTGAGGACTCCAAGCACTCTGGCAGACACCACAATCACCGTATCGGAGAAGCATATGAATCCTCTCAAGCCTCTGAATGCTGTAGACAGTTGAATAGGAACCATACGAATAGGTTTGCACTCCTAGCAGTCAAATTGGAACAGCATGCAATAAATCCTCCCCCAATAATGAGACAACACTTCACTTTGAGGGTTAAACAGGAACTCTCTGTACTGGCCCATACAGCCTCTTTTATTCCCAATCCCCAAACACATTACAGCCCACAGGGTTTTGCAGAACAACCAATAAACACATTACAACTCATACAATGCAAGTACAGCAGTCAATCAAACACAATGGGACAATAGAAACACACCCAGCATATTCCTCCCCTCTGCTTAGGAGATAATTGAGTCAATTACTGTATCTACTCAATTATCTCCAAGCTGAAAAGTTACACTTTTTATACATTTTAATAACTCCCTGATCTTACATCACATACGGATAGCAACATATGGGGAGCAACATATGTAAAAATCACATGAATCCGTCCAGGGGTTAAAAAGTTAGGTGAGGTCCCTTTATTATCCCTTGCTAACATGGCTTTACCTGGTCTGGCAGTGTCCCTGGGACAACGCCCTGCTGGAGAACAATGAAGCTGGGGGAGGGGAAGAGCCTCACCTTCCCAGGGATTCAAAGGGGAAGAAAAAGTGTCCAAAAAGTTTCCATGTGTCCGTACACTGTTTTTTAAAGGGGCCAGCAGCAGCAATATAAAATACAACATGCCCAAATATAGTTCTTTAAACATACCAATTTTCCAGGGACCATAGTCAGCAGGTAGGAGGCAGGCAGCCAGGCCCCTCCAATGCCCAGTGGCGAGGCGGGTTCCGCCACACTAACACACATACATAGATACATACTGACATACACACATACATACTGTCATGCCTTAACTATGGTATCCTCTTACTTCCTGGTTCCACGGAGCTTAGCCACACCCCTTTATGACACGGTCTCCCTATTTAATCCGACCGCACCAGCTGATCGAGGCTGGATTATTGAACTACGTTCCGTACTCACGAACCGGCTGCAACATCGTTGTGAAAACCCTCTGTTACCGGACCGGACTAGAAGACTTCAAGTTCCCTTCACCTCTCCTCTTCCGCGACTAAAGCTGAACTCTCTCCTTCCAGGATAACCGCCTCAGAGGAGATCTCGGGAACCAGTGTTCTATGTGCCGGAAGCTAAGTAAAACCTCAGTGATAAGCGTTGCATTTCAAAGCTGTTATTTCCTGTCTTCAAAGTCCTTCGATAAAACAAAACCGTTACAGCTAACTTCAACTCATACTTGTCTCAGTTAGCTGCATCTATATCGCTTCAGTTAAAGTCTATGGAACAGCTATTGTAACTTCTTATCACCTAATTCATTAATACTACTAAAGAGACTCTTTCTGATTCAGTGTCTGCTAATTACTACCGTTTACTACTTAAAGCTACAGTGTCTGTAATTGTGGACTTCAGTTATCGTTTACTACTTAAAGCTACAGTGCCTGTAATTGTGGACTTCAGTTATCGTTTACTACTTAAAGCTACAGTGCCTGTAATTGTGGACTTCAGTTATCGTTTACTACTTAAAGCTACAGTGCCTGTAATTGTGGACTTCAGTTATCGTTTACTACTTAAAGCTACAGTGCCTGTAATTGTGGACTTCAGTTATCGTTTATTAATTAAAGCTACAGTACTGGTAATTGGACTTAAAGTCAATACCTTTTACTTTTGATAATAAATATTCAAACTATAAGAAATCTGCAGTTGTGTTCCTTCATAACAAATGTTTAGACGTGACACATACTGTATGTCCTTCCCTCATTACCTGTTAGGTCTGGCGAATTGTTGGAGACAGAGTTTGTCACTTCCGGTTTTCGATCAGCTGTTCCTGGTTCCAGTCAGCGGCATCCTAGGTTCTGTGTCCTCCGGGTGCGACGGGCTGGTGCGCCTTATTCGGGCAGTCGTTGGGCAATTTTCGTGCGGCAAAACCGTAAGTCAAACGGCCGTCGCAAAATTGGCGGCGCGGCCGTTCCACGTCATCAATACGCGACGATTTCTCGCACGGTCTTAATGCCGGTATTTTTAAACACTATGCTGCCAGCGGTCACGACTAAAAGCAAGTTTCACTTCATGGTTACACTTATTCGCTTTCTAAATACGTTACAGGTCTTCTTAGGACCACTCATTTATTAAAACGCGGTTACTTGAGATCATACACGGCTATGGGCACTAGAGCGACCTCTGGTGTTTAATTATGGTTATGTTTTCTATGCATGTATGCTCAACCTGCTATTCTTTAATGTTGCATTAAAGGTTTTCTATTGTATTTACAGCGCAAATTATGACATCTTAGGTTAAGATATTCAGTCCAGAAGGGTGTTTTATATGGGGCACACATTTAGTGGGAAGAATATAAGTTAAGGTTATGCGACTTAAAACGGGGTCTCCCACAAATTAAATCTGACTACGGTATAATGGTAAAGGTATTGCATACTTAAGATGATTAGCACTTAAGATGATTATGGACCTCTTTTTCAGTATTCCCCAGCAGTACCACGGTGGGCAGCTATCATACCTACTTTTCACTGGACTCAGTGTACTACAGCAATTCCACTGTGTTCTGCTACTCCACCAACTTTGTCACTCGACATAGGTCAGTAATCACTATTTAAATATACCTTAAGGGTCACGCTAGACCAGATTCCTCATATGTATTTTCTGTATTACTAGGTATAGGCATCCTAGCACTTTTTAGTATTTGGGTTTCAGTCCCCTAACTGCTGGAATATTTACTGGTAGGTATCTGATCAGCAGGGGGTTGAGGTTCTACATATTTTTAACCCTTACAAACTCATGTTACTCTCGTAGGTTACTACAGATCACCTGGGTCATGTTGCCATACTTTCTGCAAAACTTCACTACTAGTGAAGTACTACTGGTAGGTATAAGATTAGCTGGGGATTTAGGGGCACTTTTTATTTTTATTTTACCCATACAAACGTAACGTAGGTTACGACAGATCGCCTGTACACCCCTTTTTTCATACTATCTGGCAACTTGCTCATCAGGTACATCATGTTTTCTCGACTACTTCTCCCTCCCTATACATATCCGTATAGAAGAGCATGGTAGAAACATTACGAAGGGTTTTGAGAACCACAGTGTGTCCGCTCATTACAAAAGATATCATAATTGTGAAACAAAGAACTCCAAGTTTTTAGGTATAAAAAAACTAGAAAGGGATTGGAGAGGAGGGGATTTTAATACAAAGATGAGCCAAAATGAAATGGAATGGATTTTTAAACTAAACACCTTAATCCCCTATGGTCTTAACGCAGACTTTGAAATGTGTCATTTTTTAAAATAAAGATTTTAGGATGATAGGTTTTAATGGATAATGTTATTATACTTATAGCCTTTATGGAAAATTTGTTTAATCACCTCCCGCCTTTTTTTTTTTTTTTTTTTTTTTTTAACATAAATTACCAATCACTTCACGCCTTCTTTTAACATAATATACCAATACCACGAAATGTGTAGAAGATGGTTTTATTATTGTTTGGTCGATTTTAAGTAGGACCTGTAATACATATAAAAAATTTTTTTGTTTTTTTTAGTAATGTTGCAATATAATTGAAGTAAGGGTCGTAATACACGTTTTAACTATACATAAAAATGTTGTAATAGATCTCACCCTCTATAAGAAACTTTAATCCCTTCCCAACACGAATGTGCAATATATAAAAATAACATAAAAGTTTAAGTGAATATATGTGAGTTAGAAGAGAAAGATCGACCTTGTATTCAAAGGAGTTTCTCTTCTAAAAAGTAGTTTTAATACGAGGAAGTAATCATATATTATTATGTGTACCCATTTTCCCGTTGCTATGCCAACCGATACACACAGAGACCGCGAGTGCCGAGCGCAGAATGATGACGTATCGGCACGCAGACGGAAACCGGAAGTAACAAGTGGTTTAGGAAACGAACTGAAAGTGAGGCTTGGAACGCAGGGCGTCACCGTTTCCATGGTGAACGCCCGCGAGTCAACAAGCCGGAAATCAATTACAGCACTCAAGAAGAGGTATTTATAGCAGGAGCCGGTCCAAGGAAGGAACAAAGATTTTCTTTCTCCAAAACACCAGTTGAAGAAGCCAGATCGGCGAAACGCGTCCTGGGGACCTTGTGAGAAAAGAGACTCATACATTGGACTTTTTAACCCACGAGTGGTATTTTATGTATAGATATATTTTATATTATTATTCTTTTTTATTCATGTGATACAATAAATTTCTTAATATTTTTCATACCACTTGTGGCATCTCCTGCTATTTTTACAAAGAAGGTTTGTAGTCCTTAACTACATACGCCCTAAGACCAGAGCCGATGTGGAAGGCTCTGGGTTTGTAAGTACAAATTTTATTTGTTTTACATCACCACTGGAACCTACAATACTGCACCATAGATGTCTGTGTTTTAATTTAGAGAAACCAGCAACAAAGGAACGACTGCCAAGAAGGGATAGGGTCGCCTTTACAGACCCTACAGGCGATCACAGTGAGCTATAATCGTTAGCTCCTGAAAGTGTGAGTGGGCATATTTTCCCCTTCTTTTATACACCACGTACTTATATTTATGGTATACACTATGTGTGGTTATTTTGCCTTTTGTTTTTAAGGTACAGCATACCTCAATTAGGACACCTGTATAAAATATTCCAAGGTAGAGGTATTGCTATATATTCCGCACTGTACATCACAAACTGTATATATTAGCGCTTCACCGTCACCCTTTTATACTTCTCCCTCCCTACCTACCCTTTCGGGTTTTATACAGATACTGGCATACTAAAATAGGACCCACTAGGTATGTTTTTCTGGCCTTCTACGCCTTACGTTAGTGGTCCCGCGAGGCCAACACCCATCCTCAATTCATAGCTAGCCGCCTCGCTTGGTTGCATAGGGAGGGCCTCACTTGTCACTCCCATTCTGTCTTATGCTTTTACATCACCCCGCCATAATGCCAATGGCCACGTACCCCACATGCGCCAAATCATAGATAGTGCCTCTCAAAGCCGCTTGGCTACTAGCAGGGCCTCACCTGTCACCTTGCTTAGTAATTCTTTGCCGCTTGGCATTAGTAACAATAGCCAGTTGAGTAGCACCCCAGGTAACATATTATTTTATGTTGTAGCATGTCACAAGTTCCTGAAGAAAGGGAAGATGTGTCCATAGCCAGTACACCGGCTAGATCGGTCACTCCATCTCGGGGTGACGACAACGCAAGCCCTGCATCACTCAGGGCATGGACTATTCCAAGGATCACGGCTGAATTGAGGAAGATAAATATTCCTTTCCCTGCTACGGCTAGGAAAGCTGAGTTATACAGACTATTGAATACCCAGACTGATAACACTGGGGCGGGGGAAGGGTCCAGCGGGAACCAGTCTTCAGATCTGCAGTCGGTTTTGTCCTCAGTCCTGACCTCTTTGGGTCGTATTACGGACAGACTCGACAAAATGGATGCAGATAGCCAGCAAAGGTCGCCTGCTGCTGCAGGGAACCCAGTTGCTTCGGTACGCTTGGACCCCCTACCGGGTAATTCATCAACTAGTTTTAAAGACCCGCATATAATTAACCCCGCACACATGGTGCCTGCTAAAACCAAAAAGGACATCTTGGAAGGAAAGGATATCAATCTGGTATCACTTCTGATAGCCTCACAAGATGTCCTTGAGAATAAGACCTATGCATATGGGGATGTGTCGGTGGTCTTAAAGTCCAGAGATCCCAGGTTACATAGTTACATAGCTGAAAAGAGACTTGCGTCCATCAAGTTCAGCCTTCCTCACATATGTTTTTTGCTGTTGATCCAAAAGAAGGCATAAAAAAAAAAAAACCCAGTTTGAAGCACTTCCAATTTTGCAACAAGCTAGGAAAAAAATTCCTTCTTGACCCCAGAATGGCAGTCAGATTTATCTTTGGATCAAGCAGTTATTACCCTACATTGAAAGATTATATCCTTGAATATTCTGTTTTTGCAAGTATGCATCTAGTAGCGGTTTGAACCTCTGTATGGACTCTGATAAATCCACTTCTTCAGGCAGAGAATTCCACATCCTGATTGTTCTTACAGTAAAAAAACCTTTCCTTTGCCTTAGACGAAATGTTCTTTCTTCTCGGCCGGGGTAGGGGCATGGCTAAGTAAAACAGATATTGTGAACGCTTTCAAACTACTCCCTATTCATCCATCCCTTGGTTGAATCAGAAGCTATCAATTCCAGAATTTGTACTGGCTTTTGGGATATACAGGCAGGGCCGGCCTTAGGGGTGTGCGAGCTGTGCGGCCGCACAGGGTGCCATGGAGCAGGGGGCGCTGTGCGGCCGCACAGCCGGCCGGGATTTAAAAAAAAATAATAATTATTATTATTTGCGGCGGGGGCGGAGCTTACCGTGCGGCGGGGGCGGAGCTAAAAGCGCCGGAAAACTGCTGCAGGGGAAGCAGGAAGGAGTCCCTGCTTCCCCACCAAACAGTCACCAGGAGCTGCACTGCCTCCACAATTAACTCCACAGGTAACTGTGTGATTGTCAGGTGAGTGTGACTCTCTGCCTGTGTGTATTACTGTCTGTGTGTGTGTATGACTGTCTGCCTCTGTTTGTCTGTGTGTATTACTGTCTATGTGTGTGTGTGTGTGTGTATGACTGTCTGCCTCTGTGTGTCTGTGTGTATGACTGTCTGCCTGTGTGTGTGTGTGTGTGTGTGTGTGTGTATGACTGTATGCCTGTGTGTGTGTGTGTGTGTGTGTGTGTGTGTGTATGACTGTCTGCCACTGTGTGTCTGTGTGTATTACTGCCTGCCTCTGTGTGTGTGACTGTGTATGACTGCCTCTGTGTGTATGACTGCCTCTGTGTGTTTGACTGCCTCTGTGTGTATGACTGTCTGCCTCTGTGTGTATGACTGTCTGCCTCTGTGTGTCTGTGTGTATGACTGTCTGCCTGTGTGTGTCTGTGTGTATGACTGTCTGCGTGTGTGTGTGTGTGTGTATGTATGACTGTCTGCCTCTGTGTGTATGAATGTGTGTGTGTCTGTGTGTATTACTGTCTGCCTCTGTGTGTGTCTGTGTGTATTACTGTCTGTGTGTGTCTGTGTGTATGACTGACTGTCTGCCTGTGTGTGTGTGTGACTGTCTGCCTTTGTGTGTCTGTGTGTGTGTGTGTGTGTATGACTGTCTGCCTGTGTGTGTGTGTGTGTGTGTGTATGACTGTCTGCTTGTGTGTGTGTGGATGTCTTCCTGTGTGTGTGTATGACCGTCTGACTCTGTGTGTGTGTGTGTGTCACATACAACCAATACACGCATATCACACACTGTTAATACACCCATTACAAATATCACACATAGCATACATATCACACACAGTCATCACACGTACTATTACATACACAGACAACACAAACATAACAGCATACATGGATGACGGGGGGGGGAGGGGCGTTGTGAAGATTTTTCGCACAGGGCGTCTAAATGCCTAAGGCCGGCCCTGTATACAGGGATGTGCTATGCTCTGTATATACGAACAGGAGGGAGGAATTGGACCTTTACCTCCACAAGCTGGTGGATTTGGGGCACAAATATGGTGGTACGTCTTTTTACGACTACCACCGTGCTTTTTCCGCAAAGGCGTCGGCCAGCCTAGCACAGTTCAATATTCAAGCTGATTGGGGTGTGCTTGATACTGAGCTGTTTTGCCGGCACTTTGCGGGCCTAAAAACTCCAGCTTGTGCCATTTGCGCGTCCAATTCCCACACGGCTAATTTATGCCCTAATTCTCTTGAGGTGAATGCTGTTTTTTCACCTACTAATGTGGTACCCACTGGGAGATCTGGCAGGATGCTTAAAGACAAACTAGGCCGTGATATAGTGTTCTTGGGCAAATCGCAGGTCTGTAATAATTTCAAACACCGGCACTTGCGGTTACAGTGCCTGCAGACTTCTGCATGTCTGCTCAATATGTTTCAGGGCTCACGCCAAGGCAATGTGCCCCAATAAATGATTCCCTAAACAGTATCTATCATCTCTTCATGTCTCCCTACTGGAAGAGCTTTTATGTGATCACCCATCACAACATCTCGTTGACTTTTTGGTGGCAGGGTTTACGATGGGGTTTCACACGGGTATTGATCACATGCCTACAGGGATCCTGGAATGTAAAAACTTACAGACAGCCCTAGCAGCACCCGACACCATTGACCTACTCTTACAGAAGGAAATAGACCAAGGTTTCTTGTTAGGCCCTTTTGACTCCCCACCGTCCGCAGTTTGGAGAACTAATCCCATAGGACTGGTCACTAACAAATCCTCACATAAACAAAGGCTAATTCTCAACCTGTCAGCCCCCCATGCATCTCCTACTCCAAGTCTAAATTCACTAATACCATCTGAAGAATTCTCCCCCAATATGCCAACATAGATAACGCAGTCACAGCCATCCTCTCGGCCGGGGTAGGGGCATGGCTAAGTAAAACAGATATTGTGAACGCTTTCAAACTACTCCCTATTCATCCATCCCTATGGCATTTATTACTTTTTCACACGTCTCACGTTTGGTTCAAAAACCAGCCCCAGGATTTTTGATATATTTGCTGAGACGCTGTGTTGGATGCTACTTAACGTTTGTAAATGCCCCACTGTTATCCATTACCTGGACGATTTCCTGACCGTAGAAAGTAACTCAGCACCTCCTACTAGCCTCCAGTCAATCACACGACTGTTCACACAGTTAGGAGTTCCTGTATCACCAGCAAAGACTGAAGGTCCAGATACGATAATCAACTTCTTAGGGGTAGTGCTGGACTCTGTGAACATGCAGGCTAGCCTCCCCAGGGAGAAGATTGAACGCATCCTGGCAGCCATCGACCTTTACTTGGGAGGAGGCTCATGTAATAGGAAGGAATTGCAATCCCTGTTGGGTTCATTAAACTTCGCAATGAAAATTATTCCACAGGGAAGAGCATTCATTTCCAGGTTACTTAGCCTGTTTCCAATGCTGCAAACTGACGCATCCCACATTTCCCTACATACATGCCACCGCTGACCTTCATATGTGGAAGGAGTTTTTGCTAAACTGGAACGGGAAAAGCATTTTTATCCTGGTTTGGTCAGAGAAGTCGGTATCACTCTGGACGGATGCCGCAGCCACTTCAGGATTTGCCTGCTATTTGGGGCAACAAATGGATGTATGGTAAATGGCCAGGAGAGATTACTGAGATCCCCAGGTTTAAAGAAACTTCAGCATTATTTGAGCTCTATCCTATCGTAGCGGCAGCAGTTAAGTGGGGAGCAGGCTGGTCTGGGAATACGGTTCATTGCGTCTCAGACAACATGGCTACATGCCATGTTGTAAATAAGGGACGTTCCTCTTCCCTGGCCATCATGCGGTTCATGAGAACTCTCACATGGCTAGCCGCTAAACACAGTTTTCTTTTGTCTTGCATTCATGTGCCTGGGGCTCTCAATGATGCAGCTGATTACTTATCACGGTCTCGGTTTCAGGAGTTCCGGGAAGCTCTACCAACAGCTACCCTAATACCAACACAGTGGCAGGAGATGGTCTGGGACTAAAAGAACTGCTATGTCACGGGCAGCAATTTTCACAGCTCGGTCTTTATGCTAATACTAGGAAGGCATATGGTAGAGCTTATGATGTATTTAATAAATTCTTGTTGGACTTTAATGTAATTGACCAGTTTTCCATGGAAACCATTATTGCTTTCATTTCTTTTTGCCACCTTCGTCTAACATTATCATACAACAACATTAAATTGTATATCACAGGTATTTAACACCACATACTCACTACTTGGCCTAACAAACAACACTTTCTATCCTCCTACCAGGTTAAGGCTATTCTTAAAGGTATCAAAGACTCCACTCCTATACCCGCACCAGCTAGACTACCCATCCACGGTCTATTATTCCAGGCACTATCAAATCTACTAGACACCTCACCATTCGAAGGCCATACCAATTGTGTAATTAAAACAGCTATCTATCTGGCGTTTTACGGTTTTCTGCGGCCCAGAGAATTCACCACTACTAGCATTAACTCGCCCACCTTCATCACAAGATCAGATCTGGTAAAGGTTCACGATCACTATCAACTATCCCTACACCATACCAAAACTGGCGCAAAAGGTCAGACAGTCATTATACCCTATTACCCCACTAGTAATACCTGGTGTCCGGTGGAAGTTTTCGACACTCTTCTGGCTTTCTGTAATATGGCTCCGACACAACCACTCCTATCCTTGCACGGTAATAAACTCACGACGAGCAAATTCATGATGTATGTTAGGATGTTGTTGATCCGGTTAAGTTTGAACCCGGCCAGCTATTCTGGACACTCTTTCCGGATAGGAGCCGCAACTACCGCTTCAAAGAAGAATACAGGGCCAGACTGGCCTACCGGGATACCGGGATATTTCCCGGTAGGCCGCCGGCCCTGGGGCCGCTTTGAGATATGGCTGCACTTTCAGCCACAAGAGAAAAAATGATATTTAGCCTGTTGGTCTATGCGGCCGCGGACTCAGCCGCGGCCGCAACCGCGCCGCCGGCCGCTACTGCGGCTTGCTGTAAGAGGAGGCTGGAACTGAGGGGGCGCACAGATTTTTCCTGTCAGCCGCCGGATGTGAGCGGCTTATGACGACATGACGTCACATCCGGCGGCTGCGCGGCAGCGGTTCTACAGTCACTGACTGCACCATTGAGCTGCATCGTGTAGTACAGCAGGTAAGAATGGCTTGGGGGACCTATTGTGTTTTGCATTTGGGGGATGGTGGGGTCAGTAATGCATTAGAGTGGTCAACTGTGTATCAAGGGAGGGGGGAGGTCAAATGTGTATTAGGGGAGAGGAGGGGAGGGGGGTCAACTGTGTATTAGGGGAGGGGAGGGGGGGACAACTGTGTATTAGGGGAGGGGGTCAACTGTGTATGAGGGGAGGGAAGGGGAGGGGAGAGGAGGGGAGGGGGGAGGTAAAATGTGTATGAGGGGAGGGGGGGTCAACTGTGTATCAGGGGAGGGGAGGGGGGGAGGTAAAATGTGTATGAGGGTAGGGGGGAGGTAAAATGTGTATGAGGGGAGGGGTGGTCAACTGTGTATTAGGGGAGGAGGGTCAACTGTGTATTAGGGGAGGGGGGTCAACTGTGTATTAGGGGAGGTCCAATGTGTATTGGGAGGGGGGAGGTCAAATGTGTATTAGGGGAGAGGAGGGGGGTCAACTGTGTATGAGGGGACGGGGGAGGTAAAATGTGTATGAGGGGAGGGGGGGAGGTAAAATGTGTATGAGGGGAGGGGGGGTCAACTGTGTATTAGGGGAGGTCAAATGTGTATTGGGGAGGGGGGTCAACTGTGTATTAGGGGAGGGGAGGTCAAATGTGTATTGGGGGAGGGGTAGGTCAACTGTGTATTGGGGGAGGTCAAATGTGTATTGGGGAGGGGTAGGTCAACTGTGTATTAGGGGAGGTGAGGGGGGGGGGGTCACACTGCCCCCACATACACACACTGTCCCCACATACACACACTGTCCCCACATACACACACACACACTGTCCCCACATACACACACACACACACACTGTCCCCACATACACACACACACACTGTCCCCACATACACACACACACTGTCCCCACACACACACTGTCCCCACACACACACACTGTCCCCACATACACACTGTCCCCATACAAACACTGCCCCCCATACACACACTGTCCCCATACACACACTGCCCCCATACACACACTGCCCCATACACACACTGCCCCCCATACACACACTGTCCCCATACAAACACTGCCCCCATACACACACTACACACACTGCCCTGCACACACTGCACACCCATACACACACAGACACAGTGCCCTACACACACTGCTGCCCTCCCCATACACACATTGCCCCCCACACACTGCTGCCCCCCCATACACACATTGCCCCACACACACACACGACCCCCCTATACACACAGTGCCCCCCCATACACACACTGCTCCACACAGACATACAGTGCCCCCATACACACACTGCCACCCTCACACACACACTGCCCCCTAACACACACTGCCGCCCTTACGCACTCACACTCACTTCACCGCTCACACACACACTTCACCCCTAACACACACCACTTCTCCTATGCCCTATATCCCAGCAGACCCCAGGTAAGTTGTCAAACTGTTCTTAAACGGTATGACTACTTACTCTGGGGTGGGATCCTGGCACTACTGGCACCATAACTACTACACTGAGCTGTAGTGGTTATTGTGCCAGGATTATTTTTTTTTTAAATAATCTATAAGTGCCCCTCCCGAGATCAGGCTCTGGATCCGCCACTGGGTCTGGCGGCACACTCACGGATACTGACAGGCGTGCAGCTGTCAGTAAGCATTGGAGGAATGAGGATGGGGGCGGAGCTAACTACCATGCTCCCATGCGGTTCCCACAATTCCCAGCACAGCCACACCATAGAGTAGTAATTACTCTATGATGTGTCCATGCAGGGAATTGTGGGAACCGCATGGGAGCATGATGGAGAGAGAGAGAGACAACATCACATTGCTGTCCCTGCTGTTCTAGATCCGATTTCAGACAAGGTCAGTCTCAGTGGGTGAAGGAGAGAAATAGTGGGAGGTGGAGAAGAGAGACACAGGGGAGAGTGATACAGAGAGCTAGTAGGGGAGAAAGAGGGGGAAGAGAGAGACAGAAGGGGAGTGAGGGAGAAAGAGGGGAAAGAGAGAGACACAGGAGGAAGGGAGGGAAAGAGACAGAGGAGGGAGAGTTAGAAAGAGGGGTAAGAGAGAGACACAGGGGGAGGGGGGTAAAGAGACACAGGGGAGAATGAGACAGAGGGGTAGGGGGGAGAAAGAGGGGTAAGAGAGAGACACAGGAGGAATGGAGAGAAAGAGACAGAGGAGGAAGAAAGAGGCAGGGGGAGGGGGAAGAAAGAGACGGAGGAGGAGAAAGAGACAGAGGAGGAAGAGAGAGAAACAGGCGGAGGGGGGAGAAAGAGACAGAGGGTGAAAGAGGCATACAGAGGGTCTGCGGGAAGAAAGAGGCACACAAAGGGACTGGGGGAAGGCAAAGAGACACACAGAAGGTTTGCTGGGGGACAAAAGGTTTGTGGGGGACAAAGCTCCGCTGGGGGGAAAATATGCACTCAGAGGGACTGGGGAAAACAAAGAGACACACAGAAGGTTTGCTGGGGGGGACATAGACACACACAAAAGGCGATGGGGAAGAGACATACAGAGGGCTGGAGAAGGGTAAAAAGAGACACACAGGCTGGGATGAAGTAAAAGATACACGAGGGAGTTAAAAGACACATAAGGGGGGTTCTAAGAGACAGGAGAAAAATTAGAGACAAGATACACTAAACGAGTTAAAAAAAAAATCAAAAGAGGAAATAAGAAACACAAGAAAACAAGCGAAGATGCATTTTTTGTGTGTGTGTTTGGCGGTGATGCATTTTTTGTGTGTGTGTTTGGGGGTGATGCATTTTCGCCTGTGCTGCCGCGGCGCATTGTTGGGCTGGTATAGAATTTTTTCCAGGGCTGCTTTTAGTTCCCAGTCCGGCCCTGGAAGAATATACCGGCTCACATTATTAAGATATTAGGCTGATGGAAATTCACAGCATACACCAGATACATTCCTCAGCCTGTACAAGAAGTACGCCTGGCATTCAAAACTATGAATATGTAATGTGTTTTGTTGGATTATAGAATGAATAAATGGTTATATCTTTTTGCCCTCTTTTATTTCAGGCCTACTTCCACGTCAGTTCCGGCACTCCACAACTGACATTTCCATTCTCTATGTTTGTCTTATGTAAATAATACCACGGCTTATGCCATGACCACAAATGGAAGGCGTGGCCTGAAGTTGTGGGAGGGGCTTGGTTCCCCTTCTTAAGGAGCACCAACCCTTCCCTCATTACCTGTTAGGTCTGGCGAATTGTCCCACCCACCACACCACTTTCATAAGCTTTTATAAGGTAGGCCCTCTTTTATTTCAGGCCTACTTCCACGTCAGTTCCGGCACTCCACAACTGACATTTCCATTCTATGTTTGTCTTATGTAAATAATACCATGGCTTATGCCATGACCACAAATATATATATATATATATATATATATATATATATATATATATATATATATTTTATTTATTTTTTATTTTGTTGTATAACCTAGTTCAATTCTATTCTATTTCAATTCATATTTTCTATTTTAGTTAATGACACCAATTAAGCTTGAAACACTATAAATATCTAAATGGAAATTTCTTTGGAGAGCTGACACTATTGCAATGCACCAACATATTGTTAATTTTAAACAAACAATCAGCAACCTTTTTAGCAAACCTTTTCAGAAGCCAAGTGTGGTTGGGAGAACGAATTAAAAAGTCTATTTAAGATGTACTTGATTTTTGAAAAATTCACATGCAGGGCCGGCCCAAGACATTGTGCTGCTTGGGTCGAAGGATAAAAAATTCTTCCCCCGCTCCTCCCCCAAAACCTCACACACAATCCATCATGTTATGCAGTGTATGTAGTGAATGCAGTATCTGTGTAGGAGATGCAGTGTGTGCATGCATATAGTGGATACAGAGAGTGTGTGTGTGTAGTGGAGGCAGTGTGTGTAGTGGACGTAGTGTCTGTATTTGTGTAGTGTATGTATAATGGGTGCAGTGTATGTGTTTGTGTAGTGGATGCTGTGTTGTAGGTGCAGTGTCTGTGTAGTGGATGCAGTGTCTGTGTAGTGGATGCAGTGTCAGTGTAGTGGATGCAGAGAGTGTGTGTAGTGGATGCAGAGTGTTTGGTGTGTGCAGTGTGCATAGTAGATGCAGTGTCTGTATATTGGGTGTAGTGTAGTGGATGCAGAGTATGCAGAGTATGTTTGGTGTGTGTAGAGGATGCAGTGTCTGTGTAGTGTGTGTAGAGGGCTGATCGTTGTTTTTTAAATGTATAAATAAGTGTATTCCCCCCTCCCTACCTCTTACCTGGGGCCAGAGAGGGGAGATACTAGTTTCCTTGGTCGTGCAGTGACAAATTATGCTGTGTAGTGTGGAGAGGGGGCCCAGAAGTCTGATCTTACCCTCCTGCAGCTTCATGTCTTCTCCACTCGTGAGCATTATGTTATGGAGTGTGTGTGTAGTAAATGCAATGTCTGTTTGTGTAGTGGATGTAGTGTGTGCATTGTATGCATTGTGTGTAGTGAATGTGCTATGTGTGTGTGTAGTGGATGCAGTATCCGTGTGTCATGGGTGCAGTGTCTGTTTATGTGTCATGGATGTAGTGTGTGTATTGAATACATTGTGTGTGTGTGTGTGTGTGTGTGTGTGTGTGTGTGTGTGTGTGTGTGTGTGTGTGTTTAGTGGAGGCAGTGTGGGTGAATGGCAGGATGTGAGGGTGACAGTGGTGGGGAGTAGGATGTGAGGGTGACAGGCTGTTGGGCATGCTGTGGTGTGACAGGATGTGAGGGTGACAGTTACAGTGTTAGGGTGACAGGCTGTAGTGGTGACAATGTATGGGGCAGGGTGTGGGGTTGACAGTGTGGGGAACAGGGTATCGGGGTGACAGGATGTGAGGGTGACAGTGTGGAGGACAGGGTGTGGGGGTGACCATGTGGGGATTGGGATGTGAGGATGACAATAGTGGGTGGCATTATGTGAGACGATCGTTACATTAGGGGGTGACAGGCTGTGAGGGTGCCAGGCTGTGAGGGTGCCTGTGATGTGGGGCAGGCTGTGGGGATGACAGGATATAAGGGTTGACAGTTACAGTTAGTGAATGACTGTCCCTTTGGGTGGAAGTAGCGTGGGGCATAGTGTGGAGGTGACAGTAGTGGGGGCAAGGGTGTGGGCGTGACAGTAGTTGGGGCAGGGTGTGAGGGTGACAGTGGTGGGTGGCTGGATGTGAGGATGACAGTTACAGTGTGGGGGTGACAGTTGTGGGTGGCAAGATTCGAGGGTGACAGTTACAGTGTTGGGGTGACAGTGGTGGATGGCAGGGTGTGGGGCTGATTGTGTGGGGGACAGGATGTGAGGGTAACAGTTACATTGTGGGGGTGACAGGCTGTGCGACTGACAGTGGCAGGTGGCAGGATGTGAGGGTGACAATTACAGTGTGGGGGTGACAGTGGTGGGTGGCAGGCTGTGAGAGTGACAGTGGGAGAAGCAGGCTGTGGGGGTGACAAGATGTGAAGGTGACAGTGGTGTGTGGCAGGGGGGTGACAATGGGAGAAATAGGCTATGAAGGTGACAGTGGGGGAGGCAGGTTATGAGGGTGACAGTGGGGGAGGCAGGTAAGGGGGGTGACAGAGGGGGAGGTAGGCTATGGGGTAACAGTGGGGGAGGCAGTCTATGGGAGATACAGTGGGGTAGGTAGGTACAGGGGTAACAGAGGGGGAGGCAGGCTATGGGGGTGACAGTGGGGGAGGCAGGATGTGGGGAGGTTGTCATGAGCCTCCCCACACTCACATACCTTTTGTTAGTGCTACTTTCCCTGGTGGTCCAGTGGGCTGGCCCTCTGGTATGCAGCTCCATTTCTGACCAATATTTCATGTACACAGTTATTAATATTTTGGGTGATATAATTTGGTTGCTAAACTTTTTAATTGTATAAAACACATATCTTCCCTATGCTCCTCCTTTCTGTATATACCTTCATATAACTGTTCCATCTCTATCTCTGTTCTTCAGGCCCCACCTCATAGAAAACAGTGATAGTGAAGCTCTGCATTTTACATCTTGCAGCATCTCCCACAACCTCCAGGTGCTGACTGAATCTTGGAAGATACTTCACATCATTTATTCCTACTTTGTTACTATATTACCATGTGTTATTATGGAATTGTTACCAATGTTCCCCCCCCCCCCCCCCCCCCCCCCCCCTCCTCCCACTGTTCCATCTCTATCTCTGTTCTTTAGGCCTCATCTAAAACTCACACTCATAGCAAACAGCTATAGTAACGTTCTAATTTTTTTTCTCACCACTTCCCCTCCTCCCCTCCACCAAGGTTCCCCCTAAATATATAGCATGCTCCTCCAGCAGTTTGAGATTCTCCCTCAATTACCTCTCCATTCCCTTTATATTTTACCAATAGCTGCTTCTCTCTGTTAACTCTTTTAGCCGTCACCTCCAAATTTCCACCGCTACCTCTTGTCTCTTAATCAACACAGTAAAGGAGGAGACTATATTTAAAAGAAGAAAAACTACCACAACAAGAGGACATAGTCTTAAATTAGAGGGACAAAGGTTTAAAAATAATATCCAGAAGTATTACTTTACTGAGAGGGTAGTAGATGCATGGAATAGCCTTCCAGCTGAAGTGGTAGAGGTTAACACAGTAAAGGAGTATAAGATACGGCCAGGGACTAATAAAAGTATTTAGAAAATTGGGCAGACTAGATGGGCCGAATGGTTCTTATCTGCCATCACATTCTATGTTTCTATTTTGTCTCAAATACCCACGATATCCTTTCGATTGTAAGCTCAAAGGCTATCTAGCTAAGCACTTTGTATAAAAGAGCTTCAATGGTTAGATATCAGCTTACGGGCAGGACTCTCTCTACCTCTTGCATATGTCTGTGCAGAGGCGGCTCTAGACTTTATGAGGCCTTAGGCGAAACGCAAACATGAGGCCCCACTAACAAAAAAAAGGTCACATATACACATTGATGCACTGTCTACCTGGTATGTGCCTGAGAGTGTGTCTGACAGAGTATCCTTGTGTGTGTGAATGTATGTCTCTGAACATGTTTGCGTTTTTGTCTGAGACCCTATGTGTATGGGGTAGCTGCTTGAAGTGTGTTGTGTGTATGGGGGGGGGATGGTGAGAGGGAGAGGGGGGTGAGAGGGAGAGGGGGGGTGAGAGGGAGAGGGGGGTGAGAGGGAGAGAGGAAGAGGGGGGGTGAGAGGAAGAGGGGGGGGTGAGAGGGTGAGAGGAAGAGGGGGGGTGAGAGGGTGAGAGGAAGAGGGGGGGTGAGAGGGTGAGAGGAAGAGGGGGGGTGAGAGGGTGAGAGGAAGAGGGGGGGTGAGAGGGTGAGAGGAAGAGGGGGGGTGAGAGGGTGAGAGGAAGAGGGGGGGTGAGAGGAAGAGGGGGGTGAGAGGGTGAGAGGAAGAGGGGGGGTGAGAGGGTGAGAGGAAGAGGGGGGGTGAGAGGAAGAGGGGGGGTGAGAGGGTGAGAGGAAGAGGGGGTGAGAGGGTGAGAGGAAGAGGGGGGTGAGAGGGTGAGAGGAAGAGGGGGGGTGAGAGGGTGAGAGGAAGAGGGGGGTGAGAGGGTGAGAGGAAGAGGGGGGGTGAGAGGGTGAGAGGAAGAGGGGGGGTGAGAGGGTGAGAGGAAGAGGGGGGGTGAGAGGGTGAGAGGAAGAGGGGGGTGAGAGGGTGAGAGGAAGAGGGGGGTGAGAGGGTGAGAGGAAGAGGGGGTTGAGAGGGTGAGAGGAAGAGGGGGGGTGAGAGGGTGAGAGGAAGAGGGGGGTGAGAGGGTGAGAGGGAGCGGGGGGTGAGAGGGTGAGAGGGAGCGGGGGGTGAGAGGGTGAGAGGGAGCGGGGGGTGAGAGGGTGAGAGGGAGCGGGGGCTGATGGTGAGAGGGAGCGGGGGGTGATGGTGAGAGGGAGCGGGGGGTGATGGTGAGAGTGAGAGGGGGGTAATGTGAGAGTGAGAGGGGGGTAATGTGAGAGTGAGAGGGGGGTAATGTGAGAGTGAGAGGGGGGTAATGTGAGAGTGAGAGGGGGTGAGGCTGAGGGTGGTGACGGAGGGTTATGCTGAGGGTGGTGGGAGGGGTGATGCTGAGGGTGGTGGGGGGAGATGCTGAGGGTGGTGGGGGTGATGCTGAGGTTGGTGGGGGTGAGGCTGAGGGTGGTGGTGAGGCTGAGGGTGGTGGGGGGTGAGGGTGGTGGGGGGAGGTGATGCTGAGGGTGGTGGGGGTGGTGAGGCTGAGGGGTGTGATGCTGAGGGTGGTGGGGAGGATGATGCTGAGGGTGGTGGGTGGTGGGTGGTGATGCTGAGGGTGGTGGGGGTGATGGTGAGGGGGGTGGTGAGGCTGAGGGTGGTGGGGGGTGAAGCTGAGGGGGGTGATGCTGAGGGTGGTGGGGTTGAAGGTGAGGGTGGTGGGGGGTGGTGAGGGTGAGGGTGGTGATGGTGAGGGTGGTGAGGGTGGTGGGGGTGGTGAGGCTGAGGGTGGTGATGGTGGGGGTGGTGAGGCTGAGGGTGGTGGGGGGTGATGGTGAGGGTGGTGGGGGTGAGGCTGAGGGGGGTGGTGGGTGAGGCTGAGGGGGGTGGGTGGTGATGGTGAGGGGGGTGGTGAGGGTGAGGGTGGTGATGGTGAGGGTGGTGAGGGTGGTGGGGGGTGGTGAGACTGAGGGGGGTGATGGTGGGGGGTGGTGAGGCTGAGGGTGGTGGGGGGTGATGGTGAGGGTGGTGGGGGGTGAGGCTGAGGGGGGTGGGGGTGAGGCTGAGGGGGGTGGGGGGTGAGGCTGAGGGGGGTGGGGGTGATGCTGAGGGTGGTGGGGGGTGATGCTGAGGGTGGTGGGGGGTGATGGTGGTGGGGGTGAGGCTGAGGGGGATGATGCTGAGGGTGGTGGGGGCTAGGGGTGGTAAGGCTGAGGGTGGTGGGGGGTGATGGTGAGGGTGGTGGGAGGATGGTGAAGGGGGATGAGGCTGAGTATGGTGGGGGGTGAAGCCTACCTTGATTTCCCTGGTGGTCCAGTGGGCTCCCTGGTGGTCCGGTGGCCACTGCTCACAGTCTGCAGCTCCTCAGAGCTGCAGACCGTGTAAGCTCGCGAGATTTCAGAGCGTTGCCGTGGTAACCGACGGCAACGCTCTGATTGGCCAATTCTCGCGAGTCACGTGGTCTGCAGCTCTGCACACTGCGGAGCTGCAGACCAGTGTCTGCGATGGTGGCCGGCCAGCCAGGAGGGGCCTCGCACCCGGCGGCATACCGGGCAAGCCGCCGGGCCCCCTCCTGGTGTCAGGTCCTCGGTCAGTGACCGAGGACCTGACACACTCTGCCAACAGGCGGTTTAGGCGGCCGCGAGGCCCCCGCCAGTGCGAGGCCTTAGGCGGCCGCCTAAACCGCCTAATTAGAGAGCCGCCTCTGTGTCTGTGTATATCGTATTGTACAATCCACTAATTGTACAGTGTTTCAACATCTGTTGGCGCTTTATAAATACCAGTAATACATAAACAAAATAAATAAATGCCATCAAGTGGCATTAAAATGTTTCTGTGTTGAATGTACTTGTGTACAGGAACGTATCTTCTGGGAGGCAAACAAGGTATCTGCCTTGGGTGGCACTTTGCAGGGGGCGGCAAAAAAAGCCGCCCCCAAATGCCCAAGCAGATTCCTTGTTTGCCTCGTGTTCTGGGGTGCTCAAGAGCTGGCTGGCTGGCCACTTTTAAGCCCCCATGAGGTGGGCAGTGGGCAGCAAGGAAGCATACTCACCTGAGCTCTTCCTGCTCAGCTCCCTCACACGCCTCATGAAGCCGGTAGCCGGAATATGACGTCACTCCGGCTCCCGGCATCACTAAGCGACGTGCGAGGGAGGCTGGGTGGATTTAAAATTTAATTTACAAACATAATAATTTACGAGTATTGGTGGAAATGTGTGTGTCTGTGAGTGAATATGTGTGTGTGTGTGTGTGTCTGCAAGTGTATGTGTGTGTGTGTCTGTAAGTGAATGTGTGTCTATGTGTGTGTCAGTGAGTGAGTGTGTGTCTGTGAGTGTGTGTGTCTATGTGAGTGAGTGTGTGAGTGAATGTGTGCGTGCGTCTGTCAGTGTGTGCGTCTGTCAGTGTGTGCATCTGTCAGTGAGTTTCCGAGTAATAGTGTGTGTCTGTCTGTCAGTGTGTCAAATCAGTGAGTGTGTATGTCATTGTTTGTCAGTGTATATGAGAGTGTGTGCCTGTCAATGAATGTATGCGTCTGTCAGTGAGTGAGCATCTATCAGTCAAAGTGCGGCATTGACAGGAAGGAGTGGGGAAAATTTAAATTGGGGGGAGGGGTTGCCCGAGCACCATCCTGCCTAGGGCAGCACAAATCCTAAATACACCACTGCTTGTGTAAATGTAAATATATATAAATGTGTCTGTCTATCTGTGTCTATTGTGTGTGATGAGAAATAATCAAAAAAGAAGTTACACGTTGATTTTCTGACTGCACTTCCATGTTCCTTCTGCTCCTGCTCCACTGCTTCGTATTCTTTCTTCCTTTTCTTCCTTGGGTGCCACCTGCAGCACCTTTAAACCTCTGCCTAAGGCATATCTTCCACAATTCATAGTGTGTATGTGAGGGAGGTGAGGGCCTCATGGGAGAGGTAGCAGCACCCAGCATCAACACTGTGGTGGCCATTTTAACTTTTGGCTACTGTGGGCAGTGGCATACAGACACCAAACAGACTGTGTCTGTGTTGCTGGATGCCAGAGGGACCACCTGCTGCTGCCTGATCCTGCTGGGGGAGTTGTTGCTATTGTGGGAGAACAGCACTGACAGCACAGCGCTGCACTCTCTCTCTATCATGCTTCCTTGCGGTTCCCATTGTGGTGGAATCTCAGTAAAAATAAATTTACTAGGACAAGATTGCCACATGGTATGTGCACTTGCATATGTTGATGTATCGGTCGGTTGGTTGCACGTAGCTAAGATACAATCAACAGAGTACTGAGCAAGTGTAGGAATACAGGATATACGAGTATTTCCCCTCCTCCATTGTGCTGGGCAAGCCATGTGGTCAAACAGGAATTTAGTCTCTATTCGGTTGATGGATAAGAGTATGTGTAGGTTGAACTGATTATGGGAGGAGCTACATGCCTATATAAGGGACCTATACTGTATGATCAGGGCTCAGACTTTGCTGTTTTTTGGTGACATTAGTCCCTCTGAGCCCCGGTCGGTGAATCGAATAAAGATCTCTTCCTTCCCAAAGAAACCTGTGTCCACTTCTCTGTGCTTGGCTTCCGTCAGTTTCTCCGGTATCATTTGGTGCTATTGGCCGGGAAGCTCATCGTTCAACGGTAGCTGAGAAGCAGAGGCGTGAGACGGTCTATCTTTGCCCATGCTCTCTACGGCTGCACCCCTGAACTTCTGCGTGGACCTCCCTTCGTCTCGGCGCCACTGGTCTGTTGTCCAGGAGATCATCGGCCTCTACGTAGTAAGTGCTGGGGTGTCCCCGTCGATGAGTGTGAACCCAGGTTCAGGAACGAGGAGTTAAGACGACCACTGTTTTAGACGGTGGACCCACTAGGGGTATTGGATACCGATTGTGCGGTAGGCCCATAAGGGGTTATTTGTGTATGGAATCTGCCCCCTCCAGTGGAGGAAGGGAGCGAAGGCGCACCGCTCAATTAAACGCCCTGTAGTCAGCCCGTTTAATTTTGGTTTGGAGTCAGGCTGGGTTCTGTGTAAATAGCCCAAGCCGGACACCGGTGTCTTGTCTAGACTAGCGTTCTAGGGTGTATATTACGTTCGCTAGGTCGGAGGGACCGGGAGACTAAGCAGCGTCTGTGTAAATTCGGTCCGCTAGATCTCAACCTATCTTGGCTAAGTGGGAAGGCGTGTAAATTTGTAACCCACTAGATTTTTGATAGAGTATATAGACTAAGAGGGTGCTGTTGTAAATTCCGCCCTCTAGTTCGCTATATGTTGTGCTTGGGCAGCGTGGCTAACCAAAACGGATGTAAATAGTTTTAGGTAGTCCATCAAGGTACTGGCCAATAGATTAGTTGGGAATTGTAAATGTGTTAAAGATTGTTGTAGTAGCGTGTATATCTTGCTAGATAGCGTGAGCTCTGCCGTCTAGCGAGAGTGTGAATAGTGTGTAACTGTATTATAGTGCACGGTACCATAACCATGTATAATTACTGATACTGTAAATAACTACTAATAACTGTCGTCTATGTTGTATGTTTAACACCATAACCACTACTAATTGAACTGTGACTTTAAATTGTACTCTAACCAATGCTAACCGTACTAGAACTACTGTTTGTAAAGATGATGTTACTGGGGTATGTTATAGACGGGTAATTCAGATATAGGGAATTATAGCGTGGGTGACTGTATAGTTTCGCCAAAAGGCACAGTAATAGTTATTTAGTGACTGGTGTAACAGCTGTGTGTGTACGGGAATTCCCTGAGTGTTTTGTTGTGTGCGTTTCACCTAGTAACTGTACCACGTGGTGCTGTTGCCAAGGGAATGGGTGTGACCGTTGGAAGTGTGTTTGTTTAGTTTCTGTTGGAGACGACGCTTCATTGTTAGTATGGGTGCGTCAGATTCAACGGTTATGGATCCCTTAGGATGTATGTTGAAAAACTTTAAAAAGGGATACACTGTGTATGATTTTGGGGTAAAGATGTCTCCAACACGCCTGACTACTTTATGTAGTAGGGAATGGCCTACTTTGGTGGCTGCATGGCCACCACATGGCAGTTTGTCTCTATTGCTATTTTAAACAACAGTCTCTGAAACAACAGTTTCTTTTTGATTGGAGAGAGAAAACCTTAGCTTACTTGGTTATCCAAATCACATATTCTTATGTCTTGGTCAGACTTTGAGGTGTTATGGCTGGGCCACATCAATTCAGTAAAATGATGGTTCTCCCCACTATACTGTTTGTCTTTCAAAGTCTCCTATTAACAATAACCAGTGCACTTCTTTTTACTTTACTTTGGTTACTTAGATGTCCATTTGGGTTCAAAAGACTAAACCATTTTTATACTGAAGCAAGATTTCTTTGCTAATTGCATTTCATTTGTATACCCTGTATATGTACACTGTTGTATTTTTTCTTTCTTTTTTTTTGTTTTTTACTTTCAATCAAACTTTAATACATTGTGAAAAATTTTAGTTCAGCACCACAAAATTAGTTTTTGTCTAGTGTAATCAATGTTGTCATCTATTATGTCAAGTGACAATGTATTACCTTTGAGCATAATTAATAGACAATTTACTTACTATATTAATTCACTTTGAAACCTTTTGGCGATGACATCATTAAAAGAATCTGCAGGGACCTTGTGCAACCATAAATACCAGTCAATCTAACATTATAATATTCTTTCTTAGTTATTCCCAGCATGTGCTTTCAGATATATTTGGATTATTTAAATGAAAAACAAAACAAATCGAGACCTGTGACCTTGGTTTAACATGGATATGTTGTTATTGCTTCACAGCATGGAGACACAATAAGACAGGTAAGGTTGCTTAATACTGATGCTGACAGTTAACTGGGGAAGTTGTAAAGCTAGTTGTAGCTTTTTTTGGTGTAAAACTATTTTGCTGACTATATTTTAATTGAGAAGTCAAAGTGTTGCTAAATTAATTGTATAGCTATTATTTTCAAATTGAAATAACATACATATTCCTACAACGTTTACCTCTGAATAGTTGGATTTACTTAAATGGATACTCTAAGCACTAAAACAACTTAAGCTTAATGAAGCAGTTTCGGTGTATAGATCATGCTTCTGTGGTTTCACTGCTCAATTCTCTGCCATTTATAAGAACAATCTCTTTGCTTGTGCAGCCCTACACTTTGCTGCATGTGAACTAAACAGTCTACCTAAACATTTCCTCTAAAGAGAGATCTAATGTTTACATTGCTTTTATTGCACAGTCTGTTTAATTTGAAATGTCTTATGTCCTGCTCAGTTAATGGCGAGATATAAGAACTTTTAAAGTAAATACAGTGTGCTATAAAATCTTAACCCATGAATCCTATTAAATAAGTTTGAAAGGTGAACTGTCACTTCCTTAAAATGTTAATATTATGTTTATTTGACCTCTATGTGAAAACAAGGGGCTGGCTTCACTCACCTAAACATGCATAAATAGGGTGCTGCTGTAAGCCAATAAGTACAATAAAAATGAAAATCCAGCGCACTCCCTTAACTACTAAACAGCAAATTTAGTGCTGACAGATTTTGTTAGTCTTTTAACCCCTTAACCCCTTCACGACGGGTGACGGACGAGGTCCGTCATCCAGGGGATACCCTTAACGACGGATGACGGACCTCGTCCGTCACGCGGTAAAATTAACCCCAGATCGCCGCAATCGCGGCGATCGTGGGGTTAATGGTGCTCCGGTCTGCCTCTGTATTAGAGGCAGACCGGGAGCACCGGATCGGGCTGTCCCAGTACATGTGCCCGCTCTGACAGCATGCCAGAGCGGGCACATGTGCTCTGTATACTTACCTTCCGCCTCCCTGCACTTCCGGGTTCAGTGTGAAGTGCAGGGAGACGGATCAGTGCTGATCCTGCCCCCTGGTGGAAAAAAAAAATAAAGTTTATTTAAAATCCCACCCCCCTTTATCCCCCCTTTACCATTTTAATAAAAAATTAACCCCTTCCCTGCCAATTGATCACTGACTACAGTGATCAATTGGCAGGGATTAAATTTTAATATGATCTGATTTTTTTTTTTAACCCCTGAGGGTTAATTCTTTTTTTTTTTAACCCTCAGGGGTTAAATTTATTTTATTAATTAATTTAAATATTTTAAAATGATAAATTTAGCTAGCTGGGGAGGGTGGAAGTTAGTGGGGAATTGGGGGATTTAGTGTTAGGCTAACTAGGGGTTAACGTTAAAAAAAGTTTTAAAATAAGCTTTAAAAAGTTAAAAAATTAAGTTAAAAAAAGTTTTAATAACGTTTAAGTAAAAAATAAAAAAAAAAAATAAACCCTTTACCCAGTCCAAATAAAAATTAACCCCTTCCCTGCCAGTCTATCACTGCCTACAGTGATCAAAATACAGATCACAGTATTATACTGTGATCTAATTTTTTTTTAACCCCTGACGATTAACTTTTATTTATTTTTTAACCCTCAGGGGTTAAATTAATTTAATTAACTAATTTAAATATTGTATAATTAAATATTTTGCTAGCTGGGGTGGGTGGGAGTTATGGGAAAATGGGGAATTTACTGTTAGTGCTGCTTACTGCTAGTTAGGGGTTAACGGTAAAAGAAAAAGCTTAGAAAAATGTTAAATCTGTAAAAAAAAGTTTTACGAAAGTTTAGGAAACTTTAAAAAAATGAATAAGCAAAACAAAAGTTTAAAAAATAGTTTTAAAAAGTAAAAAAGTTTTAAAAAGTTAAAAAATTAATTTAATAACGCTCATTACCACTACACCTGGTACAAGCTAATGGAAAAATGATCCCACGCTAAGGTTCAAAATATGCCTTTTGAAATACCCTGGGATGTCTTCTTTAAGAAATGGTATGGCTTTATGGGGTATTTGGATTATATAGCCTGGTAAAATACTCTAAAATGGGACATGGGCACAGCGTAAAAATTTAAAGTTTGAAAAAAAATGGAATGGCTGTGTCCCAAATGTGCCCCTCTGATGTCCACATATACCTGGCAAAGGTACATACGGGGGTATTTTTATACTCAGCTGACATAGCTGAGCAACATATGAAGTATTATACAGTCGTAGCACACATAAGGTTTGCAAAATATACTGTGCAAACTCACTTTGTGTGTCAAAAAGGCAGAAAAAATGCTTATTACCACTACACCTGGTACAAGCTAGCGGAAAAATTATCCCACGCTAAGGTTCAAAATATGCCTTTTGAAATACCCTGGGGTGTCTACTTTAAGAAATGGTAGGCCTTTGTGGGGTAGTTTGAATTTAAAACTTACGAAGATGCTTGGAAATTGCACATAGGTCCAGCGTCAAAATTCAAAGTTCTGTAAAAACTGATATGGCTTGGTCTCCAATATGCCACTGTAGCTTCACAAAATAGTGCCAAAGACATTCATTGGGGATGTCTTTTTACTCAGAAGACTTAGCTGAGCATAATTTGAAGGTTTTGAACTTAGTGGCACATATGAAATATACAAAATGCCCAGCAAAAATGCAATCCGTATGTCAAAAAATGCACAAAATAATTTTTTACCACATACTTTGGCATATATTGGTGAATAAATGGGGGCATGCTAAGGCACAATATGCACCTTATGATATACCCTGGAGTGTCTACTTTTACAAATGGTAGGCCTTTGTGGTTTTTTTATTGAACAGTCAAACTGTTATAATACCCCAAATGGAAGCATAGGCTCATTAAATCCGTCTCTCAAAATTCAACTGTGAATACTGAAAAGGACAGGTCTCCTGTATGGCACTGTAGCTTCACGAAATAGTGCCATAGACATACAATGGGGGTGTCCTTTTACTCAGAAGACTTAGCTGAGCATAATTTGGGGGGTTTGAACTTAGTGGCACATATGAAATATACAAAATGCCCAGCAAAAATGCAATCCGTATGTAAAAAATGCACAAAATTATTTTTTACCACATACTTTGGCATGTAATGGTAAAAAAATGGGGGCATGTTAAGGCACAATATGCACCTTATGAGATACCCTGGAGTGTCTACTTTTACAAATGGTAGGCCTTTGTGGGGGTTTTTGAACAGTCAAACTGTTATAATACCCCAAATGGAAGCATAGGCTCATTAAATCCGTCTCTCAAAATTCTACTGTGAATACTGAAAAGGACAGGTCTCCTATATGGCACTGTAGCTTCACGAAATAGTGCCAAAGACATACAATGGGGGTACCGTTGTACTCAGCAGAAGTAACTGAACACATAATAAAACTTTGTACAGGAATAGCACACACCAACTTTACAAAATACACATGAGAAGTTCTTTGTTATACGTTTGTGTGCGAAAACCCCCAAAAAACACAATTTTACTCCAATATTTAGCAGAGGTTGGCGGTAAAATGGCTACGTAGAAAGTGTCAAAACAACCTTAGGTAAATAGCCTGTGATGTCTACTTTATATAAATATATACTTTTGTGTGGCAATTTTGTTTTATTTTATGGCTATTAGGCTTACAAGACAAACATACCAAATTCTAAAATCGCTCCACATTAAAATTTTATTTTACTCCTTGTGCTTTGTGACCTGTAACTACCAAAAAAAACTTAAAGTCCTAGACACATTATATATTCTGTAAATCAGAACAAATAAATGAATTTATTTTTAATTACTTTCCTTAACCTGCACTAATTATGCACACATTATTATTGCAAAAACTGTAAAAAAAACCCAATATTTTTCTTTTTTTTGCATTTTTCTGTATTTTTTTTATAATAAGTAAGCATTTATATATATATATGTTATATCAAATTAAAGCCCTTTCTGTCCTTTAAAAAACAGTATATAATATGTGTCGGTGCAATAAATGAGAGAGATGCAAATTGCAGTTGAACGCAAACAGCAAGAAAATGCAAAAATTGCTTGTGTCATTAAGCGTAAGTCAAGCTTCTGAAGCTCTGTCCTTAAGGGGTTAAGGACCGGACTGTTTTTGCGATGTTGTACATTTGCGACCAGGCATCTTTTTGACACTTTTGTGGTGTTTGTGTTTAGCTGTAGTTTTCCGCTCTCTCATTTACTGTTCCCATACAAATTATATATTGGTTTTTTTTCAGGACAAAAGGGACTTTCTTTACATACCATTATTTATATAATCTCATGTAATTTAATTTAAAAAAAAAAATGAAAAAATATGATGAAAAATTGAAAAAAATACATGTTTTTTTACTTTTATGTGAAAAATCTTTTACTCATCTACAAAAGCGAATGAAAAAAACTGCTAAATAGATTCAAAATGTTGTCCTGAGTTTAAAAATACCCAGTGTTTACATGCTTTTTGCTATTTTTTTGCATGTTATAGGGCTATAAGTACAAGTAGGATATTGCGGTTTCAAAACATAAATTTTTAAAATGTATCAATAGTGACATTGTAACACTATTATCTGTCATAAATATCTGAATACCACCCCACATGTACATATTTTTTTTAAAGTAGACAACCCAAGGTATTCAATATGGGGTATGTCCAGACTTTTTTAGTAGCCGCTTAGTCGCAAACACTGGCCAAAGTTAGCGTTCATATTTGTTTGTGTGTGAAAAAAGTAAAAAACTAAATTGAACGCTAAAATTGGCCAGTGTTTGTGATTAAGTGGCTACTAAAAAAGACTGGACATACACCATTTGCAATACATTGGGTTGTCTTCTTTTACAAATGGTATGCCATCATGGGGGTAATTCTCATTCCTCGGCTACCATAAACTCTCAAAGGCAACGTAACCAACCTGGCCATTTTCAATGTAAAAATATTTGACCCTTATATTTGACCCTGTAACTTTCAAAAACGCTATAAAACCTGTACATGGGGGGTACTGTTATACTCAGGAGACTTTGCTGAACACAAATATTAGTGTTTCAAAACTTGAAAATGTATCACAACAATTATATCATCAGTAAAAGTGCTGTTTGTGTGTGAAAAATTAAAAAAGTCACTTTCACTGACAATATCATCGCTGTGATATGATTTACTGTTTTGAATCACTAATATTTGTGTTCAGCGAAGTCTCCCGAGTAAAACAGTACCCCCCATGTACAGGTTTTAGGGTGTCGTAGAACGTTACAGGGTAAAATACAGTGCTAACAAATTAAATTCTCTGGACTTTCGACCTGGGTTGGCAGGCAGGTCCCTTAAATTGCAATCAATAAAATTACTTAATTATGTAAAAATATTACATAAATACACATGTAGAATTTAAATATATATGCATATTTATATATTTGAAGTCTACGTGTATATTTATATAATTATTTATGTAATTTTGTATATGGACATATGTATATTTCGTATTCTTTTTATTTATTTATATATACATAGATATATATACAATTTCATTCTAAGTGTATTTTGATATAAATATATATATATATATATATATATATATATATATATATATATATATATATATATATATTAATATCAAAATACAGTTAGAATAAAATTTCATATAGAAAAATATATTTTTTTAATTTTTATTATTATTTTAAATTTTTTTTATTTAATTTAAATTACTTATTATTTGTATTTTATAATAATATATATATACAATATATAGTTATTATATATATTATATATATATATACGTGTGTAATTTAATTATAAGTGTATTTTTATATTAATATATGTACATATTAATATAAAAATACACTTAGTATGACATTATATATATGATATATAGACGTATATTATATGTATATAATATACGTCTATATATCATATATATATACACATATATAATTATTATTTTTATTTATTAACTTTAACTTTAATTTTTTTTAGGATTTTACACTGGCAGGGAGACTGTCTGTCAGCACAGACAGTCCCCCTGCAGGCAGACACATGGACACCTATTGTGACCATGTGGTCGCCCTGTTGGGCGATCACATGGCCACAGGGATCCTAATCTGCCATGGGGAGACTGTCTGGGCTGCAGGCAGTCTCCCCACAATGGGAGCACCGCCGATCGCCGCCGGGGGAACGACGGCGATCGGGTAAGTACATTGGACCGTTAGGACGGTTCAGGACCGTCACCGGTCGGCAACGCAAAAATGCCGATGACGGTCCTGAACCGTCCTCGGTCCTTAAGGGGTTAAAAACACCTAATCTAGGCAAACAAATAATTTTAGTGCTGACAGATTTGGTAGGTTTTTTTTTTTTTTTAAAACACCTAATCTAGGCAAAAAAATATTATTGATCATTTCTGAGGGGTGTGTGTGACATGCTTTTTTATCTACTGGTTGTTTTCCACCAATTCTTTTTGGTTAAAAGCACTACCCATTTTTTACACAAGTTGTCTATGATTAAGTGCAATGCTGCATGACACACATTAAAAACCTTGGTGATGTAACTGAATTGTAATCTGAATTTCCAATAAAGAGGTTCTTGGTAAGCATTGACTACTCCATTGCTTTATGAGACAGACATTTTTCTAAAATCTGGGATATTGGAGCATTTGGGAAACCATTCAGATGGAGAACCAAAAATGGATAACTGCTTTATGATAAGCTGGATTGGAATTTGCCAGCACCTGAACCATGAGATCTCTCTTCCCAAGTATGTTTAGAAATAATTACATTACAACTATGTACTGAACAGCTATCACTGTATAGTGGCTGCACTCTTAGTAAATAGCTCAAAATCCACTTTATCATAGAAGTTACATGTATGGAAAGAAAAATGTGGAATGCCAAAAAAACAAACATATTCTGTAAGACAGGGGAAGGGATAGATAACAAGCAGGCTGGAGTTTGCATACCTGGTGCTTTCTCAAAAAGGCTAAATGACTCAGGGGCCGATCCAGAACCAAATCTCTGGAGGGGCACTGATGGTGGGCTATGGTGGGGTGAAGAAGGCTGTAGTGGAGAGATAGGGGGTTCTAGTGTAGGAGAAAGGAGGCTGTACACATATGTGGCCACAAACAGGGACATGGAAACACAATAACACACATAATTTTTTTTTTTTACCAAAACTGACACATGCACACATATTCAAACATATACCTTCACAGACACACACTCTGGCACACACTCATATACAAACATATGCCTACACACAGATACACACCGCACATACCTACACATGCACACTGGCACACACAGACACACTGACACACAGATACACACAATTACCTACACAGATACATACACATGCCTACACACACTCACAGATATGCATATACACACACTGGCGCACAAAAATGTGCATACACACAGATACACACTGACACACACACATACTTGCAGATATACACACACACTGGTACACACAAACCTAGTCCTACACAGCGCTGACAGACACACATAAACACACACACATCTACACATAGATACACAATGACACTCACAAACACACATAGACACACACAGATACACACACACAAATGCACATACACACACATACACACTGACACACACACACACATACTCACAGATCCACACTGACACGCACAGATATTTACACATACACAGAGATAGACACTTATACTCACAGACACACATAAACACATACACACTCATCTACACACAGGTACACACTGACACTCACAGACACACATAAACACACACAGATACACACATACACACACAAACATGCACATACACACAGATACACATACACTGGTACACACATACCTAGTCCTACACAAATACACACACACTGACACACACACATAACCTACTCACAGATACACACTGACAATCACAGATACACACATGCACATACCTAAACATACACATGGGCAAACACAATAATTGCAATTTACATATGTTATCCACCCCCTGCTTGCATATCTTTTGTTTGAAGGGAGGTGAATTCCTGGGGATGGCTGATGATGATGGGAGTCTGAAGAAGAAGCTGCAGATCTCGCTCTCCTTCCTCCACCTCTTTCTGTTGCTTCATCAATGTCCCCCAGCCCGCGTGGTCTGTTACCTGGGAGGAAGTAACAGTCACTTTCTCCCAGCACTCTCTGCAACATTAAAAGGGCCTGGTCTGCCAAAGGACTACAGCACCTGACCGGTAGCCTGATGAGGTAATTCCCCTATGGGAGCTGCACTGTTTTCTCAGGGGAGTGGGAGGGGGAGTTTGGGGTGGTCAATTGCCCTGTTGCCCCCACCCCCTGGATCTGCCACTGATATGACTTTAAGGAACACTGTACTCACTATAATACCTTCATATTATGAAGTTGTTATAGTGCCTACATTTGTTCCCACTTCCTAAATTGCTCCAGCACTCAAAGGTTTATTAATTAGAAGGCTTAGAAGCACAACTTTAAGCCATGCCTCCAAGCCCTCTAGGTATGAGAGTTGGGACTGAGTTTCCTGACTCTTATACCCTAACATACCGTGACATCATTCATGCGTGCATGCAATGATTCTCTATGGCAGAATCGTAGGTGCATCGAGGCTAATGCCTACATTCTCTAATATCCTATATAAGAAGCATTGGATTGACCCATTATCCTGGAGGCATGCCTCCAGGATGAAATAATGCTAGGAAGAAGTTGTGGTAGCACTGAAGGAGACTTAATGCTGGTGAAAAGGTGAGTTATTATTTTTTATTTTTTGGTTTTCTTTACATGAGGAGGGGCTTAAATTATAAGGGGAGTCAGAACTGTAGCAAACAGTTATGTATTCCTAATGCTACATGCTACAGTGTCCCTTTAATGTTACCTCTTTAAAGTGGAATGATCTAAAAATGATTGTAATTATCCAAAGATATTCAAAAAATAAAGCTAATTCTGTGATGTACACACTTTTAAATCTTATGTCGGTCTTCCTCAGATAACACTTTTTTGTTATTCCAAACTACAGAGCATTGAAGAAAACAAAATTAAAGGAACTGTGGACCACAGATCCATCTTTATCTACTGGTAGCCTGATTAATCTGAAATTCAATAAACACATGACCACAATCACAATTATATGAAATACAAAAATCCAGCAACTAAATATTATTGGAAAACTGTTTTCTTGTGACTCTTGCAATAATATAATATCTGTCTGCTATTTGAGTTACATAGTTTATTTAACATTGTATATCTTGTTTTTGCAATCATCAATGGAGTCAAAAAACATCAGTACATTTGTGGAATTCATTATTGTGGGTTTTACAGATTTTCCTCACTTGCAGGTACCAATTTTCCTCTTTTTTGCAATCTCATATAGCATCACCTTAATAGCAAATCTACTCCTTACAACACTGATATTTCTTAGTCCCAGACTGAAAACCCCTATGTACTTTTTCCTTTCTAACTTATCTTTCTTAGATGTTGCTTTCACTTCGGTCACATCACCCAAGTTGCTATATAGTTATCTAGCGGGTGACAGTAGAATATCTTCCTCTGAATGTGTGACTCAATTTTGCTTTTTGGGTATGTTTGTAACTACTGAGTATTTTCTCCTTACCATTATGTCCTACGATCGCTATGTTGCAGTGTGTAAGCCCTTGCACTATTCTGTAATCCTCAGTGAGAGATTCTGCACAATAGCAGCAATTGCTATCTGGTTAAGTGGCTTGATTGCAACAGTTCCTGTAGCTGTTATTGCCTCCAACAATGTCTATTGCTTCTCCAATGTAATTGATCATTTGTTTTGTGATATTTCTGCCCTGTTAGACCTAACATGTAGTGACACCACAGTTATAAGATTCATTCTGCTAATACAAGGTGTCTTCTGTTTGTTGATCTGCTTTCTGCTTACAGTGGCTTCGTACAGCTACATCCTACTGTCCGTCCTTAAGATTCATACTTCAAAAGGAAAACACAAAGCTTTTTCCACTTGCGCATCTCACCTCACTACAGTGAGCTTATTCTACTTGGCTATTCTTGTCCTCTACTTTATCCCAAAAGCAATAATCACTCAAAAGCAGCGGAAATTGATGACTGCATTATATACCAACGTAATTCCTATGTTGAACCCCTTAGTGTACAGTTTAAGAAATAAAGATGTCAAAGAATCCTTCGTAAATATTTTGAAACCTTTTTGTTGGCCAAGAATTTTCAAATAATTGATGATGAATATATATATATATTATTTTTTTAGAAATAAAACTGAATTAATTAAAAGGGTGTTTCAACATTGTTTTTATCTTAAAGTAATTTAGTTGTTTTGTTTTGCATTCATTATCACATAACAATAGGTTTCTTCTCTGTTTGTCCATGTCCATCTCCAATCTCTGTCTGTCCCTATTACAGCTATGAACTCCCTGTTCATACTACACAAATGTAACACCTTCCAGATAGTGTAACTATCATACTCCACACCATAATTTTTTGACATCCCTTCTCTGTCATTCTTTAGAGCCCTTCTTCTGTATGTTACTTGCTGACCCTTAAAGGGACACTGTAGGCATTAGCTTAATGTGTAGTTAGTGTGTAGTTCATGCCCCTGTAGTCAATTATTTGCCTTTTTGGAGTTTACTCCATTTTTGTTTATGTCCCTGCAGCCCTAGCCACACCACCCCTGGCTGTGACTGACACAATTTGCATGAAAAAAATGGTTTCAGATCTTACTTATTTTAGAAGTTTTTATTTGTTGCTTGAAAATTTTTACTTAAGTCAGACACATGAGGTTCCTAAATGGTCTAGAAGGCTTATTAATGGAATAGGAGATAATACATTCTAAATGAAACTGGCTTTGCAATAAAAGAAGTTTAAACATTAGATCTGTCTTTAAAGGAAGCGTTCAGCAAGACTGTGCAAGTCACATGCAGGGGATGTGTGGCTAAATAATTATTGTTTGCCCTTTTTAATTCTCCATCTTAGATTGTTCCTTTCCTAATCTCCATGTCACTTACCATTTTTACGTCCTTTACTTCCCTAAATTACAGTATCTATATACGGTTCTAAATCTTTGCTGGAAGTGAAACTCTAGTCTGCATTCTGCACTCCCACTCTTAATGCTTGTGTTATGAACCTGTGCCATGACCAGTGGCAAATGTATAATAATTAAATAGTGGATTTTTTTTTCCAGTCAAATATAATACAGAGAGAATTATAAATTGTATTTCTAAATTAGTGTTGTCGCGAACCCGAAATTTTCGGTTCGCGAACGGCGAACGCGAACTTCCGCAAATGTTCGCGAACCGGCGAACCGCGCGAACCGCCATTGACTTCAATGGGCAGGCGAATTTTAAAAACAACAGGGACTCTTTCTGGCCACAATAGTGATGGAAAAGTTGTTTCAAGGGGACTAACAACTGGACTGTGGCATGCCAGAGGGGGATCCATGGCAAAACTCCCATGGAAAATTGCACAGTTGATGCAGAGTCTGCTTTTAATCCATAAAGGGCAGAAATCACCTAACATTGACACCTGTCCTCAAAGCCCAGCCCTGATACACACTGACACAGAGCAGAATAGAGACTGTTCCCCCTACATAGGGTCACTTGGCAGATATGGATTGACACCTGTCCTCAAAACCCCTGATACACACTGACACAGAGCAGAATAGGGACTGTTCCCCCTACATAGGGTCACTTGGCAGATATGGATTGACACCTGTCCTCAAAACCCCTGATACACACTGACACAGAGCAGAATAGGGACTGTTCCCCCTACATAGGGTCACTTGGCATATATGGATTGACACCTGTCCTCAAAACCCCTGATACACACTGACACAGAGCAGAATAGGGACTGTTCCCCCTACATAGGGTCACTTGGCAGATATGGATTGACACCTATCCTAATGATCCCTGATACACACTGACACAGAGCAGAATAGAGACTGTTCCCCCTACATAGGGTCACTTGGCAGGTATGGATTGACACCTGTCCTCAAAACCCCTGATACACACTGACACAGAGCAGAATAGGGACTGTTCCCCCTACATAGGGTCACTTGGCAGATATGGATTGACACCTGTCCTCAAAACCCCTGATACACACTGACACAGAGCAGAATAGGGACTGTTCCCCCTACATAGGGTCACTTGGCAGATATGGATTGACACCTGTCCTCAAAACCCCTGATACACACTGACACGGAGCAGAATAGGGACTGTTCCCCCTACATAGGGTCACTTGGCAGATATGGATTGACACCTGTCCTCAAAACCCCTGATACACACTGACACAGAGCAGAATAGGGACTGTTCCCCCTACATAGGGTCACTTGGCAGATATGGATTGACACCTATCCTAATGATCCCTGATACACACTGACACAGAGCAGAATAGAGACTGTTCCCCCTACATAGGGTCACTTGGCAGATATGGATTGACACCTGCCCTCAAAACCCCTGATACACACTGACACAGAGCAGAATAGAGACTGTTCCCCCTACATAGGGTCACTTGGCAGATATGGATTGACACCTGTCCTCAAAACCCCTGATACACACTGACACAGAGCAGAATAGGGACTGTTCCCCCTACATAGGGTCACTTGGCAGATATGGATTGACACCTGTCCTCAAAGCCCCTGATACACACTGACACAGAGCAGAATAGGGACTGTTCCCCCTACATAGGGTCACTTGGCAGATATGGATTGACACCTGTCCTCAAAGCCCCTGATACACACGGACACAGAGCAGAATAGGGACTGTTCCCCCTACATAGGGTCACTTGGCAGATATGGATTGACACCTGTCCTCAAAACCCCTGATACACACTGACACAGAGCAGAATAGAGACTGTTCCCTGTCCACAGAGACCATGATACACACTGACACAGAGCAGAATAGAGACTGTTCACCGTCCACAGAGACCATGATACACACTGACACAGAGCAGAATAGAGACTGTTCCCTGTCCACAGACACCATGATACACACTGACACAGAGTGTCCACGTGAAATAGGGCCGTGAGTAATGACGTCACGGGTAGCCTGCCCATAGTATCGCATAGGGTGGAAGAGCTGATAGGACATCTGAAACGTATTGGGATGGAGATGCTTAATTGTTCTCCAAAATGCTTGACACCACCCCATAGTGAATCTCTGCAAACTTTAATACCATCAGAGGAGGAAGAATGTGGCAGCCCACTGGGATTATTCGAAAAATTTCAAATTGATGATTTTCCAGACCCTGGGGTTGACATTAGTCCAGATTTACATCTTGTGACCCATGAGGATGTTCCAGGCACTACTTGTGAAATAAAGACAGATAATAAAGTGAATGATCCTTCTCCTTGGGACTTGCACCCTGTCGTTGAAGGTGGAGTAGGCAATGGCAAGAGCATGCTGTGGGTAGTCAGTGCAAACACTCTCTTCCCGGTGAATAATGAGGAGACTAACTATGATGACGTTATTTGCGTTGAAAGTAATGATGCCAGAGATCTTTTAAAACCATATGGAAGGAACGAATTGGTTAAAAGAAAGGCAAGAGACCACCTGCATATAGACAAGAAAACGCATAAGAGAAAGAAGAGAACAGATGAAAGAGAAGCTGCAGACTGCCTATCTGCAAATAGTTGAGTTATGTCCTGAAGATGTCAGTGTTACCACAGTGCAGACTCTGTTTGATACACTACTGAGGAGAGTCAGAGAAACCCCAGATCTTCACGTATTGGATGAGTCGGTGCGTGGAGTTGCAGAGAACGTAGAACAAGAAATATTTAAACTTTTCCTGTGTACTGACAGCAGATATACATAGGGTCACTTGGCAGATATGGATTGACACCTGTCCTCAAAACCCCTGATACACACTGATACAGAGCAGAATAGAGACTGTTCCCTGTCCACAGAGACCATGATACACACTGACACAGAGCAGAATAGAGACTGTTCACCGTCCACAGAGACCATGATACACACTGACACAGAGCAGAATAGGGACTGTTACCCCTACATAGGGTCACTTGGCAGATATGGATTGACAAATCCCTGACAAACAGCTACCACATGCAAGGAAGGCAGCAGGGGCGCAAATGACCCACTCCTGACGCGGGAAGGTAGTGACGACAAATAACAATACAGGACTCTTTAGAGGCCCTGTAATTGTAATCAGTCCACTTGAAATCCTTTAACTTTGATCAATTGGAGGGAAGTCTGGTGCAGAGCCACTGACCCATGCGCAGGGCCAGCCTTAGGCCTTTGGGCGCCCTGTGCAAGAAATCTTCACCCTGTCACACCCATGTGCAAGAAATCTTCACCCTGTCATAGGGTCACTTGGCAGATATGGATTGACAAATCCCTGACAAACAGCTACCACATGCAAGGAAGGCAGCAGGGGCGCAAATGACCCACTCCCGACGCGGGAAGGTAGTGACGACAAATAACAATACAGGACTCTTTAGAGGCCCTGTAATTGTAATCAGTCCACTTGAAATCCTTTAACTTTGATCAATTGGAGGGAAGTCGGGTGCAGAGCCACTGACCCATGCGCAGGGCCAGCCTTAGGCCTTTGGGCGCCCTGTGCAAGAAATCTTCACCCTGTCACACCCATGTGCAAGAAATCTTCACCCTGTCATAGCGTCACTTGGCAGATATGGATTGACAAATCCCTGACAAACAGCTACCACATGCAAGGAAGGCAGCAGGGGCGCAAATGACCCACTCCTGACGCGGGAAGGTAGTGACGACAAATAACAATACAGGACTCTTTAGAGGCCCTGTAATTTTAATCAGTCCACTTGAAATCCTTTAACTTTGATCAATTGGAGGGAAGTCTGGTGCAGAGCCACTGACCCATGCGCAGGGCCAGCCTTAGGCCTTTGGGCGCCCTGTGCAAGAAATCTTCACCCTGTCACACCCATGTGCAAGAAATCTTCACCCTGTCATAGGGTCACTTGGCAGATATGGATTGACAAATCCCTGACAAACAGCTACCACATGCAAGGAAGGCAGCAGGGGCGCAAATGACCCACTCCCGACGCGGGAAGGTAGTGACGACAAATAACAATACAGGACTCTTTAGAGGCCCTGTAATTGTAATCAGTCCACTTGAAATCCTTTAACTTTGATCAATTGGAGGGAAGTCTGGTGCAGAGCCACTGACCCATGCGCAGGGCCAGCCTTAGGCCTTTGGGCGCCCTGTGCAAGAAATCTTCACCCTGTCACACCCATGTGCAAGAAATCTTCACCCTGTCATAGGGTCACTTGGCAGATATGGATTGACAAATCCCTGACAAACAGCTACCACATGCAAGGAAGGCAGCAGGGGCGCAAATGACCCACTCCCGACGCGGGAAGGTAGTGACGACAAATAACAATACAGGACTCTTTAGAGGCCCTGTAATTGTAATCAGTCCACTTGAAATCCTTTAACTTTGATCAATTGGAGGGAAGTCTGGTGCAGAACCACTGACCCATGCGCAGGGCCAGCCTTAGGCCTTTGGGCGCCCTGTGCAAGAAATCTTCACCCTGTCACACCCATGTGCAAGAAATCTTCACCCTGTCACACACACACAGGCAGACAGCCATACACACGCACACACACAACTGCGACTGACTAGGTTTGTCACCTCCTCAAACGGACGCATGAGCCTACAGGCATTGCGCATGAGCGTCCAGTAACGTGGCAAAAAAATTCCCAGCTCCCCAGAGGCTGTCCTAGCACCCCGGTCATACAAATATTCATTAACAGCTTTTTCTTGTTGGAGCAGGCGGTCGAACATTAGGAGTGTTGAATTCCAACGTGTAGGGCTGTCGCAAATCAAGCGCCTCACTGGCATGTTGTTTCGCCGCTGGATATCGGCAAAGTGAGCCATGGCCGTGTAGGAACGCCTGAAATGGCCACACACCTTCCTGGCCTGCTTCAGGACGTCCTGTAAGCCTGTGTACTTATGCACAAAGCGTTGTACGATCAGATTACACACATGTGCCATGCACGGCACATGTGTCAACTTGACCAACTTCAATGCCGCTATCAAATTTTTTCCGTTGTCACACACCACTTTGCCGATATCCAGTTGCTGCGGAGTCAGCCACTTTTCCACCTGTGCGTTCAGGGCGGACAGGAGTGCTTGTCCGGTGTGACTCTCTGCTTTCAAGCAAGTCAAACCCAAGACGGCGTGACACTGCCGTATCCGGGATGTGGAATAGTACCTGGGGAGCTGGGGGGGTGCCGTTGATGTGGAGCAAGACGCAGCGGCACAAGAGGACTCAGCCGAGGAGGTTATGGAAGAGGATGGAGTAGGAGGAGTAGAGGAGGTGGCAGCAGGACTGCCTGCAATTCGTGGCGGTGTCACCAACTCCTCTGCAATGCCACACATTCCTTGCTTGTCAGCCGTCAGCAGGTTTACCAAATGCGCAGTGTAGGTGATATACCTGCCCTGACCATGCTTTGCAGACCAGGTATCAGTGGTCAGATGGACCCTTGCCCCAACACTGTGTGCCAGACATGCCATGACTTCCTTTTGCACAATCGAGTACAAGTTGGGGTTTGCCTTTTGTGAAAAGAAATTCCGGCCGGGTACCTTCCACTGCGGTGTCCCAATAGCTACAAATTTTTTGAACGCCTAACTCAACCAGATTGTATGGTAAAAGCTGGCGGGCTAATAGTTCGGACAAGCCAGGTGTCAGACGCTGGGCAAGGGGGTGACTTGGTGACATTGGCTTCTTACGCTCAAACATGTCCTTGACAGAAACACATGACTGTGGGCAGATGAGCGGGAACTGCTCAAGGCGGGAGACGGAGTGGCGGATGGTTGAGAGGGGGCAAGAAGGACAGCAGTGGTTGACGTGGCTGAAGATGCTGGACCAGGAGGAGGATGGCGGCTTAGAGTAGGCGTGCTGCTTGTACTCATGTGTTGATCCCATAGGCGTTTGTGATGTGAGATCATGTGCCTATGCAAAGCAGTTGTACCTAGGTGGGTGTTGGACCTCCCATGACTCAGTTTTCATTTGGCACAGGTTGCAAATGGCATCGCTGTTGTCTGAGGCAGACACACAAAAAAAATGCCACGCTGCTGAGCTCTGCAATGACGGCATTCTGGTGGTGGACACAGCATGCGTTGATTGGCATGCTGTCGGGCTGACTCCGGGTGCCGATGCATGCTGTCTGACTGTGCCACTAGCTCCTTGCGACGACCCCCCCCTGCTTCCAACTCGTCTCCTCCTCCTCCTCTCTGTCTCCCCATCTGAACTTTCGCCCTGTTCTTCTTCTTGCCGAGCGGGCACCCACGTGACATCCATGGACGCATCGTCATCATCAACCGCTTCGCTTGTATCTGACAACTCAGAAAAGGAAGCAGCAGCGGGTACAACATCATCATCATCACACCGTACCTCCATGTGTTTAATGCTGCCTGCCTGAGACATATCCCTGTTATCTACATCCTCTAGCAATAATGGTTGCGCATCACTCATTTCTTCAAACGGGTGTGTGAATAACTCCTCTGACATACCAAGTAAAGCGGCTGTGGTGCTAGTTTTGGTGGTGGCGGCAGGCGGGTGAGTGCTATCTTGAGAGGTGCCTGAAGCTAAGCTGGAGGAGGATTGTGCGTCAAGGTTCCGAGCGGAGGCTGTACAAGATTGGGTGTCCTGTGTTAGCCAGTCAACTAAGTCCTCAGAACTTTTCAAGTTCAGGGTACGTGGCTTCTGAAAACTGGGCATTATTCTAGGGCAAAAGGGAATCACAGCACCACGACCACGACGGCCCCTGCGGGGTGGCCTGCCTCTGCCTGTCATTTTTTGGGGGATTAGTGGTACTATGCGTGCAAGCTACTGTGAGACCAGATATGATTGGCAATGTGAACTGTAACAGTTCTGCAGAGCACACACTGTAGGCCTGACACACCCGCTTGAAGACAAGTAACTGCTATTCAATCTATAACAGTGAAAAACAAATTTTGGTTTTAAAAGCACGCTATAGAGACACCAGATATGATTGGCAATGTGCACTGGAACAGTTCTGCAGAGCACACACTGTAGGCCTGAGACACCCGCTTGAAGACAAGTAACTGCTATTCAATCTATAACAGTGAAAAACTAATTTTGGTTTTAAAAGCACGCTATAGAGACACCAAATATGATTGGCAACTGTCAAAGCACGCTGGAACAGGTCTACAGAGCACACGCTGAAGTAGGCCTGACACCCAGACGCTTGCTTGCAGACAACTAACTGCTCTTCTATTACAGTGAAAAAAAAATATTTATTTTAAATCTAAAGCTTAAACAATTGTTAAAACAGATATGAGTGGTGGCACTGGGCTAGTGGGCACAGTATCCAATGTGAACCTCACACAGAAGCTGGCAGGCAGGCAGGCAACTGCTCTTCTATTACAGTGGAAACAAAATTTTGGTTGTAAAAGCACGCTATAGAGAGACAAGATATGAGTGGCAACTGTCAAAGCACGCTGGCACAGGTCTGCAGAGCACACGCTGAAGTAGGCCTGAAACACAGACGCTTGCAGACAACTAACTGCTCTTCTATTACAGTGAAAAAAAAATATTTATTTTAAATGTAAAGCTTAACCTATTGTTAAAACAGATATGAGTGGTGGCACTGGGCTAGTGGGCACAGTATCCAATGTGAACCTCACACAGAAGCTGGCAGGCAGGCAACTGCTCTTCTATTACAGTGGAAACAAAATTTTGGTTGTAAAAGCACGCTATAGAGAGACAAGATATGAGTGGCAACTGTCAAAGCACGCTGGCACAGGTCTGCAGAGCACACGCTGAAGTAGGCCTGAAACACAGACGCTTGCAGACAACTAACTGCTCTTCTATTACAGTGAAAAAAAAATATTTATTTTAAATCTAAAGATTAACCAATTGTTAAAACAGATATGAGTGGTGGCACTGGGCTAGTGGGCACAGTATCCAATGTGAACCTCACACAGAAGCTGGCAGGCAGGCAACTGCTCTTCTATTACAGTGGAAACAAAATTTTGGTTGTAAAAGCACGCTATAGAGACACAAGATATGAGTGGCAACTGTCAAAGCACGCTGGCACAGGTCTGCAGAGCACATGCTGAAGTAGGCCTGAAACACAGACGCTTGCAGACAACTAACTGCTCTTCTATTACAGTGAAAAAAAATTATTTATTTTAAATCTAAAGCTTAACCAATTGTTAAAACAGATATGAGTGGTGGCACTGGGCTAGTGGGCACAGTATCCAATGTGAACCTCACACAGAAGCTGGCAGGCAGGCAACTGCTCTTCTATTACAGTGGAAACAAAATTTTGGTTGTAAAAGCACGCTATAGAGACACAAGATATGAGTGTCAACTGTCAAAGCACGCTGGCACAGGTCTGCAGAGCACACGCTGAAGTAGGCCTGAAACACAGACGCTTGCAGACAACTAACTGCTCTTCTATTACAGTGAAAAAAAAATATTTATTTTAAATGTAAAGCTTAACCTATTGTTAAAACAGATATGAGTGGTGGCACTGGGCAAATAGGCACAGTATCCAATGTGAACCTCACACAGAAGCTGGCAGGCAGGCAGGCAACTGCTCTTCTATTACAGTGGAAACAAAATTTTGGTTGTAAAAGCACGCTATAGAGACACAAGATATGAGTGGCAACTGTCAAAGCACGCTGGCACATGTCTGCAGAGCACACGCTGAAGTAGGCCTGAAACACAGACGCTTGCAGACAACTAACTGCTCTTCTATTACAGTGAAAAAAAATATTTATTTTAAATGTAAAGCTTAACCTATTGTTAAAACAGATATGAGTGGTGGCACTGGGCAAATAGGCACAGTATCCAATGTGAACCTCACACAGAAGCTGGCAGGCAGGCAACTGCTCTTCTATTACAGTGAAAAAAAATTATTTATTTTAAATGTAAAGCTTAACCTATTGTTAAAACAGATATGAGTGGTGGCACTGGGCAAATAGGCACAGTATCCAATGTGAACCTCACACAGAAGCTGGCAGGCAGGCAACTGCTCTTCTATTACAGTGAAAAAAAAATATTTATTTTAAATGTAAAGCTTAACCTATTGTTAAAACAGATATGAGTGGTGGCACTGGGCAAATAGGCACAGTATCCAATGTGAACCTCACACAGAAGCTGGCAGGCAGGCAACTGCTCTTCTATTACAGTGAAAAAAAAATATTTATTTTAAATGTAAAGCTTAACCTATTGTTAAAACAGATATGAGTGGTGGCACTGGGCAAATAGGCACAGTATCCAATGTGAACCTCACACAGAAGCTGGCAGGCAGGCACCTGCAATTGCATTACACAGGAAAAAAAAAAAAAAGCAGCCTGATGTTCTAGCCCTAAAAAGGGCTTTTTGGGGTGCTGTCCTTACAGCAGAGATCAGATGAGTCCTTCAGGATTGTAGTGGACACTGAATACCCTAGCCTAGCTATCAATTTCCCTATCTAATCAGCAGCAGCTAAACTTTCCCTCCTCTCACTAAGCATGCATCTTCTGAATGAAACGAAAATGGATGCTGGGAGGGAGGTTGGAGGGTGTGGAAGGGAGGGAGTGCTGCTGATTGGCTGGAATGTGTCTGCTGACCGAGAGGCACAGGGTCAAATTTTGCCCAATGATGACGAATAGGGGGCGGATTGAACTGAGCATGTGTCCGCCCGCCGCGGCGAACGCGAACACGCTAATTTCGCCAGGAACTGTTCGCCGGCGGACAGTTCGGTACATCACTAGTCTAAATATATTGTAACAGGGTGTGTGGAATTGTCTATAGGAGAAACTCTTTACTGATATAATTTTCCCAGGCGTCCCAATGAAACAGCAAATTCACTTTTTGGGGTGAGGGTTGCCGCAACGCCAGTTCATACCTTTTGTTATCGAGCACTAAAATCAGTGCTTCCTTAATTGATGGTAAAGTAGTCGACTTCCAATAATAAGGTATGATCGGCGTGGCCACATTAAGAATGTGGCCTACCATGATTCTTTCTAATTTACTTGATGTCTTAGGGAGGTTTTTTAATAAACCCACCCCTCGAGAGAATGTTATAATTGACGGATCTATCTTTTTAATCAGTAAATGTATTCCCTGTAAGAACGGTTGCAATTTTGCACAATGCCACCATATATGTGAAAGAGTGCCAAGGCCTCCACAACCCCTCCAATACCATTCTGAATATTTTGTGTTCATTTATGAAGTCCAGGTGCCACCAGTATATAATTTTGTAGGGATTTTCGATATGGTTGGAACACTGTGCGATCCCTTTGAGAGGTAATGTGAATGCAAGCCATTCCTCCAGGTCCCATTGCAGACCCAATTCTTTTTTCCCAGGCTAGAATATAATCTGGTTTTGGATCTTAAACTGAAAAAAAAAATAAGTATAACATAAAGAGATCATATATTTTTCATTTGGGTGAAATACAATTTTTTTTTCAAGGTTCACAATTTTTAATTTTTCAAATTTGTGATCAAGATTGAGGATGTCAAATTGCTCTTGTAGGATCTCAGTAATTATGGAGTACTGGGGGGGGGGGGGCAACTATCGTCCAAATCATATTAAATTTTAAATTTTTCAAATGACATTAGCGAATCATTGTTGAAAAAACTATCAATCAGTCAAATCTATTTGTGGCTAATAGTGATTTAGGACAGAAAGTGACATAGTTCTTGACCAAGACAAGTTGGGTTTTAAACTTTTAAACAATACATCCCAAGCTTTTAATTTGATTTTTGTTGATGGAAACATTGCAGATAATTTCGGTCTTTTAGACATAGGGAGCCAAATTAATTATTTAATAGAGTATGGGTGTAATTTTTCTGTTTCCATCTCTAACCATCTTGGTTTATGTGAATCTAAATTAAATGTAATAGCAGCTGCTGCATTGGCCGCATAATAGTACTTTTTAAAATCTGGCATCCCCATGACTCCCCAACCCTTCAAGTTCTGTAGAACCACAAACTTAACTCTGCACATTCTGTTCCTCCAGATAAATCCAAGAAGATCTGAGTGTATCTTCCTTAAAAAAAAAGACAAGGGAACACTTAAGGGTATAGATCTTATAAAATATAAGACTTTAGGGGGAATATTCATTTTGATAGAAGCTATCCTCCCCAACCAGGATAACTCAAGTTCAGACCATTTTACCAACTCTTTTTTAAGTTCTGGCCACAACTTGGCAAGTTTAAATGAATGCATGTTTGACAGGTTCTTGGTCAAATTAATTACTAAGTAAGATAGAAATTACTTTCTCCAATCAAACTGGTATCCCTCCATCAATGTTTCCAACACAGGCATTGGAATATGAAAGGATAATGCTTGAGTTTTATGAGAATGTATTTTATAATACAATATTTTTCCAAATTCAAATAAAATGTCCATCAATGGGCCCAAAGATGATTCTAAGTCTCCAAGAGATAAAATCACATCATCAGCGAATAGACCCACCTTATGAACACCATCACCTATTTTAATTCCCTTAATTTCAGTTGTCCTGCGTATATTCTCAGCTAGGGGTTCCGTCGCTACAATAAACAATAATGGTGACAATGGACACCCCTGTCTGTTACCATTAGACAACAGGAATGTATCAGGAACAAATTCTGATGCATTTACTTCTGCCGATGGTCTGCAGTACAGTGCGAAAACCGCATCAATAAAAGAGGAAGACAAGTTCATCCTGATCATCACCTCTCTCAAATTGTCACATCATGCCTTGTTCTGCGGATCATAAAAATGAAACAAGGTGGGCACACTCAACTTAACTGCAAAGTAGCCCCTAAATGAAGCTAAATAAGCAAATGCTGGGTGCTCACTTCCATAAGGCTCTATCCCCCAAAGAACCCAAATACATACGAATATGAATAGAGTAAGGAGCACAACCATAAATATTTATGTACAAGAAAAATCTTTATTAAATGGTTATATACTATAAGAATGTCTCTTTAAATTTTAAACACAAGATACAAAGTCATAATGCTGTAAAACGATATGGAATTTGTTGGCACTATATAAATAATCAAAGAATAATAAATAATAATAAAACATCTACCAGAAAAAATTCTGGACATATATAAACACACAATGCATAATATATAGGTGAAAGAAAACTATAATATAAGCAAACAAGCATAATGCTTGTACAATCAAAATCCCCACAAAAGATATAACATATAAAAATAATACAAAAACCATACCAGACCAAGTGAGAAGCAGGGGCAGAGTCAATCAAAAAGCCCCCAACGTTTCGGCGAGAAGCCTTTTATCAAGGGAGCCTTGTTCTGCGGATCAGTCTGGTGATGGCTTCTGGTATCCAGTACTCTTTTTTTAATTATTGTTTAGTTTTACTTGGTTTTTCTGGTTTTCTATTCTATGTCTGGTTTTCTTTATGCTGGGTTTCTGGGTTCATTCTTATATTCCGTCCCTGGATTTCCCAGTCTCTTGGTTTCATTTAAATGTTTGTTTTATGTTGCCACACCCGTTTATTTTCCATCTTTCCTTTCTTTCAGCCTGGACCTGCAGCAGTGTTTTAAGTCTCTGCCCTTTCTTGCAGGTAAGTGCTATTGTGGTTTAGTATGGTTCTTTTAGCAAACATTAGGCAGTGTAGGACCTGCCGAATATGGGGTACATTGACGTTGTGGCAGGCTTATGCAATGTGATCATATAATGTAACTAAATCCCCATACTTTTCATATATAGTGCTTAGTTATGTCTCCTCTTGTTTTGCCTATTATATCTTGTCTTGTTTTATTTAGTAATCCCAGTCCATGTCAGTCCTGTCCTGCCCTGACCCTGTTTAGTTAATGTTCCCTTATGTATTGTGTACATGTTCTGGGTTTAGTTTTCTATCCTTCTCTGGTTCTGGGTTCTACTAGTTTTGTCTTGTTTTCTTGTTTGGTGTCTATCCTAGCCTTGCCTTGTTTCTGAACTGGATACATGTCTGCTGCAGAGTAGACATGTGCAATTCGTTTCGGTCCGAATATGAATTCGGACGAATTTCGGACAATTCAGACATTCGGGTACTTCTGAATGTCCAAATTGCCGAGGTGCCGAATTTCCGAGGTCCCGAAGTTCCGAAATTACCGAATATCCGAAGTGCCGAAGTGGCGAAGTTCCGAAGTTGCGGAAGTTCCGAAGTTCTGATGCACAGTATTGCCTAAGTACTAATATACTTACCCAGTGAAAGAAGAAGAATGTTACCTTTTAAACAATTTTAAATAAAAAGTATACAAACATAGCCAGGATTCAGCTGTAAGCATTTGCAACACTTACAACAATCAAGTAACATACATTCATATAAAATGTAAGTTAAGGGGCGTGGCCGACCACGGAGCTGCATGGACGTGCTTTAAACCAGCTCCTCTAGGCCCGTCTGTGAATCCACGCTGATCGGAGACAATCAATAACCATGGGGAACCCAAAAAGACATGGAGGCACTCAGGAGAGATCAGGGAAAACCCCAATATCTAAATCCGGAACATTAAACCAGTATTTCAAGGAAAATCTGGACGGAGACTCAGGCGTGGAAATAAACAAAATGGCCACCTCAGGCCTGGGATTAGATCATGATCCACCCAGTCCGTCGAGCTCCGACCGCTCAGTCAAATCCCAAGACCCGAGGAAGGAAGCAGACATAAGGGAATTGATAAAAAATCGACCTTCTAAAACTGACCTGGCCTCTATGCTGAGCAAACTGGAGGCAATGTTCCAGACGAAGATAGCATCCGTTGAAGCCGAAATACAGCAGGTGAATCACCGTGTATCAGACCTGGAGGAAGAGAGAGATGTCATCCAGGCTCAAATCACAAATCTATCCTGCATGGTAGAGGCACAAAGCAATACCTTCACGGGTTTCCAAAGGTATGTCGACGACTTAGACAATAGAGGCCGCCGTAATAATTTGAGGGTGAGGGGTTTACCCGAACAACAGGGGGAATACATCGCCCTAACACTCACAGAGCTCTTCAACCTACTCTTAAATAAGCCGGGAGATAGCCCCATACTCTTTGATAGGGCTCATAGGTCCCTCAGACCCAGGGGGGCAGCTCAAGACACCCCTAGAGACGTTGTGTGCAGATTGCATTATTTCAACGTCAAGGACAACATCCTCAGGGCGCTCAGAGACACCACCCAACCACTCCTGTTTCACGGTTCACCGATCCAAATATATCCAGATCTCACTTGGTATACACTTCAGGCTAGGAGGTGCCTGAGGCCGGTCACCGCACTACTGCGCCAACGTACTATCAAATATCGCTGGGGCTTCCCCTTTGCCCTTATTGTGCAACATAGGGGTTCCTTGTTTTCCATCACGTCTCATATAGATGTTAAACCCTTTTTGAGAGCCTTGGACTTACCTGATACGGAGGTTATGGATTGTACCCCCCACATCTGCAGAAGATCCAGCTATTCCTCTATACCAAAGGGGATATACTCCAATGAAAAAAACGTCGACCAAATAACCGTCTATTTTCACCCACCAGACGGCCACCAGAAGCTCAAAGGGAGAATAGAAACTAACTCTCAGTCTCCGCATCCCCTCTTACCTAACCCCTAGCGAAGCAGAGTTACCCTAGTAATACCGTAATTACCTCGTAATACCAACACTCCCTCCGAAACGAAACGAGATCAGCTTTGCACCGTACGCAGGACTCACCTTCGCATCGATCTTGCCAAGATATCACACACAAGAATTACGTTGAAGAACTCCGCGGACGCATTAGCCTCCCCATTATTAGATCCTTATACTCTGTGACCAGTTGATGTGCCAAGATGCCAATATTCAGGACGCCTGTCCTTGGGCTGTAAAATCTATATGGTGTCCGCACTGCAGGTTGTATATAGGATGTGTTGTACAAGGCTCAATGTACATGTAGTGTATACTATCTAATACACAGTGTATTAGACCTACTGTATATATTCCCCCCTCACCCTACCCCTCTCCTCTCCCCTGTACATTGTATATATCGTATGTAAATACCTCAGGTCCCCCCCTTCCCCCCCTCCCCTGGCTAAACCCATACAAGTTATAAGTCTCTAGGTGTAAGCTACTATGTGATCTACACTACGTACGCTTGGTATTATATATTGTACACTAGATACGACTTGAAGTATAGATCTCCTCCTTCCTCCCCCCCCCCCCATCCCCTCCCCCCGCACACCAAGAGATCAGTTGTCAGGCCATAACAGTATTTGGGTTATATACTAGTATGAAGCGAAATCTTGGACTCCCACAATGTATTTTGTATGTAACTTTTGTATGTAATGTATATACTCCCCCCCCCCCGTACAATAACTATGACGCCTGCACTATGTAGGTTTTATAAGATGTATTGCACTGTATATAAGATAAGAGGTACAGTTCTCCTCCCTCCTCCGCCCCCCCCCTCACCCCGCACACCAAGAGATCAGTTGTCAAGCCATACTAACAGTTTATGGGTTTATATCAATAGGAAATAAGTCTTGGACTCCCACAATGTATTCTGTATGTATCGTTTGTATGTAATGTAGATACTCCCCCCCCGTACAATTACTATGTCGCCTGCACTATGTAGGTTTTATAAGATATATTGCACTGTATATAAGATAAGATGTATAGATCTCCTCCTTCCTCCACCTCCCCCTCCACCTTTCTCCCCCCTCCCCCCCCCTCACCCCGCACACCAAGAGATCTGTTATCAGGCCATACTAACAATTTATGGGTTATATATCAGTAGGAAGTGAAGTCTTGGACTCCCACAATGTATTTTGTATGTAACGTTTGTATGTAATGTGTATACTTCCCCCCCCACCCGTACAATTACTATGACGCCTGCACTATGCAGGTTTTATAAGATGTATGGCACTGTATATAAGATAAGATGTATAGATCTCCTCCTTCCTCCGCCTCCCCCCCCACCTTTCTACCCCCCACCCTAGGACGTGAAGTCCCTTCGACAATCACATTGTATACTGTATGTAACATCTGTAATATATACACCTCACCCTTAGACCCCACTGGCCATATAGCACACGCTTTATTGTTTGTCCTTCATATAGGAAATTCTCGTTAGGCAGATCCGGAACAATCGTTATCGGTCCACAATCTTAAGAAACTTGAACACTGTAACTGAACCATTACTAGAACCAAGTAACTTGAATACACGTTAAACACTACTTTCCCACTTTAACCTCTCCCGAAAGGTACCAATTATGGCATCTATTAAGCTACTAACACAAAATGCTAGAGGATTAAATGCCCCGGAAAAGAGAACCATAGCTTTAACTGATTTCAAAAGACATAAAGAGGGGTTGCGATCTTGGTTGGACGCCTGACACCATTTACATACCTAGACCACCAATCGGATGACTCTGGGAGATATGTCTTTGTCAAAGGGAAAATAGGAGACACCAAGATAACATTAGCCAACATATACTTGCCCAATAAAAAGCAAAATCTTGCATTGAAAAATATTTTACACAAACTAACCTCCTTCCAGGACAGCATACTGATAGTAGGTGGGGACATAAATATCTCACTAGACGGTGACCTAGACTCAGGCCTGGACTGGCCATCGGGCACACCGGGCAAATGCCCGGTGGGCTGCGGTGGCCGTGGGCCGAGGCCGGCAGGGGAAGTCCCAGGATCTCCCCTGCCGGTCTATGCAGGGCCGGCACTATCCGAGCGCCGGCCCCGCTGTATTCCATGGCGGGCCGGTGGGGAGATCAAAGATCTCCCTCACCGGCCCACATGCTATCCAATGCGGCCGCCGGCGGGGAGAGAGAGGGAGGGAGCCAGCCTGCACGGAGAGAGGACCCAGCGGAGCTCTAACTTGCAGCTCCGCTGGGTTCCTCTCGCGAGATCCGGAGCGTTGCCATGGCAACGACCAGATCTCGCGAGAGTGAACTCTAGCCCGCAGGCTAGAGTTCACTCACCACGAGGACCACCAGGGAGCACTGCCACTCTGCCTCCCAGTCCCAGGTACCAGTCCCCCCCTCCCAGGCTAAAGGTAAGAAGGGAGGGGGGAGAAATAATGCCCTTTATTTATTTGTTTATTTACAGCCCCCCCTTTACACACAATCCATTCTAACATTTATACATAGCAGCACTCTCACACCCATCACACTCAGCACTCTCACACCCATCACACTCAGCACTCTCACACACATCACACTCAGCACTCTCACACCCATCACACTCAGCACTCTCACACCCATCACACTCAGCACTCTCACACCCATCACACTCAGCACTTTCACACCCATCACACTCAGCACTCTCACACCCCTCACACCCATCACACTCAGCACTCTCACACCCATCACACACAGCACTCACACCCATCACACTCAGCACTCTCACACCCATCACACTCAGCACTCTCACACACATCACACACAGCACTCTCACACACATCACACACAGCACTCTCACACACATCACACACAGCACTCTGACACACAGCACTCTCACACACATCACACACAGCACTCACACACAGCACTCACACACAGCACTCACACACAGCACTCACACACACAGCACTCACACACACAGCACTCACACACTCAGCACACACAGCACTCTGACACACAGCACTGTCACACACAGCATACACAGCACTCTGACACACAGCACTCTGACACACAGCACTCTGACACACAGCACTGTCACACCCATCACACACAGCACTCACACCCATCACACTCAGCACTCTCACACACATCACACACAGCACTCTCACACACATCACACACAGCACTCTCACACACAGCACTCTCACACACATCACACACAGCACTCACACACATCACTCACACACAGCACTCACACACACAGCACTCTGACACACAGCACTGTCACACACAGCATACACAGCACTCTGACACACAGCACTCACACACAGCACTCACACACACAACACTCACACACACAGCACTCACACACACAGCATACACAGCACTCTGACACACAGCACTGTCACACACAGCATACACAGCACTCTGACACACAGCACTGTCACACACATCACACACAGCACTCTCACACACAGCATCCATCACACACACGTACTGCACCCCTTACATACACACAGAACCTCCCCCCAACACACTGCACCACACACATACACAATACTTCCAAATATATATATATATATATATATATACACATACACATATACACACACACACACACTACACTCTTAACACACACACACTCTGGATCCCCTATACACACACTAGATTCCTTGTAAGCAAACGCATACTACACCCCTAAACACACACTTTCTACAAACACTACACCACCTATACACACACACTATAGCCTGTATGCACACACTTGCTATATCCCCTATACACACATTCTCTACAGCCCCTAGCCACATATGCATCACATAACACCACAAACACAACATGACTAAAACCAACCTTATTACACAATACCACACCACAATCAGCTCACTCTACACACACGCAATACCACAAGCAGGCTCCAAACACATGCACAGTACTCTTTCCTAGCATTTTTGTCTCCGGGTATCCATTTATAGAGACACCAGAGACAAATTGCAAGGAGAGACAGTGCAAGCATGTTATTAAATTTGCTTGCGCTGTGCAGAACAAATACAGGGCTTTTTTTTCTCATGCTAGAGCTCTTCAGCAGAGCTCTGCGCATGGTCTGCCCTGGAAGAGAATTGAACCAACATGCTCACTTTGAGAGGGGGCGTGCTTGTCATTGGTGATGACAAAACACACCTTCTCTGCCCCGCCCCCTTTGTGGGCCGCTGTGATAGAAAAATGCCCGGGCCGAATTTTTCTCCCAGTCCGGCCCTGCCAAGACTCCTCCGCCAAATCACAACTTCACCTAACTCAATCACGGAAACAAGTCAATAACACGCTTTTCGAGGCCCAACTTTACGACAGCTGGAGAGCCATCCATCCTACACACAAAGACTATTCCTTTTTCTCGCCACCCACAGGGACGTACTCCCGCATTGATACCATTCTTCTCCAACACAGATTTTTACCTCTGGCCTTGTCAGCTATATATGGGCCAATTACCTGGTCAGACCATGCCCCCATGCCATGCCAATCAACATTGACTTAAAAATCCTGACTAAAATCATAGCCATCGGCCTAAAGCCCTTTCTTCCGCTTCTTGTACACCAAGATCAGGTGGGATTCATCCCAGGTAGGGAAGCTAAACATAATACAACAAAAACAATAAATCTCATACATTGGGCTTAAAAACACAAGGTACACAGTGCCCTGCTGGCAATAGACGCTGAAAAAGCGTTTGATAGGGTCAGCTGGGCGCTACTCACACAGACGATGAGACACTTGGGCTTCGGCCCCCGGTGGAAGACTTGGTTGTCTGCCATCTACTCAGTCCCCACTGCACGTCTTCGAATCAATGGCCAGCTATCCCACCCGGTAACAATCACTAATGGTACGAGGCAGGGATGCCCCCTTTCCCCCATCTTATTCGTCCTAGTTCTAGAACCTTTTTTACAAGGGGTTAGAGACAATGAACACATTCAAGGTTTTCAAATTGACAAACACGAATATAAGGTCACGGCATTTGCGGATGACCTATTATTCACCATCTCCAATCCACTAGCCACACTACCACACATCCTCTCGGAAATGGCGACCTATGGTATAGTTTCCAATTTCCAAGCCAACCTAACCAAATGCGAACTGATGCCTATTTATTCCTCCGCCTCCCTAAACTCTCAATTGCGAGAGAAATTTCACTTCTCTTGGGCTCCCAAAGCACTTAAGTACCTAGGGGTCCACATACCGTCCAACCTGGACAGCACCTTTGACCTGAACTTTCCTCCCCTATTGAAGTCCCTCACCAAAGACCTATAATCCTGGCCATGTTTTGGTTGGTTCTGCAGAACCAATATAATTAAAATGAACATTCTCCCACGTCTACTATACCTTCTGCAAACACTCCCCATCACGATACCCAACAAGTTTCCCAACGATCCCCAACGATCAAAACCTTGATCTCTAACTTTATCTGGGCTGAAAACCACCCGCGCATAGCCCTCTCTACATTAAGCAAAGTCAGAGATAAAGGGGGAATCAACCTCCCAAACTTCGAAATGTACCATAAGGCAACACATCTTGCCCGAATGTACGACTGGACAAGGACCAACCCATCTTTATACTGGGTACTGATAGAAAACGCGGCCTCCAAGATCCCTCTGTATGTACGCCCATGGCTATTCACAAACCCACTCCAACGCCAACTCACCATAGACACCCATCCTACAATTAGGCCCACTCTTCAAATCTGGCAGAAACTAACCAAGGTAACGAATATTGCCCCGCACCCTTCCCCTCTCTATCCTCTCACACACAACCCTTATTTCCAAAGAGGACAATCCGGGAATACATATGACCTATACCATACTGGCATTGCCCTGCAACTTAAAGACGTGGTTGAAAACCATAAATTAAAAAACCTAACTCAATTGACGCCTAATGCGACTCCCACGGGTAACCAACGTTTACATTATGACCAACTAATCCACTTTATTAAAAGTTCCAATCTCTTACAAAAGGATTTAAGGACCTTGTCTAACTTTGAACAACTTTGTTCAGACCACACACTCAGAAAAAAAGGTTCTATCCACCAGGGGAGGGCTGGCAGCCTTAGGCCTGGGGGGCAAAACCAGTCAAGTGGCCCATTGCGCCACCAAATCAGTTCACCATCCATGCCCACCTTTTTCTGGTTTTATAACGGATATTGATGTTATGCTAATCAGTAGCTCTTTGCCATACCCGCTCCTTCACGGCTCTGACTTTCAATGTTGTCAGAGCACAGGCTGAGAATCTCTGAGCCTGTGCTCTGACTCACTAACTGAGCGCCGGAACCACGAGGGAGAGGATATGATCTGACTGCACCTACTGCTGGTGCGCACCAGTGGACCACCAGCGAATCGTTTAAATTAAATATGCTGGTGTACCCAACTTGTGAGCTGTGTTGGCCGCCGGGCGCCTCTGTTGTCATGGCACCCTGCGTGACCGCACAGCTTGCCCACCCTAACGGCTGGCCCTGCTGACACACACTGATGTTACTACTTAGACATCCCTCAATATTAATACAGAGATGAGAGTAAACACCAATAAACTGTGGAAACAGAGCTGATCCCCCCAAATTTATAAAGGTTTGCTTAGAGGATTTATTCAAGATTAAATCATGCCTCCTCCTCTCTCCCTCATGCGCTGCTCTGTAGGCTGGGAGGAAGTGAAGAGTAATCACAGTCTCCGAGCACAACGCCATCTGTGGCTGCATGGGGAACAGCTGTTTAATGTAATGCTTGCAGGACGCCCAGCTGCCGCAGAACCTCTTTGTTTCCGTCTCTGCAAAGGGCTCTAGGCACTGCTTGTTGTGAGTGTGAGCCACTGTAAATTAGGGGCAGAGGGCACTTGCACTGCGGTCAAGACGGGTCTGGGCAGGAGGAGAGTGCAGTGCAATCAGTGCACTCCCCTCCTGTGGGTCACCAGTAGACTGGTGCACCTGCCCAGGATCAGAGCCGGTGCAAGGATTTTTGCCGCCCTAGACAAAATATAAATTTGCTGCCCCCCCCCCATGTGACATCACAATGCCCCACCCATATGATCTGCCATATGAACTAACGCCAGTGCTGCACACAGTGTGTGTTTACATTAAAAAGCCTGCAGGGACCAGCTATAGACACCAGAACCACTTCATTAAGCTATAGTGTCCCTTTAATGTGAGGTAAATTATAGATTAGTGTCACTAATAATATACTAGATTGCCTACTTACAATTAGATGAGGATGATGATGGGCTGCAGTTTGGCTCCACTGGTCTGGTGCAGAACAGGACTTCTGGAGGCTGTTTGCAACTGTGGTCACAAAATTCAACGTTCTGGGAGAATTGGAAGCAGCTCCATTTCTTGGGGGCCTCTTACACAGCTCAAGGTCTGGGCCCCAGTGCCTGACGGTGAGTATGCCCATAAGGCCCACTCATAAGTCCACTTATATGTTCCACCCACCCATGAGTTTGCTCACACGGAGTGGAGTGTGTAGGGGATGTGTTATGTGTTATCTCATATGTGTGCTTATGGTATGTAGTGTATAGGGATACCAGTTTGTGCAGGTGATGCAGTGTGTTTGTGTGTAGTGGAAGCAGTGTGTATTTGTGTATAAGGGATGTATGATGTGTTTCTGGTTGTGTGTGAGGGATGCATTGTGTGAATCTGTGTTTGTATGCATAAGGGATGCAAGGTGTGTGTCTGTATGTGTGTGCATTGAGTGTAAGAGATGCATTGTGTTTCTGTGTGTATGTAAGAAAAACAGTGTGTGTGTTTGCATGTGTGTGTAAGGGTTTGCATTGTATGTTTCTGTGTATGTGTGCAAATGATGCATTGTCTTTGTGTGTAAGGGTTGCATTGTGTGTGTGTGTAATGGATGCATTGTGTGTTTCTCTGTGTGTAAGGGAAGCATGTTCTGTTTCTGTGTATGTATAGGGATGCATTGTGTGTTTATGTGTATGTATAGGGGTGCATAGTGTGTTTCTGTGTATGTATAGGGATGCATTGTGTGTGTGTGTGTGTATGTGTGCGCGTAGTGTTAAAGAGCTCCCTGTCTTGCCCCCTGTCCTATAGAGCTGTCCCTTCTGTCCCTTAGAGCTCTCCCCTGCCCCTTAGTGGTCACTCCTCTCCCCCACCCTCCCCTAGCGGTCTCTTCTCACACTCACCCACCCTCCCTGTGCTCTTCTCATCCACCCTCCATCCTCCCTGTGTTCTTCTCACTCCTCCCTCTGTGTGTTCTCACCCCCTGTGTTCTTCTTACCCCCCTCCTCCCTGTGTTCTTCTTACTCCCCCCCCTTGTTCTTCTAACCCCCTTCTTCTTCTTACCCCCCTTCTTCTTCTTAACCCTCCTACTTCTTCTTACCCACTCTTCTTCTTCTTACCCCTTCCTTCTTCTTCTTACCCCATTCTTCTTCGTACCCCCCTTCTTCTTCTTACCCCCTTCTTCTTACCCCCTTCTTCTTCTTACTCCCCCCCTCTTCTTACTCCCCCCTCTTCTTCTTACTCCCCCTTCTTCTTCTTACCCCCCTCTTCTTCTTACCCCTTCTTCTAATTACTCCCCACTCTTGTTCTTACTCCCCCTTCTTCTTCTTACCCCCTCTTTTTCTTATCTCCCCTCCTTCTTACTTCCCCCTTCTTCTTACTCCCCCCTCTTATTATCCCCCCTCCCCTCTTCTTACTCCCTCTCTTCCCTCTTCTTACTCCCTCTCTTCCCTCTTCTTACTCCCCCCTCCCCTCTTACTCCCCCCTCCCCTCTTACTCCCCCCTCCCCTCTTACTCCCCCCTCTTCTTAATCCCCCCTCCCCTCTTCTTACTCTCCCCCTCCCCTCTTCTTACTCTCCCCCCTCCCCTCTTCTTACTCTCCCCCCCTCTTCTTACTCTCCCCCTCTTCTTACTCTCCCCCCTCCCCTCTTCTTACTCTCCCCCCTCCCCTCTTTTTACTCTCCCCCCCTCCCCTCTTCTTACTGTCCCCCCCTCCCCTCTTCTTACTCTCCCCCTCCCCTCTTTTTACTCTCCCCCCTGTTCTTACTCTCCCCCCTCCCCTCTTCTTACTCTCCCCCTCCCCTCTTTTTACTCTCCCCCTCCCCTCTTTTTACTCTCCCCCTCCCCTCTTCTTACTGTCCCCCCTCCCCTCTTCTTACTGTCCCCCCTCCCCTCTTCTTACTCTCCCCCTCCCCTCTTTTTAGTCTCCCCCCCTGTTCTTACTCTCCCCACCTCCCCTCTTTTTACTCTCCCCCCCTCTTTTTACTCTCCCCCCTCCCCTCTTCTTACTCTCCCCCACTCCCCTCTTTTTACTCTCTCCCCCCTCCCCTCTTTTTACTCTCTCCCCCCCTCTTTTTACTCTCTCCCCCCCTCTTTTTACTCTATCCCCCCCCTCTTTTTACTCTCTCTCCCCCCCTCTTTTTACTCTCTCTCTCTCCCCCCTCTCTCCCCCCCCCCCTTCTTCTTACCCCCTCCCCTGTAGGTGGCCGAGCTGCACTCCGGTCCGCGGTCCCGGCCGGAGTGATAGGAAGGTGCTCAGTGGGCACCTTCCTGTCAGTCCGGCCGGGTACAGGAAACAGAAACTCCTGTTCCGCGTGGAACAGGAGTTTCTGTTTCCTGTACCCGGCCGGACTGACAGGAAGGTGCACACTCAGTGTGCACCTTCCCATCACTCCGGCCGGGACCGCGGACCGGAGTGCAGCTCGGCCACCTACAGGGGAGGGTAGGGAGGGAAAAGCAGCTGCAGCCGTCTGAGCGCTCTTTACAGAGCGCTCGGCGGCTGCAGCATTTAAAGGGCCGGCCCGCCGCGGCCGGTCCTAAAATAATTTCGGGCGGCCTGGGGGGCAATTGCCTCCCTGCCCCCCGGCCCAGCCCGCCCCTGCTATCCACCATGTATAAATTGTTATGGGAGACACGGGACCTAACTTTGCCAAGCTGCACAGGGAAATGGGTAGAGGAACTTCAAATAGATATTTCACAGAAAGAATGGAGCGTTATCTTCCTAAATGCGCACAAATCTACCACGTCTATTGTTGCTCAAGAGAGTAATTATAAACGTATCACCTGCTGGCATTACACCCCAGTTAAAATTCAACAAATACACAGTTGGGACTCACAGAATTGTTGGAGATGCCAACACGAGGAAGCCCATCATGCCCATATATGGTGGCAATGTCCGATGATAGTACCCTATTGGAAGAGAATCCACACCATGACCCAAATGTTGCTCCAAGATACCATCCCATTAACAGCACAACACTATCTGTTCTCATTAACCCCTCCTGGTTTAAAGAGAGAAAAAGCCACCCTTTTCAAGTATATGGTTATGGCAACGGTACAGCTCATACCTAAGTACTGGAAACACAGGCAGATCCTGACACTCAGAGAGTGGATAAATAGGGTAAACGATATCAGGCAAATGGAAGAAATAACGTACGCAAAAACAAAGAATTTCCAGACCTTCTCTAAGGTTTGGGAACCATGGCTACGCTTCCTAGCAACTAAGCCCAGTACCCGATCGGAAAACAAATACATCTTGTTCTACTCCCTCCCCTCCCCTTTACCCCCGCCAGTAGATACCAATCGCTCATTCTAGATATTTCCACATGCCGCTCCAAGTAACGTATAGACTAAAGTGAAATAGTCTCCATCACATCCACTCAAATCTATTACACCAACAACTCTGCCTCTGCGGATTAATTTTAGAAATGATTTACTTTTGTAATGTCTTACTTGTTGATTTAGCTCACACACGCTTTCTGTGGTAAATACTGTATTAACCAACAGCAATGTAATGACTGTGCTACGTTATTCCACCTTGTTAATTTAAGCTTGTCAGACTAATTATAATATTCTGTAATATGGTTTTACTATCCTATATTGATGCTTCAAATTTCTGTATTATTGCTAAACAAAATGCTAACACACCGAAAACTATGTAATCATTGTAATTGTGTTGTGCGACACGTTATTCTGTTACGCTTTCTGATTACAAAATAAAAAACTTAAATAATAAAAAAATAAAATGTAAGTTACTTAGCCAGTCAATGTAATGACAAGAATGGATAAGTAGATAACTCCCTAATTCCCACGGTATTAGGGAGCTATCTTCTAAAAGGCTGAAAGACCTAAATTGGTCTTTCAGCCAAATTTACTAATACTAAGTAAAGATTAATTAGTATTAGTAAATTATGCCCCTACTCGCTATACCGTGAGTAGGGGCATGTCTATTAAACAGTGAGCAGCCTGTGGCTGCTCACTGTAAAAATAAAAAATAAAAAAATAAGGCCCCCCCCCCCGGCCCCCACCCCTGAGCGGCGGGTGGGGGCCCTAATGTAAAATAATGGGGGGGACCTATTGTCCTCCCCCCAGGCCCCCACCCCTGAGCGGTGGGTGGGGGCCCTAAATCAGAATAAGGGGGGGACCTACTGTCCTCCCCCCTGGCCCGCACCCCTGAGCGGTGGGTGGGGGCCCTAAATACTAATAAGGTGGGACCTAATGTCCTCCCCCCTGGCCCCCACCCCTAAGCAGTGTGTGGGGGCCCTACAGTAAAATAAGGGAGGGGGACGTAATGTCCTCCCCCCTGGCCCACTTCCCTGAGTGGTGGGTGGGGGCCTTAAATACTAATAAGGGGGGACCTAATGTCCTCTCCCCTGGCCCCCACCCCTGAGCGGTGGGTGGGGGAGCTACAGTAAAATAAGTGGAGGGACCTAATGTCCTCCCCCTGGCCCCCACCCATGAGCGGCGGGTGGGGGCCCTAAATTGGAATAAGGTGGGAACCTAGTGTCCCCCCCTGGCCCCCACCCCTCAGTGGCGGGTGGGGGCCCTAAATACTAATAAGGGGGGACCAAAGGTCCTCCCCCCTGGCCCCCACGCCTGAGCGGCGGGTGGGGGCCCTAAAAACAATGCCCCCCCAGGTTACTAGGGGTCCCCAAACCCCTAGTCACCTTTCCCACCCCCAATAAAAATTATCCCCCTACTTAACCCCCTCACCCTAAAAATAATGAGGGGGGACCTTTAACTATGTACCTGTAAAAAAAAAAAACTTACCATTCAATGTTTTCTTTCTTCTAAAATCTTCTTTTTTCAGCCCCAAAAAAGGCCGAATAAAAATCAATTTAAAGATCAATTTAGGTCTTTCAGCCTTTTGGTAGATAACTCACTAATACCGTGGGAATTAGGGAGTTATCTACCAAGCGGCTGCAAGATAAGTCCCGAAGTTCCGAAATTCCAAAGTTTCGAAGTGCCGAAGTGCCAAAGTTGCCGAATTTCCGAAGTGTCGAAGTGCTGAAGTGCCGAAGTTCTGAAGTTGCCGAATTTCCAAAGTGTCGAAGTGCCGAAGTGCCGAAGTGCCAAAGTTCCAAAGTGCTGAAGTGCCGAAGTTGCCGAAGTTCCGAAGTCTTGACGTGCCGAATTGCGGAAGTCCCGAACCGAAAATGTTCCCCATGTACATGCCTACTGCAGAGCCCCCCTATCCAGTTCCTGGGAGGTCTGCATATCAAGTTCCTGGGATCCGCTGTAGCTGCATCAGGGTATTGGTTTGTGGCCGCACAAACGCTGGTGCTCAACACCAAGGGGCATGCGGTTACCCTGCACCAGGCCCTACTGTTCCACTTCCACGCTGAAGACTACGCTCATCTCCACATCAGGCACAGGGGTCCCGGTCTTCGGACCGCCACCCTGACACAAATCCTCTCTCAAGTCCTAGTGGATTCTATAAAACGCCTTCTCAGCATCCAAAGATAGAAGGAGGGAAGGTGTCCGATCAATTTTAATTTGGTGAATCAGATTAATGAATCTTTTAGTGCCATCTGGTGCTTGTCTGCCCATAACAAAATCCCACCTGGTAATTGTTAACAAGCTAAGGCACAAATAAAGGCAATTGGTTCGATAATATTTTAGCATATCATTTATAATCAATATTCATTAATAATATTGGCCAAAAAATAGAACATTTGTCTGGTGACTTGGACAAAGTAATTATTTTGGCTTTCAAGGCCTCGTCTGGCATAACTCCCACATGCCAATAAAAGCAAAATAGTTTTGTCAAATGTGGCAAAAGTATTTCAGAGAATGTTTTATAATATTGCAAAGTAAAGCCGTCTGGTCCAGGTGCTTTACCACTAGGGATTTTTCTAATGGCTTCTAAAATTTCATCAGACGAGATATCCTTGGATAAAAGTTCTACATTTTCTACGTTCTACATTTTCTACATTTTCTACCTATTTTCTAGGTATTTGTGTCAATTGAATGTTATACAAAACATTTTTTAATATTATCTGATGAAGGTTGGGCAATAGCAGTATCATTTTCCAAATTGTCACATACATTTCTATGAAAGATTTAGCAAATAATCTCATAATCCAATTTCGTCTAGGAATAGCCAGGATAAACACTACAAATTGTTTAATTCCACATCTTCTCTGCGTGGTTTATTTATGCTCATTGCTTGGTGCAAAGGAAAGACCGTATTACAATGACTGTCAAAGATCTAAGATGGAGATGTGGATTTTTACATTAAATTCAATTTTCTCACAACTTTTGACCTAATATGTATATAGCAAAATGTTGTGCCCTGCACCCTCATATCTCACACCCTGCCCATTCAAATGCCCCTCCGGCTGCAAGGCTAGTTCAACACTAGTAATGCACCGAACTGTTCGCTGGCGAACATAGCGTGTTCGCGTTCGCCACGGCGGGCGAACACATGCGTGGTTCGATCTGCCCCCTATTCGTCATGATTGACTAAACTTTGGCCCTGTACCTCACAGTCAGCAGACACATTCCAGCCAATCAGCAGCAGACCCTCCCTTCCAGACCCTCCCACCTCATGTACAGCATCCATTTTAGATTCATTCTGAAGCTGCATTCTTAGATAGAGGAGGGAAAGTGTAGCTGCTGCTCATTTGAAAGGGAAATGTATAGCTAGGCTAGTGTATTCAGTGTCCACTACAGTCCTGAAGTACTCATCTGATCTCTGATGTAAGGACGGCACCCCAAAAAGCCCTTTTTAGGGCTAGAACTAGTGATGTCGCGAACCGCCATTGACTTCAATGGGCAGGTGAATTTTAAAACCCACAGGGACTCTTTCTGGCCACAAAAGTGATGGAAAAGTTGTTTCAAGGGGACTAACACCTGGACTGTGGCATGCCGGAGGGGGATCCATGGCAAAACTCCCATGCAAAATTACACAGTTGATGCAGAGTCTGGTTTTAATCCATAAAGGGCATAAATCACCTAACATTCCTAAATCACAATGGATATGGATTGACACCTGACATATGACATATTGACACCTTGACATATGGATTGACACCTGTCCTCAGAGACCCTGATACACACTGACACAGAGCAGAATAGGGACTGTTCCCCCTACATAGGGTCACTTGGCAGATATGGATTGACACCTGTCCTCAGAGACCATGATACACACTGACACAGAGCAGAATAGAGACTGTTCCTCCTACATAGGGTCACTTGGCAGATATGGATTGACACCTGTCCTCAGAGATCATGATACACACTGACACAGAGCAGAATAGAGACTGTTCCCTCTACATAGGGTCACTTGGCAGATATGGATTGACACCTGTCCTCAGAGACCATGATACACACTGACACATAGCAGAATAGAGACTGTTCTCCCTACATAGGGTCACTTGGCAGATATGGATTGACACCTGTCCTCAGAGACCATGATACACACTGACACAGAGCAGAATAGAGACTGTTCCCTCTACATAGGGTCACTTGGCAGATATGGATTGACACCTGTCCTCAGAGACCATGATACACACTGACACAGAGCAGAATAGAGACTGTTACCCCTACATAGGGTCACTTGGCAGATATGGATTGACACCTGTCCTCAGAGTCCATGATACACACTGACACAGAGCAGAATATAGACTGTAAATTGTGTAATAATGGTAATACTATTACCTATTATATAATATTGGCAGGGGCAAGGAAATTCCCTTTAAATAGATGGGTATAGGCAGAGAGTATGGAGACCGGAGTGATAAAGTGTCAATAAGGTGATATAAAGTTAAATGTATCACAGACACACAGCCACCCTTTCTCTTAGCTAGTTTCCAGAAATGCTGGATTGGTAGAAGGGCTATAAAGACTCAGAGAGGTCTAAGAAGAATCGTCTAAACTAGCCCTAATCTCCTTAAACACCTTCAAAGGTGTTCTAAGCTAAAGCTCAATCTAAACGTTTAGATGACTGCCTGATTTCCCATCACAGATGCTGGCTAGGAATAACACTGTGCAAGACAAAGGGTGGGTCTAAGTGCCCATAGTGCAGTAAAGTGTCCCTAGTGAAGTGAAAAAGGGAATAACGAGCTGGCACCCAAGAGAATAACGAGCTGGCGCCCTATCAGGGGACGTGTATATGGCATCGATTTTAGGAACCGGGAGATGGAAAAAGATGCTTTGTCGGTCCTCCTACTTCAAATTTGGGGCACTGCGCGTACAATCTAATGTGCCACCAAATAGGAGTGGTGTGTTAAGTAGTACTATTCCTATCAGTTTAATCCCTGTTATGTGCCTTTTCTTTTGGTTTGGTTTTTGAAGCCACAGTGGAGCACCAGAGGGCCGAAAAATTAGGCATGTACACATGCCTGAAAAATTAGGTATTGTTGCAGCCGCTGCTGTAGCAGCGGCCATAAAAATTGATGTTTGTTTCCCAGGCAGAAAGTCCCCTAAAACATTGCGGCTTGAACCCTAGTTGGTGGCGGATAAGTCACGCAAGTCAACCGGCATTCAGAGCTAAAATACTGCAGCGTGTGGACCATTTTTAGCACAAGGCAGCTCATCTCATCAGGCCTTTTTTAGTCGAATGTATCGCTCACTGTCAGTCCCTTCGGGATCCATCCCTAATTCATCTTAATAAAGGTGAGGTAATCTAGACTTTTTTGACCTAGGCGACTTCTCTTCTCAGTGACAATACCTCCTGCTGCACTGAAGGTCCTTTCTGACAGGACACCTGAAGCGGGGCAGGCCAGAAGTTCTATCGCAAATTGGGATAGCTCAGGCCACAGGTCAAGACTGCACACCCAGTAGTCAAGGGGTTCATCGCTCCTCAGAGTGTCAATATCTGCAGTTAAGGCGAGGTAGTCTGCTACCTGTCGGTCGAGTCATTCTCTGAGGGTGGATCCCGAAGGCCTGTGGCGATGCATAGGACTTAAAAAGCTCTGCATGTCCTCCATCAACAACACATCTTTAAAGAGTCCTGTCCTTGCCGGCGTGGTCGTGGGAGGAGGAGGATGACTTTCACCTCTTCCCCTGTTAGATTCCCGTTGTGCTGTGACATCACCCTTATACGCTGTGTAAAGCATACTTTTTAATTTATTTTGCAAATGCTGCATCCTTTCCGACTTATTGTAATTTGGTAACATTTCCACCACTTTCTGCTTATACCGGGGGTCTAGTAGCGTGGACTTACAGCTATTAGCTTACAGTGAAAAACTTTTTTTCTTTTTAAAGGCACGCTATAGAGACACCAGATATGAGTGGCAAAGTACACTGGCAGAGGTTGGCAGAGTACACGCTGAAGGCCTGACACCCAGACGCTTGCAGACAACTAACTGCTATTAGCTTACAGTGAAAAACTTTTTTTCTTTTTAAAGGCATGCTATAGAGACACCAGATATGAGTGGCAAAGTACACTGGCAGAGGTTGGCAGAGTACACGCTGAAGGCATGACACCCAGATGCTTGCAGACAACTAACTGCTATTCAATCTATTACAGTGAAAAATAGTTTTTTGTTTTTAAATGCAAGCTTAAGCTATTGTGACACCAGATATGAGTGGTGGCACTGGGCAAGTGGGCACAGTATCCACTGTGAGCCTGACACAGAAGCTGGCAGGCAGGCAGGCAACTGCAATTACATTACACAAAAAAATAAGGCAGACTGATGTTCTAGCCCTAAAAAGGGCTTTTTGGGGTGATGTCTTACAGCAGAGATCAGATGAGTCCTTCAGGACTGTAGTGGACACTGAATACCCTAGCCTAGCTATCAATTTCCCTATCAAATGAGCAGCAGCTACACTTTCCCTCCTCTATCTAAGAATGCAGCTTCAGAATGAATCTAAAATGGATGCTGTACAGGAGGTGGGAGGGTCTGGAAGGGAGGGTCTGCTGCTAATTTGCTGGAATGTGTCCGCTGACCGTGAGGCACAGGGTCAAAGTTTACTCAAAGATGACGAATAGGGGGCGGATCGAACCACGCATGTATTCGCCCGCTGAGGCGAACGCGAACACGATATGTTTGCCAGGAACTATTCGCCAGCGAACAGTTCGGTACATCACTAGCTAGAACATGTCTGCTTTTTTTTTGTGTGTAATCTAATTGTCTGCCTGCCTGCCAGCTTCTGTGTCAGGCTCACAGTGGATACTGTGCCCAGTGCCACCACTCATATCTGGTGTCACAATAGCTTGCATTTAAAAACATTTTTTTTTCACTGTAATAGATTGAATAGCAGTTAGTTGTCTGCAAGCGTCTGTGTGTCAGGCCAACAGTGTGTACTCTGCCAGTGTTGACAGTGCCACTCATATCTGGTGGCACAATAGCGTGCATTTAAAAACCCACAAACTTTTTTTTCACTGTAATCGATTGAATAGCAGTTAGTTGTCTGCAAGCGTCTGTGTGTCAGGCTCACAGTGGATACTGTGCCCACTTGCCCAGTGCCACCACTCATATCTGGTGTCACAATAACATGCATTTAAAAACAAAAAATTTTTGTCACTGTTATAGATTGAATAGCAGTTAGTTGTCTGCAAGCATCTGTGTGTCAGGCCAACAGCGTGTACTCTGCCAGTGTGCACAATGCCACTCATATCTGGTGGCACAATAGCGTGCATTTAAAAGCAAAAAACTTTTTTACTGTTATAGATTGAATAGCAGTTAGTTGTCTGCAAGCGTCTGTGTGTCAGGCTAACAGTGGATACTGTGCCCACTTGCTCAGTGCCACCACTCATATCTGGTGTCACAATAGCGTGCATTTAAAAACAAAAAACTTTTTCACTGTTATAGATTGAATAGCAGTTAGTTGTCTTCAAGCAGGTGTGTCAGGCCAACAGCGTGTACTCTGCCAACCTCTGCCAGTGCACATTGCCACTCATATCTGGTGTCACAATAGCGTGCATTTAAAAACAAAAAACTTTTTTCACTGTTATAGATTGAATAGCAGTTACTTGTCTTCAAGCAAGTGTGTCAGGCCAACAGCGTGTACTCTGCCAACCTCTGCCAGTGCACATTGCCACTAATATCTGGTGTCACAATAGCGTGCATTTAAAACCAAAAAACTTTGTATTACTGATATAGATTTAATAGCATTAGTTGCCTTCAAGCGGGTGTGTCAGGCCTACAGCGTGTACTCTGCCAACCTCTGCCACTGCACAGTGCCACTCATATCTGGTCTCACAGTAGCTTGCACGCATAGTACCACTAATCCAAAAAAAAATGACAGGCAGAGGCAGGCCACCCCGCAGGGGCCATCGTGGTCGTGGTGCTGTGATTCCCTTTTGCACTAGAATAATGCACAGTTTTCAGAGGCCACGTACCCTGAACTTGAAAAGTTCTGAGGACATAGTTGACTGGCTAACACAGGACACCCAATCTTCTACAGCTTCCGCTCGGTACCTTGACGCACCATCCTCCTCCAGCTTAGCTTCGGGCACCTCTCAGGATACCACTCACCCACCTGCCGCCACCACCAACACTAGCACCACAGCCGCTTCACTTGGTATGTCAGAGGAGTTATTTACACATCCGTTTTAAGAAATTAGTGATGCGCAACCATTATTGCCAGAGGATGTAGATAACAGGGATATGTCTCAGGCAGGCAGCAATACACTCATGGACGTACGGTGTGATGATGATGATGTTGTACCCACTGCTGCTTCCTTTGCTGAGTTGTCAGATACAAGTGAAATGGTTGATGATGACGATGCGTCTATGGATGTTACGCGGGTGCCCGCTAGGCAAGAAGAAGGACGAAAGTTCAGATGGGGAGACAGAGAGGAGGAGGAGACGAGTTGGAAGCAGGGGGAGGTCGTCGCAAGGAGCTAGTGGCACAGTCAGGCAGCATGCATTGGCACCCGGGGTCAGCCCAACAGCACGCCAATCAACGCATCCTGTGTCCACCACCAGAATGCCGTCATTGTAGAGCTCAGCAGTGTGGCATTTTTTTTGTGTGTCTGCCTCTGAGAACAGCGATGCCATTTGCAACCTGTGCCAAAAGAAACTGAGTTGTGGGAAGTCCAACACCCACCTAAGTACAACTGCTTTGCGTAGGCACATGATCGCACATCACAAACGCCTATGGGATCAACACATGAGTACAAGCAACACACAAACTCAAAGCCGCCATCCTCCTCCTGGTCCAGCATCTTCAGCCACGTCAACCACTGCTGTCCTCCTTGCCCCTCTCAACCATCCGCCACTCCGTCTCTCGCCTTGAGCAGTTCCCGCTCATCTGCCCACAGTCAGGTGTCTGTCAAGGACATGTTTGAGCGTAAGAAGCCAATGTCACCAAGTCACCCCCTTGCCAAGCGTCTGACAGCTGGCTTGTCTGAACTATTAGCCCGCCAGCTTTTACCATACAAGCTGGTGGAGTCTGAGGCGTTCAAAAAAATTGTGGATATTGGGATACCGCAGTGGAAGGTACCCGGACAAAATTTCTTTGCACAAAAGGCAATCCCCAACCTGTACTCGATTGTGCAAAAGGAAGTAATGGCATGTCTGGCACACAGTGTTGGGGCAAGGGTCCATCTGACCACTGATACCTGGTCTGCAAAGCATGATCAGGGCAGGTATATCACCTACACTGCGCATTGGGTAAACCTGCTGATGGCTTCCAAGCATGGAATGCGTGGCTCTGCAGAGGAGTTGGTGACACCGCCACGACTTGCAGGCAGGCCTGCTGCCACCTCCTCTACTCCTCCTACTCCATCCTCTTCCATAACCTCCTCGGCTGAGTCCTCTCCTGCTGCTGCATCTTGCTCTACATCAACTTGCTCCACATCCACATTGAAAGCAGAGAGTCACACCAGACAAGCACTCCTGTCCGCTCTGAATGCACAGGTGGAAAAGTGGCTGACTCCGCACCAACTGGATATCGGCAAAGTGGTTTGTGACAATGGAACAAATTTGTTGGCGGCATTGAAGTTGGGCAAGTTGACACATGTGCCGTGCATGGCACATGTGTGTAATCTGATCGTACAACGCTTTGTGCATAAGTACACAGGCTTACAGGACGTCCTGAAGCAGGCCAGGAAGGTGTGTGGCCATTTCAGGTGTTCCTATACGGCCATGGCGCACTTTGCAGATATCCAGCGGCGAAACAACATGCCAGTGAGGCGCTTGATTTGCGACAGCCCGACACGTTGGAATTCAACACTCCTAATGTTCGACCGCCTGCTCCAACAAGAAAAAGCCATTAATGAATATTTGTATGACCGGGGTGCTACGACAGCCTCTGGGGAGCTGGGAATTTTTTTGCCATGTTAATGGACACTCATGCGCAATGCCTGTAGGCTCATGCGTCCTTTTGAGGAGGTGACAAACCTAGTCAGTCGCACCGAAGGCACCATCAGCGACATCATACCATTTGTTTTCTTCCTGGAGCGTGCCCTGCGAAGAGTGCTGGATCAGGCCGTAGATGAGCGTGAAGAGGAGGAGTTGTGGTCACCATCACCACCAGAAACAGCCTTATCAGCATCGCTTGCTGGACCTGCGGCAATGCTGGAAGAGGATTGTGAGGAAGAGGAGTCAGAGGAGGAATGTGGCTTTGATGAGGAGGAGGAAGACCAACCGCAACAGGCATCCCAGGGTGCTCGTTGTCACCAATCTGGTACCCGTGGTGTTGTACGTGGCTGGTGGGAAGAACATACCTTCAGTGAGATCACTGAAGATGAGGAACGGGACATGAGTAGCTTGGCATCCAACCTTGTGCAAATGGGGTCCTTCATGCTGTCCAAATTACAACAAGTCGGAAAGGATGCAGCAGTTCCAAAATAAATTAAAAAGTATGCTTTACAAAGCATATAAAGGTGATGTCACAGCACAACGGGAATCTAACAGGGGAAGAGATGAAAGTAATCCTCCTCCTCCTCCCACGACCATGCCGACTGGACGCTTTACAGACGTGTTGTTGATGGAGGACATGCGGAGCTTTTTAAGTCCTACGCATCGCCACAGCCCTTCGGGGTCCACCCTCAGAGAACGACTCGACCGACAGGCAGCAGACTACCTCGCCTTAACTGCAGATATCGACACTCTGAGGAGCGATGAACCCCTTGACTACAGGGTGTGCAGGCTTGACCTGTGGCCTGAGCTATCCCAATTTGCGATAGAACTTCTGGCCTGCCCCGCTACAAGTGTCCTGTCAGAAAGAACCTTCAGTGCAGCCGGAGGTATTGTCACTGAGAAGAGAAGTCGTCTAGGTCAAAAAAGTCTAGATTACCTCACCTTTATTAAGATGAATGAGGGATGGATCCCGAAGGGACTGACAGTGGGCGATACAGTCGACTAAAAAAGGCCTGATGAGGGGGACGTCACAGGGATTAAACTGATAAGAATAGTACTACTTAACACACCACTCCTATCTGGTGGCACATTAGATTGCACGCGCAGTGCCCCAAATTTGAACTAGGAGGACCGACCAAGCATCTTTTTCGATCTCCCGGTTCCTTAAATCGATGCCATATACACGTCCCCTGATAGGGAACGTAACAGGGATTAAACTGATAAGAATAGTACTACTTAACACACCACTCCTATCTGATGGCACATTAGATTACACGCGCAGTGCCCCAAATTTGAAGTAGGAGGACCAACCAAGCATCTTTTTCCATCTCCCGGTTCCTAAAATCGATGCCATATACACGTCCCCTGATAGGGGACGTAACAGGGATTAAACTGATAGGAATAGTACTACTTAACACACCACTCCTATCTGGTGGCATATTAGATTGCATGCGCAGTGCCCCAAATTTGAAGTAGGAGGATCGACCAAGCATCTTTTTCCATTTCCCGGTTCCTAAAATCGATGCCATATACACGTCCCCTGATAGGGGACGTAACAGGGATTAAACTGATAGGAATAGTACTACTTAACACACCTTATAATAACGCAGAGAGAGGCAATGCAGAGAGAGGAGTCTGAAGAAGAGGAGTCAGAGGAGGAAGGTGGCTTTGAGGAGGTGGAAGACCAAACACAGCAGGCGTCCCAGGGGGCTTGTTGTCACCTTTCGGGGACCCTTGGTGTTGTACGTGGCTGGGTGGAGGAAGAGACCTTCAATGACATCAGTGAGGACAAGGAACGGGACATGGCTAGCTTGGTATCCAACCTTGTGCAAATGGGGAGTTTGCGGTTGTGCAAATGGACTGTTTGCGGTTGTTTGCGGTGCGTTAAACGGGGAGTTTGGTCTGTCACTGTGAAGCAGGCGTAACCCTTGCACTACCTGATCGATACAACATCATACCTGATGTTTTAAAGCACGTTATTCCAAACAATTTAGGAATGTTAGGTGATTTATACCCTTTATGGATTAAAACCAGACTCTGCATCAACTATGTAATTTTCCATGGGAGTTTTGCCATGGATCCCCCTCCGGCATGCCACAGTCCAGGTGTTAGTCCCCTTGAAACAACTTTTCCATCACTATTGTGGCCAGAAAGAGTCCCTGTGGGTTTTAAAATTTGCCTGCCTATTGAAGACTATGGCGGTTCGCCCGGTTCGCCCGTTCGCGAACATTTGCAGAAATTTGCGTTCGCCATTCGCGAACGGAAAATTTTATGTTTGCGACATCTCTATGTGACACCTTTCCTAATTAAATTTTGCCTAGCTTTTCCTGTAATTGTCTTTTTCCTCTGCTACCATTTGCACTCCGGGATCTAAATAAGTGAATTTTTTTTTTATCAGGTATTGCATTAAATCAGGAGGGGTTTGGTCTTGTGCACTTCTTCAAATTTAGACACAAAATCCCAAGGATCATCCTGTAAGTGTACCTTCCTTTCAGCGACTGAATGACTATCTAAATCTCTTTCTCCGGTTATCAATTTGGATATTGCTCTAAGCCTGTCTCCTTCTGTCCCCCATTTGTCCTCTTTGAACCAGTCTTGATCACGATTAATGGGCCCATTTATGAGTGAATTTAGTCTGCATGCAATGCTGCTTGGTGCCCACATTTTAAGCATAATACATGCTTAAAGGACCACTCTAGTGCCAGGAAAACATACTCGTTTTCCTGGCACTAGAGTGCCCTGAGGGTGCCCCCACCCTCAGGGACCCCCTCCCGCCCGGCTCTGGAAAGGGGAAAGGGGTTAAATCTTACCTTTTTTCAGCGCTGGGCGGAGAGATCTCCTCCTGCTCTCCTCCTCCGATCCTCCTCTTCTCCTCCCCGTCGGCTGAATGCGCACGCGCGGCAAGAGCTGCGCGCGCATTCAGCCGGTCACATAGGAAAGCATTCATAATGCTTTCCTATGGACGCTTGCGTGCTCTCACTGTGATTTTCACAGTGAGAATCACGCAAGCGCCTCTAGCGGCTGTCAATGAGACAGCCACTAGAGGACATAGGGGGAAGGCTTAACCCATTCATAAACATAGCAGTTTCTCTGAAACTGCTATGTTTATGAAAAAATGGGTTAACCCTAGAAGGACCTGGCACCCAGACCACTTCATTAAGCTGAAGTGGTCTGGGTGCCTAGAGTGGTCCTTTAAGAACATATATTGTTTGACTGCAGATTCAAAGTTGGACATGTTTGAAATTACACCTATTTTGCAGTCATATGGGGGGAAAAGGGATCTTAACTTAACAAGCTGTTTCATTACTTTATCCCTATCTTGCTGCTGTAGAATTTTAGCAGTCTGCAGGGTGGCAGATGCCCTGTTTTTAACACTTGGTGTAATGGACAAAGGGTCCCTAAAAGGGGATGCTGTTGGTTTAGTTATATGGGGGGGTTAATACCGGAATAGCACTAATATCAAACCCATCCAGTACAAGGTTTCCCCTGTTTACCCCTTGGTCCTTATTTTCTGCAATACCAGATGCCTCTTCTTCCTCTGCACACATATCCCATGGCCACATACAGCAACTGGGGTTTGTGCAGCTAAACCTATTCTAAGCGATGAAATTAGCTCCCCTCTCGCTTCATAATTGTCCTCTAATGTACTTACATAGTCTGCATTTAAGCCACATGTTGGACAATCACTATATTTCTGAGCACTGCTTTGTATACAAGCCACAGTAGTGTGCCCCAGAAGTATCTGATTTAACTGATTTCTTTTGGAGTTTCTGTTTATCCTTATTCAAACACCATTTTTTATTATCTACTCTCATGTTCTCTTTTTTCGAATTGTAACCACATGCTATGCATTTTCTTAAATTCATTTTCATTATCAAACATTAGTGGATCAAAACTGCTAGATGCTGCATACTCTGCTACACTTTCTTACTTAAAATAAAGCTAAAAGTACTTACCCGATTTGTGTCTTCAGACTGCAGGCAAATCAAATGGTGTGCACCCCACTTTGAATCCTTGGTCTGGCTATCTCCGATCCTCCAGAAGTGATGGCCGGCTTACAAACTGCGTCTCACTCTGGTTGCCTCTGTAGGATCCCGCACATGCTGGCCCTGGACGTATTGCCGAAAACGCTCACAAAAAATAAAACAAAAATTGGTTCGGTTACATTGTCCCCTTTTATAGCTCACATGTATCTGGAGAAGACTGGATCATTCCCCCCCTTGCAAGTGAGCTTAAAAGGTGGTAGAAAATAATAACATGGCTCGCAAATGTAATAAACGTTTAACTCGCAAGTTGGAGTAAACTTGGAATTAATAATAACATTAATAACTAAAAATAATAACTTAAAAACCGAGTGTAAAGTCAGAGTCCACACTCCTTACTTTCGGCAATTCAATAATATTTATTAATAGAGGCTAATCAAACAAATAAACAATACATACAAATTTGAAATAGGCTAGTATATGTTGCTACTAAAACTAATCATTGACTGAATGGAAAGTAGGCTAAATTAACACAGTAAAACAGACATAGACACGTGATATAGTTACCACTCCATTGGTCAGCTGAGAGTAAGAGAGAAAGGGTGTGTATAGTGGGCAGAGGGGAGAGAGAGGGTGAAGAGAGGTAATTCAAAGAGACAGAAAATGTGCTATTCACAGGGCTTTAAACAGGTTAGCCCCTCTGCAGGACACACCTCCCTTAGTCAATCCCTTAGGATATAACAGAATCAGAGTGCCTCCTGGGGGAAGGGGGATTACATTGGAAGGGAATGGAGGAGGAGTTTATCAACAACTCAACTGATTTTGCCTGATGAAAGGCCATGTGATTTACAGAGGACTCCATTATTGTCTAAGGGTATAATGGGGGCTTGAATCCCTGTATTAGAACACAATAACACTTCATTGGCATACAGTGTGACAAGACCAATCTCGCCACTGTGCATTGGAGGAGCCTGGTTGCCCGCCTGCTGCCTTTAGACTATGGCCCCATGTTGAAACGCTTGATTTTCCCCTGCAAAGACACGAAAGCCGGGTCATTCGGTGCTTGCCCTGTTTGAGCAGTGATACCCCAGATAGCTATGCCATGGAGCCCATTCGTATAATGAAAGACTGTGGGAAAGACTTTGGCTCCATGGCAATTGAACTGTATGTGTGTGATCTGAGCGCCATTCAGTAATAATGTGCGCTCAGATCTGAGCTATCTGGGGATATGTTGAATATACCTGTTTTATGCAATGGCTGCACAGTTATATATTCTTATGTATTTTATTGTCTTTTGCTGCCATGTGTTCCATGGAGTTTTGCCTCTGTCCTTGGAGATAATTGGATAACTTCCTAATTATCTCCAAGATAGAAGACTCTGTGGAACTGGTTTTGGGCAGAAAAGCCATGCTTCATTTGGTCACAAAGGACTACGATCTATTTGTTGAACCAATGGACCAATTTGTATGATTTTGACGTATGTTTGTATTTGGAGTATGCTGATTCTGAATATGTGAATGTGATGCATACTTTTAAAGTTATAAATAATGTGGAAAAACTGTATTTCTCAGGCAGAGGGGAGGATTTTGTGTGGGAGTGTCTGAGTGTATTGTACGTGTTTATTGTTTGTTTTACAGCAATTGTATGTTTGAGAGCATTCAAATGCTTCTCCGGTTCGGTGTATTGGTGTCTACAGTAGCTGTGCCTGTGTCTCTAGAAGGGAAGATCTACTAAACGTCTGTTAACCCCTTTTTTGCCTGGGGTGCCGTTACATACAGTTTGGCTGTTAATCACTCCCCCCACTTATTACAGTCATGCATTGTGGCAACTATACCGGAGTCTCTCCGACGCAATACTGGACCGGAGCCGAAGTTGCTTGTTGTAACTATGCTGGTAAGTCCTAGGGTGGGTGGTCAATCCACTCTCGACTTACAGTTGGACTGAGGCGCCGTGTCAAATAGTCCCAAAAACTGGCAGAAACCTTGTTAAGCGTGGGGAAATCAGCTTGCTCCTTGTTTTCAGACAGACATGCAGCGTTTGATAATAGTTGTCCCTTAAGTATTAATTAAATGAGTGCAAGTGAACAGTGAGCAGAATAATTGAGGATAAAAATAGTTTCAAAATATAAATTGCTAGTAATAAGCAATAATAATGAGGGAGGTCTCAATCCCATTATTTCCCAATTATCTTTCATTTTTAGTATATTAAATATTGCCTTGGCCTTTCTTCTTTTAAATTGTAAGTTCATTAGACCAATAATGATAATATAGCAAGAATTAAAAATATGATGATAACCTGATATGCTTAACAAATTGTTTCATTCATGTAATTCCCAAAATTCCCACCAGATGGCAGATTAATAACATTAAACCATTGAGAAAAAGGAAAATACGGAAGCCTCAGCACTCGGCAAATAATTCAACAGCCAATCACACTGTAATAAAGAAGATGTCATACATTGAAATAATCATGGAGATAATTTCAGAAGTTAACTCCTTAAGTAGAAACATCTAACTGTGTCTTAAAGTGACATAAGTATATAGAGGGCAGTACCTGTCGTATTTAAAAAGGTATATACAAAACAAAACTGTGCTAAAAATATATTATGTTAGCATTATTAGTCATAAAATACAGTATAAATAAAAACATTATCACCTTCAACAGTACATAGTAGAATCACACTCTGTGCTTAACTATACCTGTATATAGTGTTATTTTATTATATTTGTGAAATTAATGTTTCATAAATTTATAAGTGAAAAATTACTCCCAAATACATAATAAAATATTATTGTATTAGTATAACAAACATTGTTTGACTAGCTAGGGACCCCCTATTAGTAAAAACGTCCTTAAAGAATTTACATATAGTCTTTCATATACAATAGTCTTTCATATACCTGTCTAAACAGGTTCTGAACTCACATGCCCACTTATACATATAGGGCATATACCTATATAGAGCAGATATTTCAGTGTTAAAATGATTGGGTCACTAGATACTTTTATTATTATTATTATTATTTATAAAGGGTCTTTAAATCTGTCGGGGGCAAGGATGTCAGTGGGGGGAGTAACTTTCAAGTTCTGCCTAAGGCATCACAAATTCTAACATTTTCTCTGTTTGAATATCATTCATTAATGGACATAAAGTAAGTACTTGGACTGCTACACAGATTGCTATATTCCAACTTATATATGTCTCCAACAAATGTATTATTGGATTTTATGCCAATCTCTGTCAAGAAACACAGAATAACTTCTGTTTGTTATGCTTACTGAAATAACTTCAGTAGGATTCAAATTGATATGTATATAAGGGGCAATATAGTCACCAGAACAACTACAGCTTATTGTATTGGTTCTGGTGAGTATAATCATTCTATTCAGGCTTTTTCATGCAAACACTGCCTTTTCATAGAAAAGACATTGGATTGGCTAAAAATCATAAATTCAAATGATGTCAACAAGGAGGCGGATCGGAAGCGGGGCCACCACCAGCTGACCTGCGAGGCACTGGAAATAAGGTATGTTTTAACCCCCAAACAATACGTTTGTGTTCCTGATCCTATAGTGTGCCTTTAAACGTTACGTGTAAAGAGAAGCATTAGCTTGTAATAAAGTTCCGTTTCTAAAACAATCACATTATTTAATATCTATTATGTCGCAACATAACACATGGAACGCATGTAGCCATATTTGTTTCACCTACATAGTTAAACACTTTCTACAATTTACTCTTACAAATTGACTAAAGTCTTTATAAACTATTACCAAATCCTCTGGGTGTTCCAGTCATACTAATAACAAATCACCCATCTGCTTTATCCCCTTCCTGTCCATTTATATCCCTCCCTTTTCTATCCTAATGGATAGTTTTCTTTAAAAATATACTGAGAAATAACTGGATCGATTATTATTAATGTTCTCAGTAGACATTCGGTTTCAAACAAACTGGGATTCATCTAAATTTTATCACATGGCAGGAGGCTTCGTATTTTGCATAATCTTTCTTTACTAACTCCATAGCAGCAAAGAAAAGAGTGACATAACTGAGAACCAATCACAATGCAGTATAGAGTATAAGAGGTGTAACGTATGACATCATTTCCTCTTTCTTTGCTGCTCCATCACAAGATAAGTACAGATTTGGTTTATCCTCTCTGTCCTTTCATTACTACTGTATTTCACTCCATTTTGTAAAATACTGTTACTTTCGATGCACATCAACTGTCTGGAGCTCTTGGCAGGATCGTTCGCCATTCGCAGCCTAGCAAAGGAACGATCCAACTGTTGCATCCTGCTCCGGATGAACAATGTCTCAGCGGTGAGATACATCAATCGACTCGGAGGCACCCGCTCTCAGGCACTAGTAGAACTCACGAAGGAAATCTTCAATTACTGCCTACCCCGCAACATCACATTGTTGGCAGAACACCTTCCAGGGGAATCCAACATGACAGCAGACTGGTACTCACGCCACTGGCGGGACACCAGCGACTGGCAATTAGACCCTCAGGTTTTCGAGATACTGGACGCACAAAGGGGTCCTTTCTCCCTGAATTTATTCGCCTCCCGCAACAACCGTCAAACGAAAGACTTCTTCAGCTGGCTCCCAGACCCGGAAAGTCTAGCAACGGACGTTTTCCTACAACAATGGTCACAACACGGAGCCTACGCATTCCCGCCATTCTCGATGATAACGAGGGTTCTGCACCGAATCCGGACACAGAGGGTGACACTGACCCTCATCACGCCACTGTGGCAGAGCCAGCCGTGGTTCCCTAAGCTCCTGGAACTGTCGAAGAAGGATCCTCTCCTCCTACCAGATACTCCGACCATTCTCAGGAACCCGATGGGACTACCCCATCCACTGGTCAGGGAAGACCGGCTTCCTTTAGTGGCCTGGACTCTTTCAGGGGTTCCTGGTGAACCGAGGATTTATCGCAGGAAACTAGGTATCTCCTATGGGATTCATGGGCACCAGGTACAAGGAGGTGCTATTTATCAGCATGGCACTGCTGGACAACTTGGTGTTTGGGACGGGATCTCAATCCCTTTATGGCACCTATTCCCTTCATCATGAACTTCCTCACATCCCTATTCACAACTGGGAAATCGTACCGGTCTATCAACGTGGTGCGTTCGGCCATCTCGGCGGCCCATACGCCAACTCAAGGAACACCAGTAGAACAGAACCCGCTCATCTGTAGACTCCTTCGCGGCATGCGCCTCCGGCGCCGGCCGGAACCCAAATACTCTAGGCTCTGGGACGTTGGCATAGTTCTACAGTTTTTACGGGACTGGCCTTCTAATGAAAATGTATCACTTCGCCAACTTACGATGAAATTCACTTTCCTTCTCTGCCTAGTCTCCTTTCGTCGGGTCTCCGATGTACGCGCTTTCGACGCCGATGCATTTACATTTTGTCCAGCGGGAGTAACCTTCCAGGTTTCTCAACGCACGAAGTCGGACTCTTCCTCAGTCTTCTATCCTTTTTTCCCCTCAGAACCCCAACTCTGTGTGGTCTCTACTCTCCATCAATACGTGGAAGCTACCGCGACGTTGCGGAATACTTCCAATCGTCAACTTCTCATCTCCTACGTCCGCCCCCACACTCCAGTCTCGGTCACTACGTTGGCCAGATGGGTTAGATGGCTCTTGGCCCTTGCCGGGATAGACCAGGGTTTTGGAGCACACTCAGTTCGAAGGGCTGCAAGCCTCTTACGCCTACGTGGCGGGGGCCTCCCTTCCAGATATTTTGCGGGCGGCGGACTGGACTAGGGAATCCACCTTTCTGACGTTCTATTTCCGTCCTCCATCTAATCCGGCTTTTGCTCTACTTTCTCAGCATTGAAATTGCAAAATACGAAGCCTCCTGTCATGTGATAAAATTGAAGATTATGCTAGCTTTAGTGTACAGATAATCTTAATCTCGCTCTTCCCTCCCTCTGTTTCATGCATATTCTATCTCTTCATTCCTTTTATTACTGCTCTATTACCGATGTTGAGTTTGTTGCACATTTAATTATATGCCATGTGGGTGGGATGTTAGTTAGCATCAATAGATGGGAGGAATGCATTCACTATATTTAATAATACTAGTTTTATCTTATCTTAAGGGGTAAACAGTTCATTGTTTTTACCCAATCAATATTGGAAGCTAATATCTTTTTACATTCTCATTTCAGTTTAAACAGATGAAACAGGACATTACAGACTCCATTCAAGGTCTCATCATCGCCTTGTCAAGGAAGATCGTCACTTTACTTCAATCAATCTTCCCTTAGAGTCTATCTGCTTATGTTCGACCGTTCATGTTTTGAGTTATCGTTAATGTTATTCTGCATTGTAACCTTGTAATGTTGCATGTTTTAAAGAGGAAATGATGTCATACGTTACACCTCTTATACTCTATACTGCATTGTGATTGGTTCTCAGTTATGTCACTCTTTTTTTTGCTGGTATGGAGTTAGTAAAGAAAGATTATGCAAAATACTCGCCTCCTGTCATTATTAAAATTAAGATTATCTGTACACTAAAGCTAGCATAATCTTCAATTTTGGCCGATAGACAGTTTGTTTGAGTTCTGAAACTCAAAAGTGTCATATGGACATATCATGAAGAAACAAACCGGACGATGGATAAGCATGCTTATTTATTCTGTGTTTCAGAGCTTTATTTGTGGAACAAATTCTCATAAAAGGCATTGTTTACATTGCTCAGCCTGCAGGGATATGCTATAGACACCAGAACCACTACATTAAGCTGTAGCGATTCTGGTGACTATACTGTCCCTTTAACACATATGTCAAATTAAATATCCAGTCATTGTGGAAGCAAAACATGCAATAAGATTGCTAATTACAGGCTTGTGAGCATGTTCTGCTCTATTCTGCATTGAATATTGGTTCTAAAACTGTCCAAAAAAGAAATAACTTCAAAAGAAAATACAAAAACAAAAAAACAGTAAGCAAACAGAATTCTAGCAGCCTGTTTGTTTTCCAAATAACTTGTACTGAAGTGTTTAAAAAGAACCAAACATTAGCTTGCATTATATTGAGGATATGTATTATATAACCAATTCAAAGGAAAGCAATTCTGAATGTCTGTTGCTTTGATTCCTTTAATGTAACATTTCCTGCCTCTTTGTTGTAAAAGTTGCAACTATTTTAATCACTTTGACTGTCCTCCTCTGGGATCTGATGGGTAGTCTCAAGTATGCATTGCATAACATATTCAAGATTTTGGGGATTCAAGCATGTGATGTTCATACTTCCATCTGCTTTTAAATAGATGTGTTTTTCCTTAGCCAGGAAATCTATTCGAGCAGCTGTAAGAACAAAAAGAAAAAAGTTAAAGATAAATTGTCATAATGAGTGTTCTTTCCTTTTTAACTATTTCAGCTGACATATCCAGTGTGAACCCAGTGGCGGATCCAGAAGCTAATCTCGGGAGGGGCACTGGCAGATTATTTTAAGAAACAATCCAGGCACAATAACCACTACAGCTCTCAGTATGTTTTTGTGTGAGGGGTGCTATGTGTGTGTATGGGGGCAGTGAGTGTATTGGAGCTATGTGTGTATTGGGGCTGTTTGTGTAGTGGGGCTATGTGTAAGTGGGACTGTGTGTGCGTGTGTAAGGGGGGCTGTGTATGTAAGGGGGGCTGTGTGTGTGTAAGGGGGGCTGTGTATGTAAGGGGGGGCTGTGTGTGTGTAAGGGGGGCTGTGTATGTAAGAGGGGGCTGTGTGTGTGTAAGGGGGCTGTGTATGTAAGAGGGGGTGTGTGTGTGTGTAAGGGGGGCTGTGTATGTAAGAGGGGGGCTGTGTGTGTAAGAGGGGGGCTATGTATGTAAGAGGAGGGCTTTGTATGTAAGAGGGGGGATGTGTATATAAGAGGGGGGATGTGTATATAAGAGGGGGCTGTGTATGTAAGAGGGGGGCTGTGTGTGTAAGAGGGGGGCTGTGTGTGTAAGGGGGGCTGTGCGTGTAAGGGGGACTGTGTGTGTAAGAGGGGCTGTGTGTGTGGTGCAATGTGTAGGGGGTTATCGTTTGTGTGAGGGGATAGGGGGGCAGATTAAAGATATTTTATTATTATTATTATTATTATTAAATAACTAAATAAATATAGCTAATGTACCCCCTCCCTTCTTACCTTTGCTGAGGGAGGGGGAGACATTGCTTTCTTCCAGTCCCTGTTGGTTCTAGTGGGGGAGTGAACTCTAACCTGCAGCTCAGGCTAGAGTTCACTCTCGCGAGAACGGAGCATTGCCGTGGTAACGCTCCATGCTCGTGAGAGGAGAACCCGGCGGAGCTGCAGGTAAGAGCTCCCACGGGTTCTCTCTCCCTCGCCCTCCACTGCCGGCCGCCCACCAATCTGCCTGTGGGCCGGGGAGGGAGATCACTGATCTCCCCTCCAGTTCGTAATGGCAATCAGCAGGGCTGGTGCTTGGATAGCACCAGCCCGGCATGGGCCGGCAGGGGAGAGCCTCGGGCAGCAATATTTTCTCGAGGGGGGCAATTGCCCCGTTGTCCCCCCCCCCCTGGATCCACCAATGTGTGAACCTTTATGTACCAATGATCCAGTCATACTGTAACCTATAGATTTTCCTTTTGTATCAGTTGATCTACAGCAAGCCCATTGCATAGTGATACAAAAAATGTTCATTACAAGCCCAAACTGTAATAGTGAAGTGACGGCTTCCATTAGGATATGCCCACCCAGCCTGAAACATCTATACTTATTATTGTTTTAGCCTATTTGATAATATACTATCCCCAAAGTTAGTAAGTTTATAGGGATGCCATACAAATTAAGTTTTTAATAGATGCTAACTTTTATAGCTGTATGTACATATAGGTGAATCATACCTTATGAGAAAATACTGCCATTGAGAGGTTTTCAGTGTAATCCTAATTATTTTCCCATAATACATGTTTTGCTATTATGAATCTTTTATATTACATGATTACATTTTTTATATATAATAATACAAATTAAAATAACAATGCATAATATATTAGATAAAGATATATCTTTTCGAAAGATTGTGTGTTTTTTAAAATGTTATATTAAATTAACTGGGCACTCTAAGCACTTCAAATGCTAAAGTTTGCATTAGCAATTATGGTTCCTGGCGTATCCTGGCACCAAACCCATAGTAAGAGGTCAAACCATTTGTGAATGATTTAATACTTTATCGAGTTACCTCCCTGTATGGCTATGATCATTTTGGTCTTTTTGATTCCGCGAAAGTTCTCATTTTGTTTAAGCTATATCAATTTTGTGCATCTTTTCAGAGCATTCTTGACACTTTTTCAGCAGAATCTTTTAGGGATGTGCATGGGGGAAAAAATTGGTTCAGTTCGGCATTCCGAAATTCGGAACTTTGGTACTTCGGCACTTCGGCACTTCGACACTTCGACACTTCGACACTTCGACACTTCAGTAACTTTGGAACTTCAGACCTTTGGCGCTTTGGAATTTCTGAACTTCTGAACTTCAGGACATCGGAATTTCGGGAATTTGGATGTTCTCTTGCAGCCGCTTAGTAGATAACTCCCTAATTCCCACGGTATTAGGGAGCTATCTACCAAAAGGCTGAAATACCTAAATTGGTCTTTCAGCCAAATTTACTAATACTAAGTAAAGATTACTTAGTATTAGTAAATTATGCCCCTACTCGCTATACCACGAGTAGGGGTATGTCTATTAAACAGTGAGCAGCCCCCCAAAAAGCCCCCCTCCCAAGCCCCCACCCATGCAGTGCGAGTAGGGGCTTTTAAACTGAAGGGGGGATCTATTGCCCCCCGGCCCCCACCCCTGAGCGGCAGGTGGGGGCCCTAAATTACTTCAAGAGGGGGGACCTATTGTCCTCCCCCTGGCACCCACCCCTGAGCGGCGGGTGGGGGCCATAAAGTCAAATAAAGGGGGGGACCTATTATCCTCCCCCTCTGCCCCCACCCCTGAGCAGTGGGTGGGGGCCCTAAAATACTTCAAATGGGGGGACCTATTGTCCTCCGCCCTGGCCCCCACCCCTGAGTGGCGGGTGGGGTCCCTAAAGTAAAATAAAGGGGGGGACCTATTATCCTCCCCCTCTGCCCCCACCCCTGAGCAGTGGGTGGGGGCCCTAAAATACTTCAAATGGGGGGGACCTATTGTCCTCCACCCTGGCCCCCACCCCTGAGTGGCGGGTGGGGGCCCTAAAGTAAAATAAAAGGGGGGGACCTATTTTCTTCCCCCCGGCCCCTACCCCTGAGTGGTGGGTGGGGGCCCTAAATTACTTGAAATGGGGGGGACCTATTGTAAATGCCCCCAATCCTCTAGTCACCCCCTCCCAAATCCCTACTGTGGCGAAACCGACCTCGCCACGTGTCCTTGGAGGGGGCTGATTGCCCGCCTCTTGCCTTTGGACTATGGACCAGACTTTATGGGAATGTGATACCCCAGATAGCCATACCATGGAGCCTATTCATATAATGAAAGACTATGGGAAAGACTTTAGCTCCATGGCAATTGTACTGTGTGAGTAGGATCTGCGCGCTATTCGGTAGTTTTGTGCGTGCAGATCCCAGCTATCTGGGGATAGGTGAAATGTCTGTGTGTTATGTGTAAATGTGACTTTATGTATTTTAAAGTGTTTTATGTTGTTTTGCAACCATGTGGTTAATGGAGTCTGCCTTTAGTCCTGGGTAATTGGATTACTTCTCCAATTAACTCCAGGGCAGAAGGAAGGAAACCAGGGTGCATTGTGGGGATGTTTTTCTGCCAGCCAGAAAGGAACAAAAGATACTTTTAGTAACTTTTGAACCCCTGGTCGGATTCATGCCATTTTTTAATATGTTGTTCCCCTGAATGGATTGATTGTGAATATGTATTTTTATGTGAATGTGATGTATGGTTTTAAAGTTATGAAAGTTGTGTAAAAGTATATTTTAAACTGTATGCATAATGGGATTATGTGTCACACTAAGGGGAGGGGATGTGTGGGAGGTAACATCTATGTCATTGGTTCTTTTATGCCTCCCCCTGGGTGTGGCCTGTATGTGTGAGTTGGAAATAAAAGCCAGGCTGGATGAGCCAGTCCTGAGTTCCTGCTTTACCCTCAAAGTGATGTGTCGTCTCATTATTGGGGGGAAGGATTTATTGCATGCTGTTCCAGTTGACTGCTAGGAGTACAAGCCTATTCGTATGGTTCCTATTCAATGGTCTACAGCATTCATATGCTTGGGAGAATTTAAAAGGTTTCTCGGATTCAGTGTTCGTGTGTCTCCAGTCAGAAGAATGGTGTTTGCAGTAGCTGCCTGTGCATCTGTAAAGGGGATTATCGCCTAAACTGGGTTTTATCCTCTTGTAAGTGAAACGGTCCGTTACATTGGTGGCAAGCGGTGGGATGGCGTCCTAGTGTGAGGTAAAGCAGCTCAGAGACACTGGTTGGATTTACAAATTGAGGGCAACGCTAGCAGTCGTGCAGCACCCCTGGGAGCAGACAAGTATGGAAGGTTCTGGCTCTGGAGATGATTGGCTGGCCGAGGTGAGGCAGCGAGTGGCCGAGTATGGGGATGATATACCCATGGAGACACGCCGGGTGATCTGGAACCAGGTCATGGCCGAGCGAAACACAAGGCTGGACCGAGAATTCCGGTTGGCAAAAGAGAGGAAGTATGCTCAGCAGCAGGAGCGTTACAGCAGCCGAGTAGAGGCTGCATCCGAGGAGGTTAGCCGTCTTTCCCTGAGGCGGCGGGAGGAACCCGAAGTGGGGGTCCTCATAGACTGGTCCTGTGAGGAACCACAACAGGCAGGTAGAGATGGGACCAAGGTCTCTCCACCGGGCCCACCGGGATGCTGGGCAGCCGGCCCAGATCCCCAGCAGCAGCCAGAGTTGCCAGGTGGGGAAGCAGGTGGCCCTTACTCACAAATGTTGAGGGGCCTCACGGATTGGTCCTGGGAAGACCCACAGATGGCAGGTGGAGATGGGACTGCGGTCTCTCTACCGACCCTACAGGGATGCTGGGCAGTCGGCCCAGATCCCCAGCGGCAGTGTGCGTTACAGGGAGCTGAAGGTGCCATTCTTGCTCCCCAGCGGCAGTCTACGGTGCAGGGAGAGGAGCCTGTTATCCCCTCTCCCCAGCGGCTGAAGGTGTGTAAGGGAGAGGAGTTTGTTATTCCCTCTCCCCAGCGGCAGCGCAGCTCACCAAGGGGAGACAGTAAGCCCCTCACCAGCGCAGATGGGACCGTGGTCTCTGCGCCCAAGTTAATGGGAGAGGAGCTGGTTACCACCTCTCCCCAGCGGCAGCTTAATGTACCAGGGGGAGACTGTAAGCCCCACACCTGTGCAGATGGGACCGTGGTCTCTGCACTTCCAGCACAGGGGGTAGGGACGGTCGGTCCTGCCCCCCCACAACAGGGCTGTTTAGCCAAAGGGGAGACAGTCGGTCTCCAGCAGCAGAGCTGTGTAACTAAAGGGGAGACAGTCGGTCTCCAGCAGCAGAGCTGTGTAACTCAAGGGGAGACAGTCGGTCTCCAGCAGCAGAACGGTGTAACTCAAGGGGAGACAGTCGGTCTCCAGCAGCAGAGCGGTGTATTTAAAGGGGAGACAGTCGGTCTCCAGCAACCAGGCTCCAACCAGACTACTCCCGTGGTAGTGCTGGCAACAGGACAGAGTACCGTTGGTCTCTGCCCCCTCAGCAACCTACCAAGGCAGCCTACCAGTCCCCCACACAGCCGTGGTGAGGCACCTGAACCTGGACAAGATTCTCCCTCACCCAGGTGTAGTAACTGTTTATTGTGGGTGGGCTGCTCTGCAGTTTCTGTCTTGTGGGTGGGCTGCTGGACTAACAAGGGCACTGACCGGCAGGAGGTCAAGTACCCTGTTAGTCTGGGGGGTAAAGGGGAGAAGTGTGGCAAAACCGACCTCGCCACGTGTCCTTGGAGGGGGCTGATTGCCCGCCTCTTGCCTTTGGACTATGGACCAGACTTTATGGGAATGTGATACCCCAGATAGCCATACCATGGAGCCTATTCATATAATGAAAGACTATGGGAAAGACTTTAGCTCCATGGCAATTGTACTGTGTGAGTAGGATCTGCGCGCTATTCGGTAGTTTTGTGCGTGCAGATCCCAGCTATCTGGGGATAGGTGAAATGTCTGTGTGTTATGTGTAAATGTGACTTTATGTATTTTAAAGTGTTTTATGTTGTTTTGCAACCATGTGGTTAATGGAGTCTGCCTTTAGTCCTGGGTAATTGGATTACTTCTCCAATTAACTCCAGGGCAGAAGGGAGGAAACCAGGGTGCATTGTGGGGATGTTTTTCTGCCAGCCAGAAAGGAACAAAAGATACTTTTAGTAACTTTTGAACCCCTGGTCGGATTCATGCCATTTTTTAATATGTTGTTCCCCTGAATGGATTGATTGTGGATATGTATTTTTATGTGAATGTGATGTATGGTTTTAAAGTTATGAAAGTTGTGTAAAAGTATATTTTAAACTGTATGCATAATGGGATTATGTGTCACACTAAGGGGAGGGGATGTGTGGGAGGTAACATCTATGTCATTGGTTCTTTTATGCCTCCCCCTGGGTGTGGCCTGTATGTGTGAGTTGGAAATAAAAGCCAGGCTGGATGAGCCAGTCCTGAGTTCCTGCTTTACCCTCAAAGTGATGTGTCGTCTCATTATTGGGGGGAAGGATTTATTGCATGCTGTTCCAGTTGACTGCTAGGAGTACAAGCCTATTCGTATGGTTCCTATTCAATGGTCTACAGCATTCATATGCTTGGGAGAATTTAAAAGGTTTCTCGGATTCAGTGTTCGTGTGTCTCCAGTCAGAAGAATGGTGTTTGCAGTAGCTGCCTGTGCATCTGTAAAGGGGATTATCGCCTAAACTGGGTTTTATCCTCTTGTAAGTGAAACGGTCCGTTACATTGGTGGCAAGCGGTGGGATGGCGTCCTAGTGTGAGGTAAAGCAGCTCAGAGACACTGGTTGGATTTACAAATTGAGGGCAACGCTAGCAGTCGTGCAGCACCCCTGGGAGCAGACAAGTATGGAAGGTTCTGGCTCTGGAGATGATTGGCTGGCCGAGGTGAGGCAGCGAGTGGCCGAGTATGGGGATGATATACCCATGGAGACACGCCGGGTGATCTGGAACCAGGTCATGGCCGAGCGAAACACAAGGCTGGACCGAGAATTCCGGTTGGCAAAAGAGAGGAAGTATGCTCAGCAGCAGGAGCGTTACAGCAGCCGAGTAGAGGCTGCATCCGAGGAGGTTAGCCGTCTTTCCCTGAGGCGGCGGGAGGAACCCGAAGTGGGGGTCCTCATAGACTGGTCCTGTGAGGAACCACAACAGGCAGGTAGAGATGGGACCAAGGTCTCTCCACCGGGCCCACCGGGATGCTGGGCAGCCGGCCCAGATCCCCAGCAGCAGCCAGAGTTGCCAGGTGGGGAAGCAGGTGGCCCTTACTCACAAATGTTGAGGGGCCTCACGGATTGGTCCTGGGAAGACCCACAGATGGCAGGTGGAGATGGGACTGCGGTCTCTCTACCGACCCTACAGGGATGCTGGGCAGTCGGCCCAGATCCCCAGCGGCAGTGTGCGTTACAGGGAGCTGAAGGTGCCATTCTTGCTCCCCAGCGGCAGTCTACGGTGCAGGGAGAGGAGCCTGTTATCCCCTCTCCCCAGCGGCTGAAGGTGTGTAAGGGAGAGGAGTTTGTTATTCCCTCTCCCCAGCGGCAGCGCAGCTCACCAAGGGGAGACAGTAAGCCCCTCACCAGCGCAGATGGGACCGTGGTCTCTGCGCCCAAGTTAATGGGAGAGGAGCTGGTTACCACCTCTCCCCAGCGGCAGCTTAATGTACCAGGGGGAGACTGTAAGCCCCACACCTGTGCAGATGGGACCGTGGTCTCTGCACTTCCAGCACAGGGGGTAGGGACGGTCGGTCCTGCCCCCCCACAACAGGGCTGTTTAGCCAAAGGGGAGACAGTCGGTCTCCAGCAGCAGAGCTGTGTAACTAAAGGGGAGACAGTCGGTCTCCAGCAGCAGAGCTGTGTAACTCAAGGGGAGACAGTCGGTCTCCAGCAGCAGAACGGTGTAACTCAAGGGGAGACAGTCGGTCTCCAGCAGCAGAGCGGTGTATTTAAAGGGGAGACAGTCGGTCTCCAGCAACCAGGCTCCAACCAGACTACTCCCGTGGTAGTGCTGGCAACAGGACAGAGTACCGTTGGTCTCTGCCCCCTCAGCAACCTACCAAGGCAGCCTACCAGTCCCCCACACAGCCGTGGTGAGGCACCTGAACCTGGACAAGATTCTCCCTCACCCAGGTGTAGTAACTGTTTATTGTGGGTGGGCTGCTCTGCAGTTTCTGTCTTGTGGGTGGGCTGCTGGACTAACAAGGGCACTGACCGGCAGGAGGTCAAGTACCCTGTTAGTCTGGGGGGTAAAGGGGAGAAGTGTGGCAAAACCGACCTCGCCACGTGTCCTTGGAGGGGGCTGATTGCCCGCCTCTTGCCTTTGGACTATGGACCAGACTTTATGGGAATGTGATACCCCAGATAGCCATACCATGGAGCCTATTCATATAATGAAAGACTATGGGAAAGACTTTAGCTCCATGGCAATTGTACTGTGTGAGTAGGATCTGCGCGCTATTCGGTAGTTTTGTGCGTGCAGATCCCAGCTATCTGGGGATAGGTGAAATGTCTGTGTGTTATGTGTAAATGTGACTTTATGTATTTTAAAGTGTTTTATGTTGTTTTGCAACCATGTGGTTAATGGAGTCTGCCTTTAGTCCTGGGTAATTGGATTACTTCTCCAATTAACTCCAGGGCAGAAGGGAGGAAACCAGGGTGCATTGTGGGGATGTTTTTCTGCCAGCCAGAAAGGAACAAAAGATACTTTTAGTAACTTTTGAACCCCTGGTCGGATTCATGCCATTTTTTAATATGTTGTTCCCCTGAATGGATTGATTGTGGATATGTATTTTTATGTGAATGTGATGTATGGTTTTAAAGTTATGAAAGTTGTGTAAAAGTATATTTTAAACTGTATGCATAATGGGATTATGTGTCACACTAAGGGGAGGGGATGTGTGGGAGGTAACATCTATGTCATTGGTTCTTTTATGCCTCCCCCTGGGTGTGGCCTGTATGTGTGAGTTGGAAATAAAAGCCAGGCTGGATGAGCCAGTCCTGAGTTCCTGTTTTACCCTCAAAGTGATGTGTCGTCTCATTATTGGGGGGAAGGATTTATTGCATGCTGTTCCAGTTGACTGCTAGGAGTACAAGCCTATTCGTATGGTTCCTATTCAATGGTCTACAGCATTCATATGCTTGGGAGAATTTAAAAGGTTTCTCGGATTCGTGATTGTGGTGTCTGCCAGAGTGCTTGGAGTCCTCAGGAAGCACTAGGAGCATCCATTAACGGAGGTACCCAGTCGGGGTGCCAGGTGATCCGTTACACCTACCTACCCCCCTCACCCTAAAAATAGTGAGGGGGGACAATAATTAAGTATCTGTAAAAAAAAAAAAACTTACCATTTGATGTCTTCTTTTTTCTAAAATCTTCTATTTTCAGCCCCAGAAAAGGCCAAATATAAAACCATAATATCCGTTGCACTTAAAAAACAAAAAAACAAAACCTGAATGCAAAAAAAAATAATCCATCTTCCCACATGGAGGGCTCCGTGCAGACTGAGCTCTGCAAGGCAGGGGAAGGCTTAAAAAGCCTTGCCCTGCCCTGCAATTAGGCTCAGAGCATTCTGGTTGGTTGGTTTAAGCAATCCAATCAGAGTGCTCTGACAGGTAAATGAAGAGACTGACAGGTAAGTCTCTACATTTACCTGTCACAGCACTCTGATTAGTTAGCTTGAAATCCAGCCAATCAGAGTGCTCTGTGTCATTTTACAGTTCTTTGGAATTTCCCCACGCTGTGTAATTTGACTCATAACAACACTCTGATTGGTTCATTGAAAGTAACCAATCAGAGAGTTATGAGTCAAATGTCAAATTACATAGCGTTGGAAAATTCCAAAGAACTTTCCCAAGCTGTGTAAAATGACACAGAGCACTCCGATTGTCTTGATTTCAAGCTAACCAATCAGAGTGCTGTGACAGGTAAATGTAGAGACTTACCTGTCAGTCTCTTCATTTACCTGTCAGAGTACTCTGATTGAATGGCTTAAAACAACCAACCAGAGCGCTCTGAGCCTAATTGCAGGGCGTGGCAAGGCTTTATAAGCTTTCATCTGCCCTGCGGAGCTCAGTCTGCGCGAAGCCCTCCATGGGTGAAGATGGATTATTTTTTTTGTGCTCAGGTTTTTTTTTAAGTGCAACGGATAATATGTTTTTTGGTGAGGGGGATAGGTAAGGATTTGAATAATGTTTTTGGGAGGGGTGACTCGGGGAATGGGGACCCCTAGTCATCTGGGGGGCATTTTTATTTAGGGCCCCCACCCGCCACTCAGAGGTGGGGGCCAGGGGGGGACAATAAGTCCCCCCCCCTTTTATATTACTTTAGGGACCCACCCACCGCTCAGGGGTGGGGGTCAGGGGGAAGGACAATAGGTCCCCCCCTTTCAAGTAATTTAGGGTACCCACCCACCGCTCAGGGGTGGGGGCCAGAGGGGAGGACAATAGGTCCCCCCCTTTCAAGTAATTTAGGGCCCCCATTCACTGCTCAGGGGTAGGGGCCAGGGGGGAGTACAATAGGTCCCCCTTATTCTAATTTAGGGCCCCTACTCACTGCTCAGGGGTAGGGGCTGGGGGGGCAATAGGTCCCCCCTTTAGTTTAAAAGCCCCCCACTTGAGCATCACGGGTGGGGGTTCGGGAGAGGGGCCCCCTTTTTTGGGGGGGCTGCTCACTGTTTAATAGACATGCCCCTACTCATGGTATAGCGAGTAGGGGCATAATTTACTAATATTAAGTAATCTTTACTTAGTATTAGTAAATTTGGCTGAAAAAACAATTTAGGTCTTTCCGCCTTTTAGTAGATAGCTTCCTAATACCGTGGGAATTAGGGAGTTATCTACTTATTCATTCCTGTCATTCCATTGGCTGGCTAAGTAATTTACATTTTATATGAATGTGTGTTACTTGATTGTTGTAAGTGTTGCAAATGCTTACTGCTGAATCCTGGCTATGTTTGTATACTTTTTATTTAAACTTGTATACAGTGTAGCATTCTTCATTCTTCCACTGGGTATATTAGTATTTCGACAATACTGTGCTTCGGAACTTCGCACGTCGGCACTTTGGAACTTCGGCACTTCGACAGTTCGGAACTTCGGCAATTTGGCACTTCGGCAATTTGGCACTTCGGCAATTCAGCTATTCGGACATTTGGAAGTCTTCGAATGTCCGAATTGCCTGAAATTCGTCCGAATTGACATTCGAAACGAATTGCAATAGGAGGACCCCAATGTGTGCTACAGCTGCTGATAATTAAATTTATATCACACCCCAAGTACTAAGCGCCTCAATTCCCACGTATAAGAAAAACTGTGTTTTTTCTTTTCTTTGTTTTGCACCTGTCTAGAATCTTTGTTTACCTGCTTGTGAACTTTTTTAAAGGGCTGTTATATACAGATTCTGTACAGGATGCTTACAAAGGCACAGTAAAGTAAATATATATCTATGCCTGCTTGCTTTGCATTGCACTTAAGTTTTGCTCTTTTGCTACAGACTGTGTTGTCCCATTTATGGAGATAAAATGTGATCTTCAAATTTAAGACAATGGAGTTGTAGTTTCATAGAACACAGTCTAATGCTGTTTAGGATCTTACATCATTTCAACAGTCCTCTTCTCAAATATTTTAAAATTTTTAGCTGCTAATTTATTGTAGGATGATTCACATACTCGCTAGCTCTTCCAATATACACTGCCTGGCCCAAAAAAAGTCACCACCAAAAAAAGTCACACACTCTAATATTTCATTGGACCGCCTTTAGCTTTGATTACGGCATGTATTTGCTGTGGCAGTGTTTCGATAAGCTTCTGCAATGTCACAAGATTTATTTCCATCCAGTGTTGCATTCATTTTTCACCAAGATCTTGTATTGATGATGGGAGAGTCGTAACACTGCGCAAAGCCTTCTCCAGCACATCCCAAAGATTCTCAATGGGGTTAAGGTCTTTTCTCTGTGGTGACCAATCCATGTGTGAAAATGATGTCTCATGTTCCCTGAACCACTCTTTCACAATTGGAGCCCAATGAGTCCTAGCATTGTCATCTTGGAATATGCCTGTGCCATCAGGGAAGAAAAAATCCATTGATGGAATAACTTAGTCATTCAGTATATTCAGGTAGTCAGCTGACCTCATTCTTTGGCCACAATATTGCTGAACCTAGACCTGACCAACTGCAGCAACCCCAGATCATAGCACTGCCCCCACATTCTTGTACAGTAGGCGCTAGGCACAATGGATGCATCACTTCATCTGCCTCTCTTCTTACCCTGATTCACCCATGAATAGGGAATAGGTAAATCTGGACTCATCAGGTCACACGACCTTCTTCCATTGCTCTAGAGTCCAATCTTTATGCTCCCTAGCAAATTGAAGCATTTTTTTTCCAAACAGCCTCACTGATTAGTAGTTTTCTTAAGGCTACACAGATGTTCAGTCCCAATCCCTTGAGTTCCCTTCGTATTGTGTATGTGGAAATGCTCTTACTTTTACTATTAAACATAGCCCTGCGTTCTACTGTTGTTTTTCTACGATTTGATATCACCAAACTTTTAAGTGATTGACGATCACGATCAATCAGGATTTTCTTCCGACCACATTTCTTCTGTGAAGACAATGGTTCCCCACTATCCTTCCAGTTTTTAATAATGCTACTCATTGCATCAGTTGGGGTTAAATAACTTGTTGCCAGCTGAATAGTGTTGTCGCGAACCCGAAATTTTCGGTTCGCGAACGGCGAACGCGAACTTCCGCAAATGTTCGCGAACCGGCGAACCGCGCAAACGGCCATTGACTTCAATGGGCAGGCGAATTTTAAAACCAACAGGGACTCTTTCTGGCCACAAAAGTGATGGAAAAGTTGTTTCAAGGGGACTAACACCTGGACTGTGGCATGCCGGAGGGGGATCCATGGCAAAACTCCCATGGAAAATTGCACAGTTGATGCAGAGTCTGCTTTTAATCCATAAAGGGCAGAAATCACCTAACATTGACACCTGTCCTCAAAGCCCAGCCCTGATACACACTGACACAGAGCAGAATAGAGACTGTTCCCCGTCCTCAGAGACCATGATACACACTGACACAGAGCAGAATAGAGACTGTTACCCCTACATAGGGTCACTTGGCAGATATGGCGGGGTCGTGGGAGGGGGAGGATGACTTTCACCTCTTCCCCTGTTAGATTCCCGTTGTGCTGTGACATCACCCTTATACGCTGTGTAAAGCATACTATTTAATTTGATCAGCATGGCCACTTGAGTTTTTATAGTTTTCACGCTGCTTGTAGTTTATATATGGTTCACAAAAATCAAACAAATGATAAAGTAAACGTGTAAGGATTCAGAATATTCTTTCAAACCCTTACACATTGTGTGTACGTATTTTTTGTCTTAAGTTTGTGGCTTTAAAGAGGTTTACGTTGTTTCTATGATGCGCATAACATGTTCTTGTAAATGTTTGTTAAATTTTTCCTGGAATTTTAATTTTTCAATCTGAATAAAGATAGTCAAATCCCTGATACACACTGACACAGAGCAGAATAGGGACTGTTCCCCCTACATAGGGTCACTTGGCAGATATGGATTGACACCTATCCTAATGATCCCTGATACACACTGACACAGAGCAGAATAGAGACTGTTCCCCCTACATAGGGTCACTTGGCAGATATGGATTGACACCTGTCCTCAAAACCCCTGATACACACAGACACAGAGCAGAATAGGGACTGTTCCCCGTACATAGGGTCACTTGGCAGATATGGATTGACACCTATCCTAATGATCCCTGATACACACTGACACAGAGCAGAATAGTGTAACGAGTATATACCCCTACACGCAGGATCCAGCCAAACAGAAGACAGCACAGAGGAGAGATACGTCTACCGGACCTTAGAGTGGCCGGACTCGACGTAAAGGAGAAGTACAGAGTCAGGAGCGATCCGAGGTCAAGGGCACAAAGAGACAGCGTAAACGAGAACTAGCCGGGGTCTGGTACACAGGAATCAGCAAGCCGGCAAACAGTACAGACAAGGATAAAGCGAAAACGAAGTCAGAATACAAAGCCAAGGTCAAGTACGGAGAAACACAACTGAATACAACAAGCACTAAAGGGAACTGTAGCAGAAACCACGATAGGGCAAGGAACTAAGGGAAAAGGGTAAGTATAAGTAGCCTTCAAACTAACGTGATTGGCTCCTGTCACTTCCACTCCCCCAACAGGTAAGTGTATGGGGTGATTGGCATGACAGGAGCCAATGGGAGCCTTTTTGCAATTTAGGCTCCCACTGTCTCTTTAAGAGCGCGCCCGAGATTCGCGGCGCGCTCTTAGCTGCAGGCGGGACACGTGACCGCTTCTCGCGGTCACTGCCCGCCTTCCTGTTTGAGCAGTCGGATGAGCCGCGCGCGGCTCGTGCAGCCGCAGGACCGCGCGCGGCTTGAAGAGAGGACCGCGGCCGGCCCCCTGATAAGGTAAGTACCGCTACAAATAGAGACTGTTCCCCCTACATAGGGTCACTTGGCAGATATGGATTGACACCTGTCCTCAAAACCCCTGATACACACTGACACAGAGCAGAATAGAGACTGTTCCCTGTCCACAGAGACCATGATACACACTGACACAGAGCAGAATAGAGACTGTTCACCGTCCACAGAGACCATGATACACACTGACACAGAGCAGAATAGGGACTGTTCCCCCTACATAGGGTCACTTGGCAGATATGTATTGACACCTGTCCTCAAAACCCCTGATACACACTGACACAGAGCAGAATAGGGACTGTTCACCCTACATAGGGTCACTTGGCAGATATGGATTGACACCTGTCCTCAAAACCCCTGATACACACTGACACAGAGCAGAATAGGGACTGTTCCCTGTCCACAGAGTCCATGATACACACTGACACAGAGCAGAATAGGGACTGTTCCCCCTACATAGGGTCACTTGGCAGATATGGATTGACACCTGTCCTCAAAACCCCTGATACACACTGACACAGAGCAGAATAGGGACTGTTCCCCCTACATAGGGTCACTTGGCAGATATGGATTGACACCTGTCCTCAAAACCCCTGATACACACTGACACAGAGCAGAATAGAGACTGTTCCCTGTCCACAGAGACCATGATACACACTGACACAGAGCAGAATAGGGACTGTTCCCCCTACATAGGGTCACTTGGAAGATATGGATTGACACCTGTCCTCAAAACCCCTGATACACACTGACACAGAGCAGAATAGAGACTGTTCCCTGTCCACAGAGACCATGATACACACTGACACAGAGCAGAATAGAGACTGTTCACCGTCCACAGAGACCATGATACACACTGACACAGAGCAGAATAGGGACTGTTCCCCCTACATAGGGTCACTTGGCAGATATGGATTGACACCTGTCCTCAAAACCCCTGATACACACTGACACAGAGCAGAATAGGGACTGTTCCCTGTCCACAGAGTCCATGATACACACTGACACAGAGCAGAATAGAGACTGTTCCCCCTACATAGGGTCACTTGGCAGATATGGATTGACACCTGTCCTCAAAACCCCTGATACACACTGACACAGAGCAGAATAGGGACTGTTCCCTGTCCACAGAGACCATGATACACACTGACACAGAGCAGAATAGGGACTGTTACCCCTACATAGGGTCACTTGGCAGGTATGGATTGACACCTGTCCTCAAAGCCCATGATACACACTGGGGGGAGCTACTGTCCACCCCAACCCCTGCGCGGTGGGTGGGGGCCATAAATCACAATGGGGGGACCTACTGTCCTCCCCCCCTCGGCCCCCACCCCTGCGCGGTGGGTGGGGGCCATAAACCACAATGGGGGGGCCTATTTTCCTCCCCCCCCGGCCCCCATCCCTGCGCGGTGGGTGGGGGGCATAAATCACAATGGGACGGACCTACTCATTGGAGTGGAGTATTGTTCATATCAGTTTAATACCTTCCGCGTCTACTATCAGTGGACGTGTAAATGGCAGAGATTTTTAATTGTTGAATCACTTCCCCTTTTTAGGCCAAGGTGGGAAGATGCTTAGACCACTGGTATATTGGTGCCATCTTGGAGGATTTTTTTTTGGTTTGGTTTTTGAAGCCACAGTGCTGCACCAGTGGGCCTAAAAATTAGGCATGTACACATGCCTGAAAAATTTGGTATTGTTGCAGCCGCTGCTGTAGCAGCGGCCAGAAAAATTGATGTTTGTTTCACAGGCAGAAAGTGCCCTAAAACATGGCGGCTTGAACCCTAGTTGGTGGCGGATAAGTCACGCAAGTCAAACGTCATTCAGAGCTAAAATACAGCAGTGTGTGGACCATTTTTAGCCCAAGGCAGCTCATCTCATCTGGCCTTTTTTAAGCGAATGTATCGCCTAGTGTCAGTCCCTTCGGGATCCATCCCTCATTCATCTTAATAAAGGTGAGGTAATCTAGACTTTTTTGACCTAGGCGACTTCTCTTCTCAGTGACAATACCTCCTGCTGCACTGAAGGTCCTTTCTGACAGGACACTTGAAGCGGGGCAGGCCAGAAGTTCTATCGCAAATTGGGATAGCTCAGGCCACAGGTCAAGCCTGCACACCCAGTAGTCATGGGGTTCATCGCTCCTCAGAGTGTCGATATCTGCAGTTAAGGCGAGGTAGTCTGCTACCTGTCGGTCGAGTCGCTCTCTGAGGGTGGATCCCGAAGGGCTGTGGCGATGCATAGGACTTAAAAAGGTCCGCATGTCCTCCATCAACAACACGTCTTTAAAGCGTCCTGTCCTTGCCGGCGTGGTCGTGGGAGGAGGAGGAGGAGGATGACTTCCACCTCTCCCCCTGTTAGATTCCCGTTGTGCTGTGACATCACCCTTATACGCTGTGTAAAGCATACTTTTTAATTTATTTTGCAAATGCTGCATCCTTTCCGACTTGTTGTAATTCGGTAACATTTCCGCCACTTTCTGCTTATACCGGGGTTCTAGTAGCGTGGACACCCAGTACAGGTCGTTCTCCTTCAGCCTTTTTATACAAGGGTCCCTCAACAGGCAGGACAGCATGGACCCCATTTGCACAAGGTTGGATGCCGAGCTACTCATTTCCCGTTCCTCCTCCTCACTGATGTCATTGAAGGTATGTTCTTCTCCCCAGCCACGTACAACACCACGGGTACCAGATAGGTGACAACGAGCACCCTGGGATGCCTGTTGTGTTTGGTATTGCTCCTCCTCCTCCTCCTCCTCAAAGCTACATTCCTCCTCTGACTCCTCTTCCTCACAATCCTCTTCCAGCGTTGCCGCAGGTCCAGCAAGCGATGCTGATAAGGCTGTTTCTGGTGGTGATGGTGACCACAACTCTTCCTCTTCCTCTTCACGCTCATCTACAGCCTGATCCAGCACTCTTCGCAGGGCACGCTCCAGGAAGAAAACAAATGGTATGATGTCGCTGATGGTGCCTTCGTTGCGACTGACTAGGTTTGTCACCTCCTCAAAAGGACGCATGAGCACTTGAGGCGGGATGTGGACTGGGGACAGGGAGCACGTGGCGTCGTTTTGAAAGGGCGCCGTCCTCCGCGTGAAATAGGGCCGTGAGTAATGATGTCACGGGTAGCCTGCCCATAGTATCGCATAGGGTGGAAGAGCTGATAGGACATCTGAAACGTATTGGGATGGAGATGCTTAATTGTTCTCCAAAATGCTTGACACCACCCCATAGTGAATCTCTGCAAACTTTAATACTTTAATAATGTGGCAGCCCACTGGGATTATTCGAAAAATTTCAAATTGATGATTTTCCAGACCCTGGGGTTGACATTAGTCCAGATTTACATCTAGTGACCCATGAGGATGTTCCAGGCACTACTTGTGAAATAAAGACAGATAATAAAGTGAATGATCCTTCTCCTTGGGACTTGCACCCTGTCGTTGAAGGTGGAGTATGCAATGGCAAGAGCATGCTGTGGGTAGTCAGTGCAAACACTCTCTTCCCTATGAATAATGAGGAGACTAACTATGATGACGTTATTTGCGTTGAAAGTAATGATGCCAGAGATCTTTTGAAACCATATGGAAGGAACGAATTGGTTAAAAGAAAGGCAAGAGACCACCTGCATATAGACAAGAATACGCATAAGAGAAAGAAGAGAACAGGTGAAAAAGAGAAGCTGCAGACTGCCTATCTGCAAATAGTTGAGTTATGTCCTGAAGATGTCCGTGTTACCACAGTGCAGACTCTGTTTGATGCACTACTGAGGAGAGTCAGAGAATCCCCAGATCTTCACGTATTGGATGAGTCGGTGCGTGGAGTTGCAGAGAACGTAGAACAAGAAATGTTTAAACTTTTCCTGTGTACTGACAGCAGATATAAGAATAAATACCGGATCCTCCTTTTCAATTTGAAGGACCCTAAAAATCAGATCCTGTTCCGTCGTGTGGTCCTTGGTGAAATCACCCCACAGTGTTTGGTTCTAATGAGTGCAACGTAAATGGCTGCACAGGAGCTGGCCAACTGGAGAATTCAAAAGAGAAAACATGCACTGGAACTAATCGAGAAAGAGGAAAGACAGCCATACCAGATTCAGATGACAAAGCTGACACACAAGGGGTTAATTGAAATTGATACCGTGCCCGATCAGAACTTGACCCTAGAGGATCTGTCTGATTCTGTGTGGCAGCCTCAGGATTCTCAGCAGGATTGCATCTCAGAGAAAAGGGACACAACATCCCAACACAAGAGCCACCTTTTAGATCAGGACTGCCTTATATGCAAAGGGCTGATAAACCCCCCAGGTGATGCTGACTTAAGCCAATGGGTAATTACCAAGAAACCAGAGAAAATATGGAAACACCATATAACTAATGGCAATCAACATTCTTCATGCATTGAAAAGAAGAACAAGAAATTGTATGATCCAGATACTAGACTCACAGATCCAGCAGACTCAAGTGTGTGGAAGGGATTCCTTCACATGTTCTCTATAAAGCAGTTTAAAGTTACAGCCACGCCAGAGTCTGGTTATAGCAGTCATCTTTGCCAGGATTTACCAAAAGTGTTAACATCCGAAGGATGCATTTTGCAAGAGTCTGTTTGGGAATATGTGGATCGTATCTGGCCAGAGTGCACCAAGGACATGTGTGTGATCCGACTGAATCCAAGAACATCAAGTGATGCAGTTTCATATGCTCGGCTGTATTCTTATCTTAATCGGAAGCTGAGATATGCAATCATCAGAAGTCATGGCATGGAGGCGTTCCTAGTGCCTCTACCTGCCGGCCAACCCATCCCTCAAAGATTGCGTCCTTTGGGAGGTCCAGGTTTGGAAGACAACCATCCTATTCTGCTTCTGATCTTGCTTCTTCCAAGCCATCCTTCCTGGACAGCTTATCCCAAAAAATCTTCCAAGAAACATAAAGAAGGTTTGGATATCCCAGATGATATTTTCTCTGACATATTAGCAGATGTTGAACGAGAGGAGAGACAAATGGCCGAGCAAGGGCTCCCTCCTCCAGGTTTCCCAAATTTTGAGCAGTGGAATCAGAATTCTGAGGATACAGGAGAGGAAGTTGGCATGCCTGAGATCATGAATATGCTCCAAAATTTGAGCAATGGCCTTCAGTTCCCAGGAGAATTCTCTGTAATTATAGGAGAGAGTCAGGGTGCTAATATTATGCCACCTCTCCATGTGCCAAATACTGTTCCAGCAGGTCTCCCATATCCATCTTTTCCATTGTATCCAGAAGCAGCCTACCCTGGCTGGCATGGTATGTTGCCCCCTACTCATGCAGTAAATGCATTGTCCATTGACCCAGCCAATCTCTTCTCTTACCCGCTTTCACAAATAGTACCACCTAACTTCTTATCTGATCAACATTTTACTGCAGGACCTCAACCTTTTGCATAAATGTTGTAGTTTTGTTATATTTACGTTTTTTGGTTTTTTTTAACTGTTATGTTTTAGCGAAATATTGAAAAAAATACATGTAATGTGCTGAACATCAAAGCTGAAATTTTAATTTGTCTCAGTAAGTTGAAAGCCATACTTTCTATGGGAGTTTCAAATAATTGTTTTCTGAAGAAAGCATAACTGTCTGTTTTTAGCAAGCAACAACCCCATATTAAGCTGTTTATTCACTGAACATCTATTTGTACTGAATTGAAAACTGAATGACAAAATGTAGGCAGAAAACGAATGATTTGAATATATTCTTCAAATACCAGAATTTTTTAATTTGTTTTTTAGTTCACTACTATTCTGTGTTTAGTAATGTATAAGTGTGCCAGATGTGACAAGTTTACATAGGTTAATTATAGCCACTGTTATATCTGGGCTACAAATACATGCATTTTGGCAAGCCCATGTAAGCTTTGTGTTGTTGAATTTCAGTGATTTCTTTTCTGTTGCATGTGTACAGTTGTACTGTAAAATGGGTAAAGCATGGGATATGTTTTTACATTTGTATACTAAAAATTTTAATATACGTTGAAAAAAAAAAAAAAAAAAAAAAGGACGCATGAGCCTACAGGCATTGCGCATGAGCGTCCAGTAACGTGGCAAAAAAAATCCAAGCTCCCCAGAGGCTGTCCTAGCACCCCGGTCATACAAATATTCATTAACAGCTTTTTCTTGTTGGAGCAGGCGGTCGAACATTAGGAGTGTTGAATTCCAACGTGTAGGGCTGTCGCAAATCAAGCGCCTCACTGGCATGTTGTTTCGCCGCTGGATATCGGCAAAGTGAGCCATGGCCGTGTAGGAATGCCTGAAATGGCCACAGACCTTCCTGGCCTGCTTCAGGACGTCCTGTAAGCCTGTGTACTTATGCACAAAGCGTTGTACGATCAGATTACACACATGTGCCATGCACGGCACATGTGTCAACTTGCCCAACTTCAATGCCGCTATCAAATTTTTTCCGTTGTCACACACCACTTTGCCGATATCCAGTTGCTGCGGAGTCAGCCACTTTTCCACCTGTGCGTTCAGGGCGGACAGGAGTGCTTGTCCGGTGTGACTCTCTGCTTTCAAGCAAGTCAAACCCAAGACGGCGTGACACTGCCGTATCCGGGATGTGGAATAGTACCTGGGGAGCTGGGGGGGTGCCGTTGATGTGAAGCAAGACGCAGCAGCACAAGAGGACTCAGCCGAGGAGGTTATGGAAGAGGATGGAGTAGGAGGAGTAGAGGAGGTGGCAGCAGGACTGCCTGCAATTCGTGGCGGTGTCACCAACTCCTCTGCAATGCCACGCATTCCTTGCTTGTCAGCCGTCAGCAGGTTTACCCAATGCGCAGTGTAGGTGATATACCTGCCCTGACCATGCTTTGCAGACCAGGTATCAGTGGTCAGATGGACCCTTGCCCCAACACTGTGTGCCAGACATGCCATGACTTCCTTTTGCACAATCGAGTACAAGTTGGGGATTGCCTTTTGTGAAAAGAAATTCCGGCCGGGTACCTTCCACTGCAGTGTCCCAATAGCTACAAATTTTTTGAATGCCTCAGACTCAACCAGATTGTATGGTAAAAGCTGGCGGGCTAATAGTTCGGACAAGCCAGCTGTCAGACGCTGGGCAAGGGGGTGACTTGGTGACATTGGCTTCTTACGCTCAAACATGTCCTTGACAGACACATGACTGTGGGCAGATGAGCGGGAACTGGACTTCCCACGACTCAGTTTCTTTTGGCACAGGTTGCAAATGGCATCGCTGTTGTCAGAGGCAGACACACAAAAAATGCCACACTGCTGAGCGCTGCAATGACGGCATTCTGGTGGTGGACACCGCATGCGTTGATTGACGTCCTGTCGGGCTGACCCCGGGTGCCGATGCATACTGTCCGACTGTGCCACTAGCTCCTTGCGACGACCCCCCCCTGCTTCCAACTCGTCTCCTCCTCCTCCTCTCTGTCTCCCCATCTGAACTTTCGCCCCGGTTCTTCTTCTTGCCGAGCGGGCACCCACGTGACATCCATGGATGCATCGTCATCATCAACCGCTTCCCTTGTATCTGACAACTCACAAAAGGAAGCAGCAGCGGGTACAACATCATCATCATCACACCGTACCTCCATGTGTTTAATGCTGCCTGCCTGAGACATATCCCTGTTATCTACATCCTCTAGCAATAATGGTTGCGCATCACCGCTTGAAGACAAGTAACTGCTATTCAATCTATAACAGTGAAAAATAAATTTTGGTTTTAAAAGCACGCTATAGAGACACCAGATATGATTGGCAATGTGCACTGGAACAGTTCTGCAGAGCACACGCTGAAGGAAGGACTGACACACCCGCTTGAAGACAAGTAACTGCTATTCAATCTATAACAGTGAAAAATATATTTTGGTTTTAAAAGCACACTAAAGAGACACCAAATATGATTGGCAACTGTCAAAGCACGCTGGAACAGGTCTACAGAGCACACGCTGAAGTAGGCCTGACACCCAGACGCTTGCAGACAACTAACTGATCTTCTATTACAGTGAAAAAAAAATGATTTCTTTAAAATCTAAAGCTTAAGCTATTGTTAAAACAGATATGAGTGGTGGCACTGACTGTGCAAATGGACAAGGCATTCAACCTGACACAGAAGCTGGCAGGCAGGCAGGCAACTGCTCTTCTATTACAGTGAAAAAAAAATGATTTCTTTTAAATCTAAAGCTTAAGCTATTGTAAAAACAGATATGAGTGGTGGCACTGGGCAAGAGGGCACAGTATCCACTGTGAACCTCACACAGAAGCTGGCAGGCAGGCAACTGCTCTTCTATTACAGTGGAAACAACATTTTGGTTGTAAAAGCACGCTATAGAGACACCAGATATGAGTGGCAACTGTCAAAGTACGCTGGCAGGGTTGTGCAGGGCACACGCTGAAGGAAGGCCTGACAGAGCCGCTTGAAGGACACTGACTGGCTGCTATTAGCTTACACTGGAAACCTTTTTTCTTTGTAAAAGCACGCTAAAGAGACACCAGATATGATTGGCAACTTTCAAAGCACGCTGGCACAGGTCTGCAGAGCACACGCTGAAGTAGGCCTGACACCCAGACGCTTGCAGACAACTAACTGATCTTCTATTAAAATCTAAAGCTTAAGCTATTGTTAAAACAGATATGAGTGGTGGCACTGACTTGTGCAAATGGGCAAGGCATCCAACCTGACACAGAAGCTGGCAGGCAGGCAACTGCTCTTCTATTACAGTGAAAAAAAATGATTTCTTTAAAATCTAAAGCTTAAGCTATTGTTAAAACAGATATGAGTGGTGGCACTGACTGTGCAAATGGGCAAGGCATCCAACCTGACACAGAAGCTGGCAGGCAGGCAACTGCTCTTCTATTACAGTGAAAAAAATGATTTCTTTAAAATCTAAAGCTTAAGCTATTGTTAAAACAGATATGAGTGGTGGCACTGACTGTGCAAATGGGCAAGGCATCCAACCTGACACAGAAGCTGGCAGGCAGGCAACTGCTCTTCTATTACAGTGAAAAAAATGATTTCTTTAAAATCTAATGCTTAAGCTATTGTTAAAACAGATATGAGTGGTGGCACTGACTGTGCAAATGGGCAAGGCATCCAACCTGACACAGAAGCTGGCAGGCAGGCAACTGCTCTTCTATTACAGTGAAAAAAATGATTTCTTTAAAATCTAAAGCTTAAGCTATTGTTAAAACAGATATGAGTGGTGGCACTGGGCAAGTAGGCACAGTATCCAATGTGAACCTCACACAGAAGCTGGCAGGCAGGCAACTGCTCTTCTACTACAATGAAAACAAATTATTTATTTAAAATCTAAAGCTTAACCAATTGTTAAAACAGATATGAGTGGTGGCACTGACTGTGCAAATGGGCAAGGCATCCAACCTGACACAGAAGCTGGCAGGCAGGCAACTGCTCTTCTATTACAGTAAAAACAAATTATTTATTTTAAATCTAAAGCTTAACCAATTGTTAAAACAGATATGAGTGGTGGCACTGGGCAAGTAGGCACAGTATCCAATGTGAACCTCACACAGAAGCTGGCAGGCAGGCAACTGCTCTTCTATTACAGTGGAAACAACATTTTGGTTGTAAAAGCACGCTATAGAGACACCAGATATGAGTGGCAACTGTCAAAGTACGCTGGCAGGGTTGTGCAGGGCACACGCTGAAGGAAGGCCTGACAGAGCCGCTTGAAGGACACTGACTGGCTGCTATTAGCTTACACTGGAAACCTTTTTTCTTTGTAAAAGCACGCTAAAGAGACACCAGATATGATTGGCAACTGTCAAAGCACGCTGGCACAGGTCTGCAGAGCACACGCTGAAGTAGGCCTGACACCCAGACGCTTGCAGACAACTAACTGATCTTCTATTACAGTGAAAAAAAATGATTTCTTTAAAATCTAAAGCTTAAGCTATTGTTAAAACAGATATGAGTGGTGGCACTGACTTGTGCAAATGGGCAAGGCATCCAACCTGACACAGAAGCTGGCAGGCAGGCAACTGCTCTTCTATTACAGTGAAAAAAAATTATTTCTTTAAAATCTAATGCTTAAGCTATTGTTAAAACAGATATGAGTGGTGGCACTGACTGTGCAAATGGGCAAGGCATCCAACCTTACACAGAAGCTGGCAGGCAGGCAACTGCTCTTCTATTACAGTGAAAAAAAATGATTTCTTTAAAATCTAAAGCTTAAGCTATTGTTAAAACAGATATGAGTGGTGGCACTGGGCAAGTAGGCACAATATCCAATGTGAACCTCACACAGAAGCTGGCAGGCAGGCAACTGCTCTTCTATTACAATGAAAACAAATTATTTATTTAAAATCTAAAGCTTAACCAATTGTTAAAACAGATATGAGTGGTGGCACTGGGCAAGTAGGCACAGTATCCAATGTGAACCTCACACAGAAGCTGGCAGGCAGGCAACTGCTCTTCTATTACAGTGGAAACAACATTTTGGTTGTAAAAGCACGCTATAGAGACACCAGATATGAGTGGCAACTGTCAAAGTACGCTGGCAGGGTTGTGCAGGGCACACGCTGAAGGAAGGCCTGACAGAGCCGCTTGAAGGACACTGACTGGCTGCTATTAGCTTACACTGGAAACCTTTTTTCTTTGTAAAAGCACGCTAAAGAGACACCAGATATGATTGGCAACTGTCAAAGCACGCTGGCACAGGTCTGCAGAGCACACGCTGAAGTAGGCCTGACACCCAGACGCTTGCAGACAACTAACTGATCTTCTATTACAGTGAAAAAAAATGATTTCTTTAAAATCTAAAGCTTAAGCTATTGTTAAAACAGATATGAGTGGTGGCACTGACTGTGCAAATGGGCAAGGCATCCAACTTGACACAGAAGCTGGCAGGCAGGCAACTGCTCTTCTATTACAGTGAAAAAAAATGATTTCTTTAAAATCTAAAGCTTAAGCTATTGTTAAAACAGATATGAGTGGTGGCACTGGGCAAGTAGGCACAGTATCCAATGTGAACCTCACACAGAAGCTGGCAGGCAGGCAACTGCTCTTCTATTACAGTGAAACAAATTATTTATTTAAAATCTAAAGCTTAACCAATTGTTAAAACAGATATGAGTGGTGGCACTGACTGTGCAAATGGGCAAGGCATCCAACCTGACACAGAAGCTGGCAGGCAGGCAACTGCTCTTCTATTACAGTGAAAACAAATTATTTATTTTAAATCTAAAGCTTAAGCTATTGTTAAAACAGATATGAGTGGTGGCACTGGGCAAGTAGGCACAATATCCAATGTGAACCTCACACAGAAGCTGGCAGGCAGGCAACTGCTCTTCTATTACAGTGAAAAAAAAATATTTATTTTAAATGTAAAGCTTAACCTATTGTTAAAACAGATATGAGTGGTGGCACTGGGCAAGTAGGCACAGTATCTAATGTGAACCTCACACAGAAGCTGGCAGGCAGGCACCTGCAATTACATTACACAGGGAAAAAAAAAAAAAAAAAGCAGCCTGATGTTATAGCCCTAAAATTGGCTTTTTGGGGTGCTGTCCTTACAGCAGAGATCAGATGAGTCCTTCAGGATTGTAGTTGACACTGAATACCCTAGCCTAGCTATCAATTTCCCTATCTAATCAGCAGCAGCTAAACTTTCCCTCCTCTCACTAAGCATGCAGCTTCAGAATGAATCGAAAATGGATGGATGGGAGGGAGGTTGGAGGGTGTGGAAGGGAGGGAGTGCTGCTGATTGGCTGGAATGTGTCTGCTGACCGAGAGGCACAGGGTCAAAGTTTGCCCAATGATGACGAATAGGGGGCGGATCGAACTGCGCATGTGTCCGCCCTCCGTGGCGAACGCGCTAAGTTCGCCGGGAACTGTTCGCCGGCGGACAGTTCGGTACATCACTACAGCTGAAAGATAATCACCCATGCAGTAACTATCCAATAGGAGGCTTTTACCTATTTGCTTAGTTAAATCCAGATGATTACTTTTTTTGGCCAAGCAATGCATCGTTCTGCTTATATGTGGGAAATCTAGCTTTTTATTGGTCTATCCCTCCTCATTACAGTCTGGTCACCCTTAACGCTTTATGATGGGCTATATTATCAAAATAATCTGCTCTTTAAAGAAAAACAGATTTTTTTTCTTATTTCTGAAAATGGCATACTATTTAAGGATATTTTTCAAGGGTCTTAAACGTGATAAAGGTAAGCAGTCAGCCCTTACTACATCATTAGTAACATACAAAATGCATTCCTTTATTTTTTATTTAAACCTAGAATTTGAAACTAGAAAAGTAATCTGTAGTTAATTTACTTCTACAAAAGAATATATGGCTTGTTTATGAATAATATATGCTAGCTAGATACATACGTGTTAACCCAGTGTAAGTAAATGGACCAGTCTGCTGAGTGATATGCTCCCAAGACTCCCAGCTTCCAAGAACTTTAAGTCTCTCGTTCATTTTTGCCCTGATTAGCATGAGTCTCCGGACTGCCAGCTTTAGGCTCTCCTTCCTGTTTGTATAAAAAGACAATGCAGTTGGTCATATAGAAAGTGGTTTAGAGACAATATATTTGGAGCAATCATTTCAATGAGTGAAATTTTAGGAAAGGTATTCTTGCAATTGATTGGGACTTTTTCCACTTTTGTTAGGCACTCATTAGTGCTCTATCATGTTTGTTAATATTCCATTTCACATTTTACTGTTCAGTAGATAAATTGTGAAAAATATATATTTTCTTTAAAATGAAAATAGACTTTGTGAAGTAAAAATAAGCAATCTATTTTCTTTCCTGTACTAATGAACTGATTAATCATTCTCTCCATGTTAAGAACACCTATTCTGAAAGTCTTTTTTTCCCATTTATTACCAGATAGTACCTAGTAGTTTCTTCCTGGGAAGTGTGTTCATATTGTTCTCTAGTGGGACTGTATGGAAACCATAAAGCCATCTATTTAATATCTAAAGGCTTTTCATTTTCTATAGGTCTCTCCTAAAGAAACAGAATCCTTTTTCTTCTGCCATAGTTGCAAAGATACTCCAGCTAGTAAATTACATATTGGCCTAAATTTGCTGTGAAGGAAGAAAGAAAATAGCTTTAGGCACTAGTAAGACGGTCTTATGGTGTCTGCGGAATATTCTGTCTTATAAGAGAAGAGAATAAAAAGGGTAACTATGTATTTCTTTCCACATACCAATTTGTAAATTCTGCCACTTTTTAGCTATTTTCCATGAAAAGTAGGTAGCACATGTGTCTTACTTACTTTAGTTATCACAGTGCTAACACAACTGTGCATATAGTAACCAGACATACATATGTTTCTTTTTTTTTTTTGCAACTAGAGTAACTGCGAAAAAGGATTCTGTGCTATAATTAGTAAAAACACAAAATGTAAAGTATCCTATTAAGTCCCTTTCTCACCACCCCAGTTTCTGTCTACACCAGGCAGAGAAACACCTTCTCCTCCACAGATCCTGTCTATAAATACTAGCCACCTTTGCTCCAGGGAGGTTTAATGGTGGCAGATACAGGGCTGAATGCTAGCAGCTAGGAAGAAGAAACAAACAAACTCTCTCTCTTTCATTATATATATGTACACACATGCATACATATTCATAGAAAGAGAGAGAGGTTGCAAGGGGTCATGGAACATAACACATATACTAATTGTAGTAATTTAATAACCTAATTTTACAATTACTTTGGGTGCGAAAACCTAAAAACTACAGTTGTGTGAAGTCATGCTTTTTCACTAAAATGAGAATTCAAGGTGAATTTTAAATTCAAGGTCAAAATAGGTGAACGGAAACAAATCTCAGTGTGCCCTGGCTTTAAATTTAAAAATCACTTTGAATTCTCACGTTAGTAAATAACCCTGAAGTGTACCTTGCTCACAGTTAATTGAGAATCAAATTATTGTATTGGAAGAGTTAATTTAGTGGCCTGTACGATGTAAAAAAGACTCACCACTGTGTGCAATAAGATGCATTATTCAGGACTGTAGATACTAATCTTGACCCAAAAGCTGGTGGCTCTAAAGCCTTGACATGAAGAATCCTCTCTAGCTGGGACCGGACAGAGATGAGCACCTCATTACTCCTCAAAACTGCTAGTAGACTCCCAACTCTCTCGCCTGTAGGTCAGAAAACAAACATTACTTATGAACATTTAGGTAAAGTGTTCAGTTGACTCAAGCATCCAGTGATTATTTTACTTGTAGGCCGATGATATGTCTGGTAAACAACCATGAGTTTGTCGTTGCTAATTATACAAAGGTGTAAAATCACCTTCCAAAATCGTAGAATTTTTATGCCTTTGCTCAACCATTTTTAACTTCTGCACAATCACAACCAAATCTGCAATTTTTTATTCATTATTTAACAAGCTGAGTTTTTTAATGATAATGGGTCATTGCATGCCAAGAAATCTTGGCATGCAATAAATGCAGATTTAGCATTTGCAACTACAGCAAGCCCCCTCTTGTTCCCCAGGTGGGGGGTGGGCTTAAAGAAAATTAAGCGTCTCAGTATTGCTGGGAGCTGGGTGTGTGGATTGAGGAACAGTGATGGACTTATGACATAGTTATATAAAGTAGGGGCAAAGAAAGGAAAGAGAGGGGGTGAGTAGTGCAAACATTGTTGATGTTGAATACTGTTGAAAAATATATCAAACAAATTGTCTTAACAAAATATTCATTTAAATAACTATAAGTACATGAAATTGAGAGGAATGCATTCAATAAAAGTAACAATGACAAACTACATGCACAGAAAATTATAGTGCAAACTACAAGTATAAATGTAAAACTGGTATAGTAAAAAAAAATAATAATATGGTGACAAAGGTAGAATAAATTATGTGGAGTATTCCAAGCTTAATTTTGTGATCTATTTGTTGCAGTGTCCGTGTGGCAAACAATATGTGGGAAAGACAAAAAGGCTTCTAAAAGTACGCCTTATGGAGCACATTAATAATATAAGGAAGGGAATTACGACCCATTCAGTGCCAGTTCACTGTAATACATGCCCGGCCTTTAATTGGAGGGACTTCAAAGGTTTTGGTATAGAACATCTATCCTCCCACTGGAGATGAGGTAATATGGAATTAAAATTAGCACAACATGAGACCTATTTAATTTATAAATTGGATACTTTAGAACCAAAGGGATTAAATATAGATGTTGATTTTGGGCAGTTTTATGGTATAAAAATTATTTTTTTAAACTATATATATATAAATGTCTTTTTTGAGGGGGTTTTCTATTTTTTGCCAATGTGGTCTATATATATATATTTTATTATATTTAATTTTTATCTTTTATTTTATTTTTATTTATCTATTTTTCATTTATTTATATTTATTTTTATTTATTTATTGAAAATTATGTATTTTTTATATATTTTCTGAATTTATTTTGATCATACTTGGCAAAGGATTGAATTCTTATTGTATTGTTAGTTGTTAGTTTTTATTATGTTATATGTGTTACAGTTTGGAATATGAAATCATGTTTCTGATTATGGTATTATTTTAAGATTATTTCTAGCTCGTCAAGCTGTAAGACTGTTTCGCTATTTGGAATGCATATATTCTGAAGTTGTGGAACGCTATCTGAGCGCCCATGACCTCTGTTCAAATCCGCAACCGGAAATACGTATTTGGAACGCAATCAGAAATACGCGCTTGGAACGCATAGTAATGGAACGCAAACGGACCGATAACCATTGAATGTTGCCGCGATTTTTAAATTCTATTATGACAATCAGCTGGAAGGAATGTTCCCTTATTGAAAAGAGAGGAGGGATTGAAGAGGTTTCGGGCGTTTCTATGAGAGATTTCTCCAATCAACACATGGACTGGTTCTATTTAAAGGGACTTGGTTGTGGGTGGGAATTATGCATGCTCTGTTTTTTACTGCTCATACTGTGTTATTATCTCTGAGGAAGTCCACAATACGTGGATGAAACGCGTTAGATTGCAGTTAAATTCTATTTATTTTTATCTCATTTTTTACTAAGGCTTTATATTGCCTCAATAAAATATTTTTATATTCAAATTGGCGTATTCCCACTTCATTGGAAGACAGAAGTCACCCATCCGTGGAAGACGAACACTTCTCTAGCCCCAGTGTGGGCTTAAAGGCGCATTACTCTACACTATTTCGTGAGTGCAATCATTGGGGGTTAAATCCAATTGCAATTACTGTACTTCACTATGTGCTATGTATTTTCTTGTTTTTTAGTTATTCAGCTGTATCCTATTTTTGTCTATTCGCAAGCTTAATTTTGTACCTGAAAGTTGCAGGGAGAGGTATAAAGAAGAGTCATATATAACTGGGAGCTGGGTGAATTAAAGATGAAAAGGCTGATTTTTCAATTGAAATCGGCAATTTTACAAAATGAAAAAGGAGAACATACTTTTCTCCTTATGTATTTGGAATATTCTTTTTTTTTAATGCATTGTGCTAATAATACATTGGAATATGCATACAAATACAAAGAAAAAAAATAACAGGATTTTCCCACCACTTTAACATGCAATTATACGTGATGTTTCTCTTATCCACAGTTAAACGTGGCTTAAACATTTAAAGCAATCAGTGTCCTCCTATAGAGGCCTCAACTTAATATTTTTGGATAATCTTTTTAAATGATTTATCAAGATGAATCATATGATTTAGTTTGAAAAATATGTTAATATTTTTTCTATTTTGATAGTTTTTTATATATATTTTTGATATTTTAACAGTTTGAAAAAAAATTATTTGACAAACTTATCCAAAAATATTAAATCGCTGTCACAGTCAAATAGGAGTTATTCTGAAATGCACACATGTAGTACACATGTGAAACTAACATTACACTAACAGGCTTACATGCTATGGTGCAATGTTTTATTTTCTAATATCACTCATTCAGAAACTTTTTACCATGAGTGCTCCTTTTTTAAGTGACACTCAAAGCACTAAAACAGTGCATTTAGGAGTTAAATCATCATTGTGTATGTAGCCCTTGCCTCATGCCCCCCCATGGCTTCTCATAAAGCCTCCCTGTAAGACTCCTGAAAAAAGTCTATATATTTTAGCTTTCCTTATTGCAGCAGTGGGTTTAATCTTTAGGAAATCCTACAATCTTCCTGGGTGATGCTCCTCTCATTACAAATTTCCTTCTCAGTTCCTTCACCTCCACAACCCAGTTCACTCTCCCTCCTTCCACAGTTTCAGTTTACTACATAGACCCTTAACTAGCTTCTTTTGACACTCTTTTCTGAAATCTGTTATTCATATTTGTGCCTTTACCCCTTCCTAAATATTAAGCTCATTGAAGCTTAATTCTAAATTAAGCTCATTCTAAATTTATAAACAACTGTGGATATGTTGGTGCTATATAAATGATGATAACATAATAATAATAATATAATAATAATCATAATCCAGTAAAACACTAGTGTCTGTAGTGTCCATTCAGATAGAAAAGTATGTTGTCTGATTATTATTAGAAAATAAAGCTGAAGCATGTGTTGATTGAATCTGGTTATCTTTCACCATATAAACCTTAGTATGTGTGAAAAATGTCAAGATGCTTAAAGCGACTTTTCAAGTCAATTTGTTGACAGCATCTTGCTCTCACATAGATATCATGTTGCTTTTTTCAATATTTTTCTTCTAACACAGCCATCTCTTAAATTAGACCCATCATCTTCCATTAAATTCCCATATCATTAATATGTGGGTTTCAGCTAGAAATGACCCCACCTTCAATATTTAAATAAATATACATAGTGGATATATTATAGGGCTTTGTTAATAAGGTTAGTTAGAACTCGAGTGAGTGAACATCAGGAGAAGCATATTAAAATGAGGAACAACTGACATTCATTCATTAAAAGTGAGTCTTATATCCAAAGCAAGTTCTCACAACCTTTTTAGTGTGTCTAGAGGCAAAAGTCCATACAAGTAATGAAAGCATTGGGGTTTTCTGCTTTCAACGTATCAGGCATAACTTTCGTCAAACAAAAGAGGATACAAGTATCAGATGAGGAACAATGCAAGTGCAGAATGTTTGTTATTATTTTACTCATAGGATACGCTTAACGAATGTATAAATACTAATGAAAACTTTGAAAACACTTTTTGCCCATTGTTAGAACCTGGATTGTATAGTATGATATCATTTTTATTTCTTTTCTGTTAACTGAGGTACATTTGGCAAGCAAAGTATAGTTTATGGTGGCCACATATATTTATATGTGGAGCGTAAGGAAGCTTTTATCATGTATTTGTATTTTTCAGTGACCACAGCCTGAGTCAATATGTTTATTTCAGTCAAGTGCGTACTGGTGAGTATTCCACTTTTACTTAATAATTAATGATATGCAAAGTGTAAAGTACTATCTTATAATCGCTATTGAGGAAGAACACCAGTTACTTTATAGATATCCCAGTATCTTGCTTTTTCTATATAATAATGAACCTTTGTTATACCGTACAGTCCAAAGTTTGTAGAAAAGGACTGGGCACAGAACAGTTCAAAACCTTCATCAACAAAGTAGCGTATTGGCCAGACGTCTTTATCCACATCTCCAGATGCCAAACCTTGTGCTTTCAAGTGAAAAAATGGAAACATGTTCTTTTCCTGAAATGAACAAGAAAAAATGTTGTAAAATTTTGAAGAGAAATGTTGGAACTCTGTTGGAACTTCTTACTTTTAAATTATATATGTAAGTATCACTGTCTTTTACTTCTTTTCTCCATGCAATCCATGTCCTCCTTATCTATTCTTAATAGAGTCCACCCAAAAACAGCTGCAGAATGAAGGTACGATATACTAGATCAGACAACAATGCATTTAGAAGGAACAGAGAAATTGCAGAAGACACATTTGCATAAACAATGGTTGTTGCAACCCAAAGCTGTCCAATTGTAAAAAATGCTTTGCTGACATCCCCATGGGTAAACCCTGAGGAGATTCATAAAAAAAATGACACTTAATAAAATGTTTTTTTTACTCCATGCATTTCATGAGAAGAGTTTGACGTCTTCATGCTGAACCTGAAAACGCTGTACATCAGTCCCATAGAAATTGCAGGACTTCAGCAGGAAGCGTCTCGAGTAGCTCTCTGAGTGACAACCATTAGAAGTTGCAATAGGAAGCAATGTAAATACTACAAGTGCTGAGACTCCAGGGACATTAACATGTAGTGATTTTGGTGCATAGAATGTCCCTTTTATTTTATCAGCCTACCAGCTCCTGTCAGTGTTAATTTATTCATTTCATTATGTTTTCCTCGTCTCTTGCTCTGTATACTAGTGCAATAGTGGTACCTGTATAAAACAGGCATCAATAATAAAACAAGCAAGTTGAAGCCACTACTATAGCAAGAGACTCAAAATGTGAGGAAGGCTGACAGGAGACTGTGAGTTGAGAACATAATCTAGGCAGTAAATGAGGGGGAAAAGGCAAATAAATAAAAAGAAACAGAGTTAATCAGGATGCCAAGACAGCCAAATATACTAGGTAGGAATGCCAGACCTGAAAGAGCAGAAAAATTGAAAATAGGCTCATGGCCCATGTAAATCAGAAAATGACATAAACTGTAAATATATTTCCCCGGATATATCCATGGCAGCACTACGTATGGGTATAGCTCCTCCCCTTCTCACTTGGACAGGAACACCTCCTAAATAAAAGAGACTCCCCCCTATACCCCCTCAGTCTTTTTTTCCTGTCCACTTCTCAGGGACAGTGGAAGTTGCATCACCTAAAATTTTATTTTGTGACTTATTCGGGTCTAATTGTACCCCTGGCCCATGGGGAGTTCAGCCTCTCTCCCCATGGAAGCCTCAGGACACGGCGCCTCACCAAGGGCGACCCCCTGGAGGATTCTCCCCTTAGTGACCGGGGAGCTATGCTGCAGTAACCCTATAGTTAGCAGCTGGATGTGCCAGACCCAGGGAGGTGGTAATTCCCACAGAAGGGTTCACCTACTTGCTGCAAAAAATTTGGGCTTCTTGGCTTTCCCAATATAGATGGCCTGCCCAGGGCCGGATTAACATAGGGGCTGATGGAGCTGCAGCTCCAGGCCCAGGCCCATGGAATAGGCCCATTTAAAAAAAAAAAAAACATTTTTTTTTTTTTTTTACACATTACTTACTTTGCCACCTCACTGGTATTTTACTGGCACAGCCGGTATTTGAGGCTGCCTGGCCATGCCAATATTGCAGTAATACCTACAATACAAATGCAGGTATTTTTCTCAGAATAAATGGAGATTACTCTACAATACCAGCACCGGCCAGTAGGGGTCACTGTGTGTGGAGAGAGGCAGGGATAGGAAGTTACAGCATATCCCTGCCTCTCTCTACTACTTACTGATCCGTGGGGGAGCAGCTACACAGCACAGAGTCCAGACAGCAGCTCTACAGCTCAGGTAAGTGAGGGATGGGGGGAAAGGCAGCAGGGACACATGGGGACACTGAGACACATGGGGACACTGAGACACTAGGGGACACTGAGACACTAGGGGACATATGGGGACACTGAGACACTAGGGGACACAGACACTAGGACACACTGAGACACTAGGACACATGGGGACACAGACACTGGGAGACCTGGAAACACTGAGACACTTGGGGACACTGGGAGACCTGGAAACACTGAGACACTTGGGGACACTGGAAAACATAGGGACACAGACACATGGGGACGCTGTGAGACATAGGGACACGGAGACACTATGTCCCCATTTCTCCCAGTGTCCCCATGTCCCCCATCCAGTGTCGCTAGTGTCTTGGTGTCCCCATGTCTCCCAGTGTCCCCAAGTGTCTGTATCCCAGCCAGTGTCCCCTAGTCTCCCAGTGTTTGTGTTTCCATGTCTGTGTCCCTAGTGTCTTAGTGTCCCCAAATGTTTCAGTGTCCCCATGTCTCCCAGTGTCTGTGTTCTTAGTGTCTCAGTGTGCTTAGTGTCCCTATGTCTCCCATTGTCCCTATATGTCCCAGTGTCCCCATGTCTATGTCCACAACTGTCCCCATGTCTCCCAGTATCCCCAAGTGTCTGTCTCCCATCCAGTGTCCCCAGTGTCCACTAATCTCCCAGTGTCCCCTAGTCTCCCATTGTCTGTGTTCCCATGTCTCTGTGTCCCTAGTGTCTCAGTGTCCCTAGTGTCTCAGTGTCCCTAGTGTCTCAGTGTCCCCATTTCCCTAAATGTCTCAGTGTCCCCATGTCTCACTGTGTCCCCATGTCTCACTGTGTCCCCATGTCTCACTGTGTCCCCAGTATCCTAGTGGCATGGGGACACACTGAGACATAGGGACACTGGGAGACTAGGGGTCTGGGTGACATGGGGACACTGACACTGTGATACATAGGGACACTGAGACACTTGGTGACTTGCGAGACTGAGACACTGGGAGCAATCCATCTATACAGCAGAATCAAACTGTGAGTAGTTTGTTGGTGATTTTACAGAATTTTCTCTGATGTCACTCCTCGTGATTATACAAATGATTAAGGCTGGTATTTATTTTCAAAAAAGGTGGCAACCCTAACTACTCTTCACATACTCTTGCTTAACCCCTTAAGGACCAAACTTCTGAAATAAAAGGGAATCATGACGTGTCACACACGTCATGTGTCCTTAAGGGGTTAAAGGAGCACTATAGGGTCAGGAACACAATCATGTATTTCTGACCCTATTATGTTAAAACAACCACCCTGGCCCCTTCTTGACTCCCTAAATATAGTAAAATATGCTGCTGGATCTGCCTCTGAACTGACTGTCTGCTGACATCATCGGAAGTGGTGGTCTGAGCAAATTACAATACTTCCCCATAGGATTGGCTGATACTGTCAACTAGGCAGATCAGGGGCAAGCCAGCACAAGTCCAACATAGCCCTGGCCAATCAGCATCTCCTCATAGAGATGCATTGAATCAATGCATCTCTATGAGGGAAGTTCAGTGTCTGCATGCAGAGGGTGGAGACACTGAATGGCAGTGCTGTACACTAGGCAGTACTGCCACAGGAAGCACCTCTAGCAGCCATCTAAGGAGTGGCCAGTGGAGTTATTTTCTCTGAAAAGACAGTGTATATTGCAAAGGGCCTGAATGGAATGATTCTACTTACCAGAACAAATACAATAAGTGGTAGTTGTTCTGGTGACTATAGTGTCCCTTTAAGTTTGGAAGCTTAAGAGGGATGTATGGGAACAAAACTTGTGTGGACTGGCTGACAATAAAATTAGTTTAGGTAATGCAGACGTTGGTCTCTCTAACACTGTGGCATGTCCCCTTTCTTTTACACTTACTACATACACCTTTTCTCTGTCCCAGACTATATACCAGGAACTTCTGCCTGCTAGTAAGAAGGTAAGGAGACAAGTGGACCAGCGAGTGCTAGGGGACAGTCCTTAGAAAGCATGGAGTGAGCGCATCATTAGACACATTTATGTCAAGCTCAGGGTGTTGCCTGCATAGTATGCCCTTAACCCCTTAAGGACCAAACTTCTGGAATAAAAGGGAATAATGACGTGTCACACATGTCATGTGTCCTTAAGGGGTTAATTGGACAGCCTGCATTATTGGCGGGCAGCCTGACATGCATTCATGCCAGGCTGTCCTTCAAATTCTTTGGACAGACATGCCCCCTTTTTGGGCATGTTCTCCCCTTTTGGCAGTTCTGGTTACGTGATTCGCACCAGTGGCCCACCCTTTTACCCAGCCCATTGACTTCCTGCTTCACTGGACACTGCTGTTAGGGGGTATGGATTTACTTGAAAGATGAAAGCATAAATTAGAGAGAGATTAGCATAGAGTATGTGTTTTCTTATAGATGAACCCTATGCATTTCCCTCCAGCACCATCTCCATCAGATACATGACGCTTGGGAGGTATGACTGTTTTAGTGTTTTTGGTCGATAAGATTCCGTAATTAGGCCCATCATAATTGTCAGCACCAGGCCCAGTGTGCTCTTAATCCGGCCCTGGGCCTGCCCTATCCTCAGGATGTAAGTGGCAGTGGATTAAGAACTTACTTGACCGGGGGTGGGCTCCTGTTTCCTTGTGGCTGATCCATTCCGGTCATGGAACGCATGGTGGAACGCACGGCGATATTGCTAGCACTTCCGCTTTCGTCACTTCCGGTTTTGTCACTTCCAGTTCGTCACTTCCGTTTTTTCTGCCTATCTTTTCCCTCTCTCCAGCAGTGGAACGCAGGTGGAACGCACGCCAGTGGAAGGCCAGCAGCAGGGGGATTTAATTCCTGGTTTGGCATCCTATATTTAAAGGGTAAGCACCTCTATTCTGTCAGTATGCTGTTTGATGTATCTCTGCATAACTGGATTAAACTTCTGTCTTCTGGCTGCAGGTAAGTGACACCTCTTGTCCTTTTATTATAATTTCTCTATTCCCCAGTCCTTTTTATTTTTTTATTTTTTTTTAAATTCTTTATTTTTCTTGTGCTTGCAATGACAACTGGCATGTGGAGCCACAACAACATCCACCAGCATTTTCAAGACATTTTACAGTGTGGCAGGTTGATCAGCACATTTTTTTTATAATCGTGAAAAATAACAGAATAGTGGCAACGCTTATATATTATAACATGCTAGGACACTTAAGCATATCTAGGTGCGCTTTGGGTTCATATTACAAGTTTCAACGCTATGTGTGCAAGGCAGGACAGATTGTGCCGCTTGCTGGAACCTTTGGTACAATGTCTTTTAACACAAATATCCGGGTGTTGCACAAAGATACATGTCTATACAGGCTTAAATAGGTTGGTAATGTCACAAATAATGCAGGAGTTAAACATCAATAAACAGGTTACGCAGGTAAGTTTAAACCAGTGGGTGCCCTGAGTGTAAGACCTGAGGTGTCTAGGTTTGGTGTATATCCCTAGTGGCGTTCAGGAGAAGGTCTGATTATAGGTTAGGATATACATACTTCAGCTCGCTAGCTTAATATGTTACCCTGGGAACTGAGTAGGCACAATGGGTTAAATGCTTGAATAAGAAATAAAATAAAATACATTAAAACAGTGCTAGGAGACATGTCAGGCCACCAATAGATTAGATTGCTTAGTTAAGGTAGTCCTTGTTAACTGTTGTTGAAGCAGACATGCTATCAATACCCCTGAGTCCTGAAAGGTGATGCAGGGACTAAGAGTGATGAGAGTCATTACGGTACTGGAGATGGTCTTGTCCTGTGTTAGCAGGGGTTTCTTAGTCAGGCTGTCGCTCAATTCCACAGGTGGACCACAGCAGGGAGATTAGCAAGTGAGTCCCAAGATTTTCAGACCGTGGATCAGTATTCTTCCCAGCTGCTCTCCATCTCGGCTTCTTGGGTGGTCCCCGCTGTCATGGTAGGGTCTGTGTTGTTATGCTACTGCGGGCTTTTCCCCGAGGGTGCAACAGGGTTTCATTTGCCGCCTCCATAAACCCTGCTTCGCTGTAGGAAGCTGGTGGATCGATAGAGGGCCCTTTTCCCATGTGCTCTGTTGATTTCCTCACTGCTGGGTACGCGTCAGGTAGGCTCCACTGGCGGCCCGCACACATGGCTGGCTTGCGGCGGCCATCTTGCGTGTTATCGCCCGGCGGATTGTCCTCGCCAGGGCGGTTGTTTAGGCTCAGGTTGGTGAGCCGTGTTGTGCTCCTGCAGACTGGGATGACCCCCCCGGTCCAGGGGGGGGGAACACACCGCCGGTTGGAGACCCAGGAGAGCAGCCGTCTCTTCCCGGCTCAAGCCCCACCAGGCTCCGTGCCCCTGTCTGGTTACTGCCGGCTCCGAACCGGGTCTTGGGCGGGGGTCTGTGTGTGAGTTTGCCCGGCTCGGTGGGCCTGCAATTTGCGCCGTTTTCGGGTCTCGGAGCGGGATCCCGTCGGCGGCTAGGTCCCACCCCCCCAGTCCTTTTTCAAGGCAATAATTGGTTGCTGGAAATTCAAATTTTTTTCTAGCTGCCCATACTATGGATTCCCCCAGTCAGGCTTCGAGAAATAGGTCGCAATCTAGAGGTTCTGAGTAAGTCACTAAAATTTTTAAAGACACAATACTATTAAAAAAAAAAAAAAAAAAAAAAAAAGAGTGCATTTCAGACTTCTGACTGGAGGATTTTCAGTTCTGCCCACAGATCCTCATACAAGAAAAAGAAGGATAAGACCAACTTATGTGAAGCTTGTGACGACAAGGTGCTTCCTGGGAAAAGGCTCTGCTTAGCTTGTCTTAAAGCAGCGGCAGGCCATACTGAACCAGATCCAGATATTCTTTCTTACATCCGTCAAGCAGTTTCAGAGGGTCTTCGACAGTCTGAGAGGGCTGAGAAAAGACGTAGATCTTTTAGCCCAGAGGAATATGCTGACTTAAGCTCTGACGAATATGTACCCCGGTATTTGAGCAAGACGAATTGTCATCTCAAGGTGAAGAATATGGGGCCTCTCCTGTCTTTATAGACAGTGTGAAAATAGAAGCTTTAATCAAGACAGTTCATGATACCTTGGAGCTTAAGGATAAGAGAGAGGAGGAACCAGCTTCTAGTAAGCATTTTGCTGACCTGAGAAGGTGCAATCCTACTTTCCCATTGCATGAGAAGGAGTTATATGTCCTGTTCCTGCAAAAGTAAGAGGATTGGGGGTTTATTCCAAACTTTTTCTCACTCAGAAAGTATCAGGGGAGTGGAGACCAATTTTAGACCTTCACGAATTAAACGAAAATCTGTATGTGAGAAAATTCAAGATGGAATAAGTAAATTCCATTATAAAAGTCATCTCCCCAGGTGACTGGTTAATCTCCATAGACCTTCGAGACGCTTACTTTCATGTTCCTATTGCTCCACCACACCAGAAGTTCCTGAGATTTGCTATTTACCATCAGCATTTTCAGTTACAAGCCCTTCCCTTTGGCCTTTTCCCTCAAAGATCCTGGTTGCCTTCATAGCATATATCCGTCTGGAAGGCATCTCAATATTCCATTAACTTGACGACATCTTGATTCTCTCACACAGCAGAGATATTCTCCTTCTTCATCGAGATTGGGTTCTTTTAATTCTTCAAAAATTTGGATGGTTGGTAAACCTCAAGAAGAGTCAGCTTTCCCCCTCTCAAGTTATGATATACTTAGGTGCAAGATTCAACACAATCCAGTCACAAGTCTCCCTATCCTTGGACAGGGGGCTTCGTATTCAATCAAAGATCCTTCGTCTTCTGCCTCTGAAATCCATCCTGGACCGGGAATTTATGAGCCTTCTGGGAAGTTTGTCCTCTACAATAGGTTTTACGAGATGAGCCCAGTGGCATATGAGAATTCCACAAGAAGGGTTTCTATCCCAGTTTGCGAACAAGGATCTGAATCAAGCAATCTCTTTATCATCAGAGATCAAGAAGGAACTGGCATGGTGGCTAATGAACGAGAATCTATATCAAGGGTATCCTCTGAACGTTATCCCTTGGGTTACTCTCACGACAGATGCATGCCAATCAGGTTGGGGGGCTCATTTGGGCCTTCTTCGTGTTCAGGGGCAGTGGGAAAACAAACAGCATCCTCTATCCTCGAATGTTTTAGAGTTGCAAGCAGTCTTCCAGGCTCTTTGCACTTTCCTTGTCTGAAACAAAGTTGGGTGAGAGTAAGGATAGACAATACCTCTACAGTTGCTTACATCAATCATCAGGGGGGTACAAAGAGCAAACGCTTAATGAAAGTGTTGACCCCACTTATGTCCTGGTCAGAGAAGAATTTGAAGGGGAACAAGGCAGTTTACCTTCCGGGAAAGAAGAATCAAGTGGCGGATTTCTTAAACCGAGTGACCCTGGATCCCACAGAATGGGAGTTGGCCCCTATGGCATTCCAAAGCATAGTCCAGAAGTGGGGTTTTCCTCAGGTAGATCTGATGGCCACAGCGAAGAATCGCAAAGTGGGAAGGTTCTTCTCGCGTTACTTCAACCCTTTGGCGGAAGACCAGGATGCTCTCTGTTGCGAGTGGAACTTCCACCTGGGGTATGTTTTCCCCCCAACTCCTCTGATTTTCCCCCTGCTAAGAAGGATCCTGCAGGAGCAAGCAACAATTCTTGCAGTGATTCCCTTCTGGCCCAGGTGGCCTTGGTTTCCCCTGCTGCAGAGACTCTCTCAGGACATTCCTCTGAAATTCCCAGATCAACTGAGTCTCCTACAACAAGGTCCGATCTCTGACCCATCTCCTCAGTCTCTCAATTTAAGGGCTTGGAAATTGAGAAGCAACGTCTCTCCAGCAAAGGCTTCTCTTCTTCAGTAATTTATACTCTTCTGAATGCCAGGAAGAAATCCTCTTCTTCAGCTTACTATCGTATTTGGGACATCTTCTGTAGCTGGTGTTTGGCACATAATATTTCTCCTTTGTCTCCCAGTATCTGTGACATCCTTCAATTTTTACAGGACGGATTTGACAAGGGTTTAAGTCTCAGCTCCCTAAAAGTGCATACTTCAGCGATCTCTGCTCTGTTAGATCGGAAATTGACATTTGATCCAGATATTGCTAGATTTTTTCAAGCCATTCTCAAGCTTCGCCCTCCAGTATGGTCTTGCTCCCCTCCTTGGGATTTACCTCTGGTTTTACAGGCCTTATCTGATTCTCTGTTTGAGCCCTTGGAGAGTGTTTCTATACTTACTCTTACGTTGAAAACTGTTCTGTTGGTTGCCTTGACCTCAGGTAGAAGAATCTCCGAGCTAAGCGCTCTCTCCTGTGAGTCTCCCTTTTTGATTCTTCAGGAAGACCGAGTGATCCTTTGTACGATTCCAGCTTTCAGACCCAAGGTGGTTTCTGCTTTCCATATGAATCAGGACATCATTTTGCCAGCCTTTTTCCCTCATCCCTCATCGGAAGAAGAAGAGAAATGGCATCGTTTGGATCTACATACCTGAACCGAACTTCAGACATAAGGAAGACATCTAGACTGTTCCTTATTCCTTCAGGTTACAAGAAGGGTCAAGCCGCTTCTTCATCTCATATTGGCCGATGGATCATCTCAGCCATTGGTCAGGCCTACTCAGCCTCCGGAGTTCCTGTCCCTCAAGGCCTTAGAGCTCATTCTACCAGATCCTTGGCCGCTTCTTGGGCAGCTGCAGTCAACATTTCTGCAGATCGCATTTGTTCGGCAGCAACATGGTCCTCCTTCAACACGTTTATCAATCACTATCAGTTGGATGTAGTGCGTTCATCTACCACAGAATTTGGTAGAAGTGTCCTCTCCGCTGCCTTATAGTTTATGGATCAATAAACCGTATTTGCATGGATTTATGCGTTGTGGTTATTATTCTCCCTCCCTTACTCCTTTCAGCTTGGGTATAACCCATACGTAGTGCTGCCATGGATATATCCGGGGGAAAACAGAAAATTTATGCCATACTTACCGATATTTTCTTTTCCCGGATATATGCCATGGCAGCACTGCGATCCCACCCTCTTATAAAATCATGTGTTGTTTCGTGGCTTTAAACTAAGATTGAGGGGGTATACGGGGGAGTCTCTTTTATTTTGGAGGTGTTTCTGTCCAATTGAGAAGGGGAGGAGCTATAACCATACGTAGTGCTGCCATGGCATATATCCGGGAAAAGAAAATATCTTAAGTATCATAAGTATTGCATAAATTTTCTGTTATATATTAAAAATAATATTGTCAGTTTTTCTTTAAAGGACCACTCCAAGCACCATAACTACTACAGCTCACTGTAGTGGTTATGGGGTCAAAAGTGCCCTGGAAACCCCCCCCTCTGTCCCCATCCCCCACTGTAAGGAGTAAAACTTAATTAGAACAGTTTGATTACTCACCCTGGATCTGCTTCCTGCCTCCTCTGCTTCCAGGAGCTTTTGTTGGCTCTCCAGAGCTAAATCACCCAATGCAAGGCTGGGATATTGGCTTGGAGAGTCAGCTGATCACTTTTAGTCAGTAAGCTGAACCCTTGTAGCGTTACTTACCTTATCCGGGGGCCGGCCGCGGTCCTCTCTTCAGGCCGCGCGCGGTTCTGCGGCTGCACGAGCCGCGCGCGGCTCATCCGACTCTCCTAACAGGAGGACGGGCAGTGACCGCGAGATGCGGTCACGTGTCCCGCCTGCAGCTAAGAGCGCGCCGTGAGTCTCGGGCGCGCTCTTAAAGAGACAGTGGGAGCCTAAATTGCAAGAAGGCTCCCATTGGCTCCTGTCATGCCAATCAACCCATACACTTACCTTTTGGGGGTGTGGAAGTGACAGGAGCCAATCACATTAGTTTGATGGCTACTTATACTTCCCTTTTTCCCTTAGTTCCTTGCCCTATCGTGGTTTCTGCTACAGTTCCCTTTAGTGCTTGTTGTGTTCAGTTGTGTTTCTCCGTATTTGACCTTGGCTTTGTATTCTGGCTTCGTTTTCGCTTTATCCTTGTCTGTACTGTTTGCCGGCTTGCTGATTCCTGTGTACCAGACCCCGGCTAGTTCTCGTTTACGCTGTCTCTTTATGCCCTTGACCTCGGATCGTTCCTGACTCTGTACTTCTCCTATTACGTCGAGTCCGGCCACTCTAAGGTCCGGTAGACGTATCTCTCCTCTGTGCTGTCTTCTGTTTGGCTGGATCCTGCGTGTAGGGGTATATACTCGTTACAACCCTACACTGCAAGTTAAGATAACTGACAATTCACCCAGAAACCAGGAAGTAGTGGGCCGAGAAGCACCAAGCAGACGCAAGGAAAGAAGTCAAACCTTTCTAAAATGATACTACTCCTTAAAATGTTTTATTTAATGAATTTGCATATGCAGAATATGCATGTAATGGATCGACGGGCACCCCGACTGGGTACCTCCGTTGAAGGATGCTCCAAGCGCTTCCTGAGGACTCCAAGCACTGCAGCAGACACCAAAACCACTGAACCGGAGAAGCATACGAATGCTCTCAAGCATATGAATGCTGTAAACAGCTGAACAGGAAAAGCATACTATCAGCTTACACTCCTGGCAATCAGCATACAATCCAATTCTCCCAATAACGGGACGACACTTCATTTTGAGGTCAAGCAGAACTGACTGTACTGGCACATACAGCCTCTTTTATTCACAATCTGCACACATAGTACTGCCCACAGGGTTTTACAGAACAACCAATAACACACGTACATTACAGAAAACACTCCCAGCAATTATACACAAAATCCCCCCCTCTGCCTGGGATATAATTATGGTACACAATGGGTTAACATAATTATCACAAGCAGGAAAAATACAGTTTTTATACATGTACTATAACTTTAAAAATATACGTCCAATCTTCATAAAATCCATCCAGTAGATCAAAAGTTAGCTGGGAGTCCTTTATGACTGACCGCAAGCACATTTTCCTGCCCAAAACAGTTCCATAGATTTGGGCTGTGCGCTTGGTCTATTTTACACAGAAAAATGTTGTATGATCAAGGTGGAAAATCCATATAAGCCCAACACTCCTCTCAGGAAGAGCCAGCCGAGGCAGTCAAATACTTTTTCCACATCTAATGCTAGCAAAAGATTACCTTGACTCAACCCCCAGAGCTGTTTCAGAAAGTTTACAGGTCTTTTCGAATCCCCTTTTCCCTAGTACAAACCTGGTTTGATCATCTTTAATTATGGATGGTAGCAATGAGGCCAAGATCTTAGCATATATTTTCGCATCAGTATTAAGAAGTGAAATCGGGCAATTTTTTTTTTCAATTGTCAGTAGGTTTGTCTGGTTTGGGAATAGTGAATATTATGACCAACAGTATTTCCACTTGTATCCCTCCTGTGTCTGTCACTGCTCGATAGACTTTGAGGAGATAGGGATCCAAAACAGTTGCAAATTTCTTTAAAAATGTAAACATTTGTATGGCCATCCAGAGGGCAATTGGTGAATAGCAGTTGATGTCTCATTTAATGAAACTGGGAATGTAGTTATTCAGAGATAAGTCAAGGGAGATGTACAGATTGTAGGTAAGATTATATTTCCTGCAAGGACAGAACATGTGTGTGTAGGTCTGCACATAAGTTATGCAACTTGGAAATGAGTGAACTTCTGACCAATCTCTTGAGGGACAAGTTTTTTACTTCCATCCTCCCCAAGAATATGCGCTATTTTGGGTCTAGTCAACTTATCTCTGAGTCTATTTGCTAAAAATGTGTTAGCTTTACCACTTGTATGATTAGGGGTGGCATATAATCTATGTAGGAGATAGTTTGTTACCAATTACAGTCGGGCAGTTTGGTCTAATGACGGGTTGGCCTTATTTTGTGAAGAAAGAAGGGGTATTTGTTTATAACAAGTTAACAAGTCTGATTGGTGTTTCTTTGTGAGCTATGATAACCATCTTATAAACACACCCTTTATAACTGCTTTATGAGCAGACCATACATTAATATCAGAAGTTTCTCCGTTATCTTTTTGTTAAAAGTATTATGAAAGATGTTTTTTTCAACATCAGTGCGAACACTCTCATCAGTAAGGAGAAACTCATTGAGTCACCATTTTACTGCAAACCTGGAAGGAGTCTAGTACTTCTAAATATATCTGGCTGTGGTCCAACCAAGTAATCTCTTCAATAGAACATGAGGAGACTTGGGTCAACATCATATTGTCCACAAAAAAGATGTCAATCCTTGTGTAAGTAGTATGAACCCAGGAATGGAACTTGTATTCATGTTCTGTGAAGTGGAACGTCCTCCAGCCATCATAAAGACCATATAGGGTTTGTTGAGGTTGTCAGCTGTTTATTAATACAGCCTATAAATCTTGCAGTGGTATCATCAAATTGCCACATAATATTAAACCACCCTGGTGAAATTTGTCTATTTTATGCTAGAGAGAGTGGAGGAAATTTCTTGTATCCGTGTTCGGATAATATACCGACACCAACGCATATTGGATGTAATTGAATAATCCCAGTAAAATTATGTATTTACTATGGGGATCAATTAATTATCATTTGAGCACAAAAGCAATATGACTGGTTATAAATACAGACACTCCATTGGTTTTGTTTACTGATAAGGCATGAAACTGAGTTGGGAAATATTTAGTGTATATTGCAGGGGAGCGTGGCTTATTAAAGTGTAACTCTTTAATGCACATTACGTCTACATGGCACTTTTTAAGGTCCTGGAGAAGAAGTCCTCTTTTCCCAGGGGATTTAGGCCCCTAGACATTATAGGACACAGCTTTCATAGTCTGGGGTAGTACAAATATTACAAAACAAAATGCATCAATAAGTCTCAGTACCAAAGTCCCGCATTTCATCTTCCCACAAACATCAACACTTAGTAAATTATTAAGGTCAACACACTCTGTAGTAATGTAAGGTCAGTGCTAACATATATGGTGGATAAGAGACAAGGCAGGACACATGTCTATGCCAGGAAGTTTTTGGTAAAAGCTGCAAAAAGATAGACAAGTTGTATGCAGGATGGAGAGTGAAATTGGAAAAGAGAGTATGGGTTAACAGGGGATAAAACCTGTGAATGAGAACAGTGAAGAAAGTTACAACAGAGGGCACACAATCGTAGCAGCACATTCAATGGGGGTAGTAGCAAGGGGTTTCCCAAATGTAAGAGGAACTCGCAAGAATAAAAGTGTAGGTATTTTTTTTAAAGTAAAGGAGGCTATATGTAACCCAATCAACCAATCAAGGATTTGCACCACAATCAGGAGCAAACATTTGTGAATTTAGAAGAGTCAAGGTCTGGCCAGTACTGGGGTAGTTGGACAAAGTGCTTTGGTGAAGTGCATCTAGATAATAGTGTCAATCAATTGAGCAAGGTTGTAAAGTCAGGGCTAGATTAGACAAAACACAGCACAATAGCAGGCATTTATAGCTACTAAAAGGCATAGAAAACTGGTAACCATTATCAGCATAAAACATTTACAACCCAAATGAATAGTAAAGTAGGGAACATATTGTAGACAATTCTGGAGACATGGTGTAGACAATTCTGGAGACAATTCTGTACTGGATTGAACATTCATAGAAAAATAGAAACATAGAATGTGCTGCAGATAAGAACCGTTTGGCCCATCTAGTCTGTCCAATTTTCAAAATACTTTTAATTAGTCCCTGGCCTTATCTTAAGTCTAGGATAGCCTTATGCCTATCCCATGCATCCTTAAACTCCCTGACTGTGTTAACCTCTACCACTTCAGCTGGAAGGCTTTTCCATGCATCCGCTAACCTCTCTGTAAAGTAATACTTCCTGAAATTATTTTTAACCCCTTAAGGACACGACATGTGTGACATGTCATGATTTCCTTTTATTCCAGAAGTTTGGTCCTTAAGGGGTTAAACCTTTGCCCCTCTAATTTAATTTATGTCCTCTTGTTGTGGTAGTTTTTCTTCTTTTAAATATAGTCTAATCCTTTACTGTGTTGATTCCATTGTACATTCAGTACAGTTAGTTCCAAATCCTGCAATTTCTATAGGCCCTCTGCCATGGTGGCAATCGAGTGGAATGCTCCTTGCCTCTGGATTACAAGCTTTGCAGGGTATTCCCAACAGTATGCAATTTCATGAGATCTTCAACATTGAGGCGGAGAGGCGCCTCCTGAACTTCAACATTGAGGCGGAGAGGTCAGCAAAGATATTGATGTTGGCATATGGATCAGATAAGCCTTTTCTGCAGGCCTTAACGATTCTTTCTTTAACATAAAAATTATAAATCCTGGTCATAACCTCCCTCGCAGTTTACTGAGGTCCAAGGTGTTCAGGCCTGAAGAGTCAGTGAGCTCTATCCAACAATTTGTGATCAGGGTGTATCTCCAGCGTCGGATTCTGAAAAAGGTCCAGGAGGTAATTCTGTTGATCAGAGTTGAGCACTGACTGCAGTATGCTCGAAGACTCCAAGTCATGATTTTCAGGTTATGTGTGCAGACAAATTTGCGAATTTTAATTTCAAGAGAGGTCCTCTCTCTTACCTCTTGCAGTTCCATTCAGAGATCCAATGAAAGGGTCTAGAGCTGGCCAGAGATAGTAGCTTGTAGTCAGCGGAAAATTCTGCCATCATACACCTCATATGCACTACTGTTAATAGACCATTCTCAGGTAGCAGATCAGGAGAAGTTGGAGGAGATTGCAAACTCTCTCTAGAGCGTGCTTCACCGTAAACTTGGAAAGCGCAAGGGTTTTCTCATTGTTTAAGTGTGGAGGCCTTAGATAGGAAGAAAGAGGTGAGATCCACCTTCACAAGTTTAGATTTATGTCTCTGGGACATATTACCGGTAATGGGCAAAGTCAGCATCGAGAAAACGCTGAGCAATTTGATTTTTTTGGCCCTTCTGCAAGCCCAAACATCAGGAGCTCTACAGAGTCTCATATATGCGTTATTGAACTGGTATAGAATTGTTTTCCAGTGCTGCTTTTGGTTATGGTGCTTGGACTGCTTATTTAAGCTTTACTTTGCAAATTGCATATGCAATACTTACCTTCATTAGAGTGGCAATTACTAACCAATCCTTGTTTGTTATTTCAATTCCAGTCGGACAGCAAGCTATTTGCAGGAAGACAATGGAATAATCGGGGGATTTCTGAAAGAAAAGAAAAATAAATGCACATGAGTGTCTGTAATTTTTCTCCTCTACACACACTCAAGAACAAATTCAGAACTCCATTTGAATGGTTTATTGCAGAAGATAAACTTGAGTGCTCAAGGTAGAGTCCAAGCAAGCCCTGGACAAGGGACACTATTAGTATATTTTATATATATATTAGTATAAAAACCACCCCCCATGTTCCATATATATATATATATATATATATATATAAAAACCCTCAGTCTTACATATGGTTAGTAGTGATGTCCCGAACGGTTCGCTGGCGAATAGTTCCTGGCGAACATAGCTTGTTCGCGTTCGCCACGGACGGCTAACATATGCGATGTTCGGTCCGCCCACTATTCGTCATCATTGAGTAAACTTTGACCCTGTACCTCACAGTCAGCAGACACATTCCAGCCAATCAGCAGCAGACCCTGACTCCCAGACCCTCCCTCCCAGACCCTCCCACCTCCTAGACAGCATACAATTTAGATTAATTCTGAAGCTGCATTCTTTTTTTTGTGTGTTTGTGTTTATTATACATTATCCTCCATAGCCAGTAACCTGTGTTTATTATACATTATCCCCATAGCCATTAACCTGTGTTTATTATACATTATCCCCCATAGCCAGTAACCTGTGTTTATTATACATTATCCCCCATAGACAGTAACCTGTGTTTATTATAACTTATCCCCATAGCCAGTAACCTTTGTTTATTATACAGTATCCTTCCATAGCCAGTAACCTGTGTTTATTATACATTATCCTCCCATAGCCAGTAATCTGTGTTTATTATACATTATCCCCCCATAGCCAGTAACCTGTGCTTATTATACAGTATCCCCATAGCCATTAACCTGTGTTTATTATACATTATCCTCCCATAGCCAGTAATCTGTGTTTATTATACATTATCCCCATAGCCAGTAACCTGTGTTTATTATACATTATCCTCCCATAGCCAGTAATCTGTTTTTATTATACATTATCCACCCATAGCCAGTAACCTGTGTTTATTATACATTATCCTCCCTATAGCCAGTAACCTGTGTTTATTATACATTATCCTCCCATAGCCAGTAGTGATGTCGCGAACATAAACTTCAGTAGGCAGGTGAATTTTAAAACCCACAGGGACTCTATCTGGCCACAATAGTGGTTGAAGGGGGAGGGGAGACCTACTGTCCCCCTCCGGCCCCCACCCCTGAGCGGTGGGTGAGGGCCCTAAAATTAACAATAAGCGGCCCCCACCCCTGAGCAGTGGGTGGGGGCCCTAAATACAAAGGGGGGTGGACACTAGTCACCCCTCCCCCCCCAAAAAAATATCTCCCTACCTACCCCCCTCACCCTAAAAATAATGAGGGGGGGACCTTTAACCAAAAACCTGTAAAAAAAAAAAAATTAGATAAAAACAAATTACCATTCGATGTTTTCTTTCTTCTAAAATCTTTTTTCAGCCCCAAAAAAGGCCAAATAAAAAAAATAATAACCAACGCAATAAAAAAAAAAATCCATCCAATCACACTGCTCTGTGTCATTTTACACAGCGTGGGAAAGTTCTTTGGAATTTTCCCACGCTGTGTAAAATGACAAAGAGCACTCTGATTGGCTTAAACCAGCCAATCAGAGTGTTCTTAGCCTAATTGCAGGGCGTGGCAAGGCTTTATAAGCCTTCCCCAGCCCTGCAGAGCTCAGTCTGCTCGGAGTCCTCCATGGGTAAACATGGATTTTTTTTTTGTGCGCTCGTTTTTTTTATTTTTATTTTTTATTTTATTGCGTCGGTTATTATGGTTTTTTATTTGGCCTTTTGGGGCTGAAAAAAGAAGATTGTAGAAGAAAGAAAACATCGAATGGTAAGTTGTTTTTATCTAATTTAGTTTTTTACAGGTTTTTGGTTAAACGTACCCCTTCATTATTTTTAGGGTGAGGGGGGTAGGTACGGAGATATTTTTTGTTTGTTGGGGGGAGGGGTGACTAGGGTCCCCCCCTTTGTATTTAGGGCCCCCACCCACCGCTCAGGGGTGGGGGCCGGGGGGGACAGAAGGTCCCCCCCTTATTGTTATTTTTAGGGCCCCAACCCACGGCTCAGGGGTGGGGGCCAGGGGGGACAATAGGTCCCCCCCTTATTGTTAATTTTAGGGCCCCCACCCACCGCTCAGGGGTGGGGGCCAGGGGGGACAATAGGTCCCCCCCCTTATTGTTAATTTTAGGGCCCCCACCCACCGCTCAGGGGTGGGGGACAGGGGGGACAGTAGGTCCCCCCCTTATTGTTATTTTTAGGGCCCCCACCCACCGCTCAGGGGTGGGGGATGGGGGGGACAGTAGGTTCCCCCCTTATTGTTATTTTTAGGGCCCCCACCCAGCGCTCAGGGGTGGGGGCCGGGGGGAAGACAATAGGTCCCCCCATTGGTATTTAGGGCCCCCACCCGCTGCTCAGGGGTGGGGGTCAGGGGGGAGGATAATAGGTCCCCCCTATTGGTATTTAGGGCCCCCACCCGCTCAGGGAGGGGGGACCCTTTTTTTTTTTTTTTTTTTTTTTTTTAACAGTGAGCAGCCACAGGCTACTCACTGTTTAATAGACATGCCCCTACTCGCGGTATTGCGAGTAGGGGCACAATTTACTAATACTAAGTAATTTTTACTTAGTATTAGTAAATTTGGCCACAAAAAAAAAAATAGGGGGCGGACCGAACATCGCATATGTTCGCCATCCTTGGCGAACGCGAACACGCTATGTTCGCCGGGAACTATTCATCAGCGAACTGTTCGGGACATCACTAATAGCCAGTAACCTGTGTTTATTATACATTATCCCCCCATAGCCAGTAACCTGTGCTTATTGTACATTATCCTCCCATAGCCAGTAACCTGTGTATATTATACATTATCCCTCCCGTAGCCAGTAACCTGTGTTTATTATACATTCTCCCCCCCCCATAGCCAGTAACCTGTGTTTATTATACATTATCCCCCATAGTCATTTATCGTTGTACCTAGGCAGCATGATGTCTTAGGCCGGCCCAGAGAGTGAGTGAGTGAGTAAATAATATAATATATATCTTCAGAAACATATTAGTAATATATGTAAATCGGGTTCATGCAAAGACGGTGAAAAGGTATTAAAGAAAAACACACTTATTGCATCAAATTTACAATGCCAAACTTTTAAAAGCTTTCCTCATTTCTTTCTCGGGATGAGGAATATATCGGTTGTAGACTGAGGATTTCCATCTGCCCAATCTTTTAATAATATGCACTGGAGTGTCAGTGTTGAAGGAGACTGAAGCTGCCCCTATTATAAATGAAAGACCCGAGACATGGATACAACCCAATCTTAGGAGTAGTGTTCTGATGTAGAAGATGAATTTAGCCGTAGTCAGAGGGATTCAGTGAGAGTAGTGGTGAAATGTGTGTGGCATGACTGAGTGTGGTTAAGTAAGAGTCAAGTATTTTAACTGGGCACTAGCTCTAGGTGGGATAAAGTGGTATAGCGGATGGATGAGTAGTTTGGTTCATTTTAGAGGTTTGTAGAGAAAGTATATAGTGATCATGATTTTTAGCGATATCCAATATTTTTAAGGTGGTCTCAAACAAACATAAAATGCTATATAAAATTTGTGGGAATATCGAATAGTCATGTACAGTAAATCAGAGAGGGCTAAGAATATCGAACCATCGATCGGTAACCTGGATGAAGTAGGGGGTCTATCTGTTTTATTAAATACGCGGTAATATGCTTTTAATGGGATAGGACGTTAGGAAAGGTGTGTGATTGGGATAAGTGGTTGTGGCTGTATTTATTTTATCCTGGGACCGACCTGGCTCCTAAGCTTGAGCCGCACGTGGCTGGATCACTCCTGCCTCCACACGAGCCGCATGCAGCTTGATCTCCTCTTCTGACTTAGCCGCGTCACGTGCCGCGCCTGGCACTAGGAGCACAGCTCGAGTCACGAGCTCGCTCTTAAAGTGGCAGTGGGAGCCAAAAGTTGATTTAGGCTCACATTGGCCCACGTCATTCCAGCATCCCCACACACGAACGTTTTGGGGGCGTAGGCATGACGTGGGCCAATCACTGATGTAACAGTAGTGTACATTAAAAAAAAAACTAGAAATTTGACTGTGAAATAATAGCAGTCAGTTTCCTTCACACATGTGCATTTCAGGGCCTGCCAGGGCACAGTGTCACACCAGTGCAACTCATATCTGGTGTAACAGTAGTGTACATTAAAAAAAAAAAATACAGGGGGCTTGTTGTCACCTTTCGGGGACCCTTGGTGTTGTACGTGGCTGGGTGGAGGAAGAGACCTTCAATGACATCAGTGAGGACAAGGAACGGTACATGGCTAGCTTGGTATCCAACATTGTGCAAATGGGGAGTTTGCGGTTGTGCAAATGGACTGTTTGCAGTTGTTTGCGGTGCGTTAAACGGGGAGTTTGGTCTGTCACTGTGAAGCGGGCGTAACCCTTAAACTACCTGATCAATGCAACATCATACCTGATGTTTTAAAGCACGTTATTCCAAACAATTTAGGAATGTTAGGTGATTTATGCCCATTATGGATTAAAACCAGACTCTGCATCAACTATGTAATTTTCCATGGGAGTTTTGCCATGGATCCCCCTCCAGCATGCCACAGTCCAGGTGTTAGTCCCCTTGAAACAACTTTTCCATCACTATTGTGTCCAGAAAGAGTCCCTGTGGGTTTTAAAATTCGCCTGCCTATTGAAGTCTATGGCGGTTCGCCCGGTTCGCCCGTTCGCGAACATTTGCGGAAGTTCGCGTTCACCGTTTGCGAACGGAAAATTTTATGTTCGCGACATCACTAATGGTTAGCAAAGAGGCTTATCAAGCATGATTATTCAATCATAGCAACATGAGTGTGCATGTGGAGCTGTCACTATGGAAGTGTTGCTGCTGGTTGCCATTTAGAAACATAAAAATTGTGGAGTATTCACGCATGTAAATTATATGATAACAAAAACATAGCAGTGGATTGTAGTATTGAGGAATAGCAAAACTCACTTTTTGATCTAAATACGAAACAGTCTTTAAAGAACAAATCCATCTGACAGATGTGGACAAGCTGCAAAATGGTCCAACAAGGAAACAAACTGCTTATTATTGATTGAACTTTAAATGTAGGCATTCAGTTGAAACCCAGCACCTTCAATGCAGGTTCTTAGATGTGTTTCTAAGTCCCTTTTTTAAGTTCTGTCAGGTTTTTGAACTTTTTTAAGTTCTGCCAGGTTTTTGAACCCTGCCACATGTGAATCCATATGCTTACAGCAAACAGGGCCGATCCATAGCACGGTTATTTCCAGTTAATGTATGTTTCTTAACAATATCACTCCTAGATATTTCTTAGATCACTTTTCCTGCATAAAATCCAAGCTTAGATTCATATCCCATAATTGTTGGGTTTGCTCCAGAGTATCCATTCTTTATAGTCAGTTATTATTATTATGTTCTTACTTATATAGCGCCAACAAATTCCACAGTGCTTTACAGTGGGTGGACAAACAGACATGTAGTTGTAACCAGACAAGTTGGACACACAAGAACAGAGGGGTTGAGGGCCCTGCTCAGTGAGCTTACATGCTAGAGGGAGTGGGGTAAAGTGACAAAAAAGGTAATGATAGTATTAGACTAATGACAGTTGCAAGAGAGGAATCAGTCGGGAGCTATTAACAGTTTAATTGATATGTGTTTATGAAGAAATGGGTTTTTAATGATTTTTTTGAACGAGTGGAGACTGGGTGAGCATCTAACGGAGGAGGGAAGTGAGTTCCACAGGAACGATGCAGACCTCGAGAAGTCTTGAAGGCGAGCATCAGAGGTGTGAGTACGGACAGAAGATAGTCGTAAGTCTGCAGCAAATCATAAGGGCCTAGACGGGACATACTTGTGTATTAGGGAGGATAGATAGGGGGGAGCAGCATTATGAAGAGATTTGAAAGCAAGAACCAGAATTTCAACCCCTTAAGGACACATGACGTGTGTGACACGTCATGGTTCCCTTTTATTCCAGAAGTTTGGTCCTTAAGGGGTTAAATTGATCAGTTAATCAGTCAATCAGTTTAATGAGTCTCCAGTATAATGTAATCTCTGGATAAGACAGTGGCACCTTACCCACCCTACAAATAACCAGGGTTCTCCTGAATATACATTCCTCCCTCTTGAGCTTCCATAACAATGCATAATGCCACTTCCCCATTATCAATATCACTTGCCCAGTCTGGGCAACAAAGGCTGAGAGCATTTAACTTGCCATGAGCTTCCCAGTCTATCGCTGCTGTCCAAGCTGGATGGAATTGATGTTGGGTTTATTTACAATATATATGGTTTGTTTGCTTGTTTACTTTTAATTTCTACTCTTACAAAAATGAATGCACATGTAAGTGGAGTGGGTTGTTTGCACGAATAGTAATGTTCTGTTATCATGGTTTTTAAAAAAAAAAAAAAAGTTTTTTATTTTTTATTTTCCTTTGAGATGACCGAGTTGCTACTGAAATTGCTAGAACACAAGTTATGCATTGGTATAGCGTATTCAAAGTCTTGAATTTAATGTTGTTGTTTTTTAATGCATTATATAAAAGTGTAAACAATTAATACCGCTTAATATGTATAACTGAACATCATTGCTCACATTTTACTAAATTACATTACCTTAAGATCTTCCAGCATGTCCGATAGTGACAGGCATCTAGTTTTCCTGTTCCAAAATCGATAAGGATAGATATCCGTGAAACCTGATTCTTTAAATATCTGACTGTATTCATCTGCAAATAATAGCAAAACTTTTCATTATTTTTACAGGCATTTCTATACCAGTTAATTATAAAAAAAAATTCATTAGTGAAATGCTTGCTTCTTGATACTAAGTTTTGCCACTAAAAGTGTATTTAAAAGCACTATGTATATAAAGTATGATTTCACAGAAGGGTATGATAGGACAGACTCTCTAGAGGCAAAGTAGTTGTCAGTTAGGTTCTAAAATATTCCAATCCCTGCACAGTTCACTGAAAGGAATCTTGGATATCCGTTTCATATTTTTCAAGCAGTCAGCAAGCAGTTGTTCAATTGGTTGCAATGTATCTTCCAGTCTTTTTCATTTTCATTCAAGTCAACATTATTATATTTCTCTGTTGACATTTACGGTACTTATTATTTAGGTAGCAGAATATAAGGTAGTATGCAAGAGTGAAAATTACTCATATATAATAAATGGCCTAATCAGTAAAATAATGGCATTATCAAATCATCATATATAATAAATGGTGTGATCAGTGCCCAGAAGATGCCCACATATACTAGCCTTTATTCCTCAGTAAGAGCTCTATGATTGGTGAAAGAAAAATGGGAGAAAGTACTGAAGATGATTCAACAATAAAGCACCTTACAATATCCACACCAGATAAACAGTTATATATAATCGTCAGTACTGCAGGTAATTTTAGATTTTGTATTGGGCCTTTTTGGAGCTGTAAAAAGTGGATGCTAGGAAGTACAATTGAATTGGTAAGTATTAATTTTTTTATTTTTGTTTTCATTTTAATTACATTTTATTGTCCCCAGACCATTCTTAGTGAGAAGGATAGGTTGAAAAATAATTAGAGGGGTGGCTAGGGTTAAAAAGGGTAAAAGAGGGGCTGAATGTCGCTATTTTATGACATGCAAAGACTTGCAAAACCTTAGCATGTCTATTTTGTTTTAACAGTTTCTAATTAAAAGTTGCAGATCTGAGAACAACAGTTTTCTCATTGACAAGTACATTTTTGTGTTTACACCATAAAGTTCTCTGTATTTCAACATAGTCATAGTTGTGTAGTAGCCATCATATGTACGTACCCTGCACACACACTTCCAAGTATAGCAAATTGCCGGGTGCAAAATAGCCATAGCCAAAATATTACAGAGATTAATGAAAATAAGGCTTGCACTCACGGTCTTTTATAAGGATAAAATGTTTCTTCTTTATTCAAAAATTGTTAAAACATGTTAGTAGTCATCAACGTTTCAGCCATCGTCCGTGGCTTTCATCAGGATCAGTTTTTTGTGCTGAACTGATCCTGATGAAAGCCACGGACGATGGCTGAAACGTTGATGACTACTAACATGTTTTAACAATTTTTGAATAAAGAAGAAACATTTTATCCTTATAAAAGACTGTGAGTGCAAGCCTTATTTTCATTAATCTATCTCTCTCTCTCTCTCTCTCTCTCTCTCTCTATATATATATATATATATATATATATATATATATACCCTGTTTGCAAGATGCACAGTGTTATCATCAATATTTCTATTAATTTTGGAAACATTTGTAATATAGTACTGATATAGAACCATGCCAAATGGTCCTTTGATGGCTGTTGCATAAAGTAAACACAGATTGCGTAAGTAGACAATGGAGGTGCCACCATAAAAAAAACATAGCGTGTCATCTGAAGAAGAAAAAAAAAAGCAAACAAACTATTTATATTTAGTCTGAATACCAATAGCGCCTAGTATACTATAGACCAGCCACATTATATTTTTTCCTTTTGCTGGTGTGGCCACCCATCTTTTCCGGCAGTAGAATCAAAATCTTAGTAGGAAGAGAAGAGAGGTAGTTTTCACTGTAAAAGGAAGTGAACAAATATAGTTGTGTTTTTTGTTTTTTCATGCAGTGATTTATTGTCAAATAGGGCATTAGCCAACATAGGAATTTAACTGTCTGAAAACAGCGAATACATTTGAAGCTGGAGGAGGAAGTAAGCTGTGTATGTGGCATTGAGTGCAATCTCTCCCATGAGCATCTGTTATTGTTACTTGCGTGCCAAGCTTGATTTGTGTACAAATGCCAAGTTTATAGGCTTCAGTGGGAAATCTGCAAAAGCAGGATGCACCGGTGTCATCACTGCAATGCCAATGTTTACATACTTGTAATAGGCTGGACAAACAAAGAGAATACACTCTAAGAGTTACATAACCAAGAGAACACAAATGAAAGGGTAGGAGAGATCATTTAAAAGAGCAGATACATTCTTATTTAAATAATTAACATAATATAACATATATTAAATAAAAGATCTCATTCTCACTGAGAATCATCTACGTCACCATTCAAAGTAAAAGCAGAAATCTGGGTAGATTTAACTTTTTCCATTTAAAAATATTCCTTGTGACAAACTGTAACTTTTCAGGGCAGTTACGAGGGACATTTATTCGTTTTCTGTTGCTATACTTGTTTCCCCATACTATATATTCTTTGTTAGTTTAATTTTACTTTACTTTGTGCATTTATACTATGATATCTGTAATGTACTCAATGATTCCTCCAATATGTTTTTGTTGAAGATGTATAACTATTTTTGTTTTGTTTCTGCACAATAACAATAAAAATCTAAAAAGCAAAAAAGTGGATAATCAACTTTCTCAGTATCTCATATGTCTGAGTCTCCTCTCCACAGTAGATTGGGATGCTTTAAATTCTTCAATTAACAACTTCTTGAGAAACGCACTATTCCATGATAATGAGCACCTTTAAACTAATTAACAACCGATAAATATAACATGCAGCTCAACTATTCTATACAAGAAATTAAAAAAAATAAGAATAAAAAATGTCATTATCTAAAAAATAATTTAAAAAAATACAAAACGATTTTAAATCAGTAGTTTTATTCAATTTCATTTTTAAGAAAGCCTCTTTAAATGAATCCATTACATCAGATTATACAAATTTGCATAAAGCATTTACATAATAAAATATTTGAATTAGCTGTTATAATACATGCCAGCTCCCTTTCAGCAATGACTAAATGAATTTTCATACAGGTATGAGATATATAATTATTTTGTATGTTATTAATTGTATGTCATTTATCCTGTAACGATAAAGCTTCCATTATGAAGGGTTTCTGGGCATTACACTAATATGACCTACTACCAGGCCTCTTTATTTCATGGTTCATTCATGAATCATTCAATAATTAATTCCTGATCATATATGGACCCAATTGATGGCTAATTACATTTTGTTATATTTCAGCGCAATTTTGTTTATTTTATCATCAGTTTGGCTGTTGGCACAAATAGTGAATTTTAGGTGAACAGACATAAACAGTGCAAATGTATGTTTTAGTGAATCATCTCATATGTATGTATAATTCTGAATATTTAAGCATCCACAGAGCCTCGTGATAAAACCGGAAAATACACATTTATCACTGTTTTAGATACATTAAATGGGATATTGCCATGCTATCATTATTATTAAATCACCCTGTAAAATATAATAATTTCATCTTTTAAACATTTAATTTTATAAGTCTTTAAAGGCAATGTGCATCACTACAGAAAGAGTAGTTAATTAAGACATTGACATGTTCAACAAACAAAACTGACTTTTCCCATAAAAGTAGGATTTCCTAGGTCAAATCCTAAGTCAGTTTATTACAGCAAGTTAATTCTGTACACAGACAATAGCAGTGACATAATTCCAATGGCAATCAGTAAAAAGAAAAGCAAAAAAAGTCAGTCGTTAACAAGCCTGTGTGCAAATCTCTCAACATTTCAAATGAACAAAGAGAGACACTTTAATGTTAGAGATGTAATTGCGGGTGTGTACACTTGTATGGTTGTTCTGAGAAATGTTGGGTGACTTACTAATAACAATTCATGCAGCTAATATGTAACACAGAACAAGAACTATGTATATTATTTATACAAACTGATTTCGAAATACATTTATTGTAATTTAAAGACACATTAGTGTGACTATTTTTGCTGTGGAATTCTGTTATACATTTAGACACTTAGACAAACAACATTATAGACCAAAATAGTCAAACTGGAAACACAGTCCAATTATGCTAGCAGTTACACTATAAGGGAAGCAACTCAACGTTCCAGTTCTCAACATGGTTAGAGGCCATCAGATACACTAAGGCTGCTTCCAAAAGCTTATCCCTGTGGGAAGCACATGCCAAATTGCTGATGAGATGGTATTTGGTACCTCTCCTACTCTCACAGACATGTTGGAGATGTCAAAAAGATATAGGCTCTCTCAGTTATGAATTTTGGGAATGCTCAGCGCTAAAGCAGTTTTGGAATTCAATAACAGCCCTAATAGATAAAGCTTCTGGTATTAATCTGCCCAGATTGCCTGAATATTACCTGCATCACATGTTCCCAGGCCTTGTATCTATGCCGAATAGAACAATCATTTTGAATCTCCTAGTAGGAGTAAAAATTAGCATTGCTCATCACTGAAAAGGTACTCTTTCCCCAACTCTAATAGAAATGATCCATAGAGTAGATTCCATATGCTTATATGAAAAAATGACCTTGAACATGCAGGGTAAGCTGTTCTACCATTAACAACTGTGGGGAGCATGGGATATGGTTTAGGATCAATTGATATGGTTCAGGATCAATTCCTTCATAATCCCACATGGTTGTCCATGGGTCCCAGTTCCGGACTTAACACACTTTAACCTTTAACTATTTTATTGTTTCACTGCTCAGGATGTAGATTGAGCGACTAGGTGTATTGCACTCTCCCTGAATGGACATACCAAACTAATAGGGCTGATGACTGATAGATAGTTGCACAATGGAGCCAGTCCTAGTGCAGTCACATTAACTATATTTTATATTTTTAACTTATGGTCATACTCTCAATTGAACCTCTGGACTGAAACCAATCCCCCCCCCCCTTTTCTCTTCCTGATTGTATCACACTTTCACACTTTTCCTGCCTTTGCTTTAAATCGAAATAATGGTACATATCTCATTCCTTTGTGAGAAGGTATGGTGGTAACGATAATTTGTAGCTAATTCAACAAGGTATATTGTAAGTCAAACTCGTTGGCCACGTAGACTCGGTGCGCATCAAGGCGAGTTGGTAACACTATCCCACAATGCGTCTTGACTATGTGTGTTGTGACTGTCGGCCAACCCTATCTCTGTACAAGTCAACAAGAAATATACAACTGTATTGCTACAAGCAAATTTCATTGTATGCACCTATGACTAAATGTAAGGAATATTATGTTTATTAATCCCTTTTCCTTTTTGTAATGATTTCTATTATACTATAAACTAATTAAAAGTATATATTGGGAAAAAAAGAAGGGAAGGAACTTTATGCAAACATAAGATGGACCTCCTGATCTATTACCTTTGGACTTAAATGGGGGCTAGATTAGCTAGTTTCAGCTATCTCAGTAAACTGAATTTCCCAAAAGATGTAGTGAACACTTCATTGACAGATTAAATAGGCATACGTTTATTGGATACATTGTGGATTCTAAATCACCATCAAAGGTATAATTGAAAGGTTGTAATTATTTTAAGCATGTTTGCTACTCAAACAACATGGCATCCCACCCCCAAATATCATGGTCCGCATCACACAAAGTGGGTGTATGCTTGGAGTTGTGCTATGCTATGCACTTTGTCACTTGGTGATAGGTTGGCTCCATACACAGGTCCTCGTGGATGTAATTGTTAAGCCTTATGTAATTTTAATAGCAATAAATGTAAACTCTAAAATGATATTTCAACCAAAGTACAAATGAAATGCAATGCTCTATAAAGGCACTTTAGTTAATTTTAGTTATGACAGGTGTACTATATGAGAGCTCACCATGTTATCAATAATGCAAAGGAAAGTATCTGCCAAGCATCCAGAGGGCCCAATAATTCACTAAAGTACCTTTAAAGGGTTAATCAAAACACTATTGTAATGAACGCTTGGTATTTCATATACCGTTCGTTCATATGCTCCCTAAAGGCTAGGGACTTATTGATTATAACCCGTTAACATGGAGCGCTGATTTGTCCCTTCCCGAAATCCAAGTTGCATAAAGTAAATCCAGCGGTTCGTCAGTCACATATCCAAACATCAGTTGAGACATGATGAAGGGTACAACAGGAATATTTTATTCTGGTCAGATGGCCTGCTTTTATAAACATCAGGGATACAGTTAAACACGCCCATAACACTCCCACAACACACACATAAATTTCTTAGTCAGGATGACTGTGCATAAAACATAAAATATAAAAAACTAAAAAACCATATATAAGACATAGAGGAACCCCCATAAATATTATATCCCCGCATAACTTGGATCTCACCGCAAAAGTTGTCCAAATAGTGCTCAGATCCCACAAATGCAATCAAATCGCCACCGGGGTAAAGTTTTGACCGACCGCTCATGAGGTGTCTGACCAAATCAGTTCCAGAGTTTCAGTGATAGCGGTCGGTCCATTTCAAGAGTCCCAAACCAAACAAAAGGACGAACAGTTCCCCTGGCTCATAGGTAGCATTTGTTCGCCTTGTTTGTGCGAACAAACGTACCAAACAGCACTTTCTTGGCTTGTTGTGGAACGAAGCAGGTGTTTGTGAAGTTTGCCTGGTGTTAGCGTGGTCAAGTGTCCGACTTAGAGTTCCAGACACTCGATGACCAAGTCCCGCCACCTGCTAATGTGTGACAAGATGGCTGCCGTTTTCTCCAGCACGTGTTGTTCGGTTATACGAACAGTGGCCACACAGGGAGAGCACTTCATTTTGTGGTTATCTTTGAACTTAATGAGCCAGGGGGGTGGTCGGTGTTTCAGGGAAAGTAACTTGGGGAAGAAAGTATGTAGTTTTGTCACAACCATGACCACTTCAGCGTCATGGAGTAGGAACCCTGTATATGCAGCGTTTTAGTAAGAAACACTACAGTTATTAATTATTATATAGGAAGCGCCAAAAAAATTGTCAAGAGCCCTGTTCAAACGAACTTGCATTCTAGTGGTATAGCAGCTTACTGCCCGAAGTGTAACTCTACCTCCAGCAACGTCATAAGCCAGCCCAGAATGTGAGAGACACTTCTTCATGGCAGAGAACACTCAGTGGACTGTTTCAGCCAATAAATGACCTAGGGGTTGGGGGGAATGACATCTCTGAAGAAGCCAGATTTGGGACAGCCAGCATGACAAAAGGCATGGGGCATGGTATGACCCAGGTGAGAGGCAAACCATTACAAAACAATTTGCTACATTACCAGAGAATGGTACCAAGGGACTCCAAGCATCAGAACCACCACAGTGCTGGCTGCTCACTGTTTAGCAGATATCCCTCCACCTACAGCATAGTGAGTGGAGGTATATGGGAGGTTCTATCCCTATAGTTAGAAGGTTGTCGTATTGGACCCATAGACTATTTTAATTTATTTTTTTTAGCTGTAGTAGCTGGCTAGAAAACACTGGCCAACTGCCACATGGTTAACCCTCACACCAATGGCATGCCGCCCTGCGACCTGGTATGTATGCCAGTTTGCCAGTCTCTTCTCCTGGGGATTACTGTTGTGTTACTGAGCGCTCTCTGCCCCTGCCCCGCTCCCTCGCACGCAATATGACGTCACTCCGACTCCGGCATCACTAAGCGGCGCGTACGCGGGGAGCTGAACTGGAGGATCAGTGCGTCCTCGCAGCCTGCAGGACCAGCCACCCAGCAGCCCCACCTGACCCCAGGGAAATCTGGAATCCCCTCAGCACTCCCAAAGGTAGGGAGGCTGGGGGATTACATTTTTCTTTTTTAAATGTGAGTGTGTTAGTGTGTGTGTGTGTGTGTGTTAGTTTTTGTGTGTCAGTGTGTGTGTGTCTTACTGAGTATGTTAGTTGTGTGTGTCTGTTATTGAGTGTGTGTCTGCTATTGTGTGTCAGTGAGTGTGTTACTGTGTGTGTCTGTTACTAAGTGGGTTGGTTAGTTTGTGTGTGTCAGTTAGTGAGTCTGTTTGGTGTCTGTTAGTGGGTGTGTGTTTGTCTGTGAGAGTGTATGTTTTGTAAGTGAGTGTGTATGTGTGTCTGTCTGTCACTGAGCGTGTGTCTGTCAGTAAATGTGTGTGTCTGTTAGCTAGTGTGTACGTGTCTGTTCGTGAAAGTGTGTGTGTGGTTAAAACCCATTCAGCACTTACCTTTCTCCAGCGCATTCAAACCGCCCATAGGAAAGCATTACTCAATGCTTTCCTATAGACGTCCAGCGTCTTCTCACTGTGATTTTCACAGTGAGAATCACGGAAGCGCCTCTAGCGGCTGTCAGTGAGACAGCTACTAGAGGCTGGGTTAACCCTCAGTGAAACATAGCAGTTTTTCTGAAACTGCTATGTTTTCAGCTGCAGGGATAAAACTAGAGTGACCTGGCACCCAGACCACTTCATTGAGCTGAAGTGATCTGAGTGCCTATAGTGGTCCTTTAAGTGTATGTGTATCTGCATGCACTGACGTACATACCGCGGTCGCAGGGGGTGGCAGAGGAAGCGCGGGGGTGGGGGGGCACGGATCAATTTTCGCATCGAGGCCCCATGGATCATGCGTACGCCACTGCCTCATACTGCCAATGTTTGGTTTGTTTTCTTTTAACTATTTGCCTACTGGCTGATAGTGCTGACAGGGTGAAATAGTCCGGCCTTTCAAATACAGGTCTGGATTTCAGCAATGCAGGCCTGTATTTTAACTTTCGGATTTGGATTTCAGCTGTTTTGTCAAATTTAGGATCATTTGGAGCCTGTTTTTCACGGGTTAAATCGTTCACAAATTGATTATTATAATTTTCTTGTTTTTTAAATAAAAGTTAAGCTTTATGTTGTGCCCTTGAGTACCTGAGGATTTGTGTAATCTTAGTTATCTTTGCTGCACAGACACAGCATCTAAACTGCAGGAATGGGACTATTCAATCTCTATGCTACAATTTATTTCACACAGAGTAAGCATGCTGTTTTTTGTTTTATCATATTGTAACAAAGCTAGTATGAATCCTCTTCATTAAAATGCTACGTTTGAACCCTTTGTAATTAAAGGGACACTACAGTCACCAAAGAAAGGAGGAGACAGAGGGCTCTATATTGTGTGTCTGTGTGTGTGTGTGTGTGTTTGTGTGTGTGTGTGTGTCTGTCTGCGTGTCTCTGTATGTGTGTGTGTGTCTGTTTGTATGTATGTGTGTCTTGTGTGTGTGTGTGTGTGTGTGTATGTGTGTCTGCCTGTGTGTATGTATGTGTCTCTTTATGTGTATGTGTCTGTGTGTATGTATGTGTCTCTATGTCTATGGATCAGTTTCGCACCAGGGCCCCATGGATTGTATGTATGCCACTGACTCTTAGTCAATCACTCCTGTCCAGGTTGGCTAGATTTGCACTCAGCATTGCATAATCATAGTTTCCATGTTTTCAAAGCAGCTGAAGAAGGAAGAGGCTAATACTAGTAATATTTGAGAAGACACAACAAATTTGCTACAAAGCAGATACATTTCATAATCTTATGTAGAATATACCAAACGTTTACCACACCTTCTATATTGCTGGTTGGTTTTTAGTAGACATATAAACTTGAATTGCCTTATATTTAGCACCTACATTGATTTCATATAATACATTTGCGTGATATTACAACAGGGGGAGAAAGGCAGGGGGTGTTATAAAACTCACCACAGGTAGATAACATCAGACAGACTGCCTTTTTTTGGACATTCGTGTTGTACCATTGTACCAGAAACTCTGCTCCAACCCTTAATGCTCCGGTACTACCCAACGTTTGTATACCACCAACCTGTTAAATTGGTGTAAAAAAAATTCCCACAGTTAAAAAATTTAACATGCCATAATTTTATTTAAAGAGTCACTGCAGGTGGTTTAGTTTTACATTTATTTTGTACAATATTAGCAATAATGAGCTCCTTATTAGTGTTTATTTTTTTTTAATTATTACATAGAGAATTGCAAATTATTAAATACAAGTTAGTTCAACTTCATGTGGAGCCATTTGATGCATATTTCACAAAATGTTTCCCACCCAGCCTACTCTACATATTTACTTGGGTGAAGGGGGTGGAGTAATAATTAAAGAGTGAGAAGAATAAGAAAGACATGCAATTAGTATATTTCAAGTCCTATTTTACTAGTCAGATGTGTCTTACATGTATATCTAGTGTATGTATGTATGTATATATATATATATATATATATATATATATAAATATCTGTATATATTTGCATGTGAATGTGTCTAAGTATACTTTGCCTAACAAACATACCTAATAAGTCACACTCTGCCTCTTACAAGTAACTAGCCACATTTTGACTTTCACAGGCACATACACACTAAATGAGTCATACCAATTGTAATTCTTATTACTATTATATAGCATATATAACTAGGCATGCTCATTCTCACACAATGAATTAGCCACAACATCTCTAATTAGTCTTGCTTGCCTTATTAGCCACTGACACAGATGCCACGCTTTCAAAAATATATTCTCACTAGTCACACTCATGTGCCACTAACTCTTACATACTTATATAATAAGTTGACAATACTTGTTTAATCTGCTAGAGGTACACTTGGACCATTGGTGAGATCATGACTAAAGAGAGCAGCGTATGGAAAAAGGAGGTTGCTGTGATAAACAGCTGAGCAATGTAAAATAAATAATTCAATAAAATAAAAATATTGCCCTATGCTTAAGTTTAGAGAGTCTTTGGAGAATTGGTAAAGGGTACAAATGCACACCTATCACTGACAGAACGGTATATTTCTTTGAAGGGCTAGTGCGTGGGAATGCAGATGTGTTTTAGTCCAGAGAGCCATCTTATAAATGTATGGTTGTTTTTGTATGGAGGGTTAGTGTGTGAATGTAGGTGTGCATTTGTACCTTATATCCCTTCTCATGACACGTACAATCCTACTTCTCAGTTAAAAGATATCATTACCTCAATAGCCCAATTTAATGTAGGGACTCTCATATGGGTAAAACATTTTTTAGTCAAGTTGTGAATCCCAAAATAGGGAATATCAGTTAACTCTCAGTAATTACTGTCAAATAGTGAATTTCTCTGCTGTAATTACACAGTAGAAAACATTTAGAAGTTTAATAAAGACCCTAATAAATAAACATATATCAGGTTAATAAATACCCTATTTTCCATTAGAGCAATGTTGCATCTCCCAAAAACTAGTTTGCTAGCTCCATCGATGAATGAAGATGGTCCCAGTCCTTGTTCAATTTCATAATTCAGCGTTGGATCATTGAGTAATTGAAGACAAACTTTTTGTACTGGCCTAGGAACCCATGGATGTCCATTTTCAGACAAAAATACTACAGAGAAAAAAAGTGGTTATTTGCAAGTTTATGACAAATGGGAGAGGGCTGAAATGATCCCCTAGAGAGTTATATATAAATGTTGCAGTGAGTACAATCAAATAAAGATTGTGCATTCATTATCAAGCTATGAGTAATTAATTCCTAATTGAAATATGTTTATTTAGTCTACTCAAAAAAAGAATATTCCCAGCATCCATATAAGGCCACATAAGGTTTATCGGGTATGTTTCGCACTTGTTCATGAGAATGCTTGACCTCTGAATTAAAACATTTCTGTGAAAATCACCAAATTAAAAAACAAATTGTAAGTCAGGGGTGAGTTTGTCAGAAACATGTAGAATGTGTTCACTAAATTTAGAGCATTATGGTGTCAGCAAAAAAATTAGAATTTAAATTCTCTAAATGCTCGAGCTTCAGGCCACCTCCATGAATAATATGCCTGCAATCCCCCCTCTTGAAATATAATCCAGAGCAATGCAAAAAAAAAGAGAAATCTCAACATATCTTTCCTGGTAAAATATTTTATAAATAAATAAAAGCAAACTCATTATATATCTGATGATGCCCAATTCTGTGGCATGATTACAAAGTCCTTGCTTCCTGACTAAATAAATGTGAGCATAAGGGGTTAGTGCCTATTAGTATGCCAAGGACTGGGCAGCTCTTATGCAAGCATTGGGCATACATAAATTCAAGAAACTGCTGAAAAAATTTAACATTGAGCTAGTAGTTCTTTTAGGGCCATTTAGGCTGATTTACATGGGCTTCGATTCAGGATCAGTTTATGGCAACTGACAATTTGCCCTCAAATTGCCCTGCTATGTTTCTCCAAAGTCTGAGCTTACTAAATTACCACAAATTGTTAAAATTGTGCACAGGAACTGAAGATTGAGCATGAGCTCATTAGAAAACATGTGATTAGTGTGTTCTAACGAATGTGCAGATTGCTTTTTGCTTGCTTGAAGGGACAACTCTAAATCCATTGTGACAGACTTGTTAGACTTGTGTGTTAAAACTTGTGATTTCTTTTGAGAACCATCCAGTAGTCGTATACTGAGAGAGGACATGACCTTTCAGGGATATTCATGAGGTCTGGGATTGTGTAGAATTGACATATTTCTGGCAAAAACTGTTGATTTCAAAAATATCTCCAAGTCACATATTTTTCCAAGTCAGTTATTTGCAATTAAAAGTTATAATTCCTTCACCACTTATCCACTATTTCCAGTTTAGTTCATATCTGTCACTAAACACAAAATTATAGTAAATTGCTAAATATAGGCAAAATAGTTGCCAAGTTGTGACTGTAACAGAGTTTGACAGAGTTTGAAAGCGTTTCCAAATCAGCTATTCTTACCTAAATTCTGCAATTCAGTTTTCAATTAACTACATTTTGGTGTGTAGGTATTCACACAGAGAAAAAGAGAGATAAATCAGACCAATAGAACGACCATCTGTCTTTTAAAATGAATATTTATATTTTTGTAATTTTTTTTTATAAAATAAAGAAAAAAATAATAAAATGTGTTTTTATTAGTACATTACCATCATTTGAACATCAGCTGCAGGCAGATGCCTCACTGACCACCAATTAGTCACCTACTAGCCACTAATTAGGAGCCTTTCATTCTGGTCTGAAGGGTCAAATCTCATCTTAGAAAGCCCTGTCTAACCAATCCCTTTATGTAGTTTCACTGCTCATGTAAGATGAGTGAAATTGCTCTGTAACGAATAGCAGTCAGACTGTAACTCATATTGGTTTATACACAGCCGGCTTCACTCTTTGTGGCTCAACTAACTCTCTGGGAGGAGAGAGAGTTCAGTCCATGTTGACTGTGTTGCACACAACCCATACACATCTTTGATCAAATTGGTATAGACAGCGCAGATCAGACAATACTGGGCTACTTAAATGACTGCAGTTATGATCTTCTCTCACTTAAAAGTTGTTACATTGATACAGTTGCATGATTAAAATTAATATTTTCTGGTTACTTTTATCAATGGTTTCTTCAACACGTGAATTTTTAGATTTTCTCTTATTAAAAAAAAGACAAGTGTAGACAGAAAATAAATCAACATAAGTTGGTTAATGATAATGAAACAGTTAACTAGGACTGAAGTACAGTCCTTTAAAAATATTAACATAAACCCTTTACCTCTTTGCCCGAGAAATACTTTTGTAGCATTTGTATCATTTGCAAAAGCTTTATCGAGTAAGTTTTCTTTTTCACAAGACGCCTCCGGGATATCAATGAACACGGACAAGCTTGTCATTTTCAAACCATGGCTTTGGAAAAAGACTGTTAAAATGATTGCTTTATTGCTTTTTCTGCTAAGCAAATATACGCGGAAGTAATCCGATTACCCTACTTTCCAGACTGCTTTTCACAACCTGCCAATTGTAGCTTTAGGCCATAGGACTAATCTATAACTTTCTACATAACCAAACACAGACAAAGATTTCTGATGTTACTGTAGCAACAGAATGTTAATGGTAACCATGGTATTGTCAACATGTCTACTGCTGCCTTTGTGCTGCCAGTTTAGCTATTTAAAGAAGCACAGAACGATAGCTGTGAAGTCCTTTATATTAAAAGGTGAAATATTACTCAACGTCCTGTGAACAAAAATATTTACAGGAACAATTGGTTCCCAACTATATACACATTTTGGATACTTAAGGAAAACTAGCAAAACCCCCAATTTTTCTTTTGCTTGAAGTTTTGTGTTTTGTTGCTGTTGCAGAAACTGAGCTCCTTATGCAATTACTCGTGACAGAAGTCACCAACACTGGGAGCACAAGACGGACACTTCACATAGGTCCCAGGATGCCTCTTATGTTTAAGTCACCTTGTGCCCATTATAGTATAGTGTATTGTTGTTTTGTGAGCTCTCCTGCCCAAGTAGGTTGATTTTGGCTGTGGAGCCTGTGCAGGTCACCTGTTGGTAAACGCTCTTTCAAGCCTGTACAGCTTCATCTGTTGGTTGTGACTTATTTGCACAACCTAAATAGCAAGACTCTATGATTTGCATGATATGGTGTCTACATACAGGGATCATTTCTAGTCAATGTCTTCCCCACAACTTTATACATTTTTCATTGAGTATGTGTTCCTGTATGATTCTCTATTTGATTTAGATTTATAAGTATTGAATTGGGTGTCGCCACAAGTTTAATATAATGCGGGTAGGGGGGGGCTAGTCCTGCATAAAAAAAAAGTATTACGTGTTAGTTCCAAATGGAAGAGTATTATGTCTTGTTTGTTTGGGAACTTTAGTAACAGAGTTTTTCAGGCCTTTTGGCTGGCTGTACTGGTTCTTGATCCATGGGATGTGTTAACAAAAAGCTAGGCTTTAGAGGCATGAGTGCCTTCGTAATGGCAGTACTTGGAAGGAGGATTGTTGATAGATGCCTGAAAGGAGAGAGAACTACAGCCTTGTCTCGTGGAAGAGGTCCTCAGATACCCCAGTCAAGCTTCATGACTGTGTTTTAAGCATTCTAGTGTCCTCTGATAGAGAAGAAGCTGACCTGGTGGAGGTACTTTGAGTACAGGAGCTCAATCACACTCACCCTTATTTCAATACCAATTCTCCACCTATCTATGTATAACCCCCAAAAAACAGTATCACAATCCGTAATGGGAATTCAGTCATATTCCATTTGAGAGAGAGTCACGCTGTCCGTTGTTTGCACCTGTACGGCCAACTAACACTTGCAGGACTTCTCGCAGGCAGCTCCCTTCCTATGGAAAAGCCTGCCTACCACCATCAGACTCTACCCTATCTTCAATCATTTAAGAAGTGCCTTAAAACCCATTTCTTTAGGAAAGCGTATGGCCTCCCAGAGTAAACTCTACCTTACATACTTGTCTCTTGCTCTCTCCTATAGGGCAGTACTCTACTCTCTCCTCCAGCTCTGCTTCACTCCCACCTTATTTGATTGCAATCTCCATTCCTATTGTGTTATACACCCCACATCCTATAGAATGTAAGCTCATTTGAGCTCTTCAACCTATCGTTCCTGTAAGTTTTTTTTTTTTTTTAATTGTCCTATTTATAGTTAAATCCCCCCTCTCATAATATTGTAAAATGCTACGGAATATGTTGGCGCTATATAAATGGCAATAATAATAGATGAATGTGCATAGCCATGAAGGAAAACGCAAGACTTCCCATTTAGTAAACCCTACAAGTTAGTTTAAACCTAATTTACACATTCTCCTTGAAATATTCCGCCCCCAAACAATCGAATTTCTAGCAGTTTAAATGAGAATTTATTGACACATAGCCAGGTATCAAGTACCAATAACATTATACAAATTGTACATTAAGATCTTATATAGCTTTGTGGAATCGTGGTCAGCAGGCAGATGTAGTACCATTCAGTTTCATGTCTTCCTAAGGCAAGAAGAAGGGGAAGAATTAAATCTAAATAAAATTCAATATAACACACACAATCAAAAAAACATTTATTACTTTTATTTCAACTCAAAAAACAGCAAAGTGACGAAAACTTCTTTCTAATTGATTCCATTGAATAAAAACTGACTTTAGCTTTTTATTACCAGATATTGCATTTTCTTTTCTTGAAGTAGAAGAAACCTGGTTTAATTTCTCCTCTTCTGCATATGTTTTCTTTATGATATATAGTGAGAATAAACGTGCGCACTGTTGATGTAGGTATTAGCGTGTGTACATCAACTGTTCACTCAGTTTGATAGGTTTTGGCCTCATTAATATGCTATATTTTTGCATACTCAAATATTCAACGCTTTTGCATAAAATAAATGTGTTACAGGATGCTGCACCATAGTGCCTCCACATTCCCCAGATCGCAATGCAATTGAACATCTGTGGGATATGCTGGGACAAAGAAATCTGATAAATAAAGGCCACACCTCACAATATATAAAAATACAATATATAAAAATATATACAACACAATAATATGTACAAAAGTAACAGGAGAACGCTGTTCAGCAACATCTCCCGAGTACAGTGATACCACCCATGGATAGGTGTGTTTGTGTGGGGGGTTCTCTAAGGGCTAAAATACCTTATTTAGAGGGTGCACATTCCAGTTTTCCCAACTTGGACCCATACTGGCCAATGTAATTTACCCCCATCAAACCATATATATTTTTGAAAAGTAAACACCCGAGGGTATTTCAAATGGTGGTATTTTAACAATTTCCATGCACTAATTCTACCACCAGTCTTTGTCAAACATTTGGGTAGTCATCTTTTTGTGTTATTTTTCACTCACATTGTACATTATTCATGGATTCTCAGTTCCTGTTATGGGTTACTGACAGAGAACACCCCAATATATGTTCAGCACCATCTCCTGAGTACAACAGTAACAGCCCCCAATGTACAGGTTTTATGGAATTTTGCAAACTTACAGGGGTCAAATGTAGGGCTTTCACCTTTTCCATGATTGCACATTGAAATTTGCCAGATTGGTTTGCTGGGACTATGTTGCCTTTGAGACCGTATGGCAGCCCAGGAATGAAAATGAACCCCATCATGGCATACCATTTGTAAAAGTAGACAACCCATGGTATTCAAAATAGGGTATGTCCAGTCTTTAGTAGCCACTTAGTCACAAATCCTGGCGAAAGTTGGTGTTTTTAGTAGTTTTTTTGCATTTTTCACACAAACTGCCATTTCACCGATGATCAGTAGAATACATTTTACTGCTCTAAAAAAAAAAACTCATTTGTGTAGAGTAATGTCTCCTGAGTACAACAGTACCCCTCAAGTACAGGTTTTATGGTGATTTGGAAAGTAACAGGCTCAAACATAAGATTTGCCAATTTCTGTTTTTGTAAATGTTTTTTTGCCAGATTGGCTATGTTGCCTTTGAGATGGTATGGCAGCCCAGAAATGAAAATTAACCCCACCATAACATACCATTTGAAAAAGTAGACAACCCAGGGTATTCAAAATGCAGTATGTTCAGTCTTTTGTAGTAGCCATTTAGCCACAAACTCTGGCCAAAGTTAGCGTTCATAGTTGTTTTTTGCATTTTTTTATTTTTACACAAAAACTGCACTTTTACTGGTCATTACTATTGCCATTTATATAGTGCCAACAGATTCTGCAGTGTTTACAATATCATGAGAGGGGGGGTTTAACTATAAATAGGACAATTACAAGAACAATAGGTTGAAGAGGACCCTGCTCAAATGAGCTTACAGTTTATAGGAGATGGGGTATAAAACACATCAGGACAATAAATAGCAATCAAACAATGTGGGAGTGAAGCAGAGCTGGAGGAGAGAGAGTAAAGTGCTGGCCTTTAGGAGAAAGCAAGAGACAGGTATGTAAGGTAGAGATTACTCTGGGAGGCCATAAGTTTTCCTAAAGAGATGGGTTGTAAGGCACTTCTTAAATGATTGAAGATAGGGTAGAGTCTGATGGTGGTAGGCATGCTATTCCATAGGAAGGGAGCCGCCTGCGAGAAGTCCTGCAAGCGTGAGTTGGCAGTACGGGTGTGAGCAACGGACAGGAGAAGTTCACGGGCAGATCGGAGAGACCGAGAAGGGGCATAACAATGGATCTGTGAAGACAATATGGGCAAGAATTGTTCAGTGCTTTATAGGTATGGGTTAGCACTTTGAATTGACTTCTATAGGAAACAGGAAGCCAATGTAATGTAGCCCATGGAGCAGCGCAGCTAAGGGGAGTGGGCCTTGACATTGGCAGGAGACAGGCAGCTAGTTGTCAGTAGGTGGGGGTTGGTTTAAGGATGGAGTGGGGAGGAGTTACTAGGGGAGTATAAGTAGCGGCCATTTTAGGTCTAACGGCACTTTTAATCCAAAGTTACACTTACCTGTTCGTTGTCCCACCCACCCTCCCTTTGCTTTCAGGTGTTTCCCGTTTGGTCACGGCGGCGGGGGATGGAGAGTAAAGTTGGGGGGAGAAAAGAGTGAGAGGGGGGACAGTTTGGAGTTCAGGGCTAATAGGTAGGCCTTTGGACTGGTTTGGTAGGTTCGAGCTCGTAGGTAGCTCCGAACCAGGGTGTGTAGGGGTGTCTTGGTATGCCCCTACACTGGTGGTGCCCTTTGGTGGCAATGGATGGTGCCCTTGGTGGCAATGGATGGTGCCCTTCGGTGGCAATGGTCATGTTTCAGGTTAAGCTAATATGTTACAATGTTGGGGTATTATGTTATGATGTTACGTTGGGGTGGGTCATTGTCAAGGGGTTAAATTGTAAACTAATGTGGTAAACTGTGCAGGCCAACGTGGGCCTGATGTGGACAATGACCTTTATAATTTATGTTAATAAATAAAGCTGTGATATATTTTTGCCAAAACCCAGGTGTCAGTGTCATTTATTATAATTAAGTATTTGGTGGGGGGTTTTGTGCATATGCCGACAAGGACGACTGTGCACATGTCAGGACTGACAGAGGGGTGAGGTGTGAGATGACTGACTAGAGAGGAAAAATCAGTCTGTCAGCATTCTCCATTACAGACTGTAGCGCTGCAATAGGGCTTTTAGGAAGACCAATTAGGAGAGGGTTACAATAATCCATGCAGGAAATTACTAGAGCATCCTTGGTATCATCTTGCTTAAGAAAGGGGCGGATGCAGGCTGTGTTTTTGAAGACTGAATCTACAGGATTTGGCAACATACCTGATGTGAGACTCAAAGGTGAGGCCAGAATCAAGTAGGACGCCAAGACAGGGCGCTTGCAAGGGTGGACTTATGTGGATACCACTAACTAAGGAAGAGCGGAAGAGGAGGATCAGTATTAGGAGAAGGAAAGACATGGAACTTCGTTTTAGAGAGATTTAGTTTCAGAAAGCGGGAGGACATCCAGTCAGAGATGGAAGAAAGGCAAGCAGTGACAAATTGCAGGGCTGCAGGGAAGAGGTCCAGGGAGGAGAGATATATCTGGGTGTCATCAGTGTACAGGTGGTAGTGGAATCCTAAAGAGGCAATATGTTTGCCAAGAGAGGCAGTATAAATAAAAAATAGATGGGGACCAAGGACAGAGCCTTGGGTGTCTCCAACCGAGACAGGACGAGGGAAGGAAGTATCATTAGAAAATCAGACACTGAATGAGCATTGTGAGAGTTAGGAGGAAAACCACGAGAGGACAGAGTCACAGAGACGGAGTGATTGAAGAGTTTGAAGAAGGAAAGCATGATCAACGGTGTCAAATGCAGCAGAGAGGTCAGGAAGAATTAGTATGGAGTAGTGGCCTTTGGATTTAGCTGCGATTAGGTCGTTAGTAACTTTGATAAGAGCAGTCTCCATTGAGTGGAGAGGGTGGAAGCCAGATTGAAGGAGGGTCAAGGAGAGAATTGGAATGGAGGAAGTGAGACATACGGGTAAAAACAAGTCTTTCCAGAAGCTTTGAGGAAAAAGGGAGCAGGGATATGGGACAATAGTTAGAGGGGGAGCACGGGTCAAGGGATTTCTTTTTAGGATAGGTACTACAGTGGCATGTTTAAGGTCAGCAGGGACGATGCCAGAAGAGAGAGAGCAGTTGAAGATGTGTGTTAAAGAAGGCACAAGACAGGGGGAGAGAGATCTGATTAGGTGAGATGGGACAGGATTGAGAGGGCAAGTGGTGGGGCGAGAGGAAAGGAGAAGCGCAGCCACCTCTTGTTCAGTAGCCAGGGATAAAGTCTGAAGAGTGGGAAAGGCATGATCTACGTGTGGTTGGGAAAGAGAACGGCAAAATGGGAGGAATTCTTTCCTTAGCTGTTCAATCTTGTCTGGCAATGTAGCATGCAAATCTATCAGCTGTAAGTTTAGCGTGGGGGGTTGCCACAGCAGGGCGAAGAAGAAAGTTAAAGGTGTTAAAGAGATGCCTGGGATTGTGGGAGCATGAACTAATGAGAAAGGAAAAGTAGGACTGTTTGGCGAGGGCAAGGGCTGCATTGTATGAACACAGTATGAATCTATAATGGAGAAAAACTAACTGGGTGCGAGACTTCCTCCAGGAATGTCCAGCACAATGGGAGAATTTTTGCAGGTAGCCTGTTGATTTAGTATGCCATGTTCGGGGGCGTGTCCTCCTCGAGGTGCATGTTTGGAGCGGGGCTGCAGAGTTCAAGGCAGAGGTGAGTGTAGTGTTATATGTGGACATGGCCAGTGAGGGACAAGTGAGGAAAGGGATGGAAAATATCAACTGACAGCGGCTGGAGGTCAATAGCATTAAGGTTCCTTCTCAGTTGAGATGGGTTAGGCAGGATGTTGGGTGAGGGGGTACTCGAGAGCAAACGACACGAGCTGGTGATCAGAGAGAGGAAATGGATTGTTGCAGATATTAGATACTGTACATGCAGAAGAAAAAATGAGGTAGAGGGAATTGCCAGCTACATGGGTGGGAGAATTAGCCCACTGTGATAGCCCGGTGGAGAAAGTAATTGAAAGTAGTTTAGAGGCTGCTGAGGTCAAAGGTGGGTTAAAGGGAATATTGAAGTCCCCAAGAACTAGGGATGGAATATTAGAAGAGAGAAATGGTGGGTAGAGGATTCAAGGTGAAATCCTACACCACCTTTACATTCAGAGTGTCTTGGATTGTGGGTAAGTTGAGGACCACCAAAGGACAAAGATGCAGGTGTAGCAGTATCAGAGGGAGAGAGCCATGTTTCTGTTAAGGCTAGTAAATCTAAATATTGCAAACAATACAGGTACAGGTTTTATGGTGGTTTGGAAAGTTACAGGGTCAATATAGGGCTTGCCCAACTCAGATTGCCAGTTTGCTAGGTCTATGTTGCTTTTTAAGGTATTCCAGGAATGTGAAATAACCCCATCATGGTATACAATTTTCAAATGTAGACAACCAAGGGTATTCAAAATGAGGTATTTCCAGTCTTTTGCAGTCACTTAGTCACAAAAAGTTGGTGTTTTTATTAGTTTTAAAAAAAATTAAACAAAAACTGCACTTTTACTGGTGATATCATTGTCGTCATAAGTTTTACTTTTTAAAAAAAAAAAAAAAAAACCTCATATTTGTGTTCAGCAAAGTCTTCAGAGTATAAAAATATGCCCCATGTAATGGTTTTATGGTGTTTTGGAAAACAGGGTTAAATATAGGTCTTGCTAATTAAGTTCTCTGGACTGTCTGGGTTGTCAGGCAGGTTCCTCAAATTATAATTAATAGAATCAACTAATTATGTTAATAGCCAAGAGAGGCAGTGTAAAGAGAAAATAGAAGGGGACCAAGGACAGAGGGACTCCAACTGAGACAGGACGAACAGTGAAGGTATCAATAGAAAAGGAGACACTGAATGAGCGTTGGGAGAGATAGGAATAAAAACATGAGAGGACAGAGTCACAGAGACTGAGTGATTGAAGAGTTTGGAGAAGGAGAACATGATCAACAGTGTCAAAAGCAGCGGAGAGGTCAAGAAGAATTAATATGGAGTAGTGACCTTTGGATTTAGCTGTGATAAGGTCATTAGTGACTTTGATAAGGGCAGTCTCAGTAGAGGGGGCGGAAGCCAGACTGAAGAGGGTCAAGGAGAGAGTAGGAGTTGAGGAAGCAGGCCAGACGGGTGAAGACTAGTGATGTCACGAACATAAAATTTTCGGTTCGCGAACGGGAACTTCCGCAAACGTTCGCGAACCGGACGAACCGCCATAGAATTCAATGGGCAGGCGCATTTTAAAACCCACAGGGACTCTTTCTGTCCACAATAGTGATGGAAAAGTTGTTTCAAGGGGACTAACACCTGGACTGTGTCATGCCGGAGGGGGATCCATGGCAAAACTCCCATGGAAAATTACACAGTTGATGTAGAGTCTGGTTTTAATTCATAAAGGGCATAAATCACCTAACATTCCTAAATCACAATGTATATGGATTGACACCTTGGCATATGGATTGACACCTGTCCTCAGAGACCCTGATACACACTGACAGAGCAGAAGAGGGACTGTTCCCCCTACATAGGGTCACTTGGCAGATATGGATTGACACCTATCCTAATGATCCCTGATACACACTGACACAGAGCAGAATAGGGACTGTTCCCCCTACATAGGGTCACAATTTTTAGCCCAAGGCAGCTCATCTCATCAGGCCTTTTTTAGTCAAATGTATCCCCCACTGTCAGTCCCTTCGGGATCCATCCCTCATTCATCTTAATAAAGGTGAGGTAATCTAGACTTTTTTGACCTAGGCGACTTCTCTTCTCAGTGACAATACCTCCTGCTGCACTGAAGGTCCTTTCTGACAGGACACTTGAAGCGGGGCAGGCCAGAAGTTCCATCACAAATTGGGATAGCTCAGGCCACAGGTCAAGCCTGCACACACAGTAGTCAAGGGGTTCATCGCTCCTCAGAGTGTCGATATCTGCAGTTAAGGCGAGGTAGTCTGCTACCTGTCGGTCGAGTCGTTCTCTAAGAGTGGATCCCGACGGGCTGTGGCGATGCGTAGGACTTCAAAAGCTCTGCATGTCCTCCATCAACAACACGTCTTTAAAGCGTACTGTCCTTGCCGGCGTGGTCGTGGGAGGAGGAGGATTACTTTCACCACTCCCCCTGTTAGATTCCAGTTGTGCTGTGACAATACCCTTATACGCTGTGTAAAGCATACTTTTTAATTTATTTTGCAAATGCATCCTTTCCGACTTGTTGTAATTTGGTAACATTTCAGCCACTTTCTGCTTATACCGGGGGTCTAGTAGCGTGGACACCCAGTACAGGTTGTTCTCCTTCAGCCTTTTTATACGAGGGTCCCTCAACAAGCACTACAGCATGAAAGACCCCATTTGCACAAGGTTGGATGCCGAGCTACTCATTTCCCGATCCTCCTCCACAGTGATCTCAATGAAGGTATGTTCTTCCCCCCAGCCACGTACAACACCACGGGTACCAGGTAGGTGACAACGAGCATCCTGGGATGCCTGTTGTGGTTGGTCCTCCTCCTCCTCCTCAAAGCCACATTCCTCCTCCGACTCCTCTTCCTCACAATCCTCTTCCAGCGTTGCCGCAGGTCCAGCAAGCGATGCTGATAAGGCTGTTTCTGGTGACCACAACTCTTCCTCTTCACGCTCATCTACGGCCTGATCCAGCACTCTTCGCAGGGCATGCTCCAGGAAGAAAACAAATGGTATGATGTCGCTGATGGTGCCTTCGGTGCGACTGACTAGGTTTTGTCACCTCCTCAAAAGGACGCATGAGCCTACAGGCATTGCGCATGAGCGTCCAGTAACGCGGCAAAAAAATTCCCAGCTCCCCAGAGGCTGTCCTAGCACCCCGGTCATACAAATATTCATTAAATGGCTTTTTCTCGTTGGAGCAGGCGGTCGAACATTAGGAGTGTTGAATTCCAACGTGTCAGGCTGTCGCAAATCAAGCGCCTCACTGGCATGTTTCGCCGCTGGATATCTGCAAAGTGCGCCATGGCCGTGTAGGGACGCCTGAAATGGCCACACGCCTGAAATGGCCACACACCTTCCTGGCCTGCTTCAGGACGTCCTGTAAGCCTGTGTACTTATGCATAAAGCATTGTACGATCAGATTACACAGCATGCGTTGATTGGCGTGCTGTCGGGCTGACCCCGGGTGCCGATGCATGCTGTCTGACTGTGCCACTAGCTCCTTGCGACGACCTCCCCCTGCTTCCAACTCATCTCCTCCTCCTCTCTGTCTTCCCATCTGAACTTTCGCCCTGTTCTTCTTGCTGAGCGGGCACCCACGTGACATCCATGGACGCATCGTCATCATCAACCGCTTCACTTGTATCTGACAACTCAGCAAAGGAAGCAGCAGCGGGTACAACATCATTATCATCACACCGTACATCCATGTGTGTAATGCTGCCTGCCTGAGACATATCCCTGTTATCTACATCCTCTGGCAATAATGGTTGCGCATCACTCAGTTCTTCAAACGGGTGTGTAAATAACTCCTCTGACATACCAAGTGAAGCGGCTGTGGTGCTAGTGTTGGTGGTGGCGGCAGGCGGGTGAGTGGTATCTTGAGAGGTGCCCGAAGCTAAGCAGGAGGAGGATGGTGCGTCAAGGTTCCGAGCGGAAGCTGTAGAAGATTGGGTGTCCTGTGTTAGCCAGTCAACTATGTCCTCAGAACTTTTCAAGTTCAGGGTACGTGGCCTCTGAAAATTGGGCATTATTCTAGGGCAAAAGGGAATCACAGCACCACGACGGCCCCTGCGGGGTGGCCTGCCTCTGCCTGTCATTTTTTGGGGGATTAGTGGTACTATGCGTGCAGGCTACTGTGAGACCAGATATGAGTGGCAATGTGCACTGATAGAGGTTGGCAGAGTACACGCTGTAGGCCTGACACCCGCTTGAAGACAACTGCTATTCAATCTATAACAGTGAAAAAATGTTTTTGGTTTTAAAAGCACGCTATTGTGACACCAGATATGAGTGGCAATGTGCACTTGCAGAGGTTGGCAGAGTACACGCTGTTGGCCTGACACACAGACACTTGCAGACAACCAACTGCTATTCAATCTATTACAGTGAAAAAGAAGGTTTTGTTTTTAAATGCAAGCTATTGTGACACTAGTGATGTCCCGGACGGTTCGCTGGCGAATAGTTCCCAGCGAACATAGCGTGTTCGCGTTCGCAGTGGCGGGCGAACATATGCGATGTTCGGTCCGCCCCCTATTCGTCATCGAGTAAACTTTTACCCTGTACCTCACAGTCAGACACATTCCAGCCAATCAGCAGCAGACCCTCCCTTCCAGACCCTCCCACCTCCTGGACAGCATCCATTTAAGATTCATTCGGAAGCTGCATTCATTTTTTTTCTCAGTGCATATAAATGTTACAAGCAGATACTCCCTCCAGACACCCTGTGTTACTGCAGATACTCCCTCCAGACACCCTGTGTTACTGCAGATACTCCCTCCAGACACCCTGTGTTACTGCAGATACTCCCTCCAGACACCCTGTGTTACTGCAGATACTCCCTCCAGACACCCTGTGTTACTGCAGATACTCCCTCCAGACACCCTGTGTTACTGCAGATACTCCCTCCAGACACCCTGTGTTACTGCAGATACTCCCTCCAGACACCCTGTGTTACTGCAGATACTCCCCCCAGACACCCTGTGTTACTGCAGATACTCCCCCCAGACACCCTGTGTTACTGCAGATACTCCCCCCAGACACTGACACAGAGCAGAATATGGACTGTTCCTCCTACATAGGGTCACTTGGCAGATATGGATTGACACCTATCCTAAGGATCCCTGATACACACTGACACAGAGCAGAAAAGGGACTGTTCCCCCTACATAGGGTCACTTGGCAGATATGGATTGACACCTATCCTAAGGATCCCTGATACACACTGACAGAGTAGAATAGGGACTGTTCCCCATATCTGCCAAGTGACCCTATGTAGGGGGAACAGTCCCTATTCTGCTCTGTGTCAGTGTCTGGGGGGAGTATCTGCAGTAACACAGGGGTCTCTGAGGACAGGTGTCAATCCATATGTCAAGGTGTCAATATGTCATGTCAGGTGTCAATCCATATCCATTGTGATTTAGGAATGTTAGGTGATTTATGCCCTTTATGGATTCTGCATAAACTGTGTAATTTTCCATGGGAGTTTTGCCATGGATCCCCCTCCGGCATGACACAGTCCAGGTGTTAGTCCCCTTGAAACAACTTTTCCATCACTATTGTGGACAGAAAGAGTCCCTGTGGGTTTTAAAATTCGCCTGCCCATTGAATTCTATGGCGGTTCGCGAACGTTTGCGGAAGTTCGCGTTCGCCATTAGCGAACCGAAAATTTTGTGTTCGCGACATCACTATGTGACACCAGATATGAGTGGTGGCACTGGGCAAGTGGGCACAGTATCCACTGTGAGCCTGACACAGAAGCTGGCAGGCAGGCAACTGCAATTAGATTACACACAAAAAAAAAAGCAGCCTTATGTTCTAGCCCTAAAAAGGGCTTTTTGGGGTGCTGTCCTTACAGCAGAGATCAGATGAGTCCTTCAGGACTGTAGTGGACACTGAATACACTAGCCTAGCTATACATTTCCCTATCAAATGAGCAGCAGCTACACTTTCCCTCCTCTATCTAAGAATGCACCTTCAGAATGAATCTAAAATGGATGCTGTACAGGAGGTGGGAGGGTCTGGAAGGGAGGGTCTGCTGCTGATTGGCTGGAATGTGTCTGCTGACTTTGAGGCACAGGGTCAAAGTTTAGTCAATGATGACGAATAGGGGGCGGATCGAACTGTGCACGTGTTCGCCTGCCGTGGCGAACGTGAACACGCTATGTTCGCCGGGAACAGTTCGGGAACAGTTCGGTGCATCACTAATGCACAGTAAAGGATATGGTGGCCAATCTTCATGTAAGGTGACATTATGAAGTCCCCACGAGAGACACAGTACCTCACACATATATGTTTATATTAGGCCCTCACTTAGCCTTCCACATCGTATGCTTCATATGGCCCTCAGTGGACAACCTACTACGACCACTATTTTAAGACATTTTACGTGTGTTGTGATCAGTGGTACCATGTTAGTCAAATGCCTCATCATTATAATCTCTAATTAAATTGTCCTTCCATTACAGGCCTCTCACGGGTAAAGTTGGTTATATACATGCTATGATATGGAGGCAGGTCTGCCATTGTGCTTCACTAATCCTCATATTATAATACTACTACTGTCACTAGCACTTACTAGATCTCACATATTTCTCTTCCTGCTAGTAAACCAGAGATGTTCCCATGTTTTTCATACATACTTCAGGTCATTCTTGTGGAAGCATGCACAGTGGGAACTCTAAATTAGATGCAGCACTTCTAGGTGTCTATCTCATATAGATATTGATTGGCTTGGGTTTATGCTCATAATCATAAGTTCCATTATTATCTAGGTTTCTACTATCCCTACGTATTATCCTGTTGATGTTTTAATCTGTATCCACAACACAGGTACGTTATACCCTTATCTCAATTAGCACTTATTCCATTCTCAAACTCAACCACATACAAGTTGGGCAAGAAATATACATTCCAACATATTTTCTATCAATTCATTAGGTTTCTACTCCCCTACATTCCTTAGGGATAGATAATCTGGCTATAATGGGTATAGGTGTGGACCATATTTTAGTATAATTGTAATTCAGTCCCGCAAGGACTGAATTACAACCTGAGGTATTTGCCCATCGGCTCAACTCATAGCTAAAGCCTCGCTCCAACCTGTCCAGGTTATTAGATAGGGTCTCATTAGATAGGGTCATTCCCACCTGTCATTGTTTGGTGGCCTCAGTCCCTCAGCTAAAATCATAGCTAGACCCTCTCCAAGCCACTTGGCATTAGCAGGGTGTTGCCTTCCCTTCCAGCATTTATCAAGCTGCCAGTTGATGTAGGGCTACACAGTCATTGACAATTCATCATAGAATGTCTCACACATCAGAACTAAGAAAAATCGTCACTCACATGTACTACCATTACAACTTCCCCTAGCACTATCCGGCATACAGCTAGCCAGAGTTCCTTGAGATCTGGGAACTTTCCTAAGTTGCTGCTGAATGCAGATGTACAGACATACCAATCCAGCTACAGCTTGGAAGCTCAACTGTATAGCTTCATTATTGGCAACTGCGAAATCCCTGACTTGGTACCAGCGCTGTTCCCTCTTATGGATTTGTTTCCATTCATAGGTGTTGCGCCAGCTTTAGTTTTAACTGTAGGCCCCTCCACAGTCTTTTACGGGTACACTGGACTCGATCAAGGAGTTAGCCCCCCACCCCCATGCCTAGGGTCAAGCATATCGGACAGATTTGGTGCCCTTCCATGGAAATTCTGCCTACTCCTATTTGGATCTCCTTGGTTCTCTGAACTTGCGGTGTGCATTTACCACAGGGTTGCTACTTCATCTCATACTAATCAATTTCTCACACGTTTTTCTACTGACAATTGCACTGTGACACTTGATGCATGTTGCTCATACAGACTTGTTCATAAGGCCAAACTCCCACTGGAATGAGAAAGTCATGATTCATTCCCCCACAATCTAACGATTCCATTGTTCTCTGATCAAATACTGTTACCACACTGCATTTGCAGCCATTTTCAAGGATTACCGATTCCATAACATATGTACCTAGTGGCCAGCAGTAATTCAGAACCGAACCCTCGCTATCATAACTTCATCCCCCGTTGCAATCTACACCATCATGACTGACACACACACACACACACACACACACATCCTAGAGGGGGCTATCAGGCAAACTCAAGCCACACAGAATGTCTATGAGCTCGGTCCTCCCTGCTAACCATCACGTAGTTATTCAGGTATTTACTAGGCTGGCAGCAATGGCAATATTACCTTGTCTGTATACACATACCAAGCTGTCACAACATAACAGCCGATGCCTTCTCTCGTTCAATTTCACGCATTCTACCATGCACACCCCATAGCTGCCAAACATTCTCTCTAAACTCCAACATTCCAGGGCCTCACTTTGGATTAGCTCCTCTGATACCTGGTAGATTGCTGGCATATGCAGCACTCACTACCAATGCCTTCCGCTATATACTAGAGTTCTGACCAGCTATTGTAAGTTTCGCTCAGCAAATCAAATGGTTGATTCGTACTCAATGCAGTCTCTAGTGGACTATCCCAGTACACATCACCAACGACTGGGATGAGGGTAATCATCTGCATACACACATCCATAAACCGGAGAGGGAATTGAGGAAGGCATTTCAAGTATTGGTTATATAATGTCAACACATATTAAAATATGAAAGTATTAAACTGTTAAACTTTTTGCCCTCTTTTTACAGGCCTATCTGAACATCGGTTTCAGGTACACCACAACCGATTACACCACCACTACTATAACTCAGCTTATAGTTTGGGAGTCTAGCAAACTCTTTGGTGTTGCACCCCTCCCTGTCACAGGTGCCTCATCCCAGGGCCCTATTAAGCCTTGTACTGCAGAGAACTGCAGATGGAATTCCCCCCCCCCCCCCCCCAGTAAGTAGCTCATGAAGCAGTCATTAGGCTGTTAGAGTAGGACCTGCCAAAGATTGGGTACATTGACGTTGTGGCAGGCTTATGCAATGTTTGATCATATAATGTAACCAAACCCCCATTATTTTCTGGGTAGATTGTGTTTTTAAAAACTACAAATCTGTCAGCACCAAAGTTGCTGTTTAGTGGATTAGGGAGTGGGCTGGATTTTCTTTTTTTATTGTACAAATTGTCTCCCAGCAGCACCCTATTTATGCATGTTCAGGTGAGTGCAGCCAGCCCCCTGTAATCTCGGAAGCCTGGGAGAAAGTGAAAGCCGGTAACTTCCTCCTAGCTACATACAGAGAGGGAGGGAGAAGTATGCAGCAGCACATGTAACAGATTGTGTGTTCATGTGTATATCAGTGTTTCAGTGTGTGTCAGTGTGTGTATATATCTGAGTAAGTATGTATGTGCATACATACCAGCAAACACCAACACAACATTACAAACACACTCCTGCATTCAAACTAATTATACGAACCTGCATTTAAATGCCAACACTACATGTAAACACACCCCTGCATTCTAATGCGAACACTACACACAAGTACAACATTGCATTCCAATGACAGTAATACATCCAAATACACACATATACTCTATACAAAACCATGCTTATATTGAAATGCATAAACATTGCTCACAAATGCAAGTCTGCAAAGAAAGACAAATATTAGATACCCAGCTAGCATACCATTGTGAGTGTTCTACAACAGTTGGGGGAGCTACCTTTTATTCACAATAGTGCTAGAGGGGGGTCCAAAAAAAAAATTTGACTTGCGCCAGGGCCCTCTGCATAAGTTCTGCCACTGCTACCATTCTTTATCAGTCCTAATTATAGATTTGAAATGACTAGCCAGAGTATTAGCAAATTGGCTTTGCTGGTAACTAATCAAACTTTATTTCTACCAGGCTGCGAGGCAAAAGATATTACAACTAGTATTCACTGGGTACTCCTTCATAGAATTCAAGATTTACTCCGTTCAAGAAAAAAAAAAAAAAGTTTCAGTGTAGACTGGAAGTTCATGTTGTGGACCCTACATGCCATGGGTGTTACCTCTTCCTCAAAGTGGGTAGGGGCACCCAACACCTCTCCCACTACGTTCTCTTTACACCCTAAATTTTACACCAAGCATGTCACGGCCCGCGGGCCTCATTCGGCCCACAAATGAATATTTTTGCGGCCCAGCCAGCCACGAGTTTGCCATGCTTACTAAAGCAGAGTAGACACCTGCTCTCCACCCATTGCAGGTGCCTACTCTGCAAAAATTACCTGGCCGGAGAGGAGAGGTCCCTGGCAGCAGCGTGGGAGCTCAGTCTTCCTGCTCCTCACTGCTCCTTCACGCGTGCCCTCTATAGTGAGGCAGGTGCCAGAATATGACATAATTCCGGCATCACTAAACTGCGTGCGTGAGGAGCAGAAAGACTGAGCTCCTGAGAGAATGTCAGGGAGAGGCCCCACACCAGCTCCCAAAAGGTAGGGAGCAATAAATAAAATTATGTGAGTGTGTCAAAGAGTGAGTGTGTCAGAGAGTGTTGGTCAGTGTTGAGATGGCCACGGCTGGACAGTGGAGGACCAGGAGGTGCACGGAGGCATGCAACGCCACATTCTGACATGACGTCAACATGCTCCACCTGTCACAGTGTTTTAAGGAGTAGCGGGAGGATCCACTTTGGCCCATTGGGGATATACAAAAGGCTGGACTCCAGAGTTGCATACTGGCAGCAGTAATGTTAGTGGAGTCTCCTTGTTGGCTAATATTGTTTTGTTTTTGTTTTTTAAACAATGGCTCGGGTTAAGTCGAGGGGGTGCTGGGATTTAGTACAGAAGGAGGGGGAATGGGGTTTGGTAGAGGAAGGATGCTGGGATTTAGTACAGAAGGGGGGGGCTGTGATTTAGTACAGAAGGGGGGGGGGATGTGTTTATTTTATTTTTTTTTACTGTATTTTTCAAAAGACATACCTACATTTCTGTGAATTTCTTTTGTTTGCAGCCCACAAACTTAAACCTTGTTGATGAGGCCCGTGCTAGCCTTTGAGTTTGACATGCTTGTTCTACATCAACTGAATTAGGTTCTTGTTTTAAATCTATTTTATAGGATATCTATACATAAAACACAGACAACATAATACACTTAGCGTATGTTAATCAGAGTTGCCTCTATGTTACACATTTCTACTCTATTGGTTACAAACAAAAACGGTCTACTCTGGCCTAAGATATGTTCCATGCAGATCTTTGTAGTCCATTCACTGATAATGTATGGTTTTGTAAGCAATGATACCATGTATAATCAATAATCATAAAAAAGTATAAAACATACAATAGAATTGTTTTCCAATGCCAAGTAGATATTTCCCCTGTGAAACCACCAGATCACAATAGCCAATTATCATTATTTAGGATCAGAGACTAAAATCTCAACATGGATAATCAACTATTAGTATATATACTTACTCATGCGCTTAATATTAAGACTCCTCTTGTATTTCATCAAAGGTCTTCGTCCACTAAAGATGAAGGAAATAGAGCACACAACAGAAAGATAGAAAACACCATACAATTTATATGGCTCCTAGCATGTTTAGATTGTGGCTTTGTACCTAACGAGAGAAGAAAGCAAAATAACAGCCAGTACCATGTTCAGGTCACAAAAATAGTAACAATGAGACTCCCATTACACTTAAGAAATAGCCAGTCAAGAATATAACTGTAACAAAGTCTCTATTTGACAGCAGCACTGTCTCTGAAGTCATCCTATATATCCAATGTTGCATAAGTGTGCAATATCTGAATGTTTAACAGATATTTTGCAGGTTTCTATAAATATGTATGGACATAGTAGAAGTTCTCCCCTCCCCACCCTTTTGAGTAATAATGGGTTATTGTGTTTCCATATTTATTTGATTCCCCTAACTATCCTGGGTGGGATATTTTTTTGTGTATTCCTCCTCCTCGGACCCTCTACCAGAGCCCTGGCAGTCTGAGGGTTCTGGACATTGTCTTAGCTGTTCCTAGCACTGCACAGCAATCTCAGATGTCCTACCTGGAATCTGCTAAATCTACTCCCCCCAATGTGTGGGTTACAGCCCAGAGTGCTTCCATCACAAATTGGACTAGTACTGCCTTCACTTTCCACATCCTTTCTAGTTCCTATTTCAGCCCTTTGTCCTGATAGTTGTCCTTCTCATGTTCCTTCTTCCTGAGTTTATGGTCTTTCTGGTCTACCACCACAATGTCAGATTGTTTGGCCACTTGCTTGTCTGCCTGCCCTGTCATTCTCAACTACATTTTGTGATGTCGCTTATCTGGACTTAAGCAGGGCAAAGCCCATATTCGGTGGAGATATGTGGGAACACAGTCCCAGCAACTTTATTGTGTCTCAGTGTATGCTGTACCTGCTAACAGCTTGCACCTGGATTGTCTCTGAGGCTTTTTTGCACAGTCTGCACCTTGGGTCTTGCCTTATGTGGTAGATCCTTGAATCTATTGATCTGGTGCAGAATGTCTGTTCCTGTGCTATAAGGATGAGTGCCTTGTGTGGTCTTTTAGTCCTGCCTTTTGTAATGTGAGCCACATCAACTCTACTGGTAGTAGACCCCATGGATAGGTTTTGTCTTGCCATGGAACCTCTTCCATCTGTTCCCTTAGCAGTTTATCTTTGTGATTAATCCAGGACTGTGACCTTGACACTCATCAGTATTCAAGTGAAACCCTCCATTTATAGTAAGAGGTTTCCGGGTTTTGACATACATGGTGGCCAACTCATGATTCCAGCTGGGTACCTGGTGTCTGGTAGGGAATATGGGTTGATGGCTTGGATCTAGTTTTTGCCACCTGGGACTTCAGGATTAGTCTGACTCTCTGATGGCACTTATATGTTGCTATCCTCTTTGCCATGTGTTTGCGGTACCCCTAGTTATGTGTAGCTGTTCTCTACATCTCTTATTTGGCCTTCTGGAACTTGAACTCCTTCTGTCCTGATCACCATCACTCTTCTTGCTATCATACGTACACATTTATCCAGTCCGAACAACATTCAGATGTCCTTACTGTATATCCAAGTGAGGGGGGATCAGTGAGTCAATGTCCCACTCACTTTTGGCATACAGCTTGAAGTTATCCCTGTAGAGTCCTGTAGAGTAGGTGGCTGATGGTAGCTCCACTGGAACCGGTGTCCATATCCACTCTTCACAATGATCTGGCTAAGTAGGTTGAGGGCTATGCAGAACAGCATTGGGGATAGCACATCACCTTGATATATGCTATATTTGATGTTCGCTTGAGTCCTGGAATTGGCTTCTAGAGTAGTTTACCACTTGCCTATTGAGTTCTTGATGAAGGCTCTTATTGTCATGTTGACGTTTTATAGAGCCAAGCATTAGAGTATTATTTTTTGTAGTCAGTCCAGGCTGTGCACGGATTGGCTTCTCTGGTCTTAGAATCCTTTGTGACTGCTTGGTCTACCAGTAGTTGGTGTTTTGATCCTCTGATGATATGCTCATCAATCTTGAAGGCTATGATGCCTGACAGGGCCTTCCATGTTGAAGGGAGGCAGGTGATTGATCAGTAGTTAGAGGTGGTTGTTCCCTTGCAAGGCCCTTCATGACCATTGTTCTGCCTTGTGTTAGCCAGTCAGGGTAGGAGCCTGTTGCTAGACGTTCATGCAGCATTGGTAATTTCTTTATTGAATAGGTGTGGATCATGTCAAGTCCTAGGACTGACCAACTCTTCATGTGGGCTACTTGCTGATGATACCTCCCAGTGTGATGGTGATTGATTCCTGTTCTGGGAGTATGCAAATGTCAGCTTTCAGGCCTAGTAGCCACTGGGCCTTTGCTTTATCTAATGCTTCTATATCCCAGATGTTTTCCCAGTACTGTTTAGGCTCTTCTCTGGGTGGATGTTTTGTGGTTACCATGCAGTTGTGCATATTCCATGGATGTTCTTTGGTAAAAACAGGGCATTTATTCTCAGCCTCTGCTTCTCTAGTGAATCTTCTCAGTCTGGTTGCCAATGTAGTCAGTCTTTGCTTACCTGTTTCCAGTGCATATTATTAATGCAATATTAGTGCACATTGCACTTAAAGGCATATTACTTTATGTTATACTCATCTGTTTAAACTCTCTCTCAGTTCATTTATTATGTCTTTTTTTCTTGGTGAAAAAAATAGTATGGTATGGTAGTTCCAAGAGGAATTGTGTGCCCTGCCTTGTTCTTTTAAGAATTCCAGTAGCAGAAATGTAGGACATTCTACGCACTGTTCTTGTACCAAGGACTTCTAAGCAAAGAGCTAGGCATGTGAACCACATATGCCCCTGTCAAGGCAGTATATGGAGGCAATGCAGGTAGAAGAATTGAATCCTGTCTGGAAGCACAAGTATTAAGAAGGTAAAGTCTCTCTGTTCAGTGGATAGAAGATAAGACATTACCCTGAAGATTTGTGGTGCCAGCATAGAAGGGGTGACCTGACCTCCTGAAATCAACTAACAGGACAACCCCAGCACTTTTGGAAACCTGCAACCAGCACCATTTATTTTGAGAAGTACCCCATGAGAAGGCATTCACTCTTGTACTTGTGTAAACTTCTCTTGGGCAATTGCATGGATTACAACAGGAATACACTCCAGCATCTGCAACACACCTAAAACCGTGAGATCTAACCATTACGGATTTTTTTTTTTTTTTTTTTAAATACTCAGAATATTGCTTTAAATGTTTTATTTTTTTCCCCATTTTTTTATTGGAAACTAGAAAGTGTATAGAGGGTTATAGAATTATTGATCTCTCTATTTTTTGAGTTGTCTGTTTTTTGCCAACATAAAGATTCATGGATACTTCGTAGCATTTATGGATAAGGAATGAACTCAACTCAATAAGGTGAATCAACTTGATCAAGGACTTTAGAAAACGTGTTTTTGTTTGTATAGATCTGAGAGTTAATTGGGAATTTGGTCATGATTGATTATACATTTTCATTAGCTTGTCCCTTTATGGGGTGGAGAGATGTGGTAGATAGATACCTCTTATATAGAAGGGATTTATTTTTCTGGTGACCATTAATTAAAAAAGTATTTTTGAGCATCTAACAATGGAGTGCGATATCAGTCTTTATATATTTTTCTATAGCAATTTGAGGTTCAGCATAGGAGGGGAACCTTGATACCAGCACCATAACACAGTTTGAGTGCCAATATGTATTTATGCTTTGTTATATGTTGTGAGACAGGTCTGGATCCCAAGCTGGAGACCAGTCTAGCCTGTTCCAGTTAGATTGTGTTTTAAGTAAAGAACTCAATTACAAACAAAATTACAAGCTACTCTCGGGGGGAAAAAATATACGATTGAAGGCTTTTCACATATTAATCATTGTTGAAGTAGGAAGAGGTTCTTCTAGTTGAGGGCATCCTGAGTTATATAAAATCCTATAATGGAGTAAGCAGAAAGCAACTGGAAATGTACTTCATATATTACCACTTACGAGTCAGATGTTGTCCTGATATATAAATTGGTCCAGACCCTGATGCTAGTATGAAGGTGACAGGAGGGATGAATTCCAAGCCTTCTACATTAATCTAGGACAAAGGAAATGAGTTGTGTCAGTTTGCTATTACTGTGAAAAATAATGGATTATATAAGGGAAGGGCAGTGTTTCACCTCCTTCCTTGCTGCAGTGCTGGCATGACAATGGTTTGGAATGCCAGACACATGCCATCATGCCTAGTACAAGAATCGAAGAACGAAAGAATAAAAAGCTAATGCTGAGCATAGAATGCAAGGTAATATACATAAAATATGGCTAGAATTTAATTTAAATATAATACTAAACCACAGAAGGGTAATTCAGAAAAAAATCTTTTTTCCTGACATGTGGTGGCAGTACAATAGGGATGTACTCTTGGGACAAGCTTATGAAATTAAAATTAACATAAAAAAGTTCCTCCTCCCACAGGTATAAGACACCGACCTGCTATGGATCCTCAGTTCTGTTTCTAGTTCCATCAGGAACGGATGGCATCTGGATGTTATTGTGGTGAGGCACATGGATTGCTGCCAGGGGTATCTGCACTGATACCCTCCCGGGTGGAGAGCTGAGGGGCCTGCTTGCATCCTGCAGAGTTACGGAGAAGGTATGTGTAGCTTGCTCTATGCCGAGTGCGGTAACCAGCAAAGCAAGTAGGAGGTCTCAAGCGGCAGCCAATCAGTGCCCGAGCAAGACGCATGTGAACAGCAGAACACATACTCGGTAGGTGATGCGTTCCACCGGAGTTGCAACAGCGCTACTGCGCATGTGCGGTCAGAAGTTCCCAGAAATGGCGCTAACATTGAAATCCATGAAGCCTATTTAAGCTGTGCAGATTCTACTGATAGCATGGATGCTAGCCAGGAAGGATCTCCCATGTCAACTACCCCTCTCCCCACTCCCCCCCCCCTTCACCCACGGGTTAGAGGTGAGATTATTCAGTCTCTAATCTTTAAGATCTCTGCCTCTAATTGTTTTTGGACAACAGAGCTCCAGGGATCCCCTGGACTGTAAGGAAGGGGAGGCATGACTGCTGCCACACAGTAAGGGGTGTGGACTGATGGGATACAATTGTGGCAATATGGGGGACAGTATAAGTATGTATGCTAGGGGAGGGTACTCACCATTCCTGAAAGAAGGCTGGAACAGGGTTTTCCCTATTGTTTCCCTTCTTTCCATATACTACACAAAAAAAAAAAAAATAATAAAAGGAAAATTTCAGGAGATTTTATTATTGCCTTACCTGATTGTTGATTTTAAGATGGCTACAGTGTCTAAGGATGCCCTGATTGGGATGCTGCAGGCTTACCGTTCGTCTCATGGAGCTGGCTCTCTGGCTGAAGTAATGGCCGGTTTACCCCAGGAGGTGAGAGGAGAGGACCTGCTGGATGCTGAGAGCCCATCGCTGGCGAGTGGTAGGAGGCCTAGGCGGTCTAGGCCTCCTACTCGTCTTTCTCCAAGCCCAGTGAGACGAGGTGGCGGTGAGGTGGCTGTTCCGGTCGGGAGAAGCACCAGGATCGTTGATGGCGTGGTGAGCGGTGGATCCCGGGCTGCCAGGAGGCGGCCGCGGGCTGCAATGATGTCGGTGAGTCGGGCCCAACATGGCGGAGCGCGGGAAGAGCGCTCGAGGAGTCCTCCTTCTCTTCCGGCCGCACCGGAAATGACGCGCTCACTCAGGATGGCGGGAAAGAGCGTGGTCGCGCCGGCAGTGACGGGCGTCACGCGCGCAAGTGCCGTGAAACCCGGAAGTGGGGCAGAGGAACCCGGAAGTGGGGCAAAGTCGGCGCAGAGAGGCTCGGGAGAGCCAGGAAAGAGCCTCAATATGTGAAGGAAGGCACCGGAGAGGCAATATGGCGGGGGGTCGGCCCCTGGCTGCTGAAGGACGTGGAGGAAGCAGCAGAATGGTCACTACCAGCAACCCATCTGGTAGTGGACCCAGCAACTGGCGGACCGGCCGGAGTACTGCTGACCCACAGGATTCGGAGTCTGGATCCCACGAATCAGATGACCAGGACCAGCAAGGAGATGGTGGCGACTGCCCTGGAGAGCGGGCTCACGTGGCAGCTCCTGTCAGCGGTGAGTTGGCCTGCGCTAGCGCTTGGGGTAGCCTAGCTGGGGGGTCACATCAGGAGCAAGGGGACTTGTTGCGCCTGCTTAGAGAGGTAGTAGATAGGTTGCCTCCCGCTGCGCACAGTGAGACCCATAGGGAGGTGGTGCCTAGGTTGCCACCCGCTGCGCACAGTGAGACACATAGGGGCCTGGGGGTGCAGGCCCCAGCAACGCCGGCATGGGGAGGGGTGTTCCGCCCTCCGCTACCTGGCTGTGAATTGTCTCCTTTGGGCATGCATGTCCCAGTAGAGACATGTGATAAAATTTTAAAAGGAGAGTTTGTAGATTTTCTCTCACTGGTCCCTCCGGAGAAGGATTCTGTAGATAGGCCACGTCGTGGCGATCCCCAGGACACGGAGAAGAGCAAACAACTCCCACGGACATTTGGGAATTGGTTGCAAGGTTTTGCCGTGTTCGCTACTATCCTGACGAAGAGTTTGCCGGACCGGGCACCTGCCTTGTTCGGCTACCTAGACCTTATTTGGGGTGCATATAAGGTTTATGGTGGTCAGAGCTGGTACCAGTATGACCAGCAGTTCCGCCAAAAGATGGCGGCGTGTCCAGGGTTAGATTTTAGTACCCAGGATGGTAGCCTATGGCTGCTGATCATGACTCCCAGTCGTCCTTCCCCCTTTTCAGGAGCAGCCGGGGCTCCTTCAGGGGCACCGGCTGGTCCAAAGAAAGGAGTGTGCTGGCTCTTTAACGAGAGCCACTGCAGGTGGTACTCCTCCTGCCGTTTTAGGCATGAGTGCTCGCATTGTGGAGGGGCTCACCCCGCTATGCGGTGCTTTAAGAAGGCGAGGCAGCCTGTGCCTAAGGCGGGGGGGCGAGACGACGGGTCAAAGGGGGAAGACCCCAGTGAGCGTGGCAAGGATGTTGCCGTGGCTCGAGCTTTACCCTAGACGCCACGACGCAGTGGTGCTGGGGGAAGGGTTTTCCATGGGTTTTTGGATCCCTTTTGTTTTTTCCCCAGAGCCACGTTGGGCTGACAATCTCCGGTCAGTCAAGGGCAGGGAGCCCCTGTTGGGCGCAAAGTTGGCTAAGGAGACAGCGATGGGTCGCATGGCTGGGCCATTCGATTTTTCACCTTTTTCTAACTTACGGGTCTCCCCTTTGGGACTTGTCCCAAAAAAGGAGGCTGGCTCTTTTCGGATGATTCATCACTTGTCCTACCCGGCTGGGAGTTCAGTGAATGATGACATTGACAGAGAGTTCAGCAGGGTCCGGTATGCCTCCTTTGATCGGGCGCTGTCGCTCATGGCAAAATCTGATATTGAATCGGCATTCCGGTTATTGCCGGTTCACCCGGAATGTTTTCACCTTCTGGGTTGTCAGTTTCAAGGGTCATATTTTTATGACATGTGCCTTCCCATGGGTTGTGCCATTTCCTGTTCCTATTTCGAAATGTTGGCTTCATTTTTGGAATGGGTAGTTGTTCAGTTCTCAGGTATTGCGTCAGTTACGCATTATCTCGATGATTTTTTGTTTGTGGGTCCTCAGGAGGGGGTGGAGTGTGCCCAGTTATTGTCGGCGTTCCGGGCAGTGGCGCACAGGTTTGGTGTGCCGGTGGCGGAGCAGAAGACAGAGGGGCGCTTACCAAATTGTCGTTTCTGGGTATCGAAATCGATTCGATTCGTATGATTTTTCGCCTTCCCGACGAAAAATTAGTGGTTCTGTTGAGGATGGTAGATCTGGTAAAAGGGGCTAGGAAGGTCCAGCTCAGAACGTTACAGGTGTTGCTGGGTCATCTAGCGTTCGCTTGTCGCGTTCTACCTATGGGTCGTGCTTTCTGTCGACGCCTGTCGTTGGCGACGGTTGGTATCAGGGAGCCACATCATTACATCAGAGTCACGGCCAAGCTGCGGGCTGACTTACAGGTATGGAGTTCCTTCCTAAGCAAATATAATGGGCGGTCGTGCTGGTTGCATGAAGCGGTGTCGAATTCAGAGCTGAATCTCTTCACTGATGCGTCTGGGTCAGTCGGTTTTGGGGCCTTTTTTAGGGGCAAGTGGTGTGCTGCGGCGTGGCCTCCAGAATGGCGTGAGTTACCGGTTATGCGTAACCTTACCTTCCTGGAGCTTTTTCCCATAGTAGTGGCCCTGGCATTGTGGGGTGAGAATCTGCGGGATCAGGTGGTGGTTTTTCACACGGACAATATGAGTGTTGTCCATGTGATTAACCGATCGTCTTCTGCGTCTCCTCCTGTTCTGGCTCTCTTGCGGCATCTGGTGTTGCTTAGTTTGCAATTTAATGTGTGGATGCAGGCCCGGCATGTACCGGGGGAGCTGAACGTGGTAGCTGACTCTCTTTCTCGGTTTCAGTGGGACCGGTTTCAGGAGTCGGCTCCAGAGGCGGATCGCGAGGGTCTTCGCTGCCCTTCCTACTTATGGGACCTAATTTCGGAGGTTTGATGTCCTTGGTGTCGGACTCATTGTCAGCTCCTACTTGGAAGGCATACAGGTCGGTATGGGTGGGTTGGTTGGCTTTGGTGGATGGGTCAGTGAGGCTGTCCTCTGAGGCGGCCCGGGTGGAGATCACTTTGAGGTACCTGGACGCGTTGCTCGCTGCTGGTAGGTCTTGTTCGGCGGCAGACAAGGCGTTGTCTGCCCTGTCTTTCCTGTTCCGGTTTCTGGTATGGAGGGACATCACCAGAGATTTTGGCTTACAGAGGGTTATGCGGGGTTGGAGGAGTCGGAGAGGTCCGGACCGACGTCGGCCGATCTCCTTCGATTTGCTGGGCCAATTGTTGACGGCTCTTCAGGCCGTCTGTGTATCACCAGGTGAGTGTCTGCTGTTTCAGGTGGCATTCTCCTTTTGCTTCTTTGGCGCGCTTAGAGTGGGGGAGCTGGTGGCCCCTTCCCGGCAGGCGACCCCCCCTTTACTGCTGTCGGATGTCCGCTGGTCTGACATGTTTGTGGACTTGCATATCCGTAGGTCTAAGACAGATCAGTCGGCAAGAGGCATGTGGTTGCGTGTGGGGAGTACTGGCGGGATGTTGTGCCCGGTGCGGCTGTTTGGCCAGTATCTGGCCATTCGTCCGTCGTCTGTGGCCTTGCTAGTTCATGCGGATGGGTCTCCATTGACGCGTTTTCAGTTTGCGTCAATGCTGGTTAAGGCGTTGCAGCATTGTGGTCTGGATCCAACCGGTTTCTCTCCTCATTCTTTTCGGATTGGTGCAGCCACTCAGGCTAGTGTGTTAGGATATTCGGGGTCTCAGGTGCAGCGATTGGGTAGATGGTCGTCGCGTAGGTATCAGCTGTACGTGCGGCCTCATTTACTGTAACTTGTCTTTGTTTTAGGGTGTTCTTCCCGGTATGTTTGGATTGTAGGACACTCTTTCATCTATTGGGCTGCTCGCCGGGCAGAGTCTCGTTCATATGGCCGAAATTTGGGGATTCCAGACGAGTTAGCAAGGGTTCGTTGGAGGGGTATTCGGGGTCTGTCATGGTGCCAAATCTACCCGGAGTGCGTTTCTCTCAGCAGGTTTGTGTCTGGGTCTGTGGTAATTGTAATCCATGCAGGGGGGAATGACCTAGGGAGGGTAAGGACGGTGGATTTAATACACGATGTACGGCGGGACTTGGCTCGGTGCATGCAATTATTTGAAGAATGTTGTTTGGTGTGGTCAGAGATTGTCCCCCGTCCGTGTGGCAAGCCTTGCCGCATGCAAAAGGGTTGGAAAAGGCCAGGCGTAAATTTAATGTTGCAATTTCCAGGTTTGTTCGCTGCCTTGGCGGTGTGTCGGTTCGACACACGGAGTTGGAAGGGGACAATCGGAGTTTAATGAGGGCTGATGGGGTTCACCTGAATCCGATTGGGCTGGATATACTTAATGTGGGTATCCAAGGTGGGATTGAAACGGCGCTGTCTGCGGGGGGCGCGATGCCGACAAATGGAGATCAGGGTCGGCACCGCGGTGGCGGAGGTCCTGGCCAGCGCAAGTAATGCAAGACAAGGCTTTGGGGAGTCGCAGCTGCCAGGGCTGATGGCAGAAGGCAGACTGTACGGACTCTTGGAATTATCCGGTATATCTGTCTGTTGGGTAGTCACCCCAACAGCCGACAGGTGGTGATAAAGCTGGCTGAGTTGATATGTTGGTATAATAAAGCTGTGGCCGTTGCCCTTATCCAATACTCAGGTGTCTTGTCGTTATTGGGGGGGCAACGGGTATGTAAGTGGTCTGCAGTCAAGGGATCCCCTGGACTGTAAGGAAGGGGAGGCATGACTGCTGCCACACAGTAAGGGGTGTGGACTGATGGGATACAATTGTGGCAATATGGGGGACAGTATAAGTATGTATGCTAGGGGAGGGTACTCACCATTCCTAAAAGAAGGCTGGAACAGGTTTTTCCCTTCCCTCCCTCCCTCCCTGTAGGATGATTATGTATGTGGTTCTGTGTTTTGCGGTGTTTGTTGTTTCTCTTTTCTTTTTGTCACAGCTATGGCGGAGGTCCTGGCCAGCGCAAGTAATGCAAGACAAGGCTTTGGGGAGTCGCAGCTGCCAGGGCTGATGGCAGAAGGCAGACTGTACGGACTCTTGGAATTATCCGGTATATCTGTCTGTTGGGTAGTCACCCCAACAGCCGACAGGTGGTGATAAAGCTGGCTGAGTTGATATGTTGGTATAATAAAGCTGTGGCCGTTGCCCTTATCCAATACTCAGGTGTCTTGTCGTTATTGGGGGGGGCAACGGGTATGTAAGTGGTCTGCAGTCATGGAGAACGAAGGGATTCCAGTAGAGCTATTGCAGATGTTCAAATTGCCGGTTTGGCTGCTGCATGGCTAATCCTGCATAACAGGGGCATTAAGAAAGAGATTGAAGTCTCTTTGTACCCAGCCTTTCGAACCTTTGGAGGAAGTTTCTTTGAAACTTTTGTCCCTAAAAACAGCATTTTTGGTGGCCATAACACCTGCTAAGAGAATAGGTGAAATGCAGGCCCTTTCCTCTTCTACTGAATTTACAAAGATTCTTCCAGACAAGATTGTTATGTATCCGAAACCTTTCTGCCAAAAAAGTCATCTCTTGGGAATTAAAAGCAGCCCTGGAAAAAAATTATTTACCAGCCCCATAATGCGTCGCGCCAGCATAGTGTGCAAATACAGAGATAGAAAAGATAATTTAAGATTAAAAATTATTACTCCAACGTGGAAAAAAAAGCACATATAGGCTTAAAAAAAAAAAAAAACAAGAGTGCAGATTTATTTTAAGCAGATGGGCCTTTGCATATAACCAATGTTTCAGTCCAACTACCTTGACATATTAAGAAAAGCTTGGTAATGGTGACTGAAATGGTGAGTGTGTGTAGGGCACAACTGTAAAAAATTACGGTATCTTGTTTATTTTGAAATATGTTATTGTGCTGGAGTATGCACCTAGCAACAAGACTGGGACAATATCTGCTCATTACATATGGTACATATCAATTACATTTCTCTGTGTATTACGTATATAAATATAATAACTAATACACACATTAATATACATGATATATATATATATATATACACACATACGGCATTCGGTCAATTGTGCTGGGATCTGGGCGCAAGTTCACTTAACTGTGCGTCCAGGTCCCAGCTATGTAATAAATGGTTATAAAGCTGTATAGCAGAAATATGTGAGTTATGGATTTTAATGTAAAAACTGTATTCCTCTGTACCAAGGGATACTCCCCTTAGCAGTGCATGCTGGGATAAGTATCTGCTTGGTACAGCAATGTATGCTGGGTAAAAGATGTGTAAAACCCAGTCCCCCATGTAGGCCCCTACTGGACAAACCCTGCATTAGGACTTTGGAAACCTTGTAGATCTGTAACCACATAAATACTGTGCCTGTAATTAAAAACCTGAGTTGACCTCCAAGCTATGTGTCGTCTAGTTCTTGGGAGGAAGGGATTGTAACTACGCTACCTGCATTTTGCCTGTTTTGGATCTGCTTATCCTGTCTACCAGCGGAGATACCGTGGAGAATACTACTACTCCGCTACCACACACACACACTCAGGTGTGGCGGATCCAGAGCCTGATCTCGGGAGGGGCTCTTATAGATTATTTAAAGAAATAATCCATGCACAATAACCACTACTGCTATGTGTAATGGTTATGGTGCCAAGAGCGCCGGGACCCGCTCCCAGAGTAACTAGTGTTTAAGAACAGTTTGACAACTTACCTGGGGTCTGCTGGGATATGGGGCTGTGGTAGGTTATAGGAGCAGTGGTGCAATCTGTGAGGGGTGCAGTTTGTGTGAAAGGTTCAGTGTGTAGGGTGTGTGGGGCAATGTGTGTTTGGGTGGCTGTGTGTGTGGGACAATGTGTGTATGGGGCTAGAGGTCGCAGTGGTGAGAGTGAACTCTAGCCCATAGCTCCAGCGCTAGAGTTCACTCTTGCGAGAGCTGGAGCGTTGCCACTGTAACCGCGGCAATGCTCTGTACTCACGCAAGAAGGACCCGGAGGAGCTGCAGGCTGAGCTCCCGGGTCCTCTCTTCCTCCCTCCCCTGCCTGCATGGTGCCTCCAGAATGGGGAGGGAGATCTCTGATCTCCCCTCCGGTCCGTGAAGGCACATGGTGCTTGGACAGTGCCAGCCTTGCATTGGCCAGCAGGGGAGAGCATCTGGGGGGAAAGGGTAATTGTCCGTTGCCCCCCCTGGATCCACCAGTCATATATACAGCCCCTCTGTGTGCCTTTTTGTCTCCCCCCAGTCCCTCTGTATGTTTCTCTTTCTCCCCCGCACTGCTCCTCTGTGTCCATGTCTCCCCTCTCCTTCCCAGTCTCTCTCTTCCCCCTCTGCCTCTTTCTCCCCCTCACCTTGTGTATCTCTCTTCCCCTCTGTCTCTCTTTCACCCTTTTCCCTGTCTCTCTCTCCCTCTCTACCATCTCTCTATTCCCCCTCTTTCTCCCCTTGTGTCTCACTCTCCCCCCTCTGTCTCTTTCTCCCTCCTTTCCCTGTGGCACTCTCTCCCCCTATTTCTCTCTCTATTCTCCCACTGTCTATTTCTTCCCTATCTGTTTTATTTTCCCCCCTCCCCTTGTGTCTCTATATTACCCCCCCCCCTCCCATCCCCTCCAATTACCTGAGAGGATTTAGATGGGTCCGGCCGCGTTCCACGCTGGTGTCGCCGGGCCGGGTGGCAGCCTCGCCGCTCCGGCGGCACTTCTAATGCTGAGTACTGAGGAGCATGTCTCTCTACCATGCTCCCTCGCGGTTCCTGTGCTGTGAATAGTGGGAACCGCAAGGGAGCATGGTAGAGAGACATGCTCCTCCCTCCTCCTTCATGCTCCTCCGTCCTCAGCATTAGAAGTGCCACCCGGCCCAGCGGCACCAGCGTGGAACGCGGCCGGCCCCCTCTGAGTGTGCCACCGGACCGGCCACCCGATGGCACATACCTGTGCAGCCCCCAGATGCCACGGCCCACCGGGAAATTTCCCGGTATCCCGGTGGGCCAGTCCGGCCCTGCTAATAACCAATTTCCCTGCCTTACTTTAGTTGTCCACTGGTCTCCAATCTGGAGGATAACTGGCACATGTTGGATGTCGGAAGATCTCTAAAAATCTACTTAGACTGCTTCTCTGCATACAGGAAGACTGACCATATTTTTGTCAATTTCTTTGGAAAATGCAAAGGTCATGCTGCCTCCAAGTCTACTCTGGCTAGTAGACACTATTAAGTTGGCTTATTCTTCCTCAAATCTACCTTTGCCTACCTCCTTGAAAGCTCATTCTACAAGAGCCATGGCTACTTTTCGGGCAGCAAAAGCACAAGCTTAACCAGAAGATATCTGCAGAGCTGCTACATGGTCTTCATTCAACACCTTCATCAAACACTACAGACTAAACGTAATCTCTGCCTCTGAAGCTGCTTTCAGGCATAAAGTGTTACAAGCGGTGATTGCATAATTCCCGCCCATAGTTCTTGGATCTCAATATATCCCTATTGTACTGCCACCATATGTCAGGAAAAATTTTACACACCATAAATTCCTTTTTCCCTAATATGGTGGCAGTACATCACTCCCTCCCTTTATTAGAAAATGTGATATTTTTGCAGTATTGAGTATCTGGTGTTTTCTTGGGACGTACGGAGGATCCATGGCAGGTCGGTATCTTATACCTGTGGGGGAGGAACTTTATGTTAATTTTCATTTCAGATGCTTGTCCCATGGGAAGAGTGCATCCCTATTGTACTGCCACCATATTAAAGAAAAAGGAATTTATGGTGAGTAAAATTAAAGTTATCCCCTATGTTTAAGCATAACTGGCCACATAATTATATTTTGGCAGTAGAAATGTCCAGCTACCATTTTTTCTGTCCCTTAATGTTCTATAGAATGCCAAAATCCCAGAATGCATTATATAAAGATAGGTGTTGGTAAATACACTGTAAAGGAAAATTCTGAATCACACATGTTATGCTAAAGATACTTGTGGACTGTGCAAGAAGAGTGGTTTACTGAACACAGATGTCACAAGCCAACAGTAATCTAAACTGTTCCACATGTCCATGTAATAAGCCATGCTGTCTAGCATTTCTTGCATGACAAAACCATTAACTGAAGCCAACAATACACAGTTAAGAAACATGGATGGGTAGTTCTTTCTAAAAAGAAAAAAAGATAAAAATGTCAAGAGGTTTACGAATACCATAGGAAGAACAGGAAGTCTGAGAGATGCAATGGTAACAGGCTTTTCCTGCAAATTTTTTAATTCCACTGAAATTACATTCATTTCATCTTCGGCTTCAGGCCCCAGGCAGATCTACAGAAGAAAAATATAGAGAGAGAAATATAGAGAGAAATCAGCGCTAGGTTGCCACACAAAAAGGTAATGATAATAAGGCTGCAATCCATATTATAAAATGATCATGTGACGCGCGGCTAAAAAGCACTTCTGCACTTTTCACAGCGCGATCATGTGACGCGGAAGTGCTTTTTAGCCGCGCGTCACATGATCATTTTATAATATGTATTTTAAGCTCATTAAACCCTCGTTTTATAATTTAAATGTATGTACTTACCTCATATGATCCATATGCACAATAATTTATGTCCTATTCAGTATTTTTATACTATGCTACTCATGACGTCATTTTGGCGGGATTTTCAAAAATCAAAACATTATTGTAACTTATATAAACCACTGTATGTCAGGTGTGCCCCTCTTTTTACTATTATCTACTTAAGGAAGCCCTTGAGGCGAAACGCGTTTAGATATTAATTTTATTACCTTATAATAAAGAAATTATTTTGGCATAAAATACTTTATAGCCATTTTCTTCTTTTTTTCACCTGACTACACATATTTCCAATCTGACAAGAAGCCTAAAGAAGAAAGGTGGGGATTATACCACCCAAGCGCTTTTATTGTAGTACAAGTCTGCTCTACATACTGCGAGTAGTATATTTATACCTCCTAATCACCATACAGAGAGCACTATATATTTTATCTTTTCCCTGGGTCGGATAATATCAACTTGGACGGCGAATCTGAGCCAGATACTCGCCAATCAAATACTCCGCATACCCTTGAGTGGGGGTCATTCCACTTCACGTGTGCCATACCAGAGCTAGGTTTCAGCTCTGAAAAGTGTGAGTAAGATTATTTTCATTTTGCATACCACTTTTATTCATCTATATACTGTGCCATTGGAGTTCCTTTTGTTTTTTCTCCACATATTTTTACTCTACTGGATTTCAAGCACTCTACTGTGAAGACACACTCTATTTTACGTTTCAGGATTCCTGTTCTTACATATGGCATCTACCATTATGGACTTATGATAAGTGTTTTGGACTTTTGCCAACTATTTATTTTATAATTTATTCTACATCACTGTACTATTTTAGATCACTCATTATATACATTTTATATGTTTTATTGTATATCTTAGGCGCAACCTTATTCTGTTTTGCTCTAGATCTACAGAAGAGCAAGAAATACACTGCAGTCATTCATAGAGAATGGCTACCTAACCAACAGTATCTAATTTAGCCAAATACTTTCATTACTAATATTACCCTTATTAACCTACTGCTTCAAATTTAAAGATCTTGAAATGCAAAATATAGCCTTGAACAAACAGTCCATCAAATGATGTTGCACTACTGTACATTGTTTGCTCTGCTTTCATCATCACAAGGAGAGAAAAAAAATGGCACAAAGTTGCTTAGACACAGGAAGGAAACATTATTTTGGTCACCCAGGGAACATAAATATGGATCATGTCTAATGACCAGCCATTCAACAATATGGCTGAGTATTGAGGATTTTAAAGTAATCTTCCACATATGGCAGGTAGCCCTTATCCTGTAGGTTTTCTCTAACTTACACCACTCCTAAATGGCTTCCCCAATCCTAACTTTAACGTAAGACTTAGGAGTGCATACACTGACCTAAATATATCACTGCTAACAACTGACAGCCCTCTGTTTTTGTAAGAGTGGTAAATACTACTTGTGAAAAAACAGTGATTTTTATTGCCTATTAAAACATTCGCACACACTTGTTTTTGCAATAACTTTACCGTACGCAGTTTCAGCAGATGTTCTCTGAAGTCATCTTTGGTTTCAAAAACGTATTTCTCACATTCCTTACTTAGTTTGCAGCCTAAGAATTAAAAGGGGTAAATCAATTTACATTATTTTTGTAGTTAGGAAATTACAAGCAAGATCCCATAGCAAGTTTGATGGACAGTTTGGTGGCGAGGCAAAATGCAGTGTTGAATAAATTAAGTTATGTCAAGATAATTTTCTCACACACATAAATTTCCCTCATGCTTTCCAGCTTAAAAGTGAGTCTTAAAGAAAGTGTATTAGCACCTTAAATGCAGAGCCGTCTTTAATATTGATTGGACCCTGGGCAAACATTTGCCTGGGCCCCTTGGACCCTGTACCCCCCCTACCATCCTTGCAGGGTTGTGTTTGTGAGCAGTGTTTGTGCATTTGAAGGTAAGCATGTTTTTGTATAGAGTGTATGTGTGCATGTAGGGGTGTATTTGTATGTACTGTTACCATTGGAATGCAGTGGTGTACTTGTGTGTAGTGTTTGCGTTTGAATGCAGGGGTGTGTGTTTGTAGTGTTGATGTTTTAATATCATTTTAGCGTTTTAATACAGGAATGTGTTTGTATGTAATGTTTGTATTTGCACGCAGGGGTGTGTTTGTATGTATTGTTTGCATTTGCATGCATGGGTGTGTTCGGATGTAGTGTCTTTTAAATGCATATGTACATTTGTGTGTAGTATTGGTGTTTCAGCAAAGGGGTTTGTTTATATGTAATGTCTGTGTTTGCATGGGTGTGTTTCCATGTTCTGTTTGATTTCTAGGATGTATGTACATACATATTAACACAAATATTACACATTAATACGCAGATACACACACATACACAGATACACACCCTTTGGCACACAGATACATGCACTTTGATACACACACACCGACATATACACACTGGCATAGCCACACACATCAACACAGATATGTACACACACTCAGATACACACATACACAGAGGTACACATGCAGGGTGTATTTGTGTAGAGTGCTAGTGATGGAATGTAGGAGTGTATTTGTGTTGGCATTAAAATGCTGGGATGTATGCATTACCACACACTCAGATGGAAACTTACACACCGGCACTTACATACATACAGGTACACATACACACTGACCCACGATACACACAGCCAGATACACACAACTAGATACACACACTTAGTGAGACCCATGTACACAGACATATATAAGTGTCAATTTACATATTTTAATCTCTGCCCTCTAGCAGCTTCTGGATAGCAACTCACAACAACCTTGGCCAATATAATGCCTCAACTCTGTTCTTACATAGTTAAAATAAATATTTGTCAATGTTTTATTTATTTATATTTAATAGGGCACTGTCTGGTTCATCTAGAAATTTGTAACATGTAGTTATCCCCATTGTGTTTCATTACAAACACCCACACATGGGTGTTTGGAATGTCTGATGAATAAAAATTATAATATTTAGCCCCCCTCCTGTCTCCTTACCTTTTGGGTTCAGAAGTGTGGCTTTCATGGGGTCCAGTGGGAGCTTACTGGCCCAGGCTGATGGGAGTCTGCATTCAGCTGCCCCAGTCCCTCTCCCCCACAATGCTTGCACACTCCATGTGGTGTGTGACTCCTCCCCAGCGGCACTGAGAAGGAAGTGATCTGTTCTTACTGGGAGGAGGCGATCTCCCCTCACTTCCTCCCAGCATGCCTGGGAAACAAAGAGACTCACAGGGCAGTATGTAAACTGTGTGTATGTATTCAGCCACCACCATATTACAGTGGCCCGGTCCAGAGCAGTATTAAAGGGCTGTGGCCCCTGATTACCTCTGGTGCTGCAGGGGGCCCATGGGGCAGCTGCCTTAGGCCCCCCAGGAGTAACTGGGCCCGGGGCAGCTGCCCCTTTTGCCCCTCCTTAAAGACGGCCCTGCTTAAATGGACACTCCAGACTCCTTGTGATATAACTCAATATGCAGAATAGAGCTACACAGATCAAATAGAACAGTAAATAAGAGATATGCAAAATCCCAGCAGGGTTGACTCAGCCCTTCATTCTTCCGAGGTAGATAAAAAGAGTACCATGAAATTGGTTAATAGTAACAACCCCTGAATGTTGGTCTAAGGTAACATCCCCATGACATACTTAAAAACCAGAGTAATCTGAATGTACATTTCCTGGTTAAATACTTTGTTATTATCGTTATTATTAATGGACCTTAGAGTGGCCGGGCTGAATGTGCAAAATACAAGGAACATGAATGTCAAGAAACAAGTCGAAGTCAATGACTATAGAGGTACATAGAATCGATAAACTGGCCAATGTCAGAGATACAGATTTGACAATAGTCGAAACAAGCAAAGATTAATAAACCTGGAGTCATCAACAATGTAATAACCACAACATGGCACGTTATTGACACGCTTGTGGTGTGTGGCTTAAGGACATCATAAAAAGGTGCAGAGCTGCAGCATCTGGCATCAAAAACACTGGCAAAGTTGTCTGTTGGTGTGAAACTGATGTGGTGCCTACTTATGGAAGCAGGGACACCACTTGAGTGTAGTGCAAGGGTATGTACCCTTACACCCCCAAAAATGTTTTACTTTGCATTTATATATTACAAGAAGTTCAATAGAAATTGGCACTCCTATATATGAACCTTGTTACATCCCCCGGCTTTCTATCAGACAGCCAATCCGGTAACTCCCTAGTTTGTATCCCTGAGTGAAGCTAAACTCAAGAGGCAGCAATTGCAACTGCTTTGCAAAAGAATATTTAATCTAGCTGTATTGGAAATTCTGATTGGACAGCCACAGAAAGTCAGGTTAGAAGGGGAGGAATAAAGATGATGTAGAATTATTAAAAATCTTTATTGAACTTGTATTGAATTATTGCACTAACTCCATTTTAACTGCATACTGTGTGACAAATCCTCCATTTTGTCCTCATAACCTGACTTCTTCATTTTAAAACTACATTACATGACAGAATTTCCCAGCACATCTAACACAATGGACAAAGACTGTATTTTCTATAAAGACATGACTAACTCAGGAACTGCTGAATTTCCCCTAACTCGCAACATAGTATAAATTGAAGGCCATGAGAACACGGTAGTAATGAAATGTTCTATTCATAAGAGACCTTGCACCTGACCACAGACCTGACATCACTGACCGTGTAAAATGACGCTCAAGCCCCCCTTTCCACCGAGTAAACCTTATGCTAGGAAAGATGGCGCTTGAGCCCCCTGTCCCCACCCGTGTCCAGAACAATACCACCTATTGGTGGGTGGACACCTAGCTAACCACTTAGTTTTTGAGCCAATTAATTACATTTATAGGTGGACACTAATCCAGACACTTAACAATTAATCCAATTAATGATGTTTATTTGTTATTATCTGATATTCAATGATGACGTAAAATGCCTCTTAAAAGGGCCTGCAAGCCCCCTCTTGCTTCACTTGCCAATAAATTTCCTCGAAGTTATTTTAACCTGAACTCTGTGTGTCAGACTGAATTACTTCAGCGTATATACGCAATCTAATTTTCTTAATTTGGACAGGAACAGATAGACATTTAAACATTTTGGTTTACTGCTAAAAAAGTACCATAACAACTTTGGCGCCCAACGTGGGGCTCCGGGCTATGTCTGGCCGGTGAGCCGTCCTAAGGAAGACGCTGTTGGACGGAGGAATCGGAGGGGAAGGAAAGGAGACTGATCACCTCCAGGTACACGGTAGAGACTTCTGCAGAGCCACCGGTATGTTCCGGCCCCTTTGATTGACCCGTCCACGTGTCTGTGACTGCTTCCCGGGAGGACATCAAAGACAGGTAATATCTTGCCCGGGGTCTCGTTACTCACTTGTTTACCTGCATTTTAGTCTATCTGTTGCCTGGGTGTGTTTGAACTGTTTGCCTGTTTCCCCTTTTTGGGATAAAGGGGGGTGGACATGCGGGGGTTTTGCCTGGGGTTCTCTGTTTTGCCTGTTTTCCCCTTTTTGAGATAAAGGGGGGGTGGACCTGCGGGGGTTTTGCCTGGGGTTCTCTGTTTTGCCTGTTTTCCCCTTTTTGGGATAAAGGGGGGTGGACCCGGGGGATTTGCCTGGAGTCCTGTTGCCTGTTTTACTCCTTTTAGGGGCCACGTGTCTGTGGCTGTAGGGAAAAAGGGGGGGTTGACCTGTGGAAGTTTTCCTGGGGGTCTTCTTTGCCTGTTTACCTCTTTTTGGAGCCTCGTGGCTGTGGCTGTATGGAAAAAGAGGCGTGTTGGATCTGTGGAGATTGTGTAGACTCATAGTTTCCTGGGGATCCTTCTGGTGTCACTTTGATAGCCTAGCTAGCCTCATTGTGCACATAACTCTGCTTGCAGAGAGGTGGTACCCTCCAGCTTTGAGCGCTGAGCTGGAGTCATTCCAATTGTTATTTGTGGTGTGTGGATTCGGGCAGGCATTGCCGTCTTCATCACCACGGGGTAGTGGGACTTATGAGTGGGTTTCATAGGGGCACTACGAGAGTGAGGATAGAGGTGGCCGCTTTCAGTGGGCTGCTGTAACGAGGGAGGCTTACGGATCTCGGACCGGTGTCAGTTGTTTTCCGTGGCCGTTGATAGTGAGACTTAAGGAAGTCGTTCTCCGAGCGGGGACACTACGGGGTTGAGGGAGGTGACTTTGGAGTAAGCACATGAGTAAAGGAAAGGAATTACTGTTGATTTTATTTGAACTGTGATGCATGCACTGTATTTCAATTGTACTGTTGTCTTGTTTGTGTAATTAGGAGTTATTCAAACTCCTGTGTCTGTCTCTAAGGATTTTTCCTTGCCTTTTCCCTTTTCTATACTTCCTATATTATTATTCTATCCACTCCTATTCCTCTTGAAAGAGAAGTGATTGGTCACACACTTCTCACCTCGCTCCAATCCGTGTCTACCACCTCGGGTAGGCGGATTCAGTGACTAGTCTACGTTTTGGGAAGACGCACTTGAGGTTGAGGGGGGGGACCCACCCTTCTCCTCGAGTGGCAGTCGAGCATTGTAGACGCTCTTGTTCCTTTTTCCTTTTCTATCCCTATATCTAGGACGCTGGTATAGGGGGGAGGGGGAATATGGGGCAGGAATTGAGTAAGCCCGGTAGGGGCTGGCTCGCATGTGATTTAGTTGAAGACAGAGAGGGAGAGGAAATGGTTAAAGGTGTTGAAAGAATTGCTAAAGTGTGTAAAATTGCTGTGCCTTCATGTGGTAGATTACAACCAGAAAGCTGGCGTAGATTACTGACAGAGAAGAAAGGCAAGCTCACAGATAACGATTTATTAAAGACTGCTGAAGCATGGTACAGAGTAGCGAAGGCTATTCAGCAGGAAGGTTGGGTTGAGGAAGAAATAAATCACAAAGGTGTGAAATTGTTTGTGTATCATAATAACTGTGTTGCTGGGGTATTTCCTCAGCCAGCGCCCCAAAATGGTGCCCAGGGGATGTCTATTCCCAAGGTTCAGTCAGCAATAGGTGATAGCCAGCTGACTATGTTCCCCACTCCCAATCCTCCCGATGCCCATCCCGTCACCTCCCCTGTCTGCCCGGTCCTGAATTCTGATGGATCTTTCTTTTCCCCTTCCCCGTCTCTAACATTCCCATCATCCTCATCCATCCCTACACTACCTTCTGTACCTAATCCTAACATTCCATCTGCCATTTCTTTTCTACACTCTCTCTCCGTTGATAACCCTACCCTCCCATCTGCATCCGCCCAGCTAACTACCCCCTCCTCCCTTGCTCCGACTCCTCCTTCTGCACCCACCCCTACCAATCCCTCTCCGTCCTCTCCTGTAACCGCCCCCACCCCGGCCCAATATCCCACCTCCTTCCCAACTCCCCACCCAACTCTCCTGCCCTCCCCAGCCTGGCCATACCCTTTCCCGTATCCCATGGCCCTGCCCTATCCAAATTATCCATACCCCCTTCCCCAAGCCACTCCCCAGGTTCCGGTCATGCCCAGTCCGGCACAGTCTGCCCCGGATGTGCCCACATCCAACATGGCCGCCACTTCTTCCCTTAACCCCAATGCAGCTTCCTTTCACGCCTCCAATATGGCGGCCCCCAGTCATCCAGCACCCCTGATGCCGGTACTTCCCGGTGACTATTCATCCCGAGATTATGACCCACAAGCCACCCCTGCATCTGGGACTCCCTCCCATCCCCCAGTTCTGACACCTCAAGCGGTCCCCTCACGTAGAAGGGCCCAGATCGTAGAAATAGAGGAAGAGGATGACGGGGTGTCCCAGGATTCATTAGAGGCCGTGGGAGCCTCAGCTCATCGTTCTATCGATGATCCCTTTGGACACAAGGGTCGGGGAGAACGGGCCCCTCCTAAATATGTTGCCTTTAACCCCACTCAAGCTTGTGCTTTAATGAAATCACTACCTGACCCAGAAAAGCAGCCTATGCCTTTTTACCGAGGGATAGTTCAAATTCAAAAGACTTATTCCGCCACATGGCATGATTTACTGAGCATTTGTGCTATTAAAGCAGGGGATGCATATTGGCCCAGCATGGCCCGCCACCTCAGTACAGATCTGCTCTCCAGTGATGTTGATTACCCCTCCGGAGTAACTTTTTGTAGCCAATTGAGAGAATGGGCTAAGGACAAGCTTGCAGATCAGGCTGCTGGCCTTACTGATGTTGTACAAGATAAAGGAGAATCAGTGGAAAGGTTTCATGCAAGACTGTATCAAATGTTTACAGATTTGGGGTTTGATCTTACTGATAAGATCCATTCACAAATGCTGTCCGGTGCATTTGTCCAAGGTGTTAAAGATTCCATACGCAAAGGAATCATTGCTGCACGCCCTGAATATAAGGTTGTTCCTCTGGATACTTTACTCTTGGTTGCTAGAGGTCTAGAATCTGCCCAAACCCCCAGAAGGCCCTGTTCCGCTCCGCTTATGGTGTCCCGCACCACCCCTGTTCCCAAAGACACCAAACCAGAGGATGGTTATTGTTTTAATTGCAGGGCTAAAGGACATTTTAAAAATGATTGCCCAGAACCTAAAAGAGAGCCAAGAAAGCCGTCCAGGCCAGCACCGGCCCCCAAGGCCGAGACAACGGTTCCACTAGTTGAGGAACCCGATGATTAGGAAATTGGCAAGCCTGTGTCCGTAACCCCTGTCATGGCAGTGTCTACAGGGGATAAGGGGGGGCCACTTGCTACAGTGACTTTACCCATTGAGGGCCAACCAACCACATTTCTTGTTGACACAGGTGCAGCCCGAAGTGTTCTACGAGAACAAGACCTGCCAGATCCATCTTTCTTGTCAAGCATTGATGTCTCCTGTGTTGGAGTGGATGGCCAGCCAAGACACAGCCCTTTAACAACCCCACTACGAGTTGGCACTAGCCTGCTTGCTCGTTTTGTGGTATCCTCCACTTGCCCAATTAACCTGTTAGGCGCTGATGTTCTCTCACGCCTGCAGGCATCTATCACCTTCACTCCAGATGGACAAGTAGAAATGTCTACACCTCTATCTGAATCAGATACCTCAGCCTTGTGCTCCATACCTCTGATGCTGCAGTTAGAAGAACCCCATGGGGAAGCAGCAGAACAGAGGTCCAATTTCCCAGAAGTATTAAAAACCCAGGTGCCTGCTCACTTATGGTCCTCAGGTCCAGAGGACATAGGTCACCTAAATGTCCCACCTGTGGTGGTAAAGCTTATTCCAGGAGCTAAATTACCAAGAAAACCACAATATCCTTTAAAACCAGCACAGGCTGCAGCAATTTCTATCCAAATCAAAGCACTCTTGGAGAAGGGTGCTCTAGTGAAATGTAAATCAGAGTGCAATACTCCATTATTTCCTGTAAAGAGGAAAACTCCAAAAGGTGAGCCAGAGAAGTACAGGATGGTTCAGGATCTCCGTGCCGTCAATGAAGCAACTGTCCTGGACACCCCTCTTGTACCAAACCCTCACACTCTGCTCTCTGGAGTCCCACCATCTGCAAAGTATTTCACAGTCATTGATTTGGCTAATGCATTTTTCAGTGTTCCACTGGACCCATCCTGTCAATACCTGTTTGCTTTCACCCATGAAATGCAACAGTATACCTGGACTGTCATGCCCCAAGGGGCCCAAAATTCTCCAAGCCAATTTGCAAAAGCCATGTGTACCATCCTTGACCCATGGCAAGCTGAACACCCAGAAGTTGTTTTACTCCAGTATGTGGATGATTTACTGCTCTGTGGAGATGATATTCCCACTACTGAAAAGTGTTCACTTAGTCTCCTTTGCTATTTGGCAGAACAAGGATGCAAAGCTTCACTCCTCAAGCTGCAGTTCTGTCAACCTTCAGTAATTTTCCTTGGTCATTGCCTATCTCAAGGTACCAGACATCTCACTCGGGACCGGGTGAAAGCAGTACTGGATATTCCACCTCCAAGGACTTCAAAATCTCTTCATGCCTTCTTAGGCCTCATTTCCTACTGCAGAGCATGGATTCCAGAGGCCTCTCTGCTTATGCAACCTCTTTATGATGCACTCAAGTCAGATCCATTTGGCCTGACCAATGAAGCTCTGGACAATTTCCGTACCCTAAAACGTGCTATTGCATCTGCTCCTGCATTGGGCCTACCAGACTATTCCAACCTTTCAAATTATTTGTCTCTGAAAGACAAGGCCATGCTACAGGAGTCCTTACCCAAACTAATGATTTAAGAGGCCGCCAGAGGCCTATTGGATATTTCTCATGTCAACTGGACATTGTGGCCAGAGGGACCCCTTCCTGCCTTAGGGCTGTTTTTGCTGCAAGAGAGCTCATTGAAAGAACTGCAGACCTAGTCCTTGGCCACCCTCTGGTTGTTTTGGCCCCTCATGACATCTCTGCCATTATCAACCAAGTCCAGCTCAAGCACGTGTCTCCTTCCAGACACCTGCGCCTACAATGCCATCTTCTTCTGCCTGACAACATTTCCATACAAAGATGTCAAGTTCTTAATCCATCCACTCTTCTTCCACTCCCTGAGGGGGGCGTCTACTATGGATTTATCATGGATGAAACCTACATCTACCTTCTCTGTGGGTGCATCAAGAGAATGCATCCAGATTTAACATTTCATGAAGAAGATACACCTCTTTGTGAAGGCCCGGATTATGCCTTCTGTACCATGTGGTACAAGCCAAACATTACTCCTGAACCTTGCTATGAAGATGAGCTTTATCACTGGACAAAGGTGAAGCTCACTGCTCAAGACTTCTATTGTGACTCTGAAGGCAATAGCATGGTCCTGATCCAACTACCTCCAGAACTCAATTACCTGTACCGTCATTGGGATACTGCTATCCCACATGTCCCCGTTACCAAGTTAAAAACAAGGTCATGGAATGATCTTGGGCCCATGGCAAAATTATGGGCCACCATGGATGAATCACAGCTACAGGAAAATGGCATTGCCAAATACCCAACAACTGATCTTCTTGAAGCATGGCCACGCCATTTCCTGGAAGAGGAGTTTCAAGATCTGGTCATAGTGAATGATTATGACCCAGAAACACCTCATGACTGTTTTGAACAGATGAAGATGGAGACAGTGCACTTACCAACTGTGCATGAGAATCCATTGCCAGATCCAGATTTTACCCTGTTTGTGGACGGATCAAGGTATGCTGATGAAGAAGGAAGATACCATACAGGGTATGCCGTAACCACAACAGATGAAGTTATCAAATCATCACCTTTACCACCAGCAATGTCTGCGCAAGAAGCTGAATTACAAGCCCTGACTTCAGCATGCAAAATTGCCGAAGGAAAACGTGCCAACATCTATACAGATTCAAGATATGCTCTGGGTGTGGCACATGACTTCGGCCTCATTTGGAAGACAAGAGGATTTCTTACCACTGCCGGCACACCAGTCAAACACAGCTCTGCAATCAAGGAACTAATGGATGCCCTCCTACTCCCTGAAGAGGTGGCCGTTCTGAAAGTGAAGGCACATGGGAAGTTGGATACAGATGAAGCAAAGGGCAACCATTTGGCTGATCAGGCTGCTAAGCAAGCAGCCAGGGATCTGCAGGAAGTGGATGAAGAAGTGTCCGGACAAGAAGAAGAAGTTCCTATTTTTGCTCTGCAAACTCTTCCTACTGATTTAAGAATTCTGCAAGAACAGCAAGCTGCAATTACCCCTGAAGAAATCCAGAAATGGAAGAATAAAGGAGCTATCCTAAAGGATGGGATATACTACAACAACTTCAAATTCTGCCTTCCAAAAAATGTATATCCAGCAGTTGTCCAATGGGCACATGGACCTGCACATTTGTCAAAAGACCTAATGGCCGCCCTTATACAAAAGTATTATGAAGCACCTGGAATCACAACATTGATCAACAGCTTCTGTAGGGCATGTGTCATTTGTGCAAAATGCAATCCAGGGAAACCAATTAAGGTGCCTTCAAAACACCTGGCAAAACCCATGTACCCATTCCAGAGAATTCAAATTGACCATATACAAATGCCCAAGAGTGGGCCTCATGAATATGCACTAGTGATAGTGGACATGTTCTCAGGATGGCCAGAAGCCTACCCAGTGGCCAATATCACTGCAAAAACAACCGCAAGACGCCTACTTACAGACATTGTATGTAGATTTGGACTTCCAGAAGTCATTGAAAGTGATCAGGGCCCAGCTTTTACAGCGACAGTGACTAAAGAAATTTGGACTGCTCTGGGAGTGACCCTAGCCTTTCACACCCCTTACCACCCACAAAGTAGTGGTAAAGTAGAGCGCATGAACGGCACTCTAAAAGCCAGAATGTTAAAAATGTCACAAGAAACAAAGATGCCCTGGCCAGAAAGCCTGTCAATAGCTTTATTTAGCGTTAGGCACACACCTAGAGGGAAGCACTCATTATCCCCATATGAGATTCTATTTGGGACAGCACCCAGACTAGGTTGTTATTATCCGCAGCAGTTACAGCTCCAATCAGATGTTTTAGTAGACTATGTAACTGAACTTGCAAGTGCCTTAAACAAAATACATGCCCAAGTTTTCTCTTCAATTCCAGATCCCGATTTGGATACAGGTACCCACAGCCTGCTTCCCGGAGATTGGGTTCTGGTTAAGAAATTTGTGCGGAAAAATACCCTGGAACCAAGATTTGACGGTCCATTCCAAGTTCTCCTGATCACCGCAACCTCCGTCAAAGTTGCCGGCAGGCCAAATTGGATCCACGCTTCCCACTGCAAGAAGTCTCCTGCCCCAGAGGAAGCAGATACCGCACAAGCATGTACCTCTGGTACATAATCTCCTTAATTAGTTCAATTAAGGCCCAACAGGTAGCCATTACTAAGGATGTTAGTGGGTACACCTTCTGGTATAATTCATCATGTACCCATGTGGCTACCTATACCTTTGATTATTGTGATATTGTAGAATGCCCGTTCCCTACATCACAAATTCAGAATATCTATAGAGATATCCCTCATTCAAAAGACCCATATGTTTGTGTAGTGGACAAACAATGGGGGCACAATTGTGACCATTGGGGGGCGGCGGGATGGAATGCCGGGCCTGCCTGGGGTTACAAACCAAAAAGTGCCTTATCTAAAGTAGATGATCATGGTAGATCCCTTCTCCAAAGAATGACTTTGAGAAAGCCGGGGGGGGGGGGGGGGGTACACCAATTAAATTAATTCTCAATATTGAGCATCCAAGTCCAACAGATGCAGACCAATATGTAATGGGAATGTATTGGAAAAAGGGTTCCTATAACAAGTTAGGGCATTTCTACCTCAAAGATATGTGCAACTCTTCTGAGTGGCAAGGGGCCACCCATATGGTCCCCAATCCATTAAAACCACACATCCAGACCTTTCAAGACATGATGGCCATTGCTAACCCCACCTTTGAAGATACCATGGCCGCCGAAACAGGTTTTAATGATGTTAATCTATGGTTAGAATGGATGAAATATAATGCTAATAAGCATAATAAGACCGCATGCTATGTGTGTGGCGGTGCCCGGCCTCATCTGGGCACTGTGCCTTTAACCCTGCCAGTAGATATAGAAGAATGTGTTTTGAGCCTTTTTGACTATCACTACGATTTCAACAGGTCCATATGTAAAGCATGGACAAAAGAGTATACTCTCCTAACCAAGGATGTCAAACCCCCAGATGGTATTACAGTATATAAAGGTAATTACACTTGTTATGCTAATTATGATGGAATTGGTAAATTCTTGGGTAACTTCTCTAAAGGGTATTGCGCTACCTACAGAAATGTCTCCATGAACTTGTTGCAGTTTCATACTAGATCATTAGGGGATATTTACTGGTTGTGTGGGGATTTACAGCTAAGATCCAGAATGGACAAAGAATGGTGGGGGGAGTGTACTTTGGCTAAAGCCATCATGCCCATACACATTATCTCTGACACACACCTCAACACATATGAGTCCAGTCACACTAAGGTTAAGCGCGAAGCCCCAGTGAAAGGAAGTTTTGATCCTCATGTTTATATTGATGCCATTGGGGTGCCTAGGGGGGTGCCCAATGAATTTAAAGCAAGAGATGAAGTTGCTGCAGGATTTGAATCACTTTTTGCCATAGTTACCACAAACAAGAATTTAAATTGGATAAATTATATATATTATAACCAACAGCGCTTTGTTAATTATACCAGAGATGCCCTCCAGGGATTGGCCGAACAGTTGCAGGCCACATCCCAAATGGCCTTCCAGAATAGAATGGCCTTAGATATGATTCTAGCTGAAAAAGGAGGAGTATGTAAAATTTTGCCCGACACCATGACATGTTGTACCTACATCCCAGAAAACACAGGCCCTAATGGTAAAGTTACATTAGCCATAGAAAAATTAAATGAACTTTCTGAAGAGTTAAAAAGGAATTCTGGGATAAAAGATCCCTGGGAAAGATGGTTTGGTTGGATGACAGGATGGCAAAAGGCTTTAATGCATATTGGTATGGCAATACTAATTTTTCTTTTTATCTTTGCTCTTCTCTTTTGTTGTGTCCTCCCTTGTCTGAGAAAATCCCTCATGAAGACTGTTGACCAAGCGGCACCCACTTTCACACATCTCGAAGTTGATGACCAAGATTTCCAAGATCTCAACTCACCCTGTTTACCGCTGCAAACTATCCCTTTTGTTGATAAAGTGCGAGAATTCTAGGAAGGGACCAGCTTAGGGACAGCATCTGTCAGTGAATGGTAAAGACCCCGTGTGGAGAAGTGGTGGGCAAGCCACCATGGGCCACCCATGGGAGTGAAGTGTTCGAGAGCCATACTGACGACGAGTTAGCCTATTAGGGTCAGATCTAGGGACAGACTTGCACTTTGCATTAACACCTAGCTAGCGGCCACGGGGTTTCTGTGCCTTTGGGTTAACACGTCTTCTGGTACTAACAAATAAAGTTTTATCTCTTAGAATCTAACATTTCATAGGGGGGACTGATGTAGAATTATTAAAAATCTTTATTGAACTTGTATTGAATTATTGCACTAACTCCATTTTAACTGCATACTGTGTGACAAATCCTCCATTTTGTCCTCATAACCTGACTTCTTCATTTTAAAACTACATTACATGACAGAATTTCCCAGCACATCTAACACAATGGACAAAGACTGTATTTTCTATAAAGACATGACTAACTCAGGAACTGCTGAATTTCCCCTAACTCGCAACATAGTATAAATTGAAGGCCATGAGAACACGGTAGTAATGAAATGTTCTATTCATAAGAGACCTTGCACCTGACCACAGACCTGACATCACTGACCGTGTAAAATGACGCTCAAGCCCCCCTTTCCACCGAGTAAACCTTATGCTAGGAAAGATGGCGCTTGAGCCCCCTGTCCCCACCCGTGTCCAGAACAATACCACCTATTGGTGGGTGGACACCTAGCTAACCACTTAGTTTTTGAGCCAATTAATTACATTTATAGGTGGACACTAATCCAGACACTTAACAATTAATCCAATTAATGATGTTTATTTGTTATTATCTGATATTCAATGATGACGTAAAATGCCTCTTAAAAGGGCCTGCGAGCCCGCTCTTGCTTCACTTGCCAATAAATTTCCTCGAAGTTATTTTAACCTGAACTCTGTGTGTCAGACTGAATTACTTCAGCGTATATACGCAATCTAATTTTCTTAATTTGGACAGGAACAGATAGACATTTAAACATTTTGGTTTACTGCTAAAAAGTACCATAACAAAGAAAGCTGCAGGCAAGCAGTCTGCAGCTTTTGTAAACTGGTTTTAGATATATATTAATGAAAATATATGCATATGTGGCACAACATTACATATAAATAAGCGGTTTAAAAAATTAAACCCTATAAAACATGTTTATTTTTATAATGTCTAGACTAATGCAACTACAAGAACAGGAAAAAAAAAAAAAAAAGAAAACTCAAAATAGATTCACTTACTACTCCTATTTGTTAAATTGTCTAATATTTCCATTGATTTTTGGAAGTGGCATTTGGTATACGGAGGCTAAATCTGTAATTGCAGTCTCATAATGCATGAATTATACCCTCAGCGCATATATATATATATATATATATATAATACTTTATTTCATTTATATCGAATTTTTCACACCGAGGTTTCATTATTATGGGAAATTTTCACAGGCACAGTGCCCGACTATGATAAAAACATTAGATTGCCTTCTGCTGCCCCAGCGCACACCACTGCCTACATTTTGATAATTTACATAGCAATAGCAGATTTCAAATGTCCAAGGTTTAATGACTGACTTACTCGGGCTTTCATGACAAAGTGGAAGCCCTAACTGCACTTTAAATCCATCCTGGCATATCATTTGCAAAATAACAAACCTGAAGTTATTTAATATGGGTGATTTTGAATCTTTTAACATTACCATTTCATCAAAAACTTCTGCTGAAGTTGGCAGTATTTTTGCACATACATATGGAAAATGAGTGGTTAATTTTAAAAGATTTCAAAATTTGTATTTTCACGTTCCAAATAATGCAATACCTCACATGGATAACTTTGCAAGTCATTTGGGAAACTTACTAGTTCGGATTGGAGACCTGCCTTTTCACTTGCTTCCCTCCAAAAAAAAAACTATTTATAGAACTGATGCTCTCTGCACCACCATCGTGGCTAGCAGAGTATCAGCCATGAGACTTTATCAGGAAGAAAAAAAAAAAGAAAAAATTGTAACAGCAGAATTTCAGCCTTGTGGCAGTTCAGCTCATGTGAATTTCAATAAAAAAAAAAAAAAAAAAAATATTCAGGAAAAAGAGTAAGACAAGCTTAAAGAGCGCAAACATAGGCCAACCATTGTACTGCAAAATAAATGAATAATATGTATATATATTTTTCAGTACACGGATAGGTGCATTTCCCACCGTTTTGTTAAGAGATAAGTAAACCAAAAGAGGGGGGGGAAAGGAGCAGTAAAAAAAATAAAAATGGTACAAATTCTTCACACAAATCATTTCAGCAAGCTAAAGTGCACGAGAGGCCTGGGGTGTCCCTTTCCTTTAAATCTTTATTTTTAATTGCCTCGAAAGATATATAGCAGAGCTCAGCTGTCAAACTAATCTTCCAATGAAAATTGCCATTTCATATCTTTGCATAATTTAGCTCCTGCATTGATTATTTAATTTTTTTTTTTTTTTTTTTAAATAGAGTCTTATTAAAATCATCATACTGCCATTTTAGTTGGCAACACAAAAAATGCATCACACGTAACAGTACTGCTTTTACAGCAGTTAAGTATCATTATTTTGTGTATGTATGTTTTCCTTGACATGCCACTTATATATGCTTATCCTTAATCAGGAGAAACACAGCTTTTGATTACTCAACAGATTTCCTTCTGCATCTGGTAAATGCTCCACACAACAGCACAAATAAATTGACTTAAAAATGCTGTATCTAGCAAATTAAAATATAGTTGTATATTTGCCAGATCAACCTGGACACATCACTTTTTCAGGTTGATGGGTAGCACAGGAAAAGTGCTGCCTCAGAATGAAGAATGCTATAGGATCTCTCAAAATCAAGGACTAGAAACTCTCCTATAGTTGGGAAAGGTGGTATAAATGGCTAACTTACATGTTGCCGCACGTGTTTGTGTACACATGTTATTAATAAATTGCTGCACTTAATGCAGAATTTAAACATTAGTAAAGTCGTAAACACAGAAACTCTTACCCCATAATACAGAGACTGGGATCTCCTCTTCCTCCTCTGTCCTTATACTGGATAAGTCAAAAGACGGAAGCTTCTCGTCAGCCATTCTTAAAAGGAATTGATTAACAGATCAGAATGTGGTAATATAACTTTTGCCTTTGTGGTCTAACAGGTGTGAGCAGGCGTTCAAGACAATTCAGAGCCTGCTCACCAATCAGTTGTGATCAGTTGACAAATAAAACATGTAGGCCTAAAAGAGAAGTGGAAATAGAAATATAGATTTCCCTCAATTTGGATGTTTTACTTACATTATTCAACTCAATTGTAAACCAACCACACCAAATTGTTTAGTAAATATACAGTACTGACCTTCTTACATATTACTTGGTGGTTCAAATAAAAGTTTTACATTTGGGTCTATTAATTGTACTAATCAAAAAGAGATCCTTTTTTAATTATTTGAAATCACACATATATCAGTTGCTGATGTATTCACCAACTCTGAATTTGAGAAAATTCAATCCCAATTGCAAAATGGAGACTAAATAAGCCAAGCTGTTACTAAAGCCCATTTAAAGAAGTTTTCTTCAATTTTGCCTCAATTTAATTTGTTAAAAAGGTACACTCCCATGTGCTCTGGGCAATTGCTACCTCTTGAGGTAGGCTGCATTGAGCCAACAGACCAGGAAGTAACATTACCTGGTGTCTGCATGAAAGCCAAGTGAGTGTAACCAGGTTAATTTATAGGAGTGTCAATTTCTCTTGAAATCTGTACTTTTTGCAAAATGAAAAACAAAAGGACACACTCTTCACACATAAAGCTATTCAGCAAGTTAAAAATGTTTAAGGGTCTGGAGCATCCCTTTAAAATGCAGAGTTGATTAAATTCAGACATCATGATGGCCAATACGTATAAGTAGGGAAACTATATAAATAATTGTCAAAACGGACAGTAAATAAGTGTCGCTGTTACTAAAGCCCTTCTAAACAAGTTTTCTTCAATTTTGCCTCAATTTAATTTGTAAAAGGTACACTCCATTGCCCAAATACAAAATAAATACGGTTTAGTGGATATGCCCCAAATGAATAAATTTCTTTAATCATGTTTCTTTTATTGTGAGTAAATCTAAAATCAGATGCAAAACCTGCAGTTTTCTTGTCTGCTGCCTTTGCAAACTCTCCACTTCTAGCCCTGCTCAGACTTTCTGTGGCTATCCAATCACAGACTTCCATATATTGCTCAATGTGAAGTTTTTGCAAGGCAGGTTCTCAGGGCAATTACTGCCTCTTGAGGTCAGCTGCATCAAGCTAACAAAACCAGGAAGTAACAGCACCTGTTGTCTGCTTGAAAGCCAAGGGAGTGTAAACAAGTTAATTTATAAAAGTGTCAATTTATATTAAAACCTGCGCTTTTTGCAAAATGAAAAAAAGAGGATACACTCTTCATGGATAAAGCTTTTTAGCAAGCTAAAGTTGATTAGGGTTTTGGAGCATCCCTTTAAAATTCAGAGTTTATTAAATTCAGACACCATGATGGCTATCACCTACGTGGGAAAGTATATACAAAATTGTCAACATGTGTTTTAACATACATCATTGCCATATGACTGAGCAGCACAGCTGTGTTTAGGAGCATTAAAGATTTTGACTGCTGCCAGTCGTACATGCTATAGTTGTTCAAGAGACACTTACAGGGAAAAATGCTTGTTGAATTCTTGTTCTTTTTCCCCCAGGGACCTAAATTATGTAATACAATTCGCTATTTTTTTTTACATGTAATATAATCAAAACAAATGTTATTAGACAATCCTCTGTCCACTCTCAATGAGGGTCTTGGACAAACAACTGCAGTAAACAAATTATTATGGGAGGTTTGATGAATAAAACTGACTTTTTTTCCTACCAGTGGGGACCCTCTGAAATTACATAGGACATATTTTTGGGTCTAACATAAATAAAGAGTCATAACCTTTTGGATCTGGAAAAAATAATAATAAAGAAAAAACATCTGATTTCAACAGAGCACAGGGCTATTAACTAATGTGAGAACTCAAGGTGAATTAGGGATTATTCTAGTTTACAGTGAACGAATAATCTAAATTTTATTAAAGACAAGAGGCGAAAATTTGCTTATCTTTCTTTACTGTAACTCCCAGCAGCAAAGAAGTAGTTAACAAGGTTGTAAAAAGCAAGGTTTTGAAGAAAAGCTGAGGTCATGTGTGTGTGTTTGCGAAGCAAATGTTGGTCTTGGGCCATAATCAGGATATCGTCTAGATATATGATGGAACGTACTCCCTGAGAACGGAGTAGTGCCATGACCGGCTTCATTAACTTGGTGAAACACCAAGGGGCAGAGCAAAGTCCGAAAGGATGGCAGGTAAACTGCCAAATTTTATCTTGCCAGAGAAATTGCAGGAAGGCACGATGACTCGTTGTGATTGGGACCGTGAGGTAGGCATCCCTCAGATCGAATCTGGAGAACCAGTCTCCCACGCAGAGTCGGTCCCTGAGAAGATGGATACCCTCCATCTTGAAATGACGGTATGTGATAAATTGGTTCAGTGCTTTGAGATTGATAATAGGACGGTGGTCTCCCGTCCTTTTCTGTACAAGAAAAATGTTGCTGAGGAAAGTGTAAGGGAAAGGCGAAAGTTCGATCGCCCCTTTGTCTAGTAGTTTGTGTAAATCTGAATTTAAGGTTAGTTTGTCTGCTTTCGACATCTCTAAAGGTTTCGGAGGAAAGTTTTGAATGGGGTGTGTGAGGAAATCTATTTTGAAACCCCCGACTGTATGAAGGATCCAGTGATCCTGAGAAAGTAGTTTCCACTGTTGGAAAAAAAGGGTTAATCGACCTGCAATTGGTACATTTTTTAAATAAGTAAGGTCCATTACCTGAAGCAGTGCGTCCGCGCATGGATGCAGAACCACGTCCTCGGATAGAGCCTCTGGTGTTGAAGAGCTGTCTGTGATAGGGTCGCGTGGGTCCTGAGGACCAATAGTCTGTGGGTCGGGGCCTGTAGCCTGCAAAGGCTGCTCTACTGGTAGCTTGGCCCCTGTAGCGACCAGCTCTCCGGGAAAAACGTTGTGTTTGGGAGCGGAAAACCCTGCGTAATGAGGACTGGGCTTTATTTAGTGTATCAAAAACCGAGACATGCTTGGAGAGGTCTCGCATAAAACTGTCGCCGAATAATAGACCATCGGCTCCTGGTCCCAACTCTTTTGAGCTTAAGTCTACCACTTTTTAATAGAAAGGCCAAAAGGTTTTTTTAAATGTGGTAGATGCAGTACATGTAAATTTCAGAGGAACAAGACCACAGAATTTTCTAGTACGGTAACTAAAAAGACTTTTAAAATAAAACATTTTATTAATTGCAATAGTAAGTTTGTGGTATACCTGTTACAATGTAAGTGTGGGGTCCAATATATTGGACGGACGATTAGAAAACTGCACATCAGACTACTCGAACACTTTAATGGTATTAAAAATAAAAACGAGAAACATAGTGTACCTAGACATTGCAATAAATGTATAGATTTCGATTTTAAGGATTTTACCTGTATTGGGATAGATCTAGTTTTACCTCATTGGAGAGGTGGCGACACCGAAAAACGGCTAGCCATGAAGGAAACAGATTGGATTTATAAAATGAAGTCCTCTGTTCCTTCAGGATTAAATACTGATTTGGACATACTAGCTTTTATTTGATTGATATACGATATTTAACCTCTTTTTTATTTGTCTCCTCTCTTTTATATATGTTTTTTACGTATGTTTTTTATATATGACTTTTTTATATATGACTTTTTTTATATGTTTTTTATATTTATTTATTATACGTATATATGCCTTCTATATAAGCTTTTGAATATATGTCAGAATAACAAATGATATAAAAATAATTGTCTCCTATAGTGTAACTAGTTATGACTTTTACCCTTCAGCCGTATTGATATGCTTTCATCATTACATTATTTTCTGTATGTGTATATATATCTATGATTTTTACGAATATTTGGATATTGTCTTCTGTATCCGTTCATATTTAGATTGGTCATCCATTTATGCATATCCATATTGACAATACTGGATAGACAATTTAATATTGTGAGGTCTCTGTAACTATTTTTATGGTTAATCAATACTGTAAGGTCTCTGTAAACTATTTCTATGGTCATCTGGAAATATAAATGGACTCTTAGATTTTTATTTTTTATTTTCCATATATATATATTTTTTAACATTATTCCCCACTACTTAATTATTATTTTCTATATTCTATTTTCTCTTTTTTTATATATAATTCATATATTTTTTCAATATATATACTTTTTCAATACACATTATATATATATTTTTTCTTCCCACTTTTTCTTCCCCTTTTTTTAGTCTGGTTCCTGTCCAATTTATATCTCCCCCCTTTATACTTAGCATTCCAATGTATAGGGGTTAGAAGGGGGGTAGGCAGATTTGTAAATCCGGTCTGCATAGGAATAGAGCGCTCTCTTTTGTAGTTCGCTCTTTATGCCACCGTGTACATGAACAATAAAGTTTATTTGCGTTTCTCCGTGGTTGCGCATGCGCATATTAGCCACGCATGCGTCATGATGTATGACGTTGTGCGTGGTGACGTATGGACGCACGCCCAATCACGGAAGTGGACAGACGGACCGGCTGGTTTAAAAGAAAGAAGATGGAGGAAGATGGAAGAAGCTCCTGAGGAAGTCTGACGACGAAACGCGTTGAGCATTGCAACATTGACGACCCCTTGGGACCCTGCATCGTGGTATCAGCGGTTTTATTGTTTATATATGCTGATTTTTTCTCTTTCTTGGGCTACATATTATGGACTTGGTGCATTTTTGGTACTAGTGTTTTGCACTTTATACTAGCACTGCATTTTGCACTTTTACTATCTGCACCTTATTTGCCCAGTTCAGCATTATGTATTAGTGAGCTGCTATACCTATGGGTTCCTGTCTTATATGTTTTGAGCACTTGTGATTGTGCTATTAATTTTTATATATTTTTATCTACTTCTGTACCAATAAATTACTATTTTTACCAGTATATTTATTATATGGTTCTTTCCCCCACTTATACCTATTTAGTGACTGTGGCGCCCTGTTAATCTATATATACATAAGTCTACCAATTTAGCATCAATTTTATAAAGTGCCGCCTTTCGTCTTTCTATCGAAATTGCCACATTGGCGTTGCCTAATAGGCATAGAGCTCTCTGAGCCAATTCTCTTATGGTGTGTGGGTCAAATTCACCGCTAGTGAGTGCCTCATCTGCCAGGATAAAAATCTGGATTATAGGACCTGAAATGTCCAGAAGCTTGTCTTGGGCCGTTTTTAACCCTTGTTCAATACCTTTACGAGGGTCTTTGCCAGATTTAGTTAAGTATGTGACAAGCATAGGGTCAAATTCAGGAGTAGAGGCAACTTTGCCTGGAATAGTTGGTCTTGGGCATTCAGCCCTTAATTTATTTCTAAATTCTTTCTCGAGGGGCTTGCGAAGCCACATTTTGCACAAACTGGCAATATGGTTAGGAGGGGCCCATTCTGCAGATCGTGGGTGACGAATCACCCTTGGATCAAAAAATGGGAGGCCTGACGCATCCAGAAGGATGTCTGAGGCAGGCTCTTTAGGTGGAGGGCCACCCTTAGCATCCTGAGCATTGAGAAAAGTTTATTTAACGAACTCCGATGCTGAGGAATCCTGGGGCACATTCGCCGTGGGATCCTCATCAGAGTTCGTGGGGTCATAGTCATTTAAAATATGGCCAGCTAGTCAGGAGGTAGATCCCTCAAGAGGGTCTGTGGGATGCTGCATAGTGCATGGCAGGGAATGTTTAAAAAATGTTGCATTAGCTTTGCCTTTGCCCATAGTAGTGCTATTCCCTTTTCAGGGTCTTTTGCGCGGAGCATTATCTTGGTCAGAAAGGTGGGAATCCTATGAGTCAGAGGGTTGGTGTGTAGAGGGATGAACCTCTGTAGCAGTTTGCTCATGATAGGCTGCCAAAGCCTTGGGAATGGACTCCGCAATAGTGGAGAAGAGCCATTCCCGAAGTTCTGCAGAAATTGCAGGGTCTTAGCGGTCCGACATAATGTTTAATTAGTATTTTAGAAAAAAATTATAGGGAAGTAATAAAATGACAGATGAAAATCACAGGTAGTTGGTATTAAATTGTATTAGTCAGGGTTGACACTTAAAAGATGAGGCAACTCAGCTAGAATACTGGAAAAGTGGGGGTCACCCACTATGAGGTAGGAACAGTGGGGTCACTCTGTGTTAGGTCACTAACGTGTAAGTGAAAGCTATGGGGGTCACCCAGTAACTAGAGGTGGTGATCAACCACTTAGTACCAAAATAATAGATATATACAATAATCAATGTGGTGGGGGTCACCCACTAGAATAAAGCAGATGGTGGTAATCACCAGTATAATACAGATATATATAGTGATAAGTGGGGGTCACCCACAGAATAAACAAGGTGGTGTCAGCCACACAAAATATTTTTAATAAATGTTAAATTATATAAGGAAAAACAAATGTGTGAAAATAAAGGGGGGTCACCCAGACAGTTGAGCAGGCTGGTCTTGTTGGAGCAAAACAAATCTGCAAGGGTAGAGAAGAAAATTGTGATCAGTATTCTGATCTGCAGGAAAAAAACCTTAATGAAAGGGTTAAATTGACAGAAGGAACTTACCTTCCGAAAGGGCTATACTAGTGCCCACAGAATTATTCATCCAGTCAGGAGCCGCGGAGTGGATTAGAACGCGAGTACCGCAATTAAAATGGCCGCCGTGAGTAAAAGGGGGCGGCGCAGTTCGGACGCGAAGGCTGTAACAGAAAAAACGGTCTCCTGGGAAATGGAGTTCTTGCACTGAAGGGATTCCTCTGACAGAAGGGGAGGGAAGTAACCCGGCGGGCCATTTCTATTTGTGAAGTAAGAAACGGCCCGGCGGAAACTGAGTGTTTTAAAGACAATTAAAGGTGTAAGCCACTGTAAAAAAAATGGAATAGAGAAAAAAAAAAAAAATTCTGGTAGTGGATGTTACCCTAGGAATTTATGAACCTGTCATTAGGGTTACCCCAGTACAGGATTAATCATATAAAAAACATCAAACAATTTATGACAAATTAAAATTAAATTAATGAAACTAGGCAACGTAATTAGAATAGACTCACCTGGGAGGCAAGCAGCAAAGAAAGAGGAAGTGGGAGGAATCTGATGGCACTATATTGTTCTATGATGTGTTATGATTGGTTGAATTTTTTTTACAACCTTGTTAACTACTTCTTTGCTTCTGGGAGTTACAGTAAAGAAAGATAAGCAAATATGAAGCCTCCTGTCTTGCCATAAAATCCAAAGGGAGTTTCATATTTAAGGTGAAAACAGCCAAGCTCCAAAATTCTCTCAGTCAGCCATGTTTTGACTTCAGCTACTCTAGCCTTAATTTTGCAATTCTCTTTGAATTATCACTCACCCTATTTTAGTTTCTTTCACTTTTTTGTTGCAGTAAGGCAAATCTTATATCATGACAGTCCTGGCACATAATCTGCAGTGAAGGGGTTCATTACATCATAAGCTTATATATGTACCCTTCTTTTGTATATTGTACTGATTGACAAGACCCTTTCATTAACTACTCGCACATAGCAAAACAGGTAGGGATGCTGATCGGCATGAGGTAAGATTGTTCAGATGAATGCTTCTTTTCTGTTCTATATGTACCCAAACCAGTCCTCATGGCCCACCAACAATCCAAAATTTATGTATTCCCCTGTTTTATTCCAATATAAATACTGACAAGAACTGGATTGTTGGGGGTTCTTGAAAATTGGCCTGGGAAACACTTATATAATATTTACGATAATACATTTTAGGGTTTCTGATTTATTTTATATTTGTTAACTTTGTCACTGCAAAGCGTGAGGATGTCCAGAGTTGTTTCATGGAGTTAAACTCTGAGAAATTGCAGGAATAGCCTTTAGTGGCTGTCTGGCTGTCTGATTGACAACCTTTAGAGGCAGTCTTAACCATGCAATGTTTTATATTGAAGGGTTAAGAGGACAAGGACAGTGCACCCAGACCACTTCAAAGTGTCCCTTAAAGTTAACATAAGTTGGCATGTCCCAAAAATGGTAAATGGACAAACAGGGACACTTTTATTTTAGGGGTCTGATTGGTAATATATATATATATATATATATATATATATATATATATATATATATATATATATATATATATAATTTAAAACAAGAACACTATATCATGTTTACACAGACTTATTACACAGACTTCTACCAGCTGAAGTGGTAGAGATAAACACAGTGAGGGTGTTTACGCATGTGTGGGATAGGCATAAGGCTATCCTAGACTTAAGATAAGGCCGGGGACTAATTAAAGTATTTAGAAAATTTAGGTAGACTAGATGGGCTGAATGTTTCTTATCTGCTGTCACATTCTATGTTTCTATGTTATTTCTAAACACCTTTATTGTAGTTTAAAGACACATTACTGGAAGTATTATTGCTGTGGAGCTCTGTTCTACACTCAGACACAACAACAATATGGAGCTTCTAGAAAAGAGATTAGGATAGAAAAGGGGGACAGCGATATTTAGGCACAAAATAGGGACTCCTATGTAGGGACATTTGGGAGTGTATGGAAAAGGACTTGCCAATTATTCAAGGTTGCCAGACTCGCTATGTTTTTCTGGATGCATAATACTTATTCATTTATGCTATACAGTGGCGCTGTATTATGTAGAACTCTGGGAAGAAATCTATTTAGGAAGGGTATTCTAAATAAACTATCCTGGATTCAAAATAACTTATCTCATGTAGTTTATGGATTCCTCATACTGCAGGGAAGCGCTCTTCATATCCTGCTCACAAGGAAAGAAGCTGATGTGTGTGTGTAGGATAATACAGTCTGGCCACTGTATTGAGCAAAGTTGTCTGGGGAGTATATTGAATGAATCAATTTGGAGATTTTTAGGAATTGATATCCCAGTATCTGTATGTTTAATTAGTTTACAATCTAATGCAATAATTAGGACAATATTGTAATAATCACTGAGGGGGGATTTGTTGGAAATTCACCAGGGAATTCAAAACGTAAGACAAAACCAACTATAATACTGTAAACATAACTGACTTAGAGATTTGTTTTTGTCTATTTTATTCTAAAATGTGTAATCATCTTGTCATTTTTCCTCCTGTTCAGTAAAGTATTCCAATTGTTTGGCTCAAAAGAAAAAAAACAAAAAAAAACATTAATCTCTATCATTTGTAATGGCATATATTGAACAATAGAGGGCAGTGTTAGTTCATTTCTAGCATCTGAGTGTGTGTGTGTGTGTGTGTGTGTGTATCGGTTAACACTACTGGATAAGGTCATGCCAATAAAGCTGATAGTAAATACAGCCCACGTTGCATGTATAATACCTTTAGGAATATCTTTAATGTATACTTCCGTTTGAAGGTGTTTTATTGTACTTTTGAAAAATTGGCCGATGCACAATAGCAGTAGCAGGGGTGTATTCACTAAACCATTAACTGTGGCAAACTGAGAAAAAATATGACATATATTTATTTACTCCTTTTCTTCTTTTTACCTCTACTGGTTGCTTTTTCTCACTTTATCTATCAACCAAATGGTGAGAAAATATATGTATGCAATATTTATATTATGTTTATATTTTTCAGTACACTGGCCCATTTTCACACACTGTTTTGTTTGTTTGGAAAATAAAATCTGAATATTTGTGTATGGATAATACTCAGATGCAAAGATCCATCAACTGAAAGAGGGTTAGAGGTCCCAAACTTAATTTCATTATGGAGAAAAATGGGTCAGCCAAACCACATTTTTTCCACCATGCACAAGTTTACTAATCACTGCACTCTCTCTACTTTCTCCAACATTTATTTCCTCTGTCTGACAATCCTTTGTTGACCTGTGGGTTCAATGTACCTTTCTACCCAATTTAAGAAACCCAATTTACATGAACCTTGCAAAAATCCAAGAGTGTTGCTAGGTTTAAGAAACACCTGTGGCTTCAGCCCAAAGGGAAACTTGATAACACTAACAGAGAGGTGGACATATGTCATGATCCATGAACAGCATGCTGCCAATCCTCCCCAGGATATCAATGAAAGTATAGACATAAACAAGTACTTGCTGCACGGTCTGGTATTCAAAGCAACCCAACCAGCATACCTAACTATAAGAAGAATGGGCAGCAAAGTTATGTTTTTCATTACTCTGTTCTGATGGTCTTCTGGGTGGTACTGACCATAAATCGGGGACTTCAGCCTTTCCACCCTCCAACAATGGCTATGCAAGAACCTCCACAATATTGACCAGCGGCAATTCACAATCAATCTCCATACTCCTCCTCTCAAACTTCTCCTACTCTAACAATCTCCTTTTATGACTCTGCTCTTTCCTCTGGAATATAAACAACCACATATTCTACAAAGCAATATTGTAAACTACCACAACTACAACCTTGGCAGACCATGCTAACCCACTAACTCGAAAAATGCTCTGAAATTATCTGATTTATGCTATGCGTCTTTCACACTGTCAGCACATTGCTTTGCCCGTAGCCATTCCTCCTCCTAATAAGCTGCCTGCTCCAAACTTTGCAGCTCACTTAACAGTTAAGATTGCTGCATTCCCAACATTTTATCCTTCTCCTACTCACACTTCCCTCAGCACCATCTTCTCCTATATCCTAAGTTCACCCATATCCACTACACAAGTTTCTTCTGTGCTTATGTCTTCCCACACCATCACCTGTTCCCTTGGCCATGTTCTCTCGCATCTTATTTGTTCTCTGTTCCTCTCTCTCTATTCAATATTTTTCTCTTCTGTGGTGTCTTTCCTGCTCCCTTGAAGCATGTAACCATAACACCAACCCTAATAAGCACTACTACCCCAATGTCTGTTTCCTTCTAGGTGAATGGCACTACTCTTAACTCTACCACTCACTACCAAGGCATTCTCTTTAAATCTCTTCTTCACTCTACACATGAAGTCAATATCCTGTTGCCGCCATCTTAAAACCATAGCTCATATCTATTGGATGCAGCTAAGGTGCTTGTTCTTGCCACAACCAATTCCCGTCTTGAATACTGCAATTTACTACTCACTGGTCATGCACATTTCCAGCTCACCATGACTACTGAAGCCAGACTCATCCTCCCAAAACCTCCCCATTTCAATCAGTCCTTACAGCTTGTCACTGTATAAGATTTAAGGTTCAATTTAATATCCTGGTCATTGCTTACACATCTCTTCATAACACTGCTCATATTTACGTAACCTCACTAATAGATTATGTCCCATCTAGGCTCTTCTGCTCTGCAGACTATCTATGTCTGTCCTCTGTTCATATTCACACCTCTGACTATCACCTTCAAAACTTTTCTGCTTTTATGGAACTCCTCACCCTGCTCTTTGACTCTCCTGCAGTCTCCATTCCTTCAAGAAATCACTAATAAGGTATATCAATTAAATGGATAGTACTCTCCATTCTCTCTCCTACCCCACACCTCGCTAAACTGCTTCATGTCCTACTGTCATCTAACATTTAAAATTACATTTTATGATAAATTTTCCTAGCAACCAACTTTTACGATGTATGAAATATATTTACATTTTGTGTAACTACACCACTCCTCTTAGAATATAATTACCTCCAATAAACACAGACACCAGGATTGTTTGGCAAAAATATTCCACGGCTTTATTAATTACATAAATATATAAATTAAAATATAAAATTTAAGAGGTCATTGTCACCAACATTTGAACAGACGTTCCCCCAATTAACATAACTAATTACCCAGACAATGACCTCAAACATATTTACATAATACCATATAACAATGTAACATATCATAAATAACATAACAATTAACACAGCCACCCAGGGCAACCATTTCCACTTGTAGGGGCATACCGAGACACCCCTACACTATTATCATAGCCACCAAGGGCATCCCATTTCACATTTCACAGTAGGGGCATACCAAGACACCCCTACACCATCACATAGCCACCAAGGGCATCCCTTTCCACTGTAGGGGCATACCAAGACACCCCTACACCATTGACCCAGCCACCAAGGGCATCCATTTCCAGTGTAGGGGCATACCGAGACACCCCTACACCCCCAGGTTCGTAGCTACCGCCGAGCTCGAACCTACCACCAAATCTAAAGGTAAGTATTCCTCTTGACCTATCCCACTTACCAAAAACCGACCTACCCCCAATTAAACTAAACCATCCCCCGCCACAGCACAGAGCTTGACCCCTCAAGCCTCCTGGGCGCCCCCACCCCGAACAAACAAAGCCTGTCGCAAACCATCCTGAAAGCCCAAATTAAGGAAATCCAAACCCACATCAGACAAGTGCACCCCATCACGCCGGAAGTATCCCGGTAACATATCCTCCAGCTCCCTGTGCCGCACAACTACCCCCCCAGATCTTTTAATAAAAATCGCCAACAACTTATTGAACTTACGTCTATATCTTGCCATCGCTGCGAAATCCCTCGCATGACGCCAATGGAAACGCGGCACCGTTTCCGACCAAACAATAACCACCCCGGGGATCAAAGACCTCAACTTATCCAAATCCCTTTTAATTCCACGAACTAATTCCCTTTGCGGGACCAACCCAAAATCATTCCCCCCCGTGTGGAACAATATCAAATCGGGGACTTCCCCCTGCCCTATCCTCCGAAATAAGTCCAAACACGTATCTCTCCAACCATAACCCCGAAAGCCAAACCACAACACACGTAACACCTCCAACGGAAAGCCGAGCTGCGTGCCTTGTCTCCGAACTGCAGCCCTCCGTTCAGCCCAGTAGACATATGAATGGCCTACTATCCATGCGACTCCACCTGAAAAGAAAGGAAATAACTTATAACCACGGCCAACCTGAATTGTACCGCCAAAACATCCACATGATTTATAATAACAGGTCAGGTCGTACATATGAACGGAATCTAACCGATTCCCATCTCCCAATTTTCTTAACCAGCTCGTCCCCCAAGCCTAATCTCGCCGCCTCAGTGGCAGCCCCGATCCTGAATGAGTGGGTGCCAAATTGCGAGGGATCCATGCCCAAGCGCTCCAAACCCAACTTAAACACCCTGGTAAATTGGAACCTTGACAACGCCGAGCCGTCAGCATGGCGAAAAAAGGAACCCCTCCCTTCAGGGCGGACTTCCACATATCGCTGAGCACAGCCCACCGGGCAAGCCTCCACTTGAGGTATAGCAGACAGCTTAATCGTCCGACCTCTCCCAAAGACATCAGTCTTCGAGCGCCGTAGCCGAATAGCTACTTCTGCTACCCTCAATTCCACGTCCTCGAACTGAAGACCCCCTTGCTTAAGCTTACTCCCACTCACAATCTCGCTCACCCGAAAAGCCCCGAAAAAGGCCCATACAAAAACCACCTTAAATAGCAAGACCTCAAACAGCGAAAAACACAAACTTGGCAAGGCCCCCAGAAGCTGCAGAAGCACCGTGAAAGACACCGGCCGTCTACTGTCAGGGACAGACCTCCCCTTGCGATAACCTTTAACTGCCTGCCGTACAATAAACGACTTCGTCAAATCCTCCCACCCGCGGAGCTTGAAGAGAAACGCTAGGGCTGCCAAGTTTCGACCAACCACTGCCGGGGAAGCACCCCCTGCGAACAGCCGGCAAAGTAACCATAATAAAGTCTCTAAACGTACCTTTGCCGATACCATGCCCCCTGTACAGCCTACTGCTTCGTCCCACCTTTCCCATACTTTACTGTACGCTGCCCACGTGCCCGGGGCCAACGAATCCCTGATCAGTCTTCCAAGCAAGATGTCCCGAGCCGCCACATCTGATCCGGACATGGCAGACCCTCCTCCTGTGCGGTCGGGGCCTCCGCCCGAAACTTTTCCCACTGAAAGCGAGAAAGAGCATCCGCAATTACGTTTAAGAAACCTGGGACATGACGTGCACGAAATACAATGTTCAACTGCATACAGTACAACACAAACCGACGAAGCAAGCGGTCCACTGGGACCGAGGACGCTGACAGGTTGTTCACCGCCTCCACAACAGCCATGTTGTCAGTAAAGAAAACCACTCTCCTATTGCGTAAAACCTGGCCCCACAACGAGAGTGCCACCACCAATGGGAACAGCTCGAGGAAAGCCAAGTTCCGAATCAGCGGGCTGACTGCCCATTTTTCAGGCCATCTTTCCGCACACCACTGACCCGCAAAGTAGGCCCCGAAGCCTACACTCCCAGATGCATCGGTAAAGAATTCCAACTCGGGCGATTCAATACTCTTTTCCCTGAAAAAGACCTTCCCATTAAAATCCTTCAGGAAGGTCTCCCAAACCCCCAAGTCCTCCTTGATCGGAGCGGTGACTCTAATAAAATGATGGGGGGACCGCACTCCCGCCGTGGCTTTGGCTAGGAACCGGTTAAACACCCTACCCACCGGAATAATGCGACAAGCGAAATTCAACCGTCCCAACAGCGATTGAATATCCCGCAGGGTCGCCTTTCTTGCCCCCCGCAACTCTGAAATAGCGTCGCGCAGGGACTCCAACTTATCCGCTGGCAACCTACATTCACCGGCGACCGTGTCAATCTCAAGTCCTAGGAAACTAAGGCAAGTAACAGGCCCCACAGTCTTGTCGCGAGCCAGAGGTATCCCAAAAACCTGGCTAACCCATTCCAAACACCGCAACCGGAAACGGCAAGCGTCGGAGCCGGCCGGCCCCACACACAGGAAGTCATCCAAATAATGGACCACAAACTTGGTGCCCGCCTCCTTCCTCACTACCCATTCCACGAACGTACTAAATTTCTCAAAGTACGCACATGAAATGGAGCAACCCATGGGTAGACACAGATCCACAAAATAGCTGTCATCGATAAAACAACCCAATAAGTGGTGACACATTGGGTGGATGGGCAAAAGGCGAAAAGCCGCTTCTATGTCCGCCTTAGCCAACAACGCTCCGCGTCCTGCCTCCCGTACCAGCTCGACCGCCTGGTCGAATGATGCGTAGGAAACAGAACAGAGCGCCCCGTCAATGTCATCATTGACCGATGACCCTTTCGGGTATGACAAGTGGTGGATGAGGCGAAATTTTCCCGCCTCCTTCTTTGGCACTAGGCCTAGAGGGGAAACCCTGAGATCAGGCAGCGGAGGCACTTTATACGGCCCCGCCATCCGGCCCAGGCGAACCTCATGAAGCAATTTCTCACACACTACATCATGATGTTCGCCAACGGAGCGCAGATTACGGAAACGAGGTGCCACCACCCGCTCCCGGAAGGGAATGATAAAACCCTTCGTAAATCCCTCAAACAACAAACTGGCATCATCTCGTTTACCGTAGCTGTTTAGCCACGGGAGCATCGCGTCTACCTTCACTGGAGACCGACCCAGCGGCAGCGGATGGTGCCGAAGCCCCTCCAGCCGAGCTAGGTGCTGCAGACTTACCCCGCTTGAAACACTTGTTGTAACTGTGCCCCCCTCCACAACCGGAGCATTCATGCTTAAAGCGGCATGAGGCACCCCACTTACATTGGCCCTCGTTATAGAGCCAGCAAAAACCCTTCTTTTGCCCAGCCGACGCGGTGGAAGAGGCACCGGCGCCAGCCCCCCCTTGAAAGGGGGCCGCCTTTTGGGACATCATCAGCTTCATCCATAATGGTAGGTCCATCTGGTCCCATCTCATCCCTGGATTCGCTGATAGCCTCTGGCGAAATTGTTCATCGTACCGCCACCAGGCCAGCCCCCCATACGTGCGGTAAGATTCCCACACCCCGTCTAAGTAACAAAACAGCTGGGAACACTTTTCAGGGGCCTTTTCCCCCAGCACACTCGCCAGTATGCAAAATGCTCGCAACCAATTCCCGAAAGTTTTTGGGATTTTCCTATACCGACGCCGCTTCTCCTCCTCCTCTTTTTTAGCGTCCTTTTTATCCTCCTCCTTTAAATCCAGGTACTCATCTAAAGGGAGAAGGGAGAAGATCTCCACAAATTCACCCTTCCACAACCTTTCTTTAACCTCCATCTTAAGGTGACACCCTAGCGGACCCGCAAACGACACGTGTACGTTCTGCCGTGCTGCATCTGGAATCTCCCCCACTAGCGTGTCCCTCTCCACAGCCACTTCCGAGGCTACTGACCCCCCTAACGCCGCTGCCAACTCCCCTGCCCCGCTCCCTGCCCGCTCGGGGACCGGAAGCGCCCCCGACCCCAAACCCGACGATCCTGGCAACCAAGCCCTGCTAAAAGAAGCCCCCTTATCCAGCCCTGAACTCCAAGATGTAAGGAAAGATTTTAAACCCTCTAATAAATCTCCAGAGTGTGGTGTACTGTGCAACTCACCGACCAAACCCCGAGGTGTTGCTGATCCTGGGGCTGCATCCCGAACTCCGCCATGCGATGGGCCTGGCGATGCTGCTGTGCATTCTCCGCCGTCCTTAGGCCTCCTACGGCCCGCTGACCCGACATCCCGTGACCTGTGGACGAAAGAAGCACAACTGGGGAGGCCGTCTTCAGAATCCAAATCCTCCCTAACCTCAACCCTCGCGCTCCTATGCGTATTGCTACTCCTGGCCTGCCGGCCCTTTCTGCCACACCTGTCCCCGGACGAACTTCTGTCTCGCCTGTCAGGAGAGCCCCTGCTCGCCGACCTAGATGCACTCCCCCGCGAGACTGGACCCCGAACGGGAGAGCCGCGGTACTGCCCAACCGACGACTCCCCGCTGCTGCTGCGCTGTCTGCTCCGCCGGTTACTCCTGGAGCGATGACGGGATCCCCTATCACCCCCCCGGTCCCTGCGCCAACTAACGGGGCTGTCCAACCTATCCTGAGCGCGGCCTTCCCTGCCCGCCCGCTGATCTGCCGGCCTACAGCGCCCCATATCAGTGCCAGTTCTGGAGGGGGCCATGCCACTGCCTGCTGCGACCCCGCCACCCGTCACTAGTGCCCTATGAGCAGTCCTATCACCTGTCACCTGCGGCCGCTGCGCGGATGGAAGGGGCGCTTGCGGCCTAGCCCTCGCTTGCTGCAACCCGCTGCGTGCTCCGGGTGCCGACCGCCCGCCCGGGAATGTGCGGCAGGTGCTGACTGTCCCCCGCTGTCCAAGCCCTTACTGGCTGCCCCATCATTCGCTGAACCTGAACGGGTTAAGAGGGCCTCATTTGACAACCCCTGCTTCTTCCCCCTTTTTGCCCTAACTGACCCAGGGGGCGACTCACCGCGTCTACTCCTTCCTGCAGGCTGCTCCCTGCTCCCAACGGGACCCGCTGCCGATAACGAGCCCGCTGCCTCCGAGGTCCTAGGCGCCATCTTGTCCTGACCGCACACCTCAGATGCTGCTTGCCGACCTTGCTGCGCGGTCGCCTCCGGGCCGCTACCTCCGCGGATCCGAGCCCGGCCACCACCTCTCCTATTGCCGGTCCTTGTCCCGCCTGCTGACGGGCTGCGACTCCTAACCGCGCCAGCACCGGCCTCAGGGCTCAATCGCTGTGGAGGCCTGGTCCGGCGCGAAGTCCTCCGCGCCGGCGCCGCCGACGGACCCGCCATGCTCAGTGCTGCCCCCAGCTGCTGCTCCATCCAAGCCGTGCCATGCTGCCGGATCGCCGCCTTCACGCCCTCGAGGATCGCTGCCATATCACTCTCAGCCACGGAATCCATCTGAAAGACAAAAGAGAAGAAATCCCAACCAGAAGCCAGCAACAGCTAACAACAGGTAAAGATTTCGAATTAAAATGGAACCCAATTTTAAAATGGCGAATATTTATATGGCTAAGCCACTCCCCTTATTACAATTGACCAATCAAGAACACTCCTCCATAGGCCTGCCTCCTAGCTCTGTCAAGGCCCATTCCACCTAGCTTTGCTTATTCCATGGGCTTCAGAATGTAAGCTTGTTTGAGAAGTACCTTTAGCACCTTTGGCATGGAGCACGTGTATGTGTATATATGAATATTTTTCAGGTTCTATTATATTGTTCTTGAGGTCCCATAATATTCAAGAGACAACCTAATGTTCTCTAGCTTTCTATTAGCTCTATTATAAATTATACTGTTTTATCCTGTACTATATCATATTTGGTTGCCCCCTTTTTGAGAAATAATTTCTCATGATTACCTTTATTTATTTTTTCTAGTTCATGAATTGTGACAATTACTTTTTTCTAGATTGGTCTGCTGACTTTATATATGATTCTATAAATGTGCTTTAAATATTATTAGCATATTTTCTTAGATCTTGGTTTGGATCTCTTATTTTTAATTTATGTTATTTTTAGTATCACAAGTCTCAGCAGACTTCTGCAGTATAAGGATTGCTTTGTTTTGCTTAGTTATATGCATCTTTTTAATTCATGGTCCTTGTTGGACATATCTTTCTGGTGACATCGTTACACTTACTACCACCCACATCACTCACACATTTATATTCACGGCTTCACATTTTATAACATCATATGTTTTCACTGTTAGCTGGCTTACACCTCTCATTTTGCCCACTGTCCCAAGCAAAATCTATGTCTTTCACACATGTACACATTCCTCCATTTAGACACTCATGTGTCTGTTCCTTTTTTTATATATCTGGGATTTGGGATTTTTTCACTTTCATCACGGCGGCATTTGGTCGCTTAGTAACCACGTTTTTTTCCAGTGGTATGTCAGAACGTGATGACATCACTGCGGCTTCCAGCACTTCAAGGTTAGTAGCGGTTTGCAGGTGATGGGTTCACATGATCTCCTCTCACATTATTGGTAAGTTGTTCTATTGCCATATATATATATTGTCACTTGTTTGTATGCACTGTGATCCCTTAGGGGTCAAACGTCGATTTTGTTCACGGATGTATTGAAGATTATTTTTAACCTGATTAAACCATGTACCACTTTATCCAAGACCTGTGAGTGCAACCCTGACTTTATGTGTATATATATATATATATATATATAAAGTCAGGGGTGCACTCACTCTTTTTATATATATATATATATATATATATATATATATATATATATATATATATAAAAGAAAAAAATGCCCTGCACTCCTACTTACTGAATGAAATTCAGACCTGGTGCTCGATTGCACTGTTAAACATAGAACCGAAATAATCAGCACTCCCAGGATTTGTAAAAAAAAAATGTTTTCTTTACTCCATTAGTCGACGTTTCCACTCCACTTGGGAGCTTTTATCAGGACAGCAGACATATAAATATCCTTCACCTTCCTTTCACCATCACAACTCTACATCTCTTCTCACCATCACCAATATAATTTTCTTCTCCCCACTCCCAGTTCAACTCTCCCTTCACCTCTAGTGCAATTATTTCACTCTTCTTCTGATTTCCCTTTAATTTCCCAGTCCCGGTTTAACTCGTCCCACTTCTAATTAGGTCACCTAAGACCCAAACACTCTCTCATGTCCCCAATGATTATTCCATCTCTTCATACACGTGTATACACATGTGCTAGGGTATTATTTAATGATAAGGTCACCATCTGTGCATCCCATAGCCATTAGAATCCTCATAGCATCAGCCTTCTGAAACTTCTTCTTAAAAGAACTCAGTAGGCACCCAGACCTCTTCATTGAGATGAAGTGGACTGGATGCCATGTCCTTTCTTTTTAGCCCTGGAGCTGAAAACATTTCCAATCTGTGGGAACAGTAATGTTTTCATTACAGGGTTAACCTGCCTTTAGTGGCTATTATATTGACAGCTACTAGAGGCACTTCCACCAAAATAGTAGAGTAAAATTCCACTATTTCAATGAGACTATACTATGAGACCATCTGATTGGTGCATTTTCCCATCAACACACACACACCCACATCCCAATGTTGTATTCTGGAAAATAATTGGATTGGCTGAGATCATCGATCTCAATGATTGAAGCCAAAGAAGCAGAGCAGGACAACGGAGAGCACCACTGTGATGGAGAAAAGGTTGCACCTTGCAGCAGGGGTCTGGTAACCTAAAGAGTGACTAAGGTACATTTGTATTCCTAACTATATAGTGTTCCTTTAATGTAAAGTCCAGGAGATCCATATAATCTTCCTGCCATGACAATGTGAAAATCTATCCCTTCTTTAATTAGAGTACCCAGAGAGATACCCTGTCCCTCTAAGACTGCATAGTGCCACAACTCCTTCATTTGAGTACCAGAAAGATGCCCAATATGTTGGCTAACTAGGGACTTTAACTTGTGGCTTGGTGAATGGGGTCGGGAGCAAGGATTTGGCTTCATTTTAATGGTAGTTGAGGAAATAACTAAAATGACAATGAAGGGGGAAGTTATCATCATGGGTGACTTTAATCTTCCTAATGTGAACTGGAGAACCAAAATAGCTGCTTGTACCAGGAGCACACATATTCTAAACTCCCTACTGGGATTGTCTCTAAAACAAGTCATTGAGGAGCCAACTCGTAAAGAGGCCATATGGAGATTTGGTATCAGATATTACTGTAGGTGAAAGTTTAGGATCCATTGATCATCAGTCTGTGTGGTTTAATATAAGAACAGTGACTGAGTCACACCACACAAAAACAAAAGTTTTAAACTTTAGAAAAACAGACTTTTCTAAAATTAGAATATGTGTAAAGTAGTCATTATCAGACTGAAGCAATTTAAATGGAGTCCAAGAGAAATGAGATTATTTAAAAGTTGCACTGCTGAAGGCAAAAGAAAATTGCATTAGGCTTGTCAGTAAAAGCAAAAAATGTAAGAAACCACTATGGTACTCAGATGTGGCCAAAAGAGTAAAAAACAAAAAGTTAACATTTAGTAATTATAAAAAAAAAAAACAGAGTGACGAAGATAGTCAGATCTATAAGATTAGGCAGAAAGAGGCTAAGCAAGTTATAAGAGCTTCCAAATCACACACAGAAGAGAAAATAGCACAGTCGGTAAAAAAGTGGACAAAATATTTTTTAAATACATAAATGAGAAAAGGAAAGTAAAACAAGGATTAGTTAGATATAAAACAAAAGAAGGAAGGTATGTAGAAGAGGAAAAGGTCTAGCTGACTGCCTCAATGAATATTTTTGTTCAGTATTTACAGATGAAAATGAAGGAAAGGGGCCTCAGTTAGGAAAAAGGACAACTGAGTCATTTGTTACATGCAAGTTTACAGAGGAAGAGGTTCTATTTCAACTGTCAAAAGTAAAGACAAATAAGTCAATGGAGCCTGATGGAAGACACCCAGAGTTATTAAAATAGTTTAGTGGTGTACTAGCAAAACCATTAACAGATTTCTTTAACCAAACATTGTTAACAGGAGTAGTCCCAGAAGATTGGAAGTTAGCGAATGTTGTGCCCATTCACAAGAAAGGTAGTAGGGAGGAGTCGGGCAACTATAGGCCAGTAAGCCTTACTTCAGTAGTGGGGAAAGTAATGGAAGCCATGTTAAAGGATAGGATTGTTGAACATCTAAAATCACATGGATTTCAAGATCAGATACAACATGGGTTTACTTCAGGGAGATCATGCCAAACTAATCTTATTGATTTTTTTGATTGGGTAACTAAAATTATAGATCAGGGTGGTGCAATAGACATTGCTTACCTAGATTTCAGTAAGGCTTTTGACACTGTTGCACATAGAAGGCTTATCAATAAACTGCAATCGTTAAGTTTGGATTCCAATATTGTTGAATGGGTAAGGCAGTGGCTGAGTGACAGGCAACAGAGGGTTGTAGTCAATGGAGTATATTCAAAGCAACGTCTTGTTACCAGTGGGGTACCTCAGGGATCTGTACTTGGACCCATTCTGTTTAATATTTTCATTAGTGATATTGCAGAAGGTCTTGATGGTAAGATATGTCTTTTTGCTGATGATACTAAGATATGTAACAGGGTTGATGTTCCAGGAGGGATAAGCCAATGGCAAATGATTTTGGTAAACTAGAAAAATGGTCAGAGTTGTGGCAGCTGACATTTAATGAGGATAAGTGCAAGATAATGCATCTTGGATGTAAAAACCCAAGGGCAGAGTGCAGAATATTTGATAGAGTCCTAACCTCAACATCTGAGTAAAGGGATATAGGGGTGATTATTTCTGATGACTTGAAGGTAGGTAGACAATGTAATAGAGCAGCAGCAAATGCTAGCAGAATGCTTGGTTATATCGGGAGACGTATTCGCAGTAGAAAGAGGGAAGTGCTCATGCTATTGTACAGAACACTGGTAAGACCTCACTTGGGGTATTGTACGCTGTACTGGAGACCGTATCTTTAGAAGGATATTGATACTTTAGAGAGAGTTCAGAGAAGGGCTACTAAACTGGTTCATGGATTGCAGGATAAAACCTACAAGGAAAGGTTAAAGGATCTTAACATGTATCCTGTGTAGCTTGGAGGAAAGACGAGACAGGGGAAATATGCTAGAAACATTTAAATACATAAAAGGCATCAACACAGTAAAGGAGGAGACTATATTTAAAGGAAAAAAAAACTACCACAACAAGAGGACATAGTCTTAAATTAGAGGGGCAAAGGTTTACATTTTATCAGGAAGTATTATTTTATTGAGAGGGTAGTGGATGCCTTCCAGCTGAAGTGGAAGAGGTTAACACAGTGAAGGAGTTTAAGCATGCGTGGGATAGGCATAAGGCTATCCTAGCTATAAGATAAGGCCAGGGACTAGTAAAAGTATTTCGAAAATTAGGCAGACTAGATGGGCCGAATGGCTATTACTAAAATATCAGAATATGCTCTAGGTGCCTCATCCAAATGAAAGGTTATGCACTTTACACAATATCACATCACAGGTAGGTCCAGACATAGGTTGAATAACAATTGGCTAATTGATTAGAGGAACACTCCAGGCACCACAACAACTTAATTGCAAGTCTACTGTCTTACCATAATTGTGCAAACTGCCCATAAACTTCCTTCAATTAGGAAGCCTTGGACAAGGCACAACTCTCCATTCTGAAAATTGATTGAAACAGATATGTACCTGATTGAAGCCTTGGACCAAGAAAGAAATTCTGATTGATTGGGTTCCATTTTCCAATGTCATAGTGCCTGTGGCTGCTGCACCCCAGTTGGCATCCTCTTATCGTCAATTTGCAGCCAGTAATTACAGCTTTCCAAGATTGTGGCCACTGCATGAGGATATTGGTCTTTAGGTCAGAGGTTGAAGGAGGCATATCTCGGGGGAAGAGCCAGGATGACAGTCATACTGATCTCAGTTAACTCCTCCTACAGGTGAAACCAAGTCGTGTGATTGAGCATCTCTTTTAAAAGCAGAACACACCTTTCAGACAGCGCTTAGTAGTATTGTTGCTTGCCCCCGAACTCCTAGCTTTTGCTTCCCTGTGTTTCCTGTCCTTGCTGGTTTCCTGACTTTACTTGCTTTTTGATTTATGAATAGTGCCGCCTGCCCTGACTGCTGGACTGTCTAACTCTGATTTCTGCCTTACCCTACTTTGGATACCTTTGCCTTGGATTTTCTGTTACTTTATTAAAGCTCTCATGCCATCACTGACCCGACAAAATCCTGTTTTCACCCTCAGGATCTTTGTGGATCATGCTTGTAAGTGAGAGCAATTTCTACACCTAAGTTCCAGGACAGAACACGACCCCAGCGGGTTTTTACAGATGGCTTGCTTTTGTAAGCTGTTTTTAGATATACCCGAATGAAAAAAAAATTCATTGGGTGTTTATCTACTAACAAGTGATTTGTATTTATTTATTTTTTATTTGGGCAGTGTCACAATGTCATTGCTGTGACGTTGTAATGGTTCCCAGTGTCCCTTTAGGAAAGGCATTACAAAAATATAACTGCCAGCTGTGATGTAGGTGGCCATGTATAATAGCATTGTTAAGACAGATAAAGCTGTATATAACTGAGATAAGCATTTGCATTTTATAGAAATATGTAAAGGTTTCCAAAAATGTGAATGTGAACCAAAATAGACATGAAAGCTACCCTCATATGATTATTTTCAAGGAATCGTCCCGCGTTTCAGGCATTTTTATATCTGATTTAGATGACAGCAGATACAATTTCTTTTTTTGGAAACTTATTTTGAAATGATTTTTTTCCAGAGTACAGATTTAATCAATTAAGTTAAACTGTGAGACAACACACTAAAATCATGAAGTGTGGCAGTCTCTCTGTAAATTGATGCTACCTCAAACTTTGAGGGCAAAAGAACATAACCTTCTGAACAAACTAATCAGATTGATGATATTCACAGGCAGTACTCCTGTATAATACTGTTCAACAAAGGTAAAATTATCTATATCAAGTTACCTCCTTCATAGATTGACTCAAGTTATTTAAACGGTCACTCCACGCACCATGACCACTTTATGACCACTTCATTAACTTTGAGATGCTGCAGATTCAGAGATTAACCCCTTAGCTGTGGTGGTGTAACTTCACCTCTGGTAAAGTCATTATCCAGCCCACAACAGGGACAACTGAAATTGATAATGGAACGGAAGTTAGTTTTAGCACTTTATTTATAAATATATATTTTGGACATGCAGATGGACACACCACCCACCCAGACATGCTCCGCTAATAGTGAACTAAACTACCACTAGGGAAAAAGGCCGACACTTTTCTTTCCCGGTAAATCCAACAGCCACTGGGGAGGGAAGCCAGCACTCTCCTCTCCCTGCATAAGAAACTGTCGCTTGGTTTGGGGACCAACTGCCTCTGCTCCTGACAGTTCCATCTGCCGTCGAGAAGGATGGCCAATACTCTCTTTCTTGGTAAGTCCAACTGCAGCTGGGGAGGTGGAAGGACCATCTTCAGTACTGGTAGCTCCAACTGCCACTAGGGAATGAGGCCGACACTCTCCTCTCCCTGTATAACACCCTGCTGCTAGGAGGGGGGCCGACTGTCTCCACTCCCAGTAACTTCAACTGCCTCTGAGAGGGAAGATGATACTTTCTTCTCCCTACATAATGAACTGCCGCTGGGGAGGGGGACTGACCATCTCCAATCCCGTTAACACTAACCTCCTAACTATTTAGGAACTTATTGTCATATTATACTATCCTATACCTGCCTCCTCGACCATATACTTGATACAATTGGACACTTGAGATTTTATTTTGTGTAAATTGTTATCTATTGTTTATCTATGAGCCCACCTGGATAGGATACTTATGCATACGAGTCTATCCTTTAGATGCTATGATATAATTTAACCCTCTCCATACTGCCCTTGGTTTTATTATTTTTTCACAGGGAAATCATACTCTTAGCGTTTGTCACTATGCTAGAATAGGCTAGCACAATAAAGCCCAAGTATCTTTATATTTAATAACAACAGGGGGGTAGGTGCAGCGCTTCAGTAATCCTTGACAAGGTATATGTGGAGAGAACCAGAGAAGGAATAATAGTGTAGTATTTAAAACTGTAGTGGTGATAGGTAAAATAAATGATGTGCACTTACACTTTCCTGGAGCTTCAATACAACTCCAGTGTATGCGCCTGAGCAGAATAATCCCCGCCTATGGATCAAGTGCAGAGGCAATTCTTTAAGTTATAGGTGTGGTAGGGGGTATCCTCATAAAAAAACAAACAAATAAAAATTGTATATGATGAAGTATGTAGAGCTATGAAGCAAGGGTAGGTAAAAACTATAAAATGTGCTCTCACGTGTAATGGAGTCGTAAAACCTGGCTCCTGTGATAGCGCTTGAAGTGATATGATCCCCACTCAAGGATACAGGTGTAAATGCAAATTCTTCCCTCCGTGTATATGTAGAGATAAACAAACAGAACCACAATAGTGTACACCGTAAAAAAGGAGTAAAAAACACTTTTGATAAAACCTATCTAAGGAGAAACGCGTTAAGTGTATTGTTTATAACTTTTTTATCTCTATTTTATTATATATTGTATTTCTTTTATTATATTTTTTTAACATTAAAGTACTTTTTTAACCCCTTAAGGACACACGACGTGTGTGACACGTCATGATTCCCTTTTATTCCAGAAGTTTGGTCCTTAAGGGGTTAATTGGACCTAACTTTGCTGCTGTCGGATTGTTTGGAGCTATATCCCTGGTGGGGATCATAACACCCAAGTGCTTTGCATTGAGCAAACCGGAACTTGCTCATTAGCATGTGAGTAGACTTAAATTATTTATTTCTGCTTACAGTCCTTTTTTACGGTGTACACTATTGTGGTTCTGTTTGTTTATCTCTACATATACACGGAGGGAAGAATTTGCATTTACACCTGTATCCTTGAGTGGGGATCATACCACTTCAAGCGCTATCAGAGGAGCCAGGTTTTACGTCTCCATTACACGTGAGTGCACATTTTATAGTTCTTACCTACCCTTGCTTCATAGCTCTACATACTTCACCATATACGATTTTTTTATTTCTTTGTTTTTTTATGAGGATACCCCCTACCACACCTATAACTTCTGATCGGAAAAGAGAGACTCCGTATTGGTGTTCCAGCTGCTTTTGGACTATTATCACTTTGCTTCCGCGCTGAATTTATTTTTGTGTAATTGTGTATCTTTATATTTAAGCATATCTATTGGATGACCCCTGAGTAATTTTTAGAGGTGAAGGAGTAACCGTACAGAGCTAGGTCTCTCACTTTATACACTTTATGATTCCTTAATCTAGTACTGTATATACTTTAGTTATTTTTGACTGGTCATTGGATACTATACATACCTTTCCAGGTTGCACTTGTCCACTTTCTGTGGACTGAGTGGGTTATTTGTATATATAATGTTAGCTGTAGTCTGGTTTTTGCATTCCTAATGGCCCTTTACACAGCCGGGTGATTTTGTCCTATTCAGTATGGGGTTTTCGGACTTCTGAATTCTGAATTATCCATCATTTTATGGAAGAGATTGCTTGCAGAGAAGACACACTGATAAGTTGTTAAATAACATCCACAAACATCTTTGTCAGTTCTGAGACAGGAATGTGATCGTAAACATGTCTGAGGTCCTTAAAATAGAAAATAGAAATATGTTTATTTCCTTGATTACTTTACAGTGATCTGATATGTTATCTGTACTTCTATTTGGTTTTTTTCTTATTTTCTACTGGTTAACTGTAAACAAAATAAATAAAATGTTGTTTGGGGCTTGTTTGAACAATTTCAGTCATTGGTTAGAAACTAAAAACTAGATGGATATGGGTTAAACCTATACTAAAATCAGGGCCGGACTGGGAACAGAAAGCAGCCCTGGAAAAAAAATATTTCAGCCCTCTAATTCATTGTGTCACATAGTATGCTTGTATTGTTTATATCTATGCACTTTGAAGAAGACTTTTGTCTTACCTGCAGCCCCTCGCTCTAGATGATCCATGGGTGTTACAGTGCTATAACCACCACCCTCCAGGATGCTCCCTGTCCGTTGTGACTGGCTCTGCTTGGGGACAATTCTTTAAGCAGGGAAACACTCCATGCCAATATCAGCATATCGGCATCAGTGTGTCAATTGTATAATTTCAGAAAATATATATATAGTAAAAGAATGTCCCACATTAATAAATCACACTAGTTCAATGGCACACACACACTGACTACAGAAAAGCTCACTACAGACAAGCTCACCGATAAACACAAAAGCTCTCTGACACATGCACAAGCTCACTACAGACAAGCTTACTGCCGTACACAAATTCACTGACATTCACTCAAGCACACTAGAGACAAACTCAGTGACAAACACAACCTAACTACAGACAAGCTCACCACACACACAACCTCTCTGACCAACACAAGCTTGACAATGACAAACACAGAAGTGCTCTGACCCACACAAGCTTACTGAAACACAGAAGCTTTCTGATACACACACAAGCACACTACAAGCTCACTGATACACACACAAGCACACTACAAGCTCATTGATACACAAGCACACTACAAGCTCACTGACAAACACACAAGCACACCACAAGCTCACTGATATACACAAGCACACCACAAGCTCACTGATGCACACTAGAAGCTCACTGATATACACAAGCACACTAGAAGCTCACTGATACACACTACAAGCTCACTGATACACACACAAGCACACCACAAGCTCACTGATGCACACTACAAGCTCACTAATATACACAAGCACACTACAAGCTCACTGATATACAGAAGCACACTACATGCTCACTGATACACACAAGGACACCACAAGCTCACTGATACAAACACAAGCTCACTGATACACACACAAGCACACTACAAGCTCACGGATATACACACAAGCACACCACAAGCTCACGGATATACACATAAGCACACCACAAGCTCACTCATACACACACAAGCACACCACAAGCTCACTGATGCACACTAGAAGCTCACTGATATACACAAGCACACTATAAGCTCACTGATACACACTACAAGCTCACTGATACACACACAAGCACACCACAAGCTCACTGATGCACACCACAAGCTCACTAATATACACAAGCACACTACAAGCTCACTGATACACACCACAAGCTCACTAATATACACAAGCACACTACAAGCTCACTGATACACACCACAAGCTCACTAATATACACAAGCACACTACAAGCTCACTGATACACACCACAAGCTCAATGACATACACAAGCACACCACAAGCTCACTGATATACACAAGCTCCCTGATACACACACAAGCACATCACAAGCTCACTGATGCAAACTAGAAGCTCACTGATACACACACAAGCACACTACAAGCTCACTGATGCACACTACAAGCTCACTGATACACACACAAGCACACCACAAGCTCACTGATGCACACTACAAGCGCACTAATACACACAAGCACACTACAAGCTCACCACATGCTCACTGATATACACAAGCTCACTGATACACACGCAAGCACACCACAAGCTCACTGATGCACACTACAAGCTCACTGATATACACAAGCACACCACAAGCTCACTGATACACACCACAAGCTCACTGATACACACACACTCTCTACACACACACACTCTCTCTCTCACACTCTCTCTCTCTCTCACACTCACACACTCTCTCTCTCACACTCACACTCTCTCTCTCTCTCACACTCACACTCACTCTCTCTCTCTCTCACACTCACACTCACTCTCTCTCTCACACTCACTCTCTCACACTCACTCTCTCACACTCTCTCTCTCTTTCACACTCACTCACTCTCTCTCACACTCACTCACTCTCACACTCACTCTCTCTCTCACACTCACTCTCTCTCTCACACTCACTCTCTCTCTCTCACACACTCACTCTCTCTCACACACTCTCTCTCTCTCACTCTCTCTCACTCTCTCACACTCTCTCTCTCACACTCTCTCTCTCTCTCACACTCACTCTCTCTCTCTCTCTCTCTCTCACACTCTCTCTCTCACTCTCACACTCTCTCTCTCTCACACTCTCTCTCTCACACTCACTCTCTCTCATACTCACTCTCTCACACTCACTCTCACACTCACTCTCTCTCACACTCACTCTCTCTCACACTCACTCTCTCTCACACTCACTCTCTCTCACACTCACTCACACTCTCTCTCTCTCACACTCTCTCTCTCTCTCTCACACTCACTCTCTCTCTCTCTCACACTCACTCTCTCTCTCTCTCACACTCTCTCTCACTCTCACACTCTCTCTCTCTCACACTCTCTCACTCTCTCTCACACTCTCTCTCACACTCACTCTCACACTCACTCTCTCTCATACTCACTCTCTCTCACACTCACTCTCACACTCACTCTCTCTCACACTCACTCTCTCTCACACTCACTCACACTCTCTCTCAGTATCAATCATACAATTACCTGTCACTGGCAGTGTGAGGATCCTTCATGAGGTGCTTCCTCTTCCTGTACTTCCTCTTCCTGTGTGGAAGTTCACCAGGCTGAGGCTGGTGGGCGGAGCTCCAGTGCAGGGGCTGGATCCTTACCAGACAGGCCGTGCAGAAGAGCTGGCAATGTGGGAGAGACTCTCTCTCCTCCCTGCTGCAGCTGGCTGCCACCTCTGACTGTGTAGCAGCCACTTCGGTAATTGTCTGCCCCAGGCCCCCAGCCTCCAAAAATAACCTCACAGGAGGGAAAAATGTGTCAGATGCTGCACTGCGGGCCCCAAGTCCACCGGCCCACCGGGAAATTCCCCGGTATCCCGGTGGGCCAGTCCGGCCCTGACTAAAATTATGCATTTTCTTTTTAAATTACTGATGTGTCAGGATTATATTGATCCAGCACGCAGAATAGTATCACACCCTCATAGGCGTGCGCACGGGGTGTGCCGGGTGTGCCTGGGCACACCCTAATCCCCGCGGCACGCCTATGTATTGAGACCGGCAGGGGAGATCTCAGGATCCCCCCTGTCGTCTCATGCAGAGCCGGCGCTATCCAAACGCCGGCTCTGCTCTCAGCCCCCTTCCCCACCGAGCCACAGGCAGTGAGGGAGGCAGGAGAGGACCGACGGAGCTCTTGCCAGCAGCTCCGCCGGGTTCCTCTCGCGAGATCTGAGCGTTGCCGTGGCAACGCTCAGATCTCGCGAGAGTGAACTCTAGCCCCGCAGGCTAGAGTTCACTCTCCACTGGACCACCAGGGAAGCATGGCAGAACAAGGATCCCCCCTCCCAGGCATAAGGTAACAAGGGAGGGGGGATATTAACTGATCTGCCCCCACCTCCACTGGACCACCAGGGAATGCAGCAAGGAACAAGAATCCCCCCTCCCCACATAAAGCAAGAAGGGAGAGGGGATATTGAGTAATGTACCCCCACCTTCACCCCCCACAATCACCCACACACATACAGCACCCACACACATAAAGCACCTACACACAAACAGCACCCACAGACATACACAGCATCCACACACACATACAGCACCCACACACAGCACACACAGACATACAGCACCCACAGACATACACAGCACCCACAGACATACACAGCACCCACCGACATACACAGCACCCACAGACATACACAGCACCCACAGACATACACAGCACCCACACACATACAGCACCCACACACATACAGCACCCACAGACATACACAACACCTACACACATACACAGCACCTACACACATACACAGCACCTACACACATACACAGCACCCACACACATACACAGCACCAACACACATACAGCACCCAAAGACATACACAGTACCCACAGACTTACAGCACCCACAGACATACAGGACCCACAGACATACACAGCACTTACACACATACAGCACCCACAGACATACACATCACCTACACACATACAGCACCCACACATACAGCACCCTCACAAAAACACACAGCACCCTTACACACATTACACAAACAGCACCCTAACACACAGCACACAAACAGTACCCTCACAAACACAAACACACACAGCACACTACCAGTACCCTCACACACAGTACATTAACAGCACCCTCACAAGTGCACACACACACACAAACAGCACCCTCACACACAGTACATTAACAGCACCCTCACAAGCGCGCACACACAAACACCCTCACCCACATAGTACACTACCAGCACCCTTACGCACACATCACACTAAAAGCGCACACACACACACACACACAGCAGTGTATGTGTGTGTGTGTATATATGTGTATATGTATATATACACATATATATATATATATATATACATACATATATATATATACGCGGCGTGTGCTTGTGCTTTAGGGTGCACACCCTAATGCAATAGGCTGAGCACGCCTATGCACACCCTAGAACTAAGGGTAACATCTTACCGGACCTTAGAAAAGCCGTACTTAACATACCTGAGAATAGTCAGAAAACTAGCTGAGGTCAGGGACACAGAATGAGGCATAGCAATTAGGAAAAGCCAAGAGTCAAGGGTACCAGAAATCAGGGAAGTCAAAACGAAGCCAAAGTCAAAAACCAGAAAAACACGATCAGGAACACACTCTCGGATAACCATCTAAGGGAAACCACGACAGGGCAATGAGCTAAGGAATAAGTGAGTTAAAATAACCCTCTTGCAGATCTGATTCACTGTACCTAGGCCTAGCCCTTGACCCCAAAACGTGCGTGTGAGTCTTTTGCGTGACGTCACCCGCATGTCGACGTCATCTTTACCGTGGACGGACGTGGGACTGTATAATTGCATGGGTCCGCAGTGGCCGGCATGCACCGACATGCTGCACGAGCCAGGCATTATGGCACTCTTCGGAAGGTAATTATCTCTGTTTTTGCCAAATGGATACAAAGGATGACATGATGTTGACTATAGTAATAGTGAAAGGTGTAAATATTTTAATGTGTTTTAAATTACATTTTAGATGAAAAAAAAAACTAATTGTGATGTAGAATGGTTTTAAAGGGACACTACAGACACCCAGACCACTTCAGCTCTACAGCTGCAAACATTGCAGTTTCAGAGAAAGACTTCCTCTAGAGGCACTTCCTGCTGTTTTTTTCACAGAATTTAATGTAGGCATTAATATAGGTTTAATATAGGTGTTAATCTCTAAATTATGGCTGCCCAGAGTCTGGAATGCATTTCAATTAGCCATACCAATTAATTCCAGAAATGGGCAGCTTTGATAGGCTAAGAACAATCAGCTGCCGCTTTTACTATGCAATCATTGCTGCCCATTGTGCTCAGGCTAATGCTTCCACATTATTGTGACCCGCACAGAGAAGACAGTTGCCAGGGACTTTGTTTAGCTTTAAAATATTTTTTAAATGGATTAACACTAAATAGAAGGATGGCATCAGGAGATTTCAGACACTTTACCACTCGGACAGCTGAATAAATACTTGCACCAATTTCCTAAAATAAGAAATATCTGTCTATTTTTTAAGAGCCTCTAAGAGCCTCTTATCTAAATGAAGACAAACTGTGGACAACAACAACCTGCTAGTCTTCACTCCACTAGCAGTTAACCCAAGTGTCATTTCAGCCCTGAAGTGCAACTGATGAAGGTCCGTGCTGCTAATATGACTCAGGTGATGAGTTACAAAATATCTACATGTTTTTCACATGTATATTCAGACAGTGTATACTAGCCCCTTTCTTTAAACAAAAAATAACATAGAACCTAAACCTGTTTTTAAACCTGTATAAATACAAGTGCAATTTTTGGGACTGGGAAAGAAATTCGGCCTGGGCATTTTTTAATCACATCGGCCCATTGAGAAGAGGGGAGGGTCAGAGAGGGGTGTTTTGTCATCAACAATGACAAGCATGCCCCGTCTCAAAGTGAGCATGTTGGTTTGATGCTCTTGCAGGGCAAACCATGCTCAGAGCCCTGATGAAGAGCTCTAGCATTAGAAAAAGGCCCTGTATTTGTTCTGTGCAGCACAAGTTAATTTTTTTAACATGCTTGCACTGTGTTTGCTTGTAACTTGTCTCTGGTGTCTCCATAAATAGGATAACAGAGAAAAATAGGGCCCGGAAAGCGTATTGTGCATGTGCTTGGACCCTGCTTGTAGGATTGCGTGTGTGTAGAGTGACCTGATTGTGGTGTGCTGTTGTGTAAATAGGTTGGTTTCAGTTATGTTGTATTTGTGGGGTAATATGTGTGGCTAGGGGCTGACGAGAGTGTGTGTGTAGGTGATATAGTGTGCATAGTGGTTGTAGAGAGTTTGTGTTTAGGCAATGTAGTATGTGTTTTCTTACAGGGGATCTAATGTGTGCATAGGGGATCCATTGTGTATGTCAGGAATGTAATATGTGTAGGTGGTGCAGGGTGTGTCTATACGGGATCTATTGTGTGTGGTTGGAGGTCCAAGAGTGTGTAGAGGAGATCTGTGTGTGTAGAGGATATACAGTGGGTGTAGTGGATCTGTTGTGTGTATGTGTGTGAAGATGATCCTGAGTTGTGTTCAGGATCTAGTGTGTGTATCTGGAATGTATTGTGTGAAAGGTTGTAATGTGTGTGTGTGAGAGAGTAATGCAATGTGTGTGAGAGTGGTGCAATGTGTGTGTGAGGGATTGCAGTGTGTATGTGAGGGATGCAGTTTGTGTCTGTGAGGGTTGCATGGTTTGTGTGTGTGAGGGGGTGCTGTGTGTGAATATGTTTCAAGGTATTATGTGCAAGGGACAGATTAATGCAAATAAATTATATATGCTTTGTGTTTCTTTTTTTATTAAACAAATAGGTCTTGTATCCCCCATTCCTTCTTACCTTTGCCCAGGGAGGAGGGATATTGCTTGTAAGCCCTTATGGTCCTAGGGCATTACAACTAGAGTTTAATCTCGTAAGATTGGAGCATTGCCATGGTAACTGCTACAACGCTCCAAACTCATGAGAGTAGCCTGGCAGAGCAGCTCACCAGAGCTCCCAGGTCTCCTCTCCCTTCCATGCCAGTTGCTGCCTATAACTTCCTTGATCTCCCCAGTGGCCCTCATGGCACACAGGAGGGCCAGAGCTTGCATAATGCTGGCTTTGCATGGGCCTGCAGGTGAGATAAAATGTTATAAGCAAACAGAAGGATCAGCAAACCTAAAAGATGCGGCTCCCTCAAAGACCTAACAAACATAGAATAAAGCAGCAAAACAGTTAAAGATTGCGCCAATTATGAATACATGTGTTTAAAATAGTAAAACACTAAAACAAATAAACAAAGAACAAGCAGCAAATATAAAAGTCCAAAGTCAGTGTGTAAACTTGCAAAGGTAGCAGCCAAATCCTACAGAGGAGTTTTTTTGTCCTTTTCTATAGGGATCCAAAGTATCTTGTCAATCGTATAGATATATAAAATAAAAAAAAAGAAGAAAGCCAATAGTGCAATATGTTCCAATATTTTGTGGTAATTTTAAAGTGCAAGTCTTATATGGTCCTAGTCCCATTTTATAGAACTAAGACCAACTCTGTAAGATGGGCGTACAGTAGTATAATCCCCATGTATAGGATACATGCAGTAGTGTAGTTAGCAGTGCAGTTTTCACAGAGGTATATGGATTATGAGCCCAAAAATTAAAAAAAATTACAACAATAGTGCTCACTAAACCAGGAGTAATAAATAAAAATAAATGTACTCACATTTATTTGATCAGAAACACCATTCAATGAATAAGACCTGAGTGGTATAATAGCCACCTAGGCTTCTTTCATGAGATCCTGTCTGGAGTGATGAACAGGATGCCAGGCAATAATAAAAAAAAACTATAAATATGGAAAATGGCACAATCACAGTATAAAGGTGGCCAAAAAGTGTTTCCACTTGATAACACCCTATGTGGTAAAACATGTTGTGGATTTTTTAAAGCATTTTAATTAAACTGATTTTGGCTACCTTTGCAAGTTTTCACACTGACGTTGGACTTTTATATTTGCTACTTGTTCTTTGTTTATTTGTTATTTGTTTTAATATTTTAAACACATTTGTTCATAATTGGTGCAACCTTTTCCTGCTTTGCTGAGATAAAAGGTTCTACCCCAAGCATGTCAAACTCGCGGCCCGCGGCTCACAATGAATATTTTTGTGGCCCGGCGAGCCGCAAGTTTAACATGTTAAGGCAGAGTAGGCACCTGCTCTCCCCACATTGCAGGTGCCTACTCTGCTCAAATTTACCCGGCCGGGGAGGAGAGGTCACTGGCGACAGCGAGGGAGCTCAGTCTTCCTGCTCCTCACTGCTCCCTCGTGCGCACAGTCTGTAGTGATTCCGGGTGCCGGAATATGACGTCATATTCCGGCACTCGGCATCACTAAACTGTGCACGTGAGGGTGCAGTGAGGAGCAGGAAGGGAGAGGTCCCACAACAGCTCTCAAAGGTAGGGAGCAATAAATAAAATGATGTGAGTGTGTGCAAGAATGTGTAAATGTGTGTGTGTCTGTCTGTCTGTCCGTTTGTGTGTATGTCACTGTGTGTGTATCTGTCAGTGTGTATGTGCCTGTCAGAGAGTGTATGTGTCTGTGCGTCTGTCAGTGTGTGTCTGTGCGTCTGTCAGTGTGTGTGTGTGTCTGTCAGAGAGTGTATGTGTGTCTGTGTGTGTGTGTGTGGTGTGTCTGTGTGTGTGTGTGTCTGTGTGTGTGTGTGTGTGTCTGTGTGTGTGTGTCAGTGAGTGAGTGTCTGTCAGTGAGTGAGTGTCTGTCAGTGAATGTGTCCATAAGTGATTGTGTGTATGTCAGTGTGTGTGGGTGTCTGTCAGTCAGTGTGTGTGTTTGTCAGAGAGTGAGTGTGTGTGTCTGTCAGAGAGTGAGTGAGTGTGTGTGTGTGTATGTCAGTGAGTGTGTCTGTTAGTGAGTGTGTGTCTGTCAGTGTGTGTGTGTGTGTCTGTCAGTGAGTGTGTGTGTCTGTCAGTGAGTGTGTGTTGGTCAGTGTTGCCACTGAGTGGAGGACCTGAAGGGGCAAGGAGGCATGCAACGCCACGTCACGTTCCGATGTGACGTCAATATGCTCCACCTTCACAGGGTTTCAAGTAGTAGTGAGAGGATCTGCTTTGGCACAGGGTGCTGGACTCCGGAGTCGCATACTGGCAGTGGCAATATGAGTGGAGTCTGCTAGTTGGCTAATATTTTATTTTTTTTCTAAACAAGGGCCGGGGTTTAGTAGAGCGGGAGGGGGGCTGGGATTTAGTAGTGGGTGGGTACTGGGATTTAGTAGAGGGGCAGACGGGGAATTAGTATAGAAGAGGGACTGGGGTTTAGTAGAGGGGTGTCAGGATTACTAGTTGATCCAGCACGCAGTACTGTATCACACCTAGGACTACGGATAACGTATAACTGGACCTTAGAATGGCCGGACTTAACGTCTCCAAGAATAATCAAAATACTTGCCGAGGTCAGGGACATAGAATCAGACACAACGATGAGGAAAAGCCAAAAGTCAAGGATACCAGATATCAGGGAAGTCAAAACACACTCTCAGATAACCATAGGCATGAAACTATGACAGGGCAATAAGCGAGGAGAGTTGGGTTTAACCCCTTAAGGACCAAACTTCTGGAATAAAAGGGAATCATGACATGTCACACATGTCTTGTGTCCTTAAGGAGTTAAATACCCCTCCTGTGGATCTGATTGGCTGTAACCGGCCTTTGACCCCAAAAGTAACTACCAGGATTCCATGGGCATGATTGCTGCTCGGCACAACTTTTCCTGTCAGGACAGTAAATGCCATTAACCACATTTTTATGTGCGGATGTATACGTGACAAGGGGATTGCTGTGTTTTGTTTTTTTATACTGTACTTTCAAAAACAAACCTACGTTTCTATGAAAATCATGTGCTTGATTGCTGCTCAGCACAAACCCTACTGTGGATTTGATTGGCCATGACCAGCCTTTGACCCCAAATGTATCTACCAGGTTTCCATGGGCATTATTGCTGATCGGCACAAGTTTTCTTGTCAGGACAGTAAATGCCTTTAACCACATTTGTATGTGCAGATGAATATGTGACAAGGGGAATGCTGTGTTTTTTTTATACTGTACTTTCAACAACAAAAAAACGACTTTTCTATGAAAATTTAAGTTGTGAGGTTTTTTTTGCAGCCCACATAAACTTAAACCTTGTTTATTTGGCCTGTGCCAGCCTTTGAGTTTGACATGCTTGTTCTACCCTGTCAGCCTCGGCCTATAGCCATCGCAGTCCTCTGGGCATTTACCCAGTTTTCCTGATAACCAGCTTCCCGTCGAAAAAACTGTAAGAGATATCTGAAAAAAACAAAGAAAACTTTATAGTGCAGAATATTCTACGACTAAAATCAAATATGCTATTATTTGTATTTTCAGATATCTATTGTCATTTACAAAGTTTTTCTACTGGAAGTATAATTTTAAAAATTGTACTCGTATTTATACATTTTTTTAAGTAGCGCAACACTTTATGTTGGTATTCTCTTTGCACTTTATTGTTATTTCTAAGTGCATGTAGCTGGACATATATTTAATGCACTTTCACATATAGCACTTTAGACTTACTTTTAAAGTTCCCCTGTACTTTTTGATATTTTTAGAACTTGACTCTTTTTAAAGGGACACTGTAGGCACCCATACCACTACATCTCATTGAATTAGTTTGGGTGCAGTGCCCCTGTCCCCTTAACCAGCAATTGTAAGATTGCAGTTATTGAGAAACTGCAATAATTACCTTGCAAGGTTAACTCCACCTGTTAACTCCACCTAACAGCCACTAAAGGTGCTTCTGGGTCTTTAGCGGACTTTGGTTTTAACACTTAGACATCCAGCGTCAGCTAAAACCCTATAGGAAAGCATCAATATATCAATATTCAATATATTGAAGATGAATACATTGTCTCAAGTGTTATACCTCCTACAAACACTCCCCATTGCGATCCCCCCTTCTTTTTTCTCCAAGCTCAAACAATTGTTTACGACTTTCATATGGGCGACTAAGCGCCCGAGAATAGCTTACTCAGTTCTGACAAATTGATGACGCGGAAGAAGATTTAGGCGATCAAAGGTGGCACAGATGGCCACAGACGCGGCACTTAACACCTTACAAAAAAGCTATGCTTGAACCACCGCATGGCTAACTTGGAGGATAGGTCTAGGGCAAGAAATGTGCGGCTAAAGGGGGTCTCTAATGCCACTACTGCAGAGGAGCAGGCCTCCTGCCTAGACTGCTAACACCAAAATAGGCAAAACAGGTCATCCTTGATTACTGCCGCTGCTTGCCAAAGCCCTTTAAGGCACCCCTGGAGGTTCCCATGGATGTTTGTTCAGGACTTAAACAGGGGTATAATAATAGGGGCAACCATAGGCACTGCTTCCACAACCTTCGAAGGTTGCCAACTCCCCTTCTAGCAAGACCGGTCCCGTCATACCACTATTTGGACACATTTATTCCAACAGGTCACCCAAACCCCATGAGACTACAAAAAAAGCTTCAAATGGGGCTCCTGACAGCATCTGGTAGATAAAAATGGCAAGACCTACCCTGTTACCAACCCTTCGGAAGATTTCAGGTCCTTGTCCCCTCACTCACCTACCTCGCGCTCCCACGCAGTGTCTCTCACTCACTCCACGAGGACGCTGTGTCAGAGCACGACCCCCCAGGCAGCATGGTCGGTTCAATCACCCACGCCGACATCTCACGTTCATGTGAACAGCACTTCTGTTTACACGAACACCACTTACCAGATACTCCATGCGTACAACGCCACCTCTGTACATGAGAATGCTACTCACCTATACTGCAGACACAACTCCATTCGTAAGGATGTCGGCTCCCGAACACAACAAGAACAGAAGTCTGTTTGTGAGAATGCTGTTGCTTCCACATGCTACCGCACAGAAGGAAGAACTTCAAAAGAATCAAAGGGCGCGTGCGCACCGACACAGAGCCTTATAAAAGTACAGGAGTTGGAGACCACTCTTCGCTCAGTTGTTGATTGTGTAAAGACATTAAAGACCTTCAGAGACAGAGTGATAGAGAACGAGTGTGACAGGGTTGAGGAGATAAGTGTGACAGTGCAAGAGAAGGTGAGTGTGATAGGGTGAGTATGGCAGCGCGATGGGAGGAGAGTATGGCATGTATGAATGACAGGATTGGCAGAGTTATTGTGAGTGTGGCAGGGTGAAGGGGGATGACCGTGTGTTTGAGGGTGACAGATACACAGACACTGACAGACATTCAGATAAACAGACAAACACACACTGACATACATACCATATAACACATACAGATACATACACGGATACACATACTGATACACAGACACACATATAGAAACAGACGCACAGATACACACACTGACAAACATGCAAATACACAGACACATAAACTAACACACATACTGATACCCAGACACATAGATACAAATACTGACACACACAGACAGATACACACAGACACACATGCAGCTGCACAGACACTTCATGACAAACATTCAGATACACATAATGACACTCATACAGACACAAACAGTGACACACATAGAGATACATAATGGCACACATTGATATTCAGATACCCAGAGAGAGATGCACAGACAGACACAGACAGACAGATATACATAGATACACACACATACAGACAGATACACATACAGACAGACACGCATACAGACACACATACATACAGACAGACATATACACATACAGACACACGGATACACATATAGTCAGACAGATACACATACAGACACACATACAAACATACAGACAGATACACACACACGCATGCAAAATGTGAATTTTTTTTTAGTCACCCTCCTGGTTCCTATATTTTTAGGTGCAGGAGGGTGACTTCCCTGGGGTCACGTGTCTCAATGTGATGGGAATCAGAGCTCCCAATTTGACGTCTCCCATCCTTCTACCGTGCGGCACTCTCTTCCTCCTCCCACACGGCTCTGAGTTGGCTGGGAGGTGGTGACCTGGGCTGTCACTTCCTCCCAGCTCTGACATCACGACAAGTGGCCCAGTCGCACTGTTATGGTGCCGCAGAACTGACAGGCCCCTGGAAATAAATTGCCATAAGGTGGCCCTAAGAGCATGGGCACACCCGATGGGCCCCTCAATGCGCAGCCCCGTTGATAGTACGCCGCGGGCTAGGGCCACACCACATTGCTGGCAGACACCACAGTCACAGGGGTCACCTGGGCCCCCTGGAGTGACGGCCCGGTCGCAGCTGTGACCCCAGAGACCAGGGTAGGTATGCCACTGGATAGTAAAAAAAATTCAAATGTAGCTTAGCTATTCTGTCCTAAACAGACTGCTTAGTTTTAAACCTTGATGTGTTGTTAACCCTACATTCTGAAGCTGACATGAAATATTTAACACTTACAGGGTTTTTCACTAAAATCTAAAGATTTGTTCTATGTGTCTGAATGCTAAAACTGGGGCAAAAATAGGTAATCTGGTAAAAATCTTCCAGCTTGACTATAGTCAAAGTTTGACTGTTTTCACATCAGATTTTCTATTCTGATTTAAAGGACCACTATAGTGTCAGGGAAACAAACTCGTTTTCCTGGCACTATATAATCCTTACGTCTCCCTCCACCCTCAGGTCCCCACCCTCCCCCCACTGGGTTAAAGAGGTTAAAACCCCTTCAGCCACTTACCTTTATCCACTGCCAGGCTCCCTCTGCGCTGATGACCTCTCCTCTCCTCTGACGTCAGCTTCCGAGTGGAGCGGAATGCACATGCGCAACCATGGATGTTCTGCGTGCTCAATGCGATTTACGCACTGAGCATCGGGGAAGCGCCTCTACCGGCTGCCAGGAAGACAGTCACTAGAGGCTGGATTAACCCTGCGATGTAAACATAGCAGTTTCTCTGAAACTTCTATGTTTACATCTGAAGGGTTAAAACCTGGGGGACCTGGCACCCACACCACTTCATTGAGCTGAAGTGGTCTGGGTGACTATTGTGTCCCTTTAATAATATGTTTACTTTCAAGTGGAGAAATAACAAAACAGATTTTAAAAAAAATGTGCTAAAATATATATATATTTGTGTTCGGGGCATTCTCATATGATATGGAATACTCTGGTGAAGAGAAATACAATAAAAGGAAATAGTCGGTTGAGGTGCGCCGAAACCGATGTATGCTGTAGGCCGGTAAATAAAGTGGGCTTACATAGAGAAAATATAGTTAATGGGAGTGGAGGGTGGGGCTTTTTGTCTAGACCAACGAAGGTAAGTGAGGGAAAGGGGGGAGTCCCTTAAATAGGTCTATAGCCCCTCCCACAACTTCAGGCCATGCCTTCCAATTTGTGTTCGGGGCATTCTCATATGATATGGAATACTCTGGTGAAGAGAAATACAATAAAAGGAAATAGTCGGTTGAGGTGTGCCGAAATCGATGTATGCTGTAGGTCAGTAAATAAAGTGGGCAAAAAGAGAAAAGCAAGGTAACCATTTATTCAGCAAACATAAGTACATATTACATATTAAGTAGACATCTTAATGAAAGCCCTCCTAATCTCTTGGACTGGGTGCGGGATGTAGGTGGTATAAGCTGAGGACTTCCAGCGGCCCAGTGTCTTAATAACGTGAGCTGGTATGTCTTGGCTAGAGGCCGTGGAGGCCGCTCCGATTCTGAAGGAGTGCCCCGAGTAGTTACTAGGATTTAAACCAAGTCTGGTGATAAGCATCCGGATGTAAAGCATTAATTTTGCCGTGGTGAGAATTGCATCGTGTATCAATAGTAGGGGTTTTGAGGGGTGTGTCGGTGTTGTGGCTAAGAAAACATCCAGTGCTTTCACCGGGCACCAATTATTCCCTGTGGGGTAGTAGGTTATGTGAACCGGTTCCCCCATCTGACTTGTCTTAGTCTTAGGTAGGGTCAGGACATAGTAGTCTGTGTGTTTCGTGAGATACGAAATGAGGAGGCACCCTTTGCTATGGTGTTGGCCACTAATGGTGAATTCTCGTGGTCTAAGAAACCCATAAAAAGCTAGATACATGGCGGTTTTTATAACCGCGTTCGTATTGGGTTCAAATGGTGCCTGGTCGAGTAGGTTGGACAAGGATTTGAACATTCCAATGTCAATAGCTAATCTCTTGAGTGTAGCTGGGCCATCTGCTTTTGCTATGCCCTTCAGTAGTGTTCGGATGGGGTAAGAGGTTAAGAACCCTTTGTGGTTAGGGAAGGAGCAATACATGTGGTGTTGTATCCCCATGAGGTAAAGCTTAATAGTGTTATGTGAGAATTTAAGTTTAAGGTGGCAAAAAGATGCAAAAGCTATCAGTGAAGAAACCTCAAACCAGTTGGCTAGGTGATGGTCAGACATGAATCATTTGTACAAGTGAAAAGCTCTGTGATATGCGTGTTGAGTGCTGGTGGATAAAGCTAATTTAGTGAGAGCGTGGCTGTGCTGAAGTATTTAATCTACTCCATGATAAGGTCTTGGAAAGTTGGCGCTGGGGTTGCCACACGAGCTGCCGAGGGTAGGGACAGTCTGAAAGCCTGAAATTGAAAGCGAGATAGCTGGTCAGCTGCCGTATTGTATATGCCGGGAACATGAGAGCATACAATGTGGAAGTGATGGGTAGCTGCCAGCCATGTCAGTTTCCTAAGGAAGTTCATAATTGCCAAGGAGGAAGAGCGACCATTGTTGATAATGTGGCATATTGCCAGGTTGTCAGAGAAGCAGCGTACGGACTGCCCTTCCTATAACCTACACCAAGTGACAGCTGCAGCAACTATCGGGTATACCTCAAAGAGGGCTGAGTTAGTGTGAAACCCCTCAATGCCCTGTGTTTCTGTTGGCCAGGTCCCCCAGAGCCATTCCGTGCCGAAAATGGGCGCATATCCCGCGGATGATGCTTGGTCTGTCCAAATGACAGGTGACCGTGAATCAATCTGTGGGAGGAAGATGTCCTACCATTCCAGTCCGAGAGGAATTTGTACCACATCTGGAGGTCAGCGGTCGCAAAACAGTCCAAGGATATGCGGGCATAGTCGTTGGCGAGGGTGGGGAACAGGGCGAGGAGCCTGGAAATGAAAGCCCTGCCCTGGGGGATTATGCGCATGGAAAAATTTAGTGAACCTAAAAGTGATTGTAGTTCTTTACGGTTGCAAGACCCCCTGTGCATGTAGTGGCTAATGTCGTGTAGGATGTGATCAATCTTTATTCTAGGGAGGCTGCCCATCATTGTTGATGAATCTAGCAGAATACCCAGAAAGTTTATGACTGTGTCTAGTCCTTCGGTTTTAGTGGGTGACACGGGGACACCAAGTGAGGTGCATAGCTTGACAGCTTTGTGTAAACTACATGGGGGGTTGGCATTGGCTTCGATGAACAGAAAATCATCTAAGTAGTGTATCACATTTGGGCATCTGCAGGTATTAAGGAGGAGCCAACACAAAGTTTCTGCGAACGTGTCGAAAATCCTTGGACTACTCTTGGCCCCAAAAGTGAGTTTTGTGAAAAAGTAGTAGGCGTCTTGCCACTTAACGCCATGCAGGTGCCACAAAGAGGGGTGTATAGGTAACAATTTAAAAGCATTGACAATATCCGTCTTGCTAAGCCAGGCCCCCAACCCTGCTGATCTGATAGCTGCAATAGCGTGGTCAATAGTGGAGTATTGTAGGGAAAACTCTTCAGATGGAATCAATGAGTTTAGGCTGGGGATGGCTGAAGAGTGGGGTGCGGATATGTCAACGATAAGCCTTAGTTTCTCAGATTTTTTGCTGGAAACCAGCCCGATAGGGTTAGTTCTCCAGCTGGAAAGGGGGGGGGGGGGGTTACAAAAAGGCCCGGTGACAAATCCCTGGTCCACTTCCAGTTGTAGCAAGGTAGTGACTGCAGTAGGGTTATTAGTGGCTGACTGCAAATTGTGACACTCTAACACCCCTGTTGGCATGTAAATGAGCCCTGTGTGAAAACCCTGGGTGAGACCTGTGCATAAAAATTCCAACAGGTGTTTGGAGGGGTGAGTGGACAGCATATGTTCAAGTACAGGAACGTTCACTGGAGACAAATAAGGTTTCTGGAACATTTTATTTGGGCACATAGATTTCGCATGTGCCCGGAAACAATGTGAGCATACGTGTAATAAGCGGCAGGCGATGTAACCGCAGGAGCCCTCATTGAAGTTATTGCAAATTTGAGATTTGCCTAGGTACACTACTGGACGACCCAGTTTGTCTCTGGTCTGTTTCTCAGCCTTAGGGGGATGCTGTAAGGATGAGCCGGAAGCGCTGTCCGGACAAAGTGGGCACAAATAAGCTGTGTGAGCGGGTGACGTACATATGGCACAAGCTGGTGTCCTAAGCCCCGCAAAGTGTCTGAGGAACAGCTCGTTGTCCAGTTAGCTCCAATCCATCTGGATGCCATACTGGGACAATGTGGCTGACACTTTTGATGAAAAGGACTTGTGATAGTCGTAAAAAGTATAGCCGCCATACTTATTACCCAGGTCCACCAGCTTATGCATATATAGGTCCAGTTCCTCTCTCCTATGGGGATGAACCGTGCACAGAATATCCCTAAAGATACCGAAAGCTAGAACAAAATCGGGAATGGTCAGTTTCTTAGTGAGTCTGGGGTCTCTGGCTTTTAAAACAACAGAGATGTCCCCGTAGTCGTAAGAACGGTTTTCCACGACATCCTGGGAGACAATGAGTAGTGAGACCAAGTTAACATCCTTGCCTTCCAGGATGTCCTTCTTAAGATTAGCCGGAACCATGTGGGCAGGATTAATAACATGGACGGCTGCCTTGTTGGGTATGGAATTACCCGTTATTGCTGTGGGTTCACTTCTGTGAGAGGCCCAGGAGGCTCTACGGGGGAACTGCGGGCTTCCAGCCTTTCCAGCCTGTCGTTGAACTTCCCCATAGAAGAAATTAGGGAGGCAACCATAGCATGGAGAGTCGGATCTTGAGAGCTACTAGTGCCTTCCCCTGCGTCTGTATTAAGGGTATGGGTTCTTAGCAATTTAAACAGTTCTGCTTTCCTGTCAGTGGCCGGGAAAGGGATACTGCGTTTGCGTAATTCTGCCGTGATGCGTGGGATAGTCCATGATCTGATGGACGAGGGACTTCCTATGTCGCCCTTGTGCGTCGGGGTAAGTGACCTAGCCGGGGTGCTAGGAATTGAAATATCTTCACCATCGTCTGGGAGTAGGGATATACTGAAAATAATAATAGACATTGTTGGTGGCCTGGGTTGGGAATTTAGCCGGTGGCTAGCTAGTGCCAGGTGGCGAAAAGATTATTCTAGGATATGTGGCAGATGAGGCCCTGCTAGTGCCAAGTGGCTAGAGAGGCTCTATCTACGAGTTGGCGCGAGGGGTGTGGTAACCTAACCGGTGATGGGATGTTGCCTCTCCATGAGTAAAACCGTAATGTTCACAGTTCAGATTCATTCAACTCTATCATTTACTACATTTCCATATTCTTCTTACCTGTGTCTAGGGAGGGGGGAGATTCCATTCCCTGGTGGTCCGGTGGCATGGGAGCATGGGAGCCCCCCCCCCCCCCCCCCCGGCTCCACACTGCATCTACTCTTCTCTTCTCTTCTAATAACACTCGCGAGACCTGTGGAGCGTTGCCATGGTAACCGAGTCTCGCAAGAGTTATTAGAAGAGAGTAGAAGCTGTGTGCTGGGCCCCCTCTGCGGTAACAGGGAGCCGGGGGCCCGCGGCTGCACACGTAGATAGCGATTTTCGCTATCTATGTGTGCAGAGAAAGAAAGTGGGGCCAGAGCAGTCCGGGCCCCCCAGTACCGCCGGGCCCGTGACAACCGTCAACCCTGATGGCGGCCCCTGTTCATAGAATGTGTATGTCTTCTTTTATTGTTTAAAGAAGTCTGTATTTTCTAGCAGACCATAGGCTATCATCTGTATCTCTGAATTTTGCATACCTTGAGTTGATTTCTGCAAGGACACAATCAGAATACATATTTGACTTTGGTTCAGTCAGTCCTTTTTACTCTGTGTCTTTATCTATTTCCAGAAAGGGGTAGTCTGCCTATTAAAGGTATACTCTAGGCAGCCTAACAACTTCGTCTCAATACATTTCCTGAATGCCATCTTACCTTACAGTGGACTTGTCAAGATTTTTTTTTCTTTTGATTTACCTTTCGTCATGCCTTATGCACCTTAATGATTACACTCACTCTCTTACCACTTACCTTTATTTAAATGTATTATGTTTCCTTCTTCGTGACAGATCTTGACACCTGAGTGCAGCCATTTTGTTCTCCTCTGCCCATGATGCATGCTGTTTGCCCTTCTGTGGGACTGATTTAACTGATGGATTGTGGGTAAATATGATTGGCAACAACCAAAGAGCCTTGCTTTAATTTAACCCATTGTCAAGTTTTTTCAACTTGGAAACATAAGGAAAAGAAGTGCCTACTTCTTTTTATGCATTTTACGAAAACCCAATTGCTCATGAAAATAATTGAAAAAGATTCAGACAAAGCGAACTATATAGAAGTAGATTTACATGACTTTATTTTTTATAACAGATCCACTTTAGGGGTCCAGACAGCACCCGTCCCACTGGTTCTCGTTCCTCCGATTCTACCCAGCTTCATTGCAGAAGCTTAGGATTCGGTGCACTTCTTTCTTATGCATTTTTCTCAATTGGAAGTCAGTGACTCGCTAAGATCATCAGCTGACACTTTCCGCACATTGATGGTACCCAGTCTAAGGATTCTCTATTGAAGTCTGCGACAGAGCTGGAGGAAGAGTGTCTCAGTAGCTGGTGCTGTCAGGGTCATTTTGGCATTAAACCATTCATAAACAGTTTCATCCTTTGAGGTAAGAAGGAACCCAGAACCTTTAGGCACCAGAACAACTTCATTGAGACGTAGCTGTCATGGTCCCTGAGTATTGCTTTTATACATAATATAATAATACTTAATACAATTCTGATAGCTCATTAATACTCCACTGGGTTCAATAGTCCACTGGGTTTAAATCATCCCTGGCTACCTGGCTAACAAAAAATATGGTATGCATTCTTGTTCTGATTTTAGATAGACCTACTGGCTTTTTGGAGAAAGACAGGATCACAAAGTTAGTTGTGTGTGTTTGTTCTACAAAGTAAATTGAAATGTAAAAGAGTTAGCGAAAGCAGATAATGTCTCCCCAAAAGAGGGAGCCTCCTTATTCTTTATTTTGTATGCATCGCATATAGTTTAAGTTACAAAATAATATTATTGGTAACATATCATATATGTAAATTACATCATATGGGATCATGTTATATTGCACAGGTCAGAACTTTGAATTGCTTAGACATAACACTACAAGAACAAAGAATCAACATTGGGGTCCCAGACAGATACAGGTAATATATATACAATACAAAAAAACATGTAGCCACTCTATACCCAATTCCAAAATCCTAACAATAACACACAGATAGGCATAAAAAAGTATTAAATCAAAGAAAAAAGCAGCAGATATCCCAATGCTGCAGTGACCAGGGATAGAGAAAGCAGTGGTTTCAGACATAATAATGGTATGCATCTTTTAATCAGATCCTGAGAAACATACTTGAAAATATCAACTATAAAATTACTATATGAGGCATGTGGTTACGGTGAATAAGTGCAAGTAAACTCAGCACGTAATGCAAAAGTCTTGGAGTTTGATGATGATGTGGATAAAACAAATTAGATGTTGTCTTAAAACATTTGGACACTTGGAGAGAAGGCTTCTGGGAAAATGCGGAATTTCCATCTTTCAGGAAAGACATTGTTATACCTGAGTCAGATTGTGGAACATTTACTGTTGGTCAGAGCAAAGTTGATATAATTGTTTAGATGTCTTCTTCCACCTGCAACAGAAAAAAAAAATACATTTTAAAAAAGGTTTGTATTTCTTGTAATAAATCATTGTTTCTTATAATCTTGTAATATCTAATGGTGCAATGCTACTAACAATAAGTATGTTATTCAAGCAGCATTACATGAGAATTTAAGGTACACTATAGTTAACAAAACAACTTTAGCTTAATTAATGTGTTTTAGTGTATAGATCATGCCTCTGCAGTCTCACTGCTCAATTCTCTGTCATTTAGAAGTTAAAATCATTTTTGTTTCTGTCCATGCAACTTTAGCCACACCTCCCCTGGTTGTATTTCTAAATTCTCCCTTTACAGGAAGTATTTAGGGAGGCTGTGAAAGTCACATGTAGAGAAACGTGACTTGCATAAGCAAAGTGAATTAACTCCTAAATGAGACTGGATGGACATGATCTACACACCAAAACTTCTTTGTTAAACCAAAGTTGTTTTGGTGCATTTAGTGTCTCTTTAACAAATTTCTACTTCACAAATACTATATGTATAATTGTATACTGTCCTGTGACTAAAGGCTGTCTCCAATAACCATAATCAGGTCCATCATAATGTATCTGCAATATCACAATTTACACTGACAAAGTGCGTACTAGGCTTTATCAAATTTATACATCATCAGTTGTTTTCTCCCAAAAACAAGCCAACCCACAAAAAAAGTGTTATTTATTTATAATCCATATGTATCTTCAGCTGATAACCCATTTCTTTCTTCTCTGTACAAGTCCTTATATTGACAATTATATACAATAATTACTCAAAACAATTTTGTTATGCATAATAAAATATGTATATAGCCCTATGATGATGTTGTCCCATAAGAGCTCAGGTTATCCAGACCTAGCCTTTACTGGTTTGGCTAGAGAATCAGGATGGCCCAGGATATTCTACCAAGGGTAATTCTTGTAAAACTTGAAGCTTTTTTTTTATTTATTTGTAGGCATGACTGGCCAGTTATTTGCATTAGGTTCAAAACATTTGGCATTTGATCCGTTCTTTGTGGAGAGGTGAATTAAACCCTACCGGCAGGGCCGGTGCTTGGATTTTTAGGTACATAGGTGAAAATGCATTTTTCCAACCCGTCCCCCCACCCCCCCAAAAATATCTTCACCTATATGCCTCTTAACCAGCCCCTCTCCCCTCCCCGACCATTAGTGGTCCCTTCCCTGTCTCTTAGTGTTCTTCTCCCCTCCCCCTCTTTTCCCTGTCTCTTGGTGTTTCTCTCCCATTCCCTCCCTGTCCCTTGGTGCACCCCACACCCCTTTATTCTCTATTGTTGCATTGCCGAGCGGAGCAGATCCACTAAAGGAGCTTCAGTTTTCTGCACCCGGCCGGACTGACAGGGAGTGCTCTCTCTGTGAGCACCTCCTGTCAGTCTGGCCAGGTACAGGAAACAGAAGCTCCTGTACCGCGCTCTGCTCCGCTACACTCTGTAAACACTGACAGTCACACACTCAATGACAAACACACAGACATCACTGACAGACACAGACTCATTGATCTGACACACACTCATTAATTGACACTGACAGACCCACACTGATTGACACTCATTGACAGACACACTGATAGTCACACACAGACTCAATGACAAACATACTCTCACTGATTTGACAGACACACACTCATCATACACTGACAGACACACTCATACACTCACATGCACACACACTCATACAATCACTCACAGACACACACAGACACACTCACACACACACACTCAGTCACTCACAGACAGATGCTGTCACTCACAGACACACGCTGTCACTCACAGACACACGCTGTCACTCACAGACACACGCTGTCACTCACAGACACACACTCTGTCACTCACAGACACACACACTGTCACTCACAGACAGACACTCACACACAGACACACGCTGTCACTCACAGACACACGCTGTCACTCACAGACACACACGCTGTCACTCACAGACACACACACTGTCACTCACAAACGCTGTCACTCACAGACACACACACTGTCACTCACAGACACACACACTGTCACTCACAGACACACACACTGTCACTCACAGACACAGACACTCACACAGAGACACATGACATACATTCACTAATTATTTTAATAAATAATAAATTTCCACCCAGCCTCCCTACCTGGAGAGCTGGTGCGGATGATGGATCATTCCCTGTGGTTCAGTGGGGCTGCTGGGCGGGCTTGCGGTCGTGCTGTGATCAGGCGCGGCGAGGGAGCTCTATTCTCACCACTCTGCTCCCTCGCGGGCTGTCTGCTGATACCGCGGGAGCCGGAATATGACGTCATATTCCGGCTCCCGCGGCATCAGCAGACAGCGCGCGAGGGAGCAGAGCGGTGAGATTAGAGCTCCCTTGCCGCGCCTTATCACATCACAGCACTGCCGTGCCGGGGTCCAGATGGTGGCTGGCAGGAGGGAGAGCTTCCCTCCTGCCGGCCACTGAAATACTGCGCCCCCAGAGCCCGTGCGCCCTAAGGCGGCCGTCTGTGCCGCCTTATGGACGCGCCGGCCCTGGGTCCAACGATAAATGACTATGGGGGATAATGTATAATAAACACAGATTACTGGCTATGGGGGAGGGGGGGGGGTTCATGTATAATAAACACAGGTTACTGGCTATGGGAGGGATAATGTATAATAAACACAGGTTACTGGCTATGGGAGGATAATGTATAATAAACACATGTTACTGGCTATGGGAGGATAATGTATAATAAACACAGGTTACTGGCTATGGGGGAGATAATGTATAATAAGCACAGGTTACTGGCTAGGGGGGGGATAATGTATAATAAACACAGGTTACTGGCTATGGGAGGATAATCAGTGATGTATTTTGGATTTATGCTGCCCTAGGCATGACAAATTCGGGCACCCCTAAAATCAAAATTTGCCCCCCCAATTCGTGCCAAAGCCACTTTTTTGACTGACAGACACATGCCCTCATTGATACATGCACTGATATACACTCATTGACAGATACACAGTCATTGGCACACACTGTTTAACCAACACACACTTTCACTGACAGGCACACACTCTGAGATACACATAAAATGACATACACACACTGACACACACTCACAGGCACACCCATTCTCTTTAAAAACACACACTTTCACTCACTCACAGACACACACTGACAGCTACACTCACTCACTCACAGTAAGATGGACAGCCCCAGAACATGAGGCAAACAAGGCATTTGTCTGGGAGCTTGGTATGGCATTTTTTGGTGCCCCCCCTTAAAGTGCCGCCCTAGGCAAATGCCTTGTTTGCCTTGTGGTAAATACATCCCTGAGGATAATGTATAATAAACACAGGTTACTGGCTATGGGGGGATAATGTATAATAAACACGGGTTACTGGCTATGGGGGGATAATGTATAATAAACACGGGTTACTGGCTATGGGGGATAATGTATAATAAACACAAAAAAAATACAAAAAAAAATTGAATGCAGCTTCAGAATTAATCTAAATTGTATGCTGTCTAGGAGGTGGGAGGGTCTGCTGCTGATTGGCTGGAATGTGTCTGCTGACTGTGAGGTACAGGGTCAAAGTTTACTCAATAATGACGAATAGGGGGCTGACCGAACATCGCATATTTTCGCCGTCCGTGGCGAACGCGAACACGCTATGTTCGCCAGGAACTATTCGCCAGCGAACCGTTCGGGACATCACTAGTGGTAGGGTTAGGAACAGTATTGTGGGAAATGGGGCTTTAGTGTGGTGGAATATGGGCAGTATTGTGTTGGACAGGGGCATTAGCGAGGGTAGTGGAACAGTATTGTTAGGGAATGAGTCTATAGAGGGGGGATAGGAACAGTATTGTGGGATATGGAGCTATGGTGGGGAACAGTATTGTGGGGGTTGAAACTTTAGTGGGGAGGGGCAGGGGCAGTATTGTGGGGGCCTGGGGCTATGTTGGGGGGGGATCTGTACAGTTTTGAGTGCTGCCCCATTATGGGGGGACTGGGGCTATTGTGAGGGGAAGGGACAGTATTGTGGTGGACAGGGGCTATGGTGGGAGGAAGAATAGGGACAATATCGTGGGGGACTGGGGCTATGTTGGGGGATAGGAACAGTATGGGGGCAGGGGTGGTATTGTGGGGGTTAGGGGCTACATACAAAGAATACATTATTCTGTATACTGTATATTAAATCAAACTATGTACAGCAGCCTACATACAAAGTACACACTATTCTATATACAGTTTACTATATAAAAGTGTGTACAGCTGACAACATACAAAGAATACAGTATTCTATATATTGTATATATCCTACATTCACATGCATACACTGAATGACATTGCAAAGTGTGTACAGCAGCCAACATACATATTCATACATACTATACAGTGGTCAATATATACTGCATGCCATAGCAAAGTGTGCACTGCAGCCTCCATACACATCATGCAAAGCAGACTATACACTATTCCACATAGTGCATGTCATAAAGTATGTACAGCTGCCTCCCTATATATTGTATCTTATATCAAAGTGGGTATAGCAGCCTTCATACACAAGCATGCAAACAGAATATACACCTCTCTGTATACTATATGTGACATGAAAGTGAGAACAGCAGCCTCCGTGCACACGTACATATTATATGCAGAATAACCAATGTCAGCTCTACATTGTAAAGGGAACACTTTAATTCTGGTCTGTTTTCTAAAGTGTATAAAGTGTATGTATAGTGTGATCCTGATCTGGGACACTTAATCATTAAAAACAAACAAACATCTATTGATCAATACTACTCCTATATATCATTCTCTATATACAACTCTATCTATAGGTGTCTACTATCGGTAGCTCCCAATCTACAGCTACCCAGGGCTATCTCTATATCTAGATTTATAGATACCTTAATGTGGCTGCAAAAAAATAAATAAATAAAAAATAAATAAACACACACACACACACACAATCTCTACCTTCTGGGGTCCACTGGGCTGCTGCAGTGCTTCTCGGAGGGAGCTCCGATCCAGATATGCATTTCCTGTAGAGGTCCTGGGAGCTGGAATATAACGTCACATTTCAGCTCCCATTACCTCTACAGGGCGCGCGAGGGAGATATACATACAGGAGATGCGGAACTGGATCAGTTCCCTTGCGCGCCCTCTCCTTCTGCGCCGCACCGGGCTGTGGAGACAGTGGAGGTACTGGCGCTCGGCCACGCTACAGGAAATGACCGGCAGGAGAGGAGTGCTGTGCACTTCTCTCCTGCCAGTCAACTGGATATTTGTGCCCCCCCGGCCGGTGCGCCCTAAGGTGCCGCCTTATGGTAGCGCCGGCCCTGCCTACCTACCCCTGTGCTCCTGCCCCATTCTCAGTTCCTCTTAATAACTCCCAACATTTCAAATGAACAAAGATGGACACTTTAATATCAGAATTCATGTTCTGAGAAATTTTAGGTGACTTACTAATAACAATATTTGCAACTAAAATGTAATTTAGAACTAGAACAATGTATCTTATTTACACAGACTGATTTCTAAACACATTATTGTGAGTATTATTGCTGTGAATCTGTGGCATAGATTCAAATATACCATCAAATATGGAGCAAATATGGAGGTACATTAGGACAGAAAAGAGAGATGGGGATTTGGGCTCAAAATAAGGACTTTCCCCGCTAAACAGGCACTTAGGAGGTATGACTTAATCAGATATATATCATAGAGCATTAAAAGGGGCATTTGGCTATTTGCCCCATAGAGACAAAAGTAGAGATATTACATAAGTTATCTTGCTTTATTTAATAATTTCCCTGTTGCATATTACGTACAGTAGTTGCCCTTTTTGAGCAATCTCTTTTATTAAAGGTTATTGTAGTGGTTATGTTGCTGTCAGTCTTTTCATGCCATCTCCCACATTTCTGTCAAACATTTTCTACATTAACAAACAATGAAATAATATAAAGGAGGAGGATGAACTCAATGATCAGTGACTTTCCTTAGATCATCATTGGATATTTTTATTCAATTAAAATAAACAAATCTATCTCACAGGAAGTATGTATATATATATATATATATATATATATATATATATATATATATATATATATGTATATATATATATATATATATTTATATATATATATATATATACACACACCACTCATAATTCTCATAAGAGCAGACATTAGACTGTGAGAGTAGGACCTGCCAAAGATGGGGTACATTGATGTTGTGGCAGGCTTATGCAATGTATGATCATATAATGTAACTAAATCCCCATTATTTTTTTTGCCTAGATTAGGTGTTTTTAAAAAAACTTTTAAAATCTAATAAAATCTGTCAACATTGAAGTTGCGGTTTAGTAGATAGGAGAGTGCGCTGGATCTTGTGTATTGTTTATTAAATATATATATATATATATATATATATATATATATATATATATCCATATACATACACACTTCCTCGCCACTACTTCCTGCCTCTTCCTGGAGACCCAACGCCCAGGCGTGCCTCCCTAGTCTTCTCTGCTGGCCCTTCACCTCGGTATGGCAAATGGGTGTTGATTCGAGGAGGACCAGTCTCCATTTGTTCCTTGACTGTTTACCCTAATAAAAACCTGTGCTGCCTGACCTGACCTGGCTTTTCTGACCTCTCTTTTAACTTCTCTGTGCTGTGACCCTGGTATTGTGCTATCCAGACCTCTACTGCATTGTAGGCTCATTCTAATAAACTGCCCCCCTATAGTATTGTTGAAACATTTTACTTACTTCTAGAGATAAAACTTCTAACAGAATGCGTTGCTCACTCAATACCTTCTCCTGCTTTGTGATCTCACATTGACATATTTTCCACTTTGACTCCAACTTAACCCCTTAAGGACACATGACGGAAATATTCCATCATGATTCCCTTTTATTCCAGTAGTTGTGTCCTTAAGGGGTTAAACAAAATCAGTAGTAATTTGAGGGAAATATGAATGTGTAAATGAAGTTTTGGTTAGGCATATGGACAAACATCTGGTACTTACATGAGACAGCATGAAATAAAAACGGCAAGATGAGGTGGAGATTGCATGTCACCATCTTTTCATAAATGGTTGCTTTTTAATAAGCTCAGCTTCTATGTCTTAAAAATGAGCGGATGACTGTGGGGATGTATCCTAAAAACTGTGGGGGGCTGGATGGGGGGAGAACTGATGAGCAGAAATGCTACATTGAGCTTCAGGGAAACTCTTCTAGACCCTGCAAACAGGTCAGGTACAATGCTGCATTGAAAGAGGATGTTATCATAATGCAGTCGAAAACATACTAGAATGGGCAGAATTTTTTGACTCCCAACATTTTGATAAAATCAATATTGCTTCCAATCTAGTAAATGCCCCAACCTGTTCTCTCTTCTTCTGACTTCAGTGGGAAAATATTTGCTTGTTTTCACATTATTGCCAAGAGGGCAATTTGCAAATAGGTAACGTTTAAAGCACATACATTAGAAAGTTAGAAAGTCCAAGTGGTAAAAATCCAGGTACCAAATATTCATGAATATTAAACAAGGCAGAGAATCAGAAAATCCAGAATTCAAGATATACTATGACGCTAAGTGCAAGTGTAGGGAAGACAAGCAGCCAATTGCTGGCCATTCTTGGCTGTGCCCTTGATAGGACTCCAATGTAGCCTCTGCCCACAGAGTTTGGTGCTGGAGGCTGTGAGCACTTTGCTGACCATATCACTGTAATCTATCTTATTATGCTCCTATTTGTTACTCTATTTTTATATGAACTCTGCATTATTGCTCTTATGTCTTCTCTCTTCTAAAAGAGACTTAATGACATATTCATCACATGGCCTCTAGAAATATTAAGTCATTCAACTAGACTTTGTAAAGTAACTGGTATTCTTTCATGCCTTCTTCGTCTCTCTTCCATGTCAGTTTCAGTTCATAAAACACTTAAAGCACGGTTTAAAATGCCATGTAAATTGTTGGCTGTACATGCATAAAAAAAATACAGAGAATGATATGGATATTGCATTTAGCTCAAACCTGAAAGAAAGCAAAAAGGTGACCAGATGCCATCTGAGGAGTCTGCCCTCACTGATGTCATGGGAGTCATTTGACCAATGAAGGTGAAGCCAGGGATCAGGGGAAATAAAGCAGAAGAGGTCACAGGAAAATAAACAGGAAGGGGCAAAATGACTGGGGAGACTGGGGACACTTCATGTTCATTGCATCAGCTGGATGCTGTATAGACAGGGCCCTCATCAGGGGGAGAGAGGGTGATGGAGCTTGGGGGGGGAGGGGGAAGGGTGATGAAGCTTGGGGGACGAGGACAATGATGATGTAAAGGAGAGAGGTAGGTGGAGCTTGATGGAGAGAGCTGGGTGTGAAATGGGGATGTAACTGAGTGTGAGGGAGATGGAGCTGGAGAGAGGGAGATGGAGCAGATGTGAGAGAGGTGGAGCAGGGGTGAGAGGAAGATAGAGCTGGGTAGAGAGGGAGGTTGAGCTGGGGGAGATAGGGAGGTGAAGCTTGGGAGGAGAAAGAGGTGGAGATTGGGGGAGAAAGGGAAATGGAGCTTGGGGAGAGGGGAAGAGGATCTGGATGGAGAGAGGGAGATAGAGCTGAAGACTGAGCTGGGAAGAGAGGGAGGTGGAGCTGGGGGGGGGAGGGAGGTGGAGCTTGGAAGAAAAAGGGAGAGAAGCAGGAGAGAGAGAGAGAGATTGTGCTGGGGGAGAGGAATATGGAGCTGGGGAGAAAGAGAGATGGAGAGACAGATATGGAGAGAGAAAGGTGCAGCTGGCGAGAGGGTGATGGAGCTGGAGGAGAAAGATGGAGCTGGAAGAGAGAGGAAGAAGGAGCTAGATGGAAAAGAGGGATGGGAGAGAAGGAAATGGAGCTTGCGGGGAGAGAGTGAGATGGAGCTGGGGGAGAGGAACATGGAGTTGGGGAGAGAAGGAGATGGAACTTTGGAGAGGGTGATGGATCTGGGGCAGAGGGAGAAGGAGCTGGGGGGAAAGAATGAGATGGAGCTTGGGGGAAGGGGGAAAAGGGAGCTGGGGTAGAGAGGAAGATGGAGTTTAGTGGAAATAATTCAATAGTTTTACTTAATGTAGTGGATTTCTGAAAGTAACATGCATATAGTTGTATGTATATTAACCCCTCAGTGACCAGACAATTTTTCAATTTTCTTACCGTTAAGGACCAGGGCTGTTTTTACATTTCTGCGGTGTTTGTGTTTAGCTGTACTTTTACTCATTTACTGTACCCACACATATTATATACAGGTTTTCGCGCCATTAAATGTTTTTTTTAAAGATACCATTATTTTCATCATATCATAATTTACTATAAAAAAGGTATGATGAAACAATTTTGAAAAACACACTTTTTCTTACTTTGACCCCCAAAATCTGTTATGCACCTACAACCACCAAAAAACACCCATGCTAAACAGTTATTACATTTTGTCCTGAGTTTGGAAATACCCAATGTTAACATGTTCTTAGCTTTTTCTTTATTTGCAATTTTTTTACTTAAAATTCGCAGGGCAAATAACAAAATTCAAAAGTATGTTTTTGGTGTTCATCCAAAAGAAGGCAAAAAAAACAGTCTGAAGCGCTTCCAATTTTGCAACAAACTAGGAAAAAAATCCTTCTTGATCCCAAAATAGCAGTCAGATATCTCCTTGGATCAAGCAGCTATTACCCCACTAATTAGAAATTATATCCCTCTATGTTATGTTTTTGCAAGTATTTATCCAATTGCTGTTTAAACACCGGTATGGACTCAGATAAAACCACCTCTTCAGGCAGATAATTCCATAATATTATAGTTCTTACTGTAAAAAAAAACATTTTCTTTGCTGTATATGAAATCTCCTTTCTTCCAGCCTAAATGCGTGACCTCGTGTCCTGTGTATAGCCCTGCTTATGAATGGTTAGGGAAAAAATGCTTCAGATACTTATGTACCTTAATTTTTAGACTGTGATTGTACAATTTTTGTTTTGAATATATTTGATCTCATGCTGATGCCTTTGGTTTGTACTCGAGCCATGCTGGGAAGTGCTGAACTCAAAATAGCTGATTTATGTTATGGCTGCTGTCACTATTTTTCTCCTAGGGCATTCTGAGATTATTTATGGAATCAGATTTTGAAAATGTAATTTGAACAAATACATAAAGAGACTATTTAAATTAAAAGTTTACCTTAATCCATGTTAAGTTAAAACCAGCACAAATACAAAATTATAAATTGCTATGGGGAACTGACAGTAAATATTGTGGTTTATTGTATGTGTGTATATATGTATAGTTGCATTTTTATGATTATCAAGGGAAAATGCATAAGGTATACTACATATTTATATGGACACTTACCAAGATATTTGAGTGATAAAACAGCATACTCGGTGATAATATATCATGCAAACACTGCTATAGCCCTGCTTTATCACTTAAAATTCACAGGGCCTGTGGCGAAACCAGCTTCGCCACTGTGAACTGGAGAGGCCTGGCTGCTAGCCTCCTGCCCGCTGACTATGGCCCCTGGACATATTGCACTTTAAAGACTATATTTGGGCATGTACTAATTTATATTGCTGCTACTGGCCCTTTAAAATCAGCAATGGACATTTTGGGACTACTGTCCCTTTAAGACTGTGAAGCATATCCTATTGTACTGCCTGTATATTGTATATGTATTTATGTATGCAGTTAACCTGGGTTATATATATATATGCAGCCTTCATCTGATTGTTCGGTAGAATCACTCCATTCATTGTATTGAGGAAACTACCGAACAACCAGACCACCCAGGATTAAGTGTGCCTCCAATTACCGTTTGCAACAATGTTGCAAACGGGTAATTGGCAATCATGTAATGTGTTCTGTGTCCTCTGGGTGGCCGCCATTCAGGAAACAACCACGTGGCGGCGGCCATCTTTAACTGCCGAACAGCGGTGTTTTGCCGTCGAGTGTCTGGAACTGAAATCGGACACTCGACTAGGCAAACACCGCTGAGACCTCCAGACTTCCAGGAATTCGTATAGAAACTACCGAATGACCCGCCGTTCGGTAGAAAGAAACATACGAACTAGGGGATTCATGCGAATCCCCCTTAGTCTCTATAACCCAAGTAATTCGTCTGTTTCATTCACCTGTTTGTGACCGACCGCAGGGCCAAAATGCATGGAACTGTTTTCGGATACTTTACCCATGCGGTCGGTCAATACTTTAAAGTCCCATAACTCCCGAACCATTTATCCGAATGGGCTGATTCTTGCATATGTTGTCCCCCTGAATAAGGGCTATCAGGGGATACCTGTTTTGGAGGTGTACAGTATAATTGTGTTAAGTGTTAATCTAAGGGGAGGAAATGTGTGGGAGGTACATCCATGTGATTGGTTAATTTCATCCTCCCCCTGGGAGTGTCCTGTATGTACTTGTTGGTAATAAAAGCCAGACTGGGTGTCCCAGTCTAGAGTTCTTGCTTAACCCTCAAAGCGATGTGTCGTCTCGGTCTTTGGGGGAATGGGATTGTATGCTGACTGCCAAGAGTGTAAGCCGATGTCTGCTTTTCTTGTTCAGCTGTTCCAGTGTTCGTGTGGTTCCAGTCGGGAGAATGGTGTTTGCAGTAGCTGTCTGTGCATCTGTAAAGGGGATTATCGCCTAAACTGGGTTTTATCCTCTTGTAAGTGAAACGGTCCGTTACAGGGCCATTCACAAAATTCAAAAGTAAACAAAAACTTTATAGCCATTTTGTCGCAAATAAGTCAGAACTTTTTCAGTTTTACTATTTTGCTCACAATTTTTAAATTGTCTTTGTATTCACTTTGGCGTCTTGACATGTTACACTTTAGTAAATAACGGTGTCTGACTTACCTTACACTACACAACCTTAAACTCCACCCCTCTGGCAGCATCAGTGGAGTGCCTTTAAAAACCCTTTCCTTCTACAACAGCCCAGATGTTCTGTGTCTGTTCAATTACAGACTTCCCAATGCAGCTAAATGAGAAGTTTTTGCAATTCAGGTGCTCTGAGCAATTACCTGCCTCTTGAGCAAATTTTTATAAAAATATGCAGTTTTTTTGTAAAATGAATAAAATGGACACACTCTGAAGTGACTTAGGGATTCTGAAGAGTCTATTTATTGTTCTGTTCAGACATCTTTCTATCTAATTACTTTAGCAAACGTGCAGTTAAAATGTAGTATTCACCAGAAAGAAATGTGTTAAACCATTGTGTATTACTCAAAATGAGGTCATCACAATTATATTAAATTCTAGCAAATTGTTCATCATTTAGAATTTTGAAATTGTAGATGAAAAATTGGAAAGCCATCAACATTTTTACACTTTTTATTTATTTATTCATGCTGCTTTCTATTCAATGGATCATCAGCAAAGATTACATGGAAACTGAAATCAATGCATAATTTCGCTCAGCGTCATTAACTATGCATCTATATACTATACATCAGTATATGATAACATGATTCCCCTGGCACCATGTCTACCAGTGATTCATTGGTTAACCTACTGAGTGCCATGCTGCAAAATACACACCTTTCTAGCACTCAATGACATAGCTGATAAACTTAGTGTATGGGGTTCCATATAAATTTAAACTGAGTCTATCAAACCTAGCAAAGGCCTCTTTTCTTTGGCTACCTGCCCAATGCAGGCTGAGACCACAGGCTCATTTTACACATCAATCTGGAACATTTTCCAGATGTTAATGAATTTCAGACAACTGTACAGTGGTGCTTGATTGAATGAACAGTTCAAAATAATGTACGGTTAGCAAAAAGTTTGTTTAACCCTTTTGCAAAGGGTCAGTTCATGGCATAATCCATTTTACATACATCTAATGAGATATTGCTCAACCTCTGGCATGTCTTGCTTAAACCACAAATACATATTACATTGGAAACCTCCTTGCTTATCTTGCAAAATCAGCTTGTTTAGAATGATAAGTGGCAGAGAAGCTAATAGTACATCTGTCCAGTGCCCAGAATTTGTAAGGACCGTCACATTTTTATGACTCTGGTCTCATTTATTTTGTGTCACAGATTTTATAAAGCAGCGACTTAAAATGTAAAATGAATGACAAAATTTTTAGGGAGCTTGCAGTACGTTGTGGGAAAAGGAAGAGAAGAAAGAGAGCGTGCTGTGAAGGTCTTGACTTGTGCATGGCGGAAAATTCTTTTCAGCCAAATCACTTGGTTTGAAAATAAAGTATAGGTCAGATACTCTGATAGTCACCCATGTGGTGGTTCATCCATACAATATATTTGGGAAAACAATTTGGATGAACTAAAAGGAAGCGTAAATAAGACAGTCAGTGTACTGCAAAATAATTACATAATATTACTATAAATACATTATATATTTTGCGGTACACTGATAGGAAAATTTTGTATGCCATTTGGACCTCGGATCAAGTGAGTGAGTGAATGTAATCAATAGAAGGAAAAAGAGGAGAAGCAGCAAAAATCTAGCTTTAAATAGTTATTATATATTTTATATTGATTAAATATATAGTATATAATATAGATTTATTTTTTGTACTATGCATCCTTGTTTTCCCTCTGCTGGTCACTTCTCACTTGACCTGTGAATAAAATCAACATGTATTTGCCCCCTAACCATCTTTTTTTCATTTTTTTTCCCCATCAACTATGTGCTACTTTTTGGCACCACAAATGCAATTAAGAGCAAATCATTTTGTGCAAGTGGTTTGTTCAGTTACACATCGATATGGAGCTTCAGGAATTCAGACAAAATGCAGATCGACCTAAATTCAGACAAATTAAGCCAAAAACAGATGCCCAAGTGTAGTGGAGACATTAGAGACAAAGGGAATGCAAAGTAGCACACATGGATTGGTTTGGGAGAGATGCCTATAAAACAAAGATGATGATTAAAGAGACACTCTAAACACATATATTGGATGTATAATCTGGATATTAATTCTAATTTGCCAGAATGAGTAATCTGTACACCTGGGTTGGTATGAATCGAGGGCTTAACCCCAATGCTTAAACATACAGATTGGCTAAATTAGCCAAAGAGATTGATACTGAAGAGAATGAATTTCAACAGTAGCAAAACCAATACATACATTTTGTGTGTGAGTCTGAAAGAATTTCTTCTATCTTAATTATTATTGTGTCTAATCTGAATGACTCACCTCAAATTGTATTTGTGAGAGATAACTTAAAGATACAGTATAAAAGAAGAAAAATCCCATAATGAAAAAATACACATCTAAATAAAAGGGCAAAGCCAGACTAATACAATTCTAGTTAAATGTAAATGAATCTAAGGGGACAGAGCTTATAATAGGGCAAAGTGCTTTGTTGGATATTTATTTATGTATTTACTTATTTAGTCAATATGACAATATGAGGTTGTTACAAATACACTCCAAAAATTGGTTCAAATGTAATTTTTAATCGAACCAAAGTATATTGAGATGTTAAATTACTCTGCTTGCTCTTTTAAGCTACTAAATATAACAACTGTATTTATTCCTATATTGGAATTTTGTCCCAACTTCTCTTACAATCCAAGGGTGTTAGATAGAGATGTCCCGAATAGTTCGCCGGCAAATAGTTCCCGGCGAACATAGCTTGTTCGCGTTCGCAACAGCGGGCGAACATATGCGATGTTCGGTCCGCCCCCTATTCGTCATCATTGAGTAAACTTTGACCCTGTACCTCACAGTCAGCAGACACATTCCAGCCAATCAGCAGCAGACCCTCCCTCCCAGACCCTCCCACCTCCTGGACAGCATCCATTTTAGATTCATTCGGAAGCTGCATTCTTTTTTTTCTTTTTTTTTTTTTTAGACAGAAGTGTGTTATATTTGCTAGGCTGAACGTGCGTATATCATGGCTAGTTGCACTGAGGGTATGAGTATATAGCAGTACATTGTTGTGAAAGATGGCTGTCATGTTTAAGGTGTAGCTTGCACGTTATCAACTGTGTATTTATATCAGCAGCTCCACCACTAGTTATAAATCAAGTGTGAGTCGCCCCATGAGATGAGACTAGTGAATAACATAATACATGAACGGTTAAGGTAAAGGCATGTAAGGAACTACGACAATAAACTCTTTAGGAGATGAAATAATGACATGTTTAAACGCTTGCTACTTTACGATTAGTTAATGTGCAGAGAGCAGTTCAAGTGATCAAAGGCATGGTGTGGAGGATCGGCTATAGTGGGACATGCTTGGCAGGCTGCTGTTTACTGCTTGTGCTCATCCGATCCCTTCTGGGCACCAGGTGCAGACCCTGGGAGTCCCTGATACCTGGAACAACAAAGGCAAGTCTCTGGCTGAGTGCCGGGTTCGCGGCTTGAGGTGGTGGAAGCTTGTTTTGTCGGGTGGTCGGATCTGTCCCGGTGGTGCTTCACATCCGTTGCGGGATTGTGGTGGCTTAAGGTGGAGGCGAGTGCTTGACGTGGGGCAGGCTCTGCATTTCTGTTTGTGCCTCCGGTCCCGTCTTCGACGCCTTTTGCGTTGGTGGATTTTAATGGGGACTGCTTCGCTTAGCTGTGGTGGAGCTTGTTGGGGCTGTGGTGGAGCTTGTTGGGGCTTCCTGCTTGTTATTTGCTTCCAAAATTGATTAAAGAGTCTGTCCAGCTTCGACTCAATATTCTGCCATGCTTTGCTGGTACCAGGAGGACACGCGGCTGCCGCCATATTGGGAGAGTCGCAGATGAGTATGTCAGCCTGGGCGGCTGTGCTCTGTGCATCCATTAGCTCCAGACAGCCTCTCAGGGGTGGTCCGGGATAACCCCCACCAGTCCGAGGGGGGGTAACGGAGCTCCTGCCGTGAAGTAGCTGCTACTGGGCATCCCAGGATCGGGAGATCGTCCGCCTCTCCCGCCCGGTGAGCACCAGGCCACACTTGCCACGCGGAGATAAGTAAGACTCTGTCGAGTTGCTGACCGCTATTAAGCATGTCGGGTCGGTCAGGTAGGAGCAACATTGCTGGGTCATCCCCTTCTGGGGTGAAATTCACTTGTTGATAGCTGCTTAAAGTGAGATATTGAGGGAGCTCACACGAAGTGCGTCTTTCATCCATGACAGCTAGGCCCCGCCCCCCAGAAGCTGCATTCTTAGTGAGAGGAGGGACAGTGTAGCTGCTGCTGATTTAATAGGAAAATCGATAGCTAGGCTAGTGTATTCAGTGTCCACTACAGTCCTGAAGGACTCATCTGATCTCTGCTGTAAGGACAGCACCCCAAAAAGCCCTTTTTAGGGCTAGAACATCAGTCTGCTTTTTTTTTTCCTTTGTAATCTAATTGCAGTTGCCTGCCTGCCAGCGTGTGTGTCAGGCTCACAGTGTATACTGTGCCCACTTGCCCAGTGCCACCACTCTTATCTGGTGTCACAATATCTTGCATTTAAAAAAAAATAAAACTTTTTTGACTGTAACATAATAGCAGTCAGTTTCCTTCACACGTGTGCGTTTCGGGGCCTGCCAGGGCACAGTGTCACACCAGTGCAACTCATATCTGGTGTAACAGTAGTGTACATTTAAAAAAAACATTTTTACTGTAATAGATTGAATAGCAGTTAGTTGTCTGCAAGCATGTGTGTTAGGCCTACTCTGCCAACTTCTGCCAGTGCACAGTGCCACTCATATCTGTTGTCACAGTAGCTTGCACTCATAGTACCACTAATTGAAAAAAATATGACAGGCAGAGGCAGGCCACCCCGCAGGGGCCATCGTGGTCGTGGTGCTGTGATTCCCTTTGGCCCTAGAATAATGCCCAGTGTTCAGAGGCCACGTACCCTGAACTTGAAAAGTTCTGAGGACATAGTTGACTGGCTAACACAGGACACCCAATCTTCTACAGCTTCCGCTCGGAACCTTGACGCACCATCCTCCTCCAGCTTAGCTTCGGGCACCTCTCAAGTTACCACTCGCCCGCCTGCCGCCACCATCAACACTAGCACCACAGCCGCTTCACTTGATCTGTCAGAGGAGTTATTTACACATCAGTTGGAAGAAATGAGTGATGCGCAACCATTATTGCCAGAGGATGTAGATAACAGGGATATGTCTCAGTCAGGCAGCATTACACACATGGACGTACGGTGTGATGATGATGATGTTGTACCCGCTGCTGCTTCCTTTGCTGAGTTGTCAGATACAAGTGAAGCGGTTGATGATGACGATGCGTCCGTGGATGTCACGTGGGTGCCCGCTAGAAGAGAAGAAGAATAGGGGGAAAGTTCAGATGGGGAGACAGAGAGGAAAGGAGACGAGTTGGAAGCAGGGGGAGGTCGTCGCAAGGAGCTTGTGGCACAGTCAGACAGCATGCATCGGCACCCGGGGTCAGCCCGACAGCACGCCAATCTACGCATGCTGTTGCCACCACCAGAATGCCGTCATTGCAGAGCTCAGCAGTGTGGCATTTTTTTTGTGTGTCTGCCTCTGACAACAGCGATGCCATTTGCAACCTGTGCCAAAAGAAACTGAGTCGTGGGAAGTCCAACACCCACCTAGGTACAACTGCTTTGCGACGGCACATGATCGCACATCACAAACACCTATGGGATCAACACATGAGTACAAGCAGCACACAAACTCAAAGCCGCCATCCTCCTCCTGGTCCAGCATCTTCAGCCACGTCAACCACTGCTGTCCTCCTTGCCCCCTCTCAACCATCCGCCACTCTGTCTATCGCCTTGAGCAGTTCCCGCTCATCTGCCCACAGTCAGGTGTCTGTCAAGGACATGTTTGAGCGTAAGAAGCCAATGTCACAAAGTCACCCCCTTGCCCGGCATCTGACAGCTGGCTTGTCTGAACTCTTAGCCCGCCAGCTTTTACCATACAAGCTGGTGGAGTCTGAGGCGTTCCAAAAATTTGTATCTATTGGGACACCGCAGTGGAAGGTACCCGGTCGAAATTTCTTTGCACAAAAAGCAATCCTTAACCTGTACTCGATAGTGCAAAAGGAAGTAATGGCATGTCTGGCACACAGTGTTGGGGCAAGGGTCCATCTGACCACTGATACCTGGTCTGCAAAGCATGGTCAGGGCAGGTATATCACCTACACTGCGCATTGGGTAAACCTGCTGACGGCTGCCAAGCATGGAATGCGTGGCTCTGCAGAGGAGTTGGTGACACCGCCACGACTTGCAGGCAGGCCTGCTGCCACCTCCTCTACTCCTCCTACTCCATCCTCCTCCATAACCTCCTCGGCTGAGTCCTCTTCTGCTGCTGCGTCTTGCTCCACATCAACGGCACCCCCCCAGCTCCCCAGGTACGAACATTTGCGGAAATTCGCGTTCGCCGTTTATTATACATTATCCTCCCATAGCCAGTAACCTGTGTTTATTATACATTATCCCCCCATAGCCAGTAACCTGTGTTTGGGGGGGGGACCTAATGTCCTCCCCCTGGCCCCCACCTCTGTGTGGTGGGTAGGGGCCCTAAACAAAAGTAAGGGGGGGAGGACCTAATGTCCTCCCCCCTGGCCCCCACCTCTGTGTGGTGGGTGGGGGCCCTAAACAAAAGTAAGGGGGGAGGACGTAATGTCCTCCCCCTTGACCCCCACCCCTGAGCGGTGGGTGGGGGCCCTAAACACAAATTGGGGGGGAACCTAATGTCCTCCCCCCTGGCCCCCACCCCTGAGCGGCGGGTGGGGGCCCTAAAAAAAATGCCCCCCCAGGTGACTAGGGGTCCCCAAACCCCTAGGCACCCCCCCCCCAAAAAAAAAAAGTATACCCCTAGCTACCCCACTCACCCTAAAAATAATGAGGGGGGGACCTTTAACTAAGAACCTGTAAAGAAAAAGAAAAAAAACTTACCATTGGAACTTACCATTCTAAAATCTTCTTTTTTCAGCCCCAAAAAAGGCCAAATAAAAAACCATAATAACCGACGCAAAAAACGAGCGCAAAAAAAAATAATCCATCTTCACCCATGGAGGGCTCCGCGCAGACTGAGCTCTGCAGGGCGGGGGAAGGCTTACGCTGTGTAAAATGACACAGAGCACTCTGATTGGTGGATTTCAAACCAACCAATCAGAGTGCTGTGACAGGTAAATGTAGAGACTTACCTGTCAGTCTCTTCATTTACCTGTCAGAGCACTCTGATTGGATGGCTTAGACCCACCAATCAGAGTGCTCTGAGCCTAATTGCAGGGCGGGGCAAGGCTTTATAAGCCTTCCCCCGCCCTGCAGAGCTCAGTCTGCGCGGAGCCCTCCATGGGTGAAGATGGATAATTTTTTTTTGCGCTCGTATTTTTTTTTTTAATTGCGTCGGTTATTATGGTTTCTTATTTGGCCTTTTTTGGGGCTGAAAAAAGAAGATTTTAGAAGAAATAAAACATCCAATGGTAAGTTTTTTTTCTTTTTCTTTACAGGTTCTTAGTTAAAGGTCCCCCCCCTCATTATTTTTAGGGTGAGGAGGTTTGGGGACCCGTAGTCACCTGGGGGGGGGGCATTTTTTTTAGGGCCCCCACTCGCCGCTCAGGAGTGGGGGCCGGGGGTGAGGACAATAGGTCCCCCCCAATTGGTATTTAGGGCCCCCACCCGCCGCTCAGGGGTGGGGGCCAGGGGGGAGGACATTAGGTTCCCCCCTTTATTAGTATTTAGGGCCCCCACCCACTGCTCAGGGGTGGGGGCCAGGGGGAGGACATTAGGTCCCCCCACTTATTAGTATTTAGGGCCCCCACCCACCGCTCAGGGGGTGGGGGCCAGCGGGGAGGACCTTAGGTCCCCTCCCTTTTTAGTAATTAGGGCCCCCACCCGCCGCTCAGCGGTGGGGGCCAGGGGGGAGGACATTAGGTCCACCCCCTTATTAGTATTTAGGGCCCCCACCCGCCGCTCAGGGGTGGGGGCCAGGGGGGAGGACCTTAGGTCCCCCCCCTTTTTAGTATTTAGGGCCCCACCCGCCGCTCAGGGGTGAGGTCCAGGGGGGAGGACCTTAGGTCCCCCCCCCTTTTTTAGTATTCAGGGCCCCCACCCGCCGCTCAGGGGTGGGGGTCAGGGGGGAGGACATTAGGTCCCCCCCTTATTAGTATTTAGGGCCCCCACCCACCGCTCAGGGGTGGGGGCCAGGGGGGAGGACCTTAGGCCCTCCCCCCTTTTTAGTATTTAAGGTCCCCCCTTATAATATAGAGATACTGTGTGTAATACAGAGATGCTAAGTGTAATACAGGGATGCAATGTGTAATACAGAGATACTGAGTGTAATACAGTATCAAACCTCACACAGTCTGTTAATCCTCCAGAATTAGGACGAATCATGAATCCTGTGTTTCAATGAGAAATCTTGCTGGATCCTTACAGCATCAGTATACCTTAGATAAAAACCAAATATATTCTGCTTTTGGCATTTTAGGACATGATCTGCATTGTAGCTCTGTGAAGATTATCTTTCCCTCTTAACTCAACTGAAGGAAATCTCTCGAAAGAAACATCCAATCTCATACATCTCTACAACTTTTGAACTGGTACACATGTCAGACATGTGAATAACATGTGCGATAATTCAAGCTGTGTTTGTTGTGTGTGTAGGTTTAACATGTACACACATGTGATGACAGCCAAGTGATACGGGGCACAATGAAACTCAGTTAAGCAAGACAGGACAGATGATTTCAGAGAACCGAACCTTTAATTTCATTACCAGCAAAATACACTGAAAAGGAAAATAACATAATCTGAGAGCATTGTGTTGCTGGCTCCTGTGAAGGGGTGCTAAGTGCTTTATTTTGTCTTGTCTTCAGTCACATGCATATGGCCATTCCCAAACATCTGAGGGAACAAACAAAGTTAGGAAACACTGGGTGATATTTTTCAAAGTGTTCGAAATATCAGTGGTTATTAATTAATTATGTCATTATTTTGATCATATTTATTGGTGATGGATTAATTTTTCATTATTGACAAATTTGCAGAAGACATTTGCAGAAGAGTATTTAAAGGTGGGAAAGCTCATTTCATTACAGAGCTATACCAATGTCTAACCTGTTTTATCCCTATCTGGTGAGATAAATTCATGTTTATTGATAAATATGCCTAACATATGTGGGCAATGTCCAAATGCACCAATTGTGTGCAAAGCGAGGCATATAAAAACTCCCAGATAGAGGGAACACTCAAACACTTCACGTCCTGACGAAGCCGTCTGTGAACGGAGAAACGCGTAGACACGGAAGTACGTCGATAAGGGGGCGGAGCCTGTTTTGGAAGCCGGGCGTTTCGAAAAGCAACAGCAAGTTTAGACGCTATCCGGATCAAGGAGAAAAGAAAGGCACCCCACAGACGATCAGCCTGATCTTGGCACAGGAGATACCTCCCAGAGCGGGAAAACCTGTTTGTGAGTAAACGGATTTACCGTTATACTCACCACCACATCTAGTAAGCAGTAACCTGCTGTACATGTTGATAGTGTTTAGTTTCACTTTTGTATCAATTGAGCAGTAATCTGCTAAGCGTATGTCAGCTTAGCAGTGATTTTATGTTTTTATCATTTTTCTTTGATTATTATTTTTTGCAGCCTGCTTTGTATTAATGATTATCCGTTTTTTAACTTGTGGTAATACATTTTTCATTAGCTATTTAACCCCTTAAGGACCAAACTTCTGGAATAAAATGGAATCATGACATGTCACACATGTCGTGTGTCCTTAAGGGGTTAAGCTAATTTTACTCAGTGAGTTTAGAATTGAATAACACCTACTAATTCATGCAGATCTGTTCTATGATCCTTTTTATATATATTTTTTCCCATATATGCTGAGCTTGGATTGGGACATTAAGCAACAAGCAATATAAGTATAAATTTCTTTACTTGATTGCATGTGGAAAAGGGGTTGTGTTCTTCAGTGCTAATATTGCTCCACTTCTTAACACTATAATTTCTATTTCTTTTATGTGGTGAAGGGATCACTTTGAAGTGTGGTAGCAGGCATTCAAAGAGTGTGTAATACACAATTACTAAATAACTTCACTTTACCCCTGTAGAACTGTGTATACTAAGCGCTCCAGTATTGTAAAGTCTTTTCTGATGTATTTGTTTCATACTCATTTTCTAGTAGGACGCTCATTGTCACTGGGTTTTAATATTATGTTTCTTTATCCTTATATTTAAAAGATTGCATTTGTAAAGTGTGTAAAATAAAACTAAATGCAGAAATCCTTTTTATCCTGCAACCGGGTGCCTCCTTCTTGAGTCCCTGTTAGTTATAGATATAAGCTCTTTGCACACCTGGCTGTCAGCATACAGAGGAGAGATGAAACGCTGTTTATTTTCCCTCTTCATTTGCAATAATTGCCTTTTCTTTGCCTTGTCTAAACTGAATCATGAGGTCATGTGCAAACTTTTTAATATAACATCAAATAAAAATGGAGCATCTCATGAAGAAAGCTTGACAGAACTCTATAGCTTTAGGAATACAAAACATGTATTCCTAATGCGATAGCGTTGAATTACTTGTTTATTTTATGCCCTATCTCAATCTCTCCCTCTCCACTGGCATATTTCCATCACCCTTCAAACATGCAACTGCAACCCCGATTCTTAAAAAGCCCAACCTTGACCCTAACTCCCCATCCAACTACTGCCCTATCTTGCTACTGCCTTTTGTGTCCAAGATCCTTGAAAGACTTGTGTATGTGAGATTGACAGACTTCCTAGAGTCAAACTCTCCGCTCGACCTACTTCAGTTTTCCACACTAAGCACTCTGTGGAAATGGCTCTGACCAAAGTATCCAACGATCTACTCACTGCAAAATCCCAATTTTCCTTGACCTTTCCACTGCTTTTGACACTGTTGATCATCAACAGCTTCTTCTCATCCTCCGTACACTCGATCTACAATAAATTGCTCTCTCCTTGTGCTCCTTATACCTCTAACAGCACTCTTTTAGTGTTTCTTTTCCTGGCTCTGCCTCTTCCCCCCAACCCCTCTCTGTTGTTGCCCCCAAGATTCAGTCTTTGGTCCCCTACTGTTTTTGATCTATACTGCCTATACTACACTATACTTGGCCAACTAATTTGCTCCTTTGGCTTCCAATATCACTTCTAGGCGGATGACATGTAAATCTATCTCTCGCCGCCCCTCTTGACTAGTGTCTCTGACTGCCTCTCTGCTATTTCTAACTGGATGGCTGCCCACTTCATTAAGCTCAACTTGTCCAAAACAGAACTTCTGGACTTTCCTCCCTCAAATGTTGCTCCCATTTCTGTCTACTTCCATTTCTGTCTGGCTACCATCAGTTCCACCAGGCTTGCTCGCTGCCTAGGTGTTCTCTTTGACTCCGACCTCTCCTCCACCCTTTATGTCCAGTCGATCTCCATATCCTTCCACTTGCATCACAAAAACATTGCGCACATCTGCCCCTACTTAACGCCAAATGAGGCCAAGGTGCTGGTCCATGCCACTGCACTCTCTCGCCTTGACTACTGTAATCCGCTTCTCAGTGGTCTTACGTGCTCCCAACTTGCCCCACTGCAATCTATAATGAATGCAGCGGCTCATTTTCCTGTCCGCCCGCACCTCCCGCTCCTCACCCTTCTGTCAGTCCCTACATTGGCTTCCCGTAAGACGTAGGGCTCAATATAAAATTCTGATTCTTGCTTTCAAATCTCTACATAATGCTACTCCCACCTATCTATCCTCCCTACTACACAAGTATGTCCTGTCTAGGCCCTTACGCTCTGCCGAAGACCTACATTTATCCTCTGTCTGTACTCCCACCTCTGATGCTCGCCTTCAAGACTTCTCTTCCCTTTTCCGTTAGACGTTCACCAAGTCTCCACCCCTTCAAAAAAATCATTAAAAACTCTTTTTTTTTTTTACAAAACCGTATTAACCGTATCAATTAAACTGTTAATGGCTCCCAACTGATTCCTCTCCTGCAACTGTCATAAAAAAATAAAAAATAAAGTCTTCAGTGAATACTATTCTACCAATCTACTTCCCTAACATGTCCCTTACCTTTCGTGTCACTTTACCACACTCCCTCTAGCATGTAAGCTCATTGAGCAGGGCCCTCAAGCCCTCTATTCTAGTGCGTCAAACTTGTCGGGTTACAATTACATGTTTGTTAGTCCACTCATTGTAAAGCGCTACGGAATCTGTTGGTGCTATATAAATATAATAATAATAATGCCCCTCTCCCCCCAAGAATGGTGTAAAAAGCACTTTTACTTACCTTTACTCCATTGCTGTTTTTGCAGCCAGCCCTATCTCTATAGCCGAGATCATAACTTCATGAATCTTGAGGATTTCAGGCAATCCAATGCTTTCTTGTAGGGAAGCATTGGGAGGCAACTGCTCATACAAAACTAGTTTCTGTCCGAGTGACTGCCACTAGTTGACCCTGAGCAGCAATCTAACTACTGCCTTTTATTTTTACATTGCAGAGCCTGCAGGACAAGTTAAAGACACCAGATCCAGTACATTAGGTTGTAAATATATTTTGTAAATATCGTCAACATATTTTCCAACCAAGCATGGATTTACTGTTTGTTTTATTACTGGAAAGCTCTGTGAGACACACATACACCTTGCACTGTGCAATCTATTGATATGGAGCTCTGTGATATACTTATACACATTGCATTTTACTTTGAATCTTAAAGGACTGGGATCTATACTAACAAATGCACACTACTGTTTTCTACTATATACCTTTACACACCAGTCATTACTTTTGACATTAGTGATCCACTAAAACACACCAAACACTCTGGGCTCTTAGTAAGCATTTGCCAGTATAATTGATTTATAAGATGTGTTTGGCAAAGACAGATAAACAGAAACAACAACAAAAAATAGAGTTAAAGAACATGTAGAAGTAGTGTAAGATGACAAAGAGGTAGACATTTATCAATATGCTCTCTTAAAGATTTGTTTTAAGACTGTCATAAAGAGCTAGAGAACAGGGGAAAGTCTTATATATTGAGGTAAGGCATTCCAAAAGAATGGTCTTGCCATCGAGATGTTCCATAAGACAGATTGGTCTACCTTACAAGGGGGAAATATGATATGCATGTTGGACTCAAGAAGGAATGTTGTATGTTTTTTTTGTGGGGGGGTGTTGAAAAACTTTACATATTGTGTATTTTTGCCTTTGTTTGAGTCAGCAACCGCAGAATTTATGTGATAGTTTCAATTTCCACTATTACGCTAGTATGTAAAGTAACATGCTAATATAGAGTGTAGTAAATGGCAACGTTTTGGAAAATTGCAGACAATTTGATATCTAAGAGCTAAAATAATGTTTAGCCACACTCTCCATGTCTATAATATGCTTTATTGCATTACATATGCCTTAAGATGTTTATTGATGTGTAATATTGGCCATCACATACCTGATCCTGTGACTTGGGATACAGACAGATTTAGCTAAGTGAATGTACTCTGGGAGGTGAATACTATTGTGACTGATAAAGATCCGCAAACCACCCACCCACTGTTGCAATCTGAATACAACTCCTTTGTGAACAGTAGCCTATTCTCTGAAGGTCCTGGTTGTAGCTTTATTTTCATGCCCCCAGTGACAGCTGACTTAGGTGTTACTTAGTGGATATGCTTTGTTGTATATTGCTCATGTGTTCCCCATGTGTCAAAACTCAGTGACACCTAGAGAAGCTAATATAGGTGGTTGTTACAGGATATGCTTTGTTGTGTATATCCCATGTGTTCCCCACATGGCTGCTAGAGCTCTGGTGCCTGGTCTACTTCGGCACTCCTGATGTTGTGAACTACATCTCCCCTGATAGTTTGCCAGCATTATGATAGTAAGACCATTGTGTGAGATGTAGTCCACACCATATGGAGGTCCAAAGGTTGCCTACACCTCCTCAAGTAAAATGGTTTCTGTATATCAATATATTCATACAATATACAATTGTCCATAACAAAAAGTTGTTCTTCCTAGTAGTCTGACTTCATCCATGAAGTGGGGAAACTGAGATGTACTACAGGTTAATTATATGGGATATTTGTTTTTTGCTTCTGAACTAAACATTTATATTTAATGTGCAATCTGTCTTTCTGGTGATAAGATTGTGCATGCTAACAATGCTGCGCCCAAGGTTCCTCGTAAGTCGGTGCGTCTATTGATTTGTGAGAAGGTCCGGGAGTGGTCTGGTGTTAGCTAGTTAAACATGTGGGTAATAATCTTCTCTATATAATCACACAGTGATGTGATCTAAAAACCATAAATGTGCACAATACATAAAAGGGAATTAAACAACGCAGACATTAAAAAGTGATGCAAAAACATATAATTTATATTATGTTATCCCTGACACTCAGATACAAAGGGAACGGACCAAATATGTCAAGGTTCTTGGTATTGTCCAAAGTAGATGATAATTAAAATGATAGGAGACTTCATATTGAAACACTTCATAGAATATTTTGTATATATTAAAAGGACCATGATCAGCTAGACTTATCTGTGAATGTTTTTTATTTTATATCAAGGTACAGCAAATAAGGATTGAATTAAATGTCAATCTCATTATATTCATATGTGTGTGTTTAATTTTTAGTGCCTGATAACTGTGTACTGTTAGGGCATGCGTTACTCACCCGTGTGTCATCCAAAGAGTTAATACAGTTGTGTAAATGAAAATAGTGAATTTCCTGAAACCACTGTCATACCGTTCACCTAGATGGAATTTCAAAAATGTCCTCACTGCTGAAAGTCATTGACTGCCCTAATTTCTGCTGAATAATAGGAGTAAACCAACAAGAGTGCAAGATTTTTATGATACATAATAAAACAAGGTTATTTGTAGTTGTCTGGTAGGTCTGTGTAATATACACATTTTAAAGTAATGATTTATATATCCCTTAAAATAATTTTGAATTTGAAAAGGAGCACATAAGAGCACTGTAAAGTTCTGCAAGACACATCTAGTAACATTGGGAGCAAAATATGTTTAAAAATGAATCTTCAGATTTTACAGCAGGATGCTCATAAATGTCCTGAAAGGAATGTGGACACATGTATCCCTCACAGGCTACTTGCAAATCAGTAACCATGTCTTTTTATTAAAACCCAAATTAGGATATAATTTGAGAACTATAAAAAAAATATGAACTCACAATTTATGAGTGTTATATTTATAGCTTATATTTTTAATTGTGTATTAAAACGCACCTAAGTCCCAACTCTGCCTTTAATAGAATACGTATTTTTAATTTTCGTGAATTATGTCAATAAAATAAATGAAGACGGACTGGTGCTCCAGGCAGGAACAATCTCACATTACTCTATAAATACTTGCTTCAAACTCACATTACAAGTGTGTAATGAAAGAGAATACTCACCCATTTTCCAGAGCTTGGGCAGATTAACATGCAATGGAATCCTCTTTATATTCCTTGGTGTAATATCTTCATGTGGACCCAAAACACCACAGGTCAAAGGAAAAGAAGGAAACAGAAACAGAAATGGGGTGTTAGCACACGCAGTGTCAATACTGTTAAAGATCTCATTAACCCCTTAAGGACACATGACATGTGTGAAATGTCATGATTCCCTTTTATTCCAGAAGTTTGGTCCTTAAGGGGTTAAACAAAAGAAACAAATCCAATTAAAATGGGTGTTTGCACAATTGACCAAATTGCACTGGGATTTCCTCATCACAAAAATATTTTGTAGCATTCCGTGCCACAGCTGTAAAACAGGTGCAAGAAAAGTACCAGATGTGTTAACCCTATAAGTTTCCTCTGCCAAGGAAGTAGGTTATAAACACCATGTGTATTGACCGCTAGGCCAGAGCCCAAATTGGATTCCCATATTATTTCGGTAGGTTCCCAAAAAGGCACATATTAGCCAGGCCTCAGGAAAACACATCTAATGCATTGGCTAGCATAGCAACGGTGCCTACCCATGTGCAGTGAAAATACTGTTGTGTTTTGCAGAATATACTTTGTTTTATATTAAACTGAAGAAAAGTATAGGAGCATCAGATAGTCATCCAGATCCTATTTGTAACTGCTTTTCTATACATGTTAATCTACAATGTCCAGTATTATCACTTACTGCTGCCCAGTATACACTCTGTTAGAGTAAAAAAGAGCACATCTTATCCTTTTAACTGTTTTCAGAGTTCTCTCTGCATTCTCAGGATGTTTGGTCTGTGACAACAGATACCTTTGGGACTTCTCTCTTTAGATATGCATTTAATATGTGTTATGTGGGTGTTTGCACTGTTTGGGAATCCTTGCACTTTTCGATTTAAGCTCATCTTTACTTTAAAACTAGGCTACAGAAAAAAAACATCATATATTACAGCAACCATACTAAAGTAATAAACAATAACTGTTTATGAATATAAAAAAACACCAGTGTAATACTTGGGACCAGGGGACTGGGCTTCCCCTGACCCACTTAACATTGGCCTTAGGGGTTTGGAGTCCACCCAGCCTGGTTCTAATATTATTACCTTAGAGCATAGATGATATTCTTAGGAGAAAGTGGTAGAGGTTTGTACGGTTCTGTTATATTATTCCCTCCACCCCACTCTACGCAGAGTAGAGGAAGCAGCAGGGACCATTCGCAAGGCTTATACACATTATGCACTTTCTGGGGAAAGTTTGTCAATGATTTCACAAGAATTAAACATTGAGCATTTAAAATATATATATATATATATATATATATATATATATATAAATATATAAATATGTTTATGTTATCCTACTATACTCCTATTGAATCATAATTGCTAATTTTGATTTTACCCTATCACATCTGATTCCTTTTTTATTCCTTTATTATTATTATTATTATTATTATTATTATTATTATATCCTGCTGTATACCTCCAGCAATTTATTGAAGGATGCTGATTATCCACCAAGGACAGTTGCACATCTGATGTATGGTGAGAATTTGCTCACGTTGGACATTAGTCTACTCCTAGTCCAGAGGTAATATCCAGTCAAGCAATTTTGTAAAATATAATGTATATTATTATTGTGATATTTTGCATTCTGAATGCTCCTCTATGAATTGTTCTGTTTTTAGGGTATAAGCAAGACATTCTGCACTATAACTACTTTTTTTAGTTTTCCTTTACATGTACCTAATCCTGGATGCATCCCAAATCTTTATGATACATGTGAATAAATAAGTTTGTTGTATTATATCAGTTTGGATGGAAATACCATGGTTAATGATCCTATACAAATGATGATTTAAGTTTATGAATAAAATAGCCAGTGAGAAGAACATGTGAGATTTACTCTGATGACAACTCTTTGATTATCACATTTTTAGCATTATATGAAAGCAAATTAGTTAATCTTTTCACTGAATTAAAAGAGAGATGGATACAATTTTACATTGATCTCATCAATGGTTTGAGACTTTAAAACCTTTAGTAAATTATTATAAAAAATAATATTATGAACTCCAGAGTGAAAATAAATAAAACTTTAGATAATATTGGAAGTATACTTGTGCCAGGTGAAAAACATTTTGAGGGCTGAAACACTTCGACTGAAAATTAAAAAAAAAAAAGAATCTGTATGGCAGAAATTGTAATAAAAATTTTGGTTACCAAAAAAGGATTTGGAAGTAACAATAAGAGGAACTAAAAGGGTGTGAAACAGATCAAGTGAGAAAAAACTTACCAATAGAGGGAAAAAGAGGAGGAGCGCATATATATAAATATATATAGATATATATATATATATATATATATATATATATATATATATATGATGTTATAACATTTAGAATTGTAATATGTTTTATGCATTATTAAACACGATGATACCTTTTTTTCAATAAAAAAAATAAAGATAAAAAGATAAATAAACACACCTGTTTCTAGAAAGCACCTACATTTTTTTGAGAGGTTATCTAATCAAATAGACCATGAAGACCAAGGAGCAAAATAAGGTCCTAAATAAAGTTCTGGAAAAGTATTATTTTCAGAGCTTTTTAAATATATTCATAAATAAATGGAAAGATATGGCATAACCGTTACTTTGCTTTAAGAATACAAGTAACTGTGTAGGGATGTGGTTAGGCATACAAGCAACCAAGATCCCAGTGGTAATTGGGAAAATTGGAAAAATTTGCAGCTGGGACATGGGTCAACTATAGCTTAAATACTCTACAAAGGCACTGCTGAAAAAAAACCTCAAAACATTAAACACCTTTTAGTGAATTATACAAAGAGTTGGGTATGTAGTGTAAATCATTGAATTAAATTTTGTTTAGAATAAAATACATTTTAATGCCTTTATATCATTATAAAATGTGGAAATTTCCAAGGGACTTCATTTATTTAATGCACTGTGAATATAGGGCATACAAATGCCGAAGAACGTTTTATGAGGTAAATGCCATTCTTGGTTTCTGGAGATATAATAAACGAGCCCATAGGTTGAGTGTTTTATTGATGTCTCCAGAAATATTTACCTTAACATATGCTTCACTGTTACATACAATTTAAATGATAATTAATTTTTAGGTATGTTTTATTCTGCAGCAACTGTCACAGATACACGCACACAAACACCGATGTACAAACACACATCGATACACATTTATAGTTAGCTTATTTTGCACGTGACAATATTCTCTGCAAAATATAATTTGAATACATGATCTGTCCATTAAAATAACATACCATGTACCCATCCACTTCTATATCTTTTACAGTAACAAAGGTTTGTTTTCTCTCTAAATAGCGAGATGTGGTGAGTTGACAAGTCACTTGCAAAATTGCGTAACTGAATAAAATCCTATGTTTGCTAACCACGCTTAGACTTGCCACATTGATGTTCTATTATGTTTACAGCCTGTACTTCAAACAGTTTTTCTTGCCCCCGTGTAGAGATTTGAACTCATCAGTCTACATATATCTGTTGCTAAATGCCAGCCAATGTCATTTGCAGGGTCTCAGTTCTTAATATAGAACATATGCTGACACACTAGAGAAACGTAAGCATCAATATTACTTTACTAGCGTTCCTTGACAAAACAAAAAGTACATGCAGGACACACAAGTCGTAAATTGTGGTACTAATTTTACATGACCACAGGGAATATGCTTTGGCTTATGGCTGGTAATTATATTACTCAACACCTAAGGCCTATCTTATTCCCTTCAGTAAACGTTCACCTCCACTGCCAAACACACAAGGATTCAATCAATGGCTGCTCCATATCAGAAGCCAAAAGAAAGCTACTACATAAGTTAGCCATGGGAGTTATATATAAAGAGCTATTCTGGGGAAAAGTCCTAATAACAGAAACCAAGAGAATGTTCCTGCTGATTGCTTCTCTTATATACATACCTCCATCCCCACCTATTATCTCTTAACAGTGTATTTATAACCTCAGGAGTGTGACATACTAAAGTCTTCACAGAAGTGTGAATATTGAATTTAAAAAAAAAAAAAAAATTAAATGAAACACTATTTTTCGATTTTTCAGGAATATTCATTTAAGTTACATAATGCGTCCTGATTTGAATAGTTTCCCATTTTTATAATCCTTGCTGCAAAACCGCACAAATATATCCCATATATATTTTATAATGAATGTCAGTTTAACAGGAAAATAAACTAAACAACACTTCGACATGATGGGTAGAAAACTGTGGTTAAAGATTTAAAATTGAATCATATATTTGTATTATGCCATTACTTTACTTGTGACGTGTATGACTTGTGATATGGATAGGTATATTTTACTTAGATTTACCTGATCAGTGATAACACTGGCACATCTTTATGGAGCTGAATCCAACACTATTTCAGTTCATTATGTACCGTATATTCATGTGTCATCTTTGTGAGAATTGTACAAATGTTGGACCTTTGTCACATGTGTATATGTTTAAAGCATCTGCGTGACATGTGAATGAGGGATCTGCCTATACATATATGTGTGGGGTCACTGTGAAGCAATTATATGTCTGGGCCAAAAACAGGATGTGTGTTCATATGTCTGTATGTGTATGTGAGATGGTTTTATGTGTGAATAATATATATTAATGTGTTTGTGAGATTCATATTAGAAGTTAATTAATATGGTATTAATTTGTTTAAAGGTGCACTTGGGCACCATAACCACTACGGAACACTGTAGTGGTAATAGTGTTAGCATTCCCTGTGCTGTCCCCCATTTATGCATCCAGCCCCTCACTTTTCATATTGTGAATGCACTTTATTAATATATTTTTTTTCCAAGTTGAGATGGCATTCATTGGCTGAGTGTATCAGCTGTAAGCTCCGCCAAAAATTTCCATTTAAATATGAACAGAATTTATATTGCTAATGTGTAAGTAAACATAAAAGACACAAGTGGGTGCAATAGTGTATCGTGCACAATAGAATGATGACCGTAATTAGCACAACCCAGTAATACTACTTCACTATAAGGGTTTTCCAACCATACAAATCATTTAATGTACATATAAAACAGAATGAAACAGACAATAGTGCAAAAAAAAAGAAAAAAATGAACACATTAAAATTATAAAAGGTACAATGTAATATGTGGTATACAAACAATTCTACAATCAGCATTAAGGCCCCATCGAGCCCCAGGGCAGGGATAATTAACTTGCTTTTTGGTGCAGTCTTAATACAACATGTAACGTTGCAGGCACCCATGGGTCCCTCAGTTTTTGTCATGTATGCTGGTACTATATACACTACAGCAGGCCATTGTGGTTCTTATGTGTATAGAGCCTCTGTAAAGTGTTAATACATATGAGGTGTATAAGAATACAGTATTTATAGTAGACGTGTATACAAAGTGGCATGAGAATGGCACAATGGGAGAGAATGGCATAAAAGAATCATAGATCAAATAAAGGCTGAAACTGAAAATTCTAAAACAAACTGGGCAGAACTGGGAGAACAAGAAGGACAGAGAGGTAACACAAATTCTGTGTGAGCGATGAAAAACTGTAATATAGGACTGTAGCGGGCCCTGGGTAACTTGGTTATATTAATGAAGTAAAAGACCCATTTTCCCCAGTAACTGGATGACACACAGTTCCAGGGGTACAACAACCACTTTATTGGCCATACTTGGCTTTATACTTTCCCCATGCAAGGGGTGGATCACTCATATGGACATTGTCCCCTCCCAGGGTCGTATAATGGAACTGGAACCCCAGTCCCTTTGTCCCTTGTTCCAGCCATGTGTCCCTCCCAGGGTCCTCTCCTTCCCAGAGGCCTTTGCGGAGGACAGGAACTCCAGTTCCTTTGTCCCCAGTTCCCGCCACCCAAATACAGGGTTTCCCACTTCCCGTGGCAGGGGGGTCTTCTTCCCAGGACCCATTGTACCTGATAGTCCCAGCGAGGGAAAGGCTCCTGCCTCCTGGGCTCCCAGGCACAGAAAGCCCACCAAAACGCCATTGTCCCCAAAGAGTGTCCCCAGCAATCCCAGGGACCCCCAGAACGGCAACCGTCCAGAACCATCCCCGTTTGTGGGGTCCCTGGGTGACACAAACACTCCCCCTGGCCGGTGTTCATCTGTACAAACGGCGGCCACCCAGAGAAGTGCTAATTAATTACTTCCCTTGCGGTTTAACACTTATATTCCAAGTTGCCAATGTTCTAATTGATTGGTTTGAACACTCCAAGGGGCACTGGGGAGGTCCTCGTTCGGGAGCCGAATGAGGTGGAAAGCAATCCGCAAATGCTCCCTGTAGCGGAGTAGAAGTATTAACTGCAATATCTCCGCTGGTAGACTTAATCAGCAGTCAAGCGTATCGCAGCAATCCCATATCAATTCCCCAACAACTGGACGATACACAGCTTTGGGAGTCAACTGGTTTTTATTGAGCCACAGCTGGCTTTTATACAATTTCCCATGCAAGGGGTTTCTTTAATTACATTCCAGGGTTTTTCCCCTGGTGGACCTTGTTAGGGACACGGAACAAAGACATATTTCCCAGGGTCCTTTTCTGTACTTGGTAAGATAATCGAATTAAATAATTGTCCTTAGGCACTTATCTCCCAAGTACAGAAAATTCAAGAATATTTTAAAACACCATAACTCCCATAATATTAATCAGAACTCCACGAAACACTTCACCGAATAGCAGGGATCTGAGCACCCAATCTGTTGAAATACCGCTCTAATCCGTTTTGTAGAACAGGAACGGGATTCGGTGAAGTTTAGACCGGTCACCATGAGGCGTAGCCCCAAAACAGTTTCATGTGGTTGTATGCTTTGACCGGTCTTCTTTCAGGAGTTCTCACGATTCAAATAACGAATATAAGTGTTCATGAACTGGGTAGTTGTGTGCCTGGGGTTTGTTCGTTCAATCCAGTCGAATGCCGCTCTTTCTAGACGAAGGGAATGAACACACGAACAAGATGGAAGTACATCGATGTTCGCAAGGTTGAGTGTCCAATTATAGTTCCACACACTCGATGACCAAACACCGCTGGGCGTTCGTGTGCAAAGATGGCCGCCACCACGTGTTCGGTCATACCTAACGGCGGCCACCCATCCGACCATTTAGAACCTTGCGGTTTTCTGGTGTTACAATAGTCAATTGGAGGCACATGTCTCCCCGTTCGGTGGTTGGTTCGACTAATGAACAATATATCCATATTCTGTTCGGGAACCTCAAATAGTAGAACTAACTCAGTCTCTTATACAAATAAGTGGCTAGTTAACGAGGTGTGAACATTCTAACCAAACATTCTAAATGGGGTATCGAGGCGGTCCTCGTTTGGGAGGCGAACAGAACCCATTCGTATGGGGCTTCCCAAATGGAAGGTAGGCAAAATACAAGAATACAGCACAATACAGGGGAAAAATACAGAGAGTCACACAACAATTTACGAACAGGCAGCAGTCCTGCCACAAGGACAGCATAGCTAAGCCTCCTAGGACTCAAGAGCTGACATCTGAAAGCTGAAATAGGATGACATACTGGTCATATTAGTTGAATAAATTGCTTCAAGTGATATCTAGGTTACCAGAACACCAGAAAAAATATACTCTATATGTGTGCAAACAGTTTTTAAGCATGCACAGGTTAGTCAATGAAGATGAAGCACATGCATAGCTGATCAATCAGTGACTTAACTAGGGTGTATCAACTTGGAAGAGGCTGACACGCTCTCAGGTTAGGTTAAGGTATCTCCTTACGTACTGCATTGACAAGTTGAGAGGTATGTTCCCACTCTCAGTACAGGATCAATGCTTGGCCACAGAGTCCCATGGTATTGATCTTCATCAATTACTTTGTCAGACTAACCAAGAATTACTTACGTATAGTCTCTGCTTCTGTTTTCATAAGGAAATGTTTCATGTTAAACTTCAAAGAATTTGTCTTCTCATGTGGAGTAAAACAATCAGAAAGCAATATTCTTTTGCTTTGGGATTCTTACTTTCACATTATATATACAGTTAAAAATTTGTGTAGGAAAATCCTTAACACCAGTCAGCAATCAGAAGACTAAAGGAAATACCAGGGAGTTTTACAGACAGAAGTGAGGGTCCAAAAAGGCAGAGGTCATAGCTCTACTTCAGTAGCTGCTAATACGTTTCCTTGTTTGATAAAACAAGGGGATTAAAGGCCTAGTTTCCCTGTTAACTCATGTTTATTGATTGATTGCTGACTTTTAAAAAGTATTTTTTTTCTCAAAGGAAAAGGAGCTGGTAAATAAAGTAAGCATTTGTGCACATTTGGTCAGCTTTAGTTTCATAATGAATCAAAATGTTTGTGTTAGTAGATGGGTAGAGTCAAGTCTTTCCTGGTCCTCCCCAATCTTTAGTGGGTTGAGGAATTCCAAGTGACAATAAAATATGAGAACCATTCCTCTACCCTCATCCCTATAGTTATTAAATATGTAAAATTCAATAACTGCCCTTCCAATCAACACATATAACTTTAGTTATCCAGAGTTTCCAACATTGTAAACGCCAACAAGTATATGTCCTATTAACAAAAATATATATTTTTTTAAATCACATGTATTACAATAACAGACGCACACATTAAATAAATAATCCAATGCCATGATTACTACAATGAATAGGAATTCCTCATAAGCTAAGTAAATAAATGCTCCCTGCTGATCCTCTACTGAACAATATGTGGCTATATGTTTTATCTTTGTTAAATGCATCTTAGCAATTTATTCTTGTTCTGGGTAAAGGGTAACATGAGCATGATGTAAAATGGATAGCGCTATCTTGACTCCATGAAGATAAATTAGACATTTCTCACAATACTGTCAGAAACAAAGTCATACTAAAGGGCCAACACAATATCTTTTTTTTATTATTTTTTTAAAGAATATGGAGGTTTTAGTGGCGTAAGAGGTATGATAGGTGCCAGCAGGTGTCAAGAAGAAAACTAGAACATCAGGACTCATCATGTGCAAATGTTTCTTTAGATGTTGGGGCATAGGTTATCATTTTAAAAGCAGTAAATATTGAAGGAGACACATGTATCTTTATAATCTTTTTGCAGAAGTGATCACTTATGGGACTGCACTTGAAAACATTAGCAAAAGGCATTGTATGTGTAGCGTTTTAGTCCCAGATTGCACCCATTGATTTCCACAATTTTATATAGTCAACAATAAGAGTCAAAGTACAGAACATTGAAATCACATTTTGATTTCCTTAAGAGTTGTGGTAATCAGTCACCCAACTTCTGCAATAATGAAACATGTGACTGTCTTTTTAGGAATAGAATTTAATGGTTTCAATCAGTCAGCAAGATTGTGCCTGAGGTTAGATAAAGTAAAAAAAAAAAAATCACCTTTATGCTTTTAATTAATCAAATGTGTTCTTCTCACACAAACATCTTGAACCTCTCCCAGTAATCAGGAATTTGAGTAATGTCTTTGGGTAGAACAGTCTGTAAACCACAAAGTTACAAATCAGCAAATACCTAGAACCAGCAGTCTGTGTATTTCAACATCCTTTTAATAAACAGAAATAATGTCCTTCTCTACATTGTACTGTCATTTTGTTTCAGTGGCAGGTTGTGGACATGAAGCGCTACAATGATCACATCTTATACTGTATATCATCACATTTCTTTGTTTGGCTTGATAGATGGTCAAGTAAAGTCATCATAAGCAAGAATTTGAGTTTATGTTAAATGTACTCTGCTTGAGTATTCCAACCTGGGACCCAGAAACTAGGTCCTGGGTCTACTGTCATTATTTGACTGGGGTGGCTGGGGTGGATAAGTATCTGTATGAGGTTTGCCTTTTAAAAGTACATATATTCTGAACTAGACAAATATGTATGGCATGACAACCTGAAACAGAATTCATAATTTGGGATTATGCAGATGGATTAATTTAAGGAATTTTTTTTTCTTCTTTAGAGATATAGTGCAAATAATCATGCAGTGGGGCCAAGAAATAAACTGTTATATGGCATATTCCCATACTGAATGCATAACGTTTTGTAAAGATTTTTCACAATAAATAGGATTGTTTAACGTTTCTATTTATTCCTTTTGTTTATTCAAGACTTTTAAAATCCAGATACAGACCACATTAAATAACATGCAAAGAAAATGTAATTAGACATTTGTGTCCAACTCATCGTGTGTATTTAGTGTTATGTTTTAAACAGAAAGAGAGAGAAGGTAAAAAGAAAAAAAAGAAAAATGAAAAACAACAAAAAATCCTGAGATACAAATCAAGATAGTAGAGATAAAATGCACACAGAAATAATTACAAATACAAAATAAAAACCCAAACAAACAGAAAACTAGATCATCTTAGCTAATATTGTGTTGTTGAAATTCAGCAAGTGTGCAGGCCAATAAACACTTATTTTCAGTGTCTGAGATCAGAATTTACAAATGAAAAGCAGAAATAAAAATTATTTTAAAAAATTGAATTACGTAAAAAGTTCAATAATTTTATACTTCATTACTGAATGGTTGCTTCTTGGTAACAACAACTTATAGTCCAAAAAATGAAAGCATGTTATTGGATTAAGACATTGTGCATGTAACATAGACATTGACCCTCAATGTAATGTTTTGAACATGACTTCCAGCAATAAATAAAAAAAATAAAAAATCAAATGCAATAAGATACATTTTTAAAGTATTAGGTTAGCCTGCGGAACAAATGGACATACCCATTGTGTCACTGTGAAATTTAAACTATGAATGGGTATGATCAGAATGTAAGTCAGTTAAATGTCCACAGAGACATCCTTGAAACTCGATAAACTTGTTTCCTATGCATAGGAAACAGAAACATTTAATTTCTTACTGTTATCTTCATTTTTTTTGCCATGCAACCATTCGTGTTTTGTTCAGTCATTGTCAAGAGCCTACAAGTCAACACCGTGGTTGTTAGTGGTGAATAATTATAGACCAGCATTACTCCTATTCATCAAATTACCTGCGCTCATCACATGTCTCCCGATATCTCAAATTATATCAAAAAAAGGGCATGAAAATATCTGATACCAAAAGAATACTATTTAATGCAGCAATGTCTGGACAGGGCACAAATTAGGAGAGAATGCGAAAGTGTCAAAGGAATTAAATATCATATTATGTTTGTTGTTCAAAGTATGTTATCCACTTTCTAGCAGTGAGTCATAGTGAACTTAGAGTATCTTCATGCATCTATGATCAAAACAAGTGAGCTAAGCAAAAATTATAAAATGATAACTCGATTATTAGTGGTGACATTAATTATATCCCAGGATAAAATGTTGTTTAAAAACTTTAGTGCAATCAGGCAATATAACTCAGTAGTAGCTGAAAACTCAAGATGCAACAGGAGTTGTATTAAGATACAGCAGAATTTAAGGACCAGAAACAGAATATGAAGATGCAGCAGAGGCCAGGTATGTGTTGTTTACTTTTTTTTTAATTCCTGGGCAATAGTTCCTTATCCCACACCCTTACTGCTTATGGACAGAAGTGCCGAGTAGCCTGTGCAATGCATACTTCATGTTGTTATAATTGGGAAGGTTGACATCATGTCCCCTCATGAGTAGACTGTCTAGGCCACTTGAAGACACCATTTGTGAGTAAACCTCCTCCTCTCTTGAGGAGGAACTTATGCCACTCAGATCAAACCAGTCAGGCTACCGGTGGTTACTGCCCAGGCAGGCATCCAGCCTGTGGGTCCTCTACCACATGATGGGGACACTCCTCGCATTCCCTCCTCTAATCTCAGTCGTTCAGACGCCGGCCGCGGTAGCTCCACCCCTTTTTATGAGCCCTGCCTTATATTATACATGATACTTTATCAATAGTTCTGTTTATACATGGTGCAATATTGGTCTCAATTTGATATTTTTGTGTAAGATTTACAAATGACTTAATATTGCTGGATAACATTTACAAATATTTTTTCAAAATCTTAAAATGTCAAAAAAATCCTATAAAACAATATATCAATATATAAAAAATGTCCAAATATTTAAAATATTTTTCAAAATATAAAATAATTTTAGAAGTTAATAAAAAAAAAAATGAAATCATTAGAAAATCTTATCCAAATATATTAAGTTGACATAATCAGATGTCAAAAACATATTATACTGAGATATGTAATAGGCTCCTCACACAAACTATAGCATGGCCAATAACAGGAATTAGGTAGAGGGACACTTATTGCAGAAGCTTAGGGCAGCAGCATTGAAAGCTCTGCTTGAAGTTATTAACGGTCTGGACTGTTCAAGTGCAGGTAATTTATTGAAAATGCTCATAATACTAATAGCTATACTTTCCATGAATGGCCATTGTTTAAGACAGCAAGCACAAAAACACAATAAGGATCAACTATATTGATAGATACATTGTCAGCATAAACCATTATTTTCTAACCTGTTCATTAGCAGGAATATACAAAAGACAAGAGGTCACCCATTGAGACTAAAAGAAAGTAATTTTCGCTTACAGCAGAGGAAAGGGTCCTTTAAATTAAGAACAACAAAGATGTGGAATTCTCTACCTAAAGGCTGTCTCTTCAGATTCTATAGATATTTTTTGTTTTTAAAAAAAGGTTTGGATGCTTTATTTTGTAAAAACAGAATATTAAAGGGTATAATTAATATGTATGAGAACAGGTTGTTGATCCAATGAGGAATCTGATTGCCTTTATGGAGTCGATAAGGATTAACCCCTGTTTTATGGAAACAAAAATAATTGAAATGTTTGGGTTTTGTTTTTTTGCCTGCTTTTGGTTCAATCGCCTCAATGAATGAGATTCAAGGTTAAACTTGCTGATTTTATTTTCAACCTAGGTATATTACTCTGTAACTATGTAATGTGCTAAAAAGCAATGTGATGTATTTCAAGATTAAGAATAGCATAAAATTGATTGATACTGCATAAAATAACATTCTACAGAATACTGTAGTTTGATATAGGATAGTATAGCGTAGTAGTGCCTTACTACTTCATTGGCGTTTAAGTCATCTACAATTAATTTTATCTATGGGATAATAAAAGAAAATAAAATTCAATAAGAAAATAAGCAAAGACTTTGCATTGTGTTAACATTCCCTACCTTGAGGTTTCATCTAATTTAAAAAATAATTAATGTTAAATCTTTATAATAAATAATGGACGCATTTTTTTATTTGCTACATTCCCTCTTCATTTAACAAGAACATTTCCTTATTAAGTATTTAGTTTCATTTTTTTTTTATTAATAGTGCCATTATCCAATATAAAATATATTTATCACATGATATATACAATTAGTAACCTTGTTAAAAGACATTGGGATTTGTTTATATCAACAATACTCACAGACTCATCACCTTTTTTCATTCTTTTTTTAAGTGTAAAGAATTTGGTTCTGCATGAAATGCTTTACTAGACAACGCTGATTGAGACACTGAATATATGCCTATACAGTACAAACAGACAATTTTGTAACAGTTTAACTTCAGGAAATTAGGGCTATATGGACAGCTCTTGGGTTTGCGCAAGCCATCTTTAACCCACAATCTTCCAGAAATGCCAAAGGTGTGTCCACCTTAACATTTTCATACATTGATGTTTTTATTTTGCAGAACCAAGTTTATTAAAATAATAATGATCTCTTTAAAAAAATGAATGGCAAAATATACTCTATAATAGCTGAGATGTTAAATGTGTTTGTGATCAGCCTATTCAGTGAACCTCAGTTCATTGTTTAGTAAATACAAAACCTGTTAAGATAATAAATATCACCCACTAAGAAACACAAGAGACAGTTCAAAATTGTCACAAAGCCCATTAAAAGAGCCCATGATCACACAAAAAAAATCTGCTTTTACAACTCAGCGTGACACTGTACTTAAACTTCAATTTTGTAGATGCCAAATGTTCATCAGCAAAACATACCTCACATATTTACCTGCACAGCATGACCCAACATGCCTAAAAACAGCTTGCACAGTGAACAATAAGAATGGGGAATTCGGGTTGTGCTGGATACACATTCTGTAAATTTGGGAATGTGCAAACAAATGCAACAAGACCGAGCCATATTGCAAGCCTTCTATGACATACCTAAACTCAATGTTTAAATTTGAATTTCATTGTTCTGTTTCAATCTTTACTAATCATCAAACTGAGCGTAGCGATTATACTAATCTTTGTATTTTTAGACAAAGTGTACAGTGAGATAGACAAAGTGGCAAAGAGATAATAAAAGATAGTTCATTTTCTGCTAGTCCTGTGGTACCCAAAGAGTTAATGTATAGTTACAAGTTGCTGAGGAACCTGGGAACCTCCAGCTGTTGGATACACAATGACACACATGATCACTATACTCTTAAGTAAGAAGTAATGGAAAGAGAAAAATTTAAAATACACTCCAAGCACCATAACAACTACAGCACACTGTAGTGGTTATGACACCAGGACTGTCTAGTCTCAACTACAAGTAGTCCAAGCCAAATTAAGACTGGTTTACCTCGGGTCCACCAGGCCTTGTCTCCGACCCCACTACAGACAACAGATAGCAGGAAGCAGTCCGGGACAAGATGATGATGATGATGATGATGATGATGATGATGAAATATGAAGTATCAGCAGTACTTTGTGTACAGTCCTCATTGAGTGAGGTCAGACAAAGATTCTCAATAAGTATGGCAGGCATTCACATCACACCCCATTTTCAGGTAGATTGCCCATGGGGGCCAATCCCTTATTCTTTTTGCCACAATCTTCCTTATCCACCCACCCCAGTCCCATATTCTTCATAGGAAAAGTTAAGAAGTATGGAAATCTTATGCTCTTGACACAAAATCAGTTAGTTAATCACAGTGTATTTATTTAAGAGGTTTTCACAATGGGATCAAGAACTGCCTGACAGATTATAAAATGAAAGCAACATTGTAGCTAAATAAATTTAGACTAAATATAGTTAAGAAAATGCGTTTAGATAAATAAAAAAATGCAATTAATCTTACCTGTAATCCAGTACAAGGACAGTCTCTTCTTGGTAGCCACTCCACCGTCTGCTAGATCAGGCTTCCCCAAACTCCGGCCCTCCAGATGTTGCTGAACTACAATTCCCATGATTCTCAGCCTATCTATTTCATTCATAGAATCATGGGAGTTGTAGTTCAGCAACATCTGGAGGGCCGGAGTTTGAGGAAGCCTGTGCTAGACCATCAAAGATCAGTCATTATGATCTCTGTTCAATCCAATGTTTCTCACAGAGAAACATTGGAGACATAGTGGACATGGGTTGCAAATGTAGTGCTCCTCTAATCGGATCCTTCTTGTAGAAAAGCACTGAATCTGTGTTTTTCGTTTTTTTGAAACAGCACCTATTTGCATGGCCATAAAAAAGAGCAGCATCTATGTACCAAAATCACTATGATAAGATGATCAGGTAACCCTATCTATGTGAATTCAGATAAAGAGCCACAATATGTCCTACCTCTTAATACTGGGCTAATTAAAAAAAAAAAAAAGGAGTGGTTTCATCCAGAAAAATATCTGTGTCACGTCAGGCTCACTTACTAGCTTCACTTAGGGCTGCCCATGCACAGATTGCTGTTATGGGGTCTCGCATGAGATGAATGTCCTGAGAGTAATTTGCACAGTGCAAGCAAACTATTGATGGTGGAAATAAATGTAGCTGCGTCCCTCCAAATTGAGGAATGTTGGGAGCAGCAGTACCCACAGAAAAGGTTCCAAGGAATGCAAAGTCATAATACGTATATGCACGGTCTCGCTTAATTTGTATTTAAATCAATGGAAAGACAAATTCAAGGGTGGGATATGGACTCCTCTTACTCTATGCTGCATACATCCATGGTTGGGTAATATGATAATTATTTTTGGGACTTTACTTCCAAATGCAGGACTGATATAATAATTCCTTTAGGAATATTTGAATTTTTCCTTCTATAAAATACACACTTCAAATCTGTGTTTGTTACATTTTAAATCAACCATACCTGCTTGTTCTTGTGAGAAATTATCCAATATAGATTGAAAGTAAAATTAAATGTTTTTATTTTTTTCAGAAAACCCTGAATGGCAGTAAATTGGCAACCCAATCGCAAAATTAAGGTTCGAATAGTTGGGTTAGATATGTATCCACTGACCTATGGCTACAGCTTGGATATTTAAGCCTAAATTTCGAAAAGTGTTTAATTATTTTTTCAGTTCACTATCATTTGCGGTTTTGTGATTAAATCCCTATTATTTTCCCTACAGTAAAACAATGCCTCCATAAAAAAGAATGGGATGGATGTGTGATGCAAGCGAATGGCAAAACCTGCTCTTGACCGGCAGTATTAAAAAATATATTTTCATGAAGTGGTTAAAATGGTTTTAACAATCTGCATGTATATGTTTTTCCATCATCGCGACGTCAGTACATCTCTATCTCAAGGACCAGAGTAAAACAGAATGCTAAATTATGTTGCTATTGTTGTCGCTCTTTGAATAAATTTGCCAGACAGCAATGGTTTTTATTTCTAAAGTAAAGGGTTTAAAGGATCAAGAAATAATCCTAGATGGAGATGGAAAAGCATTTTCTTTCTAAATTAGCTGTATTCTCCAACCAGCTGGAGTATACTAGATGTCTGCACACCTGTTTAATGTCATAATAGAAGATTTTAGCTGAACTCTGACTTTTCCAGGAAAATAATATTTTTATTTTTATTTTTAATTTAGGAAATTCTGTGAAATTCTTCACATTTTAGAAATACTTTGAAACACATCTATATTACTGCTTGATGGATGTGTTTGCACTTTGCAGAAACTGCTGTATATCTTTCAACACATATACTTAAAAAATGCACTATTTTGAAAAAGAAGTATTACTTCACATGTATATATTCTCTATGTAAACATATGCGTGATGGTTTCTCAGCAATATTGTTTAGTAACTTTTCATTTCATGTATAAATGAATATAATAATTTAGGATTTCTGATTAATTCTACAACATTTTCTTTATTTATTTTTCCAAAGACTAGTAATGTTTAAGAGATTTTGTATAGGTTAAAGTTGGTGATGTGCTAAAATAAAAATAAAAATGATAATACAAAGTTTTGTAAAATGTAAACAACATGTATAATCTATCTTTCAATCTATCTGTATGTCTGTCTATCTTTCATCTAGTTTTAGAGATGGAAATATCTATTTTAGGTAAGGCGTTTTAGATATATATTTAAAAAAATAAAAGTGAGTTTTCTATAGTAATGTATTTACAAACTAGCTTCCCACACCCAAAATAATGTTGCAGATCTGCATTAATGCAGGGTTATTCATTAAAATGTGAGTTGTCAAGAACAATCCCCAGATTTTATTTGCAAAAATAACTTTCCCAAATCCCAGCATTAGAAGTATTTTCTTATTCTGATATTAGGAACAGTGTAATTTATTTACAGTTGGTTTGTACGCTATGAAAAATGTGTTTCTAATAAGCTGAATGCTTCCATCTGTATGTGGGACTCAATCTGGACCTGTCATGATCCTATCTATGATCTTTGCTGAAGATAAAGGTCAGTCAGCTCTTTCAGAACTTCATGTACTATCATGCAGTTCTGCAACGATGTCGTTTTGTGACAAATGGAGATCTATCTGTTGTCCACTCTCCTTTGTAGATCATCACAAGCTAGCTATTTATTTATACTGAAAAAAATGCCATTATTTAGAAAAAAATTATATCAAAGTTATTGATATACTACAAAGCACACCTGCCAATCCAAGACAGATTAGGGAATCCAAGACAGGTTAGAGACAGAAACTACAACAGCTGTGCCCACCTGAGAAAGGGGCAGGTCAACCCATAAAGTGGACGTCCTGTCAGACATTGAAGCATGTCAGCCAGGCTAGAATGCACACTTGGCTGATTGGCAGCATTACTAGCTGGCCCAAATCAGGACCAACCAGCAGAAAAGGCCTTGTGTAAGGTCCTAGTGCCCTGACACCACTCCGTCTAGCGTTAACTAGTGATGTCGCGAACATAAAATTTTCCGTTCGCGAGCGGCGAACGCGAACTTCCGCAAATGTTCGCAAACGGGCGAACTGGCATAGACTTCAATAGGTAGGCGAATTTTAAAACCTACAGGGACTCTTTCTGGCCACAATAGTGATGGAAAAGTTGTTTCAAGGGGACTAACACCTGGACTGTGGCATGCTGGAGGGGGATCCATGGCAAAACTCCCATGGAAAATTACATAGTTGATGCAGAGTCTGGTTTTAATCCATAAAGGGCATAAATCACCTAACATTCCTAAATTGTTTGCAATAACGTGCTTTAAAACATCAGGTATGATGTTGTATTGATCAGGTAGTGTAAGGGTTACGCCCGCTTCACAGTGACAGACCAAACTCCCCGTTTAACGCACCGCAATCAACCGCAAACAGTCCATTTGCACAACCGCAAACTCCCCATTTGCACAAGGTTGGATACCAAGCTAGCCATGTCCAGTTCCTTGTCCTCACTGATGTCATTGAAGGTCTCTTCCTCCACCCAGCCACGTACAACACCAAGGGTCCCCGAAAGGTGACAACCAGGGCCGTCTTTAAGGAGGGGCAAAAGGGGCATCTGCCCCGGACCCAGTTACTCATAGGGGCCCTAAGGCAGCTGCCCCATGGGCCCCCTGCAGCACCTGAGGTAATCAGGGGCCACAGCCCTTTAATACTGCTCTGGACCAGGTCCCTGTAATATGTGGGTTGGCTAAATACATACTCACAGCTAGCCCCCTCACACACTGTCCTGTGATCCCTTTTCTTCTCCGTGGCATGCTGGGAGGAAGTGAAGTAAGATCACTCCCTCTTTAGTGCTGCTGGGGAGGAGGCACACACCACAGGAGGATAATACTAGCATTGTGGGGGAGAGGCACTGAGAAAGCTGATGGCAGACTCCCATCAGCCTGGGCCAGCAAGCTCTCACTGGACACCAGGGAAGCCACCCCACTGTACCCAAAAGGTAAGGAGACAGGAGGGGGGCTAAATATGTTTTGTTTTTTGTTTTGCTTATTTCTGATATCCCTTCAAGTGTTGGTGTTTGTAATGTAACACACAGGGAATAAGTACATGTTAAAAATCTTAGAAGAACCTGACAGTTCCCTATTAAATATAAATTTAAAACATATTTATTTTAACATATTATTGCATCAAGTGTTATCAAAGGTTGTACACCTTTTCCAAATGTCACTTTTGCCAAATTCTGGACCAGGGTATGTAAGCTGAGACATTATATTGGCTGGGAGTTGCTGTCCAAGAGCTTTTAGAAGGCAGAGATTAAAATATGTAAATGTACACATATATGGGTGTGTGTGTGTGTGTGTGTATCTGGCTGTGTTTATGTCCTTGTATGTATCTGGCTGTGTTTGTGTCAGTGTGTGTATCTGGCTGTGTTTGTCTGTGTGTCAGTGTTTCTGTGTGTATGTATACCTGTGTATGTGTACGTGTGTGTCAGTGTATATGTGTACTTGTGTGTCAGTGTGTGTGTATGTGTGTGTATGCATGTGTCAGTGTGTATAAGTGTGCATCTGAGTGTGTGGTAATGCATACATCCCAGCATTTTAATGCCAACACAAATACACTCCTACATTCCATCTCTAGCACTGTACACATATACACCCCTGCATTTATTCCTTTATGTATGTGTGTATCTGAGTGTGTGTGTACATACCTGTGTCAGTGTGTGTGTGGATCTCTGTGTGTGGATGTGCCAGTGTGTGTGTGTATCAAAGTGATTGTATTTGTTTGTCAAAGGGTGTGTATCTGAGTGTGTGTGTGTGTGTGTATGTGCCAGTATGTGTCAAGGTGTGAGCATGTGTCAGTGTGCTTATGTGTGTATCTGCATATTAATGTGTATGTGTATATGTGTTATAGAAATCACACAACATGCAAACAGACCCCTGCAAACACAAACATTACATACAAACACACCAGTTTGCTGAAACACCAATACTACACACAAATGTACAAATGTATTTAAAACACAACACTACAATCAAACACCCCCCCCCGCTGCATGCAAATACAAACATTACATACAAACACATTCCTGTATTAAAATGCTAAAATTATATACAAACACCAACTCTACACACAAAAGTACACCTGCATTTAAAAAGCCAACACTACAGACAATCACACATCCCTGCATTCAAACGCAAACACTACACACAAGTACACCACTGCATTCCAATGGTAACAGTACATTCAAATACACCCCTACATGCACACATACACTCTATACAATAACATGCTGACATTCAATTGCACAAACACTGCTCAAAAATACAACCCTGCAAGGATGGTAGATCCCCAGCTGGCATAGCATCGCAGGAGTCTTTAATCTTGTGCTACAGGGCAGGCCTGAATTTTATTTTTTTTTGCACCAAGGCACTCTCTACATTAGTTTCACCTCTAGGTTGGGATGGAGGGAGTGATTGCATGCCCAGGGGGCCCAAGCAGATGCTTGCCCAGGGTCCAATCAATATTAAAGACGGCCCTGGTGACAACAAGCCCCCTGTATTTTTCTTACTACCTCCGTGTGGCAAGTGTGGCCTGGTGCTCACCGGGCGGGAGAGGTGACCGATCTCCCGATCCTGGGATTCCCAGGAGCAGCTACTTCCGGCAGGAGCTCCGTTACCCCCCTTCTCGGACCAGTTGGGGGTTATCCCGGTCCACCCCTGAGAGGCTGTCTGGAGCTAATGGACGCACAGAGCACAGCCGCCCAGGCTGACATACTTATCTGCGACTCTCTCAATATGGCGGCAGCCGCGTGTCCTCCTGGTACCAGCAAAGCATGGCAGGATATTGAGTCTAAGCTGGACAGAATCTTTAATCCATTTTGGAAGCAAATAACAAGCAGGAAGCCCCAACAAGCTCCACCACAGCCCCAACAAGCTCCACCACAGCTAAGCGAAGCAGTCCCCATTAAAATCCACCAACGCAAAAGGCGTCGAAGACGGGACCGGAGGCACAAACAGAAATGCAGAGCCTGCCTCACGTCAAGCACTCGCCTCCACCTTAAGCCACCACAATCCCACACCGGACGTGAAGCACCACCGGGACAGATCCGACCACCTGACAAAACAAGCTTCCACCACCTCAAGCCGCGAACCCGGCACTCAGCCAGAGACTTTCCTTTGTTGTTCCAGGTATCAGGGACTCCCAGGGTCTGCACCTGGCGCCCAGAAGGGATCGGATGAGCACAAGCAGTAAACAGCAGCCTGCCAAGCATGTCCCACTATAGCCGATCCTCCACACCATGACTTTGATCACATGAACTGCTCTCTGCACCTTAACTAATCGTAAAGTAGCAAGTGTTTAAACATGTCATTATTTCACCTCCTAAAGAGTTTATTGTCGTAGTTCCTTACATGCCTTTACCTTAACCGTTCATGTATCATGTTATTCACTAGTCTCATATCATGGGGCGACTCACACTTGATTTATAACTAGTGGTGGAGCTGCTGATATAAATACACAGTTGATAACGTGCAAGCTACACCCTAAACATGACAGCCATCTTTCACAACAATGTACTGCTATATACTCATACCCTCAGTGCAACTAGCCATGATATACGCACGTTCAGCCTAGCATGCTCAAATATAACACACTTCTGTCTAAAAAAAAAAAAAAAAAAAAAAAAGAATGCAGCTTCCGAATGAATCTAAAATGCATGCTGTCCAGGAGGTGGGAGGGTCTGGGAGGGAGGGTCTGCTGCTGATTGGCTGGAATGTGTCTGCTGACTGTGAGGTACAGGGTCAAAGTTTACTCAATGATGACGAATAGGGGGCGGACCGAACATCGCATATCGCATATCGCATATCGCAAGCTATGTTCGCCGGGAACTATTCTCCAGCGAACTATTCGGGACATCTCTAGTCAGGGTAGATGCCTCTAGAATTGGAGGTACGGGTTGAGATGGTACGCATACCAGTGTCTCAGGGGCCAAATAAGCATTTCTGGACAAAAGTGTCTGATGGGCCTGGGCAATCTGGTCCATACGGTGATCCTGTTCTTAAAATCTTGCCTCATAGGAGGCCATTTGCTGTCCTAAACATGCAGGGCCCATGGTCCTATCATAATGTCATGATGTAATACCCCAACACGCAGAGTTTAGGATAGCAAGGGACAAGACTAGGATATAACTTATTACCTGGACTTAGAATGGCCAGACTAAACGTCAGATAGAGATAAAGCTTAATCAGAAACGAGACGATGTCATGGTAACAGAGAGACTACGAAAACGAGAACAAGCCAGAGTCAGGTAGATGGTAATTAGTCACACGGGCAAACAAGACAGGAAAGGGTTAAAGATAAACTCAGAGTCAAGAACAAAGCCATGGTCAATACCAAAATAAACAAAATAGATCAAGGAACGCACTAAAGGGTACTGACACAGAAACCATGATAGGACAAAGTGGATAGGGCTAGGGAAGTTTAAATATCCTTTAACATTCGATTGGCCCACGTCATGCCTACGCCTCCAAAACGTTCGTGTGTGGGGGTGCTGGAATGACGTGGGCCAATGGGAGTCTGAATCAACTTTTGGCTCCCACTGCCCCTTTAACAGCGAGCTCGTGACTCGAGCCGTGCTCCTAGTGCCAGGCGGGCCACGTGACCGATCACTGCGATCAGTGCACACGGCTAAGTCAGAAGAGGAGATCAAGCCGCATGCGGCTCGTGTGGAGGCAGGAGTGAACCAGCCACGCGCGGCTCAAGCTTAGGAGCCAGGTCGGTCCGAGGATAAGGCAAATACAGCCACAACCACTTATCCCAATCACACACCTTTCCTAACATCCTATCCCATTAAAAGCATATTACCGCGTATTTAATAAAACAGATAGACCCCCTACTTCATCCAGGTTACCGATCGATGGTTCGATATTCTGAGCCCTCTCTGATTTACTGTACACGACTATTCGATATTCCCACAAATTTTATATAGTATTTTATGTTTGTTTGAGACCACCTTAAAAATATTGGATATCGCTAAAAATCATGATCACTATATACTTTCACTATAAACCTCCAAAACGAACCAAACTACTCATCCATCCGCTATACCACTTTATCCCACCTAGAACTAGTGCCTAGTTAAAATACTTGACTCTTACTTACCCACACTCAGTCATGCCACACACATTTCACCACTACTCTCACTGAATCCCTCTGACTACGGCTATATTCATCTTCTACATTAGAACACTACTCCTAAGATTAGGTTGTATCCATGTCTCGGGTCTTTCATTTAGAATAGGGGCAGCTTCGGTCTCCTTCAACACTGACACTCCAGTGCATATTATTAAAAGATTGGGCAGATGGAAATCCTCAGTCTACAACCGATATATTCCTCATCCCGAGAAAGAAATGAGGAAAGCTTTTAAAAGTTTGGCTTTGTAAATTTGATGCAATAAGTGTGTTTTTCTTTAATACCTTTTCACCCTCTTTGCATGAACCCGATTTACATATATTACTAATATGTTTCTGAACAGATATATTATATTATTCACTCACTCACTCACTAACTCACTCTCTGGGCCAGCCTAAGACATCATGCTGCCTAGGTCCGACGATAAATGACTATGGGGGATAATGTATAATAAACACAGGTTACTGGCTATGGGGGGGGGGGGGGATAATGTGTAATAAACACAGGTTACTGGCTATGGGAGGGATAATGTATAATAAACACAGGTTACTGGCTATGGGAGGATAATGTATAATAAACACAGGTTACTGGCTATTGGGGGATAATGTATAATAAACACAGGTTACTGGCTATGGGGGATAATGTATAATAAACACAGTTTACTGGCTATGGAGGATAATGTATAATAAACACAGGTTACTGGCTATGGGGAGGATAATGTATAATAAACACAGGTTACTGGCTATGGGAGGATAATGTATAATAAACACAGGTTACTGGCTATGGAGGATAATGTATATTAAACACAGGTTACTGGCTATGGGAGGTTAATGTATAATTAACACAGGTTACTGGCTATGGGGGATAATGTATAATAAACACAGGTTACTGGCTATGGGGGGATAATGTATAATAAACACAGGTTACTGGCTATGGGGGGATAATGTATAATAAACACAGGTTACTGCTATGGGGGATAATGTATAATAAACACAGGTTACTGGCTATGGAGGATAATGTATAATAAACACAAACACACACAAAAAAAATGAATGCAGCTTCAGAATTAATCTAAATTGTATGCTGTCTCGGAGGTGGGAGGGTCTGGGAGGGAGGGTCTGCTGCTGATTGGCTGGAATGTGTCTGCTGACTGTGAGGTACAGGGCCAAGGTTTACTCAATGATGACGAATAGGGGGTAGACCGAACATCGCATATGTTCGCCATCCTTGGCGAACGCGAACAAGCTATGTTCGCCGGGAACTATTCGCCAGCGAACCGTTCGGGACATCACTAGCGTTAACGCATCTAAAGATGTGCTTGCACTGCACTTATTGGGGATCGCTCCTTGGTAAGCCAAGGACGGTAATGAAGAGGAGACGGTGACGGGTTGAAAGTGTATTCACTACCTCTGTAAAGTATTTAAACTAACAGAGTTATTCACTAAATTGACAATTGTCAGGAACATGACCAGGGAAATTTATCTTTTAGGCCAATAAACTTTAATTTTTTTCCTGCTCTCCTCACATCTGCATTTCTCTGACCAGTTTAGTAAATAACATTAAATGTAACTTTGAGACAACATATGCTAAAAACTATAAATACATATATTTATTTTGGCTTGAAAATAATTTCTGGTTCTGCACGATACGATATTTCAGGTTCTGCACGATACTCTCCGTGCATGCGAGGCCGACGATACCACGCCACCAGGCACAGAGTACCGTGGACCCAAACGACTGCCCGGAGTAAAAAACCTCCTTCTGGGCTGGGAGCCATACAGGATAGATATCCGACCCAATGTCCACACACCCGGGGGGGCCCCGGGAGAGCAGGGCCCCACCGTGTATGGTACAGGGACCTGAGGACACAGGGAAGTGACCCCCGCAGTAGCCCGGGCTGGAGGCTCTGAGCAGACCCGCCACAGCAATCTCTCAATGTACCCACCAGGACAGAATCAGCCACGGAACCACGACCCGGAAGATGGAACCCGAACGGAGATACCAGCAACCTGGCACGCAAGTGGGGTGGGCTGAGCGACACTGGATGCACCCACATGCCATGGAGGCAGAGCACGGAGAAAGCCTGTGCAATCACAGACCCGGACTCTTGAACCCCTAATGGCAAGATATGCACAAACCCTTATACCATGCCTCCATATATTGTGTTCCTCTTGCTGGTGGCTATACCACTGCAGTATATGAGTACGCCCATCTACCATGCTGGCATTCAGACTCCGAGAACTCTCTGATTCATGCTAGCTGGGACTCAGAGGCTTATGCTGTTCACCTCAGAAAACTACCACACTAGATAGTCTGTGCCTCATGAATGCTATTCTGGAAAATGCACGGGTCCAGTATGCCATATAATCGCTTTCTTACACTGAATATCTTGCGCTATGTTTAACCTGTTTAACCTGCTTACCTGTTTAACATGTGTAACCTGTATCTCTTGCTAGCAACTCACAACTATTAGAAACGTACTAGTAATGTTGAGCGAGCCCATAATTCCAGGCAAATGTTGTATGCACATATTAGATGCAAATGTTATATGCCTCTGTACTGTGCCCCAGATTACAGCACAATGCAAGCTCCAAACTTGCCTAATATGCAAATATTAAGAAATGTGCCCTAGCTCTACTGATTACCCACAGGCTTAAACGTCCCAGCCACTTACGCAGCCCCATAGCAAAATTGCCTGTGTTCACAGTTGCCTACTTATATTTTCGGAACAGCCTGTGTTAAACGCTGCCCAACATATAACATGTAGAATAGATAAATCTCACTAGCGGCACCTGGGGGCTGCTGGGGGCAATATATGTGCCACCGGGTGGCCGGTCCAGTGGCACACACTTTGTGGGGGCCGGCCGGCAGGCGGCCGCATTGCCCGCTGCAGCCTCGCCGGTCCGGCGGCACACCTAATGCTGAGGGCTGAAGGGGGAGGGAGGAGCATGTCTCTCTACCATGCTCCCTCGCGGTTCCCACAATCCCCAGCAGCATCCGTGCTGGGGATTGTGGGAACCGCGAGGGAGCATGGTAGAGAGACATGCTCCTCCCTCCCCCTTCAGCCCTCAGCATTAACAGTGCTGCCGGACCGGCGAGGCTGCAGCGTGCAATGCGGCCGGCCCCCTGACTCCTCTCAGGTGGGTGGGGGGGATGGAAGTGGGGGGGTGAAGAGAGAGACAGACAGGGGGGGTGAAGAGAGAGAGAGAGAGACAGACAGGGGGGGTGAAGAGAGAGACAGACAGACAGGGGGGGGTGAAGAGAGAGACAGACGGGGGGGATGAAGAGAGAGACAGACAGGGGGGGTGAAGAGAGAGACAGACAGGGGGGGTGAAGAGAGAGACAGATGGGGGGGTGAAGAGAGAGACAGACAGGGGGGGGTGAAGAGAGAGACAGAGGAGGGGGGGTGAAGAGAGAGACAGAGGAGGGGGGGATGAAGAGAGAGACAGAGGAGGGGGGGTGAAGAGAGAGACAGAGGAGGGGGGATGAAGAGAGAGACAGAGGAGGGGGGGTGAAGAGAGAGAGACAGAGGAGGGGGGTGAAGAGAGAGAGACAGAGGAGGGGGGGTGAAGAGAGAGAGACAGAGGAGGGGGGTGAAGAGAGAGACAGGAGGGGGGTGAAGAGAGAGACAGAGGGGGGGTGAAGAGAGAGAGAGAGACAGGGGGGTGAATAGAGAGAGAGAGAGAGACAGAGGGGGGGTGAATAGAGAGAGAGAGAGACAGAGGGGGTGAATAGAGAGAGAGAGAGAGACAGAGGGGGTGAATAGAGAGAGAGAGACAGAGGGGGTGAATAGAGAGAGAGACAGAGGGGGGTGAATATAGAGAGAGAGAGACAGAGGGGGGGTGAATAGAGAGAGACAGGGGGGTGAATAGAGAGAGAGAGAGACAGAGGGGGGGAGAGTACCACAGGGAGAGGTGGGAGAGAGGAGCGAATAGAGAGAGACAGAGGGGGAGGGAGAGTGCCACAGGGAAAGGAGGGATAAAGAGACAGAGGGGGGAGAGTGAGACACAAGGGGAGAAAGAGGGGCGAATAGAGAGAGACAGAGGGGGAGGGAGAGTGCCACAGGGAAAGGGGGGAGATAGAGACAGAGGGGGGAGAGTGAGACACAAAGGGAGAAAGAGGGGTGAATAGAGAGAGACAGAGGGGGAGGGAGAGTGCCACAGGGAAAGGAGGAAGAAAGAGACAGAGGGGGGAGAGTGAGACACAAGGGGAGAAAGAGGGGTGAATAGAGAGAGACAGAGGGGGAGGGAGAGTGCCACAGGGAAACTCTAGCCCTGAAGCTACGGGCTAGAGTTCACTCTCACCACTGCGACCACCAGGGATTCCTGGTGGTCCAAGTGGTGAGAGTGAACTCTAGCCCCATACAAACACTGCCCACGCACACCATACACATTCACACACTGCCCCCCCATACACACACACAGACCCCCATACACACATTCCCCTACACACACAGCCACCCATACACACATTGCCCCACGCACCCTACACACTGAACCTTTCACACACATTGCACCCCTCACACATTGCACCACTGCTCCTATACCCTACTACAGCCCCATATCCCAGCAGACCCCAGGTAAGTTGTCAAACTGTACTTAAACGGTTTGACTACTTACTCTGGGAGCGGGTCCCAGCACTCCTGGCACCATACCCACTACACAGAGCAGTAGTGGTTATTGTGCATGGATTATTTCTTTAAATAATCTATAGGTGCCCCTCCTGAGATCAGGCTCTGGATCCGCCACTGATTTATATTATATATATATATATATATATATATATAATTATGCCTATTATATTTACACATATATTAATGTACATTTATATATGCATAATACACTAAGAAATGTCATTGATATGTAATAAGCAGATATTGGCCCAGTCTTGTTGCTAGGTGCATAATCAAGCACAATAACATATTTAAAGTGAAGAGTGCACCCACAGGACCTCAAAATAAACAAGATAACGTCATTTTTTACAGTTGTGCCCTACATACATTCACCATTTCAGTCCCATTACCAAGCTTTCCTTAATATGTCATGGTAGTTGGACTGAAACATTGGTTATATGCAAAGGCACGTCTGCTTAAAATAAATCTGCACTCTTTTTTTTTAAGCCTATATGTGCTTTTTTTCACGTTGGAGTAATCATTTTTTATTTTAAGTTCTCTTTTCTAACTCTGTATCTGCACACTATGCTGGCGCAACGCATTATGGGGCTGGTAAATATTTTTTTTCCAGGGCTGCTTTTAATTCCCAGTCCGGCCCTGCTAGCATATGTGGTTGCATACAGCCATTATGGCGAGGCAAACCTCAATGTTACTCACATCACACCGACACTAACATAGCTAATCTAAACCTGTTAAGCATCGGTTTTGCTCACTTGTTTTACTCACTATTACGCTGAAAGTATAATTGTTTAATTAAGCTTGTTAAAACTATAAAAATGTGCGAATTCTCATGCCACTACCTAATGTATGTTACTCTTGCAATACGCTGTTGTGGCGCCTGATTATATGCTGTACCTACCCGCACAACAAAAATAAAGAATAAAAAAAAAAAAATTAAGAAAATAATTAGGTTCATGACATGTCCACTTCGAATCTGCTAAATAAATATTTTCATGAGGAAAATCAAGAAAATGCATAAATTCCATGGCCCTAAGACAGCCATCACATATAGGAGACCAATTAAAGTGTAACTGGAATAGATAACATTAAATGTGCATTTTTTTATCATTAAGATCTGCAACCGACTAATTTTATGACTGAATAATTTACTAATTATACACCTTTAATATATATATATATATGTATATATATATATAAAATTATGTTGTCTCATTTACAGCTGTAAAGATCCTGATGAAAGCCATATATTCTGGCTGAAACGTCGATCAATTTTAAAGGAATGAAATAAAAGGAAATCGGTTTAAAGAAATTAAAGACCGTGACTGCAAGCCTCTTTTTCCCTACATTTGTATATATATATATATATATATATATATATGTGTGTGTGTGTGTGTGTGTGTGTGTTTTTCTTAAATTGCAATGCTAGTAGCTTAGATTGTTTATGGTTTATAATTATTGTACTGTTTGATTATGAATATTTGGGTAGATGTGTAACCCACCCCATCCCCCCACCCTTTTTTGTTTATGACCCATCTTTTTGTTTTTTGTTCTCACCGTATTCATTTAAAATGTTTGGCATATTAAAAATTTAAAAATGTATTTTCAAAAATAAAAAAAAAACATATGACTAGATTCTATGTGTTACATCGTGTCCCAAAGCACTTATTTACTTCAACCTCTAATAAGTGGAATTCAGCTATGAAAAGATTAAACAAAACATCTTCATGTACAATACATCTTATATGTTTGCATTGACAACACAAAGCAGCCACAGAGAATGCATCCTTTTCATGCTTCAACAAGGGATCTGCAGATAGCTCTAAGTATTCTTTTCCTGATGGTAATTAAGTTTACTACATGGGGTTTATTAACTAAACAGCAAATTGTGGAGAACTACTGTCATGTGACAAGCAAATTCAGGACCTAGAGGATTTTTTACCACTTAGTCAACAAACTCCTGCAAAATGTATTCCACAAATTGTTAGTGAGAAAATTGCCAACTAGTTGAATATGTTTTTGACACAAAGAATTCTATTTTGAACCTCCTATTCATTGTATTAGTGGTTTCTCTCTATAGTCAAAATAAATCAATAAATAACATTTACAATTTAAAAAAAAATACAAAGGGCTGCCAAAAAGTTCAATTTATTTATTAATTAATAGAAATGCCAAATCAAGTTTCAGCCATGGTGTGAACAGTTAAAAAGATTGACATACCCTGTGTTAATCATACACACTGAGCAGTATTTAGTCTATGAATATTTGTCACTACAATCGCAGATCTGTGTACATCTGAAATAGTCCATCATACGAGTTATGGTCACAGTTAGTGCACTCCACGACTGTGATATCTTCCATTTTAAGTTTGTTTTCAAAAAAGCATCTGATGTGTTCCAAGACTGTAACCACAAATCTTTTAAAATAATATTTTATATAGAATTTTAGCAAAGGATTTGAAGATCTAAGAGTCAAAGCAGAGTATGGACACCACAGGCACACCAACAGGGTTTTTTCACTTATGTCGAAATGCCCCCCTTCCATGCTGCTAGAAGGGCATAAGTAAAAATAAATAAAACTATTATAGTTAGATGGGGAATACTTTTTTTTTATTATTTTCTTTTAACTTTTTTTTTGGGCTAGCTACTGCCTTTATCCAGTTATTTGCCCACTAGCAATAATAGCAAGTGTCTATGGAAAAGCAAGATTTGGTTTACATTCATTGCTTGGTAAATATGCAAATTCTATATTTAATACAGGATACAAATGTGAAGTGACTGGTTTTAAATCAGACACAAAATGTTGCCAAACGAATAGTGCTAATTAAGCTAAATTACCGAATTTCGACCAGATTTGGCTTTAAAGGGACACTATAGTGTCAGGAAAACCGCTTGGTTTTCCTGACACTATAGTACCCTGAGGGTGCCCCCACCCTCAGGGTCTTCCTCCCGCAGCACTGAAGGGGTTAAAACCCCTTCAGCTACTCACACTTTTCCCCAGCCGGGCTCCCTTACCACTCCTCCCCCATCGACGTCAGCATCCTTGTCTGACGTCACCAGCGCCGAATGTGCATGCACGCCAGTGCCGCACGCGCATTCAAAGTGTGCGTAGGAAAGTATTTTTCAATGCTTTCCTATGGATGCTCTGCGTGATTGAGGCATAATATGCCTCAATCATTGCCAATGCGCCTTTAGTGGCTGTCCGGAAGACAGCCACTAGAGGCTGGCTTAACCCCAGATGTAAACATAGCAGTTTCTCAAAAACTGCTATGTTTACATCAGGCAGGGTTAACCCTAGAGGGACCTGACACCCAGACCACTTCATTGAGCTGAAGTGGTCTGGGTGACTATAGTGTCCCTTTAATATATATGAGGAATGTAATTTCATTAGTAACCAGGTGATTTTAGCCAAGTTCTTTCTATCCAAACAACATTTGTTGTTTTGTGAATAACCCTGAAAAGGTTAAAAAGGGCAAATAAAAACACAACCTGCCCCTAGGCACTAAGGTTGAAGGCACTTATACCTACATACGTTCTAATGATCTGCAATTTTGTCTTTTAGATAATATGCTAAAACGTATTAATTTTGGTCATGCTTTAAGAATTGCACAGAACCCAGTTTTGGGGAGAGCTAACACATAGTTCTAGCACTCCCCGTTAATTCAGACATAAACTCACACAGGAAAGGAAACAATAAACTATGCAATAATAATAATGTGCATGCATTTTATCCCTCGCAGGGGTAAAAACTTCACAGAAAGTACAACTACGACTTTTTCCATTAATATTCATCAAAATAAATTAACATAAACAATGTATTCAATTAAACAAACTATACTTTCTATATAAACATATGCAGTTAATTTCTAGATTTCTATCTTTAATATAGTGATGAATAATTATGAATACAATGAAAATTGAGCTAACCCAATATGACACTGTGATGAACTGAGCCTCGTCACGTGTTCTTGGAGGGACCTGCTGGCCAGCCTTTTACCAAAAGACTATGGGCCCTTTAAAAAAAACTATGTGAACAGACTTGGTTCGTGGGATGTTATATTTGGTTTGGGAACCGAACAGCTGCACGAACCGGAGACCACCCTGGAGCTTGTTAAGCCTAACTGCTACTTTGTAGCAATTTCCACCGCAGTGTTCTAAGTGTTCGTCTAGGTGGCCGCAATTCCTATGAATGACCACGAGGTGGCAGCCATCTTGTTTGCATGAAAGCAGGCAGCAGTGTTTGGGCATGAATCTCATGGAACTGAAAACAGACACAAACTCCCGAACACCACTGGACTTCCAGCATCGCCTGCGTTCGATTCTACAACACTTAGAACGGCGTTGTTCGGTGGAAACGGTCCCACGAACAAGGGTATCAAGATCAAGGGTAAGACTATTGGCTCTGTTCTGTAGTTTGTTAGTTTTTTTTAAACTACCAAACTAGACCGACCGCAAGCCCTGATTCTCTGGAACTGTTTGGGCATGGGACCATGCAGATGGTTGGTCAAATTATGACTTCCAGGAAATTCCTGAACTGATTTGGGTGATTTTTGGATAAGTTGGTCACCCAACTTATCACGGGCTATCACGGGATGTAACTGTGGGGATTTTGTGTTTAAGGTATTTTGGGGGTTTTGTAAAAATGTGTGTTTTTTGTGCTTGGAGATAATTGAGTTTAATACAGTGCTTGATTCAATTATCTCCAAGGCATAGGGGAGGAATTTACCTATTTTGTATGGGAGTGTCCTGGACCTGAGAGCCAATGTAATTGTGTATATGTTTTTACTGTAGTCTACTCTAAGATGCAGGGGGGAGTGCCCCTTGCATTGGGACCTGCATATAAGGCCAGTTGTGGCTGTCATTAAACAGATTAGTTTTACCCTTCATGAAGTCATGTTTGGGGGATTGGAGAGCTATAGTCACTCTGGGGATTGCTATAATCACTTTACTCCTTTTGATCACAATGATTGCTCTTGTAGGAGCAGCCTGCTTCACTCTCTGGACTAGGAAAGGTCTACCTACTAGAAGCGGAATCCTGGTCTTGGGTCCAGGGTGGGTGGAGGACAGCGAGACCCCAACCAAGCTGCGCCGGTTTGTGGGGTATACAGTGGTTATGGTGTTCCAGTGTGGTGCTTATGGTGCTCGCAAGTACTAGGAAGCAGTGATTGACGGAAGTGCCCGGTCCGGGTTCCAGGCGGTCTGTCACAGACACAAAAAGTGAATTGGTGTCAAATAGGAAGAGAAGGCATTGCTGTTGGCCATGCATTGGCACACCAAACACACTTGGCTCACACCTATGACAGAATCATACAATATTAAAAACTTGGCAACGGACACATTTCCACATTTTTAATAAAACAATACATAACAAATGAATGTAGATAGTAACACTTACCAACACCACCAGATGCCATTCATAGTTCAAAGATTATGACTATTACACCTGGTATATGTTTATTAAAAATGAATTTTGTACAGGACATAAAATCCTGGAATACTGGCAGCCCTGCAGAATTTAATTTGTATGGGTTTATTCCATAAAGGAAATGCTTGTATTCAATGATTAAATGGATAATTCGGCAACACACTATTGCAATTCATAATTAACACCGTCACCTTCCTGGCTTAAAGTAGAGATGTAGTGTGGTATTCAAGGGAACTTATATTCTCAATAATAACATTATCATTATTTAGGTGTTGGTTCCCTTAAAGTGAAGCGATCACTGTCCACCTTGTTTGCTGCTTAAAATGAAGCGAAATACATTTTATTCACCTAGATTCATGGTGCAGGAACTCCTTCACTACAGCCTCCAGCTTCTTCTTTGGTAGAATCTGTCAGTATTCAAATTGACATCACCCACTATCTCTTCTAACCCATTCCTTCATACAGAGAATAGAGCAGTGTTTTCCAAACCAGTCCTCAAGATCCACCAACAGTCCAGGTTTTGTCAGTATCTCCATTGGAATAAAACAAGGAAATACAGAAATCCTGGATTGTTGGTGGGCCATGAGGACTGGTTTGAGAACCACTGGAATACCACTGCAATGTTTACATTGAAGGGTTAAAAGGACAGGACCACTGCTCCCAAGACCACTTCATTGAGATGGGTGACTTTAGAGAACCTTGTTCATGGTGTATAAGTGGGAACAGAGCAACAAGTCAATTGCGATCAAAAAGGTGAATGTCTGTGAGTTCCACAGCAAAAAGCTCACAGTAATGTTTGCAATGTATTACAGCGCTCCACAGCATTGAAACTCACAGTAATGTTCAGAGTGTATAAGTATAGTGTAGAGCTATAAAGCAATAAACAGCAAAGAGTGTGTGTATTCAATGTATGTATTCAAATGTGTGGTGTATATGACCTCCACATCAACAAAATTAGTATGACTATAAATGAGTATAAATATTAGAAGGAAAATAAATTATTTTGAATATATCACTGATCTTACCCAGGACATACTTGAAAACGAGAGAAATCTCAGTGTATCTCTCCTGGTAAAATATGTTATAATTAAATAAATCTTCAAAGCCATAAGCTCACAGCAGTTGTGTTGTGGGTAAGAGTGTATTTAGCAATAAAACCTGCAACAGTACGTGGGGCATTTCAGTTCAATTCAGATCCCCAAAAAACAGCATAAAACATAAATGAATGTGTTGTGTGCATGAGTAAAAGTAGTGTGGCATATTTGTGTGTATTGTAGAGCTTTGCAGTAATAAACTTAAAGGATAGTGTAATGTGTGAGAATGTGTCCCGAGCAATAAAATGGACAATTATCTGGAGCATATGAAGATATCCCTGATCTCTATATCTCAAAGTGTATATCAGTTTACAACAGAGCACCACAGCAATAAAACTCACAGTAATATTGCTTAGTGTGTATGATTGCATCGGAGTACATCACAGCATTAAAATTAGCTTTAAAGGAACATTATAGGGTCAGGAACACAAACATGTATTACAGACCCTATAGTGTTATCGATACTAACCACCCTCCCCTCCCCTCTTCCCCCCTTACATGTGAATTAATACATCCCAATAAAACTCAAATAGGTGCTGTGTGTAAGTATATCACACAGTGTTAAATCTATATAAATACAGCACTATGTTGTGGATAAAACTGCAATGCAGAAAACCACAGAACTAAAACACAAAGGTTTGCGTACCTCCCAACATTTCAAATGGACAAAGAGGGACACATTAATATTAGGGGTGTGTGTAGGTGTCTGGTCAGGGGTGAAATTGTTCTGAAATGTTTATTTATGCAACTAAAATGTTCCTTACAACAAGAGGAATATATCTTATTTACTCAGACTGATTTCTAATCACATTTACTGTAATTTAAAGACACATTACTGGGAGCATTATTGGTACTTAGCTCTGTTATACACTCAGACACACCAACAATAAGGAGCTCCTGAAAAAGAGGGACCTTAAGATAGAAAAGAGGGACAGAGGGATTTGGGCCCAAAATAGGGACTGTCCCTCCTAAATAGGGACACTTGGGAGTAGAGGTAATGTGTTATGTTTTATATCATTGAGCAATAAAACTCACAGTAATGAATGTGGAACTCTTTTCACTATGCTTCCTGTCATGCCTTATCAGACTAAATATTCACACCATGAGGATTTAAACAAGTTAGAGTGCAGGAGAAATACCTAATTTTGTTTAGTGAATAACAGCAAACGCAATATCAATTATTTTGAGATTTTCATAGTTTTTAATTACTATATACAGAACTGAAAACATCACAAATTAATTTCCAGGATCATTATTTTTCCAATACCTAAATATAATAATATAAAATAATATATCATGTATATTTTATAAATGTATGAAAATTAATCTATTAAAACGTTTTTGAGCTTTATATTGCACAGTGAATTGTGGAGATTTGGAAAAAAAATATATAGAAATTTGAGGCACAGGTTTCTGTCTATCACATCATGAACCATTTAAACTATTTTTAAAAACACCTGGCGCACTTATTTAAAAGTAATAGCAAAAGTATTAATTCCCAAAGGATGTGTCATTAATACAGTATCCCTTACTGCTGTGATGCATTGCAGTATATTACTTAAAGCTGTACTTCAAATATAAAAATTATTATAGAAAATGTTTATGAAAGATTTCCTTAAATTCTATTAGTAGGAACATAGACTATTTAGTTGATTAGGAGCTGGGGATTTTTTGACAACCAACATAATGTAATACAAAATATTAGAAGTGGAAAATAATATTTTAATAATAATATGTTAGCTGCTTTATTCTAGATTTTGCAATTGAGAGGCGAGCTAAACACAATTCACTGTAAGCCGACCCCAATATAGTTTATCAAGTCCTCTCAACATGAACTGAGGTGACCCTCACTATAATGAGTGGTTTAACAGGGCACCATGCTCAAACAGGTCCTCCTAAACCCAACTGGAAAATTAACTCTTTGATTGGCAGATGAGACATTGCCCGTTTCTCTGGTTTAAATTGCATTTCCAGTTAATATGCATAGTATTGTGTTTATGAGTCTTGAAACACATTGACATCAGAATAATATCAATCGACAGGATTGCTTGCATTGGCAATATATTCATTCATACTTAAGATCACCTTTAATGCTTTTGCAGTAGTTACGTAAAATGTAACCAATACAATCATTATTTTAAAACACAGTACCACGAGCTTTTAGATTTCCCACCCAAGGCTAGTGTATGCCCCCCATTGTTTTTTTTAGTAGATTAGGTGTTTAAATGAAAATCTATGAGCTTTAAAGTTGCTGGTTTATATATATATATATATATATATATATATATATATATATATATGTGTGTGTGTGTATACACACACACACACACACACACACCACACCTCACTACATTGAAGCTATGCTATTTATTTAGTCAAGGTTTTAGTTTGATGGCACAAACTTTCTTCAGGATAACAAGAATGTATATTCAAGAGAAAAAAAAAGACACCAAGTGTTACTCACCATGTCATATTCACCTTCAACTAACTCATTGAATAATGAAATTCAGTTTTTTCCAAATCAGAATAAAAATTCACACAATTTAATTCAGACAAACAATGATTTTGCCACAAGTATACTATATATATATGTATACAAATTATAATTCAGACAAACAATGATTTTGTCACTTGTGGCAAAATAATTGTTTGTCTGAATTATATTGTGTGAAATTTTATTCTGATTTGGAAAAACTGAATTTCATTATTCAATGAGTTAGTTGAAGGACCACTCCTCGCCCATAAAGCACTTCACCTTGTTGAAATCCATTATGGTAAAGAAGTATCCTATTTATACCACAGTATAAAAGTGCTGATTTCTATGACACTTCCCTGGCTGTAAATCAAACAGCCTTAGACCAGTGTCTTCGGATCTTGAGACCTGAGATCAGACATATGTGTGCATGCCATGCTCACAGACTCAGAGGCTTCTCAATGAGAATCCTCTGATTGGCTCTTTGCGCAGCATCAAGCATCAAGCATTTGGCAGTACAGAAACCACATGGTTATTCTTGTGCTATTGCAGAACTTCAATTCCCATGATGCTTAACCACCAATGGTGAAGTAAACAGTTTGCCAGACAGGGGATGCCTTAACACAAACAATATCCAGACAGATGTAAGTTAAAGAGCTCCTTTGCTTAATCAAAAAAGTTAAAACAAAAATTGCACATGAGGGAAAACAGAGGGAGTAAGCGGCAGGCATCTCCCATAATGCTCTTACAGCCATAATACTGATAAAAATTCAGGCTCGATGTAGTCCATAACATCTGGAGCACCGAAGGTTGCCCACTCCCAGGCTAGTCCCACCAGATTATAGAAGACCCCGCTTCTATTTTTGTATATATGCTTATTGCACTTGTTTATTATTTACTATGTATTATTTATTATATTCCTTTAGTGCCTTTTCTTTTAGTCTTTTAAAGTTAAAAATACATATTACACTTGAAGTGTTTTCTGTTGTTACTTTTAGATGTTGTGTGTAGAATGATTTTGCGTTAGATATTGTTGGTTTATGCACAGTTACCAATCAATTTGCACTATATGGTGCCCTTGATTTATCTCTATATATGTTCACCATCTCTGAAGACATAGAATATTAACGATAAGGATCTCTTTTCAGCACACCCCTATTGCTTTGTTTAATGTTGCAGTTCTGACTATGGATGCAAGGCAAAACCTCTTCCCTGCTATTGCAAAAATACAAATCCCATGTTGCTTAGTCAGATAGAGCTGCAAGATTAATATTGCACTTCAAAAAGCAAACTTTTTTATTCAAGGTCTTTCAACATGTCAATTAAAATATTAGTGTTAAAGAAGAAAGCTTTTAAATCTCAAAATGAAAATCCCAACCTTATTGACTAAACGCTTTAAAAATGCCAATAGAAAATGGAAACTTTTGTAAAGAAAATGTTGTATTCTGAGAACTAAGGATTAATTATGGATTGTCAGATTAAAATTGCTATTCACAAAGGATCGTTTTGAATTACAAAAGCAGTGCTTAGAGAATAAGACCCCTTTTAATATCAGAATCCAAAAGCAATTGTTTGTGTATATTCCCTGTTTAATGCAAAAATGGTAATAGGAGCCGCACTCAATCCCAGCAGCCACCTGGTGCTCCGGAGTAGGACCAGCAATCCCACAACGACAAAGCAGCACAAGAAATTCCAGGCACTCAAGCTGCAGCGGCTTTAACACATTGAGTGCCTGGAGAATTTCCTGTGCTACTTTATTCCCTGTTTAATTTGATAATCCAAATTTTGGAATGTCGGACTAAAAGAGGGTTTATTTATTACCAACTGCTATAGACTGCATAAACAGTCTTCAGTGAAAAGCTTCCTTTTAATGTGACAATCAAAAAAGCAATTCTTAATGAATAATGCATATTTTGCATGGAACTTATATATTATATTTCATCAACAAATAAGTCATAAGACTTGCATGCAAAGGCTGATCCTCAGCAGTTGAAAAACTGAAACACCCCTCATGCTTGGCCAGACCTGCTGGCTAAGTAGCATGGGAGCTGCAGTTCTGAAATAGCTGAGGATTTGCATTTTGCCTAAGTCTGATCGGTAGCTTTTTAAGACCCTTGATGCATAGCCAGCTCTGCTGTCAAAGCCTCATAGGAGTTGCAATTCAGCAACAGCTTGGGATATCCTTGCAGGATTTACCTTGCCAGGTAAGCATCATATGAGTTGTAGTTCTGCAAAAGTTGGGAATTAGCCTTGAGGCAAATTCATTTACAGAGCTTACATCATGTGAGTTGTAGTTCTTGAAAAAAGGTGTATTAGCCTTAGCATCCTAAGGCAGCACAGCAGCTTTTGGAACACATTTGATGCTTAACCAGCCCTGATGAATTGTGCATTATTTTATTTTTTTACTATCACTACAATTCAGTATTTAGTAAATAAACTCCATTAGTTTCTATTTCTCTAATCACCAATTTAGTTCACTACAGCTCAATATGTGGTGAATAAACCCCAAATTGTATCAAATTGAAAAAAAAATGCATAATTAGAGTCAAAAATAGCCAAGCTATGTCTATACTGGTTAATTTTTCCAAACCAGCTTTTTTTTTACCAAACTCTGAATTATTTTTCAATTCACTACAGTTTGGTGTTTAGAGAATAAACCCATGAATGAATGACCCAAAATTCAGATTACAAATGCATAAGTTTAATATACACACACTCACTCTCTCTTATTAGCACACATAAAGCAGCATTGTGTTTCTGAACAGAAAACTGGTTCCATTCACTATAGATCTGTCTTTTCAATTTACCCATAGAGACTCAAGCCAGCACTAAACACTACTGCCTCAGTTGTCATGCAACACCCAGAGCCCTAGAGATTAGGACTTCATCGGTAGCTTACATGTTATTAGACTGCTCATGTTGGTAGGAGTTCCCATTGCTAGTCTTCAGGCTCCTCTCCTCTGTCCTGCTACTACACCGGCTACTGCTACTAAGGCTTCCATTGCCTTCATGTCTATCTGTCACATGCTTGTTCCCTTCACAGTCTAGTTGGGTGCTGGAAGTATAATGTGAAATCTTGAGGTCCTTGGGCAAGGTATGTCTGTTTTGGTCTCCAGTCCTAGGACAAAAAAGTAGCTTTTTGAAGGCTTTCCTAAAATCTGGACTTCTGCAATAAATGATGGGGTTAAGCCCAGAGTTGACATAGCCCAACCAGTTCAAAAACAGAAACACACTGTCATTTATCAAAGATTTGCAGAAAACCTTGATTATGTTGGCCACAAAGAAAGGCAACCAGCAAAGGGTGAAGGTGCCCATGATGATGCCTAAAGTCTTGAGTGCTTTATGTTCCTTGATGGCTAGCAGCCCAGATGGCCTTCTTTTGGAAGTCCTGCCACTCTTTGCAGATGGCACAGGTGTCCCATTAAACCTGATTTTGTCCTTTTCTATCAGGTTGACTTGTTTGGTGGCCACTATAAATACTTTTCCATACACAAAAATCATGATGACTAAGGGCACATAGAAGGACATTGTGGACGAAATTATAGCATAGGACATGTTGGTGACAAATTCGCAGCACTGTGGGTCATCATAGCATTTCTTGGCTTCTTCATTGTAATTGTCCCTCCACCAGTGATTCATTATAGGTAGGAAGGAGATCAAGGCAGAAATGGCCCAAACAAAACATACCACCAGCCTTGCCCTCACCTTGGTCACTAGCATTTCATACTTCAGTGGTGAAGTGATGGCAATGTATCTGTCTACAGCTATCACACACAAGGTCTCTATGCTGGCTGTCACACAGAGGACATCCACAGATGTCCAGAGTTCACACACTGTGGTTTCAAAGAGCCAGACCCCACTCACCAGCAAGGTTGCACCAGGTGGCACCACAAGAAGTCCCATGATCAAGTCAGCACAAGCCAAGGATGTAATGAAGACATTGGTCATGGTTTGTAGTCTAGGGGTCTTGGCTATGGCAATGATGACCATCAGGTTTCCAAAAACAATGATCAAGATCATAAAGGTCAGACCTGCTCCCATCAACCACTTGGGGCTTTGTCCAGTGGTGCTACTGTTGCCATCTGTTAAACTGTTGTTGAGTATCTGGAAGGAATCCATGGTGAAGGGGTTGTCTTCCAGCTTAGTCCTGGGTTCCATACTGTGGGGTGAACATAAGCCTCAGCTCCATGGAGAAGACAGCAGCGTGTGCCATGTCCCGGGACCAGATCAGCTCTGAAGAACTTGGAGTTCCAGACTGTGCTGCCGCTCACTTCAATTTGGCAGTGATCTCTTTTTGGGAGGAGCCGCAGCTCTTACAGCATTTAAAGTGACAGCATCCAGTTTCAGTCTAAACTGTGCTGAGAACTGTGAGAATAACATTGCAGTTTACTACTGAGCTGGAACATAGAGGACAGTGGACAGGAGAATGGTGTCTGTGTGTTTGTGTGTGTAAGGAGGTAGGGATGGGGCTAGAAGATTTATCCTGGAATATTATTACATAAAATAATATCTTTAAATACATATAAAAGCTCCACGTTGTTAGTGCAATGCCAGGATAACAATCTAGGAATGATTTTGCCCTTCTTTTTCCATAAGATTCGGGCAGACATCTGCTGGCTGAGCGTTATGAATAGTGCACAAAGGTTGTGAGCTACCAGTGTGATAGAATCGTTCTGTTTCATTAGACTTTAGACAGGGACGATCGATATTTTAACTAATATACTAATAAATAGCTTAATATATTAGTTATATTTTTTCTATCAACTGCTAAATGCAGTATGTTACAGTGTTTAAAATAACATTAAAACGAACTGGGTGATAGCTGGAATATAAATAATTTACTAGTTGGGTATATTTTAATAATGTGTAGTTATTTATGTATTTGCTAAAATATATCTAACGTATCTCTAGATTCCTACAATTATGTGTATCAAGTGTATCTATTATCATTGTAATAGTTTAAGTTTGCATTGCTGTGCTACTCTATACCCTCTCTGCTGGATGCTTACTCCACCAATCCACTACTCCCCATGTCACGTGAGGTAGCATTTATTCAGATCTCCCTGGGAATTTACAGCTGAATTTCCTATATTAACTCCTGGCATGCCATCTCTCTTTTCCATCATTCGTTACCTAGTCTGTGTCTCTTTTTAAATCTGTCACTAACAATATAAATATTTACCTCACTCGTTAAATGAAATCCTAGTCATACAGGTCGTTTTTTCATTTTCATTATCAGTACAGTGATGTCTGATATAAAAGTATACAAATACAGATAGGATTTCCAGATACACCATGTGTTCCAGACTATCATACTGATAGTCACCACCTAAAACGTGTTGCCCCATATTCAGTTCATATGAAGAAGGGGAATCTACTCACTAATCAAAAAATCCGTGTTGGAACCCCTAGTATAGAAACGAATTATTCATTTTCCTCCTGAAGCCTTTTAATTCTACTTTTTCCAAGGTAGTACATTTCATGCATAGCCCATCAGTACACAATAGTGATAATTGATCAGGAAAACATGATCTCTTGGCAACACTAGCTAACACTGTGCTTGATAGCAGAAAGACTGTTTCAGTTTAATTCAATCTAACAAGCCAAAACTCACCTTAAAAATAAACAACACAGTACAGATAACTGTGATGTAGTGTGCAAAACTGTGCACATAATAAATTATAGAAAAACAGACTGTTATGGCAGACAATACTGCTAAAGAAATCTAAAGTGCACATTGTAAAATGTCTGATTTATTTTAAATTATTTGTTTTTCAGGATAGATGTATGTCCATGGCTTGCAGTGTTAGTTAGCCTTAACTGGGTGCCTAGTACCATTTCTGTAAAATATTTTTATGTTAAAAGTGTCAAACAAGAAACATTGCAATATTTGAAAACAATCAGTAAAATCAGAGCTCATAATGTGGTATTGCATGTATACTGTGTGTACATTCCATCTATCCTGAATGCCAATTGTTTTATAATACCCTTTTATCTAATACTTCCTCTTTCTCCTTTGTTGAATTGCTATGTTACTGTGTAATGTTTATGCTTTAATCAGTCTGCTAGTTTATAGGTACAAAAAGTATTTGAAGACAGCCATTATCAGCATGTCAGTGTCTTCATGTCATTTTGCCTGTCTGAGTTGCTATCTATCAGCAAGATCTAGAGCAGGCATACAATTTCTTTTTGTCATATAAGAAAGGTTATTTTTATAATATGTAGTTAGGAGGCTTTAACAACCTCTTCAGCATGAAACACACTTTTCTTTGTCACGTTTTCCTATCCATATATTCCTTGTTTAGTAGAAGGTTCAGAGCATTGAAGAACATGTTTTCTGCATTCACTTTAAAAGTGTAGACTTCAAAAAATTGGGAAACATTATGCTGACTTAGTAATGATGTTTTATTGATAAAAAAAAAATAAAAAATAAAAAAATCAAATAGCAATGCACCATTGTGCTGTAAGGTTGGTTCTATACTGGGGCTTCATCGGTCTACTCCAGGGACGTCCAAATAGTAGATCCCCAGATGTTTTAAACTATAGCTTCCATGATGCTTTGTCATTCTAAAGGCATGCAAAGCATCATGGGAGTTGTAGTTCTCCATCTGGGGACAAACCTTTTGGACAGCCCCTGCTCTACTCCATACATACTGGAGGTGTGTACTGCCAGTTCAATGAATGATGATAAAGGGAGTTGAAGTCCACAGCATCATGTATGCAGGTACCTCTTACTTTATGTTTGTTTGGTTTTTTTTTTTTGCACGTTTATTATTTTTTTTTTCTTTTTGTATTTATCATATTTATTCAATAAAAAATTTCAACAAGTACATAAAAAGCAAATTTGCTTATCCCATATAACCTCATTAATCCAAGTGTATCAAAACTGTAACAATAGATAAAGACGTCATATATTTATATACACATACAATATAGGTGATAATACCTGTCGAATTATTATATAGGAGATTTCAAATATTTAGATTACATATAAACATTAGAACAAAACGAAAAAAAGAAAAAGAAAAAGAAAACCACAACATATATAACAAGCACAAATACAAGTACAAGCTTAAATTCAAAATTCAAAATTCAAAATTTAAAATTTTGGCCGGTGGAGAGAGGAGAGAACAGTCCAGAGATATAGTTAAGTCCTACTAGTATATTTGGAAGTTCAGAGGGACCAAACTTTTCCATTTTTCCTAGGTAGCGAGTTAAAAAGAAAACCACAACATATATAACAAGCACAAATACAAGTACAAGCTTAAATTCAAAATTCAAAATTCAAAATTTAAAATTTTGGCCGGTGGAGAGAGGAGAGAACAGTCCAGAGATATAGTTAAGTCCTACTAGTATATTTGGAAGTTCAGAGGGACCAAACTTTTCAATTTTTCCTAGGTAGCGAGTTAAAAAAATAACTCGTCTCCATTTTATGCCGAAATTCAATTTGAGCCATAATTTCTATCCAGTAAGGAGGTGTAGGAGATTTCCAACATCTAGCGATGTTAATTTTGACTGCAGAGAAAACGTGGGTCAGAAGTCTACTTAGATTATTATCCTGTGTAGGGAGGCCGATATTAAATAGACACATTTGTGGACTAATTTAATTTATGTCATGGCATAAAGATTTTACCAAATCAAACATCTGTATTTTTAAATTGTTTAGTCTAGAACATTCCCACCATATATGATATATAGTACCATCTTCTAATCCACACCTCCAACATATTTTACTATGAGTAGGATCGATCTTATGCATTCTAACTGGGACAAGATACCATCTATAAATTAATTTAAAGTGAGTTTCTAGTAATGATACGTTATGAATAGATTGTTTTACTAGTTGAATACCTCTAGTCCACTCTATAAAAGGTAAAGATTTGCCAATATCAATTTCCCATTTGTTAAAGGGAGGGATTTTAAAATCCTGGTCCATTAGATCGAATAGTCTAGAATATCTAGCGATGCTCCCTTTTTTTTTTGACTATTAGCAATTTGGAAGGTTATATAATGTTCTTTAAATATTAATTTAGACATTAAAAAATTCTTTAATCTTAGATATTTAAATATATCACTTGTAGGTATGTTATATTTTAAATGTGATTGGTTGAGTGTAATCAATTTATATCCTTCACATAAATCTGAAATCTTACTTATCCCTAGTTGGAGCCAGGGTTTAATATCTAAATCTATCAATGTATATCGTAAAACTTCTACTGGGGTATCATAGAATATTCTATCTTTCAAATTAAGTTTCTTCATAAGTATTTTTGAAGTTATAACCATATCATTTAGAATATTATTGGAAAAGAGATTTTTCTCCAGTACAACTAAATCTAATAAGCCTATCCACACAAGAATAGGTAATTTATACTTGGGACTACTTTCTTGTTCTATACTAAACCATGGTGAGATGTCTTGATCCGTATTCATCCACATTAATAACTGAGATGCTTTACAGGCTTCATGGATCCTATATACATCCGGAAAAGCTATATCCCCTTTCGGGTAGCTTCTACGCAGTATTTCAAATGCAATCCTAGGGGGTTTATTAGCCCATATGTAGTTGGAGAATAAACTTTGAAACCGGTTAAGCATTTCTAACTTAATTCTAAAAGGAATTGCCCTAAAAAGATATAGAAGTTTCGGTATCAAAAATGCTTTAACCATGTTTATTCTACCGATCCAAGAGGGTTCTAGTCATTTCCATCTTATAATTTGATGTTGTAAATTTTCATAGTTCGATTGAATTACACTAGCAATGTCAAGAGAACTCTTTATCCCCAAGTAGTCAATCTCATCTTTAGCCCAGACTAAATGAAACTGTTTAGCTATTATTTCTTTTTCAACATCGCTTAACATATGAGATAGAATTTGAGTTTTTTTCATATTGATTTTGTAATTAGAAAAAGAACTATATATGGCTATATCTCCTAATAGATGTGCAATTGATACCTGGGGGTTAACTAAAGTAAGAATAATATCATCTGCAAACAGGGTTATTTTAACATCTCTATCTCGCATTTCTACTCCTTTTATATTGATGTTTTGCCTGATCAGGGCAGACAGTGGTTCTATTGACAATATGTATAGTAGCGGGGCCAATGGACAGCCTTGCCTAGTACCATTATTAATTTCAAAGATATCTGAATCAAAAAAAGGATTACTAATTTTTGCTGAAGCGTTCTTGTATAGTGTCATAGTCTTACTCCTAAATTGGCCCACGATACCGAACCGGCCCATGACAGAGTCAAGGAATCTCCAATTGACCCTGTCAAAGGCCTTTTCGGCATCGAGGGCCATAACCACCGAACCCAATCTATTTTCATCCATTCTATGTATTAAATTAAAAATCCTACGAGTATTATCAGTAGTACTTCTTCCCTTTACAAAACCCGACTGGTCTACTCCAATTACATAATTTATGGTATCTTTAAGTCGATTGGCCAATATACTAAAAAACATTCTTATATCCGTATTGATCAATGAGATCGGTCTATAATTAGTAATTAGAGTAGGATCTTTGTCGGGCTTTGGAATAGGTATAATTGAAGCTATCATCATTTCTTTTGGGAAAGGAGAGTCTATAGATACCTTTGTAAACATTTCTAATAAAATAGAGGAAATAGGATTAAGAAAGGTTTTATAAAATATTGCCGGGTACCCATCAGGGCCAGGCGCTTTATTGGTTTTAAGTTGTTTATTGCCTCAATAATCTCCGTTAATAGAATTGGAGATTTGAAGTTTTTATTCTAGGGAGTTTGAGGCTACTTAGGAATCTATCAATTTCTAGATCAGTAGCTTTAACTTCATCCAAATTATACAGAGAACTATAGTAGTGCACAAATGCCTTAGCAATATCATTTGGTAGAATTAAATGGGAGTCTCCTGAAATTTTTTTTTTTTTTATAGACTTATCTTTATTATAGTTTTTAAGTTTATTTGAGAGGTCTCTATTTATTTTGTTACTATTGTGGTACCATTTTTGTTTAAGGAACGTAAGGTTCTTATTAACTAAATCATATAATTTGTCTTTGATAGATAATTTCAATGTAATTATTTCTTCAGTTAGCTCTTTAGTTGTTGCTTTTTTATTTAAATATTCTTTCTCAGCCAATTTAATTCTTAATTTTTGAAGAGTATCACCCTTCTTTCTTTTAAGTTCAGAACCATATTTAATTAATAATCCTCTAATAAAACTTTTTATTAGAGTACACCACACCATAGGGCCTGAGACTTCTCCATTGTTGTTATTATTTAAAAAGTTCTCAATTTCAATTATAATAGATTCCCTGATATGGTCAACTTTCAGTAGACTTTCATTAAGTCTCCACCTTGTCCTAGGTCTAAAATTATCTTTAGATTTTATTTTCAAGAATATAGGAGCATGATCCGATAGTATTATAGAACCAATGTTTGCTTTAACAATAGAATCTAAAAAGCCTACTTTTACAAAAAACATGTCAATACGTGAATATGTCTGGTGGACATGAGAAAAGAAAGTATAGTCCCTTTCATTGGGATTAAATATCCTCCAACAGTCGTAAAGAGTATTTTTGGCAATAAAGTCTGCTAAATTATATGGGTAACTATTTAATTACTTGGAGTTTCCTGTTTGTTTGTGACTTCTATCTTTTCTTGAATCCATGACACTATTGAAATCACCTCCCATTAATATATTACCACTAGCTGTCTTGTCTAATGTTTCCATGATTTGATCAAGTAGTATTTCTGGATTACGATATGTTTTTCTAACCCTTACCTCCCCTAACTTTAAGAACTATCTAAGCCCAAGTACCTCTGAATCCTAACCCTAACAGCACAAAGTTCAAACTGTCACTAGAAACAGTGCTGCCTACAATGACTCTGTTCTTCCGAACTATTTTAACATTTGTAATACACAATTTAGATGACAATGTTTTGAATAGTAACTATTTGGTAAGTATTGGCAATATTTATGGTAAATTCCAAAGTTAAAAACTGCTTTTTTTTCAAGTGATTAAAGTAAAATCTGGAGAATGTAACCACCAATTAGGGTGCAGTGAGTTGTAATTGAGCTAGCCTATTGATTAAATAAGCCTGTAGTTTAATTTATGCACAGCCCTCATCACCTCTTCTGGCATGATCTGCATGTTACAATTACTTGTGTCTTTTATTTATCCTTGGCCTCTTGCCTCTCAATGAGCCCCTATATACAAATGCTGCTCTATGCAGCTGGCCTGAGTGATGTATGAGTATTCTGACCTGGAATTGTATACATGGCAGGGGGTATGAAATATCTATTATTAACACATAGGTATATGATAATAACAGTGAATTTGGAACACTTACTGACCTATCAATCAACCTCTGTCCCTCCCTTTGAAGATGAAATGGGTGGTTCAAGTCAAACATGGGCAAGATCCAGGGCCACTATTACTTTTTGTTGGGGCCTGGGTGAGGCAGTTTTGTGGGCCCCTCCTTGTCCACACAAACACACAATTGATTAGTCACACATGCATAATTATCCACTTGCAAACATCTAATTAGCCTCACAAATGCATACAGTTATCCTTTCTCAAAGATCCATTTAACTGCATGCACATACACACATAGATACATTAATAGCCACTCTTGAGTAATCTGTTCTAGATAATTACAATTCAGGGTAATGTACAGTAATGTAAATTGTGTGAGGGATCACAAAGCTCCACAGCAATAAAACTGCTAATAGTATGCAAAAATGATGAATATGCCAGTGTTTTACAGAAACAAAACTTATATTAAAGGAGCTCTCCCCAAACTCCTGCAAATCCGTGCAAACACCTATACATATGAACCAGCTATATAAATTGAAAGCCTTTTGTCCACTGTGAAATTAATCTGTGTGTGTTACCACTGCTGTGCAACTTGTTTCTTGTCACTTTGTGTTCATTCCATGGAAATAACACCAATCAGCTCCCCAATTCTTTGACAGTAACTAGTGTACAGCAAGCTCCTGTTGTCCTGTAGTGTCTTCAGGGGTCGTATTGAAATTTCTATCTGGGAGCATTTAAGGCTCTGCCCAGCATACAGTTGTGTCAATGTCTGAGCAGCTTATCTGCAGGTCATCTCCAACCTGCTACAATTACAGTTTGGCTATATTAGTTTGAGTTTTGCAAGTTGGCTAACTATTTAAGTAGTGACTTAACTGTCAAGTGCATGAGTAGAAAGAGATAGGTCTTTCTCTATCTAATAGGGTTAGCATTTTTGCAATCTTAGGGCAACACTGGACTATGGATGTGCTATGTTTGCTCCCTAATCTGGGTCCCCAAGACTCCCTGGTGGTCCAGTGACAGGCTTCTGCAGAGCATCAGATGTCATTAGGCTGATATTTATTGGCTGAGAGCGTCCGGTGATCACTCTCAACCAATGAGTGTTATTCTGTACAACAAAAGTTTTGACATTAGAATTGACATTAGCTAGCCTCTAGTTCAGAGTTAGCTGGTGATACACTGATAATGCTGAACAAAGGAGGAGTTACAGTACACCTCCCGGAGCAGAGGGGTTAAGCTCTGTATACGCAGCCTTTACAGGGGAATGCTGCACATACAGACTCCAGGCACTATGACCACTTCAAATCACGGAAGTGGTCATTGTGCTTGGAGTAACACTTTCATTTAGCTTCCCTCCCAATAATGATAGTCCAGCAAACTGCTGAGGAAGCAGAAAAGCACAATTTCTGTCTCTTCAGCTCCTCTTCCAACGTACATTTTACTCGCTGTAGAAGGCTGAAATACTCTGGCCACAGCTATTTGCCAGGAGTTTACGGGTTCCATACTGCACTGTTATCACTCAGCCCATGGTATTACCATAGAACCATATATTACGCAGAATTATAATAATTAAACAGATAACATCACCCAGTGTGTAGTACGGTGTTTCAGAAAATTATATGCCAGTTTAAATTACTGACAGACTATAAAATACCAGAAAGGTTGCACTCACTGAACATGTAGTCCTACACCACCCTCACTGAGTAAAAGTAAATGTTAGTTGAAAGTTATATATTATCAGGGTCAGGCATGATGTGTGGGCAATGTCCTCTTGGGGGCAGTCTCGTGCCCAGAAGTGTATGCTGTGAATGCACAACTGTTGTAAAACATAGATAGGAGATAAGGACAGAGTACAATATACAATTACAGTGTAAAAACAAGTCAATGGGTACATTATTACAGCTCACACTTATAATTAACGTAAAATGTTCCAGTTACATGTTCCTAGAAGCATTTTAATAAATTGAAGAACGCATGTGCTATGTGCATCAAATGTAACAGATATTAATGACTAAATTACCCTATTAATAATACTAATAATACCATGGGATGTAGCTCTGGAGAGACATGCCACACTGATTAGTTTTTATTAAAGATAGAAAGCTGACATATAGGGGAAGATTTATCAAGAAACAAACATGTGCTTTTCTGGGGTAAAGTGCTAAACAAGTAAAATAACCTGGAACGTTTTGCCATTTTGTAACAACCATCACTAATGACAGCTTATGGGAAAGGGTATTTATTTACTATGTGATTATGTATCAGGAGATTTACAGAGGATTTTGCAGGTTCTTACATTAAGAACTAATGTGGTTCATGGCAAGGAGTTTAACTGCTAGCACTTGAAGAGAGAATCTGTTGGTGCTGAAGTATGGGGAAAGGAGATGAGTGTACCTCCCCTGTTGTCTTTAACCCCTTAAGGACCAAACTTCTGGAATAAAAGGGAATCATGACATGTCACACATGTCATGTGTCCTTAAGGGGTTAAAGGAACACTATAGGCACCCAGACCACTTAAACTCATTGACATGGTCTGGGTGCATAGTCCAAGGTCCTTTAAGCCGGCAAAGGTAATTATTGCAGGTTTAAGAAACTGCAATATTTACCTTAAAGGGTTAACTCCACATCTAGTAGCTGTCTATCAGACAGCCGCTAGAGGGACTTCCAGGTTCTTAGGCGATTTTTGGTTGTCTAACTGATGCGGGCCGTCCTTACATTATGCATGAGGACATTCAGTGTCATGTAAAACCCCATGGGAAAGCATCACGCATCCATCCCGGCTAAGGATTATCCAGGGCCGGCGCTACCTGTTAGGCGGACTAGGCAGCCGCCTAGGGCGCCCCTTGGGAAGGGGCGCCACCAGGAGCGCCGGCCCCCCTCATGCTGCAGCCGCCCGAGCGCTCTGTAGAGAGCCTCAGGCAGCTGCAGCTTTGCCCGGGCTGGTGCGTCCATGAGGGCGCACCGCCCAGGCACAGCATGAGGAGAGGGGCTGACAGGAGGGCAGCGCTCCCTCCTGTCACTCCCTCACTGTAGCGTGGCCGAGCGCTGTATGGTCCGCGGGTACAGGGAGCATCTGTCTCCTGTACCCGGCCGGACTAACATGAAGTGCACACTGAGTGTGCACTTCCTGTTAGTCCGTCCGGGTACAGGAACCAAAAGCTCCCTGTACCCGCGGACCATACAGAGCTCGGCCACGCTACAATAGAGGTGGGGGGAGAAAGAGAGTGGGTGGGGGGAGAAAGAGAGTGGGGAGGGGGAGAAAGAGAGTGGGGAGTGGGGAGAAAGAGAGTGGGGGGGGAAGAGAGTGGGGAGGGGGAGAAAGAGAGTGGGGAGGGGGAGAAAGAGAGTGACAAGGGAGGGAGGGGGAGAAAGAGAGTGACAAGGGAGGGAGCGGGGAGAAAGAGAGTGGGGAGGGGGAGGAGGAGAAAGAGAGTGACAAGGGAGGGAGGGGGAGAAAGAGAGTGATAAGAGAGGGAGGGGGGAAAGAGAGTGACAAGGGAGGGGGGAGAAAGAGAGTGACAAGGGAGGGAGGGGGTGAAAGAGAGTGACAAGGGAGGGAGGGGGGGAAAGAGAGTGACAAGGGAGGGAGGGGGGAAGAGAGTAACAAGGGAGGGAGGGGGGAGAAAGAGAGTGACAAGGGAGGGTGGGGGAGAAAGAGATTGACATCTATCACACAAACAATCATGCAACCCTTACACACACAGAAACACACAATGCATTCCTTACACACACTCAATGCACCCCTTACAGACGCACACACTGCATCCCGTACATACACAGAAACACACCTTGCAGCCCTTACACATACAAACACAGATTCACACAATGCATTCCTTACACACATATCAGGACATCCCCTACACACTCCACCCCCTGTGAACAAACTCATTGGTGGAACATGAAGGTGGACCCTGAGCTGTGTAAAGGGCCCCCAAAAAAGGGAGCTGCTTCCAGAGATCCTGTTCTACACCAGACCAGTTGTGCCAGACTGCAGCTAGAGCCCATCATCATCCTCATCTGGCTGTAATTAGGCAATCTAGTATATTATTCGTGGCACTAATCTCTAATTTACCTCACATTAAAGAAACACTATAGTCCCCAGAACCACTGCAGCTTAATGTAGTGGTTCTGGTGTCTATAGCCTGTCCCTGCAGGCCTTTTAATGTAAACACGGCGGCACTGCAGCACTGGCGTTATTTTAAAAGGCAGATCATATGGGTGGGAATTGTGATGTCACATGGGGGGGAGGCAAACTTTACTTTTGCCTTTTTACTTCACCGGCCCGGGGATTATCACCACCATAGGCAAAGAACCATTTTGATGCCTTTCATAATTTTAATTTGTCTTAGTGTTTTACTCAATAAATTGGGAATTACTGACCACATTTTAAAACACATGTTAAAATAGTACAATTGGAAACTGGAGACATTTTTCAGTTTGGCAATTTTGGCCTTAAATTGACAATTCTTTCTAAATACAGAAATACAAACACCCAGAGACAACCAGGGCCGCCATCAAGGGGTGACAACCAGGACCGCCGGGCCCTACATTCCCTCTCTGCACATATATAAAGCGATGATCACTATATATATATGTGCAGCTGTGCCCCCCCCCCCGGCTCCTTGTACTTGCAGATGGGGCCCAGCAGACTGTAGCTTTACTTTACAGCTCTTCCCTCTCTCTAACTGCCGCGAGACATGCGGCCGTCAGAGCGTTGCCTCGGGTTACCATGGCAACGCTCCGCGCGGCACGCACATCACCCTCGCGGGAGTTAGAGAGAGGGAAGAGCTGTAAAGTACAGCTGCAGTCTTTTGGGCCCCATTTACAAGTATAGGGAGCCGGGGGCCCCACAATGCCACCGGACCACCAGGGATGGAATCTCCCCCCTCCCTGAACCAGAAGCAGGGAGGGGGAATTCACTACACTAGCACACACTGCATTCATTACACACTAACACACACTCTGCATTCACTACACTGACATATACTATGCATTCACCACACTGACACACACTCTGCATTCACTACACTAACACATACTCTGCATTAACTATACACACAGCATCCACATCACAAACATCCTGTATTCACAGTACACACACTACATCCACCACACATTCAAACACTCTGCATTCACTGCGTCTAATACACACACTACACACAATGCATCCACTAAACACATTGCACCTAGTATACACAAACACTACATCCACTACACACACACACAATACATCACTGTATACACACTACGTCCACTACTCAAACACACTCTGCGTTCACTATACACACTGCATCCGCTACACAAACACACACTCTGCATTCACTGCACAAACAGTATCTAATACACACAAACACTACATCCATTACACACATTTGAATTCACTTCCACTATACACACCACATTCAGTCCTGCATCATTGTCAGCAGACTTGGTAGGAGTCCTGTGGGCGCTTTGTCAGGGGCCCCAAAATTTCTGATGGCAGCCCTGGAGACAACCCCCATCTAACCATTCTGCTAGACATCTTTCACCTCCTTTTACTGGACATCTCCCTCTCCCCATTCCTCCAATAGACATCACCCACAGGCATTGCAATGGGGGTGGTGGTGGGGGTGGGGACTTTGGGATATAAAGCCTCATATTTGTGAGATTTCAGTCCCAAAGTTTAAGGAGACAGGAGCATAACACTGTTTATTTTGTTATTATTATACTACAATAATAATTATTATTTATTTTATTAGTATTTATTATGATTTATTTTACTGAAGCAACCTGATATAAAAAGAAAGGTCACTATTTAGTGTTCTGCAAAGTAACCATAGGGGTGCTTGTGAAAAAGATCTTTGCTGCATATGTATGTATTAGTTACACATCATGTCGGAATTAAATTGAATACTTGACTGTGGAGCATGTACTTGTTTGCATCTATGCTATCATTGGTATCCTGGAAAGCATACATGGCATATTGTTCATGGGAAGATCAGAGGATGCATGAAATGGGTTGTCAGGATATTTCATGACATATCTCCACCTATTTGCTAGTGTAGTGTTTTGCTTTGGGCTCAAGCCCCAGGGCTTTCTAGAACATGTCAACAACCCTGCATCACCCATTCACATAAGGCAGCATATTTTTCTCTCTTCCTTTCCACATTTCACATCGCCCTTCACTTTACACAACTCCCCTAGCACATTACACACCCCACCCTGCCTCAATATACGCCCCACCCTGCCTCAATATACACCCCGCCCTGCCACATTATCTGACTCTCCCTTCCACATTATCTGACAGTCCCTGCCACATTATATGACCCTCCCTGCCACATAACAAGCCCCCTCCATGACACATTGCATGCTCCCACCCTGCCTACCTGCCACATTAAACACCTCTTTCATGCAACATCAAATTTCCCTTAGTCTGCATTACAAGCCACCATCCACATTGCAAAGCCCCCATCCATATTAAATGCCACCATTCACATTACAACCCAGTCAATCCATATTACATGCCACCATTCACATTACAGCCCTGCCAATCCATATTACATGCCACCATTCACATTATAACCCAGCCAATCCTTATTACATGCCACCATCCACATTACGTGCCATCCTTCCACATACATGAGGCTAATGTCCGCATTACATTTCCCCCCTTAACAATTAGGGAATACAGCCTCCAACTTTGCTGTTTGACAGACACTTCTTTGGAGCAGGGATCTCAGGGGGCTGCATGGTGGGCACATTTTTGCTGTCATCACCTTCCGTTGCTCTTTGTGAATCTGAGCGCAACCGGGATATAATGACATCATATCCAAGCCCTGATTCACCAGACAGTAAGCACAGTATCTGTGGGAAAACTCAGACAGTGCTTCATCAATAATAGTGCTGAGCAGTCATGGAGATGTTACAATCTCCCCAACCTGCTCACAACATTTACCCCATGGGCCAGTGCCTCAAGTGAATGCCTTATTCTCCTAATGGTAAATCAGGTCCTGCAACCCCACAAGCAACAGGTCCAATTTAAGGATAAGGAGGACTACAATTTTATTTAGAATGTTAGAGCACCCAAGTGTAAATACTGACAAGGTAGGAGCAAAGTGCTAAACGAGTGATATGTAATGAAGATTAATCTGATAAGACTATGCATTATGGTTTGAAATATGTAGAAGATGCAAGTGGTAGTCCATTTAGCAGAACGTTGCAGTAATAAAGTTGGGAGAAAAGTACATTAAGTAATAGATTTGCTTGCATTATGTGTGAGGAAAAGCAGACGTGGCGCTATAATTCCAGGTGTAAATGGAATAGAGATTGGCTGGATGTAATTTATTTATTTATATTTATTTTATTGATGAAATATTTTACCAGGAAAGATACATTGAGATTTCTCTTGTTTTCAAGTATGTACTTGGTCCACAAAACATTGCATTGATACATTATGGTACAATAAAATACAAAATCAATATTAATACACAATTTACACAAAATTTAACATAGAATTGGTAGGAAATATATAATCAACCATAACACATGCATTCTGTTTTGAGGTATGTAGAGAGAGATCTCTTAAAGGACTTTAGGCTTTAGGTAATGAGAGAAAGAGAGGCAGAGACAAGGCAGGGAGCTTGTGGTGTAGGTTTAAGAGTAATTAATCATGAAAGGCTCCGTGGTAAGGAGAGTAAATGGAGTTGATTATATAATTTACAGGAATCGTACAAATCTGTAAGATTTGAATGTACTTGTCAGACTGGTTAGACAACACTGACCTATGGGAGTCTGAGAATCTTTCAGTGACCTGACCTGAAGTATTTTCTGTTGTGTTTTGGCTTTTAATGGCTCTTGAAGGCTTTGCACTGAATCTCTACAGTCACAAACTCAGTACACATGCAGGTCATTAACTCACGTAACCCTGGGTGGTTTTAGATTTTTGAAGAACTTACAATGAGAATCCTTTTCAACTCATATCCATTGAGTGTACCGGAGTCAGGTAGCATGTCTAGTAACTTGCCTTTAAAAATGTTACCTTGTGGACACTCCAACCAATTACATTTGAAGTGGTAAGAATGTACTATGGCAATGTGTCTAGCTCTGGGACTAGTCCCTCATGTAAAGTGCACCACACCGGAGAATGCCCATTTTGAACTCTTCCTGCGATAAAACCTCAGACTTAAAGAAATTTAGTATTGTAAGGAATACATATACATAAAGCTGTATTCCTTAAACCATAGTTCACTCTGGTTTCCGCCCTCCCATCCCCGTCACCCCCCTTTGCCGTTGAATAATTGCTACCATGATGAATTAAATAAACTACGGATAGTCATAACTCTCATTCATGCTAAGGGTATACTATGATCTGAAAGTCCTATAAAATTATTATTACAAGCAAGCATGGTGATTAATCTTCTCTTTGTTGGTTTCACTTATAATATATCAGCATTGAAATAAATAAATAGGTGGCACCCAATATGCCACCTGGAGCACCAACTTATTTAAAGGCAGCCTCCTGCCAAAGAGTTTAGGGACACGTTCCTTGAAAAAATGCCTCTACCCTGTATTATAGCCAATGTGCATGTGCAAGAGTCTCTTATAGTTTCATGTCCAACCTTACCTTCATTTAGACCAGGCATAGGCAACCTTCGGCACTGCAGATGTTTTGGACTACACCTCCCATGATGCTTTGCCAGCATTATGTGTGTAAGAGCATTATGGGGGATGTAGTCCACAACATCTGGATTGCCGAAAGTTGCCTATCCTTGATTTAGACCATACTGTGCACATGGTGTATATACTGACATGTGGTCTGAAATGAAGGTGAATATACGATAAGTAAACTGTATGATAATGGAAAAAGAGACAAATGGGTTAATTTTTCTTCAACATTTGCTCCTTTTTTCATGTCTTCTGTTATCATTGTTCAATAAAGTAGGTGATCATTTGCATTTATATTGCATTTCACATCTTGGCAAGATAATAACGCTCTCCTTAAACACACTTGTAGGCATATTGGGTTGGAAAATGAAGTGTCATCAATGTGCAGCTGCTGTATTAAAATCCAGTAGAAGGACACATCCTACGTTTATCTTGTACAGTAATATGTAGTTTTTTGAAGCCTTCTTTTTTATGAAGCCTTTCGCGAAAAAAGAAAATAAATTGTTACATTGTCAATTCCCATGATATGGGGGTGGGTAAATTGATTAAGTTACAGTGATGTGATTATTGTATGGAAGAGTCTATCTCATAACAATTATATCACAAAGTAATGCATCACTGCAACATAGAAACACGGAGAGCTAATGATGGCTGCATGTTTATCAGAAGGCCCTCCCCATCGGTTCACTGTGTAGTAGATGAAATGGGATTTTGTTTCCCTGAACTCCTGCTCTAGTTAATATCCTTGGTATTTGGCACAGGATAACATTCAGCTTCCTAACCTGGGAATAGACCTAGCTTTTCTCGATGGAGAAAGCACACCTCATATTTAATTATTGTTTATGTCAGCTCCACTTATTATTACCGTACTTACATTTCAACCAAATATTAATAAAACAAATTAACACATGCCCCAAATACAGCAGCAGTGTTACTTTTCAGTTTTCCAGACCACACTTCCATGGATTCTCTTGGAAATATTCTTGCACTAAATACAGAATTCTTTGGACCCATGGATGCTTTAGGTTTTACAATGATCAACATGAACTGCTGAATGCAGGCTACTTTGATCTACAGTACTTCATCTGTGCAGTTCTAACTTGGAACGTGGTTGGAAATAGACATAAAGCATGCAGATTTATTTCCCTATCGAATGCCCCTAGTTGGGATTATGAAAAGCAATCAATGATCTTCAAACACTAAATGTAATTGTAGTTTACAATCTTTGTATATGGTATTTATGTTGAGATTTTAGCATTCAGTAAATAAATGAACATAAATGTCCATCTTGACCACCTACAACAATATGTCTGATACTAGATATGGGTACTGAAGATCCAGACACTTTGCTCCCTGGCAGAGCAAGTAACTAGTCAGCAAGTCACACTCAGACTACATTACACACACGCAATATTCAACCAGCAAAAAACAGGCACTCTCAGACTCCACTACACACACAGCATTCAACCAGCACACACTGGCACACTCGGCTCTCCAACCTGCAGATCTCAGCCTCTAGCACACAAACACATACAACACTAAGACAGCACATACATGCTCACAAAACACTTGGCTTCCCACATGCACATACAACACTCAGCCACCGTACACAATTCTCACAAAAACAGAACCCAGGGCTCTAGGAGGGCTCCTAAATCTGGTATCCTGCCAGGGGCCATGGGCAATCTTAATCAGGTTCTGTTATACCCTCACTTTCCTCACTTTCCTTCAGTAGTTCAGGGCACAGATAAGGGACCAGTGCCAGGACTTCTCTCTGTTATTAGGGATACAGCAGGCCCATTACAGTGGAGTCAGTGGCGTACACACAACCCATGGGGCCCCGGTGCGAAAACTGATTCCCCCCCCCCCCGCGCTTACTCTGCGCGGGCTGGGGCCGCAACACATGGTGGGCGGGTACCTGGTCGCAGGGCTGCGACCCGTGCGACCGCGGTATGTACGCCAGTGCATGCATAAACACATACACTTAAAGGACCACTACAGACACCCAGATCAAATCAGCTCAATGAAGTGGTCTGGGTGCCAGGTCTCTCTAGTTTTAACCCTGCAGCTGAAAACAGCAGTTTCAAAGAAACTGCTATGTTTCACTGAGGGTTAATCCATCTCTAGTGGCTGTCTCATTGACAGCCGCTAGAGGATTTTCTGCGATTCTCACTGTGAAAATCACAGTGAGAAGACGCTGAACGTCCATAGGAAAGCATTGAGTAATGCTTTCCTATATGGGCGGTTCGAATGCGCGCGTGGCTCTTGCCACGCATGTGCATTCGGAGCCCAGAAGCGGATCGGGACGGAGAGATCCCCAGCGCCAAGGGAGCCTGGCGCTGGAGAAAGGTAAGTGCTTTAGACACACACACACACACACACTCTCATGAACAGACGCACACATTTACTGACAGACACACACTCAGTGACAGACGCACACAAACATACTCAGTAACAGACACACACACTAACACTAACACACTCTAAAACTAACACACTCACTAACACAATCACTCACACTAACACACTCACTAACACACTCACTCACTAACACACACACAAACTAACACAAACTAACACTAACACACTCACTAACACACACTAACACTAACACACTCACTAACACACTCACTAACACACTCACTAACACAATCACTAACACAATCACTCACACACTCACTAACACAATCACTCACACTAACACACTCACACTAACACACTCACACTAACACACTCACACTAACACACTCACACTAACACACACTCTCTCACTAACACACACTAACACAAACTAACACTAACACTAACACACTGACTAACACTAACACACTCACATTAACACACTCACTAACACACACACACACTCACTAACACTCACACACTCACTAACACTAACACACTCACTAACACACTCACAGTAACACACTCACTAACACTAAAACACTCACTAACACTAACACACTCACATTAACACTAACACACTCTCTCACTAACACACACACACACACACTAACACTAACACACTCACTAACACACTCACTAACACTAACACACTCACTAACACTAACACACTCACATTAACACACTCACTAACACACACACTCACTCACTCACTAACACTCACACACTCACTAACACACTCACATTAACACACTCACTAACACTAACACACTCACTAACACTAACACACTCACATTAACACACTCACTAACACTCACTAACACTCTCACTAACACTCTCACTAACACTCTCACTAACACTCTCACTAACACTCTCACTAACACTCTCACTAACACTCTCACTAACACTCTCACTAACACTCTCACTAACACTCTCACTAACACACTCACTAACACACTCACTAACACACTCACTCACTACCACTCTCACTAACACACTCACTAACACACTCACTAACACACTCACTAACACACTCACTAACACACTCACTAACACACTCACTAACACACTCACTAACACACACTCACTAACACACACTCACACACACACGTTTTTTCTGTTTTTTTTTTTTTTTTAAATCCCCCCAGCCTCCTTACCTGTGTGAGAGCTGGGGGGATTCCCTGGGGTCCAGTGGTGTTGCTGGTCACCCGGCTGGCGGGCGCGCGAGGGAGCACTGTCCCCTGGGTGCTCCCTCTTCTGCTCCCTCGCGCGCCGCGTACTGATACCGGAGCCGGAAGATGATGTCATCTTCCGGCTCCGGTTTCAGTACGGTGCGCGAGGGAGCTGAAGAGGGAGCACCCAGGGGACAGTGCTCCCTCGCGCACCCGCCAGCCGGGTGACAGCAGGGCCAGCCTCGGGGGGCCCGGAGGTGGCCGGCTCCTGGGCCCCCCAGCAGAAGAGGCTGGCCCTGTGGGTACATACCGGGTCGCAGGGGCGGCCGGGCCCCCTGGTGGGCCGGGCCCGGTTGCAGCCGCGACCCCTGCGACCCTGGTATGTACGCCACTGAGTGGAGTCAAGGAGGTATTTCTCCCTTTTTGTGGCATAAGTAGAAATGGCTGTAGTTAGTTTATGTGCCTTCTTTTGAATCAACAGAATTAAAGCATGGGTCCCAAGGGTTAACCTGATGGACTTTTCTGCAGCCTATTCTATTATGTAACTATATTGATCAGCCACAACCACTGACAGGTGAAGTGAATAATATTGATTATATTGTTACAATGGAACTTGTCAAGGGTTGGGATACATTAGGCTGCAAGTGAACAGTCAGTTCTGTAATTGCATGTTTTTGCAGAAGGAAAAATGGGCAAGCAAAAAGATCTGAGTGACTTTGAAAAGGACCAAATTGTGATTTCTACACTACTCTGTCATAGCATCTCTAAAATGGCATGTTTTGTGGAATGTTCCCAGTATGGTACGTACCTAACAAAAGTGGTGCAAGGCAGGACAACTGTTGAATTGGCATCAGAGTCATAGGCGCCCAAGATCATTCATGCATGTGGGAAGCGAAAACTAACTTTTCTGGTCCGATCACACAGAAGAGCTATTGTAGCTCAAATTGCTGCAAAACTTAATGCTGGCCCTGATAAAACAAATGACAGAACACACAGTGGATAGCAGTTTGCTGTTTAGCTGCAGACCTGTCAGGATGCCTATGATGACCCCTGTCCACTGCCGAAAGCGCCTTCAATGGTGATGTGAGCACAGAACTGGACTATGGAACAATTGAAAAAGGTTGCTTCGTCTGATGAATCACATTTTCTTATAGATCAGGTGGATGGTCGGATGTGTGTGCATTGTTTCCCTATGGAAGAGATAGCAGCAGGATGCATTATAGGAAGAAAGCAGGCCGGGAGGCAGTATTATGCTCAGGGCAATGTTCTGTTTGAAAACCTTCTGGCATTCATGTGGATGTTACTTTGACACCACCTACCTTAAGATTGTTGCAGACCAAGTAAATGCCTTCATAGCAATGGTATTCCCTGATAGACATAGCCTCTTTCGGCAGGATAATGAACCCTGCCATACTGTAAAAAAAATTCAGAAATTATTTTCTTTTTTGCGTTAATTTCAAAAGGCAACATAGTGTAATCACTATTTCCCAAATGCAAGTAAATTTATGGGAGCAGAGAAGAAAGTTTTTTTTTTAACACAAAATAGTTCCATTATATTTGTATATAAGTATACACACGATAAACTAGTATTGAACTTCCACGTTAGTATAAGCAATGCCCAGTCTTCTTCTGCAAATCTGTGCTATTGCTGAATTTGTGACGTTAGTGGAAGCCACACAGTAAGTGATCTGGAAATGAAGAATTGCTTGACTGATGCCAGTGTTAAAAATAGCCGCACTGCTGTAGTGGTTAGTCCCACAAGGACTCAAAATTATATAATAAAAGTATTATGTTTCATGGGTTAAATAGAGTGCTCATAATCCTAGCAAAGTGACCTAATGACAGTGTTCTACGTAATAGTTTAAATGATCAATTTCAGGTAAGAAGAAAGTGACTTAATGACAGTGACAATTTAATAAGCTGGACCACAGTAACATAATGATACTGTCTGTATTTACATTTGGTTTTACTTTCCTCAGTAACTAAATTGCTTTGAATGCTTTTCAAATAGGTTGTTTTTTTTCCCCAAATGATTTTCACGATAAGACTATTATTAGTGCATCTCTGTTTTCACATGCTGCCAGTTCTGTATAAATGTTGAAATTTCCCATCAAATCTCATTTAATGCCCCTCCACCAAATATCACAGGCTTCGTGGTGGTACATGCAGTTCAAATTATGAGAGATTAATGGTCTATCAATCATATGTGCAGAGCATATGCAAACCATTATCGTTTACATCAATTAAGATTCCAATATGGTATCCTCATGTTTAGGAGCACACGTTGGTTTGATATATGTTTATCAGTAGAATTTACACTTTCCTGGACAATGGCAGCATCACTAATGAGTAGCTCCTCCCTTTTCGGGCTAACAGAATAGGAATAAAGATTATAAAAGACATCCCCTCAATAACCCTCAGTCTTTTTTTCTATCCTCATGGCTACTGGATACTTTTAATATCCTGGTGCAACAGGTATTTTTATTTTCTTTGTGTTTATTTTTCTTTAAGAGTAAATTTACTTACTCATTCAGATATTTATACATGATGGTAGTTTCTACTACTGGAGGCTTTTCCATGGACCTTATGGGAAGATGTTGCATCAAATCATGCCCACCGGTTACCCTGATCACACTGTATTGGAGCGCCGCCATGACATTTCTGATCTCTCATACGGAAATTGTCAAATTCTCTGAAAGTCAGCTGATTCCCACCAGACAAATAGATTTTCTGGGTGCTTGTTTAGATACGATAAGCATTTCTATCTTTTTATCAGAACACAGGAAAACAAGAGAGATTCTAGAAGTAAAAAATGTCAGCAAAAAACTAATTGTATCTGCAAAAGATATGATGAGCTTAACCTTTTCCTCCACCATTGGATGTGAGATGGGTACAATGGCACTTCCGCTCGACTCAAGCTGTACTTCTGATTCCATTTTATTAGGTCTCAGAAGAATGGAACCAGAGGATCATTATTCTGGAGTACCTAAAGCAAGATTGGAAGTGGTGAACATTATGGGAAAACCTTGTGGCATGCTATGGCACCCTAATGACATTAAAGCCCTACTTCTGTAGGATGGTATAGCACACCCTAATGTTGGGAAAGGGTTAAGAGGTGTGTCCAAAACTTTTGTCCATATAGTGTATTTCTCAGTCTCCTAATGTAGGATTTTACTGTATACACTGCTGTTGATACTTAATGTGTACTGTATGTGCTTTTCATATCTATGTACATGGTGCAAATGCTATGTTCTTCAGTTTTAATTTTAATTTTTATGCCTTTTGTTCTGGACTCATGTGAGATCCCTTCATTGGCAGTTCAATTGTTTCTTCAGCAAAAAAGTCCCATGCTCTCTATCAGTAGTTCCTTCTTTATTTTTCCAATGAATGCTAAGAGCCTCAACAGCCACCACATGCAACACCTAGTATTGGAAGATGCATTCTCCCCCAGGATACCATATGCTGTTCTCAGGAGACTCACTTTTGCAAGCACAATTCCAACAAAACTATATCACCCACATTTCCAGTTAGCTGTCATGCATACTCACAAACAAAATTTGAGGGAATTATCATTTTCTTCTTTAAACGCTGGTCCTTCTCTCTTAAAGGGACACTCCAGGCACCCAGACCACTTCTGCTCATTGGAGTGGTCTGGGTGCCAACTCCCACTACCCTTAACCCTGCAAGTGTAATTATTGCAGTTTTTTTTATAAACTGCAATAATTACCTTGCAGGGTTAAGTCCTCCCCTAGTGGCTGTCTACTAGACAGCCACTAGAGGTCACTTCCTGCATCATAGCACAGATTATCTGTGCTAGAGCGTCACTGGACGTCCTCACCCTGTGTGAGGACCTCCAGCGTCGCTCTATTCCCCATAGGGAAGCATTGAAATTCATTTTCAATGCTTTCCTATGGGGTGCGCCAATGCAACTGGGGATTGGGGGGTGGGAGGTAGCAACTGGGGATTGGGGGGTGGGAGGTAGAGGGACCCTCCAGTGCCAGGAAAACGGATTGTTTTCCTGGCACTGGAGTTTCCCTTTAATCAATAATATACCAATCCAAAAAAGTAGACCTTTAGATATAGAGGGCTTGCTCAATAACGAATTAAGATAGATTACCATAGCCTCAATTTATGCTCCTAATCAAAATCGAATAGTTAAGATGGCCAAAGGTAAATATTTCATATGCAGTGAATTTAATAGTACAATTCACTTCAATCTTAGCCTGCTAACCACTCATGGTCTATACAAAGACCTGCTAAACACTCATGGCCTATACAATGGATTATGAACCCAAAGGGACAGATTACACCTTCTATTCTGTACTCCACAAACGATACGCATGCATTGATACATGTATATATAAAACATTCTCGCTCTCAACACCATAGTGTATGCTGCAATTGGTCTGATTGGTAATGCTCCCACTACGATTTATTTTAGGACTTACGGTACTTCCTGGATAGGGGTCAAGGGCTCTGGTGGCTTCATAAATTGCTTATGACTAACATTACAACCTCCACTACTAATAACATCATTTTTACACAGACATTTCACACAACAGGGCTCCCACCACAATAAGCCCACTGCTCACTTAACAATGCATATCTTGGGAATGGAGCTAGCAACGGACCAGAACAGATGCACTATTTATGAGCTCGAGCTCTGCTATGCAGAACTGGAAAAACCCAGTATGGCCCAGTCAGTCAGAGGACATTACCACAGATATGGGAGAAGTTGCCTCTTTCAGTTCAACACGTGGGGTTAGGTCTACCCCTGCAGAAGACCGGCACCTGATTACTGCAGCCATACTTAAAATCATGCTGATGGAACTGTGAACCAACATTGCAATAGATATCTCACACTTTAAAGATGCCATTAATGGAGCCACCACACAAATTATGCTATTGGAGGACACAACTAGTGTGCAGGACTTCAGATTGAGGCACAGAGGCCCTGGTTGAAGTGCTGGAAGACCAGCAGAGACGCTACAACCTGAAATTTAGAGGTATCCCTGCGGCTATAGGCAGGGCCGGCCTTAGGCCCTTAGGCGCCCTGTGCAAAAAGGCGCCCCCCCGACCTCCACGGCGCCCCCCCGACCAAGTTGCCTGTATACAGTCACACACACAGGCACGGGCAGACATACAGTCACACAAACCATTACAAGCAGACAGTTAGACACGCTCAGTTACAGGCAGGCATTCAGATGCGCTCAGTTACAGGCAGACAGTCAAAAAAGGTTAGTTACAAGCACACAATCATGAACAGTTACAGGTACACAGTCACACATACAGTCACAAGTAGACAGTCACACATACTCCATTACAAGCAGACAGTCATACACACTTGGTTACAGGCATGCAGACACTCACGCATGCTGATAGGCACACACACTCAGTTAAAGGCAGATAGTCACACATATAGGCACAGGCACACACAGCAGCATAGCTACAGCGACACACACTATTGGAGTCACACACAGTCAGACAGTCACACACACAGGCAGACTGTCACACACAGGCAGTAAGTCACACACAAACACACAGAGGCAGGCAGACAGTCACACACACTCAGGCAGGCAGTCACACACAGTCAGACAGTTACACACACACAGGCAGACTGCCACACACAGGCAGTAAGTCACACACAAACACACATAGGCAGGCAGACAGTCACACACACAGGCAGGCAGGCAGACAGTCACACACACAGGCAGGTAGTCACACAGACAGACAGTCACACACACAGGCAGTCACACAGACAGACAGTCACACAGACAGACAGTCACACAGACAGGCAGGCAAACAGTGACACACAGGCAGGCAGTTTGTCACACACACACAGACTTACCTCTTTCCATTATGGCTGGAAGAGGGAGTGGATGCAGTTCCTGTGCAGCAGTTACCAGGGTTTCGGGTAGGCATTAGCCCCGCCTCTGCCTTGCCTCAATTTTTTTTTTTTTCTAGACCCGGGTGGAGAATAATGAAATCCTCCACCCGGGTACCTGTTTTAGCTCCCCTGAACTCCTGTCACCCTGCCATGTGTGAGCTGTGTCGGCCACTTGTAGCCCATTCCAGTCTTGTGTAGGTCTACAATCTTGTCCCTCACATCCTTGGACAGCTATTTGGTCTTGGCTTTGGCAGAGAGTTTGGAATCTGATTGATTGATTGATTGCTTCTGTGGACAGATGTCTTTTATACAGGTAATGAGCGGAGATTAGGAGCACTCCCTTTAAGAGAGTGTTCCTAATCTCAGCTTGTTACCTGTATAAAAGACACTTGGGAACCAGAAATCTTGCTGACTGATAGGGGATCAAATACTTATTTCACGCATTGAAATGCAAATCAATTTATAACTTTTTTGACATGCATTTTTATGGATTTTATTTTATTTTTGTTATTCTGTTTCTCACTGTTAAAATACACCTACTATTAAAATTATAGACTGATCATTTCTTTGTCAGTGGGCAAACATTTTAAATCAGCAGGGGTTCAAATACTTTTTCCCCTTACTGTAGTCAACTGATGCAAAGTCAAGTGACTGATGGAGTTCTGAGTTCTAATGATGCCCTGGTGGTTAACGTTTAGTGAGTTAGCAAAAGTCTGTTTGCTTAACTCATGGGTTTTATAGGGTAACCAAAAAACAGTGTTTACATAAAACACAGGTTTTAAATTAGCGCAACGCTTCCCTCAAATTAATTTTAAAAAAAAAGAGAGAGAGAGCTTAAACTCTAAAATCTAAGATTTGTATAAGTGTTTTTCTTTCTACTTTTACAGGTAAGAGTCATCTAGGAAAAGTTTTTAGATTTAACACGGTTTGATTTCCTGTTGATAATTGGTAAGGCATTTGATTTAATTAGTTAGGTGCTTGCTACTGTTTGCAAATAAGCACAGGCCCACTCAAGTTTTACATTCTTAGGGGGTGGTGCCTTTAGGAGTGTATATAAGGGTTGTAGATATTAGCTTGGCTAATATAGCTTGGCAGCTGCTTCTAAGTGCTGCTACAAAGTGTATTTGGAGATATTCTGGAGGTAGTTTGAGGTACACAGAAGGTGGAAAAAAAAAGAAACAAAAAGTAAGATTTGTTTGATGTCAACTCCTCATATCATTAAAATGGCCGACTTAGTTCAATGTTGTTGTGCATTTGTTTCACGCTCTACTTTTTGGAGGTTTGGATGTTGTCTAATCTTAGACAGTTCTCTATATTGCAGCAGGAGATTGCATTTTTGAAGTCGGTTTGTAAATTATATAAATATTTGTAAATTATCTGTTAAAAAAAACTCAGGCTCGGATTGTTGCAAAGCCACTGCCGCAGAGATGTCCTAGGAATGGCAGATGGATTACTGAAAGATCTGGTAGACTTGGTTGTCCCCACCCGCCGCTTATGGGTGGGGACCTTGGGGGGGGGGACATTAGGCCCCCCCTTTATTTATTTAATTAGGGTTACACGCACGGGTTAAGTCTCCTGCTGCAGGGAGATCCAGGTTTTTTTTGTTTCTCGTCAGTGCAGTGGGGGTTAATTCTCCTGCAGCACGGAGTCTAAAAAACGAAAGAAATGAAACGAAAAGGTAATGCATTTGGCATTTGCCCTTTCATTTTATATATATATATATATATATGTCATATATCATATGTAGGATTTTCATTATGTTATAGCAAATGAATACGAAAAAGTCAGAAAATTTTGACAAACTCATATTTGTCCTAAAACTAATGCATATGTCTAAAAGCGATTATTTCAGGTTATTGCTGCTAAAGGTGGTTCTACAAGCTATTGAATCATAAGGTACACTTAAAGGTACTCTCCAGTGCCAGGAAAACAATCCGTTTTCCTAGCACTGCAGGTCCCCTCTCCCTCCCAATGCCCGGTTGCTGAAGGGGTGAAATCCCCTTCAGTTACTTACCTGAGACCCCCGCCGATGTCCCTCGGCGGTGGTTTTGGGGCACCGCCGCTCCTCCTAGTCATTACGTTGGCCGGTGGGTGAGACTGATCCCGCCGCCCGGCCGCGGAGACCTAATACGCATGCGCGGCAATGCCGCGCATGCGCATTAGAGTTCTCCATAGGAAAGCATTGAAAATGCTTTTCAATGCTTTCATATGGGGAATTGAGCTACGCTGGAGGTCCTCACACAGCGTGTAGACAGCCACTAGAGGTGGAGTTAACCCTGCAAGGTAATTATTGCAGTTTATAAAAAACTGCAATAATTACACTTGCAGGATTAAGGGTAGTGGGAGTTGGCACCCAGACCACTCCAATGAGCAGAAGTGGTCTGGGTGCCTGGAGTGTCCCTTTAAAGTTTTTTTACACACAGCTCTTAGATTTGGGCTTTAATTTTGTTAAATAAATCATGAGATGGTGCATTTACCTCATTTTAAGACCTGCTAAGGAACAGATGATTGTTATTATGTCCTGATATGTAAAACCATAGAATTCAAAGAGGGTGTACTTTCTTTTTCCCATGACAGTGCATGGCTAATTTTTCACATTATTGTCTGGCATTATATGTAATACACTGTGCCAGTACTTACACGCAGAGCTCACGCTAACTGCCTCATGGCTTGGCCAGTCCACAGAGTGCCAAGGCAAGAGCTCCACATCCCAAATATGAGATGATGTGCAAGGAGGTATCTTTACTGCCTTGCATGTGACTTATGCCCAATGGCAAGGTTCACATGCATGTGAAAATGTCATTATACTTGATGATGTAGTTCTTTCTAATGCCTTCTAAAGTAACAACAACAAAAAAAAGATATCACCATTCTCCAATCAATGTAGTAAAACCAAAAGATAGCAGACAAGTAGCAAAGCTTACAGTTTTCACCCGATGGACGCAGATTAAAAGCATCACCCACATTAACCTTGTTTCATTATCAGAGTGTGCTTGTCAGTCATTAATTGTACACTGCTTTTGATATGTCTGAGCAGATCAGTTAACTTACTGCACATGTTTTATATTAAACAAAAGTACACACTGTGGTTTTGGATCATGAGAGGCTGCTTTTCTGAGAATGTTTTTTTTCATGCTATTGAAATGATTTTCTGATATTCCCTTTCCACAGGCTTATTTTATTAAACCATATTTGTTTCCAATAATATTAAATTGCTTCAAATTAACCTTTTCTTCCCAATTAAAAAAAGAAAAGCTTTAAAATATTCCTTTGTCCTTCATTAAAAATGTAAAGCTTTTGAAACCTGTGTAAGCAGGAAAAGCTGTTTGATACTATAGCACACAACTGTGATAAAATATAACCAGGAACAATTTGTTTAACGTAAACGGACATAGTCCAGTTTATCACCACCTTTTGACCTCCTGGTGTTGGTGATTTTAACAGGTTTTTTATATTTTATAAACAAGACTTGAAAGGAAGTGCTCTGAAAAAGTTATTTATGAATTTGCATATATAAGTAGTGGCGCAGCAAAAAAAAAAAAATACAAAAAAATAAAAGGAAGCATCGTTTTGTGGAAACATTACACTTGTAGGTCATAAATATACTCAGGAAGTACATGTTTCCCTTGTCCAAATAACAGTTTTTCTCTTCATATGGGGTATCAATGGATAACATTTGAAATAATAAAACAAAATAAATAGATTTTTAAGGCCACAAAAATTGCTGGGCTTTTGTAAATATGCCAGAATACTCTTGTCATTTTCATAAGCAGAGGTACCATCTCTTCAACATGCTCCATATTATGGAAATTCTTGGACTATACTGTGATCTCACCTACACCCCTGATGTTTTGTAAAATAGGGTGTTGATTTATACAAGAGGTTATGAGACAAATTGTCTTTCCCTGTGGCTGTACCTTTTGAAAATGTTTAATTTCGTAAATGAACTTTTTTTTAAGGCTGTGTATGGCCGTAACCTTGTACTGTCAAGCAGCCTGCTTGAATTCTCTCTTCCTAGCTAGCAATTACCAGTTTTGTGCAACTTTTGCGTCTGGTGTCAGTACACTTTTTAATAGAGTAATCAAAATATAATAGTGAACACCTATAATACCACAAACACGCCGGTTAACTCTGAAACACTGTAGCAATGTATATAATATAAAACAAAAACTGTGTCGTGTAAACATGTGTGCAGAAAAAAAAAATCTCAATCCAGATGAGACCGAAATGTTAAAACATCAATATTATGCCCATCAAGTGAATTAGACTGAAATCACGTGACTTCTTACTCTTATAATGCAGTATCCTAAGTGCCGGTAGATAGTATGATGGTAACTCTTTCTACTTATTACGTTGTCTTTAAATGGAGTGTCATATGTACCAATGGATAATATACTAGTAAATCTTAGCATATAGAAAAACAAGCATAGTGTTAAACCATAAAACTTACAAATAAAAGAAAGAATGCTATGCACTTACAAAGTGGCATAAAAAGCACATCAGAGGTTCCATAGACCAAGTTCTATGAGATATTGCCTCCCACAGTCCTTCCTAGGATCAGCTCTTGGACGGACCCCTGGATTCAGGAGGAAGGCCTTTCAGTGAGCAGGTATGCAGTCTCATGAGCCTGATATTAAAAAAAAAAAGTCCATCTGCACCTTTTAATCCCCAATTTAAAAAAATGCATAATTAAATGCATGTTTTCATTGGGGGTATATCTATTAAATTGTTAAAAAATATATAAAATAAACATTATTCCATTGGAGTATTGGATTTTCTTTTAATATTGTGATCATGCACAAATGCTACCAAAATGATACATAAATTTGAAAACAAACCCTCAGTTAAGACCTTTAAGAAGCCTCCCATATGTTTTGTTCACCCTGATCAGATTGAGATCCAAATAAACATGGCAGCATGGAATGTACAGCAGTATCACCAAACAGCTGCAATGGAAAGATAGTGAGACTTGCTTAAGTCATTTTATATTTGGTAGCACCACTGATATCATTGAGCTACCAACACATCATTTTCAGGATACAAGCTGTAATTACGGAGTTTATGTTCCCTTTGTTATTATTGAATGACAACTCTATGACCATTGTAAAAGCAGGTGGGATGGTCCAGGTATTACTCCAGGCTTTTTTTTTCTAACTGCATATTTGTAGACCTCTCTTTAATATATGGTTTTATAAATATGAGAGATCTCATGAATAAATGCAAAAAAAAAAAAAAAAAGGAAACATAACAATAGGCATATGTTTTCTTTATTGTTCAGAAAATGTAAAACTAAGGAGAGAAGAGTCAGCCTTTTCCACCCCATTTGTTGAGGGATATCCTGAAAAGTTTTCTAGTTGTTTTTGATTAAAAGAAACCCATATGTGACTGACTCCCATATGTGAATTTATAAAGCCAAGCAAAAGTTGCCTGCACACTGTACCAAAACGTTATGCATATTTATATAACAGATTTTTATTACCACTGCAATGGTGATTAAAGTGTAAGGTAACCTGCCACGTCAAAGTCTTAGAGCACCTTGCAAATACTTCTTATTGAGCTGCATTGGGAAGTTTGTGATTGGACAGCCACATATCTTTTGGCCTGCGGAAGGTGGGAAGACGTGCAGAAAGTAGCAGACAAGAGATCTGCAGCATTTGCAAGCTAGTTTTAGATATACCCCTGATTTTAAAAATGCATAATCAAATGCATGTATGTTTTCCTTGGCAATATATCTACTAAATTGTTTTAAAAAAATAAATAAATTGGGGGGTGGGGCCTGAACGCCGAGCTGGATGGACGCAGATCACATCAGCTCCTCAGCATTGTATTAATAAAAGTTTCTAACTTACTCTCCGACACCCTACTCAGGCAACAGCTGATGCTGGTTTCAGCGGGAAGCCCCTTGAGCACTGGTACCTGCAACTACCAGCTCTTGTCCTGCCTGCGGATCGTGTTTGGCGGCAGGCGAATATTGGTGTTTGGGCAGGAGACGCGGCCGATCTCCCGCGCTTCATCTGACTGGGCCTAGCGAACCTGCATTAAAGGCCCTGTGCTCCCCCCTGAGGGCCGGTGGGGATTATCCCGGGCCTCGCTAGACTGACCTACGCTGCTCCACGTGCTCCTAAAGATAGCTCATGGTGCTAGCCTGCAAGCAACCCACGATGGCGAATGGGCCTTCTCCGGCAAGGCAGAGCCTGATACTACCTTGCAGACAACCACACAACTCTATCAGGAGTTGACTGCTGAATGCGATATTTACTGCTTTCTGCACCTGGCATGAAATGCGAACTGCAGCTCCTTCACTACCACCTCAGGAAACTGACCGACAGGAAAATACTCATTAATCTGATGGGCATCCCCAGGGAAAATATTTCAGACAACCTCATATCCCTTGCTCGATATACCTACCTCTGCTGAGAGCTAGATGGGTTGTGATCTTGCTTTGCCGGCTGCACCAGCGGAGTAGAGCCAGGCATAGGAGAGCCAAGAGGAGACAGTGACGTGCATTCCATTATATCACAGCTGAGAGGGACTTGGGAACAAGCCAGGAAATGGAGGGACGCCCTGCACAGTCATTTAATGTTCTACAGGAGTGAATGCGAGTATGCCCAGAGCTTACCGAATGAGGAAGTAGGTCAAACAAGAGGTCCCACTCATACCAGGGTCCACTGCATAAGCGCTGGACCCCTGTGTTCCTGCAACCACCATTTTGGATTGTTATGCTTAGCTTTACTCTGAGCTAGTAATGTCGCGAACATGAAATTTTCCGTTCGCGAACGGCGAACGCGAACTTCCGCAAATGTTCGCGAACGGGCGAACCCGGCGAACCGCCATAGACTTCAATAGGCAGGCGAATTTTAAAACCTACAGGGACTCTTTCTGGCCACAATAGTGATGGAAAAGTTGTTTCAAGGGGACTAACACCTGGACTGTGGCATGCCGGAGGGGGATCCATGGCAAAACTCCCATGGAAACTTACATAGTTGATGCAGAGTCTGGTTTTAATCCATAAAGGGCATAAATCACCTAACATTCCTAAATTGTTTGGAATAACATGCTTTAAAACATCAGGTATGATGTTGTATCGATCAGGTAGTGTAAGGGTTACGCCCGCTTCACAGTGACAGACCAAACTCCCCGTTTAACGCACTGCAAACAACCGCAAACAGTTCATTTGCACAACCGCAAACTCCCCATTTGCACAAGGTTGGATACCAAGCTAGCCATGTCCCATTCCTTGTCCTCACTAATGTCATTGAAGGTCTATTCCTCCACCCAGCCACGTACAACACCAAGGGTCCCCGAAAGGTGACAACAAGCCCCCTGTATTTATTTTTTAAATGTACACTACTGTTACACCAGATATGAGTTGCACTGGTGTGACACTGTGCCCTGGCAGGCCCTGAAACGCACACGTGTGAAGGAAACTGACTGCTATTATATTACAGTCAAAAAAGTTTTTTGTTTTTTTTAAATGCAAGCTATTGTGACACCAGATATGAGTGGTGGCACTGGGACCACCTTAAAAATATTGGATATCGCTAAAAATCATGATCACTGTAACGGACCGTTTCAGCAGACAAGGGGTTAAAATCCGTTTAGGCGATATTCCCCTTTCAGATATAAAGGCAGCTTCAGTAAAACACCAAACTCCCAAATTGAATACAAGTGAATGCACAAAACTCCCGAACTGTATACAAGGGAATAAGGTAGCACTCCAAACTCCCGAACCGGAACCTCACGAATAGCTGCTAGCAGACGAACAGGAAAAGCTCCCAAGCGGCTTACACTCCTGGCAATCAGTCTCTATCAGCATACAGTGAATCCCCCCCAAAGACGAGACAAGGCTCCGTGTTGAGTGTCAAGCAGTGGTCTGGTTTATTATGGGCTACCCGCCCAGTATTTATGCAGGTCTCCCACTTGGTGGACACTCCCCTAGGGGACCAAATGGGAGACTGTAACAAAAGACAGACAGGTATCAATTTAGGACATACAGTCATAATACTTCCCCACAATGCATCCTGGCTTCCTCTCCTCTGCCCTGGAGATAATTGAGAAGTAATTCAATTATCTCCCAGAACAAAGGCAAATCGCCATTATGCACATGGTGAGCACAAAAACATAAAAACACTTTAAAATACACAAAGTCATATTTCATACATAAAACACAGACATGTCACGCATCCCCAGATAGCTGGGATCTGAGCGCAAAAAACTACCGAATAGTTTTGTGCGCTCCCCCCCCGACACCCCCAAGGTAAGGGTCACATCACTCAGCAGGGAAAGGGGCCATGAGACACAACGCCACAACACGAAGAATAGATACGAGAAGCCAGACACACACTCATGACAGAGCACCCCTATCTCACTATGAACGCCTGACAGACCCTACACATGCATTACTGTGCGGAACTACCCCATATATCCTGCAACTTTACAGCCCGCATACCAGCACTACAAGCCAGGTCCCTCGGATCACTACTCACCCGTACGACTATACAACTCACGTGAGCTACACCCCGACTGACCTTGTTAGACTACTCTCGGATAACACCACACATAAAATGGTGCGGACAAACTACCTAAAACCACAAGAACCGTAGTTACAAAATATTGTATGATACCGATATTTGATGCAGACAACTGTTTTTGTCAATTATACATGCACTGCAAAAATAAAGAATTAAAAAAAAAAAAATACCGAATAGCGCTCAGATCCTATTCACACAGTTCAATTGCCATGGAGCCAAAGTCTTTAATTACACGAATAGGCTCCATGTCATAGCTATCTGGGTTAACACATTCACATAACAAAAGTACTGGATGAACATGTATTTGTTAGATTTGTACGAATAAGAATCAGGCGGCGGATGGCTCAGCTGTGTTCGTGCAAATAAGTGTCAGTTTTTAGATCCATGGTGTAAGCGCTGAACACCGCTGGCCGCTCGGGACTTTTAAAATGGGCGCCGCCACGTGTTCGGTAAACGAACAAAGACCACCCTGTATTCGTCGATTAAGCTGCGGTTAACTGCAGCATCAGGGAGGTAAATTGGAGGCACACTCCAGCTGCCAGATGGTCGCTCCTTCGGCAGTTTGTTCGGTAGATAAAATCTACCGAACACCCCGGCAGAAAGGCACGAATAAGCCTTTCTGCAGGGAAAATAAAGTCTTTTAAAGTCTGGTCCATAGTCCAAAGGCAGCAGGCGGGCAACCAGGCTTCTCCAATGCAATGTGGCGAGATTGCTCTCGTCACAATCACTATATACTTTCTCTACAAACCTCTAAAACGAACCAAACTACTCATCCATCCGCTATACCACTTTATCCCACCTAGAACTAGTGCCCAGTTAAAATACTTGACTCTTACTTACCCACACTCAGTCATGCCACACACATTTCACCACTACTCTCACTGAATCCCTCTGACTACGGCTAAATTCATCTTCTACATCAGAACACTACTCCTAAGATTGGGTTGTATCCATGTCTCGGGTCTTTCATTTAGAATAGGGGCAGCTTCGGTCTCCTTCAACACTGACACTCCAGTGCATATTATTAAAAGATTGGGCAGATGGAAATCCTCAGTCTACAACCGATATATTCCTCATCCCGAGAAAGAAATGAGGAAAGCTTTTAAAAGTTTGGCTTTGTAAATTTGATGCAATAAGTGTGTTTTTCTTTAATACCTTTTCACCCTCTTTGCATGAACCCGATTTACATATATTACTAATATGTTTCTGAACATATATATTATATTATTCACTCACTCACTCTCTGGGCCGGCCTAAGACATCATGCTGCCTAGGTCCAACCAGGGCTGGTGCTTGGATTTTTAGGTACATAGGCGAAGATGCATTTCCCCCCCCCCCCCCAAAAAAAAATATCTTCACCTATGTGCCTCTTAACCAGCCCCTCTCCCCTCCCCGACCATTAGTGGTCCCTTCCCTGTCCCTTAGTGTTCTTCTCCCCTCTCCCCTCTTTTCCCTGTCTCTTGGTGTTTCTCTCCCATTCCCTCCCTGTCCCTTGGTGCACCCCACACCCCTTTAGTAGTCACACTCCCCTTCCTGATGTGCCTCCTACCTCTATTGCATTGCTGAGCAGAGCAGATCCCCTAAAGAAGCTTCAGTTTTCTGTACCTGGCCGGACTGACAGGGAGTGCTCTCTCTGTGAGCACCTCCTGTCAGTCTGGCCAGGTACAGGAAACAGAAGCTCCTGTACCGCGCTCCGCTCCGCTCCACTCTGTACACACTGACAGTCACACACTCAATGACAAACACACAGACGTCACTGACAGACACAGACTCATTGATCTGACACACACTCATTCATTGACACTGACAGACCCACACTGATTGACACTCATTGACAGACACAATGATAGTAACACACAGACTCAATGACAAACATACTCTCACTGATTTGACAGACACACACTCATCATACACTGACAGACACACTCATACACTCCCATGCACACACACTCATACAATCACTCACAAACACACACAGACGCACTCACTCACACACACACACTCAGTCACTCACAGACAGATGCTGTCACTCACAGACAGATGCTGTCACTCATAGACAGACGCTGTCACTCACAGACACACACACTGTCACTCACAGACACACGCTGTCACTCACAGACACACACTCTGTCACTCACAGACACATACTGTCACTCACAGACACATACTGTCACTCACAGACAGACACTCACACACAGACACACGCTGTCACTCACAGACACACGCACTGTCACTCACAGACACACACGCTGTCACTCACAGACACACACGCTGTCACTCACAGACACATGCTGTCACTCACAGACACACGCTGTCACTCACAGACACAGACACTCACACACAGACACATGACATACATTCACTAATTATTTTAATAAATACAAATTTTCCACCCAGCCTCTCTACTTGGAGAGCTGGTGTGGATGATGGATCATTCCCTGTGGTCCAGTGGGGCTGCTGGGCGGCGTGCGGCAGTGCTGTGATCAGGTGCGGCGAAGGAGCTCTAATCTCACCGTTCTGCTCCCTCGCGGGCTGTCTGCTGATACCGCGGGAGCCGAAATATGACGTCATATTCCGGCTCCCGCGGAATCAGCAGACAGCGCACGAGGGAACAGAGCGGTGAGATTAGAGCTCCCTTGCCGCGCCTTATCACATCACAGCACTGCCGCGCCAGGGACCAGATGGTGGCCGGCAGGAGGGAGAGCTTCCTTCCTGCCGGCCACTGAAATATTGCGCCCCCAGAGCCCGTGCGCCCTAAGGTGGCCGCCTGTGCCGCCTTATGGACGCGCCGGCCCTGGGTCCAACGATAAATGACTATGGGGGATAATGTATAATAAACACAGGTTACTTGCTATGGGGGGGATAATGTATAATAAACACAGGTTACTGGCTATGGGGAGGATAATGTATAATAAACACAGGTTACTGGCTATGGGAGGATAATGTATAATAAACACAGGTTACTGGCTATGGAGGGATAATGTATAATAAACACAGGTTACTGGCTATGGGGGGATAATGTATAATAAACACAGGTTACTGGCTATGGGGGGGATAATGTATAATAAGCACAGGTTACTGGCTATGGGAGGATAATGTATAATAAACACAGGTTACTGGCTATGGGGGATAATGTATAATAAACACAGGTTACTGGCTATGGGGGGATAATGTATAATAAACAGATTACTGGCTATGGGGCATAATGTATAATAAACACAGGTTACTGGCTATGGAGGATAATGTATAATAAACAAAAAATAAAAAATAAATGAATGCAGCTTCAGAATTAATCTGAATTGTATGCTGTCTAGGAGATGGGAGGGTCTGGGAGGGAGAGTCTGCTGACTGTGAGGTACAGGGTCAAAGTTTACTCAATGATGATGAATAGGGGGCGGACCGAACATCGCATATGTTCGCCGTCCGTGGCGAACGCGAACACGCTATGTTCGCCAGGAACTATTCGCCAGCGAACCGTTCGGGACATCACTACTCTGAGCACCCTCATGTTATGTTCTATCTGTTTTATTTTACGTAGAGTGCTTTTTCTTCACACATGTCTAGTTACAGTGGTATAATAGAATCAGCGCAACCTGCTGTCCTGTTTTAATTTTCTATGCTACAATGTGCTTCTAAAACCCAGTCGGTACCTTTTGTGAGCAAGCTCTAGCTTAATCATTATTGAATACACTACCTTTGACTACCTTTACAATATGCAGCATAATAAACTCTCAGTTGCATCAGACAACGACATGTTATTGTCTTGTTTATTTTTTTCTATTTTTTTTTTACATTTATCTAACCTCCTGCCTCTTTGCTCTCTGCTTTCTAGATCATATATAGTCTCACATTCAGACATGACTGTCTAGCATGTTATTATTCTAAAATGTGCTGTATTATCGTTTGAGATTCAAATGTCCTAATATATATCCTACAAAACTTGCAATTGTGGTTGTGGCACTGCAAGCTTACTTGTATTTCTGAGCACCACAAAAATAAAGAATTATTAAAAAATAAATTTTAAAAAGTATTATTATTATTAGGTGTGTTCCTTTAATTGGGCACATGTGAGGTTGGTGGCAGCGCTCTAACATGGCTGTGTAATACAAAAGCAAATAAAAACACAAAACTTAGCCCTGAATTCAAACTCCCACTAATCTTAGGTGGCAGCAATGGTTAATAGATAAACAATACAAAGCCAAAATATGTTCATGCCCTATTCCAAATTCTTCTGAAAATTCAAATACCTGAGATTATGTGCCCTATAAGGGCAAGAATGTGCATTGTACCAAGCATAGAGTCTGCATTGCCTTTCACAGTCTCCTAGGGCCAGCTGATTCTCTCGAAAACTACTCTCTATTGTACTGTTTTCACATTTCAATTATTATAATGTCTAGCAAGAATTATATTTATCACTACGAGTTTTAATTTGTCATTTACATAAATATCTTGTATTTTAAATGAGCTCCTGATGCTTACAATGGGTGATCATTTAAACCTTACAGTGTGATTATACCATTCAACCAAGAGACAATATCTCAGTTAAAACTACACTGTGTGCTTCCTTGAAAAAAAAAAATCTATATTTATGAGGACAATGCCTCATTGAAAAAGTACCCAAATACTTTCTTATTTAATTCTTTTTTTTTTTTTTTTTTTTTTTTATGCTAGCACAAATAATATTTTACCCACTTTATTCTGTTTAAATTTAATGTTTGAGACTTAGCAAAATGTTGCTTAGCATTTTGGCAAAAAGGTATAAAACATTTTAAAAGTTTAATTCCAAATCACAATGAAACAACAAACAAGCAATCCCATCAGATAAGTGATACTCACAAAACAGTCACAGAAAATGAGTAGATTTCAAAGGTAACTTGATAGATAAGCACCAGCACACACTGATGACGAGTAGCTACTAAAGTTAAAACAGTGAGACTCGATATGGATACTATAACCACTATATCACTGCAGAGATAGCCGCCACCTGCGGTTAGAAATGTAAAGATTTGGTGCCTATTGAGTAAACAATAGTGGTTGCAGGATTCTGTAGAAATAGTATTGGTATCAATAGCTGCAATGTGAGTTCACAAAGTAGCAATATTAAATAAACAAATGTATTTGTATCTTTTCTTCCCAAATAAGGGCAAGAAAAAAAATAAAAAAATAGCTGAATAGAAATGATCGAGTAAAGGTTCTATCATATATATAAACCAATACACTGGGGAATAGGTAGAATAAATGGGAGAAATATATTGTCCCACTGTAGTAGAAATTTTTAAATGCTATGTCATTTATATTGTGCAGCTGACAGATTGCTTAAAATATAAAAGATTTTATTAGCAACAATACACTGTCTATAACTTACACATTTAATATAAAAGACAATAAAAGTATGAAGAGCAGTTGCTGCCAAGTCTAAAGTCTGAGGGTCCAAAGGATGTAAAAAACTATTCTCATCGGCCGGATGAAATCGAGTGTGAACCTCCTCGTGCTGTAAACAGACTTGCTGCCAGCCGCGTGCGTTCCACTGCGGCTCTGGTTGCGTTCCAGCCTGCTCTCCTGGGAATCAATGTAGAATGCCGCCTTACGCGTTTCGTGATCATAGGATCACTTCATCAGAAAATGAGTACTGTGAGAACTACTAACAAGCTTTTTTTTCAGATCTTAATCTTTTTCCAAAGGGAGCTAAAAAATGCCCTGCAAAGTAGATTAGTGGGAACTATCTATAACTTGTATATATATATATATATATATATATATATATATATATATATATATATTAAAGATTTCGGTTGGGTTGATACACTAAATTGAGAACAGTGGAGAAATGACAAAGAAATTGGAAATGTTAGGTCAAAACTGCTAAATTGTAACAACGTGGTTATTTTTACAGCTTGGCTGTTTGGATCTTAATCTTAACTTCCTTGCCACCACTAATCATGATAATTTACTTTTTGGATCTAGAATTGATTTACTACGCTAGACATGAAGAAGCAATTTCTCAGAATTTTCCAAAACCCCCATCTGGTAATTCCATGTTACATGCACCCAGTTGTTATCCAACGCTTATCTTTTCTAGGAATCCCTAAGGGAGAGTTGACCAGGCTACATAGGAATTTCTCAAATTTAGATCATTTTGATCTACACTCTGATGATCCTAAACAGAAACTCAGCAATATAGGAAAAGGGTCTAATTTGGTGGAGATAGGTTACCAAGCTGTTAGGAAGTGCATTCATTTTATTTTGTGGCAAAATATTTTAGCATGTTATACACTTTGCAGTAAATAACTGAGTGAGTGTAGTTAATTATAGAAAACAATAAATGAAAGGACTTGGGAATAGTTATAGACAACAGACTATGCAACACCGAGCAATGTCAGGTAACAATTGTTAGGTCAGTAAAGAGTATCTAAGCATAAAAAGAGGTATTCCTTTTTGGACCGAAAATTTAATTTATAAGACCCCACCATAAATAGATACTGCAATTTTAGATTCTTGTATTAAAGAAGGTCAACATGGAGATAGAAAATATTCACAGGAAGGCTACAAATTAATAATGGGAAGATTTTAGTTATGAAGAAAGGCTAGAAAACTGATATAATAACATTCTAAAATATATACAGACTAAGTACAAAAAGCTCTTTGGTGACCTCGTCCGTCACCCGTTAAAATTAACCCCAGATCGCCGCGATCGCGGGGTTAATGGTGCTCCGGTCTGCCTCTGTATTAGAGGCAGACCGGGAGCACCGACTTGCGCTGTCCCAGCACATGTGCCCGCTCTGACAGCATGTCAGAGCGAGCACATGTGCTGTGTATACTTACCTTCCGCCTCCCTGCACTTCCGGGTTCACTGTGAAGTACAGGGAGACAGATCATGAGTGATCCTGCCCCCTGTCAAAAATAAAAATAAAGTTAAATTAAAATCCCACCCCCCCTTTACCCATTTTAATAAAAAAATAACTCCTTCCCTGCCAATTGATCACTGACAGTGATCAATTGGCAGGGATTACATTTTACTATGATCTGATTTTTTTTTTTAACCCCTGAGGGTTACATTTTTTTTTTAACCCTCAGGGGTTAAATTTAGTTTAGTAATTAATTTAAATATTTTAAAATTATAAATTTAGCTAGCTGGGGAGGGTGGAAGTTAGTGGGGAATTAGGGGATTTAGTGTTAGGCTAACTAGGGGTTAACGTTAAAAAAAGTTTTAAAATAAGCTTTAAAAAGTTAAAAAATTAAGTTAAAGAAGTTTTAATAACGTTTAAGTAAAAATTAAAAAAAATAAACCCTTTACCCAGTCCAAATAAAAAGTAACCCCTTCCCTGCCAGTCGATCACTGCCTACAGTGATCAAAATACAGATCACAGTAATATACTGTGATCTAATTTTTTTTAACCCCTGACGATTAACGTTTATTCATTGTTTAACCCTCAGGGGTTAAATTTATTTAATTAACTAATTTAAATATTGTATAATTAAATATTTTGCTAGCTGGGGTGGGTGGGAGTTATGGGAAAATTGGGAATTTACTGTTAGTGCTGCTTACTGCTAGTTAGGGGTTAACGGTAAAAAAAAAAAAAAAAGCTTAGAAAAATGTTAAATCTGTAAAAAAAAGTTTTACGAAAGTTTAGGAATCTTTAAAAAAAAATAATAAGCAAAACAAAGGTTTAAAAAATAGTTTTAAAAAGTAAAAAAAGTTTTAAAAAGTTAAAAAATACAGTTAAAAACGCTCATTACCACTACACCTGGAACAAACTAGAGAACAAATGATCCCACGCCCAGTGGTGTATTTTGGATTTGTGCTGCCCTAGGCACAAATAAATGTGGGCACCCCCCAAATCTTAATTTGCCCCCCCCCCCCCAATTTGTGTCAAGGCCACTTTTTTGACTGACAGACACAGACCCTCATTGATACATGCACTGACATACACTCAATTGCAGATACACAGTCATTGGCACACAGACACTTTTTAACCAACACACACTTTCACTGACAGACACACACTGACACACCTACTCACTGACAGACAGACACACACTCTCAGATACACATAAAATGAGGGGGGCTAAGAAAGACAGCCCCAGGACATGAGGTAAACAAGACATTAGTTTGGGAGCTTAGGGTGGTGTTTTTTGGCGCCCCCCTGAAAGGGCCGCCCTAGGCAAATGCCTTGTTTGCCTTGTGGTAAATACATCCCTGCCCACGCCAAGGTTTAAAATATAACCAACCATCTAAACTACTCCAAATTGGAACATGGACACAGCATAAAACTTCAAAGTTAGAAAAAAACTGAATGGCTGCGTCTCAAATGTGCCCCTTCAACATCCACATATACCTGGCAAAGGTACATACGGGAGTATTTTTGTACTCAGCAGACATAGCTGAGCAACATATGAAGTATTATACAGTGGTAGTACACATAAGGTTTTCAAAATATACAGTGCAAACTCACTTTGTGTGTCAAAAAGGCAGAAAAAACGCTTATTACCACTACACCTGGTACAAGCTAGCGGAAAAATGATCCCACGCTAAGGTTCAAAATATGCCTTTTGAAATACCCTGGGATGTCTTCTTTAAGAAATGGTATGGCTTTATGGGGTATTTGGATTATATAGCCTGGTAAAATACTCTAAAATGTGACATAGGCTCAGCGTAAAAATGTAAAGTTTGAAAACAAATTGAATGGCTGTATCCCAAATGTGCCCCTCCGATGTCCACATATACGTGGCAAAGGTACATACAGGGGTATTTTTGTACTCAGCAGACATAGCTGAGGAACATATGAAGTATTATACAGTGGTAGTACACATAAGGTTTGCAAAATATACTGTGCAAACTCACTTTGTGTGTCAAAAAGGCAGAAGAAAACGCTTATTACCACTACACTTGGTACACGCTAGCGGAAAAATGATCCCACGCTAAGGTTCAAAATATGCCTTTTGAAATACCCTGGGGTGTCTACTTTAAGAAATGGCAGGCCTTTGTGGGGTAGTTTGAATTTAAAACCTGCGAAGATGCTTGGAAATTGCACATAGCCCCGGTGTCAAAATTCAAAGTTTGGTAAAAACTGATATGGCTTGGTCTCCTATATGGCACCGTAGCTTCACAAAATAGTGCCAAAGACATTCATTGGGGGTGTATTTTTACTCAGAAGACTAAGCTGAGCATAATTTGGGGGTTTTGAACTTAGTGGCACATATAAAATATACAAAATGCCCAGCAAAATGCAATCCGTATGTAAAAAAATGCCCAAAATAATTTTTTACCACATACTTTGGCATATATTGGTGGAAAAATGGGGGCATGCTAAGGCACAATATGCACCTTATGAGATACCCTGGAGTGTCTACTTTTACAAATGGTAGGCCTTTGTGGGGTTTTTTTGAACAGTCAAACTGTTATAATACCCCAAATGGAAGCATAGCCTCATTAAATCCGTCTCTCAAAACTCTACTGTGAATACTGAAAAGGGCAGGTCTCCTGTATGGCACTGTATCTTCACGAAATAGTGCCAAAGACATACAATGGGGGTGTCCTTTTACTCATAAGACTTAGCTGAGCATAATTTGGGGGGTTTGAACTTAGTGGCACATATGAAATATACAAAATGCCCAGCAAAAATGCAATCCGTATGTAAAAAATGCACAAAATTTTTTTTTACCACATACTTTGTCATATATTGGTGAAATAATGGGGGCATGTTAAGGCACAATATGCACCTTATGATATACCCTGGAGTGTCTACTTTTACAAATGGTAGGCCTTTGTGGGTTTTTTTCTGAACAGTCAAACTGTTATAATACCCCAAATGGAAGCATAGGCTCATTAAATCCGTCTCTCGACTGTGAATACTGAAAAGGACAGGTCTCCTATATGGCACTATAGCTTCACAAAATAGTGCCAAAGACATACAATGGGGTGTCATTTTACTCAGCAGATGTAACTGAATACAAAATAAAACTTTGTACAGGAATAGCACACACCAACTTTACAAAATACACATGAGAAGTTCTTTTTTATAAGTTTGTGTGCCAAAACCCCCCCAAAATACTCCAATATTTAGCAGAGGTTGGCGGTGAAATGGCTATGTAGAAAGTGTCAAAACAACCTTAGGTAAATAGCCTGTGGTGTCTTCTTTATATAAATATATACTTTTGTGTGGCAATTTTTTTTTCTCTTATGGCTATTAAGCTTACAAGACATACATACCAAATTCTAAAATCGCTCCACATTAAAAGTTTATTTTACTCCTTGTGCTTTGTGACCTGTAACTACCAAAAAAAACTTAAAATCCCAGACACATTATATATTCTGTAAATCAGAACAACTAAATTAATTTATTTTGAATTACTTTCCTTAACCTGCACTAATTGTGCACACATTATTATTGCACAAACTGTAAAAAAAAACTCAAATTTTTTCTTTTTCTTTTGCATTTTTCTGTATTTTTTTTTAATAATAAATAAGCATTTATGTATATATATCTTACATCAAATTAAAGCCCTTTCTGTCCTTTAAAAAACGGTATATAATATGCGTCGGTATAATAAATTAGTAAAATGCAAATTGCAGTTGAACGCAAACAGCAAAAAATGCAAAAAATGCCGTTGTCATTAAGTGAAAGACAAGCTTCTGAAGTTCTGTCCTTAAGGGGTTAAAGGATACATTAAGTAAACTGTGGGGTAACACTGTTGATCCAGTAAGACATCTGACTACAATTTTTACCCAATTTGTGGAAAAATCCAAGCTCAAATTAGGATTAATCGATCAAATTAGGATTAATCAAGGATTAATCGATCAATAACAGCAATGCAGATGTGTAAAGACACAAGCAGGACTGGGAATTTTTTTTTGGCCTGGGCATTTTTTAAGCACAGCAGCCCAGTGGAAACGTGATGGGGCTTAGAGGGTGGTGTTGTGTCATCATCAATGACAAGCAAACCCCCATCAAAGTAAGCATGTTGGTTCAATGTTCCTCCAGAGCAGCCCATGTTAAGACAAACAAATTTAATGACACACTTGCGTTGTGTTTGCTTTTGACTTGTCTCTGGTGTCTATGCTCGGAGGCTGCTAGTGGGATTGCGTGTGTGTAAAGTGAGCTGATTGTAGTATGGTGTTTTGTTCAATAGGTTGGTTTCAGTAGTGCTGTGTTTGTGGTGTACTATGTGTGGCTAGGGGCTTTACTGAGGCAAAGGGCTGTGTAAAGTGAGTATATAGGGGAGGCAGTGGATGTGTGCACATGGGCTGTAGTGTGTAAAGTAGATGTAGTGCATGTAGAGGGTGTACATTTAGGGAATGTAGTGTGTGTTTTTATGTACAGGTAGTCTAGTGTGTGCATATGTAAACCAAAGTGAGTGTTTAGGGGATGTAGTGTGTGTATATCAGGAATGTTGTGTGTGTATATGGTGAGATGTGTGTCTATAGGGGATCTAGTGTGTGTAGTGGATCCAGAGTATCTATATGGGATTTAGTGTGTGTGTGTGTGTGTGTGTAGATGGTACAGTGTCTAAAGAGGATCTTGTGTGTAGGGAATGTAGAGTGTGTGTAGGAAATGTAATGTATGTGTGCGTGCAGGTTTTGCAGTGTGTGTGTAATGGGTGTAGTGTCTATAGGCAATTTAATGTTTGTAGGGGTGCAGTCTGTGTGAGGGGTGTAGTGTGTGTGTAAGAGATGTAATGTCCATAGGGGGTGTAGTAGGTAGGTGCAATGGCAGAACCACCGCTGGTGCAGTCGGTGTGGCTCCACCGGAACCTGCATGCTGTGGAGGCCCATCGGGTGGCCAATGCACTTCGGGTCACAAAAGGTATGCTAACAGGAAGGTAGCTGCGTATATAAAAAATAATAATATCTATATGTGTACGTGTCTATGTATGACAGAATGTGTGTGTGTATTATGTGTCAAGGAGTGTGCATGTATCAGAGAGTGTATCTGTATCAAGGTGTGTAATATCTGTGTGTCAGGATGTGTTCATGTGTCAGTGTGTGTATGCATCTGTGTATTTATGAGCATCTGTGTGTCAGAGTGTTTATCATGAGTCAGGGTGTGCATGTGTCAGTGTGTGGAAGTGTCAAAGTATATGCATGGGTCAGTGTGTATGTATGTATGTTTCAATGTGTGTGTATCTGTGTGTTAATGTGTTTGTGTATCTCCTTCCACTCATACACCAATACTACACACACAAATGTACATTCTTATTTTAAAGCCAACATTACACCCAAACACACCACTGTAATCAAATGCAAAACACAAAAACACTAAAATTATATCCAAACACACCCTTATTGAAACACGAACACTACACACAAAAGTACACCTGCATTTTAAAGCCAACAAACACACCCCTGCATTCAAATGCAAACAGTACAAGTTTACCACTGCATTCCAATGGCAGCAGTACATACAATTATACCCTTACATGCACACATATACTCTATCCAAAAGCAGGCTTCCATTCAAATGCACAAACACTGCTCACAAATACAGTACTGCAAGGATGAGCAAATGGTAGATCCCTAACTGGTATTACATTGTTGGCATTGTATGACAGATGTGACTCTACTTCTTGGCCACTCTTGCAGTAGAGTGGGGCCCAAAAAACTTTCTTGCACCAGGACCCTCTTTACTTTATATCAGCCCCTTTGCAGGGGCGCAGTCTTTGTGAATCATGCAGTGTGTTGAGGTGCGGTGTGCGAGAGAGTTGCAGTGTGTAAGGGGTGCAGTGTGTGTTAGAGATGCAGTGTGTTTGAAAGGTGCAGTGTGTGAGATGGGCATGAGATGGGAGCAAATATATATATATTTTTAATAATAAAAAAACAACAACAAAAAAAACACATTATATATCCCTCCTTCCTATTTCTTTCCTTTTGCCAGGGAAGGGCCGCATTAGAAGCCATGGTGGTCCAGTGGTGGTAAGTGACTCTAGACTGCAACTCCAGAGTTCACTCCTCTGACGAGATCCAGGACAGCAGTATGTTGGAGCATTGCCATGGAACCTGCAACACACTGAATTGCCAGCTCGCAGGAGGAACATTTAGCCTCCCGGTCCTTTTCTACACTTACTCTCCTGCAATGAAGTCCCTGTGGGACTTTGAGGGAGATCTTCAGTCTCCCCACTGGCCTGTGAAGGCAAACAGTAAGGCCTGTGCTTGGATAGCACATGCACTACTTGGGCCAGCAGGGGAGATCCTTTGTTGGCCACGGTCCATCACAGCCCAGGGTGCATTTGCAAGGTGTGTCCGATGGCCAGTGCAGGCCTGGACACGTGTTTTTTCAGCCTATATTGCTTTGAAAGTATGCACCTTTGTAACTATGTGTTTTTGATAGCTTTGTTGCCCCTTTTGCACTATTGTTTTTTGAAGTCAGAAACAGGTTTCACATTTTAATGTATGCTGTCTGGTGCTTATCTACATGCTTAAAAAATAGGAGACAGAAGATATTGCAGTTACCCAAACAATGTATTTATAGCCTCATTATAATTATTTCAATTGACACTGTAAAGTGAAAGAGGGAATACTACAAATATGATACAACTTACACATGGCGGAGTAAAAAAAGATTCCACTCAACAGCTTGTTATCTATGACTCAGACAACTATTTATCCTTCCTAGGGATGAAGCAGGTGTAAAAATAGTGGCCCACATATGTGGCGTGAATATTCTTCAACCATTGCTCTGCTTCATTCATTGCACATCTTGTGGGGGAGGGCAACAGGATGGAAACTATGGCACCTTATATCTTTTGCAGACCCAGATGGACATTTTTTTTTTACTTATTATCCATGACTTAACAATGCACTTAAATGACAAACAAACTTAAATCTTAGAATTCCTTTGCAATATGGTATTTGCTAAAATGTCTATTTTTCTCCAGTTAAATTTTCAATGCTCACTTTCAATGCTCTGGTCACATTGCAATTCCTTCTATTTATGCATAGAACAACATATAAATAAAATGTTCCAAAAATTTGAAAAAAACAAACAAACCAAAAAGCATTTTTTTTAGTTCTGCTTATACCTGCTACACACACAGCTAGTGAAAAATTTTAAAAAATAATAATAATAAATGTGTATTAGTCCTGATTGTTAAATGCCTAATATATCCAGGAGTTTAAGTATTTTTTGGGAAATAATAGTCCAGACATTGCCAGGAGTGTAATATGGTGTGAAGGGTAAACATTTGCCAGATTTAGTCTACTGAGATAATATTGTAAATAGCAGTCACATAATTCAAAACCGCTACACTATGTACTTGTAAATATTATACAAATATATATAGAACATTTTATCACTTTTCATTTAAGCATTAAATTAGCAACCTCTCTCAACCTAATAGTTATATCTAATATTTTTTTTTTTGTGTGTGTAACCATATGCGCCTGTGTCAATATCCGTTCATGTCATTAAAGATTTTTGAAATAAGTGATTATATACATTTTGAACTACGTTAGAAACGACTACCCTGTTAGCCCTGATTATACATGGGTGAGAGGGCTGCCTTGTAAATACTAATAGTAGGTCGAGATTGATATAACATGCAGAATACAATCATATTTTAAACTTGGAACAATTTCACCGTTGATAATGAGTTTGCAGTGTGAACGAATCTAGACAGTTATGCCATTAGAACATCTTCATGCTTAAGTAATTAAAATAAGTGTGTTATCAACATGGTGAGTAGCTTTGATCGAGTGCTGCGTTGCTTTTTCTATACAATAGGCTGATGCGTAAGTGTGGCACAAAATCCGCTTCAGGACATAACCCTGTCGTTTGCAGGCTTAGCCTCCGTGAAACATTAAGTGTGTGGTATACTATGAGCAAAACCCCTTGGTATCTTTGCACTTTTGTTAGATCTGTGGACGTGGGTTACTACGTGTTATGTGTTGCGTTGCCATTGTTAGGATCGGCTTGCTGTGTGAGTTTGACACCTCCCTGCGAGATAGAGTGGGTCTTTAAATTTAGCATTTTTTAGCATAAATGTAAACTTTAATATGCATTCAGACATGCTTTATGGTAAAGTGACACTATCAATGTCACCAATATCACATTTAATGCTGTTTCTAAAGCTAGTATCCCTAACCCTAGCTAACATAGCTAACCCAAACTCTAGTTAACCCCAGGTAAATCGAATTCTAGCCAGCTCTAGATAACCCTAAACAAGCCCTAGGTAACCATGTTCAACCCTAGTCCTAGCTAACACATCACACACTTTAGAATGTCATGAAGAAATAACCCAGTCTCACCGATCTTGTAGTTGTAATTTTTTATTATAATTGGCAAATTAGATCTAGGTTATATATAATTTAGCCTCTGTTATTATTATTTTGTAAAGCATTTATATAAGTAAATACTTTGTTTCTGTGCATCCCTTGGCTTACCATCGACATGAGCTGTTTAGTAGAAATCATCCCTTGTATAACTGAAATAAATTATCAGTTTTAATGATGAAACTGGATGCAAATGTGGCTTACCATTGCCTTGTTCTAGTACATGTTATAGGGTTAGTAAATATTATCTATTCAAAGTGTTCAGGAAGCCTAGTGATCTAAAATGGCAGGGAATCACGTTATCATTAGAATTTCATGTATTTCTAAGGTTAGAGTATTTCTTTAATCTATGTATTCTAGGCATGCAGTAACTCGCATTTAACCCCAAAAACTTCATTACATTGTAGGTGTTCCACTAATTATTCATTTTATTTAAGAGATTTTAGTGAAAAAGAAAAACATTAAATAAGGGGGTGGTAGCAGTCTGCCTGCCGAAGAGACAAGACCGGTATATGGCTACGAACAAAGAGGATCGCCAAACTAAACATCCAAACTGGGGTAGCACAATTATAAAGTACAAAATCTGAAAAATGTCTCTGGCACCCTCTAGTAGCCTGGTCTGGATCCAAGAAAAAAAGTGTTAAATATGAGAATAAAACGTAACTTTTAATAATAGTTTAAAGCAGGGAATCAGGAATTACACATAAATCAGACCATAGTGAAACAAGCGGCAACCACGCAGGTAAGCATGCAATAAGATGTATCTAGAAGTAAACAGCCAAATTATTGCAATTATTGCAAAGAGAGTAAAATCAACTCTGTAACATAAGGCTAAACCAGATACTAATGACCCTAGTTAGCTTCTGGTAGTATTAACATGGAGGAGGGCAGAGGAAAGGAATTAATTATTATAGTGCTATCAAGGTGCTCGTGAAAATAGTCTATTGATGATGATGGACCAGCTGGGTAGATAAGGCTGATTGAATAGAAAAGATTACCCTAAAGGTGTAAAATACTATTATAAATGTAGGCATCCAAAGAGTAGCAAATGTCTAAACCCAAGTCTAATGACAGCAATACAGATACTGTTATTACCTCAGCAATACTAGAAAATATTAAACACTATTATTAAAAGTTAAGTTATATCCTCACAATAATTCCTCCCCCTCCCTCCCCACTCTTTTTTTCTTGTCTCTGGTACCATCTAGTATTCTGGTCCAGATTTAGTTTCATTTCTAGAATGTAAGCTCATTGAGCAGGGCCCTCCACCTCTCTGTTTCTGTACGTCCAGTTGTCTGGTTACAATTACATGTCTGTTAGTCCACCCATTGTACAGCGCTACGGAATGTGATGGCGCAATATATCTAAAAAATAAATAAATAATAATAATTGTAAAAAGAGATTTTGTATCATTAAAATAATAACAGAGACTCATGTGCAAGAGACAGATGACATTTTATAATTTAAGTGCTGTGTTGCTGGCTCTTTGTACCGCTCACATCCTATGACACATATTTAACAACTAGCCTAATATCTAAAAATAAAAATGTGTGTTAACCCTAGAATATTCCTCTAGTGGCCAGTGAAGGAGAACAAGATGACTTCATTTGTTATTGTTTCTAGGCAACTGTCACTTTCAGTTCGTAGAAAGGAATCTGACCTCAGGTCTGTTTTATATTCTAGACATGTCCATTGAGGATTACAAAAGAATCCACTGCATATTTTGCAACATATAGGGGAACAGAGATGCAGGTGCCACACATAACCTTGGGGAAACATACAATACAGAAACTATTTCATGTATGGGCATTGTGGAAATAAAAAAGCCAGAGATTATATTGTGATATTTTCATAGATAGTGTGTGCAATGTAAACATGAAAAGGCAGTGTTTGCATTAAAATGCCTGAAGTCAATGATTATAGTCACCAGAAAAACTACATTAAGCTTTAGTTGTTCTGGTGACTATAGTGTCCCTTTAAATAATAATCCCATTTCTCCTGGACTCCTTTTAAACTGCTCCAGTCTGATAATGACTCTCTTACGCATATTCTAATTTTAGAAAAATCTTTTTTCTAAAATCTAAAACTTTTGCTTTTGTGTCACTTTTCTTATATTAAACTAAACCGACTGGTGATCCTAAACTTTCACCGACAGTAATATCTGATACTATATCTCCATTTGTTAACACTAAATCTAGTATGGGCTTCTTACGAGTGGGCTCCTCAATGACTTGTTTTATAGATAGTTTTGGGGGGCAATTGGATTGATGTTTTATCACTCTTTTGTCCCCCCTCTTAGTTAAAATACTTCCTAGCAAAATATCTGAACTGCTCGCTGAGAACATTTGTTCTCTTTTGAGAAAGATGCAAACCATCCTTTTTGTACAGATTATTTCTATTCCAATAGCATGAGAAACAAAGCCAAATCCTTGCTCCCGACACCATTCACCAAACCACAAGTTAAAGTCCGTTGTACACACCCGCCTGTCATTCTAAATGTTATGCACAGGCAGAACTTCAGAGAATGACAGTGTGGACACAACTTGTCATATATCATTGGCAAAAACACAAAACACTTCCTTTACCTCTGAAAATTACTAGCCTAGCCACATTTTCCTCTAGATGGACAGGTGCATCCAATTCCCCTTCCTGCTTTGCTTGTTTAACAATATTACAAATAAGTCTCCTGTCTCTGTGAGCAATAGCTCCAGGAAGACATCTCATAAAGCCACTTTTGTCCAACTCCACACCTCTTATGATAGAAAACAGTTGTTTTTGGAGGATTCTATCAGGTCTCACCTTGTCCTTTTTGCCATTAGCTGCACTCTTGCACACCTCAGGCATAGAGGATGGTGGTTCCACAAACTCGGTGCATGAGCCTGTCTCCATAACAACACTACAATCTGGAAGAGCGGAAAATGAATTAGGTAAATTATGTAAAGACACAGACTGTGCAGTATGCCTATCATCCCACAACTGCATCACTTACACATCACAGCCCCTTTCCCTCACATTACTGCCCTTATCCCTCATATCATAGTCCCAATCTTCCACATAATTGCCCATATCCCCATGATAGCAATTATCCCCCCAACACAGACCCTCTACAGTATCCACCACTACTTCACCACCCTTCAATACAGCTCCTATCCTTGCATCACAGCCCATATCCTACCCTCACACCCCATACCACCCAATCAAAGCCCCTACCCTCCATCATAGCCCCTAACCCAAAATGTAGCCCAAATCCTCTGCATACACAACAGCCCATATAACCTCCCAAACACCACTGACTCTATTCCCCATACAGTGCAGCCCATATATCCCCAGTATACTTTAGCCACTATCCCCCATATACTACATCTCACATCTCCCCCAAATACTACAGCCCCTACTTCCCCACATACTGCAGCCACTATCCCCCATATACTACAGCCTCCATCCCCCAACCACACTACAGTCATAATCTCCCTCACATACACTACAGCAATTAAGCATTGGATTGGCTAAAAAATCAGCAATTTTGATGATGTCACCAAGGGGGCGAGCCAGCACCGGCAGACCCGCGGAGAGCTGAAAATAAGGTGAGTTTTAACCCATTCTGAGGGGGCTTAGGGCTGGGGGGCAAGCAACCTAAAGGGTAGGTTTTCACTATAGGGTCAGGAATACATGTTTGTGTTCCTGACCCTATAGTGATCCTTTAATGATTATTCAGAGAGAGATAGTAGATGAGAGTTGTAAGATTGACAGACTGCGGTGAGAGATGTAAAAGTGAGATTGACATAGGGTATGTGTAGGCTTGAAATGCATCCTGCAAGTATGTCTCCAGCACCACCTTCACCAGACACCCGTACAGTATGGCTGTTATAGTGCTTTCTATCAGAAAGATTCTGTTTGATTCTAATTTGAATTAAATTTGAATGATCTTAGATTAAGGAATGTCTAAAAGAGAGAGTGGTGTAGAGATGTTGTTAAGGGGATACCATGGAAACAAAACAACTTAATCTAAATGAAGTTGTTATGATTCCAGAAGGCCCCCAGATGCACTCTTACTTTCAGAGGTTAAACCGTTCTCGAATAGTTTAACCCCAAAGTTGCCTTTACTGCCAATCTTAAAAAAACCCAGACGGCATCCGGCTTCAGGAAGCGCGTAGTGCTGCCGGACAGGGGCTTCCATGATTAGCTGAGAGCGATCAGCTGATGCTCTCAGCCAATCAGTGACTCCCCATTAATAAAACTGGCTTCGAAAAGGTTGATACAGTAATGAGCAAGGGTAAGATTCAATTTGCGTTTGAAGATATATTTTCCATGCTTTTTGATTGGTTTAAATATTACATATTTTCCATTCAGTTTTCTTTTCAGATTATTTTTTATTAAACAGTTTTCAAAACTATTTTAAATAGAACAAAAAGGGGGGGGGGGGGGGGGTGATTTTCCACCCATAAACACACAGATTTAAAATATTATTATTATTATTATGTTATATAGTGCCAACAAATTCCGCAGCGCTTTACAGTGGGTGGACGAACAGACATGAAGTTGTAACCAAACAAGATGGACACACAAGAACAGAGAGGTTGAGGGCCCTGCTCAATGAGCTTACATGCTAGAGGGAGTGGGGTAAAGTGACACAAATGGTAAGGATTGTATTAGACTAATGACAGTTGCAAGAGAGAAATCAGTCAGGAGCTATTAACAGGTTAATTGATATGCTTTTATGAAGAGGTGGGTTTTTAATGATTTTTTTGAAGGAGTGGAGACTGGGTGAGCATCTAACGGAGGAGAGAAGTGAGTTCCACAGGAAAGGTGCAGCCCTCGATCTTGTAGTCTTGAAGGCGAGCATCAGAGGTGGGAGTATATATATATGATAAAATATAATCTTTCATAATATACACATAAAGATAACAAAATACAGAGTGAAGTATAACATGAACATTACAACAAATATATCAGGGTATGTGAAATAAATTATAGGACTCTATTCAGTTTTTCACCTATCAAATAAGGATTTTATTAATTGTGACCTTAATTTAATCCCAATGATTCAACAATGTTAAAAAAAAAATTCCAAATAGTTTATCTACAAAAAATATCATAGACTTCAAAAGGACTATCCAGTGCCAGGAAAACAAACCGTTTTCCTGGCACTGCAGGTCCCCTCTCCCTCCCTCCCATCCCATGTTACTGAAGGGGTTAAAACCCCTTCAGTGACAAACCTGTATCCAGCGCCGATGTCCCTCGGCGCTGGTTCAGGATTTGCCCACGCTCCTTCCCCGCCGACGTCATCCGGCGGGGGAGACCTATTGAGCATGCACGGCCGCCGGCAGGGGAGACCTAATGCCCATGCGTGGCAATGCCGCGCACGTGCATTAGACCTCCCCATAGGAAAGCATTGAAAAATGCTTTAAATGCTTTCCTATGGGGAATTTAGCGTGAGGGCATCCAGCAACGCTATAGAACACGGAATCTGTGCTATAATACCGGAAGTGCCCAACTAGACAGCCACTAGAGGAGGAGTTAACCCTGCAAGGTAAATATTGCAGTTTATGAAAACTGCAATAATTACACTTGCAGGGTTAAGGGTAGTGGGAGTTGGCACCCAGACCACTCCAATGGGGAGAAGTGGTCTGGGTGCCTGGAGTGTCCCTTTAATGTTTTTTTAGGAGTATTCAATCATTTGGAAAGCCTGTTAAAGACTTTAGTGCAGTATTATTTCACTCACTCCCACGATATAAGAGAAAAGACTGCAAAGGACAATCTGCCTTGGCACAACTTAACCCAGATCTTTTGTACTTGTCTGTGGGAATGGTTGAATTTGTAAAGATTACTGGATGAATACTAATTCCTCCAAGCAATTATTCAACTTAGCACAAATTTGTCTATGAAGTCACACGAAGACTATAATGACCGCTGATGGAGACTGTAAAAAAGACAACACACATTTGGTGCTAGTGTATTTATTTCTATTAACGCATATTAGGGCTTGGCTTATAGGATGTAATTGCTGAAGAGGTGAACGTCCTTAAGATGTACCTGCTTGTTCATTGCTGAGAATTACGTTTACAGGTATTTATCTGTTCAATCACTAAATCCTCTAATGACTGTTCTGAGCCTTCCAGTATGTGTGGGTAAAAATTCCCAAAATGATGCACATAGTGGGAAGAACTACTGTATGCATCACTGTTTACAGTAAAGGGCTTTTAAAACTTATTTCAATTAATACATGCGACCAACCTTGCAATACAAATGCCGGTAAATAATCTGGATTGATCAGAAAATGTACATAGGTAATAACTAAGCAGACTTTTCTCTTAAAGGCACAACCCAAGCACAATCAATAACCACTAGCTTTGGGTATAGTGCAAGGAGTTTGTGGCATAGCTCCACCAGTTTTGTCAAACAATTTTTTGCACATAATAAAAATAATGTCATAATCTGCAGCTGTTAATCGACTGCCATGGGAATAGAACTAGATCAAGAGCTATGATACTTGAGGAACAGCTTTCCGTATTCAATAAATAACTAACAAGAGGTCTGCAGCCATTGAAGAGCTTTGCATGTTTCACTCTCTGTCACCCGATAGTGTTAGGCCTTAGCCATTACCTTACTGCCTGCATCGTGGAATATGCGTTTTTTACGAACAATGTATGTAGATCCATCACTTGTGTGATGAATTAGTTTTGACTTTCCAAATCTTGTTCTCTTTAGTAATAACTGTAATTGAGCAATTCTATGAACATTCTAACCACTTCAAAACATTTTACTTGAAATTATAAATCACATGTGTATAAATCAGGAATGTGACAGTGCTGCATGTTGCCAAAGCTATATATTTAAATCGGTATTTGTCAGTCTGTCATTTTCTCAACTTCAAAAGCGGTATAAAACTTTGTAAAATCTTTCAAATACTTTTTTCTTTTATATAAATAACATAATGTTTTATTACTAGCCTAAGTTTAAAGATATTGCAGAAATATTGGTAACTTAAAGGGATACTCCAGCCACCATGAGCATTTCAGTAATTTGAAGTGGTCAGATTGGTAGGATGTAATGTGAACTTTTGTGTCGGGGCCAAGTTACATACCCATTGTGTTCCAAACAGCCGAATGTCAATTCTGTGCAAAAAATATATCCACCCTCAGCGCGCACTGCATGCTGGCAACATAAGTATTGAGCTAATCCCTTGTAGGCAGAGTCTGCAAAGGAAAGCATTGTTCTCAGGGCCGGACTGGGAAAAAAATTAGGCCCGGGCATTTTTCAACCAGAGAGGGTGTGTTTTGTCATCACTAATGACAAGCACGCCCCCTCCCAAAGTGAGCATGTTGGTTCAATGCGCAGAGCCCCGCTGAAGAGCTCTGGCATTAGAAAAAGGCCCTGAATTTGTTCTGTGCAGCGCAAGCAAATTTAATAACATGCTTGCGCTGAGTTTGCTTTTAAATTGTCTCTGGTGTCTCCACAAGTGGGATACCACAGGACAAAAGGGCCAGGAAAGTGTATGGTGCATGTGTTGGGAGCCTGCTTGTGGGATTGCGTGTGTGTAGAGTGTGGTGTGGTATTGTGTAAATAGGTCAATTTCATTTGTGTTTGTGGTGTAATATGTGTGGCTAGGGGCTGTAGAGAGTGTGTGTATAGGGGGCATAGTGTTACAGGGGATGTAGCGAGTGTGTGCATACAGGCTGTAGTGTGTGTGTATAGGTGATGTAGTGTGTGTAGGGGTTGTAGAGAGGGTGTGTTTAGAGAATGTTGTATGTGTTTGCTGACAAGGAATGTAGTGTGTGTGTAGGTGGTGCAGTGTGTGTGTGTGTGTGTGTGTGTGTAGGAGCTCTACAGTGTAAAGGACCCAGAGTGTGTATAGGAGATTGTGTGTGTGTGTAGAGGATTAAGAGTGCATATAGGGTAAGGGATCTAGCGTGTATCTGGAGCGTAATGTGTGTAGTGGTGCAGTGTGAGGGGTGCTGTAGTGTGTGTGTGTGTGTGTGTATATATATATATATATATTTGGACGTATTGTATGTGTGAGGGGCGCAGTGTGTGTGTATGTAAGAGGGGTGCTGTGTGTGAGGGTGTTTTTATGTGCCGTCACATTCTAGGTTTCTAATATTCTTTGTCTGTTAACTCACTGAGGGTTATTTTATATATTATATATATATATGTGTGTATGTGTGGGAGTGCGCTGTATATGTGTGAGCGAGGGTGCTGTGTGTGTGTCTGAGGGTGCTGTGTGTGTGTCTGGGTGCTGTGTGTGTGTCTGGGTGCTGTGTGTGTGTCTGAGGGTGCTGTGTGTGTTTGGGTGCTGTGTGTGTTTGGGGGTGCTGTGTGTGTTTGGGGGTGCTGTGTGTGTTTGGGGGTGCTGTGTGTGTTTGAGGGTGCTGTGTGTGTCTGAGGGTGCTGTGTGTGTCTGTGTGCTGTGTGTCTGTGTGCTGTGTGTGTCTGAGGGTGCTGTGTGTGTTTGGGTGCTGTGTGTGTTTGGGGGTGCTGTGTGTGTTTGGGGGTGCTGTGTGTGTTTGGGTGCTGTGTGTGTCTGAGGGTGCTGTGTGTGTCTGAGGGTGCTGTGTGTGTGGGTGCTGTGTGTCTGGGTGCTGTGTGTGTTTGGGGGTGCTGTGTGTGTCTGAGGGTGTCTGAGGGTGCTGTGTGTGTCTGAGGGTGCTGTGTGTGTCTGGGTGCTGTGTGTGTCTGGGTGCTGTTTGTGTATGGGGGTGCTGTGTGTGTCTGAGGGTGCTGTGTGTGTCTGAGGGTGCTGTGTGTGTTTGGGTGCTGTGTGTCTGGATGCTGTGTGTGTTTGGGGGTGCTGTGTGTGTCTGATGGTGCTGTGTGTGTGTTGGGGGTGCTGTGTGTGTTTGGGGGTGCTGTGTGTGTTTGGGTGCTGTGTGTGTCTGGGTGCTGTGTGTGTTTGGGGGTGCTGTGTGTGTTTGGGGGTGCTGTGTGTGTCTGGGTGCTGTGTGTGTCTGGGTGCTGTGTGTGTTTGGGGGTGCTATATGTGTCTGGGTGCTGTGTGTGTTTGGGGGTGCTGTGTGTGTGAGTGTGAATGTATATTTTATTTAAATTTAAAAATTTTTTTTATTAATTAAGAAAAATGTATATATCCCCCCTCCCTCTTACCTTTAGCCTGGGAGGAGGGGGGTTTCCGTTCTGCCTGGGGGGATCCGTGTTGCCTGGGGGGAGGAGGGGTTCCGTGCTGCCATCCCTGGTGGTCCAGTGGTGAGAGTGAACTCTAGCCCCTGCAGGCTAGAGTTCACTCTCGCGAGATCTGAGCGTTGCCGCGGTAACCGCGGTAACGCTCAGACCTCGCGAGAGGACCCGGCGGAGCTGCTGGCTAGAGCTCCGCCGGTACTCTCTCCTGCCTCCCTCCCTCTGCTGCCGGCGGCCGCCTAGAAGTGCCTGTGGGCCGGTGAGGGAGATCTTTGATCTCCCCACCGGCCCATGGAGACACACAGCAGGGCTGGCGCTCGGGTAGCGCTGGCCCTGCAGAGACTGGCAGGGGAGATCCTGTGATCTCCCCTGCCAGCCTCGGCCCCACGGCCATCGCGGCCCACCGGGCATTTGCCCGGTGTGCCCGATGGCCAGTCCGGGCCTGATTGTTCTCCACTCTTCTGGGGAGTTTAATAAATAATATTGAAAGGGAATGGGTATGCTACAGTCTACATCCCCCAGCCCCCCAAAAATCACTACAATCTGTCCACCACTTCTCCAGTAGCTCGGGGTCCCCATGCTCCTAGTCACCACCTCAACCCTGTTAAAGATTCTAGTTCCCTCACCACATTATTAGTTGGTAGCAGTAAAAATATTAGCTGTAAGGATTGAAAAATCATACGATTAGATGTCTTCTTTCTTCAAAATCTTTTCTTCCGCCCCAAAAGAGGCCAATATAAAGGTCAAAATATCATGAACAAACTATTAAAATAAAAAAATAAAAAATGTAATGGATGGCAAAATAAAAATAGTGGGGAAAAAAAACAATGCAATAAAATGAATCCAACTTTGGCCAAAAAAGATAGATCTGGTACAACGGAAAAGCCTTTATAAGGACTTTCCCGTGCTGTGCAACCTTAATTAGAGAATTCTGATCGGTTAGCTTATAAACCAATTATAAGCTATAAAAATACTGGATACATTTCATTGGGTGTTTTTTTTATGTATTTATTTTTCTGTGAAATGCAGTGATTGATGAAAATGTTCTCCACATTTTGTCCAAAAAGAATATAGACATGTGGACATTTGATAGCACTTTATTTGTATAGTGCTATCAAATCTCCACATGTCTATATTCTTTTCGGACAAAATTTAGTGAACATTTACAAATATATACAGGGTCAGTACAAATCGCTCTGTGCTAATCTGTTATTTAGTAGGAATATAGAACAGACAAGAGGTGACCCACTGAGAACTTTTACAGAAGAGTAAAGTATTTTTTGCAGTCAGAAGTAGAACGAAAAAGATGTGTAATTCTCTGCCTGAAGAAGTTGTCTTATTCGATTCAATAGATAATTGAAGATTATACTAGCTTTAGTGTACTAATAATCTTAATTTTAGTAATGACAGGAGGCGAATATTTGCATATCTTTCTTTACTGAAAACTCCAGCAGCATAGAAACAGTAACAACCAATCAGAGAAAAGATATGGTGCCCATAAAAGGCCCTGTCTATGACATCACTTCCTCTTTCTTTGAAGCGAAACAATAAATAGCAACAATAAACATAATCATATTACTTCAACAGTTCCACAACATAGTAGAATAATCAACTCCAGTAGTTCCGTGATGTAGAGTTATGGGAGGTGAGTCTTTGTCTTGAGGAGAAGACGTTCACGCTGTAAGAATAAGAAAAAGGTGAAAGGACTCTGGCGTGATAACTTGTCCGCATACAATAAACATTAAGAATCTGATATACCAATGGATACTAGAATGAGTAACATATCCATATATATTAATTCTAAAGCAATGATATTTAAGAATCTATAAATACAACCTAATTCAAGGTACATGTCTAATTATTCAACCTATACAAGTCTCTCAAGCCACATATCTAAGTAGCAAACATACAACCATAACGTACTTACCTTCCTGAACATAAAGTGTATATCCTGTTCAACACGAGAAAACATGGGAGGGATCCTATAGGGTGGGAAATATTCGCCTCCTGTCATTACTAAAATTAAGATTATTAGTACACTAAAGCTAGTATAATCTTCAATTTTACCACATGACAGGAGGCTTCATATTTGCATTTTTAAAGCTTAGAATTGACCAGTGTGAAGGAAGTATGAGATGTTAGCTGAAACAGAGCGTTCTAAGCGTACCCTCTCGCGCTCAAACTGCGCATCGTGTAGTGTCGGTTAGGGAAGCGTCGGCCGAAAAAGGACTTGTGGGGCCACCGCTCCCTTGACCGAGTGGGCTCCGAAAAAGGTTCGACGCCCGCCAGGTGCAATAGCCAGCGGCTCCATCTGGCCAGTGTAGCGGTAGGCACCTCTCCATGAGGTTCCACGTAAGAAGTCAGGAGTAGACCCGTTGCATGAATACGAAGTCGGAATGATTCCGGTATACTCCATTAGCGTTCCGACCACACCTAGTTTGGTGTCTGACACAAAGTATGGGTATGACACCGAAGATGAACTGGACTTAGTTCGTCTCGATATGGTAAAGGTAATCCCCTCAGGTGTCATAGAGAAAAACCATTCATATCGAAAGCCCTAACGTCCGTCACCCGTCTAAATGAGACGAGGCATAACAAGAGGGCTAGTTTGGCTGAAAGTTGTTTCCGTGACAAGTAAGGATTGTCCTGCTATTCCCTCAAGGAATCACAGCACCACGTCCACCTGCCAGAGGTGTGAATACTTGGGTGCCGGGTCTCGATAATTCGGCACCCCGTAGTAGTCGACAACCCCGTGGGTCTTGACCTACTGGTCCGCCCTGTACCGGAACGTGCGCCACCGATATGGCGGATCCGATCACGTTGAGGGATCGATATGACCGCCCCACGAGACCAGGAGTGACAGATAGTAAGGATCAGCGTGACAGGTGCGGTAAAGGGGTCGGAATCCCTTTCCACCCACCAATCACTCCAGGCCGACCAGGCAGAAATATAGCATTTCCTGGAGTCGGGAGCCTACGAGCCCCATAGGATTCAGTTGATGCAATAGGTCGTGGACTGACCAGGAGCCCCTGAAACCGTCCAGGCCACTAGTGCCAGTTGTCCTTCCCTGACAAGGGAGTGAGCTTCCCCTCGCGGTCCCGTCGGAAGTAGAGGAAAGTCAGGGAGTAGTAGATGGTCTTCGCGAGACATCCCCAGGCGATCCGGGAACCGCGGTTGATCTGCCCGAGGGGTGTCATGAGCAGGAGCGATATCTTGAGGGTACGTGTGTATCGAAGCACTCTTGCTATTGTGGAGAACGGCTGGGACACGTTTGTAGGGTACATCCACCGCTTCGCATCCGGAGGAAGAGTCAAGGACCGTTCAGCCAATTCAAGTTTGTATGTGAAATAATCACCATCGAAATTCCATCCTCATTTCTGCTGACAGTGAGATCCAGTGGTCGTAAGAGTGGCCGGTGCGTACGTATCTCGCCATCAGCTGTTGCATGGCCTGTAGTGTAGTGGGCCAGGGAATATCGCTTGTATGAAGGAGGAGAGGAATCCCTCAATCCGGCGAGTATCCCGAGAGGAATCGTATCCAACCTTAGAGTGAGTCTGACCTCTATCGTTATAGAGGCGATCTTCGCCCTAGACCGACGCAGAACGTGGTTCTCCAAGCCGATGTCGAAACCGAGGAATTGGCCCAACTCAGATGGAGAAGCGATCTTTGTTTGTGTACTACCCAATGTGTAAACCAGTAGTTATCGCTTAGGAGGTCTTGTAGAAGATGAATATCCCCCATCTTGAAGTGTTTGTATACCACGTAGGAGTTCCATTGATGTAGCCTCCTGGCTTCTGCTTGACCAGGAAACATTAGCTGAGGAAGCCTTCCCCTCCGGTGCATATTGGAGTGCGTCCTTCTTGAAAAAAGGTCGTGGATTTCTTGGTCCACGAGGCGTTCCAGTTCCGCCAGCATGTGTAATGGGGGCGAAAGGGCGACCTGAACGGCTGTGATAAAAAAATTCTATGACATAGCCTTGTAGTGTCTGGAGAACCCTGGTGACTTTGGTAATCGTCTCCCAATTCCGTAAAACAGAGAGAGGCTGTCGGTCGTAAAAATTGGAAACAGTTAGCTATGTAGGTCGACTCACTAGTAGAGAAGCGAGTAAGAAAATATATGAGGACTGTGTATACGATCTGGAACCTGTCGCCCAGAAGCGGCTGGCGGTTCGGTTCCGCTACCGACCAGTCCTCCCAAAAACATCTTTCCCCATAGGGAAGACTTGAATAGATTTATGTGCTCTTTGAGTTCTGCCATGAACAATACGCCAAATAGTAGGCCTTGTGCTTTTGGGCCGAATTCTTGTCGTTCCTAAGTCCCATAATGTGTTGTTGACGCGCGCCAGAACAGAACTGTGTCTGTCGCCGCATAGTACGTCATCTATTGAGCTCGGGCGCAACTACCACTTTGTCTGGTAGCAGTGGTCTGGGGTATTTGGCCTTGAAGCGTGCGCATACCTCCATCCCCAGAAGGTTGCGCAGCCAATAGTGTTCATCCAAGAATGGTCCGTCTTTGGCCACTCTGGTGTAGTGCCGCTATTGCTATCTCTGCCTCGGCCGCTGTCACAGAGTCAGATTTCCTCACAGAGCCCATAACAGAACCTTCTCCACTGAGGCCGCTACAGCGGCGTTTGTCATTGTCTAGAAATCTTGGGAAGGTCGAGTGTCCACCATGGCTCATTCCCGTCCTGTTTGGAGACAGTGGTAGTCAGTGGCAGTAGTGTTTGAGGATCAGCACGTAGGGGTGCTAGACTCCTGGTAGAACTGGGCATCACCCGGGTAAAATGGTTTGAGAGTATGAATACCTGTGCCACGGGTAGAGGGTTCACCTCTATTAGTTTAATCTGGCTCCTGAGAGCCGCGGGGCATGCGCGACTGACTGGTAGTGGTGTTTGGTCAGGTTAGCCGGGTCCACCACAAATGTACGCCAGAGCTGTATGTACGGTATTAAATTATACAGGCTGATTATAGAGGCGCGTGGGGCCCATTTCCATAAGGTCTGCAACCGCAGGACCCACGTCTGTTCGGTTGGGTTCATCCCAGGTGGTGTGCCATGGTAACCCAGAGGACACCCACATCAAGGTAATGGTCTGTCAGTGACCTCGCATGCATATCTGGGGGGTCACCCCAGGTGGTGTGCCATGAAAAAGTACCCAGAGGACACCCACATCATAATTATTGGTACCTTGCCAGTAATGCATGCATATCTGGGGGTCACCCCAGGTGGTGTGCCATGTAAAAAATAACCCAGAGGACACCCACGTTCAATATGTACACCAGGCACCGTAAATATATATATATATATGTCTCCCTGTGAAGGGTGCTACGCAGTACATTCAGTTTCCTTAGTGGTCCTGCCGTCAAACCGTATCCAGCATGGTACTGTTGCTTTAAAGTAAACTGACAGGCAGTGAGAGGGCTGTATATGTACGTAGTCGGTGAAATCAGGGCTGTATGTGTTTATCTCTTGAAAAATACAGGCCCTTGTGCACATCATCGGGGTTCACCCCGGGTGGTGTGCCGTGGCAATCAGAGGACAACCACATCAATTGAAATGGGCCGTCAGCGCCCTTGCATGCATATCTGGGGGGTCACCCCAGGTGGTGTGCCATGAAAAAGTACCCAGAGGACACCCACATAAAGTTTGCACCCTTGGGTACAGTAATGTAATATAACCCTGTGCCGGGTAATCAGTATAATATTCCCTTTGAAGGGTATAGCAGGATGTGATCCCCTGAGGGGAAATAACGTTGCATCTGTCCCTGCAGGGACCAGCGAGGCAGTATGTCAGTTAAGGTATGTATATATATATAGTACAGCCTTCATACCAAAGAAACTCAATTGTGCCTGCCCCAAACTTAAATTTGTACCTTATAAACTGGAATATAGGTAAAATAGGACACCTTATTAAACTAATTGATTACATTTTAACATAGATAATGAATGTTATATACAAATATTTGATAAAAGGTCCTTATATATATATCCTGCTTTATTGCCAGTAAATGACCTTGTTGGTTATGGGAAACAGGTGATACATCTAAAAAAATAGTTTCACTTAATCCCATTTAAACCTTCTAATTAAAACCATTGAGTATTTCACGTGTGCCCCTAATGGGGTTCGAAGTTGCATAAAGCTAACATAGCTCTGTTTGCTTGCAGGCAAACAGCATGTCACCTAAACCATCCCTGCTGAGACTAAGAAGAGGGGGGGGGGTCCCTGAGGGGGGGTCCCCCAATTACGTTGCGGCGATCGGGTGATTCCCGAACCGCCGAGTGTAAGGAGAGGCGGCCGTCGCGGGTCTCGCGAGCCGCGAGAACCAAGATGGCCGCCGGCCGCGTGAGTGAAAGCTACCCGCTCGCGGCTGCGAGCGGGGAGGGAAAAAAGGCGGCAAACAAAATTCTAACCCCGGCTACCCTCCACCCGTCCCCACCCAGCCCCCTGTGTCAATAAGGGCAGGTCCGCGCTGCGAACGCGGCACGAACAACCGTGACGCCCGCGGACTGTCAGCCCGAAAAAGCAAAGTAACAGGGCGACTGAGTAAGAGAAAAACAGGAGGGGGACAGGCATAGGTAGATAGGGGTGAATAAGAAAAAACCAGAAATAATACAACAATAAAAATAAGAAAAAGACAGTAATACTACAATAACAAAAATAAGAAAAAACAGCAATAATACAATAAAAGACAATATAATATAGACAATAATATAGACAATATATAATAATAAAGCCAATATATAATAATATAGACAATAATATACATAAACCAGAGAGGTAAAATTACTCTGACCTGTTGATGGCTGGAGCAGCAAAGAAAGAGGAAGTGATGTCATAGACAGGGCCTTTTATGGGCACCATATCTTTTCTCTGATTGGTTGTTACTGTTTCTATGCTGCTGGAGTTTTCAGTAAAGAAAGATATGCAAATATGAAGCCTCCTGTCATGTGGTAAAATTAAAAAAAAAATAAGACATGGATGCTTGTTTGCAAAACCAGAATATTCAAGGATATATTTAATATATGTGTGAATTCAGGGACGGATTAACACAGGGACTGATAGAGCTGCAGCTCCAGGCCCATGCCCATAGAATAGGCCCATTGTTTATATTTAAAAAAAAAAAAAAAAAAATATATATATATATTTGTGTTAAGGGCTCCTGATAGTACAGAAGATACAAACACTGTTAGGTGTGGGATGGTATTACAAGAGCAAGTCGGTTGTGGTGTGCCGGAACCGACGATGAGGTAGACCTGTAAATAAAGAGGGCCCACCTAGAAGAAATGTAAGAAAAAGGAGTTGATAAAGAGGAGTGGGTGGGAGGGTGATGCAGCGCTGACCTCGGACGGTATGGAGCCAGGTAAGGGGTGTCCCTTAAGTAGGTAGAAGGTGAGTCATACGCCCCTCCCACAATTACAGGCCAAAAGGCCTTAATACTTGTGTTAAGGGCTCCTGATAGTACAGAAGATACAAACACTGTTAGGTGTGGGATGGTATTACAAGAGCAAGTCGGTTGTGGTGTGCCGGAACCGACGATGAGGTAGACCTGTAAATAAAGAGGGCAAAAGTAGAAAATCAAAATTTATTACGAAACGAGCAATATACATACTTTAACCAGACATATCTTGAAAGGCATTTCTAACTTCTTGTACTGGGTTAGGTGTGTATCTAGAGTATGCAGAGGACTTCCAGCGCTGTAGTGGCTGCTCCTAAGCGGAAGGAGTGGCCCGAATAGTTATTTGCTTTTAGGCCTAGTTGTGTAAGTAATGACCTGACGTGGGTCATGAAGGTGGTGGTAGTGAGTACCGAACCTTGTAGACAAAAGTGGTTGAGATGGTGATGCTTGTAAAACCTGGGTATATGTGTCCAGTAATGTGACGGGGCACCACTCGTTGTGGGTAGGATAGTATCTAACCTCTACCGGAGGTGCGTGTTGATTGGTTTTGGAGTGATGCAGAGGCAAGATATAGTAATCCATGTGTTTTGTTAAGTGTGAGTGAAGCAGAATGTGAGTGGACTGGGTTGTGTAGATGGCGGTAAATTCTCTTGGTCTTAAAACCCACAAAAAGCCATATAGATGGCGGTTTTAATAACAAGGTTTGTGTTGTTGGCAAAGGGTTTTAAATCTAGTAGTTTGGATAGATCTTTGAAAATATTGACGTCTATGGGTAGCCTTTGCGCAGTACGTGGGGGTTCGGATCTCTGAATACCCCTAAGGATATTTTTGATCTGGTAGGAGGACATGAAACTTGTGTTGATTGGTTGTAATGTTAACATGTGATGTTGTATGCCTGTTAGATATAGCTTGATTGTGTTGTATGATAATTTGAGTTTGAGGTGGCAAAAAGGAAGCAAAACCCAACAAGGATGTCATAATGAAAGGTTGTGCGATATTGTGTGATGACAGAAATCTTTTGAATAGAAGGAAAGCCCTGTCATAGGTCTTCCGGGTATTGGCGGATAGCGCTAATTGTGACAATGTCCTGCTATGTTGCATTATAGCGTCTAGTCCATGACTAGTTGGTGGAAAGGTGGAGTGGTCGTGGCTGTGCGTGCAGCTGACGGAAGTATTTGTCGAAAAGCCTGTAAATTGAAACAAGACAAATGGTCAGCAGCCGTGTTGTATACACCTGGGACATGCACACAAAACAAGAAAAAATTGTGACACGCGGCCAGCCAGGTGAGTTTCCTCAAGAACCTCATAATGGTCAGTGATTTGGATCGACCTTTGTTTATGATGTGGTGCGTTGCTTGGTTGTCTGAGTAGCAACGTACTGACGAACCTGCCCATAGATGCCCCCATGTCACGGCAGCTGCCACAATGGGATATATCTCAAATAGAGCTGAAGTAGTTGGAAAAACTCTCCAGGTCCTGAACCTCTGGAGGCCAACTACCCCAAAGCCATTCATTCCCGTAAATTACTGCGAAACCTGTGGTAGACCCGCGTCTGACCAGATGGTAGGTGAAGAGTCAGACAATTCAGGGGGAAACATGCTTCTCCCATTCCAGGTGGTTAAAAGTTTCTCCATATAAGTAGGTCTGCCGTGGCCTGGGTATCCAGGGGTAACCTGTGTGCATCATGCTAAACAGTGGGAACATGTTTAGGAGTCGTGAGATGAAAGCCCGGCCTTGGGGTATAATGCGCATGGCAAAATTTAGTGACCCAAGTAGAGATGTAATTCTTGCGGTTGCAAGTACCGAGGTGTAAGTATAGGTTGATGTTGGTAAGAATGTTCTCTATATGGTGTGTGGCAGGCTGGCTTGCTGGCTGTGGCTGAGTCTAGTATGATTCCTAGGAAAGTGATAACTGTATCTGGTCCTTCGGTTTTGGTGGGGGAAACTGGGACGCCCACCTGTTTAAAAAGACTGATGGTTTCTATGAGGCTACTGGGTGGAGAAATATTCTCTTCGATCAGTAAGAAATCATCCAGTAGTGTATAACTGTAGGGCATCTGGCTACATTTAACAATAATCAGCATAGTGTTTCGGCGAATACGTCGAAAAAGGCCGGACTACTTTTGAACCAAACGTTAAACGTGAGAAAAAATAGTAGTGCCCGGCCCACTTAATGCCATGCAGGTGCCATAGTGTACGGTGGATAGGCAATAATTTGAAAGCATGTGTTATGTCAGTCTTGCTGAGCCGTGCTCCGACACCTGCCTGCATGATAGCCGTAATGGCGTGATTATTGGCAGAGGTGTGAGGTGCAGACAGATCGATGATAAATCTTTGTTTGTGGGAAGATTTCCCTTTATATCCGTTAAGTATTGCTTAGGGTACATTTTAATTGGACACATAGTTTTCGCCTGTGCTCTAAAGCATGTTTGAACATATATGCAATAACCTACATCCACTGTAATTACATGCACAGACATTGAAATTATTACATATTTGGGATTTTCCCAAAAACTTGATAGGACGACCCAGTTTATCTTTGGGCGTTTCCTCTGCTGAACCAGCGGAACCAGTGCCCTGTGAGGTAGTAGGTTCGTTTGCAGTGGTAGGACAAAATTGGCAGTATGGCCATGGAGGAGCAGTATGCACGGGCCGGTGTTCTCAAACCTGCAAAGTGTCTGCAGAAAATGACAGTATCAATCTCGCTCCAGTTGGACCTTGTCCCGTACTGTGAGAATGCGCCAGACACTTTGGAAAAATCCTAGGGGATGTACTGGCAGGCTAATTATGCCGGGTAAGGCGAAACCATTAATCTTGTTCTTTGGTGACAGGTGAGGCCCTGCTAGTTGCCAAGTGGCTATGAGAGGCTCTGTCTATGAGTTGGCGCGAGGGGTTATTGAGGCCACCCGTCGTAGTGGCAGGAATCGTAGGCCTCTCGGTGATAGTAAAAGAAAACAGGGGGAGGGAGTGACAGGTGAGGCCCTCTCTATAAATATTGCGAGGCGGCTAACTCACGTGTGGCCCGATGGCGTTTGCCTCCGAGACTTGGAGGCGGGGTGTTGGCCTCGCGGACCACTAAACGATAGGCAGAAATGCCAAGAAGGGAGATACCTATTTGGGCCTATACCCCTAACTTGCCAGTACTCTATGGCCTAGAAGAATGAAACGTATGTGAACTACAGCGTGAGCAGGCTTACGTACCTGGTAGTATGTATAAAGTTTTGAGAATCGACAGGTATGAAAACCTGGATAAACCTAAAAAGGGATAGAGTGAGAATGGATCCCGTGAGACCTGTGTAATCTGTATAGGCTGGGATTATGGCTTCTAGCAGTATGTGTGGGAGGTGTAAAAGTCTATGAGTAGGATAGTGACATGACTGCCCATGCTTGGTGACAAGCGTTATGCTGAGTCCGATACCTGGCAGCAGGGGATTGGCCGTGTAATGTGTATATATGGAAGGTGATCAGATGATATGCATGTCACTAAACTGATCTGGGAATGTAAGGGACTTTTAATGTGAAAATGACAATATGCAGAATCATAAATGTTGCTGTAAAGTGACGTATGAATGTAAGAACCAGAACGTGTGATTCAAAACCGAAAGTCTTGTGAGACGTATATGCCGTGTTCTTGAATACTCGTGTTACGTCGTCTGAGTGTGTCAAGAAAAGGCCTGAGTTTGTAAATGCCATGTGAAATTATGTGAAATGACAATCTATGCAGAAAATGTTGTGACGTATGAGAGGTTGAACCAAGCGTGTGATTCAACCCGAAACCCTCTGTGGAAGGTAGGACCGTGTTCTTATATACTCGTGGTATTGCGTATGAGTATGATAAGAAATGGTCTGAATAGTTAGTGCCATGTAATCGTAGTGTACATGGTTGTAATAACATCTCCATTATACTCTTAGAAAATAGGACTGTGTCCTTGAGCTTGTGGTATGTGTACGAGCATGACAGAAAAAGGAGCCGTAATGTAGGCTAACCATAACTGTTGTATAACAGGATGTTATACTAATATATCCTAATTTAATAATATATCTGAGCCCTCACTTAAGTATAATTTATAACACATGAATAGGGAGGATATGCTTAAACATCATATGTATATAAAATACAGTCTGTGTGTGTGTGTGTGTATGTATAAAATAGATGAAGTATCAATATGAAAATATATATACAGAGGTACTTAATAAAAGACTAAAATTAAACTTATTTACCAGGATAATTGCCAAGTACAGAAAATTTTATAAGGATAAATAGAAACATGGTAACATACTGTGAATACTGAATAAGGATGCATACGATTGCTACATACACGGTACATAGGTTTCCGGAAACCAGAGGGTTAATTCGCCTGTGACTTGGCCGTAAAGCGTGCGGCCGTAAAGTAAGGCCGTGAAAAATCGTGACGCCGTGGGAAGTGATCCGGGCGACGGACTTACGTTTTTGAAGACCTGAGGACTCAATCAACAATGAAGACCGGGTTTTTGTGCGTGGCTGGCCGGGAGGAAAGACCTGAAAGGAGTTCCTGGACACCGCTAACACCAACGAAACGCAGAGTTTCCCCGAAAGCAAGATGGCGCCGTCCGTGAACCGGAAGTGGATTCAGGATGCAGCGCTGACCTCGGACGGTATGGAGCCAGGTAAGGGGTGTCCCTTAAGTAGGTAGAAGGTGAGTCATACGCCCCTCCCACAATTACAGGCCAAAAGGCCTTAATACATATATATATATATATATAAATATATATATATTTTTTTTACTACTGTTCACCTTATTTTGCTTAAAAGACCACTATAGACACCCAGACCACTTCAGCTCAATGAAGTGGTCTGGGTTCCAGGATCCTCTAGTTTTAACCCTGCAGCTAAAACATAGACGTTTCAGAGAAACTGCTATGTTTACACGGAGGGTTAATCCATCCTCTAGTGGCTGTCTCACTGACAGCCACAAGAGGCCGCTTCCGCGATTCTCACTGTGAAAATCACAGTGAAAAAGACTCTGACGTCCATAGAAAAGCACTTTGTAATGCTTTCCTATGGGCGGTTTGAATGCACGCGTGGACGACGGCAGGAGGAGGAGAGATCCCCAGCACCGAGGGAGCCTGGCACTGGAGAAAGGTAAGTGGGTGAAGGGGTTTTTAACCCCTTCAGCCCAGTGGGAGGGGGGCCATGACGGTGGGGGGGACCTAAGGACTATATAGTGTCAGGAAAACGAGTTTGTTTTCCTGGCACTATAGTGGTCCTTTAAGTATGGAAACTTAAGAGGGATATAGGGGAATACAACTGGTGTGGACTGGCTGACAATGAAATTAGTTAAGATAAAACTGACTTTGCGCATGATGCAAATACTATTGCTGCTTTGGTCTCTCTAACTGTGGCATGTTCCCTTTCTTCTACATTCAATACATGAACATTTCCTCTGTCCCAGACTATATAACATAAGCATCTATCTGCTAGTAAGAAGGTAAGGAGAGGAGTTGAGAAGTGAGTGCTAGGAGACAGTCCTTAGAAAGCATGGAGCGAGGGCATTATTAGATGCATTTATGCCAAGCTCAGGATGCTGTCTGCATGGTATGCCCTTTGTTGGCCAGCATGCATGATTGCCAGGCAGCATGACATGCATTTAAACCAGGATGACCTAATTCATCAGACAGACATTCCCCCTTTTTGGGCATGTTCACCCCTATGCATGGTTCTGGTTACATGTTTTGCATATGTGGCTCACCCTTTTTCCCCACCCACCGACATTCTGCTTCAACTGACCTGCTGTTAGGAGGTATGAATTTACTTAAATGATGAAAGCAAGAGATTAGCATAGGGTATGTGTTTTTTTATGTCCTGTGATTTTCCCTCCATCACTACTTCCGCCAGTTACAGGGTCAGGAATGACTTTTAGTGTTTTCTGTCGGTTTTGTAATTAAGCCCATCATAATTTTAAAACATGACAGGAGGCTTTGTATTTTGCATAATCTTTCTTTACTAAAACTCCAGCAGCACAGACTTAACAAAAAACACTGCAACAGGGTATAAAGGCTGCTCCAGCCTAAGCACAGGCCAGAGTATTTGTTCTCAGCTCACTTACATTGTCTATGTTTGTGTTGGATTAAAATTGAATTTGATTATAATCATTCTTATTCTCATTCCCATGCGCTCTCTGCTACCTGCCTTGCCCTCTAAATGATACATTTATTGGTTTTATTCCGATTTCCCTTCATATCTACTGTCCCTACATTTTGCTTGCCTGTCATCTCAATCTAACACGCGTCGCGGCATTTTTGCCACAATTGCGCTGCTGTATTACAGGTTCTGGGGCATCCAAGAAGGGTACTGCAGATGGAGGGAGCATGGGGCTACATTTCCACAGGTCATTAGAGGGTGACTCCAACCACTCCGTGCATAATAGTATTATTATTGCACTCAATTCTGGATGTACACCAGTTGCACTGGAACCGGACACCTTGCAACGTTTAGAGGTGCACATATATTACTCATGTGTATCTCACCCCGCCATTACAGTAACCTTGGGGCATGATGCCTGAACCATCACAAACCCCAACCCAAGATTCCCACAACATGTCATATGCTGCCATAGCAACATCAGTAAAGAAGACGCTTTGTAGAGGGTGCAACCTGAATTACATGACATCTCCCATCTGCCAACCAAGAAGTGGTGGGAGCAAAGGGCTCTGAGACATCCAGGGTACCCTTTGCCTTCCTAAAAGTCACTAGGAAGGCTCAGGCTTCATAACCATCAGATTTAATGGGAGATCTCCACTCAAGAGACCGAGTGTGTAGAATCATACAACTAATCCCTCCTCCACTTCCATCATCCGAGGAGGAAGACTTTTATCCCACTTCACCCACTACATTGAAAGTGGATGAATGGCTAACAGCCAGCTTGCCCTCTGTTGCTGACGATGGGCACATTATGTCAACTACGGCATCTCATTACGTCAAGGAATACGTAACGTAGTACTCCCCACAGAGAGAGGGTTGTCACAAGATTACAAACACGGAGGGAAATCTCTTCATCGACACACTGGGTTTATTCAACCCACTGGGTTCATTCAACCCACGGACACCACGACACCCAAGATCTTCAAAGAAATTCACAACTAGCTCTCGGATCTAGGGAAGAGAGCAGTGGGACCATTGGCAAATGGATTATTATTTGCCGAAACTTTATCGCTGAACCTAAGCATGTGAATCTCTTCACCACATTTAACACACGGTTGGATCCTGTGGAATGTTTGGGAATACATTATAGGATTCCACTCTCCCCCTTGCAGGTATGATGTCCTCATCCTTTACGAATGGCAGCAACCCATGGACCTCTCGTTGACGAAGGAATCTGGGTCCTGCTTGTCAAAGGAGCAGTCCAGTTGTCTCCGGACAAGTCAGGTTTCCTTCAACAAGATATTCGTGGTCATGAAAAGACAGGGGACTACCATCCAGCCATCAACTCACGTCACACGAACGACTTTGTAGTCTATTTCCGTTTCAAGATGGAAGGTATCCTACTGGCCAACGATTGGTTCATACATCTAAGTACGAAGGATGCCTATCTCTCTGTGCCCGTAGCATCAGAGAGCACACGCCTCCTGAGCCTCATCTGGCAGGGCCGTCACATTTACATGACTACCATTCAGACTCGACTCAGCACCTTGGTGCTTCTCCACACTTCTAAAACCGCTAATGGTTCATCGACGATCACAAGGGTCCGTTGTCTGATCTGGACGACATATTATTCCTTTGCAATTCCATCTCCAGACCGGGCTCACAGACGGAATTGGTAAGATACCTTCTGGAATCACAGGGAGTCAACTCAGGTGATACAATTCCCGGGATTCGAGATTGAGTTGACCAAATGTGTCCTTTTACCTAACACAATAAAATCAAAGCCATTTGCAGAGAAATAAGGCATGTTCTGTGCAAGGACTCCATCCCTTTCCGAATCCTGGCTCGTGTGTTGGGACTCCTGTCCTGATCTATCCAGGTGATTTTCCAGGTCTACTACACTACAGAACTATGCACTGACTATAAGCCCATTATATGAGGACGGGTCACGCTTATGGCCATTGGATACCAGTAACGCCCGAAGGAAGGGCCGAACTCCATTGGTGATTACTTCACATGCAAGCGTGGAATGGCTACATATCAGCAGTTCGATAAAGAGGCAATAACGGACATGTACTGATTCTGCCTGCCTCACAACACCACTCTACGAGCAGTATGCTTACCAGGATTTTACACCCTATGGGCGGACTGAGTTTCTCGACTCTGGAGGTACATCAATGGATGGAGACTGAACATCTCAATATTCTGCACACTGAGGACTCTGCGGGGTCTGCTCCAGTTGAACAATTTGAATCCTGGTCCAACAGGCAATTACAGAGCTATTTCAGCTGGCTTCCGGATCCGGAGTACGAGGCAGTAGACGCTTTACTTTGGAATTGGACGTTCCAAGGAGCCTACACTCTTCCTCAGTCCTCCAGGTTGGTGAGAGTCCTTCATCACATGCGGATCCACAAGCTCCCTCTGTTATTCATCACTTCCTTATAGCAGACTCAAGCATGGTGTCCTGACCGGATTTACCGGAACTATCTCAGGATCAACCCTCCTGCTATAATCCTTATCGTGTCTATTGACGAACACCCAAGGGGAATGGCATCCACTGGTCCTACAAAGACATCTGGACCTAGTGGCCTGGGGCCCCATGCACTAGAATGAGCCACAACATAACTCTGTTATGATTACTTATTACATACAATTTGACTATATATATTAATGTATTTATCCTCAACTACCTATTGTTCCTGTTATAGGAATTGTTAATATTGGATCACTAGCAAAAAGTAAAATGTTGTAAAGGTTGAACTTGATATAGATCCAAAAGTATGCAACCAAAAGAAGGTAAGAGCAAAAAAAAAAAAAAAAGATGGTCAGCTTGATCAATTGGCACAAAACACTGAAAACTTTATCCATGCCAGTGTCTAATATGTATTCCATCCCACAGCACACTGTATATTGTTTCCATCCCACAGTCCATTGTACATTGTTTCCATCCTACAGCTCATTGTGTGGAAAGAAGGTGTGTTGGGAAGTCCCTGCCAGGTTATTAATACTTTCAATATCACTATACACAGTGTGTGTATGAATTCCACAGCAGAAGAATTTTGATATGTTTTGAAAGTTACTTTGTAAACTACTGTATTTTGTTGTGTATTCGTTAATAAGGCATGGATAGCAGCAACTTCTGTCCTGCCAAAATACTGGAAAACCCCTACAAATTCTAACTAAGAGTGAAAATACTTCTTTAATTTTTAAAAACAAAAATTACAAGACAGGTATTAGACAACTATCTCCTCAGGTATGGGATTATTGGGAACAAGTGATAAAAAAACAGGTATAATAAATAATGTGGTCAACTATTATAAACTAGTTAAAGTGTATTTTTGTTGTAGGTCAATGTTAGTGAAAATGTACATTTTTTGTGTATAGTTAATATTTTCATTATTTTCCCCTATACCTTTCCTCATCCTTTTTTTTCTGTCATCCCCTTTAAGTTTGTTATACAAGTTTACTTATATTATGTTATGTCTAAAAATAGCAAAACTTAAATTTAAAGCATTTGAAAAGAAGTCATAATAGTGAATCGTAAAAAGCGAGTTAAAACTTGTGGTTAGCTTAGTCCACTTAAACAGACAACACTTTGTACTGTCACTTAGATCTGTTGTCCGTTGATATAAAACTTAATCACACTGGCCATGCTGTAATCTACTGCAGCCAAAAGTTAAACCTTATCAAGCAGCCAAGTTTAGTTTCACACCAATGACACTATTTACATTGCATGTTTACTTGTTTTTCCCATTATGTAATTCCCTTAACCCCTTCAGGACCGAGTCAATTGTGCACGTTCTGATCAAAACAAAACGTAAACAAAAACTGGAATTTGCGCTATATGTCTGTTCACCCGTAGTTCCCCTCTTTCAAATTATATGCACCCACACTTATTATATATCATTTTGTTCAGGAGAAACAGGGCTTTAATCTATCATTAACTATTCATATATGGAACATAATTTATTATGAATAAAATTAAAAAAAAATGTGAGAAAATAAGATTTTTCTTTAAATTTGCATTTCCATCTGACATTTTAACTGTGAATGTCATAACACTGTTAGGTTTTACTGCAAAAAAATGCACATATTTGTAATCAGCGATGTCTCACGAGTACAACAGTACCCCCCATTAACAGGTTTTATGGTGTTTTGGAAAGTTACAGGGTCAAATATAGAACATTCCATTTTCAAATTGATATTTTCCAGATTAGTAATGTTACCTTTGAGACGGTGTGGTAGCCCAGGAATGAGAATTACCCCCATAATGGCATACCATTTGAAAAAGTAGACAAGCCAAGGTATTGAAAGTGGGGTATGTTTAGTCTTTTTTAGTAGCCACTTAGTCACAAACACTGGCCAAAGTTAGCGTTCATATTTGTTTTTGTGTGAAAAAAGCAAAAAACGAATATTTGACTAAGTGGCTACTAAGAAAGACTGGACATACCCCACTTGCAATACCTCGGGTTGTCTACTTTTGCATGGTATGCCATCATGGGGGTAATTCTCATTCCTGGGCTACCATACGCTCTCAAAGGCAACATAACCAATCTGGCAAATTTCAATGTGAAAAAAATGAAATGCAAGCCTTATATGTGACTCTCTAACTTTCCAAAACACCATAAAACCTGTACATGGGGGGGTACTGTTATTCTCGGGAGACTTCACTAAACACAAATATTAGTGTTTTAAAACAGTAAAACATATTACAACAATAATATAGACCATAAAAGTGCCGTTCGCTTGTAAAAAATGCGAAAAACGTCACTTTTACTTAAAATATCATCGTTGTAATACAATTTACCAGTTTGAAACACTAATATTTGAGTTCAGCGAAGTCTCCCGAGTAAAACAGTACCCCCTATGTACAGGTTTTATGGTGTCTTGGAGAGTTACAGGGTCAAATATAGTGCTTGCGAATTAAATTCTCTGCACTTTCTCCCTGTGTTGTCTGGCATGTCAATCAAATTCTAATTAATCAAATCACATAATTACGTTAGAAGATTATTTAAATATACACGTAGAATTTTAATATATATGCATTTATAGGTATTTAAATTCTACGTGTATACTAATGTAATCTTTTATGTAATTATATGTATTTATCTATATATATATATATTTGCGGTTATTTGTATTTTATATATAGATAGATATATATAGAATGTCATTCTAAGTGTATTTTGTTACCGATATATATATAGTAATAACAAAATACAGTTAGAATGAAATTACATATGCATATATAATTTATATTAAATTTTGTTTCAATATTTTATTTATTTATTTTATTATTATTTTTTTTTTAATTATACGTATTTATATATAATATATATATGTACATCTATTATATATATATAATATATATATATACATATTATATATATGTAACGTCATTCTAAGTGTATTTTAATATTAATATATGTACTTATATTAATATTAAAATACACTTTGTATGACGTTACATATATATAATGTGTATATATATTATATATAATTTATATACATATTATATGTATATATAAAAATATATTTAATTTATTTTTAAACATGTTTATTTTATTTTTTTTACACCTCCTACCAGCAGGTGGACTGTCTGATATTTCAAAGCCACATTTCAAATCCACAGCCAGCTATAGGGGGCCATGTGATCGCTCTTTGAGAGCGATCACATGGCCCCCGGGGGCCTCATTTTCCGGAGGGGGGCTGCCCGGAGGGAGGGAGAAAGGACCCAGGAGCTCAGCCTGCAGCTCCTCCGGGTCCTACTCTCGTGAGCACGGAGCGTTGCCGTGATTACCACGGCAATGCTCCAGATCTCGCGAGAGTGAACTCTAGCCCTGGAACTACGGGCTAGAGTTCACTCTCACCACTGTGACCACCAGGGATTCCCCACCAGTGGTCAAGAAATGTCCTCCCTCAGTAAAGGTAAGAAGGGAGGGGGGACATAAATGTATTTTTTTTTTTTTAAATTATACAAAAGCCCCCCTACCTTCCTCACCACACAGTCACACACTGCCCCCCCTACACACATTGCCCCATTACACTCACTGCCCCCACATACACTGCCCCACACACACATTGCCCCCCATAAACACACTGCCCCCACACACACACATACACTGCCCCCACACACATACACTACCCCCACACACACATACACTGACCCCCATACACACACACTCCCAGCACATACACACACACTGCCCCCACACACACATACACTACCCCACACACACACACATACACTACCCCCACACACACATACACTGCCCCCCATACACACACACTCCCACCACATACACACACTGCCCCCACATACACACACACTGTCCCTCACACACACATACAAAGCCCCCCCCATACATGCACTGCCCCCCACACATACATACACTGTCCCCCATACACACATACACTGCCCACCAATACACACAATGCCACACACCCATACACATTCACACACTGCCCCCAATACACACATTGCCCCACACACACATGCACAGCCCCCCACACACATACACTGCTCACCCATACACACGCACACACCCACACACACAACCACCATACACATACACAGCCCCCATACACACATTGCCCACACACACACACACACACAGCCCCCCATACACACATTGCCCCCCCCCACACACACACACTACCATAACCACTATTGTCACTGTTCCTTTAATATACTCATGTTATTAGGCCCATGAAAACTTTTAGCTCCAGGCCCCCGAGGCCCTTTATTTGGCCCTGGGTAGTGGTTTCAAAATATGTTGCAATGGTGGGATTGTGCGCCATTAACAGCTTATTAAGGCAATAGAAGCATTACACAAGATCACAAATTATGTATTTAAATACCTGCTTTGGTTTGGAGACAGTTAGTGCATTGCCCAATGTCCAATGTGACCATAAGAAGCTGATAGGTCAGTGAAATGCAAGTTGTAAATAGGATGGAACAGAAATAAAAGGATATTTGAAGGGTTATACCAACACCCATGACCACTTCAGTGATTTGCAGTTGTCATGGTGACTGGAGTCTGTATGTGCAGTGTTTTGTTTTGAAAAACTGCACCTTTGGAGATTAACTCCTCTGCTGTCTAACTACACCTCCGGCAGTGTCATTGGGGCACAATTAGCCAGCCCGGAAAAAAAGGTTCCATTCTGGCTTATGTCAATTCTGTACATATTTCAGTCCACTGAATGCCATAGACTGGTTGCGAGTGTTCAGCTGACTCATTCAGCCAAACGATGAACAACAGGATTTTAAATCTTCCTTTAAAGAAGGAAAAAAAGGTTTGCCTTATTACTGCGGTATGTGGACAGGTTACTACTAAAATCATAACCACTTCAGTGTGCTATAGTGGTCATGATGGTTAGAGTGATGTAATTTTTTGAAGGATTTTAGGTGCTCAATCATGTAAAAGTCAGTTTCTCACAGAATCAAATCATCCAATAGTTGTCACTACTTAGGAGCATAGAATATGAAAATACCAATAAATTGTACATACACAATACATATAATACAAACTACCAAAATTACAATGTTATACAAAGACTACATTAGAAAATACATACTTTTATTCTTATCTAATCCTAAGCATAACATATAACTACTTTTCATAAGAATGAAAAGTAGTTATACAGAACACTGAGAATGCTACGAAACCAAAGGTTTATTTTTACATACTGCTGAAACAAGATGAATGCAAATCCGAGAGAAGAACAGACCCAAAATCACCAACGACCGTCAGTGTTTCTCCAATGTGGCTCTCTTCAATGGAGGTCAGAAAAATGCATCATAACCAGCAGTACAACGACCACATCTCCCAGAACTTGCGCACATCGGGGATCAAGTGTGATACTAACATTTAACCTTGTATTGAATACACTGTGTAATTGGGAATACATGATGCATTGTGAAGGTTTATATTGTTTTAGTAATACATGGTGTTTTTTACGTTAGATGTTATTTACTGCAGTTCTTCTTAGGAACTATTAGAATATCCATTGATGAAGGCCTGCTAGCCCATTGGAGATTACCTTTTCACAATTATGGTTGGATCAGCATTTCATCAGCATCCATCATTGTGACTGAAGCTCAGAATATATGTATTTATAGTTTTCATTGTATACAGTTTATACTATGGTTGTTTTTTAATATGTGTCATTTCTATGAGCAAATCTGTTGAATAAAATTCTAAAATAGGTTTCATTATCAATAATGGTCCTAGAAGACAACCACTATTTTTGTATTAATCCCGAAACCAGGTCGCTTAGTTGGTCAAGAGAGGAAATTACAAAACAATAGCACTGTCCAATATTTGTTGGTACACCCTGGATCCATGAATTTGTTTCTAAGCCCACATTCCCACTCATGGGGTGATGAAAGAGGAGGTAACAAGACTTGGTTCTTTCTTAATTGTTATGGTGTTGTGATAACTCCTGCTAATACTTTAGCCTGCTTCCACCTTACACTGTCAATAGATGAATTAAATTACTTATTTCAATTCACAAGATAGCTATAGATAAACCATATTGTTGGATACTGTAATAGAAATGAAAAAAATAGCAACTCTAAAGAAAAGTAATTTGAAACTAGTAAAATTATTTTGAAAAATAGATCACTGTATTTATCAGCCATTTGCCTCAGTAACATATCATTTGTCAAATTATTTCCATTTAATCTGAACATTTATTTTACTACAAATCTACTGGGAGGCACGAAAAAAATTACATCATCAAAATTATATCACTACAGAACCATGACTTTAATCACCATTAAAAGAGAAAATATACAAAGTAAAAAGGAACTGTCTGAATTTTAACTATCTTGTTGTACAGGTTCTAATTATATGTTAACTTTATGTTTTATTTTCATTAAAAAAAAATTATGAAACAGAAATGAAAAATATTGCCCCAAAGCTGTGTGCATATTTTTATCATTTTGAAAATGGGCCAAAACCCTTCAGATTTTGGCATAACAACAAAAAAAAAGGTTATTTCCATTGAAATAATATATGCCCAAAATGTCAGATTGTAATGGATGTTGTTGAAAGCAGTTAGGATAAACTGTTACTCATATGTAGAAGTCGTCCCACATGTTAGAATTTGGATATCATTACAGCTGAGTGAGTTTCAAATAATTCACAAATTATTTTATGGATGTTGAACAGGCTTCTGAAGTCTATGATATTCTCTAAAAAAAAATATCTTTAACACGACTAAAGTGGAAAATAAAAAAAATAAAATTTCACTATTTACCAACTGCTCTGTAAAAGCATAAAGAAATCCCTATTTCTCACTCTATGCAGATTGATTATAATTCATAAAATAGTTTAAAATAAACTTGATGATGATCATCTGAGATAATGTGGAGTATAAAAACAACACTCTAGACACCATAGCAACCTCATCAAAATTAAGTTCTTATGGTGACATTAGGTCTCTGATACCATTAAGGATTAAGCCTTTCATGAATGGTTTAACCATAAACCTTGTGCTTCCATGCTGTTCCACTCTGCTCCCCTGTCCTTCCACTTTCTGTAATTCTTGATAACAGAAGGCTCGGGGAGGTGCGTCGCTGATTGGCTTAGGAGGGTCAGCTGATGTTCTAAGCTAATCAGTAGATTACCATTCATAAAACATCTTGAAAAAGCTATGATGTTGTTGGAGCCTTCTGCAAGTTTATGCTGGAAGATGACACATTATCAGCAGATACATACAGTGATACTATTGAAAATGGGCTATGGCCTTGTACAACTCAATTTATAGCCTAGTGGTCAAGTGTCTATTTTGCACTCTGACTGCCAGAGTTTAATTATTGTGAAATAAACTATTATATTTTTTTATTATGATTGTTATTATAATGTTTGACATGTTACATGCAGTGAATATAAACGGATCAGCCACAGCATTAAAAGCACCAGCCTAATGTCATGTAAGTCCCCCTCGTGATGCCAAAACAGTTCTGATGCATTAAGTCATGGACTCCACAAGATCTCTGAATGTGTCCTGTGGTATCTGGCACCAATACATTAATGCCTCTATGGATTGGATTTGTTGCTCCAGCACATCCTACAGATGCTTAATTGGATTGAGATCTGGAGAATTTCGAGGTCAAGACTACACCATGGACTCTTTGTCATGTTCCTCAAACCATTCCTGAACACTTTTTGAAAGAGGTCACTACCATCAGGAAACACTTTTGCCTTAAAGGGGTGTACATGGTCTGCAACAATCTCAGTAACATCCACATGAATGCCAGTACCCAAGATTGCCCAGTAGAACATTGCCCAGAGCATAACACTGCCTCCACCGGGCCTGCCTTCTTCCTATAGTGCATCTTGCATCCATCTCTTCCCCAGGTAAATGAAATGCATGCACCCAGCCATCCACCTGATCTATAAGAGAATGTGATTTACACGGCAACCAGGCAACCTTCTTTCACTGCTCCATGGTCCAGTTATGATGCTCATATCCCCATTGAAGTCGCTTTAAGCGGTGGACAGGGATCAACATGGGCGCTCTGACAGTGTTGTGGCTATGCAGCCTTATATGCAGCAAACTGTGTATTCTGACACCTTTATATCTGAGCCAGCATTAAAGGAACACTATAGTGTCAGGAGCACAAACATGTATTCCTGATCGTATAGTGGTAAAAAACACCATCTAGGCCTCCTGGTCCCCTTAAATATAGTAAAATCTTACGTTTATTTCTAGTCTGCTGCTGCTGGCTTTGCCCCTGATCAGCATGCTTGGCTGACATTGTGCAGCATTGCCCCAAAAAGTACCTCTAGCAGCCATCTGAGGAGTGGCCACTGGAGGTGTCTCTAGGCTGTACTGTAAACACTGCACTTTCTCTGAAAAGACTGTTTATTGCAAAACGCCTGAAGGTAATGATTATACTCAAAATAAGCTGAACTGTAAACACTGCACTTTCTCTGAAAAAACTGTGTTTACTGCAAAAAGCCTGAAGGTAGTGATTATACTCAAAAGAAGTTGTAGTTGTTCTGGTGACTATAGTGTCCCTTGGTAAGTTTTTCAGTAATTTGAGTTACAGTAAGTAAGGATGATTTGAGTATTTGCTCCCTATGTGCATCAGTGAGGCTGAGGCTCCCATGACCGTAACAGTGGTTTACCGGTTGTCCTTCCTTGCACCACTTTTGGTAGACACTAACCACTGCATGCTGGGAATATCCACTATGCAGTGGTTGATGTTTTGGAGATGCTCTGATCCAGTCATCTAGCCATCACTATTTGTCTCTTGCCAAAGTCACTCAGATCTTTTCGTTTGCAAATTTTTCCTGCTTCAAACACATGAAATACAGGAACTGATTGTTCACTTGCTGCCTTATATATCCCACCCCTTGACAGACGCCATTGTAACATTATAATCAATGTTATTCACTTCACCTGTCAGTGGCTTATTAGTGTATTATTTTACATGAACCAACACATAAGTGATTAAATCTATTCACTAGTACATGTTGACTCCACAAAAAGGAATAAAGTGTTGCTTTATTTATTTGCTCCAGTTTTGACAGTTTTTCCAAGCTCACCATTTTCTTTACCCATTTTCTTGTAATGGTTAAATGGTCATCACCTGTAGAAAAGTAGACTTGTGCTTGAAACCATTCCAGATACCATGGACTTTGGTTGATGCAGCACCACCTACTGGTAAAAGTCTGGTTACAGTTATGTGCATTGCATCTATAATTTGCCTACATTTGCATTTTCTGTAAAAGCCACGCAGAATGCATTGAGATTTGTATCGTATACGCTTCCGTGTTGCTCCTTTTTATGACAGTTCAGTTTTAATATTTTTTTCTTCATATTTTGCTATGTGTTTATGTTATCGCATTGTTGAACGTTAGTCCCAGCTTAAAAATAAAGAAATCAGCCAGTTACTTTTAGAGCTGAGAAGCCTCTGTGCTATAGCCGTGAGCAAGTATGCTTTTGTATGTTTCTCAATGAGCTGTAGCACAATGAGCTGTAGCCCAGCTCTCCTGTCACTTACATTAGTGCCATGGAGTTATCAGAAACTGAAGAAAACCTCCCTAGCTATCTGAGTTACAGCAGAGCTGTTACCGCCACCAAATATGATAGTGCTGATATCTATGGAAATTGTCACTTTTATAAACTGTCACAAATATGATAAACTCCAGATTCATAAACCATTTCAGCAAGGTGCTTTATGTGTCTAGAGCAGTCATGTCCAAAGTCCGGCCCGCGGGCCAATTGTGGCCCACGTTCCGGTTTAATATAACCCAACAGGTAAGTTGGCTAATCTATCTGTTGTGGCCCCCAGGGAATCCCCGAGCACTGCTCAGGATCCCTGGATCTTTGAACGCCGCGGTCCTGAGCGGCGTGCAGGGATTCACTGGGGGCCAAGAGATGGCGAGAAAGCAGTGCAGTCTCTGCTCGCACTCAGTCTGCGTTCTCGCACTCTCTTGGACGTCACAGGATCTCTTGGACGTCGACATCGCAGGATTTGGTTCCTTCTCCCTGGAGGCAGAGAATGAAGGGTCAGAATAAAAGAGGTAAGGGGCAGAGAATAAAGTGGCAGAATAAAAGAGGGAAGGGGCAGAGAATGAAGGGGCAGAATAAAAGAGAGAAGGGGCATTGAATGAAGGGTCAGAATTAAAGAGGGAAGGGGCAGAGAATGAAGGGGCAGAATAAAAGAATGAAGGGAAAGAATAAAAGAGGGAAGGTGCAGAGAATGAAGGGGCAGAATAAAAGAGAGAAGGGACAGAATAAAAGAGAGAAGGGACAGAATGAAGGGACGGAATAAAAGAGAGAAGGGACAGAATAAAAGAGAGAAGGGGCAGAGAATGAAGGGACAGAATAAAAGAGAGAATGGGCAGAATAAAAGAGGGAAGGGACAGAATGAAGGGGCGGAATAAAAGAGAGAAGGGGCAGAATAAAAGAGAGGTGACAGAATGAAGGGACAGAATAAAAGAGAGAAGGGACAGAATGAAGAGACAGAATAAATGAGAGAAGGGACAGAATGAAGGGGTAGAATAAAAGAGGGAAGGGACAGAATGAAGGGGCAGAATAAAAGAGAGAAGGGACAGAATGAATGGACAGAATAAAAGAGAGAAGGGACAGAATGAATGGACAGAATACAAGAGAGAAGGGGCAGAATAAAGAGATGAAATGAAAAGTATGCCATTTGCAATAAATTTTGCATAAAATAGTTTATTTGCATTTAATTTTAATGGTTCAAAGAATGTCAGGCAAAATGGTCGGCCCTCACGCATGTTCACTTTGTTAAATCTGGCCCTCTTTCAAAAAAAGTTTGGAAATCCCTGGTCTAGAGTGTTCCTTTAAATGTGTTTCTTTCCAGGAGCTTAGTGACAGAGTCTAATGTCTGTCTGGCTACACTGCTCCCTGATAGTAGGATTTGCTACAAAGTTGTAGGATGTCTAGGCTAAGAGCCAAAAGGTGTCTCTATAAAGATGATGTGAGGAGCATCCAAACAGACTGAATACTGCTTTGGCAAACGGATTGGAAAGAGTGATCAGTTTCTGCATGGAAGATGGAGCAGACAGAGTAATCAGTTCTTGCCCGGAGTCGTGGTCGCTAGTGCCTGCAGGAGAAGGGATTGATCCAAATTCAGAGACCGTTCTACCCATGTTCCCATTACACTCATTAACTAAAATTGATGTACTTTGTTCAAGTTTTATGAACAGTATTTACAAAAAGTTTTATGATAAAAATTGAGCAGAAACAAAAATAAAACACTTCACAATGCAAGTATTGGAACCCCAATCTCCTGGATCGTATGTGCACATGGATATGCAGAAAAAAAATACACGATCACACAGAATTTTAACTCACAAGTCCTCCACTTTGCAAACTCAATTCTCTACCTCAGGCTACTTTAGATATTGTAACTTAGTATGACATTTAAGACTTTAAAACCTTTATACACAGGGTGTCTAGCTCAGATACCATACAGGAGAATAAACAGGGCATTTCACCATGAGAAGCAGACTGATTATATATGGGGTGCTCTCAGGGTGGACTGGTTTCACAAACAACCCTAGTTCTACAAATGCAGCAGCTTATCCAGAAAGCCCTTCCTTCATTATCAGGATGTCTGTCTAAGCCATGGGTCGTCAACCTGGTCCCTACCGCCCACTAGTGGGCGTTTCAGGATTCCAGATGTACGGTAGGGATTTCCTCATTTGGAGAGATTGGGTGAGTGGGTGGGCGGGCGGATGCAAGCCGGCAGTACCCCTGCGAACGGGTACCGCCATCACCATTTGCGGCCCCCGGCTTTAACAGCGCGACCGGGCCCCCGGTGATTACATCACAGAGCTGGGAGGAAGTGACCGCACGTCACTCCTCCCAGCTAACACTGAGAGCCGTGTGGGAGGAAGACCAGGGAGTCAGAGTGGGAACTCTGACTCCCATCCACCTAAACCACCACTGGACCCCAGGGAATGTCACCCTCCTGCACCTAAAAGGTAGGAAACAGGAGGGTGACTTAAATATAATGTGTGTGTGTTTGTGTGTGTGTGTCTTTGTATGTATGTCTTGTGTGTGTCTGTATGTGTGTGTATGTGTCTTTGTATGTATGTGTGCCTTATGTATGTGTCTTTGTATGTACGTCTTGTGTGTGTGTATGTGTGTCTTGTCTTTGTATGTATGTGTTGTGTGTGTATGTGTCTTTGTATGTATGTGTGTCTTATGTATGAGTCTGTATGTATGTGTGTCTTGTGTGTGTGTGTGTGTGTGTATCTTTGTATGTATGTCTTATGTGTGTGTCTGTGTGTATGTTTGTATGTGTCGTGTGTGTTTGTATGTATGTGTTGTGTGTGTGTGTGCCTGTCTGTGTGTCTGTATATATGTGTGTGCCTGTCTGTTTGTATGTATGTGTCTTTGTATGTGTATCTTGTGTGTGTTCTGTATGTGTGTCTTGTATGTGTGCCTGTCTGTTATAGTGGGCTATAGTAAGTGGGCTACCTAGCTCAGCCTTCCTACTGGGCATTGCTACAAGTAAGATTAAAAAAATAGAAAAAAGGGGAAAAAAAAGGTGGGGAGGGGAATTGAGGAGGAAGAGGAGGTGAGCTGACGCATAGATGAGAAATCATATTATGCACAAACAGAGAAATCGCCTGAATATCACCGAAAAAGTAGACCTTCGTTTGTTCCTTACGAAAATCGAACCAGATATCAAATATTTAGTCTCGCAGCATTAACCTCAAGGATCTCATTAATCACTAGTAAAAGTAATTTCAATTTACTTTATTGTTTTCCCATTAAACCTTATAAAGTTAGACACATTATAAAGATGCATTAAGTAGAAATAAAAAGATAAATGTACGTACATTTATTTTTTTTAAAACGCCCTCCTTTCTAAAAAATATTCCGCACTTGCGCAAAAACTGGTGGGCGGTAAGGAAATTTTTCCATCAAGAAAGATGCATTAGTGGGCGGTAGGAAGAAAAAGGTTGACTACCACTGGTGTAAGCTGTGGTCGGAAGAGGGTAGCAACAATTGTAGTACTACATTTTTAATATTTGAACCCCTTAACGCTGCACTATAATGCCCTGAAAAATGTGTGCTTTAACACCACATGGCGGCATAGTATGCCCTGTAAACGCTGGCCCCCTGCCCCTTTATACTTACCATCCACAGCAAATTTGATTGGGAGAATTGCCTGACAACCCAGGCAGTCCCCCTGCAGACAATGACATCGCAATCACATGGTAGGATTTGCAGTAAGCTGAACTACCTGCAGTAAGACTACCTGGGTTGACAGACTGTCCCCCAAAGCTGGAAATAAAGTCAAATTAATCATTATATATAGTTTAGTAAAAAAAATAAATAATTCTTATATCATATTAATTATATTAATTTTAAAATACAGTTAGAAATAAATTATATATATATATATATATATATATATATATATGTATGTATGTATTATTTTATAATTTCATTCTACAGTGTGCAGGCAAAATACATTTATTTTATTTCTTATGGGATTCATATTCAGCAGTAGGTTATAATAGAATGGCACAATCATAAAACAAAACATAGCAACATATAAAACAAATGAAATGATCCCTGTTCAAAAGTCTGCATACCCTTAGCTCTTAATACTGTGTTTTGCCCCTTTTAGCATCAATGACAGCAAGCAGTCTTTTGTAATAGTCGTCTATGAGGCCCCTAGTTCTTGCAGGTGGCATTGCTACCCATTCGTCTTGGCAAAATGCCTCCAGGTCATGCAAAGTCTTTGGTCTTCTTGCATGAAACACACGTTTGAGATCTCCCCAGAGTGGCTCGATGATATTAAGGTCAGTGGACTGTTATGGCCACTCCAGAACCTTCAGCCTTTTCTGTTGTAACCACTGGAGGGTCAACGTGGCCACGTGCTTAGGATTATTGTCATGCTGGAAAGTCCAAGAGGGTCCCATGCGCAGCCTTCGTGCAGAAGAATGCAAATTGTCTGCCAGTATTTTCGGATAACATGCTGTATTCATCTTGCCATCAATTTTCACAAGATTCCTTTCACTATAGGACTTGTTGACCTCACCCGCCCCCCCTCCCCCTTCCCCCCCAAACATAGCGCTTATGGCTGTGACCATAAAGCTCTATTTTGGTCTCTTCACTCCAAATTACATTGTGCCAGAAGCTGTGAGGCATGTCAAGGTGTTATCGGGCATATTGAAGCCAGGAACTTTGTGGCATTGGCAGAGTAAGGGCTTCTTTCTGGCAACTCAACCATGCAACACATTCTTGTTCAAGTATCGTCACCATGTTTGTTCAAGTATCGTCACCATCTTTTTCCAGAACAGCCTATATTTCTCCTGAGATTACCTGTGGGTTTTTCTTTGTATTCCAAACAATTCTTCAGGAAGTTGTGGCTAGAATTTTTCAATTCTACGTGTATATTTATGCAATCTTTATACATAAATATGTAATTTTATTAATTAAAGTTTAAGGTACCTGTCTGACAACCCAGGCAGAAAGTCAGGAGAATTCAATTTGCAAGCCCTATATTTGTATATACATGGGTATACTCGGGAGACTTTGCTGAACAGGAGTGTGTGTTTCAAAACATTAAAACGTATCACAACAATGATATCAGTGACAGTGTAGTTTGTGTGTGAACAATGCAAAAAGCAAAAATAAACATTAACTTTGGCCAGGGTTTGTGACTGTCTACTACAAAAGACTGGACGTGCCCCATTTTGAATACTGTTTAAGAGCAGTAAAATATAATGCTGATGATATCATCAGTGAGATTGCAGATTTTTTTTGTGAAAAATGCAAAAAACAAATATAAATGCTAACTTTAGCCAGGATTTGTTACTAAATGGCTACTAAAATGACTGGACATATCCCTTTTTGAATACTCTGGGTTGTCTACTTTTGCAAATGGTATGCCATGATGGGGTTAATTTTCATTCCTGGGCTGCCAGACAATCTCAAAGGCAACATAGACCTAGCAAACCAATTGGGCAAATTTCAATGTGTAAAAACTGAAAAGGGGAAATCCCAATATTTGCAGTAAAAACTAACAGTATTATGACATTCACAGTTAAAATGCTATGCAGAACTAAAAACTAATTATTTTAGATTTTCTTCATATTAAATGATGTCATATATATATATATATATAAATAATGTACCGTGAAAGCCCTGTTTCTCCTGAACAAAATGATATATAGTATAGTAAGTGTGGGTGTACTCAATATGAAAGTGGTAAATGATGGTTGAACAGATATATAGCTCAAATTCCAGGTTTTGTTTTGATCAGACCTTGTGCAATAGCCTCAGTCCTTAAGGAGTTAATGAATATAATCTGTTGTGGCACTGCCCTTGGTGCCCCTAATAGGCAAGCATACGCTGATGAAATGTACAATAATGGTATGTATGAATTTGCCATAATCCCCAGATCAGTATATTTTGAGCAATATATGTAAGAATTTAAGCTAGGGATATGAAGTCAAGCTTAATTGAAAAAAAGTTCTTTAACCCCTTAAGGACCAAACTTCTGGAATAAAAGGGAATTATGACGTGTCACACATGTCATGTGTCCTTAAGGGGTTAAAAAAGTTAGATATTTAGGATTAAAATTAGATTTATTGTTACACCACAGTTGTCATTATTGCATTGATCTATTTATTGATGAGCTCCTCAACTTGAGAAATGAAATTTTAGTAATGTGAATTGTCTAACTCTGTTTTATTGTCAAGATTCTTGATGAACTAACTGCTGCATCAGACAGAATTCATGAGGTTAAATGAGTAGATTGATGCTATAAATGGTTCCTTGGCTCAGCTTACATTTTAATGGCTTATACTACACAGATAGTGTCCAAGTGAGTGATGGGGCACAAATCGACATATGAAATTAAGCAATGGGAAAATGATACAGTAGGAAAGGAGCTCGGAGGTCTTAGATATGTTGTAAAAGGATCGCATTTCATGCGACTTGTAGGCACCGAGAGAAGATAAGAACATGGTGTATTGTACTTGTGTGTGAAGCAACATGTGTTGTTTTATCCTTAAAGGGTTTCTCCAAGCCTTTTTCATGTTTGATAGAATAAAGTACTATTGCAGTTATTGCGTTTGGCTCCCCTACTTTGAGCGGTGGGTGGGGGCCCTTAATATCAGTAAGGGGGGACCTATTGTCCTCCTCCCGGCTCCCACCCCTGAGCGGCAGGTGGGAGCCCTAGATAACAATAAGGGGGGACCTATTGTCCTCCACCCCGGCCCCCACCCCTGAACGGCGGGTGGGGGCCCTAAAAATCAATAAGGGGGGACCTATTGTCCTCCCCCCAGCCCCCACCCCTGAGTGGTGGGTGGGGGCCCTAAATAAAAAACCCTAGTCACCCCCCTCCCAAAAAAATATAACCCCTACCTACCCCCCTCATCCTAAAAATGAATGAGGGGGGAACCTTATCTAAATACCTGTAAATAAAACAAAAAAAATACCATTTGATGTCTTCTAAACTCTTTTATGTGTTTATGAGTCAAATTACATAGCGTGGGAAAATTCCAAAGAACTTTCCCACGCTGTGTAAAATGACACAGAGCACTCTAATTGGTGGATTTCAAGCTAACGAATCAGAGTGCTGTGTCAGGTTAATGTAGAAACTTACCTGTCAGTGTCTTCATTTACCTGTCAGAGCACTCTGATTGGATGGCTTAAACACACCAATCAGAGTGCTCTGAGCCTAATTGCAGGGTGGGACAAGGCTTTATAAGCAATTTTTTTCAGTTTTTATGGATTTTTATTTGGCCGTTTTTGGGGCTGAAAAAAGAAGATTTTAGAAGAAAGAAGACATCAAATGGTAAGTTTATTTTAATTTTTTGCAGGTATTTAGCTTATGGTCCCCCCTCATTATTTTTAGGATGAGGGGGGTAGGTAGGGTTTTTTTTGGGTGGGAGAGGGGTGATGGGGGGGGTTAAATTTTTATTTAGGGCCCCCACCCACCGCCCAGGGGTGGGGGCCAAGGGGGAGGACAATAGGTGTTCCCCCTTATTCTAACTTAGGGTCCCCACCCACCGCTCCAGGGTGGGGGCCGGAAAATAGGTCCCCCCCTTATTCTAAATTTAGGGCCCCCACCCACCGCTCATTGTTATGTAGGGCCCCCACCCGCCGTGCAGGGGTGGGGGCCGGAGGGGGAGGACAGAAGCAGCCGCTTAGTAGATAACTCCCTAATTTCCACGGTATTAGCGAGCTATCTACTAAAAGGCTGAAAGGATAGTAGGTCCCCCCCTCATTGTTATGTAGGGCCCCCACCCGCCAGGCAGGGGTGGGGGCCGGGGGGAGGACAGTAGGGGTTCCCTCCCCTCTCATTGTTATGTAGAGCCCCCACCCGCCGCTCAGGGGTGTGGGCCGGGGAGGAAGACAATAGCTCCGCCCCTTATTTTACTTTAGGGCCCCCACCTGCCGTTCAGGGGTGGGGGCCAATAGGTTTACTAGACACGCCCCTACTCACGGTATAGCAAGTAGGGGCTGAATTTACTAATACTAAGTAACCTTTACTTAGTATTAGTAAATGTTATGTAGGGCCCCCACCCACTGGCCCCCACTCCTGAGCGGCAGGTGGGAGCCCTACATAACAATGAGGGGGGGACCTACTATCCTTTCAGCCTTTTAGTAGATAGCTCGCTAATACCGTGGAAATTAGGGAGTTATCTACTAAGCGGCTGCTTATTTTATGTTATTTTAAGTTATTTTAAGTGATTTCCCTATCCACATTTGTTTGCAGGGCACTTGTCCTACTCTTACGCCCATTTTACTTCCTTTTGCAGCCCTCTAGCCCTTTCCAGGACTTTTTTAGAGCCATTTTTGTGCCCAAAAGTTCAGGGTCAAGTTTGGGGTCAAGTTCGGGGTCAAGTTCGATCCCGAACCCGGACTTTTTTTCGAAGTTCTGCCGAATCCGCCAGACCTGAACTCCCAGGTGTCCGCTCAACTCTAATCTTCAGTAAACATATATATATATATATATATGTGGTAGTCATTTGGCTAACACAATGTATAATTAAAATTATTGCTAGATTGAAGGGTGACTATGTGTCAAATTATGTGTTACAAAGTCCATTTAGAATTTGTAGCAATAAAGATGCATAGATAAACTATAAATTCACAGGAGGATATTGTTTAGAAATTAGCAATAATTTAATTGAGACGTTCTTTGTGTACCTGGGGTATCTAGAATGGAATATCCTTAAAGGAACACTCTGGACACCAAGACAACTTCATTGGAATTAAGTTGTTATGGTGCCAGGAGGTCAAGTCACCATCTTACCATTAAGGGTTAAACCACTTATAAATGATTTAACCCAAAGTCCTCAATCCATTGCCATTGATCTTTGCCCCTACACTTAAACTTAGATTCTTAAAAAAAAGAAACCTCACACAGAGGAACCACTAATTGGCTGATACTGTCAGCTGAAACTCTAAGCCAATCAGCACCTCCCCATTTAAAAAAAAATGTATTGAGAATGTTCATTTATCAAGCCGTTTTGTGAATAGTTAGCGATTGATTGGCTTAGAGTGTCAGCTAACGCTCTCAGCCATTCAGAGGTGCCCCTTTCTGAGACTTCCCGAGGTTTTCTGTTATATGAATCAAAGAGAAGTGGGAGGCAGGTGCAAAATTCAATAGGGATGTGCATGGCAAATAAATTTGGTTTGGTTCGGCACTTCGGAAATTCGGCAATTAGGAAATTCAGCAATTCGAACTTCGGACATTCGTAAGCATCCAAATGCCAGAATTGCACGAAATTTCACAGTTCATGAACAGTTTCACCACAAAAGGTAAGCCGGTGCCAGGGACTTTCTGGCACCATAACAACTTGATTCCAATTAAGTTATTATGGTGTTCGGAGTGTTCCTTGTATAGGGGAAAGGACAATATTGCAAATGACAAGTTGGGTTTTTTATTTCACCTCTCAAAATTGAATCACTTTATTTAATTTAATAGTTGATGTGAAAGTACTGTCCATTACATAGTTGGTGTACTGTTTGGTAAATGCTCAAATGAATATTTTTCTTTTTCAAAGGATCTATTTTTCAAATGGGTCTGGTCAATAAATTTAACACTCATAATCCCTCCACAACCCATATTTTATCAGAATGACAAGCATTCCTTCACACAAGACCAATAATTTAATCGGAAAATAATTGGAACTCTGGAACATTTTTAAAGTAGATTGCTTTTCCCCAACTTGAATCCGTGACTTTGATCCAAACATCGTTTTTGGAGCGCCATGCAAAATGACAAATATGTTCTTCATATAACCACAAGCAGATGTGTTTTTGTGTAAGATGCATTTTTGTATCCCTCTGATAGACTTAAATAACTGAGTTTATTAGACACAGATATGATTTGAAAAGATAAGTGAAAGATTTTGAACTAAAGTGATTGCTCTGTTCAGTGATGTTACCTTTCTTTTTTTAACCTTCTTTGCTTTGAAGACAACTGTTTAATACAGAGAAGTTGAATAAAGATGTGTATTGACATGTGGAACATAAAATAGAAATTGGGAACTTGTTACCTTTCTAAACTACGTTTACTACTTCAAATATTAGCTGTAAATTGTAGCAGAAATCATAAATGCCAATTATTGTATTTTAACAAAATAATAATAATAATAATAGTAATCATAATAAGACCAATTCCCTGTACAGTTTTAAGAAACAAGCAACTAGATGTTGAGTAATAGATTTTGATCAGCAGACACATGAGTTTCTGTGTTGATCAGATGAGTAAAGGCCTTAGGAAAGAAAAATAAATATTTTGGCATCTTCTGTCCCAGTTTGCCTCTTGGAGTTTATAAATTATATTTGATAATAATATTTATTACAGAAGTCAATATGGAAGAATCAGTATATATTCTTACACAATCTGCCGATCTTAAAGGGACACCATTGACCTATAATGCTCTTTAGCTTGCACAAGTGCTTTATAAGTAAAGAGTGCAGATATCAATAGAAAGTTTAAATAAATCTTGTTATGTCCCCCTGGCTGTCATTCAGAAAACTGCTTTTGTTACTTCCTGTTTGATGGTTGTTGTTTTTTTTTTCTTTGGGTAGAAGGCTGTCCATTTAAGCAGCCATGTAAAACATTTGTTTTAGATGGAGCACATGAGGTTTAGATAAATGTTTATGTTACTTGTTGACTGGTTAGAGCAGAGGTAACATCACTACTTTAAAACCAGAAAATACAGGTGCACAAATCCTGGTCAGACCACCACACCAGTAAGTGTCCTTGGGCAAGACATGTAATGATATATATCTACCTACCTACCTCAAATCCTCATCAATTGTAAACTTGTTTGAGAAGAGCCTGCTTCAACTCTAAATATCCCCTCTTTTTATTTTGCAAATCTCTGTAGAATATACTTATGCTCTATAAATGATAATACATGAGCTCACTAATATACATATCCAGTATATATACATATAAGTACCCAGTCTTTGTTATCTCAACCCTATTTGATACAGGGAATGTATGGATTATTTCTAACTAGCAGGGTTATTTAATGTGAAAACTCAAATTGAAGACCAGAGTAGCTGAACTGAAAGGATCCATAAAGAACCCAGTTTGCCTATTTTCACCTTACATTTGAAATTCACTTTCAAATTACCTTGAATTCTTAATTTAGTGAATAACCTATTTACATTCTTACTGCTATTTTCTCTGAATTTTTCCTTCCATATTTCTTTTTGGACTATTAGAATCAACATATTTGTGGCAAGTAGGATACTGGGACAGATTCTGGGAGTAGTACATTTTGTTGCCATCATTTAGACATTGTCTGGTTTGGATAGGAACATTATTGCCATATATATGACATGATTTATAGTAATGAGCAAAGTTGACTCATTATCACAATCAGTGTTTAAGGTTAAGTTTAGAACTATGCTTTTGAACGAGGGTTTGTAATTAGGACTAGCGTTAGATTCATAGACCAGGTAAAGTAGTGAGAGTAAATTTGAGGAAGTTAGGTTTGAGGGTTCAGGTTTAAATTAAACGTGAGGGAATAAGGATTGGGTTGAGCTCTAAGTATCATTTCCAAACGCTCCATGTGTCATTCTTCTAGATACCATCAGTCATGCATCAGTTGTAATCCATACAGTGTAGTTTGACACTTATTGAAGTACTACTTGGCTACTCCTACACTGGTCAATTTCTTATCATGCTTTCTTTATCCTGTAATAATTATTACCTGGATCTGACAAGATTATGGATTTACCCCAACTGTTTCAATCATGTTCATGATGCTCACACATCATTGTGAAAGTTCCTATAATGTGTGCAGAAGAGATATCAGCTAACAGTTGCAGATGATCATACATATCTAAATCAGTTCATATTTTTCTTGGATCAAAGCCCAGGATGGCAGTACATTATCATCAATCGTCTTTTATATTGTGTTTAAACACGATTCCCACCATAGTTGTATGTGCTCTTCTTTCAGAGTTCGTAGATATTAAAAATGTCAGCTATCTTTGCTCAGAGCCATGGGTGGCCCAATTTCAACTACAATATTTGCTTAAACACTTTTTTTTAACAATGTTCTGGTACCAATAATTTGAAGCATCTTAATAAACATACATTACACACATCCACATCCACCAAGCATTTGTAATTTTGAACAGAAACTGTCACTTGAAAGCATTTTAATATTATATTTATTTATGCCTATACTTAAAAAATATGTATTTGTGAGGTGTCAAAAATAAAATGAAATGTCAAAATCCACACCTTTTTATCTTCTTCATACAAATTGTTAAAGGGTTACTCCAACCACCATTACCACTTCTGCTTTTAGAAGTGGTAATAGTGGTAGTAGTCTGTTCCGGGCTGCCTAATGTATATTTTATGTAAAAATGAAGTCTTAGTCTACCATTGATGTACACTATTGACCACAGACATACATATCTTTTACCCTTCCAGGCACCTGGAAAGGAAAGCGTTCATCTCCCCTTCCTCCCTCTCTCCTTTCTTCATCTAATACCTCCTGCCTTCCTATCCCCTTAATCAGACTTTATTTTTATTTTTTTAGAAATTCCCTGCCATGTTCAGTGCCACCCTTAGTGGCTCAGAGCACATGCATGCATGCAAAATAAAGACAATTTGCAGCTGAATATTTTGATATTTGATATTTTGTATACATCAGAATAGAGGTCTCCACACCTTAAAATGAACAATCTGAAGCTTGTGTTTCCAATCCCCTCCTCAGCTACATTAATCGTTTTTTTTATAACCTTACGAAGCCCCCTGGCACTGTTCCAGGTTGTATGAAGGTGAAAGGTGTTAGTGTTTTATTAGTGTTTAATATTATACTTTTGGTTTTATTATTTTGGTTATAAATAAAACTAGTTTTTTTTTATCGAATTTGGACCTTCCTGTTTTTATATCTGAAGATTTTTGCCTGGAGGATTAATACTTCAGTTTCCTAGGTGGGGAAGATGCCACCTAAGCTATATAGGGTTGAGCATAACTTTACCGTGCTCTCCATTTGTAAGTATACCTAATTTTATTATTGTATTAACTTTTTTAGCTGTACAGAGAGGATTTTATATGCTGGTGAACTCTCACTGTGATAAAATAGCATATTGAAAGATACCACTTTTAGGAATGCTGACCACCACACATTACTGACTGGCCTAAGAATACCTTTACACATAAGATTAGGAGCAAGACCAAGATCAGTATATCCCCAGATAGCGATTGTACCATCCAAGCACATATATCTGGAGCTGATTTTAAGCTCCAGAAGATTGTAATGACCGCAGATGAATGAGGTACGGCCGCCAAAAAACGGTCCTTAAAGACCACGGACGTACCTCATACGTCCGCGGCTAATTAGAGCGCTGGAAGCTATCATAATCGCTTCCAGACACTAAGGGTATTTTACGATGCCTCAATGTCGGGGCATCATGGAATACTCCCCTCACTGACGGGCACCCGAGTGATCACTCCCCCCAGAGCGATCCATTCCACGTTGCTGCATGTGGCGCCCGGCAGTGTAGTGCAGAGCATCGGAAACCTGCCTGAAGGGGTCGAGGCACTCAGTAAATGTTTTAAAAAAATACTAATCACTACATTAAAAAAATTTAACCCCTCCTTCTCCCTCCCCATGTACTTACCAATCGCCACAGTTCCCCCACCGGTGATCGGTCTTCTTCTGAGGGGGACTGTTTGGGCTCAGCCCAGACAGTCCCCCCTCTGCAATTTAGGGCCCCCAGGGGCCTTGTGACCACTCTAAAAGAGCAGTCACATGGTCACAATAGGTGTTCACAGTGCTGCCAGCTGGTGAAAAAAGTTAAAAACTATTTTAAAAAAAGTTAATAAATAAAAATAATATATATATATATATATATATATATATATATATATATATATATATATATAAACAAAGAAGAATCCAGGATGCACTCTCAGGGCTTGTGAAAAAGAGTGTTCCGTTTTATTTTAAATCATATGCAAACAGGTGAACCAGCGTTTCGACCTCTGCAGGTCTTTTTCAAGGTTACTGTATCTAAGTAAATAGTGAGTTTATATAAGAAAAATATAGGTGCACTTACCAATAGTTAGCGTTGTGACTCCCTCCACCGAAAAACGGAAGTGAGTTAGGACCGCCTCCCTGACGTCATTACGTCATGACGTCCGGAGGATTACAAGGTGATTACCATGGCAACGGATTATACAATCTTTCAGTGCCGGTTACTGTGATAAATAAGGGATAAACGGTGATAGTGAAGGAGAACCAGCAAGATGGAAGATAGGGTCAGATGTTACTAAGTACATATCCATGTGAACATAATTAGTATCTAGATGCCACTGAATGTGAAAAAAAGAGTGGGAAAACGAGTGAAAGATCAAAGTGAATAAGTGATACACATCAATGCAAACCTGATACAATGGCTAATGGACCCAATCATGCACATATTGTAAAAAAAATAGTATATAAGTATAAATCATACTATGCCTAAGGGCATTAACCCTTAAGGAGAAAAGATAATTCTTATCTGTGACAATAAATAAATGTGTACACATGATAATTTCAGATAAAACGAGTGAAATAAAAAATATAATAAAATAAAATAAAATAAAATAAAGGACCTCTTGCTGAACACCAGAAATAATTCTGCAATATATTTGAATATCTAAACGCATTGGAATCAAGCTGCTAGCTCAATCATACGACTCCAGAAAAAATAAAGAAAAAATGTACATAACAAAAAATGCATATCTCTCAGATAGTATTTAAAGAAACATAGAATATGTACCATGTTCATTAAGTCCTTTAGGGGCTGCAGTATTTAAAGAATTGGATTTTAATCCAATATGCTTCACGTTGTAGCAAAATCTTGGATCTGTCGCCTCCTCGACGCAGAGGTGGAACATGGTCAATGGCGATAAACCTGAGAGTGGGTAAACGATGTTGTAAGGCTAAAAAATGTTTTGGTACCGGTTTCTCGGAATGTTGATCACGAAAAGCTGTGGTAATTCCTGAACGGTGTCCTCTTATTCTATCTCGGACGGTTAAATCTGTTTTTCCCACGTACGATAACCCACATGGGCACGTGATCATGTAAATGACATGGTCTGTGGTACAGGTAATATAGTGTTGAATGGGAATCCGTTTGCCCGTTTGTGGATGGGCAAAAGAAGTGCCAGAAACCATATGGCTGCACGTTACACAGCCCGTGCACTTGTAACATCCTTTCTTCTTTATAAATTTTTCTTGTTGGTAACAGTGTACCGGATCATTACGGACCAATATGTCCCTCAAATCCCTTTTGCGCTTATAACTGATAATAGGTGCATATTGAAAAATTGGTGACAGATGTTTGTCTGCTTGTAGTATGTCCCAATGTTTGTATATTGTGTCTTTAATTTGCGACGTGTTGGTGTGAAAAGTGAGTGGAAGGAACAGACGATCTGCGTAGGAATCATTTGACTTAGGTTCAGTTTTTTGAATACGTTCCTTGGCCTTGGATTCAGCAAGGGCCAGGGTTTGTTGTGAATAGCCTCTGGCTAAAAATCTCTGTTTCATCTGTTGTAATTGTGTGTCCATATTTTTAGGATCACTATTGTACCGTAGTACTCAAATAAATTGAGAGATTGGTAATGACTCTATAAGGTGTTTTGGATGAAAACTTGTTGCTAAGAGCAGTGTATTTCTGTCTGTTTCCTTCCGATATAAGGTATAACCAATACCTTTCTCACTTTTGAATAAGCACACGTCCAAAAATTGAATAGTGCTACTGTCGATGGTGCAGGTTAATTTGATGGGAGTCTGTAGATTGTTAATGTCGGTAACCATAGTGGTTAACTCCTCTTCGGTGCCTTTCCATATTAGTAGAATGTCGTCCACAAATCTACAATATTTCAATATATTGGTTTGATATTTGGAAAAAATGTGTTGTCGTTCAAACCATGCCATGAATATGTTAGCGTACGAAGGTGCCATGGCCGCACCCATAGCAGTCCCAAAAGTTTGGACATAAAAGGTGTTTTCAAATTTAAAGTAATTGCATGTTAGTGCCAGCGTTAACCATTCTAATAGATATTCAATCGGTGGCCCTTCATAGGCATTAGTGTTCAGAAGAGTTTCACGTACAGCTTGTATACCTTCTGTTATTGGTATGACCGTATATAGATTTTGTACGTCAAGAGTCGCGAAAATAAATTTCGTCTTTGATTCAATATTTAGATCTTTTAATTGATCTAATAAATCCTGAGTGTCTCTGAGGCATGAGGGTATTCCTTTAACACATCCTTGTATATAAAAGTCCACAAATTTGGCTATAGGCTCCAGGAGTCCACCTCTAGCCGATACTATGGGTCTTCCTGGAGGCTCTTGCAAGGATTTGTGTATTTTAGGTATTGTATATAATACCGGATGGATAGGAAATTCCACTTGTAGAAATGTTGCCGTATGTGAATCAATGTAATTTGCCTGTAGGCCAATTTCAATGAGGCAATTGATCCTTTGTTGGAACTTTTTTACTGGATCGAATGTTAATTTTTTATAGGTCTTATCATCTTGCAATTGTCTCATAATTTCTTTTTTGTATTGTTGATATGCTTAGTTATATATAATGTATAACTAAGTGTATTTTGTAATTAATATATGCATATATTAATATAAAAATACACTTAGAGTAAAATTACACACGTAATATATATATATTACATAGTTACATAGCTGAAAAGAGACTTGCGTCCATCAAGTTCAGCCTTCCTCACATATGTTTTTTGCTGTTGATCCAAAAGAAGGCAAAAAAAAAACAGTTTGAAGCACTTCCAATTTTGCTACAAGCTAGGAAAAAAATTCCTTCTTGACCCCAGAATGGCAGTCAGATTTATCCTTGGATCAAGCAGTTATTACCCTACATTGAAAGATTATATCCTTGAATATTCTGTTTTTGCAAGTATGCATCTAGTAGCTGTTTGAACATCTGTATGGACTCTGATAAAACCACTTCTTCAGGCAGAGAATTCCACATCCTGATTGTTCTTACAGTAAAAAAACCTTTCCTTTGCCTTAGACAAAATCTTCTTTCTTCTAGTCTAAACGCATTACCTTGTGTCCTATGTAAAGTCCGGTTTGTGAATAGATTTCCACACAATGGTTTGTATTGGCCTCGAATATATTTGTATAATGTTATCATATCCCCTCTCAGGCGACGTTTTTCTAAACTAAATAGGTTTAAATTTGTTAACCTTTCTTCAAAGCTGATATGTTCCATTCCTTTTATTAATTTTGTAGCCCGCCTCTGCACTTTTTCTAGTGCCATAATATCCTTCTTTAGAACAGGTGCCCAAAATTGCACAGCATATTCAATGTGTGGTCTTACCAGTGATTTATAAAGAGGCAAAATGATATTCTCGTCCCGAGAATGAATGCCCTTTTTCGTGCATGACAATACCCTACTGGCCTTGGCCACTGCTGATTGACATTGCACATTGTTGCATAGTTTGCTGTCTATAACAATTCCCAAGTCCTTTTCGTGTGTTGTTATCCCTAATTCGCTTCCATTAAGGGTATACGTTGCTTGTGTATTCTTTACGCCGAAGTGCATAACTTTGCATTTTTCAACATTAAATTTCATCTGCCATTTGAGTGCCCAGTCCTCCAATCTATCTCAATCCCTCTGCAGCAAAGTAATATCTTGCTCACATTGTATTATTTTACAAAGTTTTGTGTCATCTGCAAACACTGAAACATGACTTTCAATGCTGTTTTCAAGATCATTTATAAACATGTTAAATAGAAGGGGTCCCAACAGACCCGTGAGGGACACCACTTGCCACCTCTGTCCAGCTTGAAAATTTACCATTAACGACAACTCTTTGTACTCTGTTTTTAAGCCAATGTTCTACCCAAGAACAAGCATTTTCATCTAGACCGATTTCCTAGAGTTTGAACACTAATCTTCTGTGTGGAACTGTATCAAATGCCTTGGCAAAATCCAAATAGATCACATCCACTGCAACACCCTGATCTATACTTCTACTTACTTCTTTGTAGAATGCAATCAAGTTAGTTTGACACGACCTGCGCTTCATAAAACTGTGCAGATTTTTGCTGATAACCATGTTCTTCTCAAGGAATTCTTGAATATTATCCCTTAATAACCTTTCAAATATTTTACCAGCCACAGAAGTTAAGCTCACAGGTCTATAATTTCCAGGCAAGGATTTTGAGCCCTTTTTGAATATAGGAACCACATCTGTCTTCCTCCAATCCTCCGGAACACTTCCTGAAAGAAAAGAATCTTGAAAGATTAAAAACAGAGGTTCACTTATTTCTACACTTAGTTCCTTAAGTACACGTGGATGGATACCGTCAGGCCCTGGAGCTTTGTTTATATTAACTTTCTTTAGTTGCTGCAGCACCTTGTCTTGAGTTAACCAATTACAATTATTCTGCAAGTTTTTAGTGGCAATCATTTGCACATATATTGCCATGAGTTCTTCCTTAATATATACAGAGGAGAAATAGTTATTTAAAATTCCTGCCTTTTACTGGTCTTCATTGACTAACACCCCCGTTTCAGTTTTTAGTGTACCTACACTTTCATTTTTGTTTTTTTTTTAGAATTTATGTACTTAAAAAATGCTTTTGGGGTTGGTTTTGCTCTCTTTAGCTATCATTTTGAAGTTTAGCAAGTCTAATTGCCTTTTTGCACGCATTATTTGCTTCCTTATATCTTTTATAAGATGCATCTGATTTGTCCGATTTAAATGCTTTAAATGCCCTTTTCTTATTTTTAATCTCTTTTTTAAATTTTCTACTAAGCCACATTGGTTTTAATTTGTTTCTTTTATATTTATTTCCCAATGGTACATACTGAGAAATGTACCTTTCTAATATTTGTTGGAAGATGATCCATTTATCCTCAGTGTTCTTTTCACTAAAGAGTGTATGCCAGTCAATATATTGTAAAGCTTCCCTTAACTTATTGAAATTGGCCTTTTTAAAATTATATGTTTTAGTATACCCCAGGTGCTTTTGTTTTTTTTAGTTTATTTCAAAGGACACTATATTGTGATCACTATTTCCCAAGTGCTCACCTACTTGAATGTTGGTCAAAAGATCAACGTTGTTTGTTAAAACCAGTTCCAGACAAGCGTCCATTCTAGTTGGTGCTTGTACTAGTTGTGACATGAAGGTGTCATTTAACAAGTTTAAAAACCTAATTCCCTTTGCTGAGCTACTAGTCCCTCTGTCCCAATTTATGTCCGGGTAATTAAAATCTCCAATAATTAAAGTGTTACCCAGATTTGCAGCTTTCTCAATTTGCTGTTGTTCCTCGTCAATATTAACATTAGGTGGTTTATAACATATCCCAACCAATAGTTGGTTTCCCTTCTTTTCCCCCAAGCAGATATTTACCCATAAAGCCTCCACATTTTCCTCATCGCATTCCATTTGCTTAAGATTTGGCTTTAAATCATGGTTGACATACAAACATACCCCACCACCCTTCTTGTTTTTCCTATCCTTCCTAAATAACATGTACCCATTTAAGTTAACTGCCCAGTCATGTGTCTCATCCCACCATGTTTCAGTTATGCCTATTATATCATATTGTTTAGTGTATGCTAATGCCTCTAGTTCCCCCATTTTGTTATTTAGGATCCTTGCATTAGTAAGCATACATTTAATATCATGCATCACTTGTATATTTTGTGAATTATCAACATTACATAGCTTCTCTGTTCTGAGCTTGCCCCTCCCCCCGTCTCCACCCTCCTTATACTGTGCTAAAGCCCATCTCCTTTCTGTCCTATCTCCATTTTGTAGATTGCTATGACCCTCCCCCCCTACTACTAGTTTAAAATCTCCTCCAACCTTCTAGCCATCCTATCCCCCATCACATTCCTTGCTTTTTTTTTTTTTTTAAACATTCTTTTACTTATGAACACTACAGACTTACATAATGTGACCTTCCAATATGAAGAACTCAGAAGACATATTTTAGTGTATGTATATTTACTAGCACAGGCTGCAAATGATCACAAATGTCTCACATTTATCAATATACAGTTTTTTATATTAACCCCTTAACGCCGTTACGACGTTCTATGCCGTCACGCTTTAAGTGGGCTTTAAAGCCGTTGCGACGGCATAGAACGCCGTAACGGCTTTGAGCCCTGGAGCGCCCGGTATACTTACCTTACCGGCGCTCCGCTTCGGGAGGACTGCCTCACAGCCCAGGCAGCACCCCCACGGCAAATCTGGCCCCCGAGGGCCATGTGATCGCTCTCAAAGAGCGATCACATGGCCCCCTATAGCTGGCTGTGGATCTGCCAGCAGGGGGACTGTCTGAAATATCAGACAGTCCCCCTGCTGGTGGGATCTGTAAAAAAAAATGTTAAACATGTTTAAAAATAAAATAAATATATTTATATATATATAATATATGTATATATATTATATATATAATATATATGTATATTATAAATATTTAACGTCATACATAGTGTATTTTAATACTAATATAAGTACATATATTAGTATTAAAATACACTTAGAATGACGTTACATATATATAATATACATATATTATATATATAATAGATATATACACATATATTATATATATATAAATACGTATAATTACAATAATAAATAAATAAAATAATAAAATTAATAAATAAAATATTGAAACAAAATTTAATATAAATTATATATACATATGTAATTTAATTCTAACTGTATTTTGTTATTAATATATATATATATTGGTAACAAAATACACTTAGAATGACATTCTATATATATCGATCTATATATAAAATGCAAATAACCGCAAATATATATATATAGATAAATACATATAATTACATAAAAGATTACATTAGTATACACGTAGAATTTAAATACCTATAAATGCATATATATTAAAATTCTACGTGTATATTTAAGTAATCTTTTAACATAATTAGGTGATTTGATTAATTAAAATTTGATTGACATACCTGACAACACAGGGAGAAAGTGCAGAGAATTTAATTCGCAAGCACTATATTTGACCCTGTAACTCTCCAAGACAACATAAAACCTGTACATGGGGGGTACTGTTTTACTCGGGAGACTTCGCTGAACTCAAATATTAGTGTTTCAAACTGGTAAATTGTATTACAACGATGATATTTTAAGTAAAAGTTTTATGGACTATATTATTGTTGTAATATGTTTTACTGTTTTAAAACACCAATATTTGTGTTTAGTGAAGTGTCCCGAGAATAACAGTACCCCCCATGTACAGGTTTCATGGTGTTTTGGAAAGTTAGAGAGTCACATATAAGGCTTGCATTTCATTTTTTTTCACATTGAAATTTGCCAGATTAGTTATGTTGCCTTTGAGAGCGTATGGTAGCCCAGGAATGAGAATTACCCCCACGATGGCATACCATTTGCAAAAGTAGACAACTCGAGGTATTGCAAGTGGGGTATGTCCAGTCTTTCTTAGTAGCCACTTAGTCACAAACACTGGCCAAATATTAGTTTTTTGCTTTTTTCACACAAAAACAAATATGAACGCTAACTTTGCCCAGTGTTTGTGACTAAGTGGCTACTAAAAACGACTAAACATACCCCACTTTCAATACCTTTGGTTGTCTACTTTTTCAAATGGTATGCCATTATGGGGGTAATTCTCATTGCTGGGCTACCACACCGTCTCAAAGGTAACATTACCAATCTGGCAAATTTTTATTTGAAAATGGAACGTTCTATATTTGACACTGTAACTTTCCAAAACACCATAAAACCTGTTAATGGGGGGTACTTTTGTACTTGTGAGACATCGCTGATTAGAAATATGTGCATTTTTGTGCAGTAAAACCTAACAGTATTATGACATTCACAGCTAAAATGGCAGACAGAAATACAAACTTAAAAAAAAATCTTATTTTCTCAATTTTTTTTAAAATTTTATTCATAATGAATTATGTTCCATATATGAATAGTTAATGATAAATTAAAGCCCTGTTTCTCCTGAACAAAATGATATATAATAAGTGTGGGTGCATATAATATGAAAGAGGGGAACTACGGGTGAACAGACATATAGCGCAAATTCCAGTTTTTGTTTACGTTTTGTTTTGATCAGAACGTGCACTATTGACTCCGTCCTGAATGGGTTAAACCAAGTACTTTCTCACAGTATCTCTACAATGCAGATGGTAGGAATTCTTTGTATAACCCAACTATTTTGAATTGCTGGCAGGATTCAGAATAGAAAAGCTTTCACGGTAGGTGATGACATTTCTAAGAAGGGTAATGAGTTGCAATAAGGCTGGTGAAAGTGACCCAAAATAACATGTTTTCCATTGCTACGGAGCTGATAGAAGCCTGATAGAAACATCACAGAGTCTGGAAGATTTTTATCATGACATTAAAGCAATTAGTCCACTGGTTTCACAGAGGGCTTAGCACTTCCTGTGGTCAAATCACAATGACATTTTAACAATGTTAAGGCTGTCAGTAATGAAAGCTTTGTTGCAAGTGCCTTCTTATCCTGGACACATTATTTAGGGGTCTTAAATTTCCATGAACTACAAAATGGAGGAAGCTGTAACATCAAATGATATCTGCATTCTTACTGATATTTTAAAACCTGTGTTCCTGGGCTGTAATGCTACACATGTTTTAGCTCTTTTCTAATTGAGCTTTAATGTTTTCATTTTAATTTGCATGGTGCTTTCCTATTTTTGTTTCATTTTTATTCAGCATTTGTATTGTACTCTTTCTGCATTCATCCTGTTTTTTAACAGGGATACTAAATGCTAAATACTGGATGTCAGACTTAAACAATGCGTAAATATTAACTGATGGGAATAGTATGTGAGTTTTGTCATCTCGGAATATAGGAAAAACAAACAGTGTCCAGTACATGCATTAACAGTTGTCAAGCACAAAACCTCTGGAACAAGACTTTGAAAAGCATCTCACATCACACTTCTAAAACACAATATAATAGAACATATACTGACCAACATCCTGATTAATATACAATGCTTATTTTAAGTAAGATATGTGTTAGTTTGTGTAATTATTATTATTATAATGAATATTCATATTGTAATTAATATAAGAGCAATACTGCATAACTGACTTTAAAGGAACACTGTAAGCATCATAAGTATTATAGCATGTTTTAATGGTTATATTACCAGAAGTGCCCCGATATCCACCTATTGTAAGTAGTTAAACTGTTTTAGAATTGTTTAACTTTTTACCTGAGGTTCGCTATGTGCCAATGACAGCCAGAAGCTCTTGATCCCTCTGAACCAAAGAGCTAAGGTCTACATTACCAAGCTTAGCTAGCTCGCAGAGCTTCTGGCTCTCATTGAAGTGTAGTGAAGGTAAGAAGAGGCTAACAATGGACTGCAGGTAAGAAATCAAAATACTTAAATTGGGAGGTCACCAGGGCACTACTGGCACCAGAACCACTACAACGTGCCATCATGGTTTCGGTGCTTTGAGTGTTCCTTTAACCCCTTAAGAACACATGACATGCGTGACATGTCATGATTCCCTTTTATTTCAGAAGTTTGGTCCTTAAGGGGTTAAAGTGGAGAGATCATATGTCAGCCTTGCATTTTGGAGAAGAATCATATTCTCAATAAGATGCAGCCATCACACACTACAGCCACTATTACCATATGCACCCACTACAGCTCCTTCCCCCATGCACCGAAAACAGCCCCTATCTGACTGCACACTATAAAGACCCTATACCTCCTGCACCCAGCACTGCCTTTATCCCCCTGCACTCAATACAGTCCCTAAACCCCCTACACCAGGCCCAGCCCCTATCCCCTCTGTACCCACTACAACCTCTGCTCACCTTGCATCCACTACAGCCCCTATACCTCTTGCACCCACCACAGTTTATATATACTCTGCACCCACTACAGCCTTATAGTTTGATGACAAACTTATATTGCAGTACGATCGAGAGTATTCTGACAAATTGCATTTTATTGTGGTACAATAACTTTTCAGCTGCTGATAGGAAGGCTCTTCCATGAGTAGTAAAAACTGCTCAATACATTATTGGTGTTCAGCTCTCATCAATTCAAGAAATTTACAACACACGCTTTTTTGTACAGGTGATACTCGAAAAATTAGAATATCGTGCAAAAGTTGTTTTATTGATTGCATGTAATATTCTAATTTACTGAGATTGTGGATTTGGGGTTTTCATGAGCTGTAAGCCATAATCATCGCACTTATGACAAATCACAGCTTGAACTATCTTGCTTTGCATGCAATGCGCCTATCTCATATATTAGTTTGCCCTTTTACGTTGCATTACTGAAATAAATGAACTTTTGCACGATATTCTAATTTTTCGAGTATCACCTGTATATTGGCTTGTTTATTAGCACTTTGTGCCTTAATGTGCACTGTTTCAGGGTATAGAAGTAAGATGATTTCTTCATACATTGTAAATATACATATGGTGGATGTGTTTATAATTTTTCTCTTTATGTATATGTTCATATGGTTGATGTCCTCACATTTGGACTCTTATGCCCATTGGGTATATGTTCATATTTTGCCCTTTACACACATCGTCTGGTTACCTCTGCTTACCTCTGCTAATTCCCTTCCTTCAGCCAGCCGGGAACCAGTTAGGGCATAAAGAGACACATTTTCATCCCCCCCCAGTAACTGGACGACACACAGTCCTGGAGGTACAACACAATTTAATTGGCCACACACGGCTTTTATGCATAACCCTGTGCAAGAGGTTGGCCACACAAACATACAAGAGCACACCCAAAGATCCTGCCCCTCCCTGGGGTCCCAGCGCGGGAAGGGACTCTGTTCCCTTTGTCCCCAAAGTCCGCCACTAAATCCCCAGGGTTCCCCACACCAATCACCAGGGAACCTCTGTGCCTGGGAGTCTTGGAGTGGGAAAAGGGGACGTCCCTTTGTCTCCCAGGCACAGAAAAGCCCACCCACAGAAAAAGAGCTAGTCTCTTTGTCCCTCAGGCTCATGAGAGCCCGCCAAACTCGCCAGTGCCCCAGCAGTGCCCACACCAATCTCAGGGACTCTTAGCCTTGGTCCCTCGATCAACCAGTCTCCATTTGCTAGGTCCTGGTGTGAAACCTAGACAAGGGGAGCATCTCCTTTCAGTGTATGAACACTCCCCCTGGCCGGCGCTCGTCTATACGAACAGCGGCCACCCAGGGAAGCACTCATGAATTACTTCCCTTGCGGTTTCACACCTATGTTGCCAGTGCGAGCGTTCTGGTTAATTGGTGTGAACATTCTAATGGGGCACCGGGAGGTCCTCATTCAGGAGATGAACAAGTCGGGAAACAATCCACGAATGCTCCCCCGGGTGGCGGTCGCCTGTATGAATGGCGGCCACCCAGGGAAGCACTCATTTATTGTTTCCCTTGCGGTTTGCAGTTTTTACACTTATTTTGTGAGGTGTGAACATTATAACCTAACATTCTAAATAAGGTATTGGGGTGGTCCCTGTTCGGGGGATGAATGAATTCCCTTCGCAGGAGCACTCCCAAATGGGGATCTATCACAAAAAAGGAACAAACAGGGGAAACACATGTAAAAGAGAAGGGAGTTTCACAAACAGGCAGCTGTTCCACCACAGTCCATGTGCTCAAATCTTGTGCTTTAGGCAATTGGCCTATGTGCTCACAATTAGCACTTTATGTTAATGGTCAATGTGTTTGCAGCTTGTGTTCTGTGCGTCAGTGTTAATTTTGTTGACAAACAATTTTAGTCAAATTTTAGTCTACTAAATATTTTTGAGATTTAGTCGACTAAAACTAGACTGAAACCAAAACATTTTAGATTTCTAAAATAATTCCAAAACTAAAATGGCTTTTTAGTCAAAAGACTATGACTAAAACTAAATTGAAATTTGCCGCCAAACTTAACGCTTCCCAGAGGGACTGTGCAAGGGGAATAAGACCAGGCCTGGGCTTGGGAGAGAGACACAGAGAGGGGCTGAGAGAACACAAAATCTCTGTCTCTTTTCCTGTCTCTTTTTCCCCAACCCCTCTGTGTCTCTTTTACTAAACCTACTAGATATAAGATGTACTAAAAACAATTGGAGATTTATTCGACTAAAACCTACTGGAGATTTAGTCAACTAAAACTAGACTAAAACTAAAACAATTCAGATTACTAAAATATGACTAAAACTAAAATGGCTTTTTATTCAAAAGACCATGACTAAAACTAAATTGAAATTTGCTGCCAAAATTAACACTGCTGTGCATATGGTAGATGTGTTTAGTTGAATATTGGTATGCGCATTATTGTGACATAATAAAGGTTTATTGTTAAAAAAAACTGCTGTGCATATGGTAGATGTGTTTAGTTGAATATTGGTATGTGCATTATTGTGACATAATAAAGGTGTATTGTTAAAAAAAAAAATGTACACTATTTACACTAGATAGTGTAAGTCATAGTCATAGTCTTTAGTCATAGCCATTTTAGTTTTGGAATTATTTTAGAAATCTAAAATGTTTTGGTTTCAGTCTAGTTTTAGTCGACTAAATCTCAAAAATATTTACACTAGATTGTGCAAACTATATTAGGAAGGTTTATATTGAATAGATGTTTTTAGTTTGGATTGTAGGCTATAGGCTATATAGTTGTATTGTATAATATTGGTGGCAATATTGTGTGTCTATATGTATCATTAGACTGTTAAGGTTTTTTATTAGTGATAGAGGGATTATATTTCTTAGGTATTAGATGTATTATGGCATTATGCAAGGACTGCTAAAGTTTACACTGAGTAAACCTTCTTTTATATGGTATATTTTATTAATTGCTACTGTATTTCTGATCAGAAGGCAACTTTTTTCCTTGTCTTTGTATGTATACTGCACCATGTTAATAAAGTTGAATCTGATCTTAGCTAAAGCCCCTAGTAACCCCTGCACCAATACAGCCCCTATCCACCCCTACACCCACTATAGCCTCTATACCTCTCCTGTACCCACTACAGCCACTATCACCCCTGCGACCAGGGCCGATCCTAGGATCACAGACGCCCAGAGCCAGACTGAGGATACAAAGCAGCACTGGAAAAAAAAATCTATGCCAGACCCATAAGTCATTGCACCATATATTGTTGCATGTAATATGTAAGGCTATGTCTTGCCACCCCAGATGATTGAGTAATATATATATATATATATATATATATATATATATATATATATATATATATATATCAAATATATATTGCTTTTTCTAATATAAAATATTGGTCCTTTCAGAGTAAAACGTTTAATTATACAGTAAGCTTACTCACATGCAGACACAGACAATCTCGCTGACACACACAAGCTCATTGATACACAGCCTCATAGACAAACAATCACACTGATATACATAAACTCATTGACATAAAAACACAAGCTCACTCACTAACAGGTGCACACACACACACACAGCTTAATGTAGTGGTTCTGTCCCTGCAGTGACACCTCTAGTGACAGTCACTCAGTCGGTCACTAGAGGTGCTTCCTGTGTCAGTGCTGCACAGTTTGCAGCACCAACATTCAGGGCCTCCACGCTCTGGAGGCGCTGAACTTTCCCCATATAAATACACTGATTCAATGCATCTTTATGAGGAGATGCTGATTGGTGTAGCGTTTTGCAGCCTATGGCAAAGCATTGGATTGGCTGAGATCATCAAGCCTGATGATCTCAGCCATAGAGGCAGGGCCAGTCGAGGGCAGATCAGCACGGCGTGGGAAAAAAAAGTGAGTAAAAACACTATTTTTAAACACACACAGACACACACACACCCCATGACACACACATATACAATGAAAGACACACACCATGACATGCCCACATACAATGACCCACACACACCATGACAGACACACACAATGACAGACAGACACACACCATGACACAGACACACACAAACACACCATAACAGACAGACACACACCATGACACAGACACACACACACACCATCACAGACACACACACCATGACACAGACAGACACACACTATGACACACACACACACACCATCACAGACACACACACCATGACACAGACAGACACACACTATGACACACACACACACACACATACACTCACACTGACAGACCGACACACATTATTGCTACCTGTGGGCGACCGGCCAGGGGGTCATGCAGGGCAGACAGCTGGGTGTGCTGGCGACCGCAGGTGGAGCTGTCTGTGCTGGCAGCCGCAGGGTAAACTGTGGAGTCTCTGCTCTGCTCCCCAGCAGGCAGCTTAATGAGACCGGGCCTGAATATGATGTCTTTCTGGGGGGATTGGGACTTTAATGGGGGGATAGGGCCCATGGCGTGGTGAGTAGGGACAGTATTGTCTTGGAACAAGGGCAGTATTATGTGGGTTTGGGGCTTTGGTGAAGGATAGGGTAGTATTGGGTGGGGAGGGGTAGTATTGTGGGAATTGAGGCTTTAGTGTGAGTTTAATACGTGCAGTATTGTGGGGGGCTTTAGGTTGGTGAGGATGTGAACAGTATTGTTGGGGGTTAAAGTTTTATAGGCATATACACACATAATAATACACACTCAAAAACACTGAGCCACACAGGCACAATCTCACACACACTCCGACAAAAAAAAAAGTTTTTTTTTTTTTTTTTTGCCACCCAGTCTCCTTATCTTTTGGAGAACTGGAATGGATCCACAGTCCCCTGGTGTCCAGTGTGGGCTGCTGCTACGCACTTCTAAGGGAGCTCCGATCCATATGAGCACTCCCTGTATAGCTTCCTGTATAGCTCCCTTGCGCGCCCTGGGCTGGAATGATGTCACATTCCCAATACGGGGAACTCTACAGGGTGTGAGGGAGCTTTACAGGGAGTGCTTACATGCTCAAATGTGCAAATACAACAACCAAAAATGTGTTAATAAAAAGGCAGGAATAATGCCTCCAACAAAAGTTTAGTTGTGACGATTTATTAATGAACTGCAGAGTGCTAAAAATTCATAGCAGTAGACTTGACACATTTTGTGCAATTCTTAATACTGTCTTATACACTTATGATAACTGGTTGACGAATGAAAATGAAGGTTTCTTATCAACAAGAAAAGCAAAATGAACGAGATAGCATAAGATAAAATCTATTCACAATTTTTTTAACAAAAAGCTTAATCACATAGAACAGCCACTACTGGCTGCACAATGCATTACAGACACTCCTCACTTACCGACTGGGTTCAGTTCCTATGACCCGGTTGTAGAACAAATTGGTCGGTAAGTGAGGAGTTAAGGGATTCCCTGCTCTGCTGCATTCGTCTATGTTCAGGGAAATGTTCCTGAACATAGACGAACGCAACAGAGTAGGGAATCCCTCTAATCTATGTTCGGGGAAATTTCTCCAAACATAGATTAGAGGGATTTCCTGCTCTGTTGCCTTACTCTATGTTTGGGGGAAAAAACCCACACATAGAAGAACGCAGCAGAGCAGGTAATCGCAATAAATAAGTCAATGGGGCCTGATGGAATACACCCAAAGTTATTAAAAGAGCTTAGTGGTGTACTAGCAAAACCATTAACAGATTTATTTAACCAATCATTGTTAACAGGAGTAGTCCCAGAAGATTGGAAGTTAGCGAATGTTGTGCCCATTCACAAGAAAGGTAGTAGGGAGTAATCAGGCAACTATAGTATAGGCCAGTAAGCCTTACTTCAGTAGTGGGGAAAATAATGGAAACCATGTTAAAGGATAGGATTGTTGAACATCTAAAAACACATGGATTTCAAAATCAACATGGATTTAATTCAGGGAGATCATGCCAAACTAATCCTATTGATTTTTTTGATTGGGTAACTAACGTAATAGATCAGGGAGGTGCAGTAGACATTGCAGTAGACATTGCTTACCTAGATTTCAGTAAGGCTTTTGACATTGTTGCACATATCAATAAACTGCAATCTTTAAGTGTGGATTCCAATATTGTTGAACGGGTAAGGCAGTGGCTGAGTGACAGGCAACAGAGGGTTGTAGTCAATGGAGTATATTCGAAGCATGGGCTTGTCACCAGTGGGATACCTCAGGGATCTGTACTTGGACCCATTCTCTTTAATATTTATATTAATGATATTGTAGAAGGTCTTGATGGTAAGGTATGTCTTTTTGCTGATGATACTAAGATATGTAACAGGGTTGATGTTCCAGGAGGGATAAGCCAAATGGCAAATGATTTAGGTAAACTAGAAAAATGGTCAGAGTTGTGGCAACTGACATTTAATGTAGATAAGTGCAAGATAATGCATCTTGGATGTAAAAACCCAAGGTCAGAGTATAGAATATTTGATAGTGTCCTAACCTCAACATCTGAGGAAAGGGATTTAGGGGTGATTATTTCTGATGACTTAAAGGTAGGCAGACAATGTAATAGAGCAGCAGGAAATGCTAGAAGAATGCTTGGTTGTATAGGGAGAGGTATTAGCAGTAGAAAGAGGGAAGTGCTCATGCCATTGTACAGAACACTGGTGAGACCTCACTTGGAGTATTGTACGCAGTACTGGAGACCATATCTCCAGAAGGATATTGATACCTTAGAGAGAGTTCAGAGAAGGGCTACTAAACTAGGTTCATGGATTGCAGGATAAAACTTACCAGGAAAGGTTAAAGGATCTTAACATATATAGCTTGGAGGAAAGACGAGACAGGGGGATATGACAGAAACATTTAAATACATAAAGGGAATCAACACAGTAAAGGAGGAGACTATATTTAAAAGAAGAAAAACTACCACACTATTTTTTTTATTAATAAGATGCTCAATTTTATTCCTCTGGGAAATTCACGAAGTGTGAATTATCATGAATTTAAAGATAATTAAAAATTTTGGGCCCAAAATTACCAAACTGCAAAACCTTTCCAAGTCAGCTATGTTTACAGTTTACAGAAATTAAGTGTTTTTGTGCAATCAGGTGTGGACAAGGCTGCCTTTTCTTTCTCAGCCTTATGGTTGTAGTAACTGTCATCAGATGGGTTCACAATGTCATCAATCAACTTCAGTATGTGTGCTTAACAATCAGGGAAAATACTTTTGTTACAATTTAGGGATTTTTTTTTTACCCACTCAGCAATTATGAAAATAACAAACACAATAACATGAAATATTTGTTACTATGGCAGCTAATAGCACAACATTTAATGCTGAATAGAAGCCACATGAGTAGTTTGTTTAAATTCTACAACCTGTACATATATGGCATAATAGTTTACATTTAGCACACTGAGGGGGATATTTCCAGGACACCTTCATTAAACTGGTTATGGTGTCTGGAGTCTCTGACTCCATCTTTCTGTTCCATGTTAAAGCAACTTCACATGGTTTAACGCTAAATGAGGCCCTCAGATACCCACAGCCTGGACCCTCTTTGCCACTAAGTCTTATGATTCTGGATTAGCTCGAGTAGCGATGGGCAGTGAAGTAGTGATAGGGTGAAAGCATAGAACTCCATCTTAAGCATACTCCCAGCGGGGTGGGGAGGAGGTTTGGGCCACAGCTGTCTGTAACACCTTAATTCAATACCCTTTAAAAACTGTTTAACAGGTTTTGTAACTAATTCAGTTAGGTGATATAGTTATGGTGTCCAAAGAGTCCCTTTAAATTATACGTAATTTACACAAATATGTGTAATATATATATATATATATATATATATATATATATATATATATATATATATATAGTCTAACACAGAGGTTTTCAACACAATGAAACTATAACTCAGGGACGTGTTAGCCGCGAGGCATTTTCCAGGGGGCGGCAAAAAAAGTTGCCCCCAAATGCCGAGGGGAAATGTCTTGTTAGCCTCGTGGCTAACTGACAAGCCAGACGGGCAGGTGTGCGGGCGCTCAGGCGGGCTGCGCTGGCGAGGGAGCACTTTCCCCTGAGCTGTCTGCTCAGCTTCCTCGCGCGCCGCAAAGTGATGCAGGGAGCCGGAATATGACCTCATATTCCGGCTCCCGGCATCATTCTGTGGCGCGCGTGGGAGCTGAGCAGACAGCTCAGGGGAAAGTGCTCCCTCGCCAGCGCCGCCCGACCGACCGACTAGCAGCCCCACTAGACCCCAGGGAGAGGGAAAACCCCCACCAGCATTTCCAAAGGTAAGGAGGCTGGGGGGTTAAATAATTATTTTTTTTTAAAAGTGAGTGTGTTAATGTGAGTGAGTGTGTGTGTCTGTTAGTGCATGTCTGGGTGTGTCTGTTAGTGAGTGTGTGTCTGTTAGTGTGTGTGTTTGTCTGTTAGTGTGTGAGTGTGTGTCTGTTAGTGTGTGAGTGTGTGTCTGTTAGTGTGTGTGGCTGTTAGTGTGTGTGTGTTTGTCTGTTAGTGTGTATGTGGTGCTGTCCGCGACGGCACTTCCTGTGACGTTTTCCGGTTCAAAGTGTATGGGGGGCAGTGTTTGTGGGGCAGTGTGTGTATGGGGGCAGTGTTTGTGGGGCAGTGTGTGTATGGGTGTGCACAGGGCCGGACTGGGAACAGAAAGCAGCCCTGGAAAAAAAATATTCCAGCCTTATAATTCATCGGGACACAGAGTGTTTGTGTTTTTTATCTCGATATGCTTTGGAGCTGTTATATTGTTTATTACCCGCAGCCCCTCACTCCGTATGATCCATGGGTATTACAGTGCTGTAATACCCACCCTCCAGGCTGACACACACAATCTCACAACAGACAAGCTCAACAACACACACAAGTTATCTTACTCATACACAAGCTCACTACAGACAAGCTTACTGATACACACAACCTCACTACAGACAAGCTCGCTGACACACACAAGCTAACTCAAGTCAAGATCACTGATACACACAAGCTCACTAAAGACAAGCTCAATGACACACATACAAGCTCACTACAGACAAGCACGCTACAGACATGCTCACTGACACAAATACAGACAAGCTCACTACAGACATGCTCACTGACATACACAATGTCCCTATAATCTCACTGACACACACTCAAGCACAGCCCACACACATAAGCTCACTACAACCTCACTGACACACACATAAGCTCACTACAAACACAGTGAAACACACAAGCTCACTACAGACATGCTCACTGACACACACAGAGGCTCACACACACATAAGCTCACTGCATGCTCACTGACACACACACATAAGTTTACTACAGACATGCTCACTGACACACATAGAGGCTCTCACACACACATAAGCTCACTACATGCTCACTGACACACACACACACAGGCTCACACACATAAGCTCACTACAGACATGCTCACTGACACACACAGGCTCACACACATATAAGCTCACTAAAAACTCACTGACATACAAAAGCTCACTGACACACTGGATCACTACAAACTCACTACATGCTCACTGACACACACAAGCTCACTATAGACAAGCTCTCTAAACACACAAAAGCATAATACAGACAAGTTCACTGATACAAACAAGCTCACTATAAGCTCAGTGACACACACTCAAGCACTGTACAGACATGCTCACTACAAGCTCACTGACACACACATAAGCTAACTATAAACTTACTGAAACACAAGCCCACTACAGACATTCTTACTGACACACAGGAGCTCACTACCAACTCACTGACACACACAAGCTCACTACAGACATGCTCACTAAAGCACACACAGGCTCACACACATAAACTCACTACAGACTCACTGACACACACATGCTCCCTACAAGCTCACTGACACTCTCTCACACACACACACACACACACACATAAGCTCACTACAAGCTCTCTGACACACAACCTCACTACAGACAAAAAAAAATGTGACAATAAATTTAAGGACGATAACTATCCCAGAAAATCTTGAACTACATCTGAACCTTTTATTCTAATATTAAAAAGGGACTATTCACTAAGGTGTTTATTGGTGATTTGAGAACCACCTTTAAGACCACAATAGCAAAGTTGGGGGAAAAAATCAAATTATACTAAAAAAAAAATATTTTTTTTACAACTTGGATATTTGTCCTAAATATTGAAAGACAATTCATCAGCACAAGTCACTTTTTATTTAATAAGCCCCTTAATATTTATATCAAAGGTAACATACGTCCAACAGGTGATTAGAAAAGAATGATTAACTTTTTAGGTTTTTCTACATCTATTAGTGTCTTAAAAGAACACTTCAAGCATCCTAACCACTACAGCCCGCTGGGATTATTGCTAAATTGGATAACTTGTCTACATGATCTAATATCATAAACAAATGCTTTTTAACCACTACAGACCTCTGTAGTGGTTATGGTGCCAGGAGAACCCTGCTGCCATTCATCACTAAGGTGTCAAAGTTTTTTAGCATGGATTGACATTTATCTAGGTTTTACTGGGCGCCCATCCCGCAACTGTTACATCTGATATTCTACAGCAGGAGAAGCCATATTTCACTGCTTAGCACAAACTAGGACTGGAGTCATAAGCTGAGAGTATCAGTGCTGTCCTCAATCTGCATGGTAGCATGCTGTAGTAGTTGTGGTATTTGAATTGTTTCATCAATTTAGAATTTCAATTTACGGTTTATTATAAACTGGTGCTTAGTGTATATACTCCACAAAGTTTAATTATTTAAACCAGGGCTGCCCAATAGGTAGCACCTCAGACATTGTAGAACTACAACTCCCATGATGCCTTTTCATTCTAAAGGCATGAAATACATCATGGAAGTTGTAGTTCTTCAACATCTGGGGATTTAAATTTTAGGCAGCCCTGATTTAAACAGTGGATTGTCTGAAACTCACAAGTGTCCCTTTAAATTTAAAGTATGTGGTAAATTCCTGTCAATTTTCAGTTTAATGAATACACCTGCCAGTGTTTTCCATAGGGATTAATTCACACACAGAAACTCACTACAAGCTCTATACATATATACACACACACACACACACACACCAAACTCACTGACACACACTAGATCACTACAAGCTCTATACATACATACACACACTACAAACTCACTAACACACACTAGATCACTACAAGCTCTATACACACACACACACTACAAACTCACTAACACACACTAGATCACTACAAGCTCTATACACACACTACAAACTCACTAACACACACTAGATCACTACAAGCTCTATACACACACTACAAACTCACTAACACACACACACTACAAACTCACTAACACACACTAGATCACTACAAGCTCTATACACACACACACACTCACTAACACACACTAGATCACTACAAGCTCTATACACACACTACAAACTCACTAACACACACTAGATCACTACAAGCTCTAAACACACTCACTGACACATATTATCAATCCTGGGCTGCATAGTGGCTATATAATTACCTGTAACTTCACTGTACCTGGGGGCTGGATCTGCAGATTGTCAGTGCAGAGCTGGAGGGAAGCTGCTTTTGTGAGAGAGTGAGAGAGACATGCAGGTGCTCTCACTGCTCTCTGCTGCAAACCAGCTGTCACCTTTTTTTTTCTTACCAGCCTCTGGCAGCCATCCAGCAAACTTTCTGCCCCAGCCTCCAGCCCCAAACAAAGATGTCAGAGGAGGAAAAAAAGAGTAATGTGCTGCACTGCCGGCCCCAGGAGCACCGGTGTTCTATCAAAAAGACATACCCCGTGAAAAAGACATACCCTCGTCACTTCCGGTGACACGGCCGCTCCAGAAGTGACGTTCGGAGGGGGGGGGTGCGCCGCCGCGCAAGCGCACCCCGACTGGGTAGGTGATTTTACAGCGAGAAGGGGACATTAAGCCCACAGTGCGCACGCGCCTCATATTACTCCAGTCGGAGGGTCAGCGCGCGTGCGCACTACTGGGCAGACAGCACTTCACACCCCGCGCGTGCGCAGTTTTGGGGTAGGAAAATTTTATGGCCATTTCGCCTGTGAAATCTCCATACCCCTGTACTGTGCGTGCGCGGACCCAATAGACCGCGCGTGCGCAATGTGGGGTAGGGAAATTTCACAGGAGAAATGGCCATTAAATTTCCCTACCCCAAAACTGCGCACGCGCGGACTAACCTCATCAGCTCCAAACATATCTGTAAAACACAGGTCAGTCTTTCTCTGCTCCCAACACCCTCAGCCATCCGAGGGGAGGGTACAGTAAATTGGGGGGAGTCTGCCCAGTATATTGGGGGGGTCTGCCCAGTATATGGGGGGTCTGCCCAGTATATTGGGGGGGTCTGCCCAGTATATGGGGGGTCTGCCCAGTATATTGGGGGGTCTGCCCAGTATATTGGGGGGGTCTGCCCAGTATATGGGGGGTCTGCCCAGTATATGGGGGGTCTGCCCAGTATATTGGGGGGTCTGCCCAGTATATGGGGGGGGGGGGGGTCTGCACAGTATATTGGGGGGGGTTCTGCACAGTATATTGGGGGGGGTCTGCACAGTATATTGGGGGGGGTCACATGTGTATCCATGTGCCAATTCAACCAATGTGAGTCACTGTAATACTTATGAGGTAGCCATAAATACCGTGACTATGGAGAATTAAACGCCTGTATCACCTAAACACTGCTTATACTGTGACCGTATAACCTAAACACTGCTCATACTGTGACCGTATCTCCTAAACACTGCTTACACTGTGACCGTATCTCCTAAACACTGCTTATACTGTGACCGTATCACCTAAACACTGCTTATACTGTGACCGTATCTCCTAAACACTGCTTACACTGTGACCGTATCTCCTATACACTGCGACCGTGCAACCTAAACACTGCTTACACTGTGAATGTTTTTAGTTAGTTTTAGTGTTTGCAGTTTCATTAAGTTGTTAACCAGTATCCTCAATCTTCTGTTCTGAGTTTTCTTAGATTTGTGGGAAGAACAAGGTGATCCTCTCAATTTTACACTCCTTTACTGATGGTTCCAGTGCCAGAGAAAAACCCACCACCATTAACCTAGACCTGCTGAAACAGAAGAGATTACCTTCTTCTACAGAAAACTTCCATATGACTGCTTCGGAACACATGCTGCAGCCATGAAGTAACCTTCATCTTCCAGTGATTAATAATCCTGGACGGCCCAGGTAGAGAGAGACTATTATATTATAAAGATACCGCCTTCCTAATGCCATGCAGCCTTTCTGTACAGGTGATTGAACTTTCTCCATGTTGGATTCGACACTCTGCTTTTTTTTTAGCCAGTTTCCGCATTAACTTTTATATTTTTTTCACTATACATATAAAGTGTAAATTGCATATTAACTTTGAATAAATAAAGTATATTGCTGACACCTTAACATGCTATTTGTGTTACTTAGCTATAAATAATAACAGCACTTGCTGTGTCAAATTGTATGACATCACTGCAATTCTACAGCAGGGTGATGAAATGGTAGATTTCAGAGGAGAAAACACAAAAAAACAAAGACCTCAGGTTCTATTGTTGAACACAGATTGGAGTGCCTTTTTGGCGTTATAGATGTATTTTTCTACTTTTGACAAAAGACAGAGCTAATGCATACACTTGAGTAGAGCGCTTCCGTTGACGTCTGGCAGATTAACGCTCCAGGAGCTGAAGAGGACCTTGAGAAAGAAGATGCATACAAAGGACATTTTAAGTCAAATAAAAACTACCTTCACCTGCCCTTCATGGCCACTGGAATACAAGTGGAACAGTGACCATCTGGGGTCTTTGCACAACATTCAAAATACATAAATAAAATATCATAAAAATATTAAGTGCTTTAGGGTTCGGTCATAATATCAGAATTGGGTCTAATGCAACAGAGGTTTCCATTTCAAGAACCTGTTGAATTCCTGCTGAGCCGCCAGTCAGATGATGCACAACTATCCTCTTGTTAAACAGAGCGATGGTCTCTATCCCGTACTGGGACACCAGATCTAAAATACAGAAAATGCACTTAGTGTATTATGCTTTAAGATGCCTCCCACATCAAACAGAAACTTGATCTGGAATTGAGAAAACAGTATATATAATGATTTAAACCTGACCAAACTGGGGCACTATATCTGGAACACTTTATTAGCCCCCCCCTGGACTGCCCAAGGTTACCTACCTCTGAACTAGGCCGTGATCACAGTACACAATGTTGAAGTTGCTGTGCAAACAGGAGCAGCTTGTCACGTGTCAGATGCCACTTCATTACTTATAAATTAAATTCTCCACCCTGGAGACGAGCATCAAACATGGGCTTCTTCATTCCTCTTCATGTACTTCGTGTCCCATAGGAGAATGCTTGTCAGAGCTGTGACACACACAAAAAGAAATAAACAGGTTAGAGTGACTGGCATAACAGACACAGTGCATGCAGACTTGCGTGCCACATACATACAGCAGACAGACACAAAGATTGTGGGAGACACACCGGATTAAATATAAGAATTGGGAGTACCATACATACAGAATGGACAAAGAGACGGAGATTACTGAATTCGGTGACCGACGGATTTGGTTGCTGATGTGGGGGCAGTCCCTCTCGCTGGGGTGCAGTTTCTCATCCTTCTCTGGCGAGTAACTAGATGGCTGCGGTTTCGTAGCAAAAAGCAGGCCATGGCATATGATATATAGGAAATAAATATTTTTCTGTGAAACTAGGGTTGTACACATCTAACGCACAGCCCACAAATATAATACACTACCTCCCCACATGTAACGAACAGCCCCTCCATCTAACATACTGCCCCCCACATCTAACACACAGGCCACCCCAATATACTGCGCAGCCGCCCCAATATACTAAGCAGATCCCCTAATATACTGTGCAGACCCCCCATATACAGCGCAGATCCCACCAGATACTGCGCAGTCCCCCCGATACTGCGCAGTCCCCCCAATACTGCGCAGTCCCCCCCGATACTGCACAGACCCCCCATTATACAGTGCAGACCCCATCATACAGCGCAGCCCCTATTATACAGCGCAGCCCCCCATCATACTGCGCAGCCCCCCATTATACTGCGCATCCCCCTCATTATACTGCGCAGACCCCATCATACTGCGCATCCCCCTCATTATACTGCGCAGACCCCCATCATACTGCGCAGCCCCCTCATTATACTGCGCAGCCCCCTATCATACTGTGCAGCCCCCTCATTATACTGCGCAGCCCCCTATCATACTGCGCATCCCCCTCATTATACTGCGCAGACCCCCCCAATATACTGCGCAGACCTCCCCCCAATATACTGTGCAGACCCCCCCCCAATATACTGTGCAGACCCCCCCCCCCAATATACTGTGCAGACCCCCCCCAATATACTGTGCAGACCCCCCCCAATATACTGCGCAGACCCCCCATATATACTGGGCAGACCCCCCCCAATTTACTGTACCCTCCCCTCGGATGGCTGAGGCTGTTGGGAGCAGGTAAAGACTGACCTGTGTCCAGATATGTTTGGAGCTGATGATGTTAGTCCGCGCGTGCGCAGTTTTGGGGTAGGGAAATTTAATGGCCATTTCTCCTGTGAAATTTCCCTACCCCACATTGCGCATGCGCGGTCTATTGGGTCCGCGCACGCGCAGTACAGGGGTATGGAGATTTCACAGGAGAAATGGCCATAAAATTTTCCTACCCCTAAACTGCGCACGCGCGGGGTGTGAAGCGCTGTCTGCCCAGTAGTGCGCACACGCGCTGACCCTCCGACGGGAGTATTATGAGGCGCGTGCGCACTGTGGGCTTAATGTCCCCTTCTCGCTGTAAAATCACCTACCCAGTCGGTGTGCGCTTGCGCGGCGGCGCACACCCCCCTCCGAACGTCACTTCCGGTGCGGCCGCGTCACCGGAAGTGACGAGGGTATGTCTTTTTCACGGGGTATGTCTTTTTGATAGAACACCGGCCCACCGGGGAATTTCCCGGTATCCCGGTGGGCCGGTCCGGCCCTGGGTGTGCAGTGTGTGTATGGGGGGCAGTGTGTGTATGGGGGCAGTGTTTGTATGGGTGTGCAGTGTCTGTATGGGGGGCAGTGTGTGTATGGGTGTGCAGTGTCTGTATGGGTGTGCAGTGTGTGTTTAGAGTTCACTCTCGCAAGATTTGGAGCGTTGCCGTGGTAAACACAAGAATGCTCCGTGCTCGCGAGAGGAGGACCCGGAGGAGCTGCAGGCTGAGCTCCAGGGTCCTCTCTCCCTCCCTGCCGGCTGTCAGCAATGTGCCTGCGGACTGGGGAGGGAGATCAGGGGAGAATCTCGGGGGGGGGGGGGGCAATTGCCCCGTTGCCCCTCCCCTGGATCCGCCAATGGGGTGGGGGGACCTATTAACACTATAGTGCTAGGAAAACAAGTTTGTTTTCCTGGCATTATAGTGCTCTTTTAAACTACAATAGATGTGTTTAGACATCAATCTGTGTAAATAAGATACAATGTTCTTGTTCTAAATTAAATTTTAGATTCATAAATTGTTATTAGTAAGTCACCTAATATTACTCATAACAGCCCTGCCCCTGGTCACACCCCAACTCAATCCTCTAAAATTAAAGTGACCCTCTTCGTCTAGTTCAGGCTTCCCCAAACTCTGGCCCTCCAGATGTTGCTGAACTACAACTCCCATGATTCTATGAATGAAATAGATAGGCTGAGAATCATGGGAGTTGTAGTTCAGCAACATCTGGAGGGCCAGAGTTTGGGGAAGCCTGGTCTATTTGGGAGGTATGCTAAAGCAGGTACCTATGCTGCATTATTTTTTATATCAATAAGCTACCATTTTAAGCATCTAATGTATGATAAAATGCATGTGTCTTTTCTTCTGAAATTATAGTAGGTTAATTATACCTTGCAGTAGAGAATTCTATATATATATTTAATATAATTCCCATTGTTTTGACTGTCCCTACTTGGTGAACAAACTTGGCAGCTGTGAGGGCTACATATTTATAGGAAAATAATTTTCTGGAGGAGACTACATGACTGCACTATAAACGAAAATATTATTTTCTCTGGACCAGCGGAGTGACAACTTGGATCACTTGGTTTCTGCTATAGGTTTAATGATGTAGCAATGTTTAAGTAATGTTTATTATTATAAGGCTGTGGAAACTATCTTATATTTAATCTCCACAATATAAAGTCTGGTTTATGCTTTTCTTTATGGGAAAAATATCAAGCCTATGCAAAGAGTGAAGAGAAAATAGTTTTCTTAACAAAATTGACTAAATTAATAGATGCATGTGATTGTAGACAAAATGCTTAAAGCAGACCTGTCTCAAAACTGCTATTTGTTCGAATTTGGAGTGATCAGGCAATCACGTGAATTGCTGATGTCTGAGCCAAAAAATATATCCGAAAAACGAATCAACCCAAAAACTTAATAACTGAGCTTCTTGATTCTGCATTCCACCCACTAAAAAAAGTAGACAAGTTGATTGATGGTTAGGAGACAGTAACTAAATGTTGCTTTTATTCACAGATCAAGTAAGATGTTACCAAGACAAACATCTTTGTATTTTACATTTATTAAATATGTAATATATAATTATAGATTTGTTTTTATTTATTTTATTTTTAGTGCTCCTTATGTTTTTTTCCCTCTATTGCTTACTTTTCTGATGTGCTTTGTGAAACAAATCTCGGAGGAATGCTTCTATCAGTGTATTGCAAACTATACACTTAATATATTATGTCTATATTTTGCAGTGCAATGATTAGCCCAATTTTGTGCCCTTTTGGTTCATATAATTCAGTTCCTAAATTAGTTTTCAAAATTCTACCGAACTGACATTTGGCCAAAAGTTGGGCTCCTTAAAAAATATTCTGTTCTCAGGAAAAATGGTTCGGCTGAGCCGACTTATCTCACCATACCCAAGTCTCCCTGTCAGCAGTATTATTAATATTATATTTACTTATGCCCAATATTTAATAAATACGTATTTGTGAGGTGTATATTTTAATATTGAAATCCACACCTCTTAATCTTGCACTGTGCTCCACCATCTTAGCTTCATGTCAGTCAGTGTAAGAAATTAGAAACAACACCTGCAGCCTTCATAGAAAAAAACACAGAAAAAAAGTAAAATTAAACAATGTTTCTCTTTTTCTCCACAGTTGCAATAAATGCCCACACACATAAACTGGACTGAAATGGATGTAGCAAAAAAAAAATAATAATGATTGATCAGGAATTGAACAGTCTACTGCCATGTGGGATCTTCTTGGTCCGTAACATATAGAACTATATTTACCAAAGACAAGTGATCATAAGTGATCCAGTTGGAGAGTGAGTTAGTGGATAGTACTAAAGTAAAGTGTATTTCTTTACTGCAGTACTGAAAGCATTGACATTTCCTGGTCCTTGGGAGTCACAGTATTACAGCAGTTGGGCATGGTATTCCTTGTACCTAGTAGCAAATTAGGACTATGTGATTTGGCCATTGTGTTGGAGTACCCATGACAAAATGTTGTCTCATTCTAATGATTCTAACATTTTCTCTCATTCTAAGAACAGGGAAAGGGGGGGGGGGGGGGGGGGGGAGCCTTATCATCTGATTCATGCTTAATTAATTTACATCTGGAAAATCCAATTCCACTACTAAATTACTAGATTAAAGTTGTCTTAAATTTGTTGGCTAAAGTATTGTTCATGCACTAGCCCCTCTTTAATGTTTTAGTCTCTTAGATCAGATGAGATTTGTACTTTTGAGGGAGGAACACACCTTGAACTTGATCTCCATTGCATCATCACTGCTCAATGGAGTAAAAATTCAGTGTAGAACCCCCTGCACATTTACTTGTACTATAAGGCAGCTCTGACACTTCCTACCCGGCTACATCATTTTTATAATGACCAATCGTATTCTAATAGCAGAGGATATCATTCTCACAATTCCACTCTGCAGTGTCTTGTGGATTCTTCTCCATCGTGTTGGCAATAGTAGCCCCACTATAGTCTACTCGTTATGCCTCTGGAAGTGTATTAAATACATATGGATGGCTAGACCACACAGATGTTTGTTTATTAGCCCAGTTTTCCCAGCTGAACAACCCTCCTAGTTATTTCAATGGCGAAATGTAAGCGCTCTCTTTTGTGTCAGGTATTATATCCTGCGAGACAACATTTGAATCATTTTCTTTTGCTACTGAGCTTCAAAATTAAATGATTGTATTTGTTTTATCTGTGTACTAAAGAATGAACTTGAAATGTCTCTCACATTCAACATATCCCCACCTGTACCATTTATAGAAAACTGGTGCAAAACTATTTCCAGGTGGTATCTCTCCCCTTTAAAATAATATCCAACACTGCCTATTCTATGTTTCCATGGAAGTAGACAGAAGATGATCATTACCTGGTACGATCAGTGCCAGGTGTCAGCAGGGTTAAAATGAAAGAGTCACTGCACCCAGACCACTTCATTGAGATTAAATGGGCTAGGTTCGTTTAGTGTCCCTTTAAATTGCATCCATGAAAGTAAATGAGCACTGCAGAGCAGTAGATAAACACACAGATTACTAAATATTATTTTTAATATTCCACAAATCATTTTAGCCTAAAATGATTTTCCAGGTACAACTAATCCTTTATATCCCTTATGACAATGCCAGTTTGTACTAATACGTAATCTGTCTATAATATGTCATGCAATACCAGTACATTTTACATAAACCAGACATGGGTTCTCATATTCCTGGTTTAATGTACTATTTTCCTAGGTGTATCTGAAGCCAAATGCATATCTACAGCTCTGCTACAAAAATAGACTTAAATGCAATAAATCATTAGGTTGTCTGAATTTCTGCCATAAATCTTTATCCAGCTGCCAAGATCTCTGAAGATATAACAGATCACACATCACAGTAAACAAGCAAACATTATAAAGCATGAATTTTTTAAAATGGTATAAATCCAAAGAATAATATTTTTATGCTTTGTTTATAGATTCCCATTTTTGTACATTTTCCTATTTGGATTATATTTTATAATATAATATATAATCCATTTTCTCAGAAATCACTAAAGGCATTGGATAGTATTCCAAGGGCAATTATCCCTTGTTGTAATCCCTCTCTCTCAAAAAAAAAAAGAAAAACCTTGAGAATGAGATTAGCTCACTAAGATATGATACAGTGAACCCTGAGGGCTAAAATATCAAATTTTTATTCTGAATATATTAAATTAATAAAAAAACAAACCTTGTTCTTCCTAATCCTTATAGACTGTAGCGGTACTTACCCTCTCCCGGGGCCGGCCGGGGTCCTCTGTTCTCGCCGCGCGCGGTCTTGCTTCTGCACGAGCCGCGCGCGGCTCATCCGGCGGCGTAATCAGGAAGGCGGGCAGTGACCGCGAGAAGCGGTCACGTGTCCCGCCTCACTCTAAGAGCGTGCCGCGTGTCTCGGGCGCGCTCTCAAAGGGACAGTGGGAGCCGAAATTTGAAACGGTCTCCCATTGTCCCCTGTAATGCCACATTCCCCATACACTCACGTTTTGGGGGCGTGGATATGACAGGGGCCAATCAAAATGAACTCTAGGGTATTTATACTCACCTGTTCCTTAGTACCTTACCCTATCGTAGTTTCTGTTCAGTTCCCTTTAGTGCTTGTATCGTTCAGTTGTTTCTTTGGTGCTTGACCTTGGCTTTGTTCCTGACTCCGCTTTCGCTTTATCCTTGCTTGTCTAGTCCGCCGGTTTGCTCTCCTGTGTACCAGTCCTTGGCTTGTTCTACTTTACGCTGTCTCTCTGTTCCCTTGACCTCGGCTTGTTCTGGACTCTGTCTTTTCTTATACTCGTCTAAGTCCGGCCATTCTAAGGTCCGGTAAGACGTATCTTGTTTTCTTGCCTCTAGACTATGCTTGCGTGTTGGGGTATATTACCGTGACAATAGACTACGTGTTGTCTGTCAGTCACAATCAAAAGTCAAAACAATAAAGAAATGATTGATAAAAGCAGTTCCAGGAATTTTGAAGGACCTAATGTTTAATATTTATGGCATATTATACTTTTGATATTTGTTGATATTATATAGCAAAGACAGAGAAACATTGCTACGAGACTTGGTCTAGAAAATGTATTCATTCACAAAAAAGAAATACATAGATTAAATCAGATGTTCTTTCATCTGCCTCTCAGAGCAATGTTGTATTATTAAAAAACAATTTGGTTTTAGTATATACAGTCTAGATCATTGGATTTCTTTAACACTACTGACCAAGAGGTGGATCTGGTATTTGGGCATAAGTAGTCAGGGAGAGTCAGAGTCTTATACTATACTCGGTTTCAATATTTTTAGTAAATAAAATAATAATGTTACTAAGAATATAATATTACATATTTATGAATCAGGGCTAAGGTTCCACTAACCTATAAGCCAACAATCAAGCCCTGGTCATGAAAATATAGTTTACCAAGTCACTTGTGATTAGAGTGACACAGAGACAACAATGTGAGATTGATGTAATGTAAATACATGAGACAGTTAAAAAACAGTTTTGATTATGTATTGTCTGTTTCTATTAGATCTATTTCTGCCTGTGTTTCTGTCTATCATATTTCATATAATTATAGAAAAATGTATCTTAATATAACAGTGTGCTAATATTTAAACTGCCCTAATGCAAAGTACATGGTAACTGGAACACATTTTTGTGGTAGGAATCAGATAAAGAACATTGTTTTTTGGTTGGATTAACTATGCAATGTGTGAATAGGGCCCTACTAGCTATCGGAAACAAAAAGACCATCTATTTATCCTGTAATGTGAGTGATCCAGGACATGCCAATAAACTAAATAAAAGGCATCACAAAAATGCATTATATGTGGATTATATCACCACTTACCATGTTTCTTTATTTCTGTGCAGAGACGCTCTGTGTTACTAGTCAGGTAATTACTAGTAATTACTGTATTACTAGCCAAGAACACTTGACACTGCAATGAAAAGTGCAAAAGGGCAATGTCAGCGAAATGTAGCCTTATCCCTTAAGTCCCATAAACTCTCAAAATGAAAACTAAACAGCAACAGCAAGTCAAGTGAAAATTTGCTTTGAAACCTAGAGTATATTATAGTGATCAGAACCACTTCAGTTTTATGTAGTGGTTCTGGTGTCTATTGCCTCTCCCTGCAGGCTTTTCAATTTAAACACTGCCTTTTCAAAGAAAAGCCAGTGTTTACATTGCTGCATAGTAATACCTCTAGTGGCAGTCACTCAGACAGCCACTAGAGCTGCTTCCAAGTCCAGTGCTGCACAGTGTGCAGTACTGGCTTCCAGCGTGACACTGAACGTTCCCCCATAGAGACGCATTGATTGACTAAGATCATCAAGATTGATTATCTCAGCCACAGAGGCGGGACCAGCAGCGGCGGAACCAGCACTGTGTGGTTGAAAAGGTACGTTTAATGTGAGAGGGGCTAAACATGTGTGTATTCCTGACACTATAGTTTTCCTTTAAAATGAAATAGAGTCAATAAAATGTGCTAAGTATTAAATGTTTATTTACGTTTATGTCATTCTCAGTGTGGGTTCTAAATACCCAAGTAACTATGTATTTTGATAACAAGCTGTAACGTTTATTCAGAGAAATCGTTGAATGATCTGCAATGTCCTATTGTTTATGTAAATAGCAACATGATGGTAGTAATTAGCATTCATAGATGGCTTAAAGGAACAATGACTTGAGTGACCTAGGAAACATTTTGTTTTCTGTTTTTTTTTAAAGATGCTATCTGACCCAACATAAGAACTCTGTCTCAGCCTGGAGATTTTTGACAATCCAGAATAAACAGAATGTAAATAGATCTTATGCAAATTAACAGCTCAACTCAACTAGTTTTAAGAACATTGTTTTAAAAGTAGAGATATCTAAGCCAGACACAGTCACATTTGTTTCAGTGTGTAAAGGTTCAGATAATGCTTGAAAATGTTATTGGTGCTCTATTAAATTCTGGCACATTTTGGTGGATGCCAAAGCAGGGCATTTATTGCCAATCACATCAACAAGTTTGTTTCTTTAACAGCTCATTGGCATGCGAATGGAGTGACATGTGTCACCAGGCAAAGCATCAGCTGCTTGTAGTCTACAGATTGCACTGTACTTGCTTTGTAGGATAGCTGAATAACTGTCTGGTGGTGGACTCTATTAATCGTCACCGGATAATGACGTTTTATCACATAGACAATACCATTGGCATAGCCATGGATGCTGTCAATTGATAGGCAGATGAACAAGAAATAACATTAATTTCATTTTGATTTTTTTTTCATTTATTCTATATGCTTATTAGCAATTATTTTACCAAAATGTATAGATGAAATATAACAGATGCACTTAAATAAAACATTTTGAAAATCTATACTTTATTAAGTCTATTTTTTTTTTATCGGATGCGTGTATCTTTTCCGGCAAACACAAATTAAATAAAAATCAACTTACCTTAATTGCCCACATAGACATTGAATAAATCAATCATATAGCACAAAGATACATGATGCATTCAATGTAAAATATTGAGATATACTCCCTTCACTTTGCTCCAGCACCCTCTTCTTTAGAGTTTTGTAGGTGTTACTCTTCATGTAATACCCACCTCTGATCTATCCTCTGCTACTGCTCTGGTCTTCTTTGATTTGCACTGATTGGGATGATTTGTGCCATCATGCACTGCAGACCTTTAATGCTCACTGACGGCTTAGACCAGTGATGACGAACCTTTTTGAGCCCGAGTGCCCAAACCGCAATACATGCCAACTTTTTTTTCCTTAAAGTGCCAACACGGCAATAAAACCTTAATACTGAGGTTTAAGTTTAGAAAAAAACAACTTGTACTGTTGTCAGAACTAATTAACAACTTTTGTTTTAAAAAAAAACACAACAACAGAGAGTTCAATTATACAAATTTTAAATAAAGATATACATAGATAAAATTAGGCTTATATTTATTAGTATCTCCAACAAATGCAATACATACACACACAGACTGCTGAATACATACACACAGTCTGCTGAATACACACACACACACAAGACTGCTGAATACAGAGACTGATTAATACACACACACACAGATGGCCACTGCCCCACTATCCTGCAACACAGCACCCAACCTGGGGCACGTACACGAGTGGACCCGGCCCTGCCTCTCCCCCCCCCCATTGACCAGTGGGGGTGATCCCGGTCCTCACCCCAAGGCCCTGACGAGGATACAGTGGCAGAAGCCGACGGGCCTGACAGCTACGTCCCAGATGGCGGGCACCATGTGCGCGGGAGTCATGAAGACCAGCTCACACCCCATGCTCACAGCCATCACAGCAACCCCTGCCTCCAGATCCTGCCATACAGGGAAGTGAGACTACTCATACTCACCACCGCAGCAACTCAAGTCAGCGATGACAGCGGCTGCCATGGGGGGATGGAGCTTCAAAAAAACACCGGCCGTTGCTGCATGGAGGGGCCGAGCCTGTCACCAAGCGGGATACCACAGCAGCGAGACAGACCTTCTACTCACCTCCCACACAGCCTGCACCAACACGACACGTGAAATGTCGACCACATACGGATGACACCAAGCCCACATCGCGGCTGACACCGGCCCTCAGAGGACCAAGCGGGACTAGCATTCCGTACCACAGCTGTGGCCCCAGGGAAACCGTCGAGAATCTCTGAGAGCGGCACAGTTGGACTGTGATCAGCTGCCTGGTCTGGTGGACACTCACCCACTGCTGCATGAAACGGACAGAGCAGGTAGCGGAAAGTAATGAGACTCCCCCTGTATATGAGGTCTCCAGACCACCACGATGACGGCTCCCCACCGAGGCAGATCAGGTGATTCCATACGGCCAGGGTGATACCTATAGTAAAACGACTTGATAAGACCTAGCCTGACTACCATTTATAATTCAACTACACTAGCCTGTCTGTATAACTACTGTCATATATATGCATAGCTGTGTTGCCCATAGACTACCCTAACCTTTGTTCAAGCCTAACCACAGTTTAAACTTTGACTAAAATTTGACTACATAAGCTAACTATAAATATGAAAATGTGCCTGTTAATCCTTGTCCCGCACGTTTTGCGAGGAAAATGCCTGAGGACTGCTTTCGGGGCACCTCATGCCTGCTTGTAAGACCTATATGCACTGCAAAAATACAAAATTTAAAAAAAGAAAAATCCTTGATCACGAATATAGAGAATCAAATGTATATCTATAATAGGAAAAAATCCTATAGAAATAGGAAAAGAATCAAGTATCAGATGCACATCACTGTAACTCAGTGAAAATAGTGGAATGATTGCACTGAAAATTTCAATGTGCAGAGAAAATGTGAACGAAAAAAAAGAAAGTAACAAAAGTAACACTTGTTCAATAACAAATTAGCCAGAGGGGGAGAGATGAAAATGAAACAAAATTGCAGGTTATGTAGTGGAGCGAGGAGAAACCCTGCAGGGTAAAGGTGATATAGATACAATTCGTCCCTACTCTGCTGTGCCTTTGAGGGCATCCCCTAAAAAAACGCTATTCTCCCCTCCCCTCTCCAAAGAAAGACTATATGTCCTAACAAGAGTTGAGAAGCTGTAACTTAGGAGTCCAGCATCTCGTGGGTAAAGTTGGGCTAAATTGAGTGGGTAAAGTGTCTGATTGAAAATGGTCCTATTGTCACCCTTAGCCTTCACCCATGAGCATGTGGGGAGGCTATAGTTTTAATAACTTAGAAGCAACCTATAACCCCACCAGCCGCCACCTACAAGTGGAAGGTCGGGGCTCTAGTATTTAATATTATGCTGGGTGGACCTATTAGGTGGCAGATGGGGGCTCTAATATTATAACCTGTGAGTGAACTAAGTTCATCCCAGTCTCCACCCACAGGCAGTGCATGGGGGCTCTTAATATTATTACATGGGGGGACTTCATGTCCCCTTGATGGGCCAACGTTGATCATTTTGTTGATGTCACATTTTATATTTGCTATCCATCCATTTTATGTTAACAGTTATATTTGGAGTTTTTGGATGGATGGATTTTTCTGGCCTTTTTTGGGAGCTAAAGAAAATAAAATTGAACCCCTTAAGGACCAAACTTCTGGAATAAAAGGGAATCATGACATGTCACACATGTCATGTGTCCTTAAGGGGTTAAGAAGACATCTAATGGTGATTTCTTTTATATAGGTATTAGATTATTTGGGCCACCCTTACCACTATAAAGGTGAGGTGGTTAAGCTGGGGTTTTGATTAGAGGGTGGTTGAGGGCCTGAAGAGCCATAGCCAGGGGGACCTTGACAACATGTTGTGGCGAGCACAATGGCATGTCCACAACCATTCTATATTTAGCTATAGTCTCCACCTGTCACCAATGACTGGGGGTTAGGGAGGGGGGGACAAAGTATTAATACCCGCCTAGCACTGAAAATGGGTGAGGGCTTGGGGGAACATTAGATCCCCAGAGTTATTAAAATAACTGCCCCTGAAGGATGTAAGATGGGGAGAGCAATAGGTCTCCCCCATTTATTATAGTTAGTGCCCCCACCCACTATGCAAAGTTGTGATCATCCGGGACACTTTATTATTTAATTAATAGACCCAGCAGATGGGTCACAAGCAGTGATCTGTCTATCCTCATTATTTATTTTACAGTTCCATCTTAACAAAAATCAAAAACGCAAAAAAACATTAAAGTGATGTAAAGCCTGTTTATGCTGTACAGAAAAAACAGTATATCTGCAAAACATTAAGCAACAAAACAGATAAAAGTAGCAAGGCAAGTCTCACAATTGAAACAAAACATGTTACATCACATATCACAGGCTTGTCAAAGTAAAAGTCTCTATGAATATCTTGTAAATAGTGATGTCACGAACATAAAATTTTCGTTTCGCTAACCGGGCGAACTTCCGCAAATGTTTTCGAACCGGGAGAACCGCCATAGACTTCAATGGGCAGGCGAATTGTAAAACTCACAGGGACTCTTTCTGGCCACAATAGTGATGGAAAAGTTGTTTCAAGGGGACTAACACCTGGACTGTGGCATGCCAGAGGGGGATCCATGGCAAAACTCCCATGGAAAATTACACAGTTGATGCAGAGTCTGGTTTTAATCCATAAAGGGCATAAATCACCTAACATTCCTAAATCACAATGGATATGGATTGACACCTGACATATGACATATTGACACCTTGACATATGGATTGACACCTGTCCTCAGAGACCCTGATACACACTGACACAGAGCAGAATAGGGACTGTTCCCCCTACATAGGGTCACTTGGCAGATATGGATTGACACCTGTCCTCAGGGACCCTGATACACACTGACACAGAGCAGAATAGAGACTGTTCCCCCTACATAGGGTCACTTGGCAGATATGTATTGACACCTGTCCTCAGAGACCCTGATACACACTGACACAGAGCAGAATAGGGACTGTTCCCCCTACATAGGGTCACTTGGCAGATATGTATTGACACCTGTCCTCAGAGACCCTGATACACACTGACACAGAGCAGAATAGGGACTGTTCCCCCTACATAGGGTCACTTGGCAGATATGTATTGACACCTGTCCTCAGAGACCCTGATACACACTGACACAGAGCAGCATAGGGACTGTTCCCCCTACATAGGGTCACTTGGCAGATATGGATTGACACCTGTCCTCAGGGACCCTGATACACACTGACACAGAGCAGAATAGGGACTGTTCCCCCTACATAGGGTCACTTGGCAGATATGTATTGACACCTGTCCTCAGAGACCCTGATACACACTGACACAGAGCAGAATAGGGACTGTTGCCCCTACATAGGGTCACTTGGCAGATATGGATTGACACCTGTCCTCAGGAACCCTGATACACACTGACACAGAGCAGAATAGGGAATATTCACTAAATGCCAAACATTGTTATACAGGGGAATATTCAGTAAATAAGGATAAGGGGGGTGGACCTACTGTCTTCACCCCCCCCCCACCCCCGGCCCCCACCCCTGCACGGTGGGTGGGGGCCATAAATCACAAATGAGGAGGGGGACCTACTGTTGATGTTGTATCGATCAGGTAGTGTAAGGGTTACGGCCGCTTCACAGTGACAGACCAAACTCCCCGTTTAACGCACCGCAAACAACCGCAAACAGTCCATTTGCACAACCGCAAACTCCCCATTTGCACAAGGTTGGATACCAAGCTAGCCATGTCCCGTTCCTTGTCCTCACTGATGTCATTGAAGGTCTCTTCCTCCACCCAGCCACGTACAACACCAAGGGTCCCCGAAAAGTGACAACAAGCCCCCTGGGACGCCTGCTGTGTTTGGTCTTCCACCTCCTCAAAGCCACCTTCCTCCACTGACTCCTCTTCTTCAGACTCCTCTCTCTGCGTTGCCTCTCTCTGCGTTATTATAAGGTGTGTTAAGTAGTACTATTCTTATCAGTTTAATCCCTGTTACGAGTAGAGGACTATTTCCTTGTTTCGCCAAACCCCTTCAAAGATGGAAAAAGCGGTATGAGTGGAAGAAACGAGGAAGTGTGGTCAGGTAGTGGTGCCAGCCCCACCTATTATATAATATTGCCAGGGGCAAGGAAATTCCCTCTAAATAGATGGGTATAGGCAGAGAGTATGGAGACCAGAGTGATGCTGTCATAAAAAGTGTCAATAAGGTGATATAAAGTTAAATGTATCACAGACACACAGCCACCCTTTCTCTTAGCTACTTTCCAGAAATGCTGGATAGGTAGAAGGGCTATAAAGACTCAGAGAGGTCTAAGAAGAATCCTCTAAACTAGCCCTAATCTCCTTAAACACCTTTAAGGGTGTTCTAAGCTAAAGCTCAATCTAAACGTTTAGATGACTGCCTGATTTCCCATCACAGATGCTGGCTAGGAATAACACTGTGCAAGAGAAAGAGTGGGTCTAAGTGCCCATAGTGCAGTAAAGTGTCCCTAGTGAAGTGAAAAAGAGAATAACGAGCTGGCGCCCAAGAGAATAACGAGCTGGTGCCCTATCAGGGGACGTATATATAGCATTGATTTTAGGAACCGGGAGATGGAAAAAGATGCTTGGTCGGTCCTCCTACTTCAAATTTGGGGCACTGCACGTGCAATCTAATGTGCCACCATATAGGACTGGTGTGTTAAGTAATACTATTCCTATCAGTTTAATCCCTGTTATGTGCCTTTATTTTGGTTTGGTTTTTGAAGCCACAGTGCAGCACCAGATGCCTGAAAAATTAGGTATTGTTGCAGCCGCTGCTGTAGCAGTGGCCAGAAAAATTTATGTTTGTTTCCCAGACAGAAAGTGCCCTAAAACATTGCGGCTTGAACCCTAGTTGGTGGCAGATAAGTCACGCAAGTCAACCGGCATTAAGAGCTAAAATACAGCAGCGTGTGGACCATTTTTAGCCCAAGGACTCAGCCGAGGAGGTTATGGAAGAGGATGGAGTAGGAGGAGTAGAGGAGCCACGCATTCCATGCTTGGCAGCCGTCAGCAGGTTTACCCAATGCGCAGTGTAGGTGATATACCTGCCCTGACCATGCTTTGCAGACTAGGTATCAGTGGTCAGATGGACCCTTGCCCCAACACTGTGTGCCAGACGTGCCATTACTTCCTTTTGCACAATCGAGTACAGGTTGGGGATTGCCTTTTGTGCAAAGAAATTTCGTCCGGGTACCTTCCACTGCGGTGTCCCAATAGCTACAAATTTTTTGAACGCCTCAGACTCCACCAGCTTGTATGGTAAAAGCTGGCGGGTTAATAGTTCAGACAAGCCAGCTGTCAGACGCTGGGCAAGGGGGTGACTTTCTGACATTGGCTTCTTATGCTCAAACATGTCCTTGACAGACACCTGACTGTGGGCAGATGAGCGGGAACTGCTCAAGGCGAGAGACGGAGTGGCGGATGGTTGAGAGGGGGCAAGAAGGACAGCAGTGGTTGACGTGGCTGAAGATGCTGGACCAGGAGGAGGATGGCGGCTGTGAGTTTGTGTGCTGCTTGTACTCATGTCTTGATCCCATAGGCGTTTGTGATGTGCTATCATGTGCCTACTCAAAGCAGTTGTACCTAGGTGGGTGTTGGACTTCCCACGACTCAGTTTATTTTTGCACAGGTTGCAAATGGAATTGCTGTTGTCAGAGGCAGACACACAAAAAAAATTCCACACTGCTGAGCTCTGCAATGACGGCATTCTGGTGGTGGACACAGCATGCGTTGATTGGCGTGCTGTCGGGCTGACCCCGGGTGCCGATGCATGCTGTCTGACTGTGCCACTAGCTCCTTGCGATGACCTCCCCCTGCTTCCAACATAGTGGTACTATGCGTGCAAGCTACTGTGAGACCAGATATGAGTGGCACTGTGCAGTGGCAGAGGTTGGCAGAGTACACACTGTAGGCCTGACACACCCGCTTGAAGACAGCTAACTGCTATTCAATCTATAACAGTAAAAAAAGTTTTGGGGTTTTTAAATGCACGCTATTGTGACACCAGATATGAGTGGCACTGTGCACTGGCAGAGGTTGGCAGAGTAGACGCTGTAGGCCTGACACACCCGCTTGAAGACAGCTAACTGCTATTCAATCTATAACAGTGAAAAAAGTTTTGGGGTTTTTAAATGCACGCTATTGTGACACCAGATATGAGTGGCACTGTGCACTGGCAGAGGTTGGCAGAGTACACGCTGTAGGCCTGACACACACTTATGAAGGACATTGACTTATATTATATTACAGTCAAAAAAGTTTTTGGGTTTCTAAATGCATGCTATTGTGACACCAGATAAGAGTGGCAATGTGCACTGGCAGAGGTTGGCAGAGAAGACACTGTAGGCCTGACACACCCACTTGAAGACAACTAACTGCTTTTCAATCTATAACAGTGAAAAAAGTTTTTGGGTTTTTAAATACACGCTATTGTGACACCAGATATGAGTGGCACTGTGCACTGGCAGAGGTTGGCAGAGTACACGCTGTAGGCCTGACACACACTTATGAAGGACACTGACTGCTATTATATTACAGTCAAAAACTTTTTTGTTTTTAAATGAAGGTATTGTGACACCAGACATGAGTGGCACTGTGCACTGGTGCACGCTATGTTCGCCAGGAACTATTCGCCAGCGAACCGTTCGGTACATCACTACTTGTAAAGTAAAACATTTAAGACTAAATGTGAGTTCAACAGATTAAAAATAATTATATATGCTAGGTTAACAACTTAACTGTCACTGCTATTTGCATAAGTTTACATAGATGAGGCAAGACATTGGAGATAAATAGTCTTGTTTTTGTCCCACAATTATGCCTACAACCTCTTGAAGAAAATATATCTCCATTATTTAGTTGTACCTTTTGTACTATTAGCAAAGGCAGGATGTAAGGTTCTGTTTTTGGAGAGCCATAACACAGCTGCAGAAATGGCGTACCACCCTCTGATAATGCCTAAAATGATCTTATAGCCAGACAAACCTTAGAATCTTCATAATACTGAATTTCTTGATAATACTGTAGCAGGATTATGTTTGCACATTAACTAACATTATATGATCGTCCTCTCATTTGCCTTCCTGATGCATCTTGGTTCACCCAAATTTTTTGGTAAGGCGGTTCAATGCAAAGGGCAAGTAGAAGGACTGACGAATGTGTTATTAAGACTATAGCTATATGAGAACATAGACCAGTTCACTAGAGCAGGGAATCCCACGAATCTATGTTCAGGGAAAATTCCCCAAACATAGACAAGCTTTCTAAAGTGGGGAATCCCTTGAATCGCCAAGCAAGAGAGCTTGTTGTAAGTGCTTACCGTTGTGAAACAGGTATGTTGTTAAGTGAAGACCACCTTTATATCATGACTTCAAGGTTAATCAAGGAAATTGAGAGGTAACCTGCATATTGGAATCTTGATAAACACTATTCTTGCTTCTACTAGATGAAGAGGAGGAGAAACACTTAACAACATCTGATTATAATGTTTGGTAAGATAGAATTCCGTAAGTCTCCATAAATCTTTTTGTAAGTAAGTGAAAATCTGTTGACACCCAGGGCCTTAACAATTTAAAATGTTTAATAGTGTCTCCTTGATGGGCTAAGGACATTTTTGCTATTTTTCCATAATCTATATCTATATATATATATACACTCATCTACGGATGATTAAAGGATTATTTCACAGAGGTATTGGTTAATATAATTTAGAAAATTGTATTTGGAGATCTTTTAAACTTCCCAGTATATAATTGACTCCATCTTTAATTAGGAGTTTGTTTTCGTCTATAAGCTAAACACTAATGTCAGTAATCCGTTTTTTAGTTATCGTTTTATCATAATTGGTTATATCCTGTGAAAGCAGGCATTATTCTAACAAAGATATTTATAAATAACTAAGTGTAGCCTGTGTAAATCCACTCCACATACATGCAACTAATACATGCACATATATACATACAGACACTTTCAGCAGATCACAGACAGAAATTGGGAATTTGACAGTAAATAAAAAGCATTTGTCCTATGTCTGTGAGGTTGGCAATTTCTTTATTTGTTTTTCAAAATCCAGCATTATTTAAATAATGATTCAACAAACATAAAGCAGTGTAGTGTTATATGTCTGGAGCCTGTCACAATTGTGACAGTTTATAAAAGTGCCAATTTCAAAAAAGGCACTTTTATAATTGGGGGCAGAAACACTTCCCTGACTGTCAAATAGAAAGCCAGTGAGATTTTATTTTACTTCCATTCGCTCCATGTACTACAGCTCATTAAAGGACCACTCTAGTGCCAGGAAAACATACTCGTTTTCCTGGCACTAGAGTGCCCTGAGGGTGCCCCCACCCTCAGGGACCCCCTCCCGCCCGGCTCTGGAAAGGGGAAAAGGGTTAAAACTTACCTTTTTCCAGCGCTGGGCGGAGAGCTCTCCTCCTCCTCTCCGCCTCTGTTCCTCCCCGTCGGCTGAATGCGCACGCGCGGCAAGAGCTGCGCGCGCATTCAGCCGGTCGCATAGGAAAGCATTCATAATGCTTTCCTATGGACGCTTGCGTGCTCTCACTGTGGTTTTCACAGTGAGAATCACGCAAGCGCCTCTAGCGGCTGTCAGTGAGACAGCCACTAGAGGAAAAAGGGGAAGGCTTAACTAATTGATAAACATAGCAGTTTCTCTGAAACTGCTATGTTTATAAAAAAAATTAGTTAACCCTAGCTGGACCTGGCACCCAGACCACTTCATTAAGCTGACTGGGTGCCTAGAGTGGTCCTTTAAAAAGTACTGGAAAGCCACGGGTGAGTTCCCATGCGCACGGCTTTCCTGCGACAGACTGAAAGTGTGTGCTGGTGAAAAAGGGAGGACTAGCAAAGTCTGCAGACAAGATATCTGCAGCATTTGCATGTTGTTTTTAGATATATTTCCAGTGCAAAAAAGGCATAAATAAATGCATGCATGTTTTCAGTGGGGTTTTATACCATTAATAATTTGTTTACATCTTTGTATCAATGTACTGTGGAGCTTGTACAACAGTCAATGCTGTTAAAACTGTTAAAAAATAGTCCATGCAAGAGTGAGAATTCAAAGTGCTTTTCTAATTTAAGGCCAGAGTAGACAATGAGAGGATTTTTCCAGTTTGGCTATTTTGACATTACATTTTAAATTCACTCACTTTAGTCAGTAAACCTGATAGTCTGAATATGCATGTATAAGGAGCAATATTAGCACTATTCACTGCAGTGTGATTTTCAAAATGTAGTCTAATACAGCTGAACTAAAACCATTTATGAATGTCTCCAATTTTACTTTTGTGGACTAAAATATAAAATGTACGTTATTTTTTTTTTTTTTTTTATTACTGGTATTTAAAAAACACCAACATATTCCGCAGCACTGTACAATTAGTGGAGAACGGACAATATACACAGACAAAAACAAGAGGTAGAGAGAGCCCTGCCCATAAGCTGATATCTAACCATTGAGGCTCTTTCATATAAAGTGATATGCTAGATAGCCAGTGAGCTTACAATCTAAAGGATACAGTGGGGATTTAAGACAAGAGATAGCAGGGGAAATTTGGAGGTGACAGCTAAAAGAGTTAACAGAGAGAAGCAGCTATTGGTAAAATATAAAGGGAATGGAGTGGTAATTGAGGGAGAATCTCAAACTGCTGGAGGAGCATGCTATATATTTAGGGCGAACCTGGGTGGGCAGGAGGAGGAGCAGAGGGTGGTTGGGAAGTGGTGAGGAAAAAAATGCAGAGCTCCACTGAGTATGAGTGTGAGATGAGGCCTGATAAACAGAAATGGAGATGGAACAGTTACATGAAGGTATTTACAGCTGGGAGGACAATAGGAAGGAGGGGAGGAGGAGGGTAGCGTAACCATGTGTTATATACAATTGAAATGTTTAGCAACCAAATTCTATCACCCAAAATATTAATAACTGTGTACATGAAATATTGGTCAGAAACATTAAATGACAATTATACAAACTGCATGCACATAAAATTACAGTGGCAAACTACAGATATAAATGGTAACAATTCTATAGTAACACATGATAATATGGTAGCAATCCAAAAATAAATGAGGTGGAGTCAACTTCAGTCAATACCCGAGGGTTGTTGGATTTGTTGCAGGATGTTAAATGCAGAGCTCCACTGAGTATGAGTGTGATATGAGGTCTGAGGGTTGTTGGATTTGCCGCAGGATGCACTTTTAACTTACAAAATTCAATATTTAATGAATATCCCTGTTTATATTTAGCAAACTAAATGCACGACGATTGTAGTTTTAAAAACATGCTGAAAAATCCTGTGTTTGCATTGCATTTTCTATTACAGCTTAATATATATTAATTCTGTGGATTGTGCTTATTAATTAGTTCTCCAATGATAACTGATGGCGGGCAATGGTAGGCATGCAAGTTACAATGATCTATACATCCCATATGGGTTATATTAAATGTAAGTATATAGTTCAGCCTCTTTTCGTGGGAAGGATTTTGTTCACATTGGTAATTAGAATAATAAATGATAGTGAATTAGATGGTTCATTTTTCAATGACCCTGTAAAGATCAGGACCATTTTGCACCTTTTGTACAATGTTAACATTTTTGTTATGCAGTTTGTCTTCAACTCAAATTCCTCCGTTGTCTAGCGCACCCAATATATATATATATATATATATATATATATATATATATATATATATATATATATATATATATATATATATATTGGGTGCGCTAGACAACGAATATAATGATATATATATTATATTCAAAGCATAAAGAGAGGATATTTATCTACAGATAACCTGTAATTTTGTAGTTAAAAAACCCCATTAATATTCATAGTAGTGTCTAAGACTATTTCCACAGTTTATACAGTAAATTAGTATGTCCTGTTTGTGTTCATAATGTATACTTCCCAATGGTCTCAAATCTTGTGGATAGCACTATTATAAATTCAAGTCCCATATTTGTAGGTTATTTTTCTCACATCTGGGATATTCAAAAATAAGTGAAGCAGAAAAGAATAGGTATAGTGATGTTGCGAACATAAAATTTTTGGTTCGCGAACAGCGAACGCGAACTTCCACAAATGTTTGCGAACGGGCGAACCGGGCGAACCGCCATAGACTTCAATGGGCAGGCGAATTTTAAAACCCACAGGGACTCTTTCTAGCCACAATAGTGATGGAAAAGTTGTTTCAAGGGGACTAACACCTGGACTGTGGCATGCCGGAGGGGGATCCATGGCAAAAATTCCATGGAAAATTACATAGTTGATGCAGAGTCTGGTTTTAATCCATAAAGGGCATAAATCACCTAACATTCCTAAATTGTTTGGAATAACGTGCTTTAAAACATCAGGTATGGGGGGCCAGAGCCAAGCAGCCAAGCTGAGCGGTCGCACAGGAGAAGAGCTCCGTGCAAAACCGCTCATATCCAGCCAGAATTGGGGCAAAACCCTGACAAAACGACGATTAACTGACATTGAGTATGGAGCCCTAGACCGCAGAGCAATAAGCCTAGTATCCTGACCACGACCGGCGGCTCATAATCGGGGATTGACCTGAGGCCTACCTGAGGCCTACTCAGACGGGGCGGGTTGGCAGCCGATCCCTGCGCTGACTGCAGCCATTCACTTGGAGGTCTCTCTGGCAAACTCCCTCCCCCCCCCCCACCGATGAGGGATATCCCGGTACCTAAAGCTTGGAACGCAGCAGCACAACCACAAAGGGGATAGTCCCATACAGCCGGACCAACACTGGCAACTATGGCGGACACCACGTGTCAACCCCCAAACAGCGCCCAACGGTTACCTTTGGAAGAAAGATTGGACCGTTTGTTTGAAGCCTTTTGGGCTAAAATCTACCGCCAAGGAGACACAGAAGTGGAGACTCCACCAGCAACAACCCAAGGAGAGGCTGGGGTGAGACCCGCAACTCCCGCCCGGGGCTACGCCAAAGCTAAGATGGCAAGAGGGAGGAGGAGGGCGCCTCGACACAAACCGCAGACCAAGAACAGCGGTGAGTCCTCCTACCTCCCAGCAGGGACTACCCCTTCCCAACCTCAGCACCCACCATATGGGGAACCAGCACGACAGGCCACGGAGACCCTCAGCAGCACCCCGCTGCACACCCACAGTACCTCTGAGAACCCCTTCTCCAGACACTGACCTGCCTCGCATACAAAGGAACAACAAGGCTCCGGGTCAAACACGCGCTCCAGCTCCAACACCACTGCACAAGTGGGGCGTCGGCTGAACTGGCCTCACCATGGATGCACCAGCCATATTCAGCGAGGTGCAGATCGGATGACTGGCACACGAGCCCTGCACACCCACACACTGAGACTCTCACCTGCAAAATGCAGACACCCTGGCTTTGCCTAGTAGGCACCCCTAATATGCTTTTTAGCATGAGTAATGTTTATTTTCTTAGCATGTAACCTAAGTCGACCAGAACCACATATATGTTTTCTAATATCTTCCCCAAAACGCAAACTAGCAATTAGCGGCTTGACGGGCAGCTTACCAGATCTAAATGTGACAGTATTCCATAGCTAATCTAGTAATGTTAAACGCTGACTACCCAGTCTTAAATCTACTCAGAAGGGATAGATGCTGGGCCCAACTTGTCTACCTAACCAGGTATAACTGAACTAAAGCCATAGAACGTTAACCTATGCTTGCAATTGTTGCTGAGGCAAACTTAATAATATGCTCTCTATGCTGTAGCTAAAATTGAAAAAGGCTGTCCCTAAATGGTGTGGCACTGAAAACCTGCTGTGTTTCTTCCTATACACGATTAGATAACTGCTGTAAGACGCTCCCTAGATGTATACACTTAGTCTAACCTTTACATGTATTCTTTAATCTAGCTACTGCTGTACTGTAAACTGTGTTTATATAATATGTCTATGATAGCATTGCAACAGCAGAATTGAAAACTAAACGTTAGTCAATCTCATTGTACTCTAGTTCATGCAGACTTGTATGTCCAAGCATTCATTATACTGCAATAGGGTACAGCTAAGCAACTTTAACTTTTTCACATGCCATACTACAAGGCAGTAAGTATTCATCAATGTTAAGCCTGTTATATTGTTTGTATTCAAAAAATGTGCACGCACTCATGCCACTGCTCAATCTATATGAATATATATGTACGCTGTTGTGGCGTTTAAAATGTCATGTACCTACCTGCACAACAAAAATAAAGAATTAAAAAAAAACCCATCAGGTATGATGTTGTATCGATCAGGTAGTGTAAGGGTTACGCCCGCTTCACAGTGACAGACCAAACTCCCCGTTTAACGCACCGCAAACAACCGCAAACAGTCCATTTGCACAACCGCAAACTCCCCATTTGCACAAGGTTGGATACCAAGCTAGCCATGTCCCGTTCCTTGTCCTCACTGATGTCATTGAAGGTCTCTCTTCCTCCACCCAGGAAGCGGGAGCTGGAAAAAGATGCTGGTCGGTCCTCCTACTTCAAATTTGGGGCACTGCGCGTGCAATCTAATGTGCCACCAGATAGGAGTGGTGTGTTGAGTAGTCCCCTTCATCAGACCTTTTTTAGTCAAATGTATCGCCCACTGTCAGTCCCTTTGGGATCCATCCCTCATTCATCTTAATAAAGGTGAGGTAATCTAGACTTTTTTGACCTAGGCGACTTCTCTTCTCAGTGACAATACCTCCTGCTGCACTGAAGGTCCTTTCTGACAGGACACTTGAAGCGAGCAGGCCAGAAGTTCTATCGCAAATTGGGATAGCTCAGGCCACAGGTCAAGCCTGCACACCCAGTAGTCAAGGGGTTCATCGCTCCTCAGAGTGTCGATATCTGCAGTTAAGGCGAGGTCGTGGGAGGAGGAGGATTACTTTCACCTCTTCCCCTGTTAGATTCCAGTTGTGCTGTGACATCACCCTTATACGCTGTGTAAGGCATACTTTTTAATTGATTTTGGAACTGCTGCATCCTTTCGGACTTGCTGTAATTCAGTAACATTTCAGCCACTTTCTGCTTATACCGGGGGTCTAGTAGCGTGGACACCCAGTACAGGTCGTTCTCCATCAGCTTTTTTATACGAGGGTCCCTCAACAGGCACGACAGCATGAAAGACCCCATTTGCACAAGGTTGGATGCCGAGCTACTCAGTGATCTCTCTGAAGGTATGTTCTTCCCCCCAGCCACGTACAACACCACTGGTACCAAATAGGTGATAACGAGCACCCTGGTATGCCTCTTGTGGTTGGTCTTCCTCCTTCTCCTCCTCAAAGCCACATTTCTCCTCTGACTCCTCTTCCTCACAATCCTCTTCCAGCGTTGCCGCAGGTCCAGCAAGCGATGCTTATAAGGCTGTTTCTGGTGGTGATGGTGACCACAACTCTTCCTCTTCACGCTAATCTACGGCCTGATCCAGCACTCTTCGCAGGGCACGCTCCAGGAAGAAAACAAATGATATGATGTCGCTGATGGTGCCTTCAGTGCGACTGACTAGGTTTGTCACCTCCTCAAAAGGACACATGAGCCTACAGGCATTGCACATGAGCGTGCAGTAACGTGGCAAAAAAATTCCCAGCTCCGCAGAGGCTGTCCTAGCACCCCGGTCATACAAATACTCGTTAACGGCTTTTTCTTGTTGGAGCAGGCGGTCGAACATTAGGAGTGTTGAATTCCAACGTGTCGGGCTGTCGCAAATCAAGCGCCTCACTGGCATGTTGTTTCGCCGCTGGATATTGGAAAAGTGCGCAATGGCCATGTAGGAATGCCTGAAATGGCCACACACCTTCCTGGCCTGCTTAAGGACGTCCTGTAAGCCTGGGTACTACTGGGTTCTCATTTCTTCCAACTGATGTGTAAATAACTCCTCTGACATACCAAGTGAAGCGGCTGTGGTGCTAGTGTTGGTGGTGGTGGCAGGCGGGCGAGTGGTAACTTGAGAGGTGCCCGAAGCTAAGCTGGCAGGCTAAGAGTTCAGTCAAGCCAGCTGTCAGACGCTGGCAAGGGGGTGACTTTCTGACATTGGCTTCTTATGCTCAAACATGTCCTTGACAGACACCTGACTGTGGGCAGATGAGCAGGGACTGCTCAAGGCGAGAGACGGAGGGGCGGATGGTTGAGAGGGGGCAATGAGGACAGCAGTGGTTAACGTGGCTGAAGATGCTGGACCAGGAGGAGGATGGCGGCTTTGAGTTTGTGTGCTGCTTGTACTCATGTGTTGATCCCATAGGCGTTTGTGATGTGCGATCATGTGCCTTCGCAAAGCAGTTGTAACTAGGTGGGTGTTGGACTTCCCACGACTCAGTTTCTTTTGGCACAGGTTGCAAATGGCATCGCTGTTGTCAGAGGCAGACACACAAAAAAAAAAAGGCCACACTGCTGAGCATCATCATCATCACACCGTACGTGTGTAATGCTGCCTGACTGAGACATATCCCTGTTATCTACATCCTCTGGCAATAATGGTTGCGCATCACTAATTTCTTCCAACTGGTGTGTAAATAACTCCTCTGACATACCAAGTGAAGCGGCTGTGATGCTAGTGTTGGTGGTGGCGGCAGGCGGGCGAGTGGTAACTTGAGAGGTGCCCGAAGCTAAGCTGAAGGAGGATGGTGCGTCGAGGTTCCGAGCGGAAGCTGTAGAAGATTGGGTGTCCTGTGTTAGCCAGTCAACTATGTCCTCAGAACTTTTCAAGTTCAGGGTACGTGGCCTCTGAACACTGGGCATTATTCTAGGGCCAAAGGGAATCACATCACCACGACCACGACGGACCCTGCGGGGTGGCCTGCCTCTGCCTGTCATTTTTTTTTCGATTAGTGGTACTATGCATGCAAGCTACTGTGACAACAGATATGAGTGGCACTGGTGAGACACTGTGCCCTGGTAGGCCCTGAAACGCACACTCGTGAAGGAAACTGACTGCTATTATATTACAGCCCCCCACCCAAAAATTTTTAGTTAAATGCATGCTATTGTGACACCAGTGAGTGAGTGGTGGCACTGGGCAAGTGGGACACACAGGCTGGCAGGCAGGCAACTGCAATTACATTACACAGAAAAAAAAAGCAAAAAATAAAAGCAGACTGATGTTCTAGCCCTAAAAAGGGCTTTTTGGGGTGCTGTCATTACATCAGAGATCAGATGAGTCCTTCAGGACTGTAGTGGACACTGAATACACTAGCCTAGCTATCAACTTCCCTATCAAATCAGCAGCAGCTACACTGTCCCTACTCTCACTAAGAATGCAGCTTCACAATGAATGTAAAATGGATGCTGTCCAGGAGGTGGGAGGGTCTGGGAGGGAGGGTCTGCTGCTGATTGGCTGGAATGTGTCTGCTGACTGTGAGGTACAGGGTCAAAGTTTACTCAATGATGACGAATCCGTGGCGAACGCGAACAAGCGATGTTCGCCAGGAACTATTCGCCAGTGAACAATTCGGGACATCACTAAATAGGTATGAAAGCCTATCCTCATATACAGTATCTGTCTACTCCATTTACTGTCTCTCCTTTTTACTCATATATCCAGAGAGTTACAAACACGTTACGTAAGAGAAAAACTTGTCGTCAAAATGTATAAAGCCTAGACTGAGACAAAGCAAACGCCTCAGGCAAAGACGAGACAACAAAACCAGAAACAAAAATTGTGCAACTCCATGTATGTAGCCATGCAATGTAAACTGAATGCATATATGTTGTACTGTTAAATTTGCAAATAAAGTAACGTCAATCCCAAAATAAAGAATTTTAAAAATAATAATAGGTATTTGCAAGTGCTTTGCAGATGGAAAAATGTAAAAATTACTCAGAGGCATAGGTAGATAGCTGCAGCTAATAGGTAACACCTTACATCCAGTGCATAAGATAACTAGTATCTCCTCTGAAACCATGCTGGCTATCTCATAAAACCCTCCTTGAAACATGGCAGGAATAACAATGTCCCACAGAAATTCCTTGCAATCACCACATAATAATTCCCAAACATCACTATGCCCAGTCGTACTGAGTTATTTACTAAAAAAAAAGTAAGAGTTCATGATGAAAATAAGGGAATTTCAAATTTAAGGTCAAAGTAGCCAAATTGGAAACGTGATTTTACACTTCTAGGAACAAACTAAAGCCCTGTTGGTATATCCTTATTGGTACAATCTTTGTTTGTAATTCAAAGCTTTATTGGGACAAATGCAAACATGACTCATGTCAACATGTTTTGTAATATGAATAAGACGCGCAGGTCTCAGCACTAGATAATTGCAACGCAGCCACCGCAGGGCTCAGGAAGTAAGATGCAGTATAATTCAGACATTGTAACATAGCTGAGCAGTAGTGAATGGAAAGACAACTTTAAATATTTCATGGAAGGAGGAGGTATATGGTACCTCGGAAGATGGTATTATAGGTAAGAGGAGAAAAGTAAGAAGAAGGGTAGAGAGGTATGCATCAGGTCACATTGCAGAAGGACCATATTGTTGCTAGTATTGTTATGAAGGCTGTTGTTGTATATCTTCATAAAAATGTGACCTGTAAATTTCAAGTTATGTCCATGCAATATAATTCCCTTATTTTTGGAGCCTGCATGTTCTATTGCTTTTTTGTTTAGTCTTTTTGTATCCCCAATAAACAAATTGGGATTGGAATACCATTTGCCTGACATTACAATTGAATGTGACATTAATTTTGTATATTGAGGACAAACAAGTTCTTGGTAGAACTTACAGGATTGTTCACTAAGGGGCATTCATAAGTGGACTTCAATTCCAAGGCCATAGCAGCCAAACTAAAAGCTTAGCTGACTTGGAAATGTTTTCCCTTTCCCTCCAGTTCAGCCTCCCTGACCCTAAACGTGAACCTCAAACACAGTTGTTCTTGAGCAGGATAAACACTAAGGGACATGTAGGAAATTGCAATATTTAGAATGGACATGCAGGTCCAAATAGGGAAAATAATACGGTCATAGTATACAAAACAATCAACTGTAGAAGTTTCCATAATCCCAGGTGCCAGCCCACCTTCCAGCCTCCATTCTTCAGATGGCTGCCGGTTTCAGAGAGAACTGGTAGACAAATCGCAGGAACCAGGACAAAATTCCTAGTTGCCATAGCTCCTGCGATTTGTCAACCGGTTCGCTCTGAGACCGGCGGCCTCTGAAAATGTAGTCGGGCAGCGAGGGAGCTGTGATTTCTTCCTCTGCTCCCTCCTATGCCCTGCAGTGATGCTGGCATATGACGTCACTCTGGTCCTGGCATTACTAAACAGTGCGTGAGGGATTAGAACAAGAAGAGCTTGAAGATAACTGGAGGCCCAACTGGACCCCATGAACTGGATCACCACTGGACCCCTGCGAAAGCTGATCCACTCCAAATGATAGTTTGCCTGTGTGTGTGTGTCTGTCAGTGTCTGTGTGCTTGTCTATAAGTGAGTGTGTCTGTCAGTGTGTGTGTGTGTCTCTCAGTGTCTGTCAGTTGGTGTGTGTTTGTCAGTGAGTGTCTGTCAATGAGTGTGTACGTATGTCTGTCAGTATATGTGTGTGTCTGTCCGTGAGTGTGTATGTTTATTTGATCGTATGGAAATTGTGTTTTTACTCACCTTTTTTCCCATGCAATGCCAGTCTCACTGATGTTCTGCCTCCATGGCTGAGATCAGGGGCCTAATTAGAAACCTTAGGGTCCTGGTCAGTGGTGTATCCTGGTTTTGTGCTGCCCTAGGCAGGACAAAACTCAGGCGCCCCCCCTTTCCCCCCCGTGCCACCCCACCCAACCTTTCCCCCCGCCCCGCATTCTAAATACACACACACACATTCACTGACAGATACGCATACACTAGCTAACAGAAACACACACTCGCTAACAGAAACACACACACACTAACAGACACACTCACACTCAGTAACAGACACACTCACACTCAGTAACAGACAAACACACTCACTAACAGACACACACTAACAGACGCACACTCACTAGCAGACACAAACTAGCAGACACACACACTCACTAACATACACACACACTCACAGGCACACACACTAACAGACACACACAAACACTAACAGACACACACACTAACAGACACAGACACTAACAGGCACACACACACACTAGCAGACACAGACACACACTAACAGACACAAACACTAACAGACACAGACACACACTCACCCACCCACATTAACACATTTTTTTTAAATTTTTTTAACACATTTTTTTAAATTTATTTTTAACACTTTTTTTTAAATTTATTATTAACACTTTTTTTATTTATTTTGAACACATTTTTTTTATTTTTTTAACACATTTTTTTTAATTTATTATTAACACGTTTTTTTTTAAATGTATTTTTAACACATTTTTTTTAAATTTAACACCCCCCCCAGCCTCCTTACCTTTGGGAATGCTGGGGGGGGGGTGTCTCTTCCTCCCTGGTGGTCCAGTGGCTGCTGGGCGATCGGGCGGCACTGCCTGGCGGGCGGGCGGGCGGGCGGCCGGCGAGGGAGCACTTCCCCTGAGCTGTCTGCTCAGCTCCCTCGCGTGCCTCAGAGTGAGGCTGGGAGCCGGAATATGACATCATATTCTGGCTCCGCCTCCCAGCCTCACTCTGCGGCTGGCGAGGGAGCTGAGCAGACAGCTCAGGGGAAGTGCTCCCTCGCCGGCCGCCTGCCCGCCAGCGCCGCCCGCGCCGCCCGACCGCCGGCATGTCTGTTAGCCGCAAGGCTAACAAGACATTTGCCTTGGGCATTTGGGGGCGGCTTTTTTTTTGCTGCCCCCTGGAAAATGCCGCCCAAGGCAAATGCCTTGTTTGCCTCGCGGCTAATACGCCCCTGGTCCTGGTGCAAGAATCTGTTAAGGACATACTCCCCCTCTCTCCTATCCACTATAGAGCAGAGGTAGACAATAGGTAGATCTTCAGTTACCGTACAAATCCCAAGATGCTTTGACAGCTGTGGATATACTATTTACTTATTCTTTCAGGGTTCTGTCAGTATGTAGTATATCTGAATTGAGGTATGTTTATATATGGAGTATAGTTGTGTGAATGTTTATTTGTATATAATGCTGATGTTTGAATGCAAGGCATCTGTTTGTGTGTTGTGTTGACATTTAAATCAGGGGTGTGTGTAATGTTGATATTTAAAAGTTTTTTATGTACAGTTAGCAGTGGCGTATTAAGCGGGGGCAGGGGGGTTGGGGGGCCGGTCTGCCCATGGTGCCATCAGGTAGGGGGGTGCCACCCCATAGCTGCAGGGGCGCCGGGCAGTCGACACAGCTCACACACGCAGGGGCTAGGAAAACAGCAGGAGCAGGAGACCTGGCTGCACGGAGAGCTGGGGGCGGAGCTAGAATGGTCATGGGGCAGAGCCAAGCCAGATGTGGGGGCACAGCTAAATGCAGCCTCTTACTGATCACACAAAGGGGGAAGCAGGAAGCGGGAAGCAGGAATCCACTCCTCCTCCAGCGTGTGTGTATGTGTGACTGTCTGCCTGTGATGGTGTGTGTGTGATTGCCTGTGATCGTGTGTGTGACTGCGTGTGTGACTGTGTGTGTATGTGTGACTGTCTGCGTGTAACTGTGTGTGAGTGACTATGTGTGGGACTGTGTGCATCTGACTGTGTCTGACGGTCTTCGCCCTGCAGTGAGACGGCAGCCGGGATATGGTGTCATCACGGCCTCTGCTTCATTACAGGGCGTGCGAGGGACCTGTGCAGGAAGAGCACAGAGATCCCAACAGCAACCACTGACCACCAGGGACTGAGGATCCACTCCAGCCCTTCTAGAGCAGGGTAGGGAGGCTGGGTGAACCTCTTAATTATTAAATGTGTGTATATGTAATGTTTGTGTGTGTATGTGATTGTGTGTCTTGATTGCATGTGTGTGGGTCTGTGATTGTGTTTGTTTATATCTGTGATTATGTGTGTGATTGTGTGTATCTCTGTGTATGTGTTTAGTAGATAGCTCCCTTATTTGGTGTCCTTAAATATTGCAATCCCACATAAGGATAACAAATAAGGGATTTATCTACTAAACAACTGAAAATAAGAAAAGGGTGTTTTTAATTTTAATCCTTTAGCTGTTTAGTAGATAATTCCCTGAATTATTGCCCGTATGTGAGATTTCCATATTTGAAGATACCAAATGAGGGTGCTGTTTAGCAGATAGCTCCTTATTTGGTGTCCTTAAATATGGAAAGCCCACATAAGGATAGCAAATAGGGGAGTTATCTGCTAAACAAAGATCGAAATTAAGAGGTGTCAGCCAGCCCACAACAAGAAATGTGGGTGATAATGTGAATTATATGCAAATGTGTTGTCAGATGCCAGCATGCAGAGCACAGTGTATCTACGTGTGTGTATATATATCTGCATGTGTGTATGTCTGTGTATGTGTATATATGCATACATCTCAAAATCTCGCCAACACAAATACACTCATGCATTTCAACGTCAACACTACATTCAAACCCCACCATTATATTTAACCATACCACTGCATTCAAATACCACACAACACACAAATGCATGCTTGCATTCAAACGCCAACACTACATACAAACACACCCCTACATTCGCTCACACATACTCCATACAAAAACATGCATATATTCAAACACAAACACTGCTCAGTGCTAAATACATAAAAAAAAAATGTTGTTTTTTACATTTAAAAGTTATGGGGGTGGGAGTGCCAAAAATAGGACCCGCCCCGGGTGCCAAATGCTCTAGGTACGCCCCTGACAGTTATTGTATGAATGCAGTGGTGTGCTTGTCTGTAAAGTTGTCATGTGAATGCAGGGGTGTGTTTGTGTGTAAAATTGTAGATTATTCTAGCTTTAGTGTAGCTATAATCTTAATTTTATTAATGACAGGAGACGAATATTTGCTTAAGTCTCTCTTTACTAGAACTCCACAGCAGCACATTAACATAGAGAGAAAAAAAACGATCACAAAAAAGTAAGGAAACCATATAAGGCTCCTCCCAACCAACTATTTCCTTTTTCAAGCTGCGACAAAATAAAGTACAAAAACAATACACAACTTAATAATAATAATAATAACAGGAGATTGGAACATGGAACCAGTGGATGGAATCTTGACCTTTATCCTGAAGAATATCAGGATCTAGGAATCGTAGTCAAACCATTAAACTGAAACGAGAGAAACAGAGTCGAAAACTCTGATTAGTGAAGGAAATGTACTGTGAAAACATGAATACCCCTAATGAAAACTGACAGTACAATAACCCAGATAAAAAAGAAACAAAATTACCAGACCTATTTACCCTAGCCCAGGAGAACAGGCGAAACTAAAAATAGGTCAACCAAAAACAAACAAAGAACAAGGGGAGGGAGAAACTGGGAGGGAAATATTCGCCTCCTGTCATTAATAAAATTAAGATTACAGTTACAGTAAAGCTAGTATAATCTACAATTTTATAACATGACAGGAGGCTTCATATTTGCTGTTTTAACGCTCCGACAGCAAAGCAAAAGAAGCATGATTCCGATGGCCTAAAATAGAATTGGGGAAAGGTGTCTTCTCGGGACCAGTCAGCTGAACGCATGATGTCCGAAAGGGAGGCGCCCGCCATGAAGGCTCCAGAAGCTGCGGCGCCTCTAACTGAATGCGCTCCGAAGGTCGAATTCACCCCTGCCAATGTCAATAACCATCTTATCCATCGCGCCAGCGTAGAGACAAGACCGGTCTCTGGGGTCTGACAGATGAAATCAACAACTGGCCAGAATGAGATGAATGAAGCGGAGTGGTAATCGCCACATAACGAGCCAGAGCCTTCGCTACACAGAGTTTAGGCAAGTCCCGGAAATAAGGGTAAAAAATAGCCGTCGAATGAGACTTGGTACGTCTAGAAACCCTGAAGGTAACCCCTTCCGGAGAAAAAGAAAAAACGTTGACATCGAAGGCCTGGGCATCCGAAACACGTCTGAATGAGATAAGGCACAGCAAGAGGGCAAGTTTAGCTGAAATCTGACGAAGAGAAAGATCCTGATTATCAGGCCAATCCCGAAGGAACGATAAAACCGCACGCACATCTCAGAGGGAGGAATACTTGGGCAGAGGCGCCGCGCTAGCCTCATACCATGAAGAAGTCTGCAGACTAGTGGATCCTGGCCAATGGGCAGACCTTCAAGCGGAACATGCGCCGCTGAGGTCGCCGACCTTGCCACATTAACCGAACGATACAATCGTCCCAGGTCCAACAGGTGAGATAGAAAATTCAGCACACAAGTTACAGGGCCCGTAAAGGGATCGGTATACCATTCCAGACACCAACGACACCAGGAACCCCATGCTGAGAAATAGCATCTTCTAGTCCCGGGAACCCAGGAATCCCAGAGAAGGTCTTTAGCATTGAAAGCAGAAGCTGTAGATCTCCTTTGTCACCTCTGATAGTGTCCGAGAATGTGCGCCCTCCCAAGTGGTTGATGTATTGCACCGCCGAGACATTGTCCATCCAGAGGAGGATGCAGCAATCCGAGAGGTGGCTTGCCAGACTCCGAATCGCAAACGATCCCGCAATCAGTTCCAGGCAGTTGATGTGGAACTCTGATTCCCTCTCCAACCATGGACCCCCCGTGGAGCTGGTCGCACAGGTGGCACCCCAACCCCAAAGACTCGCATCCGACTCTAACACGAAATCTGGTCGGACCGAATATCGCTTTGCCGTTGCAGGCAGTTGATGTGGAACTCTGATTCCCTCTCCAACCATGGACCCCCCATGGAGCTGGTCGCACAGGTGGCACCCCAACCCCAAGGACTCGCATCCGACTCTAACACGAAATCTGGTCGGACCGAATATCGCTTTGCCGTTCCAGGCTGACATGTGTAGGAGCCACCAGCGCAGTTCGGTCTTCACGTCCGGAGACAGGGGAATCATCTGGTCGTAGGAAGGTCTCCTGCATAGGAAACGAGCCTTCAGCCATTGCATGGCCCTGTAGTGAAGCGGGCCTGGATAGATCGCCTGGATCGAGGCCAAGAGGAGACCCACTACACGAGCCAACATTCGCAGTGGAATCCGGTCCTGACGTAGGATCCTCTTTATTTCTTTCCAATGGTCACTATCGTGGACAGAGGCAGACGAAGGACACATTCTTTCGCATCCACTTCGAACCCCAAGAACTCTACTACCTGGAAAGAAGCGAGAGCTGACTTCTCCAAGTTGACAATGAACCCCAGGCATTTGAATAAGGAGACCACAGAGCTCGTCTGACATCTCAGTCTGGAGGGCTCCTCGCAGAAGATCAGCAAGTCGTCCAGGTACACGATGCAATGGACGCCATCTGATCGGAGACGAGCGATCACCGGCTTCAGGAGCTTGGTGAAGCACCACGGAGCCGAGCTGAGGCCAAAGGGAAGACAAGTGAATTGGCATGGTTTGCCCTTCCAGAGGAAACAAAGGAATCTGCGGCATTCAACGTCTACCGGGACCGAGAGGTAGGCGTCCTTCAGGTCCAACCTTTTCTTGACCTCTATCTGACCTCTGGGAGTAGAAAGGCTGTGGCTGGGAGGAGGGAAAGAAGGATAGTCCACAGGATCTTTGGCAGCCCGAAGACCAGGACCGGCTGGAGACACGACCCCGCTGTCGTCCAGCCCTGCTAAAAACTCTTCAAGTTTGCGGCTGAAACACCCTCTTAATGGAGGTCTGGACCTTATCCAGGGAAGTGAACAGGTTCACGTGCTTATGCAGTTCCTTGATGAACGGCTCCCCAAACAGAAGGCCCTTAGCCAGAGGACCCAATTCCTTTGAGCCCAGTTCTGATAATTTGTTGTCCATCTGTAAAAGGACTGCCTTCCTGCGTTCCGTGGAGAGAGCCACGTTAGTGTTGCCCAGCACGCAAATAGAGCGCAATGCCCAGTCCCACATGGTTGCTGGGTCCAGGGCAACTCCCTCCGAATAAGCCTCATCCGCCAGCATCAGCATCCTGGACAGGGGGCCCAGCATATCCAGCTATTTATCCTGTGCCAGGCGGAGGCTGCACTCAACTCCTTTCTTGGGGTCCTGGCCTGTATGAGTCATGTATGTGGCGACCAGGGAATCAAATTCCGGTGTCGTGGCCACTTTATCAGGCAGCACGGGCCTGGGGTATTCTGCCCAAAGTTTCTTGCACACCTCCCACTCAAGAGGTCTGCAGACCCAGTAATGCACAAATTGTGCTAAGAGGTCAGGCAGAGACCATTCAGAGGACCTGGGGGGCCGAATGGACCGAGGGTCGAAAAGAGGTTCACCCGTAGCGTCCAGGAAGGTGTCGTCCTCCGGCACGGCAGTCAAAAGCGCCATTTGGGGACATCTTCACAGTCCTCATCCCAAGCGTCTTCCTCATCCGAGGGGGACTGGTCCGTCCGCCATTCATCCAGCACGGCCATAGGTGGGGAGGGGGTAAGGAGACCTCCTCCCCTGCGCCCGATAGTCTGTGGCGCCTGGCCGGAGAGGCTGACAGCCTCGAACCTTGACGCTTTGCCAGGGCCTTACCTTTCCGGAGCGCGGTTCAGGACCTTCACCCTTCCAATATTGCATCTGTGCCTGCTCTCGCCCAGGAGAGTCTGACTCCGCGGAGTCGTCTGCTATTTGGGGGGTCCCTCTAGCACCCCACTGTGGTTGAGTCTGGGGGAGGGCCCTAGCCAGGGCCTTTTCAACGGAGGCAGCTACTGCCGCATTTATCATGGCCTGCAAATTCGTGTCCATGTCAAGGAGCTGTGTGTAACGTGACACCTAAGGATATAGAGGACAGGAGTCACCAGCAGGTAAACGGGGTAGCACCCCTAACAGTGGCAGTGGCAAGTTAGGTAGTGCATGCAGGGCCCAAAAGCCAGGGAGGCCCAGAGTACAGAGCCGCCAGGCTAGGCGTACACGGAGAGTGGCACAGATAGTGCAGGCCAAATCAGTGGGCACAGACAAAGCAGGCCAATCAAGGGTCTTACTCCGCGGTCTCAGCGGTCGGCATTGGGAAGCGGTCGGAGGACCGCTTTTCGGCGACCGCGGACGGACGAGTGAGGGGGAAAAATAGCAAAGCAGGCAGAAAAAACTTCGGCCAAGGAGGGCCGAGAGAGAGAGGCGGGAAGGCAGATAGGAGCCGCCCCAGCCCCAAGCCCACGGAACAAAATCCCCAGATAGAAGCCCCATTCAAGGGTACATAAACAAAACACTCATCCAAAATACAATAGCCAATAAAATAATACAGTAAAATACAATAAATACAGTAAAATAATCCACAGCCACCCAAAGAAACAGGAGGCAGTGGTACTCTGACCTGTGCTTGATGTGAAGCAGCTAAGAAAGAGGAAATAGTTGGTTGGGAGGAGCCTTATATGGTTTCCTTACTTTTTTTGATCAGTTTTTTCTCTCTATGTTAATGTGCTGCTGTGGAGTTCTAGTAAAGAGAGACTTTAGCAAATATGAGGCCTTCTGTCATGTTATAAAATTGGTGATTGCATAAGTGTATTCACTAATACATATGAACTGCCACAGACCCATACAGGGACCCATTGAAACACACGTACACTGCCACACAGATGCCCACAGACATATATTCATACAGATATACTAGGAGAGATATACACACACAATTTGACACACATCCACAGTAACACTGATACATATTGAAATACATGTAACACAGATACATACACTGACACACACACACTAACACACATGTAGATTCATAGAAGCTGGAGTTCATCGTGGTCTGGAATCACGTGGAGAGAAAGTTCGCCGTGACTTGACACAACTGGACCGCGCATCGTCATATGCAGTGGGAGGTGAGTGTGGAGCAGAGCAGCTGGGCCAGCCTGTACTCGGTGGAGGACCCGCAACACACCCACCGGCAGCTGAGTTTGGTGTGCAGATTCATGAGTAGCAACAACGATATTATGACCGTGACAGCATCGTATTACTATCCAGATAAGAAGCTAAACTTATTTTTCATTTTTAGAAGTATTTTCTTTTCTTAGCTTCTGCTTGACTTACTTGTACATTTTCCTCTTTAGTATTTTTAAAGAACACTATCCAATTACTTAAAACCTAAAGTATATTATAGGTCAAGTGTAGTAACTATTGAATGTAAATTTACCCTGACATACATCTTTTCACTTATATGACAACTCAACATGTGATACTGTTATGTAATTTGAAACATAGCGGTAATAGTGGGCTAAGCATAAACTAAACAGCAGATCATGTTGAAATGAAGATTACGTCAGCTTAAGAGGCTCAGTGACACAAGTAAATGCTTTCAAAAGATTATATTCAACAGCAAATGCGATTTTACACATATTGTCAATTTCTTCAGTTAAGAATAAAGAATAAAAATGTTCTCCCCTCAGGGAGTACTTAAAGACAAATCCATCCTTACAGATTCAAATAACTTTATTAATCTGTAAATACAATAAAAAATAGGGAAAATAACTTGTTTGAACACAAAAGCCTTATGTCAGTATGTAGGATTGTTTTTACTCCACAACAAAAAAACAAATATAGCTAATACCTCGAATCTCATATTGTTCAGAACTACTTCAAAGGAGGATAGCTACAAAAATCATAAATTGGGGGAAAAACAATAAGCATAGGCAAAAGTGATGAGATCTTCATAGATTCCTAAATTTGAAAAAGACTAACATCCAGTTTTTCTCAACCCACTCCCGACTCCACTACATCTAATTGTCCCCCTAGTTAACCCCAAATGCCCCTCAGCCCCCCATATTACCTATTTGTTTTATCTTTATTTCGTGCCTGGACCTAGGTCCTGGGCACCGCCATCTTTGTGTGGATAGATAAAGTCCCTGTGGGATAGAGCTATGAAATTCCTGCGCATGCCCAGTTAAACACTTGGGCATTCGCTATTGTCCGAAATTCAGACGGGAATTTTGTTTATTCATTTATTCGTCAAAAAGATGAAGGAATGAATAGAAATTTCAGATGAACAAACAAACACAGAATATCGTTCAGTTTATTACAAGGAGGGAGCTACTGGCTCACAATAATATGTAAAAATAGAAGCCAGCAGGGAGCTGTGCTCCCCGCCACTTCCTAAGCCCCCCATGTTCTCCATCACTCAATGGGGATCAATATGACCTCCATATTAGCATAAGGGAGATTGAACTCTCCTGAATACCCCTACTCTCTATACCGCGAGTAGCGGCATGTCTACTAAACAATGAGCAGCCTGTGGTTGCTCACTGTTGTAAAAAGCAAAAAAGAAAAGCCCACCCTAACTTAATGGCCCCGTGGTGGGGCATCTATTAACTAGCAGGGGGGACATAGTATCCCCCCCAAACCCACACCCATGCCCCGCGAGTGGGGGCTAAGCAACTAAATGGGGGACATAGGGTCCCACTTGGCCCCCATGCACCGGCGGGTGGGAGCCCTAAATGACAATGGGTCCCTATATCCTATAGTCCCCCCAGCCCTCTCCAGCAATGAGCAATGATGGTAGGGGCCCTAAATGAAAATGGAGGGGGGACCTATTTTTCTCCCTCCCGGACCCCACCCATGAGCAGCGGGTGGGGGCCCTAAATGACAATATGGGGGAGACCTATTGTCCTCCCCTGCGGCCTCCAGCAATGGGCGGCGGATGGGCGCCTAAATGTCAAAGCGATATAGCGAGTAGGGGCAGAAGGGAGATTTTAATATCCCTTAATCACTAATACTATGTAATCTTTACTTAGTATTAGTAAATTTGGCTGAAAGACCAATCTTATACGTGGGAATTATTGAGCTATCTACTAAGCGGCTGCAAGATGCAACGGCGGCACGAATAGATCGGCATTTCATTAATTCGAAAGGAAATTCTGATCCGAACAAAAAGTCCCAAATTGCGTCTCACACGAATGGAGAAACTGTTCTCATTCTGTTAGGAAGAAATTTGGTAGTTTCGGCAAAATAACAGAAGGATTGGGAATAGTGAGAGCACGGAGGAAAGGGTGAGTACTGTGGGAAAATTATTCACGGGTCAAGCGTAGGAAAAATACATAAGACAAAGTAGTCCCTACTTTGTCTTATGTTTTAAAGAAAACTAGAGCAGATAGAAAGAAATGAAGTACAGATCCTGAGAGAGGAAGAGAAGAGGAAGTGATGGTGGAAAGGTAAGTTCAGCATGACAGTGCCCTTTAAGTTTGAAAGAAAGGGTGTTTAACCTGATACAAATGGAAATCACATGTTGCTAATGCAGGATCCCTGAACCTCATACTGCCGCTGGGGAGTAATAACGACACACCTCTCTCCCAGTGATGCATATTGCCGCTGTGGAGAGGGACCAACTGTCCCCACTCCTAATAGTTCCATCTGGGGTTGGAGATCTGGGCCGGCTGGAGACTTCGGTCCCATCTCCACCTGCCAACTGGGTGTCTTCCCAGGACAAGTCCATAAGGTCTTCCATCTCTGCAACTGGTTGAGACGTAGGGGTTACAGTACCCAGGTCTCCTGATGACAGGATAGTTGCTGGGGAGGAAGAATGAAACTCAACGCTCCCGGTGGTATACAGTCCATAAGCCCCATCATGTCAGAGACAGGCGGTGCCACCTGGCTAAGTAGCGTAGTCCTGCTCAAGCTCCCACTCTTGGTTGGCCAAATAAGACAAATCTGGTTGCATTTCTGCTATTTCCACAAGGCCCAAGCGGTCTTCCTGCTCCTCTCGTATGCACTAGAGGCGGGAACTGTCGGGGTCTCCTAACTTCCCACAAAAGACCAGGGCCATCATAGTCTTCTCCCTCGAACCGTTGGAGATAGATCTGCCCCGGGTAGCCAAGGAATGCCTGCCACTGCAAGGCCCGGTATGAGTCATCCATATATACTTCAGTCATGACAAGGGTCTCCAATTCTGTTACCCATTCTGCTGAGGGCTGGTTTCCCATAAACGGCATCCGCAGTTCTAGCTGTTCGGCTTGGCGCTGGTTGGTGGTCAAGATTTCCCCTCTCTGGAAGAGTCGAATTTTGTTGAGGTCTTCTTTCCAGAGATCAGTGCACAGCATCACTCTCCACTCTGTCTCGCTATCCTCTGGGAGGGGGTGCTCCATACTGCGCCGCACATCCTGAAGTCACTGCTGGAGCCTGGCATCGAAGCCGGATACTGACCGGCAGTACTCTTCTTCCATACTGCAGTAGTGCTGGTTTCCCGCTAGGAAGCCAATCCCACTACTGCCACCACTTGTAGCTGAGCTCCTTGTACCCAGGCTGGGTACCTCCGCCAAAGGACCGCTTCCTAGCTGGAACAGGGGGACAAACCGCAGCACTTCTGCCCACAGTCGCCGTGGCTGAACTGGGGCCCTGGAACCGCTCCCTCCTGGAGCCGAATGGGGAATTAGCTCTAGTACTTACAAAGACTTTCCCTCGTGAATCTCCTGTAAGCTGGAACAGCAAACACAGGAGCAAGCCTTCTTCCCTTAAATCTCCTGCAAGCTGGAACAGCAGACACAGGAGCAAATCTTCTTTCCCTCTAATAACAGGACGACACACAGTTTTGGAGTGTAAGCAGGAACAGAATGAACTGAGTCTTTATTGTTTCTTACATACACATTTTCCCACAAGGTGACCACCCACGTGGACCTTGTGGTACACAGGACACAAAGTTACAACAGCCAATCAACACAGTACAGTACAGTCAGACACTCCCAGCTAAGGCACACAAACCCTCCCCTCTGCCTATGATATAGTTACTGAACACAATGGGCTAACGTATTTATCACAGGCAGAAAATATACAGTTTTACCCAAAACACAGAAACAACCCAAAACAACAACATATCCCTGGATAGCCCTGATCTGGGTGAACAACATATCCAAAAATCACCCAGATCAGAGCAGGGGTTCAAAGGTTTTATGAAAGTCACATTTGACCGACTGCAAGCATGGCTTTCATGCCCAAAACAGTTCCACAGATTTAGGCTGTGCAGGCGGTCTCCTCTATCCTAGAGATAATTGGATTAAGTGGGTGTGGTAAGCCAATTATCTCCAGGTACAGAAAATATCTGTAAGTCCAAAAACTGTTACAAAATCTGTTACAAAAACTACATAAAAATACATAACTCATATAATACAATGTTTAACCTATATGTCCAACATATCCCCAGATAACTTGGATCTGAGCACTCAACATGTCCGAAAAGCGCTCAGATCTCACAAATACAGTTAGATCGCCATGGGGTTAAACAATAGCAAGGGCTGATGAGAGCTTGAGGAGGGACAAAGCAGCCAGTTACAACTGGTCTGGCAGTGTCCCTTGGACGACACCCTGCTGGAGAACAATGGGACAGGAAAAAGGTGGAGGGGAAGAGGCACATTCTCCCATGGATTCAAAGGGGCCAAAAAAGTGTTTCAAAATCCAATAAACCCAAATAGACTTTTTAAACGGCAATACACCCCAGGGGCCATAGTTACAGGGCAATAGGCTGGCAAGCAGGCCTCTCCAAAACCCAGTGGCGAGGTCCTTTTCGCCACAGGCTGTTACAATGTATTTTCTAAATTTGTGTAGCAGATGATCCCCTCTGACTTCAGATAGCACACAGCTGTAACAATGTGTATCTAAGAAACTTCATTGACTTAACAATGTAGGAAATGCCAAAGGGGGTATCCTACAGCTACATATCATGCCATTGACCGGCTGCTAAATAGATAGTTCTGCAGTGCTCCTAATTGCCACACTAAGATGTGTTATAGTGAGACGAGGCTCTAAATTATCCATAAATCTCTGGAAAAACAAATCCTACATGCTGTTAATAACAAATTGTAAATCCCTTTGTGTGCCCATAACAGAAAAAAAAAATAGAAGCAGAACACCCAATGCACAATTTAGCACTCAACATGTCTGTAGCTAATATATACCAACACATATATATCTAAAACCTATAGAGTTCTCTGTTCAAAATGTCGACCATGGTAACATTTATATAACTCACTAAACTGGTTTCATTCCTAATTATTAAGCCAAACTCAATTGCCTATATACAAAGTTCACAAGTTACAATTTGTGACCCTTTCTATTTGGAAAAGTCCAACTCTAGACAGTAATAAGAATATTGTACCAATATATGCTGGTGATGAAAAAATATACACTATCAAACCAGATGTTTAGTAGCTTAAGATTTGTTAGAGTATGTTTACTAAGAGTATAAAAGATGGAATACTAAAAACAAACATTTCTTAAAATGATTAGGCCCTTATGGCCGAAACTTTGTATCTGTGTTTTGTCTCCTCGACCATAGTTAAATATACTTTATTCTTCACCCTGAACTGTGTAACCTTTGGCTTTATACTTCTGGATTTATTTTGGGGGCTAGCGGACCTCTCCCACAGAGCTCCACTGTATCAAGATACTAGTGTGCAGATACTACCTGGTTAAATACCTCATAGTGTAGAATAAAAGGGACAGGTTGAAGTCGGGAAATCAGGGGGAAGAAAGGATGTTATAACAGAGACAAGGTCAAGGCAGGCAGACAAGTTCAGAAGAACCCACTGAAGGAACCAGGATCAGGCACTGTCAGATTGGAGAGCTGTGTATTTAAAACCCTTCCCTAGCTGCATACATTTGGCATCTGTGTCTGTGTGACTGATACCACATCAGTGGTTGAGCAGGAATAATGAAAGTTAGGGACAGGGCTTGCATCAATAAATTACACAAATACAGCACCTGGCCTCAAAACATCAAGTAGGGTGCATTAATGATGCCATGTGAGTCTAGCTCCTAACAAAAAAAAATACTATTTTATAACACAATCTTTAACAAGGCCTGAAGAAAAAATGCAATTATAACTTACCAATCAAATGAGTTATTCTTGATATTTTGTTGCCAAATTTAACTTGCCACATGGATTTTGTCTTTGTTATCTACTGTACTATGTCACTTACAGTATAACTTACAAATGTTTAGGGTTTGTTTGTTTGTTTGTTTGTTTGTTTTTCTAGTAGTTTTATTAAAGAATTCAATATTTTTATCAAAAACTTTAATGTGACAAATATGCTTAAATACTCTCTGATTGTATACCATGTATGAACTTGTTCAATTTATTTCCAGGAGATTTCTATGTGACTAGGAAAAGTATATCCATTCTTGAATAATGACAGACATTTGCTGAGGACCTTACAACAAAAATAAAAATTCCTTTCTAATGATGACTTCTCTAGTTTCAGAAATCTGTCACTAAGATCCTATATCTACAAATAATTTTACTGTATTTCATTACTCCAATAATTAGCAAGCTCAAGTTTATATTTATTGAAGCTTTATATATAATCCTAAGTATAAGGGTAGATAAAAAGTGAAACACTATAAATACTGTATGTGCCCTGAATATACTTGGTTTAGAAAATGCATATGATGTTTTGAATCAAGTTTTCAACCTTAAAGGGTTACTCCAGCAATATCTCAGTATGTGCAATGTTGCAGATACTGAGATAGTGTTAATTGTGTGCTGGGGCTAGTTGCACCCCCAGCAAACGTAACAAGGTAACAAGCCGCATCTAAAATAAACAGGACAGAGCTAAGCAGCAGTGGTGGTGGAGCCAAACCAGCAGCGGGGGGCGGAACTAAACACGGCCTCCACCCGCTGCTGTTAGTGATGTACATCAACGTGAAGCAGGATGAAGTCCCTGCTTCCGCAACAACTACACAGCATGAACTGAATCCACTCCTTCTCCAGCCCAAGCTGACTGTAAGTAAGAGAGAGAAATAGTGTGTGTGTGTGTGTGTGTTGACTGTCTGCCTGTGACTGTGTGTGTCTGTGTGTGATTGACTGTCTGCCTGTAACTGTGTGTATGTGTGTGTGTTGACTGTCTGTCTGTGACTGTGTGTGTGTGAGACAGTCTTCCTGTGACTTTGTGTATGTCTGTAACTGTGTGTGTGACTGTCTGCTTGTGACTGTGTGTGTGTGGGATTGTCTGCCCATGACTCCGTGTGTGAGTGCCTGCCTGTGACTGTCTGTGTGTGACAGTGTGCCGGTCAGTGAGTGAGTGTGTGTGTGTGTGTGTGTGACTGTCTGTATGTAACTATGTGTGTGTGTGACTATCTGCCTGTAATTGTATGTGTGACTGTCTGTAACTGTTTGTGTGAGTGACCGTCTGCCTGTAACTGTGTGTGTGACTGTGTGCGAGTGACTATGTGCCTGGGACTGGACTCTGAAGACTGTTGATAATATTGTCTATTGTAAGGGCTGAGCAGGGGCTTTAGAGGGAGAGACAGTTTTTTGGGGATGTGGGGGTGCAGACGTTTTATGAAAGGGGGGTGCAGGGGTTTGTAGAATGGTGGGCAAGAGAGGGGTTTTGTAGAAGGGGGCAGGACAGGGTTTTGTGAAATTTACTCATTTGTGTAATTAAATAAAAACATTAAACATTTAAAATATAGCGGGTGTTTTTTACATTTTAAAGTGGGAGAGGGGAAAGGGGTTGCCAAACACAGGATCCGCCCTGGGTGCCAAATGCTCTAGGTGCACCCTTGCTTGCAGTATAGCATCTGCAGGGAGAAGATAATTTTCCCCTGCTTCCTGTGGGCACTCCCTTCCGTATTGTTTTTGTTTTTTTATATGAATAAACTCTCCCTACCATCCTTCCTCTCCCATCCTCTCTAGGAGAAGCCTGTGATTAGGGAGCACGAGGCCAATGTCACATGGAGGAATGAAGTCAGCGCTTGGAGCTTCACCCTAAGTGAAAACTTTATTGTTGCAGTTCATTGTGAAATTTGGGAGGGGTGGGGGCTACTTCATAGTGCCCAATAGGAAATATGCCAAAAGCTCCACCCCCTTAAGACTTTTGAAGTAACCTTTATTTTCCAAGTGAAGTGGAACACATATTTATGTAAATGTTGTGAACAAAATGTACAAAAATCTATCAAAATTTTAAGAAAGATTAAATCATGTTTTTTGTCCTATTAATTTTCCAATTGACAAAGTGAAAAAATAACATAAATACTTACTAAACTAGAAGTTCTTGGGAATTGACCAGAGAATTGCACATTTTTGATGAAAAGAGACAAGTTACAACAATTATCTAATTCAGTTATTTCAGTTTTACTCCTGCAGTTTTAAATTTGAAAAATAATATAGACGCATACTACATGCCATAGAGTATTAAAACCTCTACAACCCTAAACTGTAGTCCAGAAGTGCTAAAGAAGAACATAAAAAGTGAAAAGGAGTTAAAGGGTTAATCCAAGCACCATGACCACTTCATTGATTTGAAGTGGTCATGGTGCTTGATGACATTTCTCTGTAGGGAGTAGTGATGTCGCGAACATAACATTTTCGGTTCGCGAACGGCGAACGCGAACTTCCGCAAACGTTTGCACACCGGCGAACCGGGCGAACCGCCATAGACTTCAATGGGCAGGCAAATTTTAAAACCCACAGGGACTCTTTCTGGCCACAATAGTGATGGAAAAGTGGTTTCAAGGGGACTAACACCTGGACTGTGGCATGCCGGAGGGGGATCCATGGCAAAACTCCCATGGAAAATTTCACAGTTGATGCAGAGTCTGGTTTTAATCCATAAAGGGCATTAATCACCTAACATTCCTAAATCACAATGGATATGGATTGACACCTGACATATGACATATTGACACCTTGACATATGGATTGACACCTGTCCTCAGAGACCCCGATACACACTGACACAGAGCAGAATAGGGACTGTTCCCCCTACATAGGGTCACTTGGCAGATATGGATTGACACCTGTCCTCAGGGACCCTGATACACACTGACACAGAGCAGAATAGGGACTGTTCCTCCTACATAGGGTCACTTGGCAGATATGGATTGACACCTGTCCTCAGAGACCCTGATACACACTGACAGAGAGCAGAATAGGGACTGTTCCTCCTACATAGGGTCACTTGGCAGATATGGATTGAACCTGTCCTCAGGGACCCTGATACACATTGACACAGAGCAGAATAGGGACTGTTCCCCCTACATAGGGTTACTTGGCAGATATGGATTGACACCTATCCTAATGATCCCTGATACGCACTGACACAGAGCAGAATATGGACTGTTCCCCCTACATAGGGTCACTTGGCAGATATGGATTGACACATATCCTAATGATCCCTGATACACACTGACACAGAGCAGAATAGGGACTGTTCCCCCTACATAGGGTCACTTGGCAGATATGGATTGACACCTGTCCTCAGGGACCCTGATACACACTGACACAGAGCAGAATAGGGACTGTTCCCCCTACATAGGGTCACTTGGCAGATATGGATTGACACCGGTCCTCAGAGACCCTGATACACACTGACACAGAGCCGAATAGGGACTGTTCCCCTTACATAGGGTCACTTGGCAGATATGTATTGACACCTGTCCTCAGAGACCCCGATACACACTGACACAGAGCAGAATAGGGATTGTTCCCCCTACATAGGGTCACTTGGCAGATATGGATTGACAACTGTCCTCAGGGACCCTGATACACACTGACACAGAGCAGAATAGGGACTGTTCCTCTTACATAGGGTCACTTGGCAGATATGGATTGACACCTGTCCTCAGAGACCCTTTTTTAGTCGAATGTATCGCCCACTGTCAGTCCCTTCGGGATCCATCCCTCATTCATCTGAATAAAGGTGAGGTAATCTAGACTTTTTTGACCTAGGCGACTTCTCTTCTCAGTGACAATACCTCCTGCTGCACTGAAGGTCCTTTCTGACAAGACACTTGAAGCGGGGCAGGCCAGAAGTTCTATCGCAAATTGGGATAGCTCAGGCCACAGGTCAAGCCTACACACCCAGTAGTGAAGGGGTTCATCTCTCCTCAGAGTGTCGATATCTGCAGTTAAGGCGAGGTAGTCTGCTACCTGTCGGTCGAGTCGTTCTCTGAGGGTGGATCCCGAAGGGCTGTGGCGATGCGTAGGACTTAAAAAGCTCTGCATGTCCTCCATCAACAACACGTCTTTAAAGTGTCCTGTCCTTGCCGGCGTGGTCGTGGGAGGAGGAGGATTACTTTCACCTCTTCCCCTGTTAGTTTTCCATTGTGCTGTGACATCACCCTTGTACGCTGTGTAAAGCATACTTTTTAATTTATTTTGCAAATGCTGCATCCTTTCCGACTTGTTGTAACTTGTTGTAATTTGTAACATTTCAGCCACTTTCTGCTTATACCGGGGGTCTAGTAGCGTGGAAACCCAGTACAGGTCGTTCTCCTTCAGCCTTTTTATACGAGGGTCCCTCAACAGGCATGACAGCATGAAAGACCCCATTTGCACAAGATTGGATGCCGAGCTACTCATTTCCCGTTGCTCCTCCTCAGTGATCTCAATGAATGTATGTTCTTCCCCCCAGCCATGTACAGCACCACGGGTACCAGATAGGTGACATTGAGCACCCTGGGATGCCTGTTGTGGTTGGTCTTCCTCCTCCTCCTCAAAGCCACATTTCTCCTCTTCCTCACAATCCTCTTCCAGCATTGCCGCAGGTCCAGCAAGCGATGCTGATAAGGCTGTTTCTGGTGGTGATGGTGACCACAACTCTTCCTCTTCCTCTTCACGCTCATCTACGGCCTGATCCAGCACTCTTCGCAGAGCACGCTCCAGGAAGAAAACAAATGGTATGATGTCGCTGATGGTGCCTTCAGTGCGACTGACAAGGTTTGTCACCTCCTCAAAAGGATGCATGAGCCTTCAGGCATTGCGCATGAGCGTCCAGTAACGTGGCAAATAAATTCCCAGCTCCTCAGAGGCTGTCCTAGCACCCCGGTCATACAAATATTTATTAACGGCTTTTTCTTGTTGGAGCAGGCGGTCGAACGTTAGGCGTGTTGAATTCCAACGTGTCGGGCTGTCGCAAATCAAGGGCCTCACTGGCATGTTGTTTCGCCGCTGGATATCTGCAAAGTGCGCCATGGCCGTGTAGGAACGCCTGAAATGGCCACACACCTTCCTGGCCTGCTTCAGGACGTCGTGTAAGCCTGTGTACTTATGCACAAACCGTTGTACGATCAGATTACACACATGTGCCATGCACAGCACATGTGTCAACTTGCCCAACTTCAATGCCGCCAACAAATTTGTTCCGTTGTCACAAACCACTCTGCCGATTTCCAGTTGCTGCGGAGTCAGCCACTGATCCACCTGTGCGTTCAGGGCGGACAGGAGTGCTTGTCCGGTGTGACTCTCTGCTTTCAAGCAAGTCAAACCCAAGACGGCGTGACACTGCCGTATCCGGGATGTGGAATAGTACCTGGGGAGCTGGGGGGGTGCCGTTGATGTGGAGCAAGACGCAGCAGCAGAAGAGGACTCAGCCGAGGAGGTTATGGAAGAGGATGGAGTAGGAGGAGTAGAGGAGGTAGCAGCAGGCCTGCCTGCAAGTCGTGGCGGTGTCACCAACTCCTCTGCAGAGACACGCATTCCATGCTTGGCAGCCGTCAGCAGGTTTACCCAATGTGAAGTGTAGGTGATATACCTGCCCTGACCATGCTTTGCAGACCAGGTATCAGTGGTCAGATGGACCCTTGCCCCAACACTGTGCCAGACATGCCATTACTTCCTTTTGCACAATCGAGTACAGGTTGGGGATTGCCTTTTGTGAAAATAAATTTTGTCCGGGTAACTTCCACTGCGGTGTCCCAATAGCTACAAATTTTTTGAACGCCTCAGACTCAACAGCTTGTATGGTAAAAGCTGGCGGGCTTATAGTTCAGACAAGCCAGCTGTCAGACACTGGTCAAGGGGGTGACTTTCTGACATTGGCTTCTTACGCTCAAACATGTCCTTGACAGACACCTGACTGTGGGCAGATGAGCGGTAACTGCTCAAGGCGAGAGACGGAGTGGCGGATGGTTGAGAGGGGGCAAGGAAGACAGCAGTGGTTGACGTGGCTGAAGATGCTGGACCAGGAGGAGGATGGCGGCTTTGAGTTTGTGTGCTGCTTATACTCATGTGTTTATCCCATAGGCGTTTGTGATGTGCGATCATGTGCCTACGCAAAGCAGTTGTACGTAGGTGGGTGTTGGACTTCCCACGACTCAGTTTCTTTTGGCACAGGTTGCAAATGGCATCGCTGTTGTCAGAGGCAGACACAGAAAAAAAAATTCCACACGGCTGAGCTCTGCAATGACGGCATTCTGGTGGTGGACACAGCATGCGTTGATTGGCATGCTGTCGGGCTGACCGCAGGTGCCGATGCATGCTGTCTGACTGTGCCACTAGCTCCTTGCGACGACCTCCCCCTGCTTCCAACTCGTCTCCTCCTCCTCCTCTCTGTCTCCCCATCTGAACTTTCGCCCTGTTCTTCTTCTTGCCGAGCGGGCACCCATGTGACATCCATGGACGCTTCGTCATCATCAACCGCTTCACTTGTATCTGACAACTCAACAAAGGAAGCAGCAGCGGGTACAACATCATTATCATCACACCGTACATCCATGTGTGTAATGCTGCCTGCCTGACACATATCCCTGTTATCTACATCCTCTGGCAATAATGGTTGCGCATCACTCATTTCTTCAAACGGATGTGTAAATAACTCCTCTGACATACCAAGTGAAGCGGCTGTGGTGCTAGTGTTGGTGGTGGCGGCAGGTGGGTGAGTGGTATCTTGAGAGGTGCCCGAAGCTAAGCTGGAGGAGGATGGTGCGTCAAGGTTCCGAGCGGAAGCTGTAGAAGATTGGGTGTCCTGTGTTAGCCAGTCAACTATGTCCTCAGAACTTTTCAAGTTCAGGGTACGTGGCCTCTGAAAACTGGGCATTATTCTAGGGCAAAAGGGAATCACAGCACCATGAACACGATGGCCCCTGCAGGGTGGCCTGCCTCTGCCTGTCATTTTTTTTTATTAGTGGTTCAATGCAAGACCAGATATGAGTGGCACTGTGCAGAGTACACGCTGTAGGCCTGACACACCCGCTTGAAGACAACTAACTGCTATTCAATCTATAACAGTGAAAAAAGTTTTTTGTTTTTAACTGCAAGCTATTGTGACACCAGATATGAGTGGTGGCACTGGGCAAGTGGACACAGTATCCACTGTGAGCCTGACACACAGACGCTTGCAGACAACTTACTGCTATTCAATCTATTACAGTGAAAACAGTTTTGGGGTTTTTAAATGCACGCTATTGTGCCACCAGATATGAGTGGCACTGTGCACTGGCAGAGTACACGCTGTTGGCCTGACACACAGACGCTTGCAGACAACTAACTGCTAATTAATCTATTACAGTGAAAAATATTTTTTTGTTTTGAAATGCAAGCTATTGTGACACCAGATATGAGTGGTGGCACTGGGCAAGTGGGCACAGTATCCACTGTGAGCCTGACACGCAGACACTTGCAGACAACTAACTGCTATTCAATCTATTACAGTGAAAAAAAGGTTTTGAGTTTTTTAAATGCACGCTATTGTGCCACCAGATATGAGTGGCACTGTGCACTGGCAGAGTACACGCTGTTGGCCTGACACACAGACGCTTGCAGACAACTAACTGCTAATTAATCAATTACAGTGAAAAAAAATGTTTTGTTTTTAAATGCAAGCTATTGTGACACCAGATATGAGTGGTGGCACTGGGCAAGTGGGCACAGTATCCACTGTGAGCCTGACATACAGACGCTTGCAGACAACTAACTGCTATTCAATCTATTATAGTGAAAAAAAAGGTTTTGGGTTTTTAAATGCACGCTATTGTGACACCAGATATTAGTGGCAATGTGCACTGGCAGAGGTTGGCAGAGTACACACTGTAGCCTGAAACACCCGCTTGAAGACAAGTAACTGCTATTCAATCTATAACAGTGAAAAAAGTTTTTTGGTTTTAAATGCACGCTATTCTGACACCAGATATAAGTGGCAATGTGCACTTGCAGAGGTTGGCAGAGTACACGCTGTAGGCCTGACACACCCGCTTGAAGACAACTAACTGCTATTCAATCTATAACAGTGAAAAAAGTTTTTTGTTTTTAAATGCAAGCTATTGTGACACCAGATGTGAGTGGTGGCACTGGGAGAGTGGACACAGTATCCACTGTGAGCCTGACACACAGACGCTTGCAGACAACTTACTGCTATTCAATTTATTACAGTGAAAAAAGTTTTGGGGTTTTTAAATGCACGCTATTGTGCCACCAGATATGAGTGGCACTGTGCACTGGCAGAGTACACGCTGTTGGCCTGACACACAGACGCTTGCAGACAACTAACTGCTAATTAATCAATTACAGTGAAAAAATTTTTTGGGTTTTTAAATGCAAGCTATTGTGACACCAGATATGAGTGGTGGCACTGGGCAAGTGGGCACAGTATCCACTGTGAGCCTGACATACAGACGCTTGCAGACAACTAACTGCTATTCAATCTATTACAGTGAAAAAAAAGGTTTTGGGTTTTTAAATGCACGCTATTGTGACACCAGATACTAGTGGCAATGTGCACTGGCAGAGGTTGGCAGAGTACACGCTGTAGGCCTGAAACACCCGCTTGAAGACAAGTAACTGCTATTCAATCTATAACAGTGAAAAAAGTTTTTTGGTTTTAAATGCACGCTATTCTGACACCAGATATAAGTGGCAATGTGCACTTGCAGAGGTTGGCAGAGTACACGCTGTAGGCCTGACACACCCGCTTGAAGACAACTAACTGCTATTCAATCTATAACAGTGAAAAAAGTTTTTTGTTTTTAAATGCAAGCTATTGTGACACCAGATATGAGTGGTGGCACTGGGCAAGTGGACACAGTATCCACTGTGAGCCTGACACACAGACGCTTGCAGACAACTTACTGCTATTCAATCTATTACAGTGAAAACAGTTTTGGGGTTTTTAAATGCACGCTATTGTGCCACCAGATATGAGTGGCACTGTGCACTGGCAGAGTACACGCTGTTGGCCTGACACACAGACGCTTGCAGACAACTAACTGCTAATTAATCTATTACAGTGAAAAATATTTTTTTGTTTTGAAATGCAAGCTATTGTGACACCAGATATGAGTGGTGGCACTGGGCAAGTGGGCACAGTATCCACTGTGAGCCTGACACGCAGACGCTTGCAGACAACTAACTGCTATTCAATTTATTACAGTGAAAAAAAAGGTTTTGGGTTTTTAAATGCACGCTATTGTGCCACCAGATATGAGTGGCACTGTGCACTGGCAGAGTACACGCTGTTGGCCTGACACACAGACGCTTGCAGACAACTAACTGCTAATTAATCTATTACAGTGAAAAATATTTTTTTGTTTTGAAATGCAAGCTATTGTGACACCAGATATGAGTGGTGGCACTGGGCAAGTGGGCACAGTATCCACTGTGAGCCTGACACGCAGACGCTTGCAGACAACTAACTGCTATTCAATTTATTACAGTGAAAAAAAAGGTTTTGGGTTTTTAAATGCACGCTATTGTGCCACCAGATATGAGTGGCACTGTGCACTGGCAGAGTACACGCTGTTGGCCTGACACACAGACGCTTGCAGACAACTAACTGCTAATTAATCTATTACAGTGAAAACATTTTTTTTGTTTTTAAATGCAAGATATTGTTACACCAGATATGAGTGGTGGCACTGGGCAAGTGGGCACAGTATCCACTGTGAGCCTGACACACAGACGCTTGCAGACAACTAACTGCTATTCAATCTATTACAGTGAAAAAAAGTTTTGGGGTTTTTAAATGCACGCTATTGTGCCACCAGATACGAGTGGCACTGTGCACTGGCAGAGTACACGCTGTTGGCCTGACACACAGACGCTTGCAGACAACTAACTGCTAATTAATCTATTACAGTGAAAATTTTTTTTTTTTTTTTAAATGCAAGCTATTGTGAGCCTGACACACAGACGCTTGCATACAACTTACTGCTATTCAATCTATTACAGTGAAAAAAGTTTTGGGTTTTTTAAATGCACGCTATTGTGCCACCAGATATGAGTGGCACTGTGCACTGGCAGAGTACACGCTGTTGGCCTGACACACAGACGCTTGCAGACAACTAACTGCTAATTAATCTATTACAGTGAAAAATATTTTTTTGTTTTTAAATGCAAGCTATTGTGACACCAGATATGAGTGGTGGCACTGGGCAAGTGGGCACAGTATCCACTGTGAGCCTGACACACAGACGCTTGCAGACAACTAACTGCTATTCAATTTATTACAGTGAAAAAAAAGTTTTGGGGTTTTTAAATGCACGCTATTGTGCCACCAGATATGAGTGGCACTGTGCACTGGCAGAGTACACGCTGTTGGCCTGACACACAGACGCTTGCAGACAACTAACTGCTAATTAATCTATTACAGTGAAAAATATTTTTTTGTTTTTAAATGCAAGCTATTGTGACACCAGATATGAGTGGTGGCACTGGGCAAGTGGACACAGTATCCACTGTGAGCCTGACACACAGACGCTTGCAGACAACTTACTGCTATTCAATCTATTACAGTGAAAACAGTTTTGGGGTTTTTAAATGCACGCTATTGTGCCACCAGATATGAGTGGCACTTTGCACTGGCAGAGTACACGCTGTTGGCCTGACACACAGACGCTTGCAGACAACTAACTGCTAATTAATCTATTACAGTGAAAAATATTTTTTTGTTTTTAAATGCAAGCTATTGTGACACCAGATATGAGTGGTGGCACTGGGCAAGTGGGCACAGTATCCACTGTGAGCCTGACACGCAGACGCTTGCAGACAACTAACTGCTAATTAATCTATTACAGTGAAAAAAAAGGTTTTGGGTTTTTAAATGCACGCTATTGTGCCACCAGATATGAGTGGCACTGTGCACTGGCAGAGTACACGCTGTTGGCCTGACACACAGACGCTTGCAGACAACTAACTGCTAATTAATCTATTACAGTGAAAACATTTTTTTTTTTTAAATGCAAGCTATTGTGAGCCTGACACACAGACGCTTGCAGACAACTAACTGCTATTCAATCTATTACAGTGAAAAAAGTTTTGGGGTTTTTAAATGCACGCTATTGTGCCACCAGATACGAGTGGCACTGTGCACTGGCAGAGTACACGCTGTTGGCCTGACACACAGACGCTTGCAGACAACTAACTGCTAATTAATCTATTACACTGAAAAACATTTTTTGTTTTTAAATGCAAGCTATTGTGACACCAGATATGAGTGGTGGCACTGGGCAAGTGGGCACAGTATCCACTGTGAGCCTGACACACAGACGCTTGCAGACAACTAACTGCTATTCAATCTATTAAAGTGAAATAGGTTTTGGGGTTTTTAAATGCACGCTATTGTGCCACCAGATATGAGTGGCACTGTGCACTGGCAGAGTACACGCTGTTGGCCTGACACACAGACGCTTGCAGACAACTAACTGCTAATTAATCTATTACAGTGAAAACATTTTTTTTTTTTTAAATGCAAGCTATTGTGAGCCTGACACACAGACGCTTGCAGACAACTTACTGCTATTCAATCTATTACAGTGAAAAAAGTTTTGGGGTTTTTAAATGCACGCTATTGTGCCACCAGATATGAGTGGCACTGTGCACTGGCAGAGTACATGCTGTTGGCCTGACACACAGACGCTTGCAGACAACTAACTGCTAATTAATCTATTACAGTGAAAAATATTTTTTTGTTTTTAAATGCAAGATATTGTTATACCAGATATGAGTGGTGGCACTGGGCAAGTGGGCACAATATCCACTGTGAGCCTGACACACAGACGCTTGCAGACAACTAACTGCTATTCAATCTATTACAGTGAAAAAAGTTTTGGGGTTTTTAAATGCACGCTATTGTGCCACCAGATACGAGTGGCACTGTGCACTGGCAGAGTACACGCTGTTGGCCTGACACACAGACGCTTGCAGACAACTAACTGCTAATTAATCTATTACAGTGAAAACATTTTTTTTGTTTTTAAATGCAAGCTATTGTGAGCCTGACACACAGACGCTTGCAGACAACTTACTGCTATTCAATCTATTACAGTGAAAAAAGTTTTGGGTTTTTTAAATGCACGCTATTGTGCCACCAGATATGAGTGGCACTGTGCACTGGCAGAGTACACGCTGTTGGCCTGACACACAGACGCTTGCAGACAACTAACTGCTAATTAATCTATTACAGTGAAAAATATTTTTTTGTTTTTAAATGCAAGCTATTGTGACACCAGATATGAGTGGTGGCACTGGGCAAGTGGGCACAGTATCCACTGTGAGCATGACACACAGACGCTTGCAGACAACTAACTGCTATTCAATTTATTACAGTGAAAAAAAAGTTTTGGGGTTTTTAAATGCACGCTATTGTGCCACCAGATATGAGTGGCACTGTGCACTGGCAGAGTACACGCTGTTGGCCTGACACACAGACGCTTGCAGACAACTAACTGCTAATTAATCTATTACACTGAAAAAAAAATTTTGTTTTTAAATGCAAGCTATTGTGACACCAGATATGAGTGGTGGCACTGGGAAAGTGGGCACAGTATCCACTGTGAGCCTGACACACAGACACTTGCAGACAACTAACTGCTATTCAATCTATTAAAGTGAAATAGGTTTTGGGGTTTTTAAATGCACGCTATTGTGCCACCAGATATGAGTGGCACTGTGCACTGGCAGAGTACACGCTGTTGGCCTGACACACAGACGCTTGCAGACAACTAACTGCTAATTAATCTATTACAGTGAAAACTTTTTTTTTGTTTTTAAATGCAAGCTATTGTGACACCAGATATGAGTGGTGGCACTGGGCAAGTGGGCACAGTATCCACTGTGATCCTGACACACAGACGCTTGCAGACAACTAACTGCTATTCAATCTATTACAGTGAAAAAAAAGGTTTGGGGTTTTAAATGCACGCTATTGTGCCACCAGATATGAGTGGCACTGTGCACTGGCAGAGTACACGCTGTTGGCCTGAAACACAGACGCTTGCAGACAACTAACTGCTAATTAATCTATTACAGTGAAAACAATTTTTTTTTGTTTTTAAATGCAAGATATTGTGACACCAGATATGAGTGGTGGCACTGGGCAAGTGGGCACAGTATCCACTGTGAGCCTGACACACAGACGCTTGCAGACAACTAACTGCTATTCAATCTATTACAGTGAAAAAAAGTTTTGGGGTTTTTAAATGCACGCTATTGTGCCACCAGATACGAGTGGCACTGTGCACTGGCAGAGAACACGCTGTTGGCCTGACACACAGACGCTTGCAGACAACTAACTGCTAATTAATCTATTACAGTGAAAAATATTTTTTAGTTTTTAAATGCAAGCTATTGTGACACCAGATATGAGTGGTGGCACTGGGCAAGTGGGCACAGTATCCACTGTGATTCTGACACACAGACGCTTGCAGACAACTAACTGCTATTCAATCTATTACAGTGAAAAAAAGTTTTTGGGTTTTTAAATGCATGCTATTGTGCCAGCAGATATGAGTGGCACTATGCACTGGCAGAGTACACACTGTTGGCCTGATACACAGACGCTTGCAGACAACTAACTGCTAATTAATCTATTACAGTGAAAACATTTTTTTTGTTTTTAAATGCAAGCTATTGTGACACCAGATATGAGTGGTGGCACTGGGCAAGTGGGCACAGTATCCACTGTGAGCCTGACACAGAAGCTGGCAGGCAGGCAGGCAACTGCAATTAGATTACACACAAAAAAGCAGACTGATGTTCTAGCCCTAAAAAGGGCTTTTTGGGGTGCTGTCCTTACAGCAGAGATCAGATAAGTACTTGAGGACTGTAGTGGACACTGAATACATTAGCCTAGCTATACATTTCCCTATCAAATGAGCAGCAGCTACACTTTCCCTCCTACCCACGTTCAGCCTAGCATGCTCAAATATAACACACTTCTGTCTAAAAAAAAAATTATACAAAAAAAAGAGAATGCAGCTTCAGAATGAATCTAAAATGGATGCTGTACAGGAGGTGGGAGGGTCTGGAAGGGAGGGTCTGCTGCTTATTGGCTGGAATGTGTCTGCTGACTGTGAGGCACAGGGTCAAAGTTTAGTCAATGATGACGAATAATGGGCGGATCGAACCGTGCACGTGTTCGCCTGCCGTGGCGAACGTGAACACGCTATGTTCGCCGGGAACTATTCGCCAGCGAACAGTTCGGTACATCACTAGTAGGGAGTGGTCACTGCCATCGCGTTAAAACTCATGGACAAGCAAACTGGTAAAAGCCAACTGTTTGTACTGGCTGCCTAAGCAAAGGTCAGTTCTACACGTGCCTTCTGATTATATTTTTGTGGACTCCTGCACAAAACACCTGTATTTAGAGCAATCCAATGGACAGGAACCTCTCATGGACAATTCAAGTGCATCTTTAATAACATTTGAAAGAACTGAGGATGTCTAAACAATCCTGCAACAAATTACATTCTGGCCTAAATATAAAATAACCTTTTCTACATCTCTCTAACCACTAAAAATACCGTAAATAAGCATACTGACTTTCTGCAATTGAGTCACAAGTATTTATACTTTAATTTGGCAGTGCACGTCTCATAAATTATGAGGTGTGCACTGCCAAATTAAAGTGTGTTATTTTTATTCAAGAGATAAGAGTAGAATAATGAAAAAAGAGATATAACCATCAGTGGAAAATAGGCTATGGAAAAACAATAAATAGCTTGGAAAAGCTAAGGGGAGAGAGCAGAATTGTTTGAGAAAAATGGGAAAACATGGTAGAAAAAAAAATCAATGAAAGGGGATGAGAGACAATAAAAGAGTATTAGATACTCTGGACATGTTTAATAAATCTAGATGCATAAAATAGTAAGGTTTGAGGCAGTAAGAAGTCTAAATACATCTATAGTAAATCTAAATGTAATATATAGTGGTTATAGAAAGACTACAAGAAATGACTATGTAAAATGTCAGAATCAAAGGCAAGCTGTAAAAATTATCCAGATGGCTAACAGAATAATTACAGAATAAATATGTGTAATGTATCAACCAATGTTATATAGTAGTTTATAGGTATAATCAATAATTCCATACCTTAAGTATACAATGTTGCTCTCGCCTGATCTGCCATTACTACAAACATTTGACATCAATATAGGCATATAGAAAGTTATTTTCTTGTTTATACTTGTTCCAATTAAAACATTGCACCTTTTCAGCACTGTCAATACTTGTTGAAGTAGTGTGACAGAATTTCTAAAGTTTACTCCACTCCTATTGATATGATCACTTAATTGCTGGGTACCAGGCCCAACTGGCTATGGACCAAAACAGGCAAATGCCTAGTGGGACACAATGGTCATAGGCCAAGGGTAACAGGGGAGAGACATTGGGGGCTCTACAACCAGGGGGATAGCCTGGCCACCCTAATGACAGAAGCACAAGAGAGCAAGAGAACTACTCCTTCTAGTATATGAGAGCATTGCCATGGGTTAGCACAACAGCTCTCTGATACATACCTAGACATCACCTTGAAGGAGAAATCTGCACCCGCTCCAGATGTTGTGGACTACATCACCCATAATGCTCTTACACCCATAATGCTGACAAAGCATCATGGGAGGTGTAGTCCAAAACATCTGGAGTGCCGATGGTTGCCTATGCCTGCACTAGGTGATCTGACACTGGTTTCTTCTTCATATCTCCACAGCAAAGAGAGAAAAACAAGTGTATTTTTGCAAGGTATAGTAAGTTTCAGTATACCTTATTATATTTTGAGGAGAGTAAAATGTGTTCCATTTACTTGGGTTCAAGACTCCAGAATGTATTTTAAAACTTGTGAAACCTAAATGTAACCCTTAAATTATTTAACTTTTTTTACAACAGATTAATAAACGTTTTAGAGTTATTGGTTTGGCCATAGTTATATAATTGAATGATGCTGCAAATTGTTGTGAAATTAGTTATTGTCAAATGATAAAGTCTAGATGCAATATTGTTTTACATGTAGAATATATTTTCCAATAATAGTTGGATTTTTTACATATGACAATGTATCTCTGATATGCCTATCATTTATAATTAAATAAATATATTTAAACATACATATTTAAATGTATACATCTATAGTTAGAAATTGTGGTCATGTGAAATCCCAGCATCAGTTGAAGATCACCGACCTTTTAACTATATAGCTTCAGTTGGTTGATGTTTCCTCAGTACCATATTTAACCATCTGAAGTAATCATTAAAATCATTTAGTTGGGTATTGATATTTATACCTAAGACATGCTTGATATTACATTTTTAATAGTGTGCTCATGATTCAAATTTTGTAAACTTAACAGTAAAATAATGGCTATTAGAGATGTCCCGAACGGTTCGCTGGCGAATAGTTCCTGGCGAACATAGCTTGTTCGCGTTCGCCACGGACGGCGAACATATGCAATGTTTGGTTCGCCCCCTATTCATCATCATTGAGTAAACTTTGACCCTGTACCTCACAGTCAGCAGACACATTCCAGCCAATCAGCTGCAGACCCTCCCTCCCAGACCCTCCCACCTCCTGGACAGCATCCATTTTAGATTCATTCGGAAGCTGCATTCTCTTTTTTTTGTATAATTTTTTTTTTAGACAGAAGTGTGTTATATTTGAGCATGCTAGGCTGAACGTGTGTATATCATGGCTAGTTGCACTGAGGGTATGAGTATATAGCAGTACATTGTTGTGAAAGATGGCTGTCATGTTTAGGGTGTAGCTTGCACGTTATCAACTGTGTATTTATATCAGCAGCTCCACCACTAGTTATAAATCAAGTATGAGTCACCCCATGAGATGAGACTAGTGAATAACATAATACATGAACGGTTAAGGTAAAGGCTTGTAAGGAACTACTACAATAAACTCTTTAGGAGGTGAAATAATGACATGTTTAAACGCTTGCTAATTTACGATTAGTTAATGTGCAGAGAGCAGTTCATGTGATCAAATGCATGCTGTGGAGGATAGGCTATAGTGGGACATGCTTGGCAGGCTGCTGTTTACTGCTTGTGCTCATCCGATCCCTTTTGGGCGCCAGGTGCAGACCCTGGGAGTCCCTGATACCTGGAACAACAAAGGCAAGTCTCTGGCTAAGTGCCGGGTTCACGGCTTGAGGTGGTAGAAGCTTGTTTTGTCGGGTGATCGGATCTGTCCCGGTGGTGCTTCACATCCAGTGCGGGATTGTGGTGGCTTAAGGTGGTGAGTGCTTGACGTGGGGCAGGCTCTGCATTTCTGTTTGTGCCTCCGGTCCCGTCTTCGACGCCTTTTGCGTTGGTGGATTTTAATGGGGACTGCTTCGCTTAGCTGTGGTGGAGCTTGTTGGGGCTGTGGTGGAGCTTGTTGGGGCTTCCTGCTTGTTATTTGCTTCCAACATTGATTAAAGAGTCTGTCCAGCTTAGACTCAATATTCTGCCATGCTTTGCTGGTACCAGGAGGACACGCGGCTGCCGCCATATTGGGAGAGTCGCAGATGAGTATGTCAGATTGGGCGGCTGTGCTCTGTGCGTCCATTAGCTCCAGATAGCCTCTCAGGGGTGGACCAGGATAACCCCCACCGGTCCGAGGGGGTTGTAACGGAGCTCCTGCCAGTAAGTAGCTGCTCCTGGGCATCCCAGGATCGGGAGATCGGCCGCCTCTCCCGCCTGGTGAGCACCAGGCCACACTTGCCACGTGGAGGTAAGTAAGACACTGTCGAGTTGCTGACCGCTATTAAGCATGTCGGGTCGGTCAGGTAGGAGCAACATTGCCTTCTGGGGTGAAATTCGCTTGTTGATAGCTGCTTAAAGTTAGATATTGAGGGAGCTCACACGAAGTGCGTCTTTCCTCCATGACAGCTAGGCCCCGCCCCCCGGAAGCTGCATTCTTAGTGAGAGGAGGGACAGTGTAGCTGCTGCTGATTTAATAGGGAAATCGATAGCTAGGCTAGTGTATTCAGTGTCCACTACAGTCCTGAAGGACTCATCTGATCTCTGCTGTAAGGACAGCACCCCAAAAAGCCCTTTTTTTTTTTAGATTGAATAGATTGAATGGCAGTTAGTTGTCTGCAAGCGTCTGTGTGTCAGGCTCACAGCGTATACTGTGCCCACTTGCCCAGTGCCACCACTCATATCTGGTGTCACAATAGCTTGCATTTAAAAAAAAACAACTTTTTGACTGTAATATAATAGCATTCAGTTTCCTTCACACGTGTGCGTTTCAGGGCCTGCCAGGGCACAGTGTCACACCAGTGCAACTCATATCTGGTGTAACAGTAGTGTACATTTAAAAAAAAAATACAGGGGGCTTGTTGTCACCTTTCAGGAGGCCTTGGTGTTGTACGTGGCTGGGTGGAGGAAGAGACCTTCAATGACATCAGTGAGGACAAGGAACGGGACATGGCTAGCTTGGTATCCAACCTTGTGCAAATGGGGAGTTTGCGGTTGTGCAAATGGACTGTTTGCGGTTGTTTGCGGTGCGTTAAACCGGGGGGGTTTGGTCTGTCACTGTGCAGTGGGCGTAACCCTTACACTACCTGATCGATACAACATCATACCTGATGTTTTAAAGCACGTTATTCCAAACAATTTAGGAATGTTAGGTGATTTATGCCCTTTATGGATTAAAACCAGACTCTGCACCAACTATGTAATTTTCCATGGGAGTTTTGCCATGGATCCCCCTCCGGCATGCCACAGTCCAGGTGTTAGTCCCCTTGAAACAACTTTTCCATCACTATTGTGGCCAGAAAGAGTCCCTGTGGGTTTTAAAATTCGCCTGCCTATTGAAGTCTATGGCGGTTCGCCCGGTTCGCCCGTTCGCGAACATTTGCGGAAGTTCGCGTTCGCCGTTCGTGAACGGAAAATTTTGTGTTCGCGACATCTCTAATGGCTATATCTTTGAGCTATGCTCACAGCTTGATTTTTGGGAATCAATTTATAATATTTCCAGTATCTTAAATAAAGTTACTGGTTATTTTTATAATTATTTCATAGGTCTATTTCCTATTTGTTTCATATATTCCGTATCTATATCATTTAACATATGTGTATATGTCACAGAACAAACTCTGCAAACTGTTATAGCTTGTTTTTATGCTTATTTAAGTAGCTCGATGATATACAAGCATTACACTTATAGAACAAAGAACACAAAGTAAAAAAAAAATAGGAAGTGCTATAGGAACAAACAATGGTTAAGGAAAAAGACCATGCCTCTTAAAGTTAAAATCTAATGAGATTGTTAGAAAAGTTGCAGATAGCATCGGTTGGGGATAAATGCTGTTAATGGCAGTGCAGTCAAAAGACTACTGCATGCTATGCCATAGAATTATTCAAGTCTGTATAAAAAAAATATTAACCTGAGCCAATTGTATAAGTTGTGATCAAAACAAAACGTGAACAAAACCTGGAATTTGCGCTATATGTCTGTTAAACCATAATTCACCTATATCATATTAAATGCACCCACACTTATTATTTGTGGTCAGGACAATATTTGCCATGATGGTAAGATAACACATAATTGTTATATAATATAACAATGGATAGTGACACCAGTCGGTTGTGGTGTGGCAGAACCGACAATGCAGTAGGCCTGTAATAAAGAGGGCAAAAATTAAGTGTACCAAACAAGATTTATTCATACTACAAAACATCAATTATTTAGTCATATCGCAAAATAACTCATTAACTGGGTTTGGTATATATAAGGTGTAGGCAGAAGATTTCCAGCATCCCATTGTTTTGATTATATGAGCAGGAATGTGGTTGGAGGAAGCTGAGGACGCTGTCCCTATGCGGAAAGAATGTCCTAAGTAATTATGTGCGTTTAGGCCAAGTCTAGTTAGCAGCATACAGACATAGAGCATGAATTTGTCAGTGGCAAGTGTGGAACCGTGTAGTTCTAATAGTGGTTGATTTGCTTGTTTGTGAAAGGTATTGAAGTATGCATCCAAAACTTTATACCAGGCACCATTTGTTGGAAGTAGGAAAAAGGGATATGTCAACATGGCATCCCATTTGGCTGGTTATGGAATGGAGAAGAGAAAGAATGTAATTGTCAATGGATTTGTGGATATTGGATATTTTAAGATAGTCTGTAGTGGTGACATTACTGGAGGTAAATTCCCTTGGACGTAGGAACCATGAAAAACAAGATATGTGGCTGCTTTTATTACCATGTTGGTTGTATGTTCGAATGGCGCAGTATCCAAAAGGTCGGATTATAACTGGAATATGCTGTTGTGGATGGGTAGTCTTTTATGGGGTAGATGTGTTTGTGACTGTTGGATACCTTTCAGTAGTGTTTTTATCTGGTAAGATGAACCTGATTTGTTAGTGTGTTGTAATTACATGTGGTGTTGTATGCCCGTTAAATACAATTTGATAGTGTCAAAAGATAATTTCAGGTTAAAGTGGCAAAAGGAAGTGAACCCCAACATTGTCTCCAAAGCAAATGTGTCCCAAACCCAAAATCTGCTATGAATCTGGTAAAAATGTGAAATGCTCTATCGTAGGATTTCCTGGAATTGACTGAAAGTGCCTGGTGGGAAAGAGTGTGCGCTTGAGCCAATAGCATAGTTAGTCCAGGAGCATGTCCTTGAAAGGAGGGGTGGGGGTAGCCAGACTGCAAGTGGTGGGTAGTGTCTGTGGTAAAGCCTGAAAGTGAAAACGAGACAATTGATCAGCAGCTACATTCGTGACCCCCGGAACGTGAATACAGGTGTTGAAAAACTGTCTGGTGGCTGCCCACCATGTGAGTCTCCTCAAAAACCTAATTATTACCAAAGAGGAAGACCGGCCTTTATTGACGATGTGGCAAGTGGCAAGGTTGTCAGAATAGCATCTGACGGAGTGACCCGCCCAGTCTGTTTCCCAGGCAATGGCAGCAGCCACAATAGGGTACAGTTCGAACAAAGCTGATGTCGTAGAGAAGCCAGGAAGGGATCTAACGCCTCTAGGCCAAGGGCCCCAGAGCTATCTGTCACCCCAGATGGCAGCAAAACCAGTGGTGGCCGCCACATCTGTCCAGAGTGTAGGAGAATTGTCAGAAATTGGGGGGATGAACATGAAGTGCCTATTCCAAGAAGTGAGAAAAGTGCATAAATCGGCCGTTTCGTGTGTGTCTATCATGGTGCATGAGTCGTCAGAGGGGAGGTTTGGAAATAAAGAAAGTATATACCCTGGGGAATGAGCCTCATGGCAAAATTGAGCGACCCCAGCAGGGACTGAAGTTCTTTCCGGTTGCAAGAACCCAGTTGTAAGTTTAAATCAATGCTCGCCAACGTGTGCTCAATCTTATCCTGAGGAAGACTCACCTGCATATGCACTGAATCAAGCTGAATCCCCAGAACATGGATGACCATCTCCGGACCTTCTGTCTTTTTAGGGGTGGCCGGTATTCCCAAGGATTCAAAAAGAGCCAACATATGTGACAGGCTAGTAGGGGGTAGTGAGTTATTTTCTATGGTGAGGAAATCATGTAAATAGTGAATTCTGGTTGGACATCTGCACGCATTCAGCAATAACCAACACAAAGTCTAAGCAAAGATATTGAATATTTTGGGGCTGCTTTTAGAGCTGAAAGTGAGTCGGAAGAAGAAGTAATATAATCCCTGCCACTTAATGCTGTGCAGATGCCAAAGTGAGGGGTGAATGGGGAGTAACTTAAACGCATTGACAATGTCGGTTTTACTGAGCCATGCTCCTGTCCCAGCAGCACAAATGGCCCAGAGGGCATCGTCAATTGTGGAGTATTGTAGTGAGAATTCGTCAGAGGGTATGAGTGAATTTAGAAGAAATAATTAGAATATTGAATGGATATGTTGAGAATAGGAATCCGGGTGTCCAATCACGCGGATATCGTATCTCAAACAACCATACAAGGTTTTACCCACATATTGACATATTAACATATAATAATCAATATCTTTATTGTATATGTTAGACTAAACACAAAATTGTGAAACAAAAAATAAAAGAGTGCAAACAAACTGTGCTGGTGATTAAAAAAGAAAGGGAAAAACACAATCTATGATAGCCCCATATATCTTAAAAATAGCTATTGTAGAGATAGCCAAATGAAATGCAGCTTATATACCTAAACTGATACACTGTATGAGGTGTCAATATTAAGAGGATAGGTACTAGTATCAATATGTTGCAAATGAGTGTTTGTTTTCACCCAGGTTAACAGTCTCCGTTTAGGGCTGTCCAACCTGCGGCCCCCCAGATGTTGCTGAACTACAACTCCCATGATTCTTTCAATGAAACAGATAGCCAGGGAATCATGGGAGTTGTAGTTCAGCAACATCTGGGGGGGGCGCAGGTTGGACAGCCCTGGTTTAAGCAGCTTAAATATGCATAAGGGTGGGAGCAGATAGCTGTATAGGATTTAAACGAGTATATATAGAGCAGCAGAGGGTATCTCCTTGTCTTTATAGGAGTTCAAAGTGCAATACACAGGAGTAAGAGATTGAAAGGGTTAACTGTTTTAAGGAGGAAAAAAAATCCTTTAAGTTAACCTTCAGTAGGGTTTTGATATAAATATAAGATTTAAACGTAGAAGGTAAAGAAAACAGACAAAGGTCCCTTGCAGTAAATCTTAAGTTAAATGTATAAATGACAGAGATACCTTTAAATAACCCTCTAGTAAAAATCTCATATAGACGTAGTATCTAGGGTCTTAGCAGCATATAGCTTAGGTGGATACATCCCATCAAAACCAGAGCATGCTATATCCCAACTGTGATACTTAGAGAGGTTGTGTCTAGATAGTTCACTCCATATTTGCTAAAAGTAGATATATAAAACCTGCCCCAGTCTCCAAAATCCCTAGTAGTAAAGCTATCTTAGCTCCCTAGTATAACAGTCCAACATTCTAGCTGCCAAGAGTCTGCTGACAGATATGGGTAATACTAGGCTATCATAATATTCAGATGGGATATAGCATGCTCTGGTCTTGATGGGATGTATCCACCTAAGCTATATGCTGCTAATACCCTAGATACTACGTCTATATGAGATTTCTACTAGAGGGTTATTTAAAAGTATCTCTGTCATTTATACCTTTAACTTAAGATTTATTGCAAGGGACCTTTGTCTCTTCTCTTCTCCTTTTACATTTAAATCTTATATTTATATCAAAACCCTACTGAAGGTTAACTTAAAGGATTTTTTTCCTCCTTAAAACAGTAAACCATTTCAATCTCTTATATTCGTTTAAATCCTATACAGCTATCTGCTCTGCTTAAACGACTGTTAACCTGGGTGGAAACAAGCACTGGTTTGCAACATATTGATACTAGTAGCTATCCTCTTAATACTGACACCTCATACAGTGTATCAGTTTAGGTATATAAGTTGCCTTTCATTTGGCTATCTCTACAATAGGTATTTATAAGATATATGGGGCTATCATAGATTGTGTTTTTCCCTTTCTCTTTAAAGGAACACTATAGTCACCTAAGTTACTTTAGCTAAATAAAGCAGTTTTAGTGTATAGATCATTCCCCTGCAATTTCACTGCTCAATTCACTGTCATTTAGGAGTTAAATCACTTTGTTTCTGTTTATGCAGCCATAGCCACACCTCCCCTGACTATGATTGACAGAGCCTGCATGAAAAAAAAACTGGTTTCACTTTCAAACAGATGTAATTTACTTTAAATAATTGTACCTCAATCTCTAAATTGAACTGTAATCACATACAGGAGGCTCTTGCAGGGTCTAGCAAGCTATTAACATAGCAGAGGATAAGAAAATCTTAATTAAACAGAACTTGCAATAAAGAAAGCCTAAATAGGGCTCTCTTTACCGGAAGTGTTTATGGAAGGCTGTGCAAGTCACATGCAGGGAGGTGTGACTAGGGTTCATAAACAAAGGGATTTATATTGTCAGTGTCAGTGAAAGTGCAGTTTGTGTGTGAAAAATGCAAACAAATTGCACTTTCACTGACGATATCATTGTTGTGATATGTTTTACTGTTTTAAAACACTAATATTTGTGTTCAGCGAAGTCTCCCGAGTAAACCAGTATCCCCCATGTACAGGTTTTATAGTGTCTTGGAAAGTTACAGGGTTAAATATAGGGCTTGCAAGCCAAATTCTCTGAACTTTCTGCCTGGGTTGTCAGGCAAGTCCCTCAAATTGTAATTAAATAAATGACATAATTATGTAAAAATATTTTTTTAAACATATATGTAGAATTTAAATATATATGTATAATTATATAATTTGTTTTATTTTTATTTATGTATAGCTGTATATATATATATATCTATATATATGTATATATATATATATATATATATATATATAGATATATAGAGATAGATATAGATACATATATGCATTTATAACGTTATTCTAAATTTATTTTGATTTAAATATATATTTATATTAATATCAAAATACAGTTAGATAAACATTAAACAGGTATATAATTTTTTTTAATTAAATTTTATTTTACTTTTTTAAATGTATTTAATAATTATTTTATATATATATATATATATATATTTAATATATATATTTAAAATTAACGTCATTCTAAGTTTATTTATAACGCTATTCTAAATGTATTTTGATTTAAATATATATGTATATTAATATCAAAATACAGTTAGAGGAAAATTAAAAAGGTATATAATTTTTTAAATTAAATTAAATTTTACTTTTTTAAATGTATTTATTAATTATTATATATATATATGTGTGTGTGTGTGTGTGTGTGTATATATATAATTATATATAAAAAAATTACGTCACTCTAAGTGTATTTTAATATTAATATATATGTAATTATCCAATTTAGAAGAAAGTTGAAACTTAAGGGTAACACTCTTTCTGGGAGTAACCCAGGTAACTGGAGAAGTTTATATAAGGAGACAAGAATTGAGTGTCCTAATTACGCTAAAACGTAACTTTTATTGTTATCAATGCAAATAAATAAACAAAAAAGGAAAGTATTCAATTATAGTGGTGCATAGGCTCTTGATAACGTTGTCTGGGTTGTGGTAGCACAGTTATTTTTAATCCTAATGTAAAAGCATGCTTAGGTTAAACGTTTAAATCTGTGTTCATTCAGTAAGGTGTATTATTTAACTACATATCGACTCTTAATACGGTTTCCTAGATTGTGGTAGCCAAGTTCTTGATTGTTTGTGGTAATGCGCTGAGGGCACTGCATAAGCTGGCTTTTTCCGGCCATATGATAGCAAGGAGCAAGAGCTCCCGGGCTGGCTCCAGGACCGCGACCGCTTTTGGAGGATCGGCAGGGACCCGGTGAGTATGAAGGACAGCGGGGAGGTTCTAGATAGATAGATAGATAGATAGATAGATCTGACAGAAATCTCTTCATAAGACCAGGACAGAAATATAAATCAGTTATTTATTTTGAAAAAAAAAAAAAGTTTGATACAATAAATGGAAAGTGGGGCGGCGCCTGACTTCCGGTACGGATGGCCGCACATTGAGAGAGCTCCGTACCACAGGGCCCTAATATAGCTATTTTCAGCACGCACCACCGCCCGAAAATAACTGGGACTTACCCCCCTGCTCCCCCAAAGCAAACTCCAACCCCATGATAGGAAGAAAAACGAGAACCGACACGATGGTAGCGCCGATTTTCCGGAACCGCGCTGACAAAGGCCGCACCAGTGCAGCGGAACGGCGGGAAACTGACTCTGAGTCCGAAAACAGCGAGACGGACAAAGGTACCGGAGACCTCACCCCAATCACCAAAGGGGACCTGAAGGGACTCCTGAGGGACATCAAAACTAACATGGCTGCAGAACTAGCCAAACACATGGCTCCCATAAGAGAAGGCCTAGAAGACTTAACCAGGCGAACTCTAGCCGTGGAAGACAAAATGGAGGACATCTCCACGACGACCAGCAGACATGACAGAGCTATACAAGACCTTCAAGAGCAGGTACAAGCCCTCGAGAGCGCGCAAGAGGACCTAAACAATAGGTCGCGCAGAAACAATGTCAGGATCAGGGGGCTCCCTGAATCCATCGCCCCTGACACCCTAAACACCACCCTCAGGGAAACATTCAGCGGCATGCTCCCCGAGGCCCCCCCAGCAGAACTCATTATTGACAGGGCGCACAGAGCCCTCAGAGCCCAGCCTCCGACAAACACACAGCCTAGAGATGTCATTGTCCGCCTCCACTATTTCCACGTGAAAGAGGCTTTGATGAGGGCTGCACGGGACTCCCCCGTCCACATAGACGGCCACCAGGTACAACTATTCCAAGACCTGGCCCCTAGCACGCTACTCAAAAGGAAGGCCCTCAGACCCCTGACTCAAGCTCTAACAAGACACAACATCAGGTACGCATGGGGACACCCCTTCAAACTAATGGTCCGTAAAGATGACAGAACCTACACTCTGCATGACGCAGCGGACGCCGAAGACTTTGCAGCCCAACTAGGCCTACCTCGCATAGAACCGGACCCAGACAGACAACGAGAACAAAGAGTACAACAATCCACCACAAGAGGGCACCGGCAATCCCCACAGAGGGGTCGTAGACCCTCCAGACGAGAACAGCCCCAGCATTAAACCCGGGCTTCGCCGCCTGCCCTCCGCCCGGCCACCTAGCCGACCAACCCGGAATTCCTCCACTTGCAAGTACCCCTCACACCCCTGAACAAGCACCACCTGCAAACTTCAAAGCAGCAAGGCATCGCATCACCCTGAACAAGGACCCCGAAGACACAGACATGAGCTGAACAATCAGACTAATGCACCATACACAAGCACCTTACACATCACCGGCACCTGAGGACTTATCCCCAACACCCCACTACCTACACCCCTCCTTAGCAGAAAACCACCTATGGGACACTAACCACCAACGAGACCATCAGCAACCAAGCTGCAACGGACAGGAGAACCAAATCCCGGGGCCGCACAACAACCAAGGCCCACGAACTTTTCCACCAGCCCCACAAAGCCGGGACATTGATTTGACTCTCCCACCCATCACTCATGGGGAAATGCTCATATCTATGTACGGGCGGGAGAAAGGGAAAAGGGAAAAGGGAAAAGGGGGATAACACATTAGACAAACATAGACCAAAGTCACAGCCTCACAAATACCACTGGGAAGGGCCCATACCCAGGAAGGGACCTCCCAATCCAGAAATGCCCCCGAGACAAAGACGCAGAGACAGGGGACAACCCATCCCGACCCCGGGGACACCACAAAAGCCACGACCCAGGGACCCCCCGAGCACAGATACCAGCCCATCGACCTCCCTACCCGACACTCCCATAGGCCCACATCACCACCAACCAGCAATCCGCAGGCCCACTTACAAGAGACCGAACCTAACAGGCGAGACAGAGGAAAATGAGGCAGACACCAAGAAACATGCACCCCCTACTGACAGCCCAAGAACCGAAGACAGGACACCCACCCCTGGGGCCCATAGCACCGACACCTTAGAGGACGACAACATTAACAACACAGGGGAACCTTGGAGGGGGGATCCGGGCGGAGGGCGGGCGGGGAGGCAGGGAATGTCAAGGATTGTTAAACTTGTTGAACGAAAACCTTATTGTGTTTCTTTTTTTTTTTTCTCTTTTTTCTCTTATGCTCATATATATGTTCCAGTTTACAATATGTTTTAACCTACCATTCAATGTATGCTACTTTTAACGTTTGAAATATTTTGTTCCCACAAGGGGGAGGAAGGGGAAAGCCCAGATGGACAAACGACAGACCAGACAAGCAGGGGTGCCCAACGAGACCCACGGAGACCTCCACTGTGGACGACACACCTACTAACTCCACCACACCACCGCCGAGAATAACCCCGACTGTACTTCCCACGGAAACGTCGCACGGACGACACTCCCCACCGCCTGCTGGCCTAAACTGTAAGTCCAGCAGCAACACACACACACGAACCCGGCTGGTCCGGGTTCCAGGGCCCCACGCCCCTCCAAAACCCCCAAAACCCCCAAAACCCCCCTTTCCCCCACATCAACACCAGCCCAACCCTCCACCCCCAAAGAGAAGCATTACACAGACGGCCAAGCAACATGCCAATCCACCTCAAATGCACCTCCATCAACGCAAAGGGCCTCAACTCACCCAAAAAACGACACGCACTACTAAGATGGGCCCAGAGACAACAAACAGACATTCTCCTAGTCCAGGAGACCCATTTCACCACACACAAACACTTCCCCCTCACGAACCGGACATACAAGACTAGCTTCCTAGCCAACTCTCCAATACCTAAAACTAAAGGGGTAGCCATTATCCTAAGAGCCACATGCCCCCTGACAGACATAACCGCAAATCCTGACCCCTCAGGCCAATTCCTCACAATCACAGGGAGAATAGGCACCAACCATTACTCCTTCTGCTCCATATACGCACCTGCCCAACCAGACACAGACTTTTGGAACAAATTTTCAGCACACATAGCCACGCTATCCAACACCCGCCTCATCATAGGCGGGGATTGCAACGCGGTGCACTCCCCACACCTAGATAGGACACACCGCGCGCAAGCTCCAAACCGACCCGCCAGAAATGACACACTGTTCCAGCAGTTCCTCTCCTCTCGAAACCTCATAGACATATGGCGCGCCCAACACCCCTCCACCAAAGACTTCACCTTCTATTCCAACCCCCACAACTCCTACTCGCGGATCGACCATTTTCTGATCACCCCCAATGTCATATCCCAGACAAAATCCACGAGCATAGGCACGATATCATGGTCAGACCACGCCGACATCAACCTAACACTATGTATCGCAGACATCACAAGACCATGGACGTGGAAATTAAATCCCATACTATTACATGACCTCCCCCTCACGGACACCATCTCCAAAGACCTATCAGACTACTTTGAACTAAATTCAAACCCAGGAGAAACATCCCCTATAACCCTGTGGACAGCACACAAAGCGGTCATTAGGGGCAGACTTATAAGCTTAGCCTCGGCCCGGAAAAAACGTAGAACACAACAGATCATGGACGCAATAGCGGAGATACACCGCCTAGAAGCCATACACTAAGGGGCCAGAGACCGCAACACTCTAGACCAACTGACCGAAGCCCGAGCTCTACTAAAACGCCTAACCATGGAGGACACCGTAAAAGCCCTCCAATGGCTCAAACAAAAATATTATGAAAAGAGCAATAAAGCCGACACCATGCTGGCAAGACGCCTAAAACGCCGCATTGAAGCTAACAAAATCACAAGCATACGCGACCCAGACCGAAATATGTGTACCCAACCTGACCAGATAGGCTCCGTATTCCAAACATACTACCAACAGCTCTACAATCACACGACACCACAGGGAGACTCCATGCAGGACATCCCAACTCTCACACAGACATTCCTAAACACACTTAAACTCACAACACTAACCACAGAGACAAGCCAGACACTAACAGAAGAAGTAACAGTGGAAGAGATGACTTTGGCCCTCCGCTCATTTCAGCCCAACAAAAGCCCAGGCCCTGATGGATTCGGGGCAATATACTACAAAACCTTCAGCCACCTCCTCCTCCAACACCTCTGCCCGGTATTTAACGCCATGCTACGCGGCGAGAAGTTGCCGACAGACATGGTAGCAGCAAACATATGCCTCCTCCCAAAACCAGGCAAGACACTAGACGAACCAGGACACTTCCGACCCATATCCCTCCTAAACGTTGACCTCAAAATCCTCACAAAAGTCATGACCAACCGCATAAACCCCCTCCTAAAAGCCCTAATCCACCCCGATCAAGTGGGCTTCATCCCCCACAGACAAGCGGCAGACAACACTAGAAGGGCCATTGACCTCATATGGTACACCACTCACAGACACATCCCCACGACAATAATCTCCCTAGACGCCGAAAAGGCATTTGACCGCCTTCTCTGGCCCTTCCTCTACCAGACCCTAACCCACTTCGGTTTCCCCACACAATTCATCTCATTCCTAGAAGCAGCCTACGCACACTCACAGGGATCCCTCCTCCTACCTAGCATTGCCCCCCCCCACATTCACCATCTCCAACGGAACGAGACAGGGATGCCCACTATCACCTATACTATTTGCCCTATCACTAGAACCCTTATTAGAAGCAATACGAACTGTCCCAGACATAAAAGGAATCACCATCAGGGACCAGACTTATAAGGTATCCGCCTATGCGGACGATATCCTCCTAACTCTCACAAATCCCATCACCTCCATCAATCACCTAATGGCATTGATTCATTCCTACTCTCGCATATCCGGTTATAAATTGAACATCACAAAATCGGATTTAATGCCGATACATATAACCCCACACGAACTCGCCAACATCAATGACCAATTCCCATTATGCATTCGCTCAACAGCCATCGACTATTTAGGCATAAAGCTCACCGCCGACACCTCCACCATATACCAAACAAACTACACACCCATACTCGAACGGGCACACGCAGACCTACAGACATGGGCCCCACTAGGGATCTCGTGGCTGGGCCAAGTAGCCTCAACCAAAATGAACCTCCTACCACGATTACTATATATATTCCAGACACTACCCATAGCAGTCCGAACATCAGACATAAAATCCCTACAAAACGCGGTCAACAACTTCATATGGAACCACCGCAGGCCCAGAGTACGGCGTGAAACACTATACGTCCCCAAGCGATCAGGCGGCCTCGGACTACCCAACTTTCTGCACTACCTCTACGCAGCCCACTTATCCCAAATCCAAATGTGGCACCTCCCGCCCATGGAAAAACGGTGGGTGGACATTGAACACTCGATCTTCGGGCACGACCACCCCTCCCAATACATGTGGACCCCCAGACAACACCGACCACTGCCCCCTCCAACTGCACCCACTATAGCACACTCCCTCGACCTCTGGGACAAAGTACACCTGAAATACGATCTCTCCTCAGAACTCTCCCCAATGACCCCGATTCTCCGAAACAAACTCTTCCCCCCAGGAATCACAGCCCAACATTTCGCCCAATTCGAGAGGAGAGGAATTGCCAGACTAAGCCATTTATTCACAAACAGCCAGCCCATTACCTACGAGAACATACCCGAAGCCACCACACTCACGACGTTCGACTACTTCCGCTTCATTCAACTACGCAGCCTAGCAGCAATGCCCTGCATCCAACAAGCAGGCAAATCCCAGCCCACCAAGTTCGAACGAGACTGCACCAAGGCCCCGACCAGAAAAGGACAAATATCCGACATATTCCTCTCAATAGCAACCCACACAACCCACATCTTCCTCCCATACATCAAAGCATGGGAGACAGACCTAGGCGCACCAGCAGACACAGGAGATTGGGCGGAAATATGGGAAGCCACAACATCACTAACGATATGCGTAACATTTAAGGAACAGGCCTATAAAATGCTGTTCCGCTGGTACCTCACCCCCCAGAGACTGGCATGCATGCACAGACTACCCACCAACCAGTGTTGGAAGCAATGTGGAGAAACGGGCACTTTCCTCCATTGTTGGTGGACGTGCCAGAAACTCCAACCCCTCTGGCACTCCATAGGAGCAATCCTCACTAGAGTCCTGACCAATCCATGCCCCCTAGACCCATGGACCATGCTCCTGTCCAAACCAATGGACACATTTACAAGAGCCGAAAACAAATTGATAGCGAGAGTGGCCCTAGCCACACGTAGAGCAATTGGTGAAGTATGGTCCACAGCCACAATACCCAAACAACAAACAATACTTCGGAAAATCCAAGACCATATAGACATGGATAGACTCACTGCCCAAATCCACGAAAACACCAAACAGTTCCACAAAATTTGGGACCCCTGGCTCGACACATCTCTACCCTGGAAAGGCAACACAAACCACAAACCGCTGTCTTTAGGACATGAACCACAACTCTCACCCAACTTTAGAACAAGCCCACTGTCACAACCTAAGACACGCATCAAAGTTCACCCACCCCCCACCTACCCTCCCCACCCCCTTCTCCCCGGGGGGACGTGGGACCCTGTAACAGAACACACACTCACCACTGACGATCTGACCCCACCTGAACGACGATCTTCCCCTCACAGACCAGACAAGGACACCCCACCCACCCATCCCTGACAGACGAACTCGCCAGTCGATCACCCCCTGTAATCACAGGAGAACCCACGACGCAACACACCACACCTACACTGACGAGGAACCCCACCACGAGACCACCACTACCCACCCCCGAGGACCATCCTGACACAGTGACAGAAGGGGCCCTACATGGCCAAAACAACTCGGAACAACGCTAAACCTGCAATGAAACTATAACTATATAATTTTTGAATGCTGATCCGACACTTGATGTTATAATGCATGGACCCTCTAACCTTCCCTCCCCTTTTCTCATTCTGTATCCCTACCCTTGGATACCAAAATTCTACAAATAAAGAATTTTAAAATAAATGGAAAGTAATAGGTATATTTTGTGTGTTTTGAGTGTGCTTATTGTAACTATATATATATATATATATATATATATATATATATATATATATATATATATATATTAATAAAAATGTTTAGTTGATAATAATTAGTTGTACATAAAATCATTTGTTGGTTGAAAGCTGATATTTTTCTCATACAGGGCCACACACAATTATTTTATTGTGCCATTTTCAAAATATATTTGCCTGTTTTTGTCCCACAATTAATTCAAGAGTACTCTTGTAAAAAGTGGCATAAAGAAACTAAAAAAAAATGAGAGAATCACCATGGAAACCAGTGGAACCAGCAGGCACATTCCATTTGTGATCCACCCTCTCCCTAGCATCAAGGTTGAGCATCCCCTAATTTGTCAAATACAATCTGGATACAAAGACAAACATTCCTAAGGAATAAATGTATATGAATGAAAGAAAAATATTTTTATATGAAAGAACATGTTTAATATTAAGTTTCACAGATAGTTCTTACCTGTAAAAAATTGATTTTCTTAGCCCAGGAGACAAGATGATGTTAATCATTGTGTTTCACAATGTCAGTAGCAGGCTCTATACTGAATACTGAGCATGTGATGGGTGAATCTGTCAGATCAAGACAGACAACCTAGACATTCTAACTTTCTTCATAAATGCCATGAAAAATTCTAGCATGTTGACATTTAGTTAACTCCACTTTATTTTTCTTAATTTACTCCTATGAAATTTCACAGATTTGAGTTAAACATGTTTATAAGACTATTAATTCCATGGCAAGAATTCATAGAAAAGAAAAAAAACATTTCCTCTGAGAATTAATGCATGTCAAGTATGCCACAGCCTGTAGCTACAGCTAATTACAGTGTGACTAATATCTTGAGATAGCTAAAACCAGCAGAGAAACTAATTGAAGCACTGCAAATAACCTTAACTGAAGTTTTGTTAGGGTTTTACTTCAGAATTGTAGGTTTATCAGATAAATCTAACATCAGTGCTAAACTAAACTGCAGGCTAAGCAGCATACTATTGTTTGTTCCGTCAAGCATCTTGTGCTTCCTATTAAGGAATACTAAAATGTTTTGGCACACAATAAGTTGGTGAAAAAAGGAGCATTTTATTATATTAATCATTGTTTTGATTTCAGAGAGAATTTTCCCGCCTTTTTTAAATACTGTGTAACTATTTCCTCTCAGTCTTTGATCCTGTCTCACATACAGATCTATCTACGACTATTAGTCAGCCAGAATATAAGGTTGATCTCTTGACCCAGGCTGAATAAATAAATGGGTGAGATGCAGGGCCGGACTGGGAATTAAAAGCAGCCCTGGAAAAAAATTATTTACCAGCCCCATAATGCGTCGCGCCAGCATAGTGTGCAGATACAGAGTTAGAAAAGATAACTTAAAATTAAAATTATTACTCCAACGTGAAAAAAAGCACATATAGGCTTAAAAAAAAAAGAGTGCAGATTTATTTTAAGCAGACGTGCCTTTGCATATAGCCAATGTTTCAGTCCAACTACCATGACATATTAAGGAAAGCTTGGTAATGGGACTGAAATGGTGAATGTATGTAGGGCACAACTGTAAAAAATGACGTTATCTTGTTTATTTTGAGGTCCTGTGGGTGCACTCTTCACTTTAAATATGTTATTGTGCTGGATTATGCACCTAGCAACAAGACTGGGCCAATATCTGCTTATTACATATTGTACATATCAATGAAATTTCTTAGTGTATTATGCATATATAAATGTACATTAATATATGTGTAAATATAATAGGCATAATTATATATATATATACACACATTGCACCCCTCACACATTGCACCACTGCTCCTATACCCTACTACAGCCCCATATCCCAGCAGACCCCAGGTAAGTTGTCAAACTGTACTTAAACGGTTTGACTACTTACTCTGGGAGCGGGTCCCGGCACTCCTGGCACCATACCCACTACACAGAGCAGTAGTGGTTATTGTGCATGGATTATTTCTTTAAATAATCTATAGGTGCCCCTCCTGAGATCAGGCTCTGGATCCGCCACTGATTTATATTATAAATATATATATATTATAAATATATATATTATATATTATAAATATATAATATAATATAATATATATATTATATATTATATATTAAATATATAATATATATAATATATATTATACTATAAATCAGTGGCAGATCCAGAGCCTGATCTCAGGAGGGGCACCTATAGATTATTTAAAGAAATAATCCATGCACAATAACCACTACTGCTCTGTGTAGTGGGTATGGTGCCAGGAGTGCCGGGACCCGCTCCCAGAGTAAGTAGTCAAACCGTTTAAGTACAGTTTGACAACTTACCTGGGGTCTGCTGGGATATGGGGCTGTAGTAGGGTATAGGAGCAGTGGTGCAATGTGTGAGGGGTGCAATGTGTGTGAAAGGTTCAGTGTGTAGGGTGCGTGGGGCAATGTGTGTATGGGTGGCTGTGTGTGTAGGGGAATGTGTGTATGGGGGTCTGTGTGTGTGTATGGGGGGGCAGTGTGTGAATGTGTATGGTGTGTGTGGGCAGTGTTTGTATGGGGCTAGAGTTCACTCTCACCACTTGGACCACCAGGAATCCCTGGTGGTCGCAGTGGTGAGAGTGAACTCTAGCCCGTAGCTCCAGGGCTAGAGTTTCCCTGTGGCACTCTCCCTCCCCCTCTGTCTCTCTCTATTTACGCCTCTTTCTCCCCTTGTGTCTCACTCTCCCCCTCTGTCTCTTTCTCCCTCCTTTCCCTGTGGCACTCTCCCTCCCCCTCTGTCTCTCTCTATTCGCCCCTCTCTCCCCCCTTGTGTCTCACTCTCCCCCCTCTCCCTGTGGCACTCTCCCCCCCTCTGTCTCTCTCTCTATTCACCCCCCCTGTCTCTCTCTCTCTCTCTATTCACCCCCCCACTGTCTCTCTCTATTCACCCCCCCACTGTCTCTCTCTATTCACCCCCCCACTGTCTCTCTCTCTATTCACCCCCTCTGTCTCTCTCTCTATTCACCCCCCCTCTGTCTCTCTCTCTATTCACCCCCCCTCTGTCTCTCTCTCTATTCACCCCCCCTGTCTCTCTCTCTCTATTCCCCCCCCTCTGTCACTCTCTCTCTATTCACCCCCTCTGCCTCTCTCTCTCTCCACCTCCCTCTGTCTCTCTCTCTATTCACCCCACCTCTGTCTCGCTCTCTCTTTTCACCCCCCCCCTCTGTCTCTCTTTTCACCCCCCCTCTGTCTCTCTTTTCACCCCCCCCTCTATCTCTCTTTTCAACCCCCCCTCTGTCTCTCTTTTCACCCCCCCCTCTATCTCTCTTTTCAACCCCCCCTCTGTCTCTCTTTTCACCCCCCCCCTTGTCTCTCTTTTCACCCCCCCCCTTGTCTCTCTTTTCACCCCCCCCCCTTGTCTCTCTTTTCACCCCCCCCTTGTCTCTCTTTTCACCCCCCCCTTGTCTCTCTTTTCACCCCCCCCCCCTTGTCTCTCTTTTCACCCCCCCCCCCCCTTGTCTCTCTTTTCACCCCCCCCCCCCCCTTGTCTCTCTTTTCACCCCCCCCCCCCCTTGTCTCTCTTTTCACCCCCCCCCCCCCTTGTCTCTCTTTTCACCCCCCCCCCCCCCCTTGTCTCTCTTTTCACCCCCCCCCTTGTCTCTCTTTTCACCCCCCCCCCCCCCCCCCCTTGTCTCTCTCTCTATTCACCCCCCCACCCACCTGAGAGGAGTCAGGGGGCCGGCCGCATTGCACGCTGCAGCCTCGCCGGTCCGGCAGCACTGTTAACGCTGAGGGCTGAAGGAGGAGGGAGGAGCATATCTCTACCATGCTCCCTCGCGGTTCCCACAATCCCCAGCACGGATGCTGCTGGGGATTGTGGGAACCGCGAGGGAGCATGGTAGAGAGACATGCTCCTCCCTCAGCCCTCAGCATTAGGTGTGCCGCCGGACCGGTGAGGCTGCAGCGTGCAATGCGGCCGCCTGCCTGCCGGCCGGCCGGCCCCCTCAAAGTGTGTGCCACCGGACCGGCCACCCGGTGGCACATATTGCCAGAGCAGCCCCCAGGAGCCGCGGCCCACCGGGAAATTTCCCGGTATCCCGGTGGGCCAGTCCGGCCCTGGTGAGATGTACCAAAGTATGAAACTAGAAACTCTTTCCATTGCTACTGTACACAAATTTGTTTGCATCTGTGAGTTCCATATAGGGAAAATAAGTAATTTGCACTTTCCCTCCATGCCAAAAGTTGCCAGCCCTTAACTGATTAAACATCAAATGAAATAACATAGGCTTACAACAGACCTTAAAGTGTTAAAGAATGAACAATAGCAAATTTTTAAAAAATTAACCAAAATGGATGACTTTGAAATAGCCGACATCAAAGTTAGTTTTTGCATTTCTGGTAAATTATCTCCTGAAAAAGTGCTTAGTTCATACACAAGTAATGAAAAAGTTCAATCCCAAATTCAGGAAATCAAAGCTGCCAACATTTCAGTTCGGCAACTTTTCATAAGGGGTATAGTAACAGTATAATAAAACCATTACATGATTGTTTTAACTATATTCAAGCCTCTTCCGTCAGAACTTTTTAAGAATAGAATTTGTGTGTGTGATCTATGAAATACATATCTATCTGTAATATCAATATGAAATAATGTTTTCCATGGAGAATATATTTTCAAATAGTTGGATGTTTTACACATGACAATGTATCTCTGCTATGTATATCATGTCTAATTATATTAATAAACAGATCCATTTTGAGGTTTTCTCTTGTTTCCTGAATATCTGTCAAGATTACTAGTTTATCCAGCATGCAGAATTATATCACACCTAGAATGAGACACAACGATGAGGGAAAGCCAAATGTCAAGGATTATTATTATTATTATTATTATTATTATTTTATTATTTATATAGCGCCAACAAATTCCGTAGCGCTGTACAATGGGTGGACTAACAGACACATAGTTGAGATCAGACCACTGGACGTACAGGAACAGAGGGGGTTGAGGGCCCTGCTCAATGAGCTTACATGCTAGAGGGAGTGGGGTATAGTGACACAAAGGGTTAAAGTAGGGGAATTAAATAGTTTGCTAGAGAAGGGTTTATTGAGTGCTTGGTAGGTCATTTTTGACAGTTGCAGGAAAGGAGTCATGGGGTGGGGGATGAGAAGCCTGCTGACAGTTTCATTGATACGCTTTAATGAAGAAGTGAGTTTTCAAAGATTTTTTGAAGGAATGGAGGCTGGGTGAAAGTCTGATTGAGGAGGGAAGGGAGTTCCACAGAACAGGTGCAGCCCTAGAGAAGTCTTGAAGGCGAGCGTCAGAGGTGGGGATCCGGGCAGAGGATAGGCGTAGGTCTTGGGATGAGCGCAGGGGTCTCGACGGGACATACTTGTGTATGAGTGAGGATAGGCATGTTGGAGCAGCATTATGTAGGGATTTGTAAGCAAGCGCCAGAATTTTGAATTGGGCCCTATATCTAACTGGAAGCCAATGCAGGGACTGACAGAGCGTGGAGGCGTGGGAGGTGCGACTGGACAGGAAAATAAGCCTCGCAGCCACATTCATTATAGATTGCAGCGGTGCAAGCTGGGAATATGTAAGACCGGTGAGAAGGGGATTGCAGTAGTCGAGGCGAGAGAGAACAACTGCATGAACCATCTTAGCTGCGTCTGGCGTTAGATATGGGCGGATGCGCGCTATGTTCTTGAGTTGGAAGCGACAGGATTTGACTATCGATTGGACATGGGGAGTAAAAGAGAGGTCAGAATCGAAAAGAACCCGTAGGCAGCGAGCCTGCGAGGTAGAGGTGATAGTAGTGCCGTTGACTTGGATGGAGATAACAGGAGTAGCAGCACTTGAGGGAGGAAGAACTAGAAGTTCTGTTTTGGACAGGTTGAGTTTAAGGAAGTGAGCAGCCATCCAGTTGGAAATAGCAGAGAGGCAGTCAGAAACACGGGTCAAGGTGGGCGGAGAGAGATCAGGGGAGGACAGGTAGATTTGTGTGTCATCTGCATATAAATGATATTGGAAACCAAAGGAGCTTATGAGTTTACCAAGGGAGGCAGTATAGATAGAGAACAATAGGGGGCAACATCTCTGACGGCGTGGCTGCACTCTATATAGGATACCAGAATTCAGGGAAGTCAAAACAAAGTCAAAGTCAATAACCAGAATTGAAACAAACAGGACCACACTCTCGGATAACCAACTAAGGGAAACCACGAGAGGGCACTGAACAAAAACAACAAACTCCTTAGTTTGTAATTGGCTGTCTCTGCCCTCTGACTCCAAAACCTATGTGTGCGTCTATGACGTGACGCCGCATGCATGTTCGGCGCCAACTTTGATATGGGCGAAGGTATGTTCTTGATAAAAGTGCGGTCCACAGCGGCCGGCGTTACTAATAACGTTGCACCCGCTTGGGACCTGAACGGAGGGAGACCAGGTAGCTGCCTACCGAGCCCCTTGTAAGTTGACAACATCTCTGATAGTGTGGCTGCTATGTTTGAGTGCAGCCAAGCCGTCAGAGATGTTGTCTACTTACCTGGGGCTCGGCAGGCAGCTACCTGGCAGAGATGTCGGAGTCCGTGACAATATTATATGATCATTAACTCAATGGTTAAACTAGATACCATTACTCACTAAGAGGATTATTCATTAAGGGTTAATAGTCAATCATTCAAAGTGAATCTCTTGTTTTAGGCCCTAATAGCTTAACTGGAAAAAATTATCCAAGTCATCTATGTTTTCAGTTCAACTTTTAAACTAGAAATTGAAATTCACCTTGAAGTCAGTCTGATTTCCCAAAAATTCACACTTTAGTAAATAATCAAGTTTGTCTCTTGTGTCATTGAAATGCCAAAAAGTAACTTCCAATATCATCAGAGCTTCTGAGAAACATTACAGTAAATGTAACAAGATTTGGCATGAGTGAAATTTCTTTTGTATTGAATCACATTATTATGTCCTTTCATCCTTTGAAATAGGGTTTACAGTCCGTTTAAATCTCAGATAAATCAATCACTCAACTAATCAACAAAATTCAAACTTATCATTCCTGTAGGATCTTGCAAATCTCAACTGAGAGTTAATTAAGAATATATCTTTCAATCTGTGAGTTAAACCTTCCCTCCTTTAACAAGCCAGTCTGCAGAACATTTCTGCCAAGCATTTTCTTGTCTCATTTTTGATAGTAGACTATGGGGAAATAAAATTGAATTATCTGAAGCACCAAGGCACCTGAAGTTTGAACAAGGCTGGCAAATTATCTAAGGAACCGGAAAAGTTATAGGCAATAGAGATTTTGCGAACATAAAATTTTCCATTCACGAACAGCGAACGCGAACTTCCGCAAATGTTCGCGAATGGGCGAACCGGGAAAACCGCCATAGACTTCAATAGGCAGGCGAATTTTAAAACCCACAGGGACTCTTTCTGGCCACAATAGTGATGGAAAAGTTGTTTCAAGGGGACTAACACCTGGACTGTGGCATGCCGGAGGGGGATCCATGGCAAAATTCCCATGGAAAATTACATAGTTGATGCAGAGTCTGGTTTTAATCCATAAAGGGCATAAATCACCTAACATTCCTAAATTGTTTGCAATAACGTGCTTTAAAACATCAGGTATGATGTTGTATTGATCAGGTAGTGTAAGGGTTACGCCCGCTTCACAGTGACAGACCAAACACCCCGTTTAACGCACCGCAAACAACCGCAAACAGTCCATTTGCACAACCGCAAACTCCCCATTTGCACAAGGTTGGATACCAAGCTAGTATAAATGATAGGATATTTTAGGGATTCTGCTGGTATAAATGATAGGATATTTTAGGGATTCTGCTGGTATAAATGATAGGATATTTTAGGGATTCTGCTGGTATAAATGATAGGATATTTTAGGGATTCTGCTGGTATAAATGATAGACCTACTAAACGGTTATCAACTGGGAAATAACCTTGGGAGCTGTGTACCCAGAAGTTAAGTTTTTTAATCACTTTGTTTCACGGGTGATTTTGTTTGTATTTCTGGATACCAAGCTAGCCATGTCCTGTTTCTTGTTCTCACTGATGTCATTGAAGGTCTCTCTTCCTCCACCCAGCCACGTACAACACCAAGGGTCCCCGAAAGGTGACAACAAGACCCCTGTATTTTTTTTTTTTAAATGTACACTACTGTTACACCAGATATGAGTTGCACTGTGAAGGAAACTGACTGCTATTATATTACAGTCAAAAAAGTTTTTGTTTTTTTTAAATTCAAGCTATTGTGATACCAGATATGAGTTGTGGCACTGGGCAAGTGGGCACAGTATACGCTGTGAGCCTGACACACACGCAGGCAGGCAACTACAATTAGATTACACAGGGAAAAAAAAGGGCTTTTTGGGGTGCTGTCCTTACAGCAGAGATCAGATGAGTCCTTCAGGACTGTAGTGGACACTGAATACACTAGCCTAGCTATCGATTTCCCTATTAAATCAGCAGCAGCTACACTGTCCCTCCTCTCACTAAGAATGCAGCTTCCGGGGGGCGGGGCCTAGCTGTCATGGAGGAAAGACGCACTTCGTGTGAGCTCCCTCAATATCTCACTATAAGCAGCTATCAACAAGCGAATTCCACCCCAGAAGGGGATGACCCAACAATGTTGCTCCTACCTGACCGACCCGACATGCTCAATAGCGGTCAGCAACTCGACAGAGTCTTACTTACCTCCGCGTGGCAAGTGTGGCCTGGTGCTCATCGGGAGGCAGAGGCGGACAATCTCCCGATCCTGGGATGCCCAGGAGCAGCTACTTCCCGGCAGGAGCTCCGTTACCCCCCCCCTCAGGCCGGTGGGGGTTATCCCGGTCCACCCCTGAGAGGCTGTCTGGAGCTAATGGACGCACAGAGCACAGCCGCCCAGGCTGACATACTTATCTGCGACTCTCCCAATATGGCGGCAGCCGCGTGTCCTCCTGGTACCAGCAAAGCATGGCAGGATATTGAGTCTAAGCTGGACAGACTTTAATCAATTTTGGAAGCAAATAACAAGCAGGAAGCCCCAACAAGCTCCACCACAGCCCCAACAAGCTCCACCACAAGCTAAGCGAAGCAGTCCCCATTAAAATCCACCAACGCAAAAGGCATCGAAGACGGGACCGGAGGGGCACAAACAGAAATCCAGAGCCTGCCCCACGTCAACTACTCGCCTCCACCTTAAGCCACCACAATCCCGCACCGGACGTGAAGCACCACCGGGACAGATCCGACCACCCGACAAAACAAGCTTCCACCACCTCAAGCCGCGGACCCGGCACTCAGCCAGAGACTTGCCTTTGTTGTTCCAGGTATCAGGGACTCCCAGGGTCTGCACCTGGCGCCCAGAAGGGATCGGATGAGCACAAGCAGTAAACAGCAGCCTGCCAAGCATGTCCCACTATAGCCAATCCTCCACACCATGCCTTTGATCACATGAACTGCTCTCTGCACATTAACTAATCGTAAAGTAGCAATCGTTTAAACATGTCATTATTTCACCTCCTAAAGAGTTTATTGTCGTAGTTCCTTACATTCCTTTACCTTAACCGTTCATTTATTATGTTATTCACTAGTCTCCTCTCATGGGGCGACTCACACTTGATTTATAACTAGTGGTGGAGCTGCTGATATAAATACACAGTTGATAACGTGCAAGCTACACCCTAAACATGACAGCCATCTTTCACAACAATGTACTGCTATATACTCATACCCTCAGTGCAACTAGCCATGATATACGCACGTTCAGCCTAGCATGCTCAAATATAACACACTTCTTTTTAAAAAAAATTATACAAAAAAAAGAGAATGCAGCTTCCGAATGAATCTAAAATGGATGCTGTCCAGGAGGTGGGAGGGTCTGGGAGGGAGGGTCTGCTGCTGATTGGCTGGAATATGTCTGCTGACTGTGAGGTACAGGGTCAAAGTTTACTCAATGATGACGAATAGGGGGCGGACCAAACATCGCATATGTTCGCCATCCGAGGCGAACGCGAACAAGCTATGTTCGCCAGGAACTATTCGCCAGCGAACCGTTCGGGACATCTCTAATAGGCAAGCATCTGAGGTTGCAGGACTGCAGAAGTTGGAGGAGCAGGTTGGATTTTTTAAATTTATATTTTATTGGTTTTGTACATATGATATACATCTCTCATTATATGTGAAATAGTATGAACAAGTAACAAAGCATTGTGGTTATAAGCATAGTTATATACGGTAGTACAGTCATGAGCCTTACACATCCTTAGTTATAATAACGGTGTCATGTGAATGCATATAATGGGCGACTTCACGCTGTATACTGCTAGTTGTGTGCTGAGAGTGTCGCTTAGTGGGGCTACCTGGCATTGGCGTTCTCGCAGCCCTGATCTATGTGTGTGTAAGGGCAGTTAGGCGAGTAGGGCGCTGGATGTAGTACAGCTTGCTCTGTGTTTGGGATTATCTGGCCGCAGTGTAAACTCTATGTCAAAAAAATTAGGTAAAACATTTGAAACAATTAAACAATTTAAACATCAGTGGGGAAAGCCGTCTAGCGGTGATGGCTCTGGAGGTCGAGAGAGTAGGCTGTCACCAGCCTCCGTGGATCACGGTCATTAAGTCCTCTTAATTGTTGCGTTTCGCACTGCTCTTGCCGTGCTTGGGGGCAGTCGTGCCAAGGTTTTTGAGGAGAGTCTCTGGATCATCATTGGGGGTCAGAGTGATTGCCTCGGTGCCCCGATGTACCACCAGTGAGCCCGCTGTGTCCCATCTGTAGCGGACAGAGAGATCTCTCAATGTCTTAGCGGCTGGTGCTAGTTGTCTCCTAGCAGCAAGGACCAAGAAGGGAAGGTCACTGTAAAAGGCCACCGCGCAGCCCTCTAGTTTCACTGTCCCCAGGGTTCTAGAGCTGGCCATAATGGCGGCTCTCGCTGCAACGTCTCTGTTTGTGGCTATGGTGTCTCTGGGGGCCCCTGCTGGTGCCGCTGGCGATTTGCGCACCCGGAAAGCGGTTAAGATTATTGGGGTGTCTGTGTTACACCTGAGGCCCATTGAAGAAACAAGCCTCCGGGTGAAGGGTAGCAGGTCTTCGTCGCTCACCGTTTCAGGGATGCCCCTCATACGTATGTTGCGGTGTCTGGACTCAAGCGAGACCACCGTATTGTGTAGGCGTTGGACCTGTTCGGTGAGCTTATCCAGCCTTTCTGTGTTAGCATGTCCCTGCATTTCTCTCTGGTCTCCACCTCTTGTACCCTCTGCTGTAGGATCCCAATTTCAGCCTGGGTCTCCTTTAGGTCAGCTTTCCAGACTTGTCTGAGGTCGGTTAGCAGCCTCTTGATGTCCCCTTTTGTGGACGGGGAGTCATCGTCGTCCGTGTCAGACATGTGAGGGGTGTCCTCGGGTTGGAGTGAGGTCTGCGAGTCTCTTTCGTCCTGGGACTCCTCTGAGGTTTCCAGCGCCATGTGCGGTTCCGGCGCCATCTTAACCGGCCGCACTTGAGTAGGCCTCTGGAAGGCGATCCGAATGTCGGGTGCCGCGGGTCGCTCCACATGGATTATGTTTTTGTGTTTGCGCCCCATGTTGTCGGCTTTCGGGTGGCGGGTAAGTTGGGGGATTGTATAGTTGAAATGTCTATTTTTAGCCTCTTTATCCGTGGGGCCGAGACGGAGCTCCACAGATATGCGACCGTTCAGCTCCGTTGTCGGCCACGCCCCCCCCGAGCAGGTTGGATTTTTAACAGGAATATTGGGGAATCTAATAATAACCTCACAAGTTAATATCCGAATGAACAAACTCCAGTGAAAATGACTGAATTAAGAAATGCATTAGCAATTTGCAGACTTACTAAAGCCAAATGTGTTTGTCTGACTAATTCTGTATTATTTGTAAAGAAATGTTAATTAATAATATTCGCATGTGAACCAATATAAAGCATAGGAATTGGACGTTTATCAATGACCACATAGTGACTGAATATAAACCAAATGCCTTCATCAACATGTTCATTCACAAATTATCATTAACTTGTATGTACTGCCAAACAATCGGAGTGCTTTTACTCACATTGCAAAGCGTAGTAAATTTTCCCATACTTTGCAATTGCTGACATAGCATGGAAAAGCCTATATAAGAGCTTTCCCCACTACCAGGGTCCACTATCAGGGGGGTGAACAGTGTACCCCCATTACTTTTCTAATTATCCCCCCACCCAATCCCTATCCTATGTTATAGCACAGGCCCCATCCACATGGGACAAGATCTTTTCTAGTGCCTGGGCAATAATAGTCACCCAGTTGCTAGTTTTAACAATATTAGTAGATATGGTGGGAGTATAGGGAGGTAAAATACCTCTATTATAGTAATATGGGGGTCTTATTGACCCTCACAGGATTTTTTTAATTCTGTTTTTCTTTTTTAATGTGTTACTTCTTAATATGTGGTCCTCTATATGGGACTTTCCTCAGGATCCTATAGAGGACTGAAACGTCGATCCTGACTTTTAATATGACCTAATAAAGATTTGAACTTTTAATTCCGTGAGTGCTGCTACCTCTTTGGATATATATATATATATATATATATATATATATATATATATTAGATTTATTAAATCTATAATATATATATGTATACAAAACAACAATGCTGATATTAGGTTTAGACAAGATTATCTAAAATCACTCAATTGCTAAAAAGGCTGCCCTGGAATTGTAATAAAAAGCACTAAATTAAAGGAACACTATAGGGTCAGGAACACAAACATGTATTCCTGAACCTATAGTGCTAAACCCACTTAGCTCCCTTAAAAGCAATTCAAACTCACCTTACATCCAGCTCAGTGCTGGGTGGACGGCCCTGGACCCTCCCCCTTGGTGACATAACCAGAAATGCAGATTTTTAGCCAATCAAATGCTTTCCCATGGGGAAAGCATTGGTTTGGCTAATATCGGCAAGGGAACAATCAGTGCATCTCTATGAGGAAAATTCAGCGTCCCCATGCAGTGTGTGGAGACGCTGAGCGGCAGTGCTGCCTACTGTGCAGCACTGAGCCTGGAAGCACCTCCAGTGGCTATCTGAGGAGTGGCCACTTGGAGGTGTCCCTAGGGGCAATTTAATTATTACTGCTATTTTGCCCTTTTGTTAGAATATTTTATATATACAAATTTGTTTTTTTATTACTGGGTCCCTGAGGAAGTTTCTCTGAAACTGCTATGTTTACATGTGAAGGGTTAAAATCTGAGGGACCTGGCACCCAGACCACTTCACTGAGCTGAAGTGGTCTGGGTGACTATAGTATCCCTTTAAACATGAGCGATTTTTGAGTGCACCCTCTGCTTTATATATATATATACAAATATAGATATGCACAAACAAGTAAATAAGGCACTCAATGACTCATAAAGCATTGCCTGGATGCTGCTCTGGCAATAACTGAATAAACAAATTAAGAGAGTACTCAGAGGACTAGTTTCAGGTGAATATTACTGCCTTCATTGAAGCAGATTCAGTGTCACAGCAACAAGTTTGACATTTCCGTCCTATAGTGGACTTTTATCACGTCTTGATACAAGTCCACAATAGTACTGAAACATTGAACTTGTTATTGTGACACTGAATCTGGTTCAATGAAGGCAGTAATATTCACCTGAAATAAGTCCTCTGAGTGCTCTCTTAACTTGTCTGTTTATATATATATATATATATATATATATATATTGTTTATATATATATATATATATATATATATATATATATATATATATATAAATGTACATATTCAGGTAAGTAAACTAATTGTATGTGGGCATTATATCTACATACAAATAGTTTTTTAAACCCTCCATAACAATGTGCCTCTGTCATGAATATTTTGATAACATTTTTGGGAAGCTGCATCTCTGAAAACACTATTTTATTCCTCACAAATACAAACAAGCAGATTATTTAACTATTTTTATTTTTGTCAAATTGTTCATAAATGTGTATTTCAGCTTCTACGAAAAAATGGACATCCAAGTTTTTTTTTTCTTATATAGTTCTATGTGAATGCAGATAGATGTGCATTAAAACAGTTATTTTGCTTTTTAGGATTTTACATAAGCATATCCCATATTTTTTTTATGAGCAAGATGCCTACTTATATATGCAACGTGAAATTCTGTCTAGTTGACAAGTTGACTGTTGCTGGATTTTTTTAAATAAAGTGTCAACTTTCTTGCAAGACAAATTTGCCAAACGATTTTCCAAAAATAAACAAACTGATTGACGGAAACCATCAACTTTTCCTGTATTCAATTTGAAAAGTGATCTATTAACTTCACTATAATTGCATTCATTATTAGTACTTTATACATTGCTGCTAAATGTGTTAAATGGATTATACCTTTTCTGCCTCACATCAACAGCGTTAAACATAGCACAAGAAATATAAAATCCTTGAATCCAAGAAAAACTGATTATTCTGCTCAATATCGTCCAAACACTGGTCATTGTCAAAATCTAGGCCAGTTTGTATATATTGCCAGGGGATTCTCAATGTCATTTTAAAGAACACCTCACTGTTCCTTAGGATGCATGTTTCTAAAAACAGGAAATGACAAGCATTAGTGACCTAGTAATTGACTCTTGGGAAACACCACAAGATCCAAAAACACAATGTTCTTACAGCGCATAAGATGACAAAACAATGACATACAAATGTTTTTAAAATATTTTTCTAAAAAGAGTGTTTATTATGAAATGACTTGTGTTTTATATGGCTCTATTCACCATACATTTACAGTAATATAATTGTATTCTGTACAGTAATGTAATTGTATTCTGACCTTCTAAAAAAGCTCAGCCAAGTCTAGTACTTCCTTCTAAATAGGCCAAAAATAGTAATTTATGAAAATACTAGAAAATCATCAAAACCTCCGTAGCTTGCCCTATGATTAGTCCCTGCTTTCTTTATCTACCTAGAATAAGTTCTAGGCTGGCTTATTTATCTTGAATCCATGTTATATAGATAATTCATTAAAATATGCCAAAGCAATAAATTAAACATAATTTAAAAAGATATATAAGAAGTATGTGCATTCACTGCACATTTACAAGCTGTGCAGCTTCTGCAGTGAACTGTCACCAAATCAGACAGTGACTCACCTCATCCTGTAGCTCTATAGAGCATATAGCAAAAGCAGGTTAGACTCCACCATGGACCTCTAGGTACCATAACAATTGAAGTGAGAAAAAGTTGTTACGTTGCCTAGAATGTTCCTTTAAAGGTGTGTGTTACTTAACTGGCAGGAATTTCTCTGCATTTTCCTATTACAGACTTTCTGTATCAATGTTGTGATTAGAAGTTCTCACTTAGACTACCGTCTTCTGCAATTAAGACGTTTAAATATTTTTATAAGCTTAGCTGGGGTGCATGTCTCATGAACAAAGTCCATGTGTGTTCAACCAAAGTACAGGAAAGCTGTGTAAATCAGTCCTTTCTTTTTCAGCAGAGTTTTGATTGATAAATCACAAACTACTTTCATTGTTTAGTATAAAACAATACTGGGGTTTCTCCATCCATATCGTGAAACGATTTACAACTGTAACTACTGGATGGCTCCAGATCCTAAGTTATTCATATATGTTTTAGTTCTAATATTTCTTTTAATCTCCAACCCCACTAAATGCCCTCATGTCATCTGTTAATACCACATATAAAATGTTGTCCCAAAATGCCCTAGATTTGACTTGAATAAAATAATCATATTAAGCATTCTGGATAGATTCCAAGATCTCAATGTTCTTTTTTGAACAGCTGCCCAAAATTATATCCAAGATTTTTAACTTATCAAAATATGTGGTTCCCATTTTTCAACACCGTGAATTCTACATTATAATATCTAATTTGCCTTTGCTAAAGCAAATTCTTTTCCCTATTTTGGTGCCTTTTGTCAACAGCAACTCTCAAAGATGTCCCAAATGAAAAAGGGAAGGCTAGGACATGACAAAAATTACCCATACTCTTTGTTAAGTACAAGATATTGAGCAGAATAACTTGATACTCAGAATACGATAATAGGTTCCCAGAGACAAGACCTCCAGGAATTTTTATCTAATGATTCCAAGACCAAAAATTAAAGAAGGGATGTCGTACTCATCATGTTTCCATGACACATATAATTTAGACAAATTGATGGGCTGCATATTAATGTACTGCGCTGTAGTATGAAGAATTCAAATGCACATGTAGCAAATCAGGTGATAAACACCTATGCTGTTAATCTGACTGACAATCCTTTTGTCACATGTTCATCCTCACGTTGCGACATTGATAGTGGTTGCCTTGCCAGTAAACGCAGTAATGGCGTTCAGCGGCCATGCGTCGATGTGTCTGACTCCTGCAGCATGTTGATAGACACCGGCCGCTGCGGTTCCGCACTAATTTATAACACCAAGTCTGCCCACAGCATGGAAGACGTCGCCATGCGTGTAACGTCATGTAAAAGACGCGCGCGCGCGCGTTCTGGGGTCAAAGGCCCCACAAGAGGGGTATTTAAGGTTACCTATTCCTTCTGCTCATTGCCCTGTCGTGGTTCTGGTTATTACCTTTGGCTTCGTTTGACTTCCCTGTATTCTGGTATCCCTAACTTTTGGCTTCCCCTCATTGTTGTGTCTCTTTCTGTATCCCTGAACTCAGCAAGTATTCTGACTATTCTATGGTACGTTAAGTCCGGCCATTCTAAGGCCTGGTAAGACGTTACCTTTTAGTTCTAGGTGTGATACAGTTCTACGTGCTGGATCAACTTGTAATACTGACACCTATTACTTTAGGGTTTGTTTAGCTCAGTGGGAATACACTCAAGAGGCAGTCAATTGCACAGAGCACCTGTATTGCAAAGACTTGTAATTGAGCCGCATTGAGCATTCTGTGATTAGACAGCTACAGAACATCTTGGCTGAGTTAAAAGGGGAGGACTTGCACACGCTGCAGAGAAGACATATGTAGCTTTTTGCAAGCTGTTTTTCGATATACCCCCATTTTAAAAAAATGCATACATAGAGGCATGACCTGGACATTGAGGAGCAAGGCAGTTTAAACTTACCACTCTGCTTCACCCTAATTAGCCTTTACACAGCGACACGAGTGGCCACTAAGACTGAATTATCTACACTCTCTGATGACCTACATGGCACAATTAAGTCTGAGATGGCTACCTTGAGTATGGAGGTGAGTGCACTGGAAGGCAGCATTCATGCCTTGGAGGCCTTGGCCCAGCAACACTCCCAACAGCTTTCTGCCGTGGAACTTTCAGGGTACAGCAGTTTCCCTATACAATCATCTCTCCTTGTTGACCTTGTGTCTAGGTGTGCTCTGAGATCCATACCCTCTGTATTGCAAGAAAGACATATTCAGTATAAGTGGAGTTACCGCTTCGGCAAAAGATAATAACAACCAGTGGATACAATTAAGTTGCCCAGAAGAAGTGCCTCATTTCTTTCATGTGATGGGACTATCACAGTGCAGGACTGAGTTCTGGCGCCTTTAGATGTGAGGCATCAGCTAAGTGGATCTGATGGGTATCGAAGAGGACAGTAACTGCTGGGCCGTCAGTCAGCCCAGAAAAATCATATCCCTTACTGCATTTAGTGGCTGGTTTCTCTGCCTACCTTGATCTCTTACTTATCAACTATAATCACGCCTTTTCCTGGCTTCCTGGAAAAACTGGGATGGGCCCATGTGAATTTTGGACTTAGGGCCCTGACCTAGATGTACATTTTATTGGCTTTGGGTTGGGCCCCTGGGTTTGACTGTGCCAGGCTGCACCCTAGCCTGGTCTTGGGTTTATAATACTGGGAGGTAGGCTTGCATGGTTTCCAGTGTTGACAGACAGATGGCTATACAGCACGGGACTGATTGGTACCTCTCGGATTAGTAGATGATGTACACTAAGGTACACGGTGTTGTTATATTTGCACCCCATTCCTGATTACTTGGTACCATAACTACATTTTTATGGTCATGCATATAGTATAACATTTTCTTATCAGTTCCAAATTTTTGTGTTGGGAGGAGAAGAATGACGCTGGGATAGGTATTTTACCCTTTGAGTTGCTTGAGGCAACAAGTCAGTGCTGGGTGGTAGAAGGGGGTGGGTCTTCCTGTTCATATGCATTGGGGAGAGGATGCAGGGTGCATTAGACCCGTCCTTGCCAAGGACAGAGGTGGGATGACAGGAATTGCCAATGTGATCCACCTGTAATGATTAAGCTCATATTACCTCACAATGTAACTGTGTCTACATGAATGGGGCAGATGGTAGATGGGAGAGTATGTGGGTCCTTGTCATAACTTACCGTGACTCCGCTACCCCAAGGTTACTTCCGCGTTCGGAAGTAAGCTCCTCCCATTCAGATGATGCTCCACTTACCTGCCTTATAGGGAAGCCGCACCAAACTCAAAATTGCTGATTGAGTTTGTCCCGACCTCGGACTCCACGCTGAGCTACCTCTTACTTCATTAGGCTTCCATGACCTCGTTCTCCTCGCTGAGTTTTTTTCTCATTTGTTAGTATACAAATTCCAAGCAGTCATGATCTTCTACTATACCAGAACGGACTCCTGAATACATGAACTCTCAAACAAACTGGATTGTACTACTAAAATACCTGGAAATAATAATCCCTTCAAATTCTACTTCATCTTCAGGAAATTGAAGAGAAACCATAAGTATCACTAAATATCTTCTATCAATTTACTTATTGTTGCAACTCTGCATATAAGGCGTAATCAAATTGTATGTGCCACTTATCAATTCTAATTATTGCTACAACTCTGCATATAATGATAATCAATTTCTATGTGCCACTTATCAAATCTAATATTTCTGCAACTTTGCATATAAGACTAAATCAAATTCTATGTGCCAATTATCATCTACTAATCAAGTCATTAAGAACTTCTGCTACTGCTTACAGAATTGTTACATTTATACAATCTATTCAACATTTACTCCTATGCTGCATTCTAATTCCTAATTCGCATAATTGAGGACATTGGTTTTTTGTTTTGTTTTTTATTGCAACCAGAATTTTGGGCAAAAGTCTTCTTTTTACTTCATGTCAAAACTGCAATTAAGTGATAATTTGTCTTCAACTTAAGTTCACTAAAGAGAATATATATCTGACGCTTTAAAGCACTGGCCGGTCATCCAACTAAAGCACGACTATTTCCTACTTCCTACACTTCTCTGACTTCCATTTCATCACCAGTTCTTCTTTTCAATTTCTGAGGTAGCTGTTCCCATACACGGTTGGTCATTGCTATATTTTTCGTGCAGGGTGCTCTAACAGAACCAGAATGGTCTATCTTGGTATCCTCAAACTAAATCACTGAAAATATCAGAATATTTTTGTGAGACTTGCTCACATATATCTATAGCACTCCTGCAGGAAACAGTGCTGTATTTATACCCCTGCAAACCAGCAATTTGCCTTTGTTGGCACTTTCCAGGGGAGTGGGAAAAAATGGCACATCAAACACCTGCTCAGACATGTCCACATATTTCACAGGGCTCTCTGAGTTCCACCTGTCTTGGAAGGTCCAAGAGCTATCCTAATGGCCACCTTAGGGCCTCTCAAGGTTGGCAGCTGTGCGCAATGGAAGCAGGTGGCAAAGAAGCTGTAATCTTAATGCTCTTCTTGCTCTGCTACCGTGCGTGCCCACAGTGATGGCGAGAGAATATGCCTCAGAATATGATGTCACTCTGGCTCCGGCCAGAGGCATACCTAGGGTCTCCAGCGCCCTTGGCGATGAGCTGTATCGGCACACCTCCTCCCCCCCCCCCCACCACCATAATGAAAAAGTTTTTTTGTTTAGATCAATTTCAATAATTTTCTATTGTCTGCATTTCCATAGTAAGCATACTACATACAGTTGCAAGAAAAAGTATGTGAACCCTTTGGAATGATATGGATTTCTGCACAAATTGGTCATAAAATGTGATCTGATCATCATCTAAGTCACAACAATAGACAATCACAGTCTGCTCAAACTAATAACACAAAGAATGAAATGTTGCCATGTTTTTATTGAACACACCATGTAAACATTCACAGTGCAGGTGGAAAAAGTATGTGAACCCCTAGACTAATGACATCTCCAAGAGCTAATTGGAGTGAGATGTCAGCCAACTGTAGTCCAATCAATGACATGAGATTGGAGGTGTTGGTTACAGCTGCCCTGCCCTATAAAAAACACACACCAGTTCTGGGTTTGCTTTTCACAAGAAGCATTGCCTGATGTGAATGATGACTCGCACAAAAGAGCTCTCAGAAGACCTACGATTAAGAATTGTTGACTTGCATAAAGCTGGAAAGGGTTATAAAAGTATCTCCAAAAGCCTTGCTGTTCATCAGTCCACGGTAAGACAAATTGCCTATAAATTGAGAAAGTTCAGCACTGCTGCTACTCTCCCTAGGAGTGGCTGTCCTGTAAAGATGACTGCAAGAGCACAGCGCAGACTGCTCAATGAGGTGAAGAAGAATCCTAGAGTGTCAGCTAAAGACTTACAAAAGTCACTGGCAAATGCTAACATCCCTGTTAGCGAATCTACAATACGTAAAACAATAAAGAAGAATGGATTTCATGGGAGGATACCACAGAGGAAGCCACTGCTGTCCAAACAAAACATTGCTGCACTTTACAGTTTGAACAAGAGCACCTGGATGTTCCACAGCAGTAATGGCAAAATATTCTGTGGACAGATGAAACCAAAGTTGAGTTGTTTGGAAGAAACACACAACAGTATGTGTGGCTAAAAAGAGGCACAGCACACCAACATCAAAACCTCATCCCAACTGTGAAGTATGGTGGTGGGGGCATCATGGTTTGGGGTTGCTTTGCTGTGTCAGGGCCTGGACGGATTGCTATCATCGAAGGAAAAATTAATTCCCAAGTTTATCAAGACATTTTGCAGGAGAACTTAAAGCGGCACTGTCATGCCGAACTTACCTTTCCTCAATCTCTTCCTCTTCTCCCCCTCTCTCAGGATCTGTTATTCTTTTCTTCCTGTCTTCTTTAGTTTTCTTTAAAATCATAAGACAAAGTAGGGACTCTGTCTTATGGAGGATTCCTCCGCTTGACCAGCTCTGACCAGCGGAGGAGCAAAGTGTGCTTCATTTCCGCTGGTCAGAGCAATTTTCCCATGATCCCTAGCTTTCCTCCCTGTTCCCACAATGCTTCCTGTCAGTATTGCCGAAAGTCCTGTCACTTAGACAGAACGCCGGCAAAACTGCCGAATTGCATCCTAACAGAATGAGCACCGTTTCTCCATTGGTGTTAGGATGCAATTCGGTACTTTGTTCGGATCGGAATTTCATTCAAATGAATGAAACTCCGATCCTATTCATTGCTGTGGCTGCATCTTGCAGCCGCTTAGTAGATAATTCGCTATACCGCGAGTAGGGGCATGTCTAGTAAGCAGTGAGCAGCCTGTGGATGCTCACTGTAGAAAAAAAATAAAAAAAATATTGCCCCCCACCCCTAAATGACGGGTGGGGGCCGTAAAGTAAAATAAGGGAGGGAGACCTATTGTCCCCCCCCGGCCCCCACCCCTGAGCGGTGGGTGGGGGCCATAAAGATAATGAGGGGGGGGACCTACTGTCCTCCCCCCCGGCCCCCACCCCTGGGCGGCGGGTGGGGGCCATAATAGTAGTAGGGGGGGGACCTACTGTCCTCCCCCCCGGCCCCCACCCCTTGTCGGCGGGTGGGGGCCATAATAGTAATAAAGGGGGGGGGACCTACTGTCCTCCCCCCCCGGCCCCCACCCCTGGGCGGCGGGTGGGGGCCATAATGGTAATAAGAGGGGGGGGGACCTACTGTCCTCCCCCCCCCGGCCCCCACCCCTGGGCGGCGGGTAGGGGCCATAATAGTAATAGGGGGGACCTACTGTCCTCCCCCCCGGCCCCCATTTTCCCACGCTTGTAAAATGACACAGAGCACTGTGATTGGATGGCTTGAAATCCATCCAATCACAGTGCTCTGTGTCATTTTACAAGCGTGGGAAAGTTCTTTGGAACTTTCCCACGCTTGTAAAATGACACAGAGCACTGTGATTGGATGGATTTCAAGCCATCCAATCACAGTGCTCTGTGTCATTTTACAAGCGTGGGAAAATTCCAAAGAACTTTCCCACGCTTGTAAAATGACACAGAGCACTGTGATTGGATGGCTTGAAATCCATCCAATCACAGTGCTCTGTGTCATTTTACAAGCGTGGGAAAGTTCTTTGGAATTTCCCCACGCTTGTAAAATGACACAGAGCACTGTGATTGGATGGCTTGAAATCCATCCAATCACAGTGCTCTGTGTCATTTTACAAGCGTGGGAAAGTTCTTTGGAATTTTCCCACGCTTGTAAAATGACACAGAGCACTGTGATTGGATGGATTTCAAGCCATCCAATCACAGTGCTCTGTGTCATTTTACAAGCGTGGGAAAGTTCTTTGGAATTTTCCCACGCTTGTAAAATGACACAGAGCACTGTGATTGGATGGCTTGAAATCCATCCAATCACAGTGCTCTGTGTCATTTTACAAGCGTGGGAAAGTTCTTTGGAATTTTCCCACGCTTGTAAAATGACACAGAGCACTGTGATTGGATGGATTTCAAGCCATCCAATCACAGTGCTCTGTGTCATTTTACAAGCGTGGGAAAGTTCCAAAGAACTTTCCCACGCTTGTAAAATGACACAGAGCACTGTGATTGGATGGATTTCAAGCCATCCAATCACAGTGCTCTGTGTCATTTTACAAGCGTGGGAAAATTACTTTCCCACGCTTGTAAAATGACACAGAGCACTGTGATTGGATGGCTTGAAATCCATCCAATCACAGTGCTCTGTGTCATTTTACAAGCGTGGGAAAGTTCTTTGGAACTTTCCCACGCTTGTAAAATGACACAGAGCACTGTGATTGGATGGCTTGAAATCCATCCAATCACAGTGCTCTGTGTCATTTTACAAGCGTGGGAAAATTCCAAAGAACTTTCCCACGCTTGTAAAATGACAAAGAGCACTCTGATTGGCTTAAACCCACCAATCAGAGTGTTCTTAGGCTAATTGCAGGGCGGGGCAAGGCTTTATAAGCCTTTCCCTGCCCTGCGGAGCTCAGTCTGCGCGGAGCCCTCCATGGGTGAAGATGGATTATTTTTTTGTGCGCTCGGGTTTTTTCTTTTTCGTCGGGTTTTTTTTTTGCGCTCGGGTTTTTTATTTTATTTTTAGTTCGACGGCTATGATGGTTTTTTATTTGGCCTTTTTTGGGGCTGAAAAATGAAGATTTTAGAAAAAAGAAGACGTCGAATGGTAAGTTTAATTTTACTTTACAGGTTAGCAATTTTATTCCCCCCTCACTATTTTTTAGGGTGAGGGGGGTAGGTAGGGGCATTTTTTATTTGGGTGGGGGGTGGGTGACTAGGGGCTTGGGCACCCCTAGTCACCTTGATGGGGGGGGGGAATTTACTTAGTGCCCCCACCCGCCGCCCAGGGGTGGGGGCGGGGGGAGGACAGTAGGTCCCCCCCATTATCAATATGGGGGGCGGCGGGTGGGGGCCGGGGGGGGGGAGGACAGTAGATCCCCCCCCCCTTATTACTATTATGGCCCCCACCCGCCGCCCAGGGGTGGGGGCCGGGGGGGAGGACAGTAGGTCCCCCCCCCTTTTTCCATTAGGGCCCCCACCCGCCGCCCAGGGGTGGGGGCCGGGGGCTGGAGGACAGTAGGTCCCCCCCCCTTATTACTATTATGGCCCCCACCCGCCGCCCAGGGGTTGGGGCGGGGGGAGGACAGTAGGTCCCCCCCCCATTATCGTTATGGCCCCCACCCGCCGCCCAGGGGTGGGGGCCGGGGGGGGGAGGACAGTAGATCCCCCCCCCTTATTACTATTATGGCCCCCACCCGCCGCCCAGGGGTGGGGGCCGAGGGGGAGGACAGTAGGTCCCCCCCCTTTTTTCCATTAGGGCCCCCACCCGCCGCCCAGGGGTGGGGGCCGGGGGCTGGAGGACAGTAGGTCCCCCCCCTTATTACTATTATGGCCCCCACCCGCCGCCCAGGGGTGGGGGCCTGAGGGGAGGACAGTAGGTCCCCCCTCATTCCCATTATGGCCCCCACCCGCCGTCCAGGGGTGGGGGCCGGCGGGGGAGGACAGTAGGCCCCCCGTCCCCCCCTTATTACCCTTTTTTTTTTTCTTTTTTTTTACAGTGAGCAGCCACAGGCCACTCGCGATATAGCGAGTAGGGGCATTGGGGAGATTTTAATCTCCCTTGTGCTATTATGGGGGTCATATTGACCAATATCACTCTATGGGGGTCAATATGACCCCCATAGAGTGAGGAGGGGACCTGGGGGGCTTATGAAGTGGTGGGGAGCAAGGAGGGAGCTGCACGCCGGTAGCTCCCTCCTTGTAATAAACCGAACAAACAAACGAACACTGATACACAGTGTTAGTTTGTTCGTCTGATTTTTTCTATTCATTCATTCGTCTGTCTGATGAATGAATGAATAGGTGAAATTCCCGTTCGCATGTCCAGATGTTTCACTGGGCATGTGCGGGAATCTCAGGGCTATCTAGTGTGGGCAGATGACGTGTCCCACAGGGACTCCACCTACCCACACAAAGATGGCGGCGCCCTGAATATAGATCGGGGCAGAAAATAAAGAATAAAAAATAGGTAATGTGGGGGGCATAGGGGCATTTGGGGATGACTAGGGGGTCGATTGGATGTAGTTGAGGCGGGTTAAAAAAAAAACGGAATTCGGCATGACAGTGCCGCTTTAAGGCCATCTGTCTACCAGCTGAAGCTCAACAGAAGATGGGTGTTGCAACAAGACAATGACCGAAAGCATAGAAGTAAATCAACAACAGAATGGCTTAAACAGAAGAAAATACGCCTTCTGAAGTGGGCCAGTCAGAGTCCTGACCTCAACCCGATTGAGATGCTGTGGCATGACCTCAAGAAAGTGATTAACACCAGACATCCCAAGAATATTGCTGAACTGAAACAGTTCTGTAAAGAGGAATGGTCAAGAATTACTCCTGACCGTTGTGCACGTCTGATCGGCAACTACAGGAAACGTTTGGTTGAAGTTATTGCAGCCAAAGGAGGTTCACCCAGTTATTAAATCCAAGGGTTCACATACTTTTTCCACCTGCACTGTGAATGTTTACATGGTGTGTTCAATAAAAACATGGCAACATTTCATTTTTTATATGTTATTAGTTTAAGCAGACTGTGATTGTCTATTGTTGTGACTTAGATGATGATCAGATCACATTTTATGACCAATTTGTGCAGAAATCCATATCATTCCAAAGGGTTCACATACTTTTTCTTGCAACTGTAAATGAGATTTTGGCTAAACATGCTTTATCACATTCTGAAGAAATATAAAACATTGATGGAACTCATTTTAAATTTTTAAAGGTGCTGTTCCACATAGCATTACTTCTATATAAGTTCTCCACAATGTAAAGAGAAACTAAAGAAGCATACCTAGCATTATAGTTTGTTTCCTAATCCTCGTTGTCCCATTAAAAATTATTATTATGATGATGATGATATTTATGGCCTGATCCAGCACTCTTCGCAGGGCACGCTCCAGGAAGAAAACAAATGGTATGATGTCGCTGATGGTGCCTTCGGTGCAACTGACTAGGTTTGTCAGCTCCTCAAAAGGACGCATGAGGACCCTACAGGCATTGCGCATGAGCGTCCAGTAATGTGGCAAAAAAAATCCCAGCTCCGCAGAGGCTGTCCTAGCACCCCGGTCATACAAATAGACGTTAACGGCTTTTTCTTGTTGGAGCAGGCGGTTGAACATTAGGAGTGTTGAATTTCAACGTGTCGGGCTGTCGCAAATCAAGCGCCTCACTGGCATGTTGTTTCGCCACTGGATATCTGAAAAGTGCGCCATGGCCATGTAGGAATGCCTAAAATGGCCACACACCTTCCTGGACTGCTTCAGGACGTCCTGTAAGCCTGGGTACTTATGCACAAAGCGTTACACGATCAGATTACACACATGTGCCATGCACGGCACATGTGTCAACTTGCCCAAATTCAATGCCGCCAACAAATTTCTTCCGATGTCACAAACCACTTTGCCGATCTCCAGTTGGTGCGGAGTCAGCCACTGATCCACCTGTGCGTTCAGGGCAGACAGGAGTGCTGGTCCGGTGTGACTCTCTGCTTTCAGGCAAGTCAACCCCAAGACGGCGTGACACTGCCATATCCGGGATGTGGAATAGTACCTGGGGAGCTGGGGGGTGGCCTTGATGTGGAGCAAGACGCAGCAGCAGAAGAGGACTCAGCCGAGGAGGTTATAGAAGAGGATGGAGTAGGAGGAGTAGAGGAGGTGGCAGCAGGCCTGCCTGCAAGTCGTGGCGGTGTCACCAGCTCCTCTGCAGAGCCACGCATTCCATGCTTGACAGCCGTCAGCAGGTTTACCCAATGCGCAGTGTAGGTGATTTACCTGCCCTGACCATGCTTTGCAGACCAGGTATCAGTGGTCAGATGGACCCTTGCCCCAACACTGTGTGCCAGACATGCCATTACTTCCTTTTGCACAATCGAGTACAGGTTGGGGATTGCCTTTTGTGCAAATAAATTTCGGCCGGGTACCTTCCACTGCGGTGTCCCAATAGCTACAAATGTTTGGAACGCCTCAGACTCCACCAGCTTGTATGGTAAAAGCTGGCAGGCTAAGAGTTCAGACAAGCCAGCTGTCAGATGCCGGGCAAGGGGGTGACTTTGTGACATTGGCTTCTTACGCTCAAACATGTCCTTGACAGACACCTGACTGTGGGCAGATGAGCAGGAACTGCTCAAGGCGAGAGACGGAGTGGCGGATGTTTGAGAGGGGGCAAGGAGGACAGCAGTGGTTGACGTGGCTGAAGATGCTGGACCAGGAGGAGGATGGCGGCTTTGAGTTTGTGTGCTGCTTGTACTCATGTGTTGATCGCATAGGCGTTTGTGATGTGCGATCATGTGCCTTTGCAAAGCAGTTGTACCTAGGTGGGTGTTGGACTTCCCACGACTCAGTTTCTTTTGGCACAGGTTGCAAATGGCATCGCTGTTGTCAGAGGCAGACACACAAAAAAAATGCCACACTGCTGAGCTCTGCAATGACGGCATTCTGGTGGTGGCAACAGCATGCGTTGATTGGCGTGCTGTTGGGCTGACCCCGGGTGCCAATGCATGCTGTCTGACTGTGCCACTAGCTCCTTGCGATGACCTCCCCCTGCTTCCAACTCGTCTCCTCCTCCTCTCTGTCTCCCCATCTGAACTTTCCTCCTGTTCTTCTTCTCTTCTAGCGGGCACCCACGTGACATCCACGGACGCATCGTCATCATCAACCGCTTCACTTGTATCTGACAACTCAGCAAAGGAAGCAGCAGCGGGTACAATATCATCATCACACCGTACGTCCATGTGTGTAATGCTGCCTGACTGAGACATATCCCTGTTATCTACATCCTCTGGCAATACTGGTTGCGCATCACTCATTTCTTCCAACTGATGTGTAAATAACTCCTCTGACAGATCAAGTGAAGCGGCTGTGGTGCTAATGTTGGTGGTGGCAGGAGGCGGGCGAGTGGTAACTTGAGAGGTGCCCGAAGCTAAGCTGGAGGAGGATGGTGCGTCAAGGTTCTGAGCGGAAGCTGTAGAAGATTGGGTGTCCTGTGTTAGCCAGTCAACTATGTCCTCAGAACTTTTTGAGTTCCGGGTACGTGGCATCTGAACACTGGGCATTATTCTAGGGCCAAAGGGAATCACAGCACCACGACCACGATGGCCCCTGCGCTGTGGCCCGCCTTTGCCTGTCATTTTTTTTTTGATTAGTGGTACTATGCGTGCAAGCTACTGTGACAACAGATATGAGTAGCACTGTGCACTGGCAGAAGTTGGCAGAGTAGACGCTGTAGGCCTGACACACGCTTGCAGACAACTAACTGCTTTTCAATCTATTACAGTCAAAATTTTATTTTATTTTTTTTAAATGTACACTACTGTTACACCAGATATGAGTTGCACTGGTGTGACACTGTGCCCTGGCAGGCCCTGAAACGCACACGTGTGAAGGAAACTGACTGCTATTATTTCACAGTCAAAAATGTGTGTTTTTTTTTACATGTACACTACTGTTAAACCAGATATGAGTTGCACTGGTGTGACACTGTGCCCTGGCAGGCCCTGAAACGCACACGTGTGAAGGAAACTGACTGCTATTATTTCACAGTCAAATTTCTATTTTTTTTTTTAATGTACACTACTGTTACACCAGATATGAGTTGCACTGGTGTGACACTGTGCCCTGGCAGGCCCTGAAATGCACACGTGTGAAGGAAACTGACTGCTATTATATTACAGTCAAAAAAGGTTCTTTTTTTTTAAATGCAAGCTATTGTGACACCAGATATGAGTGGTGGCACTGGGCAATGGGCACAGTATACGCTGTGAGCCTGACACACATGCTGGCAGGCAGGCAACTGCAATTAGATCACACAGGAAAAAAAAAAAGCAGACTGATGTTCTAGCCCTAAAAAGGGCTTTTTGAGGTGCTGTCCTTACAGCAGAGATCAGATGAGTCCTTCAGGACTGTAGTGGACACTGAATACACTAGCCTAGCTATCGATTTCCCTATTAAATCAGCAGCAGCTACACTGTCCCTCCTCTCACTAAGAATGTAGCTTCCGAATGAATCTAAAATGGATGCTGTCCAGGAGGTAGGAGGATCTGGGAGGGAGGGTCTGCTGCTGATTGGCTGGAATGTGTCTGCTGACTGTGAGGTACAGGGTCAAAGTTTACTCAATGATGACGAATAGGGGGCGGACCGAACATCGCATATGTCCGCCTGCCGTGGCGAACGCGAACAAGCTATGTTCGCCAGAAACTATTCGCCAGCGAACTATTCGGGACATCTCTACTGATGAACTCAGGCTGCCTGAATATAGTGGGGACTGCATGTGATGTATCTGGGTGCCAAGGTGTAATGGGGATTGTGTATTGGGCTGTCTGAGTGTAATGGTTACAGTTTGTGTGTGATGTATTTGACTGTCTGACTGTAATGGGGACTGCATGTGATTTATTATATTGTCTGTGTGTGATAAGAATACATTTTATGGGATGTTATTGAGTTGTGTACATGTGATTGAAACTGTGTGTTAGCATTGGGCTTGCTGTGTATGATGAGAATGTGTGTGATCATTTTGTGCTGTCAATGTGTGATGGGGACTGTTTGTGTTTGTGATGGTTTTGCTCTGGCTGTATATAGAAGGGCTTACTGTGCTTGTCTTTGAATCACAGTAAAAACTACTTTTGAGTAGATAGCATCATGTAACTGGTCATCTTCTGACCTGCATAAAAGTTGGTGAATCTTAGAGCAACACAAACTAAAATTACTTGTTTCATTCTCACACAATATGTAATCCTGGGTATAGACATATAATTTACTCAAAAGCTTTACTTAGTTACTCACTGTCTTAGTAGTAATGCTACTGTCTGGAATGTCCACTTCACACACTCCCTCACTCCCTATACCAACTGCAGTCTTAGCCAGGTAGGTAAGGTGTCAAACCTTAGGTGTAGCGCATTATCCTCTCCGCTAGCTCCCTCCCTGGTCCCTCTTCATTCTCAAGACAGGGTAAGATGTGACTGCACTCTCCGCTTACTTATACCCCCCTCCCATCCATGTCTCTTCTACCTCCCCTTCTCTGTTCGCCTCCCTTCCATGCCTCTCCCCCTTTCAATCCATCAATGTATCTTATCTTCTATCCATATCCCTCTCCCCCTTCCATGACTTTCCTCCCTTTCATTCATATCTCCCCCCTTCCATCCATGTCTCCCCCATCAATATCTCCCTTCCATCCATGTGTCTCTCCATTATGTCTCCCTTCCATCCATATTCCCTCCTTTCAATGTCTCTCTACCATCCATATCTCCCTCCCCCTTCCATCCATTTTACCCTCCCCTGTTCCATCCACAATATCTCCCCCCCCGCCAACCTCCAACCTTCCTAAATATCTGCCCCACTTGCCAACCTCCCCTTCCTCAATATCCCCCCTTGCCAACCTCCACCCTTCCTGAATATTTCCCCCACCTGCCAGCCTCCCCCCTTCCTCAAAATCTCCCCCCCCTTGCCCACCTCCCCCTTACTTAATATCCCCCCCCTTGCTGAGATCTACCTATGTATGCAATCCTCATCCCATGCAGCACTCACAGAGCCGGCGGTCCAGTGAAAGACTCTCCTTACTTGCCTGCCTCCCTGCCATTTTGGCTGTCATAGCAGGGGAGGGGGCACTCAATGCACGATGTGCTGTGTCTCAGTCATGCTGAGCGCCAAGTAGTCACGTGACACTCAGAGCTCCTACTCAGACTGCGAGTGGGGGGGACTTACCCTTGTGCACTGTGTGCGGTTCCTTGATGGAGCCGCACGCTTCCTGTGGGCGCTGAGGGCAAAGGCTGAGCAGGGGGCACAAAAAACACTGCTCAAACTTACAATCGATTTTGGGCCCCCCCTTCAGGCTTGCGCCACCGGCGGGCGCCGGTCTTGCCAACCCCATGGTACGCCCCTTGCTCCGGCATCACTAATGAGTACACAAGTGAGCAGAACAAGAAGATCACAGGATCAGAGCAACCACACTGGACTCCAGGGACAGGATTCAAACTGGAACCAAGATAACTGACTCTACTCTACTCCAGCTCTCTTAAATGTGGGGAGGCTGGGTGGACAAATTAAAGTACAATTTTTTTTTTTTAATTTCTGATTGTGTATGAGAGAATGTGTATAGATGGAATTTCAAGCTATTGTAAAAGGGTTACAGCAGTTTTAGCCTTGGCAGATTCCATTCAATTGTTTTTATTTTGTTGCCAGGGTATATTTACATAAATGGTCAACGTATCCCACCCACAAATATGGCTAAATTAAATATATTATAGGGTGAGTAGCCAAGACATAATAGTTAGTTGCTGAACATTATTCTTATTGTATGGTTGGAAGGGGGCAGCATTATAAAACTTAAACACAAGGGCATACAATGAAGGCCTTGATTTAATATTGTTAGATAAGCTTACATTTTGTTTAACAATATAAATACAAAAATGTAAAAAAGCAAACAAAAACAATTGTACAATTTCTGACAAAAACAAAACCTAGAATTTGACCTATATGTTTGTTCAACCATAACTGGTTGAAGCAAACCTGGTGCAACTAATGAAGCCCTTGATCAGTTACATCTGGTGTGCTTGAGACAACACATGTTTTGGATATTTCTGCTGTTGTGAGAGAGTCTATCAAGGAGGATTTAATAATTTTGAAACTAGAGAAGTCATTATAAGTAGCATTTTCAGTTAAATTTGAAGAAACAAATTGAAGCATTTTTTGTGCTGAGCTATTTTAATTATTTTTTTTTGTTTGATTTGTTCATTGCAAACACCTGAAAGTCTGTAAACCTGAGTTTAAGGAATAATTTTGATTACAACTGTATATATGTATCTGTATATATGTATATTTATATATACAGTTGCAAGAAAAAGTATGTGAACCCTTTGGAATGATATGGGTTTCTGCACAAATTGGTCATAAAATGAGATCTGATCATCATCTAAGTCACAACAATAGACAATCACAGTCTGCTCAAACTAATAACACAAAGAATGAAATGCCATGTTTTTATTGAACACACCATGTAAACATTCACAGTGCAGGTGGAAAAAGTATGTGAACCCCTAGACTAATGACATCTCCAAGAGCTAATTGGAGTGAGATGTCAGCCAACTGGAGTCCAATCAATGAGATGAGATTGGAGGTGTTGGTTACAGCTGCCCTGCCCTATAAAAAACACACACCAGTTCTGGGTTTGCTTTTCACAAGAAGCATTGCCTGATGTGAATGATGCCTCGCACAAAAGAGCTCTCAGAAGACCTACGATTAAGAATTGTTGACTTGCATAAAGCTGGAAAGGGTTATAAAAGTATCATAAGTCCACAGTAAGACAAATTGTCTATGAATGGAGAAAGTTCAGCACTGCTGCTACTCTCCCTAGGAGTGGCCGTCCTGTAAAGATGACTGCAAGAGCACAGCGCAGACTGCTCAATGAGGTGAAGAAGAATCCTAGAATGTCAGCTAAAGACTTACAAAAGTCACTGGCAAATGCTAAACAAGAATGGATTTCATGGGAGGATACAACAGAGGAAGCCACTGCTGTCCAAACAAAACATTGCTGCACGTTTAGAGTTTGCACGAGAGCACCTGGATGTTCCACAGCATTACTGGCAAAATATTCTGTGGACAGATGAAACCAAAGTTGAGTTGTTTGGAAGAAACACACAACACTATGTGTGGCTAAAAAGAGGCACAGCACACCAACATCAAAACCTCATCCCAACTGTGAAGTATGGTGGTGGGGGCATCATGGTTTGGGGTTGCTTTGCTGTGTCAGGGCCTGGACGGATTGCTATCATCGAAGGAAAAATGAATTCCTAAGTTTATCAAGACATTTTGCAGGAGAACTTAAGGCCATCTGTCTACCAGCTGAAGCTCAACAGAAGATGGGTGTTGCAACAAGACAATGACCGAAAGCATAGAAGTAAATCAACAACAGAATGGCTTAAACAGAAGAAAATACGCCTTCTGAAGTGGGCCAGTCAGAGTCCTGACCTCAACCCGATTGAGATGCTGTGGCATGACCTCAAGAAAGCGATTCACACCAGACATCCCAAGAATATTGCTGAACTGAAACAGTTCTGTAAAGAGGAATGTTCAAGAATTACTCCTGACCATTGTGCACGTCTGATTTGCAACTACAGGAAACGTTTGGTTGAAGTTATTGCTGCCAAAGGAGGTTCAACCAGTTATTAAATCCAAGGGTTCACATACTTTTTCCACCTGCACTGTGAATGTTTACATGGTGTGTTCAATAAAAACATGGCAACATTTCATTATTTGTGTGTTATTAGTTTAAGCAGACTGTGATTGTCTATTGTTGTGACTTAGATGATGACCAGATCACATTTTATGACCAATTTGTGCAGAAATCCATATCATTCCAAAGGGTTCACATACTTTTTCTTGCAACTGTATATATAAATATACATATATCTTTCACTCCTGGTGTACTCCTGTGGTGCCCTGTGCTGGTCTGGCAAGAACCAAGACATAGCAGCTCCCACATGGAGCTTTCATCAGAACAAAACATGGTTTGTCCTGATCAAAGCTCCATGTGGGAGCTGAAACGTTGACTTTTTAAATTGATTAAATAAAAGTTCAATTTTATTTGAAACTCTCTACAAAGTCCTTGGAGTGCGGTCATTTCTGCTATGTCTATACATATATCTGTATGTACAATTTGATTCTAAATCTAAATGTATTTTAGATATTATTTGTATATAATGATATTATTTTATTAATTATATATTGGTGGACCTGCCTGACAATCCAGGCAGAAATATCAGAGAATTTAATTTTCAAGCCCTATATCTGACCCTGTAACTTTCCAAAACCCCAATAAAACCTGTACATGTTGGGTATTGTTGTACTTGTGAGACATCACTGAACACAAATATGAGTTTCTTAAGGACATTAAACATATAATGACAATGATATCATGAGTGAAAGTGCAATTTTGGTTTGGAAAATCCAAAAAAACAAATATGGAAACTAAGTTTGGCAGTAAAAGCTAACAGTATACTGCAGTAAAAGCTAACAGTATTATGACAAAGTCAGAGTGGAATGTTCAATTTCCCAAGTACCATAGCCACGGTAATAAAGTAAAGCAACACATATATTTTTGATATGATTAGTAAGTATACAAAAAACTAAAGGAATTTTTAAAAATCCCACTACTTTATGTCACATTTCTTATTTTGTTTTTTAGTTTTTTTTAATGCTCAAAGAATTTAAAAGCATAGTTGAATTTATATATACTAACAAAAAAAGTAGTAACTGTCATCGTGTTTCCAAGAACCTGTAATTTTTTATTTAAGCTTTTAATCCTATCTTCTCTGCATTTCTAATTTGTTATGCAACAGTTCTAATTTTGAAAAGAAGCAGTGGTACTTGGAAAATGTAAAGACTGACACGAAAACCTTAGTCAAACAGTAATGTCTGTTTCTAAGTGTGCTAGGGTTATGTAAATGGAGGTTATTTAAACAAATGCTGCCTTTAGTTACATAATAAGGTCTATTTAACAAGTCCATGAAACATCCAGTTTGACAGTAAGTTTACTTTCAGAAGGACATGCATGAATTTGGATCATGGTTTCCTGTAATGTGTAAAAACGTTGGACCCAAACATATTGACATACCCACATTTACATGTTGTTTTTAACCTAAAAACTTTACAGAAATACCCTCTTGGTTCAAGAAATATTAAGTCACCAATATGTAGAGTATTTGCTTTAGTATGCTGCAAAATTATATTGATCTGTATTTTTTTTTTTTATGGCACAGGCAGTATATTTAAAGGGACACTATAGTCACCTGAACAACTACAGCTTAATGTAGTTGTTCAGGTATTATCTATAGCTCCCTGCAGGCAATCTGATGTAAACACTGTATTTTCAGAGAAAATACAGTGTTTACATTGATTGATAGGAATACCTCCAGTGGCCGTCACTCAGACGGCCACTAGAGGGACTTCTTATCACGCAGGGCCCTAAAAAGGCCCTGTACACGTCAGACGTATTAAAATACGTCTGACGTGTTCAGGAGAGAGAAGGCACTGTGTGCGCGCCTTCTCTCTCCAGCCTGTCAGCGGAGGAGGGGGGCGGGCAAAGACTGCGAGCTGAGCTGTCACTCAGCTTCCAAATGGAAGCGTCTGATTGCTCCCTGCTCGCGCCCGCCTATTTCGTCATTTTGACGAAATAGGGGGCGTGGCTTCACGAGGCTCCCGGCGCTGGAACCAGGTGAGTAAAATCTCCTCCCTGGAGAGTCCCTTTAAATAATGTATTTGTTTTTAGGATTTTCTGATATCTGAGGTGCATGACAGCTTCATTCGTGTTATTATAGCATTCTTAACCTAACTCTATATTTGGTAGTTTAGTATCGTTAATATTCAACTCTACATATAACCCAAACTCTGCTTGTTCTTTATACCTTAGCTTAAACACTGAAATTGAAACAATTATGCTCCATAATCATATTTTTCATCTGAGATCAGTTAATATATTTCACAACAACATAGCACCAAGTTTATAATTGGTGTGGTACTAGACTCTAAACCTAGAATTTGACTCTGCACTTGACTAGTTGGACTTTACCCTTTTAGCACCATATAATCAGACCTTGACATAATGAGGGGTCATGCCCTGTTCAACACCCTAAACACACAGAGGCACATATTTGGGAAACAATGACTACTTTAAGAGATACAACTCCACTTAGAATGTATGACAATACATAAGCCTGTATTTTTGACACAATGCAATGCCATTAAGTAATATGTCTATGAATATTGGATTTAAAAAATAAATAACCCTAAATCAAAGGGACGCTGCACAGGGCCATGTACCATCAAATCTTGGGTGAGAACCTCCTTCTCTCAGCCAGGGCATTGAAAATGGGTCGTGGATGGGTATTCCAGCATGACAATGACCCAAAACAAACAGCCAAGGCAAAAAAGGAGTGGGTCAGAAAGAAGTACATTAAGGTCCTGGAGTGGCCTAGCCAATCTCCAGACCTTAATCCCATAGAAAATCTGTGGAGGGAGCTGAAGGTTCGAGTTAACAAATGTCAGCCTCAAAAACTTAATGACTTGCAGAGGATCTGCAAAGAGGATTGGGACAAAATCCCTCCTGACATGTGTGCAAACCTGGTGGCCAACTGCAAGAAATGTCTGACCTCTGTGATTGCCAACAAGGGTTTTGCCACAAAGTACTAAGTCGAAGGGGTCAAATACTTATTTCACTCATTGACATGCAAATCAATTTAAACTTTTTTGACATGCTTTTTTTTCTGGATTTTTTTATTTTGTTATTCTGTCTCTCACTGTTAAAATACACCTACCATTAAAATTATAGACTGATAATTTCTTTGTCAGTGGGCAAATGGTCAAAATCAGCAGGGGATCAAATACTTTTTCCCTCACTGTATAAACACCAATAAACATATTTTGACTTACTAGAAACAGCATTGTAATATAGACAGTGACACTACAACCTTTATTAACCTATATATAAGGGGGCATCTTTAGATAGATACATTTTTAAATACATAAACCGTATATACTCGTGTATAAGTCGATCTCATGTATAAGTCGAGTGCAGTTTTGTGACCAACAATTGTGAAATATGCTATGCCTCGTGGATAAGTCGAGGGTAAAACTTGGGGCTATGAAATTCTGTGATCTTTATAATTATATACACACACACTCATACAAATATACACACTGCATTATATACACACACACACACACACTCATACAAACACACACTCATACAAACAATCTGCATTATACACACACACTCATACAAACACACACTCTGCATTATATACACACACACTCATACAAACACACACTCTGCATTATATACGCACACTCTGTGTGTATATAATGCAGAGTGTGTGTATTTGTGTGAATGCAGAGTGTGTGTGTGTGTGTGTGTGTGTGTATATAATGCAGATTGTGTGTGTGTGTTTGTATGAGTGTGTGTGTGTGTGTATATAATGCAGTGTGTGTGTGTTTGTGTGTGTGTGTGTGTGTGTGTGTGTGTATAGTGTGTATGAACTGGGTGGGGGGACGTCATTTTTATTATTTTTTTTTTAGTTTAATATATCTTTTTTTATTTTAATATTTTTAAAAAATATTTTAGTATTTTTTTTATTTTATTATTTAATTTTTTTTTAATGTTAATAATATTTTGTATTATTATTATTTAATTTTATTTTCGACCCCCCTCCCTGCTTGTTAGCTGGCCAGGGAGGGGGGCTCTCACTCCCTGGTGGTCCAGTGGATGGGCTGTTTAGGAGGGGGCTGGCTGGAAGCTCTTACTTACCTTTCCTGCAGCTCCTGTCAGCTCCCTTCTCTCACCTCCGGTCCGGTCAGCTCCTCTGTCAGCTCCCACTGTAAGTCTCGCGGTCTCTCGCGGCTCTCGCGAGACTTGCAGTGGAGCTGACAGGGGAGCTGACCGGACCGGAGGAGAGAGAAGGGAGCTGACAGGAGCTGCAGGAAAGGTAAGTAAGAGCTTCATTCCAGCCCCCAGTCTGTATTATGGCAATGTAAGTTGCCATAATACAGACATTAACTCGAGTATAAGTTGAGTTGGGGTTTTTCAGCACAAAAAATGTGCTGAAAAACTCGACTTATACTCGAGTATATACGGTAATAAAGTACTGGAATCTGCCCACTGTATATGCTGTATAAGCAGATAGATATTCAGACAGCCTCTGCTAAAGATATTATGGAATTCTTGCAACTAGGACTCAATAAAGTTTTAAGCTATAACACCTTAGGTACATATTTCAGCTCTTTCGGCCCTTACTGACCACAAATGGGTCTTTGACACAGCCTTTTGGGACTTACCGCTGGTTTTAAAAGCCCTGAGTTGTCACCCTTTTGAACCTCTAGAATCTGTTTTTCCTCATTTCCTCACCAGAAAGACAGTTCTATTGGTGGCCTTAGCTTCGGGTAGAAGGGTGTCCAAACTCGATGCCCTATCGGATAAAGAATCCTTTATAGTCTACCACAAAGATAGAGTAATTTTAAGAACAGTTCCAGAATTTCAACCAAAAGTTATCTCAGCCTACCACATTAACGAAGAGATAGTGCTCCCAGCACTGCATTAAGAGGAACTGAATAATGGAGAAGTATCCGATCCCTCTTCCATAGATTTGGTGAGATGTCTGTCAATTTATCTGCAAATATCATCCTCATGGGGTATCTCTCAAAGATTGTTCATTATTCCTAACAGGGCCAGGAGAGGCAAGCATCCAAAGTAGCCATCAACAGATGGACCGTATCTACCATCATCCAAGCTTACAAAGCATCTAAAATGAAGATCCCAGAAGGACTTAAGGCTCACTCTACAAGGTCCCTTTCTTCATCAAGGGCAGCGGCGGCTAAAGTATCACCAGAACTTATTTGCAAAGCAGCCACTTGGTCCTCTATGAACACTTTTATTACCAAATAGACGTGAAAGCTGGTCAACTTGATCAATTTGGTAAAACGGTTCTTTCTGCATCCAACTTATGACTTTGATTATTGCTGTGATTTCACTTTTGTGTTGTTGTTTTTTTTTTATACACTGGCATTCCTGAAATCTTGAGTCTGAGTTTTATTCCCTCCCTTGGTTATTGCTTGGGTATTACCCCTTGTTGTGCTGTCATGGATATGGCCAGGAAAGATTAAAATGTATTCATACTTACCGTAATTTTCTTTTCCTGGTCATAGGCAATGGCAGCACAAAGATCCCGCCCTGAGATATTGCTGGTAACAGGACTGAGGGAGGAGGTGGTGGGAGGGGGTACTTATACCCTCTTTTTTAATTAGTTCCTGTCTAATTAGGGATAGGGAGGAGCTACCCATTGTTGTGCTGCCATGGCCTATGACCAGAAAAAGAAAATTATGGTAAGTATGAATAAATTTTCATATATGAAATACAGGGTGATGGTGAAGCGCTATATTTTACTCAAGATGTGGAAACAAGAGATAATTCTGAAGAAGTGTGAATGTACCTGAATAATATCGTTTCTTGAAACTTTAACCTTGGTATAATTTCCTTAAAAGTATAAACACAAAAAACATATCATAGCGTAAAACTGTAAAATATGCAATGCAATATCTATATGAGAAAATTCCCACTCACACTCTGAAGAGCCAAAAGATTTTAGCTCAGTTCTTGCGCATGCAGGGTCCGTAAAGGCGACCCTCTCCCTTCTTGGGAACCTTTATCCTTCTTATTTTCAATCTAGGATATAGAGCATATATAGTGCAGTACCTTTAATATATTTATAGAATCGATAAAATATTAGATGAGGTACTCACAAACCCAGAGCCTCCAGAATAGGCTCAATGGAACAGCATATGTGGTTCAGGACCACACACCTTCTTTCTTGTAGCAGGAAAAATTTGCCAAATAGTATTTTAGTAAAGGAAATATATTTATTACACTATCACTTTAAAACAGTATCTATACAAAATGTTACTATATAGGCAAAAAATAAAAGAGTCCAATAATTGTAGTTTCCAGGACGCGTTTCGCCAGATAGGCTTCCTCAGCTGGATCAAAAAAGTCTTTGATCCAGCTGAGGAAGCCTATCTGGCGAAACGCGTCCTGGAAACTACAATTATTGGACTCTTTTATTTTTTGCCTATATAGTAACATTTTGTATAGATACTGTTTTAAAGTGATAGTGTAATAAATATATTTCCTTTACTAAAATACTATTTGGCAAATTTTTCCTGCTACAAGAAAGAAGGTGTGTGGTCCTGAACCACATATGCTGTTCCATTGAGCCTATTCTGGAGGCTCTGGGTTTGTGAGTACCTCATCTAATATTTTATCGATTCTATAAATATATTAAAGGTACTGCACTATATATGCTCTGTATCCTAGATTGAAAATAAGAAGGATAAAGGTTCCCAAGAAGGGAGAGGGTCGCCTTTACGGACCCTGCATGCGCAAGAACTGAGCTAAAATCTTTTGGCTCTTCAGAGTGTGAGTGGGAATTTTCTCATATAGATATTGCATTGCATATTTTACAGTTTTACGCTATGATATGTTTTTTGTGTTTATACTTTTAAGGAAATTATACCAAGGTTAAAGTTTCAAGAAACGATATTATTCAGGTACATTCACACTTCTTCAGAATTATCTCTTGTTTCCACATCTTGAGTAAAATATAGCGCTTCACCATCACCCTGTATTTCATTCCCTAGTTTTTAAGATAAGATTTTGTTGTTTTAGCAGCTTCTCGTGTTAATTTTTAACCATTTGGTATACTTTGGCTTTACATATTAGCGCTGGTACACCCACCCATTTTTTTAATTTTCTTATATATATATATATATATATATATATATCTTTAATTTGAAACATGTGACTACAAAAACACAGGTTAAAACTGCAATTTTGATATGTTTAAGGCCCAAGGCCTGTATTTGTGGGAGGAGTTAGCGTTCCTATTTAAACGCTACTCCTCCCTTCCTACCTTGCCGTACGCAAGCTGTTCACCTCGTCTCCGTGACAGCCGAACATCCGGGTCTCTCGTCCACTGCTCTTCCGGTCCCGGTGTCCTCTTCGTTCTCCCACTCGACATTTTGTGCAATTGAACTGCCAAAACATACAAATGCCAGGTAATCTGCAAAATAGCCGCGTTCGGGCTATTTTGACGTTCGACAAGCTCAATCCTATTGTACGTTTTTTTCCCCCTGCTTGTTCACACGAACAAACATTCAAATGGGCTAACAGGTGAATGCTGTTACAATTATTCATTTGCAAACAGAAATTCAGTACTGTTTTCCCATGTGTGGTATCAAAGCATATATATGATGGTTGATTTTGTTCATTTTACAGTTAACCCTATGAGTGATTTTCTGTATAATACCATGGTATATGTTATGGCAGTGATTGTTCATGTACTTCCTGCAACATCTGTGCAATTATATTTTTCTCTTTTGTACATAACGAAAACCCTTAATACAAATTATACATGGAAAGGGGTACTGACATTTTTTAAGGTGATTGACCTTCTCTGATAAAATGGAGTATTTTAATTGTATTAAGTTATTATCCCGATATCATGCGATCGCAGTGTGATCCAGTAGATATTTACAATGCCTGCAATTAATATATATTTGACAAATATATCGCTGTACATGACGGTTATGATATTTGTGTTTAAAGGCTTACAGCCTAAGCATGACAGGTTTATCATGAAGTAGTTATCCCCGATCCCCCATAGTCTGAGTGCTATTACCAATCACTAACCACAAATCATCCCTTTTTATGAAGCCCTGTACGATCATGGGGCTCCGCGATCCGCCCAGAGATGGGCTTTAAATCCGTGAGGGGATAAGTGCCTGGGTGGGCACAGACAGGGGGTAATGTGGGTGTCAGATCCTTTCACAGCTCACTTAATTATCTCCTTTCCACGATTGGGAAACCATTTGTCGCATCACACTCTGTGTGCTCTGCATAGCGAGCCTGCAGATCGCTGCCCTTAAAAATACCTTGCAAGCACAGCATCTGCTTCATTACCTGTTCGGGTCCTGCGCTATCCGCATGGATCACCACTCCCATCACAATCAGCACCAAGTAAGGTAGATTTTATACAGCAGCTGTGTGTGATAAAAGCCTTATGTACGAGTTATATTAACAGTTGGTTTGGAGTATAATGTGGCTGCCTGAATTTGATGAGAGCTATTCTCCTCAACAGCTGCCTATTGTCTGTCTCAGACTGCAGTTTTCCTAATTGAAATCACCTGTGCCTCCACTCAGCCCAAACTTTAAGGGAATATTTATTTAGCGTGTGTGTAATTTATAAAAAAAACAAAACAAAACATTAGTTACACAAATTACTATGGTTGTTGGATATTGTCATCTGCTACCATTAGACTAATTACTGGTTCGCTATTGTCGCCTGTTTCTATCAGGTTTAAATAAGTTTTTCGTTCACATTCCAAACAACTGCCTTTAGAAGGCCATGTTGTTGCACGATTGGGTATTGGGGTATGGGGGCTTGATTCCTGCCTTGCTTTGTCAGGCCACAGCTACACTCGACAACTCGTCATACGTTCATTCAAACTCACTATCCGTAACAATCGTCCTGTTACTCACTACCTTGCTAATTTCACCCTCCTCTTTCCGTCAGATACTATCACGCTTTCTTGGCAAAAGGCCTTCCTACATCTCCCTTCAGGAATATATAGTAGCCATCACGAGAATCTTCAGCACCCTCAGGGTCTAAGGATACTGTACTATTAGCTATATCTCCAAGAACTGCACTATACTGCATATAATTTTCTTTCCTTGACCACAGTTCCTTTCCTCTTCTTTCTTTCTCCTTTCCCTCCCTTCTTTTTCTCTATCTCCGACTGGGAATCTCCATGTACCTATTATAAACCACAACTTGGGTTCGCCAAGCACATTACGTTACCCCCTTATCAAGCCCCCGTCTAGGGTCAGAGAACTGGCTTTCTAGGATTAGGAGCTGGCCTTAGCTGTACAACGTAGCTGGTCCCGCGAGGCCTACTCCCCAATCTCAACACGGAGATTTTCGCCCCTCAGCCCAAATCATAGTTAGTGCCTCGCATTCACGTACCTATTGGGTTTATAGTTAGGGCCTCACCTGACACGGCCACACATTTTGGATCTTTTACTGTCACCGAGAGGCCGACATCCCGCCACCACGCTAGTGGCTCGAGCCCCACGCCCAAATCATAGGTAGAGCCTCTCACCAGCCGCTTGGCAACTAGCAGGGCCTCACTTGTCACGGGGTAGAGAGCTTTTCGCTTCGGCACTAGTTAGCCAGCCAGTTCTAAATTACTTAGCCGTATTGTTGTTAATCAGTTCATTGTTGTCATATTATTTTTCAGTATGTCCTAAGAAGGCAACATCGGACAAGGGATTGCAGCATTTACATAACTATTAGGGATTACTGACCAAGAGACACTCGGTCTCGTACCTCACCCAACTGACAACACCCGAGCATAATCCGCATTTCAGCATCCCCATCCGGTCACCTGGCTATTGGGGTTCGACAACAAGTTATCACCATAGCGTTATTCGCTTGCACTAAGATACATACGACAGAGACGTGACATTCTTACAATACTCAGCGGAACACAACATCCACAAGCATACCGATCAACTTGTAGTCTTTTCTGCATTTTTTGCCACCTTTCATTCAAACCCTCATACAACACTATTGCACTATACCAATCAGACATACTACAACACGTTCTGACAAGCCTTTCAAACCATACCCCGTCTTCATAAACACTTAACATAAGAGATCAAGGTATAAATAGTTGCTTCATCACTCTACAATTACATACATCCACAGATGGGAATTCCAGGCAGTATCAGACTCCCTAAACAGCACCCGTACCACACATACCTGGTCTTAAACCTCTGTGCCTTTAACCTTCCAAGGGTTCCGGAGTCCTACAACTTCACGATCACAGCTAATCTGACTGGTAAGTCATTTCTCCTCATGGGAAATTTAAGAAGGTACAGTCACTACCTCATGTCACGACAACATTCAAACCAGACAATCAAACAATTGATCTACTAAATAATCCCCTAACTACTTCCAAATGCGGTTCTACATTTATGCTCCTTGCATTAGATTAGGTTGGGGCCTCTGGCTCCTACTTAGAACATCCTATCAAAGGGTACAGCATCCAGTAGCAGTACGCCGGCACACATAATAATTAGTCATTGGAAATCAGCAACGTTATACAGAAACATTCCTAACGGATAAGAGGTAAGGCAAACGAATCTCATGGGATAATTATATTGCAATAAGTGTGTTTTTCTTGCATTTCCTTTTGCCCTCTTTTACAGGCCTACCCCCTACGTCGGTTCCGGCACACCACGCCGACTTAATTCCAATCACAAGGTATTTCACAATACGATGTTAACCGACCACCAGTTTAAGGCCGAAGGCCTGTATTTGTGGGAGGGGTTAGCGTTCCTATTTAAATGCTACTCTCCCCTTCCTACCTTGCCGTACGCACGCTGTTCACCCCACCCACCTCTCCCTCTTATACAATCCATTCGGTGGGCCCTCTTTTACAGGCCTACCCCCTACGTCGGTTCCGGTTCACCACGCCGACTTAATTCCAATCACAAGGTATTTCACAATACGATGTTAACCGACCACAAATGCACATTTAACATATCTACATTTACATAATCTAAATTTGTATTTATTTATTAATTCTTTACAAATGCAAAATTCAAGATGCAAAAGTATATACACAAGTATAGTAGGGAAGAAATGCTTAATTGATATTGCAAATGTTCTTTTATTAAATTGCACCCACCCACTAACCATTGGTGGGGACAGGAAGGTGGACCATGATCTTGCACAATGCTCACATACTCCCCCACCATAAGGGGTGTTTCCACTATAAAAACTCAATCTGTTATGAGCCCCTCCTGGAGTAAAGATAAACTATTTTTATTTTGCAATTTTAACATTTCTATTTTTTTTTTTTACATTTTTGTTTTAGTGAATCAGGTTTTTATTTTAAATTAATTATTTGTATTTGACCTTTTTTGGAGCTAAAGGTAAAAACTATAGAGAATAAACAAAAAAAAGAAAAAAATGCCATTCTACCTGTGTATGATTTACTGAGAAGATTATAAGCTTAAAAAGTAACTTTTAATAAATAAATCTAAAATAAAAAATATATTAAAGAAAAATAATAATATGAACAGCAGGAGTGAGTGGAGACTATACAGCGAGTAAAACTCTGTGACTACTTATACAAGCTGTAAAAGTGTACATAATAACACTAATGCTGAAGCAATACTGTTTTGCTATAATATAACAACAGGGTATTCCCAAGTAATAGAGGTGATACTGTATTAAATATCACTAATAGCTGTAACAAGAGGGGGGAGATAAGACGACTGCTAAACAAGTGCTGTCAATAGTTAAAAGATTTATGGATAAGTAAATCCCTACATGATAGTACAACTAGCGACATGGGTTAACTCCACATACAATAATTGATAATGTTCTATGGTACTTAACCTCAGAAAGATCAAAGATAATGTGTTGGCTAAGACAGATTTCTGACAGAGGGCAATTAGCCAGTTAAATATCACAAAAGCTGCCTAGATCATAGCAGCGTATTGATAATAAATAAAGGTTTCTGTCAAGCAGTGAAGTGAAAAATAAGGGGTTGCTGACCTGGCTCTGTTTTTTCTGCAAGATACCTAGTAGTATATTCTAGTGTAACAACGGCTGCCTGCACTGAATGATGTTATCTTATGCTTGACCACAGTGGAGCACAAAGTAGTAGCTCACCTGTGAAGGACTGCTGTTAACCGGTTAAAAGTCACACAAATAGCCTAAGTGCTAGCTGTATCTAAATAATAGGTCAAAGTGTAAAGAGAGGGTTTGCAAACAGTTTTGAACAGGTTGCCTAGGTAGTAGAAAATATACAGACAATGACAGAGGAAGGCGTATAGAATAAAGATTCCTGAGTCTTGTGCCTTCGAGGGCACCCCTAATAAAATGCCTGGTCTTATCAATCTCCCCCCATAAACATAATAAAGGAAAAAGAAAGAGAAATAAAGTATGTACAGAGTACATAAAATTAGTGTTAAGAGTCTCCAATATGCACTCCTGAGATGCTGGACATGAAAGAACTTGATGTCGGTAATTTAGCAATTGATAAGCAGAGAGTTAGGTGCTGACACCAATAATGTGTCAGTATGTGTCCAGAGCCCCTGACGTGCACATTTCGCCAGTGAAGCTCATCAGAGCTGATGAGCTTCACTGGCGAAACGTGCACGTCAGGGGCTCTGGACACATACTGACACATTATTGGTGTCGGCACCTAACTCTCTGCTTATCAATTGATAAATTACCGACGGCGACATCAAGTTCTTTCATGTCCAGCATCTCAGGAGTGCATATTGGAGACTCTTAACACTAATTTTATGTACTCTGTACATACTTTATTTCTTTTTCTTTTTCCTTTATTATGTTTATGGGGGGAGATTGATAAGACCAGGCATTTTATTAGGGGTGCCCTCGAAGGCACAAGACTCAGGAATCTTTATTCTATACGCCTTCCTCTGTCACTGTCTGTATATTTTCTACTACCTAGGCAACCTGTTCAAAACTGTTTGCAAACCCTCTCTTTACACTTTGACCTATTATTTAGATACAGTTAGCACTTAGGCTACTTGTGTGACTTTTAACCGGTTAAGTGCTGCCTGTCAGCTGTCCTTCACAGGTGAGCTACTACTTTGTGCTCCACTGTGGTCAAGCATAAGATAACATCATTCAGTGCAGGCAGCCGTTGTTACATTAGAATATACTGCTAGGTATCTTGCAGAAAAAACGGAGCCAGGTCAGCAACCCCTTATTTTTCACTTCACTGCTTGACAGAAACCTTTATTTATTATCAATACGCTGCTATGATCTAGGCAGCTTTTGTGATATTTAACTGGCTAATTGCCCTCTGTCAGAAATCTGTCTTAGCCGAACCATTATCTTTGATCTTTCTGAGGTTAAGTACCATAGAACATTATCAATTATTGTATGTGGAGTTAACCCATGTCGCTAGTTGTACTATCATGTAGGGATTTACTTATCCATAAATCTTTTAACTATTGACAGCACTTGTTTAGCAGTCGTCTTATCTCCCCCCTCTTCTTACAGCTATTAGTGATATTTAATACAGTATCACCTCTATTACTTGGGAATACCCTGTTGTTATATTATAGCAAAACAGTATTGCTTCAGCATTAGTGTTATTATGTACACTTTTACAGCTTGTATAAGTAGTCACAGAGTTTTACTCGCTGTATAGTCTCCACTCACTCCTGCTGTTCATATTATTATTTTTCTGTAATATATTTTTAATTTAGATTTATTTATTAAAAGTTACTTTTTAAGCTTATAATCTTCTCAGTAAATCATACACAGGTAGAATGGCATTTTTTTCTTTATTTTGTTTATTCTCTATGATATTCACCATTTAGGGGTTACCCCCCTTTTTTGTGCCTTCTACCTTGTGATATCTAAAATTTTGGCCCTAGGTTAATTCTTTTCATTTTCTTCGTATAAAGGTAAAAACTGTTATAAGGAAGAAGGCGTCTGATGGTAAATATATATTTTTTATTTATAGTTATTAGTTTTATTGCCCCCACTCAATATTATTATGATGAGGATAGTAGGTAGGGTTATTTAATTGTATTAGGAGTGGCTAGGAGTTTGGAGACCCATAGTCACCTAAGAGTGGGGGAGAAGAATGGCCATACTATTTGGGTGAGTGAAAAATGCATATCGACACGCTTATTGTATAACTATTTAGAGCCCCCACCCTCCATTCAGACTTTAGTGAATAACCATATGTGTGTCTTTTAGATAGGATCTTTTTTAGAAAAGTAAATAAGTTTAACCCCTTAAGGACCAAACTTCTGGAATAAAAGGGAATCAGGACATGTCACACATGTCATGTGTCCTTAAGGGGTTAAGGAAGTGACATATGTATACACTATCACCACAAACTACCATATGGGTCTATTAAAAGGCATGTTAAGTCATCCTAACTAAACAGACAACATTATGCTAACTGTTTAGCAAATTTGCTCATTGTAACCTGAGAGTTCCTCTTATTAGAATGCAGCTATTCCCAAGCGAAAGTTCCTAAAACTAAATAAAGATTAATAAGACGTCTCAGGGCTACTGACACAACTGGTGGTCATGTTTTAAAGGACAAATAAATAAGAGTTACATGAAGTTCTGCTGAGGAAATTCAGAATGGAAAACATATTCTTCAGGGACTATTTTACTTTATAATTGAAAACTGCATGAAGGGGACTTAATATGTTTTTCTACGAATCCACTTGTCATTCAAATATGCTTTTTGTAAATAAAGCATTAAAAAACTGCAAGAAGAATAATTTATCATTTGATCCATAATTGTTTTTATTTTGCATTTTGAAAAAGGGTTTTCGAGCACAAAACATGTGACAATGTCAGCCAGGCATGCGGTATAAACTGGGCCACAGTCATTTGAAGATGACGCATAAATGCACTGTAAAAAAAAATTATCTTGCCATGAATTGCTTTATAAATTGCCTCAAGAATTGTTACGTCATATTTCTATTAGCTGCTTGATATATAGTAGACTTTAGCCCAAACTGATTTGATTTTGCTATAAAGAACCGGATTATTTACAGGATTATTCACTAAATTGTGTAAGAAGTCATACCTCCAAACAGTCCCGGATGGAAAGGGACAATCACAGTTTTGAAGTCCTGTCTCAACATCCCAGGTTTATTCCATGATGTCCCCCATTAGGGAATTGTCTACAAGCAGCACAGGGCAAGTACATGTTTCAGGTGGACTATGCACTTTGTACATTAGTACATCTCCTATCTTACCATTGTTATATGGGGCAGCCATTTTAGCCCTCTTAGATCAGAAATTTCACTCATGTGCTAAGAACATTTACATGACTGCTGACCCTCTCCCTTTTTATCTTCCGTTACCCTTCCCCCCAATAAAACACAGACAACCAAATTGTGGGTAAGGGCAACGGCCACAGCTTTTATTATTAAGCCAGCATAATTTAAACCAACTGTCAGCTGCTGGGTTTTCCCAGCAGACAGCTAACACAACAAATCTTCCAGAGCCTCTTCAGCCTGAAGTCTGTCCTCAACCAGACCAGGCTGCGACTCCCCAAGCCCGTCCGGGCACTGCTCTCAGTTCCACTTGCTGGCGAAGGACAAACCGCAGCTGTGACAAAAGAAACAGAAAAGAAAACACACCAAACACAACACATATAACCATAACATATCCCGTGTTCACACCAACCCAGGGAGGGTGGGCGGGAAACAGCACTGCTAGGTTCCCTCAGCATGCTCTCCAGTGGTCTGGTAAGTATTTCCCAGTGACCCCGGTCCAAGTTCATCCCAAACATTGTATCAATTTTTGTCACCATGGCAAACTCTCCGGGCAGCAGTCATGCTCCCCCCTCCTTATCCACTCCGGGGGTTGGCCTTGACTGCTGACCCTCTCCCTTTTTATCTTCCGTTACCCTTCCCCCCAATAAAACACAGACAACCAAATTGTGGGTAAGGGCAACGGCCACAGCTTTTATTATTAAGCCCGCATAATTTAAACCAACTGTCAGCTGCTGGGTTTTCCCAGCAGACAGCTAACACAACAAATCTTCCAGAGCCTCTTCAGCCTGAAGTCCGTCCTCAACCAGACCAGGCTGCGACTCCCCAAGCCCGTCCGGGCACTGCTCTCAGTTCCACTTGCTGGTGAAGGACAAACCGCCACCGCAGCCTCTCCCCTATCCCTGGAGAGGACTGCGTCCCCCCGAAGCCAGCGCCTGTTCAATGGCTGACTGTAATCCCAAATTAAATATATCCAGCCCAATTTCGTTTAGGTGGACCCCATCAGCCCTCATTATGTTTGCGTTGTTCCCTTCCAGCTCCACATGACGAGCCACAAAGCCACCCAGCCTACGCACAAAACGTGAAATCGTCATGTTGAAACGACGCCTGCCGCGCTCCACCGCCCTGGCGTGTGGCAGCGCCCCCCAAGCCGGTCGAGGAATAACTTCGGACCACACCAGTGTGACCTCGCTGAAAAGCGCCATACAGCGGGCCAAGTCGTGCTTGCACGCGTAAATTAAATCCACAGCTCGGCACCGTCCCAAGTCATTCCCCTCGGCATGAAGTACCAGAACCACTGACCCGGTCACGAAGCGCCGGAGCGCGACGCACTCCGGATACACTTGGTGCCACTCCAAACCCCGTATCCCCCACCATCGAACCCTAACCTGCTCATGCGGGAGCCCTAGATTCCGGCCGTATGGTCTGGCCTAGCCGCCCAATAAATAAAGGAGTGACCGATGATCCAAACATACCGGGGGGAACCTGTGAAGAAAACAACACATCATAACTACCAACAGACTATAACAGATGAGGACGTATATACAGTTGAAACCTGCGAGAATCCCATCGACCCATGCGCTGAATTGCAGCATCGGACAACCCTACCTGTCGCGCCTGAGTTGCTGCACCAATCCGGAAGGAGTGGGGAGAATATCCCTTATCCTCTATGCCCAAAGCCCGCAAACTAGTCTTAAAAACACTGGAGAACTGAGACCGAGTTAAGACTGACCCATCTGCGTGAAGCAAAAAGGACTCTGCAGCCTCCGGCCGTAAGCGCGTGTATTGACCTACCAGCGCCACAGGACACCACCTACCCCAAGTAGCACCAATGCTAACCGACCTCCCCCGACCTAACTGATCTGTTTTGGACTTCCGAATGAAAACCTCCACTCCACTCTGCCCTATGCGAATGTCCCCCCTTCGAAGAGATGCCAGAGCCCTAGCCGACGCGGCCACCAACTCACCTATCCGCAGCGCAGCGTAAAAACACAGAGAAAAGGCCACCCTGAAAAACAGAGCCCCGAAGGGGGAGAAGCACACCGCAGAGAGAACCCCACATAGATCATCCAATAAGTGGACGGACACCGGCCGTCTACAATCAGGAACCCTTTCTTTCCTCCATCCCCGAAGAACCCTCTGGACCACGAACTCTTTTGAAAGGTCCTCCCACCCCATACAACGCATCAGGAAAGAAAGAGCCGCTAAACTGCGTTCCACCGATGACACCGAAGCTGCGCGCTCCCGTAAGGAGGACATGAAAGCCAAAGTAGACAGCAACCTACCCTCAGAGGAGTACAAACCGAACTCTCCCGCAAAGACCAGCCACCGATCCCACACTGCCCGATAGGCAGACCACGAAGCGGGAGCCAGCGATCTCCTGAACAGGTCTGCTAGGTTCCGAAATCAAGGGTCCATAAGCACGTGGGACATACCAGACCAGCTTCCTCGGCTCCTGGAGCGACCTCCCGAAAACGATCCCACTGAAAGCGAGAAAGAGAGTCGGCAATGACATTAGACACTCCGGGAACATGGATTGCTCGGAACCAAATGTTAAATTCCAAACAACGCAGAACCAACCGGCGTAACAAAGCCAATACTGGAACCGAGCCAGATGATAAACGATTCACCACATGGACCACACTCATGTTGTCCGTGCGGAAAACCACCTGCCTGTTCGCGAGCTCCTCCCCCCACAATTCCACTGCTACCACAATAGGGAAAAGCTCGAGAAAAGTCAAGTTACGTATCAGGTCCGCCTCGCGCCATGCAGCAGGCCAAGGCTCCGCACACCAACGTCCCCGAAAAAATGCCCCGAAGCCCAGGGAGCCGGAGGCATCCGTAAACAACTCCAGGGCCACGTTAGATATCGCTTCTCGACGCCAAATTGTCCGACCATTGTACCCTGCGAGGAACTCACTCCAGACATTCAAATCGTCCTTGAGCCGCTTGGTGACCCGAATAAAATGATGGGGAAGGCTAATGCCGACAGTAGCCAGAGACAGCCGTCTACAAAACACCCGACCCATAGGCATGATCCGACATGCAAAGTTCAAGTGGCCCAACAGGGATTGCATCTGACGAAGCTGCATCTGACGAAGCTTCCTTCCTTCCTACCTTCCGCGCACCCTTCACCCGATCAACCATGGTCGTAAGGGTCCCCAATTTATCACTGGGCAAACGAAAGACCAAACCGATGGAGTCAATCTCTATACCCAGGAAGGAAATAACCACCTTCGGGCCCTCTGTCTTGTCCTCTGCCACTGGAACCCCCAAATCTCGCATAACTGCCTTAAACTGTCCCAACAAATATTCACATCGCGAAGAGTGAGCCGGACCGACGAACAGAAAATCGTCAAGATAGTGCAAGAGGGAAGTAAAACCTGACACCTCCGATACGATCCATTCCAGCAATGAGCTAAAAACTTCAAAATAATAACAAGAAATCGAGCAACCCATGGGGAGGCACATATCGTAGAAAAATTCCCCCTGAAACTGACATCCCAACAAATGAAAACAGGAAGAGTGAACTGGGAGCAACCGAAAGGCCGATTGAATATCAGACTTAGCCATCAGGGCCCTAGGCCCTGCTTCCCGAACGAGATCCAGAGCCCAATCAAAAGAAGCGTATCGGACCCGACTATCCTCCTTCGCAATCCCGTCATTAACCGAAGCCCCCGCTGGAAAAGACAGGTGATGAATCAGCCGAAACACCCCCGGTTCCTTCTTAGGAATGAGGCCCAATGGGGACACCCGCAAATTATCAAACGGAGGAAAGGAAAACGGACCCGCCATCCGTCCCAAGTCCACTTCTTTTTGCAGCTTAGCCGCCAGAATCCCTTCCTTACCCCGAATCGAGGACAAATTGTGCGCAAACGACGCCTCCCCAGACGGAGTAAATGGGATCCTAAAACCGTCGGTGAAACCTTCCCAAAGCACCCGCGCATCCCTATGCCTGGGGTACCGTGCGAGCCACGGAAGCAGATTTACCGGCCGTACCGGGGTCCTCCCCCCGAGGAGCGTCATCCTTAGATGCCGTCCTGGGGAGGGGTTTTCCTCTTCTAAAACACCGAACCGCCGGGTGAGCCCCACCACAGTGGGAACACTCATGTTTAAATCGACAACTGTTGTACCACCTGCACTGACTCTCATTGAAGAGCCAGCAGATGCCCTTCTTGATCCCGGCCGACGCTCCACCAGGAGCGCCGGCGGCCGAAGGAAAGGACGATGAGGCTGGACGGCACGGGGTCATGAGAAGTAACCAAAGGTTACCATCTTGCATGCCAAAATGCATGTGCGGTCGAACCGCCATTTTTTGTCTAAATTGCTGGTTGTATTTAAACCAGCATTGACCCCCATAAACTTTATAAGCCCCCCAAATTAAATCCAAATAAGAAAACAAAGACGGGGCCCGCTCTGGAAACCTCGTCGACAAAATACTAGCGTAAGTTGCAAATCCTTGCAACCAATTACCGAAGGTACGGGGGAGCTCCTTAGCTTTTCCAATCTCCGTCGCCTCACCACGTCGCGATCTATCAGCAGATTCCCTATCAAACGGGACTAACGATATGAAGTCCACATACTCACCCTTCAATATTTTCTCCTTCACCTCCAGCGACACATGCATCCCCAGGGGGGCTATGTCACACACCGCCCCCCTGCAGTACCCTCCATAGAACCCAACGGAGGGGTCCCCGTGGGAAGCCCTAAGCGATCTAATACTAAGCGCAGCAATTTTATGACTTCCCCTGTATTCCCTTGTTCCAGCCCAGAGACCCCCTCTGCCCCTAACCAAGCGCGTGCGCACTCCAACTCACGGTTCTGGAGCAGGGGTCTCTCCATCAGCTCCACATCCGATCCATCCGTCAATACAGGTCCTGTGGCCAGCCTGCCAGCCTGCCCTCCAGGGGGCTGGCGGCTCACCCCCATGGGAGCTCCAGATCTTCTGGGGTGGGTGTGTGGAGGGGAATCCTGCGTCCCTCCCTCCTCTGTGGCTGCAGAAGCACCTTCAGGTCTCCTGGGGTGATGAAGAAGAGGGGAATCCTGCGTCCCTCTCCTCTCCCTGGTGGTCCAAAGAGGCCCTGGCGAGTTCCTCCGCCGCGCCTGCCTGCACCCGCTGGCCATCTCCACTTTCGGGGGGCCAGCGGTGCTCCGTTCCGGAATCCCCAGATCCATCTTCACCCGGTCTTCCGGGTTCGGCAGTGGCCTGTGACGTCTGCGCTCCTTGACCCGCAGACGTCACGTACGCGCCACCAGCGTTCCGGTGCCCCGCCTCTTCCGGCGTGCAGCCGCACGCCCTGACGTCACATCCGCTGCAGCCGGAAGAGAAGGGTGAGGACTGCGCGACCTCACCTCTCCCACAGCGCCATCTTGGGATCCGCCATCTTGATGGCCAGGCCCCGACCGGGCCATCTGACGTGTGGAACACCTCTCCCCGCTCCTTCTTCTTCCGGAAACCGGATTCCTCCGCAGGGGGCCAGCCTCACTCGGCCCCGGACAGGTAGTAGTTGGTGGCACAGCCCTGGCTCTCCTCACCGGACTGGGAGATAATCTGGATGGCGGCCTGGAACGGCGGGTACGACGTCCTCTGGTGGGCCCCGACCCCTCTTGAGACTCCTGGGTGTTTTGGACGCTGTGAAGCAGTGCAGCATAGGACTCTGCGCCGTGTGTCCTCTGAAAGGCCTGCAAAATCGTGAGTAGAGCCTCTCTGGGCATGTCAGGGACATGAGCCATGATGTTAAGTTATTAACTGCAGTGGCAAAATTCTGGAACAGCAGTTTTAAAACACTAACAGCAGTTTTTCTTTTTTAAGGTGACCAGAAACAGCACTGCTAGGTTCCCTCAGCGTGCTCTCCAGTGGTCTGGTAAGTATTTCCCAGTGACCCCGGTCCAAGTTCATCCCAAACATTGTATTAATTTTTGTCACCATGGCAACCTCTCCGGGCAGCAGTCATGCTCCCCCCTCCTTATCCACTCCGGGGGTTGGCCTTTTCTGAAACTGCGTTGATATTTACTATTTAAATTGGTATTAGGTGCATAAACTGTTAATTCTTTTTTATTATTATTATTTATTTATTGTTTGTTTGTTTGTGGGTTTTTTACATGAAATTAGGGCACATTTTGAATGCGTAGCAATTTGGTATAAAAACAGCTGAGTAAAAATAGAGTAAGCATTGCATGTATCTTGGGAGCTCTATGTTATAAGGATGTCTAGTGGTCACATTAAAGTTAGGCAATGTTTCAAGCTTAATTTTCTTGATTTACAACAGTCACTTCTTTGTACTTCTAACTACCACTTGAATGGTTTGGTTTGGGTTGACTGTTCACTGTAACTCCTTTCTTTTGAATTCATAATAACAACAGACATGTAAAATATAAGCACACAGTAACTCCTACAATGGTTTTTAATCTTTTTTAGCTCCTTCATCTATGGACTAATTTACCCCATCACAAGTCCACTCACTGTGGATATTTTACCCAATCTGTTGCCTAAAATACCCAAACAAATGTTTAAATGTTTATTTATAAATACCATAGAGATGTCCCGAACAGTTCGCCGGGAACTATTCGTCGGCGAACATAGCTTGTTCACGGTCGCCGCGGCGGGGCGAACATATGCGATGTTCGGTCCGCCCCCTATTCGTCATCATTGAGTAAACTTTGACCCTGTACCTCACAGTCAGCAGACACATTCTAGCCAATCAGCAGCAGACCCTCCCTCCCAGACCCTCCGACCTCCATGACGAATAGGCGGCGGACCGAACATCGCATATGTTCGCCCGCCGCGGCGACCGCAAACAAGCTATGTTCGCCGGCGAATAGTTCCCGGCGAACTGTTCTGGACATCTCTACCCAGCAATGCTAACGAATTAAACCAATGAAAATAATGTTGATGAAATGCAGAAATAACAGGGTTAAGGAACACCAAAGAGAGGATTTCTGGGCCTGTTAGATGCTCATTCCTCATAAGTATAAAAAATTTGACTAGCCCAATACATAAGATGAAGATAGTGTCTGTTCAGAGAAGAGCCCTTGATCTGTGTACTTAACTTTAAATGGATTTATAAGTGTTTGCATTGCCTTTGCCTTTTCCTTTCTATGTTTATATTGGCAACAAATCCCTCATTAGATCTGAGCCTGTGGATAAAGTTTTTAGTTCAATGGTTTGTGGCACATTGTATGGCAGCACAAATACTTTTCGCATAAGCATATATTGGAATATAAGAAGCAAGTCTAGCACAACAGTTATAGTGATACAAAAGGTCAAAATTATCATAACTGACCTGGTCTTTAGAGATGTTTGGCAGAATATGTATGAAAGAAACCTCTGTGCAAATCAGTGTGAAGGCAATATATTTGAATATGCACGAGAATTAAATGAGTTAAGGAGAAGTAAAATAAATTCATAGAGAGAGCTAACATGGAGCAAAAATAAGTTTTATATATAGAGAACATATACAAACAGGGTGCCTGTAGTAAAAGGTTCAAAGGGGTGACAGGGTTTAAGAAAGGAGTGATGTTGAATAATAGAATGAATATGTAGTATGGAGAGGTTAAATGTATAGATTATACATACAGTTAATATTGAGTAATTATAGGAAACCATTATGGGGAAATGCAATAAGGAGCTCATTGAGAGGTTAAGTGGAAAATGAGATGCTATAGAGAGTTTATATACGTCATGTCGGTAGGATAGTGAGCAGCCAGTGGCTGCATGCTGTCATACTAGCAGCTATTGCTGTCATGGGCATTGGATGGGGGCTTTAAATTAAAGCACACCCCTCATTCCCCAACCAGAGAGTTAGAGGTATAAAAAAGTGGGTTGGACATCCCAGTGTCCCCCCTGCCCCTACAGTGAGGACAATTAATTCATAAATAAATTTGGATTTGTTTAGCGTGCTCCAGGGTCCACCTGGGGGTGGGGGCTCTAATTAAAATAAACAGGGGGAACCTAATGTATGCCCCACCTTCCTTAGTTCCACCCCAGGCAGCAGGTAGGGGCTATAATTGCCTGTATAATAAACTGGGGGACCTAATATTCCCCTAAGCCTCCACACATGGTAGGGGCTATAATTAAATATACATATATATGTATATATAAGAAAGGTGGACATAGTATTGTCCACCCATAAAAAATTGTTAGTAAGGCCCTCCAAGAGGTCCTCCAGCCCCTAGCCACCCCTGTTAAAATAATACATTGCCTACCTCTAATAACAGTTAGGGTTCCAATTGATTTAATACATGCAAAAAAGATATATATTATTGCCATTCATTATCTTCCTAAATCTTCTTTTCTACAGCTCCCCAAAAATCCATGGAGATTAATAGTGTTGAAACAAAAAAAAAAAGGACCAATCAATCAGAGGACTCTGACTTTAATTTCATGGTGAGTGAAAGACTTTATAAAGGCTTTTCCTACTATGCAAGATCAGACCTTGATCGAGTGAAAACCTTGATGGGACAACTTGGATAATTTTTTTACATTTAGAATGACTATTAGATTGACTATTGTTGACTATTATGATTAATTGCCCCATCACAATTATTAGTGTGAGGGGGAAGGTGGTGTATTTTTATTGGGGCGTGGCAATGGGCTTGGGACCCCCAGCAACCATTGGAGGACATGAGCTGTCCACCCCCCTCTGTATACCTAATCATAGTCCCCACTCTGCATGGATGGGACATTAGATTCCCCCATTTATTAATATTAGAGTCCCAACCTACTGCCAATGGGTGGAGATTTGTGGGACAATTGGTCCCCCCCTATTTATTATTAATATTAGAGCCCCCACCCGCCAGCCATGAGTGGGGGCTGGGTGGACATTGTTAATCCTAATGTATTACTAATATTAGAGCCCCCACCTTCCATCCATGGGTGGGAACATGGGTACATATTTATTGTAATTTTAGCCCCAGCCTCTGACCAGTGATCTATCCACCCTCCATCCTTAAATTTATAGTCCCAATGTACTCCTCCCTTGCTTTATTATTTAATTATAACCCAAATGTGGGGGCATGGGGGATGGACAGTGATCAATCCTCCCCATTCTTTAATTTACAGCCCAGCTCGTGGAGGCATATAGGGGGAAACCAGGTCTCCCCAATTTATTATTTAAATATAGCTTCACTGTTGGGGCACATGGGTCGACAATGATCTGTCCACCCTCATTTTTTCTTTAACAGGCATCGAGTGTGGCGACTGTAATGACGACTGGGCAAAACTGCACAATTGCTTGCATTTTATGACAGCAAGAAGCAAGTAGTTAAAATTCTCTTATATGAATGTGGGTTTCATATTTGTTATGAGAACCAAAAATATGTAGCTACAATGAATAATAGAAAAAGGGAGAGTTGATATTAAGAAATGACACACGTTGTAAATGGGGAATATATCTAAAGAACTGGTCACATGTAGAGATTATAGTGAGTAATATGCATTGAGAATATTAGATTGAGAAAGAGCACTTGTTATGGGAAGACAATATGTAAATGTCAGGGTTACTGTAGATGCCCAACACGCAGAACTCAAGTAGATTACAAGAAAATACCTAAGACTTATTAGCGGGCCTTAGACTGGCCGGATTCAACGTAAAAAGGTTAATAGCCACAAGACAGGGACAAGACAAGACGTAGAAAAAACGAGAACAATAAACAAGCCACGGTTCAAGGAATGGGGAAATGAGAATAGTCAGGAGCCAAGCCAAAGGTCAAGGAGTACAGAGATCGGATAGTCAAAAGAGAAGCCAAGGTCAAAATACACTAGAATCAATACAGGAAATGCGCTCTCGGATAATAAAATGGAAACCATGACAGGGCACAGAGAAATGGACAAAACAGGCTTAAATAGTCTAAAGTGCTCCCTGATTGGTTGCAGGGAAGCATGTGAGCATGGGCGTGTATGTAAAACACTTATTTGTAATAAACTGAACTGGACCTTTAAGGGTTAAACGTGGAAACCCTTATATGCTTTACAGCTGCAGCGGCCAGTGTTTCTAATGTTTGGAGAGCCAACTGCTGTGACAAGAGGAGGAGCCACCACAAGGGGTTAGTGATGGGCGGCATTCCTACAACCACGTGGGACTGCCGCCGGGACGTACCCACCCGGGGTAAGAGACCGGCTACATTCCCCTTAGTGTGTGGGAATTCAGCCGCAACGATGCGCACCTGCCGGGACCCATGCCGCTCTCTGACGTGACGGCGTGACAGTAAATTAGTAGGGAGATAATATATGTAGCTGAAAATTAAGATTTAGGGAAATGTTTTCCAGCACAACACAAGCATTAGAGAATTCATATAATACAAAGATTATTATAGGCCTTATTTCTTGATTTTCTATGCTCTATATTTTGAAGCGAGAAGACTAAAAAAAAAAAAAAAAGCACTTACATATTTGGAAGTTTTCAATGCTGTTGCTGACCTTTGTCAAAGAGACACATTCAAGTTAGGTCATCAATGCAAAATTAATTAATTTATTGACTTTATAACAGTAGTTCATTTCCAGACCCCCTTGTAAAGTGCAATAACTTGAATAATATTTACTTCCATGGGAAACTGTGCTTTAATGGCTTGTAAATAAAGATGAAAGAAAATCCTAACATTAAAAGCCGTACCCTGGAAGCAGTTCAGTTTCCACATACTAAACTCATATTCATTTAGCATTCATGTCCTCAGAACTATTTCTGTCTCTTCTGGTGTAAAACTGTTATGGCATTGTTGTAGCTTTTATTGCTACTGAAGAGTGAACAATAAATAAGATTCTTACCAGGTGGAGGCTGATTAGTTCATCCTAAGCATCCTAGGCAAGTCAGTGGATTAGCCAGAAACATATAGCTCCAAAGAAATGCTTTTGATACACATACATGAGTTCCAGACTGACTAATGTCAACTTTGGGCATATTGGATGCCTGTCATCAACACACACTGCACAATGGTGACAGGCAACCAATAGCAGGATGGCCCTGTCCCCTTTGCTGCTCGAGTCCTTCTATCAGTTTGTCCTCTCTGACATCCCTCCCTCTCTAGCGAGGTGGAATCACCAAAGGAGGATCAAACTGCTAGGAAAACTTGGCCTAGTTGCAAAACTACATTTAAGTTTTAGCTATTATATTTCTTTTTTAAACTTTTTGAGAGGGGAACCAGGAAAGTGAGGGATACTCTAATCAAAAAAACTTTACACCAACTCTAACCCTACACTACCACTAACCCGACACAAACCTTAATTTATATAATCCTAAACATTGCATATCCCTATCTTTAACCTTAATATTAACCCTAACTTAGAAGAATTGCTTCTGCTCAAATCAGTACTGATATTAGAAGATGGATTTCCCAGTCATTTGTATTGCGTTATTGCAGTATGACAGGGAGATCTCCCTGTTTTTTGGATGGAGTAATCCTTTAAATGTATTCCCCTATCCTTATCCCTCATATGTACAAAAAAAAACTTTCAAAAATGAAATTAACAAAATTAAAAAAACTAGACTGGTCAAAATATACACCTTTTAATAATATGAATGCTAAATAATAGTGTATTGGTTAACTTTGTCTAAGAAAAATAAACAAAAGTTTTGCCTTACTAAAGTCTAAAACATTAACATAAATTATATATTTTTTCCTCCATAACATATAAACATTGTTGCTTTGCTTCTTTCAGTATTTCAATTAAAATGAAGAGAACCTCTTTTTGCAAAACATTTTTAAAACAATGTAATATGACAATTTGCAAAAGGGCTTGTGTAACCACTTATGATTATATTTCTCTGTAGCCCTCAGAAAAGTAAAGCACATATAGGAAAGGCAAAAAGAAAACAGATGTATTAAATGTTTTGGACAACAGATTTTCAACATTTTAGATTCTGTCATTGCTGTCATTGCGGATTGCTACAATATGTTAGGTGTGTGTTTATATTCTTAAACACAGCAAAATGAATAAGCTATCCCATGTCACAGGTTTTCTTACAATCACATTATAATTGGTGAGAAATAAGGCATTTATCTGGCATTTGATAAAGGTGCAAAACAACATTTAGAGGGCCACTATAGTCACCAGAACAACTATAGCTTAATGTAGTTGTTCTGGTGAGTATAATCATTGCCTTCAGGCATTTTCATGCAAACACTGCCTATTAAGAGAAAACGCAGTGTTTACATTGCCTCTAGGCACACCACCAAGTGGCCACTCCTTAGATGGCCACTGGTGGTGCTTCCTGGGGAAGTGCTGCACAGTAGTCAGCTCTGCCGTTCAGCGTCTCCACGCACTGCATCGGGACACTGAATTTTCCTTATAGAGATGCATTGATTCAATGCATCTCTATGAGGAGGTGCTGATTGGTTAAAATGGCTTTGGCCCTGCCCCCTTGTCAATTTTAGCCAGTCCAATGCTTTCCCCATGGGAAAGCATTGGATTGGCTAAAAGTCGGCAATTCTGATGATGTCACCAAGGAAATAAGGTGAGTGTTCAACTTTTCTAACAGGGGTAAGGGGGGAGAAAGCCACCTAAATGGTGGGTTTAACACAAACATGTATTCCTGAACCTATAGTGTTCCTTTAAAAAGGTACAATTTGCTTACTGACATGCAATAATATAATTAGAATTATTAGTTGGTGACTCCCTTTCCTGTCTGGTAACAAGCAAGACCAACGGGCATATGTCATGGTCCATTTTTCCCAAGTCTAGGGGGTGATGTAGAATTATTTAAAAATCTTTATTGCACCTGTATTGAATTATTGTACTAACTCCATTTTAATCTCACATAACCTCACATTATGACAGACCCTCCATTTTGTCTACATTACATGACAGAATTTCCTAACAGCATTTAGTATAATGAATAGAGACTGTATTTTCTAAAAAGACATAGCTGACTCCGGAATTATTGAATCTCCTGTAACATGCAACAAAGTATAACCAAGGCCAGAGCCAAGGCCATGAGAACACTGTACTAATGAAATGTTCTATTCATAAAAAGAACCTTGCACCTGACCACGAGTCTGACATCACTAACTGCCCAAAATGACGCCCGTGTCCAGAACAATACCACCTCCCGGTGGGAGGACACCTAGCTAGTCACTCAAATCCCTGAGCCAATTAATAATATTGATGGGTGGACACTGATATAGCCACTTAACATTTAATCCAATTAATGATGTTTATTTGTTATTATCTGATATTCAATGATGATGTCATTTTGCCTTTAAAAGGGTCTGCATACCCGTTTTCTAACCAGATGCCATTAAATTTTCTGAAGTGCTTTTAACCTGAACTGCATGTGTCAGTGTGAACTTACTTCTGCGTATATGCAATTTAATCATCTCAGATTTGGACAGGAACAGATAGACATTTAAACATATTTGTTTATTTCTAAATTAATCTATATCAATTGCTTCTTTTAAAAAAACAAAAAAACTGTAATTGTAGTTATTTCCTTATTTAAAGGACCACTCTAGGCACCCAGACCACTTCAGCTTAATGAAGTGGTCTGGGTGCCAGGTCCTTCTAGGGTTAACCGATTTTTTCATAAACATAGCAGTTTCAGAGAAACTGCTATGTTTGTGAATGGGTTAAGCCTTCCCCTATTTCCTCTAGTGGCTGTCTCATTGACAGCCGCTAGAGGCGCTTGCGTGATTCTCACTGTGAAAATCACAGTGAGAGCACGCAAGCGTCCATAGGAAAGCATTATGAATGCTTTCCTATGTGACCGGCTGAATGCGCACGCAGCTCTTGCCGCGCGTGCGCATTCAGCCGACGGGGAGGAGAAGAGGAGGATCGGAGGAGGAGAGCTCTCCGCCCACCGCTGGAAAAAGGTAAGTTTTTACCCCTTTCCCCTTTCCAGAGCCGGGCGGGAGGGGGACCCTGAGGGTGGGGGCACCCTCAGGGCACTCTAGTGCCAGGAAAACGAGTATGTTTTCCTGGCACTAGAGTGGTCCTTTAATGAAATTCAGCTGAAGTGTAGCACAATTTAATAAAGCTGTTCGGCACAGTGATTGATTATAAATGTAATAGCATTGCACTAGACTAGAACAATGACTTGGAGATGGATTTCTAGAAAACAAAACACGACAGAAAACAGCAACTAGCCTACTAATAATTAAGATCCTGAACTTTCTTGTTGAAATGCCTTGCAGAAAATAAGATTATTACAAGCTAAAACAAATGTTTAATAGTCTTTGAATTCAGTATGATCGGCAATATTTTATATTATGGCACTTGAAGTACAGCAGTGTGCTAATGAGTCGTAGTATAATGCCATTTTGTATATGGCATCATTGAAAAATATCCAAATTTCACATTCTGTTAGATATGGCGTTAAAGGGACACCATAGTCACAAAAACAACGTTATCTTGATGAAGCAGTTTAAGTGTATAGATCAGTGGTAGTCAACCTGGTCACTACTGCCCACTAGTGGACAATTCAAGCTTTCATGGTGAGCGGTGGTGGGTTTTATCTGTGACCCTCGCATCCCAGCACAACCACAAGCAATCGAGAGAAATCTCACAAAAACACCCAACATGTATGGGTAAATGCTCTGTTCTGTATGCTAAATGTCTCTCGATGGCTAATAGGAAGTGTGCATGCTTGCATGTTGGGCGCCCCTGTGAAATCTCTCCCGACGAGCAAAAGGAATTGCGCGCATGCACAGAACATGCAACCATGCCAGAAAACTGAAAGCAACATTACCAGAAATGATGAAATCACAACTTGCCATCTCTCAGTGGAGGGCAGAACGTGACTCTAAAAAGGGTACATGCTTGTCTCGTTTTGTTGCATTAGATCACGCCTCTGAATTCTCATTGCTTAATTCTCTGCCATTCAGGGGTTAAATAACTTGTGTTTCTGTCCATGCAGTCCTTGCCACACTTCCCCTGACTGTGATTCACACAGCCTGCATGAAAAAAAGATTTCATTTTCAATCAGATGTTAACTTACTTTAGAAATTTTTATCTCCTGTTCTGTAAATTAAACTTTAATCCCATGCAGGAGGCTCCTTCAAGGTCTAGCAACCTACTAACAGTACAGGAGATAATACATTCTAAATTAACCAAATTTTTAATAAAGGAATTATAAACAGTCCAATAGTCTTCTGTCTGGTGGCTCGAATCTTCCCAATATCGTCCATGTAAAAAGTTTAGCGAAAACTAGCCAAAAATACACAAGTATGGTCCAATTAGATCTCACTTTACAGGAAGATTTTAGGAAGGCTGTGTACATCACATGCAGGAGGGCTGTATAAACAGAATGATTTAACTCCTACATGTCTGGGGATTGAGAAGTAAGACTGCAGGGACATGATTTGTACACTAAACCTGTTTCAATAAGCTAAAGTTGTTTTGATGTCTATAATGTAAAATTAAAGTGTAGGAATACTGGAAACAGAGATGAGTCTTTTAGTTAAAGGATCACTATAGTGTCAGGAAAACAAAGCGGCTTTCCTGACACTGTAGTGCTCTAAGGGTGCCCCCACCCACAGGGTCCCCCTCCCTTGGCGCTGAAGAGGTTAAAACCCCTTCAGCAGCTTACCTTTATCAAGCGCCAGGCTCCCTCAGCGCTGGTGACCTCTCCTCCCCCGCCAACGTCAGCTCCCAAGTGAAGCGTAATGCGCATTTCTCAATGCTTTCCTATGGACGTTCTGCATCCAGTGTTGCAGATGCGCCTCTAGCGGCGGTCAGTAAGACAGCCACTAGAGGTTGGATTAACCCTGCTATGTAAACATAGTAGTTTCTCTGAAACTGCTATGTTTACATCTGAAGGGTTAAAACCTGAGGGACCTGGCACCCAGACAACTTCATTGAGCTGAAGTGGTCTGGGTGACTACAGTGTCCCTTTAATGAAGACCAGGAAAAGGCAGACATTTTAAACAACTATTTTTCTTCAGTATATATTCATGAGGATCCTATGGCGAGAGATATGCAAATGATTGCTGCAAAAAACTTGCAGATAACTTGTGAATGGATTACTCAAGACAAGGTGCTACAGTAGTTAAAGAAAATTAATGTAAATAAAGCTGCAGGGCCTGGCGGTATTCACCCATGAGTACTTAAGGAGCTAAGTGGGGAAATAAGTAAACCTCTGTATTTAATCTTTCAAGATGCTTTTGCTTCAGGTATTATAACAGAGGATTGGAGGAAGACAGATGTCGTTCCTATATTTTAAAAGGGTTCAAGAGGTATGAAGGGGGCCGGACCGCCATGCTGGTCGGTCGCAAGTCTGAGGAGCTCCTGCCTGTTCTCACCTAACCAGCTATAATTACGCGGAAAACCTGCCTAACTTTACTGGAAAACCTGCCAGTTGACACACGACGACCCACTGCCTAACTTGCAGACCTCGGATCCGACTGAGGTGCGCCCCAGCGGGGAGATCGTACACCCGGGGCTTGCGGCCTACTGAAGCGAGGGGTGAGGCGGACGGCCGCCGTCTCGCTCGATTGCAGAGTGTCTGGTGCAGCTCACGGATGGATTGTCTCACTGGCCCTGTCACCACCCCCTCTGGACCGGTGAGGGTTATCCCGGTCCCCGATGGCCTCACAAGAACACCTACATGGCCTCCGGTAGCTCAACACAGCGCCTCCACTTCAGGCAGCCTAACGCATGGCATACCCAAAATGGCGGTGGTAAGAAACCCTCACAGTCCAGACCGCTTATCTGCAATGGGGGATCAAGGCGACATTCACCTGCGCATAGACGCAGCCTTTGCCAGATTCTGGAACAAGCTGGAACAAAGGCTTCAATTATCGAAGGCAAGCAAGCCACCCCAGCCGGCGGAGAACAGGCTGACCCAATCTCACGGCATACGGAGAAAGGTAACTCCGCAAGTACGGCCAGGCCTCAAGTCTGGAGCGAGAAGCGCGGGGAAGAGGCGTCCCACTCCGGGCACGGCAACTACCCACAAGATAACCGCGCAAGCAAGCTGCCCACGCAGGCCGGGTGTCAGGAGGGAACTACCTCCACAGCATCGACCACCCTGCAGGAGGATTGCCCGCCGCTGGCGGCGAAAAAGATCCGGCACCAACTGCACCCATAATGGGATTGCCTCGACCTCACAGAGCCATCGAGCCAGTGGTCAGAAGATGCCACCCTCAAAGTGGGCCTGGGGCTGGAGGGGGTCCTCGCCCGATGCTGACCGCTCCGACACCTGGGACCTTACGACATGTACCCTACCAATGCCGACTACAGGAGTAGGCTGACTCTCATTCTTTATCACTGCCGCACAGCGGCCTGGACTGTGGTCACACCACCACAGCTATGCAGTCACAATGGCCTATATCTCGGCAAAAAAATTCAAGCCTGAACTCCCTGAGACAGACAACCGATGTTGATGTAAGCAGAGGTATAGGCTGAACAGGCCCCACTAACTGCCAGTCCAACCACCATCACTCTGAACCAACGGCTGCCGTGACCTAGCCTGACTGTCCCACATGGACTCCCCTTGCTGGACTCTTGCTTGTAGCTATACTTACCGCGTTGCCTACTAGTATAACTTTACGTTATTATTGTATTTTAATCTCTATATATGCACCTCTTGTATGCCCAGTGAAGTGTACATGTAGGCTCCTAGTGAATTCACACAGCCATATATGGTTAGCCCTGAGTACAGCCTCCACTGTATGCTCGTTTAACATAATTGTCTCCTTGCAAATTGCTCTTCCTACTGATGAGTATCCAGATTGTTGTCTAACTTGCAGTACTCTTGAATGTTTTAGCCTGACAATTTAATCAGCTAATGAGTGTCTACGATGTTACATAGCCTACTGACTCCCTATTTTGATAGTTTACCTAGATGGGCACTGTTTATGGTTATACTCTGTTCATGCTACACAGACATTACCTTCAGACACTCGTGCACCTCTTCATTGGGTCCAGCGGTAATACACTATCAGTATCGCTACCTGTCTTGTGCCTGTATCTGTTATGACTCTTGTGTTTCTTTTAATTGTGAGTATACTGTCTAACCTTGAGTCACCTGAGGTCTGATTATTATAATGATTTAGCTAGTTACTAACCGGATCTTACGGTCCATAGCCTGTATTTAGAAACTACAGATTAACATCAAAAATTAAAAAATGAGGCATCGCAATTCTGGAAACATAATCTGATATCGCTGATTGTTGTATCAACCCTATGCTGTAAAACTCTTGAATGTTTCCCCCAGTTTCTCTTCTGTACCCCATTCTACATGCCTTAATAAAAGAAAGATTGACAAAAAAAAAAAAAGAGGTATGAAGTGATTCTACATTTCATGCACTTCAGCAACAACAGCCTGTGCCCCCTATGGAGCATCCCCAGTTAGACAGGCTGTATAAAACCCGCCCCCTGATGACCCACTTCGCTGCCAGGTTTGCAGAGGCTTATACACCTTGAAGGAATATGTGCGTGGATGAAACCCTGATGAAGTATAAGGGAAAGCTGGGATTCAAGCAGTATATTCCTTCCAAGTGCTCTAGGTAGGGTGTAAAGATGTATGGGTATACTCAGGCCTTCAGGATGTACGAGGGAAAGGATAGCCACCTTGACCCTTCAGGTTGCCCAGAACATATGGGAACCAGTGGCAAGATTGTCTGGGACCTGATATTCTCCCTCGTGAACAAAGGGTACCACTTGTATACAGACAATTTTTATACAATTGTCCCTTTGTTCAAGCTACTGTATTGTTTTGATTCAGTAGCTTGGGGTATAATCAAAAAGAACAGCGCAGGTTTCCCAGGACAACTTGCACGCACCCAGCTATGAAGGGGGGAGACCTCAGCTCTGCGCCAAAAAGAGCTGTTGGCAGTTAAGTACAGAGACAAGAAGGATGTGTACCTTTTTACCACCATCCACACTGAGAGGACTGTGGAGGTCTCTGAGAGCACAAGGAAGCCAGTGTGCATCAAGGCCTATAACCGGCATATGGGTGGGGTTGATCTGGCAGATCAGCTGCTGCAGCCCTACCTAATCATACAGAAGACAAGGGTCTGGTACAAAAAGATTGCAATTTGCTTAATGCAAATTGCAACCCACAACGCCTTTTTGTTGTGTAAAAAAGCAAACCCCGGAATAAAACTGACTTTTTTACAGTTTCAGCTCCAGATAATTTCAGGGATTGTGTACCAAGATGCACCTGTTCCCCGGGCAGTGATGGGAAGAGAGCAGAGTTGGGGCTACCCACTTTATTTTTAAAATCCCTCCTACTGTGGCAAAGCAGAATCCTCAAAGAAGATGTATAGTCTGTTTCAAGAGGGATCAGAGAAAGGACACCGTCTTTTACTGTCTTTATTGCCCTGGACAGCCTGGACTCTGCATTGGGGACTGCTTCAAGCGATACCACACACTGGTTCCGTTTTTTTTTTTTTGGTGGGTTATGTTTACTGTTCCTGAGTTTGTTTTTGTTTTTTACTTTTAGTGTGCCAGACAATTTTTATGATCAAGTTCAACCTATGCATGGGGGGCATGGGTGTACTCAGGAGGCCTTGCAGAAAACACCCTGGAGTGTTTTCTTTCAGTAACCAACAACAGGCTATCCTAAATCACATTCAAAAAGCAATGTGTGTGTAAAAATGAAAATTGAAAAATTAACACCACACACGTCCTCCAATTTATTTGGGCTAAAACAGTTGCATCAAAGGCATCAAAGGCATCAAAGCACTCCATATACAATACCTCGGGGTGTCTACCTTTCAAATATATTCACTTTCATGGCAATAAAACTGGGGTACATTATCAGCCCCAAACTAAAGATAGGCCTATCAGAAGAAATACTCAAATTACAAGTCATTCAATTGTAACTGAACCTTCCCAAAATCCTATCAAACCTATGCATGGGGGCATGGGTGTACTCAGGAGGCCTTACAGAAAACAACCTGGAGTGTTTTCTTGCAATAACCAACAATAGGTTCACCTAAACCACACACAAATGTGTGTGTGTAAAAATAAATATTGAAAAATTACCACACAGTTTCTCCAAATTTATTTGGCTAAAACTTTGGTTGCATCAAAGGCATCAAAACACTCCATATACAATACCTTGGGGTGTTAACTTTTGAAATATATGCACGTTCATATAAAAAAAGAAAAATTGGGATATGTAAAAAGGCCCCCAAAAAGAAGATAGGCAAAGAAGATGTGTCAAATTTGAAAAACATATGTCAGAAGTTCAGCATTGCACCCCTTTAACCCCTTAAGGACACATGCCATGTGTGACATGTCATGATTCCCTTTTATTCCAGAAGTTTGGTCCTTAAGGGGTTAAACAACCCAACAAACCTATGCATAGGTGGTATCATTGTACTCAGATGTTACTGAATACATATTGGGGTGTTCTTTGGTAGTAATACATAACAGGAGCTGAGAATCCATGCCTAAAGTGCCATGGGTGTGAACAATAACACAGAAAAATGACTACTCAAAATTTTGACAAAGACTGATGTTAGAATTAGTGCATGGAAAGTGTTAAAATACGGTGGGCGTGGCCTGGATCTCACTGAGAGCGGTCGCATGCCTGCGGTGCTCCCGAGTAATAACGGCAATATATGCAGAATAACCGATCCACACGACGACAAACCGACTACTTCTCAGCCCCTACGTTCAGAGACGACATGGGGAAAAGAAACAAAAAATTAAAAACTCACCCTGAGGACGGATCCCGGAAAATAGGCGATCTTTTCCAAGCGAGGCCTAAACCAAAATGGCTGCAACCCCAGAGCCACAAAGCTCATCCTCGGAAGAGGAATCAATGGATGCACCGGATCCCATACCGGAGGCTTCAGACCCCGTCCTAGCCCTGTCTCTGGGTGACCTGAGAGCTCCGGCCACCAAGGGAGACATCCTGAGCATACTGCAGAACCTGCGCACCCTGTTCCGCTCAGACATGGCGATTTTGCAGGAGGAAGTAACAACCGTCACAGGCAGAGTGAGGGTTGCCGAGGAGGGCATCGCCGATATGGCACAACGCCACCAAACAACAGAGGAGAAGCTAATACACCTCCAGTCCTCACACCATGCACTACAGGCCCGGCTTGACGGCCTAGACGATGCAAGACGCCGCCCCAACATCAAAATCAGAGGCATTGCCGACTCCATCGACGACAATGAATTGCCACATTTTATCCGACGCCTCCTAGCTGCCATACTCAACCCCAAGCAGGCGAAAACCGTGCAAGTGGAGGGCGTACACAGACTCTCCAAATCACCAAGAGCCCCAGCGGAGGCCTCACGCGATGTCCTTCTCCGCTTACAATCAACCCGGGACAAAATGGCGGTTATTGCAGCGCTCGGCAACCAGAGCCCCTACCGATTCGAGGACATGCAGCTTACTTTCCTGCAAGACCTATGCAGGGCTACCCTGACCTGGAGACGGTCCGTGCAACGAGTTACCACGACCCTCAGAGCGGCTGGAGTCAGGTACCGATGGTGCCCATTCACGTTAATAGTCACGAAGGGAACGACAACCTACCGACTGACATCACCAGAAGACTCAGGCTCTTTCCTCAGCAAACTGGGATTCCCGACACCAGACTCCACCAACCCGACTCCTAACTGCTCCTGGGACGTCCCCAACATAGTCCCATTTGTGCCGCGCTCTGCTGCTGACACGGGCTGAAGCACAGGGACATGCAAGATAAAGTCATCTGGTCCTGGGATCATCGGACTTTAACCCCTTAAGGACCAAACTTCTGGAATAAAAGGGAATCATGACGTGTCACACACGTCATGTGTCCTTAAGGGGTTAAGAGACTATAAAACACTAGTATTATTTTACCACTCTTATCTTTTAATCTTGTTTTGTTTTATTTCCCTTGCATTTAGTGAGATAGTCATGTGTTAAACACAATAGTTAATTCAGCCTATACGCAGGACAGATTCCCATTCCCCATTACAGCTGTAGGCAGTATTCCCCCCCCCCCAACGAATACAAAAAGCGCAACCAATAGGCCTGAGACTGCACAACAGCTTGCCACTCTCCTCACATAACCATGAGGCAATGACAGTACACCCCACAAAGCCACCGATTAGTGCCCCATTAGACTTACCACTACAGCCGATGCCTATTCATACAGCTTGCAAACAGCGGCAGCCAGGGGTGCCAACCCACTCCTACCAAGGAGGTAAGCCATCATCTCACCCGGCCTAGGACCGTGCATACATTCTCCTCCCCCCCCCCCCCCATAACATCACGCAAGCACGGCTATTATCTCGGGCATAAACCCTAGGCCCGATCACCTACTGATGACAAGACACTAAATAGCATACAGAATACCTTTAACTATAATTGTTTCGTTTTGACACTGCATTTTTTTTTTAATTTGTATTTTCTCTCACATTAAGTTTGCATTATATAATTCCACAATGCTCTTACAAGAAATGATTATGAAAAAAAAAAATGTGCAAGCAATCCTCATGCCATGCCCATGTTACATTATGTTTCTGTATCCGCGCTTGAGACTGCTGTTGTGGCACTCTAAGCTCTGTTGTTTTCAACTGCACGACAAAAATAAAGAATATAAAAAAAAAAAGAAAAAAAAAAAAAGAAAGTGTTAAAATACCACCATTTGAAATACCCTAGGGTGTCTACTTTTCAAAAATATATGGTATGATGGGGGTAAATTACATTGGCCGGCTTCATAAATGTCCCAAATAGGACATTAGTGTATGATGACCAGCTGTGAAAATTCCAAGTTGGAAAACTGGAATGCGCACCCTCCAAATAAGGTCTTTTAGCCCCCAGAGAACCCAACAATCCTGTACATGGGTGGTATCACTGTACTCAGGAGATGTTGCTGAACACATATTGGTGTGTTATTTGGCAGTAACCCTTAAAGTTCTCCATACATGTATTCTTAAATTGCTATGTGTGTCAAAAAAATCACCAATTATTATTATTTTTTTAATTTGGCATAGATTGTTGGTAAAATGGTTGCATGAAAAGAGTCAAAATACCCCAAGTTTAATACCTTAGGTTCTCTTCTTTTAAAAAATATATACATGTGAAGGGTTATTCAGGGATTTCTGACAGATATCAGTGTTACAATGTAACTTTTTGAAAAATTTTGGGGGGAAAAAATGGTTTGGAAATAGCAAAGTGCTACTTGTACATATTGCCCTATAACTTGCAAAAAAAAAAAAAAAGCAAGAACATGTTAACAATGGGTATTACTAAATTCAGGACAAAATTCAGAAACTATTTATCATGCGTGTTTTTTGGCGGTTCTAGATGCGTAACAGATTTTGAGGGTCAAAGTTAGAAAAAGTATGTTTTTTTAAATTTTTTCATCATATTTTATAATTATTTTTATAGTTTATTGTAATATATGATGTAAAATAATGGTATATTTAGAAAGACCATTTTATGGCTTTGAATAAGACAGTTATCACATTCTGCAGGCTGAATAAACAGGTAAATATGAATTTCTTCCACTCCGTCTCCTATAGGGACACTGATCTAAACAATCAGTTTCCTAACATTAGGAATTCTTGGAAAACAAAGTACACATGTGCGGCTCATTTGTGCATGTGAAATTTGATGATCTTACGATGTCATGATTGACATTGTGAGATCCCTATTAAGAGTGGCAGGCATGAATGCCGAGCAACTTCTTCAGCCATACTGATTATTATTATTATGCCATCAAATTCCACAGCGCTTTACAATGGGTGGACGAACAGACATGTAGTTGTAATTTTAACCAGACAAGTTGGACACACAGGAACAGAGGGGTTGAGGGCCCTGCTCAATGAGCTTACATGCTAGAGGGAGTGGGGAAAAATGACACAAAAATGTAAGGATAGTATTAGACTAGTGACAGTTGCAGAGCAGAGCCTTATCCCTGGTGTATTGCACCTTCCCTTGTCCTCCCTCAGTGCGCACCATATTCTGGCTCCATGGGCCTGCAGTGCCCATAGCTCTTCACAGCACCAAGTCACAGGAGATCTCTCCATATCCCCACCTTGTAATCAGCACACAGACAGGGCCATATGTAGGGGTGGAGAGGGACTGCAAATATAAAAATGTATGACATGTATGTGCATGTCAGTGTGTGTATATGGCAGTCTGTGTATCTGTGTGTCAGTGTGTATCTGTGGCAATCTGTGTGCACATGTCTGTATATGTCAGGGTGTTTGTATATGACAGTCTGTGAATCTTTGTGTAAAGTTGTATGTGTCAGTGTGTATATCTGAGTGTGTGTATATTTCATTGTATGTGTCATGTGTGTACATGTCAGTCTGTGTATCTGTGTGTCAGTGTGTATGTCTTAAGGTATGCATATGTGTCAGTGCGTGTATCTGATTGTGATCGTATGTGTCAAAGTGTATTGGTCAGTGTGTGTATCTGTGTTTTAGGGTGTGTGTATGTGTCAGTGTGTATATCTGAATGTGTGCATATTTCAGTGTGTGTCATGTGTGTATATGTCATCTGTGTGTCTGTGTGTTGGTGAGTATGCGTCAGTGTGTTTATCTGTGTCTCAAGGTGTGTATATGTGTCAGTGTGTGTACCTGAGTTGGATTGTATGTGTCAGTGTATCTGTGTTGTCAGTGTTGTCAGTGTGTATGTGTCAGTTTGTGTGTCTGTGTCTGTGTTTTTCTATGTGTGTGTATCTTAATTTGTGTGTCTGTCAGTGTGTTTATATGTGTGTATTTGTGAATTCTAATGTGTTTGTATTACTATACATTAGTATGTGTGTAGCAGTGTATGTGTGTATGTGCATATATACCAGCATTCAAATACCAACACAGTATGCAAACACACCCCTGCAGTTAAACTCAAACATTACATACAAACACACCCCTGCATTCAAACACCAACACTACACACAAATGTACATGTTGTACTCCTTGTCTACTTCAGATATGAGGCTTAGCAGTTTCATACAGCTTTCTTGATAGCTGCACTATTACTGTATAAATGTTTATTATCACTGACAGGAAAACAGGGATAAAACTTCCTATATATTACTGCTTCACACTCTGACTGACTTAAGATGGCCGCCAGGCTCTCTGACCTTTTGCTTATTTAAAGGCACAGTATTGTCACCAGACCAACTATAGCTTATTGAATTTGTTCTGGTGAGTACAGATCTCACCTCGGGGAGTTTCAATGATCATAAGAATGGTGAGGAATCAGCCCAGAACTACACGAGAAAATCTTGTTAATGATCTCAATGCAGCTGGGACCATAGTCACCAAGAAAACAATTGGTAACACACTATGCCGCGAACGACTGAAATCCTGCAGCGCCCGCAAGGTCCCCCTGCTCAAGAAAACACATGTACAGTGAAGCTTGCCAATGAACATCTGAATGATTCAGAGGAGAACTGGGTGAAAGCGTTGTGGTCAGATGAGACCAAAATCAAGCTCTCAATTCTCCGTTTTACTAGGAGGAGTATTGCTGCCTATGACCCCAAGAACATCATCCCCTTCGTCAAACATGGAGGTGGAAATATTATGTTTTGAGGGTGTTTTTCTGCTAAGGGGACAGGACAACTCCCCGCATCAAAGGGACGATGGACTGTCAAATCTTGGGTGAGAACCTCCTTCCCTCAGCCAGGGCATTTAACCCCTTAAGGACCAAACTTCTGGAATAAAATGGAATCATGACATGTCACACATGTCATGTGTCCTTAAGGGGTTAAAATGGATCGTGGATGGGTATTCCAGCATGACAATGACCCAAAACACACAGCCAAGGCAACAAAGGAGTGGCTCAAGAAGAAGCACATTAAGGTCCCTGAGTAACCAAGCCAGTCTCCAGACCTTAATCACATAGAAAATCTGTGGAGGGAGCTGAAGGTTCAAGTTGCCAAATGTCAGCCTCGAAACCTTAATGACTTGGAGAGGATCTGCAAAGAAGAGTGGAAACCTGGTGGCCAACTACAAGAAACGTCTGACCTCTCTGAATACCAACAAGGGTCTTGCCACCAAGTACTAATGCGAAGGGGTCAAATACTTATTTCACTCATTGACATGCAAATCAATTTATAACTTTTTTGACATGCGTTTTTCTGGATTTTGTTTTGTTATTCTGTCTCTCACTGTTAAAAAACACATACCATTAAAATTATAGACTGATCATTTCTTCAAAATCAGCAGGGGATCAAATACTTTTTTTCCTCACTGTATAATCATTCCCTTCAGGCTTTTTGCAGTAAACATTGTCTTTTCCAAGAAAATGCAGTGTTTACATTACAGCCTAGTGATGACTCCACTGGCCACTCCTCAGAAGGCTGCTAGAGGTGCTTTCTGGGGCAGTGCTGAACAGTGAGCAGCACTGTCATTCAGTGTCTCCACCCTTTGCATGCAGACACTGAACTTTCCTTAGATATGCATTGATTCAATTAGGAGATGCTGATTGGTCAGGGCTTTGTTTGACTTGTGCTGGCTCTGCCCCTGATCTGCCTCCTTGACAGTCTCAGCCAATCCTATGATGTCAGCAGACAGCAGGCAGGTCAGAGGCAAACGGGGCAGAGCAAGCAGCTGCAGATTTGAATACAAGTAAGATTTTACTATATTTAGTGAGGCAAGAGGGGGACAGGGGGGCTAGATGGGGGTTTTAACACTGTAGGGTCAGAAATATATGTTTGTGTTCCTAACCCTATAGTGTTCCTTTAAACAGTTTTGGTGTAAAGATCATGTCCCTGCAGCGTCAATTCTCAATTCTCTGCCATTTAGGAGTTAATTCACTTTGTGCATGTAGCCATACTCACACCTCCCTGCTGTGACATACACAGCCTTCCTAGACATGTTCTGTAAAGATGTGTTTACACATTATTTTGTATTTTTTGTTTAGTTTCTTTCATAATTTTTGCATGGACTATGTTCTGACGATTCGAGCCACCACACGAATAACTATTGTATTACTCAATCTAAATGTTTGTTTTTTTTGGATAAAATGATATGGCTGAACAGAATTTTTCCGCCGTGCACAAGTCTATTAATCACAGTTTTAAAAATACTAATACTTTGTGAGGCCATCTGATTTTGTTCCCTGATGTCCCACTTTTGGAGAAACCAGGGAACTGTCCCCAAAAAGTACAGAGCGAGTGCCTTATAAGACACACTTGCTCTGTTCAGGACATTAGGACTGTACAGATTGCACGGAACCAGCCTGCCATGTCAATTCTACAGGTAGGCTCACAACCATAACCTCTGGGCAAAACAATGAAACAAATCATGCCTCCACCGGCGTTCCACTTCACAAGACGCTGAAGTTGGCAAGTTTGCTTTGTGTTTATATATTATAATGTCAATAGTCTTTTAAGTAGATATAAAACAGCAGTAAATAGTGACCAAATATATGCTTAATCAAGGCAGTGCAGGGTTATTGATCAGGGCTGGTGAAGAGATTTTTGGCAACACAGGCACAGATCATGTCGCCACATTATGTCGCCCCTCCAAAAACATCTACGCCTGCTTAGGCCTATGGGTCTATGTAACACCACTTTTGCCCATTTTGACCCTCTGTAATGGCACCCCCAGGCATAAAAGGGGTTAACCGCCGTTTAGTAGATCTTCCCCTTCCAGAGACACAGGCACAGCTACTGCAGAACCCCAAACTCCCGAACAGGATACCAAGTAGCACTCCAAACTCCCGAACACGAACCTCACGAATAGCTGCTAGCAGCTGAACAGGAAAAGCACCCAAGCGGCTTACACTCCTAGCAATCAGTCTCTAACAGTATACAGTAAATCCCTCCAAGAACGAGACAAAGCTCCGTGTTGAGGGTCAAGCAGTGAACAGACAGAGCTGTGGGTTTATTGTTCTTATGAACACAGTAGTACCACCCACAGGGTTTTGGAAAACAACCAATAAACACGTACAATACACTCAGACACTCCCACACAAAATCCTGCCCTCTGCCTGTGATACAATTACCTTACACAATGGGTAATGCAATTATCACAAGCAGAGAAATACAGTTTTTCCACATTATTCACAACTTTAACAGTATGCATCACATTCACATAGAATCAGCATACTCCAAATACAAACATACGTCAAAATCATACAAATTGGTCCAGTGGTTCAAAAGATAGATTGTAGTCCTTTGCGACCAAATGAAGCATGGCTTTTCTGCCCAAAACCAGTTCCACGGAATCTTCTATCCTGGAGATAATTGGGAAGTAATCCAATTATCTCCAAGGACAGAGGCAAAACTCCACTGAACACATGGCAGCAAAAGACAATAAAATACATAAAAATATATAACTACAGCCATAAAATAGGTACATTTAACATATCCCCAGATAGCTTAGATCTGAGCGTACATTATTACTGAATGGCGCTCAGATCTCATACATACAGTTCAATTGCCATGGAGCCAAAGTCTTTCACATAGTCTTTCATTATACGAATGGGCTCCATGGCATAGCTATCTGGGGTATCACTATTCAAATAGGGCAAGTACCGAAAGACCCGGCTTTCATGTCTTTGCAGGGGAAAATCAAGCTTTTTAACATGGGGCCATAGTCCAGAGGCAACAGGCGGACAACCAGGCTTCTCCAATGCAATGTGGCGAGATTGGTCTCGTCATACCCTCTTACTCCCCTTTTGTGCCTATCACAGACAAGTATAAAAGCCCCAGTACGCAAAGTATAACCTCAATAATAAAGTGTATTACTGGCCCTTAGATCTGACCGGATTTCACGTAAAACAGATAGACAGAAAAGTCAGGACTCGCCAGAATCAAAGGAAATGATAAATCAAATTGACTATAAAACAAAGCCAGGTCAAGGATACCAGAATATAGAATGGTCAGGAAGATAGCCGGTCAGTAACAATAATTCAAAATGGTATAATCGCCCTATTGGGGTGCTGTCCACTTGGATGTTTTGTATGCTGGAGGTGTAATTGCTATAACCATGCCCCCAAATCATGAGGGGGCTGTGATTATGCCACAATTTGTATTCTGTGATGCCACGATGCTGGAACGGGGTGGAAAAGGGGGGTGCACATAGTCTGGTATCATTGTTGCTATAGGAGACGTCAAGGGCTGGGAAAATGGTGGTCCAATTAATTTTAACATGACATTATCACATGACCAATAAGTTATCTTGTGGGCTCCCTACTCTCTTACCTTCCAACTTTTGTGTCTTTTGTTTTCACTAACCCCCTTCATATGGCTCTTACCCCTCTTGTGTCTCTTTTTACCCATATTGAATGTATCCCACCCCTTTAGTGCATATTACTTCCAGAGTCTCATACCATCCATTTGTGTCTTTTATCGCCCTTGTGTCTGTTACTCCTTTTGTGTCTCTTAACCCATGATACTTGCCAAGCCGAGTCTCTTACCCCCTGTTTCTTTAAACTCTCTGAGTCTCTTACCTCCCTGTGTTTCTTACCCTATGTGTATCTCGAGCCTCTGTGTCTCTTACCCCTCCACCCCATCTCTAGTTTCTTAAACATCCTTCTGTCTCTCTTTTGTATCTTACACTTGTATCTCTCACATTGTTGTGCCTGTATTTTCCTTTTTTGCATATTGTTTTTGTTTTGTAAATTTCTATTTTGGACGTGCAGTGAGACATCACAGGCTGCTGTGTCAGTAAAGAATAACGGTGGCCACAAGTCAGAACTTACTGTTAAGGATAGTTATATAGTAATCTAGGTGTCAAGGGGTTATTGCCCTGACTTACAGGATATGGGAAACCCGCAAATAGAGGATCAAATATAGACATATTACCAGGCTTTAGAGTGGTTGGGCTTCATGTTATGTAAAGATAAAGACAAAGTCAGGAATAGTCAAGGTCAGGATTATAGAAATACGGATATATGAATAAACAAGCTGGGTCAGGATTCCAGGAACACTCAAAGTCAGTAAACAAGCCGGGTCAGGATACCAAAAATACTCAAAGTCAATAAACAAACCAAGGTCAATATCAGAAAAGAGACTTAGAGTACACACTATATGTGTATCAAGGTAGAAACCATGATACAGCACCGAATAAAGGCCTAAATTAGCATTATATAGGCTTAGATAACTTTTGATTAGTCCACGTTATATCTGCGACTCCAAAAAGTATAAGAATGGGAACGCCTATGTTGGCCCTTTAAGACTGGATGTTACTTTTCGCAATTTAAATATAAAGAAGGACATACCATTCTTGTGAGCAGCATCAGAAAACCTGTAGCAAGCACAAAGCTGAGTGATACATTCAGCCTGCACGAACTGATAAGAGGACACTATGTTCCCTACAGTTAATTATTATAGTATGTGCTCCACCATGAGGACGTGTGCCAGGAATTAGTGACAATAGTTATCTTGTCTTTTTTACAACAACAAGAAGCCACTGACTGCTCGCTGTTTAGTAGAGATATCCCTACCCACAGCATATAGGGTAGGAACAGGAGGGAGTATTTAACCTCCCTTATACTAATATGGTGGCCATGCTGACCCCTATAGAGTAAAGGGGCACGGGGGAATTTATTTTAAAATATTACAAGGAAGAAGCTGTGAGCCAGTTGTTTCCTCCTTGTAACTTTAACAAATGAACATAAGAACGAATTGCGTGGACAAAATTTCTTTCATTCGTTATAAGTTGTATTTGTTCATTCATCTTTTGGATTAATGGATGGATAGCCCAAGTCTGCTATCAGTAGAAATGACGCACAGAGATCTTGCAAAACAACAGAGGAATGATAGTACAGAGAGGTGAGCATTGTGAGAGAATTTTCTGTGACAAAGGAAGTAGACCCTTTTGTAGGATTTGTCAAGCATAGGAAAAATGTAGGGGCTACAAGATAAAGTAGCCCCTACATTGTCTTATATTTTAATGAGAAGTAAGAAAATAAAACCAGATTGTGAAAGGGGAAGAAAAGAGAAAACAATAGGAGAAAGGTAAGTTTTAGATGACAGACTGACTATAAATAGTTACATAGGCTTGAAGAAATAAACCCCAATTTGAAGTGCTTGTTGAAACAAACTAGGAAAAAATTCCTTCTACATCTCAGAATGACAGCCGGATCTCTCCTTGGATCAGGATGCTGTTAGACCATGATGGTTCTGTTAATTAAAGGGGTTCTAACTGGAAATTGCTTTAATACAATGTCAGTAGTAAAAAGATGCATAACCAGGTGCACCTAGTATGAAACCTACCCTGAAAAATTAACGTGATCAATAATATCTCTTCCTTTATTTGAAATGTAAATGAGAGGACATTGGAGCATAGAGGTTGCATTCGGTTCCTAATGTCAACTGATTGGTGAATCCATAATTATAACAAGAGCTATGTTTTAGGAATCATTATATCCGGTGATAGCTCTGCAGGGTAAACTAATTGATGAATGCTATTATATAGAATAAGATGCATCAGGGGAAAAACATATGTTGGAACTTTCTTCTAAGTAAACTCATAATGCCGTAGTGTCTTAAGTGTGGCACCATTAAATATAGGTTGTTGTTTTTACAAGAAGAGCCCAGTTTAGGAAAGGCTGTCTAAGAAAATGGAGAAGCATGACAGACAAATATATATTTGTGTTATTCTTATAAATAATTTGTCCCAAGAGCCCCATAAATACCATATTTGTTGGTGAGAACCTGATGGAAATGAACAGACTGGATTCAATTACCAAATTGTTGAGAAAATGCAAAAAAGTTGAAAGAGGAGGAAAATAAGAGGAAAAAAGAGATTGATACTTAGAGCGAGAGTATAAAAAAAGACAGTGGAAGGAAGAACTGGGACAGAAGAATCCATAATTACACACAGCAGTATTTAGTTCTACATTGATCAATGCATGTGAACTGCCTGTCTATGGGACAAGTTCTTAGATTTGCTGTCATCATGTGTAATAGGGTGAATTCACATGACAGGGAAAGGTTGTAGGGTTCTAAATTGTAATACAGGGTTTTAATTGTGCTCTGCCTTTTTTATTACATAATCAATGGGAAACTGGACACATTTGGTAGCAGTCATGCTTAAGGTTTTGCTCTGTTTCTTTCAAAAAAAAAAACTTTGTTTAATAGGGAGAAGTGAAAACTCCTTTTCCTAGATCGTGGGAATTTTTACGTCAGTACTGTCCATACAAATGGCCCATGTGGTAGACAAAAATGACTTGTCTTGTCTTCAATGGCTGTGGGAATTTCCACAAAAGGTATTTGTATCCTTCACTGTTTTAGGCGATCAGTCGCAAAGATAAACTTTGAATGTTTCTTTTATGAAACATTAGAGAAAATTTATGCCAAACTTACCGTAATTTTCTTTTCCTGGCTATTTCTCATGGCAGCATCACTTATGGGTAGCTCCTCCCTTAGCAGTCACAGGACAGGAATTAATTAGATTAATTAATTAATTAGACTGATAGGTATAAAGAGTCCCTCCTCCCCTTACACCACAGTCCAATTATAAAGCTGAAAATAAAAAATGGGCGGGAACCCTGATGCTGCCATGAGAAATAGCCAGGAAAAGAAAATTACGGTAAGTTTGGCATAAATTTTCTCTATTCCTGGCTAATCATGGCAGCATCACTTATGGGTAATACCCAAGCTCACAGAAAATAGGGTGGGAATAAATTACGATAAAATACACAGAACAAATTATTATGCTATGACTGAATTTAATATCAACGGGACAAAGAAACCGTAGACAAGACACTCTTCCCAAATGAGGTGGAAGGAGTATCCACATCTAGTTTGTAGTGTTTCATGAACGCCATCGGGGAAGACCAGGTGGCTGCCTTGCAAATGTCATCGTATGGAACCTCTGCCCAATTAGCCCATGAAGTCGACAATGTCCTGGTTGAATGAGCCTTTATCTTCAGTGGAGGAGAGCGATCTTTATTGAGATATGCCCTTCTGATTACAAGAGCAATCCAACGCTTCAACGTAGATAGAGAGGCTGCCTCACCTCTCCTGGCCCCTGAAGGCAAAACGAAAAGCTGGTGAGTTTTCCTGTAAGGAGCAGAACGTTCAAGGTACATAGACAGGCAGTTCATGACATCCAAACATTGCCACTTGATCTCCTCTGGTGAAGAAGGATTGGGGTAGAAGGATGGCAGGACCACCTCTTGAGAGAGATGGAAACGAGAGACCACTTTAGGCAGAAATGCTGGATTAGGTTTCAGGCACACCCTATTGTGGTAGAATTGTAGACAAGAAAGCAGGGTGGAGAAGGCCTTGATCTCTGAAATTCTCCTAGCGGAAGTAATTGCTACTAAGAACAATGTTTTGTAAGTTAGGAGGACAGCATCCAAATTCTCAAGAGGAACGAATAGATCCTCAGTCAGGTAGTCGAGAACAAGCGGAAGGTCCCAAGGAGGGGTAGTGGATCTCGAAGGCGGTCTCAACTTGAAAGCTGCCTTGAAGAACCTGGAGATCAATGGGTCTGATGACCAAGAGGTGTTGCACAAAGCTGACAGGGCCGAAGACTGAACTTTAAGAGTGCTGATGCTAAGACCCTTATCCAGACCTTCTTGCAGGAACTCCAAGATTTCAGTGTTGCGAGGGCGTATGAAGTCAACTCGCTTGGCCGAAGCCCATTCCTGAAACACATCCCAGATTCTATGGTAGCATGAGGACGTAGAAGCCTTCCTTGAGTGTAAGAGGGTATTGACCACTGCTTCTGAAAGGCCTAATTGTTGAAGTCTTTCTTTATCAAGACCCACACCCCCAATTTGAGGCGTTCCGGATGAGGATGGGATATTGGACCCTGCGTTAGCAGATCCTTCAGAACAGGGAGGGGCCGAGGCTGTTCCTGGCTCAACGTTGACAGTAGGGGAAACCACGGCCTTCGAGGCCAAATCGGGATTACGGCAATAACCTTCTTCCCTTCTGCCCAAACTTTTCTCAGGAACCTGGGTATCATGGGTAGGGGAGGGAACGCATACCCCAGATCGAACGACCAAGGAAGAGATAGAGCATCCTGGCCCAGTGCCTGACTCTCTGGGTGGAGGGAGAAGTAATTCTGCACCTGGCGATTCCTGAACGAGGCCATCAGGTCGATCTGGGGCATGCCCCACCGATGGGTGATCCAAGCGAAAACTGACTGGTGAAGTTTCCATTCTCCCGGAAGGATTTCTGTTCTGCTGAGAAAATCCGCCGCTACGTTCTCCGAGCCCGGGAGATAGATAGCTTTCAGTCCCTGGTCATTTCCATTAGAGGAGCTAGCTCTTTTAAGAGCTGCTTGCTCCTTGTGCCTCCCTGGTTGTTTACATATGAGGCCACCGCTCGGTTGTCCGTCTTGATCACCACCCAGGAATTCCTGATCTTCGGAAGGAACACCTGAATGGCCTTGGAAATAGCTCGCAGTTCTCTTAGGTTCGAGTGGAGCCGACTTTCTTCTCGAGTCCACCAACCCTGAGTCCATGAGGAATCGAGGTGGGCACCCCAACCAGAAGAACTGGCATCCGTCGTAATAACGGTCCACAGAGGCTCTTCCAAGGGAAAGCCCTTTGTTAGGTTCTTCCCGTTCTTCCACCAGTTCAACTCTCTTTTTACTGGCAGTGGCAGAGATATTTTCTGATCCCAATCCGTTTTTTCTCTGTCGAACTGGAGAAGGAAACAACTCTGTACAGGGCGAAACTTCCATTGGGCCCACTTCACCAAACCTATCGTAGACGTTAAAGAACCCAGGAGACTCATGACTTCCCTTGCCGAGGCCCTTTCGAGAACCTGGAGCTTCTTGACTTTGTCTTGTATCTTCATGACCCTCTCTGGAGACAAAAACACACGGGCAGAAATGGTATTTATCACCTCTCCGAGGAACACGATGGTCTGAGATGGAATCAGGGAGCTTTTTTCTATGTTGAGAAGCCACCCGTGATCTTGCAGGATGTTCATTGCCATTAATGTATGATGCTCCACTATTCTTTGTGAAGGCCCTATGATGAGTATGTCGTCCAGGTAATGGAATATCTCGATACCTCTCATCCTTATGACGGCAATCAAAGAGACAAGGACCTTCGAGAAAGTCCTTGGCGCTAAGCTGAGACCAAACGGAAGCCCTCGGAACTGGAAATGTCTTCCTAAAGCCCAGAACCGAAGGAACTGCATGTGATTGCTGTTTACAGGGATTTGGTAGTAGGCGTCTTTTAAGTCTATGGAGGTCATCCAATCTCCTGGTTTTACACACTTTAGGATAGTCTGTAAGGATTCCATTTTGAATGTCCTTACGTCTAGAAAGGCGTTCACTCCTTTCAGGTTCAGGATGAGACGCCACTTTCCCTGGGGCTTTGGGGCCAAAAACACAGTGGAATACATCCCCTGGAACCTTTCGTGAGTAGGGACTTCCTCCAACACCTTCTGTTCCAGCAGAGTGGAAATGCAAGTCCTCATGGCCCTTCGTTTGACACCTTCTGACACTTTTGATTTTCTGAAATGGGCAGCATGTGGACGAGAGGAAAATTCTATCCTGTAGCCTTCTTTTATGATTGAGGTGACCCACTCGTCTGTGACATTTGCGGCCCATACCGGGTAAAAGAACTGCAGTCTTCCACCCACCGTACCCGGATGGGCCGAGGACCTTCAGAAGGTCTTCCCGGAGGTTCTGGCACCTCTACCTCTGGAAGCCTTATTGGAAGAGGAGTGAGAGAAGGACTTCCATGAAGAGTTCCTGGAATACTCCCTTCCGGGCTTGTAGCTTCTACTGTCCCGAAAGGACCGATCCTTAAAACGCCTGGTTTTCCAGGAGGAGGAAAAACTCTTTCTGCTGACTTGTGGAAGAAACGCTTTTTTCCCATCAGCTGCTTTCTGAATGGCATCCTCCAGGATCTTACCAAACAGGAGGTCCCCCTGGAACGGGAGACCACACAAGGACGCTTTGGAGGCATAGTCCGCCCCCCAGGAATGAAGCCATAAGGCCCTTCTGGAGGCCACAGATAGGGCCATACCTTTGGCAATCATGCGAGTGATGTCCAGGGAGGCTTCAGAGCAAAATTCAGTAGCAAGGCTCAAATCCTTGAGACTTTCCAGGAGATGTTCTCTACGGACACCTTGACCAATATCTTCCTCCAAATTAGCGAGCCAAACTCTTAAGGCCCTGGAGAGAGTGGTCAGCGCCACTGCCGGATGAATGGCGGAGCCTAGCGCCAGATAGGCTTTAATTAGGTCACCATCCATACGCTTTTCCATAGGTTCTCTTAAGTATGCCATGGAGTCTATAGGAAGCGTGGTCTTTTTAGCCATATGGATCACTGCGGCATCAACCTTGGGAACCGAATTCCAAAGGCAGCAGTCCATGGCAGAATAAGGATAAGTCCTTGTGAATTTGTTTTTCAAGGTGGACTTCCTCTCCGGCTTATTCCATTTCTGAAGGATCATGTCCCTTATAGAGGAATGTACTGGGAACGTTGGTCTATTAGGTTTCAAGTCCTCAAAAAACCTGTCAGCCTCCCTCAATTCAGATTTTTCTTCCGTGAGGCTAAGAGTGTCTCTGAGGAGGGTAATAAGTCGATCTATAGATTTAGAGTCCAGAGACCTGGAGGCATAGTCATCCCTCATCAGAGACCTCCCACAGGTCAGGATCCTCCTCAGAGCTGGAAGACTGAGGTTCCGCTCTGCGTCTCTTAGGAGGGCCACCACATCCCGTGGTAGACTTAAAGCCCTCAGCAATTGCACGGGAAATCCAAAGCTTAAGGTCGTCCTGCGGTGAAGTCTTACTGGGGACATTAGCCGCTTCCGACAAGCATTCCCTGCAGAGGTTCCTTCCAGGTGGAGCAGGTGATGAGCAATTCATGCATTTATTGGACTTTTCCCTTGATTTCCTCGCTGGGGAATCCAGATGCTTGCTGGGGCTGAAATAAAGCCATATATGACATATATTACAGGCTTAGTTTGGCACTCTTTTTAACAACCCCCCCAATAGAAAAAATGAATGGCTCACCTATGTTTTCTAGAGAGGGATCTTGCAGAGGCAGAGGGGGAATCCATACTACAAAGGAGAACCAAAGGGAAATTCAACACACAATACCCAACCAAAGGTCAGAGCAGACTCACCAGCAGAGAGAGAAAAAAATAAAATAAACACTCAAACCTTAAACAAGAATTATCAGGAATCCTACCTTATAATGACACAACAATTCCTCCAGGCAGCCAAGAAACAGCAAAGGATGAACTGCAGAGAAGCCAGGAACGAGATCGCTCGAACAGCTGATGCAGAGCACAATCAGACTGTCAGAATCTGCCAGGTTAAATAGAGCTGGGGAAAACCATCCGGTCCGCGCATGCGCAGACCGCTGGAACGCACGCCGTGCGTTCCAAACGCTCGCGGCCAATGAAAATCACTTCCGGGTTCGCCGGATCCGGCCGCGAGCACCAGCCTGTCTGCTGGAACGCAAACTGTGTCCCAGCCTGCGATGCCCGAACCCCCAGGAAGCCACAGGCAGTCGGGGAAGAGCCCCATGGGCCAGAAGGCATAACCACAAATCCTGGAGACCCCACAGGGAACCAGACAACACACCAAACCACAGGTAGGACCACTCCAGGACCCCATAGTATGGATTCAAAGAACTGCCAGAAATAGGCGTGGGGGGATTTTGGACCCCAATTAAGAGGGGCAAGCTGATAACAAGGGGAATTTTTAAGGAAGACCAACCCCATCAGACAAACAGAAAACCAGTGTCTCCCTCAGAACACCTAAATCCCACGCAGCGGTTCAGTACTTTTACAGTACACGGAACCTGACCCAGTTAGTCCTGCTCATGCAGGCTGTTTACTGGGGCCTTCAAATGAAGAGAGGCTGAACTTCATTTGGAACGAACCCACAACAAACGCAGGAAGGTGGCCATAAAATAAAAAGTAAAAAGTCCTGTAGAACTTGCTAAGGACAGGAAAAAAGACTGTGGTGTAAGGGGAGGAGGGACTCTTTATACCATAGGTCTAATTAATTAATTAATCTAATTAATTCCTGTCCTGTGACTGCTAAGGGAGGAGCTACCCATAAGTGATGCTGCCATGATTAGCCAGGAAATAGCAATTACGAGATTATCCACCAACTTTGGTGAATTAACAGGACAATTTCATAATTTGAGTTAAAATAGCAGAACAGGATCACAGCAGAGTCTGAGAAATATTCTAATTCAGATATCATGAGCTACATTTTGCCACAATCACAGTTTATTGAATACATCCTTCACTGTACAATGTTACATAAACTAAAGAAAGGCATTAGCAGGTTCCACAAACACCAGGGGCTTGAGCCCAAAAGTAAACTCAATTATTCTTACACTCACAGAGAGTTGGGTATACATCTTCACCTTTCTATGTTATGTCCCCTCCTCTCTACCATGAACAGCCTGCTGCTGCTTAACTCTGGGACCTCAATAAAAGTATAATAAAAAACAAGTGCATGCTGTACATCCAGGTATTCAATGCCAACACACTACATAACTAATCGAGGGATGTGCGGCAAAGTTCTGTTCCTTAGTACGCGCTCTAGATAGTCATCTATAGAACTCACAACTCCTTCCCACTAAGACTAACTAGGTTGACAAAGCACTCTACTACTGATCTTTATTTTTATAATCGCTTTTAGAAGCAGCTGCCTGATGTAAAATTAAAAACTAAAAGCATTAATATTCTTCTGCTCCTTCTACCAACTGTAGAGATCCGGGTATAAAGAGGAAAACATCTGGGGCAATGCCTATAGGCATTAGTAAAGTGAAAAGACAAAACTCTGTGAAATTCTTATTTTATATTGTTGTATTACACATAGTACATCATTAATGGAGAATTATAATCTGCTGGAGATAACACAAGTGCAATAAAGTACGTCTGCAATAATAAATACACTTTCATTGCATACAGATGCCCAGTGTATATAAAATATATCTATTTGGTCTGCCTTAAAATGTGTGTTCTCATCACAGGCATCAAAAAAAGCAATTATAGACCAAGGGAAAAAAAGTTAAGCTGAAAATAGTTTACAAGAAGTGATTACAAAACTACATGAGAAAACACTTTCATGACAAGAAAACAAGAATGGAATTTGACATTACATATTCATACAAAAGTACAACAGGCCTATAAGAGTCCTTAGAGGCTCCGAATAATATCTGAAAAGGCATTTATTGTCTCCCCAGACTCCAACCATTGGTGTTTGGTGTGGATACCCAAGTTTGCATAGGGGTCCCCATGTCCATAGCCATCACATCCCCATAAAAATATCTTACCTATACCCCCAAACCCTCTAATAGTGGGGAGGATGGGTAAACTAAATTCCTCTAAAAAAGAATAATAGTTACTATCAGATGTCTCCCGAAATGCAGACAAAAATCTATTCATCTTTAGACAAATGCCCAAGTCCAGTTTGCAATGCAGTATGACCCTTTTAAAATATTGATTCACAACTGTACATAATTTCTACAATGTGTATTTAAATTATATGTAACTCAACTTTCTATCTTGAAGAACTAAGTTGCCCATCTGGGATGGGCAAAATGTAGATCCTCAACTACTCTACATTCTTCTGCACCTTATTTCCTCCATCTGTTTTATTCAGTCTCTGGCCTTAAAACCCACCAAATCAATTTAAAGGCACACTATAACATTAGGAATACAAATGTGTATTCCTAACGCTATAGTGTTAAGTTGCCATTTAGTTTTGCAGCTCCCCCTTCCTTCCGAGTGCTGAGTCACTTACCCTTTCCCCCTTGCTAAGGTGCACTTTCTCTCTCTCTCCTCTCTCTCTCTCTCTCTCTCTCTCTCTCTCTCTCTCTCTCTCTCTCTCTCTCTGCCTCTCAGCCAATAAAATTATTTCCCCAGAGATGCCACTCTGCCACGCTGCCCCTATGCTATTTCTGTGCCATTAGAAACATTTAACCCTGCAGTGTAAACATTGCCGGTCTTGCATGGTTAAAACGAGGGCGAGATGAAGTGGTCCGTGTGCCCGTAGTGACCATTTAAGCTTCAGAGTCTCCATCAGCTTTCCACGGTTGATAAAACAGTCAACAATCAGTGTGTTAGGTAATACATTAATCTATTACCAAGACAAACTAGAAAACACCATAAAATCTTTTGGATAGCAGTGTTATTGTTATAGATAGTAAAGTTAAACTAGAAAGAAAGAGGTAGAATTAAGATATACATTATTTAAAATATTTAAAAACCTGTGAAAAGCTAATAAATTTATCATAGTTATCACTTTAAATCCAAGTGTGAAATAACATTTTCTTTAACTGCTCACTGCAATATTTTTACACATCGACTCTGTTACAATTCTCAGCAAGCTCCCAGAGATTTTTCCAACACAGTAAAAAATTTGTTGTCATTCGCTGTATGTTTGTTTTGGATTCCAAATGTCTCAGAATGTCTTAAACTGGAAAAGTGAACTATTTCTAGAAATCCTAGACTGTATCAATAAGGAAAGCAAGAAAAAAAAAAAAAGCTTTTCAATAAATGTACCTATTTTTAAGAGGTTCTCATGTGTGAATTAAAAGAAGCCTTTAATGTTTAGGGTTTTTTTTTTTTTTTTTGGACGTTGTTTACAAGCAAGAAGATTGATAGACATAGGGTGTGGTATAAAAAAAGAAATAATTACTGCCTGCCAGTTTTCACCGTGGGACGTAGTACTGTTTCTTAATGGTTTCCAGAGTGAAATAATGTGCATACTGATAATGTAAAGTTATATATATATATATAGCCCCTTTATGCCATCTAAAGAAAAAATAAGCATGTGAAGTTCTATAGAGGTATCTCTTGTTATGGGCATCATTAGGGTCGGTAGTGGAATAAGATTTTCTGGTTTAGTAGATCAGAAATGTAGGACTTTATTTCCAAAATAGCACGTTCTGGCAACTTCAAAATCAACTTTCAAAATTAAGGTTAAAATTATACAGTTTGACAAGCTATTTTCTTAACCAATGAGCTAGGCTTTACACTGCAGAGCTTAGCTCAAGAGAGCTTAGGAGCTTCTGGCTCTCTGACGCTCTTAGCGGAGGACAGGAGCTGGATCCAGAGGATCCCATATAAGAAGTAAAACCGTTTTTTTTATGTCAAACCGTTTTTACTTATAATGAGGAGCGCTAACGGGAACCTCTAGGCACCCAAACCACTAAATCTCATTGAATTGGTCTTGTCGCAGTGTAACTGTCCTTTTAGTCCTGGAATGTAGAACATTGCAGTTGCAGAGAAACGGCAATCTTTATATTTCAGGCTTAAGACTGCCTCTAGTGGCTGCCTCCCAGACAGCCAGTAGAGGAACTTGAACCTGAATTTACAGAGTTTGAAGGACCACTATAGGCACCCAGACCGCTTCAACTTAATGAAGTGGTCTGGGTGCCAGGTCCAGCTAGGTTTAACCCTTTTTTCTGTAAACATAGCAGTTTCAGAGAAACTGCTATGTTTATAATAGGGTTTATCCAGCCTCTAGTGGCTGTCTCATTGACAGCCGCTAGAGGCGCTTCCGTGCTTCTCACTGTGATTTTCACAGTGAGAAGACGCCAGCGTCCATAGGAAAGCATTGAGAATGCTTTCCTATGGACATGCTGAATGCGCACGTGGCTCTTGCTGCGCATGTGCATTCAGCCGGTGACGGAAGAAGAGCAAGGAGAGTCTCCAGCGCCAAGGGAGCCCGGTGCTGGAAAAGAGGAAAGCGATTAACCCCTTCCTCCCCCCCTCAGCGCCACGGCAGTGGGACCCTAAGGGTGGGGGCACCCTCAGGGCACTATAGTGCCAGGAAAACGAGTATGTTTTCCTGGCACTATAGTGGTCCTTTAACTCTGTGAAATTATGCTGGACACACTCATGCATCTTCAAATCTCCCATAATAAAACATTGCACATTAGGTTCCCCCACAGAACATGCACCTTAGGTTCCCCCCTCACCCCTGTAATGCCAATATCGGATGGAGCCAGTGCCAAGGTGTTCCTTAAGGTACTCCTGGTACCATAACCACTACAGCAAGTTGTAGTGGTTATGGTGCTTGGAGCATTCCTTTAAATATTTTACCAAAGTTCAATGTTTTAGACTACATTTTTAAGTCTGTCCTCAAGTTACTAAAACCTATTACAACAAATAAACTCTTCAGCCTTTGAACGCCAGGATCTCAGCTCAGCCAGGAAAGACTATTTAAATAGCAAAAAGAATGGCTGTTGGGATTTTCACAATCCATAATTTCCCTGGGAATTCACTACCTAGGCTGCTATAAAGCTCATTTCAAGGTGTCCATTGAGCCTGGGTATCTGTTGAAGAGGTGATAAAATTGCTAAATATATTCAAACACACTAGCGTCACACATACTGTACACATCTATGCTATCACACCTAAGGGGAGATTTGTCGTAAGTCAATTAAAACAGTTTTTACATGAAGATCCACCCATATAGAAAAGTAACCTTTTTTTTCTTCACAATAACTTAAAGTAGTACACATTACTGTCCCAGAAAAGAGAAAAAGATGCATATGAAAAGTAAAACTCTTTATGACATTCTTTAATCTGTAACTAGTGTGAAATCATCAACTATGTGTTTGCTCTAATTCATTATGAATTTTAACTAATCTGAGATAACTTGTCTTTTTGTGAACTGAAAGATTAGTGTTAAAAATTCACTTTCTTGAAAAAGAAAGTTTTTTGCTGGGTCAAAGCAGATGAAACTAAAACAAAGTTTTGTATGTAAGAACTCAAATGTGGGCTCTTGCCATGACTATAAAAACAGAAATGTTGAGTGTATAATAAACAATTACTGTATTTATGATTGAATACAAACAGGGATTATTACTGTGCATTCTCCAGACCAATGACCAGAGCCTTTTTAAACAACAAATAGAATTTCCCCAGATTGAGTTATTAACCTTGATATGAAGCCAAACTTGTCTAAACCAATGGTGTTCTTGGCAACTTATTCTATATACTTTTTGTATGCAACAAGACTTCAACTTTCAGATATCCTTAGCTCAGCAGCATATAGCCTCAGATTCATGGCTGTTATTATGACAGTAGTTTTAATTCATCTTAGATGGTATTCCAGTTTGGATAACATGGCTTAGGGTGAAATGTGTCAGCACATAATAAAGATACTGGTCGTTTAATGATCAAAGGGTTGTTCTAAGTACCATAGCGATTATGTATTACAGCAAGCTTTAGGGTACCGAAAGTAGCATTCACACATTTTCTTTGAGGAAATTGGCTTTTAAAGGAACACTCCAAGCACCATTAACACTGCAAGCCGCTGTCCTTGTTACGGTGCCAGGTGTGTCCTGGTGCACCCTATTGTAAGTGCTCACACCATTTTAAAATGGTTTGACTACTTATGTGGGGCGCCTCTTCTCCCCTCTACTACTAATGACGAAAAGTCAGAAATTCCTAACTATCTATTCTGTACCTTTAATTAGGGTAACCAGCTAACTTCTTCCATGTATTAGAAAGGGATCCGCCGTGTTTGGATGTGGTATTATTGGTGTGTTGTATTGTATTTCTATGTATTATAAAGCATTTGAAATATACTGTATGTTGGAGCAGAACATCTCCATATCATGTTCTCATCACTGACCGATACACATTCAGGTAAAGTGTATTTATTAGAGTTGTGTATTTATTTTCAACCAAATTGGAATTCTTCTGAATTTAGGCTGATCAGCAGGTCCGAAATGACTAACTCCGAATTTCCATATGAATGTGTAACCAAACAAATGACTCCTACAATGGATAAGCATTTTTGCTTGTTTTGTGATTAAGAGTTCTGTCCATGCTGCCAAAAAAAGAGAGAGGAAGGATTGGAAAAAAGATCATTGATGGCTAGGGGACAGCCACTAAATGTTGGTTTTATTCACAGATCAAAATGAACAATATTGGAAAAAAAGGATTACCAGTAAAAATAATCTTTATGTAATAAATATAAATAATATAAATATAATTTCTCTACTTATATATTTATATATTAAATATATGGTCTAAAAGTAGGCATACAGTTGAATCAATTAAATTCATCACAGCAAATTATATGGTCACACGTACACACTGACACACATCAAAGTGACAGCTAAATTTCAGGCATTTAAATATCAGTATGGCAGTTTCAAAGAATAGTGGAGGGCAGATAGAATAATACATTTTTTTCTTTACTGTTATTGTGAATGATCACAGCAAACTTGAGAATGTCCTTGCAACGCTTAATGCGTAAATTTAAGCTGCACCGTCCAAGATTGTTACATGGTCTTCTTGAACACGACCCAGACGCTCGGTTGCAATTCTGTGAGATAATGGATTACGAAACCTCTAAACGAACCAGACGTTCTTGATAAGATCATCTGGTCAGATGAGGCACCTTTCAAATTGTCAGGCCACGTAAATAGGCATAACTGTGTGTATTGGGCAGATGGAAAAACTCATTTTTGGGGTGTAGTAAAGAATAAGGTTTTTGAGAGGAATCCCTAGACAATGGATGAATTAAAAGAGTTAATCTCAAAAGCATTTATGGACCAGAATTTGTGTTGTACTGTGTGTCACAGTGTACTGGACAGGTTCGAGGAATGCTGCAACATTGATGGAAGACATTTCAAACACTTACAAGATTAAATAGAGTTAAATATAAATGTAATAAACAATGTAATAAAATGCAAATAATCTAGACTGTATACCCGATTGGCTGCATGGGAAACTATCGAACGACTCAAACTAAATTTTATTTTGAAACAAAATGATTCAGCCAGGCCAAATCTCAACACAGTATGGGCATTAGATTAGATTATGGCCAAATTTTAACACAGCATGGCCATAATCTATTCATAAACAGGCCTATACGTGGGACACAAGGTCTCACATTTAGACTGAATGAAAGGAGATTTAGTTTAAGGCAAAGGAAAGCTTTTTTTACAGTAAGAACAATAAGGATGGGAAATTCTCTGCTTGAAGAGGTGGGTTTTATCCGAGTCTATAGTCTGCAGTTGATGCTCTTGATTGACTGGAACCATCAGAACCTCTGCAAAAGCTGGGTGTGACTATGCCCAACTGCTTAGTATTGGCTGTTGCCTGGCAGGAGTCAGGTAAAAGATAAACTGTTACAAAACGGTTTGCTTCTTTACTTGGGTATGGCATGATGGAACTCCTCGCATCATAATCACTACAGATGGCTTCACAGTAAATTCTGCCAGTTTTTGCAGAAATTACCATTTCAGACGACTACTACATTTATATAAATGTAATACATTGCACCACAAATTTGCCAAAAAAACTGCAGAACATTCGACAGAAAAGTGTACACTTTCATAGATCTCCCCTAGTGATCCTATTTGATACGTGTATAAAAAAAAAACATAGTTGTAGTGCCCTCTTTCTATCACATGTGAAAACAAATGGCTCTCACTTCAGGAAACAGAGAATGGTTTTACATTAGAATGGTTTTACATTAGAATGGTTTTACATTAGAATGGTTTTACATTAGAATGTTTTTACATTAGAATGGTTTTACATTGCTGCATGTTTTTTTACTGTTCAAGATAAAATGGTAAACATCTTAACAATGTATATATTATTTTCACATTTAGTTCAGTTGTTTTAATTATTTCAGTATTGTTTATTTCTGCATTTTATCACAGCAAACATTTAATTTAGTAGCTTTTTTATTATAATATATAAAATTATATCTCTTGCCACTTTATATTCCAAAATAAATAGCCTTCTTGTGCTCAGTATCAGCAACAGCATTACACAAGTGCATTTTATCTTCCTCTGTACCCATTTCCCAGATTTAACATTAGATCTAACATAGAGACCTTCACTCCTCTAATACTCTTATAACCTTTTCCTAACGTGGCCTTTAAGACTTGACAGTGTTGTGCTTCTAATAGCCTTACTGCATGACTTCATCAATCCCTATAGCGTTTCAAACAATAATTGAAACACACTCATTCAATAACCCTAGGGTCATTTTTTAACAAACCCTTTACAACATTGACAGGTACAAGTGTAAAAACCACCTATCAAACATATTCTTTGTTTGCCTTCCCCTCTGTGAACAATGAAGTGGCCTTGGAGACATTGAACTTGGTGGAGTTGTCTGTTGGTAAACATTGTAACACTGAAATTATACTACTTAATTATTTTACCTGTTTTTGTTTAAAGGGTGAGTCTACACCCCCTCTGGTTCAACTTTTGTTTATAGTGAGGAATACAAATTATTTTATTAAGAGTGATAGAGTTGCATGTTGATACATAGAGGCAGTCTTATATGTGTCAGTTCTTATTTAATGATTCATTGAAAAAAAACATTTGGCATTGAAAAGATGTAATGCCTTATGATAAACTTTTAGCTGAACTATATTATATAACAAATGCTAATACACCATACCTCCTCTCGATCACATCCCTTCCTATTTCCTTAATAATTCACATTATCCTTTACATGAAAAATTCATGGTACCTTTTTACTCACTCAAATAAATCATGCTACCTCCCCTCCTTTTCATGAAACTGCATTAACTTCTCTCCCTTATTAATAAACCATGCCCCATTGCCTCCCTATCTAATATATTTATCTACATCTCCTCTCTTCCCAATAATTTATATATTATCAATTTATATATTATATCACCTTTCCTTCACTGAAAATACCACCTTTGCTGTTTTCTTATACATGCCAAATTTTCTTCATAATGAACCATATTCCATTCTGTTTCTCTATGGAAATTACATTTTATCAGTTTCTTTTTTTTTTTTTATCCAAGAAAGTTTTTTTTGTTGGTGCGAGACATAGGCACACGAGGAATTCCTCTGTTTCTGCACATGGGACCATCTGGAGGAAGGTATCTTTATAACTAAAGGAGAGTGGTTAATGAAATTAGTGAAAATATATTATAGTTCTTATACTCCAGAACTGGGCAATGATGCTGCGAACCCCTGCTTGTTATTTTTATTTATTTCAATATTGTATTAAAGGATCACTATAGGGTCAGGAACACAAACATGTATTCCTGACCCTATAGTGTTAAAACCACCATCTAGCCCTCCCTCCCCCCCCCCCCCCCCCCCCTCCCCATGGCCCCTCATGCCTCCATAAATATAGAAAAATCTTACTGTATTCAAGCCTGAAGCTGTAACTCTGCTTGCTGTTTGCCTAAAAAAAAAAAAACAAGCAGTCTGCTGACATCATGAGAAGTGGTAGCCTGATCCAATCACAATGCTTCCCCGTAGGATTGGCTGAGACTGACAAAGAGGCAGATCAGGGGCAAAGCCAGTATGATTCAAACACAGCCTTGGCCAATCAGCATCTCCTCATAGAGATGAATTGAATCAATGAATCTCTAGGAGGAAAGTTCAGTGTCTGCATGCAGAGGGAGGAGACATTGAATGTTTGGATGCATTTTAGGCAGCCATGACCCAGGAAGGATCTCTAACAGATATCTGAGGAGTGGTCAGTGAAGTTATCACTAGGCTGTAATGTAAACGCTGCATTTTCTCTGAAAAGACAGTGTTTACAGCAGAAAGCCTGAAGGTAATGATTCCACTCACCAGAACAAATTCAATAAGCTGTATTTGTTCTAGTGACTATAGTGTCCCTTTAAGTACTTCAATAGTAACAGCATGCCTGTACAAATAGAGAAGGTATGAAACTATACATTTTCAGATCAAAACTGCCAAAGATACCTTTCATCTTAGTAAATATCAGTATAGCACCAAAGAAAATAGTCACTGCTTCAATCAACATATATATACACACACACATTATAGACAAAATAATTGGGACACACCTCTTAGGTATAGAATTCAGGTTTTAATCATACCCATTGCCATGGTATAAATTAAACACCTAGCCTTGAAGTCTGCATTTACAAACATTTATGGGGAAAAAGAGTCATTCTGAAGAGATGTTAATTCATGTGTGATACTGTAAGAGGATGCCACCTTTGCAATAAGTTTGTGAAATTTCACCCCTGCTAGATATTCCACAGTCAACTGTAAGTGGTATTATTGGAAAGTGGAAGCGTTTAGGACCAGAAGCTTTGTCAAGCTTGACAAAAAACGATTCTCCAATATTTTAGCCTTATTGAGCTTTGGAGTGCCTGGACCTTTTTCTCTCTCCTGGATCATACATTGAATAAGACATAATGGAATAATAATACCAACACATTAAATAATAATAATAATAATAATAATAACACGTTAAAACTATTATTCCCATATAAGCTATCATTTCAACTGTTCTTCCTCCTGTATTAGAAATGCAGACTGGCTTTCAAGCACTTTGATAAGTGATGTTTCTGCATTGTCCTTAAATAACCTCAAATGTTTATTACCCTGGGCTAGCCTTTTTCCTACAGAGTGGGAGCACAGGTGTATCTTTAAAATATATATATCATGAGTAAAGTATTCTTCTAGCTCATCTACAACTGTTGACATAGCTGACCTATACTAATCTATCTATGAATGCAATGATGCTTTTTTTTCCAATCTATCAATGCTTGTCAGTGATTCGACAAAGCTCTGTTGGATGTTTTCTGTAGTAACTTGCCTTATTAGCACAAGAAGGCCTAGCCCAGGCTCACCCCTTCAAATTATACACTAAAAAAATAAAAACTCAGAACTTGCATGGCTTTCCTTTGCAAGGAAACTGTCACTTTTATGGGAATTACACAATGAAATATAACATTGCAAATAACCTGTAACTTGTGCCACACGGCTTTTTCATTAGGGGTTAATTTTTACTTAAAATGTATATTAAAAACTTGACAAATGACATCATAACCCAGTTCAGATTCATGCAATGCTAACAAAGAGTCAATGCTGACTGTCAGGTACAAAGTACAGCTCTTATAACTATGATTAACAGGTAACTAAGATGGCAGTTCCCACAGACGTATGGATTTCTACATGTAGTTTTATTTCTCACAACTCTCAAATACAAATGCATATAGGGCACTCTAAATCCAGTGGTCGATGTTTCAGTCCCTAAGCGGAGGGGCTGAAACGCTGACCGCTTAGGAGCTGAAACATCGACCACTGGATTTAGAGTGCCGGTATATTTGTACTATTATATTTCCCATGTGACTAGAGCACCAGGTACAATATATAATTTTAAGTTAGAGTGCAAGAGCTTTGAAGTAATTATATATATATATATATATATATATATTCTGCTTACTATCTTTATTAATCCATTCAAAAAAACATTTTTTTGCTACAAAAATAGGAGCTGTTAGCAAAACAGTGTAATCAGGTAGTGAGATCTGTATTAATGTGTTTGTTGTACTCCAAGACTGAGGCATTTCCGTTAAATTATTTTTAAGAGCATTATACAACACAGCATCATTTTCAGTCAGGTAGTGAGATATGTTTCAAAGTGTTAAAATCTTTTTGCTCCAAGTCTGACTCAAAAAACCTGCTTAGGAGGGGGGCGGGGCCTGACTATCATGGCGGAGAGACGCATTCTCCACGAGCTCCAGCAAAATCTCGGCAAAACGAGCAAAAAACGGCCCAAAAAAGCGACACAGCCTGCAGTTCCGAACACCCACTGGCCACCCACTACAAGGGACTCACAGCGGGACGTTCCGTTACCTGATTGGGACCAGATGGAACCGAGAACGGCGTTGCGGCCTAGTGCCCGCCGGGCGAGGCGGCCGGTCACCTGAGCTGGGGGCGCCCTGGAGCTGCAAGTCACATACCAAGCCCTGCTATGCCCCCCCCCATCCCCCCCGGACCGGCGGGGGTGATCCCGGTCCACCCAGGGAGGACTACCTCGGACAGGCTGAGAAGCGGCAAATCGCCCACAAAAACAAGCGGAGGCCCACCTAAAATGGCGGAAAAGACGTGCTGACTACTCAACAGACACCAAGCCAGATATCCTCACACGACTCAACCATCACTTCGAGGAATTCTGGAGGAAGCTGGAGAGTAAGCTAAGCCGACCTGCCCTACCTTGGCCCCCTACTCCCTCGAAGCATCCATTACCTAGCGAATCCCCTCAAGCACCCCGGCGTACGCGCCACCACCCAGCACCCAAGACCATTCACGCAGGGCGACAACACAAACAGTTACCATGTTAGTATTATTTGCCATAGGAATGTGCATACTGGGGAATGGGCCACTGGGCCACTAGTACTGTTAACATCAACATAGAATGCAGCACTATCGACAATTGCATCTCACTCATACCTACTATGCTCCACCTACAGTATTACTGGCTGCACGCATTAATGCCCATGACCTGGGACTTAACCCCATGGACCTCAGACATCTTGTGTAACGAGCTAACCACTCCTTAATAAAATATACTCATATCGCAGACTAGCTGACATGTTACGCTTATCCACTGTCACCACCTTCTTGGAAAAAATGTGCTGCCTACTCATTTATGAAGCTTAAGTCTAACTTTTTATATGCTTAGTTACCCTAGCATGTTATGTCATACAAGCAATGTTTATTAGCCTGCCCTAGCTACACCATACCACAGCGAACACAATATGTTTCCGCTCAGCCTGTAGTTGACTTGGCATGTTTTATCAAACTTACGTCTGACTTTTAATATGCTTGGTGGCCCTGGTGTGGTGTGTCATATAAGCAAGGCTTAGTAGCCAATCATAGACGGACCATGCCACAGCGGCCACAACATGTCCTAACTCAGACTGTGGTTAACTTAGCATGTTTTATCAAGCTTACGTCTAACTTTTAATATGCTTAATTACCCTAGCATGTTATGTTCTATAAGCAATGATTTATAGCCTGTTATCCTCATAATTATAAAAAAAATGTGCCGATCAAACTGCCACACGTTGAAATGTCTTGAAAATGCTAGTAGACGATGTTGTGGCTCTACATGCGTGTTGTTATCGTATGCACAAGAAAATAAAGAATTATAAAAAAAATAAAAAAAAACCTTCTTAAGTTCTTTCTAAGAGCTTTATAAAAATCAGAATCCTTTTGCAGTCAGGTGTGAGATCTGTTTTAACGTGTTCGTTTTACTCCAAGTCTGAGGCATTTACATTAAGTTCTTTCTAAGAGCTTTGTAAAAATCAGCATCCTCAGTTAGGTAGTGAGATCTTTTCCAAAGTGTTTAAATCTCTTTGCTCCAAGTCTGGCTAAAAAACCCTGCTTAACCCCTTAAGGACACACGACATGTGTGACATGTCATGATTCCATTTTATTCCAGAAGTTTGGTCCTTAAGGGGTTAAGTTAAGTTCTTTCTAAGAGCTCTATAAAAATTAGCATCCTTAGTAGTCAGAGGCAAGATCTGTATTTTTCCAAGTGTTTGTTTTTTTTTTACCAATAAACAACCATGAATTTGGACAGCTGGTTAAAGCAGGGAACTATTCAGAGAAAAAATATTACTTCTTCTAGCTGTTTAGCACCTTTAGAAACTGAGAAAGAAGATACAACTAAAAATCCAGAAAACATGCCCGAATCTACTGTTCCTCGAATAGCAGAGACAAGTGACAAATCAAAGCCAGAAATGAAGATTGTCCTGTAGCACAATGCTTACTTTGCAATTAAATATTGCCAAAAAGTTCATTAGCACCTGCTAAATTACGTCGTCATTTTGAGCAAAACCATGCAAAGTACAAAAATAAAGACATTTACTTTTTTAAGCGAAAGGAGTACCAGAAGAGTAAACAGTTTATGAGCAAAATATGTAAAAATCCTAATGAAAAAAGCACAGAGGCTTCTTACAGAGTGAGTTACCGCATAGCACTTGCAGGAGAAGCACACACAATTGGGGAATCACTAATAAAACCATGTGCAAAAGAAATAGGTTCATGTATTTTAAGTGAGAAGTTGAGTAAAAAATGTAAGCTGTGCCACTTCCCAACAACACAGTTTTGCGCCGTATTCATGATCTTGCTGATGAAATCCATACTAAACTAATTTCTCGACTGCATCAGTGTGATGGGTACTCATTGCAATTAGACGAGTCCACAGATGTTGCAGGACTTTCAATTTTGTTAGATATAATTTTGACAAACAGATTAAAGAAGAATACCACTCGTGAGAACATCTTTAACTGTTTCCAGAAGTTCATGAACACACACAGTATAAATTGGGACAAATGTGTAGATGTGTGCAGTGATTGAGCCAAAGCAATAGTTGGGAAAGTGGCAGGCGCTGTGACACGAATAAGAAATGTAGCAAAAAACAGCACCAGTTCTCACTGTGTTCCTCACAGACATGCACGGGTAGCTAAAAATATTTCAATCTCACTAAAAACTGTGCGAATCGGTCCAGATTATTAATTTTATAAAAAGTGGACCATTACAATCACGACTATTTAAAAGATATCAGGTGAGAGTGAAGATATGGGTAGTCACTACTCTGCTCTGCTTTTGCATTCAGAAGTCAATTGGCTATCACGAGGTAAAGTCCTTGTTAGAATGTTTGAATTTCGTTAAGAGTTGTTTGTATATTTACAGGTTTAAAAATTTGGATTATCTGATCGATTAACAAACATTTTGTGGTTATCCAAAGTAGCATATCATAGCAGACATATTCATAAAATTAAATGACGTATGTTTATTACTACAAGGAAAAAAACACTAATATTTTTAATGCAAGAGATAAAATATTTTCACTGTCTCGTAAGCTGCAGTTTTGGACCTCATCTGTTGAACAAATAATTTGCAGTCTTTGGCAACACCTAAGGATTTTCTTAGGTATTGAAGAATCAGAAATTGAACTTGAAGATGAAATTCACAATGAAATTGTAGATCATCTTTGCAATTTAATCACATCTATCAATCAGTATTTTCCATTCTTGAATGCAAAAAATAATGACTGAGTTCTAATTCCATTCATAAAAGACAAGCCAGAGATTTTTTCTGATGAAGATTTTGAGAATCTGATCGATATAACTTCTGACAGTCAACTAACCCAAAAATTTCAAATTATTGCTTTATGGGGTGATTTACTCAAAGAATACCCAGAATTGTCCAAGCGGGCAATCAAAGTTCTGCTGCCATTCACCAGCACATACTTATGTGAAACTGAATTCTCGCTTGGATCATCCCTTTGTATTTGTGCCCTTAAGAAAGGCGAATAGTATCGCCGAAACACGCGTTGGGCTATGGGTGTGTGTTTTTTCACTATTTTGCAGACTGTTTCCAGGTAGCTGGTTACCATTTAATACGCTTTATTTAGGCAGGGATTCTATCTTTTTTGCCGGCTGAATTCCTGTTCTCTACTTTTTACAGTCTACATGGAGCAATAAGAACCCTTACTTTCCCTACCCCTTTTTTTTCCACTTTTTTTTCTTACTCCTCTCTGTCCTTTCGATTTATTCACAGTTTGTGATACTTATAGGGCTAGTCTAATCCAAGTAGGTGTATTAGGGTACAGGATTTAGATTTTTACCATAGGATCTGGCTTTATCAGGGGATCTTTGGGTTCTTATACGTTATTGATTCCATTCATTTGGATTAATTTAGATATATTTCAGCTTTTCTCCTACACATGATAAGTTCATACTTTTTGCCACTTGTGTTGCATTTTTTTAGCCACTCTGCTATTTTGAGTGATTTATTTGCATAGTATCAATTTCATTACAATTTAGTTACGTCTAACTAAGCTGGAGTCTATATCTCTTTCTGTATTTCTTCCACATTGACTGTTTGAACAGTCTAATGTATTCGAGGCATTTGGTGCTGATTTTAACTAATTATCAATACAACTTTTTTATTTTTTCTGTGTTGTTTGCACCTTGTCTGTGATACATTTTTTTACAAGGTTTATATATAGTACTCTATTGGGGTACTGGTCTTGATGGGATTTACTTTCTGTTAAGGAAAGTTTCTCCCTCATCTCCTTGAATTTTGTATCCTTTGTATAGTTTAGGGTTAAGCCCTGTTTGTACCCCTGTAACCCGTTTTTGTATTTTTTTTGCCTGATTTCTCTCAGGCTTTACTCTGCAACAAAAAACAAGTATGGAAATTTACTTGATGCAACTGCAGACATGCAAATACAATTGTTAACAATTAAACCAGATATAAAGAGAATTTGCCAGCAAAAGAAAACATTACACTCTGCTCATTGAAAGGTTTGCGCTACTCTATGGCACACATTTTTTCGGGGGGTTTCTACAGTGTTGCTATACCAGGTCAAAGGGTTCCACGGGAAAAAGTAAGTGGGAAACCATATTGTTTTTTTTTTTTTTTTTATTATTAATTAAATTTGATTAATTTCTCTTCAAAAACAAATCTCTGTCATTTGTCTGTACCATGCAGGTATAATAAGATAAATACAACAAAAGTAGACAAAGTTAGTTATCCTCTTTCAACCGCAGGCAAAACAAACCTCAATCTGCTGAAAGATCAACCCTTATGTCTCAACCTAATCCCAAATATACTTTATCACCATCAGCCATCACGTCACCAGTTACACTGTGTTTTTTTATTGTTAAGATTTGGAAATTTTCAAACATAAGAAACTCTCCATATTATTACATCATGTACTTCCATTTTTTTGCTTAGTTTATTGCTGTCTGGCAGAGTCTACACACCCTCACCTGCAGGACGGATGACTGAAAATCAACAGCAGAGGTGTGATTACAGGGAATCTGTCAGTCCCACTAGCCAAGCATTCCAAGAGGTGTCTGCCTTTGTATAAAGACAATCGAAGTATTGCCTGGGGCACCAACACTGGACAGAAGTCATGACCCAGAATGTCTTGCTATTTCAATTCTGTGTGTGCAATTCCAGAGTCAAGTCCATGCATCATTCTTCTCAAAATGCCATTAAGCTTCAAAGAGTGTGCTTGAAAGGCATTTCTATTTAATAAAATGTGATAATATGTTAACTAGATCTATAGGGGTTTATAATAAATTAGCCAGGCCTTCCTAATAAATGTAATACATTTTACATTTCTGAAGCGTTGTGCGATTAAGTAGAATTTTAAACTCACATGGTTATTCTGTAAAGTGAGACTTACGGGAAATTCAAAGTGAACTCAAAGTTTCAAAATGTAGGCTACAACAGCAGAATTTTAAAAACTCTCCAATTCAATTTATTCCAGTTTGCCTTTATTGTAAACAATAACATTAAGTCTTTACATTGTGCAAGCAGATTTTTTCATTTTTTTATTTTAAATGTGGAGAATTTCCCCTATTTACCGATATTTTAATCATGTGCCATGTACATGAACACATAATTACTCATACACATATATTAGACTTGGAGATTAATTTAATCTTGAACTGCAATTTCTCTGAATTTGGGCCAGAACTCTGAGCAGAAATGTAGCCCAATCATGAATCCACTGAAACATGCAATTTTCACTTTGATTTATAATTCTGAATTCTCACTTTTGGCACCCACAAAAAATTAATTGATGGGAAAAAATTATGATTTGGTAGTCAATAAATGTTGATTTTATTCACAGGTCCAGTGAGAAGTAACTAATAGAGGGAAAAAGAAGTAAGAAGTAATATATATAATGAATAGCTTGGCACTCTCCTTAATGATATTTCTTGTAAATCTGCCTGGGTGCAATCCACAGTGCGTCCCATATATAAACAAGAAGAAAATCCAGGATGCACACACAGGACTTGCAAAAAAATATTTTCCGTTTTATTTAAATCATGTGCAAACCAAAAACCAACGTTTCGACCTCTGCAGGTTTGGCACTCTTCCTTAAAAATAGAAACTATAAGTAAATACCAGGGTGCAATGGAACCAGCGAAAACATATATATAACAAATAATTAGGCACACTCCTGGGTTTGAAAAGTGTTCAGTTTACTGTGTCCATAAATTCAAAGTTCAATAGATCAACGTTTCGACCTATTCAGTTCTGATCTTGATAAAGACCTGAATAGGTCGAAACGTTGATCTATTGAACTTTGAATTTATGGATACAGTAAACTGAACACTTTTCAAACCCAGGAGTGCACCTAATTATTCGTTATATTATATATATATATATATATATATATATATATATATGAATAACAAAGAAAAAATGCCTGCACCACAAAAGTGCAGGAATGACAATAAAGTGATATTATCAATAACATACCGTAGGTGTGGGTAAATCAAATAGTCCAAAGCAATCTTAAAAATAGTCTATAAATAATTATGAGTACCCCTTTAAAATTCATTTTGCAGTGCAATAGAAATTCTTGGGTAGACAGTAGGTCCTTGTGTCAGCGAATATGATCGGTAGAAGATTTCTTAGTGTAATCCATACATATATGCAAGACAAGAAAACGAGAAATTTAATAGTGCAATATGTCAACTTAAATGAGTAATAGGTAATAAAATAACGGTAGCTTACTTGGGTGGAGCAATGACCAGCTCTAGTTTTGATAACATATCGTGGTATAATCCCCACTTATGGGATGTTTTGGTGAGTGTCCATAGAAGATGGTGTTACGGGACCCAAAATAACAAAAATATAGAAAGCAGATAATAGTGCTCTCTATTACAATAAAATTGGTAAATTATTAAAAATAGTAAATACTCACAAAGGTGGAGCAGGCACACTGCTCTATGATTAAGGCGCCAGTGGTATGATCCCTACCTGGGATTTATTTGGAATAGACAGGAAATGAGGTAGCCAGGAGGTAAGTATGTTTTTTTTAAATTAAATTTTTTTAAACAAAAGGTAATTGGCACAGTATGCAAGTATAGTGACCAAAAAAACTTTATTCAAATAAAGGTTTTGAATTAAGGTTTTTTGGTCACTATACTTGCATACTGTGCAACCTATATATAAAGATTTTTAACTGCTCTTGAATTACCATTTGTTGGTTACTTTTTCTCACTTTATCTGTGAATGTATTACAACCCTTTTGAGTATTTTTAGACAGAATTCTAAATAATAATTAAATCATATGACAGGCACATGGGTGTGATTTAGGCAAACCATGCCTGGCACATATTGCCGATATTATTAAACAAATTCCTCTTAATCTGCAAAAATATATTAGTAACCCACTTTCAATCTAATCTATAGCTGATAATAACTATCCCAAGAATGGTGAACTTTAGGTACCCAGTGTTACTCAAATGCATCCTTCATAATTATCTGTCAGGCATAGGATTGCAGAGAATTATGGGAGTTAAAGTGTATCATCAACTGGAAAGGGAGCAGCTCAGGACTCCAGAAAAGACCCATTTCCCTAGAGATATAAGTAAACATTTGTTTTAATGCATTATCAGTGCACACATTCTCAGGGAGATCATAAGCTTAATATAAGAGAGTAGAAGTCAGGAAGTCAATGTATATCATGACTGGGTTCCTTCGGCCTTTTAGTTTACAAAAAAAGCTTCCGGGGCATCAAATCATTGGTTAAACAAAGCATACCGCTTGTTTATAGCTTAACATTAAATATACTGTAACGGACATCAAAGGCAGATGCCCAGGGCTGATATCAACACAATGTGGAAAGCTAGGATTTCAGTCAGACTAATTACCACTAATTGATAAATGCTACATTTTGAAAACAATGCAAATCACTCTTACAAACATGCCTAATTATTTTATGTAATGAATAATATGTATGATTGATGTTTAGGTTTTATACATAAACAGAAAAGGGAATGCATACTGGACTAATTATTTTAAAATTTTCTGATTTGTATTACTTTAGTTATCATCTCTAATCAAATATTACGTTATATGTTAATTGTCTTGATATTCTATTAATATTATTTTTACTATTATTACTTTACAAAGAGGATACTGAGAAAGATGGCAGCAAGGACATTGTTGTTGTGTATAATTGTAGATTATACTAGCTTTAGTGTAACTATAATCTTAATTTTATTAATGACAGTAGGCGAATATTTGCTTAAGTCTCTCTTTACTAGAACTCCACAGCAGCACATTAACATAGAGATTAAAACACCAGAGACAAAAAAATCAGGAATCTATAAAAGGCTTCTCCCAACTAACTATTTCCTCTTTCACGCTGCGACAAATAAAGTACATGAACAATACACCACAAATACAATAACAGGAGAAACAAACATAACATAACGATGAATGCCATGCAAACTTGAAACCGTGGAACCAGTGGGTGAAGCCTTGACCTTTATCCTGTAGAGTAGTCGGATCTAAGAAATGTAGCCAAACCATTAAACTGAAACAAAATAAACAGAGTCGAAAACACTGATTAGCAAATGAAATGTACTGAGAAAACATGAATCCCCATCAGAAATACTGACAGTATAATATCCCAGATAGTGAAAAAACCTGAATTCCCATCATAGAATACTGACGGTACCGTGTCCCAGATAAACCCCAACTCCCCCAGATAACCAACCTAGCCCAGGAGACCAGGTGAATAAACAACAAGTCAGTCAAACCAACAAACAACAAGGGGAGGGAGAAACTGGGAGGGAAATATTCGCCTCCTGTCATTAATACAATTAAGATTATAGTTACACTAAAGCTAGTATAATCTACAATTTTATAGCATGACAGGAGGCTTCATATTTGCTCCTCCGTTCCGCCCCGTAGGCTGAATGCGCACGCGCGGCAAGAGCTGCGCGCACATTCAGCCGGTCGCATAGGAAAGCATTATCTATGCTTTCCTATGGATGCTTGCGTGCTCTCACTGTGATTTTCACAGTGAGAATCACGCAAGCGCCTCTAGCGGCTGTCAATGAGACAGCCGCTAGAGGCTTTGGGGGAAGGCTTAACCCATTTATAAACATAGCAGTTTCTCTGAAACTGCTATGTTTATAAAAAAAAAATGGGTTAACCCTAGCTGGACCTGATATGGTAAAAAAGGTAATTTATGAAAGTGCTAATTTCTATTAAAATCTTTACGTATTGTAAAATTAGACACTCTTCACACACAAACAACTCCAGCAAGCTAAAGTGTTGTAAGGGTTTGGAGAGTCCCTTTTACATGCATTGTATTAGAATCTGTGGCTATTAAAGGGAGCAGTGTGATTTTATTTTATTCCAATTAATCCTATTGAACACACTCCAACAAGATCACAACCTCATTCTAACCACAGTTAGCAGATATATAGCTAACGCATATATTTAAAAAATAATGTCCTTGTCCTGTATCTAGGTCCAGCTCTAATCTCAGGGAGATGAATGAAGGTTCAATGTGGATGTCTGTGCAATTCACAGTTTAGTGAATACAGATCATGAAGATAGTTAATGAAGTGATGGCCCAACAATGGTCCAAAAACAATCGGATGGGATCAGATGAGGGGGTAACCCTGGAATAGGTAATAGTAAAGAGAGAATGGATCTGTCCCAAATGATGAATGAGTGAAAGATCTATACAATCCTTTATTGTAAAACTAAAAAAACACTAGTGCACTTACCACAACCACCACATATGTGCTCTTCTTGTGGTAGTGTACAAGTAACTGCAGATCATGAAGATGTTTAACTAGAGGTTTGTGACTCCTGGTGACCTTTTGCCTCTTGATGCCTGAAATGGAAATCATGCCTTGATTGTAAAATCACAAAATCTTATTAGATTCTAAACTCATAGTTTTTCCCTCCCACAAACAAGCATACATGAGCTAACTTTTAGCTCATGTATGCTTGTATTGCATTGTAAATTCACATCTATTATCCTTTTTATCTAGCATTGTTTTTCACTCTGTAGAAAAATATTATATGGCCACAGGGCCGGTGCAAGGATTTTTGCCGCCCTAGGCAAAATAAAAATTTGCCGCCCCCGCCCCCCCCATGTGAAATCACAATGCCCCACCCATATGATCTGCCATATGAACTAACGCCAGTGCTGCACACTGTGTTTACATTAAAAAGCCTGCAGGGACACGCTATAGACACCAGAACTACTTCATTAAGCTGCAGTGGTTCTGGGGACTATAGTGTCCCTTTAATGTGAGGTTAATTAGAGATTAGTGTCACTAATAATATACTAGATTGCCTACTTACAACCAGATGAAAATGGTGATGGGCACTGGCTGCAGTTTCGCTCCACTGGTCTGGTGTAGAACCGGATCTCTGGAGGCTGTTTGTAACTGCGGTCACAAAATTCAATGTTCTGGGAGAACAGGAAGCAGCTCAAGGTCTGGGCCCCAGGGCCTGACGGAGAGTATTCCCATAAGGCCCACCCATAAGTCCACCTATATGTTCCACCCATTAAATTCGCTCACAGGGAGTGTAGTGTGTAGGGGATGTGTTATGTGTTATTGTAGAGGATCTAATGTGTGTGCTTATGGAATGTAGTGTATAGGCATACCAGTTTGTGTAGGTGATGCAGTGTGTTTGTGTGTAGTGGAAGCAGTGTGTGTTTGTGGTTGTGTGTAAGGGATCCATTGTGTGAATCTGTGTTTGTATGCATAAGGGATGCAAGGTGTGTGTCTGTAAGTGTGTGCATTGAGTGTGTGTAAGAAATGCATTGTTTCTGTGTGTATGTAAGAGAAGCAGTGTGTGTTTGTGTGTTTGCATGTGTGTGTATAGGGATGCATTGTGTGTGTGTGCATGTAGTGTGAAAGAGCTCTCCATTCTGTCCCTTAGAGCTCTCCCCTGCCCTTTAGTGGTCTCTCCTCTCCCCCCACCCTCCCCTGGGGGTCTCTTCTCACACCCACCCACCCACCCTCTCCTCATCTCCACTTCTCCTCACCCCCTCTCCTGTGTTCTTCTCACCTCCCCCCTGTGTCTTCTCACCTCCCCCCGTGTTCTCCTCACCTCCCCTACTCCTCACCCCCCTCTCCCTGTGTTCTTCTCACTCCCCCCTTCCTTTGTTCTTCTCACCTCATCCCCCTCCCTGTGTTCTTCTCACTCCCCCCTCCCTGTGTTCTTCTCGCCTCCCCCTCTCCTCACCCCCTCCCTGTGTTCTTCTCGCCTCCCCCTCTCCTCACCCCCTCCCTGTGTTCTTCTTACTCCCCCTCCCTGTGTTCTTCTTACTTCCCCTCCCCTCTTCTTTTTACCCACCTCCCCCCTTTCTTCTTACTCCCTCCTCCCCCTTTCTTCTTACTCCCCCCTCCCCTATTCTTCTTACTCCCCCCTCCCCTCTTCTTCTTACTCCTCCCCTCCACTTGTCTTCTTCTTACTCCCCTTCCCCCCTTTCTTCTTACTCCCCCCTCCCCTCTTCTTCTTACTCCCCCCTTTCTTCTTACTCCCCCCACCCCTCTTCTTCTTACTCCCCCCACCCCTCTTCATACTCCCCCTCCCCCCTTCTTAGCCCCCTCCACTTGTCTTCTTCTTACTCTCCTCCTAACCTCACCTCCCCTTCCTGTAGCGTGGCCGAGCTCCACTCCGGTCCGCGGTACAGGAGTTTCTGTTTCCTGTACCCGGCCGGACTGATAGGAAGTGCACACTGAGTGTGCACTTCCTGTCAGTCCGGCTGGGTCGCGGACCGGAGAGGAGCTCGGCCACACTACAGGAAGGGGAGGTGAGGCAGTGCGGCAGCCACCTGAGCGCTCTCTATAGAGCGCTCAGGCGGCTGCAACATTTAAAGGGCCGGCGATGGGGGCTCAACTAAACAGCTACTTTGATGCTGACAGATTTGACTAGTTTTATTAAAAACACCTAATCTAGGCAAAATATAATGGGGGTTTAGTTACACTATATGATCATACATTGCATAAGTCTGCCACAAATGTCAATGTACCCCATCTTTGGCAGGTCCTACTCTCACTGACAACTGTCTACTAAATGAGCTACTCACTTGGGGAAATCCTTCCATCTTGAGTTCTCTGCAGTACAAGGCTTAAATAGGGTCCTGAGATGAGACACCTGTGACAGGGGGCGGTGCAAAACCAAGGAGTTGGCTAGACTCCTAAATATATATGGGAAAACAATGGAAATCAAATCATATAATGTAACTAAACCCCCATTATTTTTTGCCTAGATTAGGTGTTTGTAATAAAACTAGTCAAATCTGTCAGCATCAAAGTAGCTGTTTAGTTGATAAGTGAGTGCGCTGGATTTCTATTTTTACTGTACTTATTGGCCCCCAGCAGCACTCCATTTAAGCATGTTTAGATGAGTGCAGCCAGCCCCTTGTTTTCCCATATATATTTAGGAGTCTAGCCAGCTCCTTGGTTTTGCATCGCCCCCTGTCACAGGTGTCTCATCTCAGGACCCTATTTAAGCCTTGTACTGCAGAGAACTCGAGATGGAAGGATTTCCCCAAGTGAGTAGCTCATTTAGTAGACAGTTGTCAGTGAGAGTAGGACCTGCCAAAGATGGGGTACATTGACGTTTGTGGCAGGCTTATGCAATGTATGATCATATAGTGTAACTAAACCCCCATTATTTTTTTGCCTAGATTAGGTGTTTTTAATAAAACTAGTCAAATCTGTCAGCATCAAAGTAGCTGTTTAGTTGATAAGTGAGTGCGCTGGATTTCTATTTTTACTGTACTTATTGGCCCCCAGCAGCACCCCATTTAAGCATGTTTAGGTGAGTGCAGCCAGCCCCTTGTGTTCCCATACACACACTCACTAACAGATACACACACTCACACACACTAACAAACACACACTAACTCACTAACAGACACACACAAACTAACACACACACACACTAACAGACAAACACACACACTAACAGACACACACACACTCACTAACAGACACACACTCACTCACTAACAGACACACACACACACGCGGGTGGTGCTGGCAATGGAGCATTAGTGAGCTCTCTGCTCAGCTCCCTTGCGCGCAGAGAGCTCAGGGGAAAGTGCTCCCTCGCCAGCACCACCCGCCCGCCTGATCGGATTTTTAGTTAGCCGCCAGGCTAACAAGACATTTGCCCTGGGCATTTGGGGCAGCTTTTTTTGCCGCCCCCTGGAAAATGCTGCCCAAAGCAAATGCCTTGTTTGCCTCGTGGCTAATACGTCCCTGCGTGGGTGGTATTCTGGTAGGGCAGTCACGTAGGGTGCCACACGTGGTGTTTAAGGCAATTCGTCTCTGTCCCATTATTCATTGGGGTTGCTCGGATTGGTCGTGTTAAGTGGTCATTGCATTTTGCTCTTCCGGTAAGTCAGATGAGTCCTGGTATGAACCTGGAAGAATGGGTCACCCTTCCCCCCTGGGCCACCCTGTGTGCTGATGTCGAGAAAGGAGAGGGACCGGGGGTAGGGAGAGGGGAGGGATGCGAGGAGAGGAGGGAGAGAAGAGAAAAAAAAGGAAGGGGTAAGAGGGGGGGTTCACCACTCGTAGTGTTTCTCTGCCCAGTGGGGTGTGCGGCTCCTCGTGGCATTCACGCCGCTAGGGTCGTTTCAGAATCTGTAGTGTCCCACCGCGCTCCTACAGTGCATTGGCATTTTTGCTATGGCCAAAATGCTGTGTCTAACACAGCAAAACTGTGATTGAGAAATTAATCAACCAACCAATCAATTAATATGTATAGATCAGCACTCAGAAATAAAGTGATGCATTTTGTGGAAAAAGCAAACAGAAATTTGTATTTCATCTTAAAGATTTATCACAATGTAATCTTGAATAAATAGTTGGTTTTCATTGAGTGCCCAATCCCATCGGGCAGGAAATAAATGAATAAAACATGTGTGCTATGTGGATCCTTGGTTGACATATACAAACTAGCTTTTCTCAAATCTTGCTTATAAAATAAGTTATTAACGAACGGCTCTCTTTGTAGTTATAGTGAACATTTATGCATGCTGTCTGACTGTGCCACTAGCTCCTTGCGACTACCTCCCGCTGCTTCCAACTCGCCTCCTCCTTCTCCTCCTCTCTGTCTCCCCATCTGAACTTTCGCCCTCTTCTTCTTCTTGCCGAGCGGGCACCCACGTGATATCCATGGACGCATCGTCATCATCAACCGCTTCACTTGTATCTGACAACTCAGCAAAGGAAGCAGCAGCAGGTACAACATCATCATCATCACACCGTACGTCCATGTGTGTAATGCTGCCTGCCTGAGACATATCCCTGTTATCTACATCCTCTGGCAATAATGGTTGCGCATCACTCATTTCTTCAAACGGATGTGTAAACAACTCCTCTGACATACCAAGTGAAGCGGCTGTGGTGCTAGTGTTGGTGGTGGCGGCAAGCGGGTGAGTGGTATCTTGAGAGGTGCCCGAAGCTAAGCTGGAGGAGGATGGTGCGTCAAGGTTCCGAGCGGAAGCTGTAGAAGATTAGGTGTCCTGTGTTAGCCAGTCAACTATGTCCTCAGAACTTTTCAAGTTCAGGGTACGTCGCCTCTGGAAACTGGGCATTATTCTAGGGCAAAAGGGAATCACAGCACCAACGACCACGATGGCCCCTGCGGGGTGGCCTGCCTCTGCCTGTCATTTTTTTTTGGATTAGTGGTACTATGCGTGCAAGCTACTGTGAGACCAGATATGAGCGGCAATGTGCACTGGCAGAGGTTGGCAGAGGTTGGCAGAGTACACGCTGTAGGCCTGACACCCGCTTGAAGACAACTAACTGCTATTCAATCTATAACAGTGGAAAAAGTTTTTTGGTTTTAAATGCACGCTATAGTGACACCAGATATGAGTGGCAATGTGCACTTGCAGAGGTTGGCAGAGTACACGCTGAAGGCCTGACACCTGCTTTAAGGACACTGACTGCTATTAGCTTACAGTGAAAAACTTTTTTTCTTTTTAAAGGCACGCTATTGTGACACCAGATATGAGTGGCAAAGTACACTGGCAGAGGTTGGCAGAGTACACGCTGAAGGCCTGACACCCAGACGCTTGCAGACAACTAACTGCTATAAGCTTACAGTGAAAAACTTTTTTTCTTTTTAAAGGCATGCTATAGTGACACCAGATATGAGTGGCAAAGTGCACTTGCAGAGTTTGGCAGAGTACATAGTTACATAGTTACATAGCTGAAAAGAGACTTGCGTCCATCAAGTTCAGCATTCAATACATATGTTTTTTGCTGTTGATCCAAAAGAAGGCAAAAAAACCCAGTTTGAAGCACTTCCAATTTTGCAACAAGCTAGGAAAAAATTCCTTCTTGACCCCAGAATGGCAGTCAGATTTATCCTTGGATCAAGCAGTTATTACCCTACTTTGAAAGATTATATCCTTGAATATTCTGTTTTTACAAGTATGCATCTAGTAGCTGTTTGAACATCTGTATGGACTCTGATAAAACCACTTCTTCAGGCAGAGAATTCACATCCTGATTGTTCTTACAGTAAAAAAAACTTTCCTTTGCCTTAGACGAAATCTTCTTTCTTCTAGTCTAAACGCATGACCTCGTGTCCTATGTAAAGTCCGGTTTGTGAATAGATTTCCACACAATGGTTTGTATTGGCCTCGAATATATTTGTATAATGTTATCATATCCCCTCTCAGGCGACGTTTTTCTAAACTAAATAGGTTTAAATTTGTTAACCTTTCTTCATAGCTGATATGTTCCATTCCTTTTATTAATTTTGTAGCCCGCCTCTGCACTTTTTCTAGTGCCATAATATCCTTCTTTAGAACAGGTGCCCAAAATTGCACAGCATATTCAATGTGTGGTCTTACCAGTGATTTATAAAGAGGCAAAATTATATTCTTGTCCCGAGAATGAATGCCCTTTTTCATGCATGACAATACCCTACTGGCCTTGGCCACTGCTGATTGACATTGCACATTGTTGCATAGTTTGTTGTCTATAATAATTCCCAAGTCCTTTTCGTGTGTAGTTATCCCTAATTCGCTTCAATTAAGGGTATACGTTGCTTGTGTATTCTTTACGCCGAAGTGCATAACTTTGCATTTTTCAACATTAAATTTCATCTGCCATTTGAGTGCCCAGTCCTCCAGTCTATCTAAATCCCTCTGCAGCAAAGTAATATCTTGCTCACATTGTATTATTTTACAAAGTTTTGTGTCATCTGCAAACACTGAAACATGACTTTCAATGCTGTCTTCAAGATCATTTATAAACATGTTAAATAGAAGGGGTCACAGAACAGACTCCTGAGGGAGACCACTTGCCACCTCTGTCCAGCTTGAAAATTTACCATTAACGACAACTCTTTGTACTCTGTTTTTAAGCCAATGTTCTACCCAAGAACAAGCATTTTCATCTAGATTTCCTTGAGTTTGAACACTAATCTTCTGTGTACACGCTGAAGGCCTGACACCCGCTTTAAGGACACTGACTGCTATAAGCTTACAGTGAAAATGTTTTTTTCTTTTTAACCCCTTAAGGACCGGACTGTTTTTGCGATGTTGTACATTTGCGACCAGGCATCTTTTTACACTTTTGTGGTGTTTGTGTTTAGTTGTAATTTTCCGCTCTCTCATTTACTGTTCCCATACAAATTACATATTGTTTTTTTCAGGACAAAAGGGGCTTTCTTTACATACCATTATTTATATAATCTCATGTAATTAAATTTTTAAAAAATGAAAAAATATGATGAAAAATTGAAAAAAAATACATGTTTTTTGACTTTTATGTGAAAAATATTTTACTCATCTACAAAAGCGAATGAAAAAAACTGCTAAATAGATTCAAAATGTTAAAAATACCCAGTGTTTACATGCTTTTTGCTATTTTTTTTGCATGTTATAGGGCTATAAGTACAAGTAGGATATTGCGGTTTCAAAACATACATTTTTAAAATGTATCAATAGTGACATTGTAACACTATTATCTGTCATAAATCGCTGAATAACACCCCACATGTACATATTTTTTTTAAAGTAGACAACCTAGGGTATTCAATATGGGGTATGTCCAGACTTTTTTAGTAGCCACTTAGTCGCAAACACTGGCCAAAGTTAGCGTTCATATTTGTTTGTGTGTGAAAAAAGTAAAAAACTAAATTGAACGCTAATTTTGGCCAGTGTTTGTGACTAAGTGGTTACTAAAAAAGACTGGACATACCCCATTTGCAATACCTTGGGTTGTCTTCTTTTGCAAATGGTATGCCATCATGGGGGTAATTCTCATTCCTGGGCTACCATACGCTCTCAAAGGCAACGTAACCAACCTGGCCATTTTCAATGTAAAAATATTTGACCCATATATTTGACCCTGTAACTTTCAAAAACGCTATAAAACCTGTACATGGGGGGTACTGTTATACTCAGGAGACTTTGCTGAACACAAATATTAGTGTTTCAAAACTGGAAAATGTATCACAACAATTATATCATCAGTAAAAGTGCTGTTTGTGTGTGAAAAATGCAAAAAAAGTCACTTTCACTGACTATCATCGCTGTGATATGTTTTACTGTTTTGAATCACTAATATTTGTGTTCAGCAAAGTCTCCCGAGTAAAACTGTACCCCCCATGTACAGGTTATAGGGTGTCGTAGAACGTTACAGGGTAAAATACAGTGATAGCAAATTATATTCTCTGGACTTTCGGCCTGGGTTGTCAGGCAGGTCCCTTAAATTGCAATCAATAAAATAACTTAATTATGTAAAAATATTACATAAATCCGCACGTAGAATTTAAATATATATGCATATTTATATATTTGAAGTCTACGTGTATATTTATATAATTATTTATGTAATTTTATATATGGACATATGAATAGTTTGTATTCTTTTTATTTATTTATATATACATTTTCATTCTAAGTGTATTTTGATATAAATATATATATATATTAATATCAAAATACAGTTAGAATAAAATTTCGTATAGATATATAATTTTTTTTACATTTTTATTATTTTTTACATGTTTAATTTAATTAAAATTACTTATTATGTGTATTTTATAATATATATATATATATATACACAATATATATAGTTATTATATATATTATATATATATACGTGTGTAATTTAATTATAAGTGTATTTTTGTACTTACCCGGCGATCGGGTAAGTACATCTTAAATTTAGGACGGTTCAGGACCGTCGTCGGTCGGCAATGGAAAAATGCCGATGACGGTCCTGAACCGTCGTCTGTCCTTAAGGGGTTAAAGGCACGCTATTGTGACACCAGATATGAGTGGCAAAGTGCACTTGCAGAGGTTGGCAGAGTACACGCTGAAGGCCTAAAACCCGCTTTAAGGACACTGACTGCTATTAGCTTACAGTGAAAAACTTGTTTTCTTTTTAAAGGCACGCTATTGTGACACCAGATATGAGTGGCAAAGTGCACTTGCAGAGGTTGGCAGAGTACACGCTGAAGGCCTGACACCCAGACGCTTGCAGACAACTAACTGCTATTCAATCTATTACAGTGAAAACATGTTTTTAAATGCAAGCTAATAATAATATATATATACAATATATATAGTTATTATATATATTATATATGTACGTGTGTAATTTAATTATAAGTGTATTTTTATATTAATATATGTACATATTAATATAAAAATACACTTAGCATGACATTCTATATATGATATATAGACATATATTATATGGGTATAATATATGTCTATATATCATATATATATATACACATATATAATAATTTTTTTTTTATTAACTTTAACTTTAATATTTTTTATGATTTTACAGCAGCAGGGAGACTGCCTGTCAGCACAGACAGTCCCCCTGCAGGCAGACACTAGGACACCTATTGTGACCATGTGGTCGCCCTGTTGGGCGATCACATGGCCACAGGGGTCCTAATTCGCCATGGGGAGACTGTCTGGGCTGCAGGCAGTCTCCCCACAACGGGAGCACCGCCGATCGACGCCGGGGGAACGACGGCGATCGGGTAAGTACATCTTAAATTTAGGACGGTTCAGGACCGTCGTCGGTCGGCAATGGAAAAATGCCGATGACGGTCCTGAACCGTCGTCTGTCCTTAAGGGGTTAAAGGCACGCTATTGTGACAACAGATATGAGTGGCAAAGTGCACTTGCAGAGGTTGGCAGAGTACACGCTGAAGGCCTGACACCCGCTTTAAGGACACTGACTGCTATTAGCTTACAGTGAAAAACTTGTTTTCTTTTTAAAGGCACACTATAGTGACACCAGATATGAGTGGCAAAGTGCACTTGCAGAGGTTGGCAGAGTACACGCTGAAGGCCTGACACCCAGACGCTTGCAGACAACTAACTGCTATTCAATCTATTACAGTGAAAACATGTTTTTAAATTCAAGCTTAAGCTATTGTGACACCAGATATGAGTGGTGGCACTGGGCAAGTGGGCACAGTATCCACTGTGCGCCTGACACAGAAGCTGGCAGGCAGGCAACTGCAATTACATTACACAGAAGAAAAAAAAAGCAGACTGATGTTCTAGCCCTAAAAAGGGCTTTTTGGGGTGCTGTCCTTACAGCAGAGATCAGATGAGTCCTTCAGGACTGTAGTGGACACTGAATACCCTAGCCTAGCTATCAATTTCCCTATCTAATCAGCAGCAGCTACACTTTCCCTCCTCTATCAAAGAATGCAGCTTCAGAATGAATCTAAAATGGATGCTGTACAGGAGGTGGGAGGGTCTGGAAGGGAGGGTCTGCTGCTAATTTGCTGGAATGTGTCTGCTGACCGTGAGGCACAGGGTCAAAGTTTACTCAATGATGATGAATAGGGGGCGGATCGAACTGCGCATGTGTTCGCCCACCGTGGCGAACGCGAACACGCTATGTTCGCCAGGAACTATTCGCCAGCGAACAGTTCAGTACATCACTATTCACAATATGCCCAATGTGGATAACATATTAGCAAAGTCAATGTTTATTACATGTAAAGTCCCCTTTGGGACGAGTTAGAATTTATCTAGACTGAACAGTACATAGTACGTTTTGCAACATTCATTCTTGAGCTTTCAATATAAAAAAAGAATGAAAATGACAAAGTATTTAAATATTAAAGATAATAAAAAAACGACTTATTTAACTTTACAACTTCCTTTTATGAACATTAGTGTTTTTCCTGGCATCTTCCCAAAGTAATAGAATATAAGTAGGATATACATTGCGTGGCCCCTTTGTTAACACCTGCTTATTAATGCTAATAGCTAAACAGTGAGTCATACAGCTGTAACTCAATATACAAAGCAGTATATAGACACGGTCAAGAGGGTTAGTGGCTGCTCGACCAAACATGAGAATGGGGAAGACGATTGATCTAAGTAACTTTGGCTGTGGCATGATTGTTGGTGCCAGACTTAGTGGTTCCAGTGTGTCAAAAACAGCTGACCTTCTGGGATTTTCCTGCTCTGCAGTATCAATTGTTGACAGAGAATGTTGCGATAAACAAAAAACATTCAGCAAGCAGTTTTGTTAACAAAAATATCTAGTTAATGGAAGAGTTCAGAGGAGAAATGCCAATTTCATTGAAGTTTATAGAACGTCTACTAAATTTACCACTCATTATTATTATTATTATTATTATTATTATTATTATTATTATTATTATAGTACCTACATATTCCAAAATGATATGCAGTTTGCATCAGTGACCGGGATTCAGGAAAAGAAGACAATGCAGTGTTTATTGCTGCGTTGTGTCAATAGTCAGGCTGGTGACTATTAGTTCCTTAATACTAGTTAAGCAACATTGCAATGCCTTCATGTGCATTGTTCTGACCTTGTACATACATTTAGCATCAATACCCACTCAGCAACAAAATTGGACTGGGTAGGATAATGCTCACTGTGTAACAACGCATACATTGTCTTACATCAAGCATTTCAAACTTAAAGGCTAACACAGGCTGAATAAACAAGGTTTAAGTTTATGTGGGCCACAAAAAAAAAAAAAAGAGTTCAACCTAGACTAACACAAACTAAAATTACTTGTATCATTCTAGTGTAAACAATATGTAATCCTGGGTACATATCTATAATTTACTCAGTAAGTTACTTGAAGTGAAACTTTATGTCCCCCCAATCTAATACACAGTCTCCCACTGCCCTGCCCCCCACTCTAATACACTGCTCCCACCACTCTAATTTAATACACTGCCCATGCTCCCACCACTCTAAATTAATACAATGCCCCACCTCCCTTCCCCCAATTTAATAAACTGCCCCCTCACTTTAATACACTGCTCCACCTCCCTTCCCCTTATTTAATACACTGCCCTCCCTCCCCCCAATTTTATACATTGCTTCCACTCCCTGCCCCCCAAATTTAATACACTACACTACAGGAGGGTTCCGCCAAGCTCGTTTTCACCTACCCTAAGCCGTCTTCTAGTCCAGCCCTGCATGATCTTCTCTGCTCAAGCAGGCCACACGCTCCGCTTGCACTGCGAGCATCAGGAAAGGGAGAATAGCTGGCCTGCTCTGCACGCAATCAGCCACTCTGTGCACTGTAGCATAATGATGTCGCGAACATAACATTTTCAGTTCGCGAACGCGAACTTCCTCAAACGTTAGCGAACCGGCGAACCGGACGAACAGGCCATTGACTTCAATGGTCAGGCGAATTTTAAAACCCACAGGGACTCTTTCTGGCCACAATAGTGATGGAAAAGTTGTTTCAAGGGGACTAACACCTGGACTGTGGCATGCCGGAGGAGGATCTATGGCAAAACTCCCATGGAAAATTACACAGTTGATGCAGAGTCTGGTTTTAATCCATAAAGGGCAGAAATCACCTAACATTCCTAAATCACAATGGATATGGATTGACACCTGACATATGACATATTGACACCTTGACATATTGATTGACACCTGTCCTCAGAGACCCTGATACACACTGACACAGAGCAGAATAGGGACTGTTTCCCCTACATAGGTTCACTTGGCAGATATGGATTGACACCTGTCCTCAGGGACCCTGATACACACTGACACAGAGCAGAATAGGGACTGTTCCCCCTACATAGGGTCACTTGGCAGATATGGATTGACACCTGTCCTCAGAGACCCTGATACACACTGACACAGAGCAGAATAGGGACTGTTCCCCCTACATAGGGTCACTTGGCAGATATGTATTGACACCTGTCCTCAGGGACCCTGATACACACTGACACAGAGCAGAATAGGGACTGTTCCCCCTACATAGGGTCACTTGGCAGATATGGATTGACACCTGTCCTCAGGGACCCTGATACACACTGACACAGAGCAGAATAGGGACTGTTCCCCCTACATAGGGTCACTTGGCAGATATGGATTGACACCTATCCTAAGGATACCTGATACACACTGACACAGAGCAGAATAGGGACTGTTCCCCCTACATAGGGTCACTTGGCAGATATGGATTGACACCTGTCCTCAGGGACCCTGATACACACTGACACAGAGCAGAATAGGGACTGTTCCTCCTACATAGGGTCACATGGCAGATATGGATTGACACATATCCTAGGGATCCCTGATACACACTGACACAGAGCAGAATAGGGACTGTTCCCCCTACATAGGGTCACTTGGCAGATATGGATTGACACCTGTCCTCAGGGACCCTGATACACACTGACACAGAGCAGAATAGGGACTGTTTCTCCTACATAGGGTCACTTGGCAGATATGGATTGACACCTGTCCTCAGGGACCCTGATACACACTGACACAGAGCAGAATAGGGACTGTTCCTCCTACATAGGGTCACATGGCAGATATGGATTGACACATATCCTAAGGATCCCTGATACACACTGACACAGAGCAGAATAGGGACTGTTCCCCCTACATAGGGTCACATGGCAGATATGGATTGACACCTGTCCTCAGAGACCCTGATACACACTGACACAGAGCAGAATAGGGACTGTTCCCCCTACATAGGGTCACTTGGCAGATATGGATTGACACCTGTCCTCAGGGACCCTGATACACACAGACATAGAGCAGAATAGGGACTGTTCCTCCTACATAGGGTCACCATGTTTAGCCCAAGGCAGCTCATCTCATCAGGCCTTTTTTAGTCGGATGTATCGCCCACTGTCGGTCCCTTCGGGATCCATCCCTCATTCATCTTAATAAAGGTGAGGTAATCTAGACTTTTTTGACCTAGGCGACTTCTCTTCTCAGTGACAATACCTCCTGCTGCACTGAAGGTCCTTTCTGACAGGACACTTGAAGCGGGGCAGGCCAGAAGTTCTATCGCAAATTGGGATAGCTCAGGCCACAGGTCAAGCCTGCACACCCAGTAGTCAAGGGGTTCATCCCTCCTCAGAGTGTCAATATCTGCAGTTAAGGGCGAGGTAGTCTGCTACCTGTCGGTCGAGTCGTTCTCTGAGGGTGGATCCCGAAGGGCTGTGGCGATGCATAGGACTTAAAAAGCTCCACATGTCCTCCTTCAACAACACGTCTTTAAAGCGTCCTGTCCTTGCCGGCGTGGTCGTGGGAGGAGGAGGATTACTTTCACCTCTTCCCCTGTTAGATTCCCGTTGTGCTGTGACATCACCCTTATACGCTGTGTAAAGCATACTTTTTAATTTATTTAGCAAATGCTGCATCCTTTCCGACTTGTTGTAATTTGGTAACATTTCAGCCACTTTCTGCTTATACTGGAGGTGTAGTAGCGTGGACACTCAGTACAGGTCGTTCTCCTTCAGCCTTTTTATACGAGGGTCCCTCAACAGGCACGACAGCATGAAAGACCCCATTTGCACAAGGTTGGATGCCGAGCTACTCATTTCCCGTTCCTCCTCCTCAGTGATCTCAATGAAGGTATGTTCTTCCCCCCAGCCACGTACAACACCACGGGTACCAGATAGGTGACACCGAGCACCCTGGGATGCCTGTTGTGGTTGGTCTTCCTCCTCATCCTCAAAGCCACATTCCTCCTCTGACTCCTCTTCCTCACAATCCTCTTCCAGCGTTGCCGCAGGTCCAGCAAGCGATGCTGATAAGGCTGTTTCTGGTGGTGATGGTGACCACAACTCTTCCTCTTCCTCTTCACGCTCATCTACGGCCTGATCCAGCACTCTTCGCAGAGCACGCTCCAGTAAGAAAACAAATGGTATGATGTCGCTGATGGTGCCTTCGGTGTGACTGACTAGGTTTGTCACCTCCTCAAAAGGACGCATGAGCCTACAGGCATTGCGCATGAGCGTCCAGTAACGTGGCAAAAAAATTCCCAGCTCCCCACAGGCTATCCTAGCACCCCGGTCATACAAATATTCATTAACGGCTTTTTCTTGTTGGAGCAGGCGGTCAAACATTAGGAGTGTTGAATTCCAACGTGTCGGGATGTCGCAAATCAAGCGCCTCACTGGCATGTTGTTTCGCCGCTGGATATCTGCAAAGTGCGCCATGGCCGTGTAGGAACGCCTGAAATGGCCACACACCTTCCTGGCCTGATTCAGGACGTCCTGTAAGCCTGTGTATTTATGCACAAAGCGTTGTACGATCAGATTACACACATGTGCCATGCAAGGCACATGTGTCAACTTGCCCAACTTCAATGCCGCCAACAAATTTGTTCCGTTGTCACAAACCACTTTGCCGATATCCAGTTGCTGCGGAGTCAGCCACTTTTCCACCTGTGCGTTCAGGGCGGACAGGAGTGCTGGTCCGGTGTGACTCTCTGCTTTCAAGCAAGTCAAACCCAAAACGGCGTGACACTGCCTTATCCGGGATGTGGAATAGTACCTGGGGAGCTGGGGGGGTGCCGTTGATGTGGAGCAAGACGCAGCAGCAGAAGAGGACTCAGCCGAGGAGGTTATGGAAGAGGATGGAGTAGGAGGAGTAGAGGAGGTGACAGCAGGCCTGCCTGCAAGTCGTGGCGGTGTCACCAACTCCTCTGCAGAGCCACGGATTCCATGCTTGGCAGCCGTCAGCAGGTTTACCCAATGTGCAGTGTAGGTGATATAACTGCCCTGACCATGCTTTGCAGACCAGGTATCAGTGGTCAGATGGACCCTTGCCCCAACACTGTGTGCCAGACATGCCATTACTTCCTTTTGCACAATCGAGTACAGGTTGGGGATTGCCTTTTGTGCAAAGAAATTTCGTCCAGGTACCTTCCACTGCGGTATCCCAAAAGCCACAAATATTTTGAATGCCTCAGACTTCACCAGCTTGTATGGTAAAAGCTGGGGGGCTAATAGTTCAGACAAGCCAGCTGTCAGACGCTGGGCAAGGGGATGACTTTCTGACATTGGCTTGTTACGCTCAAACATGTCCTTGACAGACACCTGACTGTGGGCAGATGAGCGGGAACTGCTCAAGGTGAGAGACGGAGTGGCGGATGGTTGAGAGGCGGCAAGGAGGACAGCAGTGGTTGACGTGCCTGAAGATGCTGGACCAGGAGGAGGATGGCAGCTTTGAGTTTGTGTGCTGCTTGTACTCATGTGTTGATCCCATAGGCGTTTGTGATGTGCGATCATGTGCCTACGCAAAGCAGTTGTACCTAGGTGGGTGTTGGACTTCCCACGACTTAGTTTCTTTTGGCACAGGTTGCAAATGGCATCGCTGTTGTCAGAGGCAGACACACAAAAAAATGCCACACTGCTGAGCTCTGCAATGACGGCATTCTGGTGGTGGACACAGCATGCGCTGATTGGCGTGCTGTCGGGCTGACCCCGGGTGCCGATGCATGCTGTCTGACTGTGCCACTAGCTCCTTGCGACGACCTCCCCCTGCTTCCAACTCGTCTCCTCCTCCTCCTCTCTGTCTCCCCATCTGAACTTTCGCCCTGTTCTTCTTCTTGCCGAGCGGGCACCCACGTGACATCCATGGACGCATCGTCATCATCAACCGCTTCACTTGTATCTGACAATTCAGCAAAGGAAGCAGCAGCGGATACAACATCATCATCATCACACCGTACGTCCATGTGTGTAATGCTGCCTGCCTGAGACATATCCCTGTTATCTACATCCTCTGGCAATAATGGTTGCGCATCACTCATTTCTTCAAACGGATGTGTAAATAACTCCTCTGACAGATAAAGTGAAGCGGCTTTGGTGCTAGTGTTGGTGGTGGCGGCAGGCGGGTGAGTGGTATCTTGAGAGGTGCCCGAAGCTAAGCTGGAGGAGGATGGTGCGTCAAGGTTCCGAGCGGAAGCTGTAGAAGATTGGGTGTCCTGTGTTAGCCAGTCAACTATGTCCTCAGAACGTTTCAAGTTCAGGGTAAGTGGCCTCTGAAAACTGGGCATTATTCTAGGGCAAAAGGGAATCACAGCACCACAATCACGATGGCCCCTGCGGGGTGGCCTGCCTCTGCCTGTCATTTTTTGGGGGATTAGTGGTACTATGCGTGCAAGCTACTGTGAGACCATATATGAGTGGCACTGTGCAGGTTACTGGCTATGGAGGATAATGTATAATAAACACAAACACAAAATAATAATAATAATAATAATAATAATAATAATAAAAAAATAAAAAAGGAATACAGCTTCAGAATTAATCTAAATTGTATGCTGTCTAGGAGGTGGGAGGGTCCGGGAGGGAGGGTCTGCTGCTGATTGGCTGGAATGTGTCTGCTGACTGTGAGGTACAGGGTCAAAGTTTACTCAATGATGACGAATAGGGGGCGGACCGAACATCGCATATGTTCGCCGTCCGAGGTGAACGCGAACAAGCTATGTTCACCAGGAACTATTCGCCAGCGAACCGTTCGGGACATCACTACTCTGCATTTATTCAAAGATTTACTGTCATAATGTGATTAATAGAACACATTGAGCTTGCATGTTTTGTTTTGTTATTTTGCCAACTAGCAAACCCCAGACTCCTATACAACTGGTCTATGTATAAACCAACAAACATAGATGCTTGAATGTTGTGTTAAAACTGTTTCTATTAGACACAGCCTTGCTAATTAGGATTTTCAGTACAAAGCCGTGTGTGATATTTGCCCATGTTGGCTCAAAATAAAACATACGTTCCTCCACAAATGGAATACCCCAGGTGACACTGAGCTTTTTTTGGGTACTAGATTCTAATAACATTAGGTGACCTTGCTCTTGCAGTCAGCTGTCACATGCAAGTCTCATAATGAAAAGGGCCCCTAGCTTGTTAGGAAGATTTCAGTGACGCATTTCATTAACTGCATTCTGTTAAGCCATGGATATTTTCTCCATAATATAAGTGTTGAACACATATGCCATCACTCATCTATTTTCTGTTTAGCAACTGTTCCTGCATATCACATGAATCTACAATCTATAGAATGCAATTAACACTGTCTGTTGTGTAATATGTGTTTTGAGTGGAAACTTAACATGCTTAAAGGGACACGATAGTCACCAAAACAACTTTAGCTTAATGAAACGGTTTTGCCCCTGCAGCCTCACTGCTCAATTCTCTGCCATTTAGGAGTTAAATCACTTTGTTTATGAACCCTAGTCACACCTAGCTGCATGTGACATGCACAGCCTTCCATAAACACTTCCTGTAAAGAGTCATCTAAAGTTTATCCTTTCTTTATTGCAAGTTCTGTTTAATTTAGATTTTTTATTTTTTTTTCATTTATAATTCTTTATTTTATTTTTGCTTAGGGTAACAGTGAGTGTTCAGAGCCACAACAGCTGCTGCAAGCTTAAACATAGCATTTAGTTTTGCAGCATTTTAAACAGCACATTTTCTAGTATGTGAAATTAATATGTTCTGAAACATCAGCAAATTATAGTAGGTAATAAAGATATTATATTCTAACATGAGGTTAACTAGCTATGAGAACAAAAAACAGAACAAAGAAATAGGTAGCGGGTAACAGACCAAGTAGCTAAACCAGATGGAACAGTCACAAGTACTGAACCAAATGGACTGTCACAGTCTGGCCCTGCTTATCCTATTGTACCGCAGGGAGACTCCAGGGGTCTCCAGGGGCTTAACCCCTAAACTATATGAATACAGAACAGACAGAAACAAATGCTAAAGGTCTCAAACTTGAGAAAGTAATGAGACCCTAGGCATGCCTGGATATACGTATAGAATTTGGAAAAATAAAATAAAAGATATACACAGATACTGAAAGCTGGATCCCCCCAGCCAGGGAGGACAGTGCTACAAAAGAAATAAATAGATAACTAAATCGAAATAAATAAAGTATATACAACCAATTCAATCTCTACTGTCTAATGGATCTGGGATATAGTCAAAAGACAGAGGACTATTATGGGATAGAGGGACAAAAATAAAAAAATCCTTTAATGTTGCTAATCAATAAATATATCCATATCCCTGCCCCTAGTGCTTACCCAGCCATGTATATATAACCATTGCCTGCTCCAAAATAGGGCTTTAGACCCAATTCGTAATGATATGGTATAGGTCCTCAGCTCTCAGGTACAGATACAGTTGAATTAAACAAAACTAATCAAAAAATCATCGAACTGTATCACAGAGGTGATGCAAGCAGGAAATAAAGCAAAATAGGGAGGGAGAAGCGTAGGATAGAATAAGAGGTCAGTACTAAATGTACTGACAAATGCTTTATAAAGCCTCTCTCCCTTTTCAGCTGGCTAGATAGACATAGTAGAGAAAGAGAAAAAATAAATCAAAAAATGGTGATTCAGAGCATAATCAACATGCTCAACACCCAAAGTGTTTAGTCAGTGCCCATGTGAGAAACACAAAAAATTAATGCTAAAAAACGCCCAACGCGCGTTTCGGTGCCTATGTCATGCACCTTCGTCAGGGACCAAAAGTTTGTGGTCACTGACCTCCCTTAAGTATGCAATGCGCCCAAGTATTGGCCAATTGGCCGGTCGGGGAGGAAACCCCTCAGGTGTTACGAAATTACCTCGAAATAGCCACTGGTTTTCAGCATTCCATGCCGGATGGCGTGTCATGTGACCGCTACCTCGACGGAGCCGATTGGTGTGATTAAGGGCTCATATGAATGGTTCAGCATCCCATGGGGCTCCTTTGATCGACAGGTAATGTGTGGATGTGTACCACGCCCCCTTCCGTATCTTGAAAGGTCTGACGATAATAACCACTTAATGGAAAACAAATAGAAGAACTCCCAGTCCTAGGACTATCAGGCAATCACCCACATAAATACAATATATATGTATTCCGATCCACAGACCAGCATATGGCACTCCTGGCCGGCTGCTATATAAGGTGATATATGACCATAATTCAAAGTGGCCACCAACCCCTACAACTCTTGGCCAGCCGTTTAGTATAGAGTCTAAACTGAATCTAGGTTCTTATAAGTATGTGTAGACTGCATCAGTGAGACTCCCACTATATAAGTGGTAGTGAATAGAGCACCGGGGTACAATGATCCCTGATAGGCTCTAGTCACATATATACATGTACATGTATATACACATATATATGTATATATGTGACTAGAGCCTATCAGGGATCATTGTACCCCGGTGCTCTATTCACTACCACTTATATAGTGGGAGTCTCACTGATACAGTCTACACATACTTATAAGAACCTAGATTCCGTTTAGACTCTATACTAAACGGCTGGCCGAGAGTTGTAGGGGTTGGTGGCCACTTTGAATTATGGTCATATATCACCTTATATAGCAGCCGGCCAGGAGTGCCATATGCTGGTCTGTGGATCGGAATACATATATATTGTATTTATGTGGGTGATTGCCTGATAGTCCTAGGACTGGGAGTTCTTCTATTTGTTTTCCATTAAGTGGTTATTATCGTCAGACCTTTCAAGATACGGAAGGGGGCGTGGTACACATCCACACATTACCTGTCGATCAAAGGAGCCCCATGGGATGCTGAACCAATCATATGAGCCCTTAATCACACCAATCGGCTCCGTCGAGGTAGCGGTCACATGACACGCCATCCGGCATGGAATGCCGAAAACCAGTGGCTATTTCGAGGTAATTTCGTAACACCTGAGGGGTTTCCTCCCCGACCGGCCAATTGGCCAATACTTGGGCGCATTGCATACTTAAGGGAGGTCAGTGACCACAAACTTTTGGTCCCTGACGAAGGTGCATGACATAGGCACCGAAACGCGCGTTGGGCGTTTTTTAGCATTAATTTTTTGTGTTTCTCACATGGGCACTGACTAAACACTTTGGGTGTTGAGCATGTTGATTATGCTCTGAATCACCATTTTTTGATTTATTTTTTCTCTTTCTCTACTATGTCTATCTAGCCAGCTGAAAAGGGAGAGAGGCTTTATAAAGCATTTGTCAGTACATTTAGTACTGACCTCTTATTCTATCCTATGCTTCTCCCTCCCTATTTTGCTTTATTTCCTGCTTGCATCACCTCTGTGATACAGTTCGATGATTTTTTTGATTAGTTTTGTTTAATTCAACTGTATCTGTACCTGAGAGCTGAGGACCTATACCATATCATTACGAATTGGGTCTAAAGCCCTATTTTGGAGCAGGCAATGGTTATATATACATGGCTGGGTAAGCACTAGGGGCAGGGATATGGATATATTTATTGATTAGCAACATTAAAGGATTTTTTATTTTTGTCCCTCTATCCCATAATAGTCCTCTGTCTTTTGACTATATCCCAGATCCATTAGACAGTAGAGATTGAATTGGTTGTATATACTTTATTTATTTCGATTTAGTTATCTATTTATTTCTTTTGTAGCACTGTCCTCCCTGGCTGGGGGGATCCAGCTTTCAGTATCTGTGTATATCTTTTATTTTATTTTTCCAAATTCTATACGTATATCCAGGCATGCCTAGGGTCTCATTACTTTCTCAAGTTTGAGACCTTTAGCATTTGTTTCTGTCTGTTCTGTATTCATGTAACTAGCTATGAGACGTTGACAAGTTATGGTAAGTAGGAATCATTCAAGGCTAGGTATGCATACGATATAGTTTGGTACGCTTGAGATTATGCTCATAGGGAGGTATGTAGCTTAGCGGTAGAAGAGGTTAGTGGAGTGACAAAGAGGCAAAGCACTACATGCACAGACATCTTAACACTAAATATGTAGCTTGGTGCGTTATATCGTTATGTTGTTGTGGCGTGCCAGATTGTGCGTTGGTTTTGGGTAGGTTGGTATCAAGTATGTGAGTGTGTGGGGTGTGGTTTGCCCTTGGGTGATAGTGTTGTCACAAAGTCCAATCCTAAAAAATATTGTGTCTAGTGGGTTTGTGGCTTTCAGTCTCTGGGTTCACAGGTTGGGGCTTCATCCCACTCCGGTGTTCGGCTGGTGCCTCTTTCGTTCAGGTGATGCTGTGGTTTTCCCTTGCACTAGCTTGGTGACTTGTGGCAGAAGTCGTGGCTTCTCAGGTCCAGGCTGTGGGGGTGGGCTGTAGCTGACTGGGAGCATGGCGAGAGGCTTCATATGTCAGCCCCTCAGGTCTTTCTTGTCGGAGCTGGAAGTGACAGGGTCTGGTGGTCTCTGTAGCCCCCCTACTTGATGCCAGTGCATTTCACGTTTTGGGTCTCTAGCATGCCTGGCGTTTAAGTGCTCGTTGCTTGGTTGCTGATGCGTGTAGACGCCGCGTGTGCAGGTGATGTTGTGGGTTGCGAGGGCTCCTTCGTGCTGCTGAACCATTTGCCCATGCCCGCGGTGCTCGCGTGCCACGGCTGCTTGTTGGGCCCTGTGGCGTGCCGCCTGGTGTTGTCCCCGACATGGGGGTCTGAATGAAGGCCTCCAGCTTTTTCCACAGTGCTTTAAAGATGCGGCTGTAGCGGAGCTCGGTTTCCCTCCTGACCTCCTGTTGGACTGTGGTAAGTGAACCTTCCCCCATGGTGTAGGCATTAGTGTCTGCGCCCAAACTGTTAAGTGGTTGCTCGTTTTGTTTTGCTGGGCCAAGTGTATCTGCCTTCTTGGAGGTCCAGGGTCCCTTTTTGCTTGGGTAAGTCGCAGGCTTGGACATGGGGTCTAGGGCCCGAGGCTCTCCTTCTGGCGGGGACCGGGATGTCCCCCACCGGTCCATGGGGGGGTGCATGTTCTGCTCGTTTATGGCTGCTTGCGGTTTGGTGGGAAAGCTGCCGTCTCTCCTCGCCACCTCCCATGATAGCCCTCAGTTTGCCGTTATGTTGCCCGGTCATCCCAGGTGTCGAGTTGGGTGGCATTCTGTTCCGGCGGGCTACCCCAATGCCGTGAGCCTTAGTACAGGGGGTTTGTAGCTCTGCAGCCCGGTTTATCCGTCGCTTTTGTAGCCTTGTGACAGGAGCTCTAGCAGAGTACATCTTGCTAGCTCGCTGGTTAGGCTCAGCCCCCCTAATTTAGATTTTCTTATCCCCTGCTATGTTAATAGCTTGCTAGATCCTGCAAGAGCCTCCTGTATGTCATTAAAATTCAATTTACAGAGCAAGAGATACAATTGTTTAAGGTAAATTACATCTGATTGAAAGTGAAACCAGTTTTATTTTCATGCAGGTTGTGTCAATCACAGCCAGGGGAGGTGGGGCAAGGGCTGCATAAACAGAAACAAAGTGATTTAACATCTAAATGGTAGTTGATTGAGCAGTGAAACCTGAGAGGCATGATCTACACACCAAAACTGCTTAATTAAATATGTTATTGCTGTATTATGACAAAATAAGCTATTTATTTTGTAGTCTAGGATTTAAGCAGTGATTTCCAACTCTGTTCCCAATTATTAACCTCCTGAAACAGGGGGCACCATGTGGCCACCACAGCTCACACATTCTCTGGGTGATAGGTGAGCAGGGAGTTCTCCTATAATGCAGGAGTGCTATATGGACCGTGGCCACACAGCACCTGGGGAGTGTTTAATTATCCTCCACATAGGTGAATAGCATAAGACAGGGGTGGGGCTTTATGTATGGTGGGGGCAGGGCTAAATGGGTTAGGGTGGAGCTACATTAGAGCCAGAACTTGTGAGCTCTGGGAAATGCATGAAGAAGTCTCTGCTCCCCAGACACCTAAACACCAGGGACTGCAGTGCCCCTGCTTCTCCAGTCAGCACATAATGGAAGCAGGTACAAATGTGTGTGTGTGTGTGTGTGTGTGTGTAAGAGAGAGACTGGAAGTGTGTGTGTGTGTGAGAGAGAGAGAGAGAGAGACTGTAACTGTGTGAGTGTGTGTGTGTAACTCTCTGTAAATGTGTATATGTGACCGTCTAATTGTGTGTGAGACTGTCTGTAACTATGTGTGTGTGTAAGAGAGACTGCCTATAACTGAGTTTGACTCTCTACCTGTAACTGCGTGTGCATGTGTCTGTCTGCTTGTAGCTGTGTGTGTTTATGTGTCTGTCGACCTGTAACTGTGTGTGTGTGACTGTCTGTACGTGTGTGTGTGTGTGTGTGAGAGAGACTGCCTATAACTGCGTGTCTATCTGCTTGTGTGTGTCTGCATGTAACTGTGTGTATCTGCCTGTCTGCCTGTACCTGTGTGCGTGTGTCACTGTCTGCCTATAGCTGTGTGCGTGTGTCACTGACTTCCTGTACCTGTGTGTGACTTCCTGTAACTGTGTGTTTGACTATATACATGTAACTGTGTGTGACTATGTGCCTGGGACTGTGTGCATGTGGCTGTATTTGACATTGCATGAGTTTAACTGTGTGCATCTTACTGTGGTACTGTGTGCATGTGAACCTGCAAAAATACACACCTGCATTCACACATGGGCCTACATGCATATTTTTATCTGAATTAAATACTCATCACACATCCAATAAACCCAGCACAAATATCACACACAGCAGATTAAATATATGCATACATATATCAAACACAGCCAATACACCCATTACAAGCAGCACACACAGCCAGCACATAGCATACATTTCACACACAGCCATAACGCCTCTCACACACATTTAATAAATATCCCACACAAACATTACACCCCTTTACACACACTATACATAAATGAAAAGGTATGACCAGGGAGAGGCGCTGTGAATTTTTTTTGCACAGGGCGCCTAAAGGCCTAAGCCGGGCTGGTCACTATCGAATAAATGAGAAAAAAGAGAACTGCCACAGAGAGCAAAAAATAACTGTATTGCTGGTGGAATGGCAAATTTCAACCAATTTGGCTAGGTATTTCTAAAAATAAAATTTAACTTTTAATATAGCGATTAACCCCTTCAGGACCGCTGACGGTTCAGGACCGTCAGCGGTAAAACGTGCGTTTGGACCGCTGACGGTCCTGAACCGTCATAACGGTCTGGGGCTACTTACCTGATCGCCGTCGGTCCCACGGCAGCGATCAGCGCTCCTCCTTGTCCAGGGGGACTGCCTGTCTGCCCGGGCAGTCTCCCCTCGGCAGATCAAGACCCCACGGCCACGTGATCACTCGATCACATGACCGCAATAGGTGTCCATGTGTCTGCCTGCAGGGGGACTGTCTGTGCTGACAGGCATTCTCCCTGCAAGTGGAAAATAAAAAATAAAGTTACAAAATAAAGCAATCAGTGTAAAAAAAAATAATAATATGTATATATATGATATATATACATGTATTATATCTATATATAATATATGTATATGTATCATATATATAATGTAATATTAAGTGTATTTTTATATTTATATATACGTATATTAATATGAAAATACACTTATATTTAAAACTAGAAAAGCTACAATTTCTGGGGTAATTGTGTGAAGTGTTCTTGCCTCCACCAGTAGTCTACAACTGGAGTGGGCGGAGTAACTGTTATCATTTATGTAGCACATTTAATTGCAATGTTGTTGCACAGTTACATTAACCCCTTAAGGACCAAACTTCTGGAATAAAAGGGAATCATGACATGTCACACACGTCATGTGTCCTTAAGGGGTTAAAACATACAGTTATAAAAACATTAGCAGGTGCAAAAGGCCCTGTCTATGACATCACTTGCTGCTGCAGCCTGGCACAGGTCAGAGTATTTTTGTGGTTGCCATCTTCAAACGGTCGTATTTTAAAAACTATAAATCCTACAGTGAAGAGCTTTATATTGTGAGAATCACAAGTCCCAGACCTACATTTTGATGTATAGTATGTATCTGCGATATTAACAATGAAGGCACAGTCGCAGTTTAGAAATTGCCCTTCAAATGTGAGCTTTGCAGAGTGGAGTTTCAATGAATGTCAATGGACTGCGTGAGTTGCAAACAAATGGTCATATTGTAAAAACTATCAGGACTATGGCTTAGCCGTGGAAATTCTTAGTGGCAGCAGGGATAGCTGAACGTTTTGATATAAGATTTGTGTAGGTGGGCCGGAAAATGAGGGAGTGGTGGCAGTTTAGAAATCATGTCCTGATTTTTTCAGCTTTTGCCAGCTCCCACTCTAGCTTTGCCATTCATTCCTATGGGACAAATTTCGCCACAAGAACGACGATATTCCGAGAACCATTCGGCGAAACGTTCCACAAAGTAATAGCAATCCGATCGGGAACAATCTGCACGTTTTGGTATATTTTTGTCTATGTAGTGTAAAAACTGTGGGAGGAGTTAGGGTGGCAAATTTGGCTATAATAAGAATAATAAGAATAACTAGAAAAGCTACAATTTCTGGGGAGATTGTGAAGTGTTCTTGCCTCCACCAGCAGTATACAACTGGAGTGGGCGGAGTAACTGTTATTATTTATTTATATAGCACATTTAATTGCAACGTTGTTGCACAGTTACATTAAAACATACAGTTATAAAAACATTAGCAGGTGCAAATGGCCCTGTCTATGACATCACTTGCTGCTGCAGCCTTGCACAGGTCAGAGTATTTTTGCGGTTGCCATCTTCAAACGGTCGTATTTTAAAAACTATAAATCCTACAGTGAAGAGCTTTATATTGTGAGAATCACAAGACCCAGACCTACATTTTGATGTATAGTATGTCTCTGAGATATTAACAAGGAAGGCACAGTCGCAGTTTAGAAATTGCCCTTCAAATGTGAGCTTTGCAGAGTGGCGTTTCAATGAATGTCAATGGACTGCGTGAGTTGCAAACAAATGGTCATATTGCGAAAACAATCAGGACTATGGCTTAGCCGTGGACATTTTTAGTGGCAGCAGGGATAGCTGAACGTTTTGATATAAGATTTGTGTAGGTGGGCTTGAAAATGAGGGAGTAGTGGCAGTTTAGAAATCATGTCCTGATTTTTCAGCTTTTGCCAGCTCCCACTCTAGCTTTGCCATTCATTCCTATGGGACAAATTTCGCCACAAGAACGATGATATTCCGAGAACCATTCAGCGAAACGTTCCACAAAGTAATAGCAACGCGATCAGGAACAATCTGCACGTTTTGGTAAATTTTTGTCTATGTAGTGTAAAAACTGTGGGAGGAGTTAGGGTGGCAAATTTGGCTATAATAAGAATAAGAATAATTAGAAAAGCTACAATTTCTGGGGAAATTGTGTGAAGTGTTCTTGCCTCCATCAGTAGTCTACAACTAGAGTGGGCGGAGTAACTGTTAATATATATTTATATAGCACATTTAATTGCAATGTTGTTGCCCAAAGTGCTTCACAGTTACATTAAAACATACAGTTATAAAAAATTAGCAGGTGTAAAAGGCTTTGTCTATGACATCACTTGCTGCTGCAGCCTTGCACAGGTCAGAGTATTTTGGCGGTTGCCATCTTCAAACGGTCGTATTTTAAAAACTATAATTCCTACAGTGAAGAGCTTTATATTGTGAGAATCACAAGACCCAGACCTACATTTTGATGTATAGTATGTCTCTGAGATATTAACAATGAAGGCACAGTCGCAGTTTAGAAATTGCCCTTCAAATGTGAGCTTTGCAGAGTGGAGTTTCAATGAATGTCAATGGAAGGCGTGATTGCAAACAAATGGTCATATTGTGAAAACTATCAGGACTATGGCTTAGCCGTGGACATTTCTAGTGGCAGCAGGGATAGCTGAACGTTTTGATATAAGATTTGTGTAGGTGGGCCTGAAAATGAGGGAGTGGTGGCAGTTTAGAAATCATGTCCTGATTTTTCAGCTTTTGCCAGCTCCCACTCTAGCTTTGCCATTCATTCCTATGGGACAAATTTCGCCACAAGAACGACGATATTCCGTGAACCATTCGGCAAAACGTTCCACAAAGTAATAGCAATCCGATCGGGAACAATCTGCACGTTTTGGTATATTTTTGTCTATGTAGTGTAAAAACTGTGGGAGGAGTTAGGGTGGCAAATTTGGCTATAATAAGAATAATAATAACTAGAAAAGCTACAATTTCTGGGGAAATTGTGTGAAGTGTTCTTGCCTCCACCAGTAGTCTACAACTGGAGTGGGCGGAGTAACTGTTATTATTTATTTATATAGCACATTTAATTGCAACGTTGTTGCCCAAAGTGCTTCACAGTTACATTAAAACATACAGTTATAAAAACATTAGCAGGTGCAAAAGGCCCTGTCTATGACATCACTTGCTGCTGCAGCCTGGCACAGGTCAGAGTATTTTTGCTGTTGCCATCTTCAAACGGTCGTATTTTAAAAACTATAAATCCTACAGTGAAGAGCTTTATATTGTGAGAATCACAAGACCCAGATCTAAATTTTGATGTATAGTATGTCTCTGAGATATTAACAATGAAGGCACAGTCGCAGTTTAGAAATTGCCCTTCAAATGTGAGCTTTGCAGAGTGGAGTTTCAATGAATGTCAATGGACTGCGTGAGTTGCAAACAAATGGTTATATTGTGAAAACTATAAGGACTATGGCTTAGTTGTTGACATTTTTAGTGACAGCAGGGATAGCTGAACGTTTTGATATAAGATTTGTGTAGGTGGGCCTGAAAATGAAGGAGTGGTGGCAGTTTAGAGATCATGTCCTGATTTTTCAGCTTTTGCCAGCTCCCACTCTAGCTTTGCCATTCATTCCTATGGGACAAATTTCGCCAGAAGAACAACGATATTCCGAGAACCATTCTGTGAAACGTTCCACAAAGTAATAGCAACGCGATCGGGAACAATCTGCACGTTTTGGTAAATTTTTGTCTATGTAGTGTAAAAACTGTGCGAGGAGTTAGGGTGGTAAATTTGGCTATAATAAGAATAATAATAACTAGAAAAGCTACAATTTCTGGGGAAATTGTGTGAAGTGTTCTTGCCTCCATCAGTAGTCTACAACTAGAGTGGGCGGAGTAACTTTTAGTATTTATTTATATAGCACATTTAATTGCAATGTTGTTGCCCAAAGTGCTTCACAGTTACATTAAAACATACAGTTATAAAAAAATTAGCAGGTGTAAAAGGCTTTGTCTATGACATCACTTGCTGCTGCAGCCTTGCACAGGTCAGAGTATTTTGGCGGTTGCCATCTTCAAACGGTCGTATTTTAAAAACTATAATTCCTACAGTGAAGAGCTTTATATTGTGAGAATCACAAGACCCAGACCTACATTTTGATGTATACTATGTCTCTGAGATATTAACAATGAAGGCACAGTCGCAGTTTAGAAATTGCCCTTCAAATGTGAGCTTTGCAGAGTGGAGTTTCAATGAATGTCAATGGAAGGCGTGAGTTGCAAACAAATGGTCATATTGTGAAAACTATAAGGACTATGGCTTAGCCGTGGACATTTCTAGTGGCAGCAGGGATAGCTGAACGTTTTGATATAAGATTTGTGTAGGTGGGCCTGAAAATGAGGGAGTGGTGGCAGTTTAGAAATCATGTCCTGATTTTTCAGCTTTTGCCAGCTCCCACTCTAGCTTTGCCATTCATTCCTATGGGACAAATTTCGCCACAAGAACGACGATATTCCGTGAACCATTCGGCGAAACGTTCCACAAAGTAATAGCAATCCGATCGGGAACAATCTGCACGTTTTGGTATATTTTTGTCTATGTAGTGTAAAAACTGTGGGAGGAGTTAGGGTGGCAAATTTGGCTATAATAAGAATAATAAGAATAATAATAATAATATATATGTGAGATAACATTAAGTGGTCTTGCTATGCAAGAACACTTAACTAGAAAAGCTACAATTTCTGGGGAAATTGTGAAGTGTTCTTGCCTCCACCAGTAGTCTACAACTGGAGTGGGCGGAGTAACTGTTATTATTTATTTATATAGCACATTTAATTGCAACGTTGTTGCCCAAAGTGCTTCACAGTTACATTAAAACATACAGTTATAGAAACCATTAGCAGGTGCAAAAGGCCCTGTCTATGACATCACTTGCTGCTGCAGCCTTGCACAGGTCAGAGTATTTTTGCGGTTGCCATCTTCAAACGGTCGTATTTTAAAAACTATAAATCCTACAGTGAAGAGCTTTATATTGTGAGAATCACAAGACCCAGACCTACATTTTGATGTATAGTATGTCTCTGAGATATTAACAATGAAGGCACAGTCGCAGTTTAGAAATTGCCCTTCAAATGTGAGCTTTGCAGAGTGGAGTTTCAATGAATGTCAATGGACTGCGTGAGTTGCAAACAAATGGTCATATTGTGAAAACTATAAGGAATACGACTTAGCTGTGGACATTTTTAGTGGCAGCAGGGATAGCTGAACATTTTGATATAAGATTTGTGTAGGTGGGCCTGAAAATGAGGGAGTGGTGGCAGTTTAGAAATCATGTCCTGATTTTTCAGCTTTTGCCAGCTCCCACTCTAGCTTTGCCATTCATTCCTATGGGACAAATTTTGCCACAAGAACGACGATATTCCGAGAACCATTCAGCGAAACGTTCCACAAAGTAATAGCAACGCGATCGGGAACAATCTGCACGTTTTGGTAAATTTTTGTCTATGTAGTGTAAAAACTGTGGGAGGAGTTAGGGTGGCAAATTTGGCTATAATAATAATAATAATAACTAGAAAAGCAACAATTTCTGGGGAAATTGTGTGAAATGTTCTTGCCTCCATCAGTAGTCTACAACTAGAGTGGGCGGAGTAACTTTTAGTATTTATTTATATAGCACATTTAATTGCAATGTTGTTGCCCAAAGTGCTTCACAGTTACATTAAAACATACAGTTATAAAAAAATTAGCAGGTGTAAAAGGCTTTGTCTATGACATCACTTGCTGCTGCAGCCTTGCACAGGTCAGAGTATTTTGGCGGTTGCCATCTTCAAACGGTCGTATTTTAAAAACTATAATTCCTACAGTGAAGAGCTTTATATTGTGAGAATCACAAGACCCAGACCTACATTTTGATGTATACTATGTCTCTGAGATATTAACAATGAAGGCACAGTCGCAGTTTAGAAATTGCCCTTCAAATGTGAGCTTTGCAGAGTGGAGTTTCAATGAATGTCAATGGAAGGCGTGAGTTGCAAACAAATGGTCATATTGTGAAAACTATAAGGACTATGGCTTAGCCGTGGACATTTCTAGTGGCAGCAGGGATAGCTGAACGTTTTGATATAAGATTTGTGTAGGTGGGCCTGAAAATGAGGGAGTGGTGGCAGTTTAGAAATCATGTCCTGATTTTTCAGCTTTTGCCAGCTCCCACTCTAGCTTTGCCATTCATTCCTATGGGACAAATTTCGCCACAAGAACGACGATATTCCGTGAACCATTCGGCGAAACGTTCCACAAAGTAATAGCAATCCGATCGGGAACAATCTGCACGTTTTGGTATATTTTTGTCTATGTAGTGTAAAAACTGTGGGAGGAGTTAGGGTGGCAAATTTGGCTATAATAAGAATAATAAGAATAATAATAATAATATATATGTGAGATAACATTAAGTGGTCTTGCTATGCAAGAACACTTAATAACTAGAAAAGCTACAATTTCTGGGGAAATTGTGAAGTGTTCTTGCCTCCACCAGTAGTCTACAACTGTAGTGGGCGGAGTAACTGTTATTATTTATTTATATAGCACATTTAATTGCAATGTTGTTGCCCAAAGTGCTTCACAGTTACATTAAAACATACAGTTATAAAAACATTAGCAGGTGTAAAAGGCTTTGTCTATGACATCACTTGCTGCTGCAGCCTGGCACAGGTCAGAGTATTTTTGCGGTTGCCATCTTCAAACGGTCATATTTGTAAAACTATAAATCCTACAGCGAAGAGCTTTATATTGTGAGAATCACAAGACCCAGACCTACATTTTGATGTATAGTATGTCTCTGAGATATTAACAATGAAGGCACAGTCGCAGTTTAGAAATTGCCCTTCAAATGTGAGCTTTGCAGAGTGGAGTTTCAATGAATGTCAATGGAAGGCGTGAGTTCCAAACAAATGGTCATATTGTGAAAACTATCAGGACTATGGCTTAGCCGTGGGCATTTCTAGTGGCAGCAGGGATAGCTCAATGTTTTGATATAAGATTTGTGTAGGTGGGCCTGAAAATGAGGGAGTGGTGGCAGTTTAGAAATCATGTCCTGATTTTTCAGCTTTTGCCAGCTCCCACTCTAGCTTTGCCATTCATTCCAATGGGACAAATTTCGCCACAAGAACGACGATATTCCGAGAACCATTCGCCGAAACGTTCCACAAAGTAATAGCAATCCGATCGGGAACAATCTGCACGTTTTGGTATATTTTTGTCTATGTAGTGTAAAAACTGTGGGAGGAGTTAGGGTGGCAAATTTGGCTATAATAATAATAATAATAATAATAATAATATATATGTGAGATAACATTAAGTGGTCTTGCTATGCAAGAACACTTAATAATAATATATATGTGAGATAACATTAAGTGGTCTTGCTATGCAAGAACACTTAACTAGAAAAGCTACAATTTCTGGGGAAATTGTGAAGTGTTCTTGCCTCCACCAGTAGTCTACAACTGGAGTGGGCGGAGTAACTGTTATTATTTATTTATATAGCACATTTAATTGCAATGTTGTTGCCCAAAGTGCTTCACAGTTACATTAAAACATACATTTATAAAAACATTAGCAGGTGTGAAAAAGGCTTTGTCTATGACATCACTTGCTGCTGCAGCCTGGCACAAGTCAGAGTATTTTGGCAGTTGCCATCTTCAAATGGTCATATTTTAAACACTATAAATCCTACAGCGAAGAGGTTCACATTCTGAGAATCACAAGACCCAGACCTACATTTTGATGTATAGTATGTCTCTCAGATATTAACAATGAAGGCACAGTCGCAGTTTAGAAATTGCCCTTCAAATGTGAGCTTTGCAGAGTGGAGTTTCAATGAATGTCAATGGACTGCGTGAGTTGCAAACAAATGGTCATATTGCGAAAACAATCAGGACTATGGCTTAGCCGTGGACATTTTTAGTGGCAGCAGGGATAGCTGAACGTTTTGATATAAGATTTGTGTAGGTGGGCTTGAAAATGAGGGAGTAGTGGCAGTTTAGAAATCATGTCCTGATTTTTCAGCTTTTGCCAGCTCCCACTCTAGCTTTGCCATTCATTCCTATGGGACAAATTTCGCCACAAGAACGACGATATTCCGAGAACCATTCAGCGAAACGTTCCACAAAGTAATAGCAACGCGATCAGGAACAATCTGCACGTTTTGGTAAATTTTTGTCTATGTAGTGTAAAAACTGTGGGAGGAGTTAGGGTGGCAAATTTGGCTATAATAAGAATAAGAATAATTAGAAAAGCTACAATTTCTGGGGAAATTGTGTGAAGTGTTCTTGCCTCCATCAGTAGTCTACAACTAGAGTGGGCGGAGTAACTGTTAATATTTATTTATATAGCACATTTAATTGCAATGTTGTTGCCCAAAGTGCTTCACAGTTACATTAAAACATACAGTTATAAAAAATTAGCAGGTGTAAAAGGCTTTGTCTATGACATCACTTGCTGCTGCAGCCTTGCACAGGTCAGAGTATTTTTGCGGTTGCCATCTTCAAACGGTCGTATTTTAAAAACTATAATTCCTACAGTGAAGAGCTTTATATTGTGAGAATCACAAGACCCAGACCTACATTTTGATGTATAGTATGTCTCTGAGATATTAACAATGAAGGCACGGTCGCAGTTTAGAAATTGCCCTTCAAATGTGAGCTTTGCAGAGTGGAGTTTCAATGAATGTCAATGGAAGGCGTGAGTTGCAAACAAATGGTCATATTGTGAAAACTATCAGGACTATGGCTTAGCCGTGGACATTTCTAGTGGCAGCAGGGATAGCTGAACGTTTTGATATAAGATTTGTGTAGGTGGGCCTGAAAATGAGGGAGTGATGGCAGTTTAGAAATCATGTCCTGATTTTTCAGCTTTTGCCAGCTCCCACTCTAGCTTTGCCATTCATTCCTATGGGACAAATTTCGCCACAAGAACGACGATATTCCGAGAACCATTCGCCGAAACGTTCCACAAAGTAATAGCAATCCGATCGGGAACAATCCGCACGTTTCGGAATATTTCTGTCTATGTAGTGTAAAAACTGTGGGAGGAGTTAGGGTGGTAAATTTGGCTATAATAAGAATAATAAGAACTAGAAAAGCTACAATTTCTGGGGAAATTGTGAAGTGTTCTTGCCTCCACCAGTAGTCTACAACTGGAGTGGGCGGAGTAACTGTTATTATTTATTTATATAGCACATTTAATTGCAACGTTGTTGCCCAAAGTGCTTCACAGTTACATTAAAACATACAGTTATAGAAACCATTAGCAGGTGCAAAAGGCCCTGTCTATGACATCACTTGCTGCTGCAGCCTTGCACAGGTCAGAGTATTTTTGCGGTTGCCATCTTCAAACGGTCGTATTTTAAAAACTATAAATCCTACAGTGAAGAGCTTTATATTGTGAGAATCACAAGACCCAGACCTACATTTTGATGTATAGTATGTCTCTGAGATATTAACAATGAAGGCACAGTCGCAGTTTAGAAATTGCCCTTCAAATGTGAGCTTTGCAGAGTGGAGTTTCAATGAATGTCAATGGACTGCGTGAGTTGCAAACAAATGGTCATATTGTGAAAACTATAAGGAATACGACTTAGCTGTGATATAAGATTTGTGTAGGTGGGCCTGAAAATGAGGGAGTGGTGGCAGTTTAGAAATCATGTCCTGATTTTTCAGCTTTTGCCAGCTCCCACTCTAGCTTTGCCATTCATTCCTATGGGACAAATTTTGCCACAAGAACGACGATATTCCGAGAACCATTCAGCGAAACGTTCCACAAAGTAATAGCAACGCGATCGGGAACAATCTGCACGTTTTGGTAAATTTTTGTCTATGTAGTGTAAAAACTGTGGGAGGAGTTAGGGTGGCAAATTTGGCTATAATAAGAATAATAATAATAATATATATGTGAGATAACATTAAGTGGTCTTGCTATGCAAGAACACTTAATAATAATAATATATATGTGAGATAACATTAAGTGGTCTTGCTATGCAAGAACACTTAATAATAATATATATGTGAGATAACATTAAGTGGTCTTGCTATGCAAGAACACTTAATAATAATATATATGTGAGATAACATTAAGTGGTCTTGCTATGCAAGAACACTTAACTAGAAAAGCTACAATTTCTGGGGAAATTGTGAAGTGTTCTTGCCTCCATCAGTAGTCTACAACTAAGTGGGCGGAGTAACTGTTAGTATTTATTTATATAGCACATTTAATTGCAATGTTGTTGCCCAAAGTGCTTCACAGTTACATTAAAACATACAGTTATAAAAACATTAGCAGGTGTAAAAGGCTTTGTCTATGACATCACTTGCTGCTGCAGCCTGGCACAGGTCAGAGTATTTTTGCGGTTGCCATCTTCAAACGGTCATATTTGTAAAACTATAAATCCTACAGCGAAGAGCTTTATATTGTGAGAATCACAAGACCCAGACCTACATTTTGATGTATAGTATGTCTCTGAGATATTAACAATGAAGGCACAGTAGCCGTTTAGAAATTGCCCTTCAAATGTGAGCTTTGCAGAGTGGAGTTTCAATGAATGTCAATGGAAGGCGTGAGTTCCAAACAAATGGTCATATTGTGAAAACTATCAGGACTATGGCTTAGCCGTGGGCATTTCTAGTGGCAGCAGGGATAGCTCAATGTTTTGATATAAGATTTGTGTAGGTGGGCCTGAAAATGAGGGAGTGGTGGCAGTTTAGAAATCATGTCCTGATTTTTCAGCTTTTGCCAGCTCCCACTCTAGCTTTGCCATTCATTCCTATGGGACAAATTTCGCCACAAGAACGACGATATTCCGAGAACCATTCGCCGAAACGTTCCACAAAGTAATAGCAATCCGATCGGGAACAATCTGCACGTTTTGGTATATTTTTGTCTATGTAGTGTAAAAACTGTGGGAGGAGTTAGGGTGGCAAATTTGGCTATAATAAGAATAATAAGAATAACTACAAAAGCTACAATTTCTGGGGAAATTGTGTGAAGTGTTCTTGCCTCCATCAGTAGTCTACAACTAGAGTGGGCGGAGTAACTGTTAGTATTTATTTATATAGCACATTTAATTGCAATGTTGTTGCCCAAAGTGCTTCACAGTTACATTAAAACATACAGTTATAAAAAATTAGCAGGTGTAAAAGGCTTTGTCTATGACATCACTTGCTGCTGCAGCCTTGCACAGGTCAGAGTATTTTGGCGGTTGCCATCTTCAAACGGTCGTATTTTAAAAACTATAATTCCTACAGTGAAGAGCTTTATATTGTGAGAATCACAAGACCCAGACCTACATTTTGATGTATAGTATGTCTCTGAGATATTAACAATGAAGGCACAGTCGCAGTTTAGAAATTGCCCTTCAAATGTGAGCTTTGCAGAGTGGAGTTTCAATGAATGTCAATGGACGGTGTGAGTTGCAAACAAATGGTCATATTGTGAAAACTATCAGGACTATGGCTTAGCCGTGGACATTTCTAGTGGCAGCAGGGATAGCTGAACGTTTTGATATAAGATTTGTGTAGGTGGGCCTGAAAATGAGGGAGTGGTGGCAGTTTAGAAATCATGTCCTGATTTTTCAGTTTTTGCCAGCTCCCACTCTAGCTTTGCCATTCATTCCTATGGGACAAATTTCGCCACAAGAACGACGATATTCCGTGAACCATTCGGCGAAACGTTCCACAAAGTAATAGCAATCCAATCGGGAACAATCTGCACGTTTTGGTATATTTTTGTCTATGTAGTGTAAAAACTGTGGGAGGAGTTAGGGTGGCAAATTTGGCTATAATAAGAATAATAAGAATAATAATAATAATATATATGTGAGATAACATTAAGTGGTCTTGCTATGCAAGAACACTTAATAATAATAATATATATGTGAGATAACATTAAGTGGTCTTGCTATGCAAGAACACTTAATAATAATATATATGTGAGATAACATTAAGTGGTCTTGCTATGCAAGAACACTTAATAATATATATGTGAGATAACATTAAGTGGTCTTGCTATGCAAGAACACTTAAATATAAAAAAAATTTGACTGTAATAGATTGAATAGCAGTTAGTTGTCTGCAAGCGTGTGTGTCAGTCTCACAGCGTATACTGTGCCCACTTGCCCAGTGCCATCACTCATATCTGGTGTCACAATAGCTTGCATTTAAAAAAAAAAACTTTTTTGACTGTAATATAATAGCAGTCAGTTTCCTTCACACGTGTGCGTTTCAGGGCCTGCCAGGGCACAGTGTCACACCAGTGCAACTCATATCTGGTGTAACAGTAGTGTGCATTTAAAAAAAATTTTTTTTGACTGTAATAGATTTAAAAGCAGTTAGTTGTCTGCAAGCATGTGTGTCAGGCTCACAGCGTATACTGTGCCCACTTGCCCAGTGCCACCACTCATATCTGGTGTCACAATAGCTTGCATTTAAAAAAATATATACAATTTTGACTGTAATAGATTGAATAGCAGTTAGTTGTCTGCAAGCGTGTGTGTCAGGCCTCTGCCAACTTCTGCCAGTGCACAGTGCCACTCATATCTGTTGTCACAGTAGCTTGCACGCATAGTACCACTAATTGAAAAAAAAATGACCGGCAGAGGCAGGCCAACCCTCAGGGGCCGTCGTGGTGCTGTGATTCCCTTTGGCCCTAGAATAATGCCCAGTGTTCAGAGGCCACGTACCCTGAACTCGAAAAGTTCTGAGGACATAGTTGACTGGCTAACACAGGACACCCAATGTTCTACAGCTTCCGCTCTGAACCTTGACGCACCATCCTCCTCCAGCTTAGCTTCGAGCACCTCTCAAGTTACCACTCGACCGCCTGCCACCAGCACCAACACCAGCACCACAGCCGCTTCACTTGATATGTCATAGGAGTTATTTACACATCAGTTGGTAGAAATGAGTGATGCGCAAGCATTATTGCCAGAGGATGTAGATAACAGGGATATGTCTGTCAGGGTACCTGTGGTCTCTACCTCCGAAAGAGGTAGAGACTTAGCTGTTCCTCCATCCAGACGGCCTGATGGCTCCCTTCCCCACGGTCTATCCGGTCATGCAAGGCCGGCCGCGAGGGAGTGACTGCCTTTTACAGCATCTAGGCAGGAAGTTGTCATCAGGACACTCCTCCGGAACGACCTGTCACTCAATTGCTGCAGGACCAATCAGGACGCCTCGGAGGCGTGGTTACTGCTCTGAACAGGGTATTTAACAGAGCTTCTTTCATTAGCTCATTGCCCTGTCGTGGTTCTAGCTTGTTCTAGTCACTCAGTGCTTGTGTATTCTATTATCCCTTTTGGTTTTGACCCGGCTTGTTTACCTTACTCTGCTTATCTCTGTTACCCTTGATTCGGCTTGTCTCTCGCTTACCTGTCTTCTGTTACCCTCGACCTCGGCTTGTCTTTGACCATTCTATACTGTACTACTTACGTTAGTCCGGCCATTCTAAGGTCCGGTATACGTATCTGGCTACTGTTTGTACTCTGCGTGTTGGATCCCTGTCCCGATCTTGACATTACGACAGGGCCAATGGATCCTGCAAGTACAAACAGTCAGCTGGCTTCTCCTGATCCTAGGTTTGAAGCCATGGATCACAGAATGGATCAGATGGCGCTTGCGCTACAGGCTCTATTATCTCGTGCCAATAACCCACCAGAGGAGATACGTAATACCCCTGTTTCTCCTGTCGGTTCAGGTCTAGAGGTAGCCACAGTGGGTGCTTCTTCTCGCATTACCCCCCCAGTACGCTATGGTGGGGCTCCTGAGAAGTGTCGTGGTTTCTTAAACCAAATTAGTATCCACTTTGAATTGCAACCTCGCTCTTATACTACAGATAGGGCAAAGGTAGGATTTATTATCACCCTACTTATTGAGAAAGCTCTGAGATGGGCCAACCCATTATGGGAGAATGATAACCCATTAGTTTATAACTATAACGCCTTTGTAGCTGCTTTTAGAAGAACATTTGACCCTCCAGGTAGAAAGGTTAATGCAGCCAGATTACTGTTGCGTCTGAAACAGGAGAACCGAACACTGGTGGATTATGCACTAGAGTTCAGGTCTCTGGCGTCAGAAGTCAAGTGGAATGAGCAGGCGTATATGGATGTATTTTTGAATGGCTTATCTGAAGTAATCCTTGATGAGGTTGCTACCAGAGAACTCCCCGAGAATTTAGAGGATTTAATTTCGTTCATCTCTCGTATAGATGAACGTTTAAGAGAGAGACAGAACACTCGAGAGAGGAACCGGAGACCTTCTTTTAGGTTAGCCCCCGCTTTTCCAAGTCCTGACTCCACGGTATCTTTGCTTCCTGAACCTATGCAGATAGGATATACCCGCCTCTCTGAGGAGGAAAGACAGTACAGGAGAAGAGAGGGTTTGTGTATGTATTGTGGAGCTAAGGGTCATTTACTCTCGAACTGTTCTAACCGCCCGGGAAACGCTCGCACCTAAGTCTTTCTAGAGGACAGGCCTTGGGTGTTTCTATTTTGTCCTCTACTCCTAATTATAAAGATCACAGGCTTCTGCTACCAGTTTCCTTAACTTGCGGGAGGGAAGTAGTAAGGGCTATGGCTTTGATAGATTCCGGTGCTGCTGAGAATTTTATCGACCAAGCCTTTGCTAGTAAAAACAATTTCCCATCTCAGCTAAGGGAGACACCCTTGGCCGTTGAGGCCATAGATGGTAGACCACTACTAGACCCTGTTATCTTTCGTGAGACCATACCCATTGATTTAAATGTTGGTATCCTACACGTGGAGAAGTTATCTCTTCTGCTCATTTCGTCTCCTTCCGTTCCCATAGTTCTGGGGTATCCATGGTTGAAAGAACATAACCCTATTATCGATTGGGAGTTAGGGGAGATACTCTCGTGGGGCCAGGGCTGCCAGGATCGGTGTTTGTGCAAGGTTTCTCCATTAGCTAATATTAACATACAGGAGAATCCTACTCAGTCCACAGAAAGACAAATACCAGACCTTTACCTAGACTTAAGGGCAGTGTTTGACAAGAAGAATGCCGATTCTTTGCCGCCACACAGGTCATTTGACTGTAAAATTAAGCTTCTACCCGGGACTATGCCTCCGAGGGGCCATGTATATCCTTTGTCTGTTCAGGAAAACTCGGTTCTAGAGGAGTATATTCAGGAGAATTTAGAAAAGGGATTCATCAGGAGGTCTTCTTCTCCGGCCGGGGCGGGGTTCTTTTTCATTAAGAAGAAGGATGGCACGCTGAGACCTTGTATCGATTACCGAGGCTTGAATAAAATAACTGTCAGAAATGCCTATCCTATCCCACTGATTACCGAGTTATTTGATCGTCTTAAGGGCTCCAAAATCTTCACCAAGTTAGATCTCAGAGGGGCTTACAATTTGGTGAGAATCCAGCAAGGTCACGAGTGGATGACGGCATTCAATACCCGGTATGGCCATTACGAATACACTGTTATGCCATTTGGACTATGCAATGCTCCTGCAGTATTTCAAGATTTGATTAATGAGGTACTTAGGGAGTTTCAGCATGATTGTGTTATTGTTTACCTGGACGACATACTAATACACTCTAAGGAGATTGAGACTCACCATAGACAGGTCAGAAAGGTGTTACACAAACTTCTGCAACATGGTCTATACTGCAAATTGGAGAAGTGCAGTTTTGATCAGTCTCAGGTAGACTTTCTTGGGTACGTGATTTCTGGGGAAGGTTTTAAAATGGATCCTGGTAAACTCCAATCTATTTTAGACTGGCCTTTGCCCAAAGGACTCAAGGCTATCCAAAGGTTTATTGGTTTTTCCAACTACTATAGGCGCTTCATTAAGGGTTACTCCTCTATCATTGCGCCTATTACCAATATGACCAAACAAGGGGTTGATACTAAGTTCTGGTCTGAGGAAGCTCTTGGTGCTTTTAAGACTCTCAAGGAACTTTTTGCCTCAGCTCCCATTCTAGTTCATCCTGATACGACTCTGCCTTTCTTGCTCGAGGTCGATGCTTCTGAGACAGGAGTTGGGGCTGTTCAGTCTCAAAGGTTAGGGGTGGATAAACCGTTACACCCTTGTGGTTTCTTCTCTAAAAAAATTTCTGGCCCTGAGAGCAGATATGACATCGGGGAGAGGGAACTGTTAGCGGTCATTAAGGCTTTAAAGGAGTGGAGACATTTACTGGAAGGGACACTACACCCTGTTACTATTCTAACGGATCATAAGAACTTGTCTTATATTGGGGAGGCTAAGCGCTTGTCCGCCAGGCAGGCTCGCTGGGCCTTGTTCCTCACTCACTTTAATTATGTACTTACGTATAGACCTGGTTCTAAGAACTCTAAAGCCGATGCTTTGTCTCGTCAATATGAACCATCCACTATAACTGAACCACTTCTGTCCTCCATAGTTCCTAAGGGGAATATCATCGCGAACACGAATCTCAGGATTCACTCTCCATTGCTTTCTGAGATCATGAAGTTTCAGCATTTGGCACCCAAACAGACCCCTGGGGATCGACACTTCGTTCCTGCCGCTCTCCAACTGGAGGTGCTACGCTGTCTCCATAACAGCAAGGTGGCTGGGCATCCTGGCATCCGCAAGACTTATGCGCTGGTCTCTAAAGATTTTTGGTGGCCTGACTTACGCAAGGATATTAAAGAATTCATCGGGGCATGTGAAGTTTGTACCAAGACCAAGCTACCCCATTCGCTTCCATGCGGATTTCTGCACCCTTTAGAGGTTCCTGAAAAGCCTTGGTCCTGCCTGGCAATGGACTTCATTGTTGATTTGCCTATCTCTAAAAAGCAGACTGTCATCCTCACTGTGGTAGACAGATTTACTAAAATGGCTCACTTCATTCCCTTACCTAAACTCCCATCTTCGCCCGAATTAGCGGAGATATTCGCCAGGGAGATTTTCCGTTTGCATGGGATACCTTCCCAAATTGTCTCTGACAGAGGCTCCCAATTTGTTTCCCGTTTTTGGAGATCATTCTGCTCCCAACTAGGCATCAAATTGAATTTCTCCTCTGCCTATCATCCTCAGTCCAATGGAGCTGCTGAACGCACTAACCAAAAAGTTGAACAATATTTACGTTGTTTTGTTTCAGAACACCAGGACGATTGGGTCGGTTTGATTCCTTGGGCGGAGTTTGCACATAACAATCTCATTTGTGATTCTACGCATTCTAGCCCTTTTTTCTTGAATTATGGCTTTCATCCTTCCATCCTTCCTTCGGAGTCTTCTTCTCAAGGGATACAGTCGGTGGATGTTCATGTTGCCAATTTAAGAAAGTTGTGGGATCAAACTCGACAAATCCTTCTGCACAATTCTACGCTGGTTAAAAAACACGCTGACAAACGTAGAAGGGCAGCACCGGTGTTTGTTCCAGGCGATAGAGTATGGTTAAGTACTAGAAACATTCGGTTAAAAGTGCCGTCCATGAAATTTGCTCCTCGATATATTGGACCTTACAGGGTACTGTCTCAAATTAACCCAGTTGTGTATCGTTTAGCGTTGCCTAATGCCTTACGCATTCCTAATTCATTTCATGTTTCCTTGCTAAAACCATTAATATGTAACAGGTTCTCCTCCACGATCGCCCCTCCCCGCTCAGTTCAGGTGGAGGGTCAGGAGGAGTATGAGGTCAATTCCATCGTTGATTCTCGAATCTCCCGGGGGAAACTGCAATATCTGGTCGATTGGAAGGGTTATGGTCCTGAGGAGAGAAGTTGGGTACCTCAGGAGGAGGTGCATGCTCCCCGTCTCCGCAGGGCGTTTCACTCTCGATTCCCTTCTCGCCCTGGTGTATTCCGCCCGGTGGGCGTATCTGAGAAGGGGGGTACTGTCAGGGTACCTGTGGTCTCTACCTCCGAAAGAGGTAGAGACTTAGCTGTTCCTCCATCCAGACGGCCTGATGGCTCCCTTCCCCACGGTCTATCCGGTCATGCAAGGCCGGCCGCGAGGGAGTGACTGCCTTTTACAGCATCTAGGCAGGAAGTTGTCATCAGGACACTCCTCCGGAACGACCTGTCACTCAATTGCTGCAGGACCAATCAGGACGCCTCGGAGGCGTGGTTACTGCTCTGAACAGGGTATTTAACAGAGCTTCTTTCATTAGCTCATTGCCCTGTCGTGGTTCTAGCTTGTTCTAGTCACTCAGTGCTTGTGTATTCTATTATCCCTTTTGGTTTTGACCCGGCTTATTTACCTTACTCTGCTTATCTCTGTTACCCTTGATTCGGCTTGTCTCTCGCTTACCTGTCTTCTGTTACCCTCGACCTCGGCTTGTCTTTGACCATTCTATACTGTACTACTTACGTTAGTCCGGCCATTCTAAGGTCCGGTATACGTATCTGGCTACTGTTTGTACTCTGCGTGTTGGATCCCTGTCCCGATCCTGACAATGTCTCAGTCAGGCAGCATTACACACATGGACGTACGGTGTGATGATGATGATGTTGTACCCGCTGCTGCTTCCTTTGCTGAGTTGTCAGATACAAGTGAAGCGGTTGATAATGACGATGCGTCCGTGGATGTCACGTGGGTGCCCGCTAGAAGAGAAGAAAAACAGGGGGAAAGTTCAGATGGGGAGACAGAGAGGAGGAGGAGACGAGTTAGAAGCAGGGGGAGGTCGTCGCAAGGAGCTAGTGGCACAGTCAGACAGCATGCATCGGCACCCGGGGTCAGCCAGACAGCACGCCAATCAACGCATGCTGTTGCCACCACCAGAATGCCGTCATTGCAGAGCTCAGCAGTGTGGCATATTTTTGTGTCTCTGCCTCTGACAACAGCGATGCCATTTGCAACCAGTGCCAAAAGAAACTGAGTCGTGGGAAGTCCAACACCCACCTAGGTACAACTGCTTTGCGAAAGCACATGATCACACATCACAAACGCCTATGGGATCAACACATGAGTACAAGCAGCACACAAACTCAAAGCCGCCATCCTCCTCCTGGTCCAGCATCTTCAGCCACGTCAACCACTGCTGTCCTCCTTGCCCCCTCTCAACCATCCGCCACTCCGTCTCTCGCCTTGAGCAGTTCCTGCTCATCTGCCCACAGTCAGGTGTCTGTCAAGGACATGTTTGAGCGTAAGAAGGGACTGTCACAAAGTCACCCCCTTGCCCAGCGTCTCACAGCTGGCTTGTCTGAACTCTTAGCCCGCCAGCTTTTACCATACAAGCTGGTGGAGTCTGAGGTGTTCCAAAAATTTGTAGCTATTGGAATACCGCAGTGGAAGGTACCCGGCCGAAATTTCTTTGCACAAAAGGCAATCCCCAAACTGTACTCGATTGTGCAAAAGGAAGTAATGGCATGTCTGGCACACAGTGTTGGGGCAAGTGTCCATCTGACCACTGATACCTGGTCTGCAAAGCATGGTCAGGGCAGTTATATCACCTACACTGCGCATTGGGTAAACCTGCTGACGGCTGCCAAGCATGGAATGCGTGGCTCTGCAGAGGAGTTGGTGACACCGCCACGACTTGCAAGCAGGCCTGCTGCCAACTCCTCTACGCCTCCTACTCCATCCTCTTCCATAACCTCCTCGGCTGAGTCCTCTTCTGCTGCTGCGTCTTGCTCCACATCAACGGCACCCCCCCAGCTCCCCAGGTACTATTCCACATCCCGGATATGGCAGTGTCATGCCGTCTTGGGGTTGACTTGCCTGAAAGCAGAGAGTCACACCGGACCAGCACTCCTGTCCGCCCTGAACGCACAGGTGGATCAGTGGCTGACTCCGCACCAACTGGAGATCGGCAAAGTGGTTTGTGACAACGGAAGAAATTTGTTGGCGGCATTGAATTTGGGAAAGTTGACACATGTGCCGTGCATGGCACATGTGTGTAATCTGATCGTACAACGCTTTGTGCATAAGTACCCAGGCTTACAGGACGTCCTGAGCAGGCCAGGAATGTGTGTGGCCATTTCAGGCGTTCCTACACGGCCATGGCGCACTTTTCAGATATCCAGTGGCGAAACAACATACCAGTGAGGCGCTTGATTTGCGACAGCCCGACACGTTGGAATGCAACACTCCTAATGTTCGACCGCCTGCTCCAACAAGAAAAAGCCGTTAACGAGTATTTGTATGACCGGGGTGCTAGGACAGCCTCTGCGGAGCTGGGAATTTTTTTGCCACGTTACTGGACGCTCATGCGCAATGCCTGTAGGCTCATGCGTCCTTTTGAGGAGGTGACAAACCTAGTCAGTCGCACCGAAGGCACCATCAGCGACATCATACCATTTGTTTTCTTCCTGGAGCGTGCCCTGCGAAGAGTGCTGGATCAGGCCGTAGATGAGCGTGAAGAGGAAGAGGAAGAGTTGTGGTCACCATCACCACCAGAAACAGCCTTATCAGCATCGCTTGCTGGACCTGCGGCAATGCTGGAAGAGGATTGTGAGGAAGAGGAGTCAGAGGAGGAATGTGGCTTTGAGGAGGAGGAGGAAGACCAACCACAACAGGCTTCCCAGGGTGCTCGTTGTCACCTATCTGGTACCCGTGGTGTTGTACGTGGCTGGGGGGAAGAACATACCTTCAGTGAGATCACTGAGGACGAGGAACGAGACATGAGTAGCTCGGCATCCAACCTTGTGCAAATGGGGTCTTTCATGCTGTCGTGCCTGTTGAGGGACCCTCGTATAAAAAGGCTGAAGGAGAACGACCTGTACTGGGTGTCCACACTACTAGACCCCCGGTATAAGCATAAAGTGCCTGAAATGATACTGAATTACCGCAAGTCGGAAAGGATGCAGCAGTTCCAAAATAAATTAAAAAGTATGCTTAACACAGCGTATAAGGGTGATGTCACAGCACAATGGGAATCTAACAGGAGAAGAGGTGAAAGTAATCCTCCTCCTCCCACGACCACGCCGGCAATGACAGGATGCTTTACAGACGTGTTGTTGATGGAGGACATGCAGAGCTTTTTAAATCCTACGCATCGCCACAGCCATTCGGGGTCCACCCTCAGAGAACAACTTGACCGACAAGTAGCAGACTACCTCGCCTTAACTGCAGATATCGACACTCTTAGGAGCGATGAACCCCTTGACTACTGGGTGTGCAGGCTTGATCTGTGGCCTGAGCTATCCCAATTTGCGATAGAACTTCTGGCCTGCCCCGCTTCAAGTGTCCTGTCAGAAAGGACCTTCAGTGCAGCAGGAGGTATTGTCACTGAGAAGAGAAGTCGCCTAGGTCAAAAAAGTCTAGATTACCTCACCTTTATTAAGATGAATGAGGGATGGATCCCAAAGGGACTGACAGTGGGCGATACATTCAACTAAAAAAGGCCTGATGAGGGGGACTACTTAACACACCACTCCTATCTGGTGGCACATTAGATTATACGCGCAGTGCCCCAAATTTGACGTAGGAGGACCGACCAAGCATCTTTTTCCATCTCCCGGTTCCTAAAATCTATGCCATATACACGTCCCCTGATAGGGGATGTAACAGGGATTAAACTGATAGGAATAGTACTACTTAACACACCTTATAATAACGCAGAGAGAGGCAACGCAGAGAGAGTAGTCTGAAGAAGAGGAGTCAGAGGAGGAAGGTGGCTTTGAGCAGGTGGAAGACCAAACACAGCAGGCGTCCCAGGGGGCTTGTTGTCACCTTTCGGTTACCCTTGGTGTTGTACGTGGCTGGGTGGAGGAAGACACCTTCAATAACATCAGTGAGGACAAGGAACGGGACATGGCTTGCTTGGTATCCAACCTTGTGCAAATGGGGAGTTTGCGGTTGTGCAAATGGACTGTTTGCGGTTGTTTGCTGTGCGTTTAACGGGGAGTCTGGTCTGTCACTGTGAAGCGGGCGTAACCCTTACACTACCTGATCGATACAACATCATACCTGATGTTTTAAAGCACGTTATTCCAAACAATTTAGGAATGTCAGGTGATTTATGCCCTTTATGGATTAAAACCAGACTCTGCATCAACTATGTAATTTTCCATGGGAGTTTTGCCATGGAACCCCCTCCGGCATGCCACAGTCCAGGTGTTAGTCCCCTTGAAACAACTTTTCCATCACTATTGTGGCCAGAAAGAGTCCCTGTGGGTTTTAAAATTCGCCTTCCTATTGAAGTCCATGGCGGTTCGCCCGGTTCGCCTGTTCGCTAACATTTGCGGAAGTTCGCATTCGCTGTTCGCGAACGGAAAATTTTATGTTCGCGGCTGATAATATAAAATACGATTTCTACCAAAAATATATTATTTCAGCACAAAATCAATTCATAATTCTGGACTGAAAAGATTGATGTACACAGTATGGGACTTTGTGTATTATCCTAAAAGTAAAGTAGTGAAAACATTACACAGACCGACAGACATAGAGATGACAGACAGACATAACAGACAAATGGAAAGTCATATTTTATTTGAATGAAAACTATTTTTTTAATTGTATTTGCTTTCCCAACACAAAACTAGCATTCCAAAATATCAGTGTATATATTCTTTATTGAACATTTTATATGATGCTCTTTAGAATAAAACAAACAACATTCAGTAATCTGAAAATGAGAAGAATAAGCTCTGATTCTTGACAAATGCGTTTTCCAATGTAATAAATGCATGAGGTTATTCCAGTATAGCTTTTAAAGTATGTCAATAATTTCTGTTATGGGAAATAATTCCCATAATATGACATTTGCAAAAGAATGTCTATTTTGCTTAGAGTGTGAACATGTTCCTTAGAAAGGAAACAATTAATGCTCTTTGGAACATTCATTATTAGGCATTGTGACAATTAGAGTATGTGGGTGTATACTGAGTGGCACAAAACCAATTGTTTTCTATGAAATAAGTGGTCAAAGAAGTATTCAAACGACCAGGAAAAATGTGCCTTTCCTCTTCCTAGATAACATTTTCACTGCAAGAATGTACAGTACAGTTTGTGTGTAATTACCACAAACAGTAGACCAAGATGCAGTCATTAAACTTAAAATGTACAATGTACCAGTCGTGCTCCTATGGGGATTTTTTTTTTTACGTCACTGTAAATAGTTATAAAAAATAATCGTATATAGGTTGTGCTAAAAACTAAAGTTTGAATGGTCCCATACCAAATAAGGCAAAACCATAAGATGCTCTACAGAGTACTCTTCATATTGCAAAATACGGGCATTGGTCATGCTATTGAACAATGTCCGGAGTTTGCAGAGCAGGCTCCGAATGTGCCTGAATGTGGTTTGGATTTCAGCTGGTCAGAATACTGCGAGACAGCTGATGTCAGAATTGGATTGTTATAAAAAATCCAAGCTACTTGTTTGCTGGTAAATCGTTATAAAAGCCAGCAGCTGTTCACTGTTACTAAAAACTATAAATATTGCTGCCCAGTCACTAGAGAGGCCCAATCCCATGGGGATGGGGCCTGTAAAATAACATAATAGACCTGGGGGCTCTAAATGAAATAATGGGGGATGCACAGATTACTTTCCACCCACCTGCACCAACACATCAAGTTGGGGCTATTAAATAAAATAAAATAGGAATATAAATACAGAGTGCCCCCACCAATCTCAGGGATCCCCCTGAATGGTAACTGCCTCTGTTCATGGGATCTCTGTTCGGGACACGAATGCTCCTCCTGGCCGCCGTCTGTCTATACGAATGGCGGCCACCCAGGGAAGCTCTCATTAATACTAATTGATTGGTGTGAACACTCCAAAGGCACTGGGGAGGTCCCCGTTCAGGAACCAAACGGGTAGGAAGCAATCCACGAATGCTCCTCCTAGATGGCATTCATCTAACGAACGGGACGCCTCCCAGGGTCGGCAAGCACAGAGGCTTCCCTTGCGGTTTGTGGTTTTCACACCTTGTTACGAGGTGTGAATGTTCTAAGACAACATTCTAAATGAGGTTTCTTGGTGGTCCCCTTTCGGGAGGTGAATGGAACCAGTTCGCATTGAGCTCTCTCGAATGGGGAGCATGTAAAACACACAAACACAACACAATAAAGTGGAAAGCACAGGGGACAGCTCCTAGCAATTTACAAATAGGCAGCGATCCTGCCACAGCCATCATCCCCTCTGCCTATTCCTCTGCAGTCCTTCTTCCAGGCAGGTACAGTATGCACCTCCGCCTGCAATGTGATTGCTCTTGTCTTTATAAAGACACTTGCAGCTCTCAGGCCTAGCTCTCTTTGATTTATCCCAGGGTTAGAGGGATTGTGCAGCCAGTCAACAGGTACTACATCTCTGTGGCTGGAATCCCTAAAACTCCACACACTACACCACGTTCTAAAAGTAATTAACATACATATTTTACTTGGGACTAGCCCATATGTTCATTACATCAACCTTGCTTTGACAAACTCAATAAAATACAAATATAAAACATGTCCGAAAACATACAGGAAATTATAATAACCTAATAACATATTTCTAAAGGGGTGAGTAGACAATATTTAACACAAAATATATCTCCTGCCTGCAGAATTAGCAATATGCACATCTACCTTAATATGCAAATTGCAAGCCTTTTTATTCAGGTAGTGCATATTGTTGTTGCTACCAACAGAGGATGCTACACAGGCTCAATAGCCAAATCCACCTAGTTAGTAGCAATCATCAGCAGGACAGGAGGGCAGACAAAACATTTAACACTAAACACAAAATATTTTACACACAGACTGCACCTGTGGGCATAAGGTCCAGGGACTTACATAAATAGTCTGTCTGAAGCTCCTGGTGATGGTGACTACCGTCACAAGATCATACAGTGAATCCCTTGAAAGTTGGGTGACTACCAGCTTCAGAAGCAACACCACGGGTTCAAGCTGAGGTAGAAAGGGAGGCAAGTGAACTGCTAGGGAATACCTCACCAAAGAAACCGCAGGAAGTGACAACTGGAGGGATGAACTGGAATTGAAAGATAAGTGTCCTTCAAGTTCAGGCGCGTGAACCGGTCTCCTTCTCGGAGAAGTTCACACAAAAGATGTAAACCTACCGTCTTGAAGTGGCAGTATACTACATGAGCATTGAGGTGTCGAAGATTGATCACTGGATGGAAATCTCCAGTTATCTTCCAGACCAGGAAGATATTGCTGAAGAAGTCCCCGCCATCCTCAGTGGGTTGTATTGCTCCTTTCCTCAGCAATTCCAGGATCTCCTGATCAATGAGGTGTGTGTCAGTTACTGAAAATGCATCCTGGCGGTATGTCCGCACCGTCACCACATCTGACTTCTGGTGCTCACCCAGAAAGGGTTCCTGCACAGATGTAATCCAATTTTGTGCCGTTGTTCCAAGTGTCATGTTTGGAGCCGGACTTGTCAGCTTGTCACTTGTCCAGCATCGACAGTGACTGGGGCAAATCCTTGTCAGGGGAGTGGTCAAGATTGTGGACTGAAGTGAAGGTCACCATAGCTTTGGCAAGTTTTGCATGCACCTTGCCCTTAGACTTTTCAGGATGTGAACCTCCACCTTTTTAGTGGTGCTTCGCTTCACTGATGTAATCCCTACCAGAGGAATCAGAATCACCTTAGTCCACTATACATTGGGCACGCTTCGAGGAAGAAGCAGTCAAATAGGGTCAGGCATTGCAGCACCTTAGATAATGCTGTCTCCACCATTGCAGCCACTGCTGCATTAATCATGGATCATGTATAATACTCATGTCTACGCCAAGTCAATTCATTATTGATTGTGCAGTATAGTTTAAAACAGCTATTTCTTTCATCTGAAAATAGTTTATTTTCTTTATATCCTAATCTTTCTATATTTGGAACTTATTTTCAATGGGAGCAAAGCATTGAAAGTCAAAAATTTGTAATGTAATCACCAAATTGATATAGCTTATATAGAAACAGGGTGGGCTGTGGATCATTTAGTTTAATATGCAGGAGATACGGATCTTATTAAAATAATTATGTCATACAATAAAGCCTCTGGAATTTTTGTGTAGAGTAAAGGCCACTGAAAAAAACCCTGGGGCCACATCTGGTTTGCAGACTTCAAGGTGTACATTTATCTAGAACACACCAAATTCTCGTATTTTAAATAACATAATATCTGCCTTCTAAAAAAGCTACAGCAATTTATAAACTATAGTTATAGAACATTTACTAGTGACATATTTCACAATATGGAAAAATATCTGACTGCAATCAGGAAAGCATACATCATGTACTACTTGCTAGGATTTGGAGAGAACTGCTGTACAAAACCAGTAATAAATTCAGTTATGTTGGATTGCTGCACTACTGTGGCGCTCTGGAGAAATAAATTAACTCGTGGTGTCTTTGCAGGATTTGCAATGTTCTCCGAGGCTTCAAGGCTGCAGGACACCATATAACAGAGAAACAGAGATGGAAAAAGTTACAATATCAAATGCAGAATATATAACAGTTTTTCCAAACCTAGACCACAATGAACACCAGCAGAGAAAATGTCTTCTGGACTGGATTGGGAACCTGTCGTATAGGAAATTCTTCAACAGCAAGTGATTATGTAAACAAAAAATAACAATGTTGAAGTCTCTAGGACTGGAATTGTGTATTCAGAAGAAAATATGGAAGTTAGGGGCAATGACAAATAATCAACCAGACAGTTAACAGACAGTAAACCCAAAATGCACAATATAGCAAATCTATCAAGGGCGTCTTTATCCAATACTGAGGCTCTTAGAAAAGTTGCCTTCTATCTGGTGTACCTCTATGTGTTTTATCTGTCACAATTGCTATGATGGCAGACAGTCTCTGTACAGAACTAACATCATCCAAATGTGTATATTAAAGGACTAAGCACTATAACCACTACAGCTTGAATAACTTGGCTGACACTTTCCAACAACTAATCTTGTCCAAACATGCATGGAACTGATATACCTAATGAAGAAGTATGAACTTACACTTCAGCAATATGTTTCAAGACTGGTTAAACCGAGGGTACTCAGTAGATCCAGGTAGTGTTAATCCATTAAGAAATGGTGGGTGGACTCCTGGCATCATAACCACCACAGTCAACTAAAGTGCCCCTTGTTATATTGCTCAGACTGCCCCTTTAAGTTTTAGTTAACAAGTGCAAATTTTGTGTTAAGCATTTGGCCTCAAAGAGTCAATGAGGAATTCACAGAGCCAAATATGAAATAATGAATTTGAAATTTTTTTTATATTTTTTTTTAAATATTCGATAGTGGCATTTCTTTATTTGCAGGGCAAATGTCCCATTTGGAAAATTTTGATGCTGTTATTTCAATAGTCTAAGTGGCTTATCTGTTTTGCACTGTGCAACTCGTGAAATTGTAAAAACATCTGCTTAGTTATGAAAGTTAAAAAAAAAACTCCCAACTGCAATGTCATTTAAGCTTAACCCCTTATGGATACATGACGGAAATATTCCATCATGATTCCCTTTTATTCCAGTAGTTGTGTCCTTAAGGGGTTAAAGGTGAGAAGGCTTCTATCATACTAGGAAAAGATGTTCAAATGTAACTGAAGAATCCCCATACATAAAGACAGGGGAATGTCAATTTGTCCTGGGAAATATGTACAATTAAATATTTAGTATTTCAGTTTAGAGGGCAGAAAAAGCAATGCTATACCCTTCAGGTATTAAAGCAAAAATACAGAAGAGAGTGTTCCTGTAACATTGCATAATATATCATTCTGGATGTCACTGTAGAACTGTAATTATTGTAATAGCTGCAGAAAACATCAATACTATATGACTGCTAATTACGATAATTGTTCTCTGTAGCATTTTGTGGAACATAAGAACATGTGGCACCCAACAGTAATCTAGAGCTATAAAATGAAGAACTTGCTCTATCCTAATAGTGAATGATTAAATAAAATTCATTGCCTGTAAAATTCATATCAAATCAAAGTGAGTGCTATTATTAATAATTTATAAGTATTAATAGTAATTTTGTTAGTAGTAGTAATTTTTTTTGTTGGAAGTCAGAAATGAATGGATTATGGTTTAAAAATTGTCGTTATTGTTGAGTATTTTTTTATTTTGTCATCTAGATTTTTTTTACATTTATTTTCTTTTACCTTCTTTTAATTGTTTTAAAATTTTGCGGTGTTTTGATTCATGTTTGGGTGATCAAAAGCTACATAAATAAAGTTTATTCTTACAATAATTTTGTTTTACATAGAATTATTTTCCAAGTCCCAAAACCCAAAGATTATTTCACAGAGATGGTGGGATGTAGGCAAACTATTCCCTGTCTAGTTGATATCTAATAGCTTATCCCATTTGCAATGTATCACAGTTACACCTTTTTAGATCCATGCATTCCAGCTATTTTTTTCAATGCACACACTCATACTCACCTCAAAAGAGTATATCAACAGCTCTTTGCCATCTGAACACATATATTGATTTTTGTAAACCATCCATACTTTGCAATGTTGCTACCAGGTCTTGACATGACAAAACCAACAAGTCAATCCATATTGTAATGCAAGATACTCTACAGAAATATATACATAACACCACCATAAAGCGATAAGATCTAACCTTATGGGTTTTTTTTTCAATGAGCTCACACCCTCCATTAACCTATTTGTCTATTTTACAGATTCTGTCTTCTCCAAATAACCATCCTTCAAAGAAAACGTAAAACTTGTTTAACAACAACAAATAACAATCTCGTCATTAACCAGCAGCTGGAACTGGCTACTACTTTACTAAACCTGTGGAATGTAACATGAGCTGCATTTTCAAATTTAGCAACAATTACTCATCCCCCCACAGGTTTTGACTGATGATGAAGGAAGAAGGTTATTAAAATGCCATTTTCAGAGATTTTTTTGTATTGCTGGCGACAGACCTTTTTTTTTTTTATCAGTAGAATTTATCAAAGCTTTGGAAGAAAAAGAAAGCTTTTAAGGCCATGTAGACTAGACTACTAATCGCTTGTAAATTAATTTAACTTTGTTGTGTTGTCATTTTTTGTTTGAATCTTAACACGTTTCTATTTATTGGTTACATTTCTATATGTATGTCTTTTTGGTTTTGTTCATAGTTGGCAAATCCTTGTGTGTGTGTATATTTATATATATATAGTCTGATACAGTTATCAACTAGTATATTGAGTGGGTTGGAGTATGGAAACCATTTCAAACAGACGTGGTTCACAGTGGATCCTCAAGAAAAAACTCATAATATCAGAGTAAACCTCGTAATATCTCAAATAACCCATTTTCATTTACTTTCATTTTTCTCTCTGATGCCAGTCGAAAAGCTGACAATAGAGATACATGTCCAATGCCACCGTTATTAATGTAGAGTGAGTGAGCCCTCTTGCAGCTCTTTCTTTTGTCTGCCTTATACAACACACTTAAACTTCATGCACACATATTTCGATACTACATAAAATGATGCCCATATTCATACACACTGCCGCACAACATACGGTAAAATTGTGTTTTTTTAAAAGGGTGAGTGATAATAAAAGGGTACCTAAATCATATATGGGGCTCTTCAGGACACACGGGGTTGCAGTCTAGATTAGTCTCCTTATCAATATTCCTGCATATTTCTATGTAGTTAAGTCAGTTAATGCCTAGCTTATATGATGTGCAATGTTTGTGCTGTAACACTACGGCAATAAAGATATATAATTTTAAAAAAATGTTTGAGAACCTTTCGCAAAACCCCTCTTGGTTGTCTTTCCTCCACTATTTTAATGGAATTGCAATAGACACAGAGGTGTAAACAAATGTTGGAAATGGCAAAATGCTTCACCTGTATAGAGAAGAATCCTTGCACCAACTCTGTTCAAGACTTGGCTGTCAGCGCCCTGATTGGCTAGTTAATGAGCCAACCAATCAGAGAGCTCTTACTGACATTAGCATGGGAAATTGTCCAACGCAATGTATTAGCAATAACATAGCAATAGCAATGACATAGCGTGGGAAAGCCTTTATAAACATTTGCCTGCAATTTGTAGTGGGAAAGGATTACTTTTATTGCATCCTGTTTTTGAATTTTTTTTTCTTTCTTTTTTTTTTTCTTTTTTTTTGCAAATCTGTTTTCTGTTTATTTCCACGAGTTGCACTGGGATTTATAGATTTTTAATCAGTTATTTTTCACTGTACTTTGTCCAATCAGACACAATTTTTAATGAGTAACCCTGACAAAATTGTCACCTGACATTTGTAAAAAAAAATTCCTTCAAACTATTATTCTGCAATGTACAGTAATTGCATATTTTATGCTCACCATAGCCTTTGTGTGAACTAACATCTGCATCTGACAGATGCATTAATATTAAGAAATAACACAAAAAAGAGGCCTGGGCCTCCAGCTTTTAATGCACTTTCTCTAACTCTGTTTTTAGTTACAGTGCAGTGCAGTGCGTGTATGAGTGCAGTGCGTGTATGAGTGCAGTGCGTGTATGAATGCGGTGCGTGTATGAGTGCAGTGTGTATGTGTATGAGTGCAGTGTGAGTGCAGTGTGTGTGTGTATGAGTGCAGTGTGTGTGCGTATATATTAATTGAATATTTATTTCCAGTGTGTGTATATAATGAATGCAGTGTGTGTGTGTATGAGTGCAGTGTGTATGAGTGCAGTGTGTGTATGAATGCAGTGTGTGTGAGTGCAGTGTGTGTGAGTGCAGTGTGTGTGAGTGCAGTGTGTGTGAGTGCAGTGTGTATGAGTGCAGTGTGTGTGAGTGCAGTGTGTGTGAGTGCAGTGTGTGTATATGAATGACGTGTGAGTGTGTGTGAGTGCAGTGTGTGTGAGTGCAGTGTGTGTATGAGTGCAGTGTGTGTATGAGTGCAGTGTGTGTGAGTGCAGTGTGTGTATATGAATGAAGTGTGAGTGTGTGTGATGCAGTGTGTGTGATGCAGTGTGTGTTTGTGTATGTGTTGGTGGGGGTGGGCATTTAATATATTATTAATTTTTTTTTATATTATTATTTATTATTTAATTATTATTAATTTATTTTTTAATTATATTTTTTTTCGTCCCCCCTCCCTGCTTGATACATGGCAGGGAGGGGGGCTCCTTCCCTGGTGGTCCAGTGTCATTGGTAGTTCAGTGGGGGGAGAGGGGGGCTGGCAGAGCTGTACTTACCTTTCCTGCAGCTCCTGTCAGCTCCCTCCTCCTCCGCGCGGTCTGTGCAGCTCCCTCTGTCAGCTCACACTGTAAGTCTCGCAAGAGCCGCAGCTCTCGCGAGACTTACACTGGGAGCTGACCGAGGTGCTGAACGGACGGCGCGGAGGAGGAGAGAGCTGACAGGAGCTGCAGGAAAGGTAAGTACAGCTCTGCCAGCCCCCCTCGTCCCCCTCGTCCCCCTGTATTATGGCAAATTGCCATAATACAGACTATGACTCGAGTATAAGCCGAGTTGGGGTTTTTCAGCACAAAAAAATGTGCTGAAAAACTCGGCTTATACTCGAGTAAAAGTGTGAAAGGATCCAATTAAAAGTATTTAAATTCTAGCTATTATATCAGGTATCAACTTCTGCAATTTCATTAACATACTAGAGGAAGGGCACCAAGAAGAGTTTTGCAAAAGGTTCTCAATAAACATTTTTTTTTTTATTCTTTATTTTTGTAGTGCATAAGCTGATAACAAACAGTTGTGAGGTACCCCAAAGGCACTCCTCCAACGCAGAATTAACAGGTGTATATAGAGGTACATGTGGGTTCGAGCACAATTTTTATATTTAATGGTAGGTTGGTCATTTAACAGCCGAGGGCCCTATCGCTAGATCCGTCACATAACTGGAGTTAACATAGCTGAATTATTTACACATGTAAGGTCTAGGCCTTGCAGGGTTTAGCTAGATATGTCTCATAACTGAAAATAACATTGTTGTGTTATCTAGACATGCTAGGTTTATGCTTTGTGAGGTATAGCTAGGTTTGTTACAGGACAGAAATTAATAACATTACTGTGTGAGGTTCATGCTTTGTAAGGTATAGCTAGGGTTTGCACATAATAGAAATGAACATTGCTGTGTTATCTAGACACGCTAGGTTTATGATTTGTAAGGTATAGCTAGGTGTGTCGCGTAACAGAAAATAACATTGCTGTGTTATCTAGACATGCTAGGTTTATGCTTTGTAAGGTATAGTTAGATTCGTCACAGAACAGTAAAGATCATTGCTGTGTAAGGTTTATGCTAACAGTAATACATGGCCATGGGCATTATAAACATGCTTAGTGAAAACTTAAAACTCCAGGTTAATTGGAGCTTCACTGGTCAGTGACCTGATCACAGTCAGCCGATTCCCTCGTTAGAAAAAACAGGCTGTGTATCGCTAGCATTTTGGGTTAAACAAGCTAAATAGCCAGCTAGTAACATGTAAGTTGGTGTGAGAAATTATGTACACTTGGTGGGCAGGGTTGTAAGAGCATTGGTAGATTGCTTAATGTGTACTGAGGACATGCTTATGGGATCATCTTCTAGACAACCGGTGAGTACCTGGCGTGTAAGGTGTTGGTGCACTCGCTGGGGTATTACTACGCTGTTCCATAGGGAGGCAGGTTAGATAATGTAGAGTGCGTAGTGTACTTCCCCGCTGATGTCGGTAGTGTGCTTGTGAGGCTTGAAAGGTAACCAGTTGCGGGGGTGGGGTGCGATTCACTGGCTTTGTGTGCGATTCACTGGCCTCACTCCACACGCTCCCCCAGTGAGGAACTCAGTGATGAGCATTGATAAGCAAAACAGGTAAAACAAGTCGAACAGTTAAAGTAACTGATAAAACATATAAAGTTATCTCTGTGATAGTTGGGTCTAACAGTCCCGGCCAGAGTCTTAACGTAAGTTCCGTGTCCCTTGGTTCTTCACGTTGGGTCATCAGTAGGGGGTCCTTGTCTGGGCTGTCGCGGGATAAAGGTGTTCACTTTGTCTGGATTCCATCTATGCCGTGTCGTGGTGGTCCCAGTGGGTGTCGTGGCGTGCATGGCATCCTGAGACAGTCCCAATGTGGTCAGCAGGTCTTGCGCTCCCTGGAGGTCGTAAACCTCATGTGTGTTCTCGCCTTGGTGTATCAATAGGGAGCAGTTGAGGCGCCACCGGTATGCTGTGCCCTTTTGTTGGAGTAGCAAAGTGAACGGTCTGAGCGACCTCCTCCACGCCAGTGTGCTGCCGGTCAAGTCCGTGATAAAAGGTGAGTGACATAGACTCAAAGGAGTACTGGGCGTGATTTTTTGCCGCCGCCATCAGTGCCGCTCTGTCCTCCCTGCGTTGAAAGCAGATTATAGTGTCTCTGGAGGCCGCTCTTGGGGCCTTGGCAGGTTTAGGGATCCTATGGATGCCGTCTAAGCTGATGACTTTTGCTTGCCGTGTTGGCATTAGTGCCGCTATGAGTCTACGTGCAAAGTGCGGCAATTCCTCCTCTGGCATGTTGTCTGGTATGCCCCGTATCTTTATGTTAGCCGCCCTGCGGGCGTCCTCCAGTGCGGCAAACCGCCGTTCAAAAGCCTCCGTTTTAGTTTGCAGGCCCCGTATCTCTTGTTGCATAGAGGTAATTTGGGTCGCTGTGGTAGTGGAGGCTTCTTCCAGGGTAGTCAGTCTCCCAGTTATTCCCTGGAGGTCCGTGCGGAGGCCCGCCATTTCCGCCTGGAGTGTAGTCTGCAGACCCGCCAATAGTGCTTTAAGCACCGCCGTAGTGACAGGTGCATTATCGGGATCCGGGGGTTTGGGTGTAGTCGCTGGTAAGTTAGGAGGGATGAGTGTGTCCTCCCCCTGGGAGAAATCGTCCGACAGGTCTGAGTAAGTTTCTGGGTATTCGGCCATCTTGGGCCCGGCAGCTCCATGAGCCTGTCTCCACATGGCTCCGATGTCGAGGCCCTGTCTTGGCTGGTCGGATTTTTGTTTTTTACTCTTCCGTCCCATGTCGGTTCCCTCTCTATGGCCTGGGTTTTTTAGCTGTTTTGGTCGGTATTTTCCAGAGAAATAGGCTTATTTTGTAGTTGACTCACAGGAGCTACTGTGTCATGCGACTTGTCTGCCAACATTTTTTTTTAATTATATATTTATATATATTTATTGTAATAGTGTTACGACACAAACATTGCACATCATAAGGGCTAGGCATGAATTGACTTAAAGGACCACTATAGGCACCCAGACCACTTCAGCTCAATGAAGTGGTCTGGGTGCCAGGTCCATCTAGGATTAACCCTGCCTGCTGTAAACATAGCAGTTTCAGAGAAACTGCTATGTTTACAAATGGGTTAATCCAGCCTCTAGTGGCAGTATCATTGACAGCCGCTAGAGGCGCTTCCGCGCTTCTCACTGTTATTTTCACAGTGAGAAGATGCCAGCGTCCATAGGAAAGCATTAAGAATGCTTTCCTTTGGACTGGCTGAATGTTCGCGCGGCTCTTGCCGCGCATGCGCATTCAGTCGATGACGTCGGAAGGAGGAGAAGAGTCCCCAGCGCTGAGGGAGCCCGGCACTGGAGAAATGTGAGTGTTTAACCCACTCCCGTCGGGCTGAAGGGGGAGGAAGGGGGCAACCTCAGGGCACTATAGTGCCAGGAAAACAAGTTTGTTTTTCTGGCACTATAGTGGTCCTTTATCTACATTATATATAAATATTGATCAGGAGACTAATCTAGACTGCAACCCTGTGTATCCCGAAAAGCCCCATATATGAAACCAAATCTGGCACCACCAATTATATCACTGTCAAAGTTTCTCACACTGCATATCTTTCCCATTATCATGTTTATTCAAAAAAGTTAACCTCTTGACATGATATATATATACCTGTTTTTCTGCATGCAGCTATAATTATTCTTATATTTTTTTTACTTTATAGAGTGCCAACGAATGCTTATAAAACACTGTTCAAATGGTAGACAAGTTGGATGTGCAAGATTGTAAACTAGACTTGTGCATGGCAAAATAATTTATTTTCACCAAAACACATAATTTGATAAAATACATTTAAAAAAAATTAGAGGCTGATGAATTTCAGCCATATCATGGTTTTGCTCCAGAAATGAATCAAACAAACCAAAAGGGTGTGAAAATGCCCAATCAGTGTGCTGCAACACATATACATAATATAAATAGTATTGTATATTTCACAATACACTGATAGGCTTATTTTCCTGCCATTTGGTTTACAGATCAAGTGAGATAAGTAACCGAAAGAGGGACAAATTGGAAGAGCAAAGAGCAGTAAACAAAAAAAAAAAAAAATATATATATATATATATATATATATATATTACAATTTATTCATCTGTGAATAAATTGAACATTTAGCGACTGCACCTTAGCCATCAATCATTTTTACCATCAATTAGCTAGGTTATTTTGGCACCACAGGTGGAATTCAGAATCATATATCAAAACAAACATGCTTGGCCATTGCGCATTTCATTTGATGTGTGATTTGGCTGCATTTAGGCTCAGAGTTCAGGAATTCATACAATCACTAAATCAGCCAAATTCAGACAACTTGCTGTTCAGAACAAAATGAGTCTCCAAGTCTATTGTAAATCAATATGAAACATAGTTTGAATTTGAATTTGATATGAAAATTGTAAGATTGACTTACCCCAGGTGCTGTGAATTGGAAGCCGGCGTCCTGCCGAACCCAGTGTGCATGCGTGAAAAAGCTCCCCCCCCCCCCCAATGACGTCACCGCTGGGGGCGGGGCTTTGTCACGCATGTGCACAGGGTTTGGCAGGACGCCGGCTTCCAATTCACAGCACCTGGGGTAAGTCAATCTTACAATTTTGTACACCATATATAAACATACTGTTTACATGTATGCATTTCTGATCCTGATGAAAGTCCTTGGAGAGGACTGAAACGTTGATCCTGATTTTAGAATGATATAATAAAAGTTAATTTTTATTTGTAGACCGTGAGTGCAGCCATCTACTTTTCATAAGTCTATCTCTCTCTCTCTATATATATATATATATATATATATAGCTATATATAAATAAAAATAATTTTCAAAAATTATATATATATATATATATATATATATATATGAAAATAGACCAGTCCTTGCACTCAGATTAACCCTGCTATATTAAGCATAAAATGGAATGCCGGGTGCTAAAATCCACAGCCAAAATATACAAAAATATTGAAATATAGGCTAGCACTCACGGTCTTGTAGTTAAAAAAAATCATCTTTATTCAGTTATTCCATAAAAACTCGATGTTTCAGCCCACGTCCTGGGCTTTTTTCAGGAGCAACAAACAACATTCTATAAATATATTTATATGATATGTTTACATAATCAAGTCATTTTATTAATTACAATTTGAGGGACCTGCCTGACAACCCAGGCTGAAAGTCCAGAGTATTCAGCTCGCAAGCCCTATATTTAACCCTGTAACTTTCTAGGACACCATAAAACCTGTACATGGGGGGTACTGTTTTGCTCGGGAGACTTCGCTTAACACAAATATTAGCATTTAAAAACAGTAAAACGGGGGGCGGGGCCTGACAGCCAAGATGGCCGGTCGTGCTTTCTGAGAGCTCCTGCAATAGAAGGCACAAAAACACCAATCTTGCACGAACTACTGGTGCCAACACCAAACGGAGCCCAGAGAACGACACAGGACCACAAGGGGCACACAATGATCCCTGACCAGCGTCGAAATCACCGGAACATGCCTGAACTGGCCACAAGGCCTACTTCGGAGTGGAGCCTGCAACTTGTGGGAGACGGACGATCCCCTGACACAGGCCACGCTCGCAAGCAAACACTCAGCAAGGCCCTGCAACCCCCCCTCTGGACCGGTGGGGGACATCCCAGTCCTCGCTGGGGGCGACTACCCCCGCACTACAGCCTGACACACAACGGCTTCAGAAAGCACCTGGGATTGAGGCGAGGATGACGCCCAAGCAACCCGGAGAGAGCACAAGAGAGCCAAACACGATCCTCACTGATCAAGCTGACTACACAGCAAATATACAGAAATAAGGTATACAAATTATACCAAACAAGTGGAGCGCTCTAAACAGTAGAGGGGTTTACTCACCCCTTTGGTACAGTGACAGTCTTGAAAAACTTGAATGTACATATACATTTTTTTGTTTGTTTTTGTTTTTCTTGTTTTTGTTTCCTTGTATATGTACATTCAAGTTTTTCAAGACTGTCACTGTACCAAAGGGGTGAGTAAACCCCTCTACTGTTTAGAGCGCTCCACTTGTTTGGTATAATTTGTATACCTTATTTCTGTATATTTGTTTTTTATTGTGGGTAAGGGGTATTCCACTTTTAGTGTTGAGCAGCTTTTACATTTTGGGCACTGTAAAGAAACACTTTCTATCTCTTTATTGAGGTAGTTTTCTCTATTGACTACACAGCAAGGCTAAATAAAATCTTTGCGGCATTCTGGCAAAGGCTGGCACGGCGCCTACACACCCCAGCCGAAATCAAGCGTGACAATCACTCCTCACCGCAACCACGAGGTGGGCACAAAATGGCCGGCGCAAAGCGAGCACAACAGAGCATACGTTCCTGTCCACCCCTACAAGCCCGACCGCAATCTCGCTTAACCACTCAGAGTAACAAGTCTCCTTCTGGGCAGGGGAGCATACCGGAACAAAATCCGACCCACCGTCCACATACCCACAGGAGCATCGGGAGAGCGAAGCTCCGGAGGGCCCACAGTCCCCCCACGTATGGGAAAGGGACCCGAGGACACAGGGAAGTGCTCTCCGCTACAACCCGGCCTGGAGGATCCGAGCAGGTACAGCCCCTTCATGACAGCCGGTTGGGACGGAACCGACCGAGGAGTCCCCGAAATACACCCACAGCACCCTGGAGAACACTCACCCAAGAGACTGTACTACTCTGCAAGCAGTCGACTATAACAGCTCCCAGCCAGACACCTGCATCACCTGCAACACCCACGCACAAGCGGGGCATCGGCTGAACGGGCCACACTGGTGAGGCTCCAACCCTCCAACGCGAGGAGAGGGCAGGTCGGAGGACTGACACGCGAGCCATGCATACTCGCAAGCCGGGACTTTCTCCTGCAGACACCGCTGACCAGGTCTTGCCTAGTATGCACCCCTCAGAAGCACCTGAACTAATGCTACCTTACGTTAGTTTATATTTTAGGTTTGCCTACATTACATGTTTAGTTGATGACAATATGTCGCTGATTTAATGCCATGCCTACAAGGAACCGTGTTCACACTTTCAGCCAGCTAGGCAGGGTAATGACCGACCTAATTGCACATTAGAATTAAAGCTTGTTGATAGACTGAAGCAGGGTGACTATACCGTAACCCGACTCAGTGGATGGGCGGTGCTAGCCTGCACTCAGAATGTTTATGTACCTATAGTATGTTGCTAGCCTATGTTTTCCATGCCTAATAGCCTAAACACCTACAGTAAAAAGCGTCTAGACATAGCTATGTAATCTTAAGGATATAACTGTTCAAACCTGTTTATAGCTTAAATACACTACTGATAATAATGCTTAAAGAACATATCTCCTAATGCTGATACTTGTATGTCGAATCACTAGACTGACTTACCACGTTTTAAAAATGTTAAAAAATGTGCTTACACTCCATTGCCACATATGTAGAAACCTGTGATATTGCTGTGATTATGCTTGCTGTTGGGGCAACGTATATCATCTTGTCAAACCATAACAAAAATAACAAATTAAAAAAAAACAGTAAACAGTAAAACCTATCACAACGATGATATAGTCAGTAAAAAGGATGTTTTTTGCATTTTTCACACACAAATGGTACTTCCACTGACGATATAATTGTTGTGATACATTTTACTATTTTGAAACACTAATATTTGTGTTCGGCGAAGTCTCCCGAGTATAACAGTACCCCCCATGTTCAGGTGTTATGGTGTTTTTAAAAGTTACTGAGTCAAATATAAGGCTTGAGTTTCCTTTATTTCACATTGAAATTTGCCTGATTGGTTATGTTGCTTTTGAGACCATATGGTAGCCCAGGAATGAGAATTACCCCCATGATGGCATACAATTTGCAAAAGTAGACAACCCAAGGTATTGCAAATGAGGTATGTCCAGTCTTTTTTAGTAGCCACTTAGTCACAAACACAGGCCAAAATTAGCATTACATTTAGTTTTTTTTTTTTCATTTTTTACACACAAACAAATATGAACACTAAATTTGGCCAGTGTTTGTAACTACGTGGCTACTAGAAAAGACTGGATATACCCCATTTGTAATACCTTGGGTTGTCTACTTTTGCCAATGGTATGCCATCATGGGGGTAATTTTTATTCCTGGGCTACCATTTGGTCTTAAAGGCAACATAACCAATCTGGCGAATTTCAATGTGTATAAACTGAAAAATTTTACATGCTATATTTGACCCTGTAACTTCCCAAAACACCATAAAACCTGTACATAGGGGGTATTGTTTTACACGTGAGACATCGCTGAATACAAATGTGTGTATTTTATTGCAGTAAAAGCAAACAGTATTATGACATTCACAGTTAAAATGTCATGCAGAACTAAAAAAAAAAATAACCTTTTTCTATTTTCTCCCATTTTTTATATTTTATTCATATTAAATTATGTTTCATAGCTAAATATTTGATGTTAAATGAATAAAATGAATATAATAAGTGTGAGTGCACTTAATATAAAAGAGGTGAATTACGGTTGAACAGACCTATAGCGCAAATTCCAGGTTTTGTTCATGTTTTCTTTTGATCACAACGTGTACATTTGGCTCACTCCTTAAGGGGTTAAACTGAAGTTGTTTGATGACTAGAGTATCCAATTAAATAAGTATGAAAATGTTTGAACATGCAAAATACCAGACTGATTTCATATAGCACATTGTTTGTATCACTAATATGAAACTTGTAATTATTATAATTACATTTAATGAACACTTGTAAAAACATTTATAATAATTTGATTTGTTTGAAATCATTTCAAGGTGTTTCTTTTTTTGGAGGGAGGGGGGATTTAGTGATCGTTTTATTTAAATGTTATTTATTTGCATATCACACATGTAAATCAATTGTTTTATTTTATCCAACTATGATTTGTTTCTTCCCAAAAGAATGTTCCATGAACTACACCTATCCTGGTTTTGTATTTTTGTGATCATTGACAGGCGATTTTAAGTAGTGGATTGAAATAGCGAGTCCATCTTTCTCGTTCATTCACTGTCATCATTCAACCTGTCAGTTCTATGTTCCATGTCTGCCATAGGTAGATTGCTTTCATATTTGAAATTGGAAGGCTCAATAGTTCACTCATCCAATTCAGATTTAAAATGAAATATATTTCGAGTAAATCACATCACGTTGTCAAAAAGTCAAAGCCACATGCACGCACTTGCATGCAAAGTATTGAAGAATAGCACTGGTGGCTTGGTGGATTCAGAGCATTGACAATGAAAGGCCCTGTATTGTGTTTCTATTTTTATGGCACCTGTTAATATTCCTGTAGAGACAGCAAGAATGAGAATGTAATATCTAAATCTGGTCTCTGATGTATTTGATGTATATGATATATAATTATATGATAAAAGTGGTAGAGTTCTAAAGTAGTGAAGTCCAGCCAGCCAAGAGGATGCATATAGCAACCCCTTCCAGCACTATCACTCTTTAAGTGTGGTCAGGAGGGTCATGGTAGAGGATCTACATGTTCCTGGTCCATCAGGGAGCTCCAACTGGTGTGCAGAGTGAGTGGAGGCGGCAGAAAAATAACTGAACATGATATCCTGATTTTCTGACCCTGATTCCACAGAGCATTTGGACTTCCCTGATGTTAAATGTGGAGATACTCTGCTTTAGTCTAACACAGCTACACGACAGTATTGGTATTTGTGGTAAATGGGATTAGGACAGTGTAATGGAGGATTAAGAAACATAAGAGGGGATAAAAGGGGTTTAGGATGGGGTACATAAGGGGACTAAGTGAAAACAGAAGTTACATACAAGGGATTGAGGGTGCAGAGAAAAGGGGATAAAATGACATAATTCTGTGAGGTTAGGACACAAATAGTCATGATATTCAGTGGCAAATGTTTGGGTATGACTCTATACCTACTTGTTAATGCAAGTATCTGCAAAAATGGGCTCTAAGATATTTAGACTGTGAATTGATTGTTGGTGCCAGACATAGTGGTTTGAGTATCGAGGGGGAGCTAGTAAGGACTTATGGACCGCAGCTTCACACATTTATTCTGTTAATTAAAAGAGCAACATGTGTGTTGGGATCTATGTTGGCACTGTACTGCAGAGTTCGGCAAGAGGCTAGAATTGTGCCGTGCCTTTGCTGGCCCAGGTTTATGCATGTGCTAATAGCTAGCAATCACAATATATACTGTTATAAACATATATATGTGTTTATAACAGTATAGCAAGCTTATATAACATTGCCAAGTGAGCTTTAATTCCTCATTACTGCCTCCAATTCCCTGGATTAATATGTCTACATGGCAGCACCCATTGTAAATATATGTGTATGTGTGTGTGTGTGTATATATATATATATATATATATATATATATATACACACACACACAAATATATGCACAAATGTAAATGTATGTGTATATATATACATATCCATGGCAGCAAAACAATGGGTAGCTCCTCCCTATCCCTAATTAGACAGGAACTAATTAAAATAAATGTATAAGTACCTCCTCCTATCCCCTCCTCCCTCAGTCTTTTTGTTCCTGTCCTTTTTTTCTTGGAACTATTATTTTTCTTTTATGGCTTACCTGGGGATTTGTTCCCCTGGCCCCTTGGGAGTTCAGCCTCTCTCCCTTGGGAAGTCTCCAGTTGCACAGCCCTGTGCAAAGGTGACACCCTGGAGAGTACCCCTTTAGTGACCGGGTCTGGTACTTGCTGTCACCCAAGGGGTAGCAAGCTGTTATGCCTGGTTCCCTAATGCTGCAGTGACCCTAGGGGTAGCAGTGGGCAGGTGAATATGGACTTGGACGTGTACCTTGCTGGTCTGGACTTCTCTCTGTTTTCGACTTCCCTCTGCCTTTTCTGCCGTCCTTCTGATGGGGTAAGACCCTGTGGTTTCTTTCCTTTTCACTTGGTGTTCGTTTTTTTGAGCGCACATGCTTTCGTATGGTTTGGTTTTGTGATTGTGATTGTGATTGTGATTTGCTGATTGGTTTTGTGTCCGTTCGTGCTTTTAGCCGTTCCCCTGAAATTTTGCAGTTCGCATTAATTTTAGCCGTTCGCATGAATTCTGGCGAACGTTCGTTTGTTCACACGAATGGCTCATTCGTCTGTTCATTCATCTGTCCGTTCGTCTGATTGACACAGGAGCTCTGTGTGTGACATCAGATGCCTATTAAACAGCCCCCTGGTTCACACACTCGTGGGAATCGTTCTGGTGAATGCTGCATTGCTTCCTCCTATCTCCTGCTTGATTTTCGTTTTGTCTGCTTTTCACTAAGGTAAATGTCTTATTATTTAAAGTGGTTCAATTTGTTCTGAATTTCAATTTGAGATTCTTTCTTGCATTTGGTTCTGCAGATGGATATGGAAGTCTCAAATTCCTCTAATTCCGATTCTTCCCCACCAAACAAAAGGTCACAACCTAAGTCTTATAGATAAGCCATGTTTTTTCTGGTTTGTTTTATCTAGCATTTAAAAGAGTGCGGATCACTGATACACTGTTCTGTCTCTGTTTCTGCAGTTCTAGGGGGACAAGAGCTTCAGTGTCGTCCAAAGGAAAGTCGCCCAAAAGGACACAGTGTGAATCCTGTCATAACAGAGGCCTGGAGGGGAAACGTCTCTGTTTTTCTTGCCTATCTGTGGCGGCAGGCCCATCTCAAAGGCAGTCCTCCATTCAACCTGTGCCTGACATAATGCAGTATATTTCACAAGCAGTTGCTCTGGGTATCAGGAAGCTGGGAAGTCTTGCAAGCGACCAAGGTGTTTGGAACCTTCGGAGTGTTCTCCAGGCGTCTCTGATGTGGAGTGTATGACTATGGAATACCTGAGAGACCTGGGTTCTTCTTCTGAGAATGAGGTACTTCCAGCTCCGGATTTCCTGGAACCTACTGAAATTGACCATTTGATATCCAGGGTCCGCAAAACCCTCAATTTGAAGGAATCATCTAAGGAGGAGCCTTCCACATCCAGTCGCCACTTCTCTGACCTTAGGAGGAAGAGAGCGACCTTTCCAGTCCATGTGACTATAAAAGACCTCATCAGGGAGGAATGGTCAGATCGGACAGAAAATCCTCCGCAAAGGGACGATTTTCCAGACTGTATCCTTTTGAGGACGCTGACGCTGAGGCGTGGGATTCCGCTCCCAAGGTAGATGCGGCTGTGGTTAGATTGGCCAAACATACCACTTTACCTGTTGATGATGCGGGTTCCTTCAAAGACCCTATGGACAGAAAGATGGACTTCAGTCTTTCCAAAGCATATGTGGCTTCAGGTACTGGCCTGCACCCAATGGTGGCCCTTATGTCATTATCCAGGGCGCTTAAGGTTTGGATGGAGAATTTGGAGGAGGATATTAAGAACGACAGGAGCCGTCCCTCCATACTGGACAGCCTAAAAGATTTGAAATTGGCTGTTGACTTCTCATCTGAGGCCGCGGTGGATCTGGTGAGGTCCTTAGCCAGAAATATGTCTCTCTCAGTTTCGGGCAGGAGAGCGCTATGGCTCAGATCATGGTCTGCTGATGCTTCCTCCAAAGGCAGCTGGTGCTCCCTTTCATGGCAACATGTTATTCGGAAAGAATCTGGATGATTGTATTAAACAAGCAGCTGAAGGTAAAAAGGCCTTTCTGCCTGAAGACAACAGGCATAAAGGTTCCTTTCTTGCGAAAAGGGACTATTACCCGTTTCATGATAGCAGATCCTACAGACCGGGTAAAGAATATGGGAGAAGTCATAATGGAGGAGCGGGCAACATGGTGCTAGAGGCAGCAAGTTCCGAGGTTCCGCACCCTCCAAGAACTCCAGGAATCTGTGACGGGCTCATCTCCCTGTCAGGCGGTGTTTACAAAGTAAAAAGGCTTGCTCTCCAGGTCACTTCACTTCTTCTCTACAAAAAGGATTCATTGTACCAGTCCCGGAGTCAGAAAGGACTCACGGCTTCTATTCACATCTATTTCTGACCAAAAAGTTCTCGGAAGGGTGGAGACCCATCCTAAATTTACGATGATTCAATACTTGCATATCCGCAGATTCAAGATGGAGTCCCTTCAATCTATAGTGAAGGCTGTCTTTCCCAATCAGTGGATGTTATCAATAGACTTGTTGGATGCCTATTCCACATCCCTATAGCCCTCGCGCATCAGAAATATCTGAGGTTCGCAGTAGGGGAGGCTCATTTCCAATTCAGGGCCTTGCCCTTTGGTCTCATCACGGCTCCAAGGACCTTTACGAAAGTGCTTGTTGTTCTCATTGCAGAACTGAGAAAACAGGGCATATCCATCTTCCATTACCTTCAGTTCCTACAACGTCATGTTTGGAGGATCAATGAGCCATCTCTTGCCCGAGTCAGTCTATGACATACCTGGGTGCTCTGTTGGACACTTCCGCGGGGACAGTTCAACTCTCCCCAGAGAGGATCCTGAGAATACAGAAACAGGTTATGGAGATGTTGGTATGCAAGGTGACTTCAGCAAAGAAGGCGATGAGTCTCCTGGGTTCCATGTCCTCCATGATAGGACTGACAAAGTGGGCACAATGGAGAATGAGGAGCTTTCAGGCGAACTTCCTCCTCCAATTCTCCTCAAAGAGTCTACTCCAGCCCATCAAGATTCCATTGTCCCGCCGCACCCGCCGCACCCGCCGCACCCGCCGCACCCGCCGCACCCGCCGCTCAGGGGTGGGGGCCAGGGGGGAGGACATTAGGTCCCCCCCCTTATTAGTATTTAGGGCCCCCATCCACCGCTCAGGGGTGGGGGCCGGGGGTGACAGTAGGTCCTCCCCTTATTGTTTTTTTTAGGGCCCCCACCCACAGCTCAGGGGTGGGGGCAGGAGGGGGAAAGTAGGTCCCCCCCTTATTGTTTTTTTTAGGTCCCCCACCCACCGCTCAGGGGTGGGGGCCGGGGGGGGGACAGTAGGACCCCCCTTATTGTGTTTTTTTGGGCCCCCACCCACCGCTCAGGGGTGGGGGCCGGGGGGAGGACAGTAGGTCCCCCATTGTGATTTATGGCCCCCACCCACCGCACAGGGGTGGGCGCCGGGGGGAGGACAGTAGGTCCCCCCCTCATTATTTTTATGGCCCCCACCCACCGTGCAGGGGTGGGGGCCGGGGGGGACAGTAGGTCCCCTCCCTTATTGTTTTTTTTGGGCCCCCACCCATCGCTCAGGGGTGGTGGCTGGGGGGGACAGTAGGTCCCCCCATTGTGATTTATGGCCCCCAACCACCGCGCAGGGGTGGGCGCCGGGGGGAGGACAGTAGGTCCCCCCCTCATTATTTTTATGGCCCCCACCCACCGCGCAGGAGTGCGGGTGGGTGGGGAGGACAGTAGGTCCCCCCCTCATTGTTTTTATGGCCCCCACCCAACGCTCACAGGTGGGGGCGGGGGGGAGGACAGTAGGTCCCCCCATTGTGATTTATGGCCCCCACCCACCACGCAGGGGTGGGGGCCGGTGGGGGACAGTAGGTCCCCCCATTGTGATTTATGGCCCCCACCCACCGCACAGGGGTGGGCGCCGGGGGGGAGGACAGTAGGTCCCCCCCTCATTATTTTTATGGCCCCCACCCACCGCGCAGGGGTGGGGGCCGGGGGGGACAGTAGGTCCCCTCCCTTATTGTTTTTTTTGGGCCCCCACCCATCGCTCAGGGGTGGTGGCTGGGGGGGACAGTAGGTCCCCCCATTGTGATTTATGGCCCCCACCCACCACGCAGGGGTGGGCGCCGGGGGGAGGACAGTAGGTCCCCCCTCATTATTTTTATGGCCCCCACCCACCGCGCAGGGGTGCGGGTGGGTGGGGAGGACAGTAGGTCCCCCCCTCATTGTTTTTATGGCCCCCACCCAACGCTCACAGGTGGGGGCGGGGGGGGAGGACAGTAGGTCCCCCCATTGTGATTTATGGCCCCCACCCACCGCGCAGGTGTGGGGGCCGGGGGGAGGACAGTAGGTCCCCCTTATTGTTTTTTTTAGGGCCCCCACCCACCGCTCAGGAGTGGGGGCCGGGGGGGACAGTAGGTCCCCCCCTTATTGTTTTTTTAGGGCCCCCACCCACTGCTCAGGGGTGGGGGTGGGGGGGGACAGTAGTTCCCCCCCCCTCATTATTTTTATTCCCCTATATAACAATTTTTGGCATTTAGTGAATATTCCCCTATATAACAATGTTTGGCATTTAGTGAATATTCCCCTATGTAACAATGTTTGGAATTTAGTGAATATTCCCCTATGTAACAATGTTTGGCATTTAGTGAATATTCCCCTATGTAACAATGTTTGGAATTTAGTGAATATTCCCCTATGTAACAATGTTTGGCATTTAGTGAATATTCCCCTATGTAACAATGTTTGGCATTTAGTGAATATTCCCCTATGTAACAATGTTTGGAATTTAGTGAATATTCCCCTATGTAACAATGTTTGGCATTTAGTGAATATTCCCATATATAACAATGTTTGGCATTTAGTGAATATTCCCCTATATACCAATGTTTGGCATTTAGTGAATATTCCCCTATATACCAATGTTTTGCATTTAGAATAAAAAAAAAAATAATAATAATAATAAAAAAATGTTTAAAAAAATGATTGCAGCTTCCGAAAGAATCTAAATTGTATGCTGTCCAGTAGGTGGGAGGGTCTGCTGCTGATTGGCTGTAATGTGTCTGCTGACTGTGAGGTACAGGGTCAAAGTTTACTCAATGATGACGAATAGGGGGCGGACCGAACATCGCATGTGTTCGCCCACGGTGGCGAACGCGAACATGCCATGTTCGCCAGGAACTCTTCGCTGGCGAATAGTTCGGGACATCACTAAACAAGAGTACACAGTTGGTATGTACATCATTTTAAGCCACTCGCTCTTGACTGAACTTAGATGTATTTTTGAGGAAGTCTTACATTCAAAGATAATTGCTGCTCCCAAACTTGAAAATTATATTAGGAAGGTCTCTGATTTGTAGTAGATGAGATGTCTGTTCATTGTAATACTCCTTTCATTTATAAACACCTATAACTCACACTATCATTAATGTGCAGTAGATATTATATTTAAAACAAAAATGTTTTAAATGTGTGTTGTTTTTTAATGAATGAAGAATATTTCAAAGAAAGTTCTGCTTAACTGTTGATTTATCTTTCTAAAGTGCTTGTATGCAGTTGTGGAGGGAGTGGGACTGTTTTATCAAGGCCAAATTAGTGAGAGCATCAAGGTTGGAACTGAGAGCTGGAAGTAGATATATTGTTGATTATGTTTTTAATTTAAAGTCTTTTTTGTTTTAGTCTATAGCATTTCTAACCTTTATCACAGTTGAACAGTCTACCTATGTTAGATAGATCTTCTGCCACAGATCTGCCGATAGGTAGGCAGCTATTCATTAATCAAATGCTGACCTCAAATATATGATATGTTAGCATAATGCAAAGTACATTGCTTAGCCACAATGAATTTACATAACATTCCTTAGAGAGGAAATTACTTCCATATGGTCAGTGCTGGGCTTCTAACAAAGGAAGAGATACATATACCTCTAATTGTTTATCTTCAAAGTCATATTATGTTTTAAAATGATAAATAAAATGTTGGCATTTCCTTGTCTTTCTCACCCTCCCTTCTGCCTGTTCGTGCACTGCACCATAGAAGGCAAAACTATTTTGGACAAAAATGTTGTTTTTTTCGTGGGTCTACATGAAAAAAAATATATATTAAAAAAAGGAAAAGAAGAAACACATGCACATAAATAGATAAATCTTTCTTCTTCGTAGGAAACAAGATCCAGCAAACTGTTTTATTTTTTCATGTGTGAGTAAAATAAAAATGTTCATTTTTTTCAAAGGAATTAAGCAATAACTTTTAAAAAAAAGTCAGGGAAGCTTTTCAAGGGAGAAAATAGTTTTTTATACCGGTATGTATAAATCAAACTTCAAATTCATAGTTCTGATGTACTACATAGTGGTTCTCAGGGAAAAGTCATGCACACCCTGATCCTGCCTCTTCTGAAGATTTCAGCATTTAAATTTATTGGGTTTATTGCAGAATCCAGTCGTAATAGGTCATGCTTTGAGAGATATTGTATGGTAAAGGATGCAGGAAAGCAACACCTTCAGCGTGTTCTCAAATCTGTGTAATATTGGAGCAATATATATGACAAAAAGACAAAAAACTAATATAGTGTAGTATCTCTGGTAACAGGTGAATAAAATAAGAGGAATAACACTTACAATTTTCTGGAGATTATGATCAGCTGCAGATATGTGTGCCTAGGCGGGATAATCCCTGCCTGCGGATGTATGGATGGACTTGGTTCTTTATAGGAGGATATTTCAGGCCAGTGAGTTACTATTGGTGCAAATGGGAAGTGTTATCCTTTAGTATACAGTTTTGTAGTAGTGAGGATTCTCCACTATATAAAATAAAAATAAAACAGAATATAGTGTACATATCAGGAGCTGATCATAAGCTCAAGAAAATTGTATGTCTTATCCTCTTATTTTATTCACCAGTTACCAGTGATACTACACTATATTCTTATTTTTGTCTGCTATATTGCTCCAATATCACACGGATTTAAGAACACTCCGAAGGCACTGCTTGCCTCCATCCTTCTTCATACAGCATGCATTTTATGGCCAGAAGGAGGAGACTCCTTGGTTTAGGAAGTACTAGCTGCCACATCAATATCAGACAAGCACCGGGAATGCCACCTTGTGATTTATATGCCTTAAGAGATGCCTTATTGGCCAGGCTAGTGTCCCAGGGTATAAATCTTTTAACATATATGTAATCACACTATTCTGGTCAATATAAGTGACAAAAGTGCGTAAGAGAAAAAAAGTGCAATAATGCTTAGAGATGATCATCCACAGAATATATTGACTGAACATTGTTTAGAACTGCTGGAAGACTCTACAAACAATTCTAAAACAAACAGGACAGAGAATTTTTTACATAAATTACAAATAAAACTTTATTTAACACTATTTATTCCTAACTTTGTAGTACCGGAGTGTCTGTTTATGTTTCTGAAGGTATTTTTCTTACTTGTAGCGGAGCTCCCTGTACCCCGGCTGGATTCCTCAGGACCACTTCCTTGCTGGAACCCGGGAAAACCTCAGCGCTGCTGCCCCAGTCGCCATGGCGCCAGTCGCCCCAGTCGCCAGTCGCCATGGCGTGTCTGGGTTCCATACTGGAATAGGATATGGGACTAGCTGTAGTAGCTTTATTCCCTCCCAGGGACTGGACAACACACAGTCCTGGGAGATCTAGTCCTTAGAAGGACTTTCCCCGCCGAATCCTTCACGAGCTGGAACAAGATGCTGAGCAGTAAACAGCCCTTCTCCTCCCAGTAACTATACGACACATAGTTCTGGAAGTACAACTAATTTTATTGAGCCAAACTCAGCCTGTTTTGCACAGACCCCAGCAAGGGGTCTCAATTGTATTCAACACAAGCCACTTAGAGGAATCTTTGGACTTGGGCGATAATTGCGTTAAAGACCGGTAAGCTAATTATCTCCCAGGAACAGAGAGGCAAAAACATAAAACATAAAAACAAACCAAAACATCACAAAAACACACAGCAACCCCTCAAATAATACATCCCCAAATAGCTCTGATGTGAGTGCCCAGGTTCTCCAAATAGCGCTCAGATCCATGCAGTGTAGGGGAAACGCCACCATGTTAAAGTTCTGACCGGCCACAAAAGTGGTCCCATGCCCAAAATAGTTTTAGGACATTTGGAACTTTTGCCAGTAAAAGCATAGTATAGTGTTTATAGCTGTTATAGCAGATTCACCCCAAGCATTAGCCAAGACTTAGTATAGTGTCAAGTAGAACTGATTTTATTGGGAAAATTACACACTTTCCTACCTGTTTCCTCAACAGGAGGCCCCAGGAAAACAATGCACATCGCAACCTACCTGGCACTTAGGTGATTGTGTCTGACCAGATAATTTAATTAGTGGGCAGACACCTCTGCACCAGTTAACAATTTAACATAAAAAACAGGCTTCCCATGCCCACATCCTTAGACAAATGAAATTCCTGGGAAGCTCTCTTCTGAGTGCCCACTCTGTCCAAAAAGCGCTCAGATCGGAGATTGCTGGCCGACGTTAGCTGGAAATAAAGTTTTAACCGGGTCGCAACCATTCTCCAATCTGGCACAGAGTTCCACAGCACTGGGTGGGAAATCACGGTCCCCTAAAATTATGGTGCTTTCTGTTGGTACATGTAGGGCTGTATTTACCACATGGCAAACAAGGCATTTGCCTAGGGCAGCACTTTCGGGGGGGCAGCAAAAAACACAACCCCAAACACCCAGGCAAATGCCTTGTTTGTCTTGTGTCCTGGTGGGCCTAAGAGTTGACTGGCTGGCTACCTTCGCCCCCCCCCCCCCCCCCCCCATGGTGTTAAACTACTAATATCCTATCCGGGTGGTGAGGGAGCACTGTCCTCCGCTCTTCTTGCTCCCTTGCGCTCCCTTCTGAGATGCCGGGAGCTGGAATATGACGTCACTCTAGCCCTGGCATCACTAAGCAGTGCAGAGGAAGCTGAGCCCCTCCATTGATCGCCAGCAGCCCCAGCAGAGCCAGCCCAGTCAGCAGCCCCAGCAGAGCCAGCCTAGTCAGCAGGGGCCACCAGCCGAGTCAGCCCAGCAGCTGTCAGGGACAGTATCCACTCCAGCTCTCCCAAAGGTAGGGAGGCTGGGCGGATTTAACTTAAAAAAATATATTTATAATTTGTGAGTATGAGTGTATGAAGAAAAGTGTGTGTGTGTGTGTGCGCCAGTCAGTGAATGTGTGTGTATGTGACAGTCAGTTAATGTGTGTCATTGTGAGTGTCTGTCAATGAGTGTGTGTATCATTGTGAGTGTCTGTCAGTGAGTGTGTGTGTATGTATGTCTGTGAGTGAGTGCATGAAGCTGTCAGTGTGTGTCTGTGAGTGAGTGAGTGAATGTTTGTGTGTCTTTCAGAGTGTGTCAAATCAGTGAGGATGTGTGTGTGTCAGTGTATGTGTATCTGAGTGCATGTGTCGGTCAGTGACTGGATGTGTCAGTGTGTGTCTTAGTGAAAGTGTGTGTTGGTTAAACAGTGTGTGTGCCAATGACTGCATATGTGTGCCAATGAATGTATCTGTCAGTGAGTGTATGTCAGTGCATGTATGAATGAGGGCGTGTGTCTGTCAGTCAAAAAAAGTGGCCCTGACATAAATTAGTGAGTCAAATTTATATTAGGGGGGTGCCCGAATTTAGTTGAGCCTAGGGCAGCACAATTCCAAAATACACCACTGATAACAGTGTACAACTGTAGACCGTTCTCTTTATGAAAGTCTATTACATTCCAGTTCTGCAGAATATGTGTCTAGTTAATAGAAGCACACCACAATCAACAAGATACAGAGAATACAAAAAAGAGCCAAACCTAATGTGTTTCAGAATTAACAGACCTTACTTATATGAAATGCTCATCTTTACTTTTAGAAATTCTTCCATTAACCAGACACGTGTGTTCTGCTGAGTTATTATATATACTTATTTATATAAGTAATTATTAAGTACAGTATACTATATAGGTATTGTATGGTAAGCCTTCAGACACAGCTTTCTTAGCTCAGATTCGTGAACCAATGTAATCATTATCCAACCAACGCTACCATTATCATTAAAACTATTACTTTTACTTGAAGCCAGCTGCTCTGTTCCAGTTTAGATATTAGCCCTATTTGCGCAAGACTTATTTATATATATATTTTTTGTGGGTAGGGGATTCTTTAAATTGTGCAGGAAATTATATTTAGTAGCTTTCAGTTATTTTGTTCTCTTTTTTTTTTTTAGATGATTTTTTACCATTGATATATCCACTTATTAAACCCTTGAAAGCAGTTCTAAACGCTATAAATAAACTAGACTCCTTCATTATATAAGTCTCAATATGGAATCTCATTTCTGCATGTTTACATTCCTCCCATATGATGTGTCCTGATAAGACTCTGCTGACATTCCCTGTGGAATTCTCTCCTGCCCATGCTCACACGGATTAAAGAAGTTCCCTGGTAAACAGATCCGTCCTGCTGCTGTGAACCACACTCTAGCGGGAGCCCCTTACCCTGTCCACTTTAGGGACAGGAAATGCTTGGAAAGCATTAGCACTCCCTTCCAGCTATGATAAGGCCGTGAGACTATAGGATAGTGCCAGGTTGTGTTTCATAACTCAGAATGCCGAATTTGTACTTTGAAACCTATATGAAATATTCATGTAATGTGCACAGACTCATAGATTTGAAAAAAAAAAATTGTTAAATATTTCTATTGTGATATTACCCATTACATCTTACCCTTTTTAATGTTAAAGGCTTACTATTACCAGCGGTTTGTGCAGTCATTTGGTGAAAAGGGGGTTATATTTTTCTGCGTAATAATAAATGGGACATATTATTTGGATTATTTGGATTTTCCACAGGCTAGTTTTGGATACTTGCACGTGCATGACCAGTGCAACTGTATTGCAGCTCCTGGCATCCAATTAGTTAAAGAAATCCTCCAAGCACCAAGACTACTACAGCGTGATTTAGTGGTTGTGGTGTCAGGAGTGCACTGTTGCATTGATCCATATAAATAGTCAGACATTTGCTAGTGGTTGAACTTGGAGTTCATCAGACATCGCTCCAAGCCTCTATGAGACCCAGAAGCTATCTGCCTGAGCTATTTGCCCAGCAGACCCCAATTAAAAAGTGAAACCATTAGCAAACAGTTTGGATACTTACATAGGGGTTGAGTCAGGACACTTCTGGCACCATAAACACTACAGCGCTGTGTAGTGGTTGTGGTACTTAGAGTATTCTTTTAAAGAAGCCTTTCCACCCCTAGAACAACTTTTTGAAATAGTACTAATAGTACTATTGATTTCAAAAAGCTTGAAGCCTATCACCAGCTACCAAGAAAAAAAGGAAAGTGTGGGCAGTGATGTTGAACACTGGTGTGAACTGATCGAATAGAAAATAGTTTAGGTTCTCTCCATAATGGCATGAAATTACCTAAAACTAGCTTTTATACTGATCAGAGACTCACGGAAGGGCAAGCTGTTATTGTTGTTGATCATTCTCTGTATTTTCCTTCACTCTGTTTTGTTTTCGTTTTTTTTTGTTTTGTTTTTTAAGGACTGAAACCACTCTGTTATCAGCAATAAGGGGACACAAGCCAAATGGCAACTAGAACAAGGGATTAAATAAATACACAAAATGCATACTCACTTTATTTGAAATAGCTCTAAGCAGTCAGACATTAACTAAAGGGAAATGTGATGCCGCTTCTCGAGTTCCAAAGCTTATTAATGTTTTATTCTTTATTGTTTTCCTGTTTAACTTTGTGATTCTTTAATTATTGCCAGTAATTAGCCAGAGGGGAAGTACTGTTGATAGCATATCAGAAGACAGGAAGTGGTTGAACCTGACTGTGTATTTGCTTCTGCAGGAGCCGGTGTTTGGACATACACAATGTTATCAGTCACGCGATAACGCCCAGGGATCAGGACCAGCAGGATAGGCAATCAGATTAATCGAGAAATAAATACGTTTAAAGAAACACTACATGAAAATAAACCACAACAGATTAGTAGATACCTGACCATTAATGTCCCTAAAGTCCAACTGCAAAACCCGGACATAAATTTTGTCTGGATTTGAGCCGAATAGAACACCGCCGGACAGCTGAAATCTGAACTGTTTACCACTGGCAGCGCTAGCAGCCAACGGGCAAATAGTCAAATAACCTTCGACAGTGCAAGAGTTAATTATGTGGTGGCTGGCCAGGACTTACTAGCCAGCTTGCACATTAAATATTTAATATATTACTATGAAGGAAGGTTTATAGTAGGTGGGACATATCTGCCAAACTTTTAAAATTAGTGACTGAGCAGCCATTGCTGCACAGTGACTATAAAGATCCCATACCATGGGTATAGAGCTGGGAAATAACCCATGGGGGACATAGTTCCCCCCACACGCCCTCAGTTGTGGGAATTGGATAGGGGATATTAGAATAAATAATGGGGTGTGGACAGATCACTAAAGCCAGCGAGTGGGGTACTAACTAAAATATAAAAGAGGGAGAACCTAAAGTCTTCCCAAGCCCAACCCACTGTTGGTGAGTGTGACCCTCATCATAACATTCAGGAGGGGGTCCTAGTGTCCATGGGTTGTGGGTGAAGGGTGGGGCTCTAAGTAAGCAAACAGTGAGCAGGGCATATGCCATTGTCCACCAACCCCATATAGTGGCATATTACCCATTTCCCCGTCCTAGGTGGCTAGGATCTCCAATTCCCTAGCCACCCTTCTATATAATGACGCCTACTTACCCTCCTCACCCTAATAATAATGAAGGGGGGAACAGAACTACCATATATACTCGAGTATAAGTCTAGTTTTTCCGCACATTTTTTGTGCTGAAAAACCCCCACTCAACTTATACTTGAGTCAATGTCTGTATTATGGCAACTTACATTGCCATAATACAGACCAGGACCGCCGGGCTCATTACAAGGTCCTGTTGGGGGCTGGCAGGAAGCGTTTACTTACCTTTCTTGCAGCTCCCTTCTCCTGCGTTCTGGTCAGCTCCCTTGTAAATCTCGCAAGAGCCGCGGCGTCAGAGCGTTGCCACAGGTTACCGTGGCAACGCGGCACGCAGACCGCGAGACTTACAGGGGAGCTGACCAGAAAGCAGGACAAGGGAGCTGACAGGAGCTGCAGGAAAGATAAGTAAACGCTTCCTGCCAGCCCCCCTCCTGCACAGTACACACCACTGGACCACCAGGGACAAAAAAAAAATGTGAATAATAAAAAAAAAAAATTAATAAAAAAATATTAAAATTAAAAATAATTATAATATTAAAATAAAAAATTAGAATATTTAAATAAAAAAATTAAAAATAATAAAAATGCCCTCCCCACACACTACACACACACTCTGCATTATATACACACACACACTCATACAAACACACACTTTGCATTCACACAAACACACAGTGTTTATATAATGCAGAGTGTGTGTGTGTGTGTTTGTATGAGTGTGTGTATATAATTATAAAAATCACAGAATTTCATAGCCCCAAGTTTTACCCTCGACTTATCCACGAGGCATAGCATATTTCACAATTGTTGGTCACAAAACTGCACTCGACTTATACACGAGTATATACGGTAATACCTGCTAAAAGATATATACCCGCCATCAGAAGTCTTCTTTTCTTCTGAAGTCATTTTTTCTTCAGCCCCAATAAAGGCCAAATTAGAATGCATAAATATCAGTGCGACTAATTAAAATGAAAAAAAAAAAAAAATGATTCACAAATAAAAAGACAGAAAAATGTAAAAAGTGGCACAATAGATTGAATCCTTCTTTGTTTACTGCAGACTGAGCTCCTATAATAGGGAAAGCCCTTATAAAGGTCAGAGGGCTGCCATCAGAAATGTTGGGGACGCTGACAAAGCACAAGGTCTGGGCCCCTTCCTACCTCCCTCCCCAGGCCCGCCCACACCCTACCTAGTCCGCTGACAATGATGCAGGACTGAATGTGGTGTGTATAGTGGAAGTGAATTAGAATGTGTGTAATGGATGTAGTGTTTGTGTGTATTAGATACTGTTTGTGCAGTGAATGCAGAGTGTGTGTTTGTGTAGCAGATGCAGTGTGTATAGTGAACGCAGAGTGTGTTTGAGTAGTGGATGTAGTGTGTGTACAGTGATGTAGTGTGTGTTTGTGTGTACTAGATGCAATGTGTTTAGTGGATGCAGTGTCTGTAGTGGATGTAGTGTGTGTATTAGACACAGTGTCTCTGTATAGTGAATGCAGAGTGTTTCAATGTGTGGTGGATGTAGTGTGTGTACTGTGAATACAGGATGTTTGTGTAGTGGATGCTGTGTGTATAGTTAATGCAAAGTGTATGTTAGTGTAGTGAATGCAGAGTGTGTCAGTGTAGTGTATGCAGAGTGTGTGTCAGTGTAGTGAATGCAGAGTGTGTGCATGTGTGTAGTGAATGCAGAGTGTGTGTTAGTGTAGTGAATGCAGAGTGTGTGCATGTGTGTAGTGAATGCAGAGTGTGTGTTGGTGTAGTGAATGCAGTGTGTGTTAGTGTGCAGTGAATGCAGAGTGTGTGTCAGTGCAGTGAATGCAGAGTGTGTTAGTTTGTAGTGAATGCAGAGTGTGTGTTAATGTGTAGTGAATGCAGAGTGTTAATGTGTTGTGAATGTAGAGAGTGTGTTAGTGTGTAGCGGATTCAGAGTGTGTGTTAGTGTAGTGAATGCAGAGTGTGTGTTAGTGTAGTGAATGCAGAGTGTGTGTCAGTGTAGTGGATGTAGTGAGTGTGTTAATGTGTAGTGAATCCAGAGTGTGTGTTAATGTGTAGTGTATGCAGTGTGTGTGTTGTATTAGTGTATGCAGAGTATGTGTTGTATTAGTGTATGCAGAGTGTGTGTTGTATTAGTGTATGCAGAGTGTGTGTGTTGTATTAGTGTATGCAGAGTGTGTGTAAATGTGCAAACTAGGGCATGCAATCTAATTTAATTTAATTAAATGTTATTCCCCCCCCCCCCCGCTTCTTACCTGTGTCCAGGGAGGGGGGAGATTCCATTCCCTGGTGGTCCGGTGGCATGGGGGGCCCCTGCTCCCTGTTACTGCAGAGGGGGCCCAGCACACTGCTTCTGCACATTCCGGTCCTCTCTTCCAATAACTCTCGCGAGACCTGCGGCCTGCGTGCCACGCGGAGCGTTGCCATGGTAACCCGTGGCAAAGCTCAGAAGGCCGCGGGTCTCGCGAGAGTTATTGGAAGAGAGGACCGAAATGTAACAGGGAGCCGGGGGCCCACAGCTGCACATATAGATAGCGATATTCGCCATCTATGTGTGCAGAGAGGGAATGTGGGGCCCGGGACTGCCAGAGCAGTCCGGGCCCCCCAGGACCGCCGGGCCCGTGACAACCATCATGGTCGTCACCCCCTGATGGCGGCCCTGAAGGTCAGCCACCATATAATTAACCCTCGCACTGGCAGTTAGTGCTGCCAGCAGGCAAATATTCCATAGAATTATAGTTTACTTGCATAAAAGCAAGTGAACGATATATGGGAATATGCATCCTACCAGATACATTCGATTTCAAAGTTTAGTTTAATGGATGCTTTATGAATCTTCCAAATCCTATACTTTGTATAGGTATCGGATGTGAAAGCACTGGTTTTAAACCAGACATCAAATGCATTCGGGCAACTGCTGCAGTTTCACTCAGGCTGACCGTATTCCGTCTGGAATTGGTTTTAGTAAATCTAAGAATTGCCAGTGCACTTGGAATTTGGTCATTTTTACTGTATTTTGTCCATCTAGAAAAATCGGGTGTGTAAAGAATAACCCTTTCAGTTTAAAGAAGCAAGGTGAATTGTTAGTGTATGACTCATCTAAGAAGTTTTCCCGTGATGTGGCAGGTGAGCTTACAATTTAGTGGCAATTGGAGTGAGACTAAAAATAAAAATGCAGTTATTTAAATGTGTATAGGGATTATGGATACTGCGCATGTAACTTTTTGTTTGGTTTTTATTGAATAACCCTGCCTATAATTCTGGGGGATCAGCAAAAACCTATCCCTGTGTAAAGCGTTAAAGGTATTACATACCAGCCTGATCATCAATAGTGCAATTTAAAGTGGATTCATCAATGGTGCATTTAAAAGTGGCTAAAAAAAAACCTCACAATTGAGTTTTCACTTGGATACTTATTAACAACAATTTGGATTTCATCACTGAACATAAAGTTTTACATAGAGGATTCTGGGTTCAAACATCAACAACTGCTGCTTTTTGTTTTGAGTGATTCAGAGAAATACCATAATATTTAGCAATTAGTTTCAAACTGGAAAGAATCGCTTAAATAAAGAATCTTCTGGGTATAGAGCACTCTTTTGCCAGATCCTTTTAAAGTAACAATATTCCCTGCATGGTCTCTCCTAATGAATCAATTTAGTCCTTTTACAGCATCCCTATAGCAAGTAATGCCTAGACAAAGCTCAGGATACTGACCAGTCCTCATGACATCTGCTGGACCCCTGGAATGATATTCACTTCTGTCATTATTTTTTTCTCCTCCTTATATTCTACAAGAAATGTCTGCATCTGCAACAAAAAGCACAGTTTCAGTCACATAACAAAATTATATCATACTAAACAAGTTCTCACATGTAACACTTTATTATTATTATTATTATTATTATTATTATTATTTTTAAAGCACACACATATTCTACAACAGGTGGACTAACAAACAAAGTAATTGCAACTAGGCAAGCTGTGAATACAGGGACAGAAGGTTCTGAGGGCCATGCTCAAAAAAGCTTACATTCTAAGGGGAGTAGGGTATAATTACACAAAATGGTAAGGGTACAACGTATTAGATCTGTGAAAGTTGGTTGTGCAGATTAAATCTTATTTGATAGATGACACAGTTGGAGGAGAGGAAGTGCAATTGGTTAGTTATATGCTGGAGAATAATTTAGATGGAATTACTTATTGTCACTTAGTATACATTAAAAATAATGTCATTTGCTAAAGCCCCATGTTTTGTTTTTATGCGTTATGCCTCTTTTCTGCTGAGGTACATCCTAACCTGATGTTTCTCATTGATTATGCTTTGGGGTGAATGGGACACCTGTCATCTTTCTGTCTTAGCATCTCCTCCATCTATCTCTGTTATGCCTAATATTGCTGTTTATTCTGTTTCTCTTAAAAAAAAAATCAAAAACAGTGCAGTTACTCCTAGTAAAAGAAGTAAAAGAATTAATTTGGCATTCGGTTAAATTTATTTTAGAGCACAATTATTTTTTCTTTAATGATCAATTTTTTCTACAAACCACGGGGACCGCCATGGGCACCAGGTTCGCCCCCAGTTATGCCAACATCTACATGCGTAGATGGGAAGACCTAACGGTTTGGGTTGGGCATGACTGGAGGGAGAACCTGGTGCTCTGGCGGAGATATATCGATGATGTTATTATAATTTGGAAGGGGCCTTTTTTATTATTTCAATCATTTGAAAATTATCTGAATCAAAACAAATATAATCTAAAATTTACTTCTGCGTGGAATCAAAAAGAAATAAGTTTTTTGGATTTGTCATTGATAAGTGAGAATAACCAGATTAAAACTAAGTGTTTCTTCAAACCGAGTGATGGCAATGGATATGTTCATAGGCGAAGTTGCCATCATCGCCCCTGGCTTAGAGGAATAGCCAAGGGACAATTCGCTAGGGTGAGAAGGAACTGTTCGCAAGTTCAAGATTTTATAACACAATCTAACCATATTAAGAACAAATTGGTAGAGAGAGGTTACAAGAAGAATACCATCGACAAAGAAATTCGGTTAGCTTTGAAAACCGATAGAGGCAATTATTTAATGGACAGACCACGTGCCAAATCCTATCAAGACAATGCAGCGGCCTTTAGAACACAGTACTGCACAGACCATGTTTGGATTAGGAAGAGTTTGCAGAAACACTGGTCGATTCTCCAACAAGATCCTGTACTCAACACTTTCCTACCAGAACAGCCTAAACTTATTTTTAAGAAAAATCAGAACTTTAAGAACTCTTTGGCACCCAGCTATGCTATAAAAAATCATAGAGATAGTCAGAAACCAATAGCAAATGGTTTCTCCAGAGGGTGTGGAGTCTGTAAAGCCTGTCGGATTGTCAATCTAAAAAAGACAAAAGTTTTTTCTAGTTTTGTCACTGGGGAAGTATTCCAGATTAAAACAGAAATTGGTTGCCGCACGGACTATGTAGTGTATGTACTGCAATGTCCGTGCGGCAGGCAATATGTGGGCAGAACCAAGAGGCCCCTAAAAGTGCGTCTCTTGGAGCACATAAATAATATAAAAAAGAACTTGGCCACACACTCCATCCCAGTACACTGTAATCATTGTCCCCAATTTTCTTTTACGGGTTTCAAATGTATGGGCATTGAAAGGGTATGTGTTGATTGGAGAGGGGGGGACAGAATCACCAAGCTATCCCAGAGGGAGACCTACTGGATCCATAAGCTACAAACTCTGGAACCTGGTGGTTTAAACGTGGATGTGGATCTAGTATGTTTTTTATAAGACACATTATTATTAGTTATAGTCACTATAATATAAGGAATAAGGTTGGGATTAATATAAAGCACCTTTTGTCATAAGAATAATTTGGTTTATTAATAACACAAAATATATTCATATAAAAGATAAATATATTCTCTGATTAGAAGAAGGAGAAAACAAGATGACACATTATAAATTAGAAGCATTATATGTAAACAATATTACACAAAATAGGATATTAAAAATGGCAAATATTGTAAAATTATAAGATAAAGAATTAATTTACATTAGAAAACACTTTACTAACTATTTGCACAAATATAATGAAAAAATTTATTATTGAACATTGTATAGATCATTTAAGGTCAATAAAGATACACAGTTTATGGTGAAAATAACATTTGGGTTATAACACAGACCTTTCATGCGTTTTTAAGTGTATTTGTTGTGGCTAGATTTCCCCCAATACAGGTGGATTGCAAAAAACGAAGGTGGAACGCAAGCCACTTCCGGTTTCCGGGTTTGTGAACCCAGTTGGAACGCATAGCACTTCCGGTTTCCGGAATGTACGAAAATGCCGAAATTAACTGCAATACAACAGTGAAGATCAGCTGTGAATGAAGAAGAATGCAATTGCCAACAGATGATACCGATCGACACAGGACCAATGAGGAGGGACAGAGAGGCACATGTGACTAAATTGACTTTAGGGATTAGCCCTATTTAAAGGACTTATGGGTGGAGGGTGGTTAGGCTGCTTTTTTGTACTGCATTAATTGTAATTTTAATATTGTTGGTCCCTGAGGAAGTCCCATACTTTATAGAAGGGACGAAACGCGTAGGACCTCTATTGTATTTATTTTTTATATATTTTATTGAAAATTAAAGCCGCTTTTTCATACCTTCACCCGGAGTCCTGCTTTTTGGTGGAAAGATCCAGGGAAGTGTCCAGGGGAATTCCCCCCAGCCCCCCATACCATCAGGGGAGGCACCATATATGCCTGAACTGTCCAAGATCCTGTGAGTGCATTTCATATTGCGCAAATGATATTTCTGTCAAACTTTATTACACTATATTTTGTTTTTGTATTTATCTCAATTTAGGCTACCAGCCGGTTCCCTCGTTGTGTTTTGTATATATTGGTATTGAAGTTGATTGCTAGCTGGGAGCGATCTGAGGGAGGCTGTATTTCACCTACCACTGATAAGTATCATTGTATATAAGTGTGTGTATAAGGTGTATTTCTTTGTTATATTGGCAGTTACTCCTAAATTGGTTTTATCCACAAAACATATTTAATGTTCTATGTCATTTCTAACTCATGTGGTCAACACTGCTCTAATACAATATAAAGAATGTCAAAAAAAAAAAAGAAAGAAAAGAAAAAAAGTTTGTTTGTGGCAGCTATTGGTGATGGATTTGTTTTAATAACAGCTTATCCAAAAGTTGAATTACAGATAATAGATTTAATAATTGCTCATCTGATTGCTAAATTACAGATAGTTAGCAAATAGTTGACTGGTTGGATTGCAGTGTTCTTTATTAGCCAGTACTGCACCTATTATGAGTACTGCCCCAGTGATCAAGGTATGATGTGTACCAGCATTTTAATCTGAACAAGTTGGCCAGGTCTATTGATGGCTTAAATGACTCCACCCAAGCTGTATGGCAACTGGCCAGCCGCAACATAATTAACCCTTGCACTGCCAAGGGTTTGTTATATATTAGCCTGTTGACTGCTAGTGGTCAAATAGCTTGCCCCCCCCCCTGCACCCCTTGGCCACCAAACTGCCAGCAGCAAAGTCACTGTTGGGGGTCTTTGCAAATTATGCAAGAACCCCAGACATTGACAGATAAACATTAGAACAAATAATACCAGCTGCAAATGTATTTTCCGAAATAATCAGTCCCTATTACCTATTAACTCTTAGCTTCTTCAAATCCAGTCTAAATACCAATGCAAATGAACAATTCCCAAATAAATAGCAGAGCTCATTTAACCCTTTTAGAAACCCTTTCTCCAATAAACCTTCCTGAATATCCGAAGTCTTTACACAATGGATGGGACTGTGATAAACTAATGATTATGAACAAATATTAATGTCACAAATAATACGTAACAACATAACAAAAAAAGGAAACAAAACTGAATCACATTAGCCTCCTACTTGTCTCTTGTGATTGAAGTACATATGATTAACAATGAAAACTGTTTCTGTACAAGACACAGGAACATGTTGGTGACATTGTGTACATTGCAAAATGTTCTTTCAGCTAGTCGCAAAGGCTAGATCTATTATGTTATCAAATAGCGTAGATCCCTGTCTGTCAATTCTCCTGTGTGGGAAGTTAAGAGACAGAGCTTAGCAAAGAGGAAAATCTATTGTTAGAAAAAGAGGGCGTACCATCCCTGTACCAGCTCATAATTGAAATGAGGAAAGATTTTTTTTCTTTGAGGTTTAGTAGATACAGACGTCTTGTTGTACACAGGATGAAGATCCTTTACATAAACAGCTGTATGAGCCAAGCCATCGACTTACTTGTTATCTCTTCATCTAAAGAATTGGCGCTTTAGTCAATCTTGATTTGCTTTTAATCTCCTGCTATTTTTTTTTTCAATATGACTTAATCATAGTTTAAATCAGTTATATAGTCTTGAGAATGCCACGCAGTTAAAGGAAGAAAATTGGAAACAATTTTTGTTGAGATTAAGCTGTCGGGATGGAATAGTCTGTTATTTCAACAAAAATTGTAACCTAATGAGAGTGACAGGTTTTCAAGTGACGTGTTTTAAGTGCAAATTTATGACATTGTTTTGTGCCTTGTTGACAAAGCAATATTTATATTTTTGCTGCATCTCTGTCTAGTAGTAATTTAGATTAGTAAATTTGTATCTTGTAATACCTTTTTTATTGGACTAGCAGATGTTTTTAAAGACAAGCTTTTGGGAGAACCTCCCTTTCTCAAGTCTGCAGCATTTCTGAGCAAGAGGACACATAGAATTTAAAGTTACATGTGATACAGAGGTTAAAGCTTAAACCCCTGTATCACAACTCACAAAGCTTTAACCCCTGTATTACAAAGCTTTAATCCCTGTATCACAACTCCACTTTGAATTCTATGTGTCGTCTTGCTCAGAAATGCTTCAGACTTGAGAAAGGGAGGTTCTCCCAAAAGTTTGTCTTTAAAAAAATCTGTTAGTCCAATATAAAAGGTATTACAAGATACGAATTGTATCTGTTTTTTACATCTACATCACTGGACTAATACGGCTACAATCTCTAGTAGTAACAATATGGCTACAACCTCTAGTAGTAATTTAAATACATAAGAACGTATCAAGCTTCAAGTAATTGAGACATTTATAAAGTTCTATCAAAAGTAAAATGAAAAAAAAATTTGATTTTTTTTTTTTTCATTCAAGTGCGCCTTAGTCTAAAAAGGTTGGTAGTCACTGGGGTAGATACTTTAGAGACTGGGGTTCTGATTTCTAACCTGGCATAAGAGTTCATCCTACAATTTTATTTAATGACTAGTCACATAATGTGAGATTGCTCCAACCGTCTGATCCATTTCTTTCAACAAGGAATTATACCCATGTATATAAAGCATTTGTTATTACACTTATTTTTTTTCTATGTGCAGTTAGCCTTCTTCAATAATACTGATAAATGTGTGCCATATGTATGCAATGATGTATGATATATGCAATTTGAACATGATCAATTGGGTTCCATATAAATACAATATGAAGGCTGGGGACAACTAAATCTCAATAATTCTATAAAATTGAGTAGCAAATGTGACAACGTGATTCTGCCTTAACTCAATCTGTTCTATTCTCCCATCCTGTCTTGTTACATTGAAAATAAATATGAAAGTTTTTTTATAACAATTCCAGAACAATAGATACCCTCAGAGAAACAAGATTCTTGGACTGGGGACAGTTAAACCGTGATTTTACTTTTACTATTAACAATTTCCAAGTAACCTTTTATTATTAACCTTTTCCAAATTAAAGGAAATATGAACCTCGCCTCATCTTCAGAAAGTGTCTTACTCTTCCAATTAGAAAGTCAACAGGACTCATTTATCTAAATATGCTCTTCCAGACGAGGCCCTGCTGTCATGTGCTTTTGCACTTTTTATTTAAGTACAGGAAAATCTTAATTCTTGATTATTGGCAGTTGGAACGGTTCTTGGAATTTTAGAATGTATAACTCTCTCCCTATCTCAAATAGTAGCCATTCCTTCTCGCTAGTGTTCATTGCACAAAATCGCCTATAATCACAGTAATACTATAATAATTCACATATGCCGAAAATGACTTTTCCTGTCAATCATGCAACTGTAAGATAATATGTATTATTAGCTCCTGCAATTTCAACCAGGTTGGGTGAAATATTTTTTGTATTTTAGTATTTTTCGTATTTTAGCATTTTTTTGTATTTTATTAGACTTGCTTTATTTTATACCACACCTTTTCTCTCAATAAAGTTCCATTAACACTAACCATATGTTTCAGAGCTGTTAGAAACATAGAAACATAGAATGTGATAACGGATAAGAACCATTCGACCCATCTAGTCTGCCCAATTTTCTAAATACTTTCATTAGTCCCTGGCCTTATCTTATAACTAGTATGGCCTTATGCCTATCCCACGCAGGCCCATCGCTACCGGACAGGCAAACCAAGCAACTGCTTGGGGCCCCGAGCTGGCCCGGGGCCCCAAGCAGAGCCGGTACTTACTATAAGGCTGCAGCCACCTGAGCGCTCTATAGAGAGCCTCAGGCGGCTGCAGCAGTCCTCGGCATCACCTCCCCTTCTCTGGCTGTAGCGTGGCCGAGCTCCTCTTCCTCCTGTCAGTCCGGCCGGGTACCGCGTGGTAACAGGAGATTCAGTTTCCTGTCCCCGGCCGGACTGACAGGAAGTGAGCACTCAGTGCTCACTTCCTGTCAGTCCGGCCGGGAACAGGAAACTGAATCTCCTGTTACCATGCGGTACCCGGCCGGACTGACAGGAGGAAGAGGAGCTCCGCAATGCTACAGCCAGAGAAGGGGAGGTGAGAAGAACATAGGGAGGGAGGGAGGGGGTGGGAGTAAAAAGAACATAGGAAGGGGGGAGGGAGTGGGGGAGTAAAAAGAACATAGGGAGGGGGAGGGAGGGGGGAGTAAAAAGAACATAGGGAGGGGGAGGGAGGGGGTGGGAGTAAAAATAACATAGGGAGGGGGGAGGGGGGGAGTAAAAAGAACATAGGGAGGGGGGGAGTAAAAAGAACATAGGGAGGGGGGAGGGAGGGGGTGGGAGTAAAAAGAACATAGGGAGGGGGAGGGAGGGGGAGTAAAAAGAACATAGGGAGGGGGGAGGGAGGGGGTGGGAGTAAAAAGAACATATGGGGGGTAGGAGGGGAGTAAAAAGAACATAGGGAGGGGGGAGGGAGGGGGGGAGTAAAAAGAACATAGGGAGGGGGGAGGGAGGGGGGAGTAAAAAGAACATAGGGAGGGGAGTATGAAGGACACAGGGAGGGGGGAGGGGAGTATGAAGGACACATGGAGGGGGAGGGGGAAGTAAGAAGGACACAGGGAGGAGGAGGAGGAGGGAGTAAGAAGGACACATGGAGGGGGAGGAGGGAGTAAGAAGGACACATGGACGGGGAGGAGGGAGTAAGAAGGACACAGGGAGGGGGAGTAAGAAGGACACAGGGAGGGGGAGTAAGAAGGACACAGGGAGGGGGGAGGGGAGTATGAAGGACACAGGGAGGGGGGAGGGGAGTATGAAGGACACATGGAGGGGGAGGGGGAAGTAAGAAGGACACAGGGAGGAGGAGGAGGGAGTAAGAAGGACACATGGAGGGGGAGGAGGGAGTAAGAAGGACACATGGACGGGGAGGAGGGAGTAAGAAGGACACAGGGAGGGGGAGTAAGAAGGACACAGGGAGGGGGAGTAAGAAGGACACAGGGAGGGGGGAGGGGAGTATGAAGGACACAGGGAGGGGGAGGAGGGAGTAAGAAGGACGCAGGGAAGGGGGGGAGTAAGAAGGACACATGGAGGGGGAGGGGGAAGTAAGAAGGACACAGGAAGGAGGAGAAGGGAGTAAGAAGGACACATGGAGGGGGAGGAGGGAGTAAGAAGGACACATGGAGGGGGAGGAGGGAGTAAGAAGGACACATGGAGGGGGATGGGGAAGTAAGAAGGACACAGGGAGGAGAAGGAGGGAGTAAGAAGGACACAGGGAGGCGGAGGGGAGTATGAAGGTTACAGGGAGGGGAGTAAGAAGGATACAGGGAGGGGAGGGGGAGTATGAAGGACACAGGGAGGGTAGGAGGGGAGTAAGAAGAACATAGGGGGAGGAGTAAGAAGAACACAGGGTGAGGAGATGAGGAAAACACAGGGAAGGGGGAGGTGATCAGAAGCAGAGATGAGGAGAACACAAGGAGGGGGGTGAGGTGAAGCAGAGATGATGAGAACACAGGGAGGGCGGGGTGAGGAGAATATGGGGGGCGTGAGAAGAGACTGGTAGGGGAGGGTGGGGGGAGATGAAAGACCACTAAGGGGCAGTGCAGAGCTCTAAGCAGTATTTGCACTGTAAACATTTTTTATTGATATAAAGTGTGGGTGAACTTAAACTGTATGGCTATGTTGTGGTTCCTGTAGGCCTTGCGTGCATGTGGGGGGTGGGGGAGGTTGGAGTTTGGGGGGGCCTCCATGTCCGTTTTGCTTGGGGCCCCCAAATTCCTTCAAACGGCCCTGATCCCACGCATGCTTAAACTCCTTCACTGTTATCTATTATATCTCAATGTTAAAATGGTACAGCATAGAATATGTAAACAATAAATATTTTTGCTAAATTTGTGATTGAATTGTAGAGCAAGCCCCAACTACTTAGCTATCATTTAGAGTCAAATCATTAGGGTGACCAATGACTAAATGATAATTCCTCTAGGTCATCAGTGCATTCAGTGTAAACCTATAATATAAGTGGAGCATATGGTAACCCTACTTATATTGTAGACTGCATGCAGGTCAATGTTTATTTATTTTTTTAATCACTGTCACCATCTAGTGGATTAAAATAATACTGCAGCATTTAATCTTGAGCTAAGGAATTGTCAAGGCAGTCGTCATAAATCAGATGAGATTAAATATACTGAAATACAATGATTAAACTGGCTAGACATATTTGATTCAAGGACAGTGTTAAAACAGGACATTAGAAAAGGAAAATATGAGTTGGGCACTATAATAAAATATTCCAATTTTGTTGATTGGGACTCAGATCTAATCCTTGTTCCAATGGAACCACATTATAATAAAGGCAATAAAACTTCAGCACATGACAAAAACGCTGTAATTAGATGGGAAAAGGATCATCGCTCTAAAAAACAAACACCTAAAATAGTAGGGCTCCCTCTAAGCCCCACAGATAAGTAAAACTGGACAAAGGTAAAAAGTTTAAAAGTTCCACCAAAACAGTATAAACAATGTATAGGTACAATAAGAAGTAAAAAAAAATAATAAATAAAGACCAATATATGAATTTTACAAAATAAAAAGGAATAAAAAGTCCCAATAAAACTTGCCAGAAGATATAGCCTCAAATATGTCCAGAATAATTCTTCTAAAACAGTGGCAGATCAGGGTATTCCTCAAATCCGTACATAAAAACAAAAAGGAAAGACTAATAGTGCAATATGTCCCAAAGATAGATAAAACCAGTATTAAAAAATCTAATATAGTTCTACTCATGTTTTTTAGAGCTTTTAACCAGCTCCAATATGAATAGCATACAGTGGTACAATCCCCACGTATGGGATACGTTATGATATGTTGTAAGGTAGATGTTTTATCAATATAAAGAGCATAAAAGAAATTTAAAAGAGACAACAATAGTGCTCACTGTGTAAAAGAATGCCAGGAGTATGAAATAATAAATGGTTACTCACATTTAGTAGAGCAGACAAACTGCTCACTATATAGGGTGTAAGTGGTATAAACCCCACCTTAGATTATTTTGGAGTAGTCCTCACCAGAACATTACAAATTGGATGCCAGGTAGAAAATAAAAGATAAAAAAGTAAAATTTCACACTCACAAATGGAAGTAGCCAAAATAGCTTTAGTTGCTGGCATTGTGTACCGAGACATCTGCACAGAATATCAGATGGGAGATACTACAAAGGGTAGTTAAAATGTCAGGGCCAAAGTCATGTGGGACTTTCAAATCCAGACAGACAAGCAAGCACTGGCCAACCAACCTGACATTGTGGTGGTAGACAAGGAACGGAAGACTGCAGTAGTGGTGGATATGGGAATACCCTGTGACTATAACATCAGGAAGTAAGAACATGAGAAGATTGAAAAATACCAAGGACTGAAAGAAGAGCTAGAAAAGATGTGGGAAGTGAAGGCAGCAGTAGTCCCAGCTGTGATACGAGCACTCTGGGCTGTGATTCCCAGGTTGGAGGAGTGGCTTCAACAGATTCCAGGTGGGAGATCTGAGATCGCTGTCCAGAAGAGTGCAGTTCTAGGAACAACTAAGATACTGTGCAGAACCCTCAGACTCCCAGGCCTCTGGTAGAGGACCAGAGAATGAGGAATAACATACCACCCAGGGTTGTTGTTTTTTATATAGTGTTACTCACTATATATATGTAAATACCCTACCAGGCCCCTTTCATCTGATTTCTTAAAGGTACAGAGACAACAAAATACTACCTCTGTCAAAGTGCCACCTGGAGCCATGGTCGCCCCGGTACCAATGGACATGCCAGGCCTGGATGCATGTATATAGTATGCTTATAGAATGGATGGGATATACACAGGAACTATTTACTAAACAACTGAAAGATCAAAATTAAGAATAGTCTCTTTCCTATTTTTGCTCTGTCAGTTGCCTAAAAGATAAGTGTCTGGGGGCGGGGCCTGACTGCCATGGCGGAGAGTCGCATATTGCTTGAGCTCCTCTCCTATACGAGCACCATAAGCCGTTCATTATTATTATTATTATTGCCATTTATATAGCGCCAACAGATTCCGTAGCGCTTTACAATATTTTGAGGGGGGGGGGATGTAACAATAAATAGGACAATTACAAGAAAACTTACAGAAACGATAAGTTGAAGAGGGCCCTGCTCAAACGAGCTTACAGTTTATAGGAGGTGGGGTATAAAACACATTAGGACAGGAAATTGCAGTCAAATTAGTTGGGAGTGAAGCAGAGCTGGAGATGAGAGTAGAGTGCTGCCCTTTAGGAGAGAGCAAGAGACAGGTATGTGAGGTAGAGGGAGGCCATAGGCTTTCCTAAAGAAATGGGTTTTAAGGCACTTCTTAAAAGATTGAAGACTAGGGGAGAGTCCGATGGAGGTAGGCAGGCTATTCCATATGAAGGGAGCTGCCCGCGAGAAGTCCTGCAAGCGCAAGTTGGCCGTACGGGTGCAGACAAAAGAAGGTCACTGGCAGAGTGGAGAGACCGAGCAGGGGCATACCTATGGATATGTGAGGAGATATAAGAGGGGCTAAGATTATTCAGTGCTTTATAGGTATGGGTTAGCACTTTGAATTGACTCCTATAGTATACAGGAAGCCAATGTAAGGATTGACAGAGGGGTGAGGTGTGAGAGGACTGACTAGAGAGGAAAATCAGTCTGGCGACAGCATTCATTACAGACTGTAGCGGGGCGGGGAAGACCAATTAGGAGAGAGTTACAATAGTCCATGCAAGAGATTACTAGAGCATGGACAAGCTCTTTAGTAGCATCTTGTGTAAAAAAGGGGCGGATGCGGGCAATGTTTTTGAGGTGGAATTGGCATGATTTGACAACAGGCCAGAATCAAAAGTAACACAGCCTCATTAGGCTGCAAATCTACTCACCCAGTGACTCATATCCTGTATCCTAACCAGACTCTAGCACACTGTGGAGGTTGGAGATGAGACAGAAGCTCCCTGGCTCTTGACCTAATATGTTTAAATATTGTTACTATACCTTTTTGCTATGTGTCATTAAACAAGTGTGTATTTATCACTGCACCCTAAAATGAATTTTAAAAAAATACAAAAATGTAAAAAAGTGCCTAATTTACTATCCTTATGAAAATGAATGAGTTTGAAGTAATTAATTTCAATTAATTCTGAATTTGTTGATTTTTGTTTTGTTTCGGTATTTATCAATTCGAACGATTCTGAATTGCCAGATTCAAACGAACTTCGATTTGGAACAAAACAAATTGCACATATCTAGTTGTTAGTTCATTTTAAACATTTCCAGAAAGTTTCATTACTTGTTTTTTATTTCTACTATAAGATATGTCTTAATTAAATATTGTTCTACTCCAGTTTACTCATTGAAGCAGCATGAAGATTGCAAACAAATCATGCAAATCTGTGTTTGTAAAAATGTCAAACAGCCTTTGACTCTGTTCAGTCGGGAAATAAATCACAGATTTGTTTATTTATTTATTATTTATTTATTACTGGTATTTATAAAATGCCAACATATTTAGCTGTGCTGAACAATCCGATTTGAACATACAGCCCCATGTATGTGTATGTATGTATGTGTGTGTGTGTGGGAGGCCATAGTCTTTTATATAAAAATATAAAAAATATATACAAACCAGTGCACTCGCTTATTAACTAAACAGAGATTTCAAATCCTAAATAGTACTATTTAAACACCTCATCTGGATAAAAAATAATGGGAGGATGGTTACATTACATGATCACACATGGCATAAGCCTGTCAACTGCATCAACTAAACAGTGATTTCACATTCTAAATAGTACTACTTAAAAACACCTCACCTAGATAAAAAATAATGGGGGTTTGGTTACATTATATGATCATACATTGCATAAGCCTGCCAACTGCATCAAAGTACCCCATTCTTGGCAGGTCCTACACTACCACCTAATGCTTGCCCTTATATATATATATGCAATATTTTGGCACTGATTACAACACACCGATACTTGGTTATGCAAGTCATTATTTTTCATGAACTCACGGACTGTTTATATGTATGATCTCATGAGGTACTATGTTGTCATATAGGCATCATTATATTGGATAAGTGGCTTGAGATGATCCTACAAGTTGATGAGCTCCTTACCTTTAAGTTGTATGTGAGGTCCAGTAACATCATAGTCCGTGACCATTATTTTTGTAATATTGTTTCCGTTTGAATGATTTGGACTTTAATGATTGTAACACTAAGTTTGTGTTGTCTCGGACTTGTCTATCCCAGGCTGGCTTGAATCAGTGTTTTATTACTGTATGTCTATCTTTACAAATGTAAAAAGAAAAAGAAAACTTCAAAGGAGACTACCTTACGGTCTACATCATATTTCTGTACTATATTTGAACGGTAAAATACTTACAGCTCTATAGGGCCTACCACCTTAAATAACAAAGCTATACACTGAGAAAACTAAATCACATGAGATATGTGTATTAACAAAAACTCAATGTACCTTCTACTTATTAGTCATCAGTATTTTCATATGGCAAGGTTGCAAAGAATATATTTTAATATTATATTTTTCTTTAATCAAAAAGGCTTGGAGGCACAGCTCACGAGATGATTATCATCTTTCATCATTCCTTATTTGTAGACATCAAACAAGTTTCCACATCTACAGAGGCTTCGGTGATGGAGAACGTACATACGATACTACAGATTAAGGAAAAACTCTGAGCAAACCTTCAGGCATGATGTCAGCAAGGAGGAATCTGTGCAAGGCAATAAGAGCACTTTAGTTCAGCTGTTGTTGTATGCTGTAATCAAGTAAAACTATACATTAAAGTAGACATTATCTCCTGTTAACAAAGTTCGAAGTGAACAAAAAATGCCATTCTCATCATGTAACACACTTATTTGGCCAAATATTCTGCATATGTGCTGACTCTGCACAAAAAAGACTAGTCATCTCTATTTTAAGTCTTGAGTGAATGAATTATAATCATTAGATGTATAATTATTGTGCATCTTGTATGTTTAAATACACAAACAGGTCTCTGTAATTGAATTAGGCTGTACGTAAATAGTGACAAATGTTTCAAAACAGTGTCTCATTTGTTTGCCTGGTGAGTAGCTGAAGATGTATTTTACTAATCTTTACTAATTGATAATCTTTATTTATGTATAATTTTACAGCCTTATAAAGCTAGGCAACAAAAAGAATAACACATGCCATAAAATGGCAATTAAGATCAAACATGATATAGTCCCATACATTTATAATAAACCAAAGCGTATTTGAGCATTTTGTGATCAGTTATGGTTAGCCTCATCTACAGAGTTCTTAATAGTTACGTTTATCTTTTCTATCTGACTTGCAAAATATTGACGTTTGCTTGACCGTAGAGAAACCCCTGCTTAACGTAAGTCATCCCATGTGCAATAAAAATGTTCTCTCTATGCTCTGGACCTATCATGATCCCTAGTAGCTTTCATTGCTCAAGAAGGTAAATATCCTTAGTCAGAAGAAGGTAGCACATAGGACACCCATCTCTCCATGTTCCTTAGTATTTGCCTCATTCATTTCCCTTAAACCTGCATTAGAGAAGTATTTTGTACCCGTAGGCTTAGATAAAATTATCCAAAAATAAAGCATGGGGAAGGTACCAACTGAAGGTGCAGCAGTATGTGAATAAAAGTCAAGACAACAGAGCAATATCGTAATAATGACGGCTGGATCAAGTGCCTCCTGAGAGTAAGGATCACTACTGCATTAAGAAAATGTCTCATAAGGAATTTTTTAAAAAATTGGAGATGGACAGAGGAACATGGTTAAGCAATATACAGTTGTGCTCAAAAGTTTGCATACCCTGGCAGAAATTGTGAAATTTTGGCATTGATTTTAAAGAGAAAAAAAAGAAGAGAGAAAAAAAATTATCCCTGCAGGAGAATACAAAAAAACTGCTTAATTAAGCTTAAGGTTTTTGTTGTGCCTCTAATATCTCTTTAATGCCTAGATATATAAAAAAAAAATGCAAACATGTATTCCTGACACTATAGTGTTTAAGTCTTTAGGTCCCCGGCCTCCCTTAGATCACTTAGGGAGGCTTTTGCACATGCACGGCACAACACCACGCTGCACCAATCAGCATCTTCTCTGAAAAGACTGCAGGGAGAGGCCATAAACACTAGAACCCTTTTATTAAAGGGACACTGTAGGCACCCAGACCACGTCGGCTCACTAAAGTGGTCTGGGTGCAATGTCCCATGTCCCTTAACCCTACAGTGGTAATTATTGCAGTTTCTGAGTAACTGCAATAATTACCTCTGAGGGATAACTCCTCCTCTAGTGGCTGCCTACCAGACACCCACTAGAGGGATCCCTGGAATCGGAGCTATCTGACGCTAGATGTCCTCACGCTCTGCATGAGGACCTCCAGCGTCAGATGTCTTCCCATAGGAAAGCATTAAAATGATGCTTTCCTGTGGGGAAATTCTAATGCGAGCACGGTCATTGCCGTGCATGCGCATTAGGTCTCCCCACCGCCTCCAGACGAGGAACGTGGGCGGATTTGTTTCCCTTTAAGCTGTAGTGATTCTGATTACTATAGTGTCCCTTTAAACTGCAGACCATATTACTGCCTGCTGCACTTTTAATATAGCTTTAGGGCAAACAGTAAAGTAACCAGGAAAGGTAAATTAGGAATCTAGATAAATGTTATTTTTACAGAAAAGAATTATTTTGTCAAAAGGAGCAAAAGTCTGCGTTTACCTTGCTAGAAAGCACACCCGTGACACCACAGCTGTTACCCTACCCACTGAACTATCTCATTGGCTAACAAAATCCAGAGGACAAATATGTTGGCAGTCTCCAACTAATTGGAAGGCTGTCTAGTAGTTTCTGGCTTGACCTGTAATCATATAAAATAATACACTCATGTAGGTCCTAATGAATCCTTTGTCTAAAACATAAGGCATCTGTCACAACGTCGGCCAGTTGAAACACAGATCTCATTGATACATAGTGTTGGGGGAGTCTCAAGGGGTTTGCTCAGAATTAAGAGGAAGCAAAAAAAAAATAAGCTTATGTGGAAATGGACACATTCTCTTTGTTGACAGTGGGTACTACTGAGTGAATTGTTCTTTAATTAGTAAGGCAGAATTATTAGTATTGGAGAGTAGTGACACCTAGTGGTAATGTGTGATTATTTGATATAGTATAATGACTCATTTGTTTGACTAATTAGACTAGAAGTGACACAATCAAATCAGCAGCTTATTTCAGAGTTGCAAAAATACAAATTTGGATAGTAAACTTTTTAAAGATTTTTCCACATGAAGGATGGTGGTAACAACAGCGTACAATATAATATATAATAATATAATTAAAAATACAAAATAATATTAACATACAACACATATAAATTTAACACAGAACGGTAAGAAACATAATCAACCATGATTACAGGTGAATTCTGTATTGCGATATATTGACAGAGATCTCTTAAAGCAGGCTTCCCCAAACTCCGGCCCTCCAGATGTTGCTGAACTACAACTCCCATGATTCTCAGCCTATCTATTTCATTCAGAGAATCATGGGAGTTGTAGTTCAGCATCTGGAGGGCCGGAGTTTGAGGAAGCCTGTTTTAAAGGATTTAGGCTGGCAGAAGATTTGAAAGTGTCCAGGAGGTTATTCTATAATTGCAGTGCTCTGTTGGAAAATAAGGATCAAGCCACTTTCTTTTTGTATTGTGGTAGACTAAATAAAATGCTGTTACTGGATCGGAGGTTATAGGATTTGGGAACAGCTGGGGAGATCATTGCACTCAGGTAGGTTGGGAGTTTCCCAGAAAAGCTCTTAAAGGGAAACTGTAGGCACACAGACCACTTCAGCTAATTGAAGTGGTCTGGGTGCAATGTCCCATTTAACATAACCCTACAGTGGTAAGTATTATAATAATTACCTTGCAGGGTTAAGTCCTCCTCTAGTGGCTGTCTAAATGATGCTGGACATTCTCACACTAAGCATGAGGACTTCCAGCGTCACCGGAATCCCCATAGGAAAGCATTAAATAATGCTTTCATGTGGGGAAATCCTAATGCGAAATTGTTCCAACCAACATCTACGTTTGATCCCAGCTCTAATAAACCTTTAATCAAAACATTCCTATCAATGACCAGCAATAAAGCCCGAACATTAATGTCACAACATGGAAACAAACTATATAATATTACAAAACAACAACGAAAGATCATTAAAGAATTGGCAGATGATCCATCAATTATCATATGTTCAGCAGATAAAGGTGGTGGCATCGTGATAATAGACTACACATATTATGCAAGTGACTTGAAAAGACAGCTTTCGGACATTAGCACCTATCAACCGCTCGACTGAGATCCTACCAGGGAGATCCATAACAGAATTGAGGAAACACTGTCCATGGGACTGAAAGCAGGCTAAATAGATCTGAAACTTTACCAATACCTGACCAAAAACCATCCTCGCACTCCGATTATTTATACAATACCAAAGATACATAAACACTCCACTAAACCACCTGGATGCCCTATCATATCGGCCATCGAAGGAGTGCTAGAGCCAATTGCCATGTGGCTTGATTATCTTTTTCAGTGAACTACACACATGCATTAAAGACACACAGTCCCTACTCAGCAAAATCACCCAATTGGAATACAATGATATGAAATCAATCTTCATTACTATGGATGTACAAAGTCTATATACCGTGATTCCACACGAGGAAGGTGTTAAGGAAAGCAAGACTGATGAATCAATCATAGGATGCTGCAGACATGGGAGTATTAATAAAATAGATTTGGTAGGCAAGTGAATATACAGGCAATGCTGAATGGTTAGTACAGTTAACCCCCTAGGCTTTACTTCCTTAATCAAAGCTACATTATGCATATTATCATAGGTTTCCTAGTGACAGTAATGTTAAAATTGTGTGAGAATCAATATGAATCAATAAGAGAGATCTTAGAAATGGAATAAAGAAAGAAAGGTGAGTTGAAACATAAGGAAGGAAACATAAAATAAAATACTTTGGGCCTTATTCTCAGATATGTTGGTGTCTGAATACGGGTGGTATGGCATGGTCAGAAAGTCCATCGCTAGCCTATGCCCCAGCATGGGTGGAAATTAGGACTGTCCATGGGTTGTGCCATGCTGGAGCTGAGCGTAGAGACCCTCCAGCCCTGGGTCATGGTGAGAGCCGTCGTGGAGCCACAGGCTTGGGTCCTCTGTCTCAAGGCCAGGTCTCTCTGATGTAAGGGACGGCTGGTGCTCTTGTTGTAACGTCGCCGCCATCAGCGGATGTCGGGGTAGTATACCCCTGGTGGTTTTGAGCCCAGTCTGGCCCGATTGCGCTGTATCAGGTGTTTGGCGTGGGAGTTCGCTCACCTCTTGCTGCTCTCTGCTGCGCTGTCTCCATTTCATGGGCCTTTAGCTTTGCTCAGAAGTTAGCAAAGAGACTGTCTATGTTGTGGAGTAGATGCTCAAATGCATTTTGGAGTGACATCGCGATTTGTTTCGTGCCAGGAGTCTCCGCCATTTTAAGATTTTTGGAAGTTGTTTGATCTTGTCACTTGATGGCTTTTTGTAGCCGGCTAGTTGATGCTGGGTATGTCAGGAGGAGACCGGGATGACCCCCACCAGTCCAAAGGGGGGAGGGACAGCCTTGGACTATTTGCACTCCGCTGGGTATAGGGCTCGGAGAGCAGCCGTCTCTCCTCTGCCCATGCTTGTGTAGGCCGCAAGCCTGATTGTCGGCGTTCCAGTGGCTAAACGGCTGGAGTTTGGTATCGCTGGATGCATCGTCGAACCCTTATCTGGGTGGTCGTCGGTGGCAGGTCGGATTGGCAGGTGGCCCAGGTAAATCTACGTTTAACGGTCCCAGTCTGTGGAGCTCAGGCGATACACGTCTGATCAGCTCTGCATCCAGGCCCCTCCCCCACTACAAGGCATTTTAACTGTGAATGTCATACTCCTGTTAGATGTTACTACAATAAAATGCTCATATTTGCATTCAGTGAAGTCTCGCAAGTACAATAGCGCCCCCAAGTACAGGTTTTATAGTGTTTTGGAAAGTTACAGGGTCAAATTTAGCACATTACATTTTTTAGTTTATACACATTGAAATTTGCCAGAAGTGTTATGTTGCCTTTGAGACCGTATGGTAGCCCAGGAATGAAAATTACCCCATGATAGTATACCATTTGCAAAAGTAGACAACCCAAGGTATTACAAATGGGGTATGTCCAGTCTTTTTAGTAGCCACTCAGTCACAAACACTGACCAAAGTTAGCATTCTAATTTATGTGTGTGAAAAATGCAAAAAACTGATTTGAACACTAATTTTGGCCGATGTTTGTGACTAAGTGGCTACTAAAAAAGACTGGACATACCCCATTTACAACAACTTGGGTTGTCTACATTTGCAAATGGTATGCCATCATGGGGGTAATTCTCATTCCTGGGCTACCATACGGTCTCAAAGGCAACATAACCAATCTGGCGAATTTTAATGTGAAAAAATGGAAATGCAAGTCTTATATTATACTCTTTAACTTTTGAAAACACCATAAAACCTGTACATGGTGGGTACTGTTATACTCGAGAGACTTCACTGAACAGAAATATTAGTGTTTCCAAACATTACAACTTATCACAACAATAATATCGTCAGTGAAATTGCTGTGTGTGTGAGAAAAATGCATAAAAATGCACTTTCACAGACAATATCATTGTTGTGATATGTTTTACGGTTTTGAAACACTAATATTTGTGTTCAGCGAAGTCTCCAGAGTAAAACAGTACCCCCCTATAAACAGATTTTAGGGTGTCTTGGAAAGTTACAGGTTTAAATATAGTGCTTGCGAACCATATTCTCTGGACTTTATGTGTGTGTATGTGCATATAAAAGTACTTAGATCATATACAAATACATATACATATATACATGATAATTTACTTTATTAAACTTTTTTTTTTACTTTTACTAACTTTTAAAACTTTTTTACAGGCAGCAGGCAGTCCCCCTGCTGGCACTGCATGAGCCGGCTATTCCGGCCATGTGATCACAAAAATCTTGCGATCACATGGCCCTGGAGGGCCGGATTGTGCAGAAGGGTGCTGCCTGGGCTCCCAGGTAGTCCCCCGGATCGCGACCGCCGACGTGGGATCGGCGGGGACCTTCTATGCCGCCCTCCGGTGTTTAGGACTGCCCAAAGAAGGATAGCATAAAACTCCTGCCATCCTTAAAGGGGTTAATGATGTGGGAATAAACTTTGGACTTTTAACATGAACCACGAGTGAAGCCACCTTTATACTTTATTTGGATATTTAAGCGCTGGTTATATTGCACCCAGCTATTCATGTGATAACAGCCTGAGTGCAAGGTTTCATAGACTTGCTTTCTTTCGTTCGTTGGAATAAAATCACACTTACAAATTTTAGGACAAAGTAGCTAACCTGGAAGCATCACTAACTTAAAGGATGATGAAATCTCTCTGAGAGTTTAGAGTTAGGTGCCAGAAAGATTGTGGTGAGAACAAAAATGATAACACTCCCCACAGTGCAAATAGAACAATTAATGCAATTAATGTTATGCATCACTGTAAGTCTTAAGTTAGACTTTGAAAAAAGGACTTCATGCGTGGATCACAATCAATGCTATGGATAATTGAAACATATATATATATATTAAAAATAATACTAATCCTGCATTTAGAACGGTATCCATCAATAATGGTATCTTCAGAAATGCAGGGTAAGATGTGAAACACAATGCCTATCTGTGCTCATTTGCATGTCAAGCTGGGAACTCTGGATAGTTGTGGAATTATGAATTCTCAAGTTCCTGAAACTAAAAAGGACTTTTCAAAGGCCTGCTTGAGGATATACAGGTGAGGCATAACGATATTTTTTCTATTTAAACTGTGGAGTGTCTGATTGTGTTTGACCTCACCACAATTTTATGGCACTTTGCTATACACTGAGAGGTGTATACCAAGTGAAAATTATTGCCTGAGGATGATTTCTAGATTACAATCCCCTGCTATGGTCAGAAAACTGTACATAAAGACGGGAACATTTCCTGGCGGCCAAACCTGACTCTCCTTTCACACGATTTATAGGAAGCTACCCAATAAAGAGAGAGGAGAGAAGGGTGACGGTATCCATGAGGAATCCCCACACCCCTGGCAAGGACATCTCAACGTTTCTAGGCAGATTCTGCACGGTGATGAGTGACCCGGCCCAGATAAAGGACAAGCACGGCTTCTGGATAGGAAGATGGTCCCTGATTGTCCGCCTGAAACAGGATCCATCCTCTCCTGGGAACTTACAACACCTGCCGCAGTGCTTCTCCCTAGGTAGCTCAGCTGGCATGCTGTTCTATCAAGACCAACCCAGGAACTGCCGGAAATGCAACCAGCTCGGGCACCAGGGAAAGGATTGCAAGGCATCCGCCTGCAAGGTATGTAAGGTGGCAGGCCACGACACCAAGGACTGCCCCAGGAGAACAACCTGCAACCTGTGTGGGGACACCTCACACATGTACAAGGACTGCCCAAAAAGGACCAGGAGCTACGCGGCAGTAGCAAGTAAGGGGCTACCAGCGTCAGGCCCAGCTGAGACCCTCCAAATGAAACGGAAGCCAGGCAAAAAGAAGGGTAAGAAAACCACCCCAACCCCTCCAACCCCTCCAACGGCTCCTGGGCAGGGGAACCAGTGAGGTTCATCACCGTGTACTCCTCGCCGGAGAAGAGACAGCGTTTGGAACTACTCCAAACCCTGCGGGCACAACTCGCAACTACCAGAACAGTCTTGATGGGAGGTGACTTCAACTGTCCAATAGAGGAAGATGGCCGCAGTTCCCAGACTGCAGCCAAGCTAGATGTAACCTCCAAACTGCTTAGGGAAATGATCACCGAGGCATCCATGAGGGACGCTGTGGGCTCAATGGGTAATGGCTCTGTTAATTATACATGGAGCCGCCCAGATGGGTCTCAGCGCTCTCGGATAGACTTTGTGTTCACATCCCGAACAGTTAAGCATGAGCACTCTGCCACGGTTCCCTGCTTCTTCTCTGATCACAGGGCGGTAAAGCTCGAAGGTACACTGGGAAAGGGTTTCCCCCCTGGCCCGGGTGCCTGGAAGCTAAACTGTACCCTGCTGCAGAGACGGGAAATTGTGGAGGAGCTGCGCACTGCATACCAAGGATGGCAGATAGACAAGAGTCAGTTCCATACCATGGCGGAATGGTGGGAACAGACTAAAGTCAAGCTCCGCAGTTTCTGGCAGGCAAAAGGCAGAGGCCTAGCGGCTGCCAGGAAGCAGTACTTCCAGAGACTGCAACGTAAGTTGCAGTCTCTGCTGGACCTGCAACTCTGTGGATGGGACGTGGGTGAGGAGCTGGAGGAAACCAAGGAGGGTCTGAAAAGACACTTTGAGGAAGAAACCAGGCAAATCATCTTTCGTTCCAAAGTGGAGAATCTTGAGAAGGGGGAGAAGTGTAACTCTTTCTTCTTTAGGAAACTCCACTCTGGCCACACACCCCTGTCTGAGTTACGTGATGGTAATGGTGATATGCAACAGGGGAAAGAGAGGGTCACGAAGGTAGTAACGGACTACTACAAGGACCTCTACTCCCCTAAGCATATGTGCAGTGATGCCGCCGAGAGATTCCTCTCGGGTATCACGAGGACGGTAGACCCAACAGGGAAAGCCGTGCTAGACGGCCCCCTGACTCTGGGGGAGCTGCACGTTGCGGTCAGATCCTTTAGACCAGGCAGGACCCCGGGCAGTGACGGTCTCCCAGCCGAGTTATACGTAATGCTGTGGGACCTCATTGGACCGGACCTGCTGGCCCTGTATGAGGAGATGGCAGAGACGGGCAGCCTACCACCCACTCTCAGGGAAGGTATGATCACGATTTTGTATAAACAGAAGGGGGAGAGATGCGACCTTAAAAACTGGAGACCCATCTCTCTCCTTAATGTGGACTACAAGATCCTGGCCAAGGTCTTAGCAACCAGACTGAAGGCGGTCATAGGAGGGATCATCGACCCTGACCAGACCTGTGTTATCCCAGGACGCCGGATCTCCGACAGCCTGGCACTCGGCAGAGACACGATCCATTACATCAAGGATCGCCGGGTCCGGGCTGCACTCGTGTGCCTGGACCAGGAGAAAGCCTTTGATCGTGTCTCTCATGAGTTCATGAATAGAGTACTGCGCAGGTTTGGGCTGGGGGAAGTGTTCTGCTCCTATGTAAACCTAATGTACCGTGATATCTGCAGCACTGTGTTGGTGAATGGCTGGAAAACTGAACCCTTCCTAGTCAGGTCAGGGGTCAGGCAAGGCTGCCCTCTCTCACCTCTCCTCTTTGTCTGTTGCATAGAACTCTTCGCCGAGTCCATCAGGCAGAACCGTGAGATCAGAGGGATCACCACACCAGGAACCAGAGGGAAAGAAATAAAGTGCTCGATCTACATGGACGACGTCACCATCTTCTGCGCCGACCACCATGCAGTGAGAGCACTCAAGTCCACCTGTGATGACTTCAGCAGAGCTTCAGGAGCCAAGATCAATTGCGGGAAGTCAGAGACTATGCTATTTGGGCAGTGGGATGTACCCTCAGACCCTCTTCCCTTCCCCATCAAATCAGGCCTCATTAAGATTCTAGGGGTCTGGTTTGGGGGAGAGGGTGCTGCCTTGAAAAGCTGGGACGAGAGACTGGCAAAAGTGAACCAGAAGTTCGGATTGTGGATCCTCAGAGACCTTACCATCGAAGGGAAAAAACTAGTGCTGCAGAACGAGATCCTCCCTGTTCTGCAGTACACGGCCCAGGCGTGGCCCCCTCTGATGGCTGTTTGCAGAGCCATCACAAGAGCAGTTTTTCACTTCATCTGGGGATCCAAGATGGACAGAGTGAAGCACACCGTGATGTACAAAGAACCCCGCAAGGGAGGCAAGGGAGTTCCAGATATCCCCACCTGGCTTCGAGCCTTCTTTGTATGCAACGGAGTTCGCAGGACGCTAAGAGACAATGCAAACTGCTCTGCCTTGAACTCCATGTCCCGCTTTTTCCTCCTACCCATCTGGAGAGGGCTGGGCTGGAACAAGTGGGACAGCTCCATCCCTTACAACTGGAACACTCCTTGGTATTACCTTGATGTGAGAAAGTTGGTGAAGGAACACCATCTGGAAGGAGTCAAACCGGAACTGTGGTCCCCCAAGGTGATCTACAAACTAATCAGAGCACAGGACATTACAGAGTCTATTCCAGGGCTGCCAGCCGCCACAACAGAGACTGTATGGGAGAAGGTGGCATCCGGCAGGCTGACCAATAGACACAAAGACATGGCATGGATGGCCATCCAGGGAGGCCTCCCCCTAAGGACATTCATGCATGCGAGGGGGCTGTGCAGATACAGACATTGTCCGCAGTGTGTTGTGGAGGAGGAAACTTCTCTACACCTCTTCTGGCAGTGCAAATTTGCACAGGCTTTGCTGGGAGCCCTGGAAAGAGAACTCAGAGACTCAGTTGAGAGACAGCATCTGTCATATCACTCTATCCTGTATGGACTATTTCCCGGAACGCACACAGTGGGGGCAATTGAGGACGCATGGCGCCTACTGTGCTGCGTGAAGGATGCCTTATGGTTCGCCAGGAATCGCTTGGTGTTGAGGAGGGAACAAGTCACTATCCGAGACTGCCGCAGGCTGGTCCACAGCCTGCTCAGAGACTATGACACCATAGATAACCTCGGTGAAGAAGAAGAGGACTGAGTCCTAGACCCCTCAGCCCCCCCCCCCCTCCGCTCCTTTCTTCTTCCAGAGACTTGACCCCAACCAACAAAACCCCTATTGGATAAAGAGTCGGAAAGCCCCCTCACCTCCCCTCCCCCTTTTATTTATTATTGTTGTTTTGGTGGGAAGGTATGGGTGCATTTAATGTATGTATGGTTGGCAGTTGGTACTTGGGCACTAATAAAGGTCTCAGCCCAAAGTGCCCAAAACTGACTGCTAGCAAGATATAAAGTATGTAAGAATGTCTGACACTGCGCTTCGACGCAGATATGTTTTAAACTGTAAACTGTTTATTTCGAAATAAAGAATTTTTTGTTCAATCAAAAAAACTGTACATAAACTAGTGTTTGTTGATGAAAGTAACTAAAGAAATAAATACTGAAGGCTTAAAGGACCACTCTAGGCACCCAGACCACTTCAGCTTAATGAAGTGGTCTGGGTGCCAGGTCCAGCTAGGGTTAACTAATTGTTTTATAAACATAGCAGTTTCAGAGAAACTGCTATGTTTATCAATTAGTTAAGCCTTCCCCCTAATCCTCTAGTGGCTGTCTCACTGACAGCCGCTAGAGGCGCTTGCGTGATTCTCACTGTGAAAATCACAGTGAGAGCACGCAAGCGTCCATAGGAAAGCATTATGAATGCTTTCCTATGTGACCGGCTGAATGCGCGCGCAGCTCTTGCCGCGCGTGCGCATTCAGCCGACGGGGAGGAACGGAGGCGGAGAGGAGGAGGAGAGCTCCCCGCCCAGCGCTGGAAAAAGGTAAGTTTTTACCCCTTTCCCCTTTCCAGAGCCGGGCGGGAGTGGGTCCCTGAGGGTGGGGGCACCCTCAGGGCACTCTAGTGCCAGGAAAACGAGTATGCTTTCCTGGCACTAGAGTGGTCCTTTAAATACAATGCATGTCTGCCTATATGCATGTCAATCTGGAAACACACGTCTGTGTTTTGTATTTAGTTTTTATTATTGAAAAGCACAATAAATGATGAGATACAATCTAAAATGTAACCTTTATTGGTGTGGTATCCTAAAAAAATTTAATTAGAAATTAATAATAAACCAAATTCAAAAAGTATACTTTAACAACATAAATTGTTATTGTAGAGAACTAAATCTATAATGTTTCTAATGAGTTAAACCCAACCTATTCAAAGGTGGTAGGTTTTTTTGTAATTTGTGTCTAGTAAAGCTATTTCCAGTGATATCTTGTAACAGGGGTAGAATAAATCACACACGTAGTTCTCATCTTAACACCTAGGTGTCATCATGGTCAATGCTAAATAATGATAGCAGTTTAAATATGTTTTCTAATACGAGCAGAGGTACAACAACTATGTAATAATATCCAACTACCAGTAGGAGTCACTCTCATTCGAGTGCCAAACAAACTCCATTATTAAAACAGCCATTTATACTGCACACCATGGCTCCTCCAATATTACTTACTGTTAAAAAAAAAAGCATCCCATTCTGCGCTTTCCCTAATCATTCAAGCTCTATGTAAAACAGGTGATCACTATGTCCTCAAACTTAGACGGTCCAAAACTAATCAAATGGGGCCACCTACAGAAATCTCGCTATACTCTACCTACAATAATTGGTGCCCTGTATTTTTTTATTAAAATGTATTTATAAAATATTTTACTAGGAAAGATACATTGAGATTTCACTTGTTTTCAAGTATGTTAATACTGCAAGGCATTCTGGGTGGGCACATGCAAATTAGTTCAACAAAGAACGACCCTTTTGTTCTTTCTCTGTCTCTCTCGCTCTCTATATATAAATATATTAATTTATATTTATGATTTTGTTTTACTAATTATGGCAGAGATTTCTATTGCATAGATAGGAATATCCTTTTTCTATACTTTGTGTTTAAAGAAACACTATAGTGTCAGGAATACAAACATGTATTCCTGACACTATAGTCCTGAAGTGGCTGTTTAGGTTACCAACCCCCATCCGATCTCAGTAAAAAAAAAAAAGGTCTCACCGCAGCTGGCTCCTCCTTGCACTGCCTACATGGCTGGGATCCTCTTGATGATCTCAGCCAATCAAAGCTTTCCCATAGGAAAGCATTGTAAGGCAATATGCAGAGCATGGAGATGCGGAACGTACTTACTGCACACAGTGCAGCACTGAAATAGGAGGCACTAGTGGAGTCGCTGTGTAACACTGATACAGGAAACACCTGTAGTTGCCTTCTGAGTGACTGTCACTAGAGGTATTACTAGGCAGCAATGTATACACTGCCTCTTCCATGAAAAGGTAGTGTTTACATTGAAAAGCCTGCAGGGACATGCTATAGAGACCAGAACCACCACATTAAGCTGTAGTGGTTCTAGTGACTATAGTGCCCCTTTAAACAGATTCTATAGTGTTAGGAATACAAATCTGTACTATAGTGCCCTTTGGTCCCTACCTCCCTTGCAACCCCTTCTCCTCCGGTATAAAAAAACCTTTAATCACTTACCCACTTCCAGCAACAATATGCCTCGGTGCCCTACCTCCTTTGAAGTCATCTGACAGGGAGGCATGATGCTCATCTACTGCGAGCATGTTAGGCCCTCCCCATAGGAAAGCATTGCTTCAATGACACAATGGTCATACTATATTATTGCCCTTCAACATAATATCAATTGGTTTCAAATAAGGATAGCCACTACATTAGTTTGTTTTATATAGTGGCGTAAGGACTCTTTTGCCTATTATCCACCACGATACCCTTTGGATAGTAGATTGGGACTTTGACTTTCTTACTCAAGTTGAACAATTACATTTGTATTGTGGATAGTTTTCCTTTTAAGCTTATTAGCATGTCTTGTAACAAAACCACATGAACTCTTCTTATCGAGAGTTATTGAGAAACCCAAACTAAACTTCAGACATAATTATTGATCTGTATTCAGTTCAACATCATAAAAACCAGCTTTAATATATTTGCTTACTGATCTGAACATAACTACTTTACATTCTATTTTTTCCACTTGTAAATGTTGGTTCCTAATCAGACGGGTAATGTGCCAAATCATAACAAGAACAGACGCACATTTCACGCAAACGCATGAAATCCCCAGTCATCATGGATAAGAACCAGAAAGATCAAATCATAAATGACAGCTGCAAAATCCCAATGTAAAGAAACCATTAAGTAGCTTGTGGTTAAAATATATAAATAATCCTATTAAATAAAGCTGATTACACATTGTAAATAATGCAAACAGTATTAGTAATTAATTAATTAATTTGCAGCTAAAATGTAAACAAACTACAAAAGAAAGCTATTTTACTTTCATATAATATTTTTCTTATAGTGCAGACATCAACATAGAGCTCCCTCTGGTGGCAGAATAATAATATTTTTTTTCAGTACTATTTAACTACTGTTGCGACCCCTTGTGGTCATTCGGCATTACTGCACCACATTATCAATATGAACCAACACCAGTGATCTTAAGGGCTAACATTCTAGCATTGGGAAGACCTCTGGTGGTCATACTATATTATTGCACATCATCAATATTATCAATTAGTTTCAAATAAGGATAGCCACTACGTTAGTTTGTTTTATATAGTGACATCAGGATTATTTTGCCTATTATCCACCACGATACCCTTTGGATAGTAGATTGGGACTTTGACTTTCTTACTCAAGTTGAACAATTACATTTGTATTGTGGATAGTTTTCCTTTTAAGCTTATTAGCTATGTTTTTTTTTTTAGCATGTCTTGTAACAAAACCACATGAACTCTTCTTATCGAGAGTTATTGAAAAACCCAAACTAAACTTCAGACATAATTATTGATCTGTATTCAGTTCAACATCATAAAAAAAACAGCTTTAATGTATTTGTTTACTGATCTGAACATAACTACTTTACATTCTATTTTTTCCACCTGTAAATGTTGGTTCCTAATCAGACGGGTAATGTGCCAAGTCGTAACAAGAACAGATGCACATTTCACGCAAACGCATGAAATCCCCAGTCATCATATGTAAGAACCAGAAGGATCAAACCATAAATGATAGCTGCAAAATCCCAATGTAAAGAAACCATTAAGTAGCTTGTGGTTAAAATATATAAATAATCCTATTAAATAAAGCTGATTACACATTGTAAATAATGCAAACGGTATTAGTAATTAATTGATTAATTTGCAGTTAAAATTTAAAAAAACTACAAAAGAAAGCTATTTTTCTTTCATATAATATTTTTCTTATAGTGCAGACATCAACATAGAGCTCCCTCTGGTGGCAGAATAGTAATAATTTTTTTCAGTACTATTTAACTACTGTTGCGACCCCTTGTGGTCATTCGGCATTACTGCACCACATTATCAATATGAACCAACACCAGTGATCTTAAGGGCTAACATTCTAGCATTGGGAAGACCTCTGGTGGTCATACTATATTATTGCACATCATCAATATTATCAATTAGTTTCAAATAAGGATAGCCACTACGTTAGTTTGTTTTATATAGTGACATCAGGATTCTTTTGCGTATTATCCACTATGATACTCTTTGGAAAGTAGATTTGGACTTTGACTTTCTTACTCAAGTTGAACAATTACATTTGTACTGTGGATAGTTTTTTTCTTTTCAGCTAATTAGCTATGGGTTTTTACATTTCTTGTAATAAAACCTCACATTCTCTTCTTATCAAGAGTAATTGAGGAATCCAAACTAAACTGCAAACATTCACACAAAATGGTTGATCTGCATACAATTCAATATTATAAAAACACAGCTTCACTTTATTTGCTTATTGATCTAAACCCCTAATGTAGCTACTTTATATTCTAATTTTTTACTCTTTGTATGAATGTTGGTTCTTAATCAGATGGGTAATATGCCAGGTCGTAACAAGAACAAATGTACATTTCACGCAAATGCATGAAATCCTACCTCCAAGGTCATCATATATAAGAACTAGAAAGTGCAAATGGTGAGTGAAAGCTGTGAAATCCTAATGTAAAGAAACCCTTAAGTAACATGTGGTTAAAAAATATAAATCATCCTATTAAAGGCATCACGTCCCCCCGTCCCGCCCCTCCCCCAGTAAAAAAAAAAAGGGGGGGGGTTAAAAACCATTTATTCCCTTACCTTAGCCCAGCGCAGATGACCCTCGGCGCTGGGTCAATGCTCCACCCCCTCTGACGTCACGCGATGAGCGAGCTCTAATGCGCGCATTAGACCTCCCCATAGGAAATCTTTCAATCAATGCTTTCCTATGGGGAAAAATCTGACGCTGTACGTTCTCATGCAGTTTTGCAGTTAAAATGTAAACAAAGTACAAAAGAAAGCTATTGTGCTTTCATATAATATATGCACACACCGTAACCAATCACAACTCAAATCTCACATTTGCAATGCCCACTGACCCTTTTTTTTTCTTATAAGAGTCGTAAACACCAGAGCTCCATCACCAATGTTCTGTTTAATAATATTTCTCACAATTGCCTCAGGTGTGGTGACAGATGTTTAGTGATGTTTACTATTTTGTTTAGTACTCTCTCTGAACTGCCTCAGTAAGTGTTTTTCCATTCTTCACATTTAACAATATTTTTTCTGGTCCTGCTCTCACAAGAAGTGGTCTTTTGCAGATGGCAGCACAGTGAGCATTCATGTGAAGTCAGTGCCATTAGTCAGTGCAAACCAGAGGTTGTCTGGGTGACCAGGGCCGCCATCAGGGGGTGACAACCATGACGGTTGTCACGGGCCCGGCGGCCCTGGGGGGCCCGGACTGCTCTGGCAGTCCTGGGCCCCACTTTCCCTCCCTGCACACATAGATAGCGAATATCGCTATCTATGTGTACAGCCGCGGGCCCCCGGCTCCCTGTTACCGCAGAGGGGGCCCAGGCAGCACACAGCTTCTTCTCTCTTGTAATAACTCTCGCGAGACCCGGTTGCCATGGCAACGCTCCGCGGGTCTCGCGAGAGTTATTGGAACAGAGGAGAGAAGAGAAGCTGTGTGCTGCCTGGGCCCCAGGGATCATGGAATCTCCCCCCTCCCTGGACAAGGTAAGCAGGGAGGGGGGAGAAACATGTAATTAGATAAAAAAAAATAAAAAATTATGTAAAAAATTTTCCCCCGTCCTCTGAGTCCCACCGGGTGGCCCATGCACTTAGGGCCACCCGGAGGGCTTGTATCAGCAGGGGCCCGGTCGGGCGCTCTTTCCCCCCCACAACCGGGCCCCTTGCTTTCCGGCAGCCGGCTGGGAGGGAGTGAGGATGGGGGATCCTCACTCCCATCATCCTCAGGCACCACACTGGAACCCCATAGAATCCACCCTCCAGCAAAAGGTAGGAAACTGGAGGGTGGGTTTAAAAATGTACATTTTACATATGTGTCAGTATGTCTGTGTGTCAGTATGTCTGTTTGTCTGTGTGTCAATATATCTGTCTGTGTGTCTGTATATGTCTGTTTGTCTGTGTGTCAGTATGTCTGTTTGTCTGTGTGTCAATATATCTGTGTGTGTCAGTAGGTCTGTCTGTGTGTCAAAATATTTGTGTGTGTCAGTATATCTATGTGTGTGTGTTAGTATGTCTGTCAGTGCATGTGCATGCATGTGTCAGTCTCTGTATGTGTCTGTGTGTGTCAGTATATGTGCCTGGATGTGTGTCAGTATTTCTCAGTGTATATGGGTGTCAGTGTGTCTGTCAGTGTGTGTGTGTCAGTATCTCGGTCAGTGTATGTGCCTGTGTGTGGGTGTCAGTATTTCTGTCAGTGTATGTGTGTCAGTATGTTGATCAGTGTGTGTGTCAGTATGTCTGTATATAAGCCTGTGTGTGTCTGTCAGTACGTCTACCAGTGTATGTGTCTGTGTGTGTCAATATATGTACCTGTGTGTCAGTATGTCTGTCAGTGTATGTGCCTGCTTATCTGTATGTAGTCAGTGTATGTATCTGTGTATCTGCTTGTGTGTCAGAGTATGTACCTGTGCATCTGAGCCGCAGCTTTATATACAAATACACCCCTCCATTCAAACTTCAACACTACATACAAGCACACTCCTACATTCAAAAACAAACACTACACATAAATGCACACTTGCATTCAAACTCCAGTACCACATACAAACACATTAACACAAACATACTTCATACAAACACATGCTTACATTCAAACACACAAAACAGTGCTAAATACAACCCTGCAAGCATGGGAAATTGGTAGAGCCCCACCTGTCAAAGCATTGTTAGAGTTGCACGACAGATGGGGTTCTACCTTTACTCCAATCTTGCAATTGGGTGTCCCAATAAAATTCATTCTATTTAATGCCGCCACTGCATTGGGATGGATGCCGTGATTGCATACCAGGGAGTGAGGGGCGACGGCGGCAGGGCCCAGGGGGCCCAAGCAAGCGGGTCCAGTCGTTATTAAAGACGGCCCTGCACACACACACACTGCATACACTGACACAACACACACACTGCATACACTGACACAACACACACTCTGCATACACTAACACAACACACACTGCATACACTAATACAACACACTCTGCATACACTGACACAACACACTCTGCATACACTGACACAAGACACACTCTGCATACACTGACACAAGACACACTCTGCAAACACTGACACAACACACACTCTGCAAACACTGACACAACACACACTCTGCAAACACTGATACAACACACACTCTGCAAACACTGACACAACACACACTGCATACACGAATACAACACACACACACACTGCATACACTAACACACACACACTGCATACACTAACACACACTGCATACACTAATACAATACACACACTGCATTCACTAATACAACATGCACTCTGCATACACTACACACTAACACACTCACTGCATCCACTATACTGACACACACTCTGCATTCACTACACTAACACACACTCTGCATCCGCTACACACTAACACACTCTCTGCATTCACTACACATTAACACTCTGCATTCACTACACTAACACACACTCTGCATCCGCTACACATTAACACACACTCTGCATCCGCTACACATTAACACACACTCTGCATTCACTACAAATTTACACACACTACATTCATTACACTGACACACTCTGCATTCACTACACCCTAACACACACTCTGCATTTATTACACCCTAACACACACTCTGCATTTATTACACACTAACACACACTCTGCATTTATTACACACTAACACACACTCTGCATTCACTAAACTATGCACACACTCTGGATTCACTATACTGACACACACTCTGCATTCACTACACTAACATACACTCTGCATTAACTGTACACACAGCATCCACTACACAAACATCCTGTATTCACAGTACACACACTACATCCACCATAAATTGAAACACTCTGCCTTCACTATACACAGACACTGTGTCTAATACACACACTACATCCACTACAGACACTGCATCCACTAAACACATTTCATATAGTACATACAAACACTACATCCACTACACAAACACACACTACATCCACTACTCAACACACACTCTATGTTCACTATACACACTGCATCCGCTACACAAACACACACTCTGCATTCACTGCACAAACAGTATCTAATACACACAAACACTACATCCATTACACACATTCTAATTTACTTCTACCATACACACCACATTCAGTCCTGCATCATTGTCAGCGAACTAGGTAGGGTGTGGGCGGGCCCGGGAGGGAGGGGGGGGGGGCCAGACCTTGTGCTTTGTCAGGGGCCCCAAAATTTCTGATGGCAGCCCTGTGGGTGACTATAGTGTCCCTTTAAGAATCACTAAACCAGAATATCCCTTTTCTTTTTTTTCCTGTTAGTGCAGTTATCAACATAGAGCCCCCTTTGGTGGCAGTTTGATTTTTTTTTCAGCACAAATATTTAAGTACTGTAGCGACCCCTTGTGGCCATACAGAATTACAGAACCATGTTATCAATATGAACCAACATCAGTTATCTTTAGGGCTAGGATTCCAAGATTGGGAAGACCTCTGGTGGCCATACTATATTAATGCATTTTACCAACAAAAAAAAAACCCCGGCAGGGTCAACTAAGCCCTTCATCCTTCCGAGGTCGATAAAATGAGTCCCATCAATTGGATAATAAAAACATCTATTACTATCTATTACTAGTCAGCTGCCGATTTGGTTAATTCCGAGAGCGTGTGCTGAAAAACACTTTGAGTCCCACTGGGAGAAAGGTGCTATATGAATACTAGTTATTATTATCATCATTTTTCAGTACTAATATTTAAGTGCTGTAGCGATCCCTTGTGGCCATACAGAATTACAGAACCATATTATCAATATGAACCAACATCAGTGATCTTTAGGGCTACGATTCCAAGTCCTCTGGTGGCCATACTATATTAATGCATTTTACTAAAAATAGCAATTAGTTTCAAGTAAGGATAGCCACTACACTAATTTGTTTAATACAGAGTCATCTGGACTCTTTGGTCTATTATTCACCATGACACTCTTCGCAAAGTAGATTTGTACTTTGACTCTTACTCAAGTTAAACTGTTGGTTTTCTATTGTGAGTAGATATTAGATTATTATTAGTTAAGTTTTATCTAAAAATAATAAGTTTATCTAAATAATCAGTAAACCTTGGGTGGGGTGCGGCACCTGACTGCATTGAGCATGCAGAACGTTCATAGACTCGCAGGGAGCACACTGCTGACTAATCCTGAGCCCGGTCCCCCCCACCCTCTTTGTACCGGTGGGGGATATCCTGGTCCCCACTGGTGTATTGTCGTGGCCAGCCCGACGTAACTTCAAGCTACCTGGTGATATGGAAGGCCGAGGCCTAGCAACCCACATGGCCGTCCTGCTAAGGCCAACAGCCGTGGACACCTTACCATGCTTACCTCCACGCATGGAACAGTTCCTCCTATCATTCGACCACATTTGCTAGCTGTTTTGAGCAAAGCTTCAGGACCAGAGATCTACCTCCACTCCAGCTGGCAGATTCTCAAACCCCCAAAACCACACTACTGCCCATCGTCGCCTACTTCACCGCTATCATCATCTCCCCAGGGGGACACTGCAGAAAAGACGGCGCAGAATTCCAGCGCGTAAGTTGTCCTACCTTCAAGGCTTTAGTCTGCAAGTTCCTGACGACCCGTGCCCACTGTGGAGAAACAAGTCTCTCCACTCTCAGGACAGCCAGCCTGAACCACACGTGTGCACAACTGACCACAGAGTATGCACTGCCGATGTACAGCGAACCCAAACCTCAAATACTGCCCTGGATCAAAGCACTCCAGACTGTCTGATGCCCTGGCTCGGTCGGAGACTCTTTGGATCAACTGATAACAGTTACATTCAGGCCTCACAATCTCTCGGTATTGGCTAAGGGGCCAGCACAAATTACCGGTAGCCCAGTACCTCTAATATTGTTTTCTCCTTCGATTGATGCTTATTGCAATCCAGTTATTTTGATCTGCCATGAGTGCATTACCTATACAGCTACACTAGGCTACTCTACCCACCCAGTGGTACTTTTATGTTAATATATTCTATAACTCTGTTCCATAATTCATGTAATCTACTAGATTATTCCATTCATAGAAAAGTGCTCTTGCTGTCTTCTTTACTAACGCTTAAAAAGAAAAAAAAAGTGCAGTCTTTCTCTGACATTTTGTGTGAAGCCTACAATAATATGTATTGTTTTTGTCATATGTTGATGCAATGTCTAAATGAGCCTGTGTGATACCCTATGCACTGCAAACATAAAGAATTATAATAAATAAATAAGTAAACAAGTAAACCTTGGGCGAAACACTATTGGTTCAGTGATAAAACAGTACTTACCGTATCTTGATATTGCTGCTGTGGCGATTAATGCTTGCCTGTATTTTCATGCACATCCAAAATAAATTTAAAAACCAGTATGGACCATTGAGACTCACTCTTTTATAGTCAGGTTAAAAAACCATTAAGACTAACCCAGTAAAAGTCTTCTCCCATGGAATACTCACACAAAGAGCCCCAACTCCTGAGAACGCATGTCTCATAAACTCTTAAAAGCTTTATTGTGGAATCAAAAGTTAACTACAAACCTTTCACTAACATTGCTGAAATCAACACAATGTAAAAGTAATAAATCACAGTCTCTGCTTTCACTCAATTCTGAATCAGTAGCTAACATTTTAATCTCTATTACAGATAAAAGTTTTACTTTTCCACTCTATTGGGTAACTTTGGTTCTTAATCAGATGGGTAATGTGCCAAATCGTAACAAGGACAGATGCACATTTCACACAGACACATGAACTACCCTGTCATCCTATATAAGAACCAGAAGGATCAATTTGGGATGAGCGCTGTGAAATCCCAATTTGAAGAAACCCTTAAGTAACTTGTGGTTAAAAAAAATAAATACATAATCCTATTCAATAAAGCTAATAACACATTGTAAATCATGCAAACAGTATTGTGTAATTAATAAACTAATTTGTAGTTAAAAAAAATGTTTCAAGTTTTAAAAATAGCTATTCGTCTTTCACATAATATATGCACGCATATATTTTTTCCTCGTAAGAGTCGTAAGCACCAGAGCTCATTGCCAGCTATGTTCCATTCAATAATATTTCCCATAATTGCCCCTAGAGTGACAACAGATGTTTAGTACTCTCTCAGCAAGGGAATCTGGGTTCACCACTTTATACAATATTGTTTCTGGTCCTGCTGTCACAAGAAGTGTTCTTTTGTAGATGGTGGTGCAGTGAGTGCTCCTGCATGGTTGAGTCAATGCCAGATCTATGTTGATTGACACAGGAGTCATGCTTTAGGCTTTGTGTTTTCTGTGCAGCAAAAACCAAAGAGTTATGGTGGGGTAAAAGCTGATAGAAAAAAAAACTTCCGCCTCAATATCAGTGGATAGTAAATACATTCCTAAATACAGATCTGCACACACCAAACAACCTATAAGACTTGCTTTTCCCACAGAAATCTCAAATTCCATCGCTGTGCCGGTCTCGCTACGGCTTAGCCCACCTTGCTGCACCTCCATGTCTGAGATTTTTAGCCAGTCCAAAGCTTTCCCTTAGGAATGCATGGGTAAGTTATTGTGCATGTGCAGTAATATACTGCGCCAATCAGCATCTCCTGGATGGGATGCATTGAATCAATGCATCTCTATGCGGAGCATTCAGTGTCTCCATGCAGTGCGTGGCAATCCTGTGCAGCACCTACACAGGAGCGTGAGGATGTCCAGTATCACTTAGTAAAACTCTGATAAAATCTCAGATGCGCCTCTAGTGGCTTTGGGACAGGGACACTGCAAACAGAACACTTCAATGAGATGAAGTGGTCTGGGTGACTAGAGTGTCTCTTTAATAATTACTAAACAAGAATATAATTTTATTTTTTTTCTTATAGTGCAGATATCAACATAGAGCCCCCTCTGGTGGCAGAATAATAATAGCTTTTTCCAGTACGGTAGCTAAGTTGGTAAATTTCTTGATTACAAAGCCAGTTCAAAAATGCAAGGTCACAGGTTCAAATCCCAGCAGGGCAAACTCAGCCCCTCATCCTTCCGAGGTTGATAAAATGAGTCCCATGAATTGGGTAATAATAACATCTATTACTATTCATCATGCGCTGAAAAACACTTTGAGTCCCACTGGGAGAAAGGTGCTATATAAATACTAGTTATTATTATTACTATTATCATTTTTCAGTACTAATATTTAAGTACTGTGGCGACCCCTTGTGGCCATACAGAATTACAGAACCATGTTATCAATATGAACCAACATCAGTGATCTTTAGGGCTACGATTCCTAGATTGGGAGGACCTCTGGTGGCCATACTATATTAATGCATTTTACTAAAAATAGCAATTAGTTTCAAGTAAGGATAGCGACTACACTAATTTGTTTAATACAGAGTCATCTGGACTCTTTGGTCTATTATTCACTATGACACTCTTCTTCGCAAAGTAGATTTGTACTTTGACTCTTACTCAAATTAAACTGTTAAGTTTCAATTGTGAATAGGTCTTTTTTTTTATCCATTCCTTTATTATAAAAGTTAAATTGTATCTTTAAATAATACAATGTTTATCGAAATAACTAGTGGTCGATCTGAAGCTAATAACCCTTGGTCCAGTGTTAGATCAGTCTGACCATCGAGAGTCATTCTTTCATAGACATTACAAAAACACATTAAAATTTTACTGCCATGGTACACTGACAAAGAGATCGCCAACTCGCGTGAATAATTTGGCTAATAAAATAAAGATTTATATTGGAAATATAAAGTAACTAGTAACGTTTTGATACAATTATTGACTACGATATTATTACCAACTCAAAATCTACTTTCCTCTTGTTTCCCTGTATTATAAATTTCAACCTTACGTTCTAATCTTTGTTACAGAAAACAATCTACCTTTATACTACATTAGGTGATATTGGTTCTTGATCAGATGGGTAATGTGCCAAGTCGTAACAAGAACGGATGCACATTTCACGCAATCGCATGACATACCCAGTCATCATATGTAAGAACCAGAAGGATCGAATTGTGATTGAAAACTGCGATATCCCAATGTGAAGGACCCCTTAGCTAGCTTGTGGTGATGACTTGTAAAGACGATAATTCTCTTAAATAAAGCTGATCAAACATTATAATTAATGAAAACAGCATTGTGTAATTAATGAACGAAATTGTAGTTAAAATTTAAAAAAGTACAAAAGATAGCTATTTTTCTTTCGGTTAATATATGCACGGACTGCAGCCAATCACAGCGGAAAGATCACACTTGCGACGCTCATAGGCTCTCTTTTTTTTCAATAAGTGTCGTAAACACCATTTCCAACTACGTTCCGGCAGATGTTTAGTGAGCTCTTTAGTGAGTGGCGACAGATGTTTCGCGATCTCTTGTGTTTCGCACTCTCTCTTTGCAGTCTCGGCGTTCTGCCTGCACGTTCCATGACGTTGTTTCTGTTCGAACTCTCGCGAGAAGTGTTCTTTTTGCAGATGGCGGCGCAGTGAGTGCTCACGCGTGGTGGAGTTGGTGCCGGGTACTAGGTTGATTGATACACGGGTGACGTGGAGCCGCCAGGATGCAGCACGACGATGTGAGCAGAGATATTGGCTGTGTTTAATGTGATCTGATGGGGGACCAGGTTCTGGAAGTTAATGTAATGGTTGTCAGAGTAATATGGACTCCACTACACTATACAGACCTGGGGCAACTTTGTAATGTGCAGCATGGGTGGCAAAAAGAGCAGAAGGAGTATAGATCGGGGGGAATTGGGTTTTAAATAAATATAACAGACCCTTGGTTGGCTCTCCGTGTAACTATTAATGGTTGGAGCAGAACCTCTTATTTATCAAATATACTCAATAAATTACTGTTTGTGTCAGCACTTCTCTCCCCAGTGCAATGTAGAACTCTCTGAAACAAATAATATTCCTTTCAAGTTATTTTCATGAACACGTTTTTTTTTTTTTCATTAAATATATATATATCCTTTTAAACAATAATATTGAAAAGCTAATTAGCACATTATTTGTTATAATAATCTGTAAACCTATTATATAACAGTTGACGAGTGGGCCATCAAGATTATGTCTTGTTCATCATATCAATTCTTGTAAAAAAAATTAAAAATAAAGTTAATGTACTAGTTGTGACAATTACATTTTGAACAGTGATATAGAACAGTTTCCTGTGGTGTGAGCTGGGCAGTAAATAGTGCTGTGTATGCTCTCACGTTTAGGAGGATGACTTACATTAGGTACTTAGGCAGCAAAATGTCTCCGGCTCCATCCAGTGGTCATCTATCAGACTATTTGAGAACGGTTTGATACTCACTTTGATTTTTGTGTTACTGATCCTTCCACAATGTCATGCCAAATCACAACAGGTTTAGACAGTATTCATTGTATTGAGAGCCATGAGCTGACACTCTCAGCCAAGGAATTTTGTATAAACTTGGTGTGATAAGCAGATGTATGAAATTCTGCTTTACCAGATAAACGCAGTGCAGTGGTAGACAACTTTCGTCACTCCAGATGTTGCTCTTGTAGCCATAATGCTGGCAAAGCATTAATGAAGATGTAGTCCAAAACATCTGTAGCGCCGAAGGTTGCCTAGCCCTTTCATAGCAGAAGGACTGCAGTCACTCAACACAGCAAGGTTAGCGTCAAACCGTTTGTAAACAGTTTGACATATCACCGTCAGTCAGTGCTAAGGGACTCCCGGCAACGTGACCACTGCAACATGCAATGGGTCTAGAGTTTATTCAACAAAATATAATCTCTTAGTGACAATGGTTTTAATAGTGTCCTGGGTCTCAAGAGACAGAGGGAGAATACTAATATTGTATGTGGGTCATTATATAGAGATTTGTCATGTATGTTCATTATTATAAGTTTTTCTTTTTTTCCCTTTCAGGTTATCTGGGATATTGTGGGAAACAAACAGTTTTGCTCCTTCAAAATAAAGTGAGTATTGGAACATGTATGTCTGAGAAAAAAACGTATTGGCAGATGTATTTATCAAGAAAAAGCTGGCATAAAATGTGACACAGTTTAGTAGGAATATTCCACTTGTTTCCATGATAATTGCTTCTTGTTCTACCACTCACTTGTTAATTTTGTAAATAGTTACCAATAATTGCATTCATTTGTGCTTTAGATTTCAAAGTCTTGCATTCATTTGTGCTTTAGATTTCAAAGTCTTGCATTCATTTGTGCTTTAGATTTAGATTTCGCCATATTACGGACAATGGTGCATATACTAGTTCAAGTATCCTTTCACACTTGTATCTGCACAGTAATAAATCTGTATTTGGCATTTAAAAGTGTTTACTAGAATAGTGTGTATAACAACTATAACAGTGTATAACAACAAAACAAATCGTGTTCATTGAATCATCCAAGTAGAATGAAAGTTTATTTTATAGTCCACTAACAAGTCTTCACTTGCCATCACCAACATTGTTATATGGTTATGAATAGAAACAAGTATTCCTAACATAATAAAGTTCTCCTCAATAGTTAGTTTCAGAGACCTCTCCCCACTACCCCTTTAATTCTATTAAAAAAATGTAAGAAAAAGATTTTGCTCTCCTTTTTATCGAGAACTGTGACTCAATCACTGTTGCTTCCTTTCTCCTCCCCCCACAACATCACCCTGGAGGCATCGCTGTCTGGCTTTTCATCCAATGCTTCTCATGTAGAAACCTTGGGGAAAAGATGGGCATGTACAGCAAGCACAGCATTCATCTAGTCAAAGGCTTCTCATAGAGAAGCACTGAATCCAGTGCTTCCATATGAACTGCTTCTGATTACAATTGTCAAACTCTGTTAAAAGTGTGGAAGCGCCATTAGTGGGTGTGAGGAAGGTTGCCACAAAAGGTGTGTTTAACCCTTAAATCAAAACATTGCCTGTATATATCTACTAAACAGATTGAAGGGCTAAAATGCAAAGGGCACTGCACCCAGACCGGCTATTTGAGATGAAGTGATCTGGGTGCCTTTAATGTCCTTTTAGAGCAGCTCTGTCACTTTCTGAGTTCTTTGCCACTTGCAGTGAGGTGGCTGGAGGGTGTAAGGTAAGGTAAGGTGAGGTTTACTTAACTGGACCTATTACTCATGGCCATCGACTTCCTGCTGTTCCTCTTCAGCTTCTGGTGCTTCATCTGCCTGGAGCTGACGTCAGTGCTGTACTTTCGCACATATTAATAATAAATGAAAAAAATGAAAGTTTTTCTGTAAACATTAAATACATTGTACTATACATCGGTACAAGTGTTTGTCATGTTTGTGTTATTCCAATTATGTATGAGTGCTTGTCCATAATATGGAAGGGAGTTTCCTAATATTGGTCCTAAAAAGATTAAACTTATACATTTTTCCATTTCTTGTGCGGGAGAAGAGTTCTATTGTGGTTTTGTTTCATTTTCAGAACAAAGACGCAAAGCTTCTGTCGTAATGAATACAATATAACTGGGTTGTGTAATCGTTCTTCATGTCCCCTTGCAAACAGCCAGTATGCTACCATTAAAGAGGAAAAAGGTAAGATAAGCTATATGTACACTGCATGATATCTAAGAATGTCTCTCTGTCAAATGAGGACTAAATTGTTACTGGCAGTGCAGGGCTTGGCTCACTCTCTGAGAATGCTCATCTGACGCTCTTAGTGATTGGGAGAGGACTTAAATCAGTGGAAATAGCAAGAGCTTCTAGTTCTATAGCTGGCTGTGAATGGCCGACCAGGAGTTCCCAGGTAAGTTGTTAAGCTATTTGCATATGGTTTGAGTACTTGCCCTGGGAGAGTGCACGCCTGGCAGTGTAACTGCAACAGTGTATTCTAGTGGTTATGGTGTTTGGAGTGTTCCTTTAAAGTTGTTAAAACTAAGTAAGGTACCAGAATCTATATTCTAGCTGGAATTCCATTAGGTTTGTGGTCTGTGTGTATGTAAAGTTATTTCACAGTCCAGCTGTGCATAAACCATCCTAATATTAATCCATAGTTTCCATGCACATAGAAACAAGACTTATAAACCCATAAATACATCATTAGCAGCAACATACATAGATTGCTTATGGGTGAAATAATCCTCCTACTAATAATCCTCCTACTTAAAGGACCACTCTAGGCACCCAGACCACTTCAGCTTAATGAAGTGGTCTGTGTGCCAGGTCCAGCTAGGGTTAACTAATTGTTTTATAAACATAGCAGTTTCAGAGAAACTGCTATGTTTATCAATTAGTTAAGCCTTCCCCTATTTCCTCTAGTGGCTGTCTCACTGACAGCCGCTAGAGGCGCTTGCGTGATTCTCACTGTGAAAATCACAGTGAGAGCACGCAAGCGTCCATAGGAAAGCATTATGAATGCTTTCCTATGTGACTGGCTGAATGCGCGCGCAGCTCTTGCCGCGCGTGCGCATTCAGCCGACGGGGAGGAACGGAGGCGGAGAGGAGGAGGAGAGCTCCCCGCCCAGCGCTGGAGGTAAGTTTTTACCCCTTTCCAGAGCCGGGCGGGAGGGGGTCCCTGAGGGTGGGGGCACCCTCAGGGCACTCTAGTGCCAGGAAAACGAGTATGCTTTCCTGGCACTAGAGTGGTCCTTTAAGGTATAAAATACCAAAATGGCACAGTAACCCTAGAAAATACACAAGCCATATAACTGGAAAAATATATTTATTAAATAGGGAGTGAAATGCGTGCACCACCTCTAACACTAAAAATAAAAGAAATTTAAGATAAGTAAAATTTGATCTTTCTTATGTAATTTCGTTTTTTTTTCTTTTTTTCTTACATAGGCATCTGCTACTTGTATATGAAGACCATAGAAAGAGCCGCTTTTCCAGCTCGGTTGTGGGAAAGGGTAAGGGCAGGAACAGCAGATAAAATATAAAAAAAAAAAATATTTTTTTTTTTTTTTTTTTTTTTTTTAAGGAAACATGAATCAGATGGGCTTTCTACTCATAATGCAAATTGCAATGTTCTTTTCCTTACAGGTTCGTCTAAGCAAGAATTATGAGCGGGCATTGGAGCAGATCGATGAGAATCTAATATACTGGCCCCGGTTTATCAGACATAAATGTAAACAGAGATTTACCAAGATTACACAGTACCTCATTCGTATCCGTAAACTCACTTTAAAGAGGCAGTAAGTAATTACCTGACCCTTTTTTTTTTTTAAGTTAATTATTTTATGGATAGTGGATACAAGGAACATTTAGGCTACTTTTACTTTGGCTTTTAAAGAAAAAGTCAGCAAAAAAGTGTGTTATCAGTCCACATTGCAATGCTAAGTTATTGCTCTCTAGTTTCCTGTAACCAATCTTACATATTTTGTTCTTTGTACACAGACGTAAATTGGTGCCCTTGAGTAGGAAGGTGGAAAGAAGAGAAAAGAGGAGAGAGGTAATGTTAAGATCCTAAGTTGAAGCTATATAAATTGTAGGAGTGGCTGTGAACTCTTGATTCCTAGGTTAACACGTCTGAAAAGTTGGAGGTGTTAATCCTTTACCGACTCTTTGTGATGTAGTCTGTGTGTTTACAAAGTTTGTGATTTTACACTTCATTAAATATGGTTTATCTTATCCCATTAACTCAGGAAAAAGCTCTGGTGGCTGCTCAGCTGGACAACGCAATAGAGAAAGAATTACTGGAACGTCTCAAACAGGGAGCGGTAAGAAAAATAGCTTTTATGTGACTTTATCTATTCTGGTGGTAAACTAGGTCTTACTCTTGCACACTGTCCTATCCAGACACTCTTCTGTCTTGTTTTGGGTTTATAGTCATCTACATAATTGGGTAATGGAGATACTCCTGAGGTAGGGCCTAAAAATGGAAGAAGCTTGGGACACCTGAAGTCCTCTTATGAGTGATGCTTGGCATCATTAGTTTATTTGGTAGTTTCAACATAGTCAAGAAGCAACAATTGTCTTAAAGGAAATAGCTTGGCTTATTTATTTATTTTGTTTTGTTTTTTTTGTAATGTCTTTCTCTGACATACTTTCTTTCACAGTATGGAGATATCTATAACTTCCCCATCCAAGCATTTGATAAAGCATTGGAACAGCAGGAAGAGGCTAGTGCCTCAGAGTCTGAAGAAGAAGGGGAGGAGGAGGAAGAGGAGGATGATGATGTAAGTACTGACACCCTGGAAAGTTTAAGCGTGAATATATAATTTCATCATCCTATTTGAGAGTAAATTTTAGGTATAGGAAGCAAATGTCAGAAGGCGCAAGTTCGGTGACCAATACTACTTCGGAAGTCACTTCAGAAATCGAAGAAAGCAGTGCAAAGCTAGCATTCACGTACTCTGACTAGAAACAATATTTTTTGCAGATGAATGTTTGTTTTAGTAGTAAAATTGCACATATGTTTTTGGCCATTACTTAAATAATAGGGCTGAATGTAAGTTTAGTTAAATGTTTGTGTGTTTTTGGAGTGAAAATTCTTCTATCAATAAATCAGAGCAATGTGTTTTCTTGAGTGATGATGTGAGGTATAAAAGCAGAGGAGTGGCTGAAACAGGGAATGTCTTGATGAGGTTGTTGTTAAGATGTTTGTTTCTGATCAAACAGTCCATGGATTTATCACGCAGGCTGCCTATTGTGCTATATTTAAGTTTACCATAACATGCAAAACAGTATATATAGAATTATCTCTGACTATATTTAACTTTTTTTTTTTATGTGATTTGTAACAGGAAAGTGGCAAACGAGAGTTTGTTGAAGACGATGAAGTGGAAGAAAGTGATCTCAGTGACTTTGAGGTACAGCTATAGGGACAAGAGTAAATCAAATCTGTTGATGAGCTGCTTAAACCTCTCAGTAAATATAAGAGCAATAGATTACATTTTAATGCCACTGCTAAAGAAGTAGAGTGGTATAAAAGGGACACTGTAGCGTTAGGTATACTATCTGTATTCCTAACCCTGCAGTTTAAATGTCCCACTACTTAGGAGGAGGTATGCATGATTCGTTTTTAATTTGTCAGTCACTGATACAAGGTATGTGCATGGTTAATTTATCTAGAGCATGGCCCATTGGTATGCATTCAAAGATATATTTTTTGTATGAATCTTATATAATTGGAATTCCTTCTCATCACACTATTTCTTCGCAGGACATGGATAAATTGGCCATAAGTGGGGATGAAGGGAAATCATCTAGCGAAGAGTCATCAGAGGAAGAAGAAGTTGTTTCCAAAGCCAAGTCTAAGGGAAAGACACCTTTGAAAGGACCAATCAGGAAAAAGCGTGCTTATGTTGAAATAGAGTACGAACAAGAGACTGAGCCACAGCAGAAGACAAAAGCAAGTTGATTTGATTCTATTCACAGGACTATTGGACTCTTTTCTACATAAAACTATTTGCTACATAAAAGATTTTGACATGAAGCTGACAACTCAAGAATCAACCATCCTTATTGTGACAGTGCCACCTCTTGGTACATAGAATTACGACAGAAAAAATGTACTTGTCATTACATGTGTGCCAAGAAAGGTAACGGAGTGCTGGGATAAGAGGATTTATAAAGTATTTCAGAGAGTGATCTCATATTAAGCAGTTATTCAGCATCATATCTCATCTTTTGATCATTAAAAGATTTTGTGTAAATGTTCTGTACCTGTTAAAGTTTAGAAATAAATTTCTCCTTGCTCCTTGACAGACCTTCTGCAAACTCCTGCACCAACTGTAAAATATGTTATATTTTTACAATACACGTACTCTGCAACCAAACTAAAAGATTACATGTATTATACTGCTAATTATATGGTGAAAGGACGGGAGCCAGTGCAGTAAATGGTGTTTTTCCTAAATTAGATATTGTTCATAGTATGGAAACATAGAGTGTAATGGCAGATAAGAACCATTCGGCCCATCTGGTCTGCCCAATTTTCTAAATACTCTCATTAGGTCCCTGGCCTTATCTTATAGTTAGGATAGCATTGTGCCTATACCACACATGCTTAAACTCCTTCACTGTGTTAACCTCTGCCACCTTAGCTGGAAGGCTATTCCATGCATCCACTACCCTCTCAGTAAAGTAATACTTCCTGATATTTTTTAAGCCTTTGCTCCTCTAATTTAAGACTGTCCTCTTGTTGTGGTAGTTTTTCTTCTTCTTTTAAATATAGTCTCCTCCTTTACTGTGTTGATTCCCTTTTATGCATTTAAATGTTTGTCATATCCCTCTTTCTCGTCTTTCCTCCAAGCTATACATGTTAAGATCCTTTAACCTTTCCTGGTAAGTTTTATCCTGCAATCCATGAACCAGTTTAGTAGGCCTTCTCTGAACTTTCTCTAAAGAATTAATATCCTTCTGAAAATACAGTCTCCAGTACTGCGTACAATACTCCAAGTGAGGTCTCACCAGTGTTCTGTACAATGGCACGATCACTTATTTCTTTCTACTGCTAATACCTCTCCCTATACAACTATTCTGCTATCATTGTCTGCTGTAAGTCATCTGAAATAATTCCTCCTAAATCCCTTTCCTCAGATGTTGAGATTAGGGCTCTATCAAATATTCTATGCTCTGCCCTTGGGCTTTTACGTTTAAGATGCATTATCTTGCACTTATCCACATGAAATGTCAGTTGCCACAGCTCTGACCATTTTTCTAGTTTACCTAAAGCATTTGCCATTTCCCTCCTGGAACATCAACCTTGTTGCATAACTTAGTATCATCAGCAAAAATACATACTTTACCATCAAGACCTTCTGCAATATCACTAATAAAAACATTAAAGAAAATAGGTCCAAGTACAGATCCCTGAGGTACCCCACTGGTAACAAGACCTTGTTTCGAATATACTACATTGACTACAACCCTCTGTTGCCTGTCACTCAGCCACTGCCTAACACATTCAACAATATTGTAATTGTAAAAGTATCATGCTAAGGATTATATACAAAACAAGTGTTCCAACTTTAATAAAGCAGATAACCTTAACGTGCTTAAAGGAACACTATAGTATCAGGTGCACAAACATGTATTCCTGAAACTATAGTGGTAAAATAACAATTTAGGTTTCGCACCTCTTTACATTAAAAAGGTCAGTTTACTTACCTTTTTTCCAGTGCCAGCCTCCTTGGCTGAGATCATCAAATTTGACATTCAGCCATTCCAATGCCTTCCGCTAGAAAAGCATTTGGAGGCTAATGTACATGCAAGGAAAACACTGCGCAGGTCAGTATATCTTTGTAGAAATGCAGTGAATCAATGCAGATGCCCAGGACATAATTGATAATAAAGATTATCTTTCCAGGTAAAAAAAAATAATAAATAAATCTCGATGAGGAACGTTCACTGTCTGACTGAGCTGCCACTAGAAGTGTTCCTACGCAGCAATGTAATTACTGCCTTTTCTTTGAAACATTACATTAAAAAGCCTGCAGGGACATGCTGTATAGACCAGAACAACCATGTTAAGCTGTAGTCGGTCTGGTGACTATAGTGTCCTTTAACCCCTTAAGGACCAAACTTCTGGATTACAAGGGAATCATGACATGTCACACATGTCATGTGTCCTTAAGGGGTTAAACTTCAACTGCATTGACATGCCAAATCTAAACTATTCTTTTTTTTTTTTTTATACTCCATTTTCTTTTAGATTTAAAGAAAAAATGTACAAGGTTACTTGTGCCCTATGCAGGCCCGTCGCTACCCGACAGGCAAACCAAGCAACTGCTTGGGGCCCCGAGCTGGCCCGGGGCCCCAAGCAGAGCCGGCAGGGCCGCCATCAGGGCATGCGGTCCTGGGGGTCCCGGACTGCTCAGGTCGTCCGGGCCCCACATTCAGTGGGTACATACCGGGTCGCAGGGGGCCCTGCGACCCCGGTATGTACCCACTGAGCCAGCCTCTTCTCCTGGGGGGCCCAGCAGCCGGTCACCTCAGGGCCCCCCAGAGGCTGGCCCTGCTGACACCCGGCGGGCGTGCGAGGGAGCACTCTCTCTGGCTGAGTGCTTCCTCTTCAGCTCCCTCGCGCACCGTACTGATGCCGGAGCCGGAAGATGACGTCATCTTCCGGCTCCGGCATCAGTACGCGGCGCGCGAGGGAGCTGAAGAGGAAGCACTCAGCCAGAGAGAGTGCTCCCTCGCGCGCCCGCCGGGTGTCAGGGACAGAGAAAATTTAAGTGAGGGGGGGAGGGAGAAAATTTAAGTGAGTGGGGGTGGGGGGGAGGGAGAAAATTTAAGTGAGTGGGGGTGGGGGAGGGAGGGAGAAAATTTAAGTGAGGGGGGGAGGGAGAAAATTTGAGTGGGAGGGGGGGAGAGGGAGGAAATTTGAGTGGGAGGGGGGGAGAGGGAGGAAATTTGAGTGGGAGGGGGGGAGAGGGAGGAAATTTGAGAGGGAGGGAGGAAATTTGAGAAGTGGGGGGAGGGAGGAAGTTTGAGTGGGTGGGGGGGAGAGGGAGGGAGGAAATTTGGGGGGGAGAGGAAGGAAATTGGGGGGGGAGGAAGGGAGGGAATTTGAAGGGGGAGAGGAAGGAAATTTGGGGGGAGAGGAAGGAAATTTGAGGGAGGGAGGGGGAGAGGAGGAGAGGAAGGGAGGACATTTGAGGAAGGGGAGAAATTTGAGGGGGGAGAGGAAGGGAGGAAATTTGAAGGGGGAGAGGAAGGAAATTTGGGGGGGGGGAGGGAGGGAATTTGAAGGGGGAGAGGAAGGAAATTTGGGGGGGAGAGGAAGGGAGGAAATTTGAGGGAGGGAGGGGGAGAGGAAGAGAGGACATTTGAGGGGGGAGAAGAAGGAAATTGACGGGGGTAGGGGGAGAGATTGACATCCATCACACGCACACACACACACAATGCACCCCTTGCACACAGAAAAACACAATGCATTACACACAGACACACATACACAAGCAATGCATCCCTTACACACAGCAACACACAATGCACCCCTTCCACACACTCAGTGCATTCCTTACAGCAGTGTTTCCCAGCCCAGTCCTCAAGGCACACCTACCAGTCCAGGATTTAGGGGTGACCCAGTTGTGTCTAAGGTGTTTTCTTCTTTTTTTTTTCTAAAAACACCTTAGACAAAACTGGGTAATCCTTAAATCCTGGACTGGTAGGTGTGCCTTGAGGACTGGGTTGGGAAACACTGCCTTACAGACACACACACTGCATCCCATACATACACAAACTCACCTTGCAGCCCTTACACATACAAACACAGATTCACACAATGCATTCCTTACACACATCAGGACATCCCCCCCACACACACACACACACCCCTGTGAACAAACTCATAGGTGGACCCTGGGACCCAGACCTTGAGCTGTGTAAATGGCCCTCAAAAAAATGGAGCTGCTTCCTGTTCTCCCAGAACATTGATTTTTGTGACCACAGTTACAAACCGCCTCCAGAGAGCCTGTTCTACACCAGACCAGTGGAGCCAGACGGCAGCTGAAGCCCATCATCATCCTCATCTGGTTGTAAGTAGGCAATCTAGTATATTATTTGTGGCACTAATCTCTAATTTACCTCACATTAAAGGGACACTATAGTCCCCAGAACAACTGCAGCTTAATGTGTCTATAGTCTGTGTCTATAGCCTGTCCCTGCAGGCCTTTTATTGTAAACACGGCGGCACTGCAGCACTGTGTTAGTTAACATGGCAGATCATATGGGTGGGGCACTGTGATGTCACATGGTGGGCGGCAAACTTTACTTTTGCCTAGGGCGGCAAAAATCCTTGCACCGGCCCTGCAGACACTGCATCCCTGTGGGCGGACTCGGGGGGGGGAGGGGGACCCGGGTGCAGGCGCCGGGGGGCCCAGACCTTGAGAGTGCATGTGGGGGGGTGGGGTTGGAGTTTGGGGGGGCCTCCATGTCTGTTTTGCTTGGGGCCCCCAAATTCCTTCAAACGGCCCTGGCCCTATGCACATTTAAAATAACAGGTTTTTAGTACAAAAGCAGTGGCCTTAAAGTGCATACTCACCTGCCCTGTCAAGGCAAACCTCTTAAGTTTACCTTGCGGTTTTCAGCTAAAAGTCAATGTGACAGAACCCAGTACTCAGACGGAGTTCCTGGTTCTTCATACAGGAGAAAATTGCTCTTCATTGATTGTAGCTCATTCCCCAACACTAGATGACGTAAAGTGTAGGGTACAACTGTTGTCACCAAGCAGCTGATTATATAGAGACAATAGCAATAGGGGGGGTCATAAACAAGAACAGTGGTTCACTTCCCTAGCATCTCTGTGTCCGAGAGATAATTTACTTTATTCAATATCCAGATGCCAGTTTAATATAAAAATTTTAACATAAGTTGCACATATCATACAGCTCCGGACAATTCTCATTCCCCTAGCAATGTTTCCAAACACCCAGCTCTGGTGTGGCTAGCTCGAGGAATCGTCAAGTAAAGTTTTGACAAGGTTGAGGTATATGTCAACTAAATAGTCTGTTTTCAGGTGATAAAAATGGGAGGGTCCCCTGGTTTGCAGGTAGCTATGGTTAATCAGTCACTTCTCTAACTCCCCTCCAAAAAGCACTCTCCTGGATGGTAAATTGTGGGTGCAGGACCATCTGTTTTCACCATGCAGCTGTTTTCACTGGACAGCCGACTTGTTCCATGGGGGGGGGGGACGACACGGACACAAAGCAATGGAGTGGCTGGTGGAGAAAGAGCCACAGAGGGATTGGGGGAAAGAAAAAAAAAAAAAAAAAGGGTTGGGAGGGAGAAATCCAGAGGGGCTAAGGGGATACAAAGAGGCTTGAGTGACAGATGGGAGGCTTTAACTAAACCCAGTATATTTTATTTGTTGACAAAAAGAAACATTCAGAGGACTGACATATAACTAAAACGGCTTTTAGTCAAAAGACTGACAAAAACTAAATAGAAATTAACTGCCAACATTAACACTGGCGGGCAAGACCCATGGGAAAGGGAACAGAGGAAATGAGACTCATGGGGGGAGGGGAATGAAAATTTAAATTTGCCGTCAAAATAAACACTACTCCGTAGACATCAGTGTTGTGGTGACGTCAGTAGATAAAGCACTAAGAGCTTAACCCCTTAAGGACACATGACATGTCATGATTCCCTTTAATTCCAGAAGTTTGGTCCTTAAGGGGTTAAGAGGACTTCGCAGAAAAAGATTGGACTGGTTCAGGTAAGTTTAAAAAAAAAAATAAAAACACAAGCAGAGCAATCTACATCTGGGGGTCTTTAAAACAAACATGCACTCCAGTTTACAGCTATATTTTTTTTAAACAAATAAATAAGGAGCCAGAGTAAATAAGAATGTTTATTGATCATGTTATTGCATAAATTATGTATTCTGTTGAAGTCTCTTGATACAGTTTACCAGTCTGGGTTCATTGCACAGAGAGGGGATTCCTTTCAGGGCAATCTATAAGGGGGGAAAAAAAAATAATAGCAAATGTTTATAGCAATAGTTTACAAGCAGAAAAATTAAATTAATTTGCTGCAAATGTTGGTATGATCACTAAGAATAAGAAGGGACATTTTCCCCAGACCTGCTTTTAGAAAACATCTACAGGTGATACTCGAAAAATTTGAATATTGTGCAAAAGTTCATTTGGAAACCAAGGACCCAGACTCTGGAGGAAGAATGGAGAGGCACACACTGCAAGATGCTTGAAGTCCAGTATGAAGTTTCCACAGTCTGTGTTGATTTGAGGAGCCATGTCATCTGCTGGTGTTTGTCCACTGTGCTTCATTAAGTCCAGGGTCAACGCAGCCGTCTACCAGGAGATTTTGGAGCACTTCATGCTTCCTTCCGCAGACGAGCTTTATGGGGATGCTGACTTCATTTTCCAGCAGGACTCGGCACCTGCCCACACTGCCAAAAGCACCAAAGCCTGGTTCAATGACCGTGGGATTAGTGTGCTTGATTGGCCAGCAAACTCACCTGAACTGAACCCCATAGACAAAGATGAGAGACATGAGACCGAACAATGCAGAAGAGCTGAAGGCCGCTATTGAAGCATCCTGGTCTTCCATAACACCTCAGCAGTGCCACAGGATGATAGCTTCCATGCCACGTCGCATTGAGGCAGTAATTGCTGCAAAAGGGGCCCAAACCAAGTACTGAATCCATATGCAGGCTTATACTTTTCAGAAGTCCGATATTGTTCTATATACACTCCTTGTTTTATTGATTGCATGTAATTTTCTAATTTACCGCGATTGTGGATTTGGGGTTTTCATGAGCTGTAAGCCATAATCATCGCACTTATGACAAATCACAGCTTGAACTATCTTGCTTTGCATGCAATGCGTCTCATATGTTAGTTTCCCTTTTTACGTTGGATTATTGAAATAAATGAACTTTTGTACGATAATACGTTGATTTAAAAAATAAAAAAAGAAGAGCTTATTCGTGTTGTATTCGCTTTCATGCATTCGTTTTTAGATAATCTCCATCAATAAAGAGAGTGTTCCCTCTTAACTAAAATATTTAAGATCGAGATGCACACTAAGAAAAAAGATTGAAAAGTAAAAGAAAGGAGGAAAAAAAATGTTGGGTGCAAATTTCTATTTTGCAGCCCCACAATACAGACAAACCATCACCAGAATAAATAAAGTGCCCAAGAAATAAATATTTATATAAACCACTCAGGAGGAAGCAGCAGAAAAGTAGAGAAAGCAAGTACATATCACAGGGAAAACACAAAAAAAAAAAAAAACACATTTTGGGAGAAATGGCTGTCTATCAAAAGAAGGTATATTTTTGGAGTATACAACACACTAACCTCTCTCTAGTTCAGCCTATTCTCTTCTTCTATATATTCCTCCAGCAAGACATACTTGCCCAAGGACTATCACAGCAATTACAGTGCATGTACTAGAGTTGCAGCAACTGACAGCACATAGGTGTGCTATCCAGCTCTCCCAGCATTGGTCGTAAAGACCTTAATGCCAAAGATGGAGTGCCAGGTAGGCAACGGACTATATATATATATATATATATATATATATATATATATATATATATATATATATATATATATATATATATATATATAGATTTTTTATATCTTGGAGATTCTACACAATTGCTAGCGTGTATGCTAGTATAATATATAAAAGGTTTTCTTTCCAACGCTATTAAATAGAGCCCAAGTCTGCATACCCATAACAATTAATTTAAAACTACACCTATGTAGACATATACAGAGGAGGACCTTTATCAACCCTGATTAGCAAGTACTCAATCATCAATTCTCTTTCCAGATTTATCTAGGGCTAAGATGAAACAAACAAAAAAAAAAAAAAAAGTGGATGAGATAAAATCCCAACCACAAACTATACTGCAACACCAAGTTGTATAGTATCGTTGATATCAGACAAAAAAGTCAGCACACAGAGTCAAGCCCTATAGTCTATAGAAACAAATTAAACGGAGAATATGGAAAAAAAAAATAAAAAAAAATAAAAAGGACACTTTGGCATTAGATTGTCATGACAACTCTCATAGGTACTAATCTTAATTTTGAGGAGCCTCACTTTGAGTGGACCCCTCCTATATATTTTCAGAATTTCCCATGACACTTTATGTTGAGAAAGCACCAGGGATGTGCGAAACGCATCCAGGGTACTTGCATCACTTGTTTTTTTGGGTCGTGGTGTGGGTGCTCTCTCCCTTGTCTGGCAGTAGCAGGTATTGCGACAATTTGTTACTCCGCTTATTCATCTGTCCTATTTTTGCAAAGCTTGTTTCTTTTGCCTGGAGATCTATGCTTTTTTTGGAGACATGTCATTTGTATAATATATTAGGCCTACTTGATCCTTCAAGTGCCCTATTTAACTTTTTTCCCCTGGTATTGCATTGCCTGCATGCATAATTCAGTGTTAACACTACGCAAGAGAGTGGCAGGATCTCTTCAAAATAGCACAGTCACACTCCCCCCTCACCCCTCACAAAATGAGTATTTCATCAAGACAGAACCTTCACATTGATACATGGCAGAAATATTGCTGTGAGGCTTGATATTTCCCCAAGCCATGTCATGGAATTCTCCACAGACCTCAATGCTTTATTCCGGTGCATGCGAGAGAGTACAGCCGTGACGTAGGCTCCTGGCAGCTAAAGCACCAGGAGCTGAAGAGGAGTGAATGGAAGAGGCTGGCAGCACCCACAAGGGACAGGTTCAGGTAAGTAAATCTCACCTTTGCCTACTCCCCCTGCAACCGAACGGTGATGTCACCATAGGGATATTTGTCACCGCTGGGATCCTTGCATGAGTCTGCAGAGCCACTTTAAAAAGGTTATGCCTTAAGAGAACATGCTTGTTGTTTTGGCCTACAGGTCAGTAGCCATCTTACCTTAACCTGCCCCTTGCAGCATCGGTTTAATAACACCAGGCACTCTGTAGCACCATTTAGCAAAGCTTCAGTCACTGGCTCAGGAAGCGAATTTGGCTCACAGGTGATCTCATATATCAGCTTCAAAAGGGTTTTTAAGAGAAGTGGAAGCCTGCAAGGGATTCTGGGATACAAAGGTATGCAGTAGTTAATTATTTGTAACATTTTCTCAGGTGGCATAGTGGACCAGATTATAGGAGGACTGAGTGGCTCACCTTGGCCATGCATATATGATCGTCCCTTGCAAGGTTTCCAGGATGCAGAGTCTGGAAATTTCTTCTAATCCATCATTGATCTCTAGGTACCCAACTATAACTTGTAATAGTCTCTTCATATGTCGAACCACCCTGAATTGAAGCCTGCATGCAGTAAAAATACAGAATGCATTTCTAGGCTAACCTTGCACTACCACACTTCACATGTAATATCTGAAAATAGAGACAGAAGTACCACAGCACTAACCAATTGCTATAAATGAGGTAAGGTAAACAGGTGGACATTATAGAAATACAAAAATAGAAGTAGAGAGGTAGACACAAAAAAAAATAAAAAGTTGAAATCTACAAAGTTTGCTTGTTACAGGCCAAAAGTAAGGTGGAAATATCACTCTTTTTGATAAATGGACCACTTTTTAGAGAGGATTTATGCTGGATTTATTTGATATTGATAGTTGGTGAAGCGGAGGTTCCTGCACTAAAGAAGTAAAATGTACCCACAAAGATTATATAGTCGGAATTAGGACGTATGGACTGTACAGATGCTAAAACTAATGCTGTGTGACAATAGCGCACAGCCTTATGTGTATATTGCATCTATTACAGTAATTGAGGTGTTCATGTAAGGCAGGAATCTAAAGTGTAGCCAGAAACTGCCAGGTTACGTTTAGAGGACAAGATGTTTAACCCCTTAAGGACACATGACATGTGTGACATGTCAGGATTCCCTTTTATTCCAGAAGTTTGGTCCTTAAGGGGTGGTTAAAGGACAGGGAGGTAATTTTAAACATATTCATCTTCAATTGTTTTTGTTTTGCAACACTGGTTGTATGCGGACAACTGTTTTTATTTTATAGACCAGAGTAAGGTAATTTTGTTCGTATTGCACATTGATGAATTGGACACAGCAGAGAGCAGAAGAAATACGTTTACAAATTGCTACTGCTATAATCCACTCTCAGCAGTGAGACTGGGCATAGGGTGCACTAAGCACCATGCACTTTTTAATCATGCTAGTAATTAACCTTTTATGGTAATCTGGCTTAGTGCATTTAAATTGTATCATTTTAAACGTCTTGGTATTATTTAAAGGAACACTCCAAATACCATAAGCAATACATCATGCCGTAGTGGTTATGGTTCCAGGAGTGCCTTGGTGTTCCTGCACTGTAAGTAATCAACCATTTTAGAATGGCTTGGCTTATTATCTGGAGTCCAATGGGCACCACTCCATGTTTTCTCAGCTACCAGAAGAGCTGGAAGCTCCTTTTTAAGATCCTCCAGCAGCTCTCCAGAGCCAATCACTGTCAGACAATAAGCTCTGACCAGTAGCATCAGGCTTAGCTCAGGCAAAGAGCTTCCAGCTCTTTTGTAGGCGATTGTGGAGGCTGTGAATGTAACCGACATTAGGGGGTGCCAGGGCACTCCTGATACTATAACTACTGCAGCACGCTATAGTGGTTATGGAGTTTGGAGTGTTCCTTTTTATTCTATTTAATTATGAAACCCCCAAAATAAAATTAACCACCTTACCCACACATTCAACTTCTAGGTCTTCTATCTTTATTTATTATAATCTAAGAGCTTATAAATACCTGTCCTGAAGGGTGGGAAGGTAGCGAGCATACAGTCTGCGGAGGTCAATCCTGTGCTCCATCTCCATGTTTGTAAGGACCAGCTGCATGACTTGGTCAGCGGGATTGTCTCCCTCTTTTTGATATTCCCCAATTGCTGGAGGGGCTTTCTGGAGAACAGGAAGAAGGTCCAGTAGACAGGGGAGGCCTACCTGAATTAGCAGAGAATGTGTTTTAGAAATAAAACGGAACAATTACCATTCATAACCACATTCAAAAACATGGAGACTGTGGCCAGTAGTTGCATTGCTTCTACCAAACAATGGAAAAATGCAATTTAAAATAACCTTCTTGTGTCCCCCACTCTCCTCCCTCACCCTCTCAAGGCAATCAGTGCTGCAAACCTTGGACCCAGCAAATTATTTAAATATCAAATATAAAAAGAAAGGTGGACAACACAATTGTGCTAATTATTTTAGTCTATCACCTCCCCTCCAATAGGGTAATACTCTTTCTATTCCCACACACTTGAAGTTGGAAAGGGAGAACAAAGGACAGGCATTGCAGTGAGTGGGTATAGAATGGGTGATAAGCTTCTTTTTTATATTATTAAGATGTTCCATAAATCGTATCTTTAGAATCCTTTTCGTGCGCCCTTCATATTGTTTGCCACACGGACACTGCAGTAAATACATAACATAGTCCGTGTGGCAACCTATATCTGATTTGATGTTAAACCTCTCTCCTGTACTGAAACTAGAAAAGAAATATTAGGATCGCTATATACTGGGCGACCTCTAGGTGGCAATATGTAATTGTTCATCATAACAGAGCTGGAACGCATAGGTGTCAGGATCGGGACAGGGATCCAACACGCAGAGTACAAACAGGTACAGGATACGTATACCGGACCTTAGAATGGCCGGACTAACGTACGGAGAGTATAGAGAATGGTCAGAGACAAGCCGAGGTCGAGGGAACGAGAGGACAGGTAAGCGAGGAACAAGCCGGGTCAAGGATAACAGAGGTAAACAGAGTAAGTCAAACAAGCCGGGTCGGAACCAAAGGGATAACAGAAAATACCAGAGCACTGTGTGACTAGACAGGCTAGAACCACGACAGGGCAATGAGCAAATGGGAGAAGCAAGTTTAAATACCCTGGCTCGGAGGGAGAGACACGCCTCCGACGAGATCTGATTAGTCTCTACAGGATTGAGTGACAGGTCGTTCCGGGCTGGCGTCATGACGTCGGTTTCCGGACGTCCTGCTACAAAAGGAAGTGACTCCCTCGCGGCCGGCGTTTACGTGACCGGGTGGACCGCGAGGAACAGAGGAAACAGCCCGTCCGGACGGATAGACGTCTAAGTCTCTACCTCTCTCGGAGGTAGAGACTTCAGGTACCCTGACAATAGGTCAGTGGAACGCGGAAGTACAAACGGATTTTCACTTCCGGTTTCACCGTTTTGCGCCAAGAAAGACCGATGGAACACCCACTCCACACCTGAACAGGATCCCTTGACACTCCACAACTGAATAGGATCATAGAATCAACGGTAACTCCCACTGGACCCACCTATGAACTGAGGGCTCAGCCCTATTTATAGAGACTCGCCGGGGGAGGGGGATATTGTATGCATTTCTGTATTTGATTGCTTTTTAATTGTCATATTACTTATTTTTGGTCCCTGAGGAAGTTCCTTTTTACAGGAACGAAACGCGTAGGACCTTTCCTCTGTTTTATATTTCTTTATGTGGCTAATTTATATGGCCCTTCTTTTACAATAAATTTGCATAATTACGACAGACAGACAGACAGACATAAGGACAGACAGACATAAGGACAGACAGACATAAGGACAGACAGACATAAGGACAGACAGACATAAGGACAGACAGACATAAGGACAGACAGACATAAGGACAGACAGACATAAGGACAGACAGACATAAGGACAGACAGACATAAGGACAGACAGACATAAGGACAGACAGACAGACATAAGGACAGACAGACAGACAGACAGACATAAGGACAGACAGACAGACAGACAGACATAAGGACAGACAGACAGACAGACAGACATAAGGACAGACAGACATAAGGACAGACAGACATAAGGACAGACAGACATAAGGACAGACAGACATAAGGACAGACAGACATAAGGACAGACAGACATAAGGACAGACAGACATAAGGACAGACAGACATAAGGACAGACAGACATAAGGACAGACAGACATAAGGACAGACATAGTTTTTTCCTTTGGACAACACAATTTGCCTAAGAGGTTAGGTTTTATTGTACACAACTGAGTGGTGTCTTTCCACAATAAAAACCTAACCTCTTACGGCATATCATGTTGCCCACCTTTTTTTGTATACAAGTCAAGTTGTTTTTAAACATTTTGTCAACTTGCCACGGGATAGCACCAGGAGACTACTGTCACCATCACAGCGCCACACCAAAGCTGTACATTTTGGTAATATGCACTTCGTGACCAACGACATACACTGTACATCACTGGTTACAAGTGCCTTTAAATAACAGGTCTTGACAGCAGACAAGTGAAATGTGGCAGTATGTCAAAGGGATCAGGTGCTCTCCGCCACAGGGCTGCACTGGGGGGTTACAGTTGGTATATGCCGATTACAGTCCATTACAGACCTTTTCTGAATTTCCCAGAGTTTTTAGGGAGCATCTACTCAATTGTGCAATTCATTGAACATATTGCACACAGCATGATTGCCAGTGACATAATGTGCATGAGACACCTCCCCCTTTATTATCCTGAAAAGACTTCAAAGGATACTGAAATTTGATCCTTTTCGCGTCATCATAACATGATTTTGATAACTTTTTACCATGTACTTCCGAACCCCAGGAAGCTGAATTTAAATGAATGCACTCATGAACACATTTTACCTCAATAACAGCAGCATCTGTGGTACACAGGTGATTACGCAATGCATGGTATAATACTACTGCCTGGTTAAACTGTCGTAATTCTGCTGCAGGCTGCAAAAAAAAAAAATAGGTTCAGACAGATAATAAATAATACATAGATTTGCACCTTCTTCTGGAGCTGGATGAAAACACAAATTTAAATGCCAAAACACACCAGTTTTTTAGCAGTTTTAATTCGCCTAGACGGTGGGCACTTAGTTTTTTTACTTTTTGACCTAATGGAGCTATTATGAAGGAGCTAGATTCCATAGGGCATTTATAGTTACCCGTGGTCCTTTGTGAGCCTGGACCTTGTTAAATGTAGGGTCAGCGATTAGTTTTTGTTTTCCCGTAAATATAAGATGTTATAGTTGATCATTGCGGTGTGATTTCTAAACCCTCAGGCTAATGCATAGATAGAGAAAGTGAAACACTCTTATAATGGCAGAGCCATAAAAAAAGGGTTCTCTCACGCTTAAATGTTAGTGATGATACATAGGAAGTCCAAAATGACAGCATACATATGGAAAAACAAAATAGAAATATATAGTGCAGATGGTATGTATTATTAGCATTATCAGGCTCCCATTAGTGTGAGTGTCTTAGCATCCAGTTGATGGGTTGTCACCCCGTAGTGACATGGATTTCTAACCTAGAGCCAGGGACGTAAAGCAGCACTGTCATGGCAAACATACCTTTCCCCAATCACTTCCTTTTCTGTTCCTCTCTCAGGATCTGTTCTTTTCTTCCTAATTGATCTAGTTTACTTTAAAACACAAGACAAAGTAGGGACTATTTTGTCTTATGTATTTTTCCTACGCTTGACCAGCTTTGACCCAGAGGAGGAACTAAGTCCGCTCCATTTCCTGTAGTCAAAGACGTTTTCCCACAATACTCACAATTCGAATGCTGGTGAAACTAAAGAATTTCGTCTAACAGAATAAGAACAGTTTGTCCGTTCGTTAAGAGCTGCTATATATATATATATATATATATATATATATATATATTTTTTTTTTATTATTATTCAAGCGCTGTTTTGCACACTTATCTTTTTGTATTTAATGCATAGATAGACTTTTTTTCTGTGATGTGATACAAAGTATACAAGAAGTATTTATTGTATCCCACTAAGTTGCAAATTTGGTTAGTAGATAGAGGGACTTTACTGAATAGGACCAACCCCTATATTTAGCTACTATACCCCTATAGGGAATGTACAATTCATTAAGAAAGGTGGTTCCCTGAGTATTACATCTACAAATACCCATGATCAGAACACGTTCATTAATGAGTGATAATGTAAAAGTTTAATATGTTTTAAGGTTATAGGTTTAAATACTCGTGGGAAGTATTGTTTGTTTTTTTTCTTTTGGAGTTTATCATGCCTTATTCTACAGAGACCTCTTACTGCGGACTGTAGTGGTTATGGTACTTGGAGTGTTCGTTTACTTTAACGAACTATCAAGTGTACCCCTACATTCCACGGGTTCAAATGTATCTGCCATTACTAATGTGACTGTTCTGTTACCTTGTGCCATCCAAACTGCAGTAACACGTACTTTAACAGTCATTTAACTTTCTTATTTTGAGTTTCCTGGGTGTTATTGCTATGTTACTGATATACATATTTCTAGTTATGACACGGATACTAAACTATTATTAGCATTTATTACCAACACTTTCTCCAGAGTTTTACAAATATATAGTGGGGTTATATAAAAATAAGTAACTGACAGTCAAAAATTTTACTTAAGAGAGGTGAATTAAAGGGACACAATAGTCACCAAAACCAGTTTAGACAAATTAAGCAGTGTTGGTGTATAGATCATGTCTCTGCAGTCTCACTGCTCAAGTCCCTGCCATTTAGGAGATAAATCACTTCTTTCTGTCTATGCAGCCCTAACCACACCTCTCCTGGCTGGAGCTGACACAGCCTGCATGAAAATAAAAAGGTTTCCTTTTTTTAATCACATGTAACTAATTTGTATTTCCGGTTCTGTAAACTGAACTTTAAATACATACAGTAGGAGGAACCTGCTGGGTCTAATCAGCTATTAACAGAGGAGGATATAAGAAATTCAGAGTCTGAAAGGTGGTTTAATAACAGTCTTGCACTGGTCTGTGCTATATGGGTTACCGGTATGTTGCTCAATGCTACATTTCTAAATATTGGATGGATTAAAACTGTATAGTCAGACTGTATCAGCACACTTAGAATGTTAGACTTGTTTTGTACACTAAATCTTACCACATTCTTGATGATGTGATGTAGACATGATATACCCAGTACTTTGTTCTCTATCCGAAAATCATCAGAGATCAGAAGAGAGGGAGGCAAAACCCTGCAAAGAAACTCTGAGAGCCATGGCCGGGGTACCTGGTGAAGCATCCAGGAGAAAATGAACTTTGCATCCGGATTTGATTCCCAAGTGTCCCTAAAACAGAGGATTTCACATTACACCGCTGAGCTACACAATAGCAAATTTATTGTCCCTTAAAAGAAAGCTATAGTGTTAGGAATACAAAAAAACGGTATTCCTAACTCTATATTGCCCTCTGCCTCCCCTCCCCTCCCCTCCTCCCTCCCCATTGTGGCAAATAATGGGGTAAAAAACCCTTCTACACCCAAAAGTTTAAATGGTTAATGTAAAATTAATTTACTGTTTCACTTTTTTTTTTTTTTTTTTGTTTCTTCTTCACTGTTTGTATAAGATATAAAATGTTGACTGAATACATGTACGCAACACCACACCTTTAAATACAGCAGGACTGTTATGTATAATCTACTCATTCTGTACTATATCCAATGTGATGCCCTGCTTAAATAAGACTTCTGCGCAAGCCTCTGTGTACCTTAAGGACTACTTTTTTTCTTGTCAACGCAAAAATAAAGATTTAAAAAATAAATAAATAAAATAAACCTTCTACACTTACCCGATTCCAGCATCAATATCTCTTGGCACTGTGTCGTGCTCCTCTTCAGTCAATGCGGGGATTTAATGCGCGTGCACACCGAACGCCACACATTAGGCACTCCTCACTTTGTCAAACTCCATGAAACTGCAGGAAGTGCTTCTAACAGCTGTCTGATAGGCAGCCACTAGAAGCAGTCTTAACATTTCAATGTAAACTTTGCAGTTTCTCAACAACTGCAATGTTTTACATTGCAGGTTTAAGGGAACAGGGACATTGCTCCAAGACCACTTCAATTAGATGAAGTGGTGTGGGTGTCTATTAAAGAACCACCAAGAGCATTTAACAGTGTAAAAAAATAATTCCACTATTCCACTTCAACCATGTAACAAGTACTGAGACACATACATACTGACCCAAATCTAAAGATTATCTGGTATTGGTATTCTAGAGGAAAATTGTGACTTCCAATGTTTCCTCACTATTGCTAATAAAGAGCTGCGTCAGTGTCCTCTCCCATACAGACAATGCACTTACCTGGTGAATCAGGTGCCGGCCAGTACAGGATCTCATATCATGCTGCAGTTAAAGGACCTTTATAGTGCCAGGAAAACACTTGTTTTCCTGGCACTATAGTGCCCTGAGGGTGCCCCTACCCTCGGGGACCCCCTCCCGCCGGGCTCTGGAGAGAGGAAGGGGTTAAAATCTTACCTTTCTCCAGCGCCGGGTGGGGAGCTTTCCTCCTCCTCTCCTCGCGACGTCATCGGGTGAATGCGCATGCGCGGCAGGAGCCACGCGCGCAGCCGGTCGCATAGGAACGCATTTACAATGCTTTCCTATGCACGCTGGAATCTTCTCACTGATTTTTACAGTGAGAAGCACGCAAGTGCCTCTAGCTGGTCCAATGAGACAGCCACTAGAGGTTTTGGAGGCTGGATTAACCCTCAGTATAAACATAGCAGTTTCTATGAAACTGCTAGGTTTATATATATAAAAAAAAATAAAAAAGGGTTAATCCTAGAGAGACCTGGCACCCAGACCACCTCATTAAGCTGAAGTGGTCTGGGTGCCTAGAGGGTCCTTTAAGTGGATACAGGTGGATATGACGGCATATAGTGTGGCAGGGGGGGATGTAAAGAGACTGGTAATGTAAAATGTTTAGGGGAAGGGAGGCCAACGGCGAGGAAGGAATGTGCTACCTAATGTGAAGTGGTGATGTCTATTGGTGGAATAGGGAGATGGATATGTTTAAAGAAAGGAAGATGTCTCGAGGAGTGGGTAGGCTCTATGGGTCTTCCTGTATTTAGGAATACAATTAGGGAGTTAGGCATAGAGATTGTGGGATTTTAGGGTAAGTGAGAAATGCCAGTTTTAGGCCAAAACATTGTTTTTTTGGCTTAAATATGGTCAGTCACAGTAGCATAAAGTTAAACTGCTTTGTAGTCGTTATTGTGCTTGGAATGTTCCTTTAGCTAAATAGTAATTCCACAAGGCCACCCTCTTCTTACGACTTTATACAGAATTAGCTTTCGCTTTGTTCCTCTTTGTTAGCCTGCATGAGCAGGATCTAAACATGAGCACTGGGGTACAGCAAGATATTGAGGTGCCTGGAGTTTTTCTAAATCCTAATTGTTTGACTACATATTACAATTCAGTGTTTAATGAATACTTAACTGTGTTATGTTATGGCGTGTTTGAGGACTAGCTGTGTATATAGCATTGAAATAACTTGTTAAAGACAGTGAAAGCGCCCTCTCTAGACTCACTTGCAGAGTCGAGGAGTCAATAATTCCAAAGCTTCCCTAAAGATTTTACATTTAGGTTCCTCGTCTCTGGGTCCACAAAGTAGATCGGACACTTTATCACAATTGAAAACATCCAATAAGGTCTGGAGCAGTTTCTTAGTTATTGTGCGGGATTTCTTGCTGGTCCATGGCCAGTCCTGGGAGTGGGCGCCACACAGGACAAGTAGAGGGGCAGCAGCATCTCTGAGGATACTCTTGGGCTGAAGTGAACACTCCCCTGAGGAGTCAAGCTCTGAGGAGTCGGACAAGTCTGTCTGCTGAAAATTACCATCTCCTTTACTTCCATCTCCATTATCCACATCAAAATGCCCCTCGTTGCTCGACTCATAGGCATCGGACCCTGGGCTGCTGCAGCTCCTCGATGACGTCACGTCAATGACTTTCCACGCCTCCGCGGACTCTGCCTCGAGCGATCCGCCATTTTCGAGAACGGCGGCCCTCGCTGCCTCAACAAGCTTCAAACACACCTGGGCGACCTCAGACGCCTTGTGGTGCACGCTCTGTTCGACTTCCTCCTCGTGTCCCGGAGCGGCCGAGGCGGTCACTAGCTGAAGCAACACTGTGCAGTCGGCGTCTGTCTGTGGGACTGGAGGAACCGGGCTCAAACACCGCGACAATTCAACGAGCGTCTCCTGAAAGACAAGCTGGGGCTCAGCCATGCTACCATGGGTGAAACAGAATCAGCAAGGAAACCTTGAAAAGCTGGCGGCCATTTTAAGTAATGGCAGTTTTCAGCGGCCATGTCGAGCAATGGCAGACGTAGTAGCAGCCATTTTAAGTAATGGCAGGTATAACAGCGGTGTTCTGTCAAATTGTGTAGGACAGCGGCTGTATGGTGTACTAATAGCAAAGATCCTGGCGACTACGGTGGTTACTTATAAAACTAGCTATGCTGGGGGATTGTAAACATTACCGTTACTGAATGTGTGGAGTTAGAAAAAGAACAGCAGATTCGGCTATTTTTACCTTACATTTGACATACACTCTGAATTCTCACTTTACTGATTTATCGTGTAGTTTTTTTTCATTACACTAGTGTCATTTAAATAATAGAGAATTATATATCCTAAAAAGTCACATAGCTTCCATCCTAAATTGAATGTAATGCTTTAGATTTTTGTACAAAATTCCATAAAGGAACACTCCAGACGCATAAAGCTTCTTAAAGTACTTTAATGTTTCTGAAATCCACCTTTTATTTTTTTATTTTTTTGACTGGCACAAGAATATCTTGCTTCACAAAACTGAAGTGGAAGGTACACTGGGCGCCTGTTTCCCCCATTCTCAATGAGCTAGAATGCTTATTTCTCATATACCTCCTCAAAGAAAATATGCCCCAAAAAACACACATGCATATTTGCAGGTATATCTACTTAATAGTTGTACAATAAAAAGCAATGGTGTGTTCCTTCAACCTTACATTTTCTTTGGACATCTCATAAAGGAACGCTCTGTAACGGAGCTCCCTGTTCCCCGACTGGGTACCTCCGCCAAGGACCGCTTCCTATCTGGAATAGGGGACAAACCGCAGCACTTCTACCCACAGTCACCGTGGCTTGACTGGGGTCCTGGAACTGCCGAATGGGGAATTGGCTCTAGACACCCCCAGCCACTGGTCGACACTCAGGACTGGGAGCTCTAGTCCTTACAAGGGCTTTCCCCAGTGAATCCTCCACGCTGGAACATGCTGAAACAGTGATTAGACCTTTCCCCTCCCAGTAACCCGACGACACATAGTTCTGGAAGTACAAGCTGGAATGCATTTATTGGCAGCCACAACTGGCCTTATACACAGGTCCCCATGCAAGGTGCAAAAAACACACATTTGCCAAACACCCAAAAAGTACCTTAAAAAATACATAAAACCCCGCAAAAAGTTACGTCTTCTGATAGCCCCAATCTGGGTGACCAACATATCCCAAAATCACCCAGATCGGTTCAAGGGTTCAGAAATTTCCTGGAAGTCATAAGTGCTGCTGGGAACCGTGAAGTCTTCATGCCGGAAATAGTTCCAGGGCATTCGCGGCTAAGACCCCTGAAGTCTATTCGCGATTTTGGTCCATGCGAACGGCCGCCTGGGAGCTAGCGTTATATGCACACGAGCTAAGTTATATGCACACGAATGTAAAGTGCCGAACCAGGGGAACCAAGGGGAATAAAATATGGGTCTTTACAGTCGCTGACCTGGCCCATAGTCGGTGGGCAGGAGGCCAGCTTCCACACTCTTCCAGGAGTCCATGGCAAACGTCTGTGAAAAGCGGCATTTGTCACACGCTCCAAACACATGAAGCACTTCAGCTTCAGAAATGCTTTATGTGTGTGCCCTTTTATTACCCATTTTATAAAAGTGCCAATTTCAATATAAGTTGACACTTTTATAAATGGACTGTGACAAACTGCCATTTGCCACTGGGCATTGGAGAGGACTTATTGCTAGCCTCCTGCCCTGCGACTATGGCCCTGCAGTTCAAACCTGTTATTTTCCCTGCCGAAAGGTTTATTTGTGCCTTTCTGCGGACTGTTAAAGCCATGCTACCCCAGATAGCTATGCCATGGAGCCCAACCGTATACTGAAAGACTGTATGAAAGACTTTGGCTCCATGGCGATTGAACTGTATGTAGGTTATCTGAGCGCCATCTGGTAATAACGTGCGCTCAGATCTAAGCTATCTGAGGATAGGTAGAATGTGTATGTTCTATGTGATAAATGTAACAGTATGTGTTTTTATGTCTTTTATTGTACTTTGTCTGCCATGTGGCTAACGGAGTTTTGCCTCTGTCCTTGGAGATAATTGGATTACTTCTCAATTATCTCCAGGATAGAAGACTCTGAAACTGGTTTGGGCCGGAAAGCCAGGCTGGCAGTGGGTTTTTAAAAATACTTTTACTAACTTTTGAACCCCTGGTCTGATTCGTGCCATTTTTTTAATATGTTGTTCCCCTCAATGGATTGATTATGAAAATGTATGTTTTATGTTTGTGACATGTATATTTTAGAAGTTATAGAAATGTATAAAATGTATACGTTTTAGCTTGGAGATAATTGAGTAGATACAGTAGGAAACTCAATTATCTCCCAAGCAGAGGGGAGGGAATATGTGGAATGTAACCGATATGTGATTGGTTAATACCTAATTGCCTGTGGGTGCCTCCCTTGCAGGGGAGCACTGCATAAAAGCAGAGTCCCTGTCATTAAACCAGAGATCTTCTTGACCCTCAATATGTAGCCTTGTCTCGTTATTGGAGGGAACTGCTATATCACACTGGGGATTGCTATGCTCTGCATACTCCACTGATCTTTAATCACTTGTTCTTGTTCCTGTTACGCTCTCCTTGGAGGAGAGGTCTTTCCCACACGGTCCTGAATGCTGGAGGTTCATTCAGGGTGGAAGGAAGACGGCGCGGCTCCAGTTAAGCTACGGCGGTTGTGGAGTCTGCGGGGGTTATGGTGTCGTCTGCAGTGCGTGGAGTCCTCAGGAAGCGCTAGGAGCATCCGTCAATGGAAGGTGATCCATTACATGGACCTTACACTTCCAGTTTTGTTACTTAATGATGACATATACTCTAAGATACAATGAATAAAAAAAGGATTTCTAGTGCTTCCGATAATGTTCGTTGGCAGCTAGGACAACCCAAGCCAGAGTCTCTTCTTTCTGGTAGTAGGTAAGATACAAAATGAAGGAAGAAGGTTGCAGCACCTCGAGAGTGTCTTCTGATCCAGATGGTGCTCGGTGCATGTAAAAGATCAGGGTACACAATATAGTGTAGTAGGTACTTATACTTGGTCAAGCAAATATAGAAATGCACTTACAGTTTTTTGGGAGCTTCAGAAGCTCAAAAAATCTGTAAGTGCATTTCTATATTTTCTTCACCATCTGGTTCAGAAGATACTCACAACGCGCTGCAAACCTCTTTCTTCATTTTATATACTCCAAGATGTTTAATATTTTCCTTGTATTATCGGACCCTTGTCTGCCTTTGATAAATACAAACTGATCATTATGAATCAGTCTGGGGAATAGGTTAGATAACTTGTTGGTGATTAGTTTGGCATATAGTTTAGTATCGCAATTTAGCAGCAATATTGGTCTGAAATTGGGGCATTCTGTAGGCGGTTTACCAGGTTTTGGAAGGGTATAGATATGCGCTTTGAGTATATGCGATGGCATGGAGCCTAGTGCATGGATGTGTTTAAAGAGTTCCAACAGGTGCGGTGTAAGGAGGTCTTGGAGTGTTTGGTAGTATAAATTAGGAAACCCATCAGGACTGGGCGATTTGTGTCTTGGTAGTAGTTTAATAGTTTGTGTTATCTCTGCTTGCGTAAATGGCCAGAAGAGATCTATAGTTTCATCTAGTAGTAGGGTCAAGAGGTTAACTCCATCTAGAAATGTTTGGATGTCATCTATCGTCGGTGTTGGTGTATGGGTGTTGTCAGTCAGATTGTATAGGGAGCCGTAATATGTTGCAAATTTATCTACGATTTGCTGAGGGTCTATGTGTGGCGAAACCGACCTCGCCACGTGTCCCTGGAGGGGGCTGCTTGCCCGCCTCTTGCCTTTGGACTGTGGACCCGACTTTATGTGAATAGCTATGCCATGGAGCCCATTCGTGTAGTTAAAGACTTCGGCTCCATGGCAATTGAACTGTGTGAATAGGATCTGCGCGCTATTCGGTAGTTTTGTGCGCTCAGATCCCAGCTATCTGGGGATATGTGAAATGTCTGTGTGTTATGTGTAAAAGGTGACTTTATGTATTTTAAAGTGTTTTACTGTCTTTGTGTCCCCATGTGCTCAGTGGAGTCTGTCTCTGTCCTGGGAGGTAATTGGATTACTTCTCCATTGTCTCCAGGAGAGAGGGCTCTGTAAAACCGGTCTGAGCCGGAAAGCCATGCTGGCAGGAGTTTCAAAAGATACTTTACTAACTTTTGAACCCCTGGTCTGATTCATGCCATTTTTATGTTGTTCCCCTGAATGGATTGATTGTGGATATGTATTTTTATGTGAATGTGATGTATGGTTTTAGAGTTATGAAAGTTGGGTAGAAAGTATGTTTTAACTGTATGTATAATTGAGTTTCCTCTCAGGATAAGGGGAGGGAATATGTGGGATGTAACTGATGTGTGAGTGGTTGTTTTATACCTCCCTGTGGGCGGACCTGTATTTTGTAACAACTGCAATAAAAACCAGGCTGGGTGTGCCAGCACCTCAGATTCTGCTTGACCCTCAAACCGATGTGTCGTCTCGTTTTTGGGGGAATTGGATTGTATGCTGACTGCCAGGAGTGTAAGCGGATTGTATGCTTTTTCTGTTCGGCTGATTCCAGGGTTCGTGTGTTTCCAGTTCGGGAGTTGGTGAATTCGTACAGTTTGCCGTTCGGGAGATTGGTGCTTGCAGTAGCTGCTGGTCTATGGAAAAGGGGATTATCGCCTAAACGGTTTTTATCCTCTTGTAAGTGAAACGGTCCGTTACACTATGCATTTTTTGTTGTCTTTTGTTTGTAGATAAGATATTTTAGTTGTGGTTTGAGTTGTGAAGCAAGTATTTTTCCCATTGGTAAAGAAGTTATGTTTAACTCTATTGATTAGGTATGTAGTTCTTTTCAATTCCAGATCTCTCAGTCTAGTTTATAGTCTACATATTTCTTGATTGGTCGCTTGAGATGGATTTAGTTTATTAGTGTGTGTTAAGTCTTTTAACCTTTGGAGAACATCTGTATATTCTGCCAAGCATTTTTTTTTTCTTGTAACTAGCGTGTCTAATGAATCATGACTGCTTTGTGTACCTGCCATTGATTTTCCATTGTCGTGTCCTCTGTCTTGTTAGTTAAAAAATATGACTCAGGGGGGGCGGAGCCTGACCAGCTTCCTGAACAGACGCAGGTTCACTGAGCTCCCACAGCCAAGCTTGAAAAAACGTAAATAAAACGTTGAAACAGCCTCTCACCTGAATGGGGTCACTCTATATGAGCTCAGCGTGCCCCAACAACGCTCCCGACACCTCTCTGGTGAGATACGGAGCAAGCAAGCATGAAATGCCTAACCGCGGCCTGTGGGCACGGAAACTGGGGGGAGACGGCCGCTTTCCCTGTCCCTTCGCTAGCGGCCCGGGAGACATGATCCTCCTCCCCCCCCCGGACCGGTGGGGGTTATCCCGGTTCAACCTTGGGAGAAGGCCCGGCTCATCAGAATTAAACCGGAGCACACACACGGGCGAGCAGCAGATGCAGAGCGGCACAAAATGGCGGACGCCACATGTACAAATTGCGATAAAGCTAGAGTTCCAGACATCCTAATGCGACTGAAGCGCACATTTGCTGCTTCCTGGCTGAAACTTGAATGCAGACTGAAGCAACCCGAGCCACACATAGCAGTGGAGAACACACTACCAGGGCCACTACCTGACTCCCGCCGACAGCAGGCAACCCCCAGGCCAAAAGGCGCTAACGGGCGGTGCCGAAGAAAGCGACTCTCCATGCCTGCCACTCGACAGCATGGAACTCGGAAAGGAAACCCCCGCACGCGACTGACGCGACAGTGGCAAGACCACGCCAGTGTGTGCCCCACAACCAAGGTACAAAGGGGAACCCCCCCAGTGAACAGCCTTACCCGGCAACCCTCAGTGCTCAGGGGCATCACGCAGCGCTCATACTGGTTGCGGGACTTTGTAAATCAAAGGGCGGGCATAGGTTGAAAATGCCGCAGCCGCAAGAACTTACAAGCCATCCACCTCACCCACTACAAGCAGGGGAAATGGCATATAATCACAAATGGACGCAATCCTGACTCTTAAAGTTATATGTCTTGCAGCCGTTCACTCTAGACAACAGATATGTGAATATACCTCTCGAAATACTTACATTAATCTTTATTGCATACTCTTTGCCTAATATCCTCATGCTTAGTGATACTTCACCGCACTTGTAGAGAGATGGGTCACTACACCATTAGAAATGCTCATTCCTCACCCATGCACACATGTAACAACACGCTACCTGGCACATAAGCATAGAGAGCAGCCTACTAGCTGATGACCTGTTACCTTAATACAGACAAGAACTCACTGAATATGGCACACCTTCCTCAGTCCACCCTAAGAATAACTAAACACCATACACAGCACTGCTGCCCTTGCACGCAAAGCTGAAGCCCAGAGCCGAGGCCTCACTCCCATAACATTCCGGCTCTCCACACAGCGCATCATGCACCACCTCAAACTGATAGAGCCTATCTTAAACATACAAGTTAGCATGTTACACAACTCGACTATAACTACTTCTTTATCTTGCATTACTTCTTGTTTAATTCATGTTCCTACTCGACAAAAAAAAAAGTGCAGCACCTCTTGACTATATATACCAATTGTTTGCAATAATATTGTATACTATACATGTCACCGATTAAGCTTGTAATCATCTCTGCACTCAAAAAATAAAGAATAAAAAAAAATATGACTCAATGTCTTTTCTCATTTGGGCTACTATTTCAAGGTCTGTTAGGAGTGTTTCGTTGAGACGCCACAAAATCTTGCCCTTGTTGGGGAAGTTCTTCTGCATTGTCAGTGTGATAGGTGCATGGTCGGACCACGAGATGTCTCCAATGTGGGTGGTTTGGATTTTGTGTAGTGTATGTACAAGGAAATGGTCTATTCTACAGTATGAGTTATGTACTGTTGAATGGAACGTGAAATCTTGACATGTGATTCGCCACATGTCAAGAAAATCAAATTGTATGAGGGTAGACCTCGGTTTGCATATTGAACTGTGTTTTGTGATATTGTTGTGGAGGAACATTGTGTCTATGGTTGAGTCCATAATGAAGTTAGAGTACCCTCCCACTAAGATTTCCCCATATATATGAAAGACCGCCAATGCGTGGATTTTCTCCAGGAAAACGTGTTGGTCATTATGGCTTCCATAGAAATTTAAAAGTGTGTATAGTGTGTTATTGATTTGGCATTGCAGTGATAAAAACCTACCGTCTTTGTCCCCTATTTTTTATGAGGTGGAAAACTCATATTTGTGTATATTTGTGTATTTATATGGATACCCCCCTTGGTATGGTATGTGTGCTTCAGCGTTTTTGACTTCTTGGAGGGCCAGTCTTATTTTATTGGGAGAGTTAAGCCCTTTTGTGTTAAGGGATACCAATGTTAGTGCCATTTATTGTGTGGGCAAAACCGCTACCTCCTTGGGCCATGCTCTGGGATCTACCCTCTCCCTTTCTGTCTTTTACACCTGACCCAAATTCGTACTGTTTCTTCCTGTTGCTGTTGTCTTGAGTGTCTGAGATGTATTTGAGGTATCTGATTGTTTCTAATACAGTCATATGGGGGAGGGTTCAGTTAACCTTAGCACAAAACCTTCCCGCGGTACTAAATTACTCAAAATATAACAACCTGTCAACCGTGTATTTAGTGCATGTCTTCAATTGTTACGGGCTTAGACTGTTATGTGTGTATGGTGGGACTTTAAATGTACACAAATACATTCCCGTTGCCCTTACGTTGGTATATAATAACATAACATCCTGAGTGCAATATGTGCCAAACTTAAAATTATAAACCATACAAAATAACTAGTTAGCAATAAACTTCAGTTATGGGATCATTGATACTTCCAACATTCAACCTAGTGGCCATTTGGAGATGTCCTGTGTGGACTCATGACAGTCACTTTGCTGTGGTCTTCCAGTTATGGGACCACCAGCCAGGAGAGCTTGCTTAGACTTGCGGGTGGGCAGTGCGGTTCCTTGGTTCAACCAGAATGCTCTACTTCTTCATCAGTTTATCTCTATCTTCTGGGTTAAAGTTTTTCTATGCCATTTTTCCAAACAATAAGTTTGGCTGGGAACCACTATTTATAGAGCACACCTGCATTCCAGAGGTCGATGGTGATATGCCCAAAAGCCTTGTGTTAGTTGAGTGTAGCTGAGGATAAGTCCGCATATATTTGGATGCCGCTGAATCTGACTGGAAGCAGTGGTGTGGCTCGAGAAACTCTCATAATCAATTATTTTGTGGTAAAGTGATGAATTTTGGTTATAACGTCTCTTGGAACGGTAGCTGGTAGATGTTTAGGCCTAGACCTCGCCCACCGGGATGCGGTGAACTTTCCCGGTGGGCCGCAGCACCTAGGGATGGCAGGAAGCCCTACTGTTTTATCTAAATAATCTTTCACTCGGACTGAGACAGCTTCTGTCAGTCCGAGGGAATTCAGGAGGCAGGTGCTGGGGGCTGATGTGGCTACATTAAGGCGGCTGACGGCCGGAGGGAACACTGAGTCTCCCCTCCCTGTTTCCCAGCACCTTCCTTAGCACTTATGCCCAGCATGGAAGCTCTGCCCTGTTCAGAAGCCCCACCTCCGCACGTAAGCTCTGCCTCCCACACTCAAGCAGCAGACCTTGTTGCAGGAAGAGGCCTGAAAATGGCCTCCCAGAGAAAACTTCATCTCCCCTAGCCTCCAGTGGTAGATAGAGTTTAAATACTGTGTCAGTAGTTAGTGTGTGTGTGTCAGTGATCTTGTGTGTCAGTGAGCTGAGGGAGGTGGGTTGATGATGGTGTGGAGGAGGGAGTATTGATGGAGTGAGTGGGGGTGATAATGTTGTAAGGAGGGGGGGTGATGGTAAGGGATTAAATACCTTTTTTTTAGCTCCCTGGTTGTCCGGTGGCCATAATATCTGGTCTGCAGCTCCACAGAGCTGCAGACCATGTATCTCCCGAGATCCAGTCAGAGCATTGCGGTGGTAACCCGTGGCAACGCACTGATTGGCCAGATTACACATGGTCTGCAGCTCTGCACATTGCGGAGCTGCAGACTTTTGTCTGTGATTGGTGCTCTCCGGCCTGGCAGACTGGAGGGGCCTCTCATCCGGCGGCAAACAGAGCAAGCCGCCGGGTCCCCTCCTGGTGTCCGGTCCTCGGTCAGTGTCACAGTCGGCCCTAAGGCGATTAAAGGGACACTATAGTCACCTGAACAACTTTAGCTTAATGAAGCAGTTTTGGTGTATAGAACATGCCCCGGCAGCCTCACTGCTCAATCCTCTGCCATTTAGGAGATAAATCACTTTGTTTATGAACCTGTCAGGGTACCTGAAGTCTCTACCTCGGAGGAGGTTAGACTTCCCGACGGCCGTTCTCTCAGGGGGGCTGATTCATCCAATCCTCACAGCTCTCTTAGTCATTCCCACGCCGGCCGCGATAACCCCGCTTCCTTTTATGACACGACGCTCAGGAGTCGACGTCATGACGGCAATCACATCCCGACCTGTCAATCTAGTTCGGAACAACGAATCAGGGCTCGGCAAGGGCGGAGTCATCAATTAGAGAACCAGGGTATAAAAGAGGGATGTGTGTAATGGTTCATTGCCCTGTCGTGGTTCTAGCTTGTCTGGTTCCTCAGTGCTCTTATGTCTATTGTTCTATTTGGTTTTGACTCGGCTTGTACTATCGTTCCTGTTTACCTCTCGTGTCCTTTGACCTCGGCTTGTCTCTCGCTTACCTGTTCTCTCGGTCCCTCGACCTCGGCTTGTCTCTGACCATTCTTTGCTTTCTCCTTACGTTAGTCCGGCCATTCTAAGGTCCGGTATACGTACTCCTCTCCTGTTCGTACTCTGCGTGTTGGATCCCTGTCCCGATCCTGACATTACGACAGGGCCATGGATCCTGCAGGTACAAACGCTCAGCTTGGTCCCCCTGACTCGAGGTTTGAAGCCATGGACCATAGAATGGACCAAATGGCCCTAGCGCTGCAAGCATTACTATCCCATCCGAGTAATCAAGCAGAGGAGATGCGTACTCCATCTATCTCTCTTGCTAACTCAGGCCTAGAGGTAGTCACAGTGGGAACTTCTTCCCGTGTTACTTCCCCTTTACGGTATGGCGGTGCTCCGGATACCTGTCGAGGTTTCCTAAACCAGATAGGAATTCATTTTGAATTACAACCCCTCGCCTACCCTACTGACAGGGCGAAGGTTGGATTCATAATTTCGCTACTCATTGACAAAGCTCTTAGATGGGCTAACCCTCTGTGGGAAAATGATAATCCAGTAGTCTATAACTATAATGCGTTTATTACTACTTTTAGGAGGACTTTTGATCCCCCAGGGAGAAAGACCAGTGCAGCTAGATTACTATTACGTCTTAGACAGCATAATCTAACCCTTGTGGATTATGCGCTAGAGTTCATATCCTTGGCGGCAGAGGTCAAGTGGAATGAACAAGCCTATATGGACGTATTTCTGAACGGATTATCAGATGCGATCTTAGACGAGGTTGCCACAAGGGATCTTCCTGAAAATTTAGAGGAATTAATTTCATTTATTTCTCGTATAGATGAACGTATGAGACAGAGGCAGAACACTCGTGATAATGGTTATAGACCTTCCTTAAGACTAACTCCCGCATTTCAGAATTCTGAATCTACTATACTAGCTCTCCCAGAACCTATGCAAATTGGTAACACTCGCCTTTCAGAGAATGAAAGACAATATAGGAGAAGGGAGGGTCGGTGTATGTATTGTGGAGTAGGCGGGCATTTACGCCTAAATTGCCCTAACCGTCCGGGAAACGCTCGCACCTAAGTTTCTCCAGAGGACAGGCCTTGGGTGTTTCTATTTTGTCCTCTACATATGATTACAGGGATCATAGGTTACTACTACAGGTTTCTTTAACTTGGGAAAAGGGAGTACTTAAAGCTATGGCATTAATAGATTCCGGAGCAGCTTAAAGCTTTATTGATCAAACTTTTGTCAAAAACCACTCTATCCCATCTCAGCTAAAGGAGACTCCATTGGCCGTTGAGGCCAAAGATGGTAGACCTTTATCAGATCCTGTGATTTCTCGTGAAACTATACCAGTTAAGTTAACCATTGGTATTTTACACGAGGAGGAGATTTCTCTCATGCTTATCTCATCCCCTTCAGTTCCTATAGTTTTGGGGTATCCCTGGCTTAAAAAGCATAACCCTACTATTGATTGGGAGCAAGGTGAAATAGTCTCTTGGGGTCAGGGTTGCCAGAAAGGTTGTGTACAGAAAGTCTCACCATTGTGCGTAGTGGACACACCTAGTAACTCTAACAAGCCCACATAATTACAGATACCTTCCCAGTACCAGGATTTAAAGGCAGTCTTTGATAAGAGGAAGGCTGATACTTTGCCCCCACACAGGTCCTTTGATTGTAAGATTAATCTCCTACCTGGTACTATGCCTCCGAGGGGCAATGTATATCCTCTATCCACTAAGGAGAACTTAGTCTTAGAAGAGTACATTCAGGAGAATCTAGACAAAGGATTTATTAGAAGATCCTCTTCTCCAGCCGGAGCCGGTTTCTTTTTTGTAGATAAAAAAGACGGTACACTACGGCCTTGCATTGATTATCGGGGCTTGAATAAGATAACTATCCCCTAATTACCCTAATTACTGAGCTATTTGATCGCCTTAAAGGCTCTAAGATTTTTACCAAGTTAGATCTGAGGGGAGCTTATAACTTGGTGAGAATTCAGCAGGGCGATGAATGGAAAACGGCTTTCAATACCCGGTATGGCCACTACGAGTACACGGTAATGCCCTTCGGGCTTTGCAATGCCCCTGCTGTATTCCAGGACTTGATTAATGAGGTTCTTAGGGAATTTCAACATGAATGTGTTATAGTTTATTTGGATGATATACTAATACACTCTAAAGAGCCTGAGGTTCATCACAAACAAGTCAGAAGGGTATTGCACAAACTCCTACAGCATGGGTTGTATTGCAAATTGGAGAAGTGTAGCTTCGACCAATCTCAGGTAAACTTTCTTGGTTACGTTATTTCTGGTGAGGGGTTTAAGATGGATCCTGTTAAACTCCAATCTATCTTGGATTGGCCATTGCCCAAGGGACTCAAGGCCATTCAGAGGTTTATCGGATTCTCGAATTACTACAGGCGCTTCATTAAGGGGTACTCGTCTATTATTGCTCCTATTACCAACATGACTAAACAGGGTGCTGATACTAAGACATGGTCCCCGGAGGCGCTTGTTGCTTTCAGTACTCTCAAGGAACAGTTTGCCTCAGCACCGATATTAGTTCATCCAGACACATCTTTGCCTTTCTTACTCGAGGTAGACGCCTCAGAGACAGGTGTAGGCGCTATTCTGTCCCAAAGGTTAAGTTTGAATAAACCACTGCATCCGTGTGGTTTTTTTTCCAGGAAATTGTCTGGGCCTGAGAGCAGGTATGATATTGGTGACAGGGAACTGTTAGCGGTAATTTTGGCTTTAAAGGAGTGGAGACATCTGTTGGAAGGGACTTTACACCCGGTTACTATTTTGACGGATCACAAGAATTTGTCATATATAGGGGAAGCCAAGCGATTATCTGCCAGGCAGGCTCGTTGGTCTTTGTTCCTTACTCATTTCAACTATGTTCTCACTTATAGACCTGGTTCTAAGAATTCTAAGGCCGATGCATTGTCCCGCCAACATGAACCTTCTACTATGCCTGATGTGGTTTTTTCTTCTATAGTTCCCAAGCGTAATATTATTGCCAGCACTAGCATCAAGATTCACTCTCCGTTGCTGGATGAGATCAAGAAGTTACAACATCTGGCACCCGGACCTATTCCGGGGGACCGTTACTTCGTTCCTCCTAAACTCCAACTGGAACTTATGCAGTGTTTTCATAACAGTAAATTTGCCGGACATCCTGGCATACGCAAGTCATGTTCTCTGATTTCTAAAGATTTCTGGTGGCCTTCATTACGTAAGGATCTTAAGGAATTTGTCGGGGCATGTGATGTCTGTATGAGGACTAAACAACCTCATACGCTTCCATGTGGGCTTTTGCACCCCCTAGAAATTCCTGTGAAACCATGGTCTTGTCTGGCTATGGACTTCATCGTTGATTTACCGGTTTCTAAAAAACATACGGTTATCCTCACAGTAATTGACAGGTTTACCAAAATGGCTCATTTTGTACCTCTGATCAAATTGCCCTCTTCTCCCGAATTGGCTGAAATTTTCGCGAGGGAGATTTTTCGTTTACATGGGATTCCTTCTGAAATCGTTTCTGATAGAGGTTCCCAATTTGTTTCCCGGTTTTGGAGATCCTTCTGTTCTCAGCTTGGTATCAAATTACATTTTTCCTCTGCCTATCATCCCCAGTCCAATGGGGCTGCCGAACGCACCAACCAAAAGGTTGAACAGTTCTTGCGTTGTTTTGTTTCTGAACACCAGGACGATTGGGTCGGTCTGATTCCTTGGGCGGAGTTTGCGCACAACAACAGTGTTTGCGATTCTACTCGTTCTAGCCCCTTTTTCATGAATTATGGCTTTCATCCTTCCGTTCTTCCGTCGGCCTCCCCCTCCCAGGGGATACCGTCGGTTGATATTCATATTGCCAATCTGAGAAAGTTGTGGGATCAGACTCTACAAATTCTTATTCATAATTCCATGGTGTCCAAACGACACGCTGACAAACGCAGAAGGCTGGCTCCGGTATTCTCTCCAGGTGATAGGGTATGGTTGAGTACCAGGAACATCCGCTTGAAAGTTCCTTCCATGAAATTTGCTCCTCGTTACATAGGTCCTTACAGGGTTCTGTGTCGTATAAATCCTGTTGCATATCGTCTGTCTCTTCCGCCTGCTTTACGCATCCCGAACTCCTTTCATGTTTCTTTATTGAAGCCTTTGGTGTGTAACAGATTTTCCTCCACTGTGCCTTCCCCTCGTTCTGTCCAGGTTGAGGGTCAGGAGGAGTATGAGATCAATTCCATCCTCGATTCTCGGATTTCTCGGGGGAAGGTGCAATATCTTGTTGACTGGAAAGGATATGGTCCTGAGGAAAGATCTTGGGTGGTCCAGGAGGATGTACATGCTCCTCGCCTTCTCAGGGCTTTTCATGCTCGCTTTCCGTCTCGCCCCGGTTCCTTCCGCCCGGTGGGCGTTTCTGAGGGGGGGGGTACTGTCAGGGTACCTGAAGTCTCTACCTCGGAGGAGGTTAGACTTCCCGACGGCCGTTCTCTCAGGGGGGCTGATTCATCCAATCCTCACAGCTCTCTTAGTCATTCCCACGCCGGCCGCGATAACCCCGCTTCCTTTTATGACACGACGCTCAGGAGTCGACGTCATGACGGCAATCACATCCCGACCTGTCAATCTAGTTCGGAACAACGAATCAGGACTCGGCAAGGGCGGAGTCATCAATTAGAGAACCAGGGTATAAAAGAGGGATGTGTGTAATGGTTCATTGCCCTGTCGTGGTTCTAGCTTGTCTGGTTCCTCAGTGCTCTTATGTCTATTGTTCTATTTGGTTTTGACTCGGCTTGTACTATCGTTCCTGTTTACCTCTCGTGTCCTTTGACCTCGGCTTGTCTCTCGCTTACCCCTTCTCTCGGTCCCTCGACCTCGGCTTGTCTCTGACCATTCTTTGCTTTCTCCTTACGTTAGTCCGGCCATTCTAAGGTCCGGTATACGTACTCCTCTCCTGTTCGTACTCTGCGTGTTGGATCCCTGTCCCGATCCTGACAGAACCCTAGTCATACCTCTCTGCATGTGACTTGCACAGCCTTCCATAAACACTTCCTGTAAAGAGAGCCCTATTTAGGCTTTCTTTATTGCAAGTTCTGTTTAATTAAGATGTTCTTATCCCCTGCTATGTTAATAGCTTGCTAGACCCTGCAAGAGCCTCCTGTACGTGATTAAAGTTAAATTTAGAGATTGAGATACACTTATTTAAGGTAAATTACATCTGTTTGAACGTGAAACCAGGTTTTTTCTTCATGCAGGCTCTGTCAATCATAGCCAGGGGAGGTGTGGCTAGGGCTGTATAAACAGAAACAAAGTGATTGTAACTCCTAAATGACAGTGAATTGAGCAGTGAAATTGCAGGGGAATGATCTATACACTAAAACTGCTTTATTTAGCTAAAGTAATTTAGGTGACTATAGTGTTCCTTTAAGGCCTAATTAGAGAGCCGCCTCTGACCACAGTCTAGTACCTGGTATTAAAACAGTGTGCGGGCCCCGGTGCAGCTGCACTGGTGACAGTTCTGCCACTGTGTAAAGGAATGAATTGCTCTGCCAGAAGCCACTAGTCTAGTAATTAATGTAATGCTTGCAAGGCTGCTTAAAATTTAAGCTTATCCCCTCCATCCAGACAGTAATGCAAGTTTTATTGGTTAATATCATTTCAACAGTCACAAAGGACTGTTTTCGCAAAGAAAAAGTGCTTGATAGTGAAGAGGTTAATATGCATAAACGTTGTCCAGCTGCCTGGAGTGTCCCATTAGGAGGAACACAATGTTAACTTTTTCTCAATCTTGCTTATTCTAGCTAAACAAATTTTGGTTGACGTGTTAGCCCTAACATTCTTTTATAATATAGACCAACATATGCAGGTTTTCCTGTTACATACCTGGATCTTAAAATAGGCTTTTTCCATGTTAAAGGAACACTCAAGACACTGTAGTAACTTTATCAAAATTAAGTTGTTATGGTGTTAAGGGGTTGTTCCAGCACCAAATCTCCTTGCCTCTGCCCTTATGTTTTCTAAAATTCTCTGAAACAGAAGGCTCTCTGTCCGAAAGCGGTCAGCTGATGCTCTCAGCCAATCAGTGAACCCGTATTCATAATACTGGCTTATAAGAGATAAGTCTCTTACCGAGCCGGTTTTATGAATGGTGATACACTGATTGGCTGACAGTGTCAACTGACAGGTCTGTCTCAGGTAATCTGCGGCCCCTCTGCACGATTCTGCAAGAGCCTTCGGTTTTAAAGAATTTTAGCAAATGGAAGGACTAAAAGGCAGAAAGATTCAGTGCTGGAATAAAGACTTTGGTGAACAACTTAAGGTGAGCCAGCGCCAAGGACCTCCTTGCACCATAACAATTTCATAAAATTAAGTTGTTATGGTGCATAAACTGTCCCTTTAACATCAGTAAAGGCTGTGAGCTGGCATGTGAACCCAATTATTGTTAAAGCAGGTAATAAATAGCAGCAAGTCACGTAGCGATACCCTGCCTTCCAGCTGCTAATCTGTCACACAGGACTCCCAAATCCAATATTTGTTTATTGTTAACATTATTAAACAGGAGGGAGGGGATAAGAGCTAGGGGTTTTGCCTTTCCTTTACTGCTAGAGAATGGGATTGCCACATGTCCAATTTAATCATGTTTATAGAGAAAATGCATACTACTTCAGTGCTGCATTGGGTGAAAGACCATACTTGTCAGTTCAGGGTATATCAAGGATATCAGTAATATATTGCTTTTCCATCTTAAAATGCTAAGACATTGAAAATAAGTGACATATATAATAGTGTCCTATTGTGTTTTACTCCCCACCTCCTATAGACTGTAAGCTAATTTGAGTCCTCTTCAACCTATCATTCCTCTAAGTTTTCTTGTAATTGTCCTATTTATAGTTAAACAACCCCTCCTCCCCCCCCCCCCCTTCCCCCCTATAATATTGTAAAGCACTAAGGAATCTGTTGGCGCTATATAAATGGCAATGATAATAATAGTGTTCCTTATTAAGAAAAAAAGGTACATTTAAAGATCACATTGCAAGAAATAAACTGTCAAACACTTTCCATATGTTACGCTCCCAAAGACTGCAAGCGTTCATGACTACATTTGCAACACACATGTTAAATATCATGGTAGAATAAATTATCCACATCCTGCAAATAAAAATATAGAAATCCCTAGTTAACCTAGCTAAACCTCTTCCAATGGGAACTGTGAGCACTGATCCTCTGATATAATTTAGAGCACAGTACTGAGATGCCTGACAGCCCAGCCAGTTTCTCTAACATCCTTCAAATAAGAGACAAGGGGTTGAGACAGTGCTTTTCAGTGGGGGTTCAAACGTTAATTAACCAATTATCCTAAGAAATCGAGCATATGGATCATTATCCTTGCAAGAGATTTATTGATGGGGCATTATTTAATTTAATTTCCTGCATTTTTAATATATAATCTGGAATAGTGCATCAAAAAATCCTACCTGGAGTGCCTCTTTAATGTAAAATGTAGCAGGGTTTCAATCTGTATGTAGCGCACAATCAAACTGACAATTAACAGAGAGCAGTCTAAATGAATAGACCTAAAACCAACAAATCGATTTTCTTTTTCATAAAGAACAGAGCTTTTGGTGGCCTTATTTAATTGTAGATTCTCAGAAAACATTTAATCTGTTTGACTATAATTGTTGTCCTATCTTTTCAAGCAATGGGTTGCATTCAGTGAATTGACAATCCACTTGGTAAATTAAAAGTAAATCTTTAACAATCTGTACAAATTACAAGCATATTAAAACTTAAAGGGACACTATAGTCCCCAAAACAACTTTAGCTTAAAGGGACACTCCAGACACTTCTGCCCATTGGAGTGGTCTGGGTGCCAACTCCCACTACCCTTAACCCTGCAAGTATAAATATTGCAGTTTTCATAAACTGCAATAATTACCTTGCAGGGTTAACTCCTCCTCTACTAGACAGCCACTAGAGGGACTTCCGTGTTTATAGCTCATAAAAAGTGTGCTATAACGTTGCTGGACGTCCTCACGCTATGTGAGGACCTCCAGCGTCGCTGAAATCCCCATAGGAAAGCACTGAAAGCCGGCAGCCGCGCATGCTCAATAGGTCTCCCCCTGCCAGATGACGTCGGCGGGGGAGGAGCGTGGGCGGACCCTGACCCAGCGCCGATGGACATCAGCGCAGGATACAGGTAAGTCACTGAAGGGTAAACCCCTTCAGCAACTTGGGATGGGGGGTGGGAGGGAAAGGGGACCTGCAGTGCCAGGAAAATGGTTTGTTTTCCTGGCACTGGAGAGTCCCTTTAATAAAGCCCTTTTAGTGTATAGATCATGGCCCTGCATGCCCCTGCAGTCTCACTGCTCAATTCCCTGACAATTAGAAGTTAGATCACTTTTGCTCGTGTTCATGCAGCCCTAGTCACACCTCCTCTTGCTGTGAATTGCACAGCCTACATGAAAAAAATGGTTTAATTTTCAGTCTAATGTTAACTTATATTAGATGTATTCATCTAACACTAATGTGTTCCTCTGCCCTCCCACTCGCTCCCTCCAAAGGAGTTTTCTAAGAGAACTGCGCAGTGAGACATGCAGGGGCATTATCTATAAACCAAAACTGCTTCATTAACCTAAAGTTGTTTAGGTGACTGTAGTATACCTTTAAAGGAATTCTCCAGCCACCATGACAACTACAAGTAGTTAAGGTGCAAGGTGACTTCAGTTTTTGTCAGACTGTGTTCAAATATTTTCAGAAACTGCATGGTATTGATACGCTATATTGCAATCATTACAGCAGAACAAAGAATATGTTTTATGTAACACACAATAGACTACAGGAGGAGAGCATGACTCTCTATGTGTTGTATAAATCCATGAAACAAGATAATCTATAGCCCCTCTAATACAAATTGTTGTTAACTGAAGGTGCTATGTGTAATTTTCCCATAACAGCTAGATCCTGAGAACTTCATCTAAAATCATAACGTGTGTATGTTCACCAACTACAGATAAGCAATCCGCAGACACTGCCTTGTAGGTCGGATTTTTTTTCTCAATTAATTTACATGAACATCCTTTCAATGTCATCACATTACATTTAAACAATATTGTAAGCAGGATATCATATAAAGCTATAATTTAGTTAGTGTAATGATCATTCTTGGAGCCCTAGATGAATGATACTCCCCTTAAAGGACCACTCTAGTGCCAGGAAAGCATACTCGTTTTCCTGGCACTAGAGTGCCCTGAGGGTGCCCCCACCCTCAGGGACCCCCTCCCGCCCGGCTCTGGAAAGGGGAAAAGGGGTAAAACTTACCTTTTTCCAGCGCTGGGCGGGGAGCTCTCCTCCTCCTCTCCGCCTCCGTTCCTCCCCGTCGGCTGAATGCGCACGCGCGGCAAGAGCTGCGCGCGCATTCAGCCGGTCACATAGGAAAGCATTCATAATGCTTTCCTATGGACGCTTGCGTGCTCTCACTGTGATTTTCACAGTGAGAATCACGCAAGCGCCTCTAGCGGCTGTCAGTGAGACAGCCACTAGAGGAAATAGGGGAAGGCTTAACTAATTGATGAACATAGCAGTTTCTCTGAAACTGCTATGTTTATAAAACAATTAGTTAACCCTAGCTGGACCTGGCACCCAGACCACTTCATTAAGCTGAAGTGGTCTGGGTGCCTAGAGTGGTCCTTTAATGCATGGCTTTAAAGTTTGTACATATCTTTGCTACAATCGATAGAAACGGTCTTAGTTAATTGAAAAGTTAGTTGTTATTTACAATATTCTTCGTTTTGTGTAGTCAAAAAACAGTTTGTTGTATTATTAATTTGGAATGTTCTGCTTGTTTCAAATGTTTACATCCTTGCATTTGGTAAAAGAGTAGGACATTCCATTTTAATACAGCGTCTTTCAAGACTGGTTTGTTGTGAAATTTTATTACATTATTGGTCGTTGAGGAGCTAATAGCCATCCATATACCTCAGTATTTATTGTCAGCATGAGGAAAAATACAATTTGTTGAAATAGGTGTCCAAGTCATTCTATTACATGACTAAATCCTACCTCTGAATCACAAGGTAATCGGTGGGACTCAAACAATATCAGCAGGAGCAACAGAAAGTTAACCAGAAGATCTCTGAAAGGTATACTTGTGTAAGGTTAAGTTTCTTCTTTTAATCTGATATGAAATGCATGTTTTTGCCAGAACTGCAAAACAACTTGAATCCGTGATCTGTTAGGGTTATCACCTTGTTTTGTTTTCTGGTTCACACATTTTACACCATGCTTGTCAGTGATGGGCACATATTGGTGTCTAGCTTGTGTCTCTTAAGTAGACAGTGAGTCTCACTGAAATTATATGAGAGATTCTAGTGTCAGACACAAGTGTCAAATACAACAAGTCTACAGAGAAGAGTATGCAATGAATGTCAGTTACAGTTTGCATAACAAAGGGACAGAAGAAGAGATTTGTTTTTATGATGACTGAATCTTGTGCATTGTGGACAGTGACAGTGTAACACTAATTCTCTCAATATGATATTAAATTCTATAAATTCTACTAATATTTCCCCCACCGCTTTATTTTTGATAATGTGACTATTATATGTACACTTACTGTAACTACTGTTTTTGTATGTTGTATTCAATATAGTGTTGTGCACTCAGTCATTATAATTTATTGCCTTCCCTTTTAGGTAAAATAAAATGTAATCCAGAAACATAGATCTGTGTGCCATCTATTTAACTTAAGGTACTATTAGCCTGATGCCAAGAATCTAATAGCACCACATGTTGTTCGTGATAAAGGGAAGTGAACATTGATATCTTGCTTAGACAAGTGTAGGTGCACTTTTTGAATTCATAAAATTGATTATTATTAATATTGATATAGTGCCAACAAATTCTGCAGCGCTTTACAATGGGTGGACTAACAAGCATGTAATTGTAACATCTCTGATTCAATACAAAATATTTCAGTCTATGAGCTCATTCGCTCATAAAAAGCTGCCAACACATTGTAGTGATTCTCAATAAGAGTATCATGCAGCACATTGCCTGATTTTCCTATATTCACAGACAGGTTTACTTATATCACCTTATATTATGATGCGATTACCCTCTCTTGCCCTTTATACCAATAATCATTCACTAACTAGATATGGCAAGAGTGTTTTAGTTATCTCTAACTACCCTCTTTATTATCCCTCACATTCAGGTTTTTTTCCAGTACTTGATGCCTACACCTAAACAAATATTGTTTGTATTCCTGTTTATTTTTTCCCATGTAGAACATCTTCAACCTGGCATTTCTTTGAAAGCACCTGAATCTATAAAGAACATGCTCCTGGAAGACTCACAATCCCCCCTTGCAATACCCCCAGGTGCTACCAATTTGTGAAATTCTGCATAGTCTCCCCATTTCATTAATAATCAGATTCATTTATTTTACACCTATGCAGTGATTTGTCTGTGTATATTTGAGGGCGTTTTAATAGCCTCTGCTACATATTCAAATTTGTATTAATTGTTCTATCTATCCTACAGTTTTAGTAATACTACCAATATTTTATTATAGCAATTTGTATTTTGTACTTTATTTACAATATTTACAAGACACCTGTAGAATATCTTCATAACAAGCCATGGCTCTACAGACCATAGTTTGTTTAGTTTATATGCAGTTACGTTATACAGAACTCTGGAGGTTAAAGTCTGACTGGTGTATTTTCTTACATCTCTTGCAGTGGTAAATATCTACATAGTGTTGCTCTAAAGGTCTCTAGCTGAGTAAAACTAACGTACAGACGCTCCATTAGAGTTCATGGTTTAATAGAGGGATGTGTAAGCAGAGCAATGTGGTGACAGAGAAACGTCTGTATGAGCACTTCATCAACGAGGAGTCATTTTCGTACTGTTGGTGGGAGTATTCATCTCATCATCACTGTGGTCAGAGAGTGACAAGTCTGGCAAGGTGCTCTGTGTCATGTATGTCCTGGTCTGCATTGAACACTCTTGGTTTAGGATGGCCTGGAAGACAAAAGTAGTTTGCATTGCATAACAAAATCCAATATCTATATTTGATTATGGCATCTTTGAAACTGTTTGAGTATTTGAAACATGCTCATGAATATGTGACAATATACTTTGCAATGCAACATTATATTCTGACACCAATAGTTTGGAAAATACCTTCTATGTCAACATTAAAGGGACACTATAGTCACCAGAACAACTACAGCTTAATGTAGTTGTTCTGGTGAGTATAATCATTATATGCATGCATTTTCAGTGTTTACATTGCCCCTAGGGTGCTTCCTGGCTCAGTGCTGCACACTGAGAAAATAATTTTAAATAGCATAATCTAAGAATAACCAGACCAATATACTTAATTTTCATGGAAGTTTCCCATTTAATGGCATGGTGCCACATATTGGTGCAGTATAACTGTGATTCTCTATATTTTAAAATGGATTAGAATCACAGACCTGCCAGTTGTATGTATGTAGAGGGGTTATTATGTGAAGGGCTTTTAAAAGGTACATAAATCAAAATTTGAGTTGCATTAAAAACCTTATATGAGTAAATAACTCTTAGAGGGATACTGTAGGCAACCAGACCACTTGTGCTAATTATAGTGTTCTGGGTGCAATGACCCTTTTGCACTTAGTGCTGCAATGTAAAACATTGCAATTTCTAAGTCTTCCCACAGTGGCTGTCTACCAACAGCCACTAGAGAGTTTCCTGAATCGAAACGGACCTTTGGTCCTGTATCTCACGCTGGACATCCTCATTATCTGCCCTGAGAGGGGCTGGCCATTGAGGCTGACAACCCTTTCTTTGAATAGCCCTACCACATCTCCACCATTCTGGACATTACAGGTGATATAATTCACAAACTTAGGATACCACACTCACACTTAGGAAATGATTGGTTATCAGGGCTGGGGTTGGCAAAATCCAGTTTAGTAGATAAAATAAATTAGGTCCAGGCACTCAGGATTGTTGCAGGAAGGCAGGGTCATTGTTACAAAAACTGCAAAATTTTGGCCTACACATAGGCCTTTATTAAGTTTGATAAAGGCCTCTGTTTAGGCCGAAACATTGCCGTTTTTGTTACAATAAACCTGCCTTTCTGCAGCAATCCTGAGTGCCTGGACCTAATTTATTTTATCACCGGTGATGTGACTGGCACAACCCTAATATATACTGTTGTTGGTAGGCATATTACTATAGTAGCACGCACAGGGTTTACCAAATATAATATGGATGCAAAAATGTGGTAAAGTATAGACTGGCAGAGCAGCATGGGAGTTATAGTTCTACAACATAAAACGATAAAAGATATACATCCTGTGGTACACTTGCTCCAATTTTTAGTAACAACATAACTTTTCAGTTGTTTTATTTATAATGCTTGTATGTTGTGGCTGAATCATTGTATCCACACATGAGTAGAGAAGTTGAGCTTGAATCTAATGTTTTTTTTATATAGGAACACTCCACTGCCCATATAAAAAATAAATATAAATCACTGTTTAGTAGATATATCCCAAATGAAAACAAGCAAACATTATATATGCATGTTTTATAGGGGTATATCTAAAACCTACAATTCTGTTGCCTTTGCAAGCTCAAGCCCTTTCTAACCCTGCCCAGACTTTCTGTGGCTGTCCAATCACAGACTTCTCAATGCAGCTCAATGAGAAGTCTTTGCAAGGCAGGAGCTCTGAGCAATTGCTGCATCTTCAGTTTAGCGCCACTGAGCTAAAGAAACAGGAAGTAACAGAACCTGTTGTCTGAATGAAAGCCATAGGGTTGTAACCAGGTTAATTTATAAAAATTTCAATTTTTATTGAAAACTGCTCTTTTTACAAAATGGAAAAAAAAGTGGACACTCCAGACCCCTGAAGCTAAAGTGCTTCAGGGGTCTGGAGTGCCCCTTTAACCCCTTAAGGACCAAACTTCTGGAATAAAAGGGAATCATGACATGTCACACACGTCATGTGTCTTTAAGGGGTTAAGGGACTGATTTATGCAGAAAATCACAAGGCACAAAGAAGTAAGCAAACAGGTGATTATTATTTTTTTAAAATGAAACACAGAAAAACAATATAGTGTTCTCTTACCAGTTTCTCCTCTTTAGCTGGTGGGTTGCGCAGTAAGATACAAAGTGGAGAGTAGAGAATGTTTAAAATGCCAACAATCACCATTAACCAGGAAAACCCAATTGCTTTTGCAATGGCTCCACCGGAGGAGGGGCCTGAGGAAGTAAAATAAACATCCATGAGACCTGTATTTAGCTTTATAAACTTCATGGCACGAAGATATTTAGATATGTTTACATAAAAAAAAATTAAAAAAAACTTCATTGTATGAATGATTTTTAAACGTAAACGTATGCCCTGTGAATTAAAATACAGGCTCCAGGAAGAGCAGTGAAAGTTGCATAAAAATGGATTCCGGCTGTCTAAGAGGAATGTAAAAAAAATGTATCCGCAAAAATTCCCCCTGTAAACTGTAATGGTGACTGCTGTAGATGAAGCATTTTGAAAGATACTTTCAGATAGCAAGATCTTTTCAGGAGAGGAACGTTTTTGGTGTTGATTCTCAGAGAATGCTACGTAAAAGAACATTTTCATGATTATTAATATAACATTACCTTCTTTGTGAATATTCACTCATATATAAAATTGTGTGAGGAACTGTCCCTCACACAGAAATGTTCTCCAACTCTACCAGATTATCATTAATTTTCTTCTAATCCCATAAATTTTCTAAACTTTGCATGAAGTTGGTGACTTTGTGTCTCATTGTGTTCCACAGTGTAAAGGAGACACAATTTTATAAACTGAGATGCATAACAAAGAAAAGTCTATTGTAAAAATGGAACATAAAGAGCAGTCCATAGATGTTTGAACAATGATTTAATTGAGAAAGTATTAAAGAAACACTCAAAGTACCATGACTACTTAGGTCTGTATGTGCACCTTTTGCTATCAAACCCCTTTGCTGCCAGGGGTGTAACTTCATATTGGGAAGCTTCAATGGAGTATCATTAGCCAGTTTGAAACAAGGGTTCTGTGTTGTCACGGAAGCTCCCGAGCCACAGCGTGCTGGAGAGGCATAATAGCTAGCTTCCTACCCACAGACTATGGGCCTGATCACAGACTTTTAAATGATATAAAGGATGTGGGGATACATAGTGTAATTGTCAAGTTATTTTGTAAAATGTTGACCTTAATGAAAGCTATTGAGTTAATTATAATATGTAACGGCTATTATGCAATGTGTCTTGGTGCTGGGCAGATAATTATTATATGATATAATAATATTGTCCTAACTCAATTATGTCCCAGACACTAAGACACCAGGGAGTGATTTGCATTGTTCTGGCTGAAGACCCACTGTGGTGTGCATGGGAATAAATACATGTGGATTTCCCTGAAATAAACAGTTCTCATTTTACCCAATACGACTTGTCCACTATGTTAGGGAATTTTCAAGGTTCCAGAGGGCTATAATCACTGTATGCTGTAGCTGAATCCAGGACCAGCAGAGGAATACTAGAAGGGACATTAAACGACTGCCAACGCATGATATGTGTCTATTAGTCTGTCATCAGCATTCACGCTGGCGACCGGCATCCAATGGTGACACTGTCCTCCCCTTTGCGCAGCCCATTTTCCTATCCTCTGCCCATCCTCCCCATACTTCTCTACCTCTCCAGCAAGGCGGAGGGACATCAAAGATTGGGCTAAGGGGAGAACTTGGCCTCGGAGCTGTAACGTTGGTAAGGTCCATCCGGAGATTTTACATTTTGGGTACCCTTGCTTTAAGGTTTAGTTCCAAAGTAACTTTTTGTTTGTTCTGTTTATAATGTTTGTACAACTGAATCATTGTCGCTCATGCAGCCACACGTGCGTATTGGCCATTGAACATGAAGGATTGATTTATGCAGAAAATCACAGGGCACAAAGTAAGTGAGCAAGTCATAGAGAGTCAAGGAACAGCAGTTTGACTGCTTACATCGTCAGGGCACTTCTGGTACCATAACCATTAAAGTGAGCTGTAGTGGTTATGGTGCGTTGAGTGTTCCTTTAATTCTTGCCAACATCCATTGATATTGTTCAGAATTCATCTATAAGTCTGCATGTTTAAGTCAACTTATATCAGTCTAAAGTAGGAATTTGGCTGTTAGTAAACATTATGAAAAACTGATAAAATGAGGTCTATTGAAAGTAGACTCAAATTACAGATAACATATATGTAAAGATTATTGAGATAATTGCTCACCCAATGCATATCCCAGACAGAGAGCAATGTCGGAAATAGCATAGATTCCACCATAGACTGATGTGTGACGTAGATCTACAAGGTATCCCATGATTGGCATTATCGAGGAGTCCACCATTCCCAGGGCAATGCCTATTCCTGCATTTGGACCAATGAGCCCATAGATATTGACAGCAAGTGGCAGCTGAAAACAGAAAGATGGTTGAGCAGTAAATTAGTGCAGTCTTAAAAATATCCTAGTGCTTCTCTAATGAATCTACAGTCACCAAAGACTGAGCTCCGATCAAACCCAAATAATAGTAAAGTTTCTTCCCTTAATAGTGAACATGTCTTTAGGTGGCATGTTCAATTGTCTCACAGACAACAGGGCATCTCCTCTGTTACAACTTCTTAGTATTTTTGCAGGAGCTCTGTAGCTTCCACTCTTTCCAAAACACTGCTCCAAAAAACATCCATCTTGCTTCTCTCCACTATTATGGAGTCAATGAAAACCCAAATCACCACTGAAGCTTAGAATGACTCTCAGTAGAACCCACTATAATCCTCCACTGATGCCATTCCCTCTCTGTGGCAATGACTCTTTGCATTATTTCTACCCTTAATCTTTCCAGAAAAGATAGTAAGCTTGTTGGACCTTCTCTGGTTGATGTGTCAGTTTCTCAGTTTTTTGGAAATTTACTTTGTAATACACTTTGCATACTGTATCAGATTATGAAATCAGTAAAGCAAAATCATGCACATTCAAAGTATCCAAACATCCAAATCTGTGTCAAAATGCACACCATGCAGTGTTTTATACTCACACACAAAAGGCTAATTCCAACCACAATCATTCCCAGCAGAGAGCACAGCCACCTGGAATAAGAAATGAAATCTCAGAACCTTAGATCATTTAATATTAAACCTGGGGCTATTCGCCTAAAACAGGAGTCAAAGTCACTTTAGTCATTTGTTTGAAACAGGTGATATTCCTATTTATCAGGTACAAATGGTTTACTGTAGCAGCACTACTTCGCAATACTACATAGACCACTGTGACAACGGAAAGACTGTAATAAAGATATCTTTCAAAATTTGCATTTCTATAATTGAGGAATGGGTTACCGAGCTAGCCATGTACATTACTTGCTTTAGACAATCTCATCATAAAGATATGTGGAGAGCCAGGCCAATAGTAAGGTGAGCTTACCGTCCCATCTTATGTGCCAAGGTTCCAAAAAGGTTGGTACACAATAGATAAGAGATACTTGCAGGTAGGAAAGCCAGACCTAAAAAAGAAGATAGAAATACATATATTGTAGAATTGTGTTAAAGAAATTAGTTGCTTATTTGTGTTAACTTTTTTATTAAATATACATTATATGTTTCCAAAATTAAATATGTATGTAGAAATATAGTTAGCACAAAATACTCTTTAGTAGTACGCATGTCTCTTTTTTTTAATTCATTTTTTATTGTTGAAGCAAGTATTTCAATACGATGCATGGCATAGAAATCTAGGAAATACAATGTTAGACGTGTCACACTCGGTTGAGTAAGCAGAGAGGCTCCTTTTTATCAGAAAAGAATGCCCTAGCAGGTGTGGGTTGCATACATTTCCCTAAGAAATATAGGTGTTATACCCCCTACTAAGACGTGTAAAACCAAGAAAAATAATATTAGAACCAGAAAGGAAAGAGCATAACCTTGAATAAAAATCCACATGAGGGATGATATGTTGCGTGCATATCCTAGACCTGGAGTGAGTGTTGTTAAGAACACGAGGCCCTAAGATGTGCCTAGGCCCATGTTTTGGAACGTGTTTAGCTAAACACGGGATTAGGAATTTACTTATGTCAGGTTAGTCCCAGCCTTATGACTACGCTATGTGAAGCTTCACATTGGGAGACATAAGTACGCTAACTAGGGTGGCGTAAGTGAGTTTCTAGTGTGTCAAAGTTGATTCGTGATTATTAGTAGTTACCCCTAATCAAGGGGGCAGCGGGGGAGGGAGGTTGTAACGTGACTGAGGGAGTGGCACCTCAGTCCAACAGTGACCAATGCCAATACATGATATACAATTAAAGCATAAATTTGTACTGAACAAGAAACAAAAAGCATAATAACGAATCTGAGCAGGTGAGGATAATACTGCATCCGGCCTCACAGATATAGGAGATCTTGCGTGTGGCTCATTGTTCCAGAGGACTGAGGGACGAAAGGCATTATAGCAGCTGGATCCCAGAATCTGGAAGGGCCTTGTGTGGAGTTGTCCATGTGTGACTCAGAGAATCCAAGTAGTGTAAGGAGTGCGGGTGCTGCTGTCCCTGATGAGGCTCTGTGGGTTGTCCCATTGTGAGTGACCCTCGGCATCCCCCAACGATAGGGCACTCCCACCATTCTCAGGTGACTTGTGAGGTGGGTCATAGACTTACGCCATTGCAGTGTGGCTCTAGTTAAGTCCTGAAAGAAAAGTAAGTGGGAGTTCTTGAATGCCAGAGGTGTTTTGCCCCTTAGTGCCGTCATGATGTGGTTTGTCGTGTGAAGTTGCGCACAGGAAAGCAAGATGGAGGCCAGGAGTCTTCTGATATAATGTGGCAGTTCATCAATAGAGATCTCAGCAGATATGCCAAGGATCTTTACATGGTTACAGTGTAAACGATCCTCTAAGGCGGACACTTGTAGTGTGAGCACCTGCTGGGTAGCTTGTAAGGTGTGTAGAGTGTCTTTAAGGTTGGACATACCGCTGTGCTGTGCAGATTGAGAAAGACTTTCTCCACCACCTGTACCCAGTGAGTAGTGTTTTGTACATCAGCCTTAAGGATTCCTAAGTCTGCAGCCAGATATTCTGCATCCATTTTTGGAGATCACGCTTAGTAGCAAAGGTGTTGTCGTCTGTTTCTTTTGGGACTGGGAGAGGTGTCTTGCTCATCTCCCTCCCATTGTAAAGGTGAGTGGGTGGGGGAGTGGGGTAGCATTGATGCGGTTTAGGCCTCCGCGGCAGCCATCTTGGGTGGTGTTTGCCGCTGCAACAGAACTCCAATGCCGGGCTGTTCAGCCGATAGGCCAGGCTGAGGCTTTTGTGTGCATCACCTAGTTGTCCCTTTCAGTACCTGGATCTCTGTACACCCGAGTGCCATGAGGAGGGTCTCCAGGCTGTGAATGACCAGGGAAAGGTGGGCTCTGGTTTTGCGTTTAGCTTTCTTCGTCTTCGATGGTTGAAAGAAAGGCATCTATCAACTCAGTTTGATGCCCAGATTCTTGTTCTGGATTAGGTCCAGCTGGATGACCGTTATATATCGAAATATTTGTAGATTGCCTGTAATGAGGTCAGGAGGTGACATAGATAGTGCATGTTCAGCTTTGGCTGAAAGCCCCGTCCCGCTCCATTCCACATTTTTATAGGTTCTTCTAGCAACATTTTGCAGCTTTTTATAGGGACTTACTGTCTCGGTTGCCAGGTAGCCTGGTGCCTACTTTTTTGAGTTCTAGCCACTAATTTTTTAGGGTCTTTGTGGTTATGACCCACATTCATACCTCCCAGGGCTAGTAGTAATGGAGCTCCATAACAATTTAAGTCAGATGGTGGTAGGCATTAGAGTATCACAGAGCTTCACATTAATAAAATGAACTGTGAAATCCAAATGGTCTCTATCAAGGAGTATAATAGCAAGTGTAGTGGGTTAAAAAGCCAGTCCCACGCATATTCAGTAAATAATGTTTAATGGGTTAGAGCTGCTGCTTAAATGGTCCACATTTAACTGCTCCCTGTGCACTGATATTGTTAGCTAGTTTGATGTCAGAAGGAAATGCTCCACTGATGAGATTTCTCAGAATGAAAGTCGATTGAGTGTTTTGATATCCTGCAAAATCACAACATGACATAGAGCAGCTACTTTCTTTACTATGTTAAGATAAAATCACTGACGACAACGTGCACATTCAGATAATGAGTCAAGGTCTGCTTCAATTCATACAAAAGTAGTGTGCGAGAAAAAACTACTTCTATTAATAATGCTATAGGTGGGTTGGATTTCATTAGCTAATCATCAATTTATATTTTGTGTAGCTGCCACCATGAACATCGTGAAATTGTGGTAGAACAGATAAATGTCACTTTGTTTGGGGTTCAAAAGAGAAAACAACATGATGGAATTCCCTGCCTGGTTCCATAACACCCTTCCAGATTACGTTCTAATACAATGCGCCTCATAAGGGAGCATTGGGGACCTTAAGGGCATGCATAGTACTCACCGCAATGCGTCTAAGACTCTGCCATAGAGTAGCATTGAATACGATGATTCTTTATGGCCAACCATGAAGGCACTGTGAGATTTAAGTAACGGAATATAGCATGTTAAGGAGGCCAGTATCTATCAAAAACATTAAAGTAGTATTGGTGCCCGGAGTGTCCCTTTCAAGGTGAATTATAATCGTGATCTTGCACCCTGACTACTTCAAACGGTCCAATGTACTCATGGTGCATGGAGTAATCAATTACAGGACTACTTCAACCCTCAAAACTCACACACAGACTAATGCACTGACTCAAAGAACCGGAAGATATCTGTCAAAACTGGAAGTCCCCAAGTGTAGTAAGTATTCTATTGTGAAAGAGAACTTTCACAGAGGAAACCACAAGTGTCATGGGGAGGTTTACCTAGTTGCCAGTTGGGGGCACACATTGTTTCCATCATCCAAATTGGTAGGGTGGGTTCCAGTATACCAATAGCCATGTTAGCAATGCAAAGGGAACCTGTGTACAATAAAAAAAAATACAGGCTCATTAAATTCCAGTCATAGCACACTCATGTTAAAGTGGCATGCAAAAAACAATGTCCCCAAATTCTACTGTAATTTTAGGTTTCAGAATATGTTAACGTTAGACTTGTGCATAGCAAGAACATTTGGTTCAGCCTAGCCATTTTACCCAGAAATACAAAATGTTTTGCAAAGCCTGAATTTTGGCTATATATTGGTTCAATATTTCGGTACTGAAAAACTGATTCAGGAACAAAAAGGATGTGAAGTGTTTTGCAGAACAATGATACGGACATATTCACGCCATTTAGTTCAAACATCAAATGAGAAAGAGTAGCCAATAGATGGAAAAAGAAAAGTCATAAAAAAAATCTGATGTATATATTTACTTAATATATAAATATAGATTTTAAATTTTGTTACTGCTTCACCTTTTTTCCCTACTGATGCTCACTTCTCACTTGATCTCTGAATACAATCAACATTTAGTAACTGTCGATCATCCTTTTTTCACATTAATCATCTCTCTTTTTTGGCTACACGGATAGAATCCAGAATCATGAACTTAAATGAACATGCTGCACAGCTGCACGTTTTGGTTGGTTTATGATTCAAGTTAATTTTGGCTCAGACAATTTGAAAAAAAAAAAAAAGTTACTTGTGCATTATACCAAATCCCTAATAATAATTTAAATGTGCATAGGGACTTGGGATAGTTCATAATTAACCTTTTTTTTTTTTATTGTGTGAATTGAGTAGTGGGAGTTTGAGTGCAGGGCTTAAATTTGTACATTTTAGCTCAGAGTTTGTGAATTTGACTGATTATCCAATCTGGTCAAACTCAGATGGATTGCAGTTCAGACCAAAATGAATTCACAAGTCTAGATGAAATTAGCACATTTGTTAAGCTGCATCTTCTTACCCCTTATGCTCTTTAATAATATTTCAACAGAAACCTTCACTGTTCATTAAATACTTTCTTTATTCAGGCCATGCCAGTTACAGTCAGCTGTAGTGGCTATAAAGCCAAGAGTTCCCTGGCACCATTCCATGATAAGCAGTCAAAGCAGAATGGTTTGACAAAGTACTGGGGGTTCGCTGGGATGCTGGTCACAGACTGATCTGGAACCTCCTTATAGAAGCTTCTGTTAGCTCCCCTGAGCCTAGCCAATGAGTTAAGCACCTGCACCTCCAGCTAAGCCCAGTGCTGCAGCATCAGAGTCCAGAAGAGGATGTGACCAGTACCCAGTGGACCCTTGCTAAGTTTGAAACCATTTACAGATGGTTAAATTATTTACCCTGGGAGGGTGCAAGGGCTCTCTTACTCTTACTCTATAGTGGGCTATAGTGGTTATGTGCTTGGAGTGTTCCTTTGAATGTATAATCAAATCTTTTCAATGGAAGCCTCTTATTTTACAAGTTCATGTAAAGATTTCTCATTAATCATTACCATGCCATAGATAATTTATATCTTACCAGCAGCCACCATGATGTAGGGATCCTTGAGTAGTGTTAAGTATGATGTTGGAGCAGCTGACTGCAGAAGAATGACACAACATATCAAAAGCATGCAGAGCACTAACTGTAACTATTTATTTGTCTCTTTTGTCAGTGTTTGGAATCCTTAGAGCACATACTTACCCCTGGGGAAAAAGTAGAAGGTCTCAGAATACACAGCTGGAGAGCTAAAGACAGAGTGAAAGTCTGACATTAATTTGACAAAATGATGCACAGCACAGTTATTATGTGAAACAAGCAGATATAAAAAGTCAAACCACTCAGTGGACTAGATACATTTTATATTCAATCAAAAATCTTGTATTAAACATTCATATATATTCCAATGTCAAAAAGAATAAAAGTTTTGCCTCTCTCTCTCTCTCTCTCTCTCTCTCTCTCTCTCTCTCTCTCTCTCTCTCTCTCTCTCTCTCTCTCTCTCAATATTCTATTTATATCTATTCTTACCTCCATCCAGCAGAGCCAATAGTGCCAGGATTAAGAATGGAGCAGTCTTTCCAACAAACTCATACATGACCGAACCAAAAGGAGCACCAGCTGTAATAAGGGTATCAGAAGAAGTGTGAAGTAAAAAAAATACAATACAATTCATTCAATATTTAAAAAAGCGTTATTAAAGTTATACCTCTGCAGAAAAAACCTTCTTTCCAAAAACACCACTGTGTTTATATAATTTGCCATTTTTTATTTACAGACTTGTGAGATTAGAAGAGTTGCCTTAAATCACAAAGTACATCATTAAAGTGCCCTTTATGACAATAGTTTTGAGAAATTCCATTACGACATGACAATCTTAGCTTGACGTAACATGTCAAACATAAAACAGTGTACTTACTGAGCACCCCCAAGGCCAGACCCCCAAGTGCTATTCCCATTGCTTGGCCTCTCTCGTAGTCATCAGTATACACGTTTGCCAGCATCCCGAGACCTGAAGGCATATGTAAAACACTGAATGCATGCAATGGTAAAGGGAAAGAAAATAGTTACAACACTTACTGCAATTCCTAAAAAAGCCTATTTAATTGACTATAAATGTAAATAGTTTAGTTTGAACCATAAATAGGTCAAAGACAACATGAAACAAAAAGAAAAGTTGATTTAATCTTTGACTGTTGAGTAAGTATGCAGTAGTTTAATAGTACTTAATGAAGCAGTTTTGGTGCACGGATCATGCCACTGCAGTCTCCCAGCTAAATTTTCTGCAATTTAGGAGTTAAATCACTTTTGTTTCTGTTTATGCAGCCCTAGACACACCTCCCCTGGCTGTGACTCACACTGCCTGCAAGGAAAAAAAAATATTAATTTTCAACAAGATGTTAATTTACTTTAAATTAAACGTTAACCGGAGGCTCCAACAAGATCTAGCAAGCTACCAACAGTGCAGAAGATAAGACATTCTAAAGCAAACAGACTGTGCAATAAAGGAAGTGTAAATATTAGATGTCTCTTTACAGGAAGTATTTAGGAAGGCTGTGCAAGGCACATGCAGGGATATGTGATTAGTGCTGCATAAACAAAGTAATTTAACTCCTAAATGGCACAGAATTGAGCAATGAGACTGCAGGGATCTGTGAAAAACGCCCCTTACCTTGGGCGTTTGCCACAAACTCCTGGAGGGGTGTAGAAGCTGGCCTCCTGCCCACTGACTATGGGCCATATACATTGTGCCAAACACACTATTTTCCCCTCTGTGCACAAATATATAGATGTTCACATTTGAATGTCCCTCATCTGTTTTAAATCCCTGTGTCATCAGAAATAGAGAAGTGAATGGTAGATTTATTGTTTACAGTGGGAATTTTTGTTCACATTGGATATGTAGTTCAGCTCCAACTTCCTGTTTGCAATCTGTACAGTAGTACACAGCAGACGTTGCTGCAAGTACGTTCACTCACAAAGGTTAGTGAAACTACTCTGCACATTAATAGCAGCTTTATTAAAAGGTACTCATATACAAGTAACATCCTATAACACTAACTGAGACTCAAATCACTGAAAGGTTGATCATTGGGACACTATACATTTGAAGAAGGTAACAGAATAGTATAGTCTTAGGGATAAATGTTTCTATTCCAAATGCTATACTGTTACTTTATTTAGACTACAAAAACAGTTTTTGCTGCTCCACTCAAATTTCTCAGGTGATACTATGATGGCTTGCTTTCTGAGGACATATAGCTCACTACTATCAAAACGTTTGGCCATCAATAAACCCCAATAACAAAATTGTGTCCTCATTAACATAATAGGTTATCCCATATAAGTTAAGCTTCACTGGAAACAAGATTACACTGTCTGTTGTATTATTGCTCCCACCTGCCTCATATACAAACCATGAACATCATTAATATTAGGTTAGGGTACCAGTGCACACATGGATGCTGTAGCCCCAGTGTTTCCAAATTAACTGGAGTGGAAAATCAAATGAAATAACTGGGCATGCAAGTGGGGTGGGGGAAAAAATTATGTTACCGTTAATCGTAGCAATGAAGCTTGACAAAGAGCCCTCTTCTTCTTAACTCAAGAGTGACGGATACTTATTTAAGGCAAATGTAGTGCTATGCCCCCTTTCACACCCTCTGATGTGTGCAAGGGGTAAAAGTGATAGATATAAAGTATCACAAGATGTCAAATCCACTCCCTCTACTTTACCTAGCCTGTGTCCAGGGAGTAATAAATCCCATGGTACCTGCAGTGTCTTAATAAAATACCTTTATCTCTAGACCAGGTGCCCACATTCTAAATATTCAGTCAGTCTATTTTTGCCCATGGAAATATGATAAAAAGATATACTGTATAATCTAACTTTCATTTACCACTTGCTCCCACCTAACCCTCCTGTTTACTCTCTAATTACATCATCCCAACTGCAAGTTGTCTTCTTCTTAAAATTAGCTATACATTTTGTTACCAGCAACAGTAGAAAATGCCGATCCAATTCCCTGCAATGATCTAGCCAAGAAGAGAAGTGTGTACGTCCCAGAGAAGGCAAACACTGTAATAAAGAGAAACGCAATAATGGTGAGAGAGATATATAATCTGTAAGAGACTTATTGCAATGCTGACAGTGTCAGTGTCTGGTTTTAAACTGAGATGACCATCATGTACATACTGTATAACCATCCATGAAACAAAAAACAGAAGAGTCTACTATTCTTTTTTTTATTTTATTTTTTACATTCTTTATTTTTCATTGCTGAGATTTACAGACATGCTTGTAGTGCCACAACAGCAAGTACAAACTTGAGTCTAGTATTCTAACCTATGTTCAATGTGTTTATTTTCATGAACAAGCCAAGGGAACCAAACATTTAAAAGAAATTATAAAGCCGTTAAAAAAAACCAAAAAAAAAACCCACGCATGCAATGATCAATTAAAGTTTCCATAGTGGTCCAGCATGGATCAATACTGAAAGCAGTTACCAGGGCAAGAATGCAGAGGAAATACACTTGTGTACATTCCCTATGCACAGACATGTGCACTGACACACAATTATTTGTGCTGCTTTTTTTGTATATTTTTTTATTCACTGACCCCATGAGGTCTATAATGTGGATGAGAGGTAAATGATCTGCACAGGCAATACATTTATGAAAAGAACAACACAGAATAGAAAGAAAGTGATCCTTTAAGAAATTAGGATTTACTGAAAATTGTTCAATACTCACTTATAGTGGATAGGAACATGATGATAAATCCACAGAACATTGGAGGATCATATCCCACCCTAGAGAAAAGAAGAAAATTTTAATATTATTTTACAAAGTTTCAACTAATATCTGCCATTTTATGTGATGAGATCTCAATACAATCTAACACCCAAGTACATGGACTTCATTTGACACATAGATGTACCTGTTAGTGACCAGACCCACTAAGGGGTTGATCATGAGCTGTAATATAGCTTTGGATGCAAAGAGCAGACCCACTCGTACATTCTCTTCCCTTAGGAAGCTCTTCCCACTATAGCATGGTCCATCTTTTAGAACTTCTTGGGACTCATTTTTAATATCTCCATTATGAACAGCACCAGTCCAGAATGTAGAGTTATCATGTAAGGAGATAATGGAGATGAAAGTTGAGTTGATAGCAGGAGTGTGAGAGGACAACTGAGCCGCTGACGTGTTTATATACTCCGTGTCGTAAAGGAAAGTAGGGATAATTGGAACTGCAAGTAAAATCAGAATTAGATAGCTCTTTATACACACAACCCCTAATCATTTTTGTCCTCAAAACACAAACATTATTAATCCCATTATATACAGAATCTCATTGTGTTGAAAATTAATTATTAAATGTGCGGTAAATTTATAAATGATTCCATAAAGAGAAAATTCAGCGCTTAGATAGTACTGGTGCAGTTCAGATAGGCAGCTCAACAACCGTGTCTCTCTTGTTCAGAGACAGAAATATAGTAGAACAGGGGGGTAGATGTAGCCTTAAATGTCCTCTATGATATATGGAATAGAAATGGATAATACAGGAACTTATAATGTAGTATGTCTTTGGTATTAAGAAGGTATTAAGGTTTAAAAAGAAATTAGAGAAATGCACTCACACTTTGTTGGAGATATGATGAAGCTCCAACTTATGCTCTTAATGGTGTGATCCCGCTTGTGTATATAGTGCGCCTTATCATTGGTTAATCCCTGTAGGTACTTAGGAAAGGTCTTGTGAGCATGGGAGAAAAAACGAGAAACAAAATAGTATAGTATGCTGGAGATGAGATACCTATTCAAGTGGCTCCCAGAGTATAGCGTGGAGTGGAATGATCCCCACCACGGATATGGTGTCCAGAAGATTAGTTGCAGCACAGAAAGGTCTAAAGTATTAAAATTTGAAAGTATTAAATTACAATTTTTTACATTTTAATACTTCGGACCTTCCTCTGCTACATCTCATCTCCTGGACACCACATCCTTGGTGAAGATAAAAACCTACCTATGCTTCTAGTACTAAGCAAACCATATTTGCTAATCCATATTAAGTAGATTTATATTTGTTTCCTATATCCTCATGCAACGGTGTGCACTATACAGTCTTTTCTTCTTGTTTCATATATACACAGAGAGGACCTCTACCAACCACATATCCTAGAGTGGGGATTATTCCACTCCACGCTATACCCCGGGAGCCATTGTAGAGCTCCATAAAATGTAAGTTTACATCTACTTATTTACTTGAATAAGTATCTCATGCTCCCGTGCTCACGAGACATTCCCTAACTACCTGTACTTTATCCACAAACAGGGATAATACCGCTCAGGCCCTTAAATTGGAATTACATCATAGTTCCAATAAAGTGCAAGTGCATTTCTTTATATTCTTCTTTTAACATACCAAAGACATACTACACTATAAGTTCCTGTTTTCTCTATTTCTAATCCATATATCACTGAGGACATTTAAGGCACTACATCCCCCCTTCCCTGAGTAACCCCATTATTTCATACTGGTCTCTAAGACAACACAATCTGGGGAGGGTTAAATCTGCATCTATGGCTGCAAACAATTTTACTGTTTTCTCCAAATAGTAAATATGTTGAAATTATGCACAGGCAAGTGAAATATGAAATCATACCTGGCACCCTCTGTCTAATTAAATACACATACGAAGGTAGAAGAAATATTTTCATACAGATGTAGTTATCGATCTGGTCAGGGCTCCAGTACAAAGGGAACCCATGGGAACTCTGCTCCTGTACTATATTTAGAGAGGGATCTGGGTTCCCACAATGTTTACTGTGAAGGGAGGCACACTATGTATAGTATAGGAGCATTAATATAGGGAATATTAAAATTACAAAGAAGGGAGATGAAGAGAGAGATGAAGGGATCATAGACAAGTTTTTCTTTTTCTTTTTTATTTTAGTAGTAGAAATGTTTTGTTGCCTGTCTGCAGTATAGCAAAGGTTATTTAAACACTGTCAGGCAGCAGTGATAACTGTTGAAGGACAATTATCAGGTGGTTATTATATAATGATAGAACACACTAGAATGAACATTTAGGCACTTTAACATATAAGAGTTCCTATACTTTTTTTAGTACTTGACCCCTGGATTCATTGTGTCTTTCTTACCATTGGTGTCATTATGCCAGAATGATCCTCTTTAACCATAAATTCCACCCCTCCCCGCACGCACACACACAAACAAACCACCACCACCAAAAAACAAAGGTTGATAACTTATGGAATTACGCAGAGGATTTTATTTTTATAAAAAGTAGCATAGAATGCATAAGAAACTGTTTACTTCACCCATGAAACAAGTAAAGAACATACCCACAACTGTGAAAAGCATGTTATCCAAAAGCAGAGCCACAAAAACCACAACAAGAACCAACTTGCGGGATTCACGTTTCTCCTTGAACCACATGCAGGGACCACACTCCATCATGGTGACAGACAGCAAACCTTTGCATAGGAGAGAGGATTTAATGTTTAACCCATTATGTATTTTACTGTCAGAATGTCATATTTTTACTTGTCTATTCTACTTAGACCTTGTACGCCATGTATATATATTTGCCTTCATCACATTTATTATCATCACATACATTACTTAGAACTATTAATTTCTCAATATGAATATGGCTGGAGAGAAGACGTCTTAAGGGAAGGACCGCAGTTTATGACAATGGTTTGACATTATATCAGAGGACAGTGCAGACAGACTTTAGGCAAATAACCACTACCGTGAGTTGTAGTGGCTGCGGTACTTAGAGCAGCAGGTGCAGTTGCACCAGGGCTGCTTAGAGAGATACATACCATATAAATAGCACTTTACACAGGCAAGAAATTGTAGTGTCTATGGGTTAAAGATTAAATTAGGTTGTTACTATGCAATTTTTGTTTATAGAAAATAAAGAAAATCCCTTTTTTTATTTATCAAACAGTTTCTTTGAGTGAATTGAAAACTAAATTTGCAAACACTTTTCAGCTTTGCTATTTTGACTTAAAAATTGTAATTTGTTTTTAGTTCACCACAATATAATTTTTTTTTATAAATAAACACTGTTATGTCTCTACTTACATTCAGCACTGCCATCAAAATTCTTAGGGCCCTTAAACCATTTGCTGGGCCACCCAAACCAGGGCCGGATTTACATGTCAGGCGCCCGTAGGCACAAAATTCTAAGGCCGCAAAGTAAGGCAAATGAAATATACATATTGTGTTACCATAATGATTATCTAATACTTAAAATGTTATGGTAATCACTAAATAGAAATAATCTTCTATTGGTGATGTTATCTGTAACTGATTGTTATTGTTCACAAAACAATAAACATAATTTGGATTTGGAGCTTATCCCCTTTTGGCAATAAAGATCTTTAAGACTATACCTTTAAGAGAGAGTTTGCCTCAGCAAAGCATTTTCCGTCATGTTAAGGGTTTTAAGTCCAAACATTCCTCACTATACACAGATGAATGTGGTTTGATTTGTCAGGAGCCTTACTTTGTCCCTCTCTGTAACAAAGATCTTTAAAACTATACCTTTAAGAAAGAGCTTAGTCCACACATTCTTTATTAGGCATGTGCATGGGAAAAATTTTCGGTTCGGCATTCTGAAATTCGGGACTTCGGCAATTCGGCACTTCGCTACTTTGGAACTTCGGCACTTCGGAACTTTGGTAATTTCGGAACTTTGGGACCTCGGCAATTTAGCAATTCGGCACTTCGGAATTTCGCCAACTTCGGCACTTCAACACTTCGACACTTCAGCACTTCAGCACTTCAGCACTTCGGGACTTCGGGACTTCGGAACTTCTCTTGCAGCCGCTTGGTAGATAACTCCCTAATTCCCATGGTATTAGGGAGTTATCTACCAAAAGGCTGAAAGACCTAAATTGGTCTTTCAGCCAAATTTACTAATACTAAGTAAAAATTACTTAGTATTAGTAAATTGTGCCCCTACTCGCTATACCGCGAGTAGGGGCATGTCTATTAAACAGTGAGTAGCCAGTGGGGGCTTTTAAACTAAAGGGGGGGCCTATTGCCCACTCTGGGCCCCACCCCTAAGCGGTGGGTGGGGGCCCTAAAGTAAAATATTGGGTGGGACCTATTGTCCTCCCACCCTGAGCGGCGGATGGGGGCCCTAAAGTAAAATAATGGGGGGGGGACCTATTGTCCTCCCCCTGGCCCCCACCCCTGAGCAGCAGGTGGGGGTCCTAAATAAAAAAAATAACCCCCCCTCCCCTGGGTGACTAGGGGTCCCCGAACCCCTAGTCACCCTCCTCCCCCAAAAAATTAACCCCTACCTACCCCCCTCACCCTAAAAATAATGAGGGGGGACCATTTAACTAAGTGCCTGAAAAAAATAAAAATAAAACTTAGCATTTGATGTTTTCTTTCTTCTAAAAACTTTTTTTTTCAGCCCCCAAAAAAGGGCAAATAAAAAGCCATGATAACCGACGCACTAAAAAAAAAAAAAAAAAAACGAGCGGAAAAAAACCCAAAATCCATCTTCACCCGGCGAGGGCTCTGCGCAGACTGAGCTCTGCAGGGTGGGGGAAGGCTTGTAAAGCCTTGCCCCGCCCTGGAATTAGGCTCAGAGCACTCTGATTGGTGGGTTTAAGCCATCCAATCAGAGTGCTCTGACAGGTACTCATCACTCTCTGATTGGTGGATTAAGTAACCCCCCCGGCCCCACCCCTAAGCGGCGGGTGGGGGCCCTAAAGTAAAATATTGGGGGGGAGCTATTGTCCTCCCCCCCTGAGCGGCGGGTGGGGGCCCTAAAGTAAAATAATGGGGGGGACCTATTGTCCTCCCCCCGGCCCCCACCCGTGAGCGGTGGGGGCCCTAAATTAGAAAGGGGGGGAACCTAATGTCCTCCCCCCTGGTCCCCACCCCTGAGCGGTGGGTGTGGGCCCTAAATACTAATTAGGGGGGACCTAATGTCCTCCCCCCTGGCCCCCACCCCTGAGCAGTGGGTGGGGGCCCAGAATAAAAAAATTAACTCCCCCTCCCCCGGGTGACTAGGGGTCCCCTAGTCACCCCCCTCCCCCAAAAATTAACCCCTACCTACCCCCCTCACCCTAAAAATAATGAAGGGGGACCATTTAACTAAGTACCTGAAAAAATATATAAAATAAAACTTACCATTTGATGTTTTCTTTCTTCTAAGATCTTCTTTTTTTCAGCCCCAAAAAAGGCCAAATAAAAAGCCATAATAACCGACGAACTTAAAAAATAGGAAAAAAAAGAAAAACCGAGCGCAAAAAAAAAATCCATCTTCACCCGGCGAGGGCTCCGCGCAGACTGAGCTCTGCAGGGCGGGGCAAGGCTTCTAAAGCCTTGCCCCGCCCTGCAGTTTGGCTCAGAGCACTCTAATTCGTGGGTTTAAGCCATCCAATCACAGTGCTCTGACAGGTAAATGAAGAGACTGACAGGTAAGTCTCTACGTTTACTTTCACAGCACTCTGAATGGTTGGTTTGAAATCCACCAATCAGAGTGCTCTGTGTCATTTTACACAGCGTGGGAAAGTTCTTTGGAATTTTCCCACGCTGTGTAATTTGACTCATAACACTCTGATTGGTTACTTAATCCACCAATCAGAGAGTTATGAGTCAAATTACACAGCGTGGGAAAATTCCAAAGAACTTTCCCACGAAACCAATAAGAGTGCTGTGACAGGTAAATGTAGAGAGCAATCTGATTGGATGGCTTAAACCCACCAATTAGAGTGCTGTGAGCCTAATTCCAGGGCGGCAAAGAAGATTTTAGAAGAAAGAAAACATCAAATGGTAAGTTGTTGTTTTTTTCAGGTACTTAGTTAAATGGTCCCCCCTCATTATTTTTAGGGTAAGGTGGGTAGGTAGGGGTTAATGTTTTTGGCGAGGGGGTGACTAGGAGTTTGGGAACCACTAGTCATCCAGGGGAGGGGGGGTTATTGTTTTGATTTAGGACCCCCACCCGCCACTCAGGGCTGGGGGCCAGGGGGGAGGACATTAGGTCCTCCCCGCTCATTGTAATTTAGGGTCCCCACCCACCGCTCAGGGGTGGGGGCCAGGGGGGAGGACATTAGGTCCCCCCAATTAGTATTTAGGGCCCCCACCCACCGCTCAGGGGTGGGGGCCAGGGGGAGGACATTAGGTCCCCCCTCATTCTAATTTAGGGCCCCCACCCACTGCTCAGGGGTGAGGGCCAGGGGGGAGGACATTAGGTCCCCCCCTTATTCTGATTTAGGTCCCCCACCTGCCACACAGGGGTGGGGGTCAGGGGGGAGGACATTAGGTCCCCCCCAATTAGTATTTAGGGCCCCCACCCACCGCTCAGGGGTGAGGGCCAGGGGGGAGGATATTAGGACCCCCTCATTCTAATTTAGGGCCCCCACCCACTGCTCAGGGGTGAGGGCCAGGGGGGAGGACATTAGGTCCCCCCCTTATTCTGATTTAGGTCCCCCACCTGCCGCTCAGGGGTGGGGGCCGGGGGGAGGACAATAGGTCCCCCCATTACTTTACTTTCGGGCCCCCACCCACCGCTTATGCGTGGGGGCCGGGGGGAGGACAATAGGTCCCCCCCTTATTTTACTTTAGGGACCCCACCCGCTGTTCAGGGGTGGGGGCCGGGGGGGCAATAGGTCCCCCCTTCAGGTTAGGAACGTGTTTTATTTTGTTTGTTTGCTGCTCACTGTTTAATAGACATGCCCCTGCTCGCGGTATAGAGAGTAGGGGCAACATTTACTAATACTACGTAATTTTTACTTAGTATTAGTAAATTTGGCTGAAATAACAATTTAGGTCTTTCAGCATTTTAGTAGATAGCTCCCTAATACCGTGGGAATTAGGGAGTTATTTACTTATTCATTCCTGTCATTACACTGACTGGCCAAGTAACTTACATTTTATATGAATGTGTGTTACTTGATTGATGTAAGTGTTGCAAATGCTTACAGCTGAATCCTGGCTATGTTTGTATACTTTTTATTTAAAATTGTATACAGTGTAGCATTCTTCTTCTTCCACTGGGTAAGTATATTAGTACTTAGGCAATACTGTGCTTCGGAACTTCGGCAATTCGGAACTTCAGAACTTCGGCACTTCAGCACTTCGACACTTCGGAAATTCAGTAATTTCGGGAACCTCGGTAATTCGGCACTTCAGCTATTCGGACCTTCGGAAGTACCCGAATGTCCGAATTTCCCGAAATTCGTCCGAATTCATTTTCGGTCCGAAACGAATTCACATGTCTATTCTTTATCATACACAGGTGTATGTGGTTTAATCTATCAGGAGCCTCACTTTCATTGAACTCCTCCTATATATCTCCAGAGTTTTCTATGTTTGTTTATGTTGAGAGAGCACCAGGGGGGTGCGAAACGCATCCAGGGTATTCACCTCATCTCTTTTTGGGTAGCAGTGTGGGTGGTCTCTCTTTCATCTGGCGGCAGCAGATATTGCTATCATTTTGACACTTTTTCATCTTATTCAATATTCCTATTTTTTGAAAACCTGTTTCATTTTTGCCTGGATACTTGGAGTATGGTTAACATTTCAATCCATTGCATGCTGTTTGCATAATACCATGCCTGCTTTGATGTTCATCATGTATGAGGACTCCCATGATACATTTTCTGACATATTTAGTTTTTTGCACTAATTATCAATAAATGTGAAATTTTTGCAACATATTCATTCCCTCATTTATTCCCATAGAAATCTATTTTTTTTTCTGTGGATTACAGGGGTTTATCCCTGAGTGCGAAACATAACTTTATTCTATGAAGTATTACTTAATTAATTAACTGGACATCGCAGGCCTAAGAATATCTAAACACATATTCATTATTGACAACTGCATATGTTTAAATACTTATGTGTATACATCTGCTCTGGGCATAATGTATTGTGTTTTAATATGTAAGTGCAAAGGAGGGGTTAAGAATAGAGAAAGGTTAATGTCAGTTATATTACATGGGGTGTTTAGTGTTAAAAATATTAACAGCTTGAGAGGGTTTGAAGTTGTAGTAATAGCGATATTTAGGATAACTAGGTTTAGAGCTACAGTTGGGTTAAATTTAGTATTAAGGTACATGTTTAGTTTTTAATAGGAGATAAACATATGATTAAGATAAATGGTTTATTTTCTGGTTTAGGCTTTGAGTGCTGGAGTTTGAAGGGGTATTTACAAAGTACTCACCCTCCTATGTCTTCTGTAGACCAGTCAGATTGATGAAATTGGAGCTGCAGGAGTGGTTATATAGTATCAGATAAAGCTTCTCCTGATCCTCCTACAAGGCATTTTATATGTGAGAGGTTACTAGTGGGCAGATGGGAAGTGATCCCGTCCTCTTCCTGTCCAGCCTCACACACAGACATTGGAGGAGTTGGGACAGCACTGGGTTTTAAACTGTCTATAACTGTTTCTGCTATTAAAGCTGACTGGACTAAAAAGGACACTGACCAAGGCTTCTGGTACTTATCTCTCCCCACAAGCCTATTTAAGCTGGAAAAAACACACTATAAGTACTGAAAACAGGAACCCCCCGATGGTTAGGTGCCTTTAGGCAGGTGTCTACGCTGCATAATGGGATATTTGGCCCTGACCCCAATGTAAACTAACAGAAACAAATTCACTCACACTCACCCCTACACCCACATGGACAGTTAACACAATTGCACATACAGAAAATCACTGCCACAACGCTCTATCTTAGCCACCCTCTGCATTAACTAACTTGGCTACCTTCCACTGTGCTGGAGGATGCACTAAGACCATGAACAGAGTGCTACAGCAACACTCTCTGCATGTTTTAGTTGGGGGCTGACCAGAGAGGCTCTCTGTCATCCTGTCATGCCTGGCACAAAGCTGACATGCCCTCTCAATGGTCAGGGACGCCCACTTTCTGGACGTACCCATTGATTTTGGGTGTCACCTATTTGACAAAATGTGTCACTTTTGATGCCACCTGAGGATTCACCCATACTAAATCCATACCGCTCAACGCTGGGAGGTATGTTTTTTGTCAAAACACTCCGACAAACTTAAACAACAATTTGGAATGAAACCCTTTTTGCACCATAACACATACAACATTGATCTTTAGTTGTTAAAGTGCTTAGACTGCTCATTTAATATGTAATATATCTGCAAAACACATTTAGTTTTTTTTAAAAATTCTTTATTTTTATTGTGCTTAGCATAACAAAACACGCTTGTATCGCCACAATAGCAAGTACAGGCTGAAGGTAAAAACAAGGATATCAATAATCATGGCAATCAGTATCAGCACATTTTTTTTAAAACAAGAGGCGAAGTAGAACATTCTGTAACTTTACTAGGCTAGTATTGGTAGCTTAAACTTTCAGTTTGTGAGAGTTGTGTTGCATGTGAGTTAATTTAACAGTGTTTAAACTAGTCTGTGGGCATCACAGATTATGCACATGAAGCAAGAATATTATAAGCTGGTAGGTATATTCAGATAAGAAAATTGCTCACTAGTCACAAATGCGTTAGGCCTAAGCTATGTTTCCACGTTAAGCAATTGTGTGGAACAAGAAGTGCTAACAAGCTGGTTAGATATTGCTACTGGCATGGTATGTACGCTTAATAAGGACATCTATAGACTATCTATAACACGGCATGTATGACTGCCGAACATGGGCTGGTCTCACTTAAGCGTAAAGTTCCGCTGGGCGAACAACATAAAGGCTGAAGGCCTGTAGTTAGGAAGCAGTAGGAACATAGGAATACGTTGATGTGATACAGAGTGGATGGCAGGTATGCATCATATAATAACAAAACATAAGAAAAACCGCTGGCACTGTAGCTATAGCATATTGGCATTTACCCAAGGTACACAGGGTGGTGGTTTAACATGCGTTTAACCGAATAGGATTAGGGTCATGAGCTATGTTTATATGCCATGGGTGCTGCTCTCATGAACATTAAGTGCTGATGTGTAGTGTGGTTTGTGTGTTATGGTGCCAGGTACTGTAGGCTACATTTACTGTAACATATGTGGGATTGACTGACCAGAGGGTGGGGTCATTTAGGTACTGGTTGGCACCGCAGGGACCTGCCGGCAAATGCGCATGTATTAATGAACGCAAGGTGTTGCAACTTATATCGGGGGAGCCGTTGATTATGGTTGTGGGGGGCTCTGTGTGTTGCTGCCGATATACAGTAAGTCCTCTGAGCACAGTCCACAGTCACCCTATGCCTTGTATCGGTAAGGCATAGTCTGTCCGCTCTGGGGCTTGTCAGGGTATTAGCAGCTGATGGTAGGCAGTGTGGCTTGGCGCGTAGGGTTCGATCTCTCAGTCTCTTGTCGGGCTTGTGCTTGTTTCCTGCCGATTCTCGCCTCTTTGCAGCTGCTGCAGGGTCTTTGCCGGGTTGGCGTGTGGTAGAACCTCGGGGAGGTTTCCATGGTGTCCAGGGTCTCCCAGCCCATTGCCAGTGAAGTGCAAGGCGCCGGTGGGGCAATACAGGAGTGAGTCCCTGTGGGAGCTTGGGGCGTCTCACTGCTGGTCGGGGTTTCAGATGGCTCACCCGTGGTTGTTGGGCAATGTGCTGGAACTTTGGTCGGCTCTTCCCCGCTCTCTGTGGTACTCTTGGGGCGTTCGCTTGTGTTTCAGGTTTTAGCTTGGGTGCCTGTTTCATTGCGGTCCCTGGGTGTCCGTTCAGGGCATTCCCACGCCTGGAGATCTTGGCCCAGAAGTCGGCGAAGATGCGATCCAGCCGCACCGATAGCGGGGGCAGATCGGGCTCTGGCCCTGAGGCCCACGTGGCGTCCGCCATGTTGCTTGCCACTGGTACGGAGGTGCCGTGCGTTTGTGTGTGATGCCCTTGTGCTGGGTTGCATGCTTGAATTGCTGGGATATCCCTCACCGGCAGGGGGGGGGGGAGAGGTTGGCCCGTGGAGACTTCCAGTGTAGCGGGTCTCAGTCGGCGGAGGGATCGGCCGTCTCCCCCGCGCCTCCCGGGTAGGCCTCGCGTATGCCTCAGGGCCATCCATCGCCCGTGGTCGCCAGTCGGGTCTTTTTGTCGATTTGGCCTTCCTCCCGATATAGACCCCTAGTTCTGGGGTCCAAAGGTGAGTAATTCGTCGTGTGTGGAGGTGTTTTAGGCTTAAATTGGGCTATTTTGCCCGGAGCTCTTCTGGTTTGCGACCTCTCGGCTGGGCTGTCAGGCTCCGCCCCCAGTTTATTTTTACTTAAATAAATTTTACAGTATAAAACCAGCTTAACTGAAAATAACAAATTATCAGTATGTAAATATACTACATCATTCAGAATAAATACAGGTGTGCGATTTGCATTCAAATGATTTGTGCGGACTGGTCAGGGATCTGAGTGCTTGTACAAATTATGGGATTGGATTTAATTTTACTACAATTCATAGTGAATAGAAATTCAGGAACTAAGCATTGTATCACAGAAAAGGGGCTGACATAAATTAATTCTCATCTGGGAATTATCTAGTCACCAACCAGTTATTCATTAAAGTGAGAATTACCAGGAATTCAAAGTGAATTTCAAATTTCAAGGGATACTATAGGCACCAGCACCACTACAGCCTAATGTAGTAGTTCTGGGGCATAGAGCTGAGAAAAGGCAATTTTTACTCTTCTGACGAACACCACCTCTAGTGGCTATTACTTCAATATCCGCTAGAGTGGCTTTCTGGTTTTGATCCTGCGTCTTCATTTAGCAACTCCACACCCTGCTAGTAGATGCTGAACTCTCTTTATAGAGATGCATTGACTCAGTGGATCTCTCTGAGGAGATGCTGACTGGTACAGTGCAGAAATTTTCCAGGTGAGCACAGGGAACTGTCCCTAGGCAGCAGGGCCGTCTTTAACAAGGGGCAAACAGGGCAGCTGCCCCGGGCCCAATTGCTCCTAGGGGGCCCAAAGCAGCTGCCCTGTGGGCCCCCTGCCAGCAGCCAGGTCTGAACAGCCCACCAGGATACTGAGAAATATTCCAGTGGGCTGCAGCAGGTGATGTAATCAGGGGCCCCGGCCCTTTAAGAGAGCTCCTGACTGAGCCCCTGTCTTCCGGGCCTGCTGGGAGGAAGTGTTGTGAGGTCACTTCCTCCCATTTAACAGGGTGCCGCTTGGGAGGAGGAGACATACATGGAGAGAAGGAGGATGTACAGACCAAGAAGAAGACTCCCATCAGTCTCAGCCATCCAGCTCCCACTGAACTACAGGGAAGCCACACTTCTGTAAAGGTAAGGAGGGTGGCTAAACTATGTGAATTCATATGACTGACTGTGTGTTTGTGTGTGTGTGTATGTATGTGCATCTGGCTGTATGTGTGTGTATCTGACTGTGTGTGTATCTGACTGTGTGTGTATATCTGACTGTGTGTGTGTGTGTCTGACTCTGTGTGTGTATGTATGTTTATCTGACTGTATGTGTGTATCTGACTGCATGTGTGTATCTGACTGTGTGTGTATCTCACTGTCTGTGTGTATATCTCACTGTGTGTACATCTGACTGTGTGTGTGTGTGTGTGTATCTGACTGTGTGTGTATCTGACTGTGTGTGTATCTGACTGTGTGTATATCTGACTATGTGTGTTTGTGTGTGTATCTCACTGTGTGTGTGTGTATGTATGTGTATCTGAGTGTGTGTGTGTATCTGAGTGTGTGTGTATATATCTCACTGTGTGTGTGTGTGTGTATCTGACTGTGTATCTCAATGTGTGTATCTCACTGTGTGTGTGTCTCACTGTGTGTGTGTATCTCACTGTGTGTGTGTGTGTGTGTGTGTGTATCTGGCTGTGTTTGTGTCAGTGTTTGTATCTGACTGTGTGTGTGTATCTGACACTGTGTGTGCAAGTGTGTATCGGGCTGTGTGTCAGTGTGTGTTTATCTGGCTGTGTTTGTGTCAGTGTACATGTACCTTTGTGTCAGTGTGTATATGTACCTGTGTGTGTATGAGTGTCAGTATGTGTAAGTGTGTATCTGTGCGTGTGGCAATGCATACATCCCATCTAGCATCGCACACAAATACAACCCTGCATTCCAACCTTAACAATGCACACAAATACACCACTGCTTGTGTATCTGTGTTCCTGTGTGTATCACTGTTTGTGTGAGAGTGCATCTGTGTGACAATGCATACATCTCAGCATTCCTACGCCAACACTGCACACAAATACATATGTATTTGTGTATATATCTGTGTCAGTGTGTGTAAGTGTGTATCTCTGTGTGTGGATGTGCCAGTGTCTTTATCTCTGTGTGTGCACGTGTATTTATGTATGTGGCTGTGTGTGTATACGCCAGTCTTTGTCAGTGTGTGCATGTGTCCAGATGTTTGCATGTATCAGTGTGCTAATGTGTATGAATATCTGTGAATGTATATCATTCATCAAGGCAATCAAACACAACATGCAACCACACCCCTGCAAACATTACATACAAACACACCCCTGAATTCAAACTCAAAAAGTATATAGAAACACATCCCTACACCTAAACACCAATACTACACCCTACATGCACACACATTCTGTATACAACAACATGCTCACATTCAAATGCACAAACACTGCTCACAAATACAGCCCTGCAAGAATGGTCAAATGGTAGATCCCCAGCTGGCATAGCATCGTGGGAATTGTACAACAGATGAGGTTCTATCTTTTCTCTGCTCTTGCGCTAGAGGGGAGGCTCAAAACAATGTCTTGCACCAGGGCCCTGTCTACATTAGTTTTGCCACTGTGTTGGGGTGGAGGGCGTGATTGCATGCCAGAGAGTGAAAGTTTCGGGGGAGGGCGAGGGATGGCAGGATCCAGGGGGCCCAAACAAATGCTTGCCCAGGGTCCAATCAATGTTAAAGACGGCCCTGCTAGGCAGTACAGCATGAGTACATAATCAGCCCTAAGGGGAAGCATTGAATTGGCTGAGATAATCAAGATTGATCTGCTCAGCTAGCAGAGGCAGGACAGCTGCATGAAGGCCTGCGCATTGGAGGATATAAGGTAAATAAATGTGTTTTTTTTTTTTCATTTAGTTTAGGGGGACAGTTATCTAAATAGTTCATAAAAAACTATAGAATTAGGAATATAAGTGAAAACAGAATTGATTGGAGACATTTTATAATATGGGAAATTCAGTTTGGATTCTTATCAATTCTTACTAGTAAATAACCCTGCTGGGTTTGAATTCTAGCTCTATTCTTAAAGGACCATTATAGGCACCCAGACCACTTCAGCTCAATTAAGTAGTCTGGGTGCCAGGTCCCTCTAGGTTTAACCCTGCAGCTGAAAACATGCTATATATCATTGAGGGTTAATCCAGCCTCTAGTGGATGTCTCCCTGACAGCAACTAGAGGCGCTTCCGCGATTCTCACTGTGAGAAGACGCTGGACGTCCATAGGAAAGCATTGAGTAATGCTTTCATATGGGCTGTCTGAATCTGCGCGTGGCTCTTGCTGCGCATGCGCATTCGGATCTGGCGTTGGCAGGAGGTGGAGAGTTCCCTAGCACAGAGGGAGCCCGGCGCTGGAGAAAGGTAAGTGGCTGAAGGGGTTTTAACCCCTCCAGCCCAGGGGGAGGGGGGCCCTGAAGGCGGGGGGACCTAATGACCCTATAGTGCCAGGAAAACGAGTTTGTTTTCCTGCCACTATAGTGCTCCTTTAAATTGGACTAAACATGAAACTAAACAGTACATTGTAGTGAAATCAAAACCAAATTGCTAAACATATGAAAAATATGATTAAAGCTGAATTGCAGATATTTTCCATATCATTTATTTTAGCCTAATTTTTTATATTGACTTTTAATTCGCTATAGTTTGATATTTAATGAGAAAATCCCAAATTTGAGTCTGTCACTTCCTGCTGCCTTTTTCATTGCCTGTTGTGTCCAAAATGCATGATATGCAAGTGCCATAATTTAAGTTGCTTCATTGTGATTTACATTTTTATCATAACTAATATGACAGAGGCTTGTTTGTTGTGAATTCTGTCTACATTCCTTGAAAATGTATAGATGAAACTTTTTTTACGTCGTATAGCTACTTGTATTTTTCCTTTTTCTACCAAGTGTGCCAAGCTACACAGCTGCAGAAAAGCTACAACAATGCCCACTAGAAAATGGATGCATTTATTTACATTATTTAGGGAAAACGCGTGCAAACACTGGTATTCATTACGCCACCTTAAAGTAAGCATAACATTCATCCTATACATCATTGGTGGTTTAGACAGCAATAATGTATATACCTCCCTGAATCTGATTCTGTCATGCACATGTGTTAGGGATCAGAGTCCCTTTGAGGTATCATTATATCATTAAAATAAAATGTAAGGTAAAATATAGCAAATTTACAACCTGGAATGGTTTAGTGGGTTTGTAAAGTTCCAGCAAGAAAACAAACAAAAAAACATTAAAACCTATTTTAGTATAAAACGTAAGTTTTTATTAAATTTAATGTACACTTTGTTACATTTAGATTTGAGTTTTAATTATATTATTAAGGATACAAAATAAATTATTATGCAAGTATTTAAAACAAATAAAGCGTTGCTTAAACATCAGTGTTCTGTACGATACACGGAACCACTGAAAATTTACATTTGTTATATATACACATACACTTTGTGGACACAAAAAAACATGCGATCTTAATCCATTCATAACAAGCACAGGAACAAATGTTAAAAATATTCTCTTAGAAAAATTTTACTAAAGCATTCTACAAGTTTATCATATCTTAATACACCCACATATTAAGGATTAAGCTGGTAATCTAGCTATATGTAATATCAAACTAATCAAACTTCAAGATTTTATATTTATAATATTTATAATACTTGTTCTCAAATATCTAATTACACAAATCTGAATTTAATTGATATTTTTCCTCTATAAAATTATTGAGTCTTCCGTAAAAGCTTAAATGTTTCTACCAAATTTTATAACCATGGGCAATATTTGTATTTGTATTTCATTGCTGTGTCCGAACAAGAGATACCCTGGTAAGTAACAATTATTGGATGGAAGAAAAGCAGGTCTTACCTTTTGATTGAAGACACGGGTGCAGCACTGATGTCCTATTTCAATATAATGATCTGTCTGGACAGTATTCTGTCCTTGCCAAGATGAAAGTCTGCCCAATGAACATTTAATTGCGAACCTTTCTAGTCTGACCATGCAGCACATTGTCTGCGTCACTGCAAGAGAGGGGTTAATAAGATATAGTCCAGCCTGCTGTTCAAGTTTTATCTCATCCATCAAACCACAGCTCAGAATAAGGAAAGATACTGGGGATGTGACTCACAGTAGAGGTTGTTTGCTCTTCCCATTGACTGCCCTGGGCATTTGATGTGCACATGTGTTTTTTTTTTCTTTTTGTTTGCCTGAGGGTGACAAAAGCAGATATCAGTTAAGTCTACATATGGAAATGGGATGGATGCGCTGAGTTCTGAACTCAGGTCTGAAGCATTAAAAAAAAAAGTCTATATACATAGGGAATATAAATCACATATAGCACCTATGCCAGAACACGGTGGATTTTAAGTCTATGTGACTATATTAATAACACCTAAACTATTGCAGCATAGTGATATAGATAATAACATTTTAATTGAATATATTGTTAGAGCCGAATTGGTGAATAGAGTTTGAATACTATAGGAAATGTATAATATATTTATTGAGTAATAACTCATATAAGATCACTATAAATAAAAATAAATAAATATGAATAAATGAATTGAAACAAACAATAAATGAAAAATAAAAATATGAACCTGAACCCACTGTTTACAACAATGCACAAATGAACTCTATATCATAGATACATAATATACATTGTGTAAAAAGGAATATCAACTAGCTGCCTAATAAATGACACAAATGTGATAAAAAACACAAATTCGGTAGTGACATCCCAACTTCTATCAAGGATTTTTAACTTTATTTTCATTTTTAATTTTAATTATATTTTGTAATAATTAAGTCTGTCCCTTTAAATGGTGATTTGATTTAATTTTTGTACATAGGTTTATATATTTTTGTATTTTTGTATCTTGGCTTAATATTCTTATTCAGTGATTTATATTATGTTGCCTAACTATTATATATCATATATTTTATATTTTTCTAAAGAGTATTCTTTATACACATATGCATATAAATTGTGGCTATCTGGTCAAGTGTATTTGATTAATTTCTCCAATTTAGGGTGTTTCCCCTTAATTTTTAATTACTTCATTTAATTGTTGGGGGTATTTAAATCAGGTTCTTTCTGCAGCTATCTAGTCTTGATAAAGTCCCGTGGGCGGGACGAAACGCGTAGACGTGGCTGTAGTTCATCACTGGACCCGCAGTTTTTTCGGCTGCCTATTTTGTTTTTATTTTTATTTTTATTTTAGCCCTTTATAATTTTTTTGTTAGTGAGAGTTCGCTGTGCTTTCTTATTCCGGATCCCTGGAAACTGAGGACCTTCGGTCTTACTGACCGCCGTCTCATCTATCTATACCATGGTCTTTTGTGAAGACTCCGACCGCGGTATAAGCTCCCAGCTTGTTTATACTCCATCAGCTGCAACTGTGGGTGGTCTGCTACAATTACACCGCGGCCTTTTTTGAAGATCCCGACCGCGGTGTATTTCATTGTCATCTGACGGAGGTCTGCTGCTTAGAACTCTTAACCAGTTTTCTTCATTTATTGTCTACTTTACTTTGCTTTTTCAAATACATATTTCCATACATATATACCTCAGTGGGGGGCCCACACCGAGGCAGGTACTATTTTCCTTTATTTATTATATATTATTTTATTGTTTTATTATGTTTGTTTATTATCTTTATTTTTCATTTGTATACATTTTGTGTTTTTTTTATCACATTTGTGTAATTTATTAGGCAGCTAGTTGATATTCCTTTTTACACAATGTATATTATGCATCTATGATATAGAGTTCATTTGTGCATTGTTGTAAACAGTGGGTTCAGGTTCATATTTTTTATTTTTCATTTATTATTTGTTTCGATTCATTTATTCATATTTATTTATTTTTATTTATAGTGATCTTATATGAGTTATTACTCAATAAATATATTATACATTTCCTATAGTATTTACTTTTGAGCGCACATACTTTTTTTGATTTTTGAGCTTTCACTCATTTTCAGACGCTTGTGAAACGTATGTAGCTGCCAATTCTAAGCAGTTGTGGTTTATTACATCTTGTATCTATTTCTTTATTTCTAATAGAGTTTAAATGAAACTTTGCAGGTCAGGGAGATTTGTCACCCAAGTACACAGCTTATTCCATAAATGCTAATTCATGCAGTGCCTTGCCTTGCATTGCATTCTGGGACAGAATAGTGGTTATGGTGGGAAACCGTAAATCTAGGGCAAATTTCAGGCAAATATATATTTTAACTGCATCATTTGGACTATTTATGGACTTTTATTTTGTTTTTATTTTGCTTGTTTTTACTGCTTCATGCTGGCTTTGTGACCACTACCACGCTTCACTTGATACCACATTGTGTGGATACATGCCCAGATTATCTGCCTGCTTGTAAGTGCAATCTTAATACATTTTTCTAAGTTTTAACTATACTTCACCATGTATGGCTCTCTTTCCTCCATTTACTAAAGGAACCAATGAGGATTGGAATGTATCAGCCTACCTTATCGTTTTAACCCCTGGTGGGGTGAGAAGCTCTTTTACACCTATGTTTGTGAGTGCAACTCCTATATAACACATATTGTATTTCACCATAACTGTATTACGCTATGTAATGTTCATTATCATTACAGATCTATATAATTAATGTTATTTATCCTGGTTCATTTTTCCAGGTTGTATTCAATTATTGTACATATAATGGGTGCTTTTCCCACTTTCTTCTTGTTCCTACAAATATATATTTTAAATCTGAATAATTCAGGCTAACTTATGCACAGGGCTGGTGCAAGGATTTTTGCCACCTTAGGCAAACAAAAATTTGCCGCCCCCCATATGCTCTGCCCACCTTGTGACATCACAATGCCCCACCCATATGATTTGCCATATGAGTCAACGCCAATGCTGCACACAGTGTCTTTTCTCTGAAAAGGCAGTGTGTTTACATTAAAAAGCCTGCAGGGACAGGCCATAGACATCAGAACCACTACATTAAGCTGTAGTGGTTCTGGTGACTATAGTGCCTTTAATCTGAGGTGAATTAGAGATTAGTGCCACTAATAATATACTGGATTGCCTACTTACCACCAGATAGGGATGTGCATGGGAAAAATATTCGGTTCGGCATTTTACGAAATTCGGCACTTCAGGACTTCGGCACTTTGGTTCGGTTCGGCACTTCGGAACTCCGGCACTTCGGGACTTTGGAACATCAGGACTTCGGGTAAGTGTAGGGTTAGTTTAGGGTTAGGGGTAGGGTTAGGGTTGGGTTAGAGTTGGTTTAGGGGTAGGATTAGAGGTAGGGTTAGGGTAGGGTTAGAGGTAGGGTTAGGGTAGGGGTAGTGTTAGGTTAGAATTAGGAGTAGGGTTAGGGTTGGGAATAGGGTTAGGGTTACTCTACCCCAACCACTAACCCTACCCCAGCCCTTAACCCTATGTTTACCCCAACCACTAACCTTACCCTAACCCTACCCCAACCACTAACCCTACCCCAACCCTTAATCCTAACCCTACCTCTACCTATACCCCAACCACTAGCTATATCCTAAGCCTACCCCAATCCCTAACTCCAAACCTCTCTTGTTTTGCCACTTTTCAGAAATCCGAAGCACTTCGGCACTTCGGAAATTCAGCACTTCGGCAATTCGGGCTTGGATCGGCATTCCGAAATTCAGCACTTCCGAAATTTGGCGATTCGGTTCTGTTCGGCATTCCGAAATTCGGCACTTCAGAAATTCAGCACTTCGACAACTTCGGAAGCATCTGAATTTCCGAAATGTGTCCGAATTTGCATTCAGAATGAAATTAATTGCACATGTCTGCCTCTGGATGAGGACAAGAGGATGTTGGTGTCAGGATCGGGACAGGGATCCAACACGCAGAGTACAAACAGTAGCCAGATACGTATACCGGACCTTAGAATGGCCGGACTAACGTAAGTAGTACAGTATAGAATGGTCAAAGACAAGCCGAGGTCGAGGGTAACAGAAGACAGGTAAGCGAGAGACAAGCCGAATCAAGGGTAACAGAGATAAGCAGAGTAAGGTAAACAAGCCGGGTCAAAACCAAAAGGGATAATAGAATACACAAGCACTGAGTGACTAGAACAAGCTAGAACCACGACAGGGCAATGAGCTAATGAAAGAAGCTCTGTTAAATACCCTGTTCAGAGCAGTAACCACACCTCCGAGACGTCCTGATTGGTCCTGCAGCAACTGACTGACAGGTCGATCCGGGGGAGTGTCCTGATGATGACTTCCTGCCTAGATGGTGTAAAAGGCAGTCACTCCCTCGCGGCCGGCCTTGCATGACCGGATAGACCGCGGGGAAGGGAGTCATCAGACCGTCTGGATGGTGGAACAGCTAAGTCTCTACCTCTTTTGGAGGTAGAGACCACAGGTACCCTGACAGTACCCCCCCTCTCAGATACGCCCACCGGGCAGAATGAACCGGGACGAGATGGGAAGCGAGAGTGATACGCCCTGCGGAGACGGGGAGCATGAACATCCTCCTGAGGTACCCAACTCCTCTCCTCAGGACCATATCCCTTCCAATCAACCAGATATTGTACTCTCCCCCGGGAGATTCGAGAATCAATAATAGAGTTGACCTCATACTCCTCCTGACCCTCCACCTGAACGGAGCGAGGAGGGGCTATTGTGGAGGAAAATCTGTTACATATGAGTGGTTTCAGCAATGAAACGTGAAACAAGTTCGGAATGCGTAAGGTATTAGGAAGAGCTAAACGATACGCAACCGGATTGATACGGGTCAGCACCCTGTAGGGTCCAATATAACGAGGAGCGAACTTCATGGAGGGCACTTTTAAACGGATGTTCCTCGTGCTCAGCCATACCCTATCACCTGGAACAAAGACCGGAGCCGCCCTTCTACGTTTATCAGCGTGTTTCTTGACCAACATAGAGTTGTGCACAAGGATTTGTCGAGTTTGATCCCACAACTTCCTCAAATTGGCAACATGAACATCAACCGACGGCACCCCCTGGGAAGGAGAATCCGAAGGAAGAATAGACGGATGAAAACCATAATTCATGAAGAAGGGGCTTGAATGAGTAGAATCGCAAACGAGATTGTTGTGTGCAAACTCCGCCCAAGGAATCAAACCGACCCAATCATCCTGGTGTTCAGAAACAAAGCATCGTAAATATTGTTAAATTTTCTGGTTGGTACGTTAAGCAGCTCTGTTAGACTGAGGATGATAGGCAGAAGAAAAGTTTAATTTAATACCAAGTTGAGAGCAGAAGGACCTCCATAAGCGGGAAACAAATTGGGAGCCTCTGTCCGATACAATTTGAGAGGGTATCCCATGTAGGCGAAAAATCTCCTTGGCGAATATCTCTGCCAATTCGGGAGAAGACGGAAGTTTAGGCAGGGGAATGAAGTGTGCCATCCTAGTAAACCTGTCAACCACGGTGAGGATAACAGTCTGTCTTTTAGAGATAGGTAGATCGACAATAAAGTCCATGGCCAAACAGGACCATGGTTTCTCTGGAACCTCCAAGGGTTGCAGGAGTCCACATGGAAGCGTATGGGGTCGTTTGGTTTTAGTACAAACTTCACATGCAGCGATGAACTCCTCAACATCCCTCCGTAAAGTAGACCACCAGAAGTCCTTAGAGATCAAGGCGTAAGTTTTGCGAATACCAGGATGTCCCGCCATCTTGCTATTATGTAAACACTGTAAAAGTTCCAGTTGAAAAGCAGGAGGAACGAAATGACGACCCGCAGGGGTCTGTTTAGGTGCGAGATGTTGCAACTTAATGATCTCGGCCAGTAATGGAGAATGAATCCTGAGATTCGTATTAGCAATGATATTGCACTTCGGAACTATAGAAGAAAGAACTGGTTCAGGTACAGTAGAAGGTTCATATTGGCGAGATAATGCATCGGCTTTAGAGTTTTTAGAACCAGGTCTGTAAGTCAGTACATAATTGAAGTGAGTCAGGAATAAGGACCAACGAGCTTGTCTAGAGGATAAGCGCTTAGCCTCCCCAATATATGACAAGTTTTTGTGGTCTGTCAAAATCGTAATAGGGTGTAGGGTCCCCTCCAACAAATGTCTCCACTCCTTTAAGGCTTTAATGACTGCTAACAGTTCCCTGTCTCCGATGTCATATCTGCTCTCAGCCCCAGAAAGTTTCCTGGAAAAAAAACCACACGGGTGTAATGGTTTATCTACCGCTAATCTTTGTGACAGAACCGCACCTACTCCTGTCTCAGAGGCATCGACCTCGAGTAGAAACGGCAAAGTCGTATCAGGATGGACTAATATTGGAGCAGAAGCAAAAAGTTATTTGAGCCTCTTGAAAGCAGCGAGAGCTTCAGGAGACCACGTCTTAGTTTCTGCCCCCTGTTTGGTCATATTGGTAATGTGCGCAATAATAGACGAGTAACCCTTAATGAAGCGCCTATAATAATTGGAGAAACCAATAAACCTCTGAATAGCCTTGAGTCCCTTAGGTAATGGCCAATCTAAAATAGACTGGAGTTTGTCAGGGTCCATCTTAAAACCTTCCCCAGAAATCACGTAACCAAGAAAATCTATCTGAGACTGATCAAAGCTGCATTTTTCCAATTTACAGTATAGACCATGTTGCAGAAGTTTCTGTAATACCGCTCTGACCTGTCTATGGTGAGTTTCAATCTCCCTAGAGTGTATCAGTATGTCGTCTAGGTAGACAATGACACAATCATGTTGAAACTCCCTAAGTACCTCATTAATCAGATCCTGAAATACTGCAGGAGCATTGCAAAGTCCAAACGGCATAACTGTGTATTCATAGTGACCGTACCGAGTATTGAACGCCGTCATCCACTCGTGTCCCTGCTGGACTCTCACCAAATTATATGCCCCTCTGAGATCTAACTTGGTGAAGATTTTGGAGCCCTTAAGACGATCAAATAACTCGGTAATAAGTGGAATAGGATAGGCATTTCTGACAGTTATTTTATTCAAGCCTCGGTAATCGATACAAGGTCTCAGCGTGCCATCCTTTTTCTTAACGAAAAAGAACCCAGCCCCGGCCGGGGAAGAAGACCTCCTAATGAATCCCTTTTCTAAATTCTCCCGAATATACTCCTCTAGAACCAAGTTTTCCTGAACAGACAAAGGATATACATGGCCCCTCGGAGGCATAGTCCCAGGTAGAAGCTTAATTTTACAATCAAATGGCCTGTGTGGCGGCAAAGAATCGGCATTCTTCTTGTCAAATACTGCCTTTAAGTCTAGGTAAAGGTCTGGTATCTGTCTTTCTGTGGACTGATTAGGAGTCTCAGGTATGTTAACATTAGCTAATGGAGAAACCTTGCATAAACACCTATCCTGGCAACCCTGGCCCCACGAGAGTATCTCCCCTAACTCCCAATCGATAATAGGGTTATGTTTCTTCAACCATGGGTACCCCAGAACTATGGGAATGGAAGGGGATGAAATGAGCAAAAGAGATAAATTCTCCACGTGTAGGATACCAACATTTAAACTAATGGGTATGGTTTCACGAAAGATAACAGGGTCTAGTAGTGGTCTACCATCTATGGCCTCAACGGCCAAGGGTGTCTCCCTTAGCTGGGATGGGAAATTGTTCTTAATGGCAAAGGCTTGGTCGATAAAATTCTCAGCAGCACCGGAATCTATCAATGCCATAGCCCTTACTACTTCCTTCTCCCAAGTTAAGGAAACTGGTAGCAGAAGCCTGTGATCTTTATAATTAGGAGTAGAGGACAAAATAGAAACACCCAAGGCTTGTCCTCTAGAGAGACTTAGGTGCGAGCGTTTCCCGGACGGTTAGGACAGTTCGAGAGTAAATGACCCTTGGCTCCACAATACATACACAAACCCTCTCTTCTCCTGTACTGTCTTTCCTCCTCAGAGAGGCGGGTATAACCTATCTGCATAGGTTCAGGAAGCAAAGATACCGTGGAGTCAGGACTTGGAAAAGCGGGGGCTAACCTAAAAGAAGGTCTCCGGTTCCTCTCTCGAGTGTTCTGTCTCTCTCTTAAACGTTCATCTATACTAGAGATGAACGAAATTAAATCTTCTAAATTCTCAGGGAGTTCTCTGGTAGCAACCTCATCAAGGATTACTTCAGATAGGCCATTCAAAAATACATCCATATACGCCTGCTCATTCCACTTGACTTCTGACGCCAGAGACCTGAACTCTAGTGCATAATCCACCAGTGTTCGGTTCTCCTGTCTCAGGCGCAACAGTAATCTGGCTGCATTAACCTTTCTACCTGGAGGATCAAATGTTCTTCTAAAAGCAGCTACAAATGCGTTATAGTTATACACTAATGGGTTATCGTTCTCCCATAGTGGGTTGGCCCATCTCAGAGCTTTCTCAATAAATAGGGTGATAATAAATCCTACCTTTGCCCTATCTGTAGGATAAGAGCGGGGTTGCAATTCAAAGTGGATACTAATTTGGTTTAAAAAACCACGACACTTCTCAGGAGCCCCACCATAGCGTACTGGGGGGGTAATGCGAGAAGAAGCACCCACTGTGGCTACCTCTAGACCTAAACTGACAGGAGAAACAGGGGTATTACGTATCTCCTCTGGTGGGTTATTGGCATGAGATAATAGAGCCTGTAGCGCAAGCGCCATCTGATCCATTCTGTGATCCATGGCTTCAAACCTAGGATCAGGAGAAGCCAGCTGACTGTTTGTACTTGCAGGATCCATTGGCCCTGTCGTAATGTCAGGATCGGGACAGGGATCCAACACGCAGAGTACAAACAGTAGCCAGATACGTATACCGGACCTTAGAATGGCCGGACTAACGTAAGTAGTACAGTATAGAATGGTCAAAGACAAGCCGAGGTCGAGGGTAACAGAAGACAGGTAAGCGAGAGACAAGCCGAATCAAGGGTAACAGAGATAAGCAGAGTAAGGTAAACAAGCCGGGTCAAAACCAAAAGGGATAATAGAATACACAAGCACTGAGTGACTAGAACAAGCTAGAACCACGACAGGGCAATGAGCTAATGAAAGAAGCTCTGTTAAATACCCTGTTCAGAGCAGTAACCACACCTCCGAGACGTCCTGATTGGTCCTGCAGCAATTGACTGACAGGTCGATCCGGGGGAGTGTCCTGATGATGACTTCCTGCCTAGATGGTGTAAAAGGCAGTCACTCCCTCGCGGCCGGCCTTGCATGACCGGATAGACCGCGGGGAAGGGAGTCATCAGACCGTCTGGATGGTGGAACAGCTAAGTCTCTACCTCTTTTGGAGGTAGAGACCACAGGTACCCTGACAGTTGGTGGGCTCAGGCTGCAGTCTGGCTCCACTGGTCTGGTGTTAAAACATGCTTCCTGGATGCAGTGCTCACAAATATCAATGAACAGGAACCAGCTCCATTTTTAGGGCCCCTTAAAGGGCCTGACAGCAAGTATGCCCGCAGCCTACATGGACCACCAATAAGCCTTATGCCTTCAAGGCCCACCCATGAGTTCGCTCACAGGGAGTGGAGTGGATGTGTGTAGGGAATGTGTTATGTGTTATTGTAGAGGATGTAATGTGTGTGTGTTCTTACGGAATGTAGTGTATAGGGATACCAGTTTGTGTAAGGGATGTAGTGTGTGTGTATAGAGAATGCAGTGTGTGTTTGTGTGTAAGGAAAGCATTGTGTGTGTAAGTGATGCATTGTGTGAATATGTGTTTGTATGTGTAAGGGATGCAAGGTGTGTGTTTCTGTGTATGCATGTATGTAATGTAATGCAGTGTGTGTGTCTGTAATGGGTGCATTGAGTGTGTGTGTCAGGGTACCTGTGGTCTCTACCACCGAAAGAGGTAGAGACTTAGCTGTTCCTCCATCCAGACGGTCTGATGGCTCCCTTCCCTGCGGTCTATCCGGTCATGCTAGGCCGGCCGCGAGGGAGTGACTGCCTTTTACAGCATCTAGGCAGGAAGTAGTCATCAGGACACTCCCCCGGATCGACCTGTCAGTCAATTGCTGCAGGACCAATCAGGACGTCTCGGAGGTGTGGTTACTGCTCTGAACAGGGTATTTAACAGAGCTTCTTTCATTAGCTCATTGCCCTGTCGTGGTTCTAGCTTGTTCTAGTCACTCAGTGCTTGTGTATTCTATTATCCCTTTTGGTTTTGACCCGGCTTGTTTACCTTACTCTGCTTATCTCTGTTACCCTTGATTCGGCTTGTCTCTCGCTTACCTGTCTTCTGTTACCCTCGACCTCGGCTTGTCTTTGACCATTCTATACTGTACTACTTACGTTAGTCCGGCCATTCTAAGGTCCGGTATACGTATCTGGCTACTGTTTGTACTCTGCGTGTTGGATCCCTGTCCCGATCCTGACATTACGACAGGGCCAATGGATCCTGCAAGTACAAACAGTCAGCTGGCTTCTCCTGATCCTAGGTTTGAAGCCATGGATCACAGAATGGATCAGATGGCGCTTGCGCTACAGGCTCTATTAGCTTGTGCCAATAACCCACCAGAGGAGATCCGTAATGCCCCTGTTTCTCCTGTCGGTTCAGGTCTAGAGGTAGCCACAGTGGGTGCTTCTTCTCACATTACCCCCCCAGTACGCTATGGTGGGGCTCCTGAGAAGTGTCGTGGCTTTTTAAACCAAATTAGTATCCACTTTGAATTGCAACCTCGCTCTTATCCTACAGATAGGGCAAAAGTAGGATTTATTATCACCCTACTCATTGAGAAAGCTCTGAGATGGGCCAACCCACTATGGGAGAACGATAACCCATTAGTTTATAACTATAACGCATTTGTAGCTGCTTTTAGAAGAACATTTGACCCTCCAGGTAGAAAGGTTAATGCAGCCAGATTACTGTTGCGCCTGAGACAGGAGAACCGAACACTGGTGGATTATGCACTAGAGTTCAGGTCTCTGGCGGCAGAAATCAAGTGGAATGAGCAGGCGTATATGGATGTATTTTTGAATGGCCTATCTGATGTAATCCTTGATGAGGTTGCTACCAGAGAACTCCCTGAGAGTTTAGAGGATTTAATTTCGTTCATCTCTCGTATAGATGAATGTCTAAGAGAGAGACAGAACACTCGAGAGAGGAACCAGAGACCTTCTTTTAGGTTAGCTCCCGCTTTTCCAAGTCCTGACTCCACGATATCTTTGCTTACTGAACCTATGCAGATAGGGTATACCCGCCTCTCTGAGGAGGAAAGACAGCACAGGAGAAGAGAGGGTTTGTGTATGTATTGTGGGGCCAAGGGTCATTTACTCTCGAACTGTTCTAACCGCCCGGGAAACGCTCGCACCTAAGTCTCTCTAGAGGACAGGCCTTGGGTGTTTCTATTTTGTCCTCTACTCCTAATTATAAAGATCACAGGCTTCTGCTACCAGTTTCCTTAACTTGGGGGAAGGAAGTAGTAAGGGCTATGGCATTGATAGATTCCGGTGCTGCTGAGAATTTTATCGACCAAGCCTTTGCTAGTAAGAACAATTTCCCATCCCAGCTAACGGAGACACCTTTAGCCGTTGAGGCCATAGATGGTAGACCACTACTAGACCCTGTTATCTTTCGTGAGACCATACCCATTGATTTAAATGTTGGTATCCTACACGTGGAGAATTTATCTCTTATGCTCATTTCGTCTCCTTCCGTTCCCATAGTTCTGGGGTACCCATGGTTGAAGAAACATAACCCTATTATCGATTGGGAGTTAGGAGAGATACTCTCGTGGGGCCAGGGCTGCCAGGATCGGTGTTTGTGCAAGGTTTCTCCATTAGCTAATATTAACATACCGGAGAATCCTACTCAGTACACAGAAAGACAAATACCAGACCTTTACCTAGACTTAAGGGCAGTGTTTGACAAGAAGAATGCCGATTCTTTGCCTCCACACAGGTCATTTGACTGTAAGATTAAGCTTCTACCCGGCACTATGCCTCCGAGGGGCCATGTATATCCTTTGTCTGTTCAGGAAAACTCGGTTCTAGAGGAGTATATTCGGGAGAATTTAGAAAAGGGATTCATCAGGAGGTCTTCTTCTCCGGCCGGGGCTGGGTTCTTTTTCATTAAGAAGAAGGATGGCACGCTGAGACCATGTATCGATTACCGAGGCTTGAATAAAATAACTGTCAGAAATGCCTATCCTATCCCACTGATTACCGAGTTATTTGATCGTCTTAAGGGCTCTAAAATCTTCACCAAGTTAGATCTCAGAGGGGCTTACAATTTGGTGAGAATCCAGCAAGGTCACGAGTGGATGACGGCATTCAATACCCGGTATGGCCATTACGAATACACTGTTATGCCATTTGGACTATGCAATGCGCCTGCAGTATTTCAAGATTTGATTAATGAGGTACTTAGGGAGTTTCAGCATGATTGTGTTATTGTTTACCTGGACGACATACTAATACACTCTAAGGAGATTGAGACTCACCATAGACAGGTCAGAAAGGTATTACACAAGCTGCTGCAACATGGTCTATATTGCAAATTGGAGAAGTGCAGTTTTGATCAGTCTCAGGTAGACTTTCTTGGATACGTGATTTCTGGGGAAGGTTTTAAAATGGATCCTGTAAAACTCCAATCTATTTTAGACTGGCCCTTGCCCAAAGGACTCAAAGCTATCCAAAGGTTTATTGGTTTTTCCAACTACTATAGGCGCTTCATTAAGGGATACTCCTCTATCATTGCGCCTATTACCAATATGACCAAACAAGGGGCTGATACTAAGTTCTGGTCTTAGGAAGCTCTTGGTGCTTTCAAGACTCTCAAGGAACTTTTTGCCTCGGCTCCCATTCTAGTCCATCCTGATACGACTCTGCCTTTCTTGCTTGAGGTCGATGCCTCTGAGACAGCAGTTGGGGCTGTTCTGTCTCAAAGGTTAGGGGTGGATAAACCGTTACACCCTTGTGGTTTCTTCTCTAAGAAATTTTCTGGGCCTGAGAGCAGATATGACATCGGGGAAAGGGAACTGTTAGCAGTCATTAAAGCCTTAAAGGAGTGGAGACATTTGTTGGAGGGGACCCTACACCCTATTACGATTTTGACGGACCACAAAAACTTGTCCTATATTGGGGAGGCTAAGCGCTTATCCTCTAGACAAGCTCGTTGGTCCTTATTCCTGACTCACTTCAATTATGTACTGACTTACAGACCTGGTTCTAAAAACTCTAAAGCCGATGCATTATCTCGCCAATATGAACCTTCTACTGTACCTGAACCAGTTCTTTCTTCTATAGTTCCGAAATGCAATATCATTGCTAATACGAATCTCAGGATTCATTCTCCATTACTGGCCGAGATCATTAAGTTGCAACATCTAGCACCTAAACAGACTCCTGCGGGCCGTCATTTCGTTCCTCCTGCTCTTCAACTGGAACTTTTACAGTGTTTACATAATAGCAAGATGGCGGGACATACTGGTATTCGCAAAACTTACGCATTGATCTCTAAGGACTTCTGGTGGCCTGCTTTACGGAGGGATATTGAGGACTTCATCGCTGCATGTGAAGTTTGTACTAAAACCAAACAACCCCATACGCTTCCATGTGGATTCCTGCACCCCTTGGAGGTTCCAGAAAAACCATGGTCCTGTTTGGCCATGGACTTTATTGTCGATCTACCTATCTCTAAAAGACAGACTGTTATCCTCACTGTGGTTGACAGGTTTACTAAGATGGCACACTTCATTCCCCTGCCTAAACTCCCGTCTTCTCCCGAATTGGCAGAGATATTCGCTAAGGAGATTTTTCGCCTACATGGGATACCCTCTCAAATTGTATCGGACAGAGGCTCCCAATTTGTTTCCCGCTTTTGGAGGTCCTTCTGCTCTCAACTTGGTATTAAATTAAACTTTTCTTCTGCCTATCATCCTCAGTCTAACGGAGCTGCTGAACGTACCAACCAGAAAATTGAACAATATTTACGATGCTTTGTTTCTGAACACCAGGATGATTAGGTCGGTTTGATTCCTTGGGCGGAGTTTGCACACAACAATCTCATTTGCGATTCTACTCATTCAAGCCCCTTCTTCATGAATTATGGTTTTCATCCGTCTATTCTTCCTTCGTATTCTCCTTCCCAGGGGGTGCCGTCGGTTGATGTTCATGTTGCCAATTTGAGGAAGTTGTGGGATCAAACTCGACAAATCCTTGTGCACAACTCTATGTTGGTCAAGAAACACGCTGATAAATGTAGAAGGGCGGCTCCGGTCTTTGTTCCAGGTGATAGGGTATGGCTGAGCACGAGGAACATCCGGTTAAAAGTGCCATCCATGAAGTTCGCTCCTCGTTATATTGGACCCTACAGGGTGCTGACCCGTATCAATCCAGTTGCGTATCGTTTAGCTCTTCCTAATACCTTACGCATTCCGAACTCGTTTCACGTTTCATTGCTGAAACCACTCATATGTAACAGATTTTCCTCCACAATAGCCCCTCCTCGCTCCGTTCAGGTGGAGGGTCAGGAGGAGTATGAGGTTAACTCTATTATTGATTCTCGAATCTCCCGGGGGAGAGTACAATATCTGGTTGATTGGAAGGGATATGGTCCTGAGGAGAGGAGTTGGGTACCTCAGGAGGATGTTCATGCTCCCCGTCTCCGCAGGGCGTATCACTCTCGCTTCCCATCTCGTCCCGGTTCATTCCGCCCGGTGGGCGTATCTGAGAGGGGGGGTACTGTCAGGGTACCTGTGGTCTCTACCTCCGAAAGAGGTAGAGACTTAGCTGTTCCTCCATCCAGACGGTCTGATGGCTCCCTTCCCCGCGGTCTATCCGGTCATGCTAGGCCGGCCGCGAGGGAGTGACTGCCTTTTACAGCATCTAGGCAGGAAGTAGTCATCAGGACACTCCCCCGGAACGACCTGTCAGTCAATTGCTGCAGGACCAATCAAGACGCCTCGGAGGCGTGGTTACTGCTCTGAACAGGGTATTTAACAGAGCTTCTTTCATTAGCTCATTGCCCTGTCGTGGTTCTAGCTTGTTCTAGTCACTCAGTGCTTGTGTATTCTATTATCCCTTTTGGTTTTGACCCGGCTTGCTTACCTTACTCTGCTTCTCTCTGTTACCCTTGATCCGGCTTGTCTGTCGCTTACCTGTCTTCTGTTACCCTCGACCTCGGCTTGTCTTTGACCATTCTATACTGTACTACTTACGTTAGTCCGGCCATTCTAAGGTCCGGTATACGTATCTGGCTACTGTTTGTACTCTGCGTGTTGGATCCCTGTCCCGATCCTGACAGTGTGTAAGAGATGCATTGTGTTTCTGTGTGTGTGTAAGAGAAGCTGTGTGTGTGTGTGTGTGTGCGTAAGGGATGCATTGTGTGTTTTTGTATGTAAGGGATGCATTGTGTGTTTCTGTGTATGTGTGCAAGGGCTGCATTGTGTGTCTGTGTGTGAGGTATGCATTGTGTATGTGTAAGGGAAGCATGGTGTGTTTCTGTGTGTGAGACCCTTAATGATCTCTTTCACTCTCCCGTCCCTTAGTGGTCTCATCTCCTCTTCTCCCCCTATCCCTTAGAGGTCTCCTCTCCTTTCCCTTAGTGTTCTCCCCTTCCCTCCTGTCCCTTTGTGCTCTCTCATCCCCTCCTGTCCCTTAGTGCTCTCCCATCCCTTAGTGCTCTCCCCTCCCCACCTGTCCCTTAGTGCTTTCCCCTGCCTCCTGTCCCTTAGTGATCTCCCCTGCCCCCTGTTCGTTAGTGCTCAGCCCTGCCCCCCGGTCCCTTAGTGCTCTCCCCTGCCCCCTATCCCTTAATGCTCTCCCCTTAACCCTTAATGCTCTTGCATGCCCCCCTGCCCCATAGTGCTCTCCCCTGCCCCCCTGTCCCTTAGTGCTCTCTCCTGCCCTTAAGTGCACTCCCCTGCCCCCTATCCCTTAATGCTCTCCCCTTGACCCATGGTGCTTTTTCATGCCCCCCTGTCCCATAGTGCTCTCCCCTGCCCCGTCCCATAGTGCTCTTCCCTGATCCCCTGTCCCATAGTGCTCTTCCCTGCCCCCATCCCTTAGTGCTCTTCCTCTCCCCCAACCCCCCATCTTTCCCTTACTCGTCTCTCCTCTTTATCCCCACTCCCCCTCCCCCTAGTGCCCTTTAGTGCCATCTCCCCTCCTCTCTCTAGTGTGCCTCCTACCTCTTTGTAGCGTGGACGGGCAGTGTGGACCGCGGTGCAGGAGCTTCTGTTTCCTGTACCCAGCCAGACTGACAGTAAGTGCACTCTGAGTGAGAACTTACTATCAGTCCCGCCGGGTACAGGAAACAGATGCTCCTGTACCGCGGTCTGTGCTGCCCGGCCACTCTACACTGAGTGACTGGCAGAAGAGAGCGCTGTGCGCTTCCCTCCTGCTGGGTCACTCAAATCTTGCACCCCCCCGGGCTGGTGCACACTAGGCAACTGCATAAGTTGCCTAGAGGACGCGCTACCCCTGCTAATGCAGCACAATGTATAGAATCCTTTTTGTTATTTACTTGTATTAGCAAATATGCCAAGCACCATAACCAGTACAGTGCACTGTAGTGGTTATGGTGCAAGGACTGCCCTTCCCCCCTCCATTGTAAGAAGTCAAACCATTTGCTAACAGTTTAATTTTTTACCTTGGTTTTTGTGGGTGTGTGGTATTCCTCTCTTCCCTCTCTTCATGTACCTTTTGTAGTTTTCACTGTTGATCTACCTATTGTGCTATATATTTTATATTTACATAGATATTGAATGCAGAGAAGATTAATTTAATATTACTTCCCTTTTCATTGGTATTTCTCTCATGGTGGAGTGCAACATTTCATTATTTATTTGACTGAAGAGGCAAGGACTGGCAGACCCCAGGTAAGAAGTCAAACCATTACAAAACAGTATGACTACTTACATTGGGGGACGGACTATTGGGCAGTCCTGACACCATAACCACTATGATGCACTGTAGTGGTTATGGTGCTGGATTGTTCCTTTAACGTAACCTAAACAAAAATATTTGGAAGGAAATATCAGTGATACAATCCATATCCAGTATGAAATGGTAGGCCTAGATTATTTTTCGAACAGTGTTACATAGGCTTGTTGTGAACTTTCTCATGGATATATTTCAGATGGGCAGGGAAATCTTAGTTAAAGATTAAGGAAAAGTATCTACAGCTCTAATCATACTGTTTCTTCCAGCACTGGATAAGTGAGCAGATGTTATAACCCTCCTCTGGCACTAATAATTTTTTTTAATGCTTTTATGTATGTTAAAGCATCTGTTTATTCTGGTTATCAGCTGCTCAACTTTTCAAACAAGCATATTCCTAATGGACTTCTGTCCCCATCTCCCTTCAAAATCTATTAATAGCAATTATGCAATTATGTACACTCTGTAATTTGGGAACCTTTTCCAAAACACAGTCACCATACATGATTTTTGATGGAGTAGACTAATAGTAAAGCTACTGAAATGACCAAGTTACCAAGAACCACAACAGGCCAGGGTTAATTTAACAAATATATTTCTAAACTTAAAACATGGCAACCATAGTGCCCCCGGCGCCACAGTTACCTTGTAAATCTGAAAATTAAGAACTACTAAACATGTTTCAGATTGTTTTTAATTTTACATAGAAATCAGAAAACAAAGGAAACAGAAGTATTGGAAGACAAATACATTATGAAATACATTGCAAAACAAAATATGAAATATCAGAAAATACAATAAAACAATTAGTAGCACATCTTTTTAAATACAGTACAAAAATTCATAAATAGAAATTATATTAGCAATTAGTATAACTTGCATGGTGATACCGTACATATATTATGGTATGGATGCAATGTCCCTGTCCATTTAAAAACATTGTGATTCTGTGGAATGGCAACAATTACATTGCAGTGTTAAAATGCCTCTTATGGCTATCACCCTGACCCAGTGAACTAAGTCACCGAGTGAAGTTCGGCTATTGCAATCATATAGTCTCATAAGGACCATCTGATTGCCGAGCAAGCACACCAGCGTCCCAATGCTTTCCAATGGTAAAGCATTGGATTGGCTGAGATCCTTCTCAAATGTAGAACTTTAAAAGTTTAGAAGTTAGAAATTTAGAACTTCCCAACAAAGACTGATGCAGCTAGTGCTAAAAAGTGAAAGATAAGTACACTTTTCAACCCTCACACACCAGAGGGACATTAGTACAGATAGATTCAAACTATGCATGTTTGTATTCCTAAGAATAAAGTGTTCCTTTAATGGGCGTGTGTAACATGGTTTTTTGAGTAGGCAGTTTAGCACCCGGGTCAAAATCTGATAAGACCAAATCCAGTGTATTATTTGAGGAAGAGAAGGTGAGAAAAACATTAAAGTAGTTAATATTTAATTTAATATACCTGTTTTTATAAAGTCGTGAAAGATTGATATCTGTATTTTCTATGACGGTGGATTTAAATTAATATTTTTGTATTCTAGGACACAGTGATCATGTAGTTGCTAAACAATACTATTACGCAGTTCATAGAAACAGCACTGCTAAGCGTCAGTATGACATAATCTAAAGGGCAGTTCTTTTAAATGTCACAAAGAACGGAAAGTCCCACTTCTGGTAAATATCACTGTTAATATAAGCACGGTGCACTGTGAAAAGATTAAGAGCAATTGCTAGTGAATTGAACATCTACAGGGAAATAATAGGTAGTGATGATGTAAGTCTTTCTCATATAGTTCAATGGTGTAAAGAGGGTAAATAACAGTGCAATTGCAGGATACAAGTAGACAGTGAGAGAGTTCACAAAAGCAGTGGCAGGTGTTTATGTGTGTGCTTACAGAGCAATAGATGCTTATCTAAATTATAATTTTAATGCAATCAGGGGAATGTCGAAGGAAGCAGCCCAAAGGGTTATAATAAGCATTGCAAACAGCATTGTAACAGTCACCGGAAATTGGACTTTACTTTAATCTCACAGTGTTAGCTGATTCTCTTGGAAAACAGGCTGAGTAATAATACACTGTGTCATTGCAATTTCCTGGTTACTATAACAGCCTTGCATTGCGAATTTGTTAATGTAACCCATTCATATACTCTCAGATCCACAATTGCTAGTATTACTATCCATTTCCATGTATTCATTTAGTGTATTGTTGTAAAACATGTTGTAATTGTGCATTTCAACTTATATGTATTGTCGTTTCACTGGCAACATTGTGTATATACATTGTTTACAGAATTCTTTGTTCAAACTGTAGTTTTAAAAAAATATCAGTAAATATAGGCTGTTCACTAGATGTAATGAATTTCATTGTTGAATTATAGATGTTCGTAATGACTGCTCAATAGCCAAAACATTGTTTTTTTGGATAATTTAATTTTTTTATTTTTAAAATTATAATTGATTTTAAAAGTAAGAAGAGAGAAAGAAGGCACAAAATGAAGTGGGGAAGGCTAGGATGCTGTAATATTCCAGGTACAACAAAATACCACATTAAGCACATTGAGATCCGAAACAGTCAACAGTGCATGGGGGGTCAATGTGCAGAGAATAAAACATATATAAACATACTGTATGATACAACAAATAAAATGCAGGACTGTTGTACACAGATAGGGACTGTTCTTTAGTGAAAAGTAAGGCGTGGGGATACAATGCTGTAGTGCTTATGATGCCAGGAGTACCTGGGGTCCAGAAGGTTCCTTTCCACCTCCTCCATAAGAGCCAGCTTCCGCTTCCAGCCACTGAGCCAGCCCTGCTCTAAACTGCTTAGCTCACGGGAGGTAATGAAAGTTAAATGCTATCCTGGAGGCTGAGACCAGTGCCGCGATGTCCAAGGGCCAGGGTCGACAGGGGATATCAAAAGATCTCCACTGTCGGCCCTTGCAGGGCCGGCACTATCCGAGCGCCTGCCCTGCTGTGTGCCATGAGGGCTGGTGATGAGACCCAAGAACTCCCTCACTGGCCCACAGGCAGTAACATGTGGCCGCTGGCGGGGGCTGGAGGAGAGAGAGGATACGTAGGACCCCTGGCCAGCAGCTCCGCTGGGTTCCTCTTATGAGGTCGGAGCCTTGACACGGTCACACTCCCCCCCCCCCACACACACACAGCACCCCTCACACTCTGCACCCTTCACACCCACCCACACCCCCCCCCCCCACCCCACCCCAATTTGGCCCATCTAGTCTGCACAATTTTCAAAAATACTCCCTGTCCCCTGGCCATTTGTTATAGTTAGGATACCCCCTTATGCCTATGCCACACATACTTAAACTGCTATTCCATGCATCCACTACCCTCTCAGTAAAGTAATACTTCCTGATATTTTTAAACCTTTGCCCCTCTAATTTAAGACTATGTCCTCTTGTTGTGGTAGTTTTTCTTCTTTTAAATATGGTCTCCTCTTTACAAACACAATGCAAGGATGTTAATAAATTTTCTTACGCTGCGCAAAACAAATATAGGGTGTTTTTCTCATGCTGGAGCTCTTCAGCAGAGCTCTGCACACGGTCTGCCCTGAAAGAGCATTAAACTCCAATGAAAACTCCAAGTAGTTGAAAGTTGAAGAGATGAGAGCAAAAAAAGATACATAAAAGTTAGAATAAAAATATACATACACAGTCATGGATTCCATGTGCTGTTAAAAGCTAAAGAGCAATATCATTTCTGGAATGGAAACTACAGTATCAAGTCTTAGCAGCTGCTTTGGATACATGGCAACCAAATACCCTTTAATGTTTATTCAATTGACTCAGGATTAAATTAATTAGGAGTCCTTGCAGGAAGAAGAGAATGTGTTTACTTATAACTGTCTGCAAAAAGGTGTGTATTTGGGATCACGATGGAGAAACTTTTGGACACACCACCACACAGGGGCAGAACTAGAGCCCAATCTCAGGAGGGGCACTGTAAGTAAGATAATTAAAAAGCCATCTTCTACATTGCACATTCTTCTGGGGTTATTTCATAAACTATGAATTTTAGTGAATTTAAATTTGCATTGCTAGATTAAGAGCAACCATAGCTGATTTGAAGAAATTGTTCAACTTGGCTGCAGCTATAATTTTTTTATCCTTAATTTTACAGTTAGGATTTGAATTCACTACAGTGTCCCTTTCCTTAAATGTTCCTCTTTCTCTGCCGTTTCACCTCATTTGTGGCCATCTGACCATATCGGTCCATTTGTGCCCCATTGTCCATGTACTTGCGGTAATTTCTAACTCTCTTCCCATATTCCCCCCAATTTGTGTCCCTCTGCTCACTTCTTATTTGTAATCCCCTTCCCATTACCTATTTGTGTCCTCGTACCCAGTCATTCATATTTTTCTTCCCCAACCTTGATTTAGTAGCACAGTTGAGCTGTATGCTGTACATTGCCATTACAAAATTAAGCCTTGTGCCACAATCAAGGATCTGTAATATAACTGCATGCTTGGTATGTTTGGAACTAACCTGGTTCCAGTGCCAAGGTCCCTCGATGCTGGTTCAATCTCCACCTCTTCCGACTTCAGCAAGAGGGGGAACCTAATGCACATGGGCGGCGAGTACCGCACACATTAGGCCTTCCCCATAGGAAAGTACTGAATCAATGGTTTCCTATAGGAATTTTCAAGAGGCTGAAAATCCCCTGTTAAGAAGGTGATTTTCCTGTTTACTGTTAAGGTTTGTATGGCTGACATTATAGTGTTCTTTTAATAGTGACTTCTGTAGACAAATCGTTTGGAAAGTTTTTCCAATAGTACTGAATCATTTGGAAAGCTTATTAAATAGAGGTCTTAGTATGGTAGTCATGTTCGGAATTTTATTTTAGCAAGTTTGCATGTTGTATTTAAGTTAGTTTTCAAACCATGTTAAATTCTGATAAGTATATCTATTTACTTTTATACATGTATAACTTAGTATTACGTGTTAGTGGCCAGTCCAATGATTTTCACAGAGTGATCGTGAGCTCACAGGTCTGTAAGATCCATGCTAAGATTCTAATACAGTTTTAAAGGAACACTCTAAGCCAGCGTTGAACAAATCCCAGGCACCAGGTCACCATGATGACTAGGCATTTTGTCCTGGCACCTGGGTGTTTGTCAGCCCGTCAGAACCTTGTGGAATCAGCCCCTTCCCCTTCCCTTTCCTGTGGCAGGCAACTAAGGCAGAATGGAGCCAGGCGCTGTGGGTGCTGTAATCTTCCTGCTCTTCTTGCTCTGATCCCTCACGCGCCCTGTGGTGATGCCAGGAGCTGAGATATGATGTCACTCCGGCTCCAGCTTTCCCAAAAGCAGTATTTACATTACAAATCCTGCAGGAAAAGGCTATACACACCAGAATCACTGGTGACTATCGTGTCCCTTTCAGAATTGTATTTTTGTCATTGAAAATAAAGCTTTGCTAGTTTAAAAACCTTGGCTTCTAGCTTTTTGAGCTGGCTCCTAGATACCAAGCAAATTTGTTAAGCCCTGCTTTAAGCAGCCCCTAAAGCAACCCCTCATAATGCAACTGTGTAACATTTAAAAAAAAACTAAAAACTAAATAAATCACCATTATTTGCAACCTTTATTTGAAGACAAACCCACCATCACCTCTTCTTTCATCTCTTGTGACATCATGGGGCAGCAATAGGTGCAGCTGTGAGTCTCAAGAGATGACTTAGCCCAAGGGCAGCCTCCACTTGTGTCCTGTACAGCATTGCCTTCTCATTCACTCAACCCCAAAATCAATCTGACTCTTCGCAATCACGTGAGTCAACTTAAGATTTGCAAGCCTTCAAGGAAATACAAACTGAGAACAGATACCACATATGCTAAATTGAACAAAACTCCCGAGGTTAGTGGATGTAGACATTCAAGTCTGTCTGTCTCTTTTTGTTACAGCAATACATGCTGATGTACCCATAGTAGTGTGAGATGGACAGACCAAGAACACGTCAACATCCCAGCGCAGCATGAAAATATCAGATTTAACCAAGCATCAGTAGTTTTCAAATGCACATTGCAGTATTTTCGTTTTTATTACCTACTTGAATTGTACCTGTGTCCCATTCCTGAATCTAAACACTACCATTTGCACTCACTAATGCCATGTTCCATATTGTGACAGAACGGCAGTATGTAGAGACATTCAGACCAATTTCTCAAGTAATAGCTAAAGTCACACTCCATGGTTTTATTTACACAAAACTAAAAAAGGTATTGCAGACTAATCGGTTATGGGAAGTCAGTCTGCGCTTCCCAAACAGGGGTATTCAGGAGAGGTGTGTCTTACAAAAAGTGTAACAACCACTGAAACATGGTTGATGGTCTCAGCAGGAGACAGGGGTAATGAAAAAAATATATATATAAGCTCTTAAAAGTATTAAGGGAAGAAACACTTAAATTGTATAACATGAAAACATATATCTGTTATGAGAATAAAATCTCCACTGGGGGAAATAAGTATAGTAATACACATAGTAATACCATATTACTCAGTGTATCAAAATAAAAATAAAACACACAATATTTAACCTTGATAAAAAAAACAACAAAAACTGATAGCAGACCATAGTAAAATCTGTATACAATTTACAAATAAACACAAATGGTCCCACTCACATATTGCTGAGCCAAAAGGGATTTTATAGTGCCAGGAAAACAAAGCTGTTTACCTGGCACTATAGAAACCTACAGTACCCTCCACCCTTCTAATAGACAGCCACTAGAGGTGGAGTTAACTCTGGATAGCAATTATTGCAGTTTCTCAATAACTGCAATAATTAATATTGCAGGGTTAAGGGACATAGGACATTGCACACAGACCACTTCAATGAGCTGAAGTGTTCTGGGTACCAACAGTGCCCCTTTAATAGGAGGCCCAGACTTTCAGTGCCTTTTTTGTGTAAATTTTGCTGAAATCAGGTAGGTAGAGTTTTCCACTGGACCACTCATGCTTAAAGATATCCAATAAGCAACTATATTAACACGAAAGATAACTTTCCTGCATCAATGTCTGCTTTTTAAATCCATAAAAGGCGCGCTTTTTCGGTCGACCTGTGTGCCGGAGGTCACTGTTGTGTTCTGTAATACCATAACTTTAATGTCGGGACTCTATTGATAATATATGGAGGGGACCTAAGATCCCTATCATAGCCCCCTGCATTAGCGGTGGTTGAGGGCTCTATTAACAATCTATGGGGAACCTAAGGTCCTCCCTTCAAACCCCCACCCACGGGTGGTGAGCAAGTGCTCTAAATAAATATACAAGGCTAGTGGTGGACATGCCATTGTCCACTTCCTCAATTAGTGGCATGGTCTACCCCCTCTTGGCTAGTAGTCTCCAATCCCAGAAAGTCCACCCCAATTAGTAACATGGTCTATCCCCTCCTGGCCAGAAGTCCCCAATCCCAGAAAGTCCACCCTAAAATACAAGAACTGGCCGCCCACCACATAATTAGTCCTCGCATAGCCAAGGGTTTTCAACATCAAATAATAAATAAAATTGCAAAAAAGCAAGTGCATGATAATTTGTGAATCTTGCCAAATGCATTTAGTTCCAAATTTTGTAAATATCGGTGCTTAGTGCATCTTCAGAATCTATATTTTATATAGGCTCAGATGCGAAAGCAATCATTTTAATCCAGACAGACGGACTCTCCCAGACAATTTAATATGTTGCAATACTGTTTGATCATTTCCAGTAATGGATGGTTTTTCATATTTCCAAAAGTTGGAATTCACAGCTCTTTTAAATGAATGTAGCCCCATGTAGCAAAAGCGCAGCTTAGCGGAAAAGGGCCTTGACAGGGGTTAGTAGGCGGACATAGGAGGAAGGAAGCAGGGATTGGAGTTATGGGTAAGTGGGCTGGCTATTTAAATAGGCAGCCATTTTAGAGCAATCACTAAAGAATTCCTACCTGGCTGAGTTTGTGTGCACTCCTGTGCCCACAGATTTGGCCTGGTGGGGTTATCTCTTTCTTTCTCGTTGCTGCAGGGCCATAGACTAAGTGGAGAGGCTGCTTGCAGGGATCCGGTCGGTGGCCCGAGATCAAGGAGCGGACTGGCTGCGGGCACAACTTGGACCGGCCCTGGCGTTGGCGGCGGATCCGGGGAGAGGACGTCCTGTGCGGACCAGGAGGCCACCTAGGAGGCTGAGCCTGGGCACTGGGCCCAGTGAAGATGTCCATGGGGTCTGCAGGCCGGCGGGAGCAGGCCGCGGCAGGCCGGTGGCCGCGTGGTTGAGACCCTGTCTCCCAGCGAGCAGCCGGGGCCTCGGAGGAGCACTACGCCGAGCCCGGGCTCGGGGCCTGGTGGGGACGGCCCCGGAGATAGCATGGTGGCTGGAGCGGCCCGCAGCAGGTCCGGCAGCCGTGTGGTCGAGGCCTGGCCTCCCAGCGTGCTGCCGGGACCTCGGATACCCGCCACGCGACGGGCGGCTGCCCGGACTGGAGACGGTGCGGCTCCCAGGTCGCGAGGGGTCGCGCCGGGAGCGGGGACCGCTGTGGATGTCGGGCGGCCCCCTGGAGTGACCTGAGGCGCAGGGAGGCCTCGGATGACGGGAGCGGGGTGGACACGCAACAGGCCCCCGAAAAGGCAGTGGAGTACAGGGGGCTCCGGCAGGGGCCCCCTTGGCAAGCAGGGAAAAGGGGGAGCCCGGATGGGGAGCCATAGGCGGGGGGAAGTGAGGGGGACCAGGCTGGCACCTACTGGGGCTCAAGGAGAGGGGCGGGGAGCACTAGGGGGGCACAGGTGAGCTCAGGGGCCCGTGGGGAAGGGCCAGCGCCTGTGGAGATGGGGGGGGGGATTCGAGAGGGGTCTCCAGGGAGGGAGGGTCCTCCTTGGGGGCTAGGACTGGGCCTGCATGCCAGGGGCAGTTAGGATCACATAAGGAGAGGAGGGGCTGTGGCTGGGCAGGAGGTGCTGGTACAGTGTGTTTATGATAGCCGGGGGGTGCCCTCGGGCGTGGGGTGGGGTTCATCCATCCTCGGGCAGGGAGTCATAGTCCCCGGGGGGGGCTTCCCGGGCCTATAAGGCACGCAGCAAAGGGGCCAAGCGGCGGGAGGCTTTGGTGGCTAGCAGGCGCTCCCTGGGTCGGGACGGGAGGGTGGCAAAGGAACGGTTCACCCTACCCAGGACTTCTCCTCGTTGCAGATCTTGGAGCTGCTCCTCCTCTGTGTTGGCAAGGCGCCGGGCATTGACGGATGTCGCTCATCCTGGACAAGTGGCGGTTGGCACTGCAGCCCCGGGCGCTCCTGGGACAGGGGGCTTGGCCGGTGAGTCCTGTGAATCATCGCAATCCAGCCCAATAGTTAACACGCTACAGACACTACTCCACTCACTGGGAGCGGGGGGTGGCGCAGGGGGCATCGTAGGACGGGTGTAGGCACAAGGGGCTGGGGTCGTGGGTTCCAGCGAGGGGGTGGCCCCAGGGCCCGGTTCAAGCATCGTCATCGGGGCGGTGGCTGGGACGGCAGACACGGTGAGTAAGCGGGCTGAGTTGACCGGTGGGGGGGTCCCCGAGGCGGCCAGGCAACACGCATATGTGTCGTTTGCGGATCCGCTTGGGGTGCACCTCAAACAGGATGTGAAGGAAAAGATCTGGAAAGGTGAATTCTGTGAGATCTTTTCCCTTCTCCCTTTGGAAAATTGTTATCGACCTCAAAGAGGAAGATAAAAAAAGATGAGAAGAAGGAGGAGGAAGAGAAACGGAAGCGGTATCAGAAGATACCGAAATCTTTCGGGAATTGGTTACGGGCATTTTACGTGCTGGCCAGTGTATTGGGCGAGAAATCTCCCGGTTTATGCTCCCTGTTCTGCTACTTGGATGGAATTTGGGAAGCGTACCGCACCTATGGCGGATTGTCATGGTGGCGGTACGATGAGCAGTTTCCGGGAAAGGGATGGGGCGGAGGGCTGCGCAACCTAAGGTCGGTGGCGGAGTTCCCGGGAGTAGTGCGGGACAAACTGGGTAGAGAGGTACTGCTGGGTAGGATGGCGGGACCGTTCCCAATACCGCCGTTGGAGGGTCTCAGGGTTTCCCCCCTTGGGGTGGTCCCCAAGAAGGAGCCGGGGAAGTTTAGGCTCATTCACCACCTCTCCTATCCGGAAGGAGCGTCGGTGAACGACGATATCGACAGGGATCTGTGCTCGGTCTCTTATGCATCATTTGACCGGGCGGTCGAGCTGGTAAGAAGGGCCGGGCGTGGGGCACTGATGGCTAAGGTGGATATTGAGGCTGCGTTTCGGCTGCTTCCGGTCCACCCGGCTTGTCATCACTTGTTGGGGTGCTTCTTCGAAGGGGGGTATTTCGTGGACTTATGCCTCCGAATGGGATGTTCCATCTCTTGCGCTTACTTCAAGAAATTCAGTTCCTTTCTCGAATGGGTGATGCGGGTTGAATCGGGGAGCGGAGCGGTGGTGCACTACCTGGATGACTTTCTCTGACTGAGGGCCGGCGGAATCCCTGGCGTGCCTGCATGTGCTGAGAACCGTCGAATGGGTGGCGGGTCACTTCGGGGTGCCGCTGGCAGCGGAAAAAACGTAGGGCCAGACGGCCTGCCTTAGTTTCCTGGGGCTAGAGATGGATTCGATGCTCGGGGAGTGTCGGCTGCCGGTAGCGAAACTGGAGGGGCTGTGGGGTACGGCGGTGGCGCGAGCGCGCAAGGTTACCCTGCGTCAATTGCAATCGCTGGTTGGAATGCTCAACTTTGCATGCCGGGTGATCCCGATGGGTAGGGTATTTAGCCGCAGCCTGTCGCATGCGACGGCGGGGGTGCGCTCCCTGCACCATTTCATTTGGGTGTCCGGCAGGAGGGTGTATCGGCGGCGGTATTGGAACTGTTCACCGACGCATCGGGTAGCGTGGGCTTTGGGGCCTACTTTGGGGGGAAATGGTGTGCGGAGAGATGGCCGGAGGCAAGGGGGCTGAGCCCCCTCATGCGTAACCTGGCTTCCTTGGAACTGTTCCCGCTGGTCGTTGCGATGGCTCTGTGGGGAGAAGGGCTGAGGGATCGGAAGGTGGTCTTTTTCTCGGAGAACATGTCCGTAGTGCACACAGTCAATAACCAGTCCGCGGTGTCGAAACCAGTGGTTCGGCTGCTGCGGCGCCTTGTTTTAATGTGTATGTCACTTAACGTAGTCTTTCGCGTGAACCATATGCCCGGGTACTTGAATGAGGTGGCTGACGCTTTATCTCGTTTTCAGTGGTCCCGATTCCGGACGGCGGCCCCGGAGGCACTGGAAACGGGCCAGAAGTGCCCGGACGAGATATGGCAACTAGAAGCGTCTTGCTTGGGGGATTAGTGAAGGCTTTGCTGGCGCCGGCCACTTGGGCCGCCTACAATAAGGTTTGGAGTTCGTGGGAACATTCGCTAAAAGGGCTAGATCAAGTGTTAGTGGGGGAATCGCTCCTTGACGCCTTTCTGTGGTTCGCCTTTCGGCTACTGGCGGGGAGGCGTCCCCCGCGTTGGTTGACAGGTCCATGGCAGCAATGGCGTTCTGGTTTAAGCTACACGGGAGGGAGGATCTGACTAAGACCTTTGTCATTAGGCAAGCGCTCAAAGGGTACCGAAAGGGGGCGCAGATCTCCCGATACTAGGCGCCCGGTGTAGGTACGGGTGCTGGTGGACCTAATACGGATCTTGACGGAGATTTGTTTCAATGGGTTTGAGGTGTCGCTGTTCCGGGCTGCTTTCCTCCTGGTCTTTTTCGGGGCCTTCCGGATTGGGAAATTGGTGAGTGCCACTCGGGCGGCTTCGGGGGGTCTGCAGGTTTTCAGGAGTTCGGGTTCTGGAAGGAAGGTCCAAGATGGACGTCACAGGGGTGGGCCGGGACGTGACGCTGGGGCCCAGTGGCCACGGTGGCAGAGTATGTGGCCAAGAGGCCGGCGGGGGATCGTTCTTGGTACAGGCGGACGGGTCGTCCCTGTCCCGGTTCCAATTCACCAAAGTCTTTCGGTCGGGCCTGGGGAAACTGGGTTTACACGCGGATAGGTTTGGGACGCATTCCTTCCGCATCAGGGCGGCCTCGGAGGCCACATGCCTGGGTTTGGGGGATGATTTAGTAAAACAGAATGGGAGGTGGGAGTCTGTGAGGTTCAGTTCCTATGTTCGTTTGGGCCCATTGGATTAATACGATGGCCGTTGGGGATCCCGATGGGGGTGTCTTACAGTTTGTTTATTTCTTCCCCAGGCCGCGTTGCATGGATCGTGGGACATTCCTTTGTCGTCGGGGCTGAAAGGAGGGCAGCTCGAGCTCAAGGCCAGCAGCTGGGCTTTCCGAGGGACCACCTGGCGGTGCGATAGTTTGGGTACAGGGGAGGTTGCTGGGGAGATGTTTGCGGGGCGGTGTTCAGGATGGTGGCCGGCGGGCAGAGGCCGGATCTGCTGGTCCTCCATGCCGGGGGCAACGACCTAGGCTTGACGCTGCAGCGTCGGTTGGTGAAGTGGATGAAGCAGGACCTCAACAAACTGAGGGACCTGCTTCCTGGAGTGATGCTGGTTTGGTCAGAGATGGTCCCGAGGCGTCGATGGCGCCATGCACGGGACCCGGGGGCCATCGATAAGTGCAGGAAGAAAGTGAACAGCTTGATGGCAAGCTTTGTTAGGAAATTGGGGGGGTGTGGTAGTGCGGCATGGTGAGTTGGAAGGTGGGCTGCAGGGGTACTACCACCCGGATGGTGTTTATCTCTCTGCAGTGGGATGGGACCTACTGAACTTGGGTTGGCAGGAAGGGATGCAGGAAGTACTTTTTCTTCGGGGTGGCGGAGCTCAGACGGCTTAAGGGGTCAAGGTCTGAGCTTTGGCGGGATGGGGAGCTGAAGGAGAAGAAATAGGCTCCCCGTGAGGAACATGATGGAAATGGAAAATCGTGGTCATTGGTGGTTGGTAAGTTTTGAGTCCTGTCGGTGGCTCAGAACCTGGTGGGGTAGGGGTATCCGGGTGTACCCCTGCCGTGGTTAATTTATGTTTGGGCACTTTAAGTTGGTTCATGTTGGAATAATGTTGGTATATGTTATGTATATGTATATATGTGTTATTTATATTGGGGTCATTGCCTTTTATATTAACAGAAGGATACGGGAGCAAGGGCGGAGTATGGGGGGCAATGACCCATGTTTATATGTTAAGTTTTAATTGGTTATATTATATTATTATAATTATTCTAATTGTTATTATTTTAGATTTTTTAACCCCTTAAGGACACGTGTGACATGTCATGAACCGCTTAAGGACATGTGACATGTCATGATTCCCTTTTATTCCAGAAGTTTGGTCCTTAAGGGGTTAATAAAGCTGTGGACAATTTTTCCCATATACCCTAGTGTCAGTGCATTATTGGGATAGGTATGTGGGGTGGTTGTCCTGGATTCCGACTGCCCATATGGCGACTATACACCGGTCATGTAAATTGTAATTCTTTTATCTGTAATTCTTCCGTATAAGTACAGTTCCTTCCCCCCAAAATCTGGATTATGTTTTGTTGCATCCACAATTCATATTTTTACCTTTTCCCTGTATTTACCTATTCCTGGACCCCAGTGCTATCTTTATTCATTGCCAGTCATTGTTACTAGCGCTGCTCCTTGCACGCATAGAAGAGAGGAGGAAATTATTTAGTTTTTCTTGATCCAATGCAAGGTGTGCCCTCTCCTTGCTGTGATCTTGATTGTGATGTAAATTGCAAAATCTTTAATATACATATACCTGTAACACAAATGGAGCATCATATGAAACAAAGTTCAACATAAACTATGTTATTTTAATGTTTTATCAAAGGGAGTAATCTCCAGAAAAGCAACAGCAGAGGCATCTGATTGAAATTGAAACCATTTTGTCAAGTAGACTGTGTGAGTCACAGCCAGGGAAGGTGTAGTTAGGGCTGCATAAACAGAAACAAAACTGATTTAAGTCCTAAATGCCAGAGAATTGAAGAATTAGACTGCAGGGGCATGATCTATACATTAGAAATGCTTCATCAATCTAAAGATGTTTAGCTTTAAATAGATGCAGATAACATTTACTTGGAAAACTTGGACTTTTCATTGTTATAATAACCGTCTTTCTCAGTTACTTATTTATATGTGTAAATTATAGTTGAGAAATATGATCGTACGTGGATGGAAGCCTTCATTAATTCCCCATTGTGGTTTGTAGCTTTGTAAGTTGCATTAATACTATAAGTTGAGATACTGCCTATAAATGCCTTAATAGCCCTAATGCAGTAAGATGAATTAAATAGCACTGATGTTCCTAGTGGCAATCTATATACATAACAAGGTTTACCAGATGAAGATAAATAGAAGTTTCCAGCTGGCAGGTGAGTCTTGCCATCTAATCAATAGTGCTTTGTTTTCTGTTATGGATGTTCTAGGCCTGGATGGATCAGCAGCAGGTGATAAATCGCAACAACTGCAGTCTGTCAGCATGCTCGCTTTCAGTCCGTTTCCTATATTCATGGAAAGCAGGTACAGATTGGCTTTAAATGGAAATGAAGTGAAAAAAACTCAAGGTATTCACTCTTTCACTGACAAAGGAAAATGCATACAAAGATAATAACACACAATAGTAAGACAACAGTGAGACCTGTTCAGACGTGACTTGAATCCAGCTTGCTAAAAAGAGTGATATACACTGGTCTAGTATCTATGTAGATGTTGAACGGTGCTGAGCTGCTAACTAATGAAAACAGCTAGGAGTAAAAGTGACAATACAGTGACTGTATATGAGAGCCAGGTGCACTGTCCGTGATAGAGAATCTCCATGAGTACTGCTCGTGAATGTTACTTGGTGATTTGGTTGGAGATATGCATTTTGTAGTGTAAACCGCATAACCTAACAAGATGTAGAACTTGACTCAGTGGGTCTCAGGGGTATTGCTGGGGGCTTGTTGAGCTAATAGTAAAACTTGAGGACTCATACCTTCAAGGCAATACGGCTCTCTTGCTATTTATTAATTCCCCTTTCATTTCATGCCTGCCCTAAAGTCCTATGTTTGCGGATTTTCATATTATCATTCACTATTAATCTCACATGCTCACTCTTTCATTTTATACCCCCAAGATTTTACACATAACCTAACCTTTGTTTAATCTCAGATTGTGTTTTATATATCCAATCTTTCATTTCATGTTCCCCAACCATCCCATACCCCTTCTTTTTAATTTCAGGCAGTTTTGTCACAGAAAATAAACTTTATCTAAACTGCATCTGAGTCTCCTTTTATATTTTTTTTTCTTGAGCTCTTGATTTTTTATAAAACACACAATGTAAACTAGAGATTACGTTTTCTTATGTATAGTAGTCAAGTTGACGAAACCTCACAATGGGCAGAGCTTGAACAATCCTCATTAACAGGCCCTTCATAAACAGCATAAACTGTAAGTAATTGGGAAAGTGCCCTGTGATCTGCCTGACCTCACTCCACTTTATTAAAGGGACATTGTAGGCACCCAGACCACTTCAGCTCAATGAAGTGGTCTGGGTGCAGTGTCCCTTTTGCATTACGTGCTGCAATTTAAAACATTGCAGTTCCAGAGAACGGCAATGTTTACATTACAGCTCTGAGTCTGCCCTCAGTGGCTGTCTACCCAGGCACACACAGATTCTTCAAAATTAGTCAAGGGGTTTTATTGATTAGTCAAAGGGTTTTATTCTTGTGATAACGTTAAAGCAGTTGATATCTTGGAAAAATGCCAAAGCTACATCACCTGTCATCGTTTCCAATTTTCCCATGTAAGGAGGTGGTGAGAGGTTCCTATTGGGTAGGAGCAGAGTGTATAGGTGGGAGATGGCTTGTAAGAACGGGTCTTACAACGGGTAAGAACGGGTCTGGGCTTTCAAACAGGGTCAGGGTCCTAGTGTGGTCAGGTTGCTGTGGTATAATTCTCAGGAACTGTCGGATCTGTTCATATTTTAGTCTGTGTAGGAAGGTAATGCGTGGGCCGTCAAGGTAGTCACTAAGGGGTTTGATTTTGTTGTCCTTCATCATGTGTCTGACTTGAATGTGTGTCAGTGGGGTCACGAAGGCAAGCCCGGGGTAAAGTCTGGGTTGTTCGTGATTGGGTAAAGAGGGAATGGAAAGGATGAGGCCCATCTGTGCCATACTTCCAGAGTAGCCTTCACCAGTGGTTGATGTTGCGAGTGTCAGGATTACAGGTTGATCCAGCACGCAGAACTGTGTCACATCTAGGACTAAGGATAACGTATAACTGGACCTTAGAATGGCCGGACTTAACGTATCCAAGAATAGTCAAAATCCTTGCTGAGGTCAGGAACACAGAATCAGACACAACGATGAAGGAAAGCCAAAAGTCAAGGATACCAGAATTCAGGGAAGTAAAAACGAAGCCAAACTCAAATACCAGAAAATCAATATCAGGAACGCACTCTCGGATTACCATCAAGATAAAACCACGACAGGGCAATGAGCAAGAGGAGAATTGGGTTTAAATACCCCTCCCGTGTATCTGATTGGCTGTAACTGACCTATCACCCTAAAAGCAATCACCAGGTTTCCATGTGCATGATTGCTGCTCGGCACAACGTTTCCTGTCAGGACGGTAATGTTGTTCGCCACAACTTTTCCTGTCAGGAAAGTAAATGCCATCAATCACATTTTTATGTGTGGATGAATACGTGACAGCGAGATACGTCTTCCCGTTGTTGGGTTCATCCATGTCAATGCTGTCAGGGAGCCAGCCCAGAGTGAGCGCAGGACTTACCTTTTTATATTTGTATTTACTTTGTATCACAGAGCCTTGTTAAAATGCTGCCGGTCATCCCATGTGTTTCCTATTAAGGGTTAATAAGTATATAGGGGTGTATATAAAAAATACCCCTTTCTGTCTCATTAGAGATATTTTTTGCCAGAAGCTCAAGGAAGCAGGCTGAAGGGTCAGTGTAGGACCCGCTTTAGGGTGGTCTGCCTTGATGTTGGCAGGCGGGCATTCCTTCCAATGGCCATTGGAGCAACTAAATGACCTCCATTTGTCTAAATATGCATAGGGATTAAGGAGAGAGCGCAGGTAACTTTTTCTTTTCTTTGGTTTTTACTATATATTGGGGCTGATGTGTACTGTAGTCATTGCTGCCAGCCCAGTAGTGATGGGAGTGAGCGCAGGACTTATCTTTTTGTATCTGTCAGGGAGCTGCCAGCTCGAACTCTCCTGATCTCTTTCCACTGGTTTGACTTCTCCATCCTTGACCCATTCCAAGACACGTTGCAGGTGGGAGGCCCGATAATAAATTTGGAAGTCAGATACTGCCAGTCCATCTTCCAGTTTCGGACGTGTGAGTGTTTGGTATTCCAATCTCTGTGTGCCCTGGCCCCAGATGTACTTAATCATCAGAGATCACATAGACGCGAAATACGCTGTCGGGATCAGTATGGGAAATGTTTGAAACAGGTACAAGACACGGACAAGAGATTAATTTTTATCACTGCAATGTGGCCAAGCCATGATAAATGAGGCAGCTTCCATTCTTCAAGGTTTTTCTTGAAGTTGTTGAGTATCGGAGTGAAGTTTAGACTATATAGTTGACTGAGGTCTTGGGGTATCCATGTCCCTAGGTATTTGATCACCCTGTCGGACCAGTTAGAGGAGAAGCTCTGGCAAAGGGCCTCTGCCCTATCTGCCGGGAGGTTGATACTGAGCATGTTGGATTTTGTGAGGTTAATCTTGAAGTTTGAGATCCTTCCATAGAGTTCAAATTCTCGCATGATGTTGGGAAGGGTTTTCTCAGGTAGGAAAATGGAGATCATGTCGTCCGCATACGTGTCCATCTTATGCATTGAGAGTCCTGACCAGGGCCGGTGCAAGCATTTTTGGCGCCGTAGGCGAAAACAAATTTGCAGACTAACACACACGCTGACTCACGTAGACACACACTGACCATGCAAACTGACACACACGCACTAACCTATATAGACTGACACACACTGACCCATATGCATACACTGATCCATGCAGACACACACATTGACCCATACAGACACACAATGACCCATACAGACAGACATTACACACATGACATACACACACACTGACCCATACAGACTAAAATAGTAACAAATCTTGCACTCCACTCAAACAACTAGTATCACGCCTGGTGCTTGTCCAGACAAAAACATTAAAAAAATATTGAAGGATAGCACTCCAAGGACTTAATATAAAATGTAACTTTTATTACCTTCTAAATAAAAACGGTCAACGTTTCAGCTTGATCCCCTCAAGCTTTCCTCACATACATAAACATACTGACTGAAGCAGACTAACACACATTCTCTGACATACCTTGCCTTCATTGCTGTTCGTTGCCTGCGCCTGGCTGCCCATCACATCCGTTCTCAGCATATTTCCTGTCTCTGAGGGCTGTTGAGTATGCCGCCGGACCGGTATGCTACCGGGTGCTGGTCAGCAATAATGTAAAAACAGTGTAACAATGAACGACACTCCCACATACATTACACAATCTCTCCCTCTCCCCTCTGCCTGTGATACAATTAAGTTAGATAATACAATAACCTGAACAGCTGATCTGCGTTACCGGATGTGATGTGGGGCAGTGAAATCTGACAGAACACCAGCTGTTTGTGAGCTTTAGTCGAGACTGGAAGTGGTGCTCAGCTGACCCCAGGTAAGTCAATAATCTCAAACAGTTTGACAACTTACAAAAAGAGGTGTCTGGGCTTTCATGGCACCATAACCACTACAGCGAACTTCTTGCTTGTTCTTTAAAGATGAGTTTTCCCTGTATCTCTAGTATGTGGCAGTATGTGATTAAAATTCAATTTACAGAGAAGGATACAATTGTTTAAGGTAAATTACATCTGATTGAAAGTGAAACAAGTTGTTTTTTCATGCAGGCTGTGTCAATCAGAGCCAGGGGAGGTGTGACAAGGGCTGCATAAACAGAAACAAAGTGATTTAACCCCTTGAGGACGGTTCAGGACCATCATCGGCATTTTTGCGTTGCCGACCGGTGACGGTCCTGAACCGTCCTAACCGTCCAATGTACTTACCCGATTGCCGTCGTTCCCCCGGCGGCGATCGGCGGTGCTCCCGGTGTGGGGAGACTGCCTGCAGCCCAGACAGTCTCCCCATGGTGGTTTAGGACCCCTGTGGCCATGTGATCGCCCAACAGGGCGACCACATGGTCACAATAGGTGTCCAAGTATCTGCCTGCAGGGGGACTGCCTGTGCTGACAGGCAGTCTCCCTGCAACTGTAAAATCATTAAAAAAAATTAAAGTGAAAGTAACTAAAAAAAATAATATTATTATATATGTGTATATATGATATATAGACATATATTATACCTATATAATATGTCTATATATCATATATATAATGTCATGCTAAGTGTATTTTTATATTAATATGCACATATATTAATATAAAAATACACTTATAATTAATTTACACACGTATATATATATAATATATATAATAACTATATATATTGTATATATATATATTATTATAAAATACAAATAATAAATAATTTAAATTAAATTTAAAAAATTAAAAATAATAATAAAAATTAAAAATAAAATGATATATCTATACGAAATGTTATTCTAACTGTATTTTGATATTAATATATATATATTTATATCAAAATACACTTAGAATGAAATTGTATATATATCTATGTATATATAAATAAAAAGAATGCGAACTATTCATATGTCCATATACAAAATTACATAAATAATTATATAAATATACACATAGACTTCAAATATATAAATATGCATATATATTTAAATTCTACGTGCGTATTTATGCAATATTTTTACATAATTAAGTTATTTTATTGATTGCAATTTAAGGGACCTGCCTGCCAACCCAGGCCGAAAGTCCAGAGAATTTAATTTGCTATCACTGTATTTTACCCTGTAACGTTCTACGACTCCCTAAAACCTGTACATGGGGGGTACTGTTTTACTCGGGAGACTTCGCTGAACACAAATATTAGTGATTCAAAACAGTATAACATATCACAGCGATGATATTGTCAGTGAAAGTGACTTTTTTTGCATTTTTCACACACAAACAGCACTTTTACTGATGATATAATTGTTGTGATACATTTTCCAGTTTTGAAACACTAATATTTGTGTTCAGCAAAGTCTCCTGAGTAGAACAGGACCCCCCATGTACAGGTTTTATAGCGTTTTTGAAAGTTACAGGGTCAAATATATGGGTCAAATATTTTTACATTGAAAATAGCCAGGTTGGTTAGGTTGCCTTTGAGAGCGTATGGTAGCCCAGGAATGAGAATTACCCCCATGATGGCATACCATTTGCAAAAGAAGACAACCCAAGGTATTGCAAATGCGGTATGTCCAGTCTTTTTTAGTAACCACTTAGTCACAAACACTGGCCAAAATTAGCGTTCAATTTAGTTTTTTACTTTTTTCACACACAAACAAATATGAACGCTAACTTTGGCCAGTGTTTGCGACTAAGTGGCTACTAAAAAAGTCTGGACATACCCCATATTGAATACCCTGGGTTGTCTACTTTTAAAAAAATATGTACATGTGGGGTGTTATTTAGCAATTTATGACAGATAATAGTGTTACACTGTCACTATTGATACATTTTAAAAATGTATGTTTTGAAACCGCAATATCCTACTTGTACTTATAGCCCTATAACATGCAAAAAAATAGCAAAAAGCATGTAAACACTGGGTATTTTTGAACTCAGGACAACATTTTGAATGTATTTAGCATTTTTTTTCATTCGCTTTTGTAGATGAGTAAAAGATTTTTCACCTAAAATTCAAAAAACGTGTATTTTTTTCAATTTTTCATCATATTTTTTCATTTTTTTTAAAATTAAATTACATGAGATTATATAAATAATGGTATGTAAAGAAAGCCCCTTTTGTCCTGAAAAAAACAATATATAATTTGTATGGGAACAGTAAATGAGAGAGCGGAAAATTACAGCTAAACACAAACACCACAAAAGTGTCAAAAAGATGCCTGGTCGCAAATGTACAACATCGCAAAAAAAGTCCGGTCCTTAAGGGGTTAACTCCTAAATGACAAAAAATTGAGCAGTAAAACTTGAGAAGCATGATCTATACACTAAAACTGCTTCATTAAGCTAAAGTTGTTTAGGCGACTATAGTGTTCCTTTAACTGCTCACCATTCGCTTGTTAGTTTTTACATTTCTATAGGAATAAATTAGTTTTGTCCACTTACAATATCGCAAACCTTCCAACATTTTAAATAGACAAAGCGGGACACTTGAAATTTAGGGGTGTGAGTTGGGTGTGGCCAGGCGCATGGCTTCTCTTAAAAATTTGAAATGTCTTACACATAATTTATGCAGCTAAAATGTAATTTAGAATAAGAACAATGTATCTTATTTACACAGACTGATTTCTAAACACATTTATTGTAGTTTAAAGACACATTACTGTATTATTACTGTGAAGCTCTGTTATACACTCAGATACACGAACAATATAAAAGAAGGACTTTAGGAGAAAAAAATAGGGACTGCCCCTCCTAAATAGGGACAGTCGGGAGGTATGCTATTGCCTACCCATTTTGTTTCTTTTTCCTGTATAAATGATTTCCTCGCTGTGATATGGAAATAGATGACAAATGAAAAAAGGATCTCAAAAGGCCTCCTAACAATCCCACTTTTGGAGGGACAATCCCAATTTCAGAGTCTGCATCTGGGGACACAAGTGAACTAGGCGCCACAGTGCACTATTATTAGAAGCATTTGTACTGTGCAGGGGGCACTGGAATCATACAGTGAGTGCTTCAGCAGAACTGCATGGTTCTAACTGGGAGGGAAGGGCAGGGCAGGCCAGGCAGCCTCTCAGGGAAACACCCAACATGTCTGATTCTCTTTTTTCTGCTTGATAGGAGGTGATGGAATTGATCAGTTGACCTTTCATTTTCAGGAGGTATGCCTCAGTGTGGGATATTTCCCTCTCCCATTTTGTGATAAAGTCCAGTTACAGATGGTAGACACTGGTAAAAGTGAGTGTGCAATTTTAAAAGTGTGTTTTTGCAATGGCGAACATAATTATATATTTGAACAATGTGTATTGTGCTTTTGAATGCATTTAAATGCATAAGATAAGAATATAAATATATTTTTCTCTTTGTGTTTTGCATCCACTATATACACACTACACGAACACACTGCATTCACTATACACACTACACGAACACACTGCATTCACTATACACACTACACAAATACACACTACACAAATACACACACTGCAATCACTGTACACACACTACACAAATACACACACTGCAATCACTGTACACACACTACACAAATACACACACTGCAATCACTGTACACACACTACACAAATACACACACTGCATTCACTATACACACACTACACAAACACACACTCTGCATTCAATAAATATGCATAACACAAACACACACACTGCATTCACTATACACACACTACACACACTCTGCATCCACTACACAAACACACACTGCGTTCACTATATACACATTACACAAACACACACTGTGCATTCACTATACACACACATTCTGCATTCACTATACACACACTACACAAACACACACTCTGCATTCATTATATACACATTACACAAACACACACTGCAATCACTGTACACATACTACACAAACACACATTTCATCCACTTCACAAACACACACACACACACTGCATTCAATAATCAAATACTCTTACTGCATCCACTACCCACACATATATTCTTGACAACATAAAAAAATCTGACTGGCATGTATATTTTGTGCATTTACCTTAATAAAAAAAAAAGATTTGCAAAAAAATAAATAATAAACATGTTCAGTTAACAGTAGATTTGTGTAGAAATAGTTTATTTTTTTAAATGGTAAATGTACAGAATATCGGTATTGGTAAGTTATCGGCTATCGGCCTGAAAGTTCACAGATTATCGGTATCGGCTCTAAAAAATCTATATCGGTCGATCCCATCCTTGAGCAATGGTGGGGGCTATTAACATACCTGGGGTGGGAGGCATGTCTGTGTCCCATCCAGCCCCCACACTCTTGCTTGGAATCTCCAAACCCTTAGCCACCTCACCAACCTAGTCTTCTCACCCTAATTTTAGTGGTGGGGAGCGGGGGACATAAATCTAATATCTGTAAATAAAGAGATGCTTTCAGAGATGCTTTCAGCCAATGAGCAAACCCTGCAATGCGGAACTTAGTTCAGAAGAGCTGACAGCAGCTCCTGAGCAGGAGTTTTGTGTTCTCAATCAGCTGTAGAGCAGGTGGGAAGTGGTGTCTGGCAGACCCCAAGTAAGAAGTCAAACTACAGTTGAGTGGTATGCTCCTGCATACTGCATCTCTAAAAATATACCCACTGTAGAATTATAAACACTATAATGGACTTCCTGCTAAAGTAGTTTTAAATACCTTAATGCAACAGTGACACCCACAGGTTTGTAGAAGGAAAAACACTAGGGACAAAGATAATACATAAATATACATCAGAGCTATGCAAAAGAGAAATTAGCTATACAATTAAATAAATTAATTTCCTTTACTTTGCTAAACACTAACTTAACATTTTGCTTATCTCCGGGAGACAGCTTCTCTGAAGATGCAGTAAAATTCAAAGAGTATTATAGGTTAAGAGGTACTTCATGCACAATAACATACACATGGAGCATTTTTAAAGTCTCAGCATTCTCTTCAGACTTAAAGGGACACTATAGTCACCTGAACAACTTTAGCTTAATGAAGCAGTTTTGGTGTATAGAACATGCCCCTGCAGCCTAACTGCTCAATCATCTGCCATTTAGGAGTTAAATCCCTTTGTTTATGAACCCTAGTCAAACCTCCCTGTATGTGACTTGCACAGCCTTCCATAAACACTTCCTGTAAAGAGAGCCCTATTTAGGCTTTCTTTATTGCAAGTTCTGTTTAATTAAGATGTTCTTATCCCCTGCTATGTTAATAGCTTGCTAGACCCTGCATGAGCCTCCTGTATGTGATTAAAGTTAAATTTAGAGATTGAGATACAATTATTTAAGGTAAATTACATCTGTTTGAACGTGAAACCAGGTTTTTTTTTTCATGCAGGCTCTGTCAATCATAGCCAGGGGAGGTGTGGCTAGGGCTGTATAAACAGAAACAAAGTGATTTTAACTCCTAAATGACAGTGAATTGAGCAGTGAAATTGCAGGGGAATGATCTATACACTAAAACTGCTTTATTTAGCTAAAGTAATTTAGGTGACTATAGTGTTCCTTTAAGTAGTGCTGTGGGCAGCGGCGTACATACCGCGGGTTGCAGGGGTTGCAGCTGCGACCGGGCCGTTACTCCAGGGGGCCCAGCCTCCCTGCGGACCCACGCAACCAGGTACCAGCTGCCACGTTTTGCAGCTCCGGCCCGCACGGCAAACCACCGGGGCCGCATGTTAAGGGGTCCATCGGGTGGCCCATGCTGTCAGGGCCATCTGATGGATATGGATTGTCAGGGGGCTCGGTCAGCGCTGCCTGTGGGTATAACATCTTAAACCACACTGTAATGGTTATGGTTCCAAGAGTGCCTTTATCCACCCTCATTGTAAGTAGGAAAACCATTTTAGAACATTGTGAGGTCTTACCTGGATGCATTTGGTCACAATTTTGTATACTATGTATAGGGTTCAGATAGAAGAAGAACTGATTTCAAACAAGACCCCAAATGCATCCGGTTGATGGATATCTAGTTGGGTTTACCAAATTCCAACCTTATTTGGCTTATGTAAATATGAGAATTGCTATTTCGCCATTTTAACCTAATTTTGTCCTTCCAGACAAAATTTGGTGTTTAGTGAACCGGCTCAGCATTTGAGCAGGATGAAATCTGGACACAATTCTGGATCATTAAGAATCAAATAGTGTGAACAATATTCCGATTTGGCTGTCCAAATGGCCTTGTTTGGATGAATTTGATTTATTCGGTACGGGGTCATTCTGACTATAGTTCAGATCCTGCAAAAAAAATGGTGGGGTCATTGCATGGATATCTTTACAAAGACATGTGAACTGTTGACATGGGAGTTATTTACTAAACACTGAATTGTAATGGATTGAAAACAAAATACAAATGGCAAGTTAAATAGTCATGCAGTGAATCAAGCTGAGTTGGAAATATAATATAACACATAATTTACATTTGTAGCACAATAATAACATACTGTATCTCCACTCAGGCTTTACCCAAACACTATCATCAGCTCATTGAAGTGGTCTGGGTGCACGGTCCCCTTTTCCCTGCAATTTAAAACATTGCCGTTTTAGAGAAACGGCAATGTTTTGATGCTTACATTGCAAGGTTAAAGCGGCACTGTCATGGCCAAATCCAGTTTTTTTTTTTAATCCCCCTCACGACTCCACTACATCTAATTGTCCCCCTAGTCACCCCCAAATGCCCCTAAGCCCCCCATATTAGCTTTTTTTTCATCTTTATTTCAAGCCTGGACCTAATCTCCCTCATGCTATTATGGGGGACATATTGACCCCCCATAGAGTGAGGTAGGACATGGAGGGGTTAGGAAGTGGTAGGGCGTACTGCTCCCTGACGTTTCTATTTTTAGATATTACAAGGAGGGAGCTGCGCGCCGGTAGCTCCCTCCTTGTAATTTAAACAAATTAACAAATGAACGAATGAAGAGGTCTTCGTTCATTCGTTTGAAATTACTATTAATTTATTTGTCTTTCTGATGAATGAATAGATGAAATTCATGTTCGAATGCACTGGAATTTCACAGCGCTGTCTAGTGTGGGCAGATGACTTCTCTCACAGGGACTTCATCTACCCACACAAAGATGGTGGCGCCCAGGACCTAGGCCTAGTTGAACACTGCCACTTTGACACTTGCCTGGCACTCCACCACAGACTCACACCTCACTCAGCAGCTCTCAAGCGCCTGTCCTGTTCCGACCCTCCAAATAAGCAGGTCTAATTACATAGGGTCGCTGACTGTCAGTTTGATGGCGCGGGGACCATGCGGTGGTAAACTCTTGCTTAACATGCTTCCCACTTGAAAAGCGTTATATGTGCAAATTGCATGAAAGTTTCACTGCTACTCAACAATCCTATGCTGACTTATAGATCAATCAGTAGCCGGTTATACCGGGGAGGCATGATGTAATCTTGTTATATGCCTAGATATTAATTAACACTCTACATAATAAGCATGACATGACAAAGTTAACCCTATGTATTACTCATTATTTGTTTATATCCAGCAAGGCTTAACTTACATAACTTCTTGATATTCTACTTTTACCTAACGTGTAAACTACACTTTATTAGGCATACTTATAGATTAAGATAAGATTGTTTGTGTATCACAAAAACAAAAATTGTGCAAATACCCATGCCACTGTTTAACTGTATACAACGTGTGCACTGTTGTGGCGCTTACTCTCGCAATGTACCTCCCTGCATGACAAAAATAAAAAACTATATGTGAGAAGATAGTGATTTATGTTAATGTTTCAAGCCATGTGGCTTTATTCATTGCTTTTCACAAGAAGAGAGTGGAAAATATATGTTTAAAAAATGGGAAAAAAAAGAAAAACCAAAACAGGCAAAAAAATATTTTTTATTTTGTGTAATTAGCTGCAACCTTAAAATAGCTTTATTTTACTGATCATGGTCCAGTGTACTATCTGACAAATGATGGTAAATTTTCACACAATCATATAATATACAAAATATGGAGAGAATACTCAATAGTATAGACATTACACTGTGTGCAGAATTATTAGGCAAATGAGTATTTTGACCACATCATCCTCTTTATGCATGTTGTCTTACTCCAAGCTGTATAGGCTCGAAAGCCTACTACCAATTAAGCATATTAGGTGATGTGCATCTCTGTAATGAAAAGGGGTGTGGTCTAATGACATCAACACCCTATATCAGGTGTGCATAATTATTAGGCAACTTCCTTTCCTTTGGCAAAATGGGTCAAAAGAAGGACTTGACAGGCTCAGAAAAGTCAAAAATAGTGAGATATCTTGCAGAGGGATGCAGCACTCTTAAAATTGCAAAGCTTCTGAAGCGTGATCATCGAACAATCAAGCGTTTCATTCAAAATAGTCAACAGGGTCGCAAGAAGCATGTGGAGAAACCAAGGCGCAAAATAACTGCCCATGAACTGAGAAAAGTCAAGCGTGCAGCTGCCAAGATGCCACTTGCCACCAGTTTGGCTATATTTCAGAGCTGCAACATCACTGGAGTGCCCAAAAGCACAAGGTGTGCAATACTCAGAGACATGGCCAAGGTAAGAAAGGCTGAAAGACGACCACCACTGAACAAGACACACAAGCTGAAACGTCAAGACTGGGCCAAGAAATATCTCAAGACTGATTTTTCTAAGATTTTATGGACTGATGAAATGAGAGTGAGTCTTGATGGGCCAGATGGATGGATTGGTAAAGGGCAGAGAGCTCCAGTCTGACTCAGACGCCAGCAAGGTGGAGGTGGAGTACTGGTTTGGGCTGGTATCATCAAAGATGAGCTTGTGGGGCCTTTTCGGGTTGAGGATGGAGTTAAGCTCAACTCCCAGTTTCTGGAAGACACCTTCTTCAAGCAGTGGTACAGGAAGAAGTCTGCATCCTTCAAGAAAAACATGATTTTCATGCAGGACAATGCTCCATCACACGCGTCCAAGTACTCCACAGCGTGGCTGGCAAGAAAGGGTATAAAAGAAGAAAATCTAATGACATGGCCTCCTTGTTCACCTGATCTGAACCCCATTGAGAACCTGTGGTCCATCATCAAATGTGAGATTTACAAGGAGGGAAAACAGTACACCTCTCTGAACAGTGTCTGGGAGGCTGTGGTTGCTGCTGCACGCAATGTTGATGGTGAACAGATCAAAACACTGACAGAATCCATGGATGGCAGGCTTTTGAGTGTCCTTGCAAAGAAAGGTGGCTATATTGGTCACTGATTTGTTTTTGTTATGTTTTTGAATGTCAGAAATGTATATTTGTGAATGTTGAGATGTTATATTGGTTTCACTGGTAAAAATAAATAATTGAAATGGGTATATATTTGTTTTTTGTTAAGTTGCCTAATAATTATGCACAGTAATAGTCACCTGCACACACAGATATCCCCCTAAAATAGCTATAACTAAAAACAAACTAAAAACTACTTCCAAAAATATTCAGCTTTGATATTAATGAGTTTTTTGGGTTCATTGAGAACATGGTTGTTGTTCAATAATAAAATTAATCCTCAAAAATACAACTTGCCTAATAATTCTGCACTCCCTGTAATAATAAAAATCGCTAGGGTGCTATTCAATAGTGGTACTCCCTCAAATACCAAAATAACCAATCATTAAATAAACAAAGAATGCACACCAAAAAAAAACATAAAAAGTCTCTATCTATATTTATTACATCACTAGTAAGTATACAATACTAATACAGCAGTCAGTGACACAATAGGCTAAATAATAAACAATAATAAATATTTACAATTCACAAGCCTAATCGGGCAGAAACAAGAGTCAAACAAACCCCCCAACGTTTCGGCTCCTCCTGGTAGCCTTTATCAAGGGTGTCTATGCAATACTATTCTCTTCATTCTACAATACAGTGGTCTGATTTTATAATATATTCACACTTGATGGCCCTGCCTTAAAATTCAGTCTATATGGAATAGCATTTTGATCATTCTTATTATTATTTATATGTCAAATACACTTGTTGTTATATAAATAAAGCACTATTTTGTTGGTTGAAAAAGCATGTGAAGGTGTTTTAAAAGCATGTCACCCACACTGTTTAGTGTTAAAACAAATAGCTCCACTGAAACTATGTATTTGGATGCCTTATGCCCTCCAGTACAGCAAACAGCAAACAAAATCTACAAGGACAAATTTGTAAGGGTCTGTATGAAACCACATAAACAAAACTCTGCTAAGAACAAAACTAAACTGTTTTATAATAGGATCCAGATTTTTTTTGTAAGCACTACTCAGACATGGTTGTCATATCCGTAACACTCATTGGTATTTTAGAAGGTACATTGATATTTGACCCAACACTAGACATTTTTAAAGCTGACCTCTAATAAATCAAGAACTAATTCACTCCACACTCCTTCTTCATAGATTTGGTATATGAACTAAATAACTAATGTTGTTTTTTTTTTTTTTTTTTTATCTAAAACTATGGAGAAAAGAACAATGTAATCCAAGCACTCAAGGTACAAAAGGTAGCAAGTTTATTGATGAATCAGAACACAGACAGCAACATTTCGACTTCCAATGTAGACTTTATTAAGCTAAAACCACAATAAACACTATCCATATATATAATGCACATAATTAATAAGTGAAATAACAAACATACACTTACTTTATTAGATGAACTGCATCAGACTCTCATTGGTTGAAACTAATAGGCTGAAGCCAAATGAATGAGTGAAAAACATGTCACAAGAAACTATATTAATTACACAATAAATCAATAAGTTGTAGGAGGGGTGGTCAAGGAAAAATCCAATCTTCCTTTCAAACCAAATAAGGATATAATATTGAAAGGAAACCAAGCATCTGAGGACGCATACAAAGCCAGCAATGGCCAAAATGCAGGCCAAAAAACTATTGAGGCATGGACAGAAAAACAAAGTAGCCAAACTAAGAATTATTATAAGAATGTTGGGAAGCCGCGAATGCAGTGCATTACATGGCACAGTCACTTGGCACTCCAACGTCATCACACAAGGCTCCAGCTATAGGGATCATTGCCATGTGGTTCAAGAAATACAGTTCACGCAATAAACATTTCTTTATCATTTGTGTGACAAATGCTCCTTGCCAGAAACGTTTGCCACAAACTCCTGCAGGAGTGTGGAAGCTGGCCTCCAGCCCACTCACTACGTTCCAGGTAGGAGACCCCATTCTGGAGTTACCCTGCTCAGCCACCATTAGCAGTTTTCCCTGGGTGCCCCTGGTTTAGCACTTTCCCTTAATTAGAATGGAACCGAACGCTAGCTCCCTTGCGGCCGTTCGCATGAACCAAACCCACGAATGGTCCTCAGTGGTATTTAGCTGCGACCACTATGGAACTAATTTTGGCATGAGGACTTCGTGGGTCCCCGGTCACCTCAGCGGGATTTAGCCGCAAATGGTATGGAACTGGTTTCGGCATGAGGTGACAGTGCAGTTCCCGGACAACTTGGTCCAGGGTTTTGAACCACTTTGCAACCCGCCAGGAGAGCGCTTTTTGGAGGGAAGGTGTCTGAGACTAAGGGGAACAAACACTACCTGAGAGCCAGGTGGAGCACCCAGTATTTCAGATTGCAGGAGCTCCCAAAAGTTGACCGGAAAACGCATCAAACTCCCTGGAACTATTTTGGGCATAGGATCATGTGTGCGGCCGGTCATAACTTTAACACAGTGGTGTTTCCCCTACACTGTATAGATCTGAGCGCTATTTGGACAACTTAGGTGCTCAGATCAGGGCTATTTGGGGATGTATAATATGTATGGTTATTGTATGTTTTTATTATGTTTTGCGGTACTTTTATGTTTTTATGGCTTTATGTTTGGCTTTCTGTTCCTGGGAGATAATTAGCTTACCGATCATTAACTCCATTATCTCCCTGGCCCAGAGATTCCTGGGAGGGGCTTCTTTTGAATATAATGGAGACCCCATGCTGGGGTCTGTACATAAAATACTGAGTTTGGCTCATTAAAACCAGTTTTACTCCCAGAACTATGTGTTGTCTAGTTACTGGGAGAGGAAAGGACTAGTCACTGCTCAGCATCTTATTCCAGCTTGAGGAGGATTCACCGGGAAAAGTCCTTGTAAGCACTACAGCTCCCAGGACTGTGTGTCGTCCAGTCCCTGGGAGGGAATAGAGCCAATCCCCTATACTATTCCAGGAAGAAGAAAGGGTGCAGGAGGACCCCAGTCAAGCCACGGCGACTGGGGCAGAAGCGGTGAGGTTTTCCCCGATTCCAGCAAGGAATCGATCCTTGGCGGAGGTACCCAGCCAGGATACAGGGAGCTTCACTACAATTTGTTACTCTGTAGATAGTAGGAAAATATTAAGTCTATATTAAGATAAATGTAATAACACTAATAAAAAATGCAAAATACTAAGTATTATTCAGAATCAATGTAAAAAATGACAATTCACAAAGAAAAAGTGCGCTTTAAATTTTATTTTCCAAACCAATGACTGACCTAACCCATAAGAACCTCCCTAGACAGTGGTCTCCAGAGTGTGAGGCAGCATTCAACAGACTCAAGTCAGTTGTGATAAACACCCCAGCGTTGGCAACTCCCATTCCAACTAAAAGAAAATTCTTGTTCACACAGACGCTTTGATGTTTGGATTTGGGGCCATGCTGAGCTAGGTAGGGAACCATGGAGGCAAGTTGTTACCCTGGGAAGTTAGTTATTCGGCCTTCGAGAAAGAAGCCCTGGTTTGGGCACTGAGAAAAATGACAGCCTTACCTATATGGACATTCTTTGTCACTTCTCAAGGATCATAACCCATTGGTTTGACTTAACCATGGAGCTGGAGACAGCGCAAAGCTTCTACGATGGAGCCTTTCCCTACAATTGTATGACTTTACTATACACTGCCACCTGGAAAACTGAATGAGCTGTGTGACAGAACCACAGGGTTGGGTTTAGATGGTTCAAGCCGTGTAGGGGCCGTGTGTATACCCGTTTCTAAATAAACCAGTTCTTATATACCCTTTACTAAGTCTTGGCTTGTGCTTGGCTGAGACAGCTATAACAGCTATAATCACTCCAGGTATCCAGCGCTGAAAGTTAGGCACCATTGCTGGAGACATTTAAGCTGAGTTCTGAGCACCATCACATACATCAAACACCGTGCTGGACCATGGGAGTAGAAGAGAATTTTCAGGAACTCCTGAGTTTAATCTTCATTATATATAAGCAGTCAGCTCAAACTTTGAGCTGTTACCAGGTTTCCTCAAATTGAACAGTATGGAAACGTAACTTTCCCTGAGCTAAACTACTTACTTTACATGAAATGAATTGTCATTAAGCTATAATTAATTCACTGTGATTATGTGGGAGTGGACCCTAAAGGATATGCTGGGTTATGGCATAGGATGTGAGAACATAAAAATATCTGAAAATATGTCAGAGCATTTCTGGGGTAAAGTTCTAAAAGAAGTGCAGTCAGCATTGGCACCAATGCAGTGTTCCACTTTTCTTCTCCAAAATGCTTCTTTCACATAACCATTAATATGTTGGTGTCTTTATTTACTGCTGAGTTTAAAGGGAAATATTTAAATCTGTGTGCTCTTTCATAGCATGTGAACTAATTTATCTGCAAACTATGTAGTGCATTAGTAGCATATTTACTCCCAGTGCTTTCTGGTCCCTGTGCAGACTGTTTCAGTTTGCACTTGGATGTTGCAGTGTGCACTGTGCAGCTTACACAATAACCAGTCAAGGACCTCGAACTGGTTATCCTACATTCACTGTTAGTTCTTCTCTTATCATTATATCTGGTTGATTTATTTCAATCTTCTTTTGGGAAGGTCCATGAGGGCAATTCTCTAAGTTTACTTCATGTATCTGTCCAGCCACTGAATTTATTTTCTTTGTTGTAATCCTGCTTCATACCATGTTGTTGCGGATTATGTCTTGTCTTGTCTTGTTCAGTCCTTAACTTGACTTGACTTTTTGGCTCTTGACTTGTTCGCTTCTCTTGCTCCAGCCGTATCTGCCTATATTTGACTCATAAACTTCCCCAATCTTTGACCTGTAAGTCTGTGCTCATTTTGGTATTAAAATTTGATTTGTAAAATTCTAGACTGAACAGTGAACAATAAATGATTGCTTCTGAAATCTTTCATATATTACATATCATGTTACCCTCCATCTAAAGGAGTATAATAGTTCATATATTTTTTTTTACATATCGGATAATCAAAAATATATTATAATAACATTCATATGCTATTGCACCAAATTATTTTTTGAATTTTGTTTACTTAGAGAAACAGTATTGTAACCTTCTATTTATCACAACCATTCTTGAACTCCCTTTCTAGGTAAAAAATATTACAATATCCCTAAAGATACAGAAGAAAGTTTTATAATACCTTACAAAGAGTGGCGTACACATGACCTATGGGGCCCCGGTGCGAAAATTGATCCGTTGCCCCCCCTCACCCCCGCACGCTTACTATGCGCAGGCCGGGGCCGCAACACATGGCGGCGGGCACCTGGTTGCAGGGGTTGCAGGGCTGCAACCGCGGTATGTACACCAGTGCATGCAGATGCACACACACTTAAAGGACCACTACAGACACCCAGATCACATCAGCTCAATTAAGTGGTCTGGGTGTCAGGTCCCTCTAGTTTTAACCTTGCAGCTGAAAGCATAGCAGTTTCAGAGAAACTGCTATGTTTCACTGAGGATTAATCCAGCCTCTAGTGGCTGTCTCACTGACAGCCGCTAGAGGAGCTTTCGCGATTCTAAGACACTGAACATCCATAGGAAAGCATTGATTAATGCTTTCCTATGGGCGGCTTGAATGCGCGCACGGCTCTTGCCATGCATGCGCATTCGGAGCTGAGAGGCGGAGGGATCCCCAGCGCCAAGGGAGTCCGGCGCTGGAGAAAGGTAAGTGCTGAAGACACACACACACTCTCACGAACAGACACATACACACTAGCTAACAGACACACACATTTACTGACAGAGACACACTCGGCGACAGACATACATACACACTCACTTACAAAACATACACTCTCACTGACAAACACACACTCACTAACAGACATCAAATAGACTCACCAACACAAACACACTCAGTAACAGACACACACAGTAACACACTCACTGACACACACTCAGACACACACACTAACACACACACTAACACTAACACACACACTAACAATTTTGTTTTTAAAATTTAATCCCCCCAGCCTCCTTACCTTTTGGAGTGCTGAGGGGATTCCCTGGGGTCCAGTGGTGCTTCTGGGCTCCTGGGGGGCCGGTCACCCGGCGGGCAGGCTGGCGGGCGCGCGAGGGAGCACTCTCCCCTGAGTGCTTCCTCTTCAGCTCCCTTGCGCGCCGCGTACTGATACCGGCGCCGGTAGATGACGTCATCTTCCGGCGCCGGTATCAGTACGCGGCGCGCGAGGGAGCTGAAGAGGAAGCACTCAGGGGAGAGTGCTCCCTCGCGCACTGGCCAGCCTGACTGCCCGCCGGGTGTAAGCAGGGCCAGCCTCGGGGGGGCCGGAGGTGGCCGGCTCCTGGGCCCCCCAGGAGAAGAGGCTGGCCCAGTGCGTACATACCGGGTCGCAGGGGCGGCCGGGCCCCCTGGTGGGCCGGGCCCGGTCGCAGTCGCGACCCCTGCGACCCTGGTATGTACGCCACTGCTTACAAATGTATTTTCTTGAATGTCTCATCAAAACATGTCAAATAATAAAGTACTTCTTTCTCTTTAATTCCTTCTTTTAGGTCAATTTAACTGTGTTTTTTAATCTTTTTAAGATAAAAAAAAATCTAAGTTATTATAGACTCTCAGTGTAAAAATGTCTAAAGCTTCCATATAAGTAAATGGCTATTTTCACTACTTCTCCTTTCTCCGTCATTGTGTTCTTTTTATTCAAAAGCACCACTTATTAGACCAACAAATGTTAAGGTAACCAATAGCGGGTGCACATACATTATTCCTAAAGTTATGTGCATAACCCTAGTATCTCAAAAATGCCCTCTGAGCTGGTTTTAGATAGACAACTTCAGCATGATCTGAGAATGAATAAGTGGTGTTTCCGAGCACAAAAGATTTAAAGGAAAACTGTCATATGTGTCTTCCAATGAAAAATGTCTGATTGCCTGGTGGTGCTCAGGGGAAGAATGTTAGTGGGAAATAAGCATACAAGTCTTTTTTAAAAACTTAAATAAGTTAATCTATTGCATGATCTGTATTTTTTGTACTGGTACATTCAGGTTGTTAAACATACTGTATGTATTGTCTCAGTTATGTGTACGGTTTTCTATTTTGTGTGTATTGCCTTATTGTGTGTGAGCCTCTTGATTACCGCTCCCCTAGTACCTAAACTTGGTTTTGCCATATAAACGGTAAATTGATGTATACAGTTGTAATCAAAATTATTCAACCTCCACTGAAAATCTGATTTATTGTCAAAATTTGCAGACTTTTCACTGTTTGCAATAAACAAATTAAACAAAAGCAATTGAAAATAGCTCAACACAATGAATGCTTCAAGTGGTTTCCCCAAATTCAAGTGAAAATGCAACTTATAATGACTTCTCCAGTCTCACAATTATTCAACCCCTTCATGGCAAGCATCTTTAGTACTCAGTAGAGCACCCTTTTGCTATTATGACCTGCTGAAAATAGAATGCATAGTCAGACACTGGCTTCTGGCAGCATTCCTGAGGAATCTTAGCCTATTGCTCATGAGCAATGGCTTCCAGTTCAGTAATATTCTTGGGTTTGTGTGCTGCAACTGCCTTCTTCAAATCCTACCAGAGATTTTCTATGGGCTTCAACTCAGGTGACTGTGATGGCCAGTGTAGAATTTTCCAGGATATCTTCTTCAACCAAGCTTTGGTGGAATTTGAGATATGTTTGGGATCATTGTCTTGTTGGAAGGTCCGATGACACCCACATTTCAGCTTCCTCACAGACAGCATGTTTTCTCCTAGAATTTCTTTATACTTTAATTAATCCATCTTGCCTTTCACACGCTGCAGGTTTCTAGGGCTAGAGGATGCAAAGCAGCCCTAGAGCATCACCGAGCCATCACCTTGCTTAACTGAAGGCAGAGTGTTCTTTTCAGTGTATGTTTCATTCTTCTTCAAGTATTGCTACAGGTCTTTTGCAGTCACTCAAGGGGTTTTCACAACCTGCCTTCTCAGAAATCTGGTTGCAGCCATTAATAGCTTCCTCTTTCTGTCCGGTTCAGATAGTGTAACCACTGTTCCTTCAACTCTGATCTTGCGAACTATGCTTCCAACGGTGTCTCTAGGAACACTTAGTGCCTTTCCTATCTTTTTGTATCCTGTTCCTTGTTTTTGAAGGGCAGTGATCTCTTCTCTTAACTTTGTGGACCATTCTTTAGACTTAGTCATATTTCTAATATGCAGTCAAGTGTGACACTCAACAAATCCCTAGCCAGTTCAGGTATTTCAAGTGTTCCAGCTCAGGCAAACATGGTGCAACTAATGAAGCCCTTGATTAGTTGCATAAAATGTGCTTGAGACAACACCTGTTTGCATATTTGTGCTGTTGTGAGTAATTCTATTCAGGAGGTAAAATAATTTAGAGACTGGATAAGTCATTAAAAGTTGCATTTTCAGTTGAATATGTGGAAGCCACTTGAAGCAATCGTTGTGCTGAGCTATTTTAATTGCTTTTGTTTGATTTGTTCGTTGCAAACAGCTGAAAGTCTGTAAATTTCAACAGTGAACCCGATTTTCAAGGGGTTTAATAATTTTGCTTACAACTGTAGTTCTCTATTGTACAGGTTTCTCTTGTTAAGATCCCAAACCAAGATTACAATGTTGAGGTTTATTGCTGTTATGTATTAAATTGGTTTAACCCTTTAATGTTATTGATAATGCCATAAGTCCTGCAAACAATTGCATTACTTTCTATGCTGGCTTAGGCCCAGAATGTGAATTTGGCAGGGGGAGATTTTTTTGATGGTGCAGCAGATATTAAGCAAAACAAAAACAACAACAACAACTGTTTATAGTTTCTGTTTTACATGTTTATTGCATGTTATTGTTTTATTGGAAATGTGCTACATTCATATGCAGTGCACATTACTGTAAGATTGTAAGCAGCCATTTGATACAAAAATATATGCAGCACTCAACTGTGATTTTAATTACATGGGAGCTTTGTGAGAAAATTATACATACCTCACATTGATTGCTATGGAACTATGTAACATACGTATACACACTATACATTACTGTGAGTTTTAGTTATTTGGAGCTCTGTGATACACTCATACACACCACGCATTACAGTAAGTTATTTTTGGGGAGCTTTTTGGTACACTTTTTTCATTCATCCTCACCACTCCCTCTCTTTTTTCATCACAAACCAATCATATCATTCTATCCTCCTTGTCACATGCTTTCCACTGAAGTACGATATTAATATTTAAACTGCTTCTCTTATAATATGGATCTAAATACTCTTAGGTAGAATTTTACATGTGTTATTCAACATAATTTAAAATGTATTTAGAAATCTAATGGCACTAGCATGACAAACCTGGAAAACAAAGGGACAAAGTACTTCTGTAAACATATTTAATATGTCAAATACTCTCTCCCTTCACAGCTCCATATAATATATAATTGCTGCTATCTGCACTGGTAGGCCACTTATGGATGCAGCTTAGTACTACAGCAGAGTGAGAGAGGCTCAGAGCATTGCTTGCCCACTGGTACAGAGATTTTATGAAGAAACTTTATATTTATATTATATTTCACCTCAGTAAGTGTACTTGCACATCAGCCCAGATTGGAGCTGCTCTGTGCATGTGTGGAGAAGTTGTGAAGCCACTGGCAAAGCGCACACACAACTGTTTGCAGGTGACTCACAACTCTTATAGTCTGCAATATTATACAACCAAGTTCCTAAGCTGTGCCTGCTTGGAGTGGGTACTTGACTTGGTGCTTCCCTTGTTTCTGCCACTGCCTGTGTGTCATCAATTAGCACATTGTACCAGAGTTTATATATTGATACAATTTTATAACTTTGCTTCAGTTGCACTCTTTTTTTGTGCATTTGCCAAGAAAAATAAATAAGTTGAACCATAAAAACAAAAATGCAAATTCTATTGGGATAACAAGTATAATTAGGTATTGGTCAGATAAGGTCACATGTCACTCCCATGATGATGATGCATATATTCCATACAACCCCAAACCAACTCATCCCTTTGCCTTTTCCATTTCCTCATTAACAATATAACTTATCAGGTTTCCTTTTCTTTTCATATGAACAATGTGACTCCTGGTACATTTTAAGTATGGCAGTCTTTCAGCAGGAAGTTGCACTTATCGTTGTCTTGTGTATTTATACCACCCCATTTAAGCATGTTCAGGTGAGTGCAGCCAGCCCCTTGTTTTCCCATATATATCTAGGAGTCTAGCCAGCTCCTTGGTTTTGCACCCCTCCCTGTCACAGGTGCCTCATCTCAGGACCCTATTTAGCCTTGTACTGCAGAGAACTCGAGATGGAAGGATTTCCCCAAGTGAGTAGCTCATTTAGCAGACAGTTGGTTATACGCGTAGGACCTGCCGAATATGGGGTACATTGATGTTTGTGGCAGGCTTATGCAATGTATGATCATATAATGTAACTAAACCCCCATTATTTTTTGCCTAGATTAGGTGTTTTTAATAAAACTTACAAAATATGTCAGCACAAAAGTGGCTGTTTAGTAGATAAGGGAGTGCGCTGGATTTTCATTTTTACTTGTGTAGTTATACCAGTGCGAACTCCCATTGTTTCTCACACTCAAAGTATCCTGTCTCGTTAATAATAAATAATAATGAAAAAGGTCACAATAATTTTATAGATGTATGATAAAACAACAAATCACAAATGTAGAAGCTTGGAGTCTTGCTGACAGCAGTCTGCTTGTGTGTTGTGATGTGCTCGACCACTAATACTGTAATTAGTTACTGTTCAGCACCAAGGACAGAGGACTCATGCACGCCGCCATCTTGCTAGCCCAATGAAGTGAAGCCCCGGATGTTCAAGGGGTCTCCTCGCTACAGAGCATCAAGTGTTTACACTTGCACTCGCTACGTGTTTATGGGCTGTTTTTTCATTCATAATGCATCGAAAGAACTTGTACCGAAAATATTCATCAGGGAAAAAAAAAAATGTCACATTGGTTCTGTACAGCCCACCTACTCCCCGTGTACACTGCCAGGAGTGTTCCAATATGGCGGCTGGAACGCACGACTCCCTTCTTCCTGCTTGGTCACCTTCCACGCACGCAGCAGGCCTTGGCGCGGTGACGTCACGGAGGTTATAAGAAGACTGAGTGGAGCAGTCACACGGTTCAGTCTGAGCTGCAGAGAAGATGGCGGTCAGAGTAATGAGAGGAGGTGACACCGGTCCAGCTGCCCGAGAACATGTCCAGGCGGTCAGTAGGGACTACCTGTCCCAGCCCAGGCTGAGTAAGTGAAAGGAGAGTATGTTATATGTGTGTGCATGCTACTGAATGCCTTGACAGCTCTTATTACATGTCACCATGTCACTGCCCTGCTTGTACCTTCATCTATTTACATGGAATACTTCCTGCTGGACAGATTGATTTCCCTGCAGCATTTATTAAATAGGGATTTATTTGCAGTGATCTTAAAATACGTGTTTTGTTCATATCTTATAATGTATTGTGTATATTGACATTCTCCATTCCCTGGCCTGTGTGATGTAGCTGTCATGTTATTGAATTTCTCATTCATACAATGGCTTGGCATTTGTGTGTGTGTGTTATAAGTGCAATTTTACCAAGTTATTAATCTAGATTTGGCGACAAGAAAACATGTATACATGTCCATAACCAAAGTATAACAAGGGAATGTACATGTGTAATTCTGGATCAAGCAGGCAGTGCTGCATTCTTCTTTTCCTCTGTGGTTTATAGTCAAAACATAGAGTATCAGCTAGATGCTTTGTAAACACATTTAGAATTGTCACAATTTATGCCATGTTGACTGAAGATCACAATCTGGGGAATAAGCGCAAAGCTAAACAGAATCGTATGCAGGGGCTCTTTTCATTGGAAAAAAAAAAGAGAATCAAAATGCAATTCATTTTAGGCCACTAGGTATCATGTGATCGGTCACATGAATTCTCGTCATGTGACACACAAGCTTGTAACCACAGTTAGATGGTGTACTAAGAGTTAGAAAATTGGTGATACCAGCTATATATAATAAAGTATTTTTCTGGAACTCATTCATAGTCATGATTATATAATTATATACAAATTGTGATATAGCTATAAAGCTGGATATATAAAATGTTTTACAAAAATATATATTTATGATTGTTTTAAAGATATTATTCACCTAACCATGAAATCTAGGGAAAATCAAATTACACAATTCAGGCTAAAAAAGTCAAGATGTGACTGTAACTGATTTGGAGACTATTTGTATACCAGCTTTTATTTTGCGGTTTGCTTTTCAATTTGTTTATAGCTTAATCTCAGTTTTTTGTTTTGTAAGGAAATTGTAAAATGGTTCGTTGGCCAAAATGTAGCTCCTATGGCTTCTTTGTCCTAAAATTGTCCCAGAAACACATTGGATGTGATAAAGAGCTGCTATTAACATGCTAACATGCATTTATCCCTGGTCTGCATCTCTCCACTTTTTTTTTTCCCCGGACCGTTTTGTCCAGTGATTCTGTTTTGTCATTTTTAAATAGTGGCACTGTTGATATAATACATATTAAAAAAAAATAAAAGACTGCACTTGTTTTTCGTTGACAAACTTTTCACCACAGTCATTTAAATTCCTGAAACAAGTCTTACTCTTTCTTTAAGGCATAGAAATCCTTCAAATAGTTTCTGCATCTTTTTTCTCTACTACTAAAGATTTGTCATCTTGTTTTGAGAATGTAATATATATGGTAATGCAGTCAGGAAAAAAAACAAGATGTAAAAAGTGGCAGATTATTTTACACAAAAAAGGATTGAACAAATTTACCAAATGTATAAATGTACAAGTGTGGAGCAACCGTTTTATACCTCAGAAAATTGTGCATCTGCACAAAAACTGTCCCAAAAGTGAATGTAACTTTAATTTTTTTTTTTTTTTTTACATTTAGCAAGTTTCTGTGTGTGAGGTAGTTAAAACGTGGCGAATGCTTGTTCTTAATTACACCAAGCGTATCGCGGGATGGTAAGATTCTAAGCCCTATTGCTTTCCAGTGACAAAATTATTCCATCATGCTTGTTTGGGATTTATCATCTCATGACAAAATAATTCCTTCATGCAGTTTTTGTACCAGTGAAGGGGTTACTCCATTAGATCTCTGTCCCCCAACCAGCAACACAGTATGGGCTTTGCTTTGAGCACTACTGGTGTGATTTGGCATGGTTATCACAGATAACCCAGCCAGCCATTAACATCCAGTTTCAGAAACAGATATATCCTCTCAGATGAACTACATGATGTAGGGGGTTGCATTGTGTATAAGGTGCTGTAGTTATATTAAAGGACCGTATATCTAAATCAGTTTGTTCCCCAGCCCATACTTTCTGTGGCTGTCAAATCACAGACCTCCCAATGCAGCTCAATAATAAGTCAAGTGCTCTGGGCATTTGCCTGTCTCTCGAGTTTAGCTCCATTGAACTAAACAACCAGGAAATAACATCACTGGTTGTCTGATGGGCAGCAAGGGGATGTAACAAGGTTATAAAGTTGTTTAGGTTGAAAAAGAATAACTCCATCAAGTTCAACCCTGAAGTCCACCATTTTATGCTTTTGATTCAAAAGAAGGCAAAAAAAACCAAATTTTAGCAATTTCCAATTATGCCACAAAAAATGTATTTGGATTAACAACCTGTTTACATACAGATCAATTACATCCATGAATATTCTTTATGCAGAAAAAGCATCCAAGCCTTTTCTAAAAATATTTATAGAATCTAAGACAACCTCTTTAAGCAGAGAATTGCATGTCTTTATCGTTCTTACTGTAAAGAACCATTTCCTCTGCTGTAAGTGAAAACACCTTTCTTCCAGTCTCAACGGATGACCTCTTGTCTGTATAACAGGTTAGCTAGCATTTAGTACTGACCCTGTATAATATTGTATAGAGCTATCATATCCGCTCTGAGGTGCCTTTTTTTTTTTTTTATAAAGTAGACAAATCCAGTTTTTCTAGCCTTCCCTCACACCCACTATTAGTTTTGTAGCTTACACTTTTTCTAGTTCTGTAATATCTGTCTTTAAAACTGGTGCCCAAAATTGCAGCATATATTCAAGGTTGGGTGTCTTGCCATTTATTTATAAAGAGGCAAAATTATATTTGGATCATGCAAATCAAAAACCCCTTTATACACTAAAGCACCTTACTTAGTTTTTTGCAGCAGCAGACTTGCAAGTCCCTTTATCCCTAACTCAAGCCCATTTCATGTATAAATCAGGGCTTGGCAAATTTGTTTTCAATCTAGGAGCCAGCTAAAAAAGTTAAGAGCCAGTCCCCCCTCCCCAATGACAAAAATACAATTCTAAAAGGAACACTACAGCTTAATGGAATGGCTCTGGTATATATAACCTGTCGCTGAAGACTTTTCAATGTAAACGCTGCCTTTACAGAGATAAGGCAGTTTTGACATTACTGCCTAGTAACACCTCTAGTGGCTGTCACTGTAAAGTGTCTCCTATCTTAGTCCAAAATGTGCAGCACCTACATTCTCCACGCTCTTCATGGAGGCGCTGAACGTTACACATTAGAATGCTGGCGGGCGTGCAGAGTGGTGGGCGAGCGCAGTGTGAGGCGGGCGCGCACACACAGTATTATTTATTATTGATACACTCAAATATATATATATATATATATATATATATATATATATACACACACACAAATAAACATGTAGACATATACACACAGACACACACATACAGACATTCACACATGACAGATACAAAAAAAATACATATTTTTAACCACCCTTCTACCTTTTGGGCTCAGGAGGGTGGCTCCCCTGGGGTTCAGTGGGACTGGGAAGCAGCAGGTGACATCTGGTTAGGCAGCCGCTGTTTGACACCTCTGCCTCCTGTCTTTCCAGCCCCGTGCAACTCTGTGTGCGCCGGGATGAAGGGAAGGTAACTGTAATAACTTCCTCCCGGTGCTGAGGTCGTGCAGGGTAAAGGGCGGGCAGCCGGCCGGCCGGCTCTGCGGCATGGGGGGCAGTAGGCGGGCGGGGAGCAGGGGCGGCTATGCGGCTTGTGTCCTGCCAGGTTAGCTTGCCATTCTCCTGCACTGCCTCTGCACCGGGAGGAAGTAATTACAGTTCTTCACTCCCTCCTGGCGCAGAGAGCTGCATGGGGATTGAGACAGGAGGAGGAGGAGGAGGAGGGAATGGGCTGACCAATCCCAGGCGCCAGGGCAAAATATTTAGTTGCCATGGCGACCTGGCATCTAGGATTTGTCAAGCCCTGGTATAAGTGGTTTATGGGTTCCTTATTCCAAGATGCATGATGCATTTATCTGTATTGAATCTCATTTGCCACTTGCCTGCCCAGTCTCCCAATGTATCCAAATCCCATTGAAGAGAAGTTATTTCATGTTCAAGCTGTATTTTCTTACCTAGTTTTGTATTTGCAAATACTGACAAATGACTTTCATAGCCCACTTTGATTAAAGAGAAGGGGAAACAGTGGCATTCTATTTACCACTTTTGTCCAATTAGTAAATTTCCCATTTGCAACTACGGTTTTCTCTGCACTCTCTTTAAAGCGGCACTGTCAGGCCAAACTTACCTTTCTTTAATCGATTCCTCTTCTCTCCCTCTCTCAGGATCTGTTCTTCATTTCTTCCTGACTGCTCTAGTTTTCTTTAACACCTAAGACAAAGTAGGGACTATTTGTCTTATGAAGGTTTCCAACGCCTGACCATCTCTGACCAGCGGAGGAGCTAAGTGGGCTTCATTAACGGTGGTCAGAGAAATTTTCCCATAATTCTCACCTTTCCTCCGTATTCCCGCGATGCTTCCTTTCACTTTTCTCAACCGTCTTGTCACTTAGACAGAGCGCCGGCAAAACTACCGAATTGCGTCCTAACAGAATGAGAACAGTTTCTCCATTCGTGTTAGGAAGCAATTCAGGACTTTAAGGTCAGAATTTCATTCAAATGGAAAAACTCTGATCTGATTCATGCCGTGGCTGCATCTTGCAGCCGCTAAGTAGATAACGCCTAATACCCACGTTATTAGGGAGCTATTTACCAAAAGGCTGAAAGACCTAAATTGGTCTTTCAGCCAAATTTACTAATACTAAGTAAAGATTACTTAGTATTACTAAATTCTGCCCCTACTCGCTATATCACGAGTAGGGGCATGTCCAGTAAACAATGAGCAGCCTGTGGCTGCTCACTGTTAAAAAAAACAACAAGCAAACAGAAAACGAAAAAAACCCTAGTACCACTCTCAAGCCCCCACCCGTGCTGAGCGAGTGGGGGCTTTTTAACTGAAGGGGGGACCTAGAGCCCCCCTCCGGTCACTACCCCTGAGTAGCAGCCCTTAATGAGATTGTGTGAGGGGACGACACACCGGTTGTGTGTGGGGCCCTAAATAACATTATTCAATGCTTTTCTATGGGATTCCGACAAAGTTGGAGATCCTCATGCATAGCGTGACCAAAAGTTGTCTAAGAAGCCAGAAGTGGTAGACAGCCACTAGAGGAGGACATAACCCAACGGCAATACTTACACTTGCAGGGTTATAGGTGATGGGAGTTGCACTCAGACCATTTCAATGGGCTGATGTAGTCTGAGTGCCTACAGTGTCCCTTTAAATGTTACTAGTAACATACAAAAAGATAAGTCCTGCGCTCACTCCTATCATTCCTTAGCGGCAGCAACAACCACAGTACACATCAGCCCCAATATATACAGTAAAAACCAAAGAAAAGTTACCTGCGCTCTCTCCTGAATCCCTATGTATATTTATACAAATGGAGGTCATTTAGTTACTCCAATGGCCATTGGAAGGAATGCCTGCCTGCCTGCCAACGTCAAGGCAGACCCCCCCCCCCCCCCCCCAGGCGGGTCCTACACTGACCTTTTGTAACCTCTTGTGTGGAACTGTATCAAATGCTTTAGCAAAATTAAAGTAGATTAGATTTACTAGATAATCCTGATCTTTATTCTACTAACTTCTAGAGATTCAATGCATCTCTGAGCAGATGATGATTGGCCAGGCCGGCATTTGACTCTGCCCCCAGCCCGCCTCCTTGGCTGAGATCATCAGAATTAACAATATCACCAAAATCCAAAGCTTTCCTATGGGAAAGCATTGTGATTGGCTGGGATCATTACTTGTGATGTCAGCCAAGGAAGCAGATCAGGAGCAGAGCTAGCACCAGCAGACTGGAATAAAGATATTTTACTATATTCAGGGGGGCTAGATTGTGTTTTTAACACTATAGGTTCTGGAATTCATGTTTGATCTTCAACACTTGATCTTTTGTGGTTTATCCTGCCTTGGATTCGTTTTGTCACTTCGCATGACAATTTCCTGGAAAAATTGTTTTAGTTCTGAGTTACACAATGCATAAAAGGAAGTGAAAAAGAGTTGCAGTAATGGAGGGGTTTTGTAAGTTTCTTCATTTATGAGTTAGTGTCTTAAAGGGAATCTCCAGTGCCAGGAAAACAATCCGTTTTCCTGGCACAGGAGGTTCCCTCTCCCTCCCACCCCCCCAATCCCTGGTTACTGAAGGGGTGAAAACCCCTTCAGTCACTTACCTGGGGCAGCGACGATGTCCCTCGTCGCTGTCTCCTCCTCCGCGACGCTCCTCCTACTGGCTCCGTCGGCCGGTTGGCGAGACTGATCCCGCCCACCGGCCAAGGAGACCTAATGCGCATGCGCGGCAATTCCGCGCATGCGCATTAGGTCTCCCCATAGGAAAGCATTGAAAACTAATTTCAATGCTTTCCTTTGGGGATTTGAGCGACGCTGGAGGTCCTCACACAGCGTGAGGACGTCCAGCGATGCTCTAGCACAGATAATATGTGCTATAGAGCATGAAGTTCCCTCTAGTGGACAACCACTAGAGGTGGAGTAACCCTGCAAGGTAATTATTGCAGTTTATAAAAAAATGCAATAATTACACTTGCAGGATTAAGAGTAGTGGGAGTTGGCACCCAGACCACTCCAATGGGCAGAAGTGGTCTGGGTGCCTGGAGTGTCCCTGTAACTCTTTGGTTACATGAATAAACTTTTTTTTATGTATATTTTATTTTGGAGTTCTGTTTGATCAATTAGTGGTCTTCCTACATATTCCTTCATTCAGTTTTAAACCATTTTTTCCCCCAAGCAGTTTAACACTGAGTGAGGGTCCCTGACTTCGCATAGCCCCATGTCGTCCATCTGTCACTGAGGCAGTGATTAAACGGCATGAGCACTGTGATAGGTTCAATGCAGTCGTCTGACACAGGCCAAGTCTTCTTAATTAGCCCAAGCAGCGCTGAGGACACTTCTTTAGCATTAAAGAAAAACTGTAGTGTTTGGAATACATATCTGTATTCCTAACGGTACAGACCTCCCACCTCCCAATCCCAGCTTAAATTTTAATTTTATACCTGCCCTCCCTCTTGTTCCATGCACTTCCCTTCCTCTGCCCTTGTGGGCCGAGCTCGTTAAAACCTCCATTATATGGTTATTGCACCACAGAGTGGCTCCCGTGACATCACACAGGTTTTGCAAAGCAGCGCTGGGGAGCTTTGCCTGGTACTGGATTGAGGTAAGTAAAATGTTCCTTGAACTTTTCATTTAGAGGGGCCATACAGAATAATGCCAATATGGCGTATCTCTATCTTACTAGAAAGGGATTTAAAAACCCTTTAACATCTGATTTGAAAATGAAACCATTATTCTCATGTCCGAGTCACATGCAGGAGAAGAGAAGTGTGGCTAGGGCCGCCTAAACAGAAACAAGTGATTAACCTCCTAAATGGCAGAGAATTGAGTATTGAGGGGCATGATTTATACACCAAAACTGATTAATTAAGAAAAAGTTGTTTTGAAACGTATATCTCGTAAGATACAAATGACATAAGAAAAGGAAAACCAAAAGAACAAAGGACAGTTCTGCTTTAATATTGTCTGCTATCCATGCTATCCAAGTATATTTTACTGTGAGGTTTGACGATTTGAACATTTTTCAAATTGACTGTGTAAGTCCATTACAACCCTTCAAGCTTCTTCAACTCTTTATTTTCTACTTGTCTTAAGTTAGTCAATGATTTGTAACTCTGCTCAAAAACCTGGTACCAATTTAGAATTGTGACACAGAAATGTGACCTGGCGACAAGGATGTGTCTCTCTGGGTTTCAAATGCAGATATCTGCAAGAGAGAAAACTCTTCATGTGTCTGTAGCAGCATCAACTTCAGGTATCTTTTACGCTCCCTAGCAATATGACACGCATCATAAATCATCACGCTCTTGGCGCACAGAGCACTGTGTTTGCCGATCTGAAGGCTTGTCTCCCGGGATAGCTCACTGTGGTACTGACTAGGAAATCCCTACTATCCCTTCCACTTGGATTGCTCCCATGGGAGTCAACGGGCAGTAGGTCTTGCTTCCATGACCATAATGTCTTATTGTGAGCTGCTGTAGCTCTTATCAAGCAAGGAGTCCTAGAGTAAATATTGAAGCCATTCTTGATTAGTATTTTTGCAGGGTGCCAGGGGGCTTTTGGCTCCATAACTGCAGTCCGTAATGGCTATGTTGATGGGAGGGTTCCTTTAAGACTAGATAAACACTAAGGGCAATTGAAACAAAGTAAAAGCAACAAAGTTATTTAAAACCTCTTGTAAAAAAATATGTAAATATAATGAAGTAAAATGTGCTAACAGACTGAAATTGTGACATTGTGTAACCCCTTATTAAAGAGTAAACCTCAGATAGTTGTCACATTCTTAAGATGTTTTCATCTCCTTTAAAAAATACACACACCTTTTTGTGAAACCACATGCAACTCCATGGTTTAAATGCAAAGCATGTTTACTTATTTCCCTTCATACTTCATTGGTAAAGCCTCATTTAGAATACTTTGTCAATTTTTGAAGATCAATACTTTAAAATGACATGAGCTTAGAAAAGGAAAGCTAGGCAGCTATGGACTGTTAACAAATATTAGAAAAGGCAGCAACATCTTTATAAATACATTTTTGTAAAAAATATATGACCTGGTAGAAACTTCCAAATGTATTATTGGTAAATTATATTTCATATTTCAATGATATGCCAAAATCTGTCCTGAAAATTTGGAAATATCATTGTTTTGAATTGTCTAAGTTAGTGGGCAGTAAGAATCAAACTATGGCATTGCAATCTGTATGTGAAGATGACCCAGGAGGGACTTAAATATATTAAGTACTAGGTAACGGGCAGAGATCAGTTGTGGTGTTAGTACATATTCTAGGATTATTTAATTCACCAGATATTCTTTGAATTGGTTTTCTCGTCTAGATTAACCTTTGTCCTGTATTTTGCCTGACCGGTTACATGGATCATGTGACACAATTAATTTATGTATGATCAGTATGCATCGATGTAGAGTATTTTACTCTTTGCTCTATCATTTTAGACTTGGTTGGTGTCTTTCGAGTTTTTGTGTTTTGTGCCTAATAAACAGTTTGGTTGTATAGATCTTACTCCTGAAATCTCACTGCTTAATTATATGCCATTTAGGAGTTAAATCATGTTTGCTTCTGTTTGAGACCCTACCTACACCTCCCCTGGCTCTTACTCAAACAACTTACATTAAATGTTTTTTAATTTTTAATCAAATGTTAACTTATTTTATAAGTTTTTACCCCCTGCTCTGTAAATTGTGCTTTAATTACACGCAGGTGGCTCCTCAAAGGTCTAGAAGACTATCAGCAGAGCAGGAGAGAATACATTATAAAGGAAGTGTAAACATTAGATGACTCTTTACAGGAAGTATTTAGGAAGGCTGTGTAAGTTGCATGCAGGGAGTTGTGACTAGGGCTGTATTAACAAAGTGATTTAACTCCTAAATTACAGATAATTGAGCAGTGAGACTGCAAGGGCATGATCTATACACCAAAACTGCTTCATTAAGCTGAATTTGTTTTGGTGACTAGTGTCCCTTTAACTTGCTTCAGAGGTTTTTATCTCCTCTTCTGCAAAATGAACTTTATTTACATAAATTATATGTGTTTATTACATAAATTATGTTTTTTTGCAGTGTCTAGAAGACTATTAATAGAGCAGTGTGTGTGTACCGTCAGCTAAGTAGTGCATCGTTTATTAGCTGTTTGTGTTGAATACATCAGCCTTAATAGATCTATTGTAAAACAGGTATTCCTGCTGTTCAAATTTGCTTTTGGTTAAAGGGACACTATAGTCACCTGAACAACTTTATCTTAATGAAGCAGTTTTGGTGTATAGAACATGCCCCTGCAGCCTCATTGCTCAATTCTCTGCCATTTAGGAGTTAAATCCCTTTGTTTTTGAACCCTGGTCACACCTCCCTGCATGTGACTTGCACAGCCTTCCATAAACACTTCCTGTAAAGAGAGCCCTATTTAGGCTTTCTTTATTGCAAGTTCTGTTTAATTAAGATTTTCTTATCTCCTGCTACGTTAATAGCTTGCTAGACCCTGCAAGAGCTTCCTGTATGTGATTAAAGTTCAATTTAGAGATTGAGATACAATTATTTAAGGTGAATTACATCTGTTTGAAAGTGAAACCAGTTTGTTTTTTCATGCAGGCTCTGTCAATCATAGCCAGGGGAAGTGTGGCTAGGGCTGCATAAACAGAAACAAAGTGATTTAACTCCTAAATGAAAGTGAATTGAGCAGTGAAATTGCAGGGGAATGATCTATACACTAAAAATGCTTTATTTAGCTAAAGTAATTTAGGTGACTATAGTGTTCCTTTAACTTGAATTATATAGGTGTTATTACATAGTTTCACAAAGCTGTTTAGAACTTTGTAATGTTACCGTCAGCATGTAGTGTTCCACTGATCACAATTTGATTGTTAAAATGCTTTTATAAAATAAATTGTCACTTGGATAGATGGGAAACTGTATGTTTGTGTCATATTACCCTATATGAACACTGACACAGTAGTTGCTCTGGTTAAATACCATGTAAACATCAGCAGACTATTTATTTTCATTCATAATTTTCTCTATTCACATTTTAAATGCAGGTTGCATTGCATTTTCAATTTAATAACAGTTTCTTTTGTATTCTTACAGCCTATCGGACAGTATCTGGAGTGAATGGGCCTCTTGTTATCCTGGACCATGTTAAGGTAATTGTTAGTGCAGTGCTTGCTATAAGCCTGAACAATTATTTTTTTCCCTGCAGTTGTAATCTGTAATTCATTTCTGCGTAGAATCAAACAAGTTAAAGGAACACTATAGGGTCAATAATACAAATGTGTATTCCTGACCCTATAGTGTTAAAACCACTATTTAGGTGGCCAGCCCTCCCTTGCCCCATTAAATGAGTAAGAAAACAAAAATCTCTCGGGATGGATGGCAATGGCCCTGCCCCCCGATCTGCCTTTGTGTCCATTGTGATATACAAATGTTTAAAATATACATGGCAAGTCAGTTGTACAAAACTAAAAAGCACACAGACTACATATGAGGAGGTTGACAAAAAAAGTACAGTTAACACATGTCTATGAATACTGGATGCATTTCACATCTCTGGCAGATGCTTTGTTAACAGTTACATGTCACTACGTGCTGACTTCACTTGTACTCAATCATCACCAGAGGTAGTGCTTGGTTTGTTCTTGCTAGGTTTCATCCACAAGTGAGGCTGACCAGGTCTACTTCAAATGAATGTTAAAACATAATCTGTCTGTTGTGCTAGCAAAATGAGATGTGTATATTAAATGTTAAAGGGACACTTCACTGCCCTAATAGAAATAAAATAATCACCATAATGAAAACATGCATGCATTTAATAATGCATTTTTTTTCATATAAAAATAGCTTGCAAAAGTTGCAGTTTTCTTTATTTTCTTAAAACCCAACTTACTTTGGCTGTGCAATCACAGGCTTCCCAATGCAGCTCCATGAGAAGTCTTTGCAAGGCAGGTGCTCTCGGCAGTTACCTGCCTCTTGAGTTTATCTCCGCTAGACTATACAACCAGAAAGTAACTGGACCTATCGGACAGCCAGCGGGTTTATTTAAAAAAGTGCCAATTTCTCTTGAAATCAACATATATTTTTTTGTAAAATGAGGGGATGCACTCTTTACACATTAAATGTCAGCAACCTGAAGTGCTTTAGGAGTATGGAATGTATATATGAAGCTTGATTCAGTGCTGTTATTAAGGGCTGTGTAAATATTTTTAAATTACCAAGCATGATTGCAGAATTTTGTAAGACATTATTGGAATGCACCACAGTCTCTAATAGTTGTATAACGCTATAAGAGACATACAGAAGTGCAAACTAAAATCTCCAGGTGTATAAAACTTAAGTAACTTAGCTCATACTATGTCTTGTACATTGCGTGACTGAAATGTAATGATCTGTAAATTAGAAGTACAAGCATGCCTCTAGGTGTTGTAGATGACAGGAGGTGAAGCTAATTATGTCTCCTGTTATATTTTTCTCATTAGAAAGACCTATTTTGTTTCTTAGTTCCCTAGGTATTCAGAGATTGTACACTTGACTCTTCCGGATGGAACAAAGAGGAGTGGGCAAGTGCTGGAAGTTAGTGGGTCTAAAGCTGTAGTACAGGTAGGTCTGAAGAACCTTGCTCCATTTTCTAGAATCTTATAATACATTTTGTCACATAACTGCTCATCTTTTCATTGATGTAAACAAAAATCTGTTTGCCTTCATCATACTCAGTCCTTATTTTGCTAAGTAATCTTCAATGCTTGCAGTCCTGTGATATTTTCTTATTCTCTTTTGTTTCTGTCCATCTCAATGCCTTATTTCAAATCTGTTTCTTGGTCTCTGAAAACAACCTCTTCTTTTTAGGTATTTGAAGGCACTTCTGGTATTGATGCCAAAAAGACCTCCTGTGAATTCTCAGGGGACATTCTGAGAACCCCTGTATCCGAAGACATGCTGGGTATGTACTTTGCTAGTAGACTGAGCATCTTGTAGAATTAAATGGCAGAATATTTATGAAAGCACAAAACTTCTTACTCTTCAAATGCCAAAATTTCATATACTGTTGATTTTCCAGGTCGTGTTTTTAACGGCTCAGGGAAGCCCATTGATCGAGGACCAACTGTCTTGGCTGAAGATTATCTGGACATCATGGGTAGGTGGACAGTTCACTGCTTCTGTAATGACAGTTCTGTTGTATACTAGGTAAACTGTTTAAATTGGTGAGAATAAATGATCTAGTCAAAATCCAGCACATAAAGCCTCACATTTTTATTTTCTCTAACACATTTCTATGGCAAAGTTTCATTCAGTCTCTCATACTGTAAAAAACATAATAAACTTTATTCCTAGCATGTGTTGTAATCCTATCAATCGGTAGAAGGGATAGACTGAAAGAATGCTTAGTGTCCTTCAGCACAGAAATGTATTATTATTTTTTTTAATGTTATTTGGCAAGCCCTCTGTATATAGTATACTTTTTATTAGTTTAGTGTAATTGTACTTTTACATGTGGGCGCTAAGCCCATATACAAACATTATTTTTCTATTCAATATATCAACATTGCTACAAATGCAGTATTTGACTATTTTATCACCGTTACTCTAGCAGAATTGGTATTTATGCTTCCATGCAATTATTTCAGTCCCTGTTTAAACTATTAAAGACCAGGGACATTATAGATGCTTGGGCCCACTCTTATGAGAGAAAATACAACAATATTTATTTTAGTGAAAACCTGACCTCCAGCATTGGAGAATTACTGTATATACTAGAGTATAAGTCGAGTTTTTCAGCACATTTTTTGTGCTGAAAAACCCCAACTCGACTTATACTCGAGTCAATGTCTGTATTATGGCAATTTACATTGCCATAATACAGACAAGGGGCTGTGTAGGAGGGGGGGCTGGCTCACACCACTGGACCACCAGGGAGTGAGAGCCCCCCTCCCTGACCAGCTAACAAGCAGGGAGGAGGGACGAAAAAATAAATAAAAATTTAAATAATAAAATATAATAATAAAAATGCCCACCCCCCACCAAGGCTCTTCATCACACACACACACACACACACACACACACACTGCACTCATACACACACACTGCACTCATACACACACACTGCACTCATACACACACACTGCACTCATACACACACACTGCACTCATACACACACACTGCACTCATACACACACACTGCACTCATACACACACACTGCACTCATACACACACACACACACACACACACACACACTGCACTCATACACACACACACACACACACACACTGCACTCATACACACACACACACACACACTGCACTCATACACACACACACACACACTGCACTCATACACACACACACACACACACACTGCACTCATACACACACACACACACACACACACTGCACTCATACACACACACACACTGCACTCATACACACACACACACTGCACTCATATACACACACACACACACACTGCACTCATACACACACACACACACACTGCACTCATACACACACACACACTGCACTCATACACACACACACACACACTGCACTCATACACACACACACACACACTGCACTCATACACACACACACACACACTGCACTCACACACACACACACTGCACTCATACACACACACACACACACACTGCACTCATACACACACACACACTGCACTCATACACACACACACACTGCACTCATACACACACACACACACTGCACATACACACACACACTGCACATACACACACACACACTGCACTCACACACACACTGCACTCATATTTACACACACACACACACACTGCACTCATATTCATACACACACACACTGCACTCATACTCATATACACACACACACTGCACTCATACTCATACACACACACACTGCACTCATACACACACACACTGTGGCGAAACCGACCTCGCCACGTGTCCTTGGAGGGGGCTGCTTGCCCGCCTCTTGCCTTTGGACTATGGACCAGACCTTATGTGAATGTGTTAACCCAGATAGTTATGCCATGGAGCCCATTCGTGTAGTTAAAGACTTCGGCTCCTGGGCGAGTGAACTGTGTGAGTAGGATCTGCGCGCTATTCGGTAGTTTTGTGCACGCAGATCCCAGCTATCTGGGGATAGGTGAAATGTCTGTGTGTTATGGATGAAAAGTAACTTTATGTATTTGAAAGTGTTTTATGTCTTTATGTAACCATGTGGTTAATGGAGTCTGTCTCTGTGCTGGAGATAATTGGATTACTTCTCCAGCACAGAGAAGGCTCTGTAAAAAACGGTCTGAGCTGGAAAGCTCTAGGGGTTTTAAAAAGATACTTTACTAACTTTTGAACCCCTGGTCTGATCCATGCCATTTTTTAATATGTTGTTCCCCTGAATGGATTGATTGTGGATATGTATTTTTATGTGAATGTGATGTATGGTTTTGAAGTTACAGATATTGTGTAAAAGTTATGTTTTAAACTGTATAATAAGTGGATTATCTCTCAGGCTAAGGGGAGGGGATGTGTGGGTTGTACCATATCTCGGATTGGTTATTTTATGCCTCCCCCTGGGTCTGGCCTGTATGTGTGAGATGGAAATAAAAGCCAGGCTGGATGAGCCAGTCCAGAGTTCCTGTTTTACCCTCAAAGTGAAGTGTCGTCTCATTATTGGGGGAGGATTTATTGCATGCTGTTCCAGTTGACTGGTAGGAGTGTAAGCCTATTCGTATGGTTCCTATTCAACGGTCTACAGCATTCAGAGGCTTGAGAGGATTTATATGCTTCTCTGATTCGGTGATTGTGGTGTCTGCCAGAGTGCTTGGAGTCCTCAGGAAGCGCTAGGAGCATCCATTAACGGAGGTACCAAGTCGGGGTGCCAGGCGATCCGTTACACACGCACACACACACACACACACACACACGCACACACACACTGCACTCATACACACACTCATACACACACTCATACACACACTCATACACACACACACACACACACACACACACACTGCACTCATACACACACACACACACACTGCACTCATACACACACACACACACACACACTGCACTCATACACACACACACACACACACTGCACTCATACACACATACACACACACACACACTGCACTCATACACACACTGCACTCATACACACACACACACACACACACACACTGCACTCATTATATACACACTGTAAATAAATATTCAATTAATATAATTTTTTTAGAATCTAATTTTATTTAGAAATTTACCAGTAGCTGCTGCATTTCCCACCCTAGTCTTATACTCGAGTCAATAAGTTTTCCCAGTTTTTTGGGGTAAAATTAGGGGCCTCGGCTTATATTCGGGTCGGCTTATACTCGAGTATATACAGTAAATACTGGAGATCTAATTCCTGGTCTGACAAATTATTTGTATTTGGTACAGGTAGATTACATTGGCAGCCTGGGATGTTTTCTTGGTATCAATTGAGCTATATTTAAATGCCAAAACATTGTTGCTGGCAATGTTCACCTTAAATCGGCAGGATCTGATATTATCTTTAAAACTCCTATAGGAGTTTCCTAGAACCTTGTTCATTTTTTGACAAATCCATGATTGTAGCCCTCCCAATACTAGTATATATGTATATGTGTATATATGTGTGTGTGTATATATATATATATATATATATATAATATTTCTTATGTGAAATTAATTGCATTATTGCAGGACAGCCCATTAATCCTCAGTGTCGTATCTACCCGGAGGAGATGATCCAGACTGGTATCTCTGCCATAGATGGCATGAACAGCATTGCTCGTGGTCAAAAAATCCCAATCTTTTCTGCTGCGGGGCTTCCCCATAATGAGGTGTGTAATTATGACAAGAAGTATGTGTGCGAAGACATTTGAAAGCTACTGTGCTACAGTGTTAAGTTTGTCGACTAACAATTTTAGTCAACAAAAAATTTTGAGATTTAATCGACTAAAACCAGACCAAAACTAAAGAATTCAGATGACTAAAATATGACTAAAACTAAAATGGCATTTTAGTCAAAAGACTAGGACTAAAACTAAATTGAAATTTGCAGCCAAAATTACCACTGCACAGAGGGGCCGTGGAAGGGGCAAAGGAGACTGACCGGTGCTGGGAGGGCACAAAAACATAGAGGATTTAATTAAACCTATTAGATTTTGTCATGCCAACTAAAATCTCCAGTAGATTTAGTCGACTAAAACTAAAGCCATTCAGATGAATATGTAATTGATAAAAATTCACAAACTACAAATGACTCATAATAATATTAAATGTATGCTTACTAATGCACGGAGCCTATATAACAAAATGGGGGAACTAGTCAATAGCATACACTAAACAATACGATATAATAGGCATAACAGAAACATGGTGGGATGAGACACGACTGGGCAGTTAACTTAGATGGGTACACGTTATTTAGGAGGGATAGGATAAACAAGAAGGGTGGTGGGGTATGTTTGTATGTCAACCATGAGTTAAAGTCAAATCTTAGGCATGTGGAGTGTGATGAGGAAAATGTGGAAGCTTTATGGGTAGATATCTGCTTGGGGCAAACTAAGGGAAATCAATTATTGGTTGGGCTATGTTGTAAACCACCAAATGTAAATATTAAGAACAGCTGTTAGAGCAAATTGGGAAAGCTGCAAATTGGTGGAACACGTTAATTATTGGAGATTTTAATTACCTGGGCATGAATTGGGATAGAGTGACTAGTACTTCAGCAAGGGGAATCAGGTTTTTGAATGTGTTAAATGACGCCTTCGTGTCACAACTGGTACAAGCACCAACTATAAAGGATGCTTGTCTGGATCTTGTTATAACAAACTGATCATTTGACCAACATTCAAGTAGGAGGGAGCATTTGGGATATAGTGATCACAATATGGTAATTTTTTAAATAAACTCAAAGCAAAAGCATGTGGGGTATACTAAAACTTATAATATTTAAAAAGCCGATTTTAATAAAATTTAGGGCAGCTCTAAAACATATCGTCTGGCATAAACTCCTTAGTGAAAAAAACACTGAGGATAAATGGAAACTATTCAAACAAATATTAGGTCCATTTCTCAGTATGTACCATTGGGTAATAAATATAAAAGAAACAAATTGAAACCAATGTGGCTTAGTAGAGAAGTAAAACAGATTAAAAATAAGAAAAGGGCATTTAAATTGGACAAATCAGAGGCATCCTATTTAAGATATAAGGAAGTCAATAATGCTTGCAAAAAGGCAAAGTGGATAAACTAGAAAATTAGAAATTGATGGCCAAAAAATGCAAAACAAACCCCAAAAATTTACATCAATTCTAATATAACAAAAAAATCTAAGTGTAGGTACACTGGAAACAGATGGGTATTGAAGACCAGGAGAAGGCAGAAATTTTAAATCATTTTTCTTCAGTATATATTGATGAGGATCCTATGGCAAGAGATGCAAATTATTGCAGTTAAAGAAAATTAATGTAAATAAAGCTCTGGGGCCTGACTGTATTCACCCACGAGTACTTAAGGAGCTAAGTGGGGAAATAAGTGAACCTCTGTATTTAATCTTTCTAGATTATTTTGTTTCAGGTATTGTACCGGAGGATTGCAGGAAGGCAGATGTTGTTCCTATATTTAAAAAGGTTTAAAATCCTTGCCAGGAAATTATAGACCTGTGAGCTTAACTTCTGTGACTGGGAAAATATTTGAACGGCTATAAAGGGATAATATTCAGGAATTAATTGGGAAGAACTTTATTAGCAAAAATCAGCATGGTTTTATGAAACATAGGTCATGTCAAACTAACCTACCGTATATACTCGAGTATAAGCCGAGTTTTTCAGCACATTTTTTGTGCTGAAAAACCCCAACTCGGCTTATACTCGAGTCATAGTCTGTATTATAGCAATTTGCATTGCCATAATACAGACAGGGGGGAGAGGGGGGCTGGCAGAGCTGTACTTACCTCTCCTGCAGCTCCTGTCAGCTCTCTCCTCCTCCGCGCCGTCCGTTCAGCACCTCGGTCAGCTCCCAGTGTAAGTCTCGCGAGAGTCGCGGCTCTCGCGAGACTTACACTGGGAGCTGACAGAGGGAGCTGCACAGACCGCGCGGAGGAGGAGGGAGCTGACAGGAGCTGCAGGAAAGGTAAGTACAGCTCTGCCAGCCCCCCTCTTCCCCCCACTGAACTACCAATGACACTGGACCACCAGGGAAGGAGCCCCCCTCCCTGCCATGTATCAAGCAGGGAGGGGGGACGAAAAAAAAAAATAATTAAAAAAAATAATAATAATAAATAAATAATAATACAAAAAAAAATTAATAATTTAAAAAAAATAATTAATATATTAAATGCCCACCCCCACCAACACATACACAAACACACTGCATCACACACACTCACACTTCATTCATAACACACACTGCACTCACACACTGCATTCATACACACACTGCACTCACACACACTGCATCACACACACTCACACTTCATTCATATACACACGCTGCATTCATACACACACTGCACTCACACACACTGCATTCATACTCACACACACACTGCACTCATACACACACACACACACACACACACACACACACACACACACACTGCATTCATTATATACACACACTGCATTCATTATATCCACACACTGGAAATGAATATTCAATTAATATATACGCACACGCACTGCACTCATACACGCACTGCACTCATACACGCACTGCACTCATACACGCACTGCACTCATACACGCACTGCACTCATACACGCACTGCACTCATACACGCACTGCACTCATACACGCACTGCACTCATACACGCACTGCACTCATACACGCACTGCACTCATACACGCACTGCAAATAAATATTCAATTAATATAATTTTTTTAGGATCTAATTTTATTTAGAAATTTACCAGTAGCTGCTGCATTTCCCACCCAAGTCTTATACTCGAGTCAATAAGTTTTCCCAGTTTTTTGGGGTAAAATTAGGGGCCTCGGCTTATACTCGAGTATATACGGTAATTGCATTCTACGAAGAAGTAAGTAGAAGTATAGATCAGGGCGTTGCAGTGGATGTGATCTGCTTGGATTTTGCCAAGGCATTTGATACGGTTCCTCACAATAAGTTAGTCTTCGAACTAAAAAAAAATTGGTCTAGATGAATATTCTTGTTTTTGGGTAGAACATTGGCTTAAGGATATAGTACAACAAGTTGTCATTAATGGTAAATTTTCAGGCTGGACAAAATGTATGAGGTGTCCCTATTTTGGGACTGCTTCTATTTAACATATTTATAAATGATCTTGAAATATGCATTAAAAGCAATGTTTCAGTGTTTGCAGATGACAAAACTTTGTAAAGTAATAAAATGTGAGCAGGATATTACTTTGCTGCAATTGGATTTAGGGGGACTGGGCACTAAAATGGCAGATTAAATTTAATATAGAGAAATGCAAAGGTATGCACTTCGGGGTCAAGAATGCACAGGCAATTTACAACCTAAATGGTAGTGAATTAGGCATAACCACACACGAGAAGGATTTAGGAATTAAACCGCAATATGCAATGTAATTCTTCAGTTGCTACGGCCAGTAAGGTATTGTCATGTATAAATAGGGGCATAAATTCTCGGGATGAAAATATAATTTTGCCTCTTTATAAATCGCTGGTAAGATCACACCTTGAATATGCTGAGCAATTTTGGGCACCTGTTCTAAAGAAGGATATCATGGCACTAGAAAAAGTGCAGAGACGAGCTACAAAATTGATAAAAGGAATGGAACATTTTAGTTACAAAGAAAGGTTAAAAAATGTAAATCTCTTGAGTTTGGAAAAACGGCGCCTCAGAGGGGATATGATAACATTATACAAATATATTCAGGGCCAGTACAAACCATTATCTGAAAACCCATTAATAAACAGGGCTATACATAGGACACAAGGTCACGCATTAAGGCTGGAAGAAAGGAGATTTCAAGAAAAGGCAAAGAAAAGGGTTTTGTTTTTTTTTACAGTAAGAGCAATAAGGATATGGAATTCTTTGCCTGAAGAGGTGGTTTTGTCAGTCTATACAGATGTTTAAACTGCAATTGGATAAATACTTGCAAAAACATAACGTACAGTGATATATTTTCTAATTAGTGGTGTAATAGCTGCTTGATCCAAGGAGACATCTGACTGCTATTTTGGGGTCAAGAAGGAATCTTTTACTAGTTTGTTGCAAAATTGGAAGTGCTTTAGAGTGGGTTTTTTGCCTTCTTTTGGATCAACAGCAAAAACATATGTGAGGAAGGCTGAACTTGATGGATATAAGTCTCTCTTCAGCTATGTAACTATGTAAGATGACTTAAAATACAACTAAAACGGCTTTTTAGTCGAAAGACTGACTAAAACTAAATTGAAGTTTGCTGCCAAAATTAACACTGATTAAGTGTACATAAATATGACTCGTGAAATTGACAGGAGTGACTGTTAGAAGTAATCTTTGTCTGATCCTGTCATTTACCCATTCATCAGTGATGGGGGCTGTTAATACAAACTTATGTCTATTTAAGTCATGTTGCCAATCTTTTGTCTTCAGATTGCGGCTCAAATCTGTCGCCAAGCAGGTCTGGTGAAAAAATCTAAAGATGTAATGGACTACAGTGAGGACAACTTTGCTATAGTTTTTGCCGCCATGGGGGTAAGTATCTAACGGTATTGGTCGTTTAGAGCCATCTAATATTATTCACATTTCTGATGCTTTTACAGCGTTTCTATGTCTCACATAGCACTGCTTCAAATTTATTGTGAAGAAAAAGCATTCTGGAACAGGTTAGAAGATGCCGTGCATTAAACTTAAACGTAGTTGGGAAATGACTGGCAAGCTTGCCCAGTTTTTTGTAGAATATCTATACATTTATTTAGCGGTTTGACAGAGTAAAGTAAATGGATGCAGTAAGAGCTGGAAATATTTGGACACTGACATTATTTTCATACCACACAATGGATTTAAAATGAAACAGACTTTCAGCTTTGATTCAAGGGATTGAACAACAATATCGTATGAAATGTTTAGGAATTGCAACCATTTTCATACACAGTCCCCTTATTTCAGGGGTTCAAATTTAATTGGATACATTTTTAATACTTTGTCGAGAATACTTTGCAGGCAGTGACTTCTTGAAGTCTGGAACGCATGGAAATCACCAAATACTGGGTTTCCTCCTTTGTGCTGTTTTGCCAGGCCTTTATTGCCGCTTTCTTAAGTTGTTTGTGCATGGGTCTTTCTGCCTTAAGTTTTGTCTTCAGCAAGTGAAATAAATGCTTGATCGGGTTGAGAACATGTGATTGACTCGACCATTGCAAAATATTCCTCTGTTTTTACTTAAAAAACAAACAAAAAAAAAACCTCCTGGATTGCTTTTGCAGTATGTTTTTGATCATTGTCCATGTGAACAGTGAAGCGCCGTCCAATTAACTTCTATGAATTTGGCTGAATCTGAGCAGATAATGTATCCCAATACACTTCAGAATTCATCCGACTGCTTCTGTCTTCTGTCACATTATCAATAAACACTAGTGACCCAGTGTCATTGGAATCCATGCATGACCATGCCTTCACACTGCCTACACTGTGTTTCACATATGATGTGGTATGCTTAGTATCATGAGCTGTTCCAAGCCTTCTCCATACTTTATTTTGGGTTTTTTCTCCCCATCATTCTGGTACAGACTGATCTTCGTTGCATCTGTCCAAAAAAATGCTATTCCAGAACTGGGTTGGCTTTTAAAGATGTTTTTTGGCAAACTCTAATCTGGTCTTTCTATTCTTGAGGCTTATGAAAGTCTTGCACCTTGTGGTGAACCCTCTTTATTTCCTCTTGTGAAGTCTTGTCTTTATGTAGACTTGGTTAATGATATGCTTACCTCCTGGAGAGTGTTCTTCACCTGGCTGGCTGTTTTGAAAGGGGTTTTCTTTACCATGGAAAGGATCCTATGATTATCCAAGCATTTTTGTGTTGCAGAACTCACCAGTGTGTTCCCTTTTTTTTTTTCTCAGAATATACGAATATACCAAACTGTTGTTTTGGTCACTCCTAATGTTCCTGATATTTCTCTGAGGGATTCTTTTTTTTTTTTTTTTTTTTACAGCCTTGGGGGGTGGCCTGTTTCACTTGCATTGAGAGCTCCTTTAATCGCATGTTGTGGGTTCACAACAGCTTCCAAATACGAATGCACACACCTGAATAAACTTCAGACCTTTTACCTGCTTAATTGATAAATAACAAAGGAATAGCACACACCTGTCCATGAAACCGCTATTTGTTCCTTGAAAAAGAGGGGGCTACATATTAAAGAGCTCAAATTTTTAAACCCTTCTTCCAATTTGGATATGAATACCCTCAAATTAAAGCTGAGAGACTGCACGTAAAGCCCTATTGATTTTTTTTAACTGCAACTTTCATTTATTTTGCTAAACTACCTAAATAACACAATTTGCATTGGTGTCCAAATATTTAGGGACCTAACTATGTACAATATGTAAAGATATTTAGATATGGAACTTAAGAGGGCATTAAAAACCAATGTAATTCACATACCAAATTATTATGGTTTGTGTTATGATGCATGTGCCTCTTTGTTCTCTACTTCATTAGTCTTTTTCTTGCCTATCCAGGTAAACATGGAGACAGCTCGCTTCTTCAAGTCAGATTTTGAAGAAAATGGTTCAATGGACAATGTGTGTCTTTTCCTGAATTTGGCAAATGACCCCACGTAAGTCTTTTAAATGTTTGTAACGGCTCTTATTAGTTTTGTTTTCAACCCTATATTATATTAGGAGACGGTGTCTTTAACATTACCTCTTGCTGTTAATTGCCTCCTAGTGCAAAGCAGCCTCCTATGTGAGATTGGGTAAATTAGGTACAGAACAAAATATAACTTACCAGGAGGAAACCGTAATTATTTGAAACCTGCAGACCTGTTTGCACTATATATAGGACATTTTTTTGAGACATTCAGCATTATTTAATACGTTTCTTATATATACAGCAATGTATCTGTTCTAAATTTTGTTTTGTGTTTTTAAAGTTTTTTTTTGTTTTTTTTGGATTGGGCACTTTTGCGTGAGTGCCTGCAGCAACATCCTGTGTGTGATTAAAGTTCAATTTACAGAACAGGAGATAAAACTTCTAAAATAAATGAGAAACTCATTGAAATTAAAACCATTTTTAGTGCAGGCTGTGTGAGTCAGGTGTGGCTAAAGCTATATGGACAAACTAAATCGATTTAACTCATAAATTGCAGTGAGTCATGCAGGGGCATGATCTATACACCAAGTCAGCTTCATTAAAGGGAAACTAGTGCCCGGAAAACAAACTTTTTTCCTGGCACTATAGCTTCCCCCTTTGTCAATGCCCACCCCCATGGTGCAGAAGGGGTTAATAACCCATCCTGTTACTTACCTGGGTCCTGGCTCGGCTCCGCCCACACTCCACCCTTGCAGACGTTTGCGGGCAGGGGGACCTAATTCGCATGCGTGGCAATGGTTGCACTCGCATTAGGATTTCCCCATAAGAAAGCATTATTCAGTGCTTTCCTATGGGGATTCCAGGGACGCTGGAAGTCGCCTATACACCCGGAAGACGCTCTAGTGGCTGTCTAGTAGACAGCCAATAGAGGAGGAGTTATACCTAGCAGGTAATTATTGCAGTTTATAAATACTGTGGTAATTGCATGCTCTGGGTAAGGGGGGTGGGATTTTGCACCCAGACCCAATGAGCGGAGGTGGTCTGGGTGCCTATTTTCTTTTAACCTAGAGTTTGCATGTAAGGTCTAACCTGCTTATATGGTCAATCCAGGGGCAAGTTTGCCTCTTTTTGTTTATTTTGGATAGAACACCTTAAAAATACCTGCAAAAATAAGCTAAAAATATAATTTACAAGTGAGGGATACATTTTTCTCTTTTGCTGCAAATCCCCAGAGCTTGTAGGTTCCAGATGATTGCCCAGGTTTCTCCCCCGATCCTGTCCACCAATTTTTATCGCAAAAATCCTGTGCATAGTCCATAAATATCTCTGCCACACGGGAAGTCGCATACAAGTTATATTTTGTACTCCCGAACAATACTGGTTGTATCAGTGGAAAAATGTTTCATCTGTCAGTGTGTGACTGCAACCTTGTTGTTGTACCGTTCTGCTAATGTATTGAAAGTAAGTGTACAAAGGTTTAACAATCTTTGAGTGTGTGTTGTAAGGATGAATTAACAGATTGTTATTGTGTTGTGTGGGACATATTATATGTTCTTGTTTTGCTAAAAGATATATGCATTCTTTTACCCACAGTATAGAAAGAATCATCACCCCACGTCTGGCTCTCACTACTGCTGAGTTCCTTGCCTATCAGTGTGAAAAACACGTTCTGGTGATTCTGACTGACATGAGCTCCTATGCTGAGGCCCTGAGAGAGGTAATGCTGTTTTTACCCTTGCTTATTAAGTGCAAATGGTTCTTAAAGGAACACTATTGTGTTAGGAATACCAAGCTAGTGTCTCTCTGCCCTGCAGAGAAATGATGCATTGAAATAGTGCATCTCTATGAGGAACATTCAGCACCTTCATGCAAAGCATGGAGACACTGAATGTCAGTGCAGCACTGTCTGAAGAATCACCTCTTGTGGCCTTCTGAGTGACTGCCACTAGAGGTGTTGCTAGACAGTAATGTAAACACAGCCTTTACTCTGAAAAGTGGGTGTTTAACCCCTTAAGGACCAAACATCTGGAATAAAAGGGAATCATGACATGTCACACATGTCATGTGTCCTTAAGGGGTTAAATTCAAAGGCCTACAGGAACAGTCTGTAGACACCAGAACTACTACATAGTTGTTGTGGTGACTCTAGTGTCACTTTAAAGGAACACTATAGTCACCTAAATTACTTAAATAAAGCAGTTTTAGTGTATAGATCATTCCCCTGCAATTTCACTGCTCAATTCACTGTCATTTAGGAGTTAAATCACTTTGTTTCTGTTTATGCAGCCCTAGCCACACCTCCCCTGGCTATGATTGACAGAGCCTGCATGAAAAAACAACTGGTTTCACTTTCAAACAGATGTAATTTACCTTAAATAATTGTATCTCAATCTCTAAATTGAACTTTAATCACATACAGGAGTCTAGCAGGGTCTAGCAAGCTATTAACATAGCAGGGGATAAGAAAATCTTAATTAAACAGAACTTTCAATAAAGAAAATTATTTATTTTCTTGAAACAGATTAGTGTTTAGTATCATAATTACAGATTTAGTTCACAACTCTGCCTTTTATTCTTAAAAGGGTCAATAAAATAAGTACCATTCAGTTAGGTTATAAAATCTGAATCCAAGGACATGGTTGGAAACTAGTGAAAATCTGAATTCATAAGTAAATACTTTTCTTTGAATTGCTTAGTAATATAACAAATTTAGTTTCTACAGAGAATATAACATTAGCAGTGATTTAGACAACTATTAAGTACTGCCATCCTCCCAAACAAGGTATCCGCTGCCAGAGAAGAGGTCCCTGGCCGTAGAGGCTTCCCAGGTTACATGTACACAGATTTGGCCACAATCTATGAAAGAGCTGGACGTGTGGAGGGAAGAAATGGTTCCATTACCCAGATCCCTATCCTGACCATGCCTAATGATGGTAAATAATCACATTAAATGATGTATGATTAAAACAAAAATAAATGTGTTCCTTCATTTGTATGAATTGTGGCAATTGGAAAACGGTGTTTTGCATTTGGATATTCAGTGTTTTACTGATTTTTCTATTTTTTTTTCTTCTTTAGATATTACTCATCCCATCCCTGACTTGACTGGATATATTACGGAGGGTCAAATTTATGTGGAAAGACAACTGCACAACCGGCAGGTATGGTTACAAGATACATGCCTCACTTCTTCTATCTATTCCTGTGTTTCTCCAAACCTATCCTAACTTATCCATTATGTTTTCCAATAGATTTACCCACCTATTAACGTGCTGCCCTCACTGTCCCGTCTCATGAAGTCCGCTATTGGTGAAGGCATGACCAGAAAGGATCATTCAGACGTTTCTAACCAGTTGGTAAGTTCACAGGTTTTAGCATTAGGAATGGGCAGTGTTGATGTCCTTGAGCCAAAATAGAATATCCTTTGAAGACAATAAAAAGGGTCCCTATGGGCCCCAGGGGCTGCATCAAAAGGAAATGCATGTTTTTAGAGCTTGGGTAATATCTGCACATTTTAGTAAATGCATATATTCTAATTTTTGCCACAACTATATACTTCAAAAATAAATGTATACACACACATTTAAAAAGTTTACTTTTCTGTTCAACTCATGGCAAATGGCTTGCAAGTGCTTTGTTACCCAAAACACGAATCTGACAGCAAACCGGAAGGTCCTTCATAGATTCCTTGCATTACTTGTAAGGAGATATTGTTTCCCATCAGCCATCATCAATTACTGCTAATGGAAAACGGCAAAATATAAAAATGAAATTATTCCATCCCACTTTCTATTTGTCGCCTTTGTAGTCATGCGCAAGACCATTCCCTTGGTTTCGTGCATCCTTTGACTGCAATGGAAACTCACTGAAATGATTACAATATATACACCGTTGTCTATCTGATTTTTTTTTTGATTTTTTTTATTGATTTTTTTTGTAGACGGTTCAAGTGTGCCTGCTTTAAATTAAAAATCATACAATTGTATCTGTGTATATGGTGGTAGCATTACTGCTAGTAAATGTATTTCTCATAAAAACCGTTATAAACGTATGGTATGTGACCAACCCATCTGTCCTTGTCATAGAAGGCTATACTGCGAACTCGTTGATAGAAGAGAACCAAGACCACTCCTGCAAGCAGTACCCCTGTTCTCTATTCTAAGAAACACAGCTCATTTGCTGTCCTTATTCTAACTATCACATTGTCAGCTGTTCTAGAAAAATATAAGAATGAATTAAGACCTCATTCCAATCCAGAGCCATCGCACTGGCATATAAGCCAAAGTGACAGTGTCATGGAGATGTGTGCACTGCTGGAAGCTATCCCAAGCAAGGCCAATCCAATAGGAGGAGAGCAGGACATAGGTAGGAGCAGAGCTGGCTGCTAATTTAATACCCATGCACACAAAAAGGGGAAGGCACTGGTGCAAGAGAGGATATACATTTTTACTTTTTTATATATATATATATATTTTTTTTTTAAATATTCAGATGCCAGTGAAAGTGGTAAATTAAACATACACTGTTGAAGTGGGCAATTGGTAGTTAATGGACCTATCAAGACTGATTCACTTTAAGATGCAAATGTCAGAAGCAAAATCCCAGTAGAACTATAACATTATTTACAACCAATATATGCTTCTGTCATGGCAACAAGGGCAACTCCACAATTGTTGAAAGCTGCTTGCCTTTTTGTTGAAGGGAAAAAAAGAAGCAAAAGTGGTGTACATTCTTTGATCCTTTGTTGTTGTTTTTGTTACCATGCTAGCACTAATCTAATTATTTCTTATAAATGCTAGAATTGTTAAAGGTATTATTGCAGCCTCCTGGAGTACTCAGAGCTGCCCTAAAGTGAACAACAAATTAATCACGAGACACTGCTGTTTTGCCAATTTCCCAAAAGTATGCTTTCAAATTTGAAAGCAACCTTATATTTCAGTGCACATATACATCCATTTAAATGCTTCCTGTGAAATAAATATTCTTATTGCTCCGTGATTGATATTGACTCACACTGTTGAAAAGCACAAATGGAATCATATTTAACTTGTATTTTTTCCACCTACCACAGCAGTACTTACAGCTCAGTATTGGTAACTACTCAGGATCTAGATTTTAAATCCAACCACCCAATTACTTTCAAAGTCCCTCGCCTTAAGTTTTTGTCTGTACTATCAACTGGATGAGTAAATATTGTGGGGTTTTGATTAGCAGAGGCTGGGGAGATAGTGTCTGCTCCCCCCTGCAATGTTATGACTTTGCCAAATGCTGATTAGACTGCTATAATCTGGACACCCCCGATGATGCGTCTATGTTGTGGATGCCTTTTTTTCCCCTCAAGATAACTTTCTAATAGTCTTCATTTTTTCTTTAAAATGTTGCATGTTGTTTTGGAAGAAGACATTTCTAAAATCAAAGATTTTAAACAACGATGCGAATATTATGTAATGCTATTTAAAGAAAATAACAGGGCTAATGGAAGTTATGTGGCAATTATGTTGTGCTATTAGAATTCCTTGCCAGCTTTTTCTCATGGTAGTGATTCGATTTTTCATACAGATACCAGTTGAGATTGTTCTGATTCTGCAGCACTGTACAATGGGGATATTAAAGATACTATGAGACAAAATGTGATGAGGATCCTGTTTAAGCTTACAGATTAGAGGAAATCAAACAAACTGTATTGTGATTTAACATTGAAATGTAATTTGGGGTGAAGTGTGGGAAGCTCTACTTTTTTATTTTATCTGGTATAACTGCTTGTTCAGTGCTATATATCCTTTAATTTGAACATGCTTTTAAAACCTTGAAAACCTCCTCACCATCTAGACAAAGGTAGTTCACATATTTGACTGGCAAAGAATCTTGAAAAGTGTACTTTTACATCAGCTTTGGCCACCCCCTGCTTAACCTATTTGAGATGCACCAGTGTGAATGTTTTGTTGGAACCTTAATTAACATATTTTGAAGATGAGATCTGACAATTTCATTTTATGCTGGGATGCCCTTGCACACAGTGTTAATTCATGTGACTTCATTCATGCCATTTATTATATTCATCAATTTTTAAAGGTTCTTTATTCAAAGGTTGATTACACCTGTTACAGGTTGGTTTACAAAGATCCATGTTCCATTATATAACAACCCTATTTGCTCTTTCTAACAGTATGCCTGTTACGCCATTGGAAAAGATGTGCAAGCAATGAAAGCTGTGGTGGGAGAGGAAGCTCTGACCTCTGATGATCTTCTCTATCTAGAATTTCTGCAGAAATTTGAGAAAAATTTTATAGCTCAAGGTAAGATTAACCCCTTAAGGACCAAACTTCTGGAATAAAAGGGAATCAAGACATGTCATGTGTCCTTAAGGGGGTAAAGCGCTTTTAATAATAAACTGGTGGTACTGGCTTTATTTAAAAGGGGACACATGATTTATTTTTGAATAGGAATGAACAGCATTTCTGAATTTCTAACTTAGAACAGCTAACGGCAAACCCAGGCAGATACAACGATCACCTGCTTAAATATAAATATATATGTTCACTTTTTTCACGCAAGAACTATGCCACATGCAGCAAAAATGGTAAACTTGTGATTTTAACTGGGGAAAGCATTGTTTCAAGGAAAAAATGCAGTGGGCAGATGAGAACAGGTGGGTAGTGATGGTTAGGTTGACAATCAGTCCTGCTGAGTAACAATCACATATGTATTTTAGCGAGATTGTAAATTGAATTACCCAATTAGAAACATTGTGTTAAATAATTGTTCTGATATCAGACCTCATTGAATCAATGAATAACTTCCAATGTCTGGAGGGAGACCTTTTAACTTTGAGTTTTAGATTTTTATTTTCTTTAATTAGATGCATGTAATTCTTACACCCACTTCTAGAACACTGAATATCTGGACACAGTGACTTAGACAATATAACGGGAGAAATATGTAACTCTGTCAGTGGGTATTGCCCACAATTACACTTGAGCTGGTATTGGATTGTACAATTGCCTACAAAATGTCTTACCATTTTAAAATTTTAAATAGGATAGGAGTAAACAATACAGGTAAGCTTAAACAAATATTCATTCAGCAAAAATAAATATAATTAATACATTACATGCAACACTAAAAAGCGGGTAGTATCACTTGAGTCTGGTCAGTATCTTCATTTATTTATTTTGCTTTATGAATTTGGTACAGTTTATCCATTATTTTTTTGTGTGTATTTGTGCAAAATTACGTTTCTTACGTGCAGTTACCACTTTTTTTAAACGAATTGTGGATATTGCATAAAAAGCAGTTAATGTCTCCCTCTTGCTGAAAGCTCTTATTAGATCTCTGTACAGTAATGTTCTCTTCAACCAGGACATGGCTAAGATCACTTAGAATTCCAGAGCATGTGCACAGACGTCATGTCTGCATGCTCTAGAACTCCTCATTGAAGCAAATCAAAAAAAAGTTGTGCGTGTACATTTTATTTAATAAAAAAAGTTTTTAGGGTAGAGTTACTGGGATGGTTTCCCTACCCCGCCCCCCAAAAATAAAGAAAAAAAAAACGTTCTTGGATCCTGTTCTGAGGTAAAGTTCTCTCTATGGCATGATCCTCCTTCAGTAATATAACTGTCAATCATTGCAGTGACAGACCTCACAAAGGATGGACTGAAGGAGCGTACACTTGAGTGGCATGAAGCGGTGGGGACATGCCACCATTGGTAGTCTGTTTCCTGCATGCTGTCCATGCTGACTTCTGACACCAAACAAGCACAACATTTACATTAGCCAGCCCAGAACTCTTGGAATAAGAACTTCAAGCTGAAACATTTGAACATACGGGCTCCAAGGCACCTTTGTCATGGTGTTTGGATTCACACTTTTTATTGAAGGAAATTTTTTTTTACATATTTTTGAGGGGCTCTTGTTAAAATGACCCTCCACTGCCCATATACTAAAAGAAAAATCACTATTTGTAAATATACTCATAATGAAAATATGCCTGCATTTAAGTATGTGTTTTTTCATTGGGTTTATATCTTAAAACAGTTGCAGAAGCTGTAGATCTCTTGTACGTAGCCTTTGGAAGCCCACCCTTCCAAACCCGCCTAGACTTTCTGTGTCGTCCAATTATAGACTTCCTAGTGCAGCTCCATTAGAAATGCTTGGAGCAATTGCAGCCTCTTGAGTTAGATCCACTTTTCTAAACAACCAGTAACAGGACTGGCTATCTGACAGCCAGGGGGTATAGAAGGGGTTATTTATAAAAGTGTGTATAAATTTGTTTTTAAATCTGGACCTTTTTGTAAAATGAAATGTAGAGGACACAATCTTCACAATATAGCACTGTTGCAAGCTAAAGTGCTTTAGGGGTCTGTGGTGTCCCTTTTCAAATAAATCTCTTGTAGTTGCTGTGGTTTAGGACCCTGCTGTATGAAATGAGTGATTCAAATGATGTGCAATATATAGGGGCACCTTGCCATCATAGTAGGTAGCAAAGACAGATGCGGGATGTAATTGAACGAGTGTGACAGTAAATCCTTCATCTACAATCTGTGATGTAATCCCTATGTTTTACTCTTGGTACTTCAGTGTTTTTGGCCTGAGCCAGATTTCAGAGTCTATATCAGTGAGGACTAAGCTTAAGCCTCTGAGATGTAGCTCAGTGTCTGCCTACAATGTAGCTGGCTTCCACAATTGCGGATATTGTGCCAGATATGCACTGGCATCCTTGATTATAAACACTTGTCCATCAGGAGTGGCAGCAGTTCACTGCACCCAGACCACTCCAATGAGCTGAAGTGGTCTTTGTCCTTATAGTGTGCCTTTAAACTTGCCTTTTCTCCACCACCTTCGTGGCTGAGAACCAATCTTGATGATCTCAGCCAATCTAATGCTTTCCAATAGGGAAACATTTAGAGGCTATTGCGAATGTGTGGCAAAATGCTGCATTTTCATGCAAAGCATGGAGACTCTGAACGTAGGTGCTGCACACCATGAAAAGGCAGTGTTTACAGTGCTCAGACCACAGGGGCTTGCTATAAACACCACAACCTATACATTAAGTTGTAGAGGTTCTGGTGATCGTATCCCTTTAAAATAAGTTTAAAATCTTTCCTATGGTAAAACTAAATATGAATACCTTCAGCATATAGAATAAATGATTCTTTCTTGCATATACATCGGCATAGGTGGTGCTTCATATAACAAGCAGAATAAACCAGTGAAAATATGCCTTCAATTTTATGACTCAACCATGGATGGTAAAAACAAAAATATGATTCCGAGATGAAAATGTGTGACTTGTATCATTGATTCAGACGTAGCACTTTTGAAATTGACATGATATGTATATAAGACTGCTTTATGTTTGGCACACCTTCAAGCATTCTGATTAGCAAAACATGTAGTGAGGTTTGTGTGTGGGATCAGTAACTAAATTAGCCTAGTAGAGAAGCTGTTGGAAATCGGGGAGAATTAATACAATCTGTGTTCATTGTTAGCAGAATTTAGGTTTATTTTGTTGCAGCACTTTAAGCCTTTTTAAGCTCTGGCAGTGAAGATGTTAAGCAGTTTGGCAGTAGGGTAGCTGCAGGTGGTTCTGAGCAGTCACCCGTTATCAGTACAGATCCTGCTGTTCAACTCCTCCTTTAAATAGCTCACACAGGACTGTCACATGGGGGATGTGTATGTGTGGGCGGCCGTCAGTTTCCTTGGCAACCAGTGGCTCGTTAAGGGATAATAGCAGCTTTGGTACACATGGATGGGAGCAGCAAGGGGCACCAGGGGGTTCTGACGTGTCTCAAAATTAACCCATTGATTTACACCCTTTATAATTTATAGCATAAATAGATCTGCCTGATTTGAGTAAAAGATGTATTAGAGAGTTACCACAGGATGGCACTATATGTTCAGTGTTGATTTACAGGCAACTTTGTATAATCTAAAATTTGAGATTGTGATTTAATATGTTGCAATAATTGCAGGTCCAAAAAAGACATACTAGCAGTAGCATGTGTTCCGTTGATGGAACTGACCGTTTTTTGTTTTTTTTGGTGAAACTATACTTTGCATACCTTCTTTTGGTCAGTAAGAATTAGAAATGATTTCTTTCCTCTTCTCTAGGTCCGTATGACAACCGCACAGTGTATGAGACACTGGATATTGGGTGGCAGCTCCTTCGAATCTTCCCCAAAGAGATGCTCAAGAGAATTCCGCAGTCTACCCTGACTGAATTTTACCCGAGAGATTCATCTGCTAAGCATTGAGCTGAACTTTCATGACCCGTCATCCATCCATCTTCTCTTACTTCATCACCACCTCATCCTGTGCTGTTTACATATCCTGGCAACCCTTGCAGGGGCACGGTTAAAACTGTATACCCCATAGTCCTTTTGGGATCAAAATAAGTCAGATTGTCTACAAATAATAAATCAACACATGTTTATAACCTCAGGAGAGGGCATTTATGGGCAATTCAGCTGCTGCTGGACTACATCTCTTAGCAGTTTTAGTCCAGCCACACCTGAGTTGCCACTAGGAGGGTATCTACTGACCGGTGGCAATTGTAAAACTGTCCCCTACACACATTTGTAACACGCATGTATTTATTGTGCAGGTAATGCACATGTGGTTTTTATCGTGTCTTTGTGTGTAAATTCTACAGTTTAGCTTTTAAGAGCCATTTTAGTCTAATCCTAGTACAATTAAATGCCTAGTGAAAAAATGGCTGACCATTATCTTTGTTGGTATCATTTATTCTTTAAAGTCTTGGGGATAATTAACAGCTCTGCTCCATTGTTAAAGACTTCTGAAATTAATTTTCTAAACCTATACTTTGTCAGTGTTCCAGGTAATTGTCGTATCCTGGAGCATCGGTAGCCCTTGATGAGCCATTGGTCTGTATTGTCCTTTCTTCGTTTTGCTTGTGTTTTAGCATCTCATACTTGGTCTTCATGTATTGCCCTACTCCTATGCCCTTTTAATGTTTTACCTTCTATCCTACCAAGTTAGTGATGTTGGCTTATATTTTTAATGGCTATACTTTCTATATTATTTTTTCCTTTTTTTTTTTTTTCCTTGCCTCTAAAATCCCATTATACATATGAGGTTTCTTACCAGTGGGCATACTTGTGTTATTTTGTTTGTCAGGTTGGTGCAATAGGCTGCTCTTTGCTTCATTCCATCTGTAAACGGTGTATAAATTTATTGCAGAATGTCAGATTTAAATAAATATTACATGTACTGTTTGAACCTCCAACCTGCCTCTGACTGTTCCTTGGATTGGCAGTATAATAATTCAAAGCTATACTGACACTAAATCTACACTCCTGCTTGCATTTACCCATTAAATGTTCTTCTGCATACGAATTTACTTGTATGAAACCTGAAAGAGACACTGAAACCCCGCTCTCAAAGATGGAAGTGAACCAATTTTTAATGCATTATACAGATTTTTCATTATGTGCACAAAACTGCATTAAAATGATACTTTAGCAAGTTGAAGCAGGCCTTAATAATCGTAAAAGCCTCCACCGATCAGAGCCTCTCACTTTAGTCTATGGGGTGAGCCATCTAGTTTGAAATAGCAGAGAGGCAGTCAGACATGAGTCAAGAGTGGCAAGAAGAGATCAGGAGAGGACAGATTATCTGCTAGTCATCCATATAGAAATGATTGTGAAAGGCAAAAGGTCCATGGGCGTCCGCGGGGGGGCGGGGGGCAAGAGGGGGCACTTGCCCCCCCTCTCCTGGATTTTTCAGTTTGTGCTGCTATTTTTGGTTTGTGTGAATACAGTGCAATACCAGCGCCGGCTACAGCTTATCCCTGCCTCTCTCTCATGACTGAAACCGCAGGGGAGCAGCACAGAGGCAGCCTACAGGTAAGGTAAGTGAGGCATGGGGGGTGGGTGGTAGCCTACAGATCAGGTAAGTGAGGGATTGGTGGGGGGAGGGGGTGACAGCATAAGTAGAAGGTAAAGTAGAAGGGGTAGAAAGGTTATGCAAGGGGCAGGAGGGGTCAGCAAGAGGTAGGAAAGGTTTGCAAGAAGCAGGAGGATATAGTAGAAGGAGCAGAAATTAGCAGGAAGGGGTAGGGGCGGTCTGCAAGATGCAGGAAGGGCGCAAAATAAGCGGAAAGTAGCAGAAAGTTAAAGGAGCAGAAGGAGCCTCAGAAGAAAGACTGTCAAATGAAGGAGAAGAAAATTAGTTTGGAGCACTTCATTCTGGACACCACATCACAAGGCGTTGCTACCTGGGCCTGTCAGGGAAACTTTGGACCGTCTCATCTCCCCAGGTAAAACAAATATCAGTGTTAATGTGTTCACTTTTATTTACAGAGTGTCAGGAAACACAGACGGATGGGTAGGGGTGCCGCTGATTGGCTAGAGGGTCAGCTGGAACTCTAAGCCAATCAGTAGCTCCCCATTCATAAAAACGTAAAACATTTTTATGACTCGGGAACTAGCGATTCTCTTAGAGCGTCAGCTGACCACTCTAGCCAATCAGCGGCACACATGCCTGACCTCAATCTGCACTTCCTGACACTGTTTAAGAAGCCGAATACCACTGAGCGACCTGGAGATCTGGGACTGGAGGAAGCCTTTGGGGGTAAACCATTTGAGAGCTGTTTCGCTCCTTAACCCCTTAAGGACACATGGCATGTGTGACATGTCATGATTCCCTTTTATTCCAGAAGTTTGGTCCTTAAGGGGTTAAAGGAAAGAGAGCACCCAGGGGCTTCCTAGCATCATAGCATTTTCATTTAGATGAAGTTATGGTGACCAGAATGTTCCTTTAATTTGATTAAAGGAACACTATAGTGTCAGGAATACAAACATACATTCCTGACACCATAGTTGTGAAAACGCTATTCACCCTGGCTTTATGTGAAAATGACTGCTCCTTCCTTTTCATGACACTGTCAAAAAGGGGCCAAGCGAAAAAAACGCAAGCTGACCCACTCGGGAAGCTCTAAACAGCCTGACATCCACGCGTCCTTCGACAGGCCGCAACAACAGGCGCAGCCCAAGATGGTGCCCGAGCGGACCCGAGACTCTAGCTACTCAGACGAATCCCCGGAGGAGGATGACAACAGGCCCTCGATGACCCCAAACCGGGTGTACATGAGTGAAGATTCAGACTCCGACACCTCACCCTCCACTAAAGGGGACATTAAAAGACTGCTGGTTGACCTGCGGGAGGTCTGGAAGGCCGACCTGGTGGGAGTGCGGTCTGAAGTGGATGGCATAACCACGTGGATCAGTGCGGTGGAAACAAGGGAGGAGAAGAGAGATCAGGAGCTGGCACGAGCGAAGGCCCAAATAGAGGCCATGTCCCAGCAACTCACCAGACTCACACGTACAGTCACCTCGCTGGAAGCGAGGCATCGTAAGAAAAACGTTAGGATTCACGGTGTCCCGGAGAGTGTGGGTATAGAGGCCATACTAGGCTTTGCCAACTTGGTCGCAGAAACACTGGGCGTGCGACCCACAGCAGGAGCCTCACCCGTTACAGCGGCATTCTGAATTAGAAAAGCCTGGACGGCACCGGCTGACGCCTCAAGGGACGTCATAGCAGTGACACACCAATGAAAAGGGCTTATGAGTTTACCGAAGGAGGCAGTATAGATCGAAAACCGTATGAGACCAAGGGGAATGTTGGAGAGAAGAGACAGAACCAGAGAAAGAAACACTGCTCTGTCTTGGTGCTCCTCTTACCTTTCCCAGTGCTCTTTCAGTATCTTGTAGACCACGATTACAGTGGATGAGCAGAAGCTGTTGGTAATTAATAGTGTTAAAAACAGCAGAAAGGTCATGCTGAATTAGCATAGAATAGTGACCAAGAGATTTTGCAGCATTAGATGATTGGATACTTTGGTCAGAGCCGTTTCCACAGAGTGATAAGCGCTGAATCCAAACTGAAGCGGGTCAGGCAGAGGGTTGGATTTGATGAAGTCTGTCAGTCTTGCATGCACAACTCTCTGCAGGGCCACCACCAGAAATTTTGGGGACCCTGACAAAGCACAAGGTTCACTACACTGTGTCAGTGTAGTGAATGCAGTGTGTGTGTTAGTGTAATGAATGCTTCTTACCTGGTTCAGGGAGGGGAGAGATTCCATCCCTGGTGGTGCGGTGGCATGGTGGGGCCCCTGGCTCCCTATACTTGCAGAGGGGGCCCAGTAGACTGCAGGAGCACATTACAGCATTTCCCTCTCTTACTCCCGCAAGCGTGGCCTGCGTGCTGCATGGAGCGTTGCCATGGTAACCCGTGGCAATGCTCTGGCGGCCGCGGGTCTCGCGGGAGTTAGAGAGAAATGCTGTAATGTGCTCCTGCAGTCTGCTGGGCCCCTTCTGCAAGTATAGGGAGCCGGGGGCCCGTGGCTGTATGTATGTGTGTATGTGTGTGTGTGTATGTGTGTGTGTGTGTGTGTGTGTGTGTGTGTATCTATCTATCTCGATCATCGCTTTATATATGTGCAGAGGGGGAATGTGGGGCCCATGACAACCATCATGGCTGTCACCCCCTGATGGTGGCCTTGTCTCTCTCTATGATTTAAAGAAAACTAGAGCTGTAGTAAAGAAAAGAGGAAGTGAGTGGGAAAATGTACGTTTTGTGTGACAGTGCCACATTAATGGGAAACTCACTTATCAGAAAATTGCAGTTTTGAATAAAACATTGAAAATGGTCTATAACATGTTACCTTTTTTTTTTTTTCTTCTAAATAGCCAGTTTTCTTTAAAATTTATGCTAAAGATTTGGAAAATTACATCACAATCAGTTATATCCTCGCACAACAAAAATTGCAAATGAAAAGATATAATATAAAACATTTTTCCCCTCTTCCTTGTATGCGTTCTGTATATACCAATGGTGGGTGGTAAGGTAGCGCCAGGATGGATGCATTTTTTTTCACATCTTATAAAAACATATTTGTTTAATATAGTGTATGTGAGGTTAACATGCAGAACCTATCATGGGAACTGCACAAGTGGGTCATTAAGGTTATTTACCCAAAGGGGCATTACCCAAAACCTTAAATACAAGAAATGTGGACCTCTATTGAGGGAAGAGTTTAAGTAGAGAAGAAGCCAAAGGGTAAGCATACAAATTATAAATACTTCATTTAGAACATATTTTAAAATGTGACCTTGTGTCCACATATACACAATCACTGGATAAACAGGTCTGTACTCTTAAATACAAACATTTATTCCTGACCTATAGTGTTAAAATCACTATCTAGCCCCCACCCCCCCCCTAAATATAGTAAAATCTTACATTTATTCCAATCTGCTGGTGCTGGCTCTCCTTGGCTGACAGCATCAGAATGATGAACCCATAGAAAAGCATTGCATTGGCTGAGATTGTCATGGAGGTGTGCCCGGGGCGAAGCCCAAATACCAATAGCCAATCTGCATCTCCTCATAGAAAGGAATTGAATCAATGCATTTCTATGAGGAAAGTTCTGCATCTGCATGCAGTGGGTGGAGACACTGAATATCAGTGTTGCACCTCTAGTAGCCACCTCCAGGAGTGGCCACTGGAGGTGTCACTAGGCTGTAATGCAAACACTGCATTTTTTTCCTGAAAAGACTGTGTTTACTGCAAAAAGCCTGCAGGGACTGACTATACTTACCAGAACAACTACATTAAGATGTAGTTGTTCTTGTGACTATATTGTCCCTTTAAGTGTAGCAAATGTGTGCTATTTTGAAGTAATAACTACACTATAAAGGTACAGATAACTATCAATATATGCATAGTATTCTCTGCTTTTCAGCTTATATCCCCTTCTCTTTGGATGTAGTTGCTGAGTTATAGCAGATATTTACCTTGTACACACTACTTTTGTATCATAACTTCTTACATATAATTATTCTGAAAAATCACATGTATGCTGCATTTAGGATTATAGATCTGTCTGGCATGTGCTTTTGTGTATGCAGACTGAATATAGGGTTTACAGTTATACTCACAGTTCGGGTTCTTCTCCACTTCACCCCTTTGCTCACTAGGGGTATGCTATAATAAACAGAATATTGAGAATCCCTTTGTGTGTGACTTTATGATCTTTGAACATTGGGGAGCACATGGAGCAGCAGGACATGGCATTAAGTTGTAACAGGATAGCCTATCCCGCTTTGGTTAAAGGAACATTATAGCATTAAGAATAAAAAAAGTATTCCTAACCCCATATTGTTCTATGAACGCTTTAGATCATTGCCCCACCCACCCCAGAATAAATAAATAGAGCTATGTGGAAATTAAGTTTCTCTGTATGTCGTGTTAGCTGGGTGTGCGGATTGGGGTCTAAGGAAGAGGAATGGATATAAGACACTGGTATTTATTGCTTAGAAGTGCAATTTATGGAGAGTGACTGGGTATGGGAAAGCAAACATTTGTTGCATACAATGGAAATATTTGCCAAACAAATTCTATCAGCCAAAATATTGTACATGCACATGAAATATTAGTGAAAAACAGTCAATGAAAATAAATGAGAACTGTATGAACATCAAATTACAGTTCATCCAACCTCCAGTTGTTTACATGTGCATAGGGATTTGGGATAGTGCGCAGGTAACGTTTTTGGTATTTATTATAAAATTACAGTTACAAACTGTAGTTAGAAATGGTAAAACTGTTTTAGTAAAAATAATATAGTAAAAAAGGTAGAAATAAACAGGTCCAAGCTCAGTCAGTACCTTAAAGTTGCAGGGAGAGGTGGAAATGAAGTTTATCTATATTGTTCCCTCTGATATGCCTACAGACAACTTCAATGAATTGCTGATACCTTTAAATATTATAGTAGTTTATTTAATTTGTCTCCTGCAGATAACGTGTGTTCTAGATTGCAGAGAATAAAAGTTAGGAGTGAATTTAACAACATAACAATCACCTGCTAATAATGATAAAGTAGTTTATTATTATAGTACAGACTGCAGACATCCTTTTAAAAACTGCAAAGTATAAAGTGATAGCTGGGGCACAATGTATTTATGTATTTATTTTAAGATTACCAGCTTTGTAAGGATGGTAATGTATTTGGATTCCCACGTACTCCAGATTTTTGAAATGTCTCCCTGGCTAATTTCCCAGGCAAGCTTTGTTTAGATTTATTGGAGAGATGAACAAAACCAGGTTCAAAACCCACATTATCAAAACGCAGATCAACAGACGTGGAGGGGGAGCTGTTGGAGATAACCTCTAATGACTCAGTCTTGACTGCATTTTGACTCCTTAACCTTAGAATGAACAATCTTTGCTTGTATTAGTTAATCTGGGGGTGCAGGTAGTGTATGTTTTATATCGTAGACATTGTAAAGATTAATATGACTACTAATTTACAGCAATGGATCTAGTGAGAGTCACCATACCTGCCCCGTCTTATTCTAACATAGTATTGTGTTAGATTTCCAAGAACAAATTAAAATGTAGTTTTCTTTTTAAATAGTGGCAGGGCCGCAACACCATTAAAAAATTGGAACACTCCCCACCATGTCTTCCACCATACCTTAAAAAAACAAAGTTTTACCAGGATGAGTCAGTTTGTGCAAATAATGCATCACTCATATAGGTAGGTGACTGCAGTGGGATAATCACAGACAATTCTCTGCAAGGTTTTGGACTCATAGATAGCCAAGTGGAGTTCTTCTGGCTTTCATTTTATCATACTGGTATTATGATATTTAATAACGTTTACAGGGTTCCAGCTTGGGACATATATAGTAATATATGCACACACTTCAATTCAATTGTGATCCATTTTGATCCAGCGGTGCTGCTTTAACCAGTCAGATCATTTATTTTGGTGGGGACTTATCTGACTCCAGGGAAGCATGTCTCACGTGCCCTCTCATATTGATAGGAGCCTTTTAAGGTGAGAGATAGCTTCTCTTTACTTTGAAAATACCACTTGTAAGGTATTATGAATAATATAATTTCATTATTTTGGATATCTACTCTGGCTTCTCATTACACACCTAAAAAGAGAGTTGAAAAGCTACAGCCGCCTTCCCACAAGCCTAAACCCATTGCTAAAACTGAAAAGATTGTGGGTCTGGATGAAAGGAAAATGTTTGAGATGCCATTACAAGCCTCCAAGAACAGCTGATCTATTCAGAAAAGATGAACCATGAACATGTAGGATCTACTATTGGCAGCTTTTCCATGGACAAGTCAAGAATGAAACCTCTTCAGGGAGAAATCCTCAAATCTTAGAACCAGACAAAAGAAAATCTGGATTCGGTAATGGTATGATGTAAGAGGTCAAGATTTTTGAGAAGAGGCCTGTCTTTTCTCAAGATACTTTGGAAAACGATTACCACTAATTAGCAATCACTCATAATTAATGGAATATGGTCTTCAAGACAAAGTTGTCAATTTTCAGATTACAGAGAGCTAAAGACAGGTCTGAAAGCACTAAAATCTTTTCAGAATCAGTTTCGGGACAGAGCTCTCTAGATTCAGCTGCACAACAATACCGTGGTGGTGTACTTGAACAGAAAAGGAGGTACAAAAGTCTATGCTTTATCCAAACTAAGTGCAGAAATTATTACCTGGGCCGAACATCATCTGTACTTTACCTGTATATATCAGAGACCTTGACAGTATTATTGCAGACAACCTACGTAGGTCAAAATAGTGGCAGAGTGGTTGCCGCTCTATCATACCTTTAATGAAGTGGTGGCCATGTTCAAGCATTCAGTTATCGATCTAATAGCAACACAGGAAATTTAGGAAAGTCCCGGTATTCTCCTTGTGCAGGTCAGATTGCCAGGATCAACTGGATTCACTCTTAGTCTCTTATACTTGTAAAATCAGATTAGATCAAAATAGAGTGATTGCCATAATTCCTTTCTGACCAAAGAGAAATAAATTATTAGTGTTCCTGCAGTTGGCAAACAGAAATTATTAGAATAATATAGTTATTATATATTAGAATATTATAGTACCAGAGCCAATGGAGGAAATGTATAAAAGTTTTTTTTTTTCTGAAAAAATGGAACAAAAAGTTTAAAAGGGATGAGTAATCACTGCAACCTGCCCTCTAGTTCTATTTGATTTCACGGTGATTGTCCCATTTTAAGAACCTTAGACCATTTTTTCCAGAGCAAAACATTTTGATAAACAGTCACCAGTATTGCAGAATAAATGATTGTGTAGGTTCACTGGAAATGTTCAAGCCAGCAGCTTGCATTCTTCAAGGCTAGTTTTCCAATATCAGTGCTTGGAGGAAAAAAAAAAAAAAAATATTGAATTAACGTATCAGTGGCAGAACTTGCACCGGTTCAGCTGGGCTGAGTGTAGCAGGGCCCCAGAAGGTAGAGCACTGCACTTCCAATGCCATGTGTTCTCTGGTTCACACTGGCACTCTCAGTAGTTCCTGTCATCTTGAGAGAGGAAGGCCAGGGTAGATCATTTTGAGCTCAACACACACCGCTTGCATGTGGTTCTTCACAATAAGACTCTCAAGGCAAGAGGGGGAGGAACTGGAGTGGAGATTATGCTGTCGACGTGTGACCAACAGCTGACTGGCTATTACCAATGGTGGATGGCAGTGGTGTATTTTGGTTTTGTGCTGCCCTAGGCATGACTAAACCTGGACACCCCCCTTATCTAAATGTGCACCATCCCTTCCTGTCAAGGCCACACCTCTTCCAGATTAAGTACACACCCCTTCCTCTATAGATCCCTATAGTGCCCCCCCCCCCCCCCTTGCCCACTCGACACCGAAGGGGTTAAAACCTCACTCACCTGAATCCAGCGCAGATGTCTCTCCATGCTTGCATTTGGCTTCCCCGTAGGAAAGCATTGTATCAATTCTTTCCTATGGGGATTTAGCAGACGCTGGATGTCTACATGCACAGCGTGAGGACGTCCAGCATCAGTTAGGCCTAACCGCCCGGAAGTCCCTCTGGTAGACTAGAGGTGGAGTTAACCCCTCAAGTTAATTATTGCAGTTTCTGAGAAACCGCAATAATTACACTTGCATGGTTAAGGGGACTAGACACTGCATCCAGACCACTTCAATGAGCTGAAGTGTTCTGGGTGCCTATAGTGTCCCTTTAAGCACACACTCTGACAGACACATACACATTCACTGACAGACACACACTGGCAGATACACACTGACAGTCGCATGCACACAGACCTCACTGACGGACACAAACTCACTGATTTGACACACACACATTCACTAGCAAAAGTTGGTTGCAGGAACCGCACTCACTCCCAATGGCCACAGGTGCTCTGGAACAAGACCAACAATCCCAATACGACAAGGCAATAAGAAAGATTCACAGGCACTCAAAATGTGAAAGCCGAAGGCAGATTTATTGCATCAAAATGAGCAGCAACGTTTCGACCTAACAGGAGATCTTTGTCAAGCGAACAAAACACAGTAAATAAAGTGCTTGACAAAGACCTCCTGTTAGGTCGAAACGTTGTTGCTCATTTTGTTGCAATAAATCTGCCTTCGGCTTACACACACACACACACACACACACACACACACACACACTCATTAACAGACACACATTGACAGACACACACTCAATGACAAACAGACTCTCACTAATTTAACAAACACACACACAAACATACACACACATTCTCACAGACACATACACACACTCACAAATTATTGCTATTATTATAATTTAACATTTTCCTACCAGCCTCCCAACTTGGAGAGCTGGTGTGGGTCTGTTTTTGGGGGTCCAGTGGGGCTGCTGTGAGACATGCAGCTATGTTCGAATCAGAGGCGGCGAGGGAGCTCTGATCTCCCTGCTCTGATCCCTCGAGCCTTGCAGGTCGTCTACTGATGCCGGGAGACGGAATGATGTCATATTCCGGCTCCCGCGGCATAAGCAAATGGCGCGCGAGGGAGCAGAGCAGGGAGATCAGAGCTCCCTTGCTGCCTCTGATTCAAACACAGCCGCATGGTGGGGGGTTCATAAGGTGTGTTTAGCAGGCCATGGGAGGAACACGGGGAAGCCCAAGTGGGCGATTAGGGGCGGCATTTTTTTTGCCGCCCAAGGCAAATGCTTAGTTTGCCTTGGGTTGAATACACCACTTGTGGGTGGTGTGCGGAGTGGTGACTCACCAGAACCAGCTAACATCAAGGTTTGGTATTATTTATTTTATTGGTATTATTTATTACTAAACTAGGAAGGGGGGGGGAGAGTATAGGTTTGGGACGTGGACTGTAGATAGTGGGTAACTGGGAGAATCAAAGGCACTACTGCTGCCAAATTGTGCGATTACACTTCTCATCCATGAAAATGATCTGACATCACCTGGACCCACTCTGCATATTATACTACCCCTCAGACTCTCCCACCATTACCCCTGGTAAGCTACACAAGTTATGACGTGTGTGTATCTCTGTCAGTATGTGTATAAGTGCATACATCCTGGCATTCAAATTCCAATACTATATACACACCCCTGCATTGAAATGCCACACACAACACACAAATACACCATTGCATTCAAATGCCAACTTTACACACAAACACATCCCTGCAGGAAAACACCAATACTACACAAATACACCACTGCATACAAATGTAATTGATACATAAAAATACACAACTGCATTTAACCCCTTAAGGACCAAACTTCTGGAATAAAAGGGAATCATGACATGTCACACATGTCATGTGTCCTTAAGGGGTTAAACACCAGCACTGCACACAAATACATTCCTACCTTCACACACGCTTGCATATTGTGACAGACTACCTGGTCACCCAGGACTTGTACATGGCTCCCAGCCGCCACCTCCTCCCAAAAGTACTGTTGTCACCAGGGCTGCCATCAGAAATGTTGATGCACCTGACACAACTCATGGTCTGGGGCCCGCTCCCCAAGGTCTGAGTCCACCCACAGGTCCGCTCCTGATTCCGCCCACATGGCCCATCCTGAGTCTGCAAGGATGAAGTGTGTGTGTGTGTGTGTGTGTGTGTGTACTGAATGTGGTATGGATATAGTGGATGTGATGTGTGTTTCATGGATGCAGTGTGTATTAGATGCAGAGAGTATGTTTGTGTAGTGGATGTAGTGTGTGTATAGTGAATGCAAAGTGTGTACTTGTGTAGTGGATGTAGTGTGTATAGTGAATGCAGAGTGTGTGTTTGTGTAAATGTAGAGTAAAATAGGGGCTGCATTCTGTGAGGGAAAAAAAAAGCATTGTAAAATAAATTTCTTTACATTTATTTTACTACATTTTATTCCCTTCTCCATTCTTCTTACCTGACCAGGGAGGGGGGGAGATTGCAAAGGGAGTCAGCCGCGGTACACTGCAGAGGCGGCCTAGCACACGCCTTCTTAACTTTCCAGATGATCCTTGGTCTCTAACTCTCGAGAGCCTTGCCTGTGGGCTGAGGTGAGGGTTGCAATGGTAACACATGGTAATATAGAAACATAGACTATGAAACTCTGCGCCAGATCAGAGGCTGCTAGCGGCCGGGTTAAAACTCAGCATCCATACTATTTTACTATTTGAGCTAGACACTAGACGATCCAAGCGCTTTATGGACTGAATATCTGTCTCGGGGAGAGCTATCCGGGGGTGGCACTGTTTTGGAGATGCGGGCACAGGAACCGAGGTTTTCAGGGTGAAATATTGTTTGGTGCCAGGTGTCTGGCCATTAATAAAATTATCCTGTCAGGTACAGACATCTGGGTGCCAGGTATTGCACAATGCCATTAATTTGATGATACACCACACCCCCTGTTGGGGACCCAGGTATAAAAAAAATGCAACATTCACACTAATAAAACACACTTGTTTCACCTTTACATTAAGCCTCCGTTAATGACTAGGGATGGGTTATAATCACTTTGGAGCAAATCACTAAGGGGGAAAGGGCATTATTGGCAGTGACACTCGTTTCCCTGCGAGTAGGCCAACACACATACAAACACGCAGACACTGCTAAAAAGTACAAGTGGAAAAGAACTGTGGAAGTTGTACAACAGTTGAGCTTTTCTACCACCCTTGTGCTAGGGGGGTCAAAAAAATTCTTACATCAGGGCTTTCTCTGCATTACGTCCAACACTGCTCCTTATGAAATCAACCAGGGAAATCAACATCTACAATGTATTTGAGAATCTGGAATATTCTCATTCATTGTGCACGGTAGAGAGGATTTGGTGAACTTATTTTACTATTGGTCAATTCCTGAATTTATAAATATAAGATTCAAGAAGGAACTATGCAAATAATATTTATTGCCTATAAAATTTTTACAAAATATCTTATTGACTAAACATTGAAGATCCTGATCACTCTTTGCCCATCATATTTGCTCCTTGTTAGGGCCGGGCAAATCTTCAGTTCAAGTCTTCTCTTAGAAATGGATGGTTTTAAGATTTAGAGGTTTGGCTCTTAATCTAGTACTGAATGCTAGGTGTGTTCCACCTTTTCAGCGACTGGATTAGTGTTCATGCAGGTTTTTGTTAGGTTTCATTAAAAGCATATTTTTGCTATCTATAAATTCAGCCAAAAGAATTGGCGACACATAGGAAAACAAAGTGGTTCTGCATTTGAAGATTTCTTTCTGTTGTAATGACAGAAATTGTTCTAACTACTTTTTGCAAAACTGCCTGGACTGGAAAACAATTCTAGAATAGAATATATCAAGCTTTAGAAGATCAGACAATAATTTCAGAGGCTAAAAATAAAGCAAAAGAAGGCTGAAAGGTTACTTTAGGTAGGTTGGTGTATAACAGACAATTCAATTATCCTAACACTCAGTGGTTAAAATCCCCCCATGTAGAGCTAAAAGTTCATTATACTCAGGAGATGGCCACTACTTGGGTTAAAGAACATGTGCACCACCAGATGACTTGGGTTTAAAGAACATGTGCACTACCTGATGACTCGCAGAGTAACCACCTGTTCATCAATTCATACATTCACTACTAGATAGTAGACAAACAGAATAGATACCTTGGCCTCAGAGGAAGTTTCAATCAGGTGAAAGGTGTTGTAAGAACCGTATCCTTTATTCTTAGGTACAGCTTGTTACATCCCATTAGTTCTCATTTATACAGTCCTGTTAACGAACAAGTCACCCGAAAGCTTTTTATACTATCCCTGTATGTATTTGTAAAATGCTGCTATATGCCATCGTACTGCCTTTTTTCCTAAAGTAAATAAGTGCATCTCTTCTAGCCTTCATAGCTAACGTTCAATTTCTTATTATTTTGTAAAAAAAATTCTTGTTCTATAAAAACATCCTGTGCCCATAATCGCATAACATATTTAAAATGGGATCTTACTATTGTCTGAAATAAAGACAAGTCATATTTTCATTATGTAAATGTATACCACTTTTTGGTATAAAGTTGCTTTACCAACATTTGCAGCTGTTAATTGACGTTGCATGTTGCTGCTCAGTATATTGTCTGAAATTACAAGTCTTGTTTAACAAAATCCTTCATCATGCCCAATTTGAGTGTATATTGCATGTTTATTCCTCATCCCAAAATGCCTAGATTTGCATTTAACTATACTTATCTTTTCCTGACATATGGTGGCAGTACAATAGGGATGTACTCTTCCCTCGGGACAAGCATCTGAAATAAATAATTAACATAAAAAGTTCCTCCCCTTACCAGGTATAAGAAACCCCACCAGCCCTAGGACCTAAGTTCTCTTTCTTGTTCCAACAGGAACGGACAGCATCTGGAATGTGGATGGTGAGGCACATGGGTTGCTGCCAGGGGGATCCGGTCTGATAGCCTCCCGGGTGGAGAGCTGAATGGCCAGGAAACATCCTGCAGACTTACAGAGCAGGTATGTAAGCCTGCCTTTATGCCGCTGCAGTCACCGGCAAAGCAGGGAGGCGGTCTCTTGTGACAGCAAATCACTGTCCGTTGGAGACGCATGAGCACAGCGGTGGAACGCACGCCCGGGTGGTTATGCGTTCCACCGGAGTTCCGACCGTGCTATCGCACATGCGTGGTCTGAACTCCCCGAAATGGTGCCAGTTTTCAAATGGATCTGCCTATTTATACTGTGCAGATCTTACTGTCAGCATGGATGCTCCTTTACCAGATGGGTTTAAGAGGAAAATCTGTAATATTTGCTCTTCTTTAACGCTAGAAAAATCCAAGCAACAAGAGATGAAATCCTTTTTGTCTTGGTTTCAGGATAATTTGGCCCAGACTTTTGAGTCTTTTAAAGAACTAGCTCACACTTCTCTGATAAAAGCTACTAAACAAAAAGCTAAAAGGAAGAGAACACCGTCTAGTTCAGAACTCTCTTCGGGGGAATGTTTTTTTTCATATTCAGAATCCTCTAGCGACTCTTCTGATAATGAGGTGGGGTTTCCTCATGATGAGTTAAGAACATTTATTAAAGAGGTTAATGTGATCCTTGCTGATGAAACGGTAAACAAAGCCAAGAGTAAAGTACTTCCAGTCCAACAAAAAATGCTGGATTTAATTTTCAGAGAATGGAAAAACCCAGAGAAAAGGGCTTTTATCTCCAGACATTTTAAAGGTATTGTTAAAATACAGGAGGAAGATAAATGGGGAGAATTACCGGTAGTTGATGTGCAGGTGGCTCAATTATCTAAAAAAACGACCTTACCTATTGGGGAAGTTTCTGGTCTGAAAGACCCTATGGATAAGAGGGCTGAAACTTCTAGCAGAAGGGCTTTCAGGCTGCAGGTTTTCAGGCTAAAGCAGCATTAGCCGGGGCTTCAGTGTTGAGAGCTCAGAATCTTTGGCTTAATTCTTTGGAAGAAGGTCTGGGTGATGACCAAGACAAAGGCCTGTCCCTCCTGTTCCAAAATTTATGGTTGTCTAATGAGTACCTTATGGATATTGTCACGGAGGTGATTAAGCTTTCGGCTCGTGTCATGGGTTTGACATCGGTGGCCCGAAGGGCACTGTGGTTCAAGGCCTGGACAGCAGACACTGCATCAAAATCTACATTATGTGAACTTCCTTTGGAGAAGAAAAAGTTGTTTGGTTCTCCTCTAGAAGAGTTAATCTGACAGATGTCGGAAACCAAGAAGGCCTTGCCTCAAGACAGAAAATATTCCTGGAAACCCAGGTACAGAAATTTCCAATTCAGACACCGTAGGGGATTTCAAGAAAAACCCAGTTTTTTTTCGTCAACAAAGGAGAATTTCAAGATTTGACACACAAAAAGACAATAAGTCTGACAGAAACAAACATTTCTAACGCCATCAGAGTGGGCGGAAGGTTGCAAGGTTTTGTTCACAGATGGAGGGAGACAACTACAAATCCATGGATTTTAAATCTGGTGCAAAAAGGATACCAAATAAAATTCTTAGATGTTCCAAGGCCAAGTTTCCTTGTCTCCTCCTACCAGTCGAAATTAAAAAAAAACAAGCCCTTTTTTTCTGCCACTGTCTCCCTATTAAGAAAAGGTGTGGTAGAAAGGGTTCCAAATTCCCAAGTTTATCAAGGGGTAAACTCCCGTTTGTTCCTAATACCAAAACCGGACATGTCTTTTCGTCCATTCTTAGATCTAAAAACCCTGAACAAGCTCATTCCTTACCAACACTTTAGAATGGAGACTATAGGGTCTGTCACTCATATCCTTCGGAAAGGGGATTTCATGGCTACTTTGGATCTAAAGGATGCCTATCTGCATATTCCTATGGATGTGAACTCAAGAAAATACCTAAGGTTTGCTATAAGGAAAGGGAAAGCTATCCATCATTTCCAATTCAGAGCCCTTCCATTCGGGCTAGCTTCGGCACCCAGGATTTTTACAAAGGTCCTCACACCGGTCACAGCTCTTTTAAGGTTGCAAGGAATCACAGTAGTACCATACTTGGACGACTGGTTGATAAAGGCAGATTCAAGAGGCGCTCTAGAATCAGATGTGGCCTATACACTAGAAATCCTGGAAGAACATGGTTGGATTATAAACCTAGAAAAATCACACCTTACCCCTATAAGGTCTATCCTGTTTCTAGGGTTTTTGATCAAGTCAGACACTCTGTTGATTCATGTGACAAGAGAAAAGAGGAAAAAGATAAAGATTTTGATAAAGAACCTTCTTCGGATGTCAGAATGTTCGGTGAGGAAAGCCATGCAGGTTTTAGGTCAACTGACCTCTACAATGACGGCAGTAAAATGGGCCAGAGCGGAATCAAGGCCCTTACAGTGGGGAATTCTTGTCCAATGGTCAAAGAAGGAAGAAGACTTGGATGCAATAATGAGTATATCAGATCTTACAAAAGAAAAAATCTCCTGGTGGCTGGAGGAAAAATTATTTTCAGAAGGCCTGTCCTTTTGTCAAAAATCTTGGATCGTGATTTCAACAGACGCCTCAAACACAGGTTGGGGAGCTCACCTCCTGTATCACTTAAGACAAGGTGTTTGGTCAAAAAAGGAAACAAAGGAATCTTCAAATTTCAAGGAGTTGTTAGCAGTACTCTACGCTCTTCAGCAGTTCAAAGTTTTCATTTTGGGGAAAGCTGTACAAATCCAGTTGGACAATCAGACTACTGTCTCCTACCTGAACAAACAAGGCGGTACAAGAGTAAAGAAATTGTATCTACTTTGCTCACGGATTATGTCCTGGGCTCAAAGTCATCTGGACGACATTTCAGCCGTTCACATTCATGGTATAGACAACGTGGTGGCAGATGATTTGAGCAGATCAAAATGGTCCCAGAACAAGTGGTCTTTCAATCAAGAAATTTTCGCTCAGCTGGTGGAGAGATTCGGTCTTCCAGTCATAGATCTTATGGCAAGAAGATCCAATGCAAAAGTGAGTTTGTTTGCCTAACCTCAGACCTTATATTTCAGACAGGGCCCCTTAAAACAGCATTAACACCCAGCACTCCCAAGCAACCAAGTCCTGCTGAATCTTCAGAGCAGAGGTATCATTGGAAGATAACACTAACTTCTCTCATCACTAAAATATCCCTATCCTTTCACTCACCTGTCCCTGGCAACACCATCATCATTACTTCCACCTTACTCCCCTCCCCTCTCTATTCATCCCATGCACTCTACACATACCTCTCCAGCCTATCTCCACCAACTCCTCCCAAATCCTCTACATACATACCCTCCTACAAAACTTTCAAATCCTACTCCCACCTTCACTTCCTTTCTATCCTTCTGCTCCTAGCAGCTGGTGATGTCTCTCCAAACCCCGGTCCCCTCTCAACAAACTCAGCACATACTAACCTAAGGATCCACACTAATCTCATACCCATCTCATGTTCCTCTAAATCCTCCTTCAATACTGCCCTCTGGAACGCACGCGCTGTTTGCAATATAACTAAATCCACTGCTGTCCATGACTTCTTCATCTCTCGTTCAATAGATTTACTAGCCTTAACAGAAACCTGGCTCTACCCCTCTGACACTGCCACCCCTGCATCTTTGTCCTTCGGTGGTCTCCAACTTACCCACAATCCAAGAAACTCTGAATGTAAAGGTGGTGGTGTTGGGTTTCTCCTCTCCCCTCACTGCACTTTTAAACCTCTTCCCGACCCCCCTTCCCTCTCTTTCCCATCATTTGAAATACACTCAATTCGCCTTTTCAAACCCTTCTCTGCTAACATTGCTGTTATTTACCATCTCCCTGGTTCCCCTCTTCTCTTCCTTGACCACTTTGCTGCCTGGCTACCCTATTTCCTCTCTTCTAACATTCCATCACTAATTCTCGGGGACTTCAATATTCCTATAAACCCACCTTTGACCTCTGCAGCCACTAACCTACTTTCAATTACTTCCTCCCACGGGCTATCGCAGTGGGCAAATTCTCCCACCCATGTAGCTGGCAATACCCTTGACCTAATCTTCACTTATGCATGTACAGTATCTAATATCTGCAACACTCCATATCCACTCTCTGATCACCACCTCTTATCATTTGCTCTCGCGTACCCCCTCACCCAACAACCTCAGCCTAACCCCCCTCAACTCAGGAGGGACCTTAATTCTCTTGAACTCCAACAGTTGTCAGCTGACATTGATTCACAACTGCTGTCCATCCCTTCCCTCTCCTGTCCTTCACTGGCCATCTCCATATATAACTCTACTCTTACATCTGCCTGAACACTGCAGCGCCACTCCAAACAAGCACCTCAAGGAGGACCCGCACCCAACCATGGCATACTAAATCAACGCGCTACCTGCAAAGATGCTCCCGTTGTGCTGAACGCTCCTGGAGGAAGTCTCATACCCAATCAGACTTTCTCCATTATAGATTCATATTGTGTTCATACAGCGCAGCCCTTGCCCTTGCCAAACAGTCCTATTTTTCCTCTCTCATTAGTTCATGTTCCCGCAACCCCAGGCGTCTCTTTGACACCTTTAATTCTCTTCTTCGCCCTGCCGTGGCCACCCCCAAAACTAACCTTACTGCTGATAACTTTGCATGTTACTTCACTGACAAGATTGAACAGCTAAGGAAAGAATTCTCCCCTCCTTGCCTTTCTGTTTCTCAATCACACATAGATCATGCCTTTCCTACCCTTCAGACATTCTCCCCAGCTACTGACCAAGAGGTGGCTGCTCTTCTTTGCTCCTCTCGCCCCCCCACTTGCCCGCTTGATCCTGTCCCATCTCACCTTATCAGATCTCTCTCCACTTGTCTCGTGCCTTCTCTAACACACATCTTTAACTGCTCGCTCTCTTCTGGCATTGTCCCTGCTGACCTTAAACATGCCACTGTAGTACCTATACTAAAAAAAACATCCCTCGACCCATCCATCCTCTCTAACTACCGTCCCATATCCCTGCTCCCTTTTTCCTCAAAGCTTCTGGAAAGACTTGTCTTTACCCATGTGTCTCATTTCCTCAATTCCAACTCTCTCCTTGACCCCCTTCAATCTGGCTTCCGCCCCTTTCCACTCTACAGAGACTGCCCTTATCAAAGTTACTAACGACCTAATCGCAGCTAAATCCAAAGGCCACTACTCCATACTAATTCTTCTTGACCTCTCAGCGGCCTTTGACACCGTTGATCATGCTCTCCTTCTTCAAACTCTTCAATCGCTTGGTCTCTGTGACTCTGTCCTCTCGTGGTTTTCCTCTTATCTCTCCCAACGCTCATTTAGTGTCTCTTTTTCTAATGATACCTCCTCCCCTCGCCCTGTCTCGGTTGGAGTCCCCCAAGGCTCCGTCCTTGGTCCCCTTCTATTTTATCTTTACACTGCCTCTCTTGGCAAACTTATTACCTCTTTTGGATTCCACTACCACCTGTACGCTGATGACACCCAGCTATATCTCTCCTTCCCCGGACCTCTCCCCTGCCGTCCTGCAACGTGTCACTGCTTGCCTTTCTTCCATCTCTGACTGGATGTCCTCTCGCTTTCTGAAACTCAATCTCTCAAAAACTGAGCTCCTCCTAATACTGATCCTCCTCTTTCGCTCTCCCTTCAAGTTTGTGTTACCAATATCAGTCCATCCTTGCAAGCGCACTGTCTTGGCGCCATACTTGACTCTGGTCTCACCTTTGAGCCTCACATCCAGCATGTTGCCAAATCCTGTAGATTCCATCTTAAAAACATAGCCCGCATCCGCCCTTTTCTTGCACCAGATACTACCAAGGAGCTTGTCCATGCTCTAGTAATTTCCTGCATGGATTATTGTAACCCTCTCCTGATTGGTCTTCCCAAAAGCCGTACTGCACCCCTACAGTCTGTAATGAACGCTGCTGCTAGACTGATTTTCCTCTCTAGTCGTTTCTCGCACACCTCACCCCTCTGCCAGTCCTTACATTGGCTTCCTGTATGCTATAGGAGTCAATTCAAGGTACTAACTCACATCTATAAAGCACTGAACAACTCTAGCCCCTCTTATATCTCCTCACAGATCCATAGGTATGTCCCTTCTCGGTCTCTCCACTCTGCCCATGACCACCTCCTGCCCGTTGTCCGCACCCGTATGGCCAACTCGCGCTTGCAGGACTTCTCGCCGGCGGCTCCCTTCCTATGGAATAGCCTGCCTACCGCCATCAGACTCTCCCCTAGTCTTGCATCTTTTAAGAAGTGCCTTAAAACCCATCTCTTTAGGAAAGCTTATGGCCTCCAAGACTAACCCCTACCTCACATACCTGTCTCTTGCCCTCTCCTAAAGGGCAGCCCACCTTATTTGATTGCAAATTCCTGTCCTAATGTGTTTTACACCCCACCTCCTATAGAATGTAAGCTCGATTGAGCATGGTCCTCTTCAACCTATTGTTCCTGTAAGTTTATTTGTAATTGTCCTATTTATAGTTAAATCCCCTCTCATAATATTGTAAAGCGCCATGGAATCTGTTGGCGCTATATAAATGGCAATAATAATAATAATAATAATAAGGTAGACAGGCCTCTTATCAAATGGTCTTTTGATCCGGTGGGAATTTCCCTAGAATTCTGCAAAAGGTTTCATCAGATTAAGCACGTCTTTTGGCCATAATGCCTTACTGGCCAAACCGCAGCTGGTTCTCGGTTTTAAAGAAAATTACTTTAAAGTACTGGATTCTTCCGGTAACACCGGATCTTCTGGAAGACGAGGGAATTCCGGTGGGAGTTTTGAACATGTTCAAATTGACAGCCTGGCTGCTGCAAGGCTAATTCTGCATAAAAGGGGTATTAAGAAAGAGAGGTTTCAGTTACTATTAAGTTCTACCAGGAGCTCTACCTCTTCTATATACTTAAAGATTTGGATGAGATTTCTTCACTGGTGCATTTCTAATCGTTGCATAAGATCCTCTCCTTCTACTGATACTATCCTTAATTTTTTACAAGATGGTCTTGATCAGGATTTTAGTCTGTCTACCCTTAAAGTCCAAGTTTCTGCTCTAAGTCATTTTTTGGTAAAAAAAATTGGGCTTCTAATCCTCTCATTAGGAGATTTTTTAAAGCGGTTAGGCTTTTAAAGCCTCCTAAGAAAATCTGTTTTCCCTCTTGGGATTTGTCTTTGGTTTTGAAATCTCTGTGTAATTAGCCTTTTGAACCTTTGGAAAAAGCTTAGTTGAAGAATCTGTCCATGAAGACTGTGTTTTTAGTGGCCATTACTTCAGCTAAGAGAATAGGGGAACTCCAGGCCCTTTCTTCGTCTCCTGACTTTATGACATTTTATCCGGATAAAGTGGTTCCCTAAGCCTTCCTTTCTTCCGAAAGTCATCTCCTCCAAGGTTATCAACCAACCTATTTTTCTTCCTTCCTTTATGGGTCTGTCTAAACCAGATTGGGAATTTGATTGGAACCAACAAGATGTGGGTAGGTCTCTGAAAATCTACTTAGACCGCTCCTCTGCATATAGGATGACTGATCATCTATTCGTGAATTTCTTTGGAAAATTTAAAGGCCAAGTTGCCTCCAAGGCCACTATGGCAAGATGGCTGGTGGATGCTATAAAAATGGCTTATTCTTCCTCGAATTTTCCTTTGCCTGCCTCCTTAAAAGCACATTCTATGGCTGCCTCTTGGGCCGAAAAAGCGTGTGCCTCTCCAGAAGATATATGCAAAGTGGCTACCTGGTCTTCTTTCAACACTTTTGTCAAACATTACAGACTAGATGTATTCTCTGCCTCTGACGCTGATTTTGGGCACAAGGTGTTACAAGCTGTTATTGCCTAAATTTCCGCCCTTAGTCTGGGATCTCGATATATCCCTACTGTACTGCCACCATATGTCAGGAAAAACTGCAATTTTACTCACCGTAAATTCCTTTTTCCTTAATATGGTGGCAGTACAACATTCCCTCCCTTTATGTATATATTGATTTTTGGTGTTCTATGGATCCACTGTGGTGTTCTTGGTACGTACTGAGGTCCTAGGGCTGGTGGGGTCTCTTATACCTGGTAAGGGGAGGAACTTTTTATGTTAATTATTTATTTCAGATGCTTGTCCTGATGGAAGAGTACATCCCTATTGTACTGCCACCATATTAAGGAAAAAGGAATTTACGGTGAGTAAAATTGCAGTTTTCACTTGCCTGCCCAGTCCCCATTTATCCAAATTCCTCTATAGAGGGGTAACATTCTGCTTAGACTTGGTTAACTTACATAGTTTGTATCTTTAGCAAATACTAACATGACTTTTGGATCCTATTTCAAGATGATTTATCAACAAAAGTGGCTATGGTGTTTGGCATATTTCTTATAACAATGATGCCCCCCATGAATTTTAATGGCCTACAACTCCCAAAATTCTTTGAATGCAATAGATGACCAAAAAATCATAGGGGTATAAGTTCTGCAACATCTGGAAGGCCAGGGTTTGAGATACATTTTTATTACTTGATTGACTCCTTTACTCGCTTTAGAGAAAAGTTTGTGTCAGCCAATAAAGAATGCAGTATAGGAGGCACTCCATGCCTCCCTGACTGGAAGGGAAACCAGACACGCAGAGATGTGGCAGCCCTGGTTCCTATACATGGCCCGTGACTCCCGTGACTGGGGGGACTCCCGGCTCCAGGGATGGCGTGGCAACGGGTATGGGCCCCATATAGCATGGACCATAATTTGCCCTCTCCCACTATACTTTTCTCTACTGTTCTTATCTTGCCTTTATATATCCAGCTATATAACCCTTGACACCGGAGACCTGGAGGGTGGATGACAAGAGGATTGGCATGCACTCTGGGTGGCAACTCAATTCTCAATTAGTCTGGAATTACTCACCCTAGTGGCCCGCTCATTGCGGCTGCCAGCCCTCATAAACTAAAGCTCTGCAGATTGCAACAGACTGCAGAACATAGGAGAAGGGTCAGCTGGTCGACACACACACACACACACACCAAGCTTGAACATGAGCTACTCGCTGGCTCAGATTACACATCCCTCAGATGCTAACACTACTTACACCCTCACCAAATCACCTGGAAATAACACCCATAAACAGTATTTCCAGAAAATGCACCGCAGGGGACGGTGTCAAAGGGTCCCCACGCAACATAGGCTCTGACACCTTGGCATACGATAACACGTGCAAGTTGAAGATAATAGACCATAAAGCCCCTTTCTGCGGAGGTGGATGGAACCCTCGGACGCTAGACTCAGGCTTGATACTTCATCGATGGGTCTGTCCTCCCTCCTGTAGGCAGGTGATAACTCGTGCACTGCAAAACTAGTTCTCTTGTTGACCTTGTAATTAAGACATGCGAGTCTCACACTGTACCTTTCTCTGTTTTCTGATTTGTTACGAAAATCTTAATAAAAACAGATTTACAAAAAAAAAAGAAAGCAGTATACTGATGACACTGACCTTTTTAAAAGTAATATGGTAATTCACTAACTTCCAAATATAAATCGAATTGAATGACAAAATTGAGGCAAAAATAGGTATAATAACATCATGGCTATTTTGAACTCAGTTTTGCCATTTTGTTTAGAGAATAATCAAGTAAGTGGTTTTATAGCTCATATAAATTTGTATGTTTTGATTTTTTCCTTTATTTTTCTCAATTGATCTCAGATATCACTATTTCTATAACTTGTATAATTTATGACACTTTAGATTAGTTTCATAATATCTATGAGTAGGCAAAGTTTGTTTATTTCTTTACTTTTACATTCCCTATTTGTGCCTAAATTTTGCAAGCACCTTGTCAACTAACTGTTTAGTGAATAAGACTCCTTAATTCAGCTTCCAAGCAGCAAGCCTATTTACTTACCTAATTCAATTTAATTGCTTGTTCCAGTCATTATAGTAGAAATTAAAAGGTTGGCATGTATTTTCCGGGCTAAGAGACTCCAGGTTCGAATGCGTTTCCATCTGAATGGAACATATTATGATGAAAAATCTAGTTATATATAAATTGTAAAAAAAATTCCTTTTATGCTTTTCAGAAGCAATATTTCCGTCATTGTATGAATGATGTTCGTATTGTAATCTTTCCTAAGCTACATAAATATCCACAATTACATGAGTCATAGAGCCTGGTTCCTCTTAATATGGATGCAAAACCTTACAAAAGGCATCGGAAAAGGAAAGCCCCTACCTCCATTTAAAGAGGAAGTTACACAAACAACTAAAATAACCAATATATTATAGATCCCCCCCGCCCTCCCCCAAAAGACCTACCAAACAATTATAGGTTTATGGCATCATTCAAGAAATAAACAAAAATCCTTTTCAGATACAAGCTACCACTGGCAGTAGGAATTTAAATATGTTGTTTAACCCCTTAAGGACCAAACTTCTGGAATAAAAGGGAATCATGACATGTCACACACGTCATGTGTCCTTAAGGGGTTAAACTCAGGATGGTGTCTACAGCAGCTTTAAGCTGCCTTTTGCTTAAATACATCAAATGATGTATTGTGTGCATTTTACTTTACTTTACTACAATACGGTCAAAAATAAAGTAGATAAAAAAATATTGAAGATTTGGCACCAGCCTTACACTGCAATATTGTGTATTGTATAGTGGGTAATAACATTTTAGATGTTTTATCTACTATTGTTGCTGTACAAAGTGTATAGAATACAGGAAATCAAGTGTTTTTTAAACAGTTTTTAGAACTATCGAGCTACACATTTAAACAACTCAACTTTAATGTGCGCTGTTTACCAATATTTATTTTTTAGTCCCATTGTGCTACATTTGTGCTACTTTGCAATAGTTTCTTGCACCTGGGAGCCTGTCTTGTGTTCTGTCACAAAATAGCCCGTTATGGAACATTTTCCAGCTGTCTGGATGAGTTTTTACTTTATCTTCGATGCCAGCGCTCTCTGTGGCTAGCAGTGTCACAAGTACATGGTAAAAATAAAATGGTGTCACTCCCACCCTTGGTGACCAGAATACTTCAAACCTGCACTGAAGGGCCGCTTATGGGATAGCTTATCTGAGGATATCTTCCAATTAGGAAGCACCCTTGGGGAACCGGGAGCATCATGAAAAAATCATCTGGACATTAGGAAAAATGGCATTTAGCTCAAGCCTGAAAAAGCTTATCTGAGAGTTCAATTTAGGCTTAATAGGGGTCAAGACAGTAGCTATATCTACCCTGGCTGGGCTGCCCTCCAAAAAGGCTTGTTCTTCCAGGCAGGTATGGACCTCTCTGCCTGTCCTCCTTTTCCCAGGCAGCTATGGACCTCTCTGCCTGTCCTCCTTCTCCCAGGCAGGTATGGATACATCTGCCTGTATTCTTACTCCCAGACAGGCAGTAACCCCCTATCTGTCCTCCTTCTGCCACTCAGGTATCAACCCCTGTGCCTCCCCTGCCTCCAGCTACTGCCTTTACACATACACTCGCAGCTTTAATAGCTTTTGCCACCATCTCCTACAAAGAAGTTTTTTTTTAGCTCTCAGGCTAGCTCTTTCTTAAAATGGCGCAAGGACCAGAGAACAGTGCAGCCAATAAATTTAAAAGGGGTCCTACTCCATATATATATATATATATATATAATATATATATATATCAGTCAGCTACATGCAATCTGTGACTACTGGAATGATACACCCATTCTAACTGTAAACCTTCGGTCTTGGTCAAACAAGCCTGTATCTCTATTTCCTTTGCCTCGTGGCCTTGGCTGCCTCCCACACAAACTATGTCCTTGACTACAACCTCTTAACTTCATAATCAGATTCTCAAAATTCCATTATTTTAACTTTTACTCGTCACCTTTTTATTGTAGAAAATCCATATTTATATTAAAAAATTGCTTCTCCACAATTCTATCTCCTGAACTTCCATTTGTTTAAAGATGACCTCTTTTTGCAGCTTATTCAGCTTCTAGTTATAGATCAAACTTCACTCTTGCCCATTTAACACCAAAGACAGCAAGACCACCTCTCTTCTATCTTTAGTATCACCCTACTACCTATTTTGATCTCTGATCACACTACATAAACTCTTGTACTTGTGGACAAACATATGACCCACAGCTTTAATTGTGATTTTACTCTGTCCTCATCTGATTTTACTCCGTCTTCCCTGATTCACAACGGGAGAAGATATTAAGGTTAACTTATCATTCCATCTCCATTTTAGATCAAGCAGAATACAGGAAAGAAACTGTTTCCTCTTTGATACAGTGTAGCGGAACGCTGGTGACCAGACTGGATACCTCTGCTAGATTGTCCTCTCAGCTGGAACAGATACCTTCCAGTGATTTCACAGACATCGGACGGCACATGATGCTGGGAAGAACAAATGATTTTATTGTACAAAATGCAGCCGTTTATGCACAGACCCCCAGCGTGGGGTCTCTATTCACAACATACAGATCCTGCCCAGGCGCCTCTGTGTCTGGGAGATAATTGTGTCACCTCTCGCTAAATCAATTGTCTCCTTTTTACAGAAAGCCTAACACAGAAAAACCCCAAGAATACATGGAAAACAATCTCAAACCTCCCACAAGTCTTACATCCCTGGATAGCCCTTAATGGAACACCCAATCTGTCAAAATATAAATTTTATGCTTACCCATGGAGTTTGTGGAAATGCCACCCTGTTAAAGTTTAGCCCAGCTGCTAGAGTGATTCTAACCGAAAACAGTTCCAGGCAGTTACAGTCATTCACCAATACTTTAACTACATCTCTGGCGGGTCGAAGTAGGGGAGCTCCCCCTGGCTCATAGGTAGCAATTGTCCTCCTTGATGGATTGTAGCTCCCCTCCAAATAGCGCTCTTATAGGTCGCTGGGAACGGGTTTAAAACCATAGGTACAGACCCAATGACCACCGCGACACAGACTGAGGACACTGTGCCCACAACCCCCAAGCCCCACCGAATCATTACCCGAAGACCCTCCTCACCACTCACACTCCCCCCCCTCCATGTTCCTAATTGCGAATGCAACGCCGGAGGCCACTGAAGCTACGGTAGCCACTGAAAATAGACCGTTTGATAGGCGAGACCCTAAGGCGGTGACCCAACTGGACACGAAAGGCCAAAACCGCACGAAAAAGGGTCTTATGATATACACCACTCACCCCACACAAAGATATTCCTGACGCTTAGAACTGAACCACTCTGCCTAGCCATACACATACCTTATGTTCTCGCAAAAACCATAAACGGGACACCCACTTGTAACTAACAACGAGGACACCAGATAAGTGGATAATCTCTTAATGACAGGCAGCCAGGCGACCAGAGAGACTGTGTGACCCACACAGCCACGAAACCCCACAAGCCAAGGTGGTGATCACGACCCCCGAATATAGGGGACACACGACCTTGGCCCATTCACTAACATACTACAAGTAGGGTCACCACACACATCAATACGCAACAGAGAGACCCACGTCTCCACTCCTACTTAGACACGATGACAATCCCACCTGACCCCCCCCCCCATGATCGGGGAACCGAACAATCCCTCTCCCCCTATACACCCCCAACTGACAAGACGTCATGTGAATATCAGACACACAGTGAGACAACTAACTAAGCTATATAACTGTATATACACGAAGGGGACCTACGAGTCCACCATGAAGCTCTTTCACGTGTTAAACCTGGGGAGACCTGCGAGTCTTGAAAAACAATAACCACTAATTGATTCAGAGGCTTGCGCGCCTCTTCAGTTACCGTATACGTGGTGACCTGCGAGTCACAAACTACATACATCTGACTTCTTCTTCATACGAGCTGAAACTGAAAATCGCAACGATATTCACAAAAGAAAGAATACGTGGGACCTGCGAGTCCGCATAGCTCATTGGGGCCTGCAAGCCCACATGCGAATACTTTGTTATTGTTTCCAGGGACCTGCAAGTCCACCCCTCCGTTTTCTTGATGAATATACATTGCATATACATTATTAAAAATCATATTTACAAAAAAAAAAAACATAGGTACAGATGACAGGGACGAGGTGTAGTGCATGGCCGAACCGGAATTCCATGCAATATATGGATAAGTCCCGCTAAACAGTCTGAAGTGCTCTGGATAGGTATATGGTCAGGATACGGGGCAGAGAGAGGTGCTTGTTGGAAACACATGGAGGGGAGGTGGACACATATATAAAACCTACCTGTCACGCTAATGGTGCATAACTCATAGTTGCACTATAGAATATTGCTATTTAATGTGTAGTGCATACATGAATTGGTTACCTGGTTGAGGTGGTATTGTCAAAGATCTAATGTTAGCTTTATGCAGTATCTGAGCCAGTACTGCCAGGAGCACTAGAGAACATTGTGAGTGGGAGATATGAGATTGTCACTTGAGTTGGGAGGCATTTTTGTGGACCCAGGTTCAGCCTTCCTCACATATGTTTTTGCTGTTGATCCAAAAGAAGGCAAAAAAAACTAGTCTGTATAGCTTTAAATTTTGCAACAAACTAGGAAAAAATTCATTCTTGACCCCAAAATAGCAGTCAGATGTCTCCTTGGATCAAGCAGCTATTACCCTACTATTTAGAAATTATATCCCTGAATGTTATGTTTTTGCAAGTATTTATCCAATTGCAGTTTAAACATATGTATGGACTCTGATAAAACCACCTCTTCAGGCTGATAATTCCATATCCTTATTGCTTTTACTGTAAAAAATCTTTTCTTTGACTTAGATGAAATCTCTTTTCTTCCAGCCTAAATGCGTGACCTTGTGTCCTATGTATAGTCCTGTTTATGAATAGATTTTCAGAAAATGGTTTGTTCTGGCCCCGAATATATTTGTAAAATGTTATCATACTTCTTCTCAGGTGCCGTTTTTCAAAACTAAAAAGATCAACATTTTTAAACATTTATTCGTAATTAAAATGTTCCATTCCTTGTACCAATTTTGTAGCTCGTATCTGCACTTTTCTTAGTGCCATGATATCCTTCTTTAGAACAGGTGCCCAAAATTGCACATCTTATTCAAGGTGTGGTCTTACCAGCGATTTATAAAGAGGCAAAATTATATTTTCTTCACCAGAATTTATGCCCCTATTTATACATGACAAAACCTTACTGGCCTTAGCAACTGCAGATTGACACTTCATATTGCTGCCTCATTTGTTGTCTATAACAATTCCCAAATCCTTCTCGTGTGTGGTTATCCCTAATTCACTACCATTTAGGGTGTAAGTTGCTTGTGCATTCTTGACCCCGAAGTGCATAACTTTGCATTTCACTACATTAAATTTAATCTGCCATTTTAGTGACTAGTCCACCAATCTATCCAAATCCCTCTGCAGCAAAGGAATATCCTGCTCACGTTTTATTACTTTACAAAGTTTTGTGTCATCTGCAAACAGTGAAACAGGACCTTTTAATGCCTATTTGAAGATCATTCATAAAAACGTTAAATAGAAGCGGTCCCAAAACAGAACCCTGAGGGACACCACTTATCACTTTTGTCCAGCCTGATAATTTACCATTAAGGACAACCTGTTGTACTCTATCCTTAAGCCAATGTCATACCCAATTACAAGAATATTCATCTAGATCAATTTCTTTTAGTTTGAAGACTAACCTATTGTGAGGAACTGTATCAAATGCCTTGGCAAAATCCAAGTAGATCACATCCACTGCAACACCCTGATCTATACTTCTACTTACTTCTTCGTAGAATGCAATTAGGTTAGCTTGACATGACCTATGTTCATAAAACCATGTTGATTATTGCTAATAACAAAGTTCTTCCCAATGAATTCCTGAATATTATCCCTTAATAGCCCTTCAAATATTTTCCCAGTCACAGAAGTTAAGCTCACAGGTCTATAATTTCCAGGCAAGGATTTTGGACCCTTTTTAAATATAGGAACGGCATCTGCCTTTCTCCAATCCTCCGGTACAATACCTGAAGCAAAAGAATCTTGAAAGTTTAAATACAGAGGTTCACTTATCTCCCCACTTAGCTCCTTAAGTACTCGTTGGTGAATACCGTCAGGACCCAGAGCTTTATTTACATGAATTTTCTTTAACTGCTGTAGCACCTTGTCTCGAGTCATCCAATCACAAGTTATCTGCAAGTTTTTTGCAGCAATCATTTGGATCCTCATTAATATATACTGAAGAAAAAATGTTATTTAAAATGTATGTCTTTTCCTGGTCTTCATTAGCTAACAGACCCATCTCTGTTTCCATTGTACCTACACTTTCATTTTTTGTTTTTTTAGAATTGATGCACTAGAAAAAATGTTTAGGATTGGTTTTGCATTCTTTTGCTATTAATTTCTCATTTTCTAGTTTAGCCACTTTGCATTAATGCAAGCATTATTGGCTTCCTTATATCTTATATAGGATGCCTCTGATTTGTCCGATTTAAATGCTTTAAATGCCCTTTCCTTATTTTTATTCTCTTGTTTTACTTATCTACTAAGCCACATTGGTTTCAATTTTGGTGTGCATGTCATGTGTGTAATGTCTAAAAAATAGTACAGTCGAAGTAAATGACCTAAAAGGTCAATCACCAGGAATGTATAGGTTGAAGGGCATAACCCAAAGGAGTAATAAATAGAGAAGAGGCTGAAATGGGTTAAACTGAAACAGTGCTCCTAGATACAGTCTCTATACCCTGAATACAACGGCTCGCCTAGTATAGAGCAGTAATTTGCAAGTCTTAGGAGCCTAAATGGAACTAAAAAATCATACATTTTATTAAACCCCCTTAGGGGAAGAAAAAAGGAAAAAAGACAAAACTATCTTAAAAAAAATAAATAAGTATAAACAGTGATATTTAGGAAAAGTAGTGAAAGAAGGGGTAAATCCGCTAAACTGCGATATAATCACAGAATATATGATCACTCTTGAGGTTAGAAGGGATAAAGGCTATAGTTGATAGTTCGAGTGAACAAAATTACCTATAGCAACAATGTTTAGTGTAAATTGTAAACTAAAAAGAATACGGTGTAGCTTAATAAGGGAGTGAATAACGGTAATCCCTTTAGTAAAGTCACGTGCATATACTTGCACTTGTAAATGTAACTTTGATGGGAGCAACACTGGCAATTAAATTGCTTCTTATGGTAGTGGGGACTCTAGAAGTCAATAATATACAAAAGGGTTTGGAGTGGAAGATGGCAATATCGCCACGCTCCGTCGGCACCCTAGTACAGGCATAGGCAACCTTCGGCACTCCAGATGTTGTGGACTACATCCCCCATAATGCTCTTACACCCATAATGCTGGCAAAGCATCATGGGAGAAGTAGTCCAAAACATCTGGAGTGCCGAAGGTTGCATATGCCTGCCCTAGTATATGAGCTACCTTAATGCAGTGAGAATGGGCAGTTTAATAGGTCCGACCAGACACTTATACAGAAGAACATAAATCTCTTATGCCCTATACACTGCCTAAAGTTTCCCCGTAAGGAGCATTTATCAGTAATAAGGATTTGGTCATTAAATACTCTGATAGAAAGGAAGGTGCTCGGTGGAATCAGTGTACCATATATGGGTATACTGCTCTTTTTATCGCTAGCCTAAGTAGATAACGACAATTCCAGCAAATCCCGGTATATTAGTAGCCCGCACCCTACGAGTATCGATCTCTAAAGTGAACCAATTACTGAATATTACAAGTTATAGAAGTCCCCAAAACCAGACCCAAAGTAGTGATGAAAGCGGATATCCTAATTACAGTACATAGTGTACAAGGTTAAACTCAACGCGCGTTTCGGCGCTAACCTGCGCCTTTGTCAAGAGCTAAACCGTTATGGAAAAAGCGCCACTTTTTAAACCCTCTATTGCCGGCCCCTTTTTCCGTGATGTCATGGTAATCTTTAGACGGAACTAATAGTGGGCGGGGCTAGGGGAGTGACGATAATCTAATTTCGGCATGAGGGGAATATTAACCCCCACAATGCCCCAGAGTGGTCTAAACGTATTGTTGGTCCCAAACCAGGGGATCAATAGCATATGTATGTATATAGTTAATTTATGGAAAACAAATTCAGCTGATTAATAGATGTATATAGTTTTAAAGACTGAGTATAGGATGGATAAATAAAAAGTGAATTATAGGTTGTAAATAAAACACAGATCATTGTCCTTGATATCCAGAGTAGTCAGTATTGATGGAACTAAAACAGAATGATAAGTTGTACAAGCCAAATGTATAATGAGTAAGATGTGATATTGCTTAAAGCAAATTCACTACATACAAATAGGTTACAACAAGTATAGATAAAAACTGGCCACTCAGAAGAATGATCCATTCTGTGAAAATACTCAAGTCCACAGTTCATACACTATATACTCAAAAGTATTTTATTTAGATAAAGGGTGCAAAGGAAAAACCTTCATTTAGCCCATTGGGTTGTAAGGTTTTAAGACGGTAAATCCAGAAGCTTTTGCGCTGTCTAAGGAACCTGTCTTCTTTTATCTAGTTTCACCAATTCTAGACCACAAAAACGTAAACCGTGGGATTTGCCTGAATGGTGTTCCCTTAGGTGGCGAGCTATTGAAGTTTCAATGCTAAGTTTAGGTGACCTGACGTGTTCCTTGATCCTTTCTTTGAAGGGGAGAAAGGTTTTGCCTACGTACTTGCAATCACAATCGCAGGTGAGTAAGTACACTAAACCTGCGGTGTTGCAGTTAAAATATGAGGTGATATTAAAAAATAGTTTATTCTCACTATCAGATAACATTTTAGAATCCCGTTTGATGTACTTACAGGCGACACATCGCCCACACTGGAAAGAGCCAACAATTGGAGTGCTTAGCCATGTCTTCGTATTGATGCATTGTGATTGGAAATGGCTAGGAACTAAGAGGTCTCTTTGATTTTTTCCTCTTCGTGCTGTCATTTCCACTCTGGGACCTAGGATCTTTTTTAGATGGGTGTCACCAGTTAGAAGGGGCCAAAACCTCTGGATCCCAGATTTCACTTTTTCCCATCCTGAGTCATAAGTTGCAATAAGACGTGGAGGAGGGTTAGTAGGTGTAGCTGGTTTATTGTCGGTCAAAAGTGTCTTTCTATCCGACTCCATAGCTCTCCTGTATGCCTTTTTCAAACAACGGTTGGGATAACCTTTGTGTTTGAATTGTTGTCGTAGGATATTAGCTTGGATTTTAAATTCCTGGATAGTACTACAGTTTCTGCGTGCCCTCAGGTATTGCCCAATGGGTATACCTTGTTTTAGGGGCTTAGGATGGAAACTATCCCAGGTCAGGAGGCTATTGGACACTGTTGGCTTTTTATAGAGTGTTGTCTGGATAGATCTTTGCTTGTCAATTGAGACTGTCAAGTCTAGAAAATTAAAAGATTTTCCACCAAATTCGGAAGTAAACCTTAGGTTGAGGTTGTTCTCATTAAGAAGAGTCACAAATTGGTCAAAATCATTGGACGTACCTTTCCACACTATTAGGATATCATCTATGTACCTAGCCCATAGATGTATCATGGAGGTAAAGTGTGAACATTTTTCTGATCCAATGATAGTTTCTTCCCACCACCCCAGGTGTAGGTTAGCATATGATGGGGCACAAGCCATCCCCATCGCTGTTCCCTGCACCTGGTGGTAAAACCTGTCATTAAAGAGGAAATAATTGTGTGTTAGAATAAATCTCAAAAGTTCCAAGATAAATTCAGAGTTGGTTCCTCTTTTGTCTAGATAGTACTTGACGTGTCATATGCCTCCTTCGTGTGGTATAGAGGAGTAAAGAGCTTCAACGTCAAGGCTACATAGACTTACAGGTTCTGGGAGTTCAAGATTCGAAAGAAGTGCCAGGGTTTGTTTCGTGTCCTGAATAATGGACGGTAGGGACTCCACAAAAGGGCGCAAGATTTTATCCAAATAAATGCTGCCATTCTGTGTAAGATTGTTAACACCTGAGACAATCGGGCATCCTGGAGAGTCTAGTTTTTTTTTTTTATGCTTTTCTAGGTTTCAATATCTAGGTTGTTCCTTAACAAATTCTCTGATTAAAAATAGCCAATATGGCAGGATTTCTGGCAATTAAACCAGATAGTTCCCTATGGTGCAAAGATGCCGAAAATGTATTTTCAAACGAACAATTGAACTCTACTGAAACACCGTCAGATATCAATCAAGTATTTAACACACTAAATAAATTATATAGACAACAAATAAGAGCTAGTTGGGAAATATCTTCACTTGATAACTACATTGTGGCGAAACCAACCTCGCCACTGTACACTGGAGAAGCCTGGTTGCTCGCCTGCTCCCTTTAGACTATGGCCCTGCAGTTCAAACCTTTATTTTCCCTGCAGAAAGGCTGATTTGTGCCTTTCTGACGGGGTGTTCGGTAGATTCAAGCTACCGAACAAAGTACCGATCTAAGGACCACCTGGGAACTGGAGTGTGCCATCAATTGACCACCCAGCAGCTACGGTTAACCGCAGCTTAATTGACGAACGCTGGGTGGCCTTTGTTCGTCAAACGAACACGTGGCGGCGGCCATCTTAAACTCCCGAACAGCGGTGTTTTGCGTCGAGTGTCTGAAACTAAAATCGGACACTTGACTAGGCAAACACCGCTGAGACCTCCAGACTTCCGTGGATTCGTGCCGCATCTACTGAACGAGCCGCCGTTCGGTAGAAAGACTAATGTTCACATGGGGAGTCTAACGAACACAAGGAAACCCACGGATGGCAAGCCGTTCGGGACTTTTTAATACGTTAACAGAGACCGACCGCAAGGCCAAACCTCATGGAACTATTTTCGGTCACTTTGCCTGTGCGGTCGGTCAAAACTTTAAACTTCCATAACTCTCGAACCCCTAGTCTGATCTGTGTGATTTTTGAGTATGTTGCTCACCCAGATCAGGGCTAGCAGGGGATCCCCTATTTAGGAGTGTACCCCAGGTATTTGGGGTACATCCAGAAAGTGGGGAAGTAATGGACATGGCTAAGGGGATTATGTATCATGCTGAGGGGAGGAGATGTGTGGGAGGTAACACATGTGTGATTGGTGTACTGTAAATCCCTCCCTTGCATGGGAGAATCCTTTATAAGCCACTTGTGTTAATAAACGGTTGTTGTTGCTGCTTAACCCTGAAGGTGAAGTGTCGTCTCATTCTTGGGGGGAATTTGACTGTATGCCGATTGCCAGGAGTGTAAGCTGTTCGTATGGCTTTTCCTATTCGGCTGCTTCCAGTGTTCGTGTGTCTCTGAAGATGAAGTGTATCTGAAGATAAACTGTGTTTCTAGGACTGTTTTTACCTTTGGTATTTCATTGGACTATTTTTTCTTATCATTTTATATGTGGTATCTACCACCTTTCTCTTTTGTACATTTAGAAGCTATTAGCATTTTAAATTTGATATCTTTGTGCAACTGTCACAAACTTACCTTTACCTGCGCCTGCGCCGCTCCTCTCCTCCGGCAGCACAGACAGAACGCACCACGTGGCCTTATTGCCTCTGTCCTTGGGCTGCGCGGCACGAATGCTCCACATGGCCGCGCGGCCTGAATAGATAGAACTTACCTCTGGTCCTGCAAACGGCTCCCTCTGCTGGTTCGTGGGACAAACTGCTGCCCATATATATATAAAAATATTTAGCCATGACGTCATGACCTTAAAGGGATCACATCATCTAGGCAACCCAATGCTGTTTGGGGTCACAGAGATGACGTAGTCCAATGGGAACTCTTGTGAGCCTATTTAAGGCTTGTTTTGGCCTTCATTCATTGCCCTTTTGTAGTTTCTGTTAGAACCTCGTTTAGTGCTCCATAGATTCCCTTGTGATTTCCTGTGTTTGACCTTTGCTTCATATTTGACTCGTGATTTCTGGTATCCTGACCTCGGCTTCATATTTGACTCGTGATTTCTGGTATCCTGACCCCGACTTCGTATTTGACTCGTGATTTCTGGTATCCTGACCCGGCTTTGTCTAGACTCTGAGTATTTCTGTAATCCTGACCTTGACTTATCTTGACCCTGTTCCTTGTTGCATTAATACGTTAAGTCCGGCCATTCTAAGGCTCTGTAATATGTCTTTCGGATCCACCTTTTGTGGGTTTCCTCTTTCCTGCGTGTGGGGGTACGACTCCCATGACAGCAACCTATATTCTCTGTTTTGTATCCTACGTTATCTAAGGGTTAGAGCGGTACCCTTACCTTCAAGAGTGCTGCCTCTCATACATTTATTTGTCCAGTTGCTCAGCGCTGTTCCATTTTCTTTGTGTCATATCAATGTATCCAATAAGTTGCATTTCCGTAACATTGTCACAATGTGAATATCAAATATCCAATATGTAGGATAGAATTCATAATGAATGAAAGAACAGAGCAGAACGACAAAGGATCACCTGTTAACAGACATTTTCAAAAATAGAGAGGTGATCTTCATTACTTTTCCTTTCAGCGAACTGAGAATTGTACTAACAAAACAAAGAGGAGATATATAGAAATTTATCAAACAATGAGATTTTTAAACTAGATATTTTTCCAGTATTAGCTTATAGTGGGACCTGGATTAACCTATGATTTCATTAGCTTAATCATTAAGGCTAGCCTCGGCATGCTGATTGTAACATGTTACATTAACAGTTGGAATTAAGATTACAATGTCAGAATTAGAATATATAAACTATACTCCCACTAATATCTAGTTGTACATGGTTTTATATATTATTTTAACAGTTTTTCACATTTTCTTTTCCCTCTCTCACTTAATATATGTTTGTTCCGTGGCCATTCTATTTCTTTAATTGTGTGGAACTTTCCTCTCTGTAGCATGGCAACTGTTTTTATTTTAGTGTTGTATCAATAATGTTTTAATTTAGCTTTGAACATGAGTCATTTGAGAATATCCAGTTTATTGCTTAGTTTTATTAGTTACTCATTCTGATCATTATATACAATCATAAGCCTCTATGAAGAAAACAAGTAGACTAAATGCCTTTGTATAATAGTTCCCAATGAAACATTTAAATTATCTGTTAAAATGTGTTTGTTATACTTTTTAGTAAAGGCAGCCATTCCTTTTAATTATTATATACAATAGTATATTTCTGTATTTAGTAAAGGAGCCTCTATATTTCAGGTATAGCCATTTTTCAGAAGGCATTCAAATATTCTCCAGGTTGATGTGGTACTGTAATTAGTATCTATATTTATTTACCTTTAATAATGGTTGCAACAATACTAGATACACGTTGACAAATCATCCTTATTTAGTAGACTTTTTTTGCATTGTGTCACCCAAAAGACGATTTTCACTACTCCTGGTTCCCTGCACCTTCCTCTGCAAATTAAATGCCCTGGAGCACCCTTCTTCTCACCGTAACCGGCGTCCAGGAAGCCGCAAAGACTATAGCTGGACATATGTATAATTCGTCTGGAATTCCAGTGCGGTCATGGCTAGTCTCAACTCCTGGTCAATTACCACTCCGGTTTTCCCCCATTTCCACACCAGTTATAAGAGCACTTTTTGGAGGAAATGTGCCTCAGACTACGTGGAACAATCGCTCCCTGGGAGCCAGGAGGAGCGGCCATTACTTCATTCACAGGAACTCCTGACATTTGACCAGCCAAAGCACTAATCGCTCTGGAACTCTTTTGGGCATGGACCAGGGCTGTATTTGCCTTGGGGCAAACAAGGGGGTGTGTGTCTGTGAGGGAGCCTGTCTTTTACAGTAGGAGGTGTGGCCTTGACAGGAGGGGGGGCAAATTCAAATTAGGGGTCATGCCTAGGGCAGCACACATACAAAATACACCACTGGCATGGACCACGTGTGCAGCAGGTCAAAACTTTACTCCGGTGACGTTTTGTCATCTCTCCGTGGAGCCATCCTGGGATATAAAATGTGTGGGGTTCCTGTATGTTTTTATTATGTTTTTGGGGTGTTTTTGTGTTGTGCTCTCTGGATCTGAGAAATAATTAGTTTAGATAAGTGGTCCCCAACCCAGTCCTCACGGACCACCAACAGTCCAAGATTTATTTATTTCCCTGTTGTATTCAAATGGAGATACTGACAAAACCTGGACTGTTTGTGGTCCATGAGTGGGTTGGGGAACACTGGTTTAGAGAGTCTCAACTCAATTATCTCCTAGACTCAGACTCAGAGGCACCAGGGCGGGATGACAGTATTGTGAATAGGGATCCCATGCTGGGGGTCCATGTATAAATGACTGTGTTGAGCCTAATAAAACCATATCTACTTCCAGCATTAAGTCTTGACTAATGTATGGGGGATAGCTATACCAGGTATAATCACTACTTCGTCTGAAAGGAGCTATAACACTACAGGAAATTGAATCGTTGGCAGAGATATTACGGTGGTCCGCCATAACATGTATTTAATATATATTCTATATTATCAGGGTTATCACTCACCAGCAAATTGAAATAGTATACCCTCAACTTTCCCCTTTGGGTGTTGTTTTCTTTTTTATTCTGAAAGTTTTTGCCTGAGTTATATTGCGCAACTTTTTGCCATAGCCTATATTACCCCATATTTCTTGTAGCACCTCCAAAGAAGCAACTAAGCGAGAGCAGAGACTTTGTCGGTACTGTCCGGGCCTCTCTTTACTGAAAAGTTAGAGCAGAGTACCCAAGTAGTGTCCACAGTGTCTGGTGTTGGTGTTGAGGAATTAAGTGATGATGATATTGCTTTTTCCATCATTACTAAAGACATTTGTTTAAGTCTGTTTCTGAGATGAAATCAACTATGACAAAGAGGCAGTAGTCCACTACACCTAGTGTGCATTCAGCACTTTGGTGCATAAATTGCTTTATTTCCTGAAAATAGTTGGAGCATCATCTCGTACCAGTACAAGAAGTAGCTAACACAACCACGTCCCTTCCTATTAGCGTTAGTCAACCAAGTGCTAGTGTAGAGGCCCGTTATGTGTCAACGTCAAAAGATGCAAACCACCTGCATCTTCATCAGCCACAAGTCCTAAGATTGAAGCTAACAGATTGTGTAGAAGTTTGTATTACTGGGGGAAGAACAGAAAGAGAAGATTCTAGAGCAGGCAGAAGATCCACTGGTGCTGTATCTGATTCTGCACAACCTCACTACCTCTCATTGTGGAGCAAGGCTCTATATCAGCTGCTCATAAGGGATACCCTTCTATCATGGAAAAGGAAGCTACCAATACAGCTGAGCAATCAGGCAGGTGGTTTTGTAAGCCTGCTATTTTCAGATGCCCCTGACATAAATATGTCCCTGACATAAATTAGGCCAAATATCTCCCATGCTCTGCCTACACTACTACCATCCTAAGGCAGAGCATGGGGGATATTGAGCCATGGCACTAGGTGAAAAGGGCAGATAGACTCTCAAATAGAATAGAATAGACCTTTGTAAACTACCTGACTTCATCTTTTAATATACATGTTTTTATTATCTTTCTTTCAGTAAAACATTTGCTGTTGAAAGCTGTGCCACCATGACTGGGGGGATCTTACGCCTCTCATCCCCCTATGCATCAGGGGTTAGAGCCAGCTGGGAGTCACATGATATAGTATTGAATTAAATTGGTGCAGTGTTCTATATACATATACACCACCTATTGCTGTACGTTTTAGAGGTATGAAGCTGTGTGAGTCACTGCACAGCGTGTTTTATTACTGGATCACCTGCCCCAGCCAGTCTTTTGCCATGTCACATATATACGTCAATTCAGTGCATGTCACATGTCCAATCATACTTCTCCATGTGACCTGTCAGTTTAAACTGTGTTGTTGTCCTCATTCCTGCCACCCAATATTACTTTCTGAATCCTCCTTTTCAACCTTCCTCTCCAGTGGTATGAGTTCTTATTGATGCTCAGAGTTATGCTGCATCTGTCAAAAAAGGGGGCCCAATTCTTTATTTATTTATTTATTTTTGTCAATCTTTGTTTTATTAAGATGGTAGCATGAAACATACAAAGATCAGTATAATACCAGGATATGACAGCTTGGTACACTAGAATGATACACAATTTGAGTTATATTCATTTTTGGGTGATAAAGACATCTCATTTGTAAAAGTAATAAAAGAACAGATAGCAGTATGAATGGTAGCATGGCTGTATCAGTCTAGACTAGGCAGTAAAGGAAGGCATATGTGCATGTTATATCAATTGGTAAGGTTACTCGAAACATACCCTTTGTATTAAGCCCCATATTCTAACCATGTTTAATTATTGTGAAACACATGAATCGATTAATTTAACAGGATAATCCCTGAGGATGCCTCCAGGTTGGTCGGGTGATGAGAGGGAGAAAGATATGCAAGGCAAACCACAGAATGTAAAAAGAAAAACAGCACAACAGGATGCACACGTTTAAGCAATCATCATATGAATCTAAGGAGCAAGGACACCATAACTCCACCATAATTCATCCCTGTTGGGTGTGCCTATGCCAGCCAAGGGCAGGGTGCAGTCCCAGATAATGGGGTGAAGTAGAAGGCTTAGTGGCTGTGGTGTTTTTGATGTAGTAGGTGTTTGATGTAAGAGGGCTTCTCTCTTGGCTCCTTCCCGCTTGGAACTCTCCCTGCTGGTCTTGTAAGTGAGCCACCGACAGGACCTTCTCCGCCATCTTGGGGCTTTGGTGACTGTCAGAGCCACGGACATGTTCTGTGAGGTAGGAGTCAGATCTCTAGGTGAGTGTCCATCCGACTGTCATGGGGCAGTGGGATGCCTTCTGTTTTTAAGCTTTCATCAGAAGTTGTCGAAAATTCTGTCCATCTTTGACAAGACATCATGCTGTTCTTCTATGATGCCAGGGATCCACATAGCATCCACTATATTAGGTGAGTTGCTAGCTTTTCTATCAGCCTTTATGGTTTCTCCCCGTGTTCCTATTAGGTCAGTGCAGCCTCCTACAGGTTGACTGGGATCACCCAGGAGGTAGGTAACAGGGTGCCTGCTTAATGCAGAAGATTGCTGGGCAGCACCAGAGCGGGAGATCGGCCGCCTCTCCCGTTTGGTGTGCACTAGGCCACATGCTCTCGTAAGTGCACTAAGAGAGGTCTTGTCAAATGCCAAACCGCTGCATTGGGTTTCAACTATATTGAGGGTTCGGTAAGTTGCAGCAATTTACTCTGTTTGAGCTCTGTGAGACTGAAAAGAATGTTTCTTGCCAAGATTAGAGAGGAGCTCAATCTTGGCCCTGCCCCAGGGGGCCCAGTTCTAATGACAGGTGCCCATGGTCAGTTTTAAACACTCTACTTGCAGGCTTTGATCCTTCTTGGTTTTAACTAGGGAACCATGGGTCACACCGACCTTGGATGCCTGTAGCTAAGGCGCAAAGAGTAACTGTTGATGATAGCAGGAAATCACTCACTGAAGTGTTAGCAGGGAACCAGGAGTCACAGAGACTTGGGAAGGCAGCTGCTGGGAGTTTTGCCTTCAGCTGGGAGTCACACAGAGCAGGTTGCAGGGAGCTGTTAGTCTTGCAGAACACGGTGGAAGATTCACTGTAAGCAACACACTGCAAGTGACAGCTTAATTAGTAACAGTTGTTTTGTCACTTAACAAGGATTGTAAGCATTTAACAAAGCAATTAAGGAACATAAAAAGATATAGCCTAATTATCGTGGTGAAACATGAACACTCAGAGAATACAGTATGTGTAAGGTTCCATGCCATATTTATCTGTATGTGTGTGTTTATGCACAGATGTGCACACATGTGAGATATACATAATAAATAGGTTAATTTACTGATTCACAGAATTATGGTTAATTGAAATCCAAATGGCAACACTTAGGCCATAACAGCCAGCGGAAGTGTTTCCTGTTCGTTTATCTTGGCCATTTTATTGCTGTTCACCAGAGATCCTTACTTTGTAAATGCAAAACTAGTTTTAGCATTAGTTTTTTTTTTTCAGCATACCTCCTAACATTTCAAGCAGACAAAGAGGGACATTTTGATTTTAGGAGTGTGGATGAGGGGGTGGCCAAGGGAGAGGCTGTTCTGAGAAATTTTAGGTGACTTACTAACAATTTATACAACTAAAATGTAATTTTACAATAAAAAATTATCTAATTGACAAAGACTAATTTATAAACACAATTATTGTAGTACACAGTATTATTGCTGGAGAGCTGTGTTTTACACTCAGACACACCAATAGCATGGATCTCCTAGAAAAGAGGGACACAGAGAGGGACAGAGGGATTTGGTACCAAAATGGGATTGTCCCTCCTAAATAGGGACAATTAGAAAGTATGCATCAGTGTTAATAGATAAATGCAACCGAATGTCTTTCCTCCTAATTATTATGTGTACAGCCACCATATAATATGTAGTACTATATCTGAACAGGTTTATAAATATAGCGATCACATTCATTCTGTAGGGTCATAGTTAAAGTTGCTGCCCTGCCCTTTGTGAAATTAATGTGTTGCCAATTAATTAACCCCTTTATCACAGTGTTCTAGCACTGTATCTCACCATAACTCAGGAAGTTGTGGGAAGTATTTTCACGATTGTAAGGCGTTAAATATGAGGTAACCATAAAAGTTCTTGAATTGAATGTGGAAGTAACTTTTCTTTTTCAGTTAATAACCATAAAGGTAGATCGGCAGTCAGATTAAACTTAAAGGCCTGTGCGGCATTCGTTGCAAAATAATAACTTTGAAAAACAGGTACTCCCAAACCACCATTCACTCTGAGATGTTGCAGTAGACACAATACTATTTTATATGTAATTTTATACCTTTTAAAAGCAAACTTATAGATATTTGTTGTAAGACTGGTGCCTCTATTAGTCAGCTACCTGTAAACATCTGCCAAAACCCTACCATAGTTCTATCAAGGACAGGAAGCCTTCGTCACTCCAGAAGTTTTGGACTATATCTCCCCTGATAATTTGCCAGCATTATGGCTATAAGAACATTATGGGAGATGTAGTCCACAACATCTGCAATGACCTTTATTTCCTCTGTAATTATGTGCATACGTGTACATTTGTGTAGTAACATATGCTGTCTTTCTCTGATCTCCTCTCCATCTCCTTTCAGTAATTATCTGAAAGTGTGTGTATTTATGTACTGATGTGTCTGGTACTATATTACACTATTTCTTTCCACCTACCAGTTGGGATTATTTATGTGTAGTTATGTTTACTTGTGGTTGTGCAGCAGTATGTTATATAAACACCAAGCTCCCTTTCTCCTAACCTGACGTGCTTATTGTACATAATGTCCTCTCAGTGATTATCTATATGTAGTCTTGTAGCTATGTTTCTAATAGTGTGTTCTTTCCACTTGTGTTAGTATAGGTGCGCGTTAAGCCCCAGATGTGAGCTGCTAATGCTCCGGATCTATTCAGGTTAAGGGAAATGAAGTGCTAGCTACCATTTTCATTTAAGTGTATTACTTTTTTCCAGTTATACCTTACAGATATTAGTCTGAGTAAGACCAAAATGGTTGGTGCTGTAGTTATGATAGATGAGAGCTGTGTGAGTGGTAAAAGTTATATGGATGGTGTGTAATTGAAAGGTGCCTCATGCAATATTAATGTAGGCCATATGAATATGATTTGCTGCCTAGTGGACATATTGGACCAGTGTTGTTGGTGGATGAATGCATTTGCATGTTTACTATGTCAGTGGTTGCAAATGTAACTGTGTGTCTGCATATGGTTTTATTCAGATTATACATTGTAGAGGTGAAGAATGAGAGAGATCACAGAGTAGGTTGTAACTAAAAGTATAAAAGGCAATGTCTTCTGAGGAACCAAGAGTAGCGTGCAAGATTATGTTTTATGGGCTCTATATATGTAAATAAATTTAGAAGATATCAATACACCTGCTTCTGTCCCTGAGATAATTACCTGTAAGTAGTTGTGTGTTTATCACCTGAATGTATTTACCTATCTGTGTTTATGTAGTGCTATTTCTTCCCTGAACTCTGTATTTATCTGCGTGCAGTTATATTAAGAGGGAGCATATGTACAGCGCTGTGTTCTGTCTGTCCCAAAGCGCCGGCTTTCTCTCCCCTCCATAATTAGCTCCATGTAAATCTTTCTCTGACGACCAATTACAACGTATTAGCATATTCATCTGTTGTGTGTGGGCTGGCAACTGGGGCTGAATGATGTAACACTTGGAAAAGCAAGAGCTCAGCTCTCTACGTATATAATGTATTCGTACAAACATATATACACCCTCTATCTATCTATCTATTATCCATTTTATATATATATTTGTGTCGTCTGCAATCTGTGGTCCCCCAACAAATTGTTGAACTACTACAATCGCCATCATTCCAAGGAAGAGATTAAAATAAGTCCTATAAACTCCTTCATGCAGTGGTCCGACAAGTTACGTTTTGACTAATGCTGTTATGTACATTCTTGTAATACAAACTTGTGCATGCACACTTCACTGTCATCAGTGCCTGAAAAGTGCTGCCCAAGAAATTTCTATCATAGTTCTATCATAGTCAGTAGACATTGCGTGAAAAGTGCTGTCCAAGAAATTTGGTGATATTCCTTTAAACATTTTCACATTGTGAGTGCATTCATGGTTCTATTTATAAGCAGTATTTTACTATTGTGGCACCATATATACTGGCCAAGACATTTGGTGATATGCCGTTAAAAGCATCTCACATTGTGAATGTATTTACGGTAGCACTTCGAGTTTCTGTTTAGACATATTGCCCTATGAGAAGTTTTGCAGCCTTATTTTAGTATCTCCCCTCCCTTGTTATATGGCGTTTGGAGGATTTAGAGGAGTCCTGGGGGTTGTGATATTTCATTGAAAGTTTATTTCATCCCATCAGGTGTCCATTAAGATCTATTTATCCCTCACATTTTCTTCGTCCTTATTCTGTATGATCATCCAGCCCTCACAGTTACTACGGAGTTTTACGCTTCCATGTCTCATATTACTAAAGCCTATTACCCTTCTTGCTTTTTGTAATTGTCCAACATTATAATTTCCCATATTTGCAAAATATCCCAACATTCATTAAGACAATTATCTAATGTAGTTCTAGAAGAAACTGCCTTACTATACTTTGATCTCACCACTATCACAACTACAGATCTCATGAAAAAATATGAAGTTGCTTTCCTCCTTCAGCTTTCAAAGTGTTACAACCTCATACTGCATATTCTACAGTAGCTTCAAAATATCACAACCGCATAGCTTTGTTTCTCCAATGGTCCAACCTCCAGTTCTCATATCAGCAACCCTCTCTTGGAATCATCATATTTATGCTGACTCTAGCCATCTCTTAATTTCTCATAACTCCATGCCTTTTTACCCCTTTGTCTTTCCAGAAGTATCTGTCAACACCGGCACCTTTTTTCCTTAAGTAAAACAAGAATCTCTGTCACACTTCCTACAACCATTTCTCCAGTGTTTTCTCAACATAAGCATCCACCAATGCTGGCTCCCCTAACACCAGCACCTACATATCTTGGCATGTATAACACCAGTACCTCTCTATTCTGTTTTTCACAAAACTAGCATTTATCTAAACCCCCTTCATAGCACCAGTATCTTCTCAAACCATTTAGTAGTGATGTAGTACCTGGTGCCCATAGGCTCCAGACACCATGGTTACCTCAGTCAGTTGAAGTGGTTATGGTGCCAACAGTGTTTCTTTAGTTACTTTTCGTAATACCATCTTTCTATCATCATTCACATAACAAAGGTACATCCCTGGCTCCCTTTTATATCAAAACTTTTTTAAACTAACATTAATTTAAACCTTATTAACCAAACAGGCTAATGTCAGTTTGCCTGTATTTGTGGGAGTGGTCTGGCTCTATATAACCCCCAACTTACACAATGCTTTTGATTCTTCCCAAGAAGAAGTGAAATACCACATGAGCCATTCAACCTTAAAAGGCAAAATTTAGCTGGAAATCATTTAAAAATCGTTTCACCTTTCCCTCACCCTCCCTTCCCCCTCTTTTTTCTCCTCTCTCTATCCCTACCACTCTCTCTTCCCCTACTTCTCACTCCTCCTCTCCCTCTCTCTCTCCCTTTCCCTTATCACCCCCCCACCCCCGTCCCCACTCAGAGACCCCAGGCCCTCACACCCACGCACATCGGCCACTCCCACCCACATCTCCTCTCAAGGAGACGAACGCCACCACCCACTCCAACCCCTCGATAGCTAAATTGGCACACACCCCCACGCACAAGCAAGCATACCTACAGGCACCCATCACCGCACCAATACGATACTACCGACACGAAACGCTGGTGAACCCAAACCACACACACTCCACAGAACCGACGACAATCACAAGCCTATCATCCGACACAGACCACACACCCAATCACAAACATCAGACGACACTCACTGCACACCACGAGGACCCCACTACCCCCTTCTATCAGACAAAACACGCAATTACCCCGCCCCTACACCCAGACCAGACCAACAGACTGCCCAGACCGCCCAGATCTGAACCACACCAAACTACTCTGGAAAACATCAGTGACAGACAACACCAACCAACTGACTGCATCAACAACCGCATGTCCAGCGGTACCCACCACAGGCCAACACGGCACTAACAGAGACAAAGCCGACTTTGGTCACTGTCACGAACTGTCTCCACTACACAATGCTACCCCCGGACTTCTCTTTCCGTACCCCTCCTCTCAAACCACCAAACAAGCATAATGTATGACAACAACGAAATGGGGGAAGGACGGGGTGGGGGGGGGGGGGGAGGGGAGGAAACAAGCCGGCTGTAACTACAAATGGTCACCCATGCACACTTGGGGGATCTGTTTAACTGTCACGTTGATATTATGTCTGTTATATAATGCAAACATTGACAACTCACACCCCCAGTTTCTTTTTTCTGTACCCACCCCAAAAAGAAGAGGAGGGAGGGGAAAAAAAGGAAAAGGAAAAAAAACAAAACACTAAAATCTTTAAAATAAAGAATTAAAAAAAAAACATATGCTGAAACCACCGACGAATCACCTGCATACCTGTTCGAATTGTATGACTGTCACAATAACTCTCTGTATGTTATGCGAAGACTGTATTATACACTTTAACCCCTTGACTCTTTTTTCTGTACCCCCTTCCCCATAAAACAAACCCTTTCAAATAAAGAATTTATTTAAAAAAAATTGTTTCACAAAAAATGGGGGAAGGCATCAAAAGCTTATTTGTACTATAACAAAATAAACTGCATTATTCACGGTGCTTACAATGCCACTATGGCAGGGTTACTAAGTATTTAATATACATTGTGTTTGCATTGCAGTCTTTTTATTGGGGAAGGGGTGTCAGAATATGTAACATTACGATATCCAAAAATCAAATACAGTTTGTCAAAAAGCTAGTATGAAAAAAATGGAAATAAAACATCCAGTCTCTCGAAGGTAAATTCTGACTCTTTTGTTTTATTTTTTAACAAAATTGGACTAAAATAAAAGCGTCACTGTTTAATCTGAATATCAAATGGGATGGAAATTCTGATTTAATCTGATTAGTTGTTCAAATCTGAAACATAATTATGTTATACCCTGATTTATCTCTATTTTTGTAAATGTATCTACATTTTAAATGGCATTAATAAACCATAAAACCAGCCTAGTTTATCTCAGACACTGCCAATAATTGCACAACACATATAATGTGCTAGATTGCTGCATACATGTTATTCGGGACTTTCACAGTTACGCAATGTATGCTTCATAGCGGGTAGCATTGTTTGTGGTGTAAATGTGTGAATATCAGTTTTGTTTGTGAACAAAGGATTTAGAATGTGTAAATGATTGTTCAACTCTCTGGGCTCTATGTGATTTATCGGTAGCCCACATCTATGAAAAAAAATATTGTCTGTAAGGGAAGTCATTATGTAACTTTTTGAACAAGGCTTTCATTTATTAAAATAAGACGAGAACAGCTCCTTCTGTGTATTATTTCGCTCTTTCAACATTATATGTGGAGTATATAATGTATAAGACTGACATTTTTTTATGAAAAATACATTTTCTATTTCTAAATTCACATGAATTTTCATACAATCCTCTCACCAGGGTTTATTTATATACACATTGGAAGATAACTGAATATTACCAGAATTCCTGAGTCAAAGATGGTAATTTAAAAACAAAGGCCCTAGACTCATCTCCCAAATCTGACATCAATTTCTGCTGCTATTGTTTTACGAGTTGAATGTAATTACTCAAGGGTCATATATAGAAAGATATTGGTTGAGCAGCAATAAGATGTTATTAGAGGTAGGTCCATCCATCACATTCACAGCTGAAACATGGAGGGTTATTTACTGAAGTAAAAATTCCAAGTTAATTTCAAATTTAAGGCCAAAGTAGCCGAAGTGAAAGTATAACGGACTTAGAGAATGTTTCTTTTTTTTTTTACCTTGGATTTTAAATGATCTCATTAGTGAACAATACTGAATCCTCTACATAGAGAAATGTAACCTCTGAACAAGAAGCAGTCAAACTCTGCAGAGTTTAATACCGGTGTACGAAGAATCGTTCTACGTTAATCTTTGTATACACCCTGTTTCATTGATGTCATGTGTTTTTAAGAAATGTATTTTCCTATTGCTTCTATTTTTCACATGCATTATAGTCCCCATGGACAACTAGACTTTTTCATTGTCTTTTATGAATTATTGGGCTCAAGCAAGAGGCACCTATTGCAGAGATTTAGGAACAGAGGATTCATTCACCATCAGACCTTTTCTGTGTCCAGGACAATAGTACATACCTTACACAGGTTCACGTTGCTGTTCTGGACAGTAAGAAAGAACCTTGGTTCTAGAAGATGTAGAATGGAAGGATCTTCTCTGTTCTTGATATACAGATTAACAGTATATCAAATTGGAGACAGTCTCTTTTTTTTTGTATACAATTGAATTGTAAAATATAGCACTACTTGAGAAACTGCCAAATATTATACACCAACACAAAAATATTCAAGTACACATTCTGAATACACAAACGAAATTATTCATTTGCAGCATTTCCCCATACTTTGCTTTTTTGTAGCTATGTTGGAACCCACTGGTTTCCACGGGGATTTATTACGTACATATATAACACTAGTGATGCATATTGTGCTACATATTTCTGGATATAATACACTTGTACAGATTCCAGGAACTTTCTTTATTTAAATGAATATAAACATCAAATCTCAGATTATTTTATCCCCTTTAGCAGCTGCCAGGCTGCCACAGACACAAAATAATTACATCCCCACCCTGACCACCCACCATATAATCTTTCCCTATATATTAACAATAGGATTGGAGAGACATCACCTTCCTCTAACCACAAGGCTTAGCATTACAACTGTGCATCTTTTATGGCTATAGCATATACATAGTCATCTTATATTAACCCCATTATTCCATTACACCCTTTTGGTAGTTCCTTGAGTCCGTCACTTTCAATATCTCTTTTACTGAACATTCCCTACAGCACACAAATAGTAAAGTGACACTGTCATTAGAAATTGCTTATGCACAATCATATGGTACTATAAAAATTGCCTACATCTTGTATGATAATGATAACTTTTAATTCTGTTTCTCTTTTTTTTCTTAATACATACAAACTGAAGGATTGCTAGCTAACCTTGCGCATGCTGATCACAGAGAATCAGCACAGAATTAAAAAAAAACAAAAAAAAAAAAAACCTTTTCCTCTTTGCTCATGTTGGGAAGCTTGGTGTTAATTTGCAAATCTCAGATTCGGATTGGCTGCTGGTGTCACCTGCTCTCTGCAGCCTTGTCATTGGAAGTTTGGAAAGATGATCATAAAATCGTCACATCTTTAGGTGGTAATTATAGCTTTCTACAGCTTGGTCATAAATATTAAATATTAACCCGCTGGGGTTGTTATTTTAAAATGATTTATGGGGAGAAAATTTCAGTTGACATGAACTCTCTAATCAGTTTTGTGCTGCGGCCATGAAGAGCATTATTCCTATTATCCTTCTGATCCCAGACACCTGCTGTATAGCGATGTGTTAGGACTCACTCTAGTAGAGCCCTGCAGTGTGACTTTTTACACTGACAAGTGCACAGAACACACACATACTGCGTGCGGCACAAACTCCACAAAACAAGGACTGATTGTGTTCTTGTGGCAATTTGCACGAAATGACCAGGAAACAAAGTGTAGCACAAGGGGTGTGATAATAAAGGCTCTGTATGCACATGAAACACACTGTGCGTTTACTCACATGCCAAGATACAATGTGCTCTATTTGTGCACAGAGTGCAGACTGTAAGCACAAACGCACAGGATACACACTATGTATGCTCTGTCTTCACTCTAATTCTCGATTTCGGTAGCAGTCATACAATTACATTCACTTCACAGGCACTCTGCCTTTGAGTTCAAATATTCTCTCATTCTTACATACGCTCTCATACTCCCTCTCTTGTCATATCTCTGTGGCTAATATGTCCTGGAAGGAGAGCTCCATATCAGGCATAGTGAGGATTGGCCCATCATCCAGATCTTCACCCCCAGTCAGAGCACGCAGCCTTTGCTCTAAAGCCTGGCATCGCTGGCACATATGCAAGTAATTCTGCTGTAGCTGACGCTGGTAGCGGATTACTTTTTCCTTCTCATCTCGCCATGTCTTGCGCTCCCGCTGGAACACGTCTGTCATCTGCTCATTGTTCTGTCTTTCAGCCTCCAGCTCTGTTCTTAGGGTTTCCATCTCAGCTTCACTAGAGGCTGTCTCATCCCTTTCTTCCCGCTCCTCCTCTGCAGCCCGCAGCCTTTCTTCAGCTTCCCGTGCCCGCTGTTCCTGGGCTTCAGCTCTTCCCTTGGTTTCCCGGAGCTGAGCCTTTAAACTGAGGATCTCACTGGCTCGGAGAGAAGACTCCTCCTGAGTTTCCCGTAACTGTTGACGAAGAGAAGCAATTTCTCCAGATTTTTGACATACCTATAAAAGAAATAGGGAACATGATTTTTCTATTTTTTCCACAAATTTTCCTTTTTCTCTGCTATACATCACATTCATGCATATTTGAATCCTGCAAAATGTTCTCTCTGTCAAGCATACATTATTGCATCTAAACCTACATTGATGCATTTCACCTGTTTGTGTTTCTGTTGTTTAATCTCACATCTATTACTACCTCTCATGTGATAAATCATTAATTCTCTCCTTACTCTTCAACAGTGCCTATTTTTCCTTGTCAGTAATGGCTTTGTTAGGTCTTCTCTCATCATGTCATAAACTCCATTTTCCTTTAAATGTCACTCTACTTACCTCCCATTGTGTTTCATCCATTGATGGACTGATGGTGATTTTCTTCTCCTTTTCGTATACACGCATCTTATTCTCCTTGGCTTCTCTCTCTTGTGCCACCTGGATCTGTAGTACATGCTGCCCTCTTTGGCCTCTCTGCGAACTCTGTCTAGACCTAGGTATGCCTCTGTGTCCTTCCTCATTGCTTTCACCAGGCTCAGCTCGTGCGATATCGTCACAGGATGGTGGAGATCTGAGCCCTGGCTTAGGTGGTACACTAAGAATCTTGTTTGCATTTCCACCATCTGAAAGAGACATGGCTCTGAGACTCAGCATATTGCTTCTGGAACTCTGGGTGATGTTGTGGGCACTGCCCCCAAATCTTCCAGTTGGCATCAGTAGGGCATCCAACTGGCATGCCGTGCCCAGTTTACTAGGATGAGTGGGAAGGCTGGACATGGAGTTTCTACCAGATTCAGACATGCCTCCAATACAATGCCCTCCACGACTTTCTGCTTCACGTACTCTGTCTGGACGGTAGTAATGGGAAAGCTGAGGTCCCCTCTCTTCAGCTGGATAACATGTGACAGCGGAATTTCTGCGCATTCCAGGTTTCAGTGGAGTTGGGCGGAGGGCATTCATCTCCTGAATTTGAGAAGAAAAATATTATTTGACTGTATGTTTCCTTTCTCACATACATTTACCTAACATTTACTTACTTGTACCTCCCACTTACCCTTTTCAATTCACTTACATTATAATTCAAGTAGTTTTTGTATCTTCTTCATACCTCTTAAATTGGTCCATTTCACAGCACACCAATCCCACTTCTACCTATTAAGAATTATTTTTTTAACAGTCCAATACTTTATTTGCCCATATGTGCAAATCTATTTCAACGCCTACTACACCATGTCTACAAAACCAAAATTATTGCTTTAGCATAGCTTTGTGAAATGTAATCCTTATAACTTTGATCTTGTATATATTTAATAGCATTAGTTTTGCAAACTTTGACTACGGAGTACCCTTTGGATCTCCAATAATGTGGTGGGACCATAATTGCTAACATTTTAAGTTTTAAGCTCCTGATCACTATACCATCAGATTGATCAGGCCCAAGGTCTCAAATCAATTTGATGGAACCTCAATCCCATGGCCTCTTACAAACAGATCCTATATTACCTCTGTTAACACTGTTAACTCCGTAGCTCCTTTTCCAATTCAGCTCTATCCTTACTGCAAATTTTTCTTTGCTGTCATCCTCTTTTTCAATACTCTTTCCATATCTCATCTATGTGTTTTCCCCCTATTCAATTTATCTCTTTCTTCTTTTGTATTACATGCATTTCTCACCATACCGACTATTAGATCCCTCATTCCATTTTCATTCTATTCTTCTATTCTACGGTTCCTTACCTCTTCCATAGCTTTCTGCCTCTGTCTGCTCTGCCTTCACCTCTTTCTGATTGCTCTCTGCCACTGCTTATTCCCACTTTCAAGGTTTCCTGCTGTTTTTCTCCTTACATTGCTCCTCTCCATTCCTTGATACTTGTTACAACACTTACCTCTGTTTTGTTTTTTTTCTCACTAGCTTTGCTCCACCTAAATGTACTTTTAAGAAACTATGCATTTTTCAAGTACAATTCAGGGTATTTACCTTATAGGCACTGTATACTCAGATTACACTGACAACATGTATTGCTTTATTTCAGCCGCACATACCTAAATGAGTTATATTGACTCGCTGTGATGTCACATATTATACCTGTAGACTCCTTACATCATGTCAGATTACAAATGCCCACTAAAAAAAAACATCTTTACTGAAGGTTGCTTAGAAAACTCACTTACTTCCTTCAAGGCCTTCTCACAGGACCAGGCAGGAAACACAAATAACTCTTGTGACTGTACAAATTAGTAATGGCTCCCCGAGTACTAACTGGGAGCTCTTTGAAGGTCCATGGCCCCTGTTTGGGAATCACTGTTTTATACTATATATCTATTAAAACATGCACAAATGTCATGTTAATGTTTTGCTTAAACGCAGTACTAAGGCTGAGTCTGACAATTCTGGGATGCCATTGAGATCCCATCATTTTTGATAAAATGTAAGCTGGACTCTGCTTACCTTAGTTTTGAAAGTAAATAAAACGATTGTGGGCCCTATCAAAAAACTGCTGGTCTATCATCTATATAGTTCTTCCCATTGTAATATTTACATTACAGCAAAAACCTGTCAGTAGGTGCTGTAAGATTAGTTTATTTAAAGACATAAACATAAAGTGCAATATAAACTGCAAATAAATGTTCTCTAGATGTCCAATCATTATGGCCTTATTTCTGAGTTAACATGGAAGAAGATACTCTTTGATGTCAAAGATGTTCTGACTTACCAATTCCAGTCGGTTGGGGAAATGGATCATGCTAGGTGGGTTACATGGCTTGCTGGTTGGGATTGGATACTCTTTGTTTGATTGGCTTTCTGGTTCTGTATTGGTCACTCCACCATGGTATTCCTGTCTGGAACCCACATGTTGCTTTTGACTGACTTTTATGTAAAAAAAGTCTTCACTCCTGCCCATTTTGGATCCCCCACCCTTGGCATGCCCAGACTCCTGTGAGAAGCCGAATCTGAGAATCCCATCTGAGCAGCGACTCAATTTTTTCAAGTGTGGAGGTTTCCTCCCACGATGCTGCGATCCTCGGCTCTGTTTGCTATTGAACCCATGCCCAGATAGAAGACTTCCCACACTGCCCATGGTGCTTAAAGTATGGCCAGAAGATGTAGCCTGCCAAATGAGGAACCGATATAGAAGTAGAAGGAGTTGGGGTCATATCCAAGGGTCCCCGACCCTCGGGGGAAAAAAACCTGTTGGAGAACAGAAGGGGTATTTGAGAATTAATATGTACATTTGTAAATACCATGAAGTTGTGACATTGTCCAATAATGGATAATATGATTATTTAAATATAAATATTAATGTATTTTGATGATGTAATAAAATATGTATATGTTGTGATATATTACAATGTCTCAATCCATGATAAACTAATAATATGATAAAATTCTAGGACATTTATAATATAATAGGCTTCCTGTGATATATTGTGATTCAATAGAGGCAAATCACAATAGCAATGTTAATAATACACTTGTGAAGGGTACACTGTGTTTTATGATACACACACTACCTGTTTCCGTGGCAACAGGCATTTTGATGCCTCCTGAATTGAACGGGACAAAAGATAATGCGTAACTACAGGGGAAAGGGTTAACTGCATTATTTTGGTCATAGAGGTGAACATTTTTTATTATCTGCAATCATTCTTTTATTTGGCCTGCTATGTCACTAACATAGGTAGTGTCTATCAGAGACATGTTTTGTGCTCCCACACACTCTTGAATGCAGTCCTAGAGGTGGCAGTGTCCCTGATTTTCTATCTGTATAGTCATAGAGGTAAGTGTCCCTCCCACGCACACTCTGTGCAGCATGAGTCAGGCTGGAGAACTGTCAGGAACAGAAACTCTTTATTAGAACCTAACACATTCTAAAAAGATAACATGGCAGGAACAGTACAGGAAACACACCTCAAAATATTTATAATAGCACCCTAATATTTGATCATGTTCTGCATCTAAAACAATGGATAGCTTCCAACATTCCTGTATTGATAGTATGCACTAATCATTATCTAAATCATTTACACCCCAAAGCACTAAATAATCAAATTGTTATTTTACGTCATTTATAAACTATCAGCCCATTACCACATCCGTAAAGATATGAAGAATATTATTCCACAAACAGATTCAAGAAGAAGATAAGAGTTTTATTTGTTTCTTTATTTGACTTTTATTGTCATAAATCCATTCCTTGAGCAGCACCCTTCCTTGGTTATCCATGCCAATAGTTGAAAAAGCATAATCAATTAGTATAGCACTATGTGGCAATCACTGACTAACATCATGACATTTGCCTGCTCAGAAGATTTGAAATTTATTTTCTCATCCCTTTCCTAGAACATAATTTCATGAACCAATCCTGATCATTCAACCAAAATGTGTATATAAAGCAATTGCAAGAGATCAGAAATACAACCATCCCTTAAATTCCAATACATATTCCACTGTCACAGATCTAGGATTTAAAGTCTTTCATTAAGCTATCACTAGAGGCCCGGAGACCCTCATTCCATAGATATGGATAGAACCATTCCATTACCTGACTGCTATAGACCTAAATGCATTCATTCCATTAACCTACTGCTAGTGATCGGGACTCCATTATTCCATTAACCAATTGCTGGAGGTATAGTTACCATAATTTCACTAAGACAGCGCTAGGCAAAATGTAGATCTCCAGTTGTTTCAGTCGCCATTATGCTTTTTAAAATGGCAGTGCTTCATGGAATTTGCAATTCTACAACACTTGAGGATCTACCATATGCCCACAGCCCACCCCTGCGTTAACCCATTGCTATAGATCTCAAGGATCCCGGTAACTATTTGAAGAGGTTAATTGTGGTCCCTGAAGAAGTCCACTAGGTGGACGAAACGCGTTGGACCTCTTTTTTAACATTTACATTTTATTTTATTGCTTGTAAATTTGTCTACAATAAATCTGTACAAATACCTACATGGATTCTTGAAATTTCACCCTGGTTGGGTGAAAGGAAGGGTGAAGGAGGCTCTGGCCCCTCGCTTACATGGGGTTTGGGGCACTCTAAGGTCATCTCCTCTGTGCTTGCAACCATTACAGTGCTGCTCTATATATGTATAACAATATTTCACGGTGTGTTGCTAATTATTTTATAGATACACATTTGTGATGTAAATTTGGTATAAATACATTATATGCATCAGACAAGCATCATCTCTTATTTCTAGAGATTTTGAAAACATAATTTCAATAACCCACTGCTAGAAATCTAGGGAACTTAACTTTATTAATCCTATTTTTAATATGTTTAGAAAAAAATAAACATTACGGACTTTGGATTAACAGCATAAACAGATGTGAGAAAGGCTGAACGTGAAGGATGCATGTATCTTATGTAATAGAAAGAAATCACAAAAGCCTTGGCACAATGCTTGATTAAAAAAAAAAAAAACAGGGAAGTGGGTGCACACTGAGAATATGCATTTCTTCATTGTGGTGCTACTGTCACGATGCAATGTTACACATCAGAAAAACACAATTCACTTAACTTATAGGTAGAAATCTGAAAACCATCATTCCGTTAACCCATTGCTAGAAATCTGAAAACCATCATTCCGTTAACCCATTGCTACAAATCTGAAAACCATCATTCCGTTAACCCATTGCTAGAAATCTGAAAACCATCATTCCGTTAACCCATTGCTAGAAATCTGAAAACCATAATTCCGTTAACCCATTGCTACAAATCAGAAAACCAGTATACCATTAAACCATGGATGGCCAAAACATAGATCCCCAGCTGACTTGCAACTCTTGTGATGATATGCCAGATGTAATGCTAACAAAGCATTATGGGAGTTGTAGTTTTATTACAGCTGGGCATTTTGCCACACTTTCAGTTCAGAAAAAGAACATACCGTTTACCTACAAAGTTTAAAAATCATTCAAGGAACCCTGTGCTGGAGAGATGGAAAGCATCCGTTAAACAATCTCCTGCTAGCACCCAACATAAATCACACATTCTGTTTTAATTTATGAAGTGATATAAACCAACTAACCTTCACTATATCGGCATCCTCACTCATACCCTTTAATCTAGACTTCATTGGCATTTATTCTTCTAGGGACATCTGGGCCACTAAGCAGCACAGCTAAGTTTCACTGATAACAGTCAGTAAGTATATGTATCTTGGTTGGCACCAGCAAAACTTCACTCTTTGCTTTTAATAAAAATTATACATACAACACGCTAACCTCTGCAGAATATCTTTCCACTTACCAATAACATACAGTGTTACCATTTACCTGCAGAACATCACTTCGTTAATATGAAATAATAATATATTTTATATATGTGACTTGTGGTCTCTGACAAGAGAAAATGTAAAGGTGTAATTATACAGATCATAGGATAAAGCTTTTTATGATATAGGTGACTGGTAGAATATAATGGAATAGGAAAGGATGTAGTGTTGTGATGCAATGCTGCTAATTGTTGGGAGGGGGCTTAATATGCAGGGCATTACTTTCTTATGTAACACTCGGTCCTGAAAAAATACCAAAAAAAAATCCTTCAGATGCTCAGCTAATCTAACGAACTTTAACCCCTTAAGGACCAAACTTCTGGAATAAAAGGGAATCATGACATGTCACACATGTCATGTGTCCTTAAGGGGTTAAAGAAACACAGAACATTAACTTGTTCCTTGCTTGAAACACGCAACCCCTCCACAATAAAATATCAGTAAAGCATGCCTCTTTTTAACCATTTACAATCCATAGCCTCATGTTCATTAATCCAGCACACCATTTACCTTCCCACCACATCTCAAAACCTGCACAGTATCATTCAATTAACCCTTTCCTTGCCGAAGCTGAGCAATCAACTGTTCTAATAAGAGACCTGCACAGCGTCACAGTTAAACCTCTCTTCTACCAGTCTCCCACTCAAAACGGCTCCATTCATCCATCTATTCAATTCTTGCAGTATATAGGAATCGCTTTATTAACTCCTTTTCATGCTTAGAAAAGTACAGTAATAAAAATAGATAAACATATAAATTAAATTTAAATTAAAAAAAAAACCATCTCTGATATATGACATATTTGATATATTATACACGGGAAAATACTGAATTTGCCTAAATATCTCATAAATGCTTACCTTCCAGTAACCAAAAAGAACCCTGCTTGCGATATTAACTCAAGTCAAAGAAATACAGAGTATTGCTCAAACACTACACCGGCCATAGTTCCACATGAGTATCATTTTATTAACCCTTTCACTGTCCAGACATACATTTCATTTTCCTGCATCAAACAACCTGGGGAGTTTAAATCCATTAACCAATAACCCGCCAGTGACCCACACCCTTCCTTTCCCTGCACAGGATTTTAAGACAGGATTTTAAGACCCTTTAAGACAAGATGAAGCATACGTTTTGCCTTATTATGTTCTTCTGAATTTGACTTCAGAGTGCTGCAAACCATTCAATGAATCCATGCAGTGACACTTATCTGCGAAGTATTGGTCCATGAACCTTCAGATCAGGTTCAATCTGCTGTTCAGCACTTAGGACAGTGACAGCCTGCTGGTAGCCTGTCAGTTGTTGTGGGGCTACAATACTCATGATAAATCGCCAGCTGGATGGCTACCTATTGGCTTACTCTGACTTGACGTGAGCACCGTTCTAGCACTGATATCCTTAATATTTCAAATAACTAGAGAGTCCCTATAGCACGGACAGCATCCCTCGGCATTAAAGACCAGTGGGGAACTGCCTCTTTTTACTACCCTTTCCTCCACCGATAGATGTGTAGGATGACATTTATATATATTTTTTAATGAGTCAATTAATTAATATTGTCACATAGTTTAGTGTTTGGCGATGGATCTGTACAATATCCCTTCTATTTCCCATGTTGAATCTGCACAGTGTTACTCCCTGACCATTCCATGAAAAACATGCAGCCCCATGATTGCATTAAATGTCAGATACCAACATAGCAATACTCAGTTTAACAGTGTTCTCCCAAAAAAATGACTCCTCTTTAAAGAGAAATCGCCCTATTAACTCATAAGAAGAAACCTATAGAAAATAGTTAATCTGAGCCATTTCTTGAGTGTTTACAGACATTACTTCACTGTCTCTAGCCAACAAGAAACGTACACATTTAAAATAACATTCATTAATAGTATACCCTTTCCCCTGTGACTATGCAGGATCTTATCTTTATTTTACCTATTCTGCTCCCAGAGACCTGCAGCGCAGACTTCGTCTTGTCCTTATATAGTAATATTCAGACTGTAACTCATACTGCAGATCATTACTCCTTCATAATCTTCCTTATGCATCATCTTACTTATGGATCTCCAATGTCCACTCTTGCAGAGCATTGCCTCTTCCTTCCTATATTGCATACAATGTGTAATGTTTCAGTTTATCTTCAAGAATCTATCTCATAGATATATTGCTTGCAGACTATCATGCTCCTATCCTGCATATTATCTATACTTTCTATTGCTTCTCCTCTCACCACCCACACATTAACCTAAAAAAGCCCCCCTCCCTCCCCCCCACCCCCCTTCTAAGCACAGCATCTCTGCGGGACATTGCTCTCTCGTGTCCCTCTTCACTCACCAGATCCCATGTGTTCCACGTCGGTCAGAGGCCAGACCTGTAGCTCAGAAGATTCGTTTATCCACTGACAGCAGGGTCTGGTAGCCAAATTGGCAAGCAATGAGAAGGCAGAGCCAGAGACCACATCTATGCTCTGATTGGCTATAAGAAAAGGCAACATTTACATAAAGCTCTGTCTGACTCCCACACACTTTTCTTCTGTTCTCCTCCTTCACCCCATTATCCTCTTATCAAACTCTCTACCTCAGCAATCACTCTATATAACCTCCTCCCCTCCCCCTTTCACCCCCTTATTTTTTCAGCCACCTCCCCACAAACACTCAGTTACCACAGCATCCTCTCTCAGGTCACTTCACAATCTTACTTTATTTTTAATCCACCCTCACACTCAATAAATAATCATTAGTTGTCTCTTCTACCCCCATTACCCTCATACACATTTGTACCCATCTTCTCTTTCTTTCTATTCCTTCCTTCAAAATACTTCTCTATTGTTCCTTATTTCTCCTCTCCCCCCCCCCTTTTTTTAATTAATTCCTTACTTCCATGCTCACTTGTGGAATTCCCCTCTCACTCCACAACCCCTTACCATTTTTTATTTCTCACCCTCATAGTTCACAACCCTACCTCAGCCTCTTTTTATTATTTTCTCGATCTCCTCCGTCACTCCGCAGTCATCACTTTTCTCCCTCTTAGTTCACAATCCTTTATTATGTACCTCATTAGATTCCTCCTTTACTCTAAATCCCTTTTTCTATTACCTAACCTAACTTTCACCCACCACCTTTCACACACTGAAACCCACCCTCCTCCAACCCCCTACCTCAACCTTTTTTATTTTACTGTCAATTTTATACAAACCTTTTAGATTCTTGCTGTTGTGGACTACATGTCCCATGATGCTCTGCCAGCCATGATCTCTAAGTCTCTTACAGATCTCTGTTTTACATCAACCTAAATCATTTTATTTCTTTGCTTTTTTTCATTCATTCACTCCTCATTATTCTTCCCACACACTTCTCTCCACGCCCCCTACATACATCTCCCCTTCCTTCTCTCTTTTCATGTCATGCCTGTCTGCCCTCCTAATTTAATCTCTTAGTTTTGCATAGATTTGTTCTGTAGGGAAAATAACATTGAAACTAACTCTAGGTCTATGTGATCTTACAGCATACACGAAGACATAGGTTAAACATACTACATGGGCCACACATTGCATGCAGGTGGATTATTTAAATTACTTATCAACACATATCACAATGAAAGATAATTATCTGGAAGTGTAGGGTTAGGTTTAGTATGACTGGTTAAGGAGTAAAGATAAAATAAGGTTAATAATATTCAAACTTGCGAAAATATTGAGCAACATACTGAATATGGAGTAATTGCCATGGTAACCAATGGAATATTTCTTCTGATTACTGCGCACGCTGTAATTCAAGGACACGGCAACCAGCATCATACAATTAAGACTGACATTCAGACATTGCTGTGTAGTTTAGGAATAATGTAGCTTTGCAGGCAGTTAATAATCCTTACCATCACCACTGTAAGGCAATGGTTACAGCTGGTGCAGTGGTGGCTCATCATGTTGTGGTACTCTATACTCGTAGCATCACCTGAAGCATAACCCACTGCAGGTGAACCTGCAAAGGCACAAGCCTAGACAGGGATAGATAGGGAGTTATGTACTAAAAGTATTGTGTCCTGAATCTAGAGTATCTCTATTGACCCAGTATTTTCCTACCTCTGCTCTACATCTGACTTCACCTGTCACTCTTTTCCTCTTTTAGACAATCACCTTATTTCCTATAATTTTCAATATATCAACTAAACCCATTTCTCCTCCACCTCACCTCTGCAACTGTAGAAATCTGTACACTGTGGATCCCCTCCAAATTTCCAAAATTACTCAACAGCTCCTCCCTCACACTCCTTCCATAACCTGCCCTGATAACAGCCCATTATAACAACACTCTATCCTCTGTACTAGACAGACACACTTGCTCCTCCACAACTGCGCAAATCCCCACCCTGTAGTTACAGCCCCAGGACTCACAGCAAACGTGCTACTTGCAAAAATGCTCCCATACTGCTGAGTGTGTCTGGATAAATTCCCGCTCTGATGCTGATTTAATCCACTCCAAATTCATTCTTGTTTATATATTTCTGCCCTCCACGTAGCCAACCATCAATGGCTTGGTTTTCTGCCTTCAGCTCTCTACTTTATTCACCTGCAGCACCACAATCATCTGACTTCAGTTCCCAAGACTTTGCAGACTACTTCTTAAAAAAAAACCTCTTATTATAAAAAGTAACATTCCAACAAAAACGTACAACATTCTTGCTCCACCCCAGGTCACCACCACTTCCACTCTCTGCTTCTTCCCCCCAGTCACCAAAGATTAAGTTTCTTCTCTACTGTCTTCTTTACGCCTCACTACCTGCCCACTCAACCCTATTTTGTCCCATTTAATACCTTCTCTGTCTTCCACCCTCACACCTGCTCTCACTCACATCTTCAACCTATCCTTTCTACCGGTTCATTCCCATCCCCCTTCAAACACGCATAGGTCACTCCCATACTCAATAAGCCCTCCCTTGACCCTAATTCTCCTGCAAACTACCACCCATTTCACTGCTTCCCCTATCATCAAATTTACTGGAAAAACTAGTTAACAACCGCCTAACCCACTTCCTGTCTTCCCCTGCCTGACTACCTGCAGTCTGCAGTCTGGCTTCCATCCCCAACAATCAACAGAAGCTGCCCTCAGTTACTAACAACCTTTCTGCTAAAAATAATGACCACTACTCTATACTTATTATTATTATTATTATTATTTATAAATAAAAAGTCCACCTGTACAATAGGTGGACTAACTGGCAGGTATTTGCAGCTGGATGCTCAAGAACAGAAGGTATTCAGGACCCTGCTGAAATGAGCTTACATACTAGAGCAGGGCTGCTCAACAGGTAGATTCCCCAGATGTTGTGGAACTACAACTCCCCTGATGCTTTGCATGCCTTTAGAATGCATTTAGAATGACAAAGCATCATGGGAGTTGTAGTCCTACAACCAATGGGGATCTAACTGTTGGGCAGCCCTGTTCTAAAGGGAGATAGGTATAGTGGCACAAGAGGTAAGAGTGGGATGTATTTTATGTACGGAAAAAAGTAGAGTACTAGAATCGTTTACAGTGATGGGTTAGTTTACTGGATAACAGTTGCAGGAAAGGAAGCAGGGTGGGTAACCAACGTGTGAGGAGAGAAAGCTTTTAACAGTTTAATTGATATGTTTACCAAAAGAAGTGCATTTTTAATGATCTTTTGAAGGAACGGAGACTGCGTGAGACTCTAACAGCGCAGCCCTACAAAAGTCTTGAAGGTGGGAGTCAGAGTTGCGAGTACGAACAAAGAACTGCTGGTAACTCCTCCTCTTCCATGCCTCTATCAGTTGGAGTATTTTAAGGCTCTTTCCTAGGTCCTTTACTCTTCTCCATTTATACCTCTTCACTGGGAAAACTTATCAACAGCAATGGCTTTAAATATCACCTTATGTGATGACACTCAGATATACCTCTCCACCCCCAGGTCTTTCTATGTCCTATCTAATATCAGTGACTGATTATCTGGCATTGCTTCCTGGATGGCTTCCCGCCACCTAAAGATCAATATGGGAATCTTCTAATTCCCCCCCTCTAGCTCTACTACAATTTCTGACTTTTCTACCTCTTTTGACGATATCACCATTTCCCCATAACCCCAAGTCTGCTGCCTTGGAATTACACTTCATTCCAATCTTTCCTTCACCCCCCACATCCAATTTGTTTGTTCATCCTGCTGCAACCACCTACGCAATATTTACAAAATATTTCCTTTTCTCAGGGCTGATACCAGTAAGCAACTCATCCACTCCTTTGTTATTTCTTGTCTCTGCCACTGCAATAAACTACTAACTGGCTTTTCTCTCTCCTGACTCTCCCTTCTTCAGTCCATGTGGCGGTATACCCTCTTGAAGATGGGTTATTACCGCCTAGGGTCGCCCATTACAGTTGTGATTAGCTCCAGAGTGATTATAGCCATTTGCCAGTAATTATAGTCGCATGCTGAAGAATGATCACGGTACCACCCAAACACTAGTTGAGACTTAGTGAAGAACTGTTTTATTATGGCCTGATGGCCCACTTATATACAATTCCTGTGTACAGTAAACACGCCCAAAAACACACCCACAATATGCCCTTAAAGTATAGTGTCAGCATAAAATCATATAAACATCAAAAATATACATAAAACATATACAACGTGCCATGCCCTACATGCCTGTTTTTCAGGGCCCCCACCCGCCGCACAGGGGTGGGGGCCGGAGAGGGGGAAGACAGTATGTCCCCCCCTCATTATCTTTATAGCCCCCACCCGCCGCCCAGGGATGGGGGCCGGGGGGGGGGAAGGAGAGTAGGTCTCTCCCCCCCCCTTCAGTCACTATTGTGGTCAGAAAGAGTCCCTGTGGGTTTTAAAATTTGCCTGCCTATTGAAGTCTATGGCGGTTCGCCCGGTTCGTGAACATTTGCGGAAATTCGCGAACCGAAAATTTTATGTTTGCGACATCACTAGTCCACATTTCTTTTTCCTTTTTCTCCTATATTTCTGGAGGGAAAAGACCATCATCTATACTTACAAGTGGGCACTACACTATAATATCCTAAGCCCATATCCGCAGAGCTGCTTATGTTTCCACCCCCTTTTTTTCTTCCTTTTTCTCTCTGCTTTTATATATATTTTTTAAGGACACTTTAGGCGCTGCACCACTCCTTTTACTTTCAAAAAAATAAATATGCCATTGCCATATCTCAAAGAGTTAAGCGAGTTCCCTTTATTCAAGCAGAGATTCAAAAAGAACATAATTTGATGACAGCAAGTTGGAACGCCCTGCCCATTTACCCTGAGACAATGACATATGTTTGATTCTCTTCCTGTAAAATGATGCCAACATTAAAGTAAAAACTGTGCAGGAATTGCAAAGAACTAAAATGAGGTGAGGTGGCAAGTAATATGCAGATTGCATGATGCTGATGATAAGAAGAATTGCATAAAAAGGTGGAATGGAGAGATACTATGAAAAAGGAACCGTAACGAGATGGAATAAAATGGAGACGTGGGCACATCAGCATGAAAAAAACAAATGTGGGATGGCATAAAAATGAAAAGAGGGTAGGGAGAAGGTATAAGAAAAGGACAATAGAGACTAGAGATATGATATGAAAGGGAGGTGGTGTGAAAGGAAAGAATAATTAAAGGGTATGGAGATGGAGTTATAATGTCAGGAGGGTTAGGTGATAGCACGATAGAGACGGGAGTGTGAGGGACAGTGAAAAGGGGTATGAAAGAGAACAAACTAATACAAAAAGGCCCCCTAAAGCTAGTATCCAAAGTAAGGGAAGGTGGGAGTCAAAAAGAAATGAAGGAAGAAATGGATAAGGAAGGGGTGCATGAAGATGGCATGGCAGTGGAGATGAATGTTGTGGGAGTGCGGGGGGTGGCATGATAATGACTGGGAACAGCAGGTACCACAACATTATGCAGTGATTATTCAGTCTTATGCTATAGTGAACTGGTACATGTATTTAATTCAATATAAATAGAAAGAACATGCAAAATACAGCCTGACAGGAATAACTTTTATGTGCGGCCCAAGGGAAATAAATTATGGAAAGTAATTCTTAAGGAATCCCTTGACAATTAATGTATTTCTCTCTGATACTATATGAATGATAAGTATTGCCTGGCAGCACTTTTCATTTGATGCCCAACAGTGTGTAGAAGCAAACTGTGTCCGGCAGAGTATCACCGAAGTGAGAACCGTACATATGTGGAGCATGGAACTACCTCTTAACTTAAATCAGCAACATTCTTTGTACATGTTCTGTATCACTAAGATACATTCACTATTATCTGTCTCTGAATGGCTTTTATAGATGTGTGTAGTTAACTAAATAGCTATCTGTCACTGAGGGACAAACAGTTGCCAAACCCTGGATGCACAGCTATATGTCACTAAATGACACCCAGATGCAGTTATTTGTGTAGAAACACAAATTTACCTTTTAGAAAGAACAATGTTACTGAAGTAAACATACCTGTCAGACACATAGGAAACATAGAGCTATCTGTCAATGAAATGCACACATGCCTTTAGTGAGGCACCGCTAGCTGTTACACATCTCCTAAAAGGCAACGATTTCTCAGCTACGTCTTCTGCACAATTAGATCTGAAGATGAATCATTAGAAATAATAATTAGCAGTAACGAGTGTTATATAACTGGAAAGTCAACCCTCCCCCATACACCAATATATAAATATATATTGTAAACACAGCAATGTCTGCTATTCCTGTACTAGGTCTACACACAAACAGCTAGCACAACTTATTATGTGAATACACAGTTAAATCTAATATTCCTGTACTTAGATAGCTAACTCAGTGCACATAACGCTCATTATCCTAAGCATACACATTTACCATTCATGCACACCCTCATGCAATTCTAATCAATCCTGTACGCACTCACACAATAGCTTCATGCATTACCTCCGCTAATCAAATATAATCAAATATACAGGAAGCTACCTCCACTAATGCAGTAGACGCCCAACTTCCTTTACTAATTCTGCATACACACATCTACTACTATATTGTTTTTGTGCTACCCTAGGCACAGGGGAGGGCTGGCAGCCTTAGGCCTGGGGGGCAAAACCAGTCAAGTGGCCCATTGCGCCACCAAATCAGTTCACCATCCATGCCCACCTTTTTCTGGTTTTATAACGGATATTGATGTTATGCTAATCAGTAGCTCTATGCCATACCCGCTCCTTCACGGCTCTGACTTTCAATGTTGTCAGAGCGCAGGCTGAGAATCTCTGAGCCTGTGCTCTGACTCACTAACTGAGCGCCGGAACCACGAGGGAGAGGATATGATCTGACTGCACCTACTGCTGGTGCGCACCAGTGGACCACCAGTGAATCGTTTAAATTAAATATGCTGGTGTACCCAACTTGTGAGCTGTGTTGGCCGCCGGGCGCCTCTGTTGTCATGGCACCCTGCGTGACCGCACAGCTTGCCCACCCCAACGGCTGGCCCTGCTGACACACACTGATGTTACTACTTAGACATCCCTCAATATTAATACAGAGATGAGAGTAAACACCAATAAACTGTGGAAACAGAGCTGATCCCCCCAAATTTATAAAGGTTTGCTTAGAGGATTTATTCAAGATTAAATCATGCCTCCTCCTCTCTCCCCCATGCGCTGCTCTGTAGGCTGGGAGGAAGTGAAGAGTAATCACAGTCTCCCAGCACAACGCCACCTGTGGCTGCATGGGGAACAGCTGTTTAATGTAATGCTTGCAGGACGGCCAGCTGCCGCAGAACCTCTTTGTTTCCGTCTCTGCAAAGGGCTCCAGGCACTGCTTGTTGTGAGTGTGAGCCACTGTAAATTAGGGGCAGAGGGCACTTGCACTGCGGTCAAGACGGGTCTGGGCAGGAGGAGAGTGCAGTGCAATCAGTGCACTCCCCTCCTGTGGGTCACCAGTAGATCAGAGCCGGTGCAATGATTTTTGCCGCCCTAGACAAAATATAAATTTGCCGCCCCCCCCCCCCATGTGACATCACAATGCCCCACCCATATGATCTGCCATATGAACTAACGCCAGTGCTGCACACAGTGTGTGTTTACATTAAAAAGCCTGCAGGGACCAGCTATAGACACCAGAACCACTTCATTAAGCTATAGTGTCCCTTTAATGTGAGGTAAATTATAGATTAGTGTCACTAATAATATACTAGATTGCCTACTTACAATTAGATGAGGATGATGATGGGCTGCAGTTTGGCTCCACTGGTCTGGTGTAGAACAGGACCTCTGGAGGCTGTTTGAAACTGTGGTCACAAAATTCAACGTTCTGGGAGAATTGGAAGCAGCTCCATTTTGGGGGGGCCTCTTACACAGCTCAAGGTCTGGGCCCCAGTGCCTGACGGTGAGTATGCCCATAAGGCCCACTCATAAGTCCACTTATATGTTCCACCCACCCATGAGCTCGCTCACAGGGAGTGGAGTGTGTAGGGGATGTGTTATGTGTTATCTAATATGTGTGCTTATGGTATGTAGTGTATAGGGATACCAGTTTGTGCAGGTGATGCAGTGTGTTTGTGTGTAGTGGAAGCAGTGTGTATTTGTGTATAAGGGATGTATTATGTGTTTCTGGTTATGTGTGAGGGATGCATTGTGTGAATCTGTGTTTGTATGCATAAGGGATGCAAGGTGTGTGTCTGTATGTGTGTGCATTGAGTGTAAGAGATGCATTGTGTTTCTGTGTGTATGTGAGAAAAACAGTGTGTGTGTTTGCATGTGTGTGTAAGGGTTTGCATTGTATGTTTCTGTGTATGTGTGCAAATGATGCATTGTCTTTGTGTGTAAGGGTTGCATTGTGTGTGTGTGTAATGGATGCATTGTGTGTTTCTCTGTGTGTAAGGGAAGCATGTTCTGTTTCTGTGTATGTATAGGGATTCATTGTGTGTTTCTGTGTATGTATAGGGATGCATTGTGTGTGTCTGTGTATGTATAGGGATGCATTGTGTGTGTGTGTGTGTGCACGTAGTGTTAAAGAGCTCCCTGTCTTGCCCCCTGTCCTATAGAGCTGTCCCTTAGAGCTCTCCCCTGCCCCTTAGTGGTCTCTCCTCTCCCCCACCCTCCCCTAGCGGTCTCTTCTCACACTCACCCACCCTCCCTGTGCTCTTCTCATCCCCCCTCCACCCTCCCTGTGTTCTTCTCACTCCTCCCTCTGTGTGTTCTCACCCCCCTGTGTTCTTCTTACCCCCTCCTCCCTGTGTTCTTCTTACTCCCCCCTTGTTCTTCTTACCCCCTTCTTCGTATTACTCCCTCTTCTTCTTACCCCCTTCTTCTTCTTAACCCTCCTTCTTCTTCTTGCCCCTTCCTTCTTCTTCTTACCCCATTCTTCTTCTTACCCCCTTCTTCTTCTTACCCCCTTCTTCTTCTTACCCTCCCTTCTTCTTCTTACCCCCCCTTCTTCTTCTTACCCCCTTCTTCTTACTACCCCCTCTTCTTCTTACTACCCCCTCTTCTTCTTACTCCCCCTTCTTCTTCTTACCCCCTTCTTCTAATTACTCCCCACTCTTGTTCTTACTCCCCCCTTCTTCTTCTTACCCCCCTCTTATTATCCCCCCTCCCCTCTTCTTACTCCCTCTCTTCCCTCTTCTTACTCCCTCTCTTCCCTCTTCTTACTCCCCCCTCCCCTCTTACTCCCCCCTCTTCTTACTCCCCCTCCCATCTTCTTACTCCCCCCTCTTCTTACTCTCCCCTCTCCCCTCTTATAACTCTCCCCCTTCCCTCTTCTTACGCTCCCCCCTCCCCTCTTCTTACTCTCTCCCCCCTCCCCTCTTCTTACTCTCTCCACCCTCCCCTCTTCTTACTCTCCCCCTCCCCTCTTCTTACTCTCCCCCCTCCCCTCTTCTTACTCTCCCCCCTCCCCTCCCTCTTCTTACTCTCCCCCCACCCCCTCTTCTTACTCTACCCCCCCTCCCCTCTTCTTACTCTCCCCCCTCCCCTCTTCTTACTCTCCCCCCTCCCCTCTTCTTACTCTCCCCCCTCCCCTCTTCTTACTCTCCCCCCCTCCCCTCTTCTTACTCTCTCCCCCCTCCCCTCTTCTTACTCTCCCCCTCCCCTCTTCTTACTCTCCCCCCCTCCCCTCTTCTTACTCTCCCTCCCTCCCCTCCCCTCTTCTTACTCTCTCCCCCCTCCCCTCTTCTTACTCTCCCCCCTCCCCTCTTCTTACTCTCCCCCCTCCCCTCTTCTTACTCTCCCCCCCTCCCCTCCCTCTTCTTACTCTCTCCCCCCTCCCCTCTTCTTACTATCTCCCCCTCCCCTCTTCTTACTCTCCCCCCTCCCCTCCCCTCCCCTCTTCTTACTCTCCCCCCCTCCGCTCTTCTTACTCTCCCCCTCCCCTCATCTTAATCTCCCCCCTCCCCTCTTCTTTCTCTCCCCCCTCCCCTCACTTCCCCCCCTCCCCTCTTCTTACTTCCCCCCCTCCCCTCTTCTTACTTCCCCCCTCCCCTCTTCTTACTTCCCCACCTCCCCTCTTCTTACTTCCCCCCCTCCCCTCTTCTTACTTCCCCCCCCTCCCCTCTTCTTACTTCCCCCCCTCCCCTCTTTTTACTTCCCCTCTCCCCTCTTCTTACTTCCCCCCCCTTCTTCTTACCCCCTCCCCTGTAGGTGGCCGAGCTGCACTCCGTCCGCGGTGCCCGGCCGGAGTGATAGGAAGGTGCTCAGTGTGCACCTTCCTGTCAGTCCGGCCGGGTACAGGAAACAGAAACTCCTGTTCCGCGTGGAACAGGAGTTTCTGTTTCCTGTACCCGGCCGGACTGACAGGAAGTGCACACTCAGTGTGCACCTTCCTATCACTCCGGCCGGGACCGCGGACGGAGTGCAGCTCGGCCACCTACAGGGGAGGGGAGGGAGGGAAAAGCTGCTGCAGCCGTCTGAGCGCTCTTTACAGAGCGCTCGGCAGCTGCAGCATTTAAAGGGCCGGCCCGCCGCGGCCGGTCCTAAAGGAATTTCGGGCGGCCTGGGGGGCAATTGCCTCCCTGCCCCCCGGCCCAGCCCGCCCCTGCCTAGGCATGACTAAAGTTGAGCACCCAGACAATCTAAATTTGCCCCACCCCTTCCTGTCAAGGCTGCTCCTCTTCCTGTTTAAGACCCACCCTTTCCTCCGTTTGTGTGTGTGGAGTGTATGCAGAGTGTGTATATATAATGGATGCTAACAGTTTGTATAGTGGATGCAGAGTGCATGTGTAGTGGATGCGGTGTGTGTAAAGGGTATGTAGTCTTTGTGTAATGGATACAGTTTGTACAGTGGATGCCAAGTATGTGTTTTGTGTAGTGGATGCAGTGTGTATAGTGAATGCAGAGTGTGTGTGTAGCGGATGGTGTGTGTATAGTGAATGCAGAATGTGTGTTTATGTAGTGGATGCAGTGTGTATTGGGGATCTAAATAAAGGCATTAAAATGCCTATTTAAAAAGCTGCTTGCAGCATTAACGTCCAGCGCTACAAGCAGCTCATCAAAAAGTCTGGGGCCTCTAAACATGGCTGCAGCAGACAATGAAGAGCTCTAGGTATCTGTTGATACGTGGGACTCTCTGTTGTTAGCAATGATTTAACAATCTACTGTGGGCATTGGCTATGAGTCTGTCAGGGTTTTCTAATTGAGCCTCCTATAACCAAACACAAAACCTGGAAGTACCATCCTTTATGGGGACTAGCACAACTGGGAGCCCAATGGAGTCCTGAAAGGAAACCTGTATTCTTTACACTATAGATCCCTCTGCCCCCTTCCCCAGCACTGAAAAAAAAATAACCTTTCTGTACCCATCCGGTTTCAAAACCGATCTCCTCTGGTACTGAGTTGGAGCCTCACGTCATGCGAAGAAGGGGGGCTTATGTGCGGCAAGTGCATTAGGCCTTTCACAGAGAAAGCATTGCTTCAATGCTTTCCTATGGGGATTTAACTGGTGCTGAATGTCCTTTCAAATAGTTTTTATTGAGTTTTAAAATACATAAATTACAGAAATGATAAAAAACTATTAATATACATTAGAATATGGGGGAAATAACAATAAAAATATATGCATCCATAATACTCTCATGATGCAAATTAAAACATTTTTTATTACAGTTTTTAGTCTAAAAAACTATTCACATCTTTAAATTTTAGAAGACTTCTTTAATGGATGGGATATTTGTAGATTTCCAATATTTTGGTATTAAGGAGTTGGTGTCATGGTTTTGAACAGGTCAGATAGGAGACTTTATTGGTGATTTTGGACATAAAGAAACAGGAAAACCTATAAATGAAATTATAGGAAAGAGAGAGATAGAGAAAACAGAAATAAAAGGATTTAGGCAATATGCCTTAAATAGAAACAGGAATATAACAGGAATGTAAGTAAATAATAAGAAAACCTATAGATAAAAGTATAGGTTAAAATAGAAGGACAAATAAACAGAACAGAATAGAATAGAACAATAATGTTGCAGAATTACAGGAAAAGGAGAACTTTAGTTAGTAGGCCCCTATTTGAAGGAGAATTGCTCAAGCAGGAAAATAACACCATGTAATATTACTTTTAAGGCAAAGTCCAGAGTGGTGTTATACAGGCTGGTATAGAGCAGAGAGGTTGTATGGATTAAGCAGGTATCAATCAGGATGGCAGGATAAAGCTGGATAATTGTGAAGTTCAGGTAGGTATTGTGCAGATTGGAAGTCAAGCAGGAATGCTGAGTTGTTCTTGTTGGTATGGAGCAGGTTAGTAAGTTAAGCAGGAATGCTGAGTTGTTCAGGTAAGTCTGGAGCAGGTTGGTATGGAGCCAGTTTGAAGTCAAGTCCACAGGTTAGTTTACAAGAGCCAGGATCTGAAGTGTTTCAGGCAAATCAACAACTTCAATGTAAAGGCCATGGGGTGAGTTGGGTGTAGCCTTTTGTAGGATCTTAATTAGTCCAGGCAGGTGAGGTTGATGCAGGTATGTTCCACTAGTGGTGGAACATAATCAGTGTAGGAACTTTGTTTGACCAAACTTCTGTAATAAAAGGGAATCATGACATGTCACACATGTCATGTGTCCTTAAGGGGTTAAAGAAACACAATACGTAAACGGAACAAAAGTCTTGCTTGTCAGGATAGGATCCAGACATTTGGCTGCAATTAATACATGCTTTAATATAATTGATTTGTTTTTGGGTAAATTTGGGGGAGATTTCTAAATAAACCCATTTCCGGAGGTTAGGATTATAATTGAATCTGTAATTATTTTATAAATCAAATCCCAATATTGTTTTATTAAAGGGCATGTCCAAAAAATATGGCTTAAAGACCCCACTTGTCCACAATGCCTCCAACATTTGTTTGAATTTAATAATTTGAAATTGTGTCATTTTGAAGGGTTAGGTACCATCTGAATAATAATTTATAATGGGTTTCATAATGAGAGACGCACTGTGTAGTATTTTTCAATGATAAAATAAAACCATTCCAATCATCCAGATCTAAGGCCAGGCCTAAGTCCCGCTCCCAATGTAAAATGAAGTCTAATTTCTCATTTTTGTTGTTTTCAAAAGTCGGGTAAAAAATAGATATGGTATGTTTCCTTCCTGGATTCGAAAAATATATTTTTTTCTCTAGGTGAGCATAATATTGATCTCTTATTCAGATCGAGGTTGGAAACATCAAAATTTAAACTAATCCAATCAATCAATTTTTTGTGAATTGGGGCACCCGAATCATCTAAATTATTACTTTCTTTTAATTGTTTAAAGGGTAGGAATTTGTTATTTTTTTTATAGGATTATCAATATGTTTGAACCAATATGCAGAGTCAAAATTGGGTATATCTCTGGTTAAAATTGGAGGGAGTTGCTCTTGATAAATTTGTATTTGGTCTGATCAATTTTAAAATAAATTACATGCTTTAATAGTTGCTTTTGTGGTTGGAAATAATGAATATAGTTTAGGCCTAAAATTTGTGGGAATCCATAGAAGAGTGGGTAAATGTTTGTTGGTTCCATTTCCAACAATTTGGGTTTATGTGAGTCCAAATTGAATTTAAGGGCCACTGCTGCATTTGTAGCATGGTAGTTTGTAAAATTACTAATTTAATTCTACTCGGTTTATAATTCCAAATAAATCCCAAATAAAGTGTTGAATGTATCATTTTAAAAATTATATGTGGATTTTGAGAGTGATGGCTCTAATGAAACATAGTATTTTTGGGAGGACATTAATCTTAATCGAGTTCATTTTGCATCAACAAGAGATTTCGAGATCACACCAATTTTCGATGTCTTTTTTTTTTTGGCCAAATTTTTCCTCAAGTTGCAATCATGCATAGGTTCTTTCATAAGTTTATGCCTAAGTATAAAATATAAGAATCTCTCCAATCAAAATAATTAATATTAATAATAAATAATTATATATTTCCCTTAAAATATTAACTAATCATCAATAGAGATGGATGAGTGTGAGGACGTCCAATGTCAGTTAGGCGACCAAAAGTCACCTAGCAAGCACTAAGTGCCTCTGATTGACAGCCACTAGAGGCAGTCTTAGTCCTGCAATGAAATCACTGCAGTGTCTCTAAAACTGCAATGATTTATATTGCAGGACTAAGGGGTACAGGGATACTGCACCAGGGCCGGACTGCCCACCGGGATACCACCGGGAGGGGCGGAGCCTGGACACCATACTGAGCAGACGTGTCTAACACGAGCTCCAACTGAGCGGGCAAAAACGGGGCAAAAAGCGGGGGCAACATGGCCCAAAGTTCATCACGGGTGCACCACCCATGTCGGGGGTGCCCCGCTGAATTGATAGACACTACCCCGAGGCCCGTCGGGGCAGGGAGCACGGAGATCCAGGCGTGGCCTACTGAGGCAGGGGAGAGGCGGCCGCTCTCCTCGGCACTGAGGCCCTCCAGAGGCTTGACTTCAGCCTGCCCCCCCCCCCTGGACTGGTGGGGGTGATCCCGGTCCACCAAGCGAAGACGACCCGAGGCGGGCCAAAGCAACACAGGCCAGCCCGTGGACAAAGCACGAGCACAGAGCTCCACTCAAGATGGCGGAAATCATGGGTGCTGAGAGCCCCACCGACGCTACACATGATGTCCTGGCGAAGATTGACAGACACTTTGAACTGTTTTGGCAGCGGCTAGAGTGCAGACTACTTCAGCCTGCCCCACCTCACAGTGATGACCTTACCAGGCAGAACCCACGACCAAATAGCCGGCCAGCAGCCCAACACCAGGACACCCGATCGACACCACGGAAGGCGCAGAAGCCCGACTGCCGCCGGGTCATCCTCGCATAAGGCGCAGGCGAATCAGTGAAAGGCAGTAACACAGGGGGAATCCCCGTGCAGCAACGCGGAGTTCAAGACGGAAACCCTGGCGCACACTACAGCACACCGGTCCTAACCAGCCGGGAAAGGGAATAATGCGCGGAGCATCTCGGAGCATGAGGCTTACGGGCAAGCAGAAGGCTTCCCAGATGGGTCTCACCTCACCTAAGAAGGGAGCGACACTGGACCGGGAGTGGAGACGGCGAGGCACAGGGCCCAAAGTGGCGGCAACACCAGGTCAGCCCAACAACGTCCCACACCCACAACACGAGGTGCCCCCTGAGCACACGCCGCGACCAAGACCAAGACTCACAAAGGCACCAGAGTGGGACTGTGGTATACCTCTTGCGGGGGTTGGCTGACCGGGACTCTTGACACTACAGATGAGTCAATCACTCCATGCCTCATATAATCTCTATATGCAAATGTTGAAGTATGTGTATGTGTGACTGTCTGTGTGTGTGTTTGACTGCCTGTGAGTGTGTGACTGTCTGTGTGTGTGTGACTGTTTGTGTGTGTGTGTGACTGTCTGTGTGTGTGTTTGACTGCCTGTGAGTGTGTGACTGTCTGTGTATGTGTGACTGTCTGTGTGTGTGTTTGACTGCCTGTGAGTGTGTGACTGCCTGTGAGTGTGTGACTGCCTGTGTATGTGTGACTGCCTGTGTATGTGTGACTGTCTGTGTATGTGTGACTGTCTGTGAGTGTGTGACTGTCTGTGTATGTGTGACTGTCTGTGTATGTGTGACTGTCTGTGTGTGTGTGACTGTCTGTGTGTGTTTGACTGCCTCTGAGTGTGTGTGACTGCCTGTGTGTGTGACTGTCTGCCTGTGTGTGTGACTGCCTGTGAGTGTGACTGTCTGTGTGTGACTGTGCTTATACTGCTCGGTGTATAGCGTTTGGGTGGTATAATCCCCAGCTAAGGATTCTTTTGGCGTGTTCTTTAACCCCTTAAGGACACATGACATGTGTGACATGTCATGATTCCCTTTTATTCCAGAAGTTTGGTCCTTAAGGGGTTAAGATGGTAAAATCAAAGAAGTCAGGTTAAGATAAAATAGATAACTAAAAAAGGAAAATGGCAACTAAAATATTTAGGGCCAAAATTCCTTTATTATAACAATAGTAAAATGTATAAAACAATCTCTAAATGCGTTTCGCCAACAAAAGGCTTCATCAAGTAGAGTATAATGAAACGTACGTGGCTTACTGTGCTCACTAAAACCTCAGTGCCGGTTGCCACCAAGTCTTGCTGCAGGTCTTTTGCAGTCACCCAAGAGTTTTTCACAACCAGCCTTCTCAGAAATTTGGTTGCAGCCATTGATAAGTTCCTTTTTCTGCCACTTCCAGGTAGTGTAACCACTGTTCCTTCAACTTTGAACTTGCAAACAATGCTTCAAACGGTGTCTCTAGGAACATTCAGTACCCTTGCTATCTTTTTATATCCTGTTCCTTGTTTGTAAATATGCGATGATCTCTTCTCTTAACTTTGTGGACCATTCTTTTCATTTCTATCATGCAGTCAAACGTGACACTCAACAAACCCTAGCCAGGTATTTCAAGTGTTCTAGCTCAAGCACACCTGCTGCAACTAAAGAAGCCCTTGATTAGTGGCATCAGATGTGCTTAAAACAACACCTGTCTGCATATTTTTGCTGTTGTGAGGAATTCTATTCAGGGGGTTGAATACTTTTGAGACTGTAAAAGTCATTATCAGTTGCATTTTCAGTTGAATTTGGGGAAACCACTTGAAGCATTCATTGTCTTGAGCTATTTCAATTTCTTTTGTTTGATTTCTTCATTGCAAACAGTTATTGGTCTCAAAAAATAAGAGACTTACGTGGAACCAGCTGGGGCTCTGCATAGCCTGCAACACCCAGGCAAGTGAATATAGTTTACTCGTGATCATTGTGGCCATGTGGGGATCAGTAATAAATGTGGTCCAAGAGGATCAAGTTGCGACGTATAAAAATGGGATCAGGTTCCTAGCTGCAGCAATTAGACGTTTTGTAAGGGTTCTCTTTATCACATTTGCCTAAGAACATTGTGGTTTGGTTGAGTAGGGAAAAGTTGGGCAAGAAGGTAGTCCAGTGATGTTCTTAATCATCACCTCCAGTATGGCAAAGCTATCAAAGAAAAGAAAATAGGTGGGGACCAGAGCTGACACAATTTAGTGGGTTCTGCTTCGTGTTTCAGTGTTCAGTGTTCAGTGATTATACCCTTCAGAAAGTATAGGACCACCATATGAAGCAACTTAAGGGTAAACTACTCCCAGATCAATACAGGCCGGTCTTTCCGGACATGTATGGGCAGAGCAAAACCAAATGTGTTGCCAAATTTTAAGGGACACAATAGGAACCCAGACCACTTCAGCTCAATAAAGTGGTCTGGGTGCAGTGCAGGGCTGGACTGGGGATACGAAGCAGCCCTGGAAAAAAATCTATGCCAGCCCCACAAGTCATTGTGCTATGTAGTGTGTGTTATATATATATATATATACACACACACACACACACACACACACACACACATATATATATCTCTCTCTCTCTGTCTATATATATATATATTTATAAACATAAATATATATATATATATATATATATTTGGTATATTTCTTTTTCTAATTCAAAATATTAGTAATTAAATCATACAGTAAAGCATACTCACATGCAGACAATCTTACTGATGCACACAAATAGGCTCATTGACAGACAATCTCAATGACACACAGATAAGGTTACTGGTACACACACAAATTTAATACAGACAAACTCTGATATATACACAAGCTTACTACAGACAAGCTCACTGATGCGCACACACTCTCTCTACAGACAAGTCCATTGACACACACATGCTCCCTACAGAAGAGCTCACTAACACACAGATTCACTACAGACAAGCTCACTGACACACACATGCTCACTACAGACAAGCTCACTGACACACATATGGTCACTACAGACAAGCTCACGATCACACACATGCTTACTACAGACAAACTCACTGCACACACACAGGGCCGACCTCAGGTGATTGCGAGCCAATATTGTCACCAAAATACCTGGCTATCCCTTCATCAATGCTCTGACCCCCTTCATCAATCCTCTGCACCCTTTCGTCAGACCTTGACACCCTTCATCAATCCCCTGGACCCCCTTACCAGTCCCCTGTCCCCATTCACCAATCCTCTGCACCCCTCATCAATGCTCTGACCTCTTTTACCAGTCCCCTGCCCCCCTTCACCAGTCCCCTGCCCCCTTCACTAGACCCCTGCCCCCCCTTCATCAGACCCTGCCCTCCTTCACCAATCCCCTTCCACCCTTACCAGTCCCCTGCCCCATTCACCAATCCTCTGCCCCCCTTTGCCAATTCCCTGCCCCCCCCTTTACCAGTCTCCTGCCCTCCTTCATCAATCCCCTGCCCCATTCATCAGACCCTGCCCCCTTAACCAATTCCCTGCCCCCCTTCCATCAATTCCTGCCCCCTATCATCAATCCCCTGCCCCCCTTTATCAGACCCTGCCACCTTAATCAATCTCCTACCCTCTTCACCAACAACCATGCACCCCTTCAATAAAAGGCAATATATTTAGTTTTTAAAAAAAAGCAATAAGAACTAGGACTCACTTTAATGGCTGCTGCTCCCTGGATTGAGCTTCCCACTCCGCCGCGTTGCTGATTTAAGAGCTCCAGCTGCCGACCTCACACGCACCAAGTGGATCCTGCCGCTGCTCCCTGTGAAGGCGGAGCACATGGATGTTGCGCCCCCACGCTCCATCTCCTCCACGCTATAGACCTCTTCATTCTGCAACAGATTCTGGCCACGGCTTGCCTCTCCCCTCATAACTTGGACTGGCCTCTTTGTGATCGACTGCGAGCTGTGTCGGCCGACCCAGCGCCTCTGTTGCCATAGCGCCCTGTGCGGCCGCACAGCTTGCACACCCCAAAGGCTGGCCCTGCACACACATGCTCCGCACAGACAGGCTCAGACACACCCATGCTCCCTACAGACAAGCTCACTGACACACATACAAGCTCACTCACTAGCAGGCACACACACAAACACAAACTCACTAGCAGGCACACACACACAGAAGCTCCCTCACTAGCAGATGCACACACACACAGAAGCTCACTCACTAGCAGATGTGCGTGCGCACACACACACACACACACACACACTGAAGCTCACTCACTCGCAAATGCACACACACAAAGACATCCACACACACAGAGACAGACATCCACACACACAAAGGCAGGCATCCACACACACAGAGGCAGGCAGACAGCCACACACACACACACACACACACAGAAAGCCGCACACACACAGACAGCTACACACACAGGCAGACAGTCATACACAGGCAATCACACACACACACACACACACACACACACATAGGCAGACAGTCACACACTCACAGGCAGACAGTCACACACACAGGCAAACAGTCACACACACACACACACACACACACACAGGCAGTCAGTCACACACACACACAGGCAGACAGTCACACAGTCACACACAGACAGTCACACACACACAGACAGTGTGCTCAATATATTGTGAGTACATTTTATACCTTCTTTTAATTTATACTCCAGTTAAACAGAGAGCACTATATATTTTATCTTTTTATTTCCGGCTGAAACCAACGTTGGATCACTGAACTTCAAGTTTTTACTCCATATATCCTTGAGTGGGGATCATTCCACTTCACGCATTTCATACCAGAGCTGGATTTTAGCTCTGGAAATTGTGAGTAATACTTATATACTCTAATACATCCATTTATATCTACATACTGTACCATTGTATTTCCTCTCTTTTAGTTCTTCTTTCCATATGGCGAACTGAAAAATACAAACCACATCTGAGACGAAACACCGTTATCCTACAGGAACTTCTCTTACTGTGGACTATTATTCTGGACTTTATTTGGAATAATAAATTTTATTTTGAGTTGTGAGTAATACTTATATACTCTAATACATCCATTTATATCTACATACTGTACCATTGTATTTCCTCTCTTTTAGTTCTTCTTTCCATATGGCGAACTGAAAAATACAAACCACATCTGAGACGAAACACCGTTATCCTACAGGAACTTCTCTTACTGTGGACTATTATTCTGGACTTTATTTGGAATAATAAATTTTATTTGGAATTATTTATGCTTATTATTTATACATATACTTCTGTATTAAAGGCACACACTTTCTTTTATTTTTCTCTTATTCTATTTTAACTATTTATAAGGGTTTGGAGGGTACTCCCTTTTTTTATAGGTGTGCTGTGTAACGGATCACCCGGCACCCCGACTGGGTACCTCCGTTGAAGGATGCTCCTCGCGCTTCCTGAGGACTCCAAGCACTGCAGCAGACACCACAACCACCGAACCGGAGAAGCATACGAATGCTCTCAAGCATATGAATGCTGTAAACAGCTGAACAGGAAAAGCATACAATCAGCTTACACTCCTGGCAATCAGCATACAATCCAATTCCCCCAATAACGAGACGACACTTCGTTTTGAGGTCAAGCAGAACTAACTGTACTGGCACATACAGCCTCTTTTATTCCCAATCCACAAACATAGTACTGCCCACAGGGTTTTACAGAACAACTAATCAATACGTACAATACACACAGACACTCCCACACAAAATCCTCCCCTCTGCCTGTGATATGATTACTGAACACAATGGGTAATACAATTATCACAGACAGAGAAATACAGTTTTATAAAACATATCACAGGGACCCCAAAACATGCAACAACCCCATATAACCCCCGTATATCCTCAGAACCGGGGGATCTGGGTGAACCACATATCCAAAATTCACCCAGATCCGTTCAGTAGTTTGGAAGATACAGTTTAATGCAGATTCCGCAGAACATATACATATTATATAAAAAATAATTACTGTATAATGTGTCCCCTGTTATATAGTTGAAAACTACTGCAGGATGTCTTTGTGCACCAAATACCGGCGAGATGGCACTGTGTAGAAAAGTCACAACAGTGTCTGTGAGTTAAAATGGCCGCCATCCATTGTTCTCACCATGTGCTTTATCCATTGTTCTCACCATGTGCCTCTGATACATGAAATGGTGGCCACCCAGTAACTCCACAGTATGTCCCCAGATGGTTCTTAAAGGGCCAGTAGCAGCATAATACAATACAACCTGCCCAAATCCTGTATTTAAAGGGTCAAATCTCCCAGGGGCCATAGTCAGCAGGCAGGAGGCGGGCAAACAGGCTTCTCCAATGCCCAGTGGCGAGGTTGGTTCTGCCACATGCTGCCTATTTATATTTTATATATCCTCATATTTGTGGCACTTTAGCGCTGATCCAACTTTGACTCCTTTTCTACACGTACTAAACGCAGAAAGATTCCATGCCAGAACTCCAAGACACTACTTCTGACCCAAAAGCAGAAGAAAAGTCGGCTCCAATATGATCAAAATCATATAAGCCACAGAAATTTTAGGATTCTGTTCTCTGGAGCGATGAAACAAAACTGAAACTTTTCGGCCCACTGGATCAGTGGTATGTCTGTAGGAAGAAGAATGAAGCATACGCTAAAAAGGGCACTTGCCTACAGTTAAGCATGGTGGTTGCTCAGTGATACTCTGGGGCTGCTTTGCATTCGCTGGCATTGGAAACCTCCAGAGTGTGGAAGGCAAGATGGATTCATTGAAGGGGAAGGGATTCATATCAGGAAATCCTAGGAGAAAATGTCATGCGAGGAAGCTGAAGCTTGGGCGTCATTGGACCTTCCAACAAGACAATGATCCCAAGCATACCTCAAATTCCACCAAGGCTTGGTTGCAGAAGAAGTCCTGAAAAATTCTACAGTGGCCATCACAGTTACCTGACTTGAACTCCATGGGAAATTTTGATCTTGATTTGAAGAAGGCGGAGGCCTGAACTGTAGGCCTTTGCTTATGAGCAATGGGCTAAGATTCCTCAGGTACGCTGCCAGAAGCTGTTGCCTGGCTATGCATCTGATTTGCAGCAGGTCATAGCAAAAGGGTGCTCTAATAAGTACTAAAGTTGCTTGCCATGAAGGTGTTGAATAATTTTGAGACTGGAGAAGTCATTATAAGTTGCATTTTCGGTTGAATTTTGGGAAACCACTTGAAGCATGCGTTGTGTTGAGCTATTTCAAATGCTTTTGTTTGATTTGCACATTACAAACAGCTGAAAGTCTGTACATTTTGACAATAAGCCTGATTTGCAATGGGGGTTGAATCATTTTGATTACAATTGTACATCTCTTCCCTCCACTTTGAAGGCTCTTTCCCTTGCTGGAGCACTTGCAAGGCTGAAACTTACTTAGACCTCTCTCTATGAGACTTGTTCAGGTCTTTGTATCTGCAGATTGTAAACGTCTAAAATATACTAGTTAATGTACGGCTTAAAAATATATATTCTGAAAAACAAATATTTTTTAGAACAACAGAGAGTTTCCTATATCTCTGTATTACTATAACATCGTTCAAAAATTTAAAAAGTGGAACGTTGAACTTGGTCTAAAATTCATTAAATGTTTAAAATATTATCATTACTATTTACCGTCCAGCTGCTACTTGCCAAAGTGTCTCTCACTACTGTTGGCAAGTAGCAACTGGTTGCAACTGCAAAATTTCAAGAGTAGCGACAGGGAGATACCGGTTGCTGCACCTTAAAAAGAGGAACACATAACATTTCCCAATATTCTCTATGGTAGCCACTAACCACTACTTAAAGACTGGTTTCCAGCAGCTGTTTAACCAAGCTTTTTAATGGCTAATGCTAATTCTCAAACTAAAAAGCAGCCTCTTACTTTGTAAGTAAGATTATATAGGAAAAAATACATTAGCTGTAAAACTTCAAAGAAAATTAAAGATAAGCAGACACATGACATAAAAATTATTCTTTAAATAAGTATAGTGCATGCATCATTTAAAGAAACAATTCACATAGAATTTCACTGGAAATGTTACATATTAATATGTCTGGCATAGCACAAAATAACAATTTAAAGTGGTCTGAGTGCAGTGTCCCTGTCCCCTTAAACTACATTGCTTACATTGCAGGGTTAACTCCTCCTCTAGTGGCAGTAATACTGACACCCACTAGAGACTCTTCTGCAGCACTGACTAAGTAAAACTCAGGCACATCATACGTAAGCACCATGTGAAAGCATTAATTCAATGCTTTCTTATGTGAACGTTTTAATGTCTCCGCGGTGCTCAATGAGAAGAATTGGCCTGGACATCGTAGAGGAGTTCCTGCCTCCTCCATGACATCACCAGGGAGAATAGCTAAACACAGGGCCAGTGCAAGGATTTTTGCCGCCCTAGGCAAAAATACAATTTTCTAGGGCGGCATATATGCTCTGCCATATGGGCCAACGTCAGTCTTCACAAAGTGTATTTTATCTGAAAAGACTGTGTTTACATTAAAAAGCCTACAGGCACAGGCTATAGACACCAGAACCACTACATTATGCTGTAGTGCCTCTGGTGACTATAGTATCCATTTAATGTGAGGTAAATTAGAGATTAGTGCCACTAATAATATATTGGATTGCCTACTTACCACCAGATGAGGACAAGAGGCTGATGATGGGCTCAGTCTGGCTCCACAGGTCTGGTGTAGAAGAGGCTCTCTGGAGACAACAATTAACAAACAGGGCCCATTACACAGCTCAAGGTCTGGGCCCCCAGGGCTTGACCGTGAGTATGCCTACAATGCCCACCCATAAATACCTACATGGCCCACCCATGAGTTCTCTCACAGGAAGTGAAGTGTATGTGTGTAGGGGATGTTTTATGTGTTATTGTAGAGGATGCAATGTGTGTGTGTTCTTATGGAATGTAGTGTATAGGGATACCAATTTGTGTAAGGGATGTAGTGTGTTTATAGGGGATGCAGTGTGTGTTTGCGTGTAAGGAATGCATTGTATATTTCTGCGTGTGAGTGTGTGTGTAAGGGGTGCAAAGTGTGTTTTTGTGTAGGTAATTGAATGCAGTATGTGTCTGTAAGGGGTGCATTCAGTGGTGTATCCTGGTTTTGTGCTGCCCTAGGCAGGACAAAACTCAGGCGCCCCCCCTCCCCCCGCGCCACCCCCACCCAACCTTTCCCCCCGCCCCGCATTCTAAATACACACACACACACTCGCTAACAGAAACACACACACACTAACAGACACACTCACACTCACTAACTGACAAACACACTCACTCACTAGCAGACACAAACTAACATACACACACACTCACAGGCAAACACACACTAACAGACACACACACTAACAGACACAGACACACACACTAACAGACACACACACTAACAGACACACACACACACACACTAACAGACACAAACACACACTGACACACACACACTAACAGACACACTAACAGACACACACACACTCCCCTAGTGGTCCTTACTCCCCCCTCCCCTCCCCTAGTGGTCCTTACACCCCCCTCCACTAGTGGTCCTTACTCCCCCCCTCTCCACTAGTGGTCCTTACACCCCCCCTCCCCTCTCCCCTAGTGGCCCTTAACCCCCCTTCCCCTAATGGTCCTTACCCCCCCTCCCCTCTCCCCTAATGGTCCTTACCCCCCTCCCTTCATGGTCCTTACCCCCTCTCCCCTAATGGTCCTTACCCCCCCTCCCCTCATGGTCCTTACCCCCCTCCACTCATGGTCCTTACCCCCCCTCCACTCATGGTCCTTACCCCCCTCCCCTCATGGTCCTTAACCCCCCTCCCCTCATGGTCCTTACTCCCCCCTACAATCCCACGCTACATTGAGAGACCGGCAGGACGGAGCGCTCTGTGCCTCCCTCTTGCCGGTCACTCAAACCCGGCCGCCCTCACACAGCAGTGCTGCGCCGCCTGGAGCTTGCTTAAGCGCTCAGGCGGTGCAGCATGAGGAGCCGCAGCAGGGACTCCAGACACAGGGATCCGGCGCCCCCTGCTAAGGTGCGCCCTAGATGGCTGCCTAGGTCGTCTTACAGGTGGCGCCGGCCCTGGCTAAACAGTGCAGAGGGAGTCTCTGCACTGGAACAACGGGAGTAAATCTTTGTTTATTTATTTATTTTGCACCCAGATGGGGTGATTTGTCCTACCAGTAGGGACAGATACAAATACAGATTTGTATTCCTAACTCTATCGTGTTCCGGGTAAGCCTTTTTTTACGGGCAAGGTGTGGTTGCTATTGTAACAGCTTTCTCAGTTTGTGTTTTTGTGCTTTGTGAGCAGATGTATTTGTGAGCAGATGTTATTGGTGGTCAGCCGGTAAAAAAAATTATTTATGTTGTTAATATCCATTGCAGCTACCGTATATAGTGACAACCTTAGAAATGACCCCTTGGTACTCTGAATAATGTAGTTCCTCAATTTCAGCTAAAGCTCATCTGTAGGTTCACCCAGACAGCAGCAAAAAGAATGTGAACTTTCAGTTGTGTAGGCATAAGAGATTTCATGATAGGGACACCATCTACATGGACCACAGCTTCCTGTTCTCTTCCTCCCAGCACTGACGTATATGAAAGTAGGACATGGGATGGTACAGAATCTAGGGCTCTTTTAGAAGATTCATATTAATGTCAGTAGTTAATTTGTACAATGTCTTAGGAATTATCATCTGCAGAACAGGCCCTGGGCATAGAGTTTATCTCTGACAGGTCTCATATGTAATCTTAATATGCAGGAATTGCATGCCCACAAGCTATGTAACAACCTGCGGGCTGTCTTGTGCTTCATTTACAAATTGACGTTTGATACTTGGTAGATCGGTTGTTGTAATGTGTGTGTGTTTTTACATGTAATAACAGCCATTGAAGGCTTCAAACTTTATCTTGGATTACATGAAGAAGGAACATATCCAGGTGATAATAATGCCAAAAGGTATTATGCCGTGATACAATGAACTGCTCCAAAATTCTAGTCCATTTTAGCAAAGTTTTCCTATGGTTTTCTGATGAACTGATATTTTTGTATAGATATAAACGGAAATTCATTAGAATTTCTCTTTGGTTTATTGGAAGTTGATTATGTTATAGACCTCCAACATTGTGGAATAATTGGCAGATTTCCACTTAAAATCTATTTTCTTTTTTCTGCTATGATATAGATTATAAAGGTTTTGGTGGTAGCTGATATTTAGTCAGAAATATACGCTAGCAGAAAAGTAGCTAGTTATAATGGAAAGTCCATAGAACATTTTTTTTTTTAAATTCCATAACCTGAAGCCAGAAATGTATTATCCTAGGGAATCCCCAGCACATGTGAAAAGGTGCTTATGTATGTTGACATCCCTATTACTGTGGAGAAACAATAGGGAAGATCATATGAAATTTCCAAGGTTTGAGATACAATATATATCTATCAATTTTTCATGTGCTTCACTATGATTATACAATGCTTTGATTCAAATGTTCAGCCTTACTTTTTATAGATAATTTAATAATACTACTTTGGAAGATGATAACTTAAAGGAACACTATAGTCACCTAAACTACTTTAGCTAAATAAAGCAGTTTTAGTGTATAGATCATTCCCCTGCAATTTCACTGCTCAGCTCACTGTCATTTCGGAGTTAAATCACTTTGTTTCTGTTTATGCAGCCCTAGCCACACCTCCCCTGGCTATGATTGACAGAGCCTGCATGAAAAAAAAACTGGTTTCACTTTCAAACAGATGTAATTTACCTTAAATAATTGTATCTCAATCTCTAAATTGAACTTTAATCACACACAGGAGGCTCTTGCAGGGTCTAGCAAGCTATTAACATAGCAGGGGATAAGAAAATCTTAATTAAACAGAACTTGCAATAAAGAAAGCCTAAATAGGGCTCTCTTTACAGGAAGTGTTTATGGAAGGCTGTGCAAGTCACATGCAGGGAGGTGTGACTAGGGTTCATAAACAAAGGGATTTAACTCCTAAATGGCAGAGGATTGAGCAGTGAGGCCGCAGGGGCATGTTCTATACACCAACACTGCTTCATTAAGCTAAAGTTGTTCAGGTGACTATAGTGTCCCTTTAATAAAGATGGAACATAGACAGTGAAGATAAAGATAGAAGACAATACTAAAACAGATAAGTATGAAATGAATAGTATTTGTATTTATTTAGATATGCTACTGCCGTAGGGGCATGGGGATCCCTAGCTACTCAGGGGGGAATATTGTACCCTTTTGCCTTATTATTTGTGGTATTAAGAAGTAAGAGTGTGGGCACCTTCTTTCCCTTTTATTTGATTATTAAGACCAGAGAGGTTTGGTACCCTCTAGTCAAATTTTGTTAATAGGGCTAAAGGGATTGGAGAAAGAAAAACGAGCATTGCATTTTCACCAGTAGAATGGCTATGCTGACTGGGGTATTCTCAGATGGCAGTTTATAAGTTCTAACAGTAAATATGTTGGATCCTTTAATTTATATATGGGCATAACTCATTTAATCGGTTGGAGAGTTAGCACCATTTAGCAAATCAACTTAACAGTATTTATCTACATTTAATATCTGCAAGGTCTCCGTTGTTTCATTTGGAAATTCTGAACAAAAATCTTAAATTTGATTGTGTAGGCCTGAATATTGCATGGCAACTGTCACTCCCAACACAATTCCCTGTTTACTGACTTGAGTACATTATAAATTATTTCTGCTATTTTTTTTTTCATTGGCTTGAAGATGATGCTACTTCTCAAATGATGCTGCACTTCATCTACTCAAACATACCTCACTTCCACTATAGTCACATTTGGAAATATCAGAAATTGTCATATAAATCATGCCATCCTGTTGAATACTAACAAGTGGCTAACTGACCACTGCTCCTGTTTGAATAACATCTACTGACTACTTACAGCTATGTGGTGCCTGGTATCTGACTGAGACAGGTACGAAACTTTTGCCATAGTTTGTAGGCTCTAAAAACCTTCTTGCGTTGACTGTGTTCATTTGCCTAAAGCATAGCCTAAAGGATACACTGTACTCTGCAGAATTTTATGTTACCATGTTTGGAATTATGCCACAGGCCACTCTGTGTCCTAGGTAGGCTTATATTTATCACTCACTCTAGGAACAAATGAAGAAATATATTGATTTAGTCAGTAGGCATCTCCCTCAATTTAATTTTTTTTATATACTGTCACCACTGGACATTAATAGTCTGCAAGTGAGTTTTTAAATAATTTTTTTGGGGTACTCAGAGACAGAATAAGCACTTCTCTAAACAATTTGAAAAAAGGACACGTAAGTGAAACGTTTTATAATTTTCCTTAACATATTTAAGCTATGAATCCCTTTTTTTTTTTTTTAGATTCTTTATTTTTGATATGCATAGATGGTACATACTTACTGGTATTGTCACAACGGCAGATACCAGCAGCACAGGGCAGAACAATGAGTTAACACTGCATAATTTTTTGTAATAAACATGCTTATAAAAATCTTTGCACAGGTCATGTGCGTAAAAATGTAAACAAAAAATAAAAATAAAATAAAAATATAACACAGGTTCAATGCTTCTGTCACACCCGATGCTTATGTATTTCTAACAATCACAATGCTGGTTACATGGGTTATGCTTATATCAAACTCTATGCTTTTATCAAACTTAATGCTTATTTCAAACGCGATGCTTATATATCAGTCACAATGTTTATATCAAACGCTTTGTATGAGTCACAATGCTGGTTTCAGGGGTTGTGCTTATATCAAACTCTATGCTTTTATCGAGCTCAGCGCTTACTACTAACTCCGTGCTCGCATCTAACACAATACTTATATCAAACACAATGCCTATATCAACTGCGATGTTTATTTAGTTATTGCTATACTTTTGTGGAGCATGTTAAGCAGTTAAGTGTATATCGATATGAGGGTACATTGACAGTGACCATATTATTTTGTTGGTCGTATATTGTTACTAGAAACAACTATATGCTATTAATAAAGGTCATTCTAGTTTAAGATAGGCAAACAAGAGTAATTATAACATGCTTTAACTTTTAGTTAGCGTATAGTGGATAATTATGTTAGCACTGAATTGTGAGCAGAGACTGTGCGGACTTATGAGAGGCCCCAAAGGAGGTTCGCAGTACACAGGTATGAGTCCCATAATACAAAATTAAAATAAGGTAAGAGAAAACTTTGATAAAAATAATAGTTAAACAGATGAGTACAAGAATACCCCAGTTTACTGCCAGTGCAGGTTTGCATAAAAACAGCTCACTGTGTCTGACCATTCTGGAGGCAAATGCAGTCGTGGGAGTTCATCTGGTAGGGAGTTTTGGAGACTTTGCCTAACATGTCCCCTTCTTGAGTTGACTCATCCAATGCCTTGTTGGGGGTGGATGTGCGCCTCTCGCGCTGACAGTTTCGGCGGTGAGGTGTACCGCATTCCCCTTGGACTGGCGGTGTGTGGATAGATAGGCTGCCTGCTCCGGTCACTGTCAGGAATCCGTGCTGAGTCTCCATGGAGCTTGCCCTTAGGAGCAGTGCTTGTAGGTATGCTTGTGGTCCGCTGTCGGCTCTGCTGCGTGGGTGTCTTCTGGGTGCTCGGAGTGCTTGTGCGAATGTGTCCCCGTCTGAGGCGCCATGTGAGGGTGTGCCGGAGCGACGGGATCCTCCCGCCTCGCCGCCATTTTGGGGCCTTCTTCTTCTCTGGAGTTGCAGGCGTCTTTCGCTTGTTTAGGGATGGCAATGGAGGTGAGTGATCATTAGGCTGCTGTTGGGCAGCGATATGCATTCTCTCCTCCAGGTTGCGCCAGAACTTGGCAAAAGCTCTGTCCAGCCTAACCAAGATATCTGGCTGGTCTTCAGTTATGTCCAAGTGCCTCATGGCATCCACCATATTTGTTGAATTCGATGAAGTGCCCGTCGCTGTGGCGGTCTCAGATGCTTGGGGACAGCCCGGGATAACCCCCACCGGGCCACAGGGGGGGGAACGAAGGCCCCAGATCCAGTTTCCAGTCATGTTGGGGAGCAGGAGAGCGGCCGCCTCTCCCGCGTCCACCATGCTGGTAGGCCTTGCCAGGGTGCCGGGTGCGTATCTCTTTTTATGTCTCTTGACTGGTATCTGCGTGTGCACCTCGGTGCCCCTTTGTGCTGGGAGACCTTTATTTGCCGCTTAATCGCTGTTTTCTTTACTTAAGTCCGCTTTAATTGCATGAATGAGCCGGAGCCCCTGAGGCAAGCGTCCTCTCGGCTCTGCGGTCAGGCCCTGCCCCCGCTATGAATCCCTTTTAACCCCATCCATACCCCTTTTTCCATAACCCATAATTTTTTTTCACTCCCAGAAAGTAATGCCATATTAGCTCTTTTCTCATTATCCTTGGAATTTTGTACTGGAAGATATATGTATTGGTAAATCAGTGATTTGATGTACTCATTAGCAACAAGACTCTTTAAGTGATGCTAAAAGAAGCACTAACTTATTCTGAGCTGCCATCAGGTAGATTTCTATTTTTTCCTCATGATTCAATGTCCCTGCGTGTGGCTGCATTAGCAAATGCTGGGCTCAGTAATGTATGTTAGAAGTTGGCATGCTGCAGCTTATTTTCCCTGACGGCTGTGTACAGCATTTACTAACTAGTACACAACTGACTAAAATCAAGAGAACCCGCTGGGACCCATTGCTGTCAATGGTGGGAATTAATTCAGCTAACCACGTGAAAATTTTGCTATATTTTTATCATTCTCCAAATAAGCATCTCTGAGGGCTGAGCCTATAGTATATCTAAACAAAAACAGAAAGGGAGGGGCACCGATACTATGTAAATAACTTTACCAAATCTCCAAACACTGCATGCCAGGTCTTTAGATGAATTAGGTGAATTAAGTGATTGGGGAAATAAGAGGATGTTGTTCGGGGAAATAAGAGGATGTTGTTCGGGGAAATAAGAGGATGTTGTTCGGGGAAATAAGAGGATGTTGTTCAGTGGACTTAGAATCCTTATGCACTTTTAGGTGGTCCTCCATCCTACATTGGACAGTTAATGGTTCAGGAACACATAATGGTCTTTCCCTTCATGCATAGCATCATGAATAGATAGGGAGAATAAATGTTAAACTAGCTCTTTATTAAATACTTACTTTATGTTGACAAAACTAAAACTCTAATAGCGGTTCTGGTAAATGGCACTAAAGACATTCCAATAGAGGGGATATCACCTTTCAGTGAGTGTTCATTGGTAGTTCTATGATATTTAAGGTGCTTGTGCAAATGAATTCCACAGGAACTTAAAGAGCATCAAATCTACTTTAACGTATTGTAGTGGTTATGGTAAAAGATGAATATGGGTGAAATCATTAAAATTTTTGGCAAACTGTTTCCAAGCAGGTTGACCAAAACAACTGCCTCTTTTCCAGCTTTGGTTACAACACTACAAAAGTTTAACTTTCTGATTATATCATATAACTATGTATGCAAGTATCACCTGCAACTATTCACTGACACACTGACTATTTTACAAAGTCAAAAGTGTTAACTTTAATTGAGCATGGTCAAATCCTGTAAACAGATACAAATATATCCATATTAAAATCAAGATTTAATACAGATACCTGCGTGATGTCAGTAGAACTATAACTGAGTCAATTTACAGGCCTTCTCTGGTGGGATTGAAACATATGGCTGTATTAAAATTAGGTCATTAAGACAGTAACAAAGATGTGACCTTAAAGCGGCACTGTCATGCCGAACTTACCTTTCCTCAATTTCTTCCTCTTCTCCCCCTCTCTCGGGATCTGTTATTCTTTTCTTCCTGTCTTCTTTAGTTTTCTTTAAAATCATAAGACAAAGTAGGCAGTGGCGTACGTACCGCGGTCGCATGGGTCGCAGCTGCGACCGGGCCCGGCACTCCAGGGGGCCCGGCCGCCCTGCGGACCCCCGCGACCGGGTAGCAGCTGCCACGCTTTGCGGCCCCGGCCCGTGCGGCAAACTGCCGGGGCCGCATGTTAAGGGGTTCATCGGGTGGCCCATGATGTCAGGGCCACCCGATGGACATGGATTGTAAGGGGGCACTTCAAGAGCGCGACCGGGCCCCCTGTGATTACATCATCACGGCTGGGAGGAAGTGACCGCACGTCACTCCTCCCAGCATACTGAGAGCCCGCGCGGGAGGAAACCGAAAGGAGTCAGAGTGGGAACTCTGACTCCCATCAGGCTGAGCCACCACTGGACCCCAGGGAAAGTCACACATGGTAGGAAACATTTTGTGTATTTGTGTCTCTGTATGTCTTTGTGTCTGTGTGTATGTGTGTCTGTGTCTCTGTATGTGTGTGTGTCTGTGTCTCTGTATGTGTGTATGTATGTGTCTCTGTATGTGTCTCTGTATGTGTGTATGTCTGTCTGTGTCTCTGTATGTGTGTGTGTCTGTGTCTCTGTATGTGTGTATGTGTCTGTCTCTGTATGTATGTGTGTCTGTGTCTCTGTGTGTGTGTATCCGTATGTATGTCTGTGTGTGTGTATCCGTATGTATGTCTTTGTATGTGTGTGTCTGTCTGTGTCTGTGTGTATGTATGTCTGTGTCTTTGTCTCTGTGTGTGTGTGTATCTGTACGTATGTCTGTGTATGTATGTTTGTGTCTCTGTGTGTGTGTGTGTGTGTATGATTGTGTGTCTGTGTCTCTGTATGTGTGTATCTGTCTCTGTATGTGTGTATCTGTATGTATGTCTGTGTGTGTCTGTGTCTCTGTATGTGTGCGTGTGTCTCTGTATGTGTCTGTGTGTGTCTCTGTATGTATGTGTCTGCGTGTGTGTCTCTGTATGTATGTGTCTGCGTGTGTGTATGTATGTGTCTGTCGGGGGTGTGTGTATGTGTTTGTGTCTGTATGTATGTGTCGGGGAGGGGCACAGTCAGGGGGGAGTGGGTCAGGGTAGGGGGTCCCACGGATCAGTTTCGCACCGGGGCCCCATGGAGTGTGTGTACGCCACTGAAAGTAGGGACTCTTTGCCGTATGGAGGATTCCTCCGCTTGACCAGCTCTGACCAGCGGAGGAGCAAAGTGTGCTTCATTTCCGCTGGTCAGAGCAATTTTCCCATGATCCCTAGCTTTCCTCCCAGTTCCCACAATGCTTCCTGTCAGTATTGCCGAACGTCCTGTCACTTAGACAGAACGCCGGCAAAACTGCCGAATTGCATCCTAGCAGAATGAGAAGAGTTTCTCCATTGGTGTTAGGATGCAATTCGGTACTTTGTTCAGATCGGAATTTCATTCTAATGAATGAAACTCCGATCCTATTCATTGCTGTGGCTGCATCTTGCAGCCGCTTAGTAGATAGCTCCCTAATTCCCACGGTATTAGAGAGCCATCTACTAAAAGGCTGAAAGACCTAAGTTGGTCTTTCAGCCAAATTTACTGACACCAAGTAAAGATTACTTAGTATTAGTAAATAATATGCCCCTACTCGCTATACCGCGAGTAGGGGCATGTCTAGTAAGCAGTGAGCAGCCTGTGGCTGCTCACTGTAAAAAGCAAACAAACAAAAAAAAACTATTGCCCCCCACCCCTAAACGACGGGTGGGGTCCCTAAAGTAAAATAAGGGAGGGAGACCTATTGTCCCCCCCCGGCCCCCACCCCTGAGCGGTGGGTGGGGGCCATAAAGATAATGAGGGGAGGGGACCTACTGTCCTCCCCCCGGCCCCCACCCCTGGGCGGCGGGTGGGGGCCATAATAGTAATAAGGGGGGACCTACTGTCCTCCCCCCCGGCCCCCACCCCTGGGCGGCGGGTGGGGGCCATAATGGTAATAAAGGGGGGGGGACCTACTGTCCTCCCCCCCCGGCCCCCACCCCTGGGCGGCGGGTGGGGGCCATCATGGTAATAAGGGGGGGGCCTACCGTCCTCCCCCCCGGCCCCCACCCCTGGGCGGCGGGTGGGGGCCATAATAGTAATAAGGGGGGGACCTACTGTCCTCCCCCCCGGCCCCCACCCCTGGGCGGCGGGTGGGGGCCATAACGATAATGGGGGGGGACCTACTGTCCTCCCCCCGCCCCTACCCCTGGGCGGCGGGTGGGGGCACTAAGTAAATTCCCCCCCCCATCAAGGTGACTAGGGGTCCCCAAGCCCCTAGTCACCCACCCCCCACCCAAATAAAAAATAGTGAGGGGGGAATAAAATTGCTAACCTGTAAAGTAAAATTAAACTTACCATTCGACGTCTTCTTTTTTCTAAAATCTTCATTTTTCAGCCCCAAAAAAGGCCAAATAAAAAAACCATCATACCCGTCGGTGACTAGGGGCTTGGGGACCCCTAGTCACCTTAATGGGGGGGGGGGAATTTACTTAGTGCCCCCACCCGCCGCCCAGGGGTGGGGGCGGGGGGAGGACAGTAGGTCCCCCCCCATTATCATTATGGCCCCCCACCCGCCGCCCAGGGCCAGGGCCTTATTACCATTATGGCCCCCACCCGCCGCCCAGGGGTGGGGGCTGGGGGGGAGGACAGTAGGTCCCCCCCCCTTATTACTATTATGGCCCCCACCCGCCGCCCAGGGGTGGGGGCCGGGGGGAGGACAGTAGGTCCCCCCCTTATTACCATTATGGCCCCCACCCGCCGCCCAAGGGTGGGGGCCGGGGGGGGGCAGTAGGTCCCCCCCCCCTCATTCCCATTATGGCCCCCATCCTAAAAAATAGTGAGGGGGAATAAAATTGCTAACCTGTAAAGTAAAATTAAACTTACCATTCGACGTCTTCTTTTTTCTAAAATCTTCATTTTTCAGCCCCAAAAAAGGCCAAATAAAAAACCATCATACCCGTCGAACTAAAAATAAAATAAAAATTCCAAAGAATTTTCCCACGCTTATAAAATGACACAGAGCACTGTGATTGGATGGATTTCAAGCCATTCAAGATTTTTTCTATCCATTCATTCGTCTGTCTGATGAATGAATGAATAGGTGAAATTCCCGTTCGCATGTCCAGGTGTTTCACTGGGCATGTGCGGGAATCTCAGTCTGTGTAGTGTGGGTAGATGACGTGTCCCACAGGGACTTCACCTACCCACACAAAGATGGCGGCGCCCTGAATAAAGATCTGGGCAGAAAATAAAGAATAAAAAATAGGTAATGTGGGGGGCTTAGGGGCATTTGGGGGTGACTAGGGGGTCGATTGGATGTAGTGGAGGCGGGAGGGGGGTTAAAAAAAAAACGGCATTCGGCATGACAGTGCCGCTTTAAACAGACTGCTCATATCATTGTTTACTAGCATAACATAGTTAAGAAATAGTAGAAGGTGCATATGACTCAAAAGACTTTCTCTAAAAATAGATATCCAAGGTGAACACTGTACTCGGGGTAGAAAATGGTATATGTATGATTCAGGCCCGTAGGCTATATCGTCACTGTTTTTCATGGGATTAGTGCAATAATAAAGTACAGATAGTCCTCACTTAGCAACTGTCAGGATTACAAGTTGATCCAGCACGCAGTACTGTGTCACACCTAGGACTAAGGATAACGTATAACCGGACCTTAGAATGGTCGGACTTAACGTCTCCAAGAATAGTCAAAATACTTGCCGAAGTCGGGGACACAGAATCAGACACAAAGATGAGGGAAAGCCAAAAGTCAAGGATACCAGATATCAGGGAAGTCAAAACAAAGCCAAAGTCAAATACCAGAGAATCAAGATCAGGAACGCACTCTCGGATAACCATAGGCATGAAACCATGACAGAGCACTGAGCAAGAGGAGAACTGGATCTAAATACCCGTCCTGTGGATCCGATTGGCTGTAACTGGCCTTTGACCCAAAAGGCAATTGCCAGGTTTCCATTTGCATGATTGCTGCTCAGCACAAACCCTCTTGTGGATTTGATTGCTGCTCGGCAAAACGTTTCTTGTCAGGACAGTAAATGCCATTAACCACATTTTTATGTGCGAATGAATATGTGACAGCAACTTACCTGCTTACCGACTGCTAGGACAAATGACCAGCTCTCTAGTGCGTGGAATTTTTCCGAAAATAGATTTGAGGAATTCGCTGTGCTAGTGAGCAGGTCTATGTTTGGGGAAATCCCCCAAACATAAACCTGCTCTCTAGCGCATTCTCTGTAGCACATCCTCACTTACCATTAATTCATTTTACTACCGAGTCATAGGAACGGAACCATCGCTGTACGATTGTGGTTTCTCCAAAAAGAGTTGATGAATGTGAGAAGACTTCCTAGTACAAAGCATGCGCCATAATGGGTATGCCTACTTTAGATGTCTCTAGTGGAAATTATGGACAGTTCTCATAATGTGCTCAAAATGTCTTCTCTTTCACTCTCAGGTCAAAACCATTCTGCCTAACAGCTCTAACCAGAAGAACTCCAACAGCTAGAGCCAGGAGTTAGAGTTCTGGGATACAACTTTATAACCTTTCCTCAATAACAATTGCAATTCAAACACCACTGCAAGCATCATCACTGGAAAACTCAGTAGATCACACTCTTCACCAAACGCTGCTGATCTTTCAAATACTCCCATGGTCCAGAGTAAACTCCACCACATCTGACCACACTATATGGAGGATATGTATTTGCTGTGCTTCCCTGCTATTTTAGGTGCATTCATGGAGCATTCATGCTGATGATGTGATTTAAGAAGACAAAAAGAGGATGTCAATCCCTCCCCAATTGATGCAGGGCTCATAACTCAGGAATGCCCTGACAATAGTCATTGGAACAGTTGGGGACCAATCCTCATTTTTGAATAAATTAATAAGATAATATGTAAAATATAACTTGAATTTCCCAAAGATAGTGAAAGCCAGAGACTTGAAAATAGAGAAGAGGTGCTGCAAACCAAGGCTAAACATAGCAATTTAGAAAAGAAAGTGCCTTCTAGCACCCTCTAGTGTTTGATTTTAAGAAAACAACGAGTTGAGAAGGTTGATTTAAAAAAAATTAACCAAGTATTTCTAAATTCAAAACAGAATTTAACCCCTTAAGGACACATGGCGAAATATTCCGTCATGATTCCCTTTTATTCCAGAAGTTGTGTCCTTAAGGGGTTAATGTTAAACATAAACAGCTTTTAGAGTGTTAACTCCACTTGCTTAAGGAAAACAATACAGACATACCCCATAAATGATCTGTCAACCTGTCATTGCAAAAATTTAGTTTAGCTGAAGTTGCTCTTTATAGATTGTGTAAAACATATACTTTACATGTTACATTTTCTCTCCTTTAACTTTATGGATATACAAATCATAACCATACACTCAGTGGTGTATCCTGGTTTTGTGCTGCCCTAGGCAGGACAAAACTCAGGCGCCCCCCCGCGCCACCCCCACCCAACCTTTCCCCCCGCCCCGCATTCTAAATACACACACACACATTCACTGACAGATACGCATACACTAGCTAACAGAAACACACACTCGCTAACAGAAACACACACACACTAACAGACACACTCACACTCAGTAACAGACAAACACACTCACTAACAGACACACACTAACAGACACACACTCACTAGCAGACACACACACTCACTAACATACACACACACTCACAGGCAAACACACACACTAACAGACACACACAGTCAGACACACACACACACACAGACACTAACAGACACAGACACTAACAGACACACACAGACACTAACAGACACAGACACTAACAGACACAGACACTAACAGACACAGACACACACTCACCCACCCACATTAACACATTTTTTAAATTTATTTTTAACACATTTTTTTAAATTTATTTTTAACACATTTTTTTATTTATTTTTAACACGTTTTTTAATTTATTATTAACACGTTTTTTTTTTAAATTTATTTTTAACACATTTTTTTTATTTTTTTTAATACATTTTTTTTATTTATTATTAACATGTTTTTTTTTACATTTATTTTTAACACATTTTTTTAAAATTTAACACCCCCCTCCCCCAGCCTCCTTACCTTTGGGAATGGTGGGGGGTGTCTGTACCTCCCTGGTGGTCCAGTGGCTGCTGGGCGATCGGGCGACACTGCCTGGCGGGCGGGTGGCTGGCGAGGGAGCACTTCCCCTGAGCTGTCTGCTCAGCTCCCTCGCCAGCCGCAGAGTGAGGCTGGGAGCCGGAATATGACGTCATATTCCGCCTCCCAGCCTCACTCTGCGGCTGGCGAGGGAGCTGAGCAGACAGCTCAGGGGAAGAGCTTCCTCGCCGGCCGCCCGCCCGCCAGCGCTGCCCGACCGCCGGCATGTCTGTTAGCCGCAAGGCTAACAAGACATTTGCCTTGGGCATTTGGGGGCGGCTTTTTTTGCCGCCCCCTGGAAAATGCCGCCCAAGGCAAATGCCTTGTTTGCCTCGCGGCTAATACGCCCCTGCATACACTGGAGATGTGGAGATTTTATAAAAGATTCAGATTTACACTTCGAAGACTTGTACATTATTATCATTGTTAATCATATAGCGCCAATGCATACATCAATGCTGTACAATAGGTTGGCTAGGAGAAATAATTGCAGCAAGACCATTTGGACATACATATAAACATACTAGAACTGAAAGTTCATGTTCAAATAAGCTTTCTTAATTTGTGCATACTTTTATAACACTTTTGTAATGAAAGCTTTCCCCATCTTTGTATGTACGTCGCTCCCTGACACTATATTACCATGTCACCTCACACCAATTAAAGGGACACTATAGTCACCAGAACAACTACAGCTTATTGAATTTGTTCTGGTGAGTTGAATCATTACCTTTAGGCTTTTTGCTGTAAACACCGTCTTTTCAGAGAAAATGCAGTGTTTACATTACAGCCTAGTGATAACTTCACTGGCCACTCCTCGGATGGCTGTTAGAGATCCTTCCTGGGTTATGGCGGCCTAAAATGCATCCAAACATTCAGTAACTCCTCCCTCTGCATGCAGACACTGAACTTTCCTCATAGAGATTCACTGATTCAATTCATCTCTATGACGAGATGCTGATTGGCCAGGGCTGTGTTTGAATCATGCTGGCTCTGCCCCTGATCTGCCTCTTTGTCAGGCTCAGTCAATCCTATGGGGATGCATTGTGATTGGATCAGGTTACTACTTCTGATGATGTCAGCAGACTGTTTGTTTTTCTGAGTCTAACAGCATGCAGAGTTACAGCTTCGGGCTTGAATACAGTAAGATTTTTACTATATTTATGGAGGCTTTTCAGATGGGCAAATTTTTTGTGAGCAGCATTTATGTATTTGAATGTAAGCATGTTTTTTGTATAGCGTATGAAGCGTTGGCTTTTAAATGTAGGTGTCCTTTTGTGTGCAGTGTTGGTGTTTGTGTGAAGGGGGGCTTGTATATAATTTTATATAATTAATTTTACAAAAATGTATTGTATTAATACAGGGGAGTGTTTGTTAGCAATTTTTGTGTTTGAATGCAGGGGTGTGTTTAGATGTAATGTTGGCTTTTAGATGTGAATATACATTTGTGTGTAGTATTGGTATTTGAGGGAAGGGGTGTGTTTGTATATAATTTTGGAGGTTAGATTGCAGAAGCGTGTTTGCATGGTGTGCTGGTGTTTGATTGCTTAGATATAAGCATATACATACACTGCAACATACATACATACTTACACAGTAACACACATATAAACATGTTGGCACATACACACAAATTCATATACACACTGACACATACACATACAAAGATGCACACACATCTTGACACACATATACACACACACACAGATGCATACCCTGACACACTGATGCACACACATATAGATGCTCATCCTGACACACAGATGCAAGCACACACACACAGATGTGCACACACAGCTGCACGCACACACAAACACACACACACAGATGTACGCGCACACAGATGCACATCCTGACACACAGATGCACACTCACACAAATACTGACACACAGATGCACACACATACACAGGTGCACACCTTGACACACAGATGCATGCACACACACACACACACACATGCACACCCTGACACACAGATGCACACACACACACACAGATGTGCATACTGACTCACAGATGCACACACATACACAGATGCACACCCTGACTCACTGATGCACACTCTGACACACAAACACACACAGATGAATACCATGACACACAGATGCACACCCTGACACACGCACATACACAGATGCACACCCTGACACATGCACACGCAGATACACACATAGACATGGGTCCCTGTTAAACAATAAAGAAATAATACCCATGGGTGGCCCTAAGAACATGGGCCACCCGATGGCCTCCTTAAGCCAGCGGGCCCCAGTGCAGATGCACCGGCGTTAGTTCCGCCACTGAAGAGATGAACCCTTGCTAATATCATTAACAATCTCCTCAGCCCTTAGAGTCATCCTCTGGAGGCGCTAGGAGTTAACGAACCCATAGCCACCCTGCAGTATATGTCCCTAACTAACCCCCTCACACTAATAATAGTGTGAGGCGGGCCAAAAGATATCATAAAGAGAAAATCATGTTTGAACATTATTTAGCATTTGAAGTATTTATTAAAGATCTTATTTTTCTGCCAAAAAAATAAAAATAAACTAAATACAACAAAACAGTTATAAAATAGTTTTTTAAAGGAACACTATAGTCACCCAGACCACTTCAGCTCATCAAAGTGGTCTGGGTTCAGAGAAACTGCTATGCTTACATTGCAGGGTTAATCCAGCCTCTAGTGGCTGTGTTCCTGATGCTCAATGCAAAAATCGCATTGAGCATGCAGAACGTCCATAGAACAGCATTGAGAAATGCACATCCGGCTCCACTCGGGAGCTGACGTCGGAGGGGGAGGAGAGGTCACCAGCGCCGAGGGAGCCCGGCGCTGGATAAAGGTAAGTGGCTGAAGGAGTTTTAACCCCTTCAGTCCAGCGGGAGGGGGGCCCTGAGGCTGGGGGGGGGAGGTAAGGACAGTATAGTGCAAGGAAAACAATGCTTTCCTATGGACTGGCTGAATGCGTGCGCGAAGTCGCTGGAGAAATGTAAGGGTTTAACCCCTTCCTCCAACTTCAACCCAGCGGGAGTGGGACCCTGAAGGTGGGGGCACCCTCATGGCACTATAGTGCCAGGAAAACAAGTTTGTTTTCCTGGCACTATAGTGGTCCTTTAACCCCTTAAGGACCAAACTTCTGGAATAAAAGGGAATTATGACATGTCACACACGTCATGTGTCCTTAAGGGGTTAAAGGGGGCCAAGCCACCTAAATGGTGGTTTTAGCATTATAGGGTCAGGAATACATGTTTGTATTGGTTGTGTCACTTTCGTTTAGTAGTTCTGACGGTGCTTATGTTTATTTTTTATTATTATTTGCCATTTTTGGGGCTAAGAATATCGAAGACATTTGATGGAATATATTTTTTTTTGTTCACAGGAATTTACTTGAATAGCTCCCTCCTTCACATATATGAGTGTGAGGAGGGTTAGTAGTGTATTTTTATTTGTGGAGTGTCTAGGGTCTTGTGGATCACTAGTCATCTGAGCCACAACAGTGCGAGTGGGGGGAGGGAAGGGAGGGGGCATGTCTCTAAATATAATAATAATAATATTATGTAATTGGGCTCTTGGGAGGTCAATAGGTCCCTCCCTTGCCTCTAGGAGATCCTTCAGCATGGACCGTTTCAGGATGGTGTAATTAATCTACATCCACAGTCCATTCGGTACTGCTATCTACCAACTGCGCTGTGAGCTCTGGATCCCGATGCTGCTAACCAATGTAGAGGAGCCCTAGTCCTGACCGGGACTTTCTTCCGCTGGATCACCAATAGTAGAACTCAGGAACAAGATACTGCCAAGTCAATGGCCTCTTTCCCTCTAACCCAGCCTGACTGGACGTGACTCTGTCCCTGTATACCTGCAGCGTGGGGTCAGTGGCCACCTCCTTCCTAACTCAGCGGGGGCATCCCAGGGAAAACATTCTAGGGGTGGGGAGGGGTCTCTTACCTGAGCCTCCGGGTGAGAGCTATGGTCCATGGTGTGTGACTGCTGTGTTGTGACCACCTGGTATATTCCTCCGGCTGCGCTTGTGACTCAAAAGTGGACGTGAGCTGCCCAAATCGTTCTCCAATAACACTTCAGCAGGCAACCTGCATCTGCCCAACCTTCCCAACCTGCATCTGCCCAACCATTACAGACCCCGCTCCCCAATGTAAGTCTACCTTGGTAGTTGGCAATCGATAGACTCTACTAACGGGTGGGGGCCTTTGCTGGGTAGTAGTAGGCCGCTGCTCTGGCTACTGGAGGGGGTCCAGGATGGATCCAGGACAGATTCCGACATGGTTCGGGTAAGAATTTCAGTCGACAGGTTTTCTCCATAAAAAGGTAACTGAAATTGCAGTACTCTGAAATCCGTTTCTTTCTTGTTTGTGCTGATCTGAAGCGCTGTCGGTTTGGTATTCCGCCATCAGATCAGGAATGAGGGTGACCTTTTTCTTATTACTTGCCGCTATCCTTTTGCCTCAAGGAGATCCTTCAACGTGGACCATTTCAGGACAGTGTAATTAATCTCCATCCACAGTCCATTCGGTACTGCTATCCACCAACTGTGGCTCTTGTTCCACCGTGAGCTCTGGATCCTGACGCTGCCAACCAATATAATGGAGACCTAGTCCTGACCGGGACTTTCTTCCGCTGGATTACCGATAGTAGAACTCAGGAACAAGATACTGCCAAGTCAATAGCCCACCTCCTCCCCAATAACTGGACAATACACAGTTCTGGGAGTACAACTGAACTTTATTCTGCCACACACTGTTTTTATGCACTGGCCCCTAGGATGGGGTTTACACATCAAGAATACAGGGGTTTCTTCTTAGGAGCATTTGTGTTTGAGAGATAATTGAGCTCAAATTAGGATAACTCAATTATCTCTCAAATACAGAAACTTATACAATATTTCTACAATACCCCAAAAATACATGAAAACAGTACAGGAACCCCACAAAAATCATACCCCGAATAGCTCTGATCCAAACATATCCAAAAAGTGCTCAGATCGATTTGGCAGAACGGAATTGCTATACACCGACAAACGCTCCCCTTGGCTTTTAGGGAGCGAATGCTCCCACCAGTCAGTAGATCATATCTCCCGAACGTTGTTCGTCTTGGTGGTCGGGAAGTTGAATGGGCAGCGGTACAAACTCCATCCGGGTTTGAGGGCTTGCGTGGCCAAAAATAGTTCCAGGCGTTCGACGACCATGTATTGCTGTCTGTGTTCGGGAGACAACATGGCCACCATGCACTGGACAATGTGTCAAGTTGTTAATGACCTTATACTTGTCAAGCTGTTAATGTGTCAAGTTGTTAATTTTTGGTTAACAGTCAGGGGAGGTCGGTGTTCGCTGTGGTATAAAAAGGGGTCCACACAGTCATTCAGGAGATGAACAAGGGGGTATGGACAACCGAACACCAGGGAATGAAGTCTGCTACAAGGTCCCTCCCCTGATTATAGATATTAGAGCCCCCATTGCTACCAATTGGTCATAAAAATAATTGTATTTAATAGCCCCCACATGCTTCCTCTATTATTAATACTTTTTTTTATTTGGCCCACCATGGGGAAAGGATTAACAACTGGAAAGAAATAGCTGCCTGGTCCTGGGTCTCTTTTATGAAAGCGAGCAGTCATTGGTGCTTGCGATTTATTAGATATGCCCCAACACCTGGCAATATATATAACCTAAACCACAGCATTCAAAATGTGTGAGAATGGGGACTCTTCCAGCTGTATGACTGACATCCAGGAGGGTAGTGCTTAGAAGCTTAAAGGGATACTATAAGTTCCTGGATGTTACGCTACTAGGGGTGATTTGGATTGGAACTCAACTGCAGCTTGTAAACTCCCTAATTACAATAGTGAAGAAATGGAGAATCCTTAAGTATCAATACTGTAGCTTTAAGAAAAGAGAGAATCTCTGGTAAGTTGATTCAACCGATGTTTTAAGAAGTGTTAAACTTAAATGAATTGCATTTAGGCAATAATCCAATAAGAAGAAGTGCAAGTAATCAACAACACAAAGTTCATTATTAAGTATTTCTTCAGAGATCCATTAACCCCTTAAGGACCAAACTTCTGGAATAAAAGGGAATCATGACATGTCAGACATGTCATGTGTCCTTAAGGGGTTAAGTAACATTCTTTAAATTCATGAGAATAATCTTCAATAGGAACAATAATCAAGTAGCTAAGAATATTTGCAAAGCAAGAACAGTTCATAGTGAATAAGCATGATGGGAGTTGTCCTTCATGTAATTAGTAGATTGAAGCACTGAATGTATTTGCAAAGCAAGAAACAGTTCATAGTGAATAAGCATGATGGGAGTTGTCTTTCATGAGATTAGTAACTTGTAGCAATGAAGGTTTGAGTAAGCAAGCATTAGTTCATTAATAAATGATTTTGTAGACAAGTAGCTGAAAGATATACTTAAGGTTAATAAGGGTAGTCCTCCAATAGTTCAGAGATCTGGTCCACTTGTAAAGTAGCAACGTATCCGTTCTCCAGTAATCCTTTATGGCATGCAGCAATCCTTGCATTTGCTCAGAGGCTGGAACGGCTTGTCTGAGCTTGTGGAGAGGTAAGTCCGGTGGAAGTAGATCCCAGTAGTTGAGCCTGTGGAGCCCGCGGTCTCGCGGAGGCAGCTCACACGTTAGCTCAAACAATCAATCACCAAGCACCCTCCCTCTGGCCCAGTCTCCCTAAATACCATCAGAGCTGTGTCAGAGGAGGGCGGGGTCCGGCGCCTCACAGCTGAGTGCCGAACCCGGAAGTGTTACTCCATGACACTGGAATACAAAGCTGTGTTCCAGGTTCTATAGATCCCTCTGCCTTCCCCCTCCCTTGTGCCCCGCACCAACGTGAATATTTCCACCTCCTCCAACGTCCCGCGATGAGCGGGTGCTAATGCGCATGCGCAGCAAATACTGCATGGGTATTTGACCTCCGAACAGGAAAACATTGAATCCATGCTTTCCAATGGGAATAAATCTGACGCTGGATATCCTCATGCAGAGCGTCAGTTACCATACCAAAGTTCCGTTAGGATTCAAGAAGTGCTTCCAGTGACTTTCTGGGAGACAGCCACTGGAGGCAGACTTAGCGCTGCAATGTAAACATTGCAGTTTCTCTGAAACTATAATGTTTAAAGGACCACTATAGTGCCAGGAAAACATACTCGTTATCCTGGCACTATAGTGCCCTGAGGGTGCCCCCATCCTTAGGGTCCCACTCCCGCCAGGCTGGATGGAGAGGAAAGGATTAAACACTTACCTTTCTCCAGCGCCGGGCTCCCTCGGTGCTGGAGACTCTCCTCCTTCTTTCCTGTCATCGGCTGAATGGGCATGCGCGGCAAGAGCCGCTCGCGCATTCAGCCAGTCTCATAGGAAAGCATTCTCAATGCTTTCCTATGGACGCTGGCGTCTTCTCACTTTTAAAATCACAGTGAGAAGCACCTGAAGCGCCTCTAGCGGCTGTCAATGAGACAGCCACTAGAGGTTGGATTAACCCTAAAGTAAACATGGTCCATAAATATTGGGACATCGACACAATTCTAATCTGTTTGGCTCTATACACCACCACAATGGATTTTAAATGAAATGAAGATGTGCTTTAACTGCAGACTTTCAGCTTTAATTTGAGGGTATTTACATCCAAATCAGGTGAACGGTGTAGGAATTACAACAGTTTGTATATGTGCCTCCCACTTTTCAAGGGACCAAAAGTAATGGGACAATTGACTGCTCAGCTGTTCCATGGCCAGGTGTGTGTTATTCCCTCATTATCCCATTTACAAGGAGCAGATAACAGGTCCAGAGTTCATTTCAAGTGTGCTATTTGCATTTGGAATCTGTTGCTGTCAACTCTCAATATGACTCAAAAGAGCTGTCACTATCAGTGAAGCAAGCCATCATAAGGCTGAAAAAAACAAACAAACCCATCAGAGAGATAGCAAAAATATTAGGTGTAGCCAAATCAACTGTTTGGAACATCCTTACAAAGAAAGAACGCACCGTTGAGCTCAGCAACACCAAAAGACCCGGAAGACCACGGAAAACAACTATCGTGGATGACCGAAGAATTCTTTCCCTGGTGAAGAAAACACCCTTCACAACAGTTGGCCAGAACAAGAACACTCTCCAGGAGGTAGGTGTATGTGTGTCAAAGTCAACAATCAAGAGAAGACTTCACCAGAGTGAATACAGAGGGTTCACCACAAGATGTAAACCATTGGTGAGCCTCAAAAACAGGAAGGCCAGATTAGAGTTTGCCAAACAACATCTAAAAAAGCCTTCACAGTTCTGGAACAACATCCTATGGACAGATGAGACCAAGATCAACTTGTACCAGAGTGATGGGAAGAGAAGAGTATGGAGAAGTAAAGGAACTGCTCATGATCCAAACCATACCACCTCATCAGTGAAGCATGGTGGTGGGCATCTATGGCTGCCAATGGAACTGGTTCTCTTGTATTTATTGATGATGTGACTGCTGACAAAAGCAGCAGGATGAATTCTGAAGTGTTTCGTGCAATATTATCTGCTCATATTCAGCCAAATGCTTCAGAACTCATTGGACGGCGCTTCACAGTGCAGATGGACAATGACCCGAAGCATACTGCAAAAGCAACCAAAGAGTTTTTTAACCCGTTAAAGGGACACTATAGTCACCTGAACAACTTTAGCTTAATGAAGCAGTTTTGGTGTATAGAACATGCCCCTGCAGCCTCACTGCTCAATCCTCTGCCATTTAGGAGTTAAATCCCTTTGTTTATGAACCCTAGTCACACCTCCCTGCATGTGACTTGCACAGCCTTCCATAAACACTTCCTGTAAAGAGAGCCCTATTTAGGCTTTCTTTATTGCAAGTTCTGTTTAATTAAGAGTTTCTTATCCCCTGCTATGTTAATAGCTTGCTAGACCCTGCAATAGCCTCCTGTTTATGATTAAAGTTCAATTTAGAGATTGAGATACAATTATTTAAAGTAAATTACATCTGTTTGAAAGTGAAACCAGGTTTTATTTTTCATGCAGGCTCTGTCAATCATAGCCAGGGCAGGGTGTGGCTAGGGCTGCATAAACAGAAACAAAGTCATTTAACTCCTAAATGACAGTGAATTGAGCAGTGAAATTGCAGGGGAATGATCTATACACTAAAACTGCTTTATTTAGCTAAAGTAATTTAGGTGACTATAGTGTTCCTTTAAGGACAGAGCTTCAGAAGCTTGTCTTTCATTAAATGAATTTTTTACTGTTTGCGTTCAACTGCAATTTGCATTTTACAAATTTATTGCACCGACGCATATTATATACCGTTTTTTAAAGGACAGAAAGGGCTTTAATTTGATGTAACATATATATACATAAATGCTTATTTATTATAAAAAAATACAGAAAAAAAAAATTTGATTTTTTTTTTTACAGTTTTTGCAATAATAATGTGTGCACAATTAGTGCAGGTTAAGGACAGTAATTAAAAATAAATTCATTTAGTTGTTCTGATTTACAGAATATATAATGTGTCTGGGATTTTAAGTTTTTTTTGGTAGTTACAGGTCACAAAGCACAAGGAGTAAAATAAACTTTTAATGTGGAGCGATTTTAGAATTTGGTATGTTTGTCTTGTAAGCTTAATAGCCATAAAAGAAAACAAAATTGCCACACAAACGTATATATTTATATAAAGTAGACACCACAGGCTATTTACCAAAGGTTGTTTTGACACCTTCTACACAGCCATTTCACCGCCAACCTCTGCTAAATATTGGAGTAAAATTGTATTTTTGGGGTTTTGGCACACAAACTTATAACAAAGAACTTCTCATGTGTATTTTGTAAAGTTGGTGTGTGCTATTCCTGTACAAAGTTTTTATTTTGTATTCTGTTACATCTGCTGAGTAAAATGACACCCCCATTGTATGTCTTTGGCACTATTTTGTGAAGCTACAGTGCCATATAGGAGACCTGTCCTTTTCAGTATTCACAGTCTAATTTTGAGAGTGACGGATTTAATGAGCCTATGCTTCCATTTGAGGTATTATAGTAGTTTGACTGTTCAAAAAAAAAACCCACAAAGGCCTACCATTTGTAAAAGTAGACACTCCAGGGTATCTCATAAGGTGCATATTGTGCCTTAACATGCCCCCATTATTTCACCAATATATGACAAAGTATGTGGTAAAAAATAATTTTGTGCATTTTTTACATACGGATTGCATTTTTGCTGGGCATTTTGTATATTTCATATGTGCCACTAAGCTCAACCCCCCCAAATTATGCTCAGCTAAGTCTTCTGAGTAAAAAGACACCCCCAATGAATGTCTTTGGCACTATTTCGTGAAGCTACAGTGCCATACAGGAGACCTGCCCTTTTCAGTATTCACAGTAGAGTTTTGAGAGACGGAATTAATGAGCCTATGCTTCCATTTGGGGTATTATAACAGTTTGACTGGTCAAAAAAACCCCACAAAGGCCTACCATTTGTAAAGGTAGACACTCCAGGGTATCTCATAAGGTGCATATTGTGCCTTAACATGCCCCCATTATTTCACCAATATATGACAAAGTATGTGGTAAAAAATAATTTTGTGCATTTTTTACATACGGATTGCATTTTTGCTGGCATTTTGTATATTTCATATGTGCCACTAAGCTCAAACCCCCCAAGTTATACTCAGCTAAGTCTTCTGAGTAAAAGGACACCCCCAATTAATGTCTTTGGCACTATTTTGTGAAGCTACAGTGCCATACAGGAGACCTGCCCTTTTCAGTATTCACAGTAGAGTTTTGAGAGACGGATTTAATGAGCCTATGCTTCCATTTGGGGTATTATAACAGTTTGACTGTTCAAAAAAACCCCACAAAGGCCTACCATTTGTAAAAGTAGATACTCCAGGGTATCTCATAAGGTGCATATTGTGCCTTAGCATGCCCACATTTTTCCACCAATATATGCCAAAGTATGTGGTAAAAAACATATTTTGGGCATTTTTTTACATACGGATTGCATTTTTGCTGGGCATTTTGTGCATTTCATATGTGCCACTAAGTGCCCCCAAATTATGCTCAGCTAAGTCTTCTGAGTAAAAAGACACCCCCAATGAATGTCTTTGGCACTATTTCGTGAAGCTACAGTGCCATATAGGAGACCAAGCCCTATCAGTTTTTACCGAACTTTTAATTTTGACGCTGGGCCTATGTGCAATTTCCAAGCATCTTCACAGGTTTTAAATTCAAACTACCCCACAAAGGCCTACCATTTCTTAAAGTAGACACCCCAGGGTATTTCAAAAGGCATATTTTGAACCTTAGCGTGGGATCATTTTTCCGCTAGCGTGTACCAAGTGTAGTGGTAATAAGCGTTTTTTTCTGCCTTTTTGACACACAAAGTGAGTTTGCACAGTATATTTTGCAAACCTTATGTGTACTACCACTGTATAATACTTCATATGTTGCTCAGCTATGTGGTCTGAGTACAGCAATACCCCCGTATGTACCTTTGCCAGGTATATGTGGATGTTGAAGGGGCACATTTGAGATGCAGCCATTCAGTTTTTTTCTAACTTTGAAGTGTTATGCTGTGTCCATGTTCCAATTTGGAGTAGTTTAGATGGTTGGTTATTGAAACTTCCCCACAAACACATACTTTTTATTAAAGAATACACCCTGGGGTAATTCAAAAGGCATATTTTGAACCTTGGCGTGTGATAATTTTTTCTCTAGTTTGTTCCAGGTGTAGTGGTAATGAGCGTTTTTTTTTTTTTTTTTTTTTTTTTTAATTCTTTATTTTTGTTGTGCACAATAGTAACATACCGCTCTGGTGCGCCAAAACAGCAACAACAGGATAAGTTTAGAAAACATTTGCTATACAGGTTGTGACATATGTTAGTCAGGCACATTTTTAAGTTATTAGGATTAGTATTTCAACAGTGTAGATTCTCGCTTGAGTAATTATAAAACATCATTAATTAAACTCTGTGTGTCAGGTGATGTGGACTAAGGTTAGGTAAGCATACAGATACTGAACCTGACTCGATTTGCTAGTCAATGCCATATTTTCTTTAGATATTGCTTAAAAAAAAAAAATCGCTAGACACAAGAAATGAACAAAAAAAGTCCACTGAGAACAGATAGCTATTACCCTCCACCCTGACCAGCTATGCTAAACAGAGTAAAAAATTAACTAAATGAGCTGAGAGTGCTACAGTGCTATGGCTAAATAAATTGACACTTGGACTCTCTGTCAATCATTCATCTTAGCTAGTCTGCTTCAGGCATATGCAGGCAATTGAGGATCATAAGGGTTTAGTATCTATGTTCTCAGTAAATACTTGGTGCTTATTGTCCACACAGCGGTAGTTGAGAAGGGGCTCCCAGGGTGCTGGAGCGGTGTGCCCGCTGTTAGACATGAATGTGAGTGCTTCAGCCTATGCCCATAGGAGGGAAGTCTCTCTTGGTGTCTTGATGTGCCCTGTCTTTGGTGCTTCTGTGTTGGGAGTCTGCTCTTGTAGTGACCTGTAGGATGTGCAGCCGCTTGATTGCTTGGTGTGCAGCGCTGGTTATGATGAGTTGGGTCGTGCTGCGCTTGATGCATAGTTTCAGGTGAGATGGGGTGCTTGCGTGATATGCTTGGTAGGCTATTACACTTATGTGCATTTGGGAGTGGGAGTATCGTGGTACCTTTTCCCGCCGTGGGGATCGCAGATATCTACGTCGCCGGATGGCTGTCCTGGGAGCTTGAGGCAGGTATCTGTAGTAGCGGCGTCTCGTTGTGGGTCGGACCCATGATGCTACAGTTTTCACCGCCATCTGGAGAGTCACTCCGCGGCTGTGCAGTGTGGCCCAAAAGCTTGCGCAGATCTGGTCTAAGGCCCCCAGGAGGTATGTGGGTGGCTGGGCGCAGGTACTCTGCTCGTTAGGCCCGCGCTGGGCGGCCATTTTGGTTGTGTCTTGGTAGTTTGGTGCCCTTGCCTGCTATGTGGTCTGTTCAGCTGCCCTCTGTGCCAGTCAGATTGTCCAGTGTGGACCGGGATGTCCCCCACCGGTCCGGGGGGGGGGAAAGGGTTGGGAGATGCGAGGTCTCTAAGGGTTCCGGTGTCGGGGAGAGCGGCCGCCTCTCCCCGGCCCTAATCCCAGTAGGCCGCACTTGAATTCCCGCTCTCGTAGCTCCGACAGGCTCCGGGGTGGTCTCGATCGGGTCCGTGGGACACCCCCGACGTGGGTGGTGTACCCTCGGTGGTCTTCTGGCAGATTTGCCGTCGCTTTTACCCCGGTTTCTGCCCGCCAGGCAGGAGCTTGTGCTTTGCGTGTCCGCACGGCTTGGCGGTCAGGCTCCGCCCCCCCGGTAATGAGCGTTTTTAAATGTATGTTTTTACTTTTTAAAACTTTTTTCACTTTTTAAAACTATTTTTTAAACTTTTGTTTTGCTTATTAATTTTTTTAAGTTTCCTAAACTTTCCTAAAACTTTTTTTTTTACAGATGTAATATTTTTCTAAGCTTTTTTTTTTTACCGTTAACCCCTAACTAGCAGTAAGCAGCACTAACAGTAAATTCCCCATTTTCCCATAACCCCCACCCACCCCAGCTAGCTAAATATTTAATTATACAATATTTAAATTAGTTAGTTAAATAAATTTAACCCCTGAGGGTTAAAAAAATAAATAAAAGTTAATCGTCAGGGGTTAAAAAAAAATTAGATCACAGTATAATACTGTGATCTGTATTTTGATCACTGTAGGCAGTGATCGACTGGCAGGGAAGGGGTTAATTTTTATTTGGACTGGGTAAAGGGTTTATTTTTTATTTTTTTTACTTAAACATTATTAAAACTTTTTAAAGCTTATTTTAAAACTTTTTTTAACGTTAACCCCTAGTTAGCCTAACACTAAATCCCCCAATTCCCCACTAACTTCCACCCTCCCCAGCTAGCAAAATGTATAATTTTAAAATATTTAAATTAATTAATAAAATTAATTTAACCCCTGAGGGTTAAAAAAAAAAAAAGAATTAACCCTCAGGGGTTAAAAAAAAAAAATCAGATCATAGTAAAATGTAATCCCTGCCAATTGATCACTGTAGTCAGTGATCAATTGGCAGGGAAGGGGTTCATTTTTTTATTAAAATGGGTAAAGGGGGGTGGGATTTTAATTTAACTTTTTAACTAATTTTTTTTTCAACAGGGGGCAGGATCACTGATGATCCGTCTCCCTGCACTTCACAGTGAACCCGGAAGTGCAGGGAGGCGGAAGGTAAGTATACAAAGCACATGTGCTCGCTCTGACATGCTGTCAGAGTGGGTATATGTGCTGGGACAGCGCAAGTCAGTGCTCCCAGTCTGCCTCTAATACAGAGGCAGACCGGAGCACCATTAACCCCGCGATCGCCGCAATTGCGGCGATCTGGGGTTAATTTTTTTTTTGTCAATCTTTCTTTTATTGAAGCATATTAGATAGGGTACAGAAACGAAGAAAGGGAAATGCAAAAACGTAGTACATTAGAGGGTAATTACAACATTAGCTGAAGAGTTTACATTTCCTGAGTAATAATGCTTCATTTTTTAAATGCGTTAATGTGTCGTGTAACAAAAGCGTATTGTAAATCTGGGGTTAATTTTAACTGGTGACGGACGAGGTCCGTCACTCGTCGTTATGGCAATCCCCTGAGTGACGGACCTCGTCCATCACTTGTCGTTAAGGAGTTAAGGGAAAGAAGTGGAATGTTATGCAATGGCCAAGTCAATCACCTGACCTGAATGCGATTGAGCATGCATTTCACTTGATGAAGACAAAACTGAAGGGAAAATGCCCCAAGAACAAGCAGGAACTGAAGACATTCGCAGTAGAGGCCTGGCAGAGCATCACCAGGGATGAAACCCAGCCAGGGCCAGATTAACATAGGGGCTGATGGAGCTGCAGCTCCAGGCCCAGGCCCATGGAATAGGCCCATTTAAAAAAAAAAAAAAAAATTTTTTTTTTTACACATTACTCTTAGGTTTGCCACCTCACTGGTATTTTACTGGCACAGCCGGTATTTGAGGCTGCCTGGCCGTGCCAATATTACAGTAATACCTACAATACAAATGCAGGTATTTTTCTCAGAATAAATGGAGATTACTCTACAATACCAGCACCGGCCAGTAGGGGCCATGTGTGTGGAGAGAGGCAGGGATAGGAAGTTACAGCATATCCCTGCCTCTCTCTACTACTTACTGATCCGTGGGGGAGCAGCTACACAGCACAGAGTTCAGACAGCAGCTCTACAGCTCAGGTAAGTGAGGGATGGGGGGAAAGGCAGCAGGGACACATGGGGACACTGAGACACTAGGGGACACTGAGACACTAGGGGACATATGGGGACACTGAGACACTAGGGGACACAGACACTAGGACACACTGAGACACTAGGACACATGGGGACACAGACACTGGGAGACCTGGAAACACTGAGACACTTGGGGACACTGGGAATCATGGGGACACAGACACATGGGGACGCTGTGAGACATAGGGACATTGGGAGGCACTGAGACATTGGGACACGGAGACACTATGTCCCCATTCTCCCAGTGTCCCCATGTCCCCCATCCAGTGTCGCTAGTGTCTTGATGTCCCCATGTCTCCCAGTGTCCCCAAGTGTCTGTCTCCCAGCCAGTGTCCCCTAGTCTCCCAGTGTTTGTGTTCCCATGTCTGTGTCCCTAGTGTCTTAGTGTCCCCAAATGTTTCAGTGTCCCCATGTCTCCCAGTGTCTGTGTTCTTAGTGTCTCAGTGTGCCCAGTGTCCCCATGTCTCCCAGTGTCCCTATATGTCCCAGTGTCCCCATGTCTATGTCCACAACTGTCCCCATGTCTCCCAGTATCCCCAAGTGTCTGTCTCCCAGCCAGTGTCCCCAGTGTCCCCTAATCTCCCAGTGTCCCCTAGTCTCCCAGTGTCTGTGTTCCCATGTCTCTGTGTCTCTAGTGTCTCAGTGTCCCTAGTGTCTCAGTGTCCCTAGTGTCTCAGTGTCCCTAGTGTCTCAGTGTCCCCATTTCTCCCAGTTTCCTTAATGTCTCAGTGTCCCCATGTCTTTGTGTCCCCGGGTCTTTCAGTGTCCCCATGTCTCTTAGTGTCCCTGGGTCTCTCAGTTTCCCCATGTCTCACTGTGTCCCCATGTCTCACTGTGTCCCCAGTATCCTAGTGACATGGGGACACACTGAGACATGGAGACACTGGGAGACTAGGGGTCTGGGTGACATGGGGACACTGACACTGTGATACATAGGGACACTGAGACACTTGGTGACTTGCGAGACTGAGACACTGGGAGCAATCCATCTATACAGCAGAATCAAACTGTGAGTAGTTTGTTGGTTATTTTACAGAATTTTCTCTGATGTCACTCCTCGTGATTATACAAATGATTAAGGCTGGTATTTATTTTCAAAAAAGGTGGCAACCCTAACTACTCTTCACATACTCTTGCTTAAAGGAGCACTATAGGGTCAGGAACACAATCATGTATTTCTGACCCTATTATGTTAAAACAACCACCCTGGCCCCTTCTTGACTCCCTAAATATAGTAAAATATGCTGCTGGATCTGCCTCTGAACTGACTGTCTGCTGACATCATCAGAAGTGGTGGTCTGAGCAAATTACAATACTTCCCCACAGGATTGGCAGATACTGTCAACTAGGCAGATCAGGGGCAGAGCCAGCACAAGTCCAACATAGCCCTGGCCAATCAGCATCTCCTCATAGAGATGCATTGAATCAATGCATCTCTATGAGGGAAGTTCAGTGTCTGCATGCAGAGGGTCGAGACACTGAATGGCAGTGCTGTACACTAGGCAGTACTGCCACAGGAAGCACCTCTAGCAGCCATCTAAGGAGTGGCCAGTGGAGTTATTTTCTCTGAAAAGACAGTGTATATTGCAAATAATGGAATTATTCTACTTACCAGAACAAATACAATAAGTGGTAGTTGTTCTGGTGACTATAGTGTCCCTTCAAGTTTGGAAGCTTAAGAGGGATGTATGGGAACAAAACTTGTGTGGACTGGCTGACAATAAAATGAGTTTAGGTAATGCAGACGTTGGTCTCTCTAACACTGTGGCATGTCCCCTTTCTTTTACACTTACTACATACACCTTTTCTCTGTCCCAGACTATATACCAGGAACTTCTGCCTGCTAGTAAGAAGCTAAGGAGACAAGTGGACCAGCGAGTGCTAGGGTTCAGTCCTTAGAAAGCATGGAGTGAGCGCATCATTAGACACATTTATGTCAAGCTCAGGGTGCTGCCTGCATAGTATGCCCTTAATTGGACAGCCTGCATTATTGGCGGGCAGCCTGACATGCATTCATGCCAGGCTGTTCTTCAAATTCTTTGGACAGACATGCCCCCTTTTTGGGCATGTTCTCCCCCTTTGGCAGTTCTGGTTACGTGATTCGCACCAGTGGCCCACCCTTTTACCCAGCCCATTGACTTCCTGCTTCACTGGACACTGCTGTTAGGGGGTATGGATTTACTTGAAAGATGAAAGCATAAATTAGAGAGAGATTAGCATAGAGTATGTGTTTTCTTATAGCTGAACCCTATGCGTTTCCCTTCAGCACCATCTCCATCAGATACATGACGCTTGGGAGGTATGACTGTTTTAGTGTTTTTGGTTGATAAGATTCCGTAATTAGGCCCATCATAATTGTCAGCACCAGGCCCAGTGTGCTCTTAATCCGGCCCTGAACCCAGCGTCTGGTGATGTCTATTCATTTCAGACTGCAGGCTGTAATTGACTGCAAAGGATTTGCAACCATGTATTAAAAAGTGAAAGTTTGGGGGCGGAGCCGGACAGGCATCCCGACCAGACGCACTTTACAGGAGCTCCCGCCGAGCTGATCCAAACTCGACGGAGAACCCGAGAAAACCCGCTGAACTTCTTCCGCAAATCAGCCTATCGGCTAGAGGAAGTTCTCCTGTACGTGCCGATACCAAATTCGACACCAGTCTCGTCCGGGAACCGCGGCAACGGTATGAGGCCTAGCAAAAGCACGGGGGAAGGACGTCCGCCTTCCCGCCAGATGCTGAAAGCAACACAAGAGCGTAAAACATGCACCCCCCCCCCTATGGACCGGCGGGGGATATCCCGGTCCCCGCCAAGGGGAGTGTCCCAAACCCAGCACCAAGCGACAGACACCAAGACATCTCGAAGACACGCGGGGCCGGGAACACCCAAGATGGCGGAGCACTATCAGCCAACGCAACCTGACAAGCACCGAAAACAACCTGGTGCCTCACACACCGGTGAACAGGCAAAAGACCCCATCACTATTATATTTGATCGCTTCTGGGTTATGCTGGAAGAGCGCCTGCGGGCGGGAAAGCCACACCGAATCTCCCATACTGCGACCAGAGCCGATGGCGGAAGGGTGAGTGAGGGTCCACTTCAGGGCAGCGCAAACACCCAAGCTCCCGACACTCACATTACAAGCCCTCCCGGGCTGAGAGCAACATGGGGCAAGCCCCAGAGGTGCCGGCCACACAAGCGGGGAAAAGCAAAGCGAAGACCCAAGCGACCAGCCAAGATTCCCTGCACCACCCCGAAAGGGTCGAACCTGGACCACAACGGTCTCCAGGCTCGTGGCCTACATGCACCAGCCCTCATGCAACCCCGGGGCAGAAGGGGACCCCCGCCCCCGATGCATCGCGGCATCACACAGCCGAGACAGCACCCAGACGTACGGTCCACACCAGGTAGACAACGAACGACCGGCACTCACAAGGCCCGCAGCAACAGAGTCCGAATCCCGGCACACGCTACGGAAGAGAGATCCTTAGCATATCATGCCAATACAGTCAACCGTCAGCAAGGTCTTCACCAGCAGGGGTATCAGGACCTTCCCACACTGTACCTGACAGCACTGGCCCAGATAAAGAACCAACGCTTTTATTGGACCAGCACCAGGGAGAGAGGAGACACTGGGTTAGCAAGCACTAAGGACTACCTACTGAAACACAATAGTGGCATCGGATGACGGTATGCAGGCCCACCGCTACGGCCGCTAGCCGTGCAATGTAGGACAAAATCCCCAGTGCAACACCCAACCTTTTATAAATAACTCGATATACTTGTCTAATTTGGCCCTTAATGCAACGTACAGTTAATATGCTACACCGTAGAAAGTTAAAGTCTGTTTTATTTTATTTTGATTCGTACAAAGCTTTTGATATATGCATTTGACCAATCTGTATTTTCTGAATAGGCCCACAATGTATAGTTAACCTAGAAACGAGTAACATATCCTCGACAGTCTAAGGAACGCTAGACCTGACGAGACCAAGCCTATTCGGTGCCATGCCTGTTCAGTACTGTCACATAATTGCTTACGGTCAGTGGCGTACTAAGGGGGGGGCGGTCCGCCCCGGGTGCCATCCAGTAGGGGGGTGCCACACTCTGTCCCTCCTGCTGGTCGTCCTCTCCCTCGCGGCTCAGGCGCTCAGTGAGTGAGTCAGAGCACAGGGAGGGGATTCCCAGCCTGTGTTCTGAGTCATCACTGAGCCCCAGGGATGCTGTTATGGAGTGTGCCAGCAGGGGGCGCAGAGCGTGCATTCTGCAAGATTTCTCCCCTGCGGCCACTCTGCCTGCACCTCCTGCACTGCCTGGGCTGGGATGGAGAGAGACAGCCCCTGAATCATGGTAAGTTAATATTATTATTGTAAATTCACCCTCACCCCCCCCCTCAGTCACCCTGTCACCCCCTCCCTCAGTCACCCTGTCACCCCCCCTCACCCTCTCACCCTGTCACCCCCCTCAATCACCCTGTCACCCCCCACTCAGTCACCCTGTCACCCCCCCACTCAGTCACCCTGTCACCCCCCCACTCAGTCACCCTGTCACCCTCCCCTCAGTCACCCTGTCACCACCCTCTCACCCTGTCACCCCCTCCCTCAGTCATCCTGTCACCCCCTCCCTCAGTCACCATCTCACCCCCTCCCTCAGTCACCCTGTCACCCCCCCACTCCCCCTCACCCTGTCACCCCCCTCAATCACCCTGTTACCCCCTCCCTCAGTCACCCTCTCACCCCCTCCCTCAGTCACCCTGTCACCCCCCCTCAGTCACCCTGTCACCAGTCACCCCCCTCAGTCACCCTGTCACCAGTCACCCCCCTCAGTCACCCTGTCACCCCCTCCCTCAGTCACTCTGTCACCCCCTCAGTCACCCTGTCACCCCTCCCTCACCCTGTCACCAGTCACCCCCCTCAGTCACCCTGTCACCCCCTCCATCAGTCACTCTGTCATCCCCCTCAGTCACCCTGTCACCCCCCCTCACCCTGTCACCCCCCTCAGTCACCCTGTCACCCCCCCTCACCCTGTCACCCTGTCACCCCCCTCAATCACCCTGTCACCCCCCTCAGTCAACCCCCTCAGTCACCCTGTCACCCCCTCCCTCAGTCACTCTGTCACCCCCCTCAGTCACCCTGTCACCCCCTCACCCTGTCACCCCCCTCAGTCACCCAGTCACCAGTCACCCCCCCTCAGTCACCCTGTCACCCCCCTCAGTCACCCCCCTCAGTCACCCTGTCACCCCCCTCAGTCACGCTGTCACCCCCCTCAGTTACCCTGTCACCCCCCCTCAGTTACCCTGTCACCAGTCACCCCCCCCAGTCACCCTGTCACCCCCCTCAGTCACCCTGTCACCCCCTCAGTCACCCTGTCACCCCCCTCAGTCACCCTGTCACCCCCTCAGTCACCCGGTCACTCTGTCACCAGTCACCCCCTCCCCAGTCACCCTGTCACCCTGTCACCCCCCCAGTCACCAGTCACCCCCTCCCTCAGTCACCAGTCACCCCCTCTCTCAGTCACCCCCCCTCAGTCACTCTGTCACCAGTCAACCCCTCCCTCAGTCACCCTGTCACCCCCTCCCTCAGTCACCAGTCAACCCCTCTTTCCCTCACTCTGCTACCTGTCACTCCCTCCCACGCTCTGTCAGCCCCTCCCTCCTACGCTCTGCCACCTGTCCCCTCCTCACTCTGCCAACCCTATCCCACAGCACACTATGTGCCTTACAATGCCCTACACACACTACATACACTACATCCCACCCCCACACTATGTGTCTTACCCATACTACATCCCTATCACCCCTACACCAGGTCTGTCTCCTAAATTACTATCAATAAAGATTTGTATCAGGACAAGTAGATTGTCACGGCAGACAAGTAGATTGGGCAAACACTTTAGTCCCTGGACAAGTAGTTTTTTTTTAAAAAAAAAATTTCAACACCCCTGCCCTCTCTGCCATATACACCCCCACCATGTCATAATATCCTCCCTGCTATAAACCCACTACCTGGTCATAATTCCCACCCTGGCATATACCCCTTTAACATGTCATATAATACTCACACTGCCATAATCCCCTCCCTGCTATATACCTCCACCGTATCATAATACACACCCTGCCATACACCCTGGCCCTGCCTTGACATAATATCCTCTCTTCCATATAACACCCAATCCCATTGTTCCCACCCGTGACATAAAACACCATATACTCACCACCTCACCTGCAGTCACCTCCTTCAATCCACTGTGTGCAGTGGCACACACTGTCATAGTATCCACCACACTGTCCCACCCTGCCATATACCTTTCTCCTGATAGTAATACTCACCCACTTACATATACATCCACGTTGTCACATTCCCCCAGACAGATAGGACAGATATATACTGGAAGGCAGTGAGATTAAACATTTTTATGGACCATATAGGAGTTTGTGTACGCCCTGCAGTAAGCCGGCAGCCGGGGTATGACAACATCCTGGCATCGGCATCACTACTGGTCGTGCAAGTGAGCTGTGAAGGAAGAGCACAGAGATCCCAGCCCAGCAGCAACCGCTTGTCACTCCCAGAGTAAGGTAGGGAGGTTGGTTGGACCTCTTAATAACTAAATGCGTTTGTATATCTGTGGTTGTGTATATGTTTAGTAGATAGCTCCCTAATTTGGTGTCCTTAAATATGTCAATCCCACATAAGGATAACAAATAAGTGAGTTATCTACTAAACAACCTAAAGATTAAAATTAAGAAAAAGGCTTTTTAAATTTTGATCTTTTAGCTATTTAGTAGAGAATTCCCTAAATTGGTGCCCTTATGTGAGATTCCATATGTAAAGATACCAAATTAGGGTGCTGTTTAGCAGATAGCTCCCTTATTTGGTGTCCTTAAATATGGCAATCCCACATCTCAGCATCTTGCCAACACTACACACAAACACATCCCTGCATTCCAGTGCAAACACTACATACAAACACACCTCTGTATTAAAACATCACCATTATATATAACCACACCACTGCATCTCGCCAACACTACACACAAAAGCATGCCTGCATTAAAATGCCAACACTACATACAAACACACCCATTCATTCACTCACACTTACTCCATACAAAAGCATGCTTACATTGAAACATGCAAGCACTGCTCAATGTCAATGCTACATACATTTAAAAAAATGTGGGTGTTTTGTACATTTTAAAGTGCAGGGGGGGGGGGGTGCCAAAACTAGGACCCGCCCCGGGTGCCATATGCTCTAGGTACGCCCCTGCTTACGGTAAACCACTTGTCATTGATTTTTCTTACCTATCAGGCCCATCTTGATTCCTTACCAAATTGCAGACTCGCACAGTAGCTAACAAGGTACAATTGTTATCGTCAACCACCCTTAAAACTGCAATGCCATAGACATGACGTAACATTTGTTATACTCTTAAACGCAACTACACTAGACCATTCTTAGGCTTGTATAGCTTAGCGTGTCTAAATCTATCTGCTATAGTCATAGAGCCAGATATCTACATGTACGTAACCAAGCATATATCGACTAGCAACAAAAGTATATCACACTCATGCATAATCAGATACCTGTCAGTTTATAAGCGTTGTTCGGATATACGCATCATTTGAAAATACCGTCAATCAATTTAGTGAGAAACTAACCTAACTAAAGCTCTGACCAAACATGTCTATAGTATAAGTATACGGCCGTAAATACAATGCTACAACTACATGTACTGTTAGACCGTAATTTTAAGTATGCTTAAACCTGTTTAAAAATATAAAATTGTGCATGTTACTAATATACCCCGCATGTTTCGCGTGGTAAAAGTTGGAGGAATGCCGTTGGGGTACCTCTAGCCTGCTTGTGTTATGCATATGCACTACAAAAAAAAAAATTAAAAAAAAAAAAGTGAAAGTTTGATTTATGACTGTTAATCTGTCCCATTACTTTTGGTCCCTTAAAAAGCGAGAGGCACTTGCTCTACAGGCACCGTCGGATCGGCTTGCATTATCCTGTTAATGATTCCTTTAAAAAAAATGGGTGCAGCATTATATGATGTGTTAATGGAACTATACTTGAATGGTCATGATGTGATGTTTATAACATGTTGTTGCAAAATCTGAGGCTCTTTGCACCTCAAAAATAAAGAATGAAAAAAAAAAAAAAAGCGAGAGGCACATATACAAACTGTTGTAATTCCTACACCGTTCACCTGATTTGGATGTAAATACCCTCAAATTAAAGCTGAAAGTCTGCAGTTAAAGCACATCTTGTATGTTTCATTTCAAACCCATTGTGTTGGAGTATAGAGCCAAAAAGATTAGAATAGTGTCGATGTCCCAATATTTATGGACCTGACTGTATGTTTATAGCAGAAATGGTTAATCCTAGGTGGACCTGGCACCCAGACCACTTTATTAAGCTGAAGTGGTCTGGGTGCCTATAGTGGTCCTTTAACTTTGCAGCACTAAGTGCAATAAGGACACTGCACCCAGACCACTTCAACGAGCTTAAGTGATCTGGGTAACTATAGTGTCCCTTTAATAAAACACAGATTTCTCTTAAAACTGACACTTTTAGAAAGAAAGACAAAGAACACACTCTGGTATCCCCTAAAATAAATAGCAGATGAGATGAAAAGGGGAAAATATTAGATGAGCAAAAAAAGAAAACGGGAAAATATAAGCAATATTAAATCCAGGTGTTGACACACTATGTTTATGCACACATACCATGTTTATGGCTATACACACTACATACATGCGTCCACACGATACATCTATGCAATTTTATTTTATATTTGTGCTTAAATACAAGACAGTCATTAGCTTACACACTTTGGTCATTCTTTTATACATTTATTCACACACTACGCAGTCATGCATTCACAACTAAACACACAGGCGTGCCCATGTAACAATTAATATGCAAAATATTTTTTTACATGCTACACAAAGAAAGGCTGATTTTATAATATGTTACAATAATTTTCTTGTCATAATCAAAATGTGAAGTCTGGCAACTTGTGTACAATAATAAGGCTGGACTTGCTTGGACAGAGAGTAGGCAGCTGCTTTAAGCCAGTAGATCTTCCTTTTTGGATATATTTTAATTTACTTTTTTTATTTTAGTTATGCATTTTTTTTGTATTGGTCCAGGGAGGGAGATATGTACTTCCTTACTCTCTTCGCATCCTAAAAGGACTTGATAAGGTATGTTGTAAATATTAGTCCAAAGTAGCAGATCATTTTAAATGTGTAATTACCTTGTCAGTTCCACACAATTCCTGATGTAGGTAGGTAGTAACCCAAATTGTATAAATTACAGAATAGAAAATATGGCGTATAGACACTAAGTGGCGCTCTAAACCTTCCAGTGATTACCACACAGCTTTTTCCATGTCTACACCCTTTAGTGTATTCATTTCTCAATTTGTCTTGGTATGAGTTAGTGCTGCTAGTAAAATGTCAAAGACACCAGCCACTTATGGAGAACTCGAAAATAATAAGAAATAATGCTAATAATATAGATACGGGCAAGGGATGTGCAAGGTTCTCCAAAACACATCCCAAAGTACAGTTCAATTGTCGGCAGTGTCACTCATTCACGTTGCTACCTGCTCTTGTGTTCTGATTTGAAATAGCTCATTAGCTGGTTTCAAAACCAAGACTAGCATTTATATCTGTGAATGATGTTTATCACTAGCTCAAAAAATGTGTCATGTCACTTCTAAAGTTTTTTACTTGGCAATTTAAACAAAGAAAAAAGTTTAGCTGGGTTTTATTTTGTATGATGAATATGATTATAAAAGATAGTTAAGTCTTCGAAAAATATTCTTCTTCCGTTAATAATAACTGTTTCAGTATAACTCTGCTGCACACAACAACACAACTCTTCAACCATACAGTATGACTGTGGGTTGGATAGCAGCAGCTAATGTAGCTAAATGAGATGGTAAATCAAATAGAGGAGACATGGTCAACAGCCACAAGCAGGGCCAACAGACAATCAGCATAACGTGGGAGTAGCCACCAGTCAGTCAGCAGGCTCAGCTATCTACCCAGGGTTCCTTGGGGAAAGTATTCTTGGTCAGAGATGGGCATAGTAGACAGTAGAGTAGGCTATAGTTGTACAATGAGTTATAAATAAATAATTCTAGGGCATTATGGGAAGTACATACAAAATTTCTGGTGGTGTGCCAATTAAAAAAATATAAAAAATATTCATGTAATTAGTGCGTGTTTTATTGTTAATGGCCTGTATACTAATTAAAGAGCTAACCTTCTGGTAGTGTCACCATAGTCCCAGAAACGGAGGCTTTGTTATCTGTTTGAAAGCGTGAAAGTGAGCTTCATTTGCTATTTTGGTTTTATAGGGAGAGGCATTAGCAGTAGAAAGAGGGGAGTGCTCATGCCATTGTACAGAACACTGGTGAGACCTCACTTGGAGTATTGTACGCAGTACTGGAGACCGTATCTTCAGAAGGATATTGATACCTTAGAGAGAGTTCAGAGAAGGGCAACTAAACTGGTTCATGGATTGCAGGATAAAACTAACCAGGAAAGGTTAAAGGATCTTAACATGTATAGCTTGGAGGAAAGACGAGACAGGGGGGATATGATAGAAACATTTAAATACATAAAGGGAATCAACACAGTAAATGAGTAGACTATATTTAAAAGATGAAAAACTACCACATCAAGAGGACATAGTCTTACATTAGAGGGGCAAAGGTTTAAAAATAATATCAGGAAGTATTACTTTACAGAGAGGGTAGTGGACGCATGAAATAGCCTTCCAGCTGTAGTGGTTGAGGTTAACACAGTAAAGGAGTTTAATCATGCGTGGGATAGGCATAAGGCTATCCTAACTATAAGATAAGGCCAGGGACTAATGAAAGTATTTAGAAAATTGGGCAGACTAGATGGGCCGAATGGTTCTTATTCGCCTTCATATTCAATGCTTCTATGTCCTTTGCCTTCTTTTGTTTTCATTTTCCTAAATGTGTTTGTGTCAACTATTTCTTGTTTTATGTTTACCTATTCTGCAAAGCTGTAGAATATATAAAATAATTAACTAGTATTTGCACGTTAGCGTTATGCTCTTTAGGTGTCATTTGCTACATTGCTTTTGTAATAATTAAATTTATTGACATCATAGCTGGGTCAGCACATGCCTGATGAGTAATGACAGTACAATACAAATGTGCAGAGCTGTGGAATATCCTGTCAATAAAACAATAACTCAAAATGATGGCTATGATTGCTATAAACTCAAGCAGAACCATAACCAGACCAATGGCAAGGAAGCCAAAATAGGTGCAGTAATGTCTATCAACACATCTACTTTGTTTGTGTCTATCCCTGATATTAAGGATGTTTTGGTAAAATTGCCCTATGGGCCACTAAATCCCCCCCCCCTCCCCCACCAGGGTGCGTCAATTTGTTTGCGTGCATGACTGTTGGAGGGGGTGGGTGGTGGCAGCATTTTAGTCTTGGATCCAGGCATCACAATGTCTTGTGTCAGCTCATTGAGTAGTCGGAAATGTATGAAAAGCCATAACTGGTTACTAAAATGCACAGATTCATGGGTAAACATCAACTCACCTACTTTAACATCATTTACTTTTTTCAACCCACAGATGGAAAAAATATTTTGCAATTGTACAGGTGAAAACAAACTGAATTTGGAAACTTGTGAATTTAAAGATTAACACGGAGGACATTAGCGGAGCTTCAGAGAGAATGAGTTTCAACTGAGCACCCAACTGTTTATGCAGATCCTGGATCATCAAGTCTGCAATATGGTTTAATCTCATCGCATTACCATCATTTATGAAGAGATGTTCCTTTTGATCTACAGCACCTCCAGGCACAGTCTTTGACGGGGGGAGCAGGGAGGTCAAAACCCCAAATCTGGAATCAACCACACCTAAATCATCCAACCCCCAATCATAGAGTCATCCTCAGGGGGTCTAGATCACCTCTTGAAAATTCCCAGACCCATTCTTCATTCGTAGCACTGGCGTACATATAGGGGTCGCAGTTGCGACCGGGCCCATCACTCAAGGGGGCCTTGCTGCCCTGCGCACCCCTGCGACCGGGTGCCCGCCGCCGTGTTTTTCGGCCCGCACGGCATACCGCCGGGTCGCCGTTCAAGGGGTCCATCGGGTGGCCCATGCTGTTAGGGCCACCCGATGGAGATGGATTTTCAGGGGGCCCGGTCAGCGCTGGGCACTTTAACAGCACAAACAGGCCCCCTGTGATGACATCACTGCTGGGAGGGAGTGACTGCCCGTCACTCCTCCCAGCATACACAGAGCCCGTGCGGGAGGAAGCAGAGGAGGGAGTCAGAGTGGGAACTCTGACTCCCACCAGCCTGAGCCAACAACTGGACCCCAGGGAATGTCACCCTCCTGCCCCTAAAGTTAGGAAACAGGAGGGTGACTTAAATATTTTGTATATGTGTGTGTTTGTTTGAATGTATGTGTGTCTGTCTGTGTGTATGTGTCTGTGTGTGTGTGTGTGTGTCTGTCTGTCTGTCTGTATTCATGTGTCTGTGTGTGTGTCTGTCTGGATGTATGTATGTGTCTTTGTGTATGTGTGTCTGTCTGTGTGTGTGTGTATGTATGTATGTGTCTGTCTGTCTGTCTGTATTCATGTGTCTGTGTGTGTGTCTGTCTGTGTGTGTCTGTCTTTTTGTATGTTTTTGTATGTGTGTGTGTGTGTCTGTCTGTGTATGTGCCTTTGTGTATGTATGTATGTATGTGTCTTTGTATGTGTGTGTGTGTCTGTCTGTGTGTATGTATGTGTGTCTATGTGTATGTGTGTCTGTCTGTGTGTGTATGTATGTATGTGTGTCTTGTGTGTGTCTGTCTGTGTGTATGTGTCTGTATGCATCTGCCTGTCTGTATGTGTCTATGTGTGTGTGTCTTTGTATGTATGTGTCTGTATGTGTGTCTGTATGTATGTGGGTCTGTATGTTTGTGTGTGTCTGTCTGTCTGGGGGGAGATGGGGGAGCAAAGGGGGGGGGGGGCATGGATCAATTTCACACCAGGGGCCCCAGGGATTGTGTGTACGCCACTGATTCGTAGTGTGAAGTAATGTTTTTAAATATTTTTATTGATACATTTTTCAATAACAATAATAATATTATAATTATAAAATAATAATAAAATTTAGCACTACAATCAAACAGGGGAATATAATTATATGTTTACATCCATTAATATGTCATATAATATATATGTAATATAGTATGAAGTCATCTAAAAGAAGACATGAGAAATAGTTGATATAGTTATAGTAGGAGTCTGGTAAAGCTATAACAGTCTAGAGATAATAACCACAAGCACAATAATCCATACTGTGTGCTGTAGTGGTTATGGTGACAGGATCCCCTTGAGGCCATCTTATTGTAAGCTGTCAAACTTTTTATGAAAAGTCTGACACTTACCTGACTATAACCTCAATTTAAAGGAACACTTTAGTGTTAGGAATACAAAGATGTATTCCTAACATTAATGTGTTCCTCAGCCCCTGTGCCAATCTCCGACCATTGGTGATGTAAAAGGTTACATAATACTTTATTCACTTACCCAATTCCAGCGCTGAGGTCCCTTGGCGCTGGATCTCCAGCCAATAAGTGAAACTCCAGGAAGGGCCTCGAGTGGCTGTCTGGTAGACAGTTTCTCTAAAACTGGAATGTTTTACATTGCAGGACTAAGGGGGACATTGACAGTGCACCCAGACCACTTCAATGAGATGGCTTGGAAGCTTGTAGTGTTCTTTTAATATTTTTTGATAAGCTTCTCAAATGATTTTATATATAAGGATAAACTTTTAAAATTATGTTTTTCAATGTATTACAATATCAGAAATATGTATCATATATCAAGCATGTCAATGTCATATATCTTTGCGGCCCGGCGAGCTGTGAATTTGCCATGCTTGCTAAGGCAGAGTAGGCACCTGCTCTCCCCACATTGCAGGTGCCTACTCTGCTAAAAATTTACCCGGCCAGGGAGGAGAGGAAGGTGGCGGCAGCGAGGAAGCTCAGTCTCCCTGCTCCTTACTGCTCCCTCACGCACACACTTTGTAGTGATGCCGGAATATGACATCATTCAGGCACCCGGCATCACTAAACTGTGATGTGTCTGTCAGTGAGTGAGTGAGTGTGTGTCTGTCTGTCAGTGAGTGTGTGTGTCTGTCAGTGAGTGTGTCTGTGTGTCTGTCAGTGTGTGTGTCAGTCAGTGATTGTGTGTCTGTCAGAGAGTGAGTGTCTGTCAGTGAGTGTGTCTGTTAGTGAGTGTGTGTATCTTTTAGTGAGTGTGTGTCTGTCAGTGTGTGTGTGTGTCTGTCAGGGAGTGTGTGTGTGTTGGTCAGTTTTGCGATGGCCGCGGCTGGACAGTGGAGAACCAAGAGGTGCATGGAGGCACGCAACGCCATGTCAGATTCTGACGTGACGTCAACGCGCTCCACCTTCACAGGGTTTCAAGGAGTAGCGGGAGAACCCGCTTTGGCTCAGGGTGTGGACGGCGCCATTGGTGATATACCAGAGGCTGGACTCCGGAGTTATATACTGGCAGCGGCAATGTGAGTGGAGTCTACTTGTTGGCTAATATTGTTTTTTTTAAATTTTATAACAGGACAGGAGGCTTCATATTTTGCATAATCTTTCTTTACTAAAACTCCAGCAGCACAGGTTTAACAATAAAGTTTAGTGAAAAAAACATTGCCATAGGGTATAAAAGGCCCTTCCTCTTGCATCATTTCCTCTTTCTTTGCTGCTCCAGTCAGACAGGTCAGAGTATTTTATTCTCTGCTATTGAATTTACATTTACACTGTCAGAGCTTCTTTTCTCTGCTCATTCTTACTACTGAATTTACATTTACACTGTCAGAGTTTCCTTTCTCTGCTCATTCTTACTACTGAATTTACATTTACACTGTCAGAGTTTCCTTTCTCTGCTCATTCTTACTATGGAATCTACATTTACTCTGTCAGAGCTTCCTTTCTCTGCTCATACTTACTACTGAATTTACATTTACACTGTCAGAGCTTCCTTACTCTGCTCATACTTACTGTTGAATTTACATTTACTCTGTCAGAGTGTCCTTTCTCTGCTCATACTCAATATTGAATTTACATTTACACTGTCAGAGCTTCCTTTCTCTGCTCATTCTTACTATGGAATTTACATTTACTCTGTCAGAGCTTCCTTTCTCTGCTCATTCTTACCATGGAATTTACATTTACTCTGTCAGAATCTTGTATTCTCTGCCCATTCTTACTATGGTTTTACATTCACACTGTGTTTGATGGATTGTCTCTATATTTGATTATCACTATTTATTTTCTTAAATTTTTCCCTTTCTCCCCTATATCCCCACCTATACTACCTTTGCTTCCCTCTCACTATCTCCCTGTCATTCATTTCGCGATCGCGGCAAGTTACCACGATCGCGCTTATCAAACCAGGGACTGGGGCATTGGTTAGGGTCAGCGGGAGGGGGAGTGTGGGAATCCGCGTTACCGGCATTAAGATTTGCACGCGAACGGCGGCCATTTTGGGTATCGCAGACCGCGAGATCCAGGGCGGCCAGCCACCTTCCCAGACCGTGATTCACACGGTCTGGAATGCTCTAATTTCTCCTACAGGGTTTTTCAATGCCTGTCAGGAGCTGTGATATACATAGCACCATGTGTATATGTGTGTTTATATATGTATATGTATGTATGTATGTATGTATATATGTGTGTGTGTGTGTATGTATATGTGTGTGTATGTATGTATATATATATATATATATGTATGTATATATGTGTATGTATGTGTACATATAGATGTTTCACAATGTATTTCATGCATTAGGTTAGCTCAATGGGCTAGTACACTAGCAGTACACTGTCCATATCTTATGGTTCACAGGTTCTATCCCCACTGAAGTAGATAAAATAGGAATCACCTATTTGGGTAACCAGAGAATGTGTTCTGGTTCAATTTTATATTCACGATATTAATTTCTGTGTATTTTTCGTATCCACGCTGGCGGGCCGCAACTGCTAGCCGCGCTGTCGTTTTGGCACGAACTGCGGCCATCTTAGATCTCGCACCTGCGAGACCCACGACTGCCATTTGCGCCCCTAGCGGTTATGACTCACACGTTGGATATGTATAGTTAAGTATTTCCATTAAACAATAATTTACTGTGGAACATCGCTGATAACAAACTGCACTGTACATTAGCCATTACACTGCTGCAGAGTGTCTATACAGAGGTGACCCCTCTCAGTTGGGGGTGAACCCCACTCACGCTCCTGCCAATACCATAACAGGAGTGACCCCCTATGCTGGGTGACCCCCAAGCGGAGCCATACAGCACTCGGTGCAGGATTTATTCAGGGGTGACCCCCCTTTCAGATGGGGTGACCCCCCACAGGCTCAAAGAGACACAGTGCACGCAGGTTCAACATCCTGCCATACACTAACAAGATGACTCTATGCAGTGAATATCGGACACCCACACTACGACTGGGGTGATCCACGCACCTCCTTACCAAGGAGTGAGGAAATTGCAAATGTACAGGCCCCACAATTCATATATTGTTGGGTGAACCCCAAACCAAACAGGCCCTCCACCCTTGACAGGTGCGGCCCACTTATACGACCGCTCATCCCGGTCGCACAGAGGGTGACCCCCTCTTCAGGCCACTCGACCCAATGCGACCTGAGGGTCTCGGGTCAGATAACACTGGGTGACCCCCAGTCATTAGTGGAAGCCGACTGTACTACTACTCACGTACTTCAGTACCTGACATTCTCCTGTCTTTCACAGAGAGGAATACTCCACTACTTCATGTTGAGTGACTCACCACAATCACCACCATCTGACTTCCAGTCAATGATAAATTCGGCGGTGGCTGCCTCAGTGGAGAAGGCTATTGCCACTGGTGCAGATCCCGAAAACAGACACCGACACCGCAACGGCCACTGAAACGGAAGACACTGACTTCCTTACAGAAGTCCCCAGAATAAAACTATCCAAACGTTATTTTCTGTGCACTTTATTATTGGGGCGACCCCCCTTACTACTGGGGTGACCCCCACACTCAAAGATGTGCATTCACCAACGGATTACTGTGCACTTTTTTATTGGGGTGACCCCTTTATAGGAGGTGACCCCCACAGGCTCAAGTGTCACAGTACAAGCAGGCTCATCCCCTGCTATATAATTAAGAGTCACAGTGCAAGCAGGCTCATCCCCTGCTACATCATTAAGAGTCACAGTGCAAGCAGGCTCATCCCCTGCTATACAATTAAGAGTCACAGTACAAGCAGGCTCACCCCCTGCTATATCATTAAGAGTCACAGTACAAGCAGGCTCATCCCCTGCTATATCATTAAGAGTCACAGTGCAAGCAGGCTCATCCCCTGCTACATCATTAAGAGTCACAGTGCAAGCAGGCTCATCTCCTGCTATACAATTAAGAGTCACAGTACAAGCAGGCTCACCCCCTGCTATATCATTAAGAGTCACAGTGCAAGCAGGCTCATCCCCTGCTATATCATTAAGAGTCACAGTGCAAGCAGGCTCATCCCCTGCTATATCATTAAGAGTCACAGTGCAAGCAGGCTCACCCCCTGCTATATCATTAAGAGTCACAGTGCAAGCAGGCTCATCCCCTGCTATATCATTAAGAGTCACAGTGCAAGCAGGCTCATCCCCTGCTATATCATATGTATATATGACTCTATGCATGGTACCCACAATACGACTAGGGTGATCCACATACTCCTCACTGAGGAAGGGGAAAAAAATTGCAGTAATCAGACTCCAACACTCGTCTGCGGACTTCTGTGCACTTTATTATTGGGATGAACCCCTTTACTACTGGGGTTATTCCCCCACTCGCAGATGCGCATTCCACATGGAACTATGGCCGGAGGTGCTCTAGGTGTCCTAACACATTTACACATGTACCTAGTCCATATATATTTATAGATATATATACTCAACAGACAGAAAGGTCAACAGACGACCTCTCACTCAAGACTTTCAGCCTAGGTTAGTTGCAGTGGCAACCTCAATGCAGACAACAATCCCCAATAGGCTGGGTCAGGGTCTTGCAGAGACTGTGAACCATGGTACCCCATCTGCCTATGAATTCATGAGCTACTAGGCCCGGGGCCAAGCACCTATATACAAAGGACAAGTGCAAGTATTCCATCACGGACTCTCCAAATAATTACATGAAGCCTGGGAACAGAACCTCGATGTGCCGGAAAGTTATCCAAACAACATATTAAGGAAATCTCCGGAGACTCCACGGATTTGACCGCTACACGGTCAGACAACACATAGAGATCGACGAAATGGGGGTTGCCAGGCCTTCATCCACGATCTATACAATTGTAGCCACAAAACCTAGGACAAGGAGACTGTGTGTTCGACTCCGGGTCGCACGCCCTCACTCACTTCACCCCAACAACAGAACATTACTGAGAAACAGCTATACTCTTACATTTCTCCGGTTTCAACGCTCTCATGGTGTAACCATGGGCAGCGGTCTACCTTATTATGAAATAAGGAAGCTACCTCTACTCGAGTAGGGAGGCTAGAATACTCCGGATGGCCGAAGGATAGGACACAGGATTCCTCTATACTCCTGGGCTGAACGACCCAGTAGGGTAACTTAGCTCAATGAACTAATGCTTAATCTGGATACCTGGTCGACCATTGGAGGTCGAAGTCCACATCTTCCAGTACCACCCCTCTATGGGTACTGGAGGACCACAAATCTCACATATGAGGAAACTTACTTATTTCCAAGAAGCGCTGGGCATTCGCTCCAGACGTCACTGATTAACTCAGGGATAATTTTATGCTCACAGTAGTTGGGAGACTACCATTCTGGCACCATCCTACAGCTTCCCCACACCTAGGTGGGTTCAATCATTAGGATTGGACGGACACATACCCGTCCAGGATAGTCACACCAGGGACCCATTTGTCCATTTTGTTTTTTCATCGACGGGACCAAACAAATCAATTCACATGTCTATCATTAAGGTACGACCCATGGTACCCAAGAATCCTTTATAACCGGTCATGGCGCTCTTTGCCACAAGGGAATCCACTACCTCACCTATCTAGACTACAAGACGTTACTTACTACACACGTAATCGACAATCAGTCTCTAGGGCTGGAAGGCTCGCTGCACATACCCCTATCAGAGAACCATGATCTGGAGAAGAGACGGCCGGCGCCGAGATTACCGACAACCTACAGCTAGCCTGGGACAGATCTGATAGTTGTATTCTCCTACATTTGGACAATATCGCGGCAACTGACTACACAAAACACCTGGATGGAGTCTGGTATCGGACTCTAATAATATCGGAGGACATTTACCATTTCTAAATTACACGCAAGGTTACCCTACGACTAGGGTTCCCTCAGAAGATTACCTGTTTTGTGACAACAACTGACAACGGGACTCCTTGGTCACCATCGCATGACGGAGATCTGGGTGACACGCACCTCGCCACTACAGCAGAATCGAAGGGGCTCCCGATCCTATTGACTCCATTCTGGGCTATCCACTGCCCTTCCACTGTCTCCCTTTTACGGACAACCCACAAGATACCATCGGAGACTTTGGCGGCTCATGTTCCACGACAGGACTTTTCGTATTCTGCGAGGCGTCATACGCTCCAGAACCAGTACACTCGGTTATGGGTCTTAGTCGAGTGTACTATTCCTACGGGTTTGTCCTATGGATTTGGATACTCACTCCAACTAACCCTCGAGGAATCTCACAATCGAGACAGCCTCTCTCTCTCCCTTTGTATACTATACCTTTCACACCAGTTATGGCCACCACCTTACTGAGTGGGCATGTTGACCATTGCTCATATGGTTGCGGTGATCGATTGGTTATCAGTCATTCGGGTCATGGATGCGTCTTAGACATCCACGACGCATCTTCCTTCGCCGATGTTCATTGGCCGGGTCACGAGAAGAGAATTTCAGGGTGTTCTACTTCCTCGGACTCTTCACACATCCTGTGTTGTTCCATAGCGTTAAAAATGCAAAATATGAAGCCTCCTGTCCTGTTATAAAATTGTAGATTATGCTAGCGCAGTGTACCTATAATCTTAATTTTATTAAGGACAGGAGGCGAGTATTTTCCCACCCTGCTTTTTCCCTCCCTAATTACCATTCCTTGGGTTGTACTTCAATAAAAGATTCGAATTCAGGGGGTGTGGTTATCTCTTTATTACGTGGTTTATTTCATATCACATCTTGAAATTACAACTGCTATCTGTTATGATTTCCTAATACATACAATTTGACTATATTAATGTCTCTATCATAGCTACCTATTTCGGTTAAAATATTCTTGTCTCATCTGATAAATTCCTTTTACGTAAAGTACTACGGAATAAACTGGCGTTTTATAAACGGTAATATTGATTATGCTAATAATAATAATAATAATGAGGACAAACAGTTCATTTCCAAATCCCTTTCACGTCTTTTGTTTCTTTTCAGTTTGATTCTTCTTCATGGATCAATACATGGGATCGTCTTCGCACTCTACGACAATCTTCCAGTCGGGATGTGGATAATTTACAGTCTGATTCTTCGTCGTTATCATTATTTATTGTAATAGCAGGATATGTTTATGATTATCTCGCACCAAAGAAAGAGGAAATGATGCAAGAGGAAGGGCCTTTTATACCCTATGGCAATGTTTTTTTCACTAAACTTTATTGTTAAACCTGTGCTGCTGGAGTTTTAGTAAAGAAAGATTATGCAAAATACTCGCCTCCTGTCCTTAATAAAATTAAGATTATAGGTACACTGCGCTAGCATAATCTACAATTTTATTTAAACAAGGGCCGGGGTTTAGTAGAGGGGTATGCTAGGATTTAGTAGAGGGGGCTGGGTGGGATTTAATAGAGGGGGGACTGAGAATTAGTATAGAAGGGCGGACTGGGATTTAATATAGAGTTTGGTAATACACCACAGGGGGGACTGGGGTTTAGTAGAGTGGGGCTGGGGTTTAGTAGAGGGGGATGCTGTTATTTTATTTTTTACTGTACTTTTTAAAACAAACCTATGTTTGTTTTTTGCGGCCCACATAAACTTAAACCTTGTTTATTTGGCCCCTGCTAGCCTTTGAGTTTGACATGCTTGTTAATTTTTTTCCCGATCATATATGTATATATATATATGTATATAAAATCAAAAATATTTAAATATTTTTCAAAATATTAAATCATTTTAAAAGTTTCTTCAAAATTATTACATTATTTGAAAGGTGTATCCAAAAATATTAAATTGAGACCAGGTGCCAGCAGTCCCTGGCGCAGTCAATGGCTGATTCCTTTAAAAAGGGCACTTGTGGGAAAAAACTGAGTACTGAAACATAGAGGACTGTTTTTTTTGCAACCCTGTAGCACATGCATTCTCTATTTATCAGCCCTAACAGGAGACAGCTGGCCACCCTTTTCTTAAACTTTTCAAGCCAGGATGTGCCTGGCAATACATATAACCTTTGCCGTAGATGCCAGCTAATATCTCCAAATCAAACACAGTTGAATATTCTCACCAGGAATCTGATGTGTATATATTTTAAAACCAGCAGCCATGAGCCATGACAATAAGCATTTCGGAAACATAAAAACATCTGGGGTGTCTCAGGTAAATGGCCAGCATATGCCCTTTCTTAATTAGATCTGCAGCAAGAAAATTAAGGGTAATTAATGTTCCTGTCAATGGGTAGCTAACAAGCATACAGACAATGGCCTGTATAATCAATAACATGTCTTCCTGCAAAAACTCAGAATTCCCAGTCTGAGATCTCAAATTAGCGAGGACCAGTCTTCCCTGTCAAAAACATGCACATGATGATGTTATAATCCCTACCATACCAGAAGGGGTTTTCCATACTAAATTGAGGCCAATACAGAGCAACCTAAATTTCTTCAGGAAATCAATTCTATAAACACAATTATATGGCATATCTGCATAGAAAATAGGGTGAAAAAATTAGTCACTCAAAATTAGACATCTGCTAAAGATACCAGATCAAGTCATTCCATGAGCTTCTGTCACACAGAGAATAGTGAAAAGGGTAGGAGTACAACAGCCTATTTAAACATGGGTGTTGTATGTTCACTAAAGGGTCAATTATGTTGCATATCATGTCCCATCCACTCCTTTGTTTATCAAACGGGAATATCTACAGTGATCTGCAGACTGTCATTTAAAAAATGTTGGTTCCTTTGAAAAGAACATTGGAGTTTATATATGTATAAACGTTTGAGTTGTCACCATGGCATGCCTCCCAACCGGCCCAAATTTGGTTGGACAATCCCAATTTCTGGTTACACCTTAGTTCCCTGATGTCTCGCATTTTGGGGAAACCAAGGAACTGTCCCTAACATTCACAGCACATGGTAATTAAGATATGTGCTTGCACTTTCATTGCACTGACACTGTGCCCCCTTTAGGTTCTGCCCTCAGTGGGTTGTCTGGCATGATGCATAGGCAAATATTAATTCCCCCTTCACTGTTGTTACTTTGCAGAGAGGGGGTATGCTGACCTCTGGTAGTCCAGTGTGCTAGGAATCTGATCTGTGCCATCACCATGTGCAGACCATGAGTAAATGTCTTGCGAGCTCAGACATGTGTGAAGGTAGTGGGGACCGTGTAGATGAGAATACCCATTCATTAGCTTACCTTAATAAACAGATGCAAGACGTTGATGGTGACAAACAGGCCACAGCTTTATTAATATCAATAAATATCAATAAGTAACATTAGTTTATTAAACACCATACATTAACATAATGTAACCATAAACATTTACAATTCCACACCCTTGCCAACCCTTCCTGCCGATCCTGGGCACATGCCCTCCCCCCTCATCCTATACACAAACCGGCCTCACAACTGGCCTAACATTAACTCCCTGCTAACCACTGGCCTGCCTCTGGCTCAGTGGGCATGTACATTACCCATAATCATAAATGAGGCTAGGGGAAGGATCAGCCCCGATCATCTTTTTCCACTGGACCACTGGTCCAACCCTGATTGAAAAGGGACCTTTTCCACCACAAGCACCTCTTGTTTTACCCCTAAAATCAGCAGGACCGCCTCACCAAACTAGTCATGGCCTCCTCCAAAGTGTCTTGTAAAGCCCGATTAAACAGATGTAACCTAACCTCCGTGACTTGCAACCCATCACTCCTGAAAAACATAGCCGCATTCTGCCCAAAAACATGATGCCGAATCGCCATGCCCCTAACCCCCCATATAAATTTAGAAACTCGCTTATTGAGCTTGACCCTGCTGCGCTCCATTGCGCGCTGATCCCTGGTGCAATGCCAATAGTTCCAGGACACCACCTCTGACCAGACTAGGCAGATGTCTGGGAAAGTAAAAACACCTGTGCTAAATCCCGCCTAATCATGTCCCCCAGTTCCAATACTGGGGAATTGTATAGGTTGTTGCCCCCTAGGTGGATCACCAAGACGTCCGGCACTCCTACTAAACGGGACAATTGGACTAGTTCAGGCAGCAGATGAACCCAACGCATGCCCCGAACCAACAGACATTAGCCACCGCAGGAGATAGGCCCAGGCGAAGCCCACCTGGGTGGACAGCAGCACGTCGATGGGCCTAATACCCGTAGAAGTGTCCAATCACCCAAACACGTCACACAGGACCTACGGAGAGAAGACAGCAAGAAACAAAACCAGCCCGGCGGGGCACACGTAAGATCTAAACCTCCCCGATTCCCACCTACCAATCCTGTGAATGGCCATACTCAAGAGCCTTAAGCACAATGTCTCTGTCGCCACCCCAATCCTAAAGGTGTGGCCCCAAAATCCCGACTCCGGATGCCCAATGCATCCAGCAACTTCTTAAATACACTGATGAACTGAAAACGGAACAGAAGCCCCGCATCTTGGTGGACAAACTGTGGATCTGACACCGACGGCCGAAGCGCGCAAAAATGGCGAAAACAAGAGACTGGGCAAACCACCGAACCCAGGATCTCCTGAAGAGAGACCCATATACCTCTCCTGCGAGTATCCATTTTTGAGCGTCGCAACAAAAAAACTAACTGAACCCTCGTCGCAGTACACATCACCCCACATTACCCAAGCAGAGACCTTCTTACTGGGACTAACTAGCTCCCCCATCCTCATTGCCCCAAGAGACGCAAAAGAGAACACCATGCTGAACAACACCACCTCATAATCCAAAGCGCATACCCGAGAACCTGGAAAATGCCCAACAACAGGGCACCCAAGACCTGTTTATGGGAGTCTGGAATCCAAGGCCCCTGACAGCTATCCCTCATAACAATGGAAACCACAAAATCCTTGGTAACATCTGCAACTCTTGACAATTTAAACCAGAAGTTGAGCTTAGCCAACTTACCCATCACCGCACCGGGAGAGCAGCCTGATGCCTCCCAGAACCAGAGCAGGTGCAGCAATCCTTGAAGTCACTCCTCATCCAACCTTAAACCCCGTGAACCTGCTCAAAGGAAAGCCATTCCCCCCACACCTTACCATACCTGCGCCATGTGGCAACCACCACAGACCCCCGGATCCAGGCCATCACTCTGTCAACTCAAGGCACCACAACTCCGCTGGGCACGGAAACCTGACTGCATCTGCCCTAAGCTCTCTGAACTCCCACCACTGACATCTGCCATTACATTGGACACCCTGGGGAGATGAAGTGCCCTTGTCAGGATTCAAACCTTAATTTCGGAACTTTATTCCTTACACTCAATTTTGTTCCTGCTGTAACCATGTTTTGCCATTAGTGACCTCCCTAACAACTAGCTCTGAACTTTCCTTGACTCATCCTCATCTGCCTAGGACTAATTACAGATCCTTCGAAAGGCTACACCCTGCTAAATACAGGGCCTTTAGATTGAGGTTGATGGTCAACCTGAAAAGATTTCTGTCACTGGCTCCTGTGAACTTACCATCCTGTGAAATACTAACCTTATCTACTCAACCAAGCTTCTTTATTCCAAGGTGAACTATACAACCAACCTTCTTTGCTACCAAGCTTCTTTATATCAACCTGAACTACTCTACAAACCAACCTTCGTTACCAAGCTGCATTATTACCAACCTGCTTCATATCAACCTGAACTACACTATCAACCTGCTTTATGATACTAACCTGCTTTATCCTAAGCTGAACTATGCAACCAACCTGCTTTAATACTAACCTGCATTTTACCAACCTGTACTACAATAATAATATTGCAAAGATTCATTTACCTGCTTTATCAGTGTTCCTTCCAACACAGGGCTGATTCACTAAACTTCTATTTTATTTGCAATTCTGATACAATTCTGTTCTGTTCTGATTTGCTTGTCAATATATATATATATATATATATATATATATATATATCCTATGCTTTCAACTATAGGTGTTTGCTACTATCTAATAAAATCGTAGTAACAACCTCTCTGGGGCATATTGCCTAAACCTCTATTATTTCACCTTCTACCTACTTACCTATAAATCCACTTATAGGTTCTCCTTCAACCTTACCTATAATTCCGCTTATAGGTTCTCCTTCAACCTTACCTATAATTACGTTTATAGGTCTTCCTGCTACCATTTGCTTAACTCTCTTTTCTGTTCTCCCTTTTTTACTTACCTCCTTCTTTGGCTTGCTAAGTATACCAATTGTGTGTAAATATGTCTAAAGTCTCCAATAAACTGCCAAACGTTAACCCTGTCATAAGTCTCTTATCTGACCTGCTCAAGACCATGACAGCCCTATACGAAATGTTAAACTGCAAACACCGCAACACAAGCCGACGAAGGAGCCTGACTACCGAAGGGAAGGAAGCTGACAAGTTATTGATCACCAACACCACCACCATGTTATCGCAGTGAAACGCTACCCATCGATCCCTCAGGATATCCCCCTACACATCCACTACCACCACAATTGGAAACAATTCCAGAAACGTTAGGTTCTTGGTCAGACCCCCCACGTACCTCGCCTCCGGCCATGCAGCCGCACACCAGTGGGGACCCAAAATGTCCCCAATACCCACTGACCCCGCCGGATCTGTAATCTGGCTAAGTTCGGCGTTGGACACTTCCGGGACTTGCCAATAAGCCCTCCCATTAAACACATCCAGGAACACTTCCCATACCGCAAGGTCGTCCCGCAAGTGAGCAGCACAAAATTATGTGGCCTAGACACACCTGATGTGGCTGCCGTCATCCTCCTGTTAAACACCCGCCCCATGAGCATGATGCGGCACGCAAATTGTAGTTTCCCCAACAGCGACTGCAGTTGTGGCAAAGGAAGTTTACGGAGACCCCCAGCAGACGCCAACAGCGCACACAACTTCCCCACCTTATCCGTCAGCATTCCTGAGTAGTGATGTACCGAACTGTCCGCCGGCGAACAGTTCCCGGCGAACTTAGCGTGTTCGCGTTCGCCGCGGCAGGCGGACACATGCGCAGTTCGATCCGCCCCCTATTCGTCATCATTGGGCAAACTTTGACCCTGTGCCTCTCGGTCAGCAGACACATTCCAGCCAATCAGCAGCACTCCCTCCCTTCCACACCCTCCAACCTCCCTCCCAGCATCCATTTTCGATTCATTCTGAAGCTGCATGCTTAGTGAGAGGAGGGAAAGTTTAGCTGCTGCTGATTAGATAGGGAAATTGATAGCTAGGCTAGGGTATTCAGTGTCCACTACAATCCTGAAGGACTCATCTGATCTCTGCTGTAAGGACAGCACCCCAAAAAGCCCTTTTTAGGGCTAGAACATCAGGCTGCTTTTTTTTTTCCTGTGTAACGTAATTGCAGGTGCCTGCCTGCCAGCTTCTGTGTGAGGTTCACATTGGATACTGTGCCCACTTGCCCAGTGCCACCACTCATATCTGGGGTCACAATAGGTTAAGCTTTAGATTTAAAAGAAATAATTTTTTTTCACTGTAATAGAAGAGCAGTTGCCTGCCTGCCAGCTTCTGTGTCAGGTTGGATGCCTTGCCCATTTGCACAGTCAGTGCCACCACTCATATCTGTTTTTACAATAGGTTAAGCTTTAGATTTAAAAGAAATAATTTTTTTTCACTGTAATAGAAGAGCAGTTGCCTGCCTGCCAGCTTCTGTGTCAGGTTGGATGCCTTGCCCATTTGCACAGTCAGTGCCACCACTCATATCTGTTTTTACAATAGGTTAAGCTTTAGATTTAAAAGAAATAATTTTTTTTCCACTGTAATAGAAGAGCAGTTGCCTGCCTGCCAGCTTCTGTGTCAGGTTGGATGCCTTGCCCATTTGCACAGTCAGTGCCACCACTCATATCTGTTTTTACAATAGGTTAAGCTTTAGATTTAAAAGAAATAATTTTTTTTCACTGTAATAGAAGAGCAGTTGCCTGCCTGCCAGCTTCTGTGTCAGGTTGGATGCCTTGCCCATTTGCACAGTCAGTGCCACCACTCATATCTGTTTTTACAATAGGTTAAGCTTTAGATTTAAAAGAAATAATTTTTTTTCACTGTAATAGAAGAGCAGTTGCCTGCCTGCCAGCTTCTGTGTCAGGTTGGATGCCTTGCCCATTTGCACAGTCAGTGCCACCACTCATATCTGTTTTTACAATAGGTTAAGCTTTAGATTTAAAAGAAATAATTTTTTTTCCACTGTAATAGAAGAGCAGTTGCCTGCCTGCCAGCTTCTGTGTCAGGTTGGATGCCTTGCCCATTTGCACAGTCAGTGCCACCACTCATATCTGTTTTTACAATAGGTTAAGCTTTAGATTTAAAAGAAATAATTTTTTTTCACTGTAATAGAAGAGCAGTTGCCTGCCTGCCAGCTTCTGTGTCAGGTTGGATGCCTTGCCCATTTGCACAGTCAGTGCCACCACTCATATCTGTTTTTACAATAGGTTAAGCTTTAGATTTAAAAGAAATATTTTTTTTTCAGTGTAATAGAAGAGCAGTTGCCTGCCTGCCAGCTTCTGTGTCAGGTTGGATGCCTTGCCCATTTGCACAGTCAGTGCCACCACTCATATCTGTTTTTACAATAGCTTAAGCTTTAGATTTAAAATAAATCATTTTTTTCACTGTAATAGAAGAGCAGTTAGTTGTCTGCAAGCGTCTGGGTGTCAGGCCTACTTCAGCGTGTGCTCTGCAGACCTGTGCCAGCGTGCTTTGACAGTTGCCAATCATATCTGGTGTCTCTTTAGCGTGCTTTTACAAAGAAAAAAGGTTTCCAGTGTAAGCTAATAGCAGCCAGTCAGTGTCCTTCAAGCGGCTCTGTCAGGCCTTCCTTCAGCGTGTGCCCTGCACAACCCTGCCAGCGTACTTTGACAGTTGCCACTCATATCTGGTGTCTCTATAGCGTGCTTTTAAAACCAAAATTTTGTTTCCACTGTAATAGAAGAGCAGTTGCCTGCCTGCCAGCTTCTGTGTGAGGTTCACAGTGGATACTGTGCCCTCTTGCCCAGTGCCACCACTCATATCTGTTTTTACAATAGCTTAAGCTTTAGATTTAAAATAAATAATTTTTTTTCACTGTAATAGAAGAGCAGTTGCCTGCCTGCCAGCTTCTGTGTCAGGTTGGATGCCTTGCCCATTTGCACAGTCAGTGCCACCACTCATATCTGTTTTTACAATAGGTTAAGCTTTAGATTTAAAATAAAAAAATTTTTCACTGTAATAGAAGAGCAGTTGCCTGCCTGCCAGCTTCTGTGTGAGGTTCACATTGGATACTGTGCCCACTTGCCCAGTGCCACCACTCATATCTGTTTTTACAATAGCTTAAGCTTTAGATTTAAAATAAATAAAAAAAATTCACTGTAATAGAAGAGCAGTTAGTTGTCTGCAAGCGTCTGGGTGTCAGGCCTACTTCAGCGTGTGCTCTGCAGACCTGTGCCAGCGTGCTTTGACAGTTGCCAATCATATCTGGTGTCTCTTTAGCGTGCTTTTACAAAGAAAAAAGGTTTCCAGTGTAAGCTAATAGCAGCCAGTCAGTGTCCTTCAAGCGGCTCTGTCAGGCCTTCCTTCAGCGTGTGCCCTGCACAACCCTGCCAGCGTACTTTGACAGTTGCCACTCATATCTGGTGTCTCTATAGCGTGCTTTTACAAAGAAAAAAGGTTTCCAGTGTAAGTTAATAGCAGCCAGTCAGTGTCCTTCAAGCGGCTCTGTCAGGCCTTCCTTCAGCGTGTGCCCTGCACAACCCTGCCAGCGTGCTTTGACAGTTACCAATCATATCTGGTGTCTCTTTAGCGTGCTTTTAAAACCAAAATTTGTTTGTTATAGATTGAATAGCAGTTACTTGTCTTCAAGCGGGTGTGTCAGGCCTACAGTGTGTGCTCTGCAGAACTGTTACAGTTCACATTGCCAATCATATCTGGTCTCACAGTAGCTTGCACGCATAGTACCACTAATCCCCCAAAAAATGACAGGCAGAGGCAGGCCACCCCGCAGGGGCCGTCGTGGTCGTGGTGCTGTGATTCCCTTTTGCCCTAGAATAATGCCCAGTTTTCAGAAGCCACGTACCCTGAACTTGAAAAGTTCTGAGGACATAATTGACTGGCTAACACAGGACACCCAATCTTGTACAGCCTCCGCTCGGAACCTTGACGCACCATCCTCCTCCAGCTTAGCTTCAGGCACCTCTCAAGATACCACTCACCCGCCTGCCGCCACCACCAAAACTAGCACCACAGCCGCTTTACTTGGTATGTCAGAGGAGTTATTCACACACCCGTTTGAAGAAATGAGTGATGCGCAACCATTATTGCTAGAGGATGTAGATAACAGGGATATGTCTCAGGCAGGCAGCATTAAACACATGGAGGTACGGTGTGATGATGATGATGTTGTACCCGCTGCTGCTTCCTTTTCTGAGTTGTCAGATACAAGCGAAGCGGTTGATGATGACGATGCGTCCATGGATGTCACGTGGGTGCCCGCTCGGCAAGAAGAAGAACAGGGCGAAAGTTCAGATGGGGAGACAGAGAGGAGGAGGAGACGAGTTGGAAGCAGGGGGGGGTCGTCGCAAGGAGCTAGTGGCACAGTCAGACAGCATGCATTGGCACCCGGGGTCAGCCCGACAGCACGCCAATCAACGCATGCTGTGTCCACCACCAGAATGCCGTCATTGCAGAGCTCAGCAGTGTGGCATTTTTTTTGTGTGTCTGCCTCTGACAACAGCGATGCCATTTGCAACCTGTGCCAAAGGAAACTGAGTCGTGGGAGGTCCAACACCCACCTAGGTACAACTGCTTTGCGTAGGCACATGATCTCACATCACAAACGCCTATGGGATCAACACATGAGTACAAGCAGCACGCCTACTCTAAGCCGCCATTCTCCTCCTGGTCTAGCATCTTCAGCCACGTCAACCACTGCTGTCCTTCTTGCCCCCTCTCAACCATCCGCCACTCCGTCTCCCGCCTTGAGCAGTTCCCGCTCATCTGCCCGCAGTCATGTGTCTGTCAAGGACATGTTTGAGCGTAAGAAGCCAATGTCACCAAGTCACCCCCTTGCCCAGCGTCTGACAGCTGGCTTGTCCGAACTATTAGCCCGCCAGCTTTTACCATACAATCTGGTTGAGTCTGAGGCGTTCAAAAAATTTGTAGCTATTGGAACATCGCAGTGGAAGATACCCGGACGGAATTTCTTTTCAAAAAAGGCAATCCCCAACTTGTACTCGATTGTGCAAAAGGAAGTCATGGCATGTCTGGCACACAGTGTTGGGGCAAGGGTCCATCTGACCACTGATACCTGGTCTGCAAAGCATGGTCAGGGCAGGTATATCACCTACACTGCGCATTGGGTAAACCTGCTGACGGCTGACAAGCAAGGAATGCGTGGCATTGCAGAGGAGTTGGTGACACCGCCACGAATTGCAGGCAGTCCTGCTGCCACCTCCTCTACTCCTCCTACTCCATCCTCTTCCATAACCTCCTCGGCTGAGTCCTCTTGTGCTGCTGCGTCTTGCTCCACATCAACGGCACCCCCCCAGCTCCCCAGGTACTATTCCACATCCCGGATACGGCAGTGTCACGCCGTCTTGGGTTTGACTTGCTTGAAAGCAGAGAGTCACACCGGACAAGCACTCCTGTCCGCCCTGAACGCACAAGTGGGAAAAGTGGCTTACTCCGCAGCAACTGGATATCGGCAAAGTGGTGTGTGACAACGGAAAAAAATTGATAGCGGCATTGAAGTTGGGCAAGTTGACACATGTGCCGTGCATGGCACATGTGTGTAATCTGATCGTACAACGCTTTGTGCATAAGTACACAGGCTTACAGGACGTCCTGAAGCAGGCCAGGAAGGTGTGTGGCCATTTCAGGCGTTCCTACACGGCCATGGCTCATTTTGCCGATATCCAGCGGCGAAACAACATGCCAGTGAGGCGCTTGATTTGCGACAGCCCTACACGTTGGAATTCAACACTCCTAATGTTCGACCGCCTGCTCCAACAAGAAAAAGCTGTTAATAAATATTTCTATGACCGGGGTGCTAGGACAGCCTCTGGGGAGCTAAGAATTTTTTGCCACATTACTGGACGCTCCTAGTCAGTCGCAACGAAGGCACCATCAGCGACATCATACCATTTGTTTTCTTCCTGGAGCGTGCCCTGCGAAGAGTGCTGGATCAGGCTGTAGATGAGCGTGAAGAGGAAGAGGAAGAGTTGTGGTCACCATCACCACCAGAAACAGCCTTATCAGGATCGCTTGCTGGACCTGCGGCAACACTAGAAGAGGATTGTGAGGAAGAGGAGTCAGAGGAGGATTGTAGCTTTGAGGAGGAGGAGGAGGAGGAGGAGCAAGACCAAACACAACAGGCATCCCAGGGTGCTCGTTGTCACCTATCTGGTACCCGTGGTGTTGTACGTGGCTGGGGGGAAGAACATACCTTCAATGACATCAGTGAGGAGGAGGAACGGGAAATGAGTAGCTCGGCATCCAACCTTGTGCAAATGGGGTCTTTCATGCTGTCCTGCCTGTTGAGGGACCCTCGTATAAAAAGGCTGAAGGAGAACGACCTGTACTGGGTGTCCACGCTACTAGACCCCCGGTATAAGCAGAAAGTGGCGGAAATGTTACCGAATTACAACAAGTCGGAAAGGATGCAGCATTTGCAAAATAAATTAAAAAGTATGCTTTACACAGCATATAAGGGTGATGTCACAGCACAACGGGAATATAACAGGGGGAGAGGTGGAAGTCATACTCCTCCTCCTCCCACGACCACGCCGGCAAGGACAGGACACTTTAAAGACGTGTTGTTGATGGAGGACATGCGGACCTTTTTAAGTCCTATGCATCGCCACAGCCCTTCGGGATCCACCCTCAGAGAGCGACTCGACCGACAGGTAGCAGACTACCTCGCCTTAACTGCAGATATCGACACTCTGAGGAGCGATGAACCCCTTGACTACTGGGTGTGCAGGCTTGACCTGTGGCCTGAGCTATCCCAATTTGCGATAGAACTTCTGGCCTGCCCCGCTTCAAGTGTCCTGTCAGAAAGGACCTTCAGTGCAGCAGGAGGTATTGTCACTGAGAAGAGAAGTCGCCTAGGTCAAAAAAGTCTAGATTTCCTCACCTTTATTAAGATGAATGAGGGATGGATCCCGAAGGGACTGACACTGGGCGATACATTCGATTAAAAAAGGCCTGATGAGATGAGCTGCCTTGGGCTAAAAATGGTCCACACGCTGCTGTATTTTAGCTCTGAATGACGTTTGACTTGCGTGACTTATCTGCCACCAACTAGGGTTCAAGCCGCCATGTTTTAGGGCACTTTCTGCCTGTGAAACAAACATCAATTTTTCTGGCCGCTGCTACAGCAGCGGCTGCAACAATACCAAATTTTTCAGGCATGTGTACATGCCTAATTTTTAGGCCCACTGGTGCAGCACTGTGGCTTCAAAAACCAAACCAAAAAAAAATCCTCCAAGATGGCACCAATATACCAGTGGTCTAAGCATCTTCCCACCTTGGCCTAAAAAGGGGAGGTGATTCAACAATTAAAAATCTCTGCCATTTACACGTCCACTGATAGGAGACGCGGAAGGTATTAAACTGATATGAACAATACTAAACTGACCACTCCTATCTGGTGGCACATTAGCTTGCCCGCGCAGTGCCCCAAATTTCAAGTAAGAGGACCGACCAAGCATCTTCTTCCATCTCCCTGTTACATAAATCAATGCCATATCCATAGAAATTGTAGAGAATATCCAGGATAGTTTTACAGGGCCAAATCATGTCGCCTGTTGAAAGAGGTGACCTTGCTCGGGTCCCAGGTGTGCGGTTCCTAAAATGGCTGCCATATACACGTCCACTGATAGGAGACGCGGAAGGTATTAAACTGATATGAACAATACTCCACTCCTATCAGTAGGTCCGTCCCATTGTGATTTATGCCCCCCAGCCACCACGCAGGGATGGGGGCCGGGGGGAAGGAAAGAAGGCCCCCCCATTGTGATTTATGGCCCCCACCCACCGCGCAGGGGTGGGGGCCGAGGGGGGGAGGACAGGTACCCCCATTGTGATTTATGGCCCCCACCCACCGCGCAGGGGTTGGGGAGGACAGTAGCTCCCCCCAGTGTGTATCAGGTGTCAATCCATACCTGCCAAGTGACCCTATGTAGGGGGAACAGTCCCTATTCTGCTCTGTGTCAGTGTGTATCATGGTCTCTGTGGACGGGGAACAGTCTCTATTCTGCTCTGTGTCAGTGTGTATCATGGTCTCTGTGGACGGTGAACAGTCTCTATTTTGCTCTGTGTCAGTGTGTATCATGGTCTCTGTGGACAGGGAACAGTCTCTATTCTGCTCTGTGTCAGTGTGTATCAGGGGCTTTGAGGACAGGTGTCAATCCATACCTGCCAAGTGACCCTATGTAGGGGGAACAGTCTCTATTCTGCTCTGTGTCAGTGTGTATCATGGTCTCTGTGGACGGGGAACAGTCTCTATTCTGCTCTGTGTCAGTGTGTATCATGGTCTCTGTGGACGGTGAACAGTCTCTATTCTGCTCTGTGTCAGTGTGTATCATGGTCTCTGTGGACAGGGAACAGTCTCTATTCTGCTCTGTGTCAGTGTGTATCAGGGGCTTTGAGGACAGGTGTCAATCCATACCTGCCAAGTGACCCTATGTAGGGGGAACAGTCCCTATTCTGCTCTGTGTCAGTGTGTATCATGGTCTCTGTGGACGGGGAACAGTCTCTATTCTGCTCTGTGTCAGTGTGTATCATGGTCTCTGTGGACGGTGAACAGTCTCTATTCTGCTCTGTGTCAGTGTGTATCATGGTCTCTGTGGACGGGGAACAGTCTCTATTCTGCTCTGTGTCAGTGTGTATCATGGTCTCTGTGGACGGGGAACAGTCTCTATTCTGCTCTGTGTCAGTGTGTATCATGTACTCTGTGGACAGGGAACAGTCTCTATTCTGCTCTGTGTCAGTGTGTATCATGGTCTCTGTGGACGGGGAACAGTCTCTATTCTGCTCTGTGTCAGTGTGTATCATGGACTCTGTGGACAGGGAACAGTCTCTATTCTGCTCTGTGTCAGTGTGTATCAGGGGCTTTGAGGACAGGTGTCAATCCATACCTGCCAAGTGACCCTATGTAGGGGGAACAGTCCCTATTCTGCTCTGTGTCAGTGTGTATCATGGTCTCTGTGGACGGGGAACAGTCTCTATTCTGCTCTGTGTCAGTGTGTATCATGCTCTCTGTGGACGGTGAACAGTCTCTATTCTGCTCTGTGTCAGTGTGTATCATGGTCTTTGTGGACAGGGAACAGTCTCTATTCTGCTCTGTGTCAGTATGTATCAGGGGCTTTGAGGACAGGTGTCAATCCATACCTGCCAAGTGACCCTATGTAGGGGGGACAGTCTCTATTCTGCTCTGTGTCAGTGTGTATCATGGTCTCTGTGGACGGGGAACAGTCTCTATTCTGCTCTGTGTCAGTGTGTATCATGGTCTCTGTGGACAGGGAACAGTCTCTATTCTGCTCTGTGTCAGTGTGTATCAGGGGCTTTGAGGACAGGTGTCAATCCATACCTGCCAAGTGACCCTATGTAGGGGGAACAGTCCCTATTCTACTCTGTGTCAGTGTGTATCAGGGGTTTTGAGGACAGGTGTCAATCCATATCTGCCAAGTGACCCTATGTAGGAGGAACAGTCCCTATTCTGCTCTGTGTCAGTGTGTATCAGGGGTTTTGAGGACAGGTGTCAATCCATATCTGCCAAGTGACCCTATGTAGGGGGAACAGTCCCTATTCTGCTCTGTGTCAGTGTGTATCAGGGGCTTTGAGGACAGGTGTCAATGTTAGGTGATTTCTGCCCTTTATGGATTAAAAGCAGACTCTGCATCAACTGTGTCATTTTCCATGGGAGTTTTGCCATGGATCCCCCTCCGGCATGCCACAGTCCAGGTGTTAGTCCCCTTGAAACAACTTTTCCATCACTTTTGTGGCCAGAAAGAGTCCCTGTTGGTTTTAAAATTCGCCTGCCCATTGAAGTCAATCGCGGTTCGCCGGTTCGCGAACATTTGCGGAAGTTCGCGTTCGCCATTCGCGAACCGAAAATTTCGGGTTCGGGACAACACTATTCCTGAGCGACCAAATCGGTTCTATTGTAACCGCGGCTTGTTCCCTTATTTACCACTACATAGTCTTAAAGCATAGAACTTAGTAGGGCTAACCATAAAGATATCTTAGTCATAATTTTATATAGTTAGTGTAAGAGATCCTCTATTTAACATATATAAATAATTGAGAATACAATATGAAATAAGAATTATATTTGAGGTGTTGTATATGTTTGCATTGTATTTGAGGTGTTTTACATGTTTGTTAAATATTTGTTTGTTGCTGTGTGTGTGAGAAATGAGGGGTCTGTTTAATAAATGTCTTTAATTAAAAAATAAAATGTAATGTGGAAAAGTTACAAAACTTTTTTTTTTTTAAATGTTTCCCTCCGTATTGCTTACCTTTGGCCAGTGGATGGGGCTTGATGTAAAGTTTTAAGTGTGATTCCCCTAGTCTACAACAAGGGAACAGGAACAACCAAAAAAAAGACAATTCAGTTGTGTTTTGTATGTTTGTGAATAGCCAAATCTAATGTGTTTTATTGAGATTCAGATGATTTTAACATAGGGCTGGCCGGTGCAAACATTTCTGCTGCCCTAGGCAAAGATCCTGTTTGTTGCTCTGTCAGGAGATATAGTACCATTAATCCACATGGTTTTATTCACTAAACATAGATATTTTTTTTAATGGTCTCTTCTCTACTTAAAGGGTCATTTTAGGCACCAAAACGACTTCTAAATTATGTTGTTATTGTGCCAGGCTGCCCCTGGATGCACTCTTACCTTGAGTGGTTAAACCGTTCTCAAACAGTTTAACCCCAAATTTGCCTCCAGCGGTGATGTCCACCTTCGCAAGGTGGCATCCAGCTTCTGAATTTTCAGATTCAGGAAACACAGAGTGCCGCCTGACAGGGGCGCCGCTGATTGGTTGAGAATTGTCAACTGACGCTCTCAGCCAATCGATGACTTCCCATTCACTAAATAAAGTAAAGTAAAGTAAAAATTGGGACACTGGGGTGTGAATGGGGGTTGCCAGTGGTATTGTGTGACATACTAGCAATTCATACAACTAAAATGTAATTTAGAGCATTGTATCTTATTTACAGAGACTGATTTCTAAACCCATTTATTTTAGTTTAAAGTCATAAAACTGTGGGTTTTATTGCTGTAGAGCTCTGTTATACACTAAGACACACCAACAATATGGAGCTCTTAGAAAGGACAACATTAGAAAAGAGGAACAGAGTGATTTGGATTTAAATAGGGACAAGTGGGAGGTATCCAGGCGGGCAGTGGATCAGCAGTGTACTTGCACCTGGTGCCTTAACATTATGCCAGCATATTATCACTTGGGAACTGTCCAGAGGTCAGCCCCTCTTAACCCCTTAAGGACACAGCTTCAGAAGCTTGTCTTACTCTTAAAGGACCACTCTAGGCACCCAGACCACTTCAGCTTAATGAAGTGGTTTGGGTGCCAGGTCCCTCTAGGATTAACCCTTTTTTTTTTTATAAACATAGCAGTTTCAAAGAAACTGCTATGTTTATAATAGGGTTAATCCAGCCTCCAAATCCTCTAGTGCAGGGGTTCTCAACCTTGTCCTCAAGGACCCCATACCAGTCCAGGATTTGGGGATTACCTGGGTGTGTCTAAGGTGTTTAGAAAAAGGAAAACAAAACACCTTAGAGTCTAAGGTGTTTTTTTCCCTTTTTCTAAACACCTTAGACACACCCAGGTAATCCCCAAATCCTGGACTGGTAGGGGGTCCTGAGGACTGGGTTGAGAACCCTCTAGTGGCTGTCTCACTGACAGCCGCTAGAGGCGCTTGCGTGATTCTCACTGTGAAAATCACAGTGAGAGCACGCAAGCGTCCATAGGAAAGCATTGTAAATGCTTTCCTATGAGACCGGCTGAATGCGCGCGCAGCTCTTGCCGCGCATGTGCATTCAGCCAAAAGGGAGGATCGGAGGCGGAGAGGAGGAGGAGAGCTCCCCGCCCGGCGCTGGAATAAAGGTAAGTTTTAACCCTTTCCTCATCCCAGAGCCCGGCGGGAGGGGGTCCCTGAGGGTGGGGGCACCCTCAGGGCACTATAGTGCCAGGAAAACAAGTATGTTTTCCTGGCACTATAGTGGTCCTTTAACCCCTTAAGGACCAAACATCTGGAATAAAAGGGAATCATGACATGTCACACATGTCATGTGTCCTTAAGGGGTTAAGGACACAAGCCATTTTTGCATTTTTTGCTGTTTGTGTTCAAACGCAATTTGCTTCTCGTTCATTTATTGCACCAACACATATTATATATCATTTTTTAGAGGGCAGACAGGGCTTTAATTTGATGTCACATATACATAGATACATTCTCATTAATTATAAAAAAAAAAGGCAAAAAATGTAAAAAAAAAAAAAAAAAATTCTCCAATAACAGTTTTGCCAATAATAGCATGTGCATAATATGTCCAGCTTAGAAAAAGTAATTCAAAATAAATTCATTTATGTGTCTTGATTTATAGAGTACATCATATGCATAGGATTTCAGCTTATTTTTAAAGTTACAGGTCACAAAATACAAGGACTAAAATAAAATTGAAATTTGCAACAATTTTAGAAGTGGGTATGTTTGTCTTGCCACACAAAACAATTGCCACACAAAAGTATATATTTATATAAAGTAGACATTACAGGCTATTTATCTAAAGTTAGTTTGACACTTTTTACGTAACCATTTCATCTCCAATCTCGGCTAAATATTGGAGTAAAATTGTGTTTTTTCTTTATTTTGGCATATACACATATAACAAGGTTTTTGTAATGTGTATTTCGTAAAGCTGGTGTGTGCTTTTCCTGCACAGAACCCCATATTGTGTTCAACTACATCTGCTGAGTATACTGATACCCCCATTGTATGTCTTTGGCACTTTTCTTTAAAGCTACAATGCCATATAAGAGACAAGGCTATTTCAGTTTCTATAGTTAGAATTTTCGTAGATGGATTTGACGGGCCTATGTCTCATTTTAGGGTATTATAGCAGCTGTTCAAATAACCCCACAAAGGGCTTTCATTTGATAAAGCATACACCCCAGGGTATCTTATATGGTGTATATTGTGCCTTAACTTGTCACCAGTTTCTCACCAATTTATGTCAATGTTTGTGGTGAGGGGGGGACAAATGGCATTTTTACATATATGTTGCATTTTGCTGAGTATTTCTTACACTTGATATGTACCACAGTTATAAAATCTCCATATTATGCTCAGTTACATCTTCTGAGTAAAACAATATGCCCAATGTATGACCTAGACACTATTTTGTGAAGTTACAATGCTGTAAAAGAGACGTGACAAGTTCAGGTTTTTAAGTGTGAATTTTCATGGAGGGTTTTGATGCGTCCGTGTCCCACTTTGGAGCACTTGAGCAGGCTAGATATTCACAGTCATTCCATTTTTTTTCAAACTTTGAATTTTTACACTGTGTCCATGTCCCATTTTAGAGTATTTTAGCAGGCTATATAATCCAACTACCCCATACAGTCATACCATTTCTTAAAGAAGACATCCCAGGGTATTTTAAAAGGCATATTTTAAACCTTGGCGTGGAATCCTTTTTCCGCTAGCTTGTACCAAGTGTAGTGGTAATAAGTGTTTTTTCTGCCTTTTTGACACACAAAGTGAGTTTGCAAAGTATATTTTGCAAACCTTATGTGTGCTACGACTGTATAATACTACATATGTTGTTCAGCTATGTCATCTGAGTACAGCAATACACCCATATGTACCTTTGCCAGGTATATGTGGATGTTGAAGGGGCACATTTGAGACGCAGCCATTCAGTTTTTTCTAACTTTGAAGTTTTACGCTGTGTCCATGGTCCATTTTGGAGGAGTTTAACTGATTGCTTAGTCAAACTTCCCCACAAACATATACTATTTATTTAAGAATACACCCTGGGGTAATTCAAAAGGCTTATTTTGAACCTTAGCGTGGGATCATTTTTTATCTAGTTTGTTCCAGGTGTAGTGGTAACAAGCATTTTTAAATGTTTTTTTAAACTTTTTAAAACACGATTATAAACTTTTTTCTGTTTAATTTTTTTTTAAAACTTTCCTAAACTTTCTTAAAACTTTTTTTTACAGATTTATCATTTTTATAAACTTTCTTTTACCGTTAACCCCTAACTAGCAGTAAACAGCACTAACCGTAAATTCCCCAATTTCTCATAACTCCCACCCACCCCAGCAAAATATATAATTTTAAGATATTATAAATTAAAAAAAAGTTAACCCTAACAGTATAATACTGTGATCTGTATTTTGATCACTGTAGGTAGTGATCAACTGGCAGGGAAGGGGTTAATTTTTATTAGGACTGGGTAAAGGCGGGTGGGATTTTTTAAACTTTCCCAATTCCCCACTAACTTCCACCCACCCCAGCTAGCTAAATATATAATTTTAATATCTTTAAATTAATTAATAATTGGCGATCTGGGGTTAACTTTAGCGCATGACGGACCCGGTCCATCATCTGGCATTAACTGCTTCCCCCGGCATGACGGACCATGTCCGTCATCCGGCTGTAAGGGGTTAAAGAGCACCCTAGGCCACTGCCTAATTCATTAAAACAGCTGAATTGTAACAACTGAAAAGCACTTGGCTTCTTTTCAATGTCTATTTGGCATTTAATAATACACTCCAAAAGATTTCTGACTATCATGACAGTCTGTCAGACAGGTTTTCAGAATGCAGGGGGCTCAACTGGGGTCCACTTAAACACCTATGAGCAGAGAAGTCACTTCCCTGGGTTAAACAAGCGTTTAGTATAGTGTTTCTAAACGCAGATCTCCACAGAAAACCGCTACATAGCACTTAATGGTACTCTCCAAGCACCAATACCACTACAGCCTTCTGTGGCAGTTATGGCCATGGCTTCCACTCAGAGTAATTTGTCAAACCATTTCAAAAAAGTTTCACAACTTTACTGGTTCCCAAGGTGCCCGTACCGCATCTGTTCTTCTCCTGCAGGAGAAACAAGATTTTTTCACCTTCACTGAAGATATCTACAGCATGCTGTAGTGTTTATGATGTCCCTTTAACCCACAGGTGTAGGTACCATGGATCAGGCTATTACTCTTGTCTACAACATATCTCTGCATTAAAGGCAGAGGAGACATCTGTGTTATATACAGATCATTATAAATACAGTTCTGTCATCAGGTTACATTGTCTCTAGAATAGACATCACGTTAGCACCTCAGACATGGTCCTTCATTTTCACACTATGACTTGACTGATGATGACCTTTAAATGTCACCTCTGCTAAATGACATTGCATAGAGGTGACAGGAGTGACCTTTGAGTGATTCTTATCAGGCCTCTGGTATTGGGTGTGTTAATTGTGAAATGCCCTGCAGCCTCTACCTTACTTTAATGGACAAAACTAAATAATTCTGTACCAGTGGTTGATGAAAGAGAGAGAGTCTGTAAGTCACAGCATCAAAGCTCTGCAGAACTCTGTAACCCATGGCAATGTAATGTAATGTGGCTGTAAATGTAGCAATGTCCTGGCTGGAGGACAATGGGGTTACAATGTGATGCTGTGCAGGTTTAAGCAAAAGACGTAACATAACATATTTGCCATTTGTGTTTTACGGTTTAGGAAAATGCAACTGAAATGCTCTGCAGATGTTTGCTGTCAGGGAGAGATTGGTTCAATATCCCGCGGCTGTTTATCAGGTCAGAATAGAGATGTACTGCAGATCTCTTACAAAAAGAACATCTTGATCAATGGTTGTTTAATGTAGGTAATTATTGAGGTGAATTTGTTGAGGTGGATTGCAGCACGAGGACAAAGTCATTGATCTGTGATTGGAGTATTGATCAGGATATTATATGAGCTCAATTCTGTAATAAACCTGAACCTAGTGATACAAGCAGTAATGCCAATTCATACGACGCTGATCACTGATATATTTCACAAAGAGGGCTGAGCGGAGCAGTTAGGGAGGGGGTGGGGGTTGCAAGGGAGACAAGGAGATAGAAAAAGTAACAGTGACAGCCAGAGGAAGGGGGGTGAAGGAAAAATCTAAAGAGTGATCACTACATTAAGGGAACTAAGAGAGCTTGAAATAAATGAGGAGGGGTGAAGAGGTTGCCGAGAAGATATAAGAAAAAATATACATAGAAAAAGAACTAGGGAGAGGGGAAAACGATGAGAGAGAAGAGACAGAGAGAGAAGTACCGTGGAGGGAGCGGTGTTCACATGTATTACTCAAAATATGGAGTTGTAGTGAGGGGTTCATTTAAGCAATAGCAATTCTAGGGATTTGTCATGCAGAATAATTATAATGTTTATAAGAAAAGGTTATATGGACTAACAGGAGGAGTTATAGGGAGAGGTTATATGGAGTAATAGGAGGAATTATAGAGAGAGGTTATATGGAATAATAAGAGGAGTTATAGGGAGAGGTTTTATGGAGTAATGGGAGGGGTTATAGGGAGAGATTATATGGAGTAATAGGAGGGGTTATAGGGAGAGGTTATAAGGAGTAATAGGAGGAGTTATAGGGAGAGATTATATGGAGTAATAGGAGGGGGTTATAGAGAGAGGTTATATGAAGTAATAGGAGGAGTTATAGGGAGAGGCTGTATGGAGTAATAGGAGGGGTTATAGGGAGAGGTTATATGGAGTAATAGGAGGAGTTAAAGGGAGAGGTTATATGGAGTAATAGGAGGAGTTATAGGGAGAGGTTATATGGAGTAATATGAGGGGTTATAGGGAGAGGTTATAAGGAGTAATAGGAGGAGTTATAGGGAGAGATTATATGGAGTAATAGGAGGGGGTTATAGAGAGAGGTTATATGGAGTAATAGGAGGAGTTATAGGGAGAGGTTGTATGGAGTAATGGGAGGAGTTAAAGGGAGAGGTTATATGGAGTAATAGGAGGAGTTATAGGGAGAGGTTATATGGAGTAATAGGAGGAGTTAAAGGGAGAGGTTATATGGAGTAATAGGAGGAGTTAAAGGGAGAGGTTATATGGAGTAATAGGAGGAGTTATAGGGAGAGGGTATATGTAGTAATAGGAGGGGTTATAGAGAGAGGGTATTTGGAGTAATAGGAGGGGTTATAAGGAGAGGTTATATGGAGTAATAGGAGGAGTTATAGGGAGAGGTTATATGGAGTAATAGGAGGGGTTATAGGGAGAGGTTATATGGAGTAATAGAAGTTGTTAAAGAGAGCATCAGGATGTTTTATACGGAGTGGTTATTTAAAGCATTATTGTGAATTATAGAAATAAGTGACGCAGGTAAATAGAGAGATTGTAGGAAGCAACATGGAAAACCTATTACGTAAAGTATATACAGAGAGCTTACCAAGCTCTGCAGTTGGCATACTATTTACTCTAGCAATATTGGACAGCATGCTTTTATTCTGATCAGTCCTAGAGGTGTTCAGTCATAGACTGCCCAAGGCGATTATTAGAGCTTATTAAATAGGAACATTCATGCAAACATAAAGAACCACATGAATCACACATAGAGGAGAGACAATCTGCCCTTTTTATTCTGCATTATTCTCCTCATGGTAATGCGTCGACTGCTGATTTCCATCTTATTCTATCCAGCCTATATTCTGTCTGTGCCATTATTTTATATTCCTTTCCCCTGTTCATCCAGTCTTCATCCCATTACCTTTCCTAATGTTACCCCATCTACCCTAATCTGTGTAGGGTTACTGCATTTCTTACCCTTATTTTACCCCATATACCCTAATCTGTCTCATTCTCCCTCCCCTCACACTTCTATTTTCTTGTACTCTATATAGAAACATAGATTGTGGTGTCAGACAAGAACCAACAGGCCCATCTAGTCTGCCCAATTTTCTAAATACTCTCATTAGTCCCTGACCTTATCTTATAGCTAGGATAGCCTTATGCCTATCGCACAAATGCTTAAACTCCCTCATTTTGGTAACATGTACCACTTCAGCTAGAAGACTATTCCATGCATCCACTACCCTTTGCATCGACTTCCCTCTATACTTGGAGGTCAGTTTATAACATTGGTAAATTGAAAAAACATAGGGATTATTGTTGAAGTATTCTGGATATTGCACAGTGCCCTAATATTTTGGAAATTCCGCTCTGCGCAAACGAATGGATCAGGGACTCCTCTGAGAGTGTTTCTGTACTGGAAATCCTTATTTTATTTGGTACTGCAACACACACAAACATGCACAAGAGCTCTTATTAGGGTTTGGGTGTCTCAGAGCTCCTGTCTCCTGCTCTGTAACCTGATTATTTTGCTCCAGATGCCTTTATGATGCGGCTCATTAGGATCCTAATGTAATCATCCTGCAATGTGCTGACAGTGGGGCATCTGATATGTCTAGATATGGCAGCATCTGAGTCCACCTCCCATCCGTCCAAGACCCAACCTGCAGTGCTGTACATGTGCATGTTCTGCAAGATTTCAGGGATGCACTTATGAGATATAGTTTGATTAATTCGGGAGATACTCTGCACGTCTTAAAAGTTATGTTTCTACTTTACATTACTTCTCGCTTGGCAGAGCGTTGTGCATTAACACTATGTGTATATGATATTAACACTATATAAATATCTACCTGCACATTTGGTGGACTTGTAGGAAAATTATTCCATTATGGATATGGGCCCAAAGAGTTATATTTGATCTATGCAGGGTGAAAATGGCTTTAAAGCCGGAAGTAATATTTCTACATTTAAATTCGCCTAAATTGAACAAAACTGACCATTTTTTTATAGTACAATGTTTGTTCTCTTCATGCTAAAGCAATAGTCGCTAGGAATTGGAAAAGTTAAAAAGATTTTGTAGCAGACTCACCCCTTTAAGGGAGTTTTCCATGAGCTTTTGGAGGGGGCTGCTGGCCTGTGACTATGGACCCTGTGATGTATTGCCTTTCAGGAACGCATTTGGGCATAATGGATTTGGATTGGACTAATGCAAGCCCTTTAAGAGCCAGCTGAGGACATATTGTATAGCAGAGACATCAGACTGTACATCACATTCATTATTATTCGTCTATTTGGCCACAAGACTTTCAAATGGGATTTATTGTACTTTTAAGCATTCGTCTGGTTGTCGGTATAAAGCTCAAAAGACTGTATTGGATCACCTCGTTCGGCATACGAATAAAGTACCGAACAGCCAGACCACCCTGGAAGAGAAGTGTGGCTGTAATTAACCTCCCTATTCATCCATTGCATTCCCCCTGTAAAAAGCACGAACACTTTGCTGTATTCCCTGGGTGGCCGCCATTTCGGAAGCCGAACACGTGGCGGCGACCATCTTAGCTCACGAACAGTGGTGTTTGGTCGTTGAGTGTCTGGAACTCAAATCGGACACTTGACTACACGAACACCGCTAAGAAACTACCGATTGAAACTCACGAACGGTCCGCCGTTCGGTAGGATGAATCCCACGAACCAGGGGATTCATCCGAATGCCAGCGCAACCCTGGATGGCATATAGTTCGGGACTTTTAAAACACGAAAAGAGACCGACTGCAAGGCCAAAACTTATGGAACTGTTTTCGGCTACTGTTGCCTGTGCAGTCGGTCAAAACTTTATTCCTCCATAACTCCCGAACCCCTGGTCCGATCTGGGTGATTTTTGAGTATGTTGCTCACCCAGTCAGATCAGGGATATCAGGGCTATCAGGGGATAGGGTGTACCCTAGGTATTTGGGGTACATCCAGAACGTGGGGAAAATTGTGTGCCTTTTAATTATGTTAACTGATAATCTGAGGGGAGCAGATGTGTGGGTTGTACCTTATACCTAATTGGTTACTGAACTAATTATTGTGGGTGTCTCCCTTGCATGGGAGGATTGCATAAAAGCAGGGGTTGTGTGATTAAACTTCAGTTCTGCTCAGTCCTGATACTGTGTGTCGTCCAGTTATTGGGAAACGTGATGGGATATTGCTGGATTATATTACTGATCATGCCTGCTACTCTGTTGGATTATTTTATTGATTACGGTGGATGTTCTCCTGGGTTAAGTATGGGTTCCTGAGCCACACTAGGATTACCAGCGGAAATAGTCTGTGAGAGATCAGCGTTCCGCAACAGATTTTATTCTAACTCAAATAAATGTTCAATTGTCATACCAATTAAAAATGGAAAGACGACACACCAGATATTCAAACAAAACCTCTGACTTGTTTTAAAAATGTGATAATGCATTAAGAAATCTAACTAGCAATAGATAAAAAAATAAAAATAAAAATGGGATGGATTAGCTCAGGACTTTCAACGACTATTTTGATCTATTACATTTTTTTTTGGGGGGGGGGGGGAGGTCATGTGTTTTCTGTTATGGATGGTGGTTACATGTTATTATTCAAAATCTCTGTATTATACTTTATTTGTCAGTAACTCTACCAACGATGTGTTTGTATGACTGGGTAACTCGGTTCCTATGGACAGGTGCTGGATTTCCATATTATATGTGACGGTAGTCACCATCACCAAGAGCTTAAGATGGACAGTTCAATTAGGTATCTGAATGATTCCTATGTTTAAGTCACCCTGCGTCCATTGTGGGTGCAGGGAGTGTGTGTAATGTGGTTGTTTGGGGTTAAATGTTAGTGTGCTCTCCTGTCTTGGTAATGCTTGCAATCAACTAGGATTTGGTTGTGGAGCCTGTACAGCGCAAGTATCTAGCAACAGCGATATGCACTGCCTGAATAGCAAGGCTTGCTAATTTGCATATTTGGGTAGATTGGCATATTGCTAATTCTGCAGGCAGGAGAGATATTTTCTGTAAATGATTGTCTTCCCCACCCCTTTATAAATATGTTATTGTTTTACAATAAGTTGCTGTATGTAGTCTGCTATGATCTGACTGTTGATTTTTTATTGAGTTGTCACATTAATCTAAATGTATTTAGCATATGGGCTAGTCCCAACTAAAAATAAAATAGTATGTTAGTTCCTTTTGGAACTTATGTTCTGTGTGGATATGTAGGGATCCCAGTGATAGCATAGTCGGACCTGTTTGCTGGCTATAGAATCTCTCTAGCCCATAGATAAATCAAGAGAACTAGGGCTGAAAGCCACAATTGCCTGTAAGCAAAGCTGCACGATACCTACCTGGAAGGAGAGCTCCAGCATGGTCGAGTGGAAGAGCACTGGAGAAACCCCAGTCAAGCATCTGTGACTGGGGCTGAAGTGTTCCATGGTCCCTGCAACCAGCTAGGAAGTGAACTGGGCAGAGGTACTCAGTTGGAGTACTAGAGCTCCGTCACACTTTGTGTTAGAAGTGGGATGGCTTTCTAGCGGCTGGAGAAACATCCCTGGGACACCTGCGCATCTTTGGGAAAGGCATGGGCTTTCTTTGGACACAATCCATAAGCAGAGGTGACCACAGAGTTGGACCAGGCAAGCATGGCATCCTCTTATTCTTACTCAGAGTTTCTGTTTGCGGTGCGGCAGTGACACTTTGTGGCAGAAGTGGGATGGCTTCCTAGCGACTGGGGAAGCATCCCTGGGACCCCTGCGCATCTTCAGGAGAGGGATAGCGCTGGCACTCGTGCAGTGTCCTTGTCAGGAAATGAGTTCCAGAGGAGAGTTTTGGAAGGATTGGCTTTCTTTGGAAACAATCCATAAGCAGAGGTGACCACAGAGTTGGATCAGGTAAGCATGGCGTCCTTTGACTCTTACTCAGAATTTATGTTCGAGGTGCGGCAGCGACTGCCCTATTTTGGCTCTAATGTTTCGATGGAGACCATCCAGGCAACCTAAGAACAGGTGACTGTCGATTTACAAGCCAAGAGAGACCACGAGTTCCAGATGGACAAGACAAGGGGAGGAAGTCTGCAGCGAAAAAAGGTTTGCAGCAGCCATTCGGCAGAGATGGTGCATTTGATCTGGAAGGATGTGCCCACAGATTTAATTGACTTTACATCAGAGGATGTCAGCCTCCCTCCCTAGCTGCTAGACCTGTTTGCTGGCTGCAGGATCCCTTTAGCCCTGGGATAAATCAAGAGAGATAGGCCTGAGAGCTGCAATTGCCTTTGTAAAGGCAATAACTATAATCACTGTAAGCAGAGCTGCAGCGGAATAAGCAGAGGGAATGACAAAGGCCTGGAAGAAGAGCTGCAGAGGAATATGCAGAGGATACCTGCCTGGAATGAGAGAGCTGCTGCCTGGTTGGGTGGAAGAACACCAGAGAGACCCCAGCCAAGCTTTGATGACTGGGGCTGAAGCATTCCATTGTCCCTGCAAGTGGCTAGGAAGTGGACTGGGCAGAGGTACTCGGTTGGAGTAAAGGATCTCCGTCACAATATGTTTTAATGTTATGACAATGTTATGAAAAGGGAAAAAAACACTATGTAAATATCTGTTGGTAGCTGCAGTCCTGTGTTGAATTAGCAGACAATTGATGGGTAGAGTTAGAGTACAATGTTGTATTGAGAACAGTTGCAGGCCCATAATAGTGGCTCTTTTATTACGTCTGGGGAATTTATAGCTGCTTTGCTATGCAATTGTTTATTAAACAATTGTAGCAGCAATGCAATATGTGGAAATCATAAAGGTGTAATAATTAAATCAAGGTTTGTTTTTATCTAAAATCCTTCCAATACAGCTATCTGGGCTTGAAAAGTTACCCACTCAGATAACGGCTTTGTCCTTAGGGACAGACTGGCTTTGTCTGATGTCTGTGCAAGTATTTTAAAGTTCAAGCATCAATGGCAAATAATAGTACAGCATTTACAGATGTCTGAATTCAGAAGAGTAATTAGGCTTAGACCATAGTTGGCAGCAACCAGTCCTCTTTGACTACCAATGATGGCTTTCTACTACTGTATTAGATAAGAATGAGCAGTATAAACGGCCAAAGGGAACTAAGGTTTAAAGGAGGCCCATGTTAAGCAAGGAATTAGGGTTAGGGGGATACTTGCCTTCAAGATGATGAGGGCTGAATTCACTGTTCCATGAAGTGTAAAGTGTTACGGAATAGGTTGGTGCTATATAAAAACCAATAATAATAATAAGAGAATTGTCAGAAGTTATGTTTGTATGTCAGCCTCGATGAGATGCTTGCAATTCAACAGCAGTTTGCCAGCCTTGAATTAAAATACAGGCTCTTAGTAATGCATGAAGACTAGTTTGTTAACCATTATCAATAGCCGTAAATGTGGACATAGGTTCCTGCGGACACAGAAACAAAACAGTCAATTCTATTGATAAATCTTATCACTCACCACTGTATCCCTTTAAACTAGTCTCTCGAACACCCCCGGGAATAGGGAAGGCATTTGTGAGAGACCGTAACTGAGAACATGTGCCCTGTCTTAGTCTCTCCCCCGAGACCCTTGAAGTTATTCACACATTCTGCCCTATATCTGTTTCTGTCCCGTATGTTCTCATTCTTTCAGTCTCATCTCACAGCATTGTCTGAGGCTAAACTCACCATGTGACCAAACATCCAAGTAATTTATAGCTATCGTGTTATATTATTTATTGCATTAGCATTCGAAAACTAGATAGAAAGCTCTTCTAAACAGGATTCTCAATTCCTTTAGCTTCAGTTGTATTGTCTTAATTACATACTTACTGTACCCCCTTAACAGTTTCGAAAAATATGCTTGATCATTGTAAGTCATAATAGTAATGGTGACAATAATGAACTGTATTAAGATAACTATCTTAAAGGGACTCTTCACTGCTAAATACAAAAACAAATTTAAAAAAAATCACTGTTTAGTATATATACCCCAAATGAAAACATGCATGTATTTAATTATGCATTTCTTCATTGGGGGTATATCTAAAACAGCTTGCAAAACCTGCAGATTTTTTGTCTGCTGCTTTTGCAAGCCCTCCTCTTCTAACCCCACCCACACTTTCTGTGGCTGTCCAATCACAGACTTCCCAATGCAGCTAAATAAGAAGTCTTTACAAGGCAGGCGCTTTGGACAATTTACTGCCTTTTGAGTTTAGCTCCACTGAGCTAACCAACCCAGGAAGTAACCAGACCAGTTGTCTAACAGCCCGGGTCGTGTAACAAGTTGAATTTATAGAAGTAGTTAACTGGTTGAAAAAAATATAACAGTAAATGTGACGTGCAAATGTTTGGCCATTTTATTATTATGGGGACTGTGAAAGTAATTCTGGAACCTTAAAGGGTTACTCTAACCACCATGACCACTTCTGCTTTTTGAAGTGGTCATGCTGGTAGGAGTTCATATGTGCAGGGTTTCAGCATGAAACATTGCACATACTGAGTTATTGGCATTTGTATGCCGGGGACTAGTTGCCGCCTAGCACAGGTGACATTGTCCATTGTCCTGCACCAGCTAGCTCTACCTGCAGGTCCTTTGCAGTAAAATGGGGGTTTTGTTTAGCTTTCCTGACTAGTCTTCAAGCAGTGCTATTGGAGATTTTTCTTGCAATTCTGCATCTTGCCTTAAATTCAACTGTTCCTTCAACAGGCATGTCAATAACAGATGTCACATTTGGTTTCTTAAAACAGGAGACAAACATATAATGTCACTAGTGATGTACCGAACTGTCCGCCGGCGAACAGTTCCCGGCGAAATTAGCGTGTTCGCGTTTGCCGCGGCGGGCGAACACATGCGCAGTTCGATCCGCCCCCTATTCGTCATCATTGGGCAAACTTTGACCCTGTGCCTCTCGGTCAGCAGACACATTCCAGCCAATCAGCAGCACTCCCTCCCTTCCACACCCTCCAACCTCCCTCCCAGCATCCATTTTCGATTCATTCGGAAGATGCATGCTTAGTGAGAGGAGGGAAAGTTTAGCTGCTGCTGATTAGATAGGGAAATTGATAGCTAGGCTAGGGTATTCAGTGTCCACTACAATCCTGAAGGACTCATCTGATCTCTGCTGTAAGGACAGCACCCCAAAAAGCCCTTTTTAGGGCTATAACATCAGGCTTCTTTTTTTTATTTTTTTTTTCCTGTGTAATGTAATTGCAGGTGCCTGCCTGCCAGCTTCTGTGTGAGGTTCACATTGGATACTGTGCCCACTTGCCCAGTGCCACCACTCATATCTGTTTTAACAATTGGTTAAGCTTTAGATTTAAAATAAATAATTTGTTTTCACTGTAATAGAAGAGCAGTTGCCTGCCTGCCAGCTTCTGTGTCAGGTTGGATGCCTTGCCCATTTGCACAGTCAGTGCCACCACTCATATCTGTTTTAACAATTGGTTAAGCTTTAGATTTTAAATAAATAATTTTTTTCACTGTAATAGAAGAGCAGTTAGTTGTCTGCAAGCGTCTGGGTGTCAGGCCTACTTCAGCGTGTGCTCTGCAGACCTGTGCCAGCGTGCTTTGACAGTTGCCAATCATATCTGGTGTCTCTTTAGCGTGCTTTTACAAAGAAAAAAGGTTTCCAGTGTAAGCTAATAGCAGACAGTCAGTGTCCTTCAAGCGGCTCTGTCAGGCCTTCCTTCAGCGTGTGCCCTGCACAACCCTGCCAGCGTACTTTGACAGTTGCCACTCATATCTGGTGTCTCTATAGCGTGCTTTTACAACCAAAATTTTGTTTCCACTGTAATAGAAGAGCAGTTGCCTGCCTGCCAGCTTCTGTGTGAGGTTCACATTGGATACTGTGCCTACTTGCCCAGTGCCACCACTCATATCTGTTTTAACAATTGGTTAAGCTTTACATTTAAAATAAATAATTAGTTTTCACTGTAATAGAAGAGCAGTTAGTTGTCTGCAAGCGTCTGGGTGTCAGGCCTACTTCAGCGTGTGCTCTGCAGACCTGTGCCAGCGTGCTTTGACAGTTGCCAATCATATTTAGTGTCTCTATAGCGTGCTTTTAAAACCAAAATTTTTTCACTGTTATAGATTGAATAGCAGTTACATGTCTTCAAGCGGCTCTGTCAGTCCTTCCTTCAGCGTGTGCTCTGCAGAACTGTTCCAGTGCACATTGCCAATCATATCTGGTGTCTCTATAGCGTGCTTTTAAAACCAAAATTAGTTTTTCACTGTTATAGATTGAATAGCAGTTACTTGTCTTCAAGCGGCTCTGTCAGTCCTTCCTTCAGCGTGTGCTCTGCAGAACTGTTCCAGTGCACATTGCCAATCATATCTGGTGTCTCTATAGCGTGCTTTTAAAACCAAAGTTTATTTTTCACTGTTATAGATTGAATAGCAGTTACTTGTCTTCAAGTGGGTGTCTCAGGCCTACAGTGTGTGCTCTGCAGAACTGTTACAGTTCACATTGCCAATCATATCTGGTCTCACAGTAGCTTGCACGCATAGTACCACTAATCCCAAAAAAAATGACAGGCAGAGGCAGGCCACCCCGCAGGGGCCGTCGTGGTCGTGGTGCTGTGATTCCCTTTTGCCCTAGAATAATGCCCAGTTTTCAGAAGCCACGTACCCTGAACTTGAAAAGTTCTGAGGACTTAGTTGACTGGCTAACACAGGACACCCAATCTTGTACAGCCTCCGCTCGGAACCTTGACGCACCATCCTCCTCCAGCTTAGCTTCAGGCACCTCTCAAGATAGCACTCACCCGCCTGCCGCCACCACCAAAACTAGCACCACAGCCGCTTTACTTGGTATGTCAGAGGAGTTATTCACACACCCGTTGGTTCGCGAACATTTGCGGAAGTTCGCTGGTTCGCGAACATTTGCGGAAGTTCGCGTTCGCCGTTCGCGAACCGAAAATTTCGGGTTCGCGACAAAACTAAATGTCACTTGTCAACAGGAGAATCAGGTTTGTCACATTTGATCTTAAAGTAAAATAATAGGGAATAAAAAAAGAGGTGTCAGGGATTGTAGAGGATAGGTAACAACCACCATAGGGTCTCCCAGAACAAATAACATAAAGTGAATATCCCTATAGTTGTACTACAATGCCAATACTTTGTTGAAGGAACTGTAAGATGATTTATGTAGGATTGTAAAGGCATGTATTAGTTGCCATTTATCTTTCTGGGTTTAAACTGTAAATTCTGTAGATTACAGGGGCACTGTGGATACCCAGACCACTTCATCTCATTAAAGTGGTCTTTGCCAGGAACCTACTATTGAACTTTTCAGCAGTAGCTCCACCATGCACACAGTTCCATGATTCCAAAGCATTTTTCTATTTTTTTCTAGACTTTTCGCCACTGGAATTCTCCGTTTTGCATGGGATATTTGTTGCTGAACTTTCTTTAATTATATTGGCCCAAAATAATCAATGAGTATCAACTTTTTTGGGGGCTGTTTTTTTTAAATTGAATATTAATATATATGTTGGTCCTCAATATAAAACTGCTGATAAATTGATTGGCCTTTTTAAATGACTAACCCTTGGGTGGTAGCCATTAGTATAATAAACAAGGAGGACCTAGTTTCCTTGGGACACAATTTTAGGGAATGGACAATGGTATATCCATACCCCATATTGTCATTAATACCCCACACAAAGCCTATGGCTGGCATGCGAGTGGACAAAAACATGTCCACCCCTTCTTCAATATTTCAGAAATAGGCCCACCCACCACCCCATGAGTGGGGACCAGGGGAAATACTAGGTAGGAAATAAAGGTAATCCCCCTTTATTATATTAATATCATCCACCACTCATAGGTGGGGGCTAGGGGTAGTTATAGGTCTCCCCATTTATTATATTAACAGTCTCCACCAGTTGCTCATGTTTGGAGTCTGGAGCAGACACTCGGATGTCTGCCCACTTTTTTATACCTGCGGTTCTTGTACAAGGGCAAAGGGTTGCTCAGTGACCTGTCCATTTTATTATGGTATGGTAACTGTTTAGTAGCTGATAGGAAGGCTCTTCAGCGAATAGTAAAGATTGCTCAATACATTATTGGTGTTCAGCTCTCATCAATTCAAGAAATTTACAACAAACCCTGTGCCCAGAGACTAAGAGGGATCATTAAGGACACATTTCATCCTAATCACGGGTTATTTCATCTTCTATGCTCAGGGAAACGTTATAGAAGTCTATATTGTTGGACTGTAGGTTTGGGAATAGTTTTGTACCCTTTGCTATAATATCGTAGAATTCTACGTATAGACAATAGTTCTTAAGAATATAATTGCATTAAGATTAAGTTATATCCTTTAGATTGCTTTTTTTTCTGTAGAGGAAACATTAGTCTCTGCACAAGTCTTTTGTATACTGATTTATAATTTGCACTTAGTGGTTTTAGTAGCACTTTGCTTATTTATTGCTTACCAATATACAACTTGTATATACTTTAAGTATATTGCCACTGTGCTCACATTTGCACGTTATACACATAATCGATATGATCACATTTTGCACCTTTATGCACATGATTATGTGCTCACATTTTGCACTTTATATAGTGTATATGCTCACACTTGTACTATAGGCTCTTGTGTTTGCATTATGTATATTTTGCATTAAGTGGCACTATTGTGTAATGTCTATATGTAATATTAGACTGTTAAAGCGTTCTTCTATTAATGAAGATGGGATTGTATTTCTTAAGTACTAGAGGTACTATGGAAATAGGCAGGGATGCCATTAGAAAATTTGGGGCCCCTGACACAGCTCAAGGTCTGAGCCCCCCCGGTGCTTCCCCCGGAGTCCGCCCACAGGGCCGCCCTCGAGTTTGCCAAAGGGCCGCCCACTGAGTTCGCCAACAGGTATGCAGTGTGTGTACTGACTGTGGTGTGTGTATAGTGGATGTAGAATGTATGTAGTGGATGCAGAGTGTGTGTGTAAAGTGGATGCAGTGTGTATAGTGGATGCCGACTGTACATTTGTGTAATGTATGAGGTGTATATTAGATGCAGAGTGTGTGTTTGTGTAGTGGATGTAGTATGTATGTAGTCAATGCAGAGTGTATGTGTAGTGGATGTAGTGTTTGTATAGGGAATGCAGTGTGTGTGGATGAAGTATGTGTGTATAGTGAATGCAGAGGATGTCTTTGTGTAGTGGATGTAGTGTCTGTAGTGACTGCATAATGTGTTTGTGGAGTGACTGCAGAGTGTGTGTTTGTGTAAGGATGCAGTGTGTGTAAATGTTGTAGAATAGTGTAAAGTGTGTGTATAAATGTATGGGCTGCATTATGGGGGGGGGGGGGAGCAGAAATCCTACAGTATTTTTATTTTTTTCCATTAATTGTAATGTTTTATTCCCCCCTCCCTGTGTCTTACCCGTGGCCAGGGAGGGGGGAGATCACATTGCCTGGAGGTCCTGTGGCATGGTGTATTCTGCAGGGGGCCCAGCACACTCGAAAGATACTTCCCAACTGCTCTGCTCTGTCTAAGTCTCGCGCGCTGAGCTGAGCGTTGCCATGGTAACCCATGGCGACGCTCGCGATGCTCGTGAGACTTGGACTGAGCAGAGCAGCTGTGAAGTATCTTCCAAGTGTGCTGGGCCCCCTGCAGAATACAGGTAGCAGGGGGCTCAAAGATGCACAAATATATATAGATAGATAGATAGATAGATAGATAGATAGATAGATAAAAAAGAAGAAAAGGAAAAAAACACACAAGAAATACAAATGCACCTAACCAACTAAATGGTACAAATATGCAGAAGTACTTAACTGAGTGTGAGATGAGTACAGCTTCCCAAGAGGTTTCCCCCAAATGGACCTCAAATACAGATATGCGAATAAACAAAAATAGGATACAGCTGAATGACTAAAAAACAAAAGAATACATAGCACATAGTGAAGTACAATAATAGCAATTGGATTTAACCCACAATGATTGCACTCACGAAATAGTGTAGATTAATGCGCCTTTAAGTCCACATGGGGCTGAAGTAGCGTTCACCTTCCACGGATGGGTAACTCTGTCTTCCAAGAAATGGGAGTATGCCAATTTAAATGTAAAAAGTTTTTTATTTTTAAGGCAATACAAAGCCTTAGTAAAAAAATAAAAAAAAAATAAAAAAATTATTTATTTATTTTTTACTAAGGCTTTGTATTGCCTTAAAAATAAAAAAAAACTTTTTACATTTAAATTGGCATACTCCCATTTCTTGGAAGACAGAGTTACCCATCCGTGGAAGTGAGTGCAATCATTGTGGGTTAAATCCAATTGCTATTATTGTACTTCACTATGTGCTATGTATTCTTTTGTTTTTTAGTCATTCAGCTGTATCCCATTTTTGTTTATTCGCATATATATATAGCATTAATCGCTATATATATGTGCACATAGGTAATGTGGGGCCCGGGATGCCCTGAGCAGTCCAGGTCCCTCAGGACCACCGGGCCCATGGCAACCGCCATGGTTGTCATGCCCTGATGGCGACTCTGGCAATAGGTAAGTACAGCTATAGCTTACACCGAGAGTACATTTTTTAATGTAGTATATTTTATTAATCGCTGATGTATTTCTGATCAGAGGCCAACTGTGTTTCAATGTCTTTATATGTATACTGTACAGTGATAATAAAGTTGAATCTGAATCTGAATTGAAGGAGGGCATAGTTTTGAAGGCTGGGGATTTTGTCTGTGTTCGAGTTCAGTGAATTGTATTGTATAGCACACATTTACACACATAATGTGATCATTCCTAGGCGGTACATGCTGTCACTCCACACCGTCTGCAATGTCACTTACTGTAACATGCTCTGCCCCAGGCTCCAGCAGACCAAATACCTCATCGCTGTCATAGGCAGCAATCTTACTGACCCTCTTGCCCCCTGATGGTTTTCCTTTTCCTCGCACTGTCTCTTTGGATGTGCATCAAGCTGTGTAAATGTTTCTGAGAGTGCACAAATATGCATGTAATATTTGATGGCAGATAAAAACGATTGACTCATGTAATCTCATGTATTTCTTTCTATGTACTCCCAAACCTCAGATGCATTTAATCTCTCTTCTTATTGCATTATGGGGACAACCTTTTGTCTACCCTGGGACTTATTGTCTCCCTTGTCCTGTTAACCCCTAGTGGCATGACATTCTCCATTCTATGGGAGTACAGTATAGTAACAGCTTTCTTGTAGATTGTGAGAATGTGCTGCTTGTTTAGCATTCCTTTCTGTTTCAGCCCTTTATTATAGAAGAGACCCCGAGGATTGGATGTGCAATTGGTTCACACATTAGAAGATGTGGAATAATAAAAAGCAAAATAAAAGATTTTCACAAATAATTACAGTTTTTATTTTCATTTATCACTATCATAGCACATTTCAGAACTCTGTAAATATATCCCGAAAACAGAAGTACGAGGTCTGTCCAGAAGTATTCAACCAGTAATATGAAAAATAGAGACATTTATTGAAGAAGATACAAGAAATATGGTACAAAGAGCAATGATGCCGCAGTTCCCTTCACCTTGGGGCCTCACATAGTTCTCCCAGCGTCTCTTCCACTCTTCAAAGCACTTTATAAAATTCTTTTGTTGGAATTGCCTCTTTGTATTTAACTCAATCTCATTGACGGTCTGAAATCTCTTCCATTTCAAAGGTGATTTTAGCTTTGGGAAAAGCTAGAAGTCTTAGGGCGCCAAATTTTTTAAAAGATTCTCAACCGTCTTTGAAACGTTTGTGCCACTATTTTACATGCGCTGCACTCATTACGTAATCCCTGAAAGCCTTCTGAATCATCCAAATAGATTCGGCAGAGGAATATTGAATCTTAACGCTAAATTTTATGCAGATTCATTACTCTACTCGCTCAGTTATTTTAAATGCAAGTGCCACACAGTACACATGTTCACGCAACGGCGTCTAGTGCTACCACTGACTAGTACAGGGAAGTCATCATTGTTCACACATGCACATTCCAGTCCACTATCCTTGGCTGCCACGTGTCATCAATGTCGGGCAAACCGTTTTCATTATATTAACAAGGGCTCTCAGGACTGAGCTCGTATTTGTGAATGTTGGCTCATCTCACGTTATAAATACCCATGGTTGTGGTTTTAGCACACTATGGAATAAGTGATCCACTATTTTGGTTTACTATTGTTCACATAAGCATCATTATATTCACTATATAGACTTTTGTCAGTTAAAGCACAAAAAGAAAAACATCTGATGGAAAAAATCATCATAGTGATTTTGTTTCTAACATTATTATGCAATTATTACTCAACAAAAACAAAGCAAAATTTAGTGATACAGTGACTCAAAAATTTATGTTCCAAGGTAGGCAATCATCGGAGGCCTCTTGGGCAATTGGTCCTCAGTATGGTATTGTTATAGTGTAATTTAGAAATAAACAAAGATGTTTAAATGTCTATCTGTTCCTGTCCAAATTAGAGAAAATTAGATTGCGTATACGCAGAAGTAATTCAGACTGACACACGGAGTTCAGGTTAAAATAACTTCGAGGAAATTTATTGGCAAGTGCAGTAAGAGCGGGCTCGCAGGCCCTTTTAATGGGAATTTTGCGTCATCATTGATTATTGAGATATCAGTAAATAAACATCATTAATTGGATTAATTGTTAAGTGTCTGTGTTAGTGTCCACCTATCAATATGATTAATTGGCTCAAAAACTAAGTGGTTAGCTAGGTGTCCTCCCACCGAGAGGTGGTGTTGTTCTGGACACGGGTGTGGACGGATGGCTCAAGCGCCATCTTTCCCAGCATGAGGTTTACTTGGTGGAAAGGGGGGCTTGGGCGTCATTTTACGTAGTTAGTGATGTCAGTCTTGTGATCAGGTGCAAGGTTCTCTTATGAATAGCACATTTCATTAGTACAGTGTTCTCATGGCCTTCATATTATACTATGTTGCAAATTACAGGAGATTCAGCAATTCCTGGGTTAGTCAAGTCTTTTCTCTGTTCATTGTACTAAATGTTGCTGGGAAATTCTGTCATGTAATGTAGTTTAAAATGGAGAATCTGTCAGGTAATGAGGACAAAATGGAGGGTCTGTCACAGTGTGAGGTTAAAATGGAGTTAGTACAATAATTCAATACAAGTTCAATAAAGATTTTTAATAATTCTACATCAGTCCCCCCTATGAAATGTTAGATTCTAAGAGATAAACTTTATTTGTTAATACCAGAAGACGTGTTAGCCCAAAGGCACAGAAACCCCGTGGCCGCTAGCTAGGTGTTAATGCAAAGTGCAACTCTGTCCCTTACTCTGACCCTAATAGGCTAACTCATCGTCAGCATGGCTCTCGAACACTTCACTCCCATGGGTGGCCCATGGTGGCTTGTCCACCACTTCTCCACACGGGGTCTTTACCATTCACTGACAGATGCTGTCCCTAAGCTGGTCCCTTCCTAGAACTCTCGCACTTTATCAACAAAAGGGATAGTTTGCAGCGGTATACAGGGTGAGTTGAGATCTTGGAAATCTTGGTCATCAACTTCGAGATGTGTGAAAGTGGGTGCCGCTTGGTCTACAGTCTTCATGAGGGATTTTCTCAGACAAGGGAGGACACAACAAACGAGAAGAGCAAAGATAAAAAGAAAAATTAGTATTGCTATACCAATATGCATTAAGGCCCTTTGCCATCCTGTCATCCAACCAAACCATCTGTCCCAGGGATCTTTTATCCCAGAATTCCTCTTTAACTCTTCAGAGAGTTCATTTAATTTCTCTATGGCTAAGGTAACTTTACCATTAGGGCCTGTGTTTTCTGGGATGTAAGTACAACATGTCATGGTGTCGGGCAAAATTTGACATACTCCTCCTTTTTCGGCTAGAATCATATCTAAGGCCATTCTATTCTGGAAGGCCATTTGGGATGTTGCCTGCAACTGTTCGGCTAATCCCTGGAGGGCATCCCTGGTGTAATTAACAAAGCGCTGTTGGTTATAATAAATGTAATTTATCCAATTCAAATTCTTGTTTGCGGTAACTATGGTAAAAAGTGATTCAAATCCTGCAGCAACTTCATCTCTTGCTTTAAATTCATTGGGCACCCCCCTAGGCACCCCAATGGCATCAATATAAATGTGAGGTTCAAAACTTCCTTTTACTGGGGCTTCGCGCTTAACCTTGGCTGGGGTGTGTTTGGACTCATGGGTGTTGGGGTGTGTGTCAGAGATAATGTGTATAGGCATAATGGCTTTAGCCAAAGTACACTCCCCCCACCATTCCTTGTCCATTCTGGATCTTAGCTGTAAATCCCCACACAACCAGTAAATATCCCCTAATGACCTAGTATGGAACTGCAACAAGTTCATGGAGACATTTCTGTAGGTAGCACAATACCCCTTAGAGAAGTTACCCAAGAATTTACCAATTCCATCATAATTGGCATAACCCGTACGGCCAACTCGCGCTTGCAGGACCTCTCACGGGCGGCTCCTCTCCTTTGGAATAACTTGCCTACTGCCATCAGACTCTCCCCTAGTCTTCAATCATTTAAGAAGGGCCTTAAAACCCATCTCTTCAGGAAAGCGTATGGCCTCCCAGAGTAATCTCTCCCTTACATACCTGTCTCTTGCTCTCTCCTATGGGATAGTGATTTGCTCTCTTCTCCAGCTCTGCTTCACTCCTACCTGATATTTCCTATCCTAATGTTTCTAATACCCCACCTCCTCTAGACTGTAAGCTCATTTGAGCAGGGTTCTCTTCAACCTATTGTTCCTGTAAGTTTTCTTGTAATTGTCTTATTTATTGTTACATCCCCCCTCTCAAAATATTGTAAAGCGCTACGGAATCTGTTGGCGCTATATAAATGGTAATAATAATAATAATAATAATAATAATAACAAGTGTAATTACCTTTATATACTGTAATACCATCTGGGGGTTTGACATCCTTGGCTAGAAGAGGATACTCTACTGTCCATGCTTTACATATGGACCTGTTGAAATCTTAGTGATAGGCAAAAAGACTCAAAACACATTCCTCTATATCTACTGGCAGGGTTAAAGGCACGGTGCCCAGGTGAGGCCGGGCACCGCCACACACATAGCATGCGGTTTTGTTATGCTTGTTGGCATTATATTTCATCCATTCTAACCATAGATTAACATCATTAAAACCTGTTTCAGCGGCCATGGTATCTTCAAAGGTGGGGTTAGCGATGGCCATCATGTCCTTAAAGGACTGGATGTGTGGTTTTAATGGATTTGAGACCATATGGGTGGCCCCTTGCCACTCGGAAGAGTTACACATATCTTTAAGGTAGAAATGCCCTAACTTGTTATAGGAACCTTTTTTTCCAGTACATTCCCATTACATACTGATCTGCATCTGTTGGGCTTGGATGCTCAATATTTAGAATTAATTTCATTGGTGTACCTCCTCCAGGCTTTCTCAGAGTCATTCTTTGGAGAAGGGATCTACCATAATTATCTACTTTAGATAAGGCACTTTTTGGTTTGTAACCCCAGGCAGGCCCGGCATTCCATCCCGCCGCCCCCCAATGGTCACAATTGTGCCCCCACTGTTTGTCAACTACACAAACATAGGGGTCTTTTGCATGAGGGATATCTCTATAGATATTCCGAATCTGTGATGTAGGGAATGGGCATTCTACGATATCACAGTAATCAAAGGTATAAGTAGCCACATGGGTACATGATGAATTATACCAGAAGGTGTACCCACTAACATCTTGGGTGATGGCTACTTGCTGGGCCTTAATTAGACTAATTAAGGAGATAATGTACCAGAGGTACATTGTTGTGCGGTATCTGCTTCCTCTGGGGCAGGAGTCTTCTTGCAGTGGGAAGCGTGGATCCAGTGTGGCCTGCCGGCCAATTTGACGGAGGTTGCGGTGATCAGGAGAATTTGGAACGGTCCGTCAAATCTTGGTTCCAGGGTATTTTTCCGCACAAATCTCTTGACCAGAACTCAATCTCCGGGAAGCAGGTTGTGGGTACCTGTATCCAAATCGGGATCTGGAATTGAAGAGAAAACTTGGGCATGTATTTTGTTTAAGGCACTTGCAAGTTCAGTTACATAGTCTACTAAAACATCAGATTGAAGCTGCAACTGTTGCGGGTAATAACAACCTAGTCTGGGTGCTGTCCCAAATAGAATCTCATATGGGGATAGTGAGTGCTTTCCTCTAGGTGTGTGCCTAACGCTGAATAAAGCTATTGACAGGCTTTCTGGCCAGGGCATCTTTGTTTCTTGTGACATTTTTAACATTCTGGCTTTTAGAGTACCGTTCATGCGTTCCACTTTACCACTACTTTGTGGGTGGTAAGGGGTGTGAAAGGCTAGGGTCACTCCCAGAGCAGTCCAAATTTCTTTAGTCACTGTTGCTGTAAAAGCTGGGCCCTGATCACTTTCAATGACTTTCAATGTCCAAATCTACATACAATGTCTGTAAGTAGGCGTCTTGCAGTTGTTTTTGCAGTGATATTGGCCACTGGGTAGGCTTCTGGCCAGCCTGAGAACATGTCCACTATTACTAGTGCATATTCATGAGACCCCCTGTGGCGAAACCGACCTCGCCACGTGTCCTTGGAGGGGGCTGATTGCCCGCCTCTTGCCTTTGGACTATGGACCAGACTTTATGGGAATGTGATACCCCAGATAGCCATACCATGGAGCCTATTCATATAATGAAAGACTATGGGAAAGACTTTAGCTCCATGGCAATTGTACTGTGAGAAGTAGGATCTGCGCGCTATTCGGTAGTTTTGTGCGTGCAGATCCCAGCTATCTGGGGATAGGTGAAATGTCTGTGTGTTATGTGTAAATGTGACTTTATGTATTTTAAAGTGTTTTATGTTGTTTTGCAACCATGTGGTTAATGGAGTCTGCCTTTAGTCCTGGGTAATTGGATTACTTCTCCAATTAACTCCAGGGCAGAAGGGAGGAAACCAGGGTGCATTGTGGGGATGTTTTTCTGCCAGCCAGAGAGGAACAAAAGATACTTTTAGTAACTTTTGAACCCCTGGTCGGATTCATGCCATTTTTTAATATGTTGTTCCCCTGAATGGATTGATTGTGGATATGTATTTTTATGTGAATGTGATGTATGGTTTTAAAGTTATGAAAGTTGTGTAAAAGTATATTTTACACTGTATGCATAATGGGATTATGTGTCACACTAAGGGGAGGGGATGTGTGGGAGGTAACATCTATGTCATTGGTTCTTTTATGCCTCCCCCTGGGTGTGGCCTGTATGTGTGAGTTGGAAATAAAAGCCAGGCTGGATGAGCCAGTCCAGAGTTCCTGTTTTACCCTCAAAGTGATGTGTCGTCTCATTATTGGGGGAAGGATTTATTGTATGCTGTTCCAGTTGACTGCTAGGAGTACAAGCCTATTCGTATGGTTCCTATTCAATGGTCTACAGCATTCATACGCTTGGGAGAATTTAAAGGTTTCTCGGATTCGGTGATTGTGGTGTGTGCCAGAGTGCTTGGAGTCCTCAGGAAGCACTAGGAGCATCCATTAACGGAGGTACCAAGTCGGGGTGCCAGGCGATCCGTTACGTTGGTGGCAAGCGGTGGGATGGCGTCCTAGTGCGAGGTAAAGCAGCTCGGAGACACAGTTCGTTTGGATTACAAATTGAGGGCAACGCTAGCAGTCGTGCAGCGCCCCTGGGAGCAGACAAGTATGGAAGGTTCTGGCTCTGGAGATGATTGGCTGGCCGAGGTGAGGCAGCGAGTGGCCGAGTATGGGGATGATATACCCATGGAGACACGCCGGGTGATCTGGAACCAGGTCATGGCCGAGCGAAACACAAGGCTGGACCGAGAATTCCGGCTGGCGAAAGAGAGGAAGTATGCTCAGCAGCAGGAGCGTTACAGCAGACGAGTAGAGGCTGCATCCAAGGAGGTTAGCCGTCTTTCCCTGAGGCGGCGGGAGGAACCCGAAGTGGGGGTCCTCATAGACTTGTCCTGTGAGGAACCACAACAGGCAGGTAGAGATGGGACCAAGGTCTCTCCACCGGGCCCACCGGGATGCTGGGCAGCTGGCCCAGATCCTCAGCAGCAGCCAGAGTTGTCAGGTGGGGAAGCAGGTGGCCCTTACTCACAAATTTTGAGGGGCCTCACGGATTGGTCCTGGGAAGACCCAGAGATGGCAGGTGGAGATGGGACTGCGGTCTCTCTACCGGCCCTACAGGGATGCTGGGCAGTCGGCCCAGATCCCCAACGGCAGGTTACAGTTCAGAGAGAGGAGCTTGTTACACCCTCTCTCCAGCGGCAGCCTAACTCACCAAGGGGAGACCGTAAGCCCCACACCAGCGCAGATGGGACCGTGGTCTCTGCGCCCAAGTTACAGGGAGCTGAAGGAGCCGTCCTCCCTCCCCAGCGGCAGTGTGATTTGTTGGGAATTGGGAGCCCGGTCTCCATTCCCCAGCGGCAGAGTATCCAGCAGGGAATAGAGAGCCCAGCCCCCTTTCCCCCACAGCAGGACTCTGTGCTGGGAGGAGAGACAGTCGGTCTCCCTCCGCAGAGACGGGAAGTATGCATGGGAGAGGAGATTGTTACCACCTCTCCCCAGCGGCGGATCATTAATGTACAGGGAATAGAGAGCCCAGTCTCCATTCCCCAGCGGCAGAGTGTTCTAATGGGAGAGGAGCTGGTTACCACCTCTCCCCAGCGGCAGCTTAATGTACCAGGGGGAGACTGTAAGCCCCACACCTGTGCAGATGGGACCGTGGTCTCTGCACTTCCAGCACAGGGGGTAGGGATGGTCGGTCCTGCCCCCCCACAACAGGGCTGTTTAGCCAAAGGGGAGACAGTCTGTCTCCAGCAGCAGAGCTGTGTAACTAAAGGGGAGACAGTCGGTCTCCAGCAGCAGAGCTGTGTAACTAAAGGGGAGACAGTCGGTCTCCAGCAGCAGAGCTGTGTAACTCAAGGGGAGACAGTCGGTCTCCAGCAGCAGAGCGGTGTAACTCAAGGGGAGACAGTCGGTCTCCAGCAACAGAGTGGTGTATTTAAAGGGGAGACAGTCGGTCTCCAGCAACCAGGCTCCAGCCAGACTACTCCCGTGGTAGTGCTGGCAACAGGACAGAGTACCGCTGGTCTCTGCCCCCTCAGCAACCTACCAAGGCAGCCTACCAGTCCCCCACACAGCCGTGGTGAGGCACCTGAACCTGGACAAGATTCTCCCTCACCCAGGTGTAGTAACTGTTTATTGTGGGTGGGCTGCTCTGCTGTTTCTGTCTTGTGGGTGGGCTGCTGGACTAACAAGGGCACTGACCGGCAGGAGGTCAAGTACCCTGTTAGTCTGGGGGGTAAAGGGGAGAAGTGTGGCGAAACCGACCTCGCCACGTGTCCTTGGAGGGGGCTGATTGCCCGCCTCTTGCCTTTGGACTATGGACCAGACTTTATGGGAATGTGATACCCCAGATAGCCATACCATGGAGCCTATTCATATAATGAAAGACTATGGGAAAGACTTTAGCTCCATGGCAATTGTACTGTGAGAAGTAGGATCTGCGCGCTATTCGGTAGTTTTGTGCGTGCAGATCCCAGCTATCTGGGGATAGGTGAAATGTCTGTGTGTTATGTGTAAATGTGACTTTATGTATTTTAAAGTGTTTTATGTTGTTTTGCAACCATGTGGTTAATGGAGTCTGCCTTTAGTCCTGGGTAATTGGATTACTTCTCCAATTAACTCCAGGGCAGAAGGGAGGAAACCAGGGTGCATTGTGGGGATGTTTTTCTGCCAGCCAGAAAGGAACAAAAGATACTTTTAGTAACTTTTGAACCCCTGGTCGGATTCATGCCATTTTTTAATATGTTGTTCCCCTGAATGGATATGTATTTTTATGTGAATGTGATGTATGGTTTTAAAGTTATGAAAGTTGTGTAAAAGTATATTTTACACTGTATGCATAATGGGATTATGTGTCACACTAAGGGGAGGGGATGTGTGGGAGGTAACATCTATGTCATTGGTTCTTTTATGCCTCCCCCTGGGTGTGGCCTGTATGTGTGAGTTGGAAATAAAAGCCAGGCTGGATGAGCCAGTCCAGAGTTCCTGTTTTACCCTCAAAGTGATGTGTCGTCTCATTATTGGGGGAAGGATTTATTGTATGCTGTTCCAGTTGACTGCTAGGAGTACAAGCCTATTCGTATGGTTCCTATTCAATGGTCTACAGCATTCATACGCTTGGGAGAATTTAAAGGTTTCTCGGATTCGGTGATTGTGGTGTGTGCCAGAGTGCTTGGAGTCCTCAGGAAGCACTAGGAGCATCCATTAACGGAGGTACCAAGTCGGGGTGCCAGGCGATCCGTTACACCCCCTCTTGGGCATTTGTATGTGGTCAATTTGAATTCTCTGAAATGGGTACATGGGTTTAGCCAGGTGTTTCGAAGGCACCTTGGTTGGTTTTCCTGGGTTGCATTTCGCACAGATGACACAGGCCTTACAGAAGCTGTTGATCAATGTTGTGATTCCGGGTGCTTCATAATACTTTTGAATAAGGGCGGCCATTAGGTCTTTTGACAGATGTGCAGGTCCATGTGCCCATTGAACAACTGCTGGGTATAAATTTTTAGGAAGGCAGAACTTAAAGTTGTTGTAGTATTCTCATGATACCTTACCTGTCCTCCTCGGACCCACGCACCACAGCGTCCTCCTTCACTGAGCGGCACGGCACTTCTGACGCCGGCCGCTCACTCAGAGCGGAATTTCTAAGTTCGGCGCATGCGCGCCACGGCCGTCAGCTTGAAGCCGACAAGGTCCTGACGCGGCCACGCCCCCGGACCTTTTGGTGGCGTGGTTTTAAGGCTACACACACCACACTATAAAAGGGCTGCCCTGACAGCAGTAAGACGCCCTAGTGTGGTTCTTGCTGGTTCCCCTAGTGCTATTTCTGTGACATTTGTATTCTATCCTGGTATTTGACTTTTGGCTCCTCTATTTGACTATTCTACTCTCTGGTTCCCTGTACTTTGGCTTGCTTATCGTTATTCCCGTCTTCTGTTATCCCTTGACCTCTGGCTATCCCATTTGACTACTCTAACGTGAGTCCGGCCATTCTAAGGTCCGGTATACGTTCTATAGTTAGGTTACACTCTGCGAGAAGGGGTCACTGTCGTGACAAGTATATTCCATCCTTTAGGATAGCTCCTTTCTTCTTCCATTTCTGGATTTCTTCGGGGGTAATTGCAGCTTGCTGTTCCCGCAAAATTCTTAGGTCAGTAGGAAGGGTTTGTAAGGTAAAAATAGGAACTTCTTCTTGTCCGGACACTTCTTCATCCACTTCCTGCAAATCTCTTGCTGCTTGCTTAGCAGCCTGATCAGCCAAATGGTTGCCCCTTGCTTCATCTGTATCCAACTTCCCATGTGCCTTGACTTTCAAGACGGCCACTTCTTCAGGAAGTGGGAGGGCATCCATTAGTTCTTTGATTGCAGTGCTGTGTTTGACTGGTGTACCGGCAGTGGTAAGAAATCCTCTTGTCTTCCAAATGAGGCCGAAGTCATGTGCCACACCCAGAGCATATCTTGAATCTGTGTAGATGTTGGCACGTTTTCCTTCGGAAATTTTGCATGCTGAGGTCAGGGCTTGTAATTCAGCTTCTTGTGCAGACATTGCTGGTGGTAAAGATGATGACTTGATAACTTCATCTGTTGTGGTTACGGCGTATCCTGTATGGTATTTTCCTTCTTCATCAGCATACCTTGAACCGTCCACAAACAGGGTGAAATCTGGATTTGGTAATGGATTCTCATGCACAGTTGGTAAGTGTATTGTCTCCATTTTCATCTGTTCAAAACAGTCATGAGGTGTTTCTGGGTCATAATCATTCACTATGACCAGATCTTGACATTCTTTTTCCAGGAAATGGCGTGGCCATGCTTCAAGAAGATCAGTTGTTGGGTACTTGGCAATGCCATTTTCCTGTAGCTGTGATTCATCCATGGTGGCCCATAATTTTGCCATGGGCCCAAGATCATTCCATGATTTTGTTTTTAACTTGGTAACAGGGACATGTGGAATAGCAGTATCCCAATGACGGTACAGGTAATTGAGTTCTGGGGGTAGTTGGATCAGGACCATGCTATTGCCTTCAGAGTCACAGTAGAAATCTTGAGCAGTGAGCTTCACCCCCATCCAGTGATAAAGCTCATCTTCATAGCAAGGTTCAGGAGTAATGTTTGGCTTGTACCACGTGGTACAGAAGGCATAATCAGGCCCTTCACAGAGAGGTGTTTCTTCTTTATAGAATGTTAAATCTGGATGCATTCTCATGATGCATCCGGCGAGAAGGTAGATGTAGGTTTCATCCATGATAAACCCATAGTAGATACCCCCCTCAGGGAGTGGAAGAAGAGTGGATGGATTAAGAACTTGACATCTTTGTATGGTAATGTTGTCAGGTAGTAGAAGGTGACACTGTAGACGCAGGTGTCTGGCAGGAGACACATGCTTGAGCTGGACTTGGTTGATAATGGCAGAAATGTCATGAGGGGCCAAGACAACCAGAGGGTGGCCGAGGACCAGGTCTGCAGTTCTTTCAATAAGTTCTCTTGCAGCAAAAACAGCCCTAAGGCAGGAAGGGGTCCCTCTGGCCACAATATCCAGCTGGCAGGAGAAATATCCAATAGGCCTCTGGCGGCCTCTTAAGTCATTTGTTTGGGTAAGGACTCCTGTAGCATGGCCTTGTCTTTCAGAGACAAATAATTTGAAGGGTTTGGTATAGTCTGGTAGGCCTAAAGCAGGGGCAGATGCAATGGCACGTTTAGAGTGCGGAAATTGTCCAGAGCCTCATTGGTCAGGCAGAATGGGTCTGACTTGAGTGCATCATAGAGAGGTTGCATAAGCAGAGAGGCTTTTGGGATCCATGCTCTGCAGTAGGAAATAAGGCCTAAGAAGGCATGAAGAGATTTTGAAGTCCTTGGAGGTGGAATATCCAGTACTGCTCTGACTCGGTCCCGAGTGAGATGTCTGGTACCTTGAGATAGGCAATGACCAAGGAAGATTACTGAAGGTTGACAGAATTGCAGCTTGAGAAGTGAAGCTTTGCATCCTTGTTCTGCCAGATAGCAAAGGAGACTAATTGAGCAGTCTTCAGTTGTGGGTATATCATCTCCACAGAGCAGTAAATCATCCACATACTGGAGCAAGACAACTTCTGGGTGGTCTGCTTGCCATGGGTCAAGGATGGAGCACATGGCTCTTGCAAATTGACTTGGAGAGTTTTGTGCCCCTTGGGGCATGACAGTCCAGGTATACTGTTGCATCTCATGGGTGAAAGCAAACAGGTATTGACAGGTTGGATCCAGTGGAACACTGAAGAAGGTATTAGCCAGATCAATGACTGTAAAGTATTTTGCAGATGGTGGGACTCCAGAGAGCAGAGTGTGAGGGTTTGGTACAAGAGGGGTGTCCAGGACAGTTGCTTCATTGACAGCACGGAGATCCTGAACCATCCTGTACTTCTCTGGCTCACCGTTTGGAGTTTTCTTCTTCACAGGAAATAATGGGGTGTTACACTCTGATTTACATTTCACAAGAGCACCCTTCTCCAAGAGTGCTTTGATTTGAATTGAAATAGCTGCAGCTTGAGCTGGTTTTAAAGGATATTGTGGTTTTCTTGGTAACTTAGCTCCTGGAATGAGCTTTACCACCACAGGTGGAACTTTCAGGTGACCAATGTCCTCTGGGCCTGAGGACCATAATTTAGCAGGCACCTTTGTCTTTGGCACATCTGGAAAGTTGGACCTCTGTTCCGCTGCTTCCCCACGGGGTTCTTCTAAATGCAGCATCAGAGGCAGGGAGCACAAGGCTGAGGTGTCTGATTCAGATAGAGGAGTAGACATTTCTACCTGTCCATCTGGAGTGAAGGTGATAGATGCCTGCAGACGTGAGAGGACATCAGCGCCTAACAGGTTAATTGGGCATGTGGAGGATACCACAAAACGGGCAAGCAGGCTAGGATAGTTGCCAACTCGTAATGGGGTTGTTAAAGGACTGTGTCTTGGTTGGCCATCCACTCCAACACAAGAGACATCAATATTTGACAGAAAGGATGGGTCTGGCAGGTCTTGTTCTCGTAGAACACTTCGGGCTGCACCTGTGTCAACAAGAAATGTGGTAGGTTGTCCTTCAATGGGTAAAGTCACTGTGGCAAGTGGCCCCCCCGTATCCCCTGTAGACACTGCCATGACAGGGGTTAATGACACAGGCTTGCCAATTTTGTAATCATCAGGTTACTCAACTATTGGAACCGTTGTTGTGGCCTTGGGGGCAGGGGCAGGCTTGGACATCTTTTTGGGTTCTCTCTTAGGCTCTGGGCAATCATTTTTAAAATGTCCTTTAGCCTTGCAATTAAAGCAATATCCGTCCTCTGGTTTGGTGCCTTTTGGGACAGGGGTGGTGCGGGACACCATGAGAGGAGCTGAACTGGGCCTTCTGGGAGTCTGGGCAGATTCCAGACCTCTAGCAACTAAGAGTAAGGTATCCAGAGGGACTACCTTATATTCAGGGCGTGCAGCAATGATTCCCTTGCGTATGGAGTCTTTAACACCTTGGACAAATGCACCGGACAGCATTTGTGAATGAATCTTGTCAGTAAGATCAAAACCCAAATCTGTAAACATTTGAAACAGTCTTGCATGAAACCTTTCCACTGATTCTCCTTTGTCTTGTGTAATACCAGTAAGGCCAGCAGCCTGATCTGCAAGTTTGTCCTTAGCCCACTCTTTCAGTTGGTTGCAAAAAGTTACTCCGGAGGGGTAATCAATATCACTTACAAGCAGATCTGTACTGAGGTGGCGGGCCATGCTGGGCCAATATGCATCCCCGGCTTTAATAGCACAAATGCTCAGTAAATCACGCCATGCTGCGGAATAAGTCTTTTGAATCTGAACTATCCCTCGGTAAAAAGGCATAGGCTGCTTTTCTGGGTCTGGGAGGCATTTCATTAGAGCACTAGCTTGAGTAGGATTAAAGGCAACATATTTAGGAGGGGCCCGTTCTCCCCGACCTTTATGACCAAAAGGATCATCGATGGAACAGCGGGCCGAGGGCACCCCAGAGCCTCCGAAGAGGCCTGGGATACCTCGTCATCCTCATCCTCATCTGTGGTCTGGGCCCTTCTACGTAAGGGGACCACCTGAGGTGTCAGAACCGGGGGAAATGAGGGATTCCCAGATGCTGGGGTGGCTAGTGCTAGTGAGTTGTGAGCTTGGGGTGAATAATCATCGGGAAGTACCGGCATCAGGGGCGCCGCCATATTGGAGGCGGGAAAGGAAGCTGCGTTAGGGTTAAGGGAAGAAGTGGCGGCCATGTTGGATGTGGGCACATCCGGGGCAGACTGTGCCGGACTGGGCATGACCGGGGTCTGGGGAGTGGCTTGGGGAAGGGGGTATGGATAATTTGGATAGGGCAGGGACATGGGGTATGGGAAGGGGTATGGCCAAGCCATCTGGGTGGGGGCTGGGGCGGAACCTGGGGAGGGCAGGAAAGTTGGGTAGGGATTAGGGAAGGAGGTGGGAACCTGGGCCGTGGGAGGGGCGAGTAAGGGAGAGGACGGAGAGGGATTAGTAGAAGTGGGTGTAGAAGGAGGAGCCGGAGCGGGTGCAGTAGGATTGGCAGTAGCAAGGGAGGAGGGGTTAGTGAATTGGGTGGATGCAGATGGGAGGGTAGGATTATCAATGGAGAGAGTGTAAGGAAGGAATGGTAGATGAAATGTTCGGATTAGACACAGAAGGTAGGGTAGGGATGGATGAGGATGATGGGAAGGTTAGGGATGGTGAAGGGGAAAAGAAAGATCCATCAGAATTCAGGACCGGGCAAACAGGGGAGGTGACGGGATGGGTGTTGGGAGGATTGGGAGTGGGGAACATAGTCAGCTGGCTATCACCTATTGCTGACTGAACCTTGGGGATAGACATCCCCTGGGCGCCATTTTGGGGCGCTGGCTGAGGGAATGCCCCAGCAACACAATTATTATGATACACAAACAATTTCACACCTTTGTGATTTATTTCTTCCTCAACCCAACCTTCCTGCTGAATAGCCTTCGCTACTCTGTACCACGCTTCAGCAGTCCGCAATAAATCATTATCTGTAAGCTTGCCCTTCTTCTCTGTCAGTAATCTACGCCAGCTTTCTGGCTGCAATCTACCACATGAAGGCACAGCAATTTTACACACTTTAGCAATCTTTTCAACACCTTTAACCATCTCCTCTCCCTCTCTGTCTTCAACTAAATCACATGCGAGCCAGCCCCTACCGGGCTTACTCAATTCCTGTCCCATATCCCCCTATACAGGCGTCCCAGATATAGGGAAAGGAAAATGAAACAGAACGTCTACAATGCTCGACTGCCACTCAAGAAGGGTGGGTCCCCCTCAAGTGCGTCTTCCCAAAACGTAGACCAGTCACTAGATCCGCCTACCCGAGGTGGTAGTCATGGATTGGAGCGGGGTGAGAAGTGTGTGACCAATCACTTCTCTATCAAGAGAAATAGGAGTGGATAGCGTAATAATACAGGAAGGATAGGAAAAGTACAAAGTAAGGTGAAATTTTAGAGACAGACACAGGAGTTTGAATGACTCCTAATTAAACAAAAACACAACAATACAATTGAAATACAGTGCATGCATCACAGTTCAAATAAAATCAACAATAATCCCTTTCCTTTACTCGTGTGACCAAAGTCACCCCCCTCAACCTCGTAGTGTCCCCGCTCGGAGAATGACTTCCTCAAGTCTCACTACCAGCGGCCCTGGAAAACAACTGACACCGGTCCGAGATCCGTAAGCCTCCCTCGTTACAGCAGTCCACTAAGTGTGGCCACCTCTATCCTCACCCTCGTAGTGCCCCTATGAACCCACTCATAAGTCCCACTACCCCGTGGTGATGAAGACGGCAATGCCTGCCCGAATCCACGCACCACAAATAACAATTGGAATGACTCCAGCTCAGCGCTCAAAGCTGGAGGGTACCACCTCTCTGCAAGCAGAGCTATGTGCACAATGAGGCTAGCTAGGCTATCAAAGTGACACCAGAAGGATCCCCAGGAAACTATGAGTCTACACAATCTCCACAGATGAGGACAAAATGGAGGGTCTGTCACAGTGTGAGGTTAAAATGGAGTTAGTACAATAATTCAATACAAGTTCAATAAAGATTTTTAATAATTCTACATCCGTATGATTTAGACAATTCAGGCATATACTGTATGTAATATCACCTCATTCACATATTGCCACATCTGTAGATTAGAAGATAACACATTCATACCATGCTAGTCTACAGAACCACACTCTCGGGAGGCACCAACCCTCTGGAATGCACTTCCCTGCGTTGTTAGTCTTTCTCCTAGCTTACCAATAAATGCCCTCATCTCATTCTGAATTAACACCTTTGCAGTCCCAACCTCCTGTTTTACACCCCTCCTATCCATCTATATTGTAAGTTCCCACTAGCCCTGAACTCCTCCTGTATTTGTTTGAAAATTTTGTATTGTCTCAGATGTATTGTACCTGTGTCTCTTATAAATATTACCCATGTACAGCGCTGTGGAATGTGTTGGCGCTATAGAAATAAAGTATAATAATAATAAACATCAACAGCCTAAGTTCACGTACCAGAGCTATCCTAACATCCAGCTTAATCTTTGAAGAGCTATTAAAAAATAAAGGTACAAAAAATATAATGCTTAAAAAGGATTGTAATTTTTATGACACCAGATATGTCGTTTTTTTTTGTTTTTTTTAATGTAATACCTCTTGCCAGGGTGAGCCAAAGGACACTGCCAGCAGGGCGCAGGACTTTTTAAGCCCAAAACATTTATTTGACAATTTTAACTCACAGCTAGACAAAACACAATCTGCCAGAAGGTAGCCATGTTTGGACCTGCACAGTTTTATCTTTATCACATACCAAGAGATTTAGCATCTTACTGTCCATAATCAATCACATGGACACACATTTCCCAAGCCAAGAGGCATTATCCAGTAGTGAATGAAATTGCACTGGATGGGAAAAACTACCACCTGGTGTGATAATTGCTCAAAACCGTAAAAGGTTGGGCAGTGGAAAACTGAGGCACTTGCAGTGGATGTGCAGATATACAATCAGAGATGTCAGTACTGACATATATTGTCTGCACATGTATACACATCATGTGGCTATATGCATACGTGTGACTTCACTGACCTGGAATTGCACCCCTTTCCATTAAAAAAGAGTAGATATTTCTCCAGTGTCAATAATGGCTCCATTATGTCAGAAAACTTAGCACCTGACAGTCGCCAATGCTAATTTTATAACCTCTTAGCTATTTTGGTGCAGTCTAAAGAGTACATGTGCTCGACAGCACGTTTAATTTATGAGTGCAGTGCACCAGGGATCACGTTATATGCAAAACTATATTTATTTAATGAACATCAAGTAATACTGGACATATTTTTTAACTAATCAAACTGAAAAGGACTTTTTTAGATGTACCTACTAAACTTTACTTAAAAACAAGACGCCACATAACACTATATGGTCTTATTATTTACCATAAGCATACAAAGCAATACACTCTTCATTTCACTCTGACTTTATTGTCAGCAAAATAATGACCAATGTTAATTGACACAAAAGTGCAGGCAGAGACCTGTAACGGACCGTTTCACTTACAAGAGGATAAAACCCAGTTTAGGCGATAATCCCCTTTCCAGATGCACAGGCAGCTACGGCAAACACCATTCTCCCGACTGGAACCACACGAACACTGGGACAGCTGAACAAGAAAAGCAGACATCGGCTTACACTCCTGGCAGTCAGCAAACAATCCCATTCCCCCAAAGAACGAGACGACACATCGCTTTGAGGGTTAAGCAAGAACTCTGGACTGGGACACCCAGTCTGGCTTTTATTTCCAACTCACACATACAGGCCACACCCAGGGGGAGGCATAAAAGAACCAATGACATAGATGTTACCTCCCACACATCCCCTCCCCTTAGTGTGACACATAATCCCATTATGCATACAGAGTAAAATATACTTTTACACAACTTTCATAACTTTAAAACCATACATCACATTCACATAAAAATACATATCCACAATCAATCCATTCAGGGGAACAACATATTAAAAAATGGCATGAATCCGACCAGGGGTTCAAAAGTTACTAAAAGTATCTTTTGGGCCCTGGCTTGCAGCATGGCACAATCTGGCCCAAACAGAAGTAAAACATCCCCCACAATGCATCCCGGCTTCCTCCCTTCTGCCCTGGAGTTAATTGGAGAAGTAATCCAATTATCTAGGACTAGAGTCAGACTCCATTAACCACATGGTTGCAAAAAGACAGTAAAAGACATAAAATTACATACTGATACATTTAACACATAAAACACACATTTCTACATATCCCCAGTTTAACTGAACACATAAATACCTACATAATATTTAAGACAGTATTACTGTGATATGTTACAAAGTCTTAAAGGGACATTAGTCCCAAAAGTCCCAATATGTCCATCGCTGATTTTAAAGGGCCAGTAGCAGCAATATAAATTATTACATGCCCAAATATAGTGTTTATAGAGCAATATGTCCATGGGCCGTAGTCGCAGGGCAGGAGGCTAGCAGCCAGGCCTCTCCAGTTCACAGTGGCGAAGCTGGTTTCGCCACAGTATCCCATGTAGGCGAAAAATCTCCTTGGCGAATATCTCTGCCAATTCGGGAGAAGACGGAAGTTTAGGCAGGGGAATGAAGTGTGCCATCCTAGTAAACCTGTCAACCACGGTGAGGATAACAGTCTGTCTTTTAGAGATAGGTAGATCGACAATAAAGTCCATGGCCAAACAGGACCATGGTTTCTCTGGAACCTCCAAGGGTTGCAGGAGTCCACATGGAAGCGTATGGGGTTGTTTGGTTTTAGTACAAACTTCACATGCAGCGATGAACTCCTCAACATCCCTCCGTAAAGTAGACCACCAGAAGTCCTTAGAGATCAAGGCGTAAGTTTTGCGAATACCAGGATGTCCCGCCATCTTGCTATTATGTAAACACTGTAAAAGTTCCAGTTGAAAAGCAGGAGGAACGAAATGATGACCCGCAGGGGTCTGTTTAGGTGCGAGATGTTGCAACTTAATGATCTCGGCCAGTAATGGAGAATGAATCCTGAGATTCGTATTAGCAATGATATTGCACTTCGGAACTATAGAAGAAAGAACTGGTTCAGGTACAGTAGAAGGTTCATATTGGCGAGATAATGCATCGGCTTTAGAGTTTTTAGAACCAGGTCTGTAAGTCAGTACATAATTGAAGTGAGTCAGGAATAAGGACCAACGAGCTTGTCTAGAGGATAAGCGCTTAGCCTCCCCAAAATATGACAAGTTTTTGTGGTCTGTCAAAATCGTAATAGGGTGTAGGGTCCCCTCCAACAAATGTCTCCACTCCTTTAAGGCTTTAATGACTGCTAACAGTTCCCTGTCTCCGATGTCATATCTGCTCTCAGCCCCAGAAAGTTTCCTGGAAAAAAAACCACACGGGTGTAATGGTTTATCTACCGCTAATCTTTGTGACAGAACCGCACCTACTCCTGTCTCAGAGGCATCGACCTCGAGTAGAAACGGCAAAGTCGTATCAGGATGGACTAATATTGGAGCAGAAGCAAAAAGTTCTTTGAGCCTCTTGAAAGCAGCGAGAGCTTAAGGAGACCACGTCTTAGTTTCTGCCCCTTGTTTGGTCATATTGGTAATGGGCGCAATAATAGACGAGTAACCCTTAATGAAGCGCCTATAATAATTGGAGAAACCAATAAACCTCTGAATAGCCTTGAGTCCCTTAGGTAATGGCCAATCTAAAATAGACTGGAGTTTGTCAGGGTCCATCTTAAAACCTTCCCCAGAAATCACGTAACCAAGAAAATCTATCTGAGACTGATCAAAGCTGCATTTTTCCAATTTACAGTATAGACCATGTTGCAGAAGTTTCTGTAATACCGCTCTGACCTGTCTATGGTGAGTTTCAATCTCCCTAGAGTGTATCAGTATGTCATCTAGGTAGACAATGACACAATCATGTTGAAACTCCCTAAGTACCTCATTAATCAGATCCTGAAATACTGCAGGAGCATTGCAAAGTCCAAACGGCATAACTGTGTATTCATAGTGACCGTACCGAGTATTGAACGCCGTCATCCACTCGTGTCCCTGCTGGACTCTCACCAAATTATATACCCCTCTGAGATCTAACTTGGTGAAGATTTTGGAGTCCTTAAGACGATCAAATAACTCGGTAATAAGTGGAATAGGATAGGCATTTCTGACAGTTATTTTATTCAAGCCTCGGTAATCGATACAAGGTCTCAGCGTGCCATCCTTTTTCTTAACGAAAAAGAACCCAGCCCCGGCCGGGGAAGAAGACCTCCTAATGAATCCCTTTTCTAAATTCTCCCGAATATACTCCTCTAGAACCAAGTTTTCCTGAACAGACAAAGGATATACATGGCCCCTCGGAGGCATAGTCCCAGGTAGAAGCTTAATTTTACAATCAAATGGCCTGTGTGGCGGCAAAGAATCGGCATTCTTCTTGTCAAATACTGCCTTTAAGTCTAGGTAAAGGTCTGGTATCTGTCTTTCTGTGGACTGAATAGGAGTCTCAGGTATGTTAACATTAGCTAATGGAGAAACCTTGCATAAACACCTATCCTGGCAACCCTGGCCCCACGAGAGTATCTCCCCTAACTCCCAATCGATAATAGGGTTATGTTTCTTCAACCATGGGTACCCCAGAACTATGGGAACGGAAGGGGATGAAATGAGCAAAAGAGATAAATTCTCCACGTGTAGGATACCAACATTTAAACTAATGGGTATGGTTTCACGAAAGATAACAGGGTCTAGTAGTGGTCTACCATCTATGGCCTCAACGGCCAAGGGTGTCTCCCTTAGCTGGGATGGGAAATTGTTCTTAATAGCAAAGGCTTGGTCGATAAAATTCTCAGCAGCACCGGAATCTATCAATGCCATAGCCCTTACTACTTCCTTCTCCCAAGTTAAGGAAACTGGTAGCAGAAGCCTGTGATCTTTATAATTAGGAGTAGAGGACAAAATAGAAACACCCAAGGCTTGTCCTCTAGAGAGACTTAGGTGCGAGCGTTTCCCGGACGGTTAGGACAGTTCGAGAGTAAATGACCCTTGGCTCCACAATACATACACAAACCCTCTCTTCTCCTGTACTGTCTTTCCTCCTCAGAGAGGCGGGTATAACCTATCTGCATAGGTTCAGGAAGCAAAGATACCGTGGAGTCAGGACTTGGAAAAGCGGGGGCTAACCTAAAAGAAGGTCTCCGGTTCCTCTCTCGAGTGTTCTGTCTCTCTCTTAAACGTTCATCTATACGAGAGATGAACGAAATTAAATCTTCTAAATTCTCAGGGAGTTCTCTGGTAGCAACCTCATCAAGGATTACTTCAGATAGGCCATTCAAAAATACATCCATATACGCCTGCTCATTCCACTTGACTTCTGACGCCAGAGACCTGAACTCTAGTGCATAATCCACCAGTGTTCGGTTCTCCTGTCTCAGGCGCAACAGTAATCTGGCTGCATTAACCTTTCTACCTGGAGGATCAAATGTTCTTCTAAAAGCAGCTACAAATGCGTTATAGTTATACACTAATGGGTTATCGTTCTCCCATAGTGGGTTGGCCCATCTCAGAGCTTTCTCAATAAGTAGGGTGATAATAAATCCTACCTTTGCCCTATCTGTAGGATAAGAGCGGGGTTGCAATTCAAAGTGGATACTAATTTGGTTTAAAAAACCATGACACTTCTCAGGAGCCCCACCATAGCGTACTGGGGGGGTAATGCGAGAAGAAGCACCCACTGTGGCTACCTCTAGACCTAAACTGACAGGAGAAACAGGGGTATTACGTATCTCCTCTGGTGGGTTATTGGCATGAGATAATAGAGCCTGTAGCGCAAGCGCCATCTGATCCATTCTGTGATCCATGGCTTCAAACCTAGGATCAGGAGAAGCCAGCTGACTGTTTGTACTTGCAGGATCCATTGGCCCTGTCGTAATGTCAGGATCGGGACAGGGATCCAACACGCAGAGTACAAACAGTAGCCAGATACGTATACCGGACCTTAGAATGGCTGGACTAACGTAAGTAGTACAGTATAGAATGGTCAAAGACAAGCCGAGGTCGAGGGTAACAGAAGACAGGTAAGCGAGAGACAAGCCGAATCAAGGGTAACAGAGATAAGCAGAGTAAGGTAAACAAGCCGGGTCAAAACCAAAAGGGATAATAGAATACACAAGCACTGAGTGACTAGAACAAGCTAGAACCACGACAGGGCAATGAGCTAATGAAAGAAGCTCTGTTAAATACCCTGTTCAGAGCAGTAACCACACCTCCGAGACGTCCTGATTGGTCCTGCAGCAATTGACTGACAGGTCGATCCGGGGGAGTGTCCTGATGATGACTTCCTGCCTAGATGGTGTAAAAGGCAGTCACTCCCTCGCGGCCGGCCTTGCATGACCGGATAGACCGTGGGGAAGGGAGTCATCAGACCGTCTGGATGGTGGAACAGCTAAGTCTCTACCTCTTTTGGAGGTAGAGACCACAGGTACCCTGACACTGGGGAATGTTCCCTCGTGTCCCTGGATACGGAACAACAGGCAAAAACGGATTTGGGAATTGTTATAGACAACAAACTAGGCAACAATGTGCAATGCCAATTCATAAAAAAGAACATTAATTCTTGGGATGAGAATATAATTTTTCCTCTTTAAAAATCACGTGTAAGACGACATCTTGAAGATGTTGTACAATTATGGGCACCTGTTCTAAAATTATGGCACTAGAAAAAGTGCGGAGGCGGGCTACAAAATTAATAAAAAGAATAGAGCATTTTAGCTATGAAGAAAGGTTAACAAATTTAAACCTCTTTAGTTTAGATAAACAGCGCCTCAGAGGGGATATTATAACATTATACAAATATATCTGGGGCCAATACAAACCTGTCAGGATTATATTGATCCAGAACGCAGAATAGTATCACACCCTAGAACTAAGGGTTCTTACCGGGCCTTGGCATGGCCGGACTTAACATACCCAAGAATAGTTAGAAAACTAGCCGAGGTCAGGGACACAGAACGAAACACAGCGATAAGGAAAAAACAAAAGTCAGGGGTACCAGACATCAGGGAAGTCAAAACAAAGCCAAAAAACAGAAAAACACGACCAGGAACACACTCTCAGATAACCATCTAAGGGAAACCACGTCAGGGCAGTGAGCTAAGGAATAAGTGACTTTAAATAACCCTCTTGCAGATCCAATTGGCTGTACCTAGCCCTTGACCCCAAAACGTGCGTGTGCGTCTTTTGCGTGACGTCACCCGCACGTCGACGGCGTCTTTACTGTGGAGGGACGTGGGGCTATATAATTGCGTGGGTCCGCAGCGGCCAGCGTGCACCGACATGCTGCACAAGCCAGGCATCATAGCAGAAGACCACCGAGCGGCACTCCCCTCGATCTTCAGAAGGTAATTATCTCTGTTTTTGCCAGATGGATACGAAGGATACGTGACAAAACCATTGTCTGGAAATCTATCTACAAACAGGACTATACATAGGACATGTTTAAACTGGAAGAAAGAATATTTAGTCTTTAGGCAAAGGAAAAGTTTTTTTACTGTATGAACAGTGAGGATGTGAAATTCTATGCTTGAAGAAGGGGTTTTATCCGTCTGTACAAATGTTTATGCAGCAACTACACTGAACAAAATGATAAACGCAACACTTTTGTTTTTGCCCCCATTGTTCATGAGTTAAACTCAAAGATCTAAGACTTTTTCTTTGTACACAAAAGACCTATTTCTCTCAAATATTGTTCACAAATCTGTCTAAATCTGTGTTAGTGAGCACTTCTCCTTTGCCGAGATAATCCATCCACCTCACAGGTGTGGTATATCAAGATCCTGATTAGACAGCATGATTATTGCAAAGGTGTGCCTTAGGCGTGACACTATGCTTCAAACTGTTTTTTTTTTTACCTTGTTTTGTATCAACAGAAAAAAACGGATTTGAGAAAGGCTGAACTTGATGGACACATGTCCTTTTTCAGCCTATGTAATGGCAGGACAGGGACCCAGTATTGTGGCTGTCCTGTCAAAATCAGAACAATTCAGAGGTATGAAGTTGGAGATCCAAGCTATAACTTGACAACTCCAGATAATTGTGTGTTAGAGTCGAGCTGCAAACAAAAATTGAAGTGAGGGCACAGCACACATATGAAGATCTAAAAAGCAAAATGTCTCATAGTCAAGAGAGAGAGAGTAAGTGAGGAAAGACAGGACGGCATTTCCTCTCCTAGAGCCTATAGCAACAGTCCTTCAACAGATTCAGTTATGGCACTAATGTTTAGACAAGCTACTTAAAAACTACTTGTCCGTGCTTGACCCCATACACCATGCACTAACAAGGTTATTCACTAAACTGAGAATTGTTTAGAATTCTAGGTGAATACTAAGGGAGTTTCGAATTTAAGGCCAATATGACCAAGCTAGAAAATTCTCCAAGTCAGCTTTGCTTCCAGTTTGGCTATTTTGGACTTACATTTTTAATTCACAAAAATTTTCAACAATTCTCACTTTAGTGAATAACACTATAATAAAAAAGAGAGACGCAAATTTGTCTGGGGCCCTATGAAATCTAAATCCTTCTCTGACAAGAATTAGGAAATAGGAACTTAGTATTGATGAAAAGGACAGGGATCAGCAACATCATGGTTAGGAATTTAATTAGTTGGTAGGACATTTCTTCTGGTAAATGGACACCAAGTAAGGAAGAACAAGGAAGGATGGCAACATATGGTAAAGAGCAGTTGGTTCAGGCACCAAAAAGAGTAATAATGATGCTTGTATCTTTTGATCCCGATATCATTTAACCACTCCAAAAAAATGACAACGCATATGTAAAGTTAATGTTGGGAGGAGTTAGTGTTTTCTGGTAGTTTTTTAGGTATTGCAGTGGTAGGGATGTAGTAGAATTAGATTGACTTGGTTTTCGTGATTGTATTCGGTTAGGGAGATTAGGGTTTATGTACATTTACGGTTAATGTAATTTACGATTACAGAGAGGTTCCACAAATTGTATTCCTCTATTTTTGTGGTGTAATAAGTAAAATTAACATACTGAAATCAGAAACAACTGAATTTCAAGAAAAAATATGTAGCCATTTATTAGCATAGCTGCTCGACAAACCCATTTCTCCTATAGCAAGTGATAACAATATACAACACAAAAATTATTGTGACAAAATAATTCAGCTGACCTTGTGTTGCAGAATACTGAATACAGTGAAAACGCACAGTTTGGGTTCATTAATGATTCTTGGCCTGCATTGATCAGTGTCCTCTAACTTTAAGAATTTCAGTCACTTTGCTGCATTTCTATCTCCCATGGAAATATATCTTTATGAAGCTTCTGTAAGTATCATCTTCCAATGAATGTACAGAATAGTGACCCAGGAATATTTGTCATTGTATTACTTGCCAGTCATATGCAGCAAATACAGTTATATTGCAGTGCACATACTTCTCAGTGAATTCTGAATGAGCCCTTTTGAAGACTCATTGTCACAGGCTGGCATTTTCAATTATAGTTTAGAGTTTTTCTGCATGGCCATGTGATGCTTCAGGTATGTCACGTGAAACCATGCCTTATTTAATATATATCCTACTTAACACATGTTCCTGAAGCCTTTAAATATGACTTGAATGCATAGACCATGGTGTAAATTCATCCTAGAAAGACCCGTATGTGCTTTTGGATGCCATCAATGTCAGGTTGGGTCTCCTATTTTTTAAAACAGCAATAGATAGCAATAATATGTTTAGAGTAATAAGTAGGAACATTTGTACCGTTAAGAAGTCACACTTAAAAACATAATACTCTGTTGTTTGCACATATCTTAATTTTAATTTGATTATTCACCTTAATCATTTATTACCAAGTTCTTACATAGTAGCACCCAACATTAATTTATCAGCTTCTATACAATTACCAATCATACCCTAATTATGCAAATACACAGTGACCAGTCCTGCTCTCTACTTTCTGCCGTATCTTGTTCATCACTGTGACACACACGGCACACTTTTCAAGATTATGCAAGGAGTTAGCTCTCCACAGCTCGTACTTACTAGAACTAATTGTAGCAAAGCTTTTTAATAATTACTGTATTCTGTTAGCTGTTTTGATCATATTCTTTCTATTGCCCCAGATAAGTCACCTTGACCAAACCTTTGGATTGCAACTTTGATCTTTACAACGTGATCATTTTTTTCCCACCCTGGCGTCGTGCTTGCCTTACTTTGTAGTGCGATTACTGTCTTTACCGTCATATGTCATATAGGCATTCAAACCTGTTAGCTTAATCTTGGAGGATAAAGGTTATCCATAACGTTCTGCATCCATATAGGATGTCTTATCCATATGCAATACCATATCTCTTTAGAGTATTCTATGCATCAATGTAGGATGTCCTATCCAAGTATAGCCAACACCTATGTAAAGTAAAATCTATTGTTGGCAGATAGAGATTTTCCTTTTGGAGGTAGACAATAGTACTATTAATTCAATGTCAGATTGTACTCATGTTCTGATTCCAATATTGGGCACATATCGAATGACAATTAGGTGTTTCCAGAAAACAAATTTAATCTGTGACACATCTATAATCTCTCACATCAGTGACCCCTTCTCCATGTATGTGAAGACAGAACACAAGTTTGGAACAAAATATCATAGCAATCAATTCAAATCATTGCTCCAAAAATTGCCCCCAATTGCCCCTCAGCATTTACATTTATAAACAAATGTCCTTATCTCTACCCTCGATGTGACTGCGATGCAGAACTCCTAAATAGTAAAGTCTGCCACTTGATAATAAATTCTGGGTTTGAGTGCTGATGCCTAAAGCCTGCAGAGACCTCTAAACAGAATGTATCAGCATGATGTTACAAACAAAAAGACTCAGCAGTTAAAATCCAATAACAGATTCCAGGCATTGGCCACATTACCTCTATGTTGATTACTTTTTTTCACTGAGACGTAGAAAAACACACTGTGATCATACAATATTGTACACCGTAGTATAATGGTAGACATTGTTCACTGTTTTCTTGTTTTATTTTAGTTTATCTTATTTTGACTGTGAGCTTATTTGGTCAGGGTCCTCATTAGCTACTGTTCCCTAGAACTTAAAGTTTGTTTTGTTTCCTATTGTACAGCGCTGTGGAATATGCTGCTTCTATATATAGTTGTATAATAGTATAATATTGTAACTATAATAGTTGTAATTGTATTTTCAATATCTAAACAAACATTATAACATTAACAACATTTAGCACTAAATACAGTCAGATCATGTATATATATATACATTTGACAGAAATGTACAATTTCATGAAAATCAAACCAGTCAAAATAAAATAGTACTAATACAAATAAAAAAACAAACAAAACCGGGGCTTGTCCTGCCAGCGAGCTGAGAAGTCACATGGAGTAGTTGCACCCGGCACACCGAGCCCATATACCTTCACAAGCGACCGAAACACTCTCCTAACTCACAAAGCCCAAGAGCACTTACTCAGGTGACCCACATGGCACCATCAAAGCAGCTAAAGTTCACTGACTCGGTCCGCCAAAGCGCAAAAAAAAAGGCCCTATAAAGCTGATGCAAGATGGCGACTACCACATGGCACACTCACCAGCATCGGAGAGTCCCTCGTAATCTGAGTCTTTGGCGTTCCCGCTTGTGGACACTCTGGTCACGAAAAAGAGCCTGCACACGATGCTCCTCAAGCTGCAAACAACCCTACAAGCTGACTTCCAGAAACTAGCCACAGATCTCCGCAAAGAAATGGCGGACCTGGGAGGCAGAACTAGCCACCTTGAACACAAGAACTTTGCGTGGCTCACAATGAGATCGTAGATTGACTGCAATGAATGGAAGAAGACCAGGCTGCCCTAAAACATAAAATTGCGGACATCGAAGACAAGGCAAGGTGTAACAATATTCGCTTTAGGGAAATTGCAGATTGAGTCTCCAACGAAGACCTTCCTAAATATCTGAACTGGAGGACAGCGCATGGGACTTCAACCAAGTGTACCGCTTGCTGAGACCCCAGCATTTCACTGCGGATGCCCCACAAGACATGATAGCCCGCTTTCCCTATTTTACCTCCAAAGATCAACCCCTCAACGCTGCACGACAACTACTATGCGAAGACGGGAATTCATAAATGTCACCAAGACACTACAAAATCATAAGATATCCTATCGCTGGGGTTACTCCACAAAATTGCTGGTATGGTACAAGGGACACTCCGTAACAATTTTGGAACCGGAGATGGGCATCTCCAAATTGAAAGAATGGGGCCTCATTCAGACGTCGGACCCATCACCCCCAGGAAGATCCTCTCTATCAAAAGTTCAACCAGAGTGGCGTATGGCGGGATCCCTGGAGACTTCCAAAGGCCGCCACAAAGACTGAACACTTGCAGCGACCACCCACAACTGCACTTGAGTATACAGGCTTACCTGTTGTTTGGTTTTATGGTAAATTTTGATTACAAAGCTGCTTACCACGCATTGTCATAGTTAGCTATCCCTAGGGGTTAAGCACATACTGAGTAGCATAATCCTCCATAAGCTTTACACCCTGGTAAAGTACCACCTAATGGATAACCCCATGTTGCACTCACTTTGGGGCTACCCTCGGGTGAGCAACCACACACTAAGCCTAAGCCACACAGGTTTACACTACGCCCTGTGGCAACATAAAGCCCTTGCTTAGAGAGCACCACCCTGCTGAACACCATATCACTCTGAGCCTTGAATTCCCCAGGTGGGTGCACAGGTGGGATGGCTAACTTCCGTGGATGGGGCAGTGAATCTTGGCTGCTGTGTTTTACCTACACCCTGTTCACACTAAGGTCCTCCATCAGGCTTCTAGGCGGTAACTCATAGGCCAAGCCAAAATGGATCATATCTACTCCAAGTAGAGGATGTTAAGGCTACATTTACTGTTACTCAGCTCCTGAGTATGCCAACAGGTCATTAATGTTATATGATATGCATGGATGTTGTGTATACTGTTATACATTTGATCACAGACACTTAAAATACTAGAAAAACTCGCCCTCATGCAGCTCCAGTTGTTCATTGTAGGACCATAACACAGCCTTTGTGCTCCCACTATACGAAACAAAACAAAAAAAACTTTCAGTTCCTTAACTGTGGTAACCCAAGACAACTTAGGTAACACCTGATCACAGTGGAGGACGGCAACTAAGTGTAAGGCTGTGTGGCGAAAGTAATTAACCTCGCCAATGGTTCTTGGAGGGGCCTGTTTACCAGCCTCCTGCCTCAGGACTATGGGCCATGTAAAAAGGCTCATAAAAGACCTTGTTAGTGCCTTTTTGCTATTCTGTTCGGTAGATTTCATTCCCCTCCTATTCTAACATTGTCCCGTTTGACTACCAAACAACCGCACGCACCAGGGACTGCCCGGGACCTTGTTAACACCTATTAAAACCTTGGAATGGTTCTCACCACAGTGTTCTAATTGTTCGTCTCTGTGGCCGCAATTCCTATGGACAACCACCAGGTGGCGGCCATCTTGTTCGTATGAACGCAGGCAGCGGTGTTTAGGCATGAATCTCATGGAACAAAAATTGGACACAGAAACTCCAGAACACTGCTGGACTACCATTATCGCCTGCGTTGGATTCTGTACACTTTAGAAGGGCACTGTTCGGTGATATTGTTCGTCTAGATGAGGGGAACAAGCTCCAGGGTAAGATCATTGACATGTTCGGTAGTTTGTTCATTTTCCAAACTACCGAACTAGACAGAACGCAAGCCCTGATTCTATGGAACTATCCTAGGACCGCTGGTCTATCAAGCGAGTGTCTCAAACCCAAACCGGGCCCTCTTGGGAAGTGAGAAATTCCATGGTCACCCCAATTCCCCATATACACATTCACGCACCAGACTTGGTCGCCCCCGAATCTCAGAAACCAGTCAGAGATATATACACAGATGTGTAATATGACAAAGCTGCATCTCACACCAAAGATAAATGAATGATCCACAATTTAAAATCCTTTTACTTAACGTCAAAGGACTTAATAGCCCGCATACACGGAGGCTTGCCATACAGGAGATGCGCAAGTCCCAGGCTGCAGTTGTCTGCTTTCAGGAGACCCATTTCTGCACACACAGACCGCCCAAACTGCAAACCAAAAAATATCCGCAAGCCTTTCATGCATACTCCCCCCCACAAATCGAAAGGTGTTTCCCTCTTCTTTCACTCAGACTGGGCCTTCCAACTAGACAAACAGTATACAGATGAATTTGTCCGCTTACTGATTCTAGTGGGAACTGCAAAATCTCGTGGTCACTACTCTATCCTTATTCTCCTTGATCTTTCTGCAGCTTTTGACACTGTTGATTATCAACAGCTTCTTCTCATCCTCCGCAATATCGGTCTATAAGATATTGCTCTCTTCTGGTGCTCCTCCTACCTCTCCCAGCGTTCTTTCAGTGTTTCTTTCTCTGGCTCTGTTCTTCTTCCCAACTCCTCTCTGTTAATGTCCCCCAAGGTTCAGTCCTTGGTCCCCTACTGTTCTCCATCTATACTGCCTCCCTTGGTAAACTCATTAGCTCCTCTGGCTTCCAATATCATTTCTATGTGGATGACATGCAAATCTATCTGTCCTCTCCTGATCTCACCCCGCCCTTTTGGACTAGTGTCTCTGACTGCCTCTCTGCTATTTCTAACTGGATGGCTGTCAACTTCCTTAAACTCAACTTGACCAAAACTGAAATTCTGGTCATTCCTCCCTCAAGTGTTGCTACTTCTGTGTCTCTCTCCCTCCAAGTGAACGGTGCTACCATCAGCTCCACCACACAGGCTCGCTGCCTAGGTGTTCTCTTTGACTCCGACCTCACCTTCACATCTCATGTTCAGTCTATCGCCAAATCCTTCCATCTCAAAAACATCACGCATCCAACCCTACTTAAAGCCAGATGCGACTAAGGTGCTGGTCCATTCCACTATCTTTTCTCGCCTTGACTACTGTAATCCGCTTCTCAGTGGTCTTACGTCCTCCTAACTTGTGCCGTTACAGTCCATAATAAATGCGGGGGCGAGGCTCATCTTCCTGTCCACCCACACCTCCCACGCCTCACCCTTCTGTCAGACCCTACACTGGCTTCCTGTAAGATATAGGGCTCAGTTTAAAATTCTGGTTCTTGCTTTTAAATCTCTACATAATGCTGCTCCCACCTATCTATCCTTCCTAATACACAAGTATGTCCCGTCTAGGCCCTTACGCTCTGCTGAAGACTCACGTCTATCTTCTGTCCATACTCCCATCTCTGATGCTCGCCTTCAAGACCTCTCGAGGGTGGCACCGTTCCTGTGGAACTCACTTCCTTCCTCTGTTAGATGCTCACCCAGTCTCCACTCCTTCAAAAAAATCTTTAAAAACCCAATTCTTCATAAAAGCGTATCAATTAAACTGTTAGTAGCTCCTGACTGATTCCTCTCTTGTAATTGTCATTAGTCTAATACTATCCTTACCTTTTGTGTCACTTTACCCCACTCCCTCTAGCATGTAAGCTCATTGAGCAGGGTCATCAACCCCTCTGTTCCTGTGTGTCCAACTTGTCTGGTAACAACTTTGTGTTTGTTCGTCCACCCACTGTAAAGCACTGCAGAATTTGTTGGCACTATATAAATAATAACATAATAATAACTCTGAATGAGATTCTCGTTACTATTGCCTCTCTCTATGCCCCCAATGATTTGCAAATCCCCTTCCTGCGCAGAGCCTTTCAGAAAATATCCCTTAAACAGGGTCACACAATAATATGTGACGATTTTAATTGCACACTAGATTCTGACATAGACATTAAACGCGAAGGCGACAAACGCCCTCTCCCAAGCGCTATTTCACATAGCGACTCACTGTCCAATTTATTGCATGTGCATGATCTCTATGACGCATGGCGTTGCAAGTATCCGACAGGGAAAGACTATACCTTCTTTTCTCAAGTTAACCTTACATACTCGCGCCTAGATTTATGCGTGGTGGATAAATCAACATTAGCCAATATAGCAGAAATATCAGTCGGTTCGTGACCATGGTCAGACCACGCACCTCTTACAATAACCTTCAAAACGCTGTACCCAGCGAGGGGAAGAGGATAATGGAGACTATGCTTTACTGGGGGACTGCAATGCCCTACCAATTATAACTAAAGCATTAACCAACTATTTTATACAGAACACCGACGACCAGTCTTCATTGGCCACCAATGGTTCGTCCATAAGGCAGTTATGAGAGGTGTGTTCATCCAGATAGGCTCCCGAAAGAAACAAATCAGGTCTTAAACTCAGGCCCGCTTGACTAAAGAGCAAGCTGACCTGGGCAATAAAAATAAACTTAACCCGTCAAAAAAAATCACCAGGAGACTAGAGGAAATACGAAATGAACTTAAAGCGGGCAAATTGTAAAACAAGTATACACGAACTAAAATTCCCTTCTTCCACTCGGAACAGCATACTAAACTCTTTGACCCCAATGACAGTGAATGAGTTAGCCAGATACAACAATATGCTTTACAACCTGTAACACGACCCTACAATAACACAACCGACTGAAGACTCCATCAACGCTTTCCTAGACGTGATAAACCTACCAAGCCTGAATCAACAGCAGATCAACTCACTGAACAGCCCTTTATGATCGTTGAAATCCAACTGGCCATAAAGACCTTACCAAAACATAAAGCCCCAGGACCGGATGGTCTTTCTAACTATTATTATATTAGCCTAGAACCACTCTTGACCCCACCCCTCACAAAACCTTTTAATGATATTAAGACATCAGGGTGGGTACCTCAGGAAATGCTGGAAGCACATGTGGTGACGCTGCCCAAGTCAGGTAAACCCCCTTTTGAACGCACAAATCTCTGCCCAATCTCATTGTTGAACCCTGTATTAAACTCTACGCTAAATTGCTAGCATCCCGATTGAAACCATATCTTTCTGACCTGATCTCTGCAAGACAGGCAGGGTTTGTTCCAGGACAACAGGTTGGAGACAATACCAGACACTTTATAAATCTAATTGACTGGGCATCTACCACCAAACACAACGGGGTGGTAGTAGCGCTTGACGCTGAAAAAGCATTTGACCGCCTATACTGGGACTACCTGCAGGCCACCCTTCTAAAAATGGGCATACCCTGAGCATTAATCACTAGTATTAAGACCCTATACCAAAATCCAACTGCCAAAGTCTTCAACTCTGGCTTCGTTATCACCAATGGCACTCGTCAGGGGTTCTCACTCTCCCCACTAATATGTTATTCTCTGCTTAGACCCCACTTGATCATCACATTAAACAAAACGCTCATATAGCAGGCCTACAGACCCCAATAGGAGAACAAAAGCTAGCATTATTTGCTGACGATATTTTACTGTTCATCACCAACCCCGAGAGCTCTATTCCTGAGCTGACGTACAAAATCTATTGAAACAATACGACGAGGTCTCATATTATAAAAATAATGGTAAAAATACTAGGGCTTTACCTATAGGGCTACCACAAGCTCAAGTCTAATCATTACAACAGTCCTTCCCCTTCAATTGGCCTACAACTTCCCTGAAATATCTAGGTATAAACCTAACCAAGTCACATCACCATCTAATCCAAGAAAACCATGCGGTCCTAAATCATAAATGAAGGTCACAACTAGATCTGTGGCATAACCAAGAGATCTCGTGGTTCGGCCGAATTCACGCCATTAAAATGATGGCCCTTCCGCATGTCCTCTACCTTTTTCTTACACTCCCTGTAAGGATCTCTAATAAAATATTACAGCAATTACAATCTATCTTCAATGCACATATTTGGAAAAATAAACCTCCCAGAGTGTCTAGGCGCATGACTTGGCTTCCCTTCCACAAGGGCGGCTTGGGAATACCTAACATCACCATGTACTATCGAGCGTCCATAATGACGCAGGGCCTGGACATCGTACTTCGAACCTCACCCCCATTTGGCTCCCTCTAGAAAACTTGTTCTTAACACCTTTTCAATTGAGCCACTTGCTGTGGATGATGACCACACCCACACAGATTAGTTTGGGTGTACTCCCATCCACCTCCTACCTCCTACAAAGCTGGAGGAAATGGGCCCAAGACTGATGGCACAAGCCACACTCGCATATTACGCTCCCCTACAAGCTCTAAAAGCTCTATCTTATGGGATCCCACTGGGACCCTGGGTGAAAGGAGGAGCAATACACATTAGCTCCTTATTTGACCCACAAGGGCGGAAGGCCTTCCCGGATTTGCTTGGGGAATTGTTCACCTTTCTGCGAATAAAGCACATGTTATAACAGCTGAACATTCAACAGGCAAATAACCCTCCAACTACGACATTTTGCCTGTGCTGTACTGCATACACTAACACAACACACACTGCATACACTAACACACACACACTGCATACACTAACACACACACTGCATACACTAACACAACACACACACTGCATACACTAACACACACACTGCATACACTAACACAACACACACACTGCATACACTACACACTAACACACTCACTGCATCCGCTACACATTAACACACTCTGCATTCACTACACTAACACACACTCTGCATCCACTACACATTACACTAACACACACTCTGCATCTGCTACACACTAACACACTCTCTACATTCACTACACTAACACACACTCTGCATCCGCTAAACACTAACACACACTCTGCATTCACTACACATTTACACACACTCTGCATTCACTGCACTAACACACACACACTACATTCATTACTGACTCACACAGACCGTGTGCTTTGTCAGGGGCCCCAAAATTTCTGATGGCGGCCCTGCTTCTTATGTATAATGAACCAATCTTCCATTTCTTTACAATCAGTCATGCATTCCTTGTTTATGTACCCCTTCCTATTTCAACAATTGCCAATAAAAACTATACATTGAGGGAAAAAACACCCCCACCCCCCTCCTCCAGGGCCGGATTAAGAGCACACTGTGCCTGGTGCTGACAATTATGATGGGTCTAATTACGGAATTTTATCGACCAAAAACACTAAAACAGTCATACCTCCCAAGCGTCATGTATCTGATGCAGCTATAAGAAAATACATACTCTATGCTAATCTCTCTCTAATTTATGCTTTCATCTTTCAAGTAAATCCATACCAACTAACAGCAGTGTCTAGTGAAGCAGGAAGTCAATGGGCAGGGTAAAAGGATGGGCCACTGGTGCGAATCACGTGACCAGACCTGCCAAAAGGGGGAACATGCCCAAAAAGGGGGCATGTCTGTCCAAAGAATTTGAAGGACAGCCTGGCATGAATGCATGTCAGGCTGCCTGCCAATCATGCAGGCTGTCCAACTAAGGGCAAACTATGCAGGCAACACCCTGACCTTCACATAAATGCGTCTAATGATGCGCTCACTCCATCCTTTCTAAGGACTGTCCCCTAGCACTCACTGGTCCACTTGTCTCCTTACCTTCTTACTAGCAGGCAGAAGTTCCTGGTATATAGTCTGAGACAGATAAAGGGTGTATGTAGTGAGTGTAGAAGAATGGGGACATCAGGGGCGGACTGAGAACCCTCAGGGCCCCCGGGCAAAATAAATCCAGGGCCCCCTTACAGGCCCCACCCATACTCCGCAGCAAGCGCCACCCATGTCCCGCCTCCATGGACCGCCTCCAGCCACACCCAACACAATCTTTAGACATAAGGAACAAAAGTGCAATAATCCCTTCAAGGCCCCAGTAGAGACTACAATTGAGGGCTAATGAGCCATGAAGGGGGGTCTTTCTAGCAGAGGCTATCTCAGTGTCCTTTAGAGAGTGTGTTAGAAAGAATACCCTCCAGGTCCCATTAGAGACTACAATGGAGTCTAATGGGGCCTGGAGGGGGGTCTCTCCTACACTCTGGTTCCTATTCACAATATAGCAACACAACATAGCTCGCTGATACCTAGGCCAAGTTGGCTCCTCTTACCTTAATTACTGTTGCTGGCTGGCAGTCTGTGGGCTTGCTGGAAGGCTGTGGGCTTACTGGCTGCGGCTGGCAGGCTGTGGGCTTGCTGGCAGGCTGTGGGCTTGCTGGCAGGCTGTGGGCTTGCTGGCTACTGCCGGCAGGCTGTGGGCTTGCTGGCTGCGGCTTGCTGGCTGCGGCTTGCTGGCTGTGGCTTGCTGGCTGGCAGGCTGTGGCTTGCTGGCTTTAAGCCTAACTGGTGGCCTGTGGGCTGGCTGGCTGGCTACTGGCCAGCCTGTGGGCTGGCTGGCTGGCTGGCTGGCTGGCTGGCTGGCCGGCCTGTGGGCTGGCTGGCTTGCTGGCTACTGGGGCACTCGTAGATTATTTAAAGAAATAATCCATGCACAATAACCACTACTGCTCTGTGTAGTCGTTATGGTGCCAGGAGGGCCGGGCCCCCCTCCTAGAGTAAGTAGTCAAACCGTTTAAGAACAGTTTGACAACTTACCTGGGGTCTGCTGGGATATGAGGCTGTAGTAGGGTATAGGAGCAGTGGTGCAATGAGTAAGGGGTGCAGTGTGTGTGAGGGGGTGTAGTGTGTGAATGTGTAGGGTGTGTGGGGCAATGTGTGTACGAGGGGGCTGTGTATGTGTGTGGCAATGTTAGTATGGGGGGCTGTGTGTATGGGTGGGCAGTGTATGTGTGTGTGTGTGAGGCAATGTGTGTAAATGTGTATGGTCTGTGTGGGGGCAGTGTGTGTGTGTGTGTATAGAGGGCAGTGTGTGAATGTGTATAGTGTGTGGGGGCAGTGTGTTTATTGGGCTAGAGTTCACTCTCACCACTGCGACCACCAGGAATACCTGGTGGTCACAGTGTTGAGAGTGAACTCTAGCCCGTAGCTCCAGGGCTAGAGTTTACTCTCGCGAGAGCCGTAACGTTGCCGTGGTAACCGCGGCAATGATCTGTGCTCGCGCAAGAAGGACCCAGAGGAGCTGCAGGCTGAGCTCCCGGGTCCTCTCTTCCTCCCTCCCCTGCCGGCTGCCCGCACGGTGCCTGCGGACAGGGAAGGGGGCAATTGCCCTCCTCTTACTCCCCCCTCACCCTCTTCTTACCCCCCCCCTCTTCTTACCCCCTCCCTCTCTTCTTACCTCCCTCCCTCTCTTCTTACCTCCCTCTCTCTTTTAACCCCCCTCTCTCTTTTAACCCCCCTCTCTTTTAACCCCCCTCTCTTTTAACCCCCCTCTCTTTTAACCCCCCTCTCTTTTAACCCCCCTCTCTTTTAACCCCCCTCTCTCTTTTAACCCCCTCTCCCTTTTAACCCCCCTCTCCCTTTTAACCCCCCTCCCTCTCTCTTTTAACCCCCACCTTCCCTCTCTTTTAACCCCCCTCCCTCTCTCTTTTAACCCCCCTCTCTCTCTTTTAACCCCCCCTCCTCTCTCTTTTAACCCCCCACCCCCCTCCCCCTCCCTCTCTCAACTCCCCCTCCCTCTCTAAACCCCCCCTCCCTCTCTCTTTTAACCCCCTCTCTCTTTTACCCCCCTCTCTTTTAACCCCCACCTTCCCTCTCTCTTTTAACCCCCCCTCCCTCTCTCTTTCAACCCCCCCTCCCTCTCTCTTTTAACCCCCCTCCCTCTCTCTTTTAACACCCCCCCTCTATTTTAACCCCCCTCTCTTTTAACCCCCCCTCCCTCTCTCTTTTAACACCCCCCTCTCTCTTTTAACACCCCCCTCCCTCTCTCTTTTAACCCCCCTCTCTTTTAACCCCCTCTCTTTTAACCCCCTCTCTCTTTTAACCCCCCTCTCCCTTTTAACCCCCCTCTCCCTTTTAACCCCCCCTCCCTCTCTTTTAACCCCCACCTTCCCTCTCTTTTAACCCCCCTCCCTCTCTCCCCCCCCACCCCCCCTCCCCCTCTCACCCCCCCTCCCTCTCTCACCCCCTCCTCCCTCTCTCTTTTACCCCCTCTCTTTTAACCCCCACCTTCCCTCTCTCTTTTAACCCCCCCTCCCTCTCTCTTTTAACCCCCCTCCCTCTCTCTTTTAACACCCCCCCTCTATTTTAACCCCCCTCTCTTTTAACCCCCCTCCCTCTCTCTTTTAACACCCCCCCTCTCTCTTTTAACCCCCCTCTCCCTCTCTCTTTTAACACCCCCCCTCTATTTTAACCCCCCCTCTCTTTTACCCCCCCTCCCTCTCTCTTTTAACCCCCCCTCCCTCTCTCAACCCCCCCCATCCCCCCCTCCTCCCTCTCCCTCCCCCCCTCCTCCCTCTCCCCCCTCCTCCCTCTCTCAACCCCCCCTCCCTCTCTCTTTTTACCCTCTCCCCTGTAGCGTGGACGAGCGGCTTTCCGGTCCGCGGCCGGAGTGATAGGAAGGTGCACACTGAGTGTGCACCTTCCTGTCAGTCCGGCCGGGTACAGGAAACAGAAACTTCTGTTCCGCGCGGAACAGGAGTTTCTGTTTCCTGTACCCGGCCGGACTGACAGGAAGGTGCACACTCAGTGTGCACCTTCCTATCACTCCGGCCGGGCACCGCGGACCGGAAAGCCGCTCGGCCACGCTACAGGGGAGGTGAGAAGCTGCAGCCGCCTGAGCGCTCTTAGGAGAGCGCTCAGGCGGCTGCAGCATTTAAAGGGGCGGCCGGGCCCCCTGATGGCGGGCCCCCCTCCCGGCCGGGCCCTCGGACCATGTCCGAAGTGCCCGACCGGTCAGTCCGCCCCTGGGGGACATGCCACAGTGTTAGAGAGACCAACGTCTGCATTACCTAAACTAATTTTATTGTAAGTCAGTCTACACAAGTTTTGTTCCCATACATCCCTCTTAAGCTTCCAAACTTAAAGGGACACTATAGTCACCAGAACAACTACAGACTATTTTATTTGTTCTGGTAAGTAGAATCATTCCATTAAGGGCTTTTGCAGTAAACACTGTCTTTTCAGAGAAAAGAACTCCACTGGCCACTCCTTAGATGGCTGCTAGAGGTGCTTCCTGGGGCAGTACTGCCTAGTGTGCAGCACTTCCATTCAGTATCTCCACCCTCGGCATGCAGACACTGAACTTTCCTCATAGAGATACATTGATTCAATTTATCTTTATGAGGAGATGCTGATTGGCCAGGGCTATGACTTGTGCTGGCTCTGCCCCTGATCTGCCTAGTTGACAGTCTCAGCCAATCCTATGGGGAATTATTGTAATTTGCTCAGACCAACACTTCTGATGATGTTAGCAGACAGTCAGTTCAGAGGCAGAGCCAGCAGCTGCAGACTTGAATACAAATTATATTTTACTAGAAGGGGCCAGGGTGGTGGTTTTAACATAATAGGGTCAGAAATACATGATTGTGTTCCTGACCCTATAGTGCTACTTTAAGCAAGAGTATGTGAAGAGTAGTTAGTTTCTTGGAAAAAAATATCAGCCTTAATCATTTGTATAATCACAAGGAGTGGCATCAGAGAAAATTCTGTAAAATCACCAACAAACTACTCACAGTTTGATTCTGCTGTATAGATGGATTGCTCCCAGTGTCTCAGTCTCGCAAGTCACCCAGTGTCTCAGTGTCCCTATGTATCACAGTGTCAGTGTCCCCATGTCGCCCAGTCCCCTAGTCTCCCAGTGTCTCAGTGTCCCTATTTCTCCCAGTGTCTCAGTGTGTCCCCATGTCACTAGGATACTGGGGACACTGAGAGACATGGGGACACTGAGAGACATGGGGACACTGGGAGACATGGGGACACTGGGAGACATGGGGACACTGGGAGACATGGGGACACTGAGACATTTAGGGAAACTGGGATGAAATGGGGACACAGACACTGGGAGACATGGGGACATTGAAACATTTGGGGACACTAAGACACTAGGGACACAGAGACATGGGAACACAGACACTGGGAGACTAGGGGACACTAGGGATACTGGCTGGGAGACAGACACTTGGGGACACTGGGAGACATGGGGACAGTTGTGGACATAGACATGGGGACACTGGGACATATAGGGACACTGGGAGACACTAGGGACACAGACACTGGGAGACATGGGGACACTGAAACATTTGGGGACACTAAGACACTAGGGACACAGAGACATGGGAACACAGACACTGGGAGACTAGGGGACACTGGCAGACTAGGGGACACTGGCTGGGAGACAGACACTTGGGGACACTGGGAGACATGGGGACAGTTGTGGACATAGACATGGGGACACTGGGACATATAGGGACACTGGGACACATGGGGACACGGGGACACTAGGCACAGTGAGAGACATGGGACACAGACACTGGGAGACTTGGGGAAACTGATACACTAGCGACACTGGATGGGGGACATGGGGACACTCGGAGAAACAGCGTCCCCATGTGTCCCAGCGTCCCCAGGTCTCCCAGTGTCTGTGTCCCCATGTGTCCCCTAGTGTCTCAGTGTCCCCATATGTTCCCTAGTGTCTCAGTGTCCACATGTGTCTCAGTGTCCCTATGTGTCCCTGCTGCCTTTCCCCCCATCCCTCACTTACCTGAGCTGTAGAGCTGCTGTCTGGACTCTGTGCTGTGTTGCTGCTCCCCACGGATTAGTGAGTAGTAGAGAGAGGAAGGGATATGCATAGACATATAATACCTAGACGCCGCATTGACCGCTACTTCCTATTGGCGCTGATGAGCCGCGGGGCCGCCATCTTGGATCTGTCACAGTGTGATCTGCAGCATAGACATATATAGAACATATATGTCTATGATCTGCAGAGCAAGGTCCTCAAAGTAAACATGGTTAGTCTTAAAATCCACCAGGAGGGTGTATAGATCCAGTAGCATGATGTTTAATCCTGGGATATTAAATAAAATTAACTGACATTTGCTGCTTTAAGACCTCTGTGGTTATTTACGTTATCAACTAAGTTTACTCAATACATTGAAATTATTTGAATTTCCAGATTGAAACTATGCGTTGCATTTGGATTTAGGTTTGCTAAAATTAAAAGTTTAGTGAACTAACCCCACAATCTATCGTCTTAATATACATGTTTTAAAATGGGACTGGATCTTTGCCTGATTTGTAATGTATTTACTTTTCACCTATTTTTCACTTTGAAGTCCGCATAGAGATAGCATAAAGAGAATAGGAGAAATCAAACAATCACATCACTATTTACTAAAGTGAGATTTGTCACTAAGTCGAAGTAAATTAAAAAAATTAGGGACAGAAGTCCTAATATATAGACATATAATACCACACCGGGTGACCGGCCCAAAATGGCGCCCGCATTTCATGGCCCCCCGAGGTCAATACGGCGTCTAGGTATTATATGTCTATGGGGATATGCTGTAACTTCCTATCCCTGCCTTTCTCCACACACAGTGACCCCTACTGGCCGGTGCTGGTATTGCAGAGTAATCTCCACTTATTCTGAGAAAAATACCTGCATTTGTATTGCCGTTATTACTGCAATACCGGCACGGCCAGGCAGCCTCAAATACCGGCTGTGTCAGTAAAATACCAGTCAGGTGGCAAACCTAAGAGTAGTGTGTGTGTAAAAAATAAAAATTTTTTTTTTTAAATGGGCCTATGCCATGGGCCTGGGCCTGGAGCTGCAGCTCCATCAGCCCCTATGTTAATCCGGCCCTGCCCTCCTCGGCCCCACGGGCGATAGCCCACGATGAGGTTGAGTTACAGACCAGCACCATTCAGAATATGGTCTAATAACGTGCGATGTGTAAACATCCCTGAGAAGCCCACCCAAATACTCCGAACACTATCGTCAGAGCATGACTCAGTGGCGTTTCTCCAGAAAACCCACCTTAGGGGCACGCCTGCTCCCACCCTGAGGAATGGACGCTTCACTATGGGTTACTACGCTAACCACCCAGATGACAAGAAGGCAGAAGTAGTGATTCTTTTCTCCCGTACAGTTCCTTTCATGCACAGGCCAACTGACAGACCCCCAGGGCAGACACCTCTTCCTCAAAGCACAGCAACGTCGGGACCTCTTGGCCCAGGGCCTCCTCCAAACCCATAAGGGGTCCTCAAGATTTTTCTTTGAGCACTCGAATAAATGCGGGAGACTCCTGGCGCGACAGCTTAACCTCCCTGGCGGTATGATTATGTCAGGAATTTTGTACCAAAAGCGGTACCATTTTTTTGCATGGAAATTTGGTGTTATGTATTGTAGGCCAGTAATTACTTTCTTAAACCTGACCAAAAGTACTCTCAGATGTGATAAAGTTTGAAACATAAAATCATGAATTATAATCTAATAAATAATATAATTTTATTCAATAATGTAATAAATGAAATTTGAAAAATAAAAAAATGAAAAATAAATGAAATTTGTCAAACAAAGAAAATTCAGTAAACATCCTGGGTGTGGTAAATTTTGAAACATGGGACTGCACATAGACCGACATCACAATCAGGGCAATGGAATCTGGTTTCCTTTCGGATTTTTTTTCCATTGCTATCTCGCTTTGAGCAGCAAACTACGCACATCCTTGTAGGTGCTGCCTTTTTTGCGGTTGGCGGGATGTAATCCATAAAGTGACGACCAGTCAGGCGTTCTGGGTTGACAACGTCAACAGCACGACGTCCAGATCTGTTCACGACCACTGATGCCGTTTGGTAGTTCACAAAAATCCGCTCCGCCACCTTCCAGATAAAGTCAGAATGAACAAGAGGCATGTCACTCTTTCCTTTGTGCAGTATATAGGCATTCCAGAGGCATTGTTCCAGTAGATGCCTGAAGATTTTTTTGTAATATTTTTTTTGTTGTTTCCGCATAGACGGATAAAATGTCATCGCCTGATCAGCTCTATCGACTCCTCCCATGGTGGTGTTGTAGTCAATCACAAGTTGTGGCTTCATGACATCTTTCCCACCTCTTGTGTGGACCATGGCAGTGGAGGTGTTATGCACTGTACTCATTAGGCATACGTCTTTTTTGTCACGCCAACGCATTGCCATCATCTTTCCTTTCTGCCAGGCAACCATTTCTCCTGTTTTCAGTTTTTGCTTGGCAAACATAGATGGCAGGTCACGTCGGTTGGCCCTAACGGTTCCATATCCATCAGTCTTGTGTTTTATCAGAAACTCGTACAGCTCAGACGATGTGTAAAAGTTTTCCGTTGTCACACAATACCCCTGATTCAGCAATGGCTCAAGCAGTGTAAGGACTGATGACGTTGCCATCCCATAGCCGCTGTACCTGGGGTTGAATTGTGTTCCTTTACCGGTGTACATGACGGAATTCCATATATAGCCAGTGGCACACTCGCAGAGCATATAGGATTTTATTCCAAACCGTGCTCTCTTGGATGCGATGTATTGAATCCAGCTGAGGCGTCCCTTGTAAGCCATCAGACTTTCATCAATGCTGATGTCTCTATCTGGCACATAGGCCTGCTGGAAATTTTTTAGGATCATTTGGTATACTTCCCAGATCTTCTTGAGTTTTGGCGCTGGATGTGTGGCTTCGTCAAATTCCTCGTTGTTGGTGAAGTGCAAATTCTTCATTATGAGGGAAAATCGGTACTCGGACATGATGGTGCCAAAAAATGGGGTTGCCAGCAATTTATTGGTAGTCCAGTACCATTTCTGCTGGGGTTTCCCCACCACCTCCTGAAGAAGTATTAGCCCCAGAAACTTCCAGATGTCCTCTTTAGTCACCGGTTTCCATTTTCTGTTCCTGGAAAACTTGCTATGCAGAGTAGCTGATTGCTGCTCGTTGTAGCGATTTGTCTCCGTGACAATCTTTTCAATGACGTCATCTGTGAGAAATAATTTTAGGTATGCCAAAGGATCATTGTGCTCAACGTCTACCTTCATCCCAGGTGATCCAGTAAACGGAAATCTTGGCGGCGGTGCCTCATCCATACCGCAATCAATAAGGCACCAAGTGCGCACATGACTGAGCTCGGGTGCAGAATCGTCGCTGTCGCCACTACTCTGGTCACTGTCAGAGTCGGATGACGAATCTTGCCACGAATCGCTATCGCCGTCGCTCAATTCTGCGAGGGGCTCTGTGTCGCTGCCGCTGTCACTCATCTGATCCAAAGCCGCTTTGGAGATGCTAAAGTGACGCTTTGATGCCATGGTAAAAAAAAATATTTTATGGGCAGAAATTACAGCAAAAGGGGCAGGCAGGGCAGTGTAGGATGATCTGAGGTGATACTGTGTCAAATCTGAGGTGATACAATGTAATCTGACAGGATTACACTGTATCATCTAACTTTGTGTGTGTGTCACTTTTAAAACTTTTATACATTTGAATTACCCGCCCAGTTCCGCCCCCATGAGCCTCTGCGGCTCACAGAGACGGATCCGGGAGGGCAGATGGAGGCATCCGCCGGGGCTCTCACCGGCAATCACAGCGGGGACATCGCTGGATCGCAGGGAGAAGGTAAGGAGACTCGGAGTTTTCTACCCCGAGCGTGACTCGGGGTTACCGCTTCTGGCAGCGAAAATTAACCCCGAGTCACGCTCGGGAATACCGCTAGGGAGGTTAAGGACCGTCAGAGGGTCCCATTCACAAAATCAAACAGTGGGGGAAGGCAGAGACAAGGCAGATTCCAGACGGAATACAGCACACTTTCGAAGACTATTACACCGAACTATATAACTTAGCCCAGACCCAAAGAAGAAGCCTCCCTACAGCACCAACGGTCAATCACAGAATTTCTTGACCAGAATGTTGACAGGAAATACACACCCGAAATGACTGAAGAACTGGAACAGCCCCTCACGATAGAGGAACTCGGAATGGCGTTAAAACTTTCCAAATCCCACAGAGCCCCAGGTCCTGACAGCCTCCCATTGGCATATCTGTGCACGTTCCAGGACATACTATTGTCAAAACTCCTAAAAGGACTCAAAACGATCCAAACAGGTGGCCAGTTTCTGACACACTGGCGGCTGTTGTAATGGTCATCCCCAAAGAGTGCAAAGATCCCTCTAATTGCGCTAGCTACAGACCCATTTCACTTCTTAATTCGGACCTGGCCATGGCCTTGCGAATCTCAAATACCTCCCTGACCTGATTCATTCGGACCAGGTCGGATTCATCCCTGGAAGGGAGGGGCGAGACAACACTATCAAGGCCCTTAATATTATCCATGCAGTGTGGTCATCCCAGAGAGAACTGTTGCTTCTATCTACAGATGCAGAAAAGGCATTCAACTGGGTCGACTGGATGTACCTCGCATACACACTCCAACACATGGGTTTCGGTCCCCACATGTGTGCCTGGGTGCTATCCCTATACACGACCCCCAACGCTCATATACAAATCAATGACGCACTCACCACCCATATGAAATGGCACACGCCAGGGGGGTCCCCTGTTCCCCCTCCTGTTTGCCCTCTCCCTTGAACCATTCCTGGAGGCAGTCAGATGGGACGGGGGCATCACAGGGTTCACCCTAGGACGCCGAGAATATTGTGTCGCAGCATATGCGGACGACATGCTGTTCTCCCATGAGCGGCCGACGTTCTCCCTCCCCAATCTCCAAGTTGCCTTCAGACGATTTGGAGCAATCTCCAATCTAAAGCTCAACATGGATAAATCGGAGGTGCTCCACCTCTCCCACACTCATGAAGCGCCTACGCATCTACGCTCACAATACCCTTTTAACTGGTGCAATATCAAACTCAGGTCCCTTAGAATCTGGCTCCCGAGAGATCTCTCACAGCTTTATCAACATAATACCTCCCGTTGCTCCAGACACTACAAGCGGACCTTAAAAAATTGACCCCACACTATATATCATGGTTTGGGCACATCAATGAGGTCAAAATGAACATCCTGCCCAGGATATTATGCTTGTTTCACACCATCCCAATAGCAATATCTAAAGCTTTCTTCAGCTCTGTTACAATGGCCATCCGCCGGCTATATGGAACTTAAGCCCATGAGGAAAGCAGTTTTGGAACTCCCAAAAGCAGCCAGCAGAACAGGCCTCCCTTCCATCGAGACATACTACCACGCCACACACCTACACCGACTAGTTGACTGGCACACAAAACAATCAGGTAGCCATGGAGATCTTATAGGCAGAGGGCAACATTCCCTCCAGGTTGTGGCTGGGCAACACTACGATCAGCGCCCTACGCACAAACAAACCCTATGATTGATGCAACCTTGGGGATATGGTGTACCCTACGATACCGAAGACAGCTTACCACTTCACCCACTCCCCTCAGATTGGACACATATATATATATATATTTATATATATGTGTTTGTAAAGTAGTTGGCTGCACTCACGGATTCCAGTAAAACATAACTTTTATTCCAGCTTCTAAAATAGATCAATGTTTCAGTCCATCTTGTGGACTTTCATCAGGATCCTTAGTGCAGCCAACTACTTTACAAACTTAATAGGCAAAAACAATCTATAAACATAAAGACATAAAAGACCAAAAATATGGTGTAGTATGTTGAAACACCAGAAAACACGCTAAGTGTCAAGTATGCAGTCACAAGATATTAGTTAAAAGTAGACACGTAGAAATCTTAGAAGTTCAAGAGGGCGTGGTCTGTGGTAGGAGCGAGCTGGACCCATCCGTGTGAAGCTCCGCCGGGACCGCCGGACCAACAGCTTATAAAAGCAGCAGTTAAATACCTGCGGGGGAACCTGAGATGGATAAAAGGGCCCCAAAAAAGCAGGCGAAAAAACAACCGGAACAGGGTGCAACAGTGTCGGATCTCTTCGCGGCCTCCCGCGCTATGAGAAACACCACCCAAGATGGCGGACAGGAGAGCACTGGAGGGCCTCAATCTCCCTCTAGCCCGGGATCTAGTGTTACACCTGGACCCCAGGAGACGGACGCCAAGCAGATACTGTCGACCTTGGCGGAAGTGAGAACTTACCTGGTAATGGAAATAGCCAGGAATACCCCCGAGGCGGAGATACATGCATTGGGGACCAGAACGGTGGTCCTTGAACAACGAGTGGAGTCCACGATGGAAGCCCATAACGCGGCTTTTAGTGATTTTCTATTAAGGTCTATAATTTTGTCCTCACCCATTGTTTTTTTATTTTTGATAAAAAAAATTATCTGCAGATCAATGGTACGGCCATGGGCACCAAGTTCGCGCCAAGTTATGCCAATACATTTATGGATTTTTGGAAAAGGTCCAATATTTGGACCAATAATCCTTTTGGCGCGAACTTGGTGCTCTGGAAGAGGTACATTGATGACATTTTAATAATCTGGAAGGGCCCCGAAGCATCTTTGTTGGAGTTTATTGGTTTTATCAATAATAATGATCGATCTCTTAAATTTACCCTGAATTTTGATGAACAGAAAATTGATTTTTTGGACCTTACCCTCTATGTAGAGAATAATTAAATAAAGACAAAAACTTTTTTTAAAGATACTGATTCAAGTAGCTACATAGAGAAGAAGAGTAGTCACCACCCCAAATGGCTGACTGGAGTACCAAAGAGCCAGTTTACCCGGATCCGGAGAAATTGTACGGATAAAGATAAGTTTTTTATTCAAAGTGAAATCCTTTGTGACAGATTTCTAGAAAAGGGTTATTCTCGGGACTCTTTGGACGCAGAGATTGTTAGACAAGGACAAAAGGAGAGAGGGAGTTTATTAAAAGAGAATCATGAGAATAAGAGAGTTTTAGGCTACGAGTATGCTTTTAACCCCTTAAGGACCAAACTTCTGGAATAAAAGGGAATCATGACATGTCACACATGTCATGTGTCCTTAAGGGGTTAATACACAATACAATTCCAAAGCTTTTGACATCCAAAGGATTGTGAAAAGACACTGGTCATTGCTCTTAGAAGATGATTTCCTTAGGACTATAATTCCAAATAATCCTAGAATGATTTTTAAGAGGGGAAATAATCAGAAAAATATTTTGGCTCCAAGTATGTTTAGGGGGAAGAGAAAGGAAACTAAATCGCATACTGGATTCTACACGTGTGTAAAATGCAAGGCGTGTAGATATTCATTTACATCGTATAGTGAATTTAAGAGTACCCAAACCAAGGAGACATTTAGAATTCAGAGCCGGATTTCATGTTCCTCCACACATGTTGTGTACCTCATCACTTGTGGGTGTGGTGCACAGTATGTGGGGAGAACGGGAAGGAAAGCTAAAGTAAGATGTCTGGAACATTATAACAATATACAGAAAAAAGTTACTACACATACAGTTCCGGAACACTGTAATAAATGCCCCTCGTTTAAGAATAATATTAATTTTATAGCAATAGAACAAGTGAGTTTGGATGAAAGAGGAGGAGATTTATTGCTTAAATTAAGAAAAAGAGAGGGCATTTGGATACACAAGTTAAAAACGATGCAACCTCGAGGCCTGAATGTAGATTTTGATTTAGTTTTGTTTTTTAAAATATTATTTTTTTTTTGGGTCCCTTTAAGACTTTTCTATGTTTTAAAATATTGGGGTTTGCAGGTTTTAGTAGTACTTTTTAGTAGGATTATTTATAAGCTTTAGACCTTTTTTTGTATATGGGGTTTACTCTTGATGACACAGGATGCAGTTGGTGTTTTCCTTTAAAGGTTTTGGGTATATATCACTTGGATATTTTTTCTGGATACATATTAACTCCTGTGGTATGTATAATACACTAAGACACGTTTTGTTACATGTGTTGTTGAAAAGATATATAGTTTTTTATGGAATATTTCTGTTTTAACTTTTTCTTTTTTATGTGCCATTTGCCTCCTCTATATATGTTTTATGAGCCATTTTGGGATGGTTTATGAAAAGATGGGAGGACTCTGCATGGACTTTTTGATCAACCGATTATTATAGCACATGCGCACAAGGAAGAACGGCACATGAGAATGAGGCTTGGAACGCTATCAGTGCAGTCGGAGCAGCTTGACGCGGATAGGCGGATGAGTAAGGTGGAAGCCTTACCGGGTGATTTAAAACCACGCCGAAAGGAGAAGGACAACGCTGCAGAGCTTTGAAGCGATTACCCCGAGGAAGTCTGATTGGTTACGGACGAAACGCGTAGGGTTGGACTATTGTAGTGAGGTTTTTATTCTGTTATTTTGTTTTTATTTTTGTAACAATAAATAGTTTTTACAACTTATAACAGGATCCCTCATATTTGGTGTCAACCGGAGGAGGATGGCTGTGGAAAACATTTGATGATATGCTTGTACATCACTACTATCTTATAAGTGCAATTTATTGTAGTGCAGGATATAAACATATATCATCTACACTTATTTCTGGTTTATTTCTCTCCTACATGTCCATGCTTCCATGCTGAGGACCTCATATCACCTCCCTACTATTGAGATATGCCTGCTATCAAGTTGCGTCTGTGAGTGCAACCTATTAATTGGTGTATTTCTGTATATTGGCTATACTACTCTATGAGTTTTTATTTTTTTCTTCTCTGTAGATTTTTTTCTATGTATATTGTTTTGCAAGGACTGGGAGGAGTCCTGTTTTCTACAGTTTAGAACCTTTTAGGTATTATTGATACCTGTTTGTGTGCTTGTTTTGTATTTTCAACGGGTGATTAGTGTGTTTTTTCTATAGCATATTAATTTGTGAAGCAACACTAAAGAAAAAACTTAAAACCCTCTTACTATCATCCCTCCTGGTGTCCTTGCGTAAGGATGAACAAAGACATAAGACTGATTCTACACCCACGAACCTACTGGCGGTACAGGGATTGAGGGCCTCAGTTCGTGGAACGCTGCTAGACGATACGGCACGGGCTATTATAGGGTTTAAACTGACCTATTTTGAAAAAGCCAACAAGATGAACACCATGCTGGCGAGGTCACTCCAACCAAGGCAACATGGAACCCACATCACCAAAATTAAAGACGCCTCAGGTCCATATCACACAAACCCTACAGACATAGCAAAAGTATTCACAGAATTCTTTACTAAACTATATAATCATTCCACAACAGATCTCGCCGATATGCAAAGTGAAAGAGACAAGATACAAGCTTTCCTTGCTGGGCTGGATTTGCCAACACTGAACGGGGCAGAAGCAGACACCTTGAGGAAACACAACTCGGCAGAAGAAATAGACGTAGCAATATCCACATTGAAGAGTAACAAGGAACCGGCACCAGATGGCTTCGATGGCACCTATTAGAAAACCTTTAGGGAAGAACTTATTCCACATATGGAAGCTTGGTTCACCGAACTAATGGACGGAGGTCCACCTGACAGAGACATGTCGCTAGCAGATATTGTCTTACTGCCGAAACCGGTTCGAGATCTATCAGTCCCAGAAAACTTTCGCCGGATATCCCTGATCAACCATGATTCAAAAATACTAGCGAAAATTCTGGCTGCCAGGATAAACCCGATGCTGAATCGGCTGGTTCACCCTGACCAGGTGGGGGTCATACCGGATAGGCAACTCTTTTAAAATATACCAGACGTAATGTGGACCTCATATGGAGACAAAACACGAGGAAAATACCGACGATGATACTGTCGTTGGACGCCGAGAAGGCGTTCGACAGGGTTAAATGGCCTTATTTATTCACAATGCTGGATCATTATGACTTCCTAGCTCAGTTCACAACGACGATCAGAGCCATGTATACTAATGTCAGGGCGCAAATTCGCATTTCGGGAGCAAAGATAACTCCGTTTGGTCTAAGCAACGGCACTAGACAGGGATGCCCATTGTCGACCTTATTGTTCGCTCTTTCGTTGGCACCACTCCTTCAGGCGATACGCGCAGCCCCAGACATTAAAGGGGTTGAAGTCGGAGGGCAACGATACGTGGTGTCAGGATTTGCAGATGACATCTTACTGACAGAACCGAGGGAATCCATGGCGGCGCTAACAGATGTCTTGAAGAAATTTGGAGAACTGGCTGGATAAAAGGTAAAATGGACAAGTCCAGCGTACTACCCATAGGTATGTCAGAGATGGACGTAACCTACATAGGGAAGACCTATCAATTACGAATAACAAGCGACCACATTAAATACCTAGGCATACGACTGACGGCAGACCCATCTAAATTATTCCAACAGAATTATAACCCGCTGATTAGGACATTGATGACGGAGATGGAGAGCTGGACAGAAAAAGCTATTTCTTGGATAGGGAGGATTCATTCCGTAAAAATGAATGTGCTACCTCGAATATTGTTTTTGTTTCGGCCCTCCCGATCAGAGTGACCAGATCTGACTTGGGACCGCTCCAACAAACCATTGGCAAATTTATATGGCAGAATAAGAAGCATAGGGTCTCACGCAACATTCTTTACTGGGCTAGGGACAGGGGTGGGCTGGGCCTTCCGCACCTTTATTTTTATTATGAGGCAGCCCAGCTAGCCCAGGTGGCGCTGTGGCACTCTCTACCAGAGGAAAGGAGATGGGTGGACCTGGAAGCATCCCTTATGGGCATGGATATGCCTCATTTCTATATGTGGACCCCTAGGAAGCACAGACCAAACATCAGCGTGACCTGTCCTGCAATTTTCAACTCACTGACGATATGGGATGCAGCCGCTACTAAGTATGGCTTGGTATCCTCCCCTTCTCCAATGACCCATTTGTTGAGGAACAAAGCATTCCTACCAGGAATGACAGCCCGGGATTTCAGAGGCATAAAACACGCAGGGTTGCAAAGATTACACCTGTTGTACGAGGGGGGGTCATTTGTGACGTTCAAGGAACCTGCAAACTAGAACTCATCTGCAACCCTTTGACTTTTTTAGATATCTCCAGATTAGAGACTATGCCCAAGACCTTCAGGTTAAAAAAGCCGCAGAGGCACAGATGACGTTCTTTGAAAGGATGTTGCCAAAGGAACAGTTCCCAAGCGCATTGATTTCACTTCTATACTCACATTTGTGCAACAACACATTAGAATGGGGTGGAATTACATACATAGACCACTGAGAAGCAGAATTAGGAGAGACGTTGGAGGGAGTGGAATGGCAGGAAATATGTGAGGCAGCCGCGCAGTCCTCTATGTGTGTCTCGCTGCAGGAACAATCATATAAGACGCTATTTCGATGGTATGCTACACCGGTAAAGTTGAGCCGTATGAACCAAATTGCTACAGACCTATGCTGGCGGGGGTGCGGCCTCAAGGGCACATATATTCACATGTGGTGGGAATGCCCAATTACACAAGTTTATTGGCAACGAATTGTGCAGTTGTTGCGAGAAATATTTGAGAGGGAGCTAAGATAGACCCATGGGTATTCTTACTAGCCAGATCTATAGAAAACTGGACAAAAACAGAACTGACCCTATTACATAAGGTGAACATAGCCGCTAGGAGAGCTTTGGCACAGGTATGGCTGCAAAGAGAGCCCCCAGAAATCACTGCAGTCTTTCGGAAAATTAAAGATAATTACCTGATGGATGACCTAACAGCCCGGGTTAGGGGTACAACGAAAAAAAGTTTGAAAAAAATTGGGGCCTTTGGGTAGCCAGCGCAGCAAGTGCTTGATGGACACACACGAGAGACTCCCTTGGATGGGCTTGGATCGGATAGATGTAAGTTGGCCTGGATTCCCCCGCGCTCCCCTCCCATTCTCCCTCCCCATACTCCCACTTCCTATCTTCATACTTACCCCTCTTACTCCTCTTTTCCTTTTTCCCTTTTTTCTTGTTTTTTTCTGTGAGAACTCATCACAACTGATCTAACATTTCCATGCAATATGTAAATAATTTGCATCGCTAAAGGATGTGGACATGTGATAACAGGAGCAAACGGATAGAAAATTGAATGAGCTCACGAAAAGGATCTATAGAATCCGTACATGACCGCATAGGAACGGATAGGGCATGTCCTATCGATAAAAGAAATGTTTGTATGGTAACTTCACACTCTTTATGTTTATTATACTTTTCCTTATAAATTAAAAATTTACCGGGGCAGACAGGGAAACAGCGACGTACTGTATGATAGACGCACTCCATGTTACAATGGTTAAGTAACGGTTTGAAAGGAGTGTTGGCCTACTGTTATTGAAAATACGATAGAATACTGTCATGCACAATGTAACAATATATTGCAATGTTATGATGCATTATGTTTTCAATGTAATGTACTGCCTTGGAATAAATAAAGAATAAAAAAAAAAAGAAATCTTAGAAGTTCAGGAAAATTCCAGGTATCTTCGTATATCACCTTAAATGAGGAGGGACAAACACAGAGTGCACCAATAATATTCAGAAATCAAAATTTATCATGATTGCACTTACAGAATAAAGGAAAAAAATCCAGCATATCAAAGGACTCGAAAGGGTCCTTTCCGGAGCTGCTTTCCTAGTAATGGACACAGCCAGATGATGTACAGAAAATAAATACAAATAAATAAATAAAACAAGCATTCAAATCTTTAAAAAGTGCTTTCCAGGTCCCTCCGCCCGACGCGTTTCGTCCTAATTAGGACTTCCTCAGGGGAAAATCACATTTTTTTTCAAAGTCCTGATTCACAAAAAAACAAAAAAAAAAAAGATTCAAAACAATAAAAAATCCACAGAGGGCTCAACACAGACTGAGCATGCAAACATACCTTGAGAGATGCCTTCATACCCCTTGAATGCTCAGTAGGAGCACAGTGATTGGTAGGCTTTGTAGCTATCCTATCACAGCACTCTAAGAGGCAAAATTAGCTTCTCATGAGACTTGCCTTGTTATGTGTATAGATCTACATCCAGTTTACTTGAAGAACGATTGACATCTCAAAGGGAATATATCACAAAGCATTGATTAACACTATGTTAGTTCACATAATGTATTGCTTAGCTATTCAGTTCAATTAATGAAATAAAATGCTTGCTGTTCTTTGCCAGAAAACTGAATTGCTAACTCGTTCCTAGAAAAGAGTAGGAGGCTTGATTCACAGAGCTGATATAAATTACAGAGTTGCTAACATCCCTTTTACTTATTAATGAATATACATTATTATTATACTTTATTTATAAAGCGCCATCACATTCCGTCCATTGTGTCCATTACATGTCCATTAAATAATTACTCCAACCACCATGACCACTTCTGCTTTTAGATGTAGTCCTGGTGATAGTAGGTGTCTGGATGTGCAGCATTTCTGTTTGAAATGCTGCACATATTAGATATTTGCACTTTTGTACCAGGAGCTAGTTACAGCCCCGGCAATACATGACTTAGGAATCCAAGAACATTGTTTCAGCCTGCCTGATGTCAATTCTGTGCACAATTTACGTCTGTCGTCAGCTAGCAGCTGCAAGGTCAAACATCTATTTCCCCTCCTTCCCACCCTCTGTCCACCCCCACTCCCTCCTCTTATCAGCTCAGCACCCGCAGGCTCTCTGTGCAGGTCAAACGACCCAATCGAATGCCATTCTTTCAGAAGCATTTGACTCAACTACGAGAGGAAGATAGTGATGTAGCATGACTTTGGGATGAGGCATGGTAGATCCCCACTCAGCGCTGCATTCCGGTTAAGATTTAAGCCAATTTTTTATTTTTATTTTTATATTTTTTAACTATTAAGGGGGGAACTATTACATAGTGCCCAATAAGGAACTATAAAGAAAAAAAAAGATTTCTGTAAAGGGGTAGGAATAACCCTTTAATAATAATAATGTGGAAACCCACGACAGCAAACCAAAATACAGGAATACCCCGCTTTACGTACCCTCACTTTATGTACACTCTCAAGTACGGACATACCCGCAAGTGTTCGTAAAGGCGCTTCGTGAGTACAGAAATTCCCGCGCCTCTTCGGTCAGCGAACAGGAACAGGAAATTGAACTTTTCACACGTTCTGACATGTCACAGGTTAATCATCTCATTCTGTTTTTGTTTTATGGGTTGGGTTAGGATCTGTAAACCTCAAACATGTTAGGACACATTTATGTCTACTCCTAGCTGAACATATATATTTTTTTCTGCCCCAACATTGTCGATATTCTGCAATCGGCTGCCATCCAGTGAAAGGGTTTACCCTGCCATTTTCTATAACTATGACTTAGCAGCTTAGCTGCATTAGCCACTATTCTGAGGATTCAAAGTTACACCATAAATGCTTAAAGTGATGAAGAGGTGTTTCTAAACAAAGTGTGCAACTAAGCTGCTAATAAATACACATTGGCACTGTATTGGCAGAAAATGGCCCAGTGGGCAGGTTTATTTTACTTTTTCTCCCAGTTTAAGGTTGTCAGATGAGTAAAACATTAAAGATAAATGGTACAATCTGGAATTAGATTTTTTTTTTTTTTTTTTACTGTTTGTTTTAACTGAATAAAAGCCCACTAGAAATCACTGGAAATAAAATCACTGGAAATCTGAAGTTGCAGTATCAGTTTTGCCTGTAAATTATTATTGCAATGAAGTACATGCACTGGGAAGTGGAAAAAGGTATTGCTTCACTTTAAGTACATTTTCGTTTTACATTCATGCTCTGTTCCCATTGTGTACTTAAAAGTGGGGTATGCCTGTATCCATTAAAACAAACATTTAATATCAAGTTAAACAGTGTTGTCTCATGTAATATATAGGTCGTCTGGTAGCGGGAGGAGTCGAGAGGTAAAGTGAAAGCTACATTTATGCTTTACATCAGTGTTTCTCAACATTTTATGAAGAAGTACTTGTGCAGGTCTAAAACAAAATTCCTTAGTACCCGGGCCTCGAGAAAGAGATCTCTATTGATTTAAATTCCAAGTGAAATATGTGGACCCTGATATTTAACTTAATTGACATACTGACACAAATGTACCCACAGAAGACACTGACTCGCACACATTTACACACAGAGGACACTGAGACACACACATTTACAAACAGAGGACATTGACACACACATTTACACACAGAGGAAAATGACACACACACACATACACAATGACAGACACACTTACTGACACACAAACTCACTGACAGACACATACACATTCTCTCACACATATTTTTTATTTTTATTTAAATGGGAAGTAAAGTCACCAAAACAACTTTAGTTTAATCAGTTTACATAATCAGTTTTGGTGTATAAATCATGTTCCATGCAGTCTCACTGCTCAATTCTCTGCCATTCAGGAGTTAAATCACCTTGTTTATGCAGTCCTAGTCACAGCCTTCCTAATCACATACTGTAAAGAGTCATCTAATGCTTATACTTTCTTTCTTGTAAATTATGCTTAATTTAGAATGTCATATCTCCGGATCTGTTAATAACCTGCTAGACCTTGCAGGAGCCTCCTGTTTGTGTAAAGCAAGTTAACATCTGATTTTAAATGAAATAATTTTGTTTTCATGCAGGCTGTAAGTCACAGCCAGAGGAGATGAGGCTAGAGCTGCATAAACAGAAACAAAAGTGATTTTTAGTGATTAAATGGCAGTGAATTGAGCAGTAAGACTTCAGAGGCATGATCTATACACCAAAACTGCTTGATTAAGGAAAAATTGTTTTGGTGACTATAGTGTCCCTTTAAGTCTGCTTAGCCTCCCTATCTTTGGAAGAGCTGGAGTTGCTCCTTTCCCTGGGGTCCAGTGTGGATCCATTACCCGGGCTTCAGTGGGAATTCTTTCCCTGGGGTAAAGTGGGAATCTTTTGCCTGAGGTCCAGTGGGGAACCTTTCTCTGGGATCTAGAGAGGGGCTTGCGTAATCTTCATGCTCTTTCAGTGTAGCTCCCTTGTTCACTACTGATGCCGGGTTCTGGAGTGAGGTCATAACCTCACTGACACACACAGACAATATAATAATAATGACAGACTCACACTGAAAGAATGACAGACTCACACATTATTCCTACCTGTGGGGTCCAGTGGGTGACCGGCCAGAAGATTGTGCAGGCGAGCGACATGCTGGGTGGTCGTGCAGGGCGGGCAGCTTAATGAGACCGGGGCCGGAATATGATGTCATATTCCAGGCCACCGGTCTCATTAAGTAGCGCAAGGGTGGGGGACCAGAGCAGAGACAGCACAGATCTCCCTCCGGCCGTGAGCAGCCTAATTGTGGCCACACCAGCTGTCTGCCCGGGAAATTTCTCGGTATCCCGGTGGATCAGTCCGGCCCTGCCAGCCACCTCCTGGGATGCGCTATGTTGGCACACTGCCTGTGGTGCATGTTTTTCTTGGGTACGCGTAGAAACTAGGCTTTACATTAGTACTGTTTTGTAGTGTTAGTTAGACAACAACATGGTGATATGTCACATGCACAAGTCTATTTTAAAGAAGAAATCCACACTAAAGAAAATAAGCAAAGGCAAATAGAGATCCATCCACTCAATGTCAATCCACAGATCATGTGGGATCAGTTATTCAATACAGAATCATATTTGTGTGAGGGACAAGACCACCAAATTCTTATAGAATGATAACAACCTCTCTAAATAAACGTAATCATTTCAGAACAAAGTGTTTGATAGAAACTTGAGGGTATATAGTGGAAAAATATGGGTAGATAAAGCAAATGGTGAAGAAGATTCATACTGAGTAGAATTAGTTGCCAAAATAATGTATATTGAATATATTTGTATCATAAGCTAATATGTGGGATAATTGAGTGAAAGCATACTTACATAATATGCATGATAGGTTTGCATAAAGCCAGACCTATGTATTTCATCTTTGAATGGCATCAAACAAAAGGAATCTGAGTCATTAAAGGAATACTCTAAGCACCAAAGCAACTTTACCATAATTAGGTGGTTTGGGTGTATACATCAATACGTCATGCTCTTTAAGTTCCACTGCTCAATTCTCTGCCATTAAGTAGTTACATCCTTTGATTTATGCAATCCTAAACACTCCTCCATTGCCACTGACTAACACAGCCCATCTACAAACGTCTTACAAAGAGAGATCTCATTTTTGAACTTCCTACATAGTACAATATGTTTAATGTTGGATGTATTACCTCCTGCTCTGTTAATTGCTGGCTTGAGCCTGCAGGGGCCTATGTGTGTGTGATTACAATTCAGTTAAAAAAACAGGATATAAAAACTTATAAAGTAAACATATTGTGCAGTAAGATCTGATTGAAAATGAATACATGTGTATGTTGGCTATGGGAGTTACAGCCTTGGGAGGGAAGGAGGGTATAGTGCTTCATGAACAGAAAATGGCAATGACACTGTAGGGGTAAGATCTTAACACCGAAACTGCTTCATTAAGCTAAAGTTGTGTTCTTGCTTAAAGTGTCCCTTTAAGTGCAAAGCCAGGTGCTGAAGAAATGTGTGATGTTCAGAACCATTGACTTTGTAAAATTAATTTTCAGATTGACTACCCACATTGCATTGGCAAAAGTCCAACATTGCAGGAGCAAAATTTCAAGTTGAGCTACCGTAAATAAGAGCTTGTCAGCATATACCAAAAACGTACTGTGATGATAGAAGGTTTAGGTGATACAAACTAAAGAAATGCTTTACGAATAAACTCAATAGCAGAACCAGCAATGGATAGCGAAAATGCTTAAAAGGTGCATTGTTAATATATACCTTGAACATAGAAAATATGTAGAGTGTCCCTATACACATCCCTAAAGCCCATACATATCAAGAAGATATGAACCTCCGGCCCACATTATAGAATACTATGTCTGAAACTGTAGAAGAAGGTTGTTCAGACAGCGGCGGAACTATCACTGGTGCGGCTACACAAGGGCCTGCATGCTCACGAGGCCCATTGGGTGGCTATTGGTGAACAGGGGCTAGTCGGGCACCACAGCCCTTTAACAGCGCAACTGGGCCCCTGTAGTATCGGCAGCATAAAACAAAAGAGTGCCGGTCATTTCCTCCCAACTCCGAAAAAAGTGCAGGGCAGCAGGCAAAGAGAATGAAGAGGCTGCCGGGATGAAGAAGCAAGGAGAAAAATGCTCCTCAGACACTAGCAGGACCCAGAAAAGCCAAAGGTATTCTAACAGGTGAGGGGCTAAAAATATACAAATCATTACGTGTTTGCGTGTGTAAGTGTGTGTATTAGTGTATCTGTGTGTCAATCTGTGTGTATCTATTTGTGTGTCAGTATGTACCTGAGTGTGTGTGAATGTGTCAGTGTGTGTGTATCTGTATGTCAGTGTGTGTATCTGAGTATATGTATGTGTCATTGTGTATCTGAGTGTGTGAATGTGTTAGTGTGTGTATCTGTGTGTCTGTTAATGTGTATTTGTGTAAGTATGTATGTATATGTGGCAGTTTATGTGTATATGTGCATACAGCCAAGCAAATTCCAACACTACATACAAACATATCCTTGCAATCAAATGCAAACATTACATACAAACACACCCATGCAGTCAAGTGCCAAACACACAGTCAAAACACACAGTGCCACCCCCACACACACATACTGCCCCCTTCCCCAAAACACACAGTGCCTTCCACACACACACATACTGCCCCATACTCACTGCCCCTCTCTTTCACACACACACACACACACATACACTGCCCTTTTCAAAAACACACACATACTGTCCCCATACACATACTTACCAATATTTTCTTTTCCCGGATATATGCCATGGCAGCACTACGTATGGGTATAGCTCCTCCCCTTCTCAATTGGACAGGAACACCTCCTAAATAAAAGAGACTCCCCCTATACCTCCTCAGTCTTAGTTTAAAGCTACAAAACAACATATGATTTCAGAAGAGGGTGTGATCGCAGTGCTGCCATGGCATATATCCGGGAAAAGAAAATATCGGTATGGCATACATTTTCTGTTTTCCCCGGATATATCCATGGCAGCACTACGTATGGGTTATACCCAAGTTGAAAGGAGGAAGGGAGGGAGAATAATAACCACAACGCATAAATCCATGCAAATACGGTTTATTGATCCATAAACTATAAGGCAGCAGAGAGGACACTTCTACCAAATTCTGTGGTAGATGAACGCACTACATCCAACTGGTAGTGATTGATAAACGTGTTGAAGGAGGACCATGTTGCTGCCGAACAAATGCGATCCGCAGAAATGTTGGCTGCAGCTGCCCAAGAAGCGGCCAAGGATCTGGTAGAATGAGCTCTAAGGCCTTGAGGGACAGGAACTCTGGAGGCTGAGTAGGCCTGACCAATGGCTGAGATGATCCATCGGCCAATATGAGATGAAGAAGCGGCTTGACCCTTCTTGTAACCTGAAGGAATAATGAACAGTCTAGATGTCTTCCTTATGTCTGAAGTCCAGTTCAGGTATGTAGATAAGCAGCGCACCAGATCCAAACAATGCCATTTCTCTTCTTCTTCCGATGAGGGATGAGGGAAAAAGGCTGGCAAAATGATATCCTGATTCATATGGAAAGCAGAAACCACCTTGGGTCTGAAAGCTGGAATCGTACGAAGGATCACTCGGTCTTCCTGAAGAATCAAAAAGGGAGACTCACAGGAGAGAGCGTTTAGCTCCGAGATTCTTCTACTTGAGGTCAAGGCAACCAACAGAACGGTTTTCAACGTAAGAGTAAGTATAGAAACACTCTCCAAGGGCTCAAACGGAGAATCAGATAAGGCCTGTAAAACCAGAGGTAAATCCCAAGGAGGGGAGCAAGACCGTACTGGAGGGCGCAGCTTGAGAATGGCTTGAAAAAATCTGGCAATATCTGGATCAATGCCAATTTCCGATCTAACAGAGCAGAGATAGCTGAAGTATGCACTTTTAGGGAGCTGCGACTCAAACCCTTGTCAAATCAGTCCTGTAAAAATTGAAGGATGTCACAGATACTGGGAGACAAAGGAGAAATATTATGTGCCAAACACCAGCTACAGAAGATGTCCCAAATACAATAGTAAGCTGAAGAAGTGGATTTCTTCCTGGCATTCAGAAGAGTATAAATTACTGAAGAAGAGAAGCCTTTGCTGGAGAGACGTTGCTTCTCAATATCCAAGCCCTTAAATTGAGAGACTGAGGAGATGGGTGAGAGATCGGACCTTGTTGTAGGAGACTGAGTTAATCTGGGAATTTCAGAGGTATGTCCTGAGAGAGTTTCTGAAGCAGAGGAAACCAAGGCCGTCTGGGCCAGAAGGGAATCACTGCGAGAATCGTTGCTTGCTCCTGCAGGATCCTTTTTAGCAGGGGAAAATCAGAGGAGTCTGAGGAAAAACATACCCCAGATGGAACTTCCACTCGCAACAGAGAGCATCCTGGTCTTCCGCCAAAGGGTCGAAGTAACGCGAGAAGAACCTTCCCACTTTGCGATTCTTCGCTGTGGCCATCAGTTCTAACTGAGGAAAACCCCACTTCTGGACTATGCTTTGGAATGCCAGAGGGGCTAACTCCCATTCTTGATTGTTCTTTCCCGGAAGGTAAACTGCCTTTATCCCCTTCAAATTCTTCTCTGACCAGGACATAAGTGGGGTCAACACTTTCATTAAGCGTTTGCTCTGATGATTGATGTAAGTAACTGCAGAGGTATTGTCTATCCTTACTCTCACCCAACTTTGTTTCAGACAAGGAAAGTGCAGAAGAGCCTGGAAGACTGCTTGCAACTCTAAAACATTCGAGGATAGAGGATACTGTTTGTTTTCCCACTGCCCCTGAACATGAAGAAGGCCCAAAAGAGCTCCCCAACCTGATTGGCAAGCATCCGTCGTGAGAGTAACCCAAGGGATATTGTTCAGAGGATACCCTTGATATAGATTCTCGTTCATCAGCCACCATGCCAGTTCCTTCATCATCTCTGATGATAAAGAGATTGCTTGATTCAGATCCTTGTTCGCAAACTGGGATAGAAACCCTTCTTGTGGAATCCTCATATGCCACTGGGCCCATCTCGTAAGGCCTATTGTAGAGGACAAACTTCCAAGAAGGCTCATAAATTCCCGGGCCGGGATGGAGTTCAGATGCAGAAGATGAAGGATCTTTGATTGAATACGAAGCCCCCTGTCCAAGGATAGGGAGACTTGTGACTGGATTGTGTCGAATCTTGCCCCTAAGTATATCATAACTTGAGAGGGGGAAAGCTGACTCTTCTTGAGGTTTACCAACCATCCAAATCTTTGAAGAATTAAAAGAACCCAATCTCGATGAAGAAGGAGAATATCTCTGCTGTGTGAGAGAATCAGGATGTCGTTGAGATAATGGAATATTGAGATGCTTTCCAGACGGATATATGCTATTAAGGCAACCAGAATCTTTGAGAAAGTCCTGGGAGCTGTGCTCAGGCCAAAGGGAAGGGCTTGAAACTGAAAATGCTGATGGTGAATCGCAAATCTCAGGAACTTCTGGTGTGGTGGAGCAATAGGAACATGAAAGTAAGCGTCTCGAAGGTCTATGGAGATTAACCAGTCGCCTGGGGAGATGACTTTTATAATGGAACTTACTGATTCCATCTTAAATTTCCTCACATACAGATTTTTATTTAATTCGTGAAGGTCCAAAATTGGTCTCCACTCCCCTGATGCTTTCGGAGTGAGAAAAAGTCTGGAATAAACCCCCAATCCTCTTTCTTTTGCAGGAACGGGACATATAACTCCTTCTGCTGAAAGGGAAGAAACAAAAGACCGAATGGCCATTGCTTTCTCTGTTTCCATAGGCATGCTTGTAGACATGAACCGGGGATAAGGGTTTGTCGATAATTCCAGGTAGTAGACGGATTTTAGGGTCTTCAAAACCCACTTGTCCTGTATTGCTGGAGCCCAGAACTCGTAGAAGTGAAGAAGTCTTGCTCCCACTCCTAAGGGCTGGACTGGCGTCCCATCAGAATTGCTTTGAAGGCTTACCAGTGCCACCACGTCCTCGGGTGGTTTTGGAAGAGGAGAGACCACTTTTCCAGGATTGGAATCTGGAAAACTCTCTACCAGGTCTGTATTGTCTAAAGTCCTTGTCCCGAAAGGAACGTCTGTCCTGCGGAAAGGATCTTTTAGGACGTCTATCTTGAGGAATCTTGAGGAAGAAAGGCCTTACGTTCTTCTACTGCCTTTTTGATACATTCGTCCAGATATTTGCCAAAGAGCATCTCTCCTTGAAAGGGAAGGGAACACAGGCTATTTTTTGAGGAATTATCTGCCACCCAATTACGTAGCCAAAGAGCATGTCTTGATGCTACAGTAAGGACCATGCTTCTGGAGATGATTTAAACCAAATCTATGGAAGCTTCTGATGAAAAATCAATAGCCAGCTTAACTTTCCTTAAGGATTCCAGCAGCCTGGCTCTACTGACTCCACTTGATATGTCCTCTTCGAGGTCATCCATCCACTGCTTCAAGGCCCTAGAGACAGATGTCAAGGCTACAGCAGGAGGAAGCCCAGAGCCAGAGGCTATATAGGCTTTGGACAAATTTGAGTCCATACGTTTATCCATTGGATCTCTTAAAGTACCGGCATCATGCAATGGAAGGGTGGTCTTTTTGGCTAATCGGACACTTGCTGCATCTACTTTGGGGGCAATGGTTACTGTCCGTAGCCTTAAAAGGGTATAGTTTAGAAAAACGACCCTGAATAGTGATTATTTTTTCAGCCTTCTTCCATTCTTGCTTAATGTGGTCCTCAATTGTCTCATGTAATGGGAAAGTGGGTTTGCAGCTTCTCAGGTCAGCAAAGTGCTTACTAGAAGCTGGTTCCTCTTCTTGAGATGACAGCTCGTCTTGCTCAAATACCGGGGGTACATATTCGTCAGAGCTTAAGTCAGCATATTCCTCTGGGCTAAAAGATCTACGTCTTTTCTTAGCCCTCTCAGACTGTCGAAGACCCTCTGAAACTGCTTGACGGATGTAAGAGAGAACATCTGGATCCGGTTCAGCATGGCCTGCTGCTGCTTTAAGACAAGCTAAGCAGAGCCTGTTCCCAGGAAGCACCTTGTCGTCACAAGCTTCACATAAGGGGGTCTTATCCTTCTTTTTCTTGTATGAGGACCTGTGGGCAGAACTGAAAATCCTCCAGTCAGAAGTCTGAAAGGCACTTTTTTTTTAATGTATTGTGTCTTTAAAATTTGGATAGTGACTTACTCAGAACCTCTAGATTGCGACCTATTTCTCGAAGCCTGACCGGGAGAATCCATAGTATGGGTAGCTGGAAAAAAATTTGAATTTCCAGCAACCAATTATTGCCTTGAAAAGGACTGGGGAATAGAGAAACTATAATAAAAGGACAAGAAATGTAACTTACCTGCAGCCAGAAGACAGAAGTTTAATCCAGATATGTAGATATACATCAAACAGCATACTGACAGAATAAAGGTGCTTACCCTTTAAATATAGGATGCCGAACCAGGAAGTAAAACCCCTTGCTGCTGGCCTTCCTCTGGCGTGCGTTCCACCTGCGTTTCACTGCTGGAGAGAGGGAAAAGATAGGCCGAAAGACCGGAAGTGCCGAAAACGGAAGTGCTAGCAAATCGGCGTGCGTTCCACCATGCGTTCCACGACCGGAATGGATCAGCTACAAGGAAACAGGAGCCCACCCCCGGTCAGGTAAGTTCTTAATTCACTGCCACTTACATCCTGAGGATAGGGCAGGCCATCATCATTATTATTATTGGGAAAGCCAAGAAGCCCAAATTTTTTGCAGCAAGTAGGTGAACCCTTCTGTGAGAATTACCACCTCCCTGGGTCTGGCACATCCAGCTGCTACCTATAGGGTTACTGCAGCATAGCTCCCCGGTCGCTAAGGGGAGTGTGGCGAAACCAACCTCGCCACTGGGCCCTGGAGAAGCCTGTTTGCTAGCCTCCTACCTACTGACTATGGCCCCTGGGTTATTTGGGGCATATTGTACTGTATATTGCTGCTACTGGCCCTTTTAACAGCATCTATGGACATATTGGGAATTTTGGGACTACTGTCCCTTTAAGACTGTGATACATATTCTAGTGTACTGCCTGTAATATTATATGTGTATTAAGTTTAACCTGGGATATGTATGCAGCATTCCCCTGATTGTTCGGTAGAATCACTCCATTTATTATATTGAGTGAAACTACCGAACAACCAGACCACCCAGGAATAAGTGTGCCTCCAATTACAGTTTGCAACAATGTTGCAAACGGGTAATTGGCAATCAGTGTAATGTTTTCTTTGTCCTCTGGGTGGCCGCCATTCGGGAAACAAACACGTGGCGGCGGCCATCTTAAACTACCGAACAGCGGTGTTTTGCCGTCGAGTGTCTGAAACTAAAATCAGACACTTGACTAGGCAAACACCGCTGAGACCGCCATACTTCCAGAAATTCGTATGGAAACTACCGAATGACCCGCCGTTCGGTAGAAAGAACCCCACAAACAAGGGAATTCATTCAAACCCTCTCCAGGCTCTATAACACAGGCAATTCGTCTGTTTTCATTCCCTTGTTTGTGACCGACCGCAGGGCCAAAATGCATGGAACTGTTTTCGGATACTTTACCCATGCGGTCGGTCAAATCTTTGGAACCCCATATCTCCCGAACCATTCATCCGAATTACTTGAATTTTGGATATGTTGTCCCCCTGAATAAGGGCTATCCAGCGATGCTGGATTTAAAGGTGTACCCCCGGGTTTTGGGGTACATCCAGAACTTGGCTGAAAAAGTGTACCGGATAATTGAGTTTAATGTTATCTGAGGGGAGGGGATGTGTGGGCTGAACCATGTATGTGATTGGTTATTTTATGCCTCCCCCTGGGGGTGGCCTGTATGTGGATTAGTGTAATAAAAGCCAGGCTGGATGAGCCAGTCGAGAGTTCCTGTTTTACCCTCAAAGTGATGTGTCGTCTCATTATTGGGGGGAAGGATTTATTGCATGCTGTTCCAGTTGACTGCTAGGAGTACAAGCCTATTCGTATGGTTCCTATTCAATGGTCTACAGCATTCATATGCTTGGGAGAATTTAAAAGGTTTCTCGGATTCGGTGATTGTGGTGTCTGCCAGAGTGCTTGGAGTCCTCAGGAAGCACTAGGAGCATCCATTAACGGAGGTACCAAGTCGGGGTGCCAGGTGATCCGTTACATTGGTGGCAGCGGTGGGATGGCGTCCTAGTGCGAGGAGAAGCAGCTCGGAGACACTGGTAACGTTTGGAATTACAAATTGAGGGCAACGCTAGTATCCGTACAGCGCCCCTGGCTACAGCAGGATGGAATCAGCTAGTTTTTGGACAGCGTTCCATGATGATGAGGAGGAGGCGGCCGCGGACTACAGGGATGCAGACAGAAAGGAACTCTGGTATGATGCCCTGGAAGACGCCCAGTGGCGGCGAGGTGAGAGTCTCCCCAGTGATGAGCAGCGGCTACAGAAGCGTGTGGCGATGCGGATGTATCTATTGGGAGAGCAGCCCCTGGATGAGTGGGTGACAAGACTAGAGACCCTGGTATGGCGAGAGATCTGGCTAGACAACGCATACCAGGCCCTCTGGTGGCATACCATTCGACTTACCCCCTGGACGTCCGAGCACGACTTACCGGAGGGGGATGATTATGATGGCCCGGGTTTATTATGGGATGCCTTGGAGGACGACATTGATCTTGGCAGCACGGAGGGGTCTAGGTTTTGGGACATCTACGACTACCGGATGGGCATGTATGTCTGGGCTGACGAATGCGAGGTGAGCAAAGACATGACCCACCTGGTAACAAGGGAGTGGGAGCTGGAGCAGGACTACCAACACCTGCTCAGCTTCATGCAGCCCCAACCTACCCGACAAGCAGAACCAGACCTCACTGACTGGTCCTGCGATGACCTCCAGATGGCAGGTAGAGATGGGACCGAGGTCTCTCTACCGGCCCTACAGGGATGCTGGGCAACCAACCCAGATCTCCAGCGACAGTGTGAGTCCCAGGGAGCCGAAGGTCACGTCCTTCCTCCCCAGTGGCAGTGTGAGTTACAGGGAGCTGAAGGGGCCGTCCTTGCTCCCCAGCGGCAGTCTACGGTTCAGGGAGAGGAGCCTGTTATTCCCTCTCCCCAGCGGCAGCACAGCTCACCAAGGGGAGACAGTAAGCCCCTCACCAGCGCAGATGGGACCGTGGTCTCTGCGCCCTGCCTACAGGGAGTACAGAGGGTCAGCCCTGCTCCCCAGCGGCAGTCTACGGTGCAGGGAGAGGAGCCTGTTATCCCCTCTCCCCAGCGGCTGAAGGTGTGTAAGGGAGAGGAGTTTGTTACCCCCTCTCCCCAGCGGCAGCTTAGCATACCAAGGGGAGACAGTAAGCCCCACACCAGCGCAGATGGGACCGTGGTCTCTGCGCCCAAGTTACAGGGAGCTGAAGGGGCCGTCCTCCCTCCCCAGCGGCAGTGTGATTTGTTGGGAATTGGGAGCCCAGTCTTCATTCCCCAGCGGCAGTGTGAATTGCAGGGAATTGGGAGCCCAGTCTCCATTCCCCAGCGGCAGGCTGAGTTACAGGGGGCAGAGGTAGTTGGTCCTACCCCCCAGCAGCAGAGTGATATGCCGGGAAGGCAGTGTGAAGGGCAGGGAGAGGAGAGCAGCGTCCTCCCTCCCCAGCGGCAGGCAGAGTTACAGGGGGCAGAGGTAGTTGGTCCTACCCCCCAGCAGCAGCGTGATTTTTTGGGAATAGAGAGCCCAGTCTCCTTTCCCCAGCAGCAGGACACTGCATTGGGAGGAGAGACAGTCGGTCTCCCTCCACAAAGACTGAAAGTATGCGTGGGAGAGGAGATTGTTACCACCTCTCCCCAGCGGCAGCTTAATGTACCAGGGGGAGACTGTAAGCCCCACAACTGTGCAGATGGGACTACGGTCTCTGCAGCTACAGCACAGGGTGTAAGGACAGTCAGTCCTGTCCCCCAGCAACAAGGCTGCTTAGCCAAAGGGGAGACAGTCGGTCTCCCCCTCCAACAGCGGAACTATGTATCCAAAGGGGAGACAATCGGTCTCCAACAGCAGAGCTGCGCAGCTAAAGGGGAGACAGTCGGTCTCCAGCAACCAGGCTCCAACCAGACTACTCCCGTGGTAGTGCTGGCACCAGGGCAGAGTACCGCTGGCCTCTGCCCACTCAGCAACCCACCAAAACAGCCTACCAGTCCCCCACACAGCCGTGGTGAGGCACCTGGACCTGGACAAGTTTTTCCCTTACTCAGGTGTAATAACCATTTATTGTGGGTGGGCTGTACTGCTGTTTCTGTTTTGTGGGTGGGCTGCTGGACTAACAAGGGCACTGACCGGCAAGAGGTCAGGTACCCTGTTAGTCTGTTTGGAAAAGGGGAGAAATGTGGCGAAACCAACCTCGCCACTGGGCCCTGGAGAAGCCTGTTTGCTAGCCTCCTACCTACTGACTATGGCCCCTGGGTTATTTGGGGCATATTGTACTGTATATTGCTGCTACTGGCCCTTTTAACAGCATCTATGGACATATTGGGAATTTTGGGACTACTGTCCCTTTAAGACTGTGATACATATTCTAGTGTACTGCCTGTAATATTATATGTGTATTAAGTTTAACCTGGGATATGTATGCAGCATTCCCCTGATTGTTCGGTAGAATCACTCCATTTATTATATTGAGTGAAACTACCGAACAACCAGACCACCCAGGAATAAGTGTGCCTCCAATTACAGTTTGCAACAATGTTGCAAATGGGTAATTGGCAATCAGTGTAATGTTTTCTTTGTCCTCTGGGTGGCCGCCATTCGGGAAACAAACACGTGGCGGCGGCCATCTTAAACTACCGAACAGCTGTGTTTTGCCGTCGAGTGTCTGGAACTAAAATCGGACACTTGACTAGGCAAACACCGCTGAGACCTCCATACTTCCAGAAATTCGTATGGAAACTACCGAATGACCCGCCGTTCGGTAGAAAGAACCCCACAAACAAGGGAATTCATTCAAACCCTCTCCAGGCTCTATAACACAGGCAATTCGTCTGTTTTCATTCCCTTGTTTGTGACCGACCGCAGGGCCAAAATGCATGGAACTGTTTTCGGATACTTTACCCATGCGGTCGGTCAAATCTTTGGAACCCCATATCTCCCGAACCATTCATCCGAATTACTTGAATTTTGGATATGTTGTCCCCCTGAATAAGGGCTATCCAGCGATGCTGGATTTAAAGGTGTACCCCCGGGTTTTGGGGTACATCCAGAACTTGGCTGAAAAAGTGTACCGGATAATTGAGTTTAATGTTATCTGAGGGGAGGGGATGTGTGGGCTGAACCATGTATGTGATTGGTTATTTTATGCCTCCCCCTGGGGGTGGCCTGTATGTGGATTAGTGTAATAAAAGCCAGGCTGGATGAGCCAGTCGAGAGTTCCTGTTTTACCCTCAAAGTGATGTGTCGTCTCATTATTGGGGGGAAGGATTTATTGCATGCTGTTCCAGTTGACTGCTAGGAGTACAAGCCTATTCGTATGGTTCCTATTCAATGGTCTACAGCATTCATATGCTTGGGAGAATTTAAAAGGTTTCTCGGATTCGGTGATTGTGGTGTCTGCCAGAGTGCTTGGAGTCCTCAGGAAGCACTAGGAGCATCCATTAACGGAGGTACCAAGTCGGGGTGCCAGGTGATCCGTTACAGGGAGAATCCTCCAGGGGGTCGCCCTTGGTGAGGCCCGTGTCCTGAGGCTTCCATGGGGAGAGAGGCTGAACTCCCCATGGGCCAGGGGTACAATTAGACCCGAATAAGTCACACAATAAAAATTTTAGGAGATGCAACCTCCACTGTCCCTGAGAAGTGGACAGGAAAAAAAGACTGAGGGGGTGTAGGGGGGAGTCTCTTTTATTTAGGAGGTGTTCCTGTCCAATTGAGAAGGGGAGGAGCTATACCCATACGTAGTACTGCCATGGATATATCCGGGGAAAGTTAATTTATTTTTTTAATTACAAACACATATTAATTATATATATATATAATTATTATAAAATACACATTTTTCATTTCTCCCATCTGCCCGGCACAGTACCTCCCAAGCCCCTTTATTAATTGTATTTGCAGTAAAGTTACTTGAGTAAATAAATAGCGATTGTAACTTTGCTGAGACACCTAAAAAAGCCCATTAAGGTCTCTAGTAAATCAAGCTGTAAGTGTCCTAAGCTTGCCATCTGATTTACTTACTTAATTTGTCCATCCTAAAAAGATTGGTATTATTCATCAGATCCTTAATGAATGCAAATGGGGCACTCTGGGGTTACTTATAATTCTGGGGTATAGCTATAAAAGGGAAGCAATCATCTATAACATTTCATTGGTTTCCATTGCTCTACATTTAGCACCTTGCACCAGAATAGTTCTTTGTAAATAACCCCCTTTATGTACACCTGTTTCTGCATTGAATGCTGAATAGGAATCGGAATTGTCATTTGTCAGGCATTTGTCGTTAGTTTCCTGTGTGAGACTAGCAATTAAACTTGTAACTGTCATTAGGTCACTATACTCTTACATGGGACTGCTGCTTTAACCATTAGTATTAGCTCACTTCTCGTATGAGGTACTGATCATTAAACCTCTTAAAGGGGAACTATCACAAAAAAGAACATTTTATTATGTTGCAGCATAATAATAATAATTATTATTAATATATTTTTATTTATATAGCAAATTCCGTAGCGCTGTACAATGGGATAATAATAATAATAATAATAATAATACAATTGCAATAATAATATTAATATATTTTACTTTGCAAAGTAGTAATGGCCAGATACAATTGAATCAAATGGTTGGATAATTTAACCCATTAAACATGATCCTATAATTTATGTAGTCCCAGTAGGACAGACACTTTTCGTGTTATAGGAACGGCATCAGTAACTGTATTAGCTGAAGTCTAAACATTTCCAGAAATAGCTCCATTCTGGGTGTTAGCAGTGACACGGAGCCTTTGTTGTGCGCACTTGGGGGACAAAGTCAGTGTCCATTGGCAGATCAAATGTCACTAGTTCCCAGCATTGGCAAAAGAGCCAGACACTGGATCAGTACTAACAAAATTAGAGACCGGAAGGTGATACATACAGAAGAATTACAATTAGAAGATTTATATTGCGTGCACAAAAAAATGTCTGTGTAAATGAAAGTGTCGTATCCCTGAACGTGCGTGCCAGTGCTGTCTTTCTCTTGAACTGCCAAGAGTCCATACAGAGTTACTACAGAGATGTTTGAGGGGGAACCATGCAAGCCATCTATCATCTCTCTACTAATTACAACTTGTAATTTCTTCTTAAATGACTGACTGCCTATTGCCATGCTGCGGGCAACACTGGCAATTGAAAAGGTTGCATTTTAACTAATATAAAGCAGTGACCCATTCCAATGTATGTATGAAACATAAGACTGGAAATACATAAAAGGTCTGAAACAATAAAGCACCCTGCTTGAACCTGATTCCAAATTATTTATATTAAATTCTGTAATATTATTACTCCTAAATGTATATACATTTTGATATATCACTTCCCATCACAGAAGGTGATACAAGAACTTTAGATTTACAGAGATATGCACGTAATATATAAATATGGGAGACAGGTAACCAATAATTAAAAATAATGGGACATGTTACATTGAACAAAATTATAAACACTTTTGTTTTTGCCCCCATTTTTCCTGAGCTGAACTCAAAGATCTAAGACTTTCTATGTACACAAAAGGCCTATTTCTCTCAAATATTGTTCACAAATCTGTCTAATTCTGTGTTAGTGAGCACTTCTCCTTTACCGAGATAATCCATCCACCTCACAGGTGTGGCATATCAAGATGCTGATTAGACAGCATGATTATTGCACAGGTGTGCCCTAGGCTGGCCACAATAAAAGGCCACTCTAAAATGTGCAGTTTTATCACACAGCACAATGCCACACATGTCACAAGTTTTAAGGGAGCGTGCAATTGGCATGCTGACTGCAGGAATGTCCACCAGAGCTGTTGCCCGTGAATTGAATGTGCATTTCTTAACCATAAGCCGTCTCCAAAGGCGTTTCAGAGAATTTGGCAATACATCCATGCGCAGATCATCTGTAACCACAGCAGCCCGGAACCTCCACATCCAGCATCTTCACCTCCAAGATCGTCTAAGAACAGCCACCCGGACAGCTGCTGCAACAATCAGCTTGCATAACCAAAGAATTTCTGCACAAACTGTCAGAAACCGTCTCAGGGAAGCTCATCTGCATGCTCGTGGTCCTCATCGGGGTCTCGACCTGACTGCAGTTTGTTGTCGTAACCGAATGAGTGGGCAAATGTTCACATTCGATGGTGTCTGGTACTTTGGAGAGGTGTTCTCTTCACGGATGAATCACGGTTTTCACTGTACAGGACAGATGGCAGACAGCGTGTATGGCGTTGTGTGGGTAAACGGTTTGCTGCGGTTTGCTGATGTCAACGTTGTGGTTTGGGCAGGTGTATGTTATGGACAACGAACACAGGTGCATTTTATTGATGGCATTTTAAATGCACAGAGATACCATGACGTGATCCTGAGGCCCATTGTTGTGCTATTCATCCAGACCATCACCTCATGTTGCAGCATGATAATGCACGGCCCCATGTTGCAAGGATCTGTACACACAGGGCCGGCCTTAGGCATTTGGGCGCCCTGTGCGAAAAATCTTCACTGCATGCAGGCTCCAACTGAAACAAAAGGAATCATGGAAAAGGAACGGGTGTGGCAACATAAAACAAACATTTAAAGGAATCCTGGAGTCTGGGAATTACTGGATACTGGGGATTACTGGATACCAGAAGCCATCACCAGACTGATCCACAGCTAGGAACAGGATGTGACACAACCGCTCTGGTGGACATTCCTGCAGTCAGCATGCCAATTGCACACTCCCTCAAAACTTGCGACATCTGTGGCATTGTGCTGTGTGATAAAACTGCACATTTTAGAGGGGGATTTTATTGTGGCCAGCCTACTGCACACAGGGCCGGCCTTAGGCATTTAGACACCCTGTGCGAAAAATCTTCACAGCGCCCCCCCCCCCCCCGTCATCCATGTATGCTGTAATGTTTGTGTTGTCTGTGTATGTGATAGTAGGTGTGATGACGGTGTGTGATATGTATGTTATGTGTGATATTTGTAATGGGTGTATTAACAGTGTGTGATATGCGTGTATTGGTTGTATGTGACACACACACACACACACACAGAGTCAGACGCCCATACACACACACAGGAAGACAGTCATACACACACACATACACACAAAGGCAGACAGTCTCACACACACACACAGGCAGACAGTCAGTCATACACACAGACACAGACAGTAATACACACACACAGAGGCAGACAGTCATACACACACACACACACGCAGACAGTCATACACACAGACAAACACGCAGACAGTCATACACACAGACACACACAGGCAGACAGTCATACACACAGACACACACAGGCAGACAGCCATACACACAGAGGCAGACAGCCATACACACAGAGGCAGTCATACACACAGCAGCAGTCATACACACAGAAGCAGTCATACACACAATCACACACACAGAGGCAGACAGTAATACACACAGACACACACACAGAGGCAGACAGTAATACACACAGACACACAGTGGCAGTCATACACACACACACACACACACAGGCAGACAGTCAGTCATACACACAGACACAGACAGTAATACACACAGACACACACAGAGGCAGACAGTAATACACACAGACACACACAGTCATACACACAGACACACACAGAGGCAGACAGTCATACACACACACACACACACACACGCAGACAGTCATACACACAGACAAACACGCAGACAGTCATACACACAGACACACACAGGCAGACAGTCATACACACAGACACACACAGGCAGACAGCCATACACACAGAGGCAGACAGCCATACACACAGAGGCAGTCATACACACAGAAGCAGTCATACACACAGAAGCAGTCATACACACAATCACACACACAGAGGCAGACAGTAATACACACAGACACACACACAGAGGCAGACAGTAATACACACAGACACACAGTGGCAGTCATACACACACACACACACACACAGGCAGACAGTCAGTCATACACACAGACACAGACAGTAATACACACAGACACACACAGAGGCAGACAGTAATACACACAGACACACACAGTCATCACACAGACACACACAGAGGCAGACAGTCATATACACACACACACAGACACACACAGGCAGACAGTCATACACACACACACAGGCAGACAGTCATACACACACACACAGACACACACAGGCAGACAGTCATAAACACACCCACAGACACACACAGGCAGACAGTCATACACACACAAACACAGGCAGACAGTCATACACACAGACACACAGAGGCAGACAGTCATACACACACAGACAGTAATTAACACAGGCAGAGAGTCACACTCACCTGACAATCCCTGTGGAGTTCATTGTGGAGGCAGTGCAGCTCCTGGTGACTGTTTGGTGGGGAAGCAGGGACTCCTTCCTGCTTCCCCTGCAGCAGTTTTCCCGGCGCTTTTAGCTCCGCCCCCGCCGCACGGTAAGCTCCGCCCCCGCTGCAAATTAGAAAAAAAAAAAATTTTTTTTTTTTTTATTTTTTTTTAAATCCCGGCCGGCTGTGCGGCCGCACGGCGCCCCCTGCTACATGGCGCCCTGTGCGGCCTCACAGCTCGCACACCCCTAAGGCCGGCCCTGACTGCACACCTGTGCAATAATCATGCTGTCCAATCAGCATCTTGATATGCCACACCTGTGAGGTGGATGGATTATCTCGGCAAAGGAGAAGTGCTCACTAACACAGATTTAGACAGAATTGTTAACAATAATTGAGAGAAATGGGCCTTTTGTGTACATAGAAAAAGTCTATCGTAGCAAAAGTAAAAGTGTTGCGTTTATAATTTTGTTCAGTGTATAAACAAGGCAAAAGAAAGTATAAAAAAGAGAGAGGAACATGTTAGGCTAACCTGGCTAACCTGAGATAAAAGTAACTAGTAATTGACATACTTTATTATCACAGGATCTTACTGGATCTTACTGGAGCCCCATGGTAATGTAATACTAATAAGTGACGTTGCATATAAAAAACGTTGTTTTCAAAATTCTAGTCTCCAATATGTGACCTTTGTCACATCTATTTTGTCCGTTGTTAAAATAGTGGTATTTAAAGCTAATCACCTTTATGCAACTATCATTGTTCAATACAGCTTATGAAACAAACAATTACTTGTGTTGTAAATGTTTTACAATGTTAAATCGTCCCTGAGAAATTCCATTAACGCTGTTTAATCTGCCCACATCATCATTAATTTATGCAGAGGGCACAAAAAATGTGGTAATATAAACAATTTAAACAACCTTTATTCTGCTTTATTAGAACTATATATTAGCAAAACAAAGCAATGCTTAAAATGTATTTTTCTGTAAAACACAATGCTTTATATATTAAAACCATAAAACACTGTTTACAAGTTAGAATGTGAATATTAAAACTATAATGTGCTCAGAATTAGCCAGGGATATTGTATAAAAAGTAATGCAAGCTTTGTTCTAATTCTAGTTCTTTGTTCTTTGTTTCCGAGGCACTGGATTCAGGTAAGTCACTGAAGGGGTTTTAACCCCTTCAGCAACATGGGATGGAGGCTGGGAAAGAGGGGGGCACTGCAAGATCCTGCAGTGCCAGGAAAATGGTTTTGTTTTCCTGGCACTGGAGAGTCCCTTTAAGGAGCCTTTCATTAGTGTTTTGTAGTTCCTGCATTCCTTGGGTTAAGATTTCAATCCACTGGGTTAATGACGTTAGCTGTGAGTTAAGTTCTGCTGGTTCCATTATTTTTTTTTTTTTGGTAAATCTGTTTATTGAGGTATAATGATCAGCATAGAGTTGGCTCGCAGGCCAGGCAACTAGGCAACTAGGCAACAATTCCATAAGAAAGGCAAAGCGAATATAAGAATTTCAAGAACCAATACAGTACAATTTAAACAGAGCCAATGCAGTTAAACATTTTAGAATCAAGGGTTCTGAGTATTGATCTGCTGACGGGTCCCGTGCTTCCCTTCCGCTAGGTGTGGGTGCAGAGAGCGAGCATCATCTTAGGGTGTTCTAGTAATGTATGTAGGGATGTATGAGCGTGTACCCGTAGTGTGCTGCCGCTTTTGGTTGGACATAAACTGTGTCCGGGGCTCACCCGTGGAGAGCAGGGTTAAATGCATCGGAGGAACAGTCATCATCTTAGAGGATAAGACTCGGAGCGGCTGACCATATAGTAAAGCGTCTGTTCAATGGTATTCAGGTACCTCGAACCAATTTACTTAAGTTAAGTTACAGGTCAGTCACTCGACAATCCCCCATCACAAAGCCTCCACCCAGTGTATCCACGGGTAGGGACCTATATTATGGACCCAGGTCCTAGTGCGGGCGGCGACCTTTCCCCCATGACAATCATCCAGAGCGGAGCTCGAGATATGCTCACTAGCCACCTTCATCTCCATATTGCCGACTCACCTACTCAAAGTGAGGTCATCTGATCGTCTGTGTCACGGGTGATTGTCTCTATGGTGTGTGAATTTGTAGGAGCACCTGTCAGTCCAGGGGTCAAGGCGTCAGTGAAATAAAGTGGGTCTTGTCTAGGGTGTTAAGTGTCCCGTACAGCGTGAATCCCTGAAGGCAGCCTCGGGAATCCGAGCTGGTTCCATTATTTAGGCTCAGTCAATATGTAATACTTAGGAATACAAGTTCGTTGGAACCCAATTGCAGATTTAGAAATAAGTGTTTAAGAATATTCAAAGTAAGTGTTTTATTGCTTAGGTCTTGGTATAACAGAATAACCTTTAGTAGCAATTCAATCTTTAGTATGCAGATCCTTATCCATATTTCAAACGGCATATTTTGAACCTTGGCATGGGGTCATTTTTCCGCTAGCTTGTACCAAGTGTAGTGGTAATAAGCATGTTTTCTGCCTTTTTGACACACAAAGTGAGTTTGCATAGTATATTTTGCAAACCTTATGTGTGCTACGGCTGTATAATACTTCATATGTTGCTCAGCTATGTTGTCTGAGCACAGCAATACCCCCATATGCACCTTTGCCAGGTATATGTGGATGTTGAAGGGGCACATTTGAGACGCAGCCATTCTGTTTTTTTTCTAACTTTGAAGTTTTATGCTGTGTCCATGTTTCATTTTGGAGTAGTTTAGCTGGTTTGTTATTCAAACTACCCCACAAACGCATATCATTTTTCTAAAGAGTACTCCCTCGGGTATTTCAAAAGGCATATTTTGAACCTTAGCGTGGGATCATTTGCTAGTTTGTTGCAGTTGTAGTGATAATGAGCATTAAAGAATGTATTGTTTTACTTTGTTAAACTAGTTTGACTTTTTAAAACCTTTTTTAATACTTTTTTTTACTTATTACACTTTTTAAAACTTTCTTAATTTTATTTTACACTTTTCAAATATTTATAAACTTTTTCCCGTTAACCCCTAACTAGCAGTAAGCAGCACTAACAGTAAATTCCCCAATTTCCCATAACTCCTATCCACCCCAACTAGCAATATAATTTTTAAATATTTAAATTAATTAATGAAATAAATTGAACACCTGAGGATTAAAAAAAAAATAAAAGTTAACCCGCAGGGGATACGAAAATAATAATCAGATAACAGTATAATACTGTCATCCGTATTTTGATCACTGTAGGCAGTGATCTGATGGCAGAGAAGGGGTTGATTTTATTAGAGATGGGAAAGGGGGTGGGATTCAACTCAATCTTTATTTTTCACAGGGAGAAGAGGATCAGCAGTGATCCGTCTCCCTGCACTTCACACTGACCATGGAAGCGCAGGGAGGCGGACCAGGAGTCCCTGCAGCACATGTGCTTGCTCTGACAGCAGTGACAGCGCGATTGGGTGCTCCTGGTCTGTCTCGGATACTGAGGAAGACTGGAGGAGCATTAAGCCCGCAATTGTGGTGGTCGCAGTGATCTGGGGTCACCTTTAGTAAATGACGGAAATTTTCCATCATGTGTCCTTAACGGTAAGACAAGCATGACGGAACATTTCCGTCTAGTGTCGGGAAGGGGTTCATGTTTAAACACTGATTTTATTGGAGGTACCAATAAATATAAGCTTAACTGTATCGATAATTTACATGTTCATTCCTGTGAGTGGTTGTGTAGGCAGGGGCCCAGTGCACTGCTTTGCCCAGGGGGCCTATAATGCTGTTAAGACAGTCCTGACTATCCCTGCTCTACAAGTACAAAAGCTACTGTAAACAAAGGACATCACATCCCATTGCTTAGGTTGAATTTTTTTTTTAGCTATGTAGATTGGCATACAGTATCTAATATATGCAATTTTTATACTTTGATTGTTTAGCCGGACCAACTGCCATCTGGGAATTTCTAATTTTATGTTTTGTTAGTTTAATTTCCGGCTCTGAAAAGAAACAGTGAATGTTCCTTATCCAGCATTGCATGGGAAAATACCTTGGACCATTATCAAGTACATATGTTTGTGATATAAATTCGTAACACAAATCTAGAGTCTATAATACGTGCCAGGCTCAGTGAGCAGTTTTATTTATTCTTTCTCAGGTTTGTTCTATTTCTGTAAAACATTAAATTGTAATCTTGCTTTCGTGAGATCTCATTGGGGATTGCAATTGTGTTACAAGGTCTGGAATAAATCTTGTGTAGTAGTGGATGGTTGTAGTGAATATACCTTATTATGTTTTTCAGCAGTCATGTGCAAACTGATACTATAACCACTGTACAATAAAAGAAACCCTTCATAATTCGGCTAATCATGTGCTGTCCCTCTGAAAGATATTGGACATGCTGTGCATGTAACTCATTCTCAGTCAAGTAAAGCATCTTAGGTGCAATTTTTTCCCCAAAACTCCTAAGCCAAAACTCCTAAATTTTTTTCCCCAAACTCCTAAGTTCAAACAAGTTATTGCTGAATTCCAGTTTGTTTGGTTTTTAATTCCTTATTTTTGCTTTGTTGACATTTCAGTAAAAAGAATATATATCAGATAAGTAAGGTACATGACATGATTGCTGAACTATTTTTTTATATTAATTCAAGATAACATCACCCTAGTGAACCCCGGGGTGCATATTACATGGAGACACATATTAGAAGGGTGTGGCACACAGGGAGTCCTAGAGATGGGAACCTAAATATGCGATAGGGAAAAACATATTAGGAAACCTGCTCGGTCATATTAGTGTTTAGCATTACAAGCTTAGACAATTCCGAAAAGCGGAATGCACTGTGGCTCGTAGCAAGATAACGCACAGGAGTAGAAAATCAGGGTAAACAAACATATATTCCGCTAAACGCTAAAGTATAACGCTAAAGTGCTGAAGTGGCTGTTTAGGTTACCAACACACACCGTTCTGATCTCTCGTCGCGGCTAGCCTCGCCTAGCTCTACCTCCATGGCTGAGATCATCAATCTTGACGATCTCAGCCAACCCAATGCTTTCCCATAGGAAAGTATTGGGAGCTTATTGCAATGCTAATGCAAATGCGCTGCAAAACGTTCAGGGTGGAGACTGTACAACACTGGAATAGGAATTACCTATAGTGGCCATCTGAGCGACTGCCACTAGCGATGTTACTAGACACCAATGTAAGCACAGCCTTTTCCTGTTTACATTGAAAAGTCTGCAGGGACAGAATATATCCACCAGAGCAACTACATTAAGCTGTAGTGTTTCTGGTGACTATAGTGTCCCTTTAATTTAACTTTTCAGATTTCACAGAAACATATTTGTTAAATATATAACTAAACAAAACATTTTAAGTCCTGGACAGTGACAGTTGCCCTTTAAGTAAATCCTAAAATTATCCTACCACTGGTGTTCAACAATGGCTAGAAAAGTAACATTTCAAGTTAGTGCACTATTTTCACCTGTTTTATACAATATAAATTGTACCTATAGTTTACAATATTATAGATAAAAAAAAAAACAACTACAATGAATAAAATAATAAACGACTACAAGAAATAAAGAGTGCAAAAGAAAAAGCATCTGGGAACGCTATAGAGATGCAGGGGTTTGATTACTATAATTCTTCATGCAGTACTCAGAAGCAGATGTGCCAGTTGTGATGTTACATGATACAATTAACAATCAGTGATACAATTAATTAGTGCTCTCAATAGGGCCTGTCTGAATTGCTGGGAATTGAAACAAAACCAGTCAAGCAATAATCTGATAGATTGTTAAACAATAAAAAGAGCACTAACACAATTTTGGTAATCACAATCTTCGTAATCTCTACATATTAGTAGAATCGGTGTCTGCTTGTTCTTATCCTTAGAAGGTAACCATAGGGAGTTATTCTCTTAACACTGCATTTTGGAGACCTGGCTAAAATAGACTAACATGAACTAATGTACATCTCAGCTATTTTTGCAGAGATTTCTATATTTGCTTGTCTATTTACCACAATGAGATTGTTTTACTGCTGCCAGAAATAGTGCAGTCACAAGCACTTGGTGCAACTTCAAGTGGCTGTTGTGCTACGTCACGTGTGCTTGTTGGTCAACATCTAACAGCAGCATAGTTTGAACAAGGCTAATCCGCTGAGTAGAAGACATCGGTGACAAATAACTTGAATCAAGGGTACCTCTGACATCTGGCCATATTTGAAGAATTGATTGTCATCCATTATAATACTAGTGATAACCAGCTTCTTGCACCTAAAGGCAGGACATAACAATGTACTAGAATGATACTAGTTCCATTTTACCCCAGATAACGGAGCACTTAAAGAAACACTATAGTGCAAGAATTCCTTTTTAGGCCTCCCTCTCTGAGGACATTGAAGGTTTAAAACCTTTCACTCATGCCGTACCTGTCTCGATCTCCGCAAACTGCTGCCCTGGCCGATCAGCATCTCCTCATAGAAATGTATTGGATCAATGCATTTGTTTGGGGAATGGTCAGAACCTCTATGCAGAGCGTGTTGATATTGAGATAGGAAGCACCTCTAATGGCTGCCTGAATGGCTGCCAGTAAAAATGTTCCAAGGCAGCAATGTAAGCACTACCTTTTCTTGGAAAGAAATGATAGTGCGTACAGTGCTAACATTGGATGGACATGCTGTAGACACCTAAACCACTATATTAAGTTGCAGTGGTTCTGGTGACTATAATGTACCTTTAATTCCTTAATTAATTATTAGCATATTTGTAATGCCAACATATTCCACAGCACTGTACAATTATAGAAGGGCATTTAAAAAAGGCTTACAATCTATTAGATTTTGATGTAGGCAGATATATATCATTGGGGACACTTACTGTTGTGGTAATACAACCAGGATTGAAACCAGATTTCCTAGTTTCAAGGCAGTGACTATACTACAGCTCTATCCAGATGAACTATTACCACAGTCTCATTTCTAGTCCAACACAAGGTGTATCTCTTATTTCGTTTTGGAAATTCTATGCAGCCATGTAGTAAAAAATTTAGCCCATTCCATAGAATAGGAGCCTTAAATGGACAATATAGTCACCAAAACAACTTTAGCTTAATGAAGCAGTTTTGGTGTATAGATCATGTCCCTGCAGTCTCACTGCTCAATTCTCTGCCATTTATGAGTTAAATTGTTTATGAACCCTAGTCACACCTCCTTGCATGTGACCTGCACAGCCTTCCTACACACTTCATGTAAAGAGTCATTTAATGTTTATCCTTCCTTTATTGCAAGTTCTGTTTAATTTAGATTTTCTTATACCTTGCTATGTTAATAGCTTGCTAGACCCTGCAAGAGCCTCCTGTATGTGATTAAAGGTCAATTTACAGAGCAAGAGATAAAATTGTTTAAGGTAAATTACATCTGATTGAAAGTGAAACCAGTTTTGTTTCCATGCAGGCTCTGTCAATCATAGCCAGGGGAGGTGTGACAAGGGCTGCATTAACAGAAACAAAGTGATTTAACTCCTAAATGGCAGTGAATTGAGCAGTGAAACCTGAGAAGCATGATCTATACACTAAAACTGCCTCATTAAGCTTCATTGCCATTGGGAGTCTTTCTTAGGTTCATTAAAGTATGACATCATCAGAAGAAGCACACTGACTGCAGATCTTAAAAGCATTCTCCATACGCCATTATTTTGCATATAAAATGAGTAGGTGATGCAAAACTGATTTGTATCATTCAAATTAACAGTTTAACGTCCTGCCCCTTTAAACATGAAAACAAGCGTGTAATGTGCTCCTGGAGCTTTTTTAAGATGAGGTTAACATACTCATTAGTGTATATAATGGGAACATTTGGAATGTCTACCATGATGGTGAAACTCTTCTGTACAGACACTTTGCAGAACAAAGGGTAGGATAATCCATCATAATAACTAGTACTTAAGGAACATTACGTAGGATAAACAGGACCTATAAACTATAGAAATGTCAAAGAAAATGGACTAGCCTGTGGGAATGTTTCCCCCAAATGATATTCTTAATGAAGAATTAATGCGATATAAAAAAAATATATATATATATATGTACTCATACTGATTAATTATCTATGGCATTATTATGTGGATATTATTCAGACAGCAAGATACATAACTTATAATGTATACATCATACTTACACTATTGGTCTACAGCCTTATGAAAAAGTATACAAGTATAATATCCACATTATGTAGTTTGGCTTTTGTGTGATTGATGAATACAATGGAAAGGTTTCTAATACTGTTTAATATGTAGCAGGACTTCAGACGAGCTATAATGAGAACACTAAATAATTATCTCCTTGGTTATAAATGGAATCGAGAAGCAGGTGCACTTGACAATGAGATTATATTACGCTTTAGAACCTTTCCTGGCAATATTCCCACAAATATATTATATAGACCTCTCCAGTGTCTTTTCAGAAGATCCCATGGGCTCTATAGAAAGCATGAAATCCATGGGGATATTTTACTTGTATCAAAAATTGGACTTAATTAGCTTTATAATGTGTTATGTTTCCTGCCGCCTAGCCTTTTAATATGATTAGTTGCAATCATCATCACATTAATATGTATTATTTGTAGGTGATACTTGACCCCTATGTAGTACCCCATATCATTCTCTTGAGGGCATATTGCAGGCTACTGTAGCAGCTTTAATTATCATAGTAAACTGAAACAGCTTTAATACTGAGAAGAGTTTAACTAAAGTGTTTCATAAAATGTATGTTTCATAATAAATATATATATATATTCAAATTCATAGTTCTATGCTACTAGCCAGGTCTTAAAAGTTACTTGCCACTCCAAGACATAGGGGTATCATTATGCTCTGAATTCTAAATGTACAGGTTTTTAAAATACATACATTTTACTATGTCTGTCTATCTATCTCTCTATGTGAGTAGATGTAAAGATAGATTAAACACAGACAATTGCTATATTTTATAAGCACAAAAGTATTCAAGTTAGTTTCCCTTTAAACCATAAGTACACGATGATGAATGTACATTTAATGTACATGTACCGTGGATAGAGTATGTGATTGAGTGTAAATCCTGAGACTGCAATAATTGACTGAGGTTTTATTGTCAATATTTTTTAATCCATTAAATGAAGAAAAATGCACACTTAAATGTTGTAAAAAGATATTTATACACAGGGAGAGAGAAACCTACAGAGTGTCTCACCATCAAACCATTGCCTGATTTTTAACAATCACTTGAGCATCATTTGTGTTTTACAATTTCCTTCCAGCTAGCCACCTGCAATGATTCATTCTTTTAAACCCCTCTCAGCAGACTCTTCAGATATGCAGAACTGCCTACTGGCATTTAAAGTGTTAAGTCACTGCATTAATCTTATAATGCACTATCACCCCCTCACAGTCCACTACACTAAGGCCCGAGAAATCGACGAAAGGCTCATCCATACTGAGACACTTGTCATCAATAATACATTTTCAGGGCAGGTCGATATATTTTGGCTAACATACCATACACGGATCCACTGCATGTGCATGTGTGTGTCTACACATATATAGAGAGACATATGCTTCAACGTGGTACATAGATCTTTGATACATTTGGATTCCCTTTTCCTAAATTATTATTATTCCTTTAGATTGTAAGCTCTAGGTGGCAGGGCTGGCAATCCACATTTCCCAAAAAAAAATTTGTTTTGTCCTTTGTACTGTACAATGGAATATGTTGAAGATTTACTAATAACTTATTATAATAAATAGTTAATATTTATATTTTTTTGTTTTATTACAATAAGCTTAAAAGGATAAACAGTTCAGAAAATGCATTTTTTTAAATTAATGGATGGGTTTGGAGAAATGCAATATACCAACTTGCTCATATACCAATGGGAGGATGGGAAGAATGACATCTTATGACCTTTCTTTGTTGCAATCTCCGGCAAAGGGGTGGTAGACATAGCACCCACGCATTGGCATCTGTGGGCTTAATGTGCTCTTCTCATGAGTCATGAAAAGGGGATAGTAATTTAGTTGAATGACTAAATCAATGTTACCAGTATTCCATATGGCTGTGTCAACACAACAAAGTGCGTGTGTTTTTCTGCTCGTCTACCACACACTTCTCTTCCTCTCTTGACCATCTTTTATCTTTTTTTCAAATTATTTTTCCTTTATTATTTCTGAAATTCCCCAACTATGTCCACCCCAATACCTCTCCCTCCAGCTCCCCTTTCAGACATCATTCATATGACATATGTTCCAGTATTCATGTTTTTTCTATCATTCCCTTACATACCTGGGTAGCGTAATTTTCACAAAAGAGAAGAATAAGTAGTCTTACATAGTTTATTACATCTTGTCAGCTTGATTGCCAAACATCCCCCTGTTTCACATTAGGGTTGGCAGATAAGTGCGATCCCACATTACTGCCCTTATTCATCCCCATCCCCTTGAGTTTGGGAATTTTATTTACAATGCTTTTAGGGAATCAGTCCATCTCATCTTAAAAGGGGTGAGGAGATTATAATACATATATCACGGAAAGAGCCCTATGGCATAGAGAACTGTAAGAATAGTGTATAGAATCGAAGGTCGAAGGTGAGGTATTCCAGAATGTTCCTCATCTGTCTTCAAGTCAGGTGCTACGTCTGTGTTGAGCTGAGACTGTAGTGAGAGAACAAAAAACAGAGAATAGTGTATAATAAGTTCCAGGCCCATGTGACGTCACTATACTGACTTCAATAAAGGTATAATGACTAATTCCGCCACTACTTTAAAACATGATCGTTGGTGACTGTGCCAAAGATCATAGAGTTCCAAAGTTAAAAAAGAAATAATAATATGTATATATAGTAATCAGAGTTCATTAAACACTGGCATTAAATTTGATCTTAGTTTTATGTCATATTGGTAAATAACTCTGTTAGTATCAAACATCTGTCATTGTGAGTTATACCAACCAAAAACGAATCCCCTGAGCATACCTGCATAAGAGACCAGTTTTACCTAAGTAACATGGTATCGTGGTGCTAGCCTAAAGCAAGCCAAAATCCTTATTACATGTAACAAACGTATTTCTGGAAATGTACTAATGTTTAGTTAAAAGCTGTCCATACACACTGGTTTCCTGAATGCAATTGATGCAAAATGCTCATAAAAATAAAGAATGGTTGTCTCTCTCGATGAGCGTGACTCTGTGATTAGTAAGTATTTCTAATGTGTATTATAACAATAAATACAGTAATGTGTATTATAACAATAAATACAGGATACAATAAGGATCCCCCCAGATATTTTAAAGTAATACTTTTATATAGTACCTCTGAGACACAGATTGCCAGATCTGACAGGCTGGTATTCTTTATGTCCTATGATAAGAAATAATGATGATTAAACATTTAACAGTGATATTTTATTAGATGCAGGATAAAACATACCAGGAACGGTTAAAGGATCTTTTTTTTTTTTTTTTTGCAGTGCATAAGAATATAACAGAACCATTTGAGGTACTCCAACGGCAATCGTCAAGCAGAGTTTCACATATTATAATTGGGATATTAGAGTAGACATGCACAATTTTATAATAATAGGATCAGGAAGAATACAGAAGGAGTTAAACAAGAGAAACAAAAAACATGCATAACAACTTTAAATAGGGTAAACTCCTAAGCGAGGTAACTACTGTGTTTCACTGCTGCACGTTTAATCAGGCTAGGTTTGCCTGCTCAGAGTGTCATTAAACATTAGAAATCATGCAGGGTGTCCTTGAATGTACAATATGCGATGGGCTTAGTGTTGCAGGCTAGATATGTGTGAGTACATGCTAACTGCTTATACAACTATGAAGAGTAACAGGCTTGTGATTCCACGTTTCCCACCCCGCATCATACGCTTGTGTGCGGTAGGTATCGGGCCCTGTATCCCCAATACAGGCATGGCGGTGGGGGAGCCGAGTGTATATGCGCCCAACGGAGCTAGTGTGTGCCAGAGCTAGAAGTATGCAAGTGTCGCGTCTCCTTACATATAAAGCATGCGTTGGTAAAATGACCTTTCTGGTGCCCTTCCTCCCACAAGCAGTTAAACATATGTTATGTTATAGAAAGTGGGCAAGGAAAAAAACACAAATATACAAACAGGCAGACATGTCGTGTTTAGGTGGATAGTCCGAGTTGTGAGCCATCTCGCCAGCTTCTGTGTGTTTGGGGTGCAAAGTCCCGAATCATCCCATGCCTCTGCTCGGTATCAGGCTTAGGGGGTGGTGCGGTGGCAAGAAGCAGAGTCCAAGCAAGTCCTCCACACAGCCCCGGGCCGTTGTGAAGTCCTGCATATTTAGGCCACGAGTCTGGTTACTCATGAAGGAGGCCAAGTTCTTCCGTTGCAGGGAACAGCTTTGGATCTCGATGGGCAATCACCGTCTGCGGCGTTGGATCCACCGCTTCGGTAGCTGATGCTCTGGGAGGGTGTCCCTGGTGGTCTTCAGTCCGGGTGGGCCCATCGTGTGAGGCTGTAGCGTAGCTGTTGAAGGAGCAGCTAGGGGGGTCTCGCTCGTCTCCCGCCTCTCTTCGTCCCGCATGCTCTCCACAGCCAGTGCTCTAGGTGGCCCAAGGTAGGCAGATAACTTAGCACTGAAGCTGGCGTGTCCCTACGCCATACGTTGTGTCCTGATCTCACACATGCTCCGTTTGCTCCTCACACCATGTTGTGCACGATGCTTGTGGTAGTCATCCATCTTGGGGGTAATTGCCCGGTTCTTGATTCTCGTCAGGACTAGTTCTTAAGCGCGGCTGTGTGCAGTGGTGATCGCCCATGGCAGCCGGGATAACCCCCACCGCCCTGGGGGGGGGGGAGACAGCAAAGCGTCGGTCGGAGAACTGGGTGAGCGGCCGTCTCACCCCTGCTCAAGCTCTGGTAGGCCTCAGGCCTCAATCAGGTTACTGCGATACTGTGTAGGGTCTCATGGGGTATACCCGAGTTCACCGTCGGCTGATAAATAATAAGATCATAGATCAGTATCTGTTTGTGGTACGCAGTTGGCTCAGATTTATTGGCTCAGATGTGGGAGCTCGGACTAAACACATCTGATTTGATCTGCGGTCAGGCTCTGCCCCCAGGTTAAAGGATCTTAACATGTATATATTGGAGGAAAGACGAGACGGGGGGATATGATAGAAACTTTTAAATACATAAAGGGAATCAACCCAGTAAAGGAGGAGACTATATTTAAAAGAAGAAAAACTACCACAACAATAGGACATAGTCTTAAATTAGAGGGGGAAAGGTTTAAAAATATCAGGAAGAATTACTTTACTGAGAGGGTAGTGGATGCATGGAATAACCAGCTGAAGTGGTAGAGGTTAACACAGTGAGGGATTTTAAGCATGCGTGGGATAGGAATGAGGCTATCCTAGACTTAAGATAAGCCCAGGGACTAATTAAATTATTTAGAAAATTGGACAGACTAGATGGACCAAACGGTTCTTATCTGCCGTCACATTCTATGATCCTATGTTTCTATGCTCTATCGAGGAGGGCTATAACACATTTACCATTGTACACTTTTGCAAAATGGATTGCCACTTAAAGGACCACTATAGGCACCCAGACCATTTCAGCTCAATGAAGTGGTCTGGGTGCCAGGTGCATCTAGGATTAACCCTGCCTGCTGTAAACATAGCAGTTTCAGAGAAACTGCTATGTTTACATATGGGTTAATCCAGCCTCTAGTGGCTGTCTCATTGACAGCCGCTAGAGGCGCTTCCTCGCTTCTCACTGTGATTTTCACAGTGTGAAGACGCCAGCGTCCATAGGAAAGCATTGAGTATTGACACCTTAAACAGGAATATATCACCAGACATCGATTAACACTGTGCTAGTTCACATAATGTCTTAGCTATTCTGTTCAATTAATGAAATAAAATGCATGCTCTTCTCTGCCAGAAAACGGAATCGCTAGCTCAGTCCTAGAACCTAGAAAAGAGTAGGAGGTTTGATTCACAGAGCAGATATAAATGTTCACTTGAGAATGAATATACATTAATATCAATCTGGAAGACCACCACAGCAAACCAAAACATGCATTGTATAGACATTTAATATCACATGTTATATCCTTGACACACATTTAATGAAGTTTTAATGAAGAAAGACATGTGTTGATGTCTATAACACGATGAGGTTATCATCTACATTTTAAGAGTTTAACTCTCTGGTCTTTAACCCCTTAAGGACCAAACTTCTGGAATAAAATGGAATCATGACATGTCACACATGTCATGTGTCCTTAAGGGGTTAAAAAAATAATAAAAAATAGTGTACTGAAACTAATTCCCACAGTAGGTGGCTATCAACAGAGTAATTTTAGGCGTACTACCCAACAATTATCTTATCTTAAAATACCTGGGGACATGAGAGGTCCAATGGCCCAGTGTCCCAGTGTCCCAAACCTTAGTTCACCATACAATAGCATTATCTTCCATTCCAGGTTTTACTTGGGCAGAAAATACTTGAAATAAGGTGAAAAGTTAGTGTTGTAGGAGGGAGCTAGTGGAGATATACATCAACAACTGAACTCAGAGGAAAGCACAGTATCCTGAAGGGTGAACAATAAACTTTGAAAAACATGGTTCTCCCATGGCTATTTAATCAGCCTCTGGGGCCATACCACTCCATGACATACTATCAGCATTAAAAGGAACACTTCAGGCACCATAACAACTTAATTGGAGTGATGCCTCTGGCATCAGCATATCCAGTCGCTCTGACCCCTGTCATTCCACTGCTCAGAATCTTAAAAAAGGAGAAGTCTTGGGCAAGGGTGCCACTGTTTGGTGGAGAGCATCAGCTGACGCTCTAAGCAAATCACTAGCTCCCCATTCACAAAACAGCTTGATAAATGTACATATCTCTAGCTGTATTGTGAATGGGGAGCTACACATTGTCTTAGAGCATCAACTGCAACTCTCAGTGGTGCCCCTGTCCAAGGATACCTCTTTCAAGACTCAATTCCTGTTGGATAGTGGACACTGGACATTGATGAACAGTTTAAGCCCTAAAGTTAAGTTAGTGCTAGGATCCTACTGGCACCATAACAACTTCATTCCAGTCAAATGGTTATGGTGCCAGGAGTGTTCTTTAAAAACTGGCTGGGCCATGGTATTAATATTTATTCTGTCACTGGGCAAATTTTAGACCTCATCTCATCACTCTCCTTTCTTTTGCCATATGGCTGGTTAACCAGTAATAGAAAATATACACAACACTACCGTGCCAGGCCAGCCTGTTCTGAAACAGAGTAACCATGAGTGCTTTATATTCTAATTGGGCAATGAGTATCGTAGTCTGGAGATTACTAACAGTGCATGCCTGAATCAGCACTATTAGCTTTTCCCTTAATACACTCCTATGAATTGTTCTTTGGTCTGCTACTAGCTGCTTAACCCATGGGTTTCAGAAACCATCCGCAAGTTCTGCTGAATTCTCAGTTTCCAATAAACAATGCAGAAAACACGTTAAATATTATCCCAGAAACCCAGAGTTATAGTCTCTGGTATTGGCAAATAAAACAGTGTTTAGAAACTTGCCTGATCCACAAAATAAATGGTTCAGCAGCTTTTAATAATCTTTACATACAAAAAAGTCCATAAAATATATTTTTCCATGGATAAAACGCCAACAGCTAAAAAGTCAAACAGGTCGTTTTTGGTTAGTCTTGGCATACACAGGAACATGCCCTGTGCGAGTAACATCTCATGTGATTCGCACGGGCATTGTATAAAATGTGTGGGAGGCACATAATGGCCTCTGTACCTTTGATAAAGCAGATATATTTAGTGTACAATACATCACTATCGCTGGTTAGGACTTAAATACTATACCCCATGATTAAAATTGTCTTATTCAAAACAAAGTTATATTAGGATATAATGTGCGGTTGGGGGGGAGTGGGGGCACAAAGAAGGGAGACATTAACGCATTTTATAATAAGAAAGTGCAATGCACTGCACAAATCCTGTTCCTCTCTTCTTTGTGCTCAGTCCTGCACATCACGTCCTAATATAATTTTGTTTTTCAAAAAAGGATAATTATAATCTGTTTGATGAAGTATGGCATTTAAGTCCTGGGTGAAGAACCCAGCTCTGGTGATGCACTGTATGTCTAATGGGAAGAGAACCCACCTGCCTCTACTCACACGGCAGGACCATTTGTTTTTTGAATCATTTATAACACTTTGCCCCTGCACTATTCAATTCTGGATATATTTAGTGTGTCTGTAGTTTACTGGTGTGTTTTGAGTTCTCAAGTAACTTGAATTAAATTATTTCCCACCTGTAGAGAAGTGCAGATGCCTGTGTTACCCTCATACTGGATATTGCTGTCACTCTGATTGTCGGGGAGAAGTCTTCTCTCAGTTCGGGGTGAGATGGTTGTATGAGGAGTTTTGGGTGCGCTTGGTGTGTGTCCAATTTCAGAGCCATTCCCAAAGGCATAAATAGCTTTCTCTGCAGATAATTAGTTAGGAAGAGATCAACAATGAAGTACTGTACGATGCATTACTAAAAATATAGCCCTATATACATTTTTTCTGAGGTCAAATACACATTATGCTTTGAAAACATACACATATGTAAAAATGTTAATGAACATATTATACTCAATAAATTGACTCAGTTCACCATTTTCATAATGCTCTTTGCACACATGTCCCTCCTGCTTCAGATCATTCCTCCCTTGTTATAAAACATATCTGTTCTTGGGACACCCCCAAACCTAGATATGTTAGTCATCTTTGCTATGAATCCTGCCATCAACCTTATTCAAGGTACGTGGGTTACAACTGCACCTTTTACCACCCCACACAAATCCAATATAGATATTTTTCCATAGGTCTTATCCCCATAACTCTCACTCACTCAGACAGGTGTTTTGAGTAAACGTATTGAGGTATCGTTCACATACAGCCTCCTCATCTCCACTCCCATTACAGGTACACCAGGGCCCCACTGCCAGTGAATGTGGGTCAGAGTCCATAAAGTTCAAGGCTACATCAAATCCTGTGAATATAGAGAGAGTTAAGACCTCATTAGGTGAGTACTCACAAAATAAACTGATACCAACATTTTGTGGGTATAAATATTTAAAATCCCCACATTTTTTATAAAACATATTTGTATTATTACAGATTTTCTTCCTTACATGACTCACCTATAAGCCCTGCATATGCCCCCAGACAGGCAGGGTAATTATCCTGAACACAACCACTTGCAGACTGAGATGAACTTTGACAGCTGGTAACAAAGTCTGCCAACCTGGACCTGCAGAATAGAGAGGTAAGTGTGAGTACAGAAGAACACTTATGGAGAGGTTGGATGGGTTCCTATGGCTGTAATGTGTCCATGTTATCAACCCTGATATAATTGCTCCCATTCCTCCACACCCTTTCTCCTATTACAAAGTTTTAAGCCTCTCCAATGGTAACTTCCTAGTTAGCTCTCATCTCCAGGTTTCAAACACTTTTTTATTTTATTTTTAATTTATCATATTTGACACCCTATGCCTTCTAATTTGGAAATGTGGAGGATCAGGGTAAGGAAAAGGAAAAGGGGAAAGATGACAGGGAGGGCCGTGAAAAAAAGAGAAATACAAATTAAGTATATATATCTACAGATACTGAAGAATTACTTGATATCTTGTATTTATTTGTATAACATTTCTCCAAGCATCATAACTGCTATCGCTCATTGTAGAGTGAAAGGCATTGTCAGTGGTCGTTCATACAGAGCTCTCAGGAGCTCGATTCATTAGTAAGGTGTCCAACATTTGCTCTTTAAACTGTTACCTGCACACTGTGTCCTGTCGACAGCCTGCCCAAATCTCTAGACAGTTAGGGATCTCTGAACGCATAAACGAGCAGTCAGGCACAGCAGTCTGGCGCCGTCGCTCTGCACAGGGCTTGTCCCGGCAGGGACAGAATAGCAGGGGATATGAAAGATCCAAAGGAACACGCTCAATGAAGGTACGCAAGGCTTTTTGGCACTTGCGGCGATTGCATGTCTTGTCTCCTGCTCCTGCAGTGCAGGTAGAGATGTAGGCTGAGCGCAGCCGCTTGCAGATATCATTCACATTGCAGTACTTGGCAGCATCCAGACAGGCATTATGCTTGGACGAGACTGGATCAGCACCTGTTATCACAGCAAGCATCAATGTAAATTTCAATCAAAATATATAGAGCTTAAAACTCAGTCACACCGCACTGAGCAAGCTAATTCTCACTCGGAACTCAGAGTGATCGGTACCAGCATACTGAGCTAAGTCTCACTCACAACTGGGGGTTACCTTACATTTACAACTCTGTCTAACTCACAGTTGTTTCCCATTCACGGTGCAATTATATATTTTCTTTTCCGCTCACAGCACACCAAACTACCTTTTAAACCACATACTGCTCTTAATAGCAACACACTCTCATATTTTCTTAAAATATAGTCAATATAGAGTGAAAATTACAATCCTAGCAAAGATATTTTTTTAAAAGTTATAAACAAGTTAAACTCTGGTTCATGACTGTCTTCTGGCTGACTATGACTTCGTTTTAATTTCCAAATGATTCAATACTATAAGACAAATTTTCCAAATTATATATCTGCAAAAATTAATATACTTTAACTGTGACTTCTGTAGATAAATCACTTAAAAAGTCTTTCTACTAGTATTGAATTATTTGGAAAGTTTATTAAATCGATGCCTATGTCTTCATTATGACCATGCCAGGTGCCTTTTGCATATTGCACTGAGTAATCTGTATTGTCTATTTTAAGTTATCTCGCTATAAGTTATTTCAGCCTCCATTGAAAATACCTGATTATCTGAGCTATGCCTCACACATAGCACATTAAAGGAACACTATAGGGTCAGGAACACAAATGCATTCCTGACCCTATAGTGTTTAAACCACCATCTAGTCCCCCTTGGCCTCCCCTTGCCTCACTAAATATAGTAAACTCTTACTTGTATTCAAGTCTGCAGATGCTGGCTCTGCCCCTGACCTGCCTGCTTTGCCAATATCATCAAAAGTGATTCTGTGAGCCAATCACAATGATTTCACGTGGGATTGGCTGAGACAGTCAAGGAGGCAGAGCAGGGGCAGAGCTAGCACAAGTCAAACACAGCCCTGGCCAATCAGCATCTCTAGGAGGAAAGTTCAGTGTCTCCATGCAGAGGGTGGAAACCCTGAATGGCGGTGCTGCACAGTGTGCAGCACTGCCCCAGGAAGCACCTCTAGTAGCCATCTGTGGAGTGGCCAGGTGAGTTATCACTAGGCTGCAATGTAAACACTGCATTTTCTCTGAAAATACAGTTTTTACTGCAAAAAGCCTGAAGAGAATGAATTTACTCACCAGAACAAATGCAATAAGCTGTAGTTGTTCTGGTGACTATAGTGTCCCTTTAAGCTATCTCTCACAACATATTGCCCTGCCTCAAATATGAGCATCTTGAATTAGATAAATCTCTGAGAGCACACTAGCATATACGTTGTTCAACTATCATTAAAGGAACACTATAGTCACCTAAATTACTTTAGCTAAATAAAGCAGTTTTAGTGTATAGATCATTCCCCTGCAATTTCACTGCTCAATTCACTGTCATTTAGGAGTTAAATCACATTGTTTCTGCTTATGCAGCCCTAGCCACACCTCCCCTGGCTATGATTGACACAGCCTGCATGAAAAAACAAACTGGTTTCACTTTCAAACAGATGTAATTTACCATAAATAATTGTATATCAATCTCTAAAGTGAACTTTAATCACATACAGGAGACTCTTGCAGGGTCTAGCAAGCTATTAACATAGCAGGGGATAAGAAAATCTTAATTAAACAGAACTTGCAATAAAGAAAGCCTAAATAGGGCTCTCTTTACAGGAAGTGTTTATGGAAGTCACATGCAGGGAGGTGTGACTAGGGTTCACAAACAAATGGATTTAGCTCCTAAATGGCAGAGGATTGATCAGTGAGGCTGCAGGGGCATGTTCTATACACCAAAACTGCTTCATTAAGCTAAAGTTGTTCAGGTGACTATAGTGTCCCTTTAAACAAGGTACTCTTATTCACAATTCCCTTATGTGCCTCAATCTTTAAATTAGATAAGTTATGTATCTGCCTCTCTCAGCATGTCTATCTCACATTGAAAGTACAATGAATTATAGTTCACTGATGGCGAATTCATTTTTTTCCAGTTACAGTACATAGTTCTGTTCACACCATGCCATCAATTAAGACACCACTCTTAAAATGTGTTCCCAGTGTGCAGGGAACATGTACTGACATTCAGTTCCTTTCCGCATCTGTAACTATGTAAATTTGTGTTCCTCACTCACCAGAGTTGATTGATGCCAGACGGAAGATGTCAGATAGGCGTGGGGCAACTGGTTCATATGGTGACGCCTCATAAAATTCATCTCCTGAGGGGGAAGACATGCAGAGTTTATCACAGCTACACGGAGCATTCACAGAGAAGGAAAACAGTGTTTTGTTGTCCTTTCTTTATTTGATTTTACCTTGTCCTTCCCACTGTTCTTCAATGCTACTCTGTTTTACACCCAACTCATTATTAGTTCAAATCATCATCTACTGTTCTCCAACTATTACTGTTATGTGCTAATACATCCTATTTTCTTTTAACGCCATCATTATCCTGCAATATTTTAGCCATAACTGTCTTCTTTCATCATTCACAGATTTTACATTCATATTTGCCAGCTACTCCATACACTCACATCACATTCCAGTTTTACTCTCTATCTTAACTGTTCTTTTTCACAATGTACGTATATTCTGAAACTCTCTCCTTTCACATAACGTAAGGTCTATCTATCTATCTATCTATCTATCTAACATCTATCTATCTATCTATCTATCTAACATCTATCTATCTATCTATCTAACATCTATCTATCTATTTTTTATCTATCTATCCATCCATCTATCCATCTATCTATCCATCTATCTATCCATCTATCTATCCATCTATCTATCTATCCATCTCTCCCGCAACTTGTCTCAAACCATATAATGTCTGTCTACAGAAACACTGACATCTACAATCAAAATTCCAAATAAAGTATTCTCTACCATGTTCAGTTTTTCTCAATGTTTAACATTTTCTCTCTATACCTTTTATCCTAACTGTCCCATGAATAGCAAATAACCATTATATGATTATATGATTACGATGTGCATGTAGGCATGCACGTCATAAAATGACTTGTTGCTAAAGTAAAAAAGCAAGCAATCAAGCAAGCATAAAAAGACCACAGTAAAATCAGCACCTCTTAATGTCAACAGAAGCAAACACAGAGCAATGCGGATGAGTCAGCCTAAATCTCCCAAAAATATTACAAAATATAAAAAACACAGTTTCATAGAAATGTTTTGTATTTAAAAAAAAAATATACAAACATAGATCCATAGAGATGTCAACACGTATACCAGCAGTATCATGAGAAGCAGGGCAGTAGGATTTCTGGACATTGTAATTCTGCTGTCATTTATACCATAGAAGACTGACATCTCAACTACAACTCCCAGAAACCCCTGCTGTGTCCATAAAGCTCTGTTAGTCGATGTAAGGGACAACGTACGTTTACAGCTTACGACACTGTACCACATAGACCTACATCATACTCACCCTGCGCTAACACAGATACACACACTAATGACTTAGCACAATTACTCACACTCGACAATTGCATTGTCACCGACAACTACATATAACTCGCATCCTGGGATATCCGTGAACTGCAGGCTCTGCCGAGAGGGGTAACGACAATGGCCATAACCAATTACACCAGCAAAACGGAGTGTATGGCATCTCCCATGGGTACTTACAGCCAAAGAGAGGAAACTACTTCCCACCTTTATAGCTTAGAGGGAGATTCTGCCCCGAAATCATATGCTTATACGAACAGGTGAATACCTGAAGACTGTGACGCTAACTACGAAACACGGCCCTAGTAATCCCACCACTCCTGCACGCTAGGATATACCTGGCGACACCAATGCGGACCTGCGAGTCTGAACTCAATAGGGGCCTGCGAGCCACCTTTCTTGTTATTGCTTCAACATCCCGCCCAAACGTTCAGGTAGCGCATTGTTGTGTGACTCACATCATAAATCGTTGAGAACGGCATGTCTCGATACAAACTGTGTTTGTCCTTTACACGTAGCCTTGTTACGTGATGCCCTCTGATCGCTCCATACGTATTATTCTGTAGGGTACCACCGTTTCGCACTGTTGTGCACTTACGCTACCTACAACGTGTAAGCATTATATTTACCTTGCTAAGAGACCTGCGAGTCTCCCTTTCGAAGATTGCGCAGAGATTTGCATATCTCAATGTATAATATGCCTCGGCAAATAACAGAAACCTGCGAGTTTCACACTGTTTACCAACTAAATGCTTTTTACAACTTGAAAACACCTTAATAAAAAGATTTACATAAAGCTCTGTTGTGCAGGCACCTATAGGGTATGCTTAGTTAGAACCCCCATAGAAAAAGAAGGGACCATCACGACTTAATGCCACTTCCTGGTTTGACAACATTTTACGGCTGTATCTGTGAATCCTGAGTATTTTTTTTCAACAGATGAGGAAATTTAGTTGTATTTATTAGTATATTATTACTACTACTTTTATGCATTTATTTATTTATTTAGTATATGGCATAAAAAGATGAGCAACATTAGCCTGCTGAGTCCCTACAATTTAAATTCTCTGTACTGAGAATTAACGTTAGCTGTTTGTTCTTTGTTGAATTTGCATTCTGAGATTTGGGGTTTTTCAGTAGCCTATGGTTGTTAACAAGGGAAAGTCACTTTCATGTACCCAAATGTGCTGAATAGATGCATTCAGTTGTATTGTAATAGGTCACTTCATGTTGTAGTATACAGGCTTTATTAAGCAAACACAATTTGAAAAGCATTTATGAACAGCTTAACACAATCTCATAATTTCAGCTTGTGAAAAACATCATATTAGGTAAAAAAAAATATATATATATATCATCAAAAAAGATTTTCAGATAGAATAGGATCTACTGATACATGCAAAATGTAATATGTGATTATGTCTCTGTCTCTGCTTAAAAAACACTGTTGTAATTATTTTTCAATATCCTAATATTATCTATGTTAAAATATACCATCTCTTGTTTTTTTGTTTTTTTTAAAAAAAATTTCCATTTAACATTTTTGAAGAAATCACTTGCCTACTTGCCCAGCTTTCCGTTTCTTACTGCTATCTTTATGCACTTTCAGACAGTACACGGTCAATTGACCGAGTACACATGTGTGTGGCGGGGTTAGCAGTGGGAGGGTTAATGCGCGAGCGCTGCTGGCTTGTCGCGAGGGCATCGGCCCTAATGGTCTGTGCGATGCTCTCGTGAACATATAGTGCAGAAGTCCGCGCGGACAGCGCTCTGATTTAATTAATGAATGTATGGGTTAAAGCGACTTTCATGTTTACTTTTTCTTTTCGTTTTTCTTTTCTTATATCCCTAGTAAAGATTAAAATATTATTGCTCTGCTATAAAATTCTTTTGACTGAAGGACTGTGGGTGAATTAGTTTAGGAACAGAAATGGAACACTGTGTCTGTCAGTTCATTCTAGCATTTAGCTAGAATTTTTAGAGACTTTTGTTATACACATAACCTCTATGGATTACATTTACTTGGATGGTTGAAGGCAAAACTACTTTACCTAATTTAGTAGACCTACCCTTCCTACTCTTTATTTCCTTTATCTATAGAAGGGGTGGGGAACCTCCGGCCATCCAGATGTTTTGGACTACATCTCCCATAGTGCTCTTACAGCCATAATGCTGGCAAAGCATCTAGGGAGATGTAGTCCACAACATCTGGAGGGTCAAAAGTTGCCCACCCCTGATCTATAGGAACATAAGTAGACTGTTTCTACATTTAGTAGATCCTCCCTTTGTAGTCTATTATTTATTTATTTATTTATTGTCTATGTGTTTTCTCTTATTGGTGGGTGTTATTGCATTTTGTTAATCACACTTTTTAACGAGTATTTAGTAAAGGTTAAGTTTCAATTTTTTAGTTTTTTTTGTTTGTTCAGTCATTTTTTGACTGAATTAGGTATCTTTCCACTTATGCCAGCAATCACTATATCAATATTATTATATTTTACATTTAGTTTTTGGATACTCAGATTTCCTCCTATTTTTCTTTTTTTGTGCTATGGAACTTTGTTCCAGTTCCGCCCATTGCCAAAATATGCCAAAAATCATGCTCTCCTTTAGAAAAAGTAGTCCCTAAAAACAACTAAGGTGAATTTAAAAAAAAATAAAACCAAGGACTGAGAAATAGAAGTACAAAAAAGGATTAAGTTAACAAAGTTTAACAAAGTTTTCTGTGGTAAGGCTGCACCTGATCTATGACATCCATAAATATGGAGACACTGTGTTTCTTGGGTGTAGAGATGTTACATATTATACAACAAGGTTGTTATTTTTCATTTTTAATCCTTTAACATGGTATTAGAGGTACCAAAGTCTTTGGTAGTAATATAGTAGCTGGGACCATTGGTGTATTTTGGATTTGTGCTGCCCTAGGCACAACTAAATTCGGGCACCCCCAAAATCTAAATTTGCCCCCCCCCCCTCCAATTTGTGTCAAGACCATTTTTACTGACAGACACATGCCCTCATTGATACCTGCACTGATATACACTCACTGACAGATACACAGTCATTGGCACACAGATAGTCATTGGCACACACTGTTTAACCAACACACACTTTCACTGACAGACACACACTGACACACCCACTCACTGACAGACACACACTCTCAGATACACATAAAATGACACACACACTGACACACACTCACAGGCACACCCATTCTCACTCACAGACACACACTGACAACTACACTCACTCACTCACTCACTCACAGGAAGGTGGACACCCCAAGAACACGAGGCAAACAATGCATTTGTCTGGGAGCATGGGGTGGCATTTTCTGGCGCCCCCCCTGAAACTGCCGCCCTAGGCAAATGCCTTGTTTGCCTTGTGGTAAATACATCCCTGGCTGGGACATCAAATACAGCCCCTTGGAAATGGGTTCATGACTAGATTTGAGCGAAACCGAACTGTAAAGTTCGGGTTCGTACCGAACATTATGATTTTTGACCCTGAACCAGAACTCGGACATTTCAGTAACAGTTTGGGTTCGAGTTCGGTGTTCGGCGATTTAAAGTGGCACTGTCATGTCGAATCCCATTTTTTTTAACCCCCCTCCCGACTCCACTACATCTTACAGACCCCTTAGTCACCCCTAAGCCCCCCATATTACCTATTTTTAAACTTTATTTTCTGCCCGATCTATATTCAGGGCACCGCCATCTTTGTGTGTGTAGATGAAGTCCCTGTGGGACACGTCATCTGCCCACACTAGATAGTGCAGTGAGATTCCCGCACGTGCCCAGTTAAACACTTGGGCATGCGAACGGGAATTTCATCTATTCATTAATTCGTATTGTATGTGAGAGGCTGCTTGTGGGTTGTATGTGTGTGTCCATGAGGGTTGTCAGTGATGCAGTTATGTGTGTATCTAGCAGTGCGACTGGATTCCCTGGGGTCCAATGGGGACCAGGCTGGCCAGGTACAGGTCAAGGGCAGGAGCTGTGATAGCTGCTGTGGACTGCTCTACTCCAATGCGGATTCCCATTCACAAGTGCTGGGAGAAGTTATCTGAGCTCACTTCCACTAAGTGCTGCAATGCGTATATAGAGGATTGTCCCTCACCACCTGCAATCACAACTTGGGTTGCACTATCAAATATTTGAATTTTCACTGGGACTCTTGATAGGCCAGAGCCTGTTTGTCTCTGGCAGCCTTGAGTGCCGTGCAAAGGAACCTCGCGTGCCATGCATGGCACATGTGCCAAAGGTTGGTGACACCTGCTCTAAAGATTACTGTATTGCCATGTTTGCTATGTCTCTGATGGATGATGGCTATATTAGTATATACACACTAGAAAAGGAATTAACACTCTTATAAACAGTTATAGGGTGCTCTTTAACAAGGGATGGCAATCCCTCAATGTCATGTAGTCAAAAGAAAAAGGTGGTCCAGGCACTCCATCAATTCCAGCAGCTTTTTTGGACATGAACAGACATTGCAATGTTTCGGCACACAAGGGAGCCTTTGTCAAGCTAACCCCAAGTATTTCATTTCTTATACCATATTTTTTATTGTTATAATTGCTGGATGATAATGCATGTGACACTTGTGCACTTGATAATGTTTTTGAATTATTTTTACGTTTTATTAGTATGCATCATTAACATTAATGTGACGTGGGATCGATTATCTATGTCTAGATATGCACCGTGTTAATTGTTTAATTGATAACTATTTATAAAGGATATCAATACATTTGTGGTTAGCTTGACAAAGGCCCCATTGTGGACCAAAACGTTGCAATGTCTGTTCATGTCTAATAAAGCTGCTTGAATTGATGTATTAGTATATTGGAAAGATACCCAACTACACATGCATCTTTTGAAAAACTATTTTGATGAATCCCTGAAATGTAGGTTGGCCATTACATATCATAACCACCTATTTAAAGTATTTACAACATTTGTTCTTGGATAAGAAAAGAAGAATAAGGCAATGGGGCAATAATGGGTAAAACAACAAATGATCTGAGTATTGTGATTGATTGTTGTACCTTAACTAATTTCTCTAGGTAAAAATGTCATCCAGGAATTATGTTTCATAACCATTTTACATACATTGGATACACTGTCATCTTCTTCATTTTGTTTCTCGTGTCAGTGATTCCTTGGCCACTCAGTACCTGGACAACACTTTTCATAATTTTATTTTCCGGAAAAGAAAAAGGAGTGAGAAAATCAGCCCATCAGAAATCAAGATTTCTCTATCCATAGAAATCCATAGGTCAATTAGTTCTTCATAATATTAGTCCAGCTTGCCTATTAAAAAGTTAGTCAAACCCTATACATTGCTGGTATTCGTGTATGAGGGTAGACTTGTTCCATTTAATGTCAGCAATTCAATCTTTGAATTTACCTTTGTTTTGGCCTGGACAAGAGTTGTTAAATATGTTTTATCGATAGTAGGTCTTGTTGGAATCTTGATACAGTCTACCCATAGCATGAAAGAATTCAACTATGAAAGACAGAACAAAATGACTCATCTTATTTGGATGTAACCTGACTAGGTGTGATATTCACATTAAAATTGTTTTGGGCTTAGAAGCAGTAGTGTGCTGGTCTTCTAAGGGAAGAAAATAGGCACGTGATCTACAAGCTAATCTTAAGTTGTGCTGCTTTTCCCTACAATTCTCTAAAACTAAATCCTAGAATTGAATATACTTATTTGTGAGAGATTTGCTGACTCTACAAGAATCTTGATTATTCTCTCATGCAGTGAATGGGCAGTCTTTATAATTGGGGTATAAATGCATTCTTTTAATAGAACTGGAAATATTTATGTAAGCAAGGGTCTTAAAGTTTAATACATGTGAGAGGTAAATTTGATGAAGGGTAACTGAGGTTATATGTGTAAATCTAACAATTCCAATCAAAGCAGAAATCTCAAGGTAAGGAAATCCTCCCAATTTCCACCATTCTTTCATTTTTCTATTCACTTCCTCTACAAATTACATTACCTTCATGTTTTAACTTCTAGATATCATACATAACTCCAGCAATCACACTAAATGGAATTTCGAAATGTTTCTCATTGAATCTTGGACAGCTGAAGGTAATACAGACTAGCCATTTTTGGAAATTCATTTGATCTACTATGGACTAATCAAAACCATACACAAACAAAACAAGAAAAAAATAATGCAACTCTCACTTGAGATCACTAAAGATATCCAACTGCAGTAAGTCATTGCATGCTTATCCTTTCATGTATAATCTTCCACTCCTTTACCGCTTATTACTCCCTCTTAGTTTGCACCAATCATTTGATATTATATACTAGAGCTCAACTGTCTCACAAGTGCTAGATAGCATGATTTTCCTATTTCTATTCCGTATTTCTCTCTGTATACTACTAATAAGCATAGTCCCTACTAAGGGCCATCCATGAGGGGCGATATATTTCTTGCCACACTGAATTCTGCTAGGTGAAAACTAGATGTGACCCCCTGTCAGGACCAGCAGAAAATCCTCAGAAAAAAAAGTACAAAAGGAATGATAGAAAGGCCTATTACCAGACCTTAAAGTGGCCATGCATATCGCTTAGGATAGAAATAGTATGTATAAGGGCTAAGGTAAACAAACATTAAGGCCATATGTCCAATAAGCAAAAGCAGTAACATAGCCGGGTCAGGAAAATAGGCAAGCTATTTCAATGGAAACCTTAGAGACAAAAAGCAAGGACAGGCAGCAGTTCCCTTTACCATAAAGACTTACACTAAAGAACACAAACATTGTTCATGACCCTTTATTATGATACTTTCCCACTGACCATCTTAGACCTTGGCCTGCTCATCCTATAAATCATTTTTACTGCACCAACATGCATTCTTTTACACCAGCTCCTAAATAATTCTAGTACTACCTCCTTTAAAATGTAACCATCTGGTCACCTCTCACCATCAGCCAAGCCAGCACGGATTCCCCAGTATACTTGAAGACATTGCAGCTCTTTCTTCATGCCCCTGTGACAGCGACAGAGATGGAGGGCACTATCTCGGACAACCTCCTGGGCAGTCTTACACTCCTGGCTGGAAAGCAGAACATCCCTGTCTCTTCCTCCAAGACACTGGCGTAGTTTGCGGTATCGGGAACTGCAGGACTGGTCTGTATTACACTGCTCATTGGCTTGGACACAGTCAGTTTGCACAGGCCATGATAGGGAAGTTGACCCAGAAAGTGAAAGAGTGGTCTGAGCTGCAGGGAAAGAGGTAGATAAAATGATTCATTTAATTAACTGAGATACAAACCACAGTGTCATTGTATAAATGGGATATTTCATGGATCCATCCTAAAAAACCAGACACAAAGCAGAGAAAATGGCAGTTTTTAAAATGGTAGATCCACTATACATGTATACTCTAAGATACAGATCAGAGAAAGGACATTTAGTTTTGTCATTCTTTCCTATATACAAAGTAAAATGATTTTCCATACATTTTTTTTTAACAAAATCAAAAAACATTTGCTATTTTTTTCCACATTAAAATGAGAGATAAGGGGCGGAGCCTAGCAGCGCAACGGAGTGGTCGCACTTGCGACTTACCGTACTAATCAGCGAATAACGGCGGCATCATACCACCAAAACAGAAACCAGGGGCAGCTCCGTTTGCAGAACGATACACTGCAGCGGCCGATGCCTTTTTTCATCTCACCGGGCAAAAAAAACCGCAGCCGCGGCCCAAAGGCCTACCGCGTGAGAGACCAGGCCCTCGCGTACCAAGGGGGTTACCCGACGTGGAGTGACTTCAGCCTGTTCACGCTCCTACCAACTACACCGACGGAGGGAGACATGGGGAGGAAATCCCAAAAGCAGCCGATAACCGATGCCAAGACACAGCGAGACATCGGTCTCATGCTGCAGCCTCCAACGCCGGCCCCAACCTTGTGGGAACTCTCCTGCTCGAGGGACTCCTCACCCTCATGGTCGGGCGGGGGGGCCTCTCCTCGGAACCCAGCACCAGTCTCAGGGAGCGCCTCACACACACATGAAGCAGCTCCTGCAACCAAACAAGAGATAAAAGACATGCTCACCAACCTCCAGCACAACCTCCGGAGAATGTGGGAAGCAGACTTGGCGGTGCTTACCACAGAGGTACAGGCCGTCACTGCACGCACCCAAGCCACAGAAGAGGAGGTGCTCGACCTTAAGCAAGGGCTGAAGGAGCTGGGCGAATGGGTACAACAAATACAGGCCTCACAGACAGAAACAAACAGGCAAGTGAATATCTTAGATGATAGGGGGCAAAGGAAGAATATAAAGATAAGGGGGGTCCTGGAAACAATCCCACTCGACGAGCTACCACACTTTATCCGGAGGCTGGTGGCCTCCCTACTACCAGCAAAACAAGCCAAATACTTTACCTTTGATGGTGTGTACAGGATCACCAAATCCCCCCAGGCCCCAGCAACAGCGCCCCGGGACGTCATTCTGCGATGCCAATCAATCACGGACAAGATGGCACTCCTACAAGCACTGAAGGGACAGTCACCCTATGAATTTGAACACTGCCAACTCTCTCTCTTCCAAGATCTAAGCAGAGCCACCTTGATGTGGAGGAAATCCATGCAACCCCTAACGAAAATCCTGCAAAACAAAAAAATGTCCTACAGATGGGCGATACCGCGATCAATCTGGGTCACTAAAGATGACAAATCATACAAGGCCACAGACCCGGCCGAAATTCCAGCCCTGCTGACGGCACTGGGTATCCCACAGCAACGCACCACTTCCCAAGGACACACACCCGCAAGAGCGGCCACGGCCAAACCCACGCTTGAGCCGGGAAGGGATAAGAGACTTACCTGAACTTCTTCAACTAAGAAAGCATTCAAGTTATAATTTATGTTTATGTTTTAATTCTGTTTTGAAGTCCGCATATACTTCACCATCACCACTCTCTCTAATAGGCCTAAGCCACAAGGCGGCAGCTCCGCGATACATCTATACAACCCCCCCCCCCCCCCCCGAGTGCTCCAGGGTAAAGGAGCACAGCACATCATGGAGCGCCACATACCACAACGGGAACCCGACATATAGCCAATACACACGACCACCTTAGACAGGTCCCAAAGACCACATAGACAACCTTGCTCTGACCTACGACGCCACTCCGTATAGAAGTTGAACCTCTAGCCAGGCAGAGAGGCACCCCAACCGACCTCGCCTAATGGGGGATGTGAGAGACCCTACCACCATAGAGCATCGAGGGTCCACTAGACCACTATGGCAGGACAACATGCTTTCATCACTACAATTTACCAAACAAATGGGGGGGCGACCAAACACACAGAATAGCTAAACAGGGCCCTGCTACACCAACACCAGGTGGGAGGACAATTACCCTATAGGCCCCAAGCGTACAAACCAACGCATCCCCACAACATTGGCAATGCCATTTCTAGCCTGGCATTCCCCCAGTCATAAAGGAGACAACTCGTTATAACGCTCTAGCCCACTATAAAAAAAAAAAAATTGTGCATAGTTACCGTACTTTCACTGTACCTAACGACTTGTACCACAATATGGTATCTTTAATGCAAAGTATGCAAAGTCTTTTATTGCTATGCCTATGTTACGATGTGTTTATATGCCTGCCTACACCTGCTGTTGTGGCGATGTAGGCATCTCTGTTCTCTCTAAGCACAAATAAAATAAAGATTGACAAAAAAAAAAAAAAGAGAGATAAACCGTTTTAATCTGCTGCATTATTTTTGAGTAATAGTGCTCGTCCATCGAGTGCAGACCAACCTCATTAGGTCATCTGGTTGTTGAATGGGCTAGTAACTCCTATTCCATTTTCTTAAAAGAAAATATAATTTTTAATGCATCATTTGGTAAAAATTCTCAAATTCACAATATTTTTCACATTTATCCAACCTGGACAACCTTGATTGGCTGAGAGAGGCATGTTAGCTCAGCATTCTCAGCCAACCCCTGTTGTCCAGCCTTGGCACAAGGTATTCTAGGCAACACAGCCACTACTGCTCACTGTAGTGATCATGTTGCTGAGCGTGTCCAATTTAAAGCTCTATTCTGACTGTGTGAAAGCATCACAAGGCTAATTAGAATAGAGCAAGTGACCAGAAAAACACATATAGTAATGCACTAGTGACAAGACCCAATCTGCTATAAAACGCAGACTTCCTAGACTATTAACGACAAAGGTAGTCATGTACCATAAGGATTACAAATATGTTCTAGCTACTCTAATGTTTATGGTTTGTCTATGACTTTTCTGTACAAATAGGGTCAGTTTAGCTTATCACTGCATTGTAGCACTGTTAGTATGTTTTGTGGACCATGGTGGTTCTGTATAGTGCAGTGCAGTAACAATGAACTATTTGCTATGAGTTGCAGACAATGGCGCACTTGCTGGGCCTAGTGGGTTCTCTGGCAAATAAAGCAGTCAAGATCAAATCTACATATTGTTGGGGTCAGTGAGAATTATAACAAATGAGTCCTCTGGCAATGTTCATACAGCTCTGAGCAGTAGGAGACGGTGTGTAGAATTCCCACTATTTTTGTGTGTAGATTGGTAATCCATGGAAGGACTCTGCTTTTTTTTGTGTCCCATGTCTGTTGAGTGAGAATTACAAGGAAAGTTTGAGGGAGAAATTGCAGTTGCCTTTTAAAACTGTAAATAACACATACTCAACTTTTGCATGCTCTATGCCTTTTGCTACTAAATCAGGATGTAAGGTTGCTGCTGCCTACTGTCCCCCTCAGGGCAGGCCTGTCCATAGGTCCCAGTGGGACCATGGCTCTAGCAGGCACTCTGACATGGGTGGCATTTTTGCCACCCCTGTTATAATCCAAAAGCAGTTGGGAGGTTTCCTGGTGGGCTCCCTGCTGCTGTGTGGGGCCAGGGCAGCTCATTAGCCACCACCAGTGCTCCCACTTCATGTGCTGTGCTCCCTCTGCCAACGATTATCTGTTGGGTGTGCTGTATTCCCAGCTCCCAAACAGAACACTCTATTTTTTGTAAGCAGGGGAAGCTGGGAGGTGACCAGGTATCCAGGCTGCCCCTACCTGTGAACACCGGAAGCCCTCTCAAGAGAGCAGGAATTAGCCTGTGCTCAGAGGGCACTGCTCTTCTGCTCCCCCAGCAGAAAGAAGAACATTTCCTGGAGGCTGGTCCACTTCTCCAGTCACAGCACTCAGGTATGGCATATCTGGAGGTTAAGGGGATTTATTATATAGTGCAAGGTTGTAAATTGGTGTGTGTGTGGGTGTGTTAAATTGCTGTGTGTGTGTGTGTAAATAAAGTGCGACTATATATAAACTGGTGTGAATTTGTGTTTGAGTGACAGTGTGTGTGTATGTGTGTGTGTGTGTGTGAGAGTGTGTGACACTGTGTGTATGTCAGTTAAAGAGTGTGTGTGTTAGTGAGAGTGTGTGTTAGTGAGAGTATGTAAGTGACACTGTGTGGACTTCAGTGGTTTGCTTTACTTGCTAGGTGCTTAGCTTAGCTGCTAGGAATTACTCCAGACTCCAGGCCAAAGTCACACCACCATGCCACAGATATAGTAAGTACAAATGTCATGATTGGCTGCAGTGTACACACAGTGTGCTGCAGATAGGAAGCCAATCCCCGGCACACACAGACACACACTTCATCCCCAGCGCACACAAATACACTGCATCCCCGGCCGGCACACACACTGACAAACTTCCCAATCCCCAGCACATACATAAACACACACTTCATCCCTAGCACCCACATTGCATCTCCAGCACACACACACTGCATCCCCAGCACATACACAAATAGCCTACATGCCCAGTACAAACAGACACACACACTAAATCCTCAGCACACACAGACACTGTATCCAAAAGCACTCACACATAGAATGCATCCCTAGACACACTGGCTCACCAGTACACAAAATACATTTCCTACACACACTGCATCATTGGGGCAGGTGCATTTAATCATTGGACCCAGCCAGTTATATGTCTTGGGCCAGCCCTGATTACCCTGCATTCTCTATTGAGGGGGCCACTGAGCAGACCACTCATAATAAATTTTTAATATTGTGCAGACTACTCATAATACATTCTTACTATGTTTAAAACCTTTAAGAGTTTCAGATCATTCCCCCATGCAGCATTTTTTTAATTCCCCCAAGCTACAGTTCTCTACTAGTCACCAGTTTCCTTTCTCCATTCTGCAGTCTCTCGCTTGCTGAACGTTCCTTTAATCCCCCCAGCTACCTTTATTTATTTCTCTCTTACCCAGCATTTTTTTTCACTCCCCCACAAAAACAATACATAGCTGTGATAATGAGTACAGCTATTATTTACACTTCTTTGTGAAAGGAGAAGATATAGGAAATGGAAACTTCACTATGGTTACACCAAAAATTACAACAAAAGAGAGAGTGAGGAAATGCAATCAATTTCCATATTTTTGTGGATTATCTGTAAAGAACATTTTCTGGAAAGTGTCTGAAATAGAGCAATCTAAAAGTATAACATCATAGTTAGGTTTAAAAGCTGAGCTTCATGCTTGCCTATGTCTACTTCTTTTCCCCTCACAGGGGGCATTATATGACAGGTTAAAACACACAGTGTATGTTCAGTATAAGAATCCAGTATAAAACATGCAAATACTTTCTTCTGTCCCTGTAACTCTGCTCAAAGCCCATCCCTAAGCAGTCCATGGCACAGGCTCCATTATGCCTACCTACTTCTCCTCACTCTGCACCTAAGTCAACAGGCCCAAATAGCAATATTTCTCCTGGTGTCATAACTATCTACCTTGATCTGGGTTCAAGAAACGTTTCCCTGGACGTTCAAGAAAATGTAAGACACCTCTACACATTTTTCTGTTAAAACATTTTAGAAAAATATTTTTTATATATATATAGGCCAACTCTCCAGTCTTGCACCCTTCCCTGTCACAGGTGCCTCACACCAGAGTCCTATTTACAGGGCCGGACTGGGAATAAAAAGTTGCCCTGGAAAAAAAAATTCTATACTAGCCCCATAATGCATTGTGCCAGCATAACGAGCAGATATGGAAGCAGGGGAAAAACAAACCTTGAAAACTGAAAACTATCACTCAAATGTGAAAGAAAGCACTCACAGGGCTTCAAAACAAACAACAGTGGATTTATTGTAAGCAGACTGCATTTGCATACATTTAATGTTTCAGTCCATTTTTTGATATATTAAAAGTTTGGTCATTTAGACTGAAACTGTGAATGTATGCTATTGCATACATCATAAAAATGATGTTATCTTCTTTTTTTTAAGTAATAAGAGTGTATTCTTCACTTTGTCTGACAACTGGATACATTTCAGTCAATGCCAATTCCATTCCCATAGGAAAGCACTGGGGGGCTATTGCACATGTGTGGCAAACCGCTGTACTTCACCGCACCAATCAGCATCTCCTCATAGAGATGCATTGCATCAATGCATCTCTATAGGGAGCGATCAGCGCCTCCATGCAGAATGTGCAGCACTGGACTAGGAAGCAGCTCTAGTGGCCGTTTGAGTGACTGTCACTAGAGATGTGCCTAGGCAGCAATGTAGACACTGTATTTTCTCTGAAAAGGTAGAATTTATAGTGCTCAGCCTACAGGGACAGGCTATAGACACCAGAACCACTACATTAAACAATAGTAGTTCTGGTGACTATAGTGTCCCTTTAATACGACATCTTTCTCTCACCAGTTACAGGGAGAGCAGGAGACACAAGTGAAGATGCATTTTGTTTGTGTCTTTCTCCCCCAAGCCCCTTTCATGTGGCTCTTAGCCCCAGCCCCATTGTCTCTTTCTCTCTTTCCCCAGCCCTTCTGTGAGTTTCTTTCCCAGGCACCAGCACCTCTATGTGTATCTTTCCCCACAGCTCCTCTGTGTGTCTCATTCTCTCCTTTCCCAGCCCCTCTGTGTGTCTCTTGTTCGTCTTCATCAGCTCATCTGTGTGTGTCTCCTGTTCCCCTTTCCCAACCCCTCTGTCTCTTTCTCCCCACACACCTCCATGTGTCTTTTTACTCCCCAGCCCGTCCATGTGTCTCATTACGCCAGAGCTTCCCAGGTGTCTCATTTCACCCTCTCCAGTCTTCCATGTGTCTCAGTAGCCCGCACATGGGTCCCATTAGCCCTCAACCCTCCATGTGTCCTGTTAGCCCTCTCTCTGTCCACATAGCCCCCCCCAGCCCTCCATGTGTTCCTATAGCACCCTCCCAGCCCTGCATGTGTTCCTATACCCACTCCTAGCCCTGTATGTGTCTCATTAGAAACATAGAATGTACTGTATGTGTGTATATATATATATATATATATATATATATATATATTTTTTTTTTTTAAACTAATCCCTTATCTTGCACCTTAAATCCAAGTTCCAGTCTATTTGTCTCCCCACCCCCCATGAGTCCCTTGTGAAAGTGGCATTTGCTTTAAAGTCACTAAAGGGACTGAATTCAATTTAGTAACTTTGCTAACCTAGCACTTTGAGAAACTGCTTCATCAGTTACCCAGGGACAAGGGGTGTACAGAATTAGGCAAGTGAGGGTGGGGAAAAGTGAAATGAGAAAGGATGAAGAATTCAAGAGAGAAAGAGAAGAAGAGAGGATTAGAGCTAAAGAGATACAGAGTGTCAGGCATGAAAAGTTTCAGAAGGTTCGGTAAATCAGATTCAGGCACGGATTAGAATGCAGTCCCTATTCTCTTAGAAAGGAATAGTGATACAGTCAAACAGTTAAAATGCACAGCTGGTAAATGTGCAGGCATTGCATTAAAGTGACAGAGAGATTATACAAATAGGTCTATTGAATAGGACAATAATTAGGATTATAAACTACAATCTGGAATTTAGCGATGATGTTCAGCAGTATCTGCAATGTTAGGAGCTGAACATATCCAAGAGACGTACTGCACAGCCATAGGGAGAAAGGTATAGGATTTTATAAAGAAATGACTGCACAGACCTCAAGCAATGGAACTAGTACATATGAAGCTAATAGAAGGATGGTCAGGTTCCTGACAATAAAGGGTTAAATCTAATAAAATACATCATTTTCTCAGGGGGGTGGGGGGGGTGGGGGGGAATAGCTGGAGGGGTCAAAGAAGACTATTTATTTATTGGAGTCCCGCAGAATTGTTGGTGTGTGCCAGCAATTGTTTATTGAGTCATTCCCATGCAGTGCTTTGATCATGTCCTTGTTTTTGCAGAGCATTGCTTCGGAGTCCTCCCCTCTGCAGAGTATTGCTCTGATCCCCTGATTAGTACTTTGCAGAACATATCCCTCAGTCTCATGCTCAGCTCTTAATGAAGTCCTATGGGGGCTCCAAGCACTGATAGAATGGGGGCAGCTGTTAGACAGATGTGGGACAGTCCACAATATTGGAAAAAGAAAGGATGTTGGGGACATCAAAGGTGACTTTCATTAACAATTCCTTGGATGACAGCTTCATCACTGCATAAATAGACAGCTTCTTTGTTCATACAAATATAAGCACCTTTAGTGCGTCCTTTGTTAAGGAACAATGTTTCAGAGACAGCCAACCTCTAACTACTGTTGATACATTTTGGCTTAATCAAGGATACATTTTACTTTTTTATTATTAATTATTGGTAGCACAGGGAGGGAAACATATTCCAGTAGGGTTATCTAGTAAAAGTGAGAATTGTCAAAAACTTAATTTAAATTCAAAGTGCATTTCAGACTGAGGGCAACATAGCTGAACTGAAAGTATAACTAACTGGGAGAATTATTCGAGTTCAGCTATTTCGGCCTCAATCTAACACTATAGCGTTAGGAATTAGCATCCTGGTAGCCGTTTAGATCCCCGGTCCCCACCTGTAAGGAATAAAACTGGTAGTTTACTTTGCTTTTCTCCCTTTCTGCGCTGCCGTCCTGCCTCTCCTGTCAGCATTGGGAGGCTAGTGAACAAACATGGCAAAATGGAGTCTATAAAACCATATGTCATAATTCTTTATATTTTCAGCCACCCTCTTGTTACCATACCTTTTATGGCTTCCGTGTTGTCCTTCTTCTGGCTGAGCCTGATGGGAGTGTGGGACTGACTGGAGCAGCTTTCCTTGTTTCTCTCCCCCCATACTCACTGTGCCTCCTTCTCTCCCTCCTTCCCATGCAGCTTCCTTTGTAATTTGGAGTAAGTGACAGGCTCTCACTTTCTCCCAGCTCTGCTGATACTACAGAGGCCCAGTCATGCTGTTAAATGGTCCCTGTGCATCCATCGAGAGCCTCAAGTGCATGGGCACCTAATAGGCCACCTCAGTGTGCAGGCCCCGGCGATAGTTCCGCCAATGAGATACTTTCTGGTCTGGACCATGCTCATGTCAAATACACTGAGCATTTGCTGTGAATGTAGGAATAACAATGGTGAGCAATTTTAATTTTAATGTTTTATATAAAATTATATGATGCATTAAAACAGTGCTCAAATCCAGCCTGGAGAACCACTATAAAAAATGTCAGAACTATGTGACTGTGAGTCAGATCCACAGTTGATGACTAAATGCCAAGTCGAAGAAGCCATTCATAAACCTGGATTAGTGATAATTTTCAGAGGAGGAAGTAGATGTGGGGCTCCCAACAGTATTTCAGCGGGATAGTCCCCATTTCATAGTTCTCTTATGTCCTCTCACTGGGCAGCACAAACCTATTCAGCAGGCACTAGAACCAATCAGAGAACGCTAGAAGGTGTCCCACATGTGGGGAGTTCTCTGGGAGGCTGTCTGTCAGCATGCTGATACACACCCTTTAGTGGGTGGGCACTCCAAGTCCCAGGGTGGGCAGCAGGGCCGGATTAACATCGGGGCTGATGGAGCTGCAGCTCCAGGCCCAGGCCCATGGAATAGGCCCATTGATTTGAAGAAATTTTTTTTTTACACATTACTCTTAGGGTTACCATCTGGCTGGTATTTTATGGTATTTGAGGCTCCCTGGCCAGTGTCAGTATTGCAGTAAAACCGGCAATACAAATCGCAGCACATTTCTATGTATAAACAGAGATTACTCTGCAATATCTGCGCCTGCCAGTAGGGGTCGCTGTGTGTGTGGAGAGAGGCAGGGACAGAAAGTTATAGCTTCTCCCTGCATCTCTCTACTACTCACTGATCCACAGAGGAGCATCTACACAGCACAGAGAGTCCAGACAGCAGCTCCCAGCCTGCAGAGACAGCCTACAGCTCAGGGAAGTGAGGGATGGGGTAAAGGCTGCAAGGAGACATGGGGACACTGAGACACTAGGGGACACTGGGTGACCTGGGGACACTGGAAGATCAGGGGACACTAGGGGACGCTGTGAGACACTAAGGGATACTGAGGCACTTGGGGACACTGGAAGACATGGGGACACTGAGACACTGGGTCCCTAGCGTCTGTGTCCCCATGTCTACCAATGTCCCCAAGTCTCTCAGTGTCTCTATATCTCCCAGCCAGTGTCCCTAGTGTCTCAGTGTCCGCATGGCTCCCAGTGTCGCTATGTCTCAGTGTCTCCCAGTGTCCCCTAGTATCCCAATGTCTCACAGTGTTCCCATGTCTTTTAAGTGTCCCCTGGTGTCCAAGTGATTGGGCAATATGGACACATGGGCCACTGAGACACATGAGGCACTGAAAATCTGTGATACATAGGGGACACAGACACTACGGGATACTGGGAGACATGAGGACCCTGGAAAACTAGGAGACTAGGGGACACTAAGACACGGGGAGACAGGAAGACACGGGGAGTAATCCATATTTTATTCAGCAGAATAAATGTAGGTAGTTTTTTTGGTGATTTTACAGAATTTTCTCTTAGGTCACTCCTTGTGATTTACACGCATACATAATTAATTATGCAAATTAGTAAGGCTGGTATTTTTTTTTCCAAGAAAGGTAACTATCCTTCACATACTCTTGCTTAAATATGGAATCTTTAGAGGGATGTATGGGAACAAAACTTGTGTGGACTGGCTTACAATGAAATCAGTAAAGCACAATGCAAATGCTCTTGCTGCTTCAGTCTCTCTAACACTGTGGCATGTTCCCTTTCTTCTACATTCACTACATCCACCTTTTATCTGTCTAAGACTATATACCAGGAGCTTCTACCTGCTAGTAAGGAGGTAAGGAGAGGAATGGACCAGCCAGTGCTAGGGGACAGTCCTTAGAAAGCGTGGAGCGAACTCATCATTAGATGCCAAGCTCAGGGTGCTGTCTGCATAGTATGCATTCATGCCAGGCTAGCCTTCCAATTCGTTAGGCAGACATGCCCCCCTTTTTTTTATATTCTTTATTTTGGTGTGCACAAAAATAACAATACGCCTTGGTGAGCCACAACAGCGTCTTCAAGGTACATCAATGAACATTTGCATTACATGTTGTGGCAGTCGAATGTCAGGCACATTTTTTGTTGTTACAGATAACAAAATTGCAACGGTTTAGGTTCATGGGTAGCTTAAACACTTGATAGTTCAGTGCAATTTTAAGGTATAAACACGTTTAGCTCAGTAGCTTAAAATGAGTATATATGTTGGGTGTCATCGCTTCAGTTTCTCGACATTGATAGAGGTATGCTCAACTATACTTAAGAGAGGGACATGCATATCGTACATTGACTTCTGGTTTAAATAACCATAATATACAGTAGGTGGAGCCACAGGTATACATTTCAAGTTATGTTATAATAATGCTCGAGTAGAGAAATGCTGTTCAACATGTTTCTCCTGCGCTATGCTAGGTGTCAATGTTGCCTGCATATGCTTCCGTGTAGGTGTTGGGTGTTGGGTAGGTGTTGGGTCGCTATCTAGTTAGGCAGTTGCTCAGGTATATGCGGTTATATGGGACCATAAGTATAATGCATGCTTCTAAGATACTAGTACCAGAAAGGAAAAGTACCACAGGATTTGCCAGGCAGTGAGGTTAGACAGCATAAAATAAGTAGGTGATAGGCTATCTGGGAGCATGACTGGCATGAATTGTAAGACAGTATACGATTTTGCAAAAGTATTCTGAGAATGCTAAGTCGTCAGACAGTTAAAGACCATGAAACGAATAAAGAATAATATAAGTGAAACAATGGTAACCCTGATAAAAACGTTAAGATGCTACACTGTTCAAGCTGTACTATGTCATAACTAATACGACAGGGTTATGTATAGCATTGCATCTGATGATCAGGCAGTCATTATATGTCCACATGGTGCATAGCAGAACTGGTAAGGTTCACTGAAGGCAGCACCAAGCCCTTATCGCATAGCATTAATACGGTCTTGCTTAAGGTGAGGTAAAGATAATCAATGTGCAGCGTGGTCTCGCCTAGGCTGTGTGCGTGTGTGGAAGGACTCCGCTGTCGGCGCCATCTTGTGGTCACTGTCGGGCGGGGGTCTTCGCGGCCGTGACAGGTACGTGCGGAATGCTTGCTGAGTGTGTGTACCGGTGATTTGGGCTGCCGTCCTGTCCGTACCTTTGGCAACTCCCATCCGCTCGGCGTACTGCTGTTGTTAGGGAGCATCCTGTGGCGGCTCTGGCCCTATCGCCTGTGCATGTGTCCTCCGCCATCTTGGTGACTGTGCCTGGGGCTTGCGTCTTGGCGGCCCTGTGGCTTCGCCTGTCGTGCTTGCGGCGGTTGGGTCTTGAGAGTGGGGACCGGGATCACCCCCCCGGTCCAGAGGGGGGGGGGTACGGGGCTGGTTCCCCGCGGGTCCGACTCTAAGCGCTGAACGGCGTGCGGCAGGGCAGCTGTCGTCCGCCACGCTCGCCTCCAGAGTAGGCCTCAGACGTGTCGGTAGGATTCTTCCTCCAGGGGACTAAAGCCTGTTGGGCCAGCCTCACCCTGGATCCAGGGCTCTCTGCCCATTGTTGGCCGCCGTTGCCGGTCAGTTTTGTGCCTGAAAATGTAAATATATTGCTTGTTAGGCCTTAGGTTGCAGGAGCTGGTCTCACTTGCGACCATCCAGCTCGGCGGTCCGGCCCCGCCCCCGACATGCCCCCTTTTTAAGACATGTTAGCCTCTTTTGGTAGTTCTGATTACATGATTTGCGTCCTTTTACCCCGCTCATTGACTGCCTGCTTTACTGGACACTGCTGTTAGGGGGTATGGATTTATTTGAAAGATGAAAGCAATTAGAGAGAGATTAGCATAGAGTGTGTGTTTTCTCATAGCTGCATCCTATGAGTTTCCCTTCAGCAACACTTCCGCCAGATACATGACGATTGGGAGTTATGACTGTTTTAGAGTTTTTGGTCGATAAGATTCTGTAATTAGGCCCATCATAATTGTCAGCACCAGGCCCACCCGGCTCTTAATCTGGCCCTGGTGGGCAGCCCATTATGAGTGTAGCCAGTGACACAAGTTGCTTCACTGGTGACACCCCCAAGAAGGCCCACCCACCCGTGTCGATTACATACCTCCCAATGTTGAGAGGTATGAACATGATGCGTGTCACTCAGAAACCAAATAACAAAACCACATATTTTTTTTAAGTAACAATGACAGCTCTCCAAGTGCAGCATGATGATAATGCAAAGTAAGTCAGTCATCCTTCGAAATATTTAACCTAAATTTCTTGAGAACTGGACCCCTAACTCACATCATCACACCCCACTATGTCTTGCACTCTTTTTTACCTGTTTTTCCTTCTCCTCTCCCCGTCTCTTTTTTCCCCCTCTATCACAGTTTACATTGAGATTGTGGTCAAATGCCTACAGTAATAGTGTGGGGAGCATTGTTTTCATTTTATTTTTTTCTTCTCTCACCATATAATATTCTTGCTCTTTCTTTTTTTTCACATTACTGTGTATAGAGTAATGTGAAAGGGCATTCACACAATATACCATTGACTCAATATTCAATTATGGCGAAACAGAAGACTCTGCAACACTACTTCAGTAAGAAAATTTATTCAAAACATCCAAGTGGATGATGTTTCAACACTAAACAGTGTCTTTGTCATGCCTCGTGTTATTTTTCCTGACTGCTATGTTTTATTTTGTTCATTCTTGCAATTTCTAACTATTAATGAGAGCTCTCACTTTACAATATATAGAGAGGACGTAATATAGAATGTGACGTGACGGGAGATAAGAACCATTCGGCCCATCTAGTCTGCCCAATTTTCTAAATACTTTCATTAGTCCCTGGCCTTATCTTATAGTTAGAATAGCCTTATGCCTATCCCACGCATGCTTAAACTCCTTCACTGTGTTAACCTCTACCATTTCAGCTGGAAGGCTATTCCATGCATCCACTACCCTCTCAGTAAAGTAATACTTCCTGATATTATTTTTTAACCTTTGCCCCTCTAATTTAAGACTATGTCCTCTTGTTGTGGTAGTTTTTCTTCTTTTAAATATAGTCTCCTCCTTTACTGTGTTGATTCCTTTTATGTATTTAAATGTTTCTATCATATCCCCCCTGTCTCGTCTTTCCTCCAAGCTAAAGATGTTAAGTTCCTTTAGCCTTTCCTTATAAGTTTTATCCTGCAATCCATGAACCAGTTTAGTAGCCCTTCTTTGAACTCTCTCTCTAAAGTATCAATATCCTTCTGGAGATACGGTCTCCAGTACCGTGTACAATACTCTAAGTGAGGTTTCACCAGTGTTCTGTACAATGGCATGAGCACTTCCCTCTTTCTACTGCTAATACCTCTCCCTATACAACCAAGCATTCTGCTAGCATTTCCTGCTGCTCTATTACATTGTCTGCCTACCTTTAAGTCATCAGAAATTATCACCCCTAAATCCTTTTCCTCAGATGTTGAGGTTAGGATCAAATATTCTGTACTCTGCCCTTGGGCTTTTACATCCAAGATGCATTATTTTGCACTTATCTACATTAAATGTCAGTTGCCACAACTCTGACCATTTTTCTAGTTCACCTAAATCATTTGCCATTTGGCTTATCGCTCCTGGAACATCAACCCTATATGTGTAAACTAAAGAGGTATTTTTTGCTATGAGCAATTCATGCAACTGCATCTCATGGATACTTTTCTCCACACACTATGTGGTTTTCCATATTACTATTCATATAAAAATCATTATTGATTCAGCAATCCTTATGAAATATATGTCACAAAACAGGGTAGAATGGTCCCCAGCTTGGGATCAAGAACTGTCCTGCTAGGTCTTTTGTCCCACCTCCAGGAGCGACAGGATCCACCATGCCTCCCAGGCAGGTGACCCCTTCACACACTCTTTCTCCTGCACAGGAATAGATCCCTCTACACATTCGTTGTTCCAGGCAGATACCTGACTCAGGGGCAGTACTACTGGTGGAGCAGCTGGTTATACCACACCAGGGCCCCTGCAAGTCAGGGGGCTTGCCAATGCCGAAGGAGAGCTGGACTCCAAGTCAGGGTGAGTCAAATGTATATGTGTGCATATGGTTCGCTGTTTGTGAATGTGTGCGTGTGTGTGCGTCAGTGTGTGTATTTGTATGTGCATGTTTGTTTATGTGTGTCAGTGTGTGCATGTGTGTGTCACTGTATCTGTTCATGTGTGTCAAGCACAGAGAGAGCACTGCGTTGAAGGAGATAAGATAAGTAAATCAAAGTTTTTACTCCTTACAAGTGAGGCCAACTTCCTTAACAACAAGCAGGACATTCTAGCATTAGGAATACATGTTTCCTTAAGGAACACTCAATACAATACATAAAACATAATCATATGGAGAGTCATACAGGCAACTATATAACACACTAAAATATAAATCTGCTACAGAGGGGAATATAGACATATTTTACATAGTTACACAGTGTGACGGAGACATGTGTCCATCAAGTTCAGCCTTTCTCACATCTGTTTTTGCAGTTGATCCTAAAGAAGGCAAAAGACACAGCTTGAAATGCTTTGCGATCTTGCAACAAACTAGGAATAAATTCCTTCTTGACCCCAGAATAGCAGTCAGATCTTTACTTGGATAAATAAGGTATTACCCCACAAATTAAAAATTATATTCCTGATTATTTTGTTTCTGCAAGCATTCATCCAGTTGCTATTTATACATCTGTACTGACTCTAATAAAACCTCATCTTCAAGCGGAGAATTCAACATCCATATTGTTCTTATTGTAAAAACCCTTTCATTTGCCTTAGATGAAATCTCCTTTCTTCCAGTCTAAATGCGTGGCCTTGTGTCCTATGTATAATCCTGTTTATGAATAGACTTTAAGACAATGCTTTGTATTGGCCCCAAATATATTTGTATAATCCTATCATATCCCCTCTGAGGTGCCATTTTTATAAAATAAACAGACAAAAATGTATTTCTTCATAACTAAAATGTTCAATGCCTTAATTTTGTAGCCCACCTCTGCACTTTTTCTAGTGCCATAATATCCTTCTTTGGAACAGGTGGCCATAATTGCATAGCATATTCAAGGTGTGGTATTAACATATATTTATAAAGAGGGCACATTATATTTTCATTGCATTTTTCTATATTAAATTTAATCTGCAATTGGAATGCCTAGTTTTCCAATTTATCTAAATCCCTCTGCAGCACAATAATATCTTGCTCACATTGTTTTACTTTACAGAGTTTGTTCATGTGCAAACACTAAAACATGACTTTCAATGCCTATTTTAAGATCATTTATAAATATGTTAAATAGAACAGAACCCTGAGGGACACCACTTACCACTTTTGTCCAGCTTGAAAATTTACTATTACTGACAGCTCTCTATACTTTATGTTTAAGCCAATGCACTTCCCAAAAACAAGATTTTTCATCTAGACTAATTGCTTTTCATTGTAACAATAACCTATTACATGGAACTGTCTCAGACACCTTGGTAAAATCCAAGTAGATCACATCCACTGGAACACCCTGATCTATACTTTTACTTACTTCTTTGTAAAAGGCAAGTTAGTTTGACATGACCTATGTTCATAAATTATGCTGATTTTTTTTTTATATAACAATATTCTTCCCAATGAATTCCTGATTATTATCCCTTATTAACCCTTCACATAATTTCCCAGACAGAACTTAAGCTCACATGTCTATAATTTCCAGGCAAATATTTTGAATCCTTTTTGAATATAGAAAATTTGCCTTCCTCCAATCTTCCAGTACAATTCCTGATAGAAAAGAATCCTGAAAGATTTAAAACAGAGGTTCACTTATTTACACACTTAGCTCCCTTAGTACTCGTCTGTGAATACCATTAGGCCACAGAGCTTTGTTTACATGAACTTTCTTTAGTTGCTAGAGTACCCAATCACAATTTTCTGCAAGTTTTTGCAGCAATCATTTGCTTATCCTCCTTAATATATACTGAGGAGAATAGGTATTTAAAATGTTTGCCTTTTCCTGATCTTCATTAACTAACACAACTATCCCTGTTTTCAGTGTACCTACACTTTCATATTTTAGTATTTCAGAATTAATGTATTCATTTGTACAAAAATGGTGGTTGGTGTTGCTCTCTATGGCTATCACTTTCTCATTTTCTAGTTTAGCCAATCTAATTGCCTTTTTACATGCATTATTGACTTCCTTATATCTTACATAGAATGCCTCTGATTTGTCTCATTTTAATGCTTTTAGTGCCTTTCCTATTTTTAATTTCTTTGTTTACTTTCCCACTAAGGCATAATAATTTCAAGTTGTTTCTTTTATATATATATTGCCCAAATGGTACATACTGAGAAGTGTACCTTTGTAATATTTGTTTAAAGATATTCCATTTATCCTCTGTGTTTATACCAGCTTTTATGTTGTAAAGCTGAAATTGCCATTTTTAAAATATGTTTTAGTATGCCCAAGTGCATTTGCTTATTTGAGTTTATTTCAAAAGACACTATATTGTGATCACTATTTCCCAAGTGCTGTCCGTTTGCCAGAAGATTGACCTATTTGTTATAACCAGATCCAGACAGGTGTCCTTTCTAGTTTTGACCCAACCTCCCTACCTTTGGGAGAGCTGAAGAGGATCCTGTCCCTAATTGCTGCTGGGCTGGCTCTATGCTGGGGCTGCTTGCAGGCTCCTTCTGGCTGGGCTGGCAGGCTCCTTGCTTGGCTGACTGGGACTGCTGACAGGCTCCTTGCTTGGCTGGCTGGGGCTGCTGACAGGCTCCTTGCTGGGCTGGCTGGGGCTGCTTGCAGGCTCCTTGCTGGGCTGGCTGGGGCTGCTTGCAGGCTCCTTGCTGGGCTGGCTGGGGCTGCTTGCAGGCTCCTTGCTGGGCTGGCTGGGGCTGCTGACAGGCTCCTTGCTGGGCTGGCTGGGGCTGCTTGCAGGCTCCTTGCTGGGCTGGTGAAACAGAAAATATAGGATATGGCGTATACTGCGCCCAAATATTATACGTACATACACCTCTGCGAGGAAAAGTTGGTAAAATACCTCGGAATAATAAAACAGAAAAAAATAATAGTGCAATACAGTATATAACAGTGCAAATATTTGTGCTAGGTAACTGTAGGAAAAACACTCACATACAGTAGAGCTATATAAGAGCTCTACTTTTTTCAGCGTGGACGGTATAATCCCCGTCTAAGGATGTAAGGTGGTGAAGATGGTACTGGTCCTCCAAATGCACAATGGGGATAAAAGAGAAAGAGACGCTCTGATAGTGTAGTAAGTACTATAAAATCAGGGTGATAAGATAAAGTAATGTACTTACAATTTTTAGAGCAAGACTTGCTCTAGTTATCACAGCATGGGTGGTACTATCCCCACCTAAGGATATGATGGCACCAGGTAGTTGAACAGGACATAGAGGAATAATATATAAAATAATAAAAGAATAAATGTCTAAAAGTATAAAATAGACTATTTATTATCAAATATCACATATAAAAATATAGGTACAAATGTCCAAAGTATAAGGGGGTCCCACTTGACGCGTTTCGCCTCTCCAGAGGCTTTATCAAAAGTGTCACTTTTGATAAAGCCTCTGGAGAGGCGAAACGCGTCAAGTGGGACCCCCTTATACTTTGGACATTTGTACCTATATTTTTATATGTGATATTTGATAATAAATAGTCTATTTTATACTTTTAGACATTTATTCTTTTATTATTTTATATATTATTCCTCTATGTCCTGTTCAACTACCTGGTGCCATCATATCCTTAGGTGGGGATAGTACCACCCATGCTGTGATAACTAGAGCAAGTCTTGCTCTAAAAATTGTAAGTACATTACTTTATCTTATCACCCTGATTTTATAGTACTTACTACACTATCAGAGCGTCTCTTTCTCTTTTATCCCCATTGTGCATTTGGAGGACCAGTACCATCTTCACCACCTTACATCCTTAGACGGGGATTATACCGTCCACGCTGAAAAAAGTAGAGCTCTTATATAGCTCTACTGTATGTGAGTGTTTTTCCTACAGTTACCTAGCACAAATATTTGCACTGTTATATACTGTATTGCACTATTATTTTTTTCTGTTTTATTATTCCGAGGTATTTTACCAACTTTTCCTCGCAGAGGTGTATGTACGTATAATATTTGGGCGCAGTATACGCCATATCCTATATTTTCTGTTTCACTAATACACAAGGTTTGGGAATCCTTGTATTGTATACAGCAGCCCCCATTGTTATCTTACGGTATAGTGAGCGCCTATAAACCCTGCTTTTTCCTTGCTGGGCTGGCTGGGGCTGCTGACACTCTCCATGCCGGGCTGGCTGGGGCTGCTGACAGGCTCCTTGCCGGGCTGGCTGGGGCTGCTGGCTGGGCAGATATGAAGGCGGCGAGGAAACTCTTCCAGTTCTGTTCCGCTGGGGCTGAGTGATGTCATATTCTGGCTCCCAGCAACATATAAGGGCGCGGGGGGAGCAGGAAGAGCTCAGAGGACTTCGCTCCCTCCCCACCCGCCAACACGCTGAGTATCTGAATGCATTGGGGGGCCTTAAGGTGGCCAGCCAGCCACCTCTTGGACCATCAAAGATGAGGCAAACACAGGATTTGTCTAGGCACTTAAGGCATCATCTTTTGCTGCCCTCTTGAAAGTGCCGCCCTAGGCAAATGCCTTGTTTGCCTCACGGTAAATACAGCCCTGCTTTTGTAACCAAGCAGATACCTACCCATACAGCTTTTACATTTTCCTTGTTACATTCCACTTGCTGAATATTTGGCATTGATTCATAGTTGACATACAAGCACACCCCACAATCTTTTCTTCTCCTTCCTAATAATGTGTAACTGTCATGGGAGATAGGACTCCTCATACGTGTTCCCTTATTTTTATTGTCTAACATCACTCTGTATTTGAATGGATAATTGTTTCCCTTGTGTTCAGCTATCCATTTACGTCTGTTCGATTACCGAACAGACTATGTTTGGTCCCCCTTGTTAGCACCTCATAATCACTGACTACCCCTGGCTGTTAACCACAAACAAGCAATCATCTCAAGTGCTTCTCTGGGTGGCCACCATTCGCATATACTAACACATGTGATATCAGGACTGGTGGCAATCTTGTCTCCCGAACGCAGGCAGTGGTACATGGTCGTCGACTGCATGGATCTCTGGGTCGGCTACACGGGCCCTGTGGAAACTTGTACCACTGCCGTCCGACTTCCCGACCATCTAGGAGAAAGGCGTTTGGGAGTAAGGAAATACTGAAGATGGGAAGCATTAATTCCTTAAAAGCCATGTTGGTGTATGCACAGGAACCCCCGAAAACTTTGTTAGAACGTGTCTCTCATTTTATCAAACCTTGTGCTTTTTGGATATATTGTGCACTTAGATCGGGGCTATTCGGATATATTATTTTTGTGGGGTTCCTGTACTGTTTTCATGTATTTTTGTGATATGTTAAAATGATAAGTAAATTTTTGTATTTGAGAGATAAGTGAGTTATCTTAATTGGAACTCAATTATCTCTCAAACTCAAAGGCCTGTGGGAAGGAAACCCCTGTGATTTTGTCTTGGAAACCCCATGCTAGGGGCACTGCATAAAAAGCAGAGTGTGGCCTAATAAAGCTCAGATTGATTGAAGGAATAACGACAATAGACTAGAGAACCTGTGACAGTAACCATGTACGTTAACTGCCCAGTCATGTGTTTCATCCCACCATGTTTCCATTATGCCTATTACGTCATATTGCATAGTGTATGATATCAAGGCCGCTCCTAGGGTCTCTGAGACCTGGGTGCAAGAATATTTTTTACGTTCTTGGATGGGCGTGGCTATATCGATTATTCCTCCCCTTCACAAACATAACACACCTAACCACATCTGGCTGTAATTGAGCGGTTAGGAAATGTAGTGGGGGGATAGAGGCTGTAGTAGGGGGTTAATTGCTGAAGTAAGGGGATGGCTGCAATTTGGGAAAGGGGTTGTGGTGTGAGAGATATGGGCTGCAATTGGATGTAGATGAGGCTGTAGTGAGGAGTATATGGACTGTTGTGGGGGTAGGCTCTTTAGTAAGGAAATAGGGGCTGTATTAAGAGGTATGGGGTGTAAAATGGGGGGGTTAGCGGCTCTAGTAGGGGATAAGCACTGCACAAGGGGGGATAGAGGCTGTGGGGTGGTAGGGGTTGTAAGATAGGTAGGGCTGTAGTGGGGATAGGGACTGTAGTGGGTGTAGGAGCTGTAGTGTCGGGATAGTGGCTGCAGTGTTTTAGTGGGGGATATAGATTGAAATTGACTGTAGTGGGACGATAGGGGCTGCATTTGGGGAGTAGAGACTGTAGTGTGGGAGAGGAGGTACATTTGGAGGGTAGTGACTATTGTGGGGATAGCACATACAGTTGGGGTAGGGTTTGTAGTGAGGGAGTAGAGGCTGTAGTGGGGGAGTGGGCGGTAGGGGCGGTAGTAGGGGGACAGGGGCTGCATGTGAGGAGCAGGGATTAGTAGGGGTTAGGGGCTGCTGTTTGATTATAAGGGGCTGTAGTAGGGAGGCTAGAGACTGTAGTGGGGGTATAGGCTGTAATTGGGGTGTAGGGGCTTGATTTGGGGGTCAGGACTTTATTGGGGGATAGGAGCTACATTTGAAGGGTAGTGACTGTAGTAGGGGATAGAGGCTGCAGTGGGACTAGGGGCTGCAGTGGAGGTATGAGTTGCCTTTCTACTGTAGCGTGCGGCACAGGTAAGGTTTCTGAAAATCCTACCTTGGAGGTCCTTTTCTTTAGTTGGACAATTAAATTATTCTGTCTGTATAACCATAGTATGCAAATGGCATATACAATCTTATTCTTTTAACTATTTATCTTTGGATTGTTCATAAAAAAAAAACAAAAAAAAAAAAACTTCCTAGATGGATCACTGGTCCCAGCATGAGAGCAGAAGTTAAATATGCTTTGCATGCTTGGAAGGACATAAAGAAGTACTATTATGTTAAGCTACTACTTGTAATACTTAAAGAACAAATCTCTAAGCTGTAACTTAATGATGAAGTAATTATGTACTGCAAAAATTACAGAGCTGTCACAGCCCCACACCAGTCTACTGCCTCTGAAGGCAAGACAGGAATCTTCAGACACTAACTTCCAGTTTTAAGACCCTTTGGCTCTTAAAGGGACATCGCAGGCACTCAGAACTCTCACTTCATCTTATTGCAGTTCTCCTGTTCACTTAACAGTGTTTCTCTTCCCTGTGTACATTGCAATGTTAAGACTGTCTTTAGTGGCTGTTGGCACTTCCTGCATTTACAAAGAGCTTAACTCCACGAGGACATCCAGCGTCTTTAAAAACCCCAAAGGCCAAAATGAGGACACCCAGACAGGTGCCTAGCTCTCACACACACACACCCCTTCCCCTCTTGGTTAGGGGTTCTCACCCTCAATGCAGAGGCAAAGCAGGGCATTCCCAACGCCAGCATTGCCTACAGACCCGTTACACCTGACACAAATGCAATGTCTATGCTCCCGACTTACAAGATACACAGCATGACTCAACACGACCATAGACACTCTAAACAAGATCAATGCCCTCATGAGAGCAGACTACCAGCCAGACATACAGCTGTTAGTGCCTAAGAACCACCCTGCCTGCCCAGCATTCGCTCTACTACAACTAGCTTGTTACTTAGTAGAGTCTAAATTCTATTACACAGACTACATAGTCGCATACAACAAAATGACAACAATCCCAGCCCACAAATTCTCTCACTTGACAAGAACATTTCGGCCCCACTGGGCCAATTCCACTATGTAGATGTTACTAACCAAATTGTTTACTGTTCCTGTTATTCCTTACTGAAAAGATGTGCAATGTTTCTCTGTTGCATGCTAATGCCACACCAGATATCAAAGCTTGATAATTCTGAACTGGCAGCAGATGCTTGTGTGAAAATATTTTGCATTACAAAATAAAGAATTTAAAAAAATAAATAAATAAACCCCAAAGGAAAGCATTGTTTCAATGACCTAATGTGCGCGTGGCTCTTGTCGCTCATGTGCATTTGGCTCCCGGATTAGGGGCCCAATCCAGTGCCATTGGACCTCGACACTGAAATCAGGTAAGGACCGTGCGGGGGGAGGGGGAGGGGGAGGGAGGGAGAGGGGGCACTGGAAGCAGAGGGACACTATAGTTTAAGGAATATGTTTTGTGTTCCAAACACTTTAGTGCTCCTTTAATGAACATGTGTACTGTAGAATAATATGAGAGATACGCAACACCAGTCTCAAGTTAAAAGAGTTAACATGAGCGTTTATTCCACCAATGTGTACCCAGTCACGTTTCAACTCTAAAAGCCTTGAAAAACATTGGGTGTCAATGATAATAATCCTGTTACCACTGAGAACTGATAAAAAAAAAAAAGATGTAAGGGGCAGGGACACCCTCACTTATCATACCCTAAGACTTGAGTATTCTACATCTTTTATAACGGATTTGTAATCAGTGTCCATACTTCACCTTAAACAATGTAACCTGTAGAGGCCTAGTTTAGGCATGTTAGAACTCAGCGCTATATAAATGTAATGCACATACATACCTAAAACAAGAACTTTCATCTTACTGAGACAGATTTTCAGTTTTTGCTAGGCTTACCACGAGACTGAGCTAAGCTGAGTCCAGGCGGGGGGGCGGTTACTGAAATAACTTATGTGATAGAAAGCCAATTTTAAGTTTGAGCCCATTTTTTCCACAAATCAAGTCACAGATCTGAAAGTTGGCAGGCTATTTTTGTTTACCTTTTACCCATTTAAATCCCTTTAACAATATGTTGTTTTTCTCATTCCTCATTTAACTTACCCGTTCTTGACAAAATAACACTCCCTGCATCTTCACCCTCCATCAAAACCTCAATGCTGTTCCGACCATATGATTTACCCTTTCTACATCTGTCCTCACTGCTTCCATCTCAGTTCTCCCTGTTTCCCTTCTATATCAGCTCTACTTTTTCTTCTTTCTTTCCTCTGGTTATTCCTCTTTTAACATACACTCTTTACCCTTTCACTCTCTGTAAGTACAATATCTCAAAGCTGTGCTGTTTTGAACCTTAGATGTGACAGATTTGCAGGTAAATACTGGGAGTGCAGCATTAGGTACCGTGAGACTTGGTACATTGTCCCTCTTAACCAGAAATAAATAAAAATAGCCCATATTCAAAGTGACTCACATAACACACAAATAGATTAAACTGCAGTTCTACAAAACAATGAACTTGTTTTACACAAAAGTGTCATAAGAGGGAGTGTATGAGTAATAAGTCATGTGAATGTACTTTTCTTTGGGAGAGAAAGACACAATATAATGCAGTTTGGGGCAGTAAATGTGATCTATTTAGAATAAAAGTTCACTTTGTGAATTACATGTATAGACCTAGGTCAGAGAACGATTTTATACTTGGCAGAAAACTGTTTAAAAAGAGAAATATAGGGGTCACTAAACTTGCTATAAATGGAGAAAGTTCCAGTTTGGTTTAGAGATTGGCAAAACAAACTATTACAGGAATGGAAGTTCTCCGTTTTGAAGCCAGGCTTTCCAAATTGGGTGTGTTTATACGGTAACAGAGGCGCCTGCAAAGGGATATGAATGATTTCTATATACAAATGAATTCAATTTCAATACAAGGAATTTCTGTAGACCGTGTTGTACACAAAATGTTCCTAATGACATTCTGGAATCCTTTAACTTTTGAGGATATTTCAAACTCAGCATTAAACATGGTTTTTAATATGTGCAACATGAGTGCAGATAGGGCGCAACCAAATTACCATTCCAAGAGCAATGCCAAAAGAGGGGAGAGCCTTTGACAAAGAAAACCCAATACCCTCTTAGATTAGATAGCATGCTTCAAACACATGGTTTGTAGAGGCAAATATAAAACATTAAATAGCCCTGTGCCAAAGTAACAATTCAATATCTGCTATGTTGGTGTTCACTAAGTATGAGGTAACTTTGAGTTTATTAATTTTTTATTGTATTATTTTACTATCTTTTTTTATTTTTTATTTTTTTAAATATTGTTTACACCTACATATAACATTTGTAAGCAACCTGACCTCACAGGTTGAACATATATAAGTATGTAGTTAATACCCCCACCCAAAAAAAAAAAAAAATCACAAGGGTAACTATTCTTAATAAAAAGTAAAAGAAAAACACAGACATTTTTAAACAGCAAGCACGCTTATATGCGTTAATTTTTTTTCTCCCTTGAATTTCTTTGCCCTCCTTTCTGAAATATTATTCTATTAAACGCTAAGTAACGAAGGAAGAAACCCTCATTAATATATTTCTCATCTTTTTCACACAGTAACACATACGGGTTCATACCATGGATTTTCACATTATCATCTGGTAACGGCAAATGTTATGATTACAGTCCCTCCATTTAATATATACTGCTCCAATTTTCTACTGTGCCGCCCTTCTCCACATGCTATTTTATATGTGTCCCACCCCCCTTTTTTTATATATATATTTCGTAAAGCATGATGGCCCTTGCTCTTCATGTGCTAGTGGGAACGATCGGCTTACCTACATTACAACAATACTGCTCCCTCAGTGTTCTACCAGACGTAGGCAACTGGAAGACACATTAGGAGGTAGTTGTATCTATTCTTCAGGATAGCCATCAATAAGGAAAGAACCCATTATTTTGTCACATCTGGATCTCAGGGAAGGCTGGCATGTGTTCTAACCCTCAACATGAACCCCAGGCTTACTTGATCCACTTTCTGTTGTAAAGCCTCATAAATGTCAATATTTCCCGTTAACTAAAGGGGTCTTTGATGCATATAAATGAAAAGGATAGATGTTTATGGACATGACACATACATTTATAAATCTTTCTACATATATATATATAAAATTGTATAGGTATTAACAAACTTAAATTGTATACAAAAGATCTCTTTCCACAGAACCGTAGAGCATAAAACATGCAGTTTGGAGTAAAAACAGGGGAGATAACTGGATACCCAGTAATTTTCCACGTGTATCACACTGAGAAGCTTGTTATTCGTTCAATCAAAATATATTTTGTGCTATATCGCATCCAAAGGAGACATGGAGAGCACTGGCCCCCTTCCATACATGCAATTTAATCATATATTCAATCACAAATAGAGATAGATAGATATATAGATATATAGATAGATACAGGGCCGGTGCAAGGATTCTTGCCGCCCTAGGCTCCGCAGGCTTGGTTCCGCCTTCGCTCCTCATTGGCCGCGCTTGCAGTGGTATTTCTGTGACTGGACGTCCCCGTGCATAGCCACTAGAGGAGTTAACCCTGAACGGTAATTATTGAAGTTTCTTTAAAAAATTGCAATAATTACCTTTGCAGTGTCACTTACACAATCTCACTAATACACACTCTCTCACTGGCATACACACTTACAAATTCTAACCAACTTACACACTCTAACACATACACATTCTCACTTACCTACACAGTGCCACCTGCACACTCTCACTAACACACACAATGTCACCTACATACTCTCACTTATACACACTCTCACTGGCATACACATTGTCAGTTACACACTCTAACACCACTCAGTGTCACTTGCACAATCTCCCTAACACATACTCACTAACAGTGTCACTTGCACATTCTCACTAACACACACACCCAGAGTCACTTGCACACTCTCTCTAACACACACACACACACACACACACAGAGTCACTTGCACACTCTCCTTAACACACACACAGAGTCACTTGCACACTCTCCTTAACACACACACACACAGAATCACTTGCACACTCTCCTTAACACACACAGAGTCACTTGCACACTCTCCTTAACACACACACGCAGAGTCACTCGCACACTCTCCTTAACACACACACACACACACAGTGTCACTTGCACACTCTCCTTAACACACACACACATAGTCACTTGCACACTCTCCTTAACACACACCCACAGAATCACTTGCACACTCTCCTTAACACACACAGAGTAATTTGCACACTCTCCTTAACACACACACGCAGAGTCACTTGCACACTTTCCTTAACACACACACACACACAGAGTCACTTGCACACTCTCCTTAACACACACACACACACACACAGAGTCACTTGCACACTCTCCTTAACACACACACACACACAGAGTCACTTGCACACTCTCCTTAACACACACACAGTCACTTGCACACAATAACACACAATGTCACTTACACACTCATTAACACACATACTGTCACTCAAACACAAACTTTACATAAAGTCACACTTTATTTACACACACAAACAAACCAATTTACACACTCCCCCATTTACAAACATGCACCCAATAAGAAATCCACCTTAACCATGCCATACCTGGGTACTGTGAAGAGAAGAGGTCCAGGCTGCAGGATCCAGGATGTTGCTCTTTCTCCTGGGGGAGCAGGAGAGCCGTGCACTGTGAGCACAGTCTACTTCCTGCTCCCTTCACCGTGCTTCCGGTGCTCCCCCTGCCTCCAGGAAGCACAGTGCTCTGCTCGGGGTATGGGGTTATAGCAAACCCCACTGCCCGAGAAGGTAATCGGCTGCAGAGGGAGCCCAGCAGGTGAGTGGCTGTGCTGGGGGGTGGCTAAGGAGCCGCTCACCCATCACAGCATTCCCAGACAGCGACAGCAGGGCAGCCCACCGGGAAACCTGTCGGTTTGCGCCCCCTAGAGGTCGGCGCCCCAGGCGAATGCCTTATTCGCCTTAATGGTAGCGCCGGCCATGGATAGATAGATAGATAGATGTAATGAATATCACTGCATTCTTTCAGGTTAGTTAGATAATCCTTTAGAGAATACTTGGAAGTACTGTAAGCTAAAAGTGTAGTTTCCCAGCTGCAGAGCTCTATATGAGGGATGCTGCATAATGAATTTCTTTCTGGGAGTTCGGTGTTACGGTAGAGGACACACCAAGTGCTACAAAACAAACTCTGGTTCTAGTATAGGTAGAATTAAAACGAAATATCCTTGGCATGAGACTGGGCAGCCATTAGAAGAAAGACCCCTCCCTCCCATTCAGGTAAGAGAGTCAGATAAAATGGGTCAGTAGTTCTATCACCTAAGGTGAGTATTGCACTAGGAGATGCTGAACCTTTAAGGAGAGTGTAAAGGTGTCATAAGAAAGTGCACATCGTTTGTGTAGCAAACTCTCCTATGAACCACAGACTCCTATTCTTCACAACTTGCACATGAATTTGTACGTGAAAGTTCTTAGCACTCAGTGTTATTACTTGGAAAGAATTACAGATCATTTGGTTTCTAGTTTATATCTCCACCAAGACACCATTTAGTAACAAATAGGAAGAAACTATCACAATCGTCCCTCTATTGCCAAGCTAGAGATACCGCAAACAAACACTGCATATAATAACTCTTAACCAAACTGACCTCTAGCTTAAAAGGTCACTCCAGTTTGGAATTGGCAAACCATTTTGCAATACAGTACAATTATAAAATAAAAATGATGCTCAAATTGGAAATTCTTGCCTTTGGAATACATTTCTAGGTTTAAAGGAGACCTGTCACTTCTCTGGAAATTACACCATTGAATAAAATGCCGAAAATCCCCTATAACTTGCGTTACCATATTTTTCATGTTATCAGACACAGCTAGAGCCCACAATACATTACAGTGGTTCTATAAACTCTCTTTGTAACTTGACTGTCAGGTGCAAATGGTGGAGTGGGCTTTGACATAGCTAGGAGGCAAGCATAGGAAAATGTGAGTCTTGTCACCTAGTCAAGGGGGCGGGGCTTTGGGTTGATATATATATAGCAGCCATTTTAGGTGATAAACCATTCTAATTGAAAATTTTCACTTACTGGTTTCTGGCCCATCCTCCCTCCCTAATTTGTTTTGGCTGTATTTTGTGGGTTAGTTCTTCCCCTGTTTGGTCTCCGGGGATGGAGAGAGAAATTGGGGGATAGGTTGGCTCAACAGGTGGGATATATTTTAAATTCAGGAGCAATAGGATGTTTGATTTGGTTTTGGTAGGTTCCAGCTAATCGGTAGCTCGGAACCTGGGTGTGTAGGGGTATCTTGGAATACCCCTACAAGTGGAAATGGATGCCCTTGGTGGCTGCGTTAACTGTTTGTGTTATATTAATGTTATATGTTTATAAGGATGTATTGATGTTATTTATGGCACGGTAATTGTCTGGGGTTAAAGTTAGGTGCTCTGATTTCATTAACAATGACCTTTATTTAATTATTAATGTGTTATGTGTTGTTGATAATGACCTTTATTTAATTATTAAATACAAGTTTAAATATTTTTAATAAAGCTGTGATAAATTTAACCCAACTTCAAGGTGTCTATGTTTTATGGGAATATGGTTTTTTATAAGGGTTACATTTTTAAAATGCCGATAGGACTATGCGCATGTCTTGATTGACAAGGAGCTAAGATGGAACTCATTCCCAGGATAGAGCAGTATCAAATAATATTTTTTATTTTATTTTCAGACTCCTACACATATATATCTTTCTGAAATGTAGGGGATAAGTAAACATAATACAAATCCTGGGAAGTTACACCACCTCTTTAATAAGTCCCCCAGTAACATATCAATTTTTATTACAACTACCATGACCAGAAAGAGAACAGCCAATTAGGATGCAACATTGACTTCTGACTTTATCACATAAATCACAGAATGTTTCGGGCAGAGCAGTGGGGTTCCATGAGGTTTAGTTCACATGTGAGCTTTTTACATATTTATGCAGTGATGCTAAAATCTCCAGATATCCCTGCTGTGCTACCTGATGACATGTACATCAATGGCTATGTGACTGGCGTAAAAAGAGAAACACAGATTAAGAAAAACAAACAGAAAACATGAGCTAATGGAGCAAAAGTATTTATAAAAAAAAAAAAAGACTCATTAACAAAAACATACCCAGAATAAATAACTGTAATAGCCAACATATCTTTCACTGCAGCCAGTGTGAAATAATATTATAGGCAGGGACAAGTGACAAGAGGACACAAAGGTATTTGCTTTCTACAATGATGCCAGTGTTTCAGCACTGGTTACTGTCGGTGGCCTAACAGTAATATCATATACTGAAGTGCAGTAACCAGCAAGTAGGATTTATTTTAGAACATGTAGATGGGTCATATGATGTGGTGACTAAAATGCAGAATGCTTTGAAGCATTTTTTTTTCCAACTACTATGCAAAACTGAGCATGTGAAGACATACGGCTAAATATTTAGTTCAAGAGCTATGAGATGCACGCTGGTTCTTTTGGAGCCCAGAGTGTCTCTTTAACATGGAGTCAAGAGTCACTAATCTTTTTACTAAATCTGAAACCAGCCATAATTCCAACCGTATACGAAACAGCTACTTATTGGTACACTATAAGCACTAGCCCTGGGCTCTCAACCAATCAGTTGAGGGAAAAAAGTCAAAATGTTTACTTCTACATTAGCCAAGTCACAGCAAAGTGCCTGGTCATTGAAAGAAAGAAACCACCATATTTCCCTTCACAAGTTTTTTTTAACAGAAACTGGGGAGACCGTACACAAAAACTCAATGCAACACAGTCACTATATTGAACTATAGTGGTTACGGTGCTAGGAGTGACCCCTATTTAAAGAATATATTTTCTACTCTGCTAACCACCCAGTTGAGTGTCAATAGTGGCTTATCATCACTTTAAATTGTAATTTGGCAGAGGGACACTATAGTGTTAGGAATAAATCTTTGTATTTCTAACACTAAAGTGTTCCTTTAGGCATTTATTTCTCAGTTCTAGTAGACATTGCTAAATAAGGCAAACATTTACTGAAGCCGAATGTCTTCCCATTGCCATTTGTGTTATTGCAACAGAAATATTAATATTTGTATATAACATAAACAAGAGGCACAATTATCTGCAAAACAAACCAGAGAAGCTCATAGCTGTTATAAAATAGGAAAACATTTAAGTGGTTTAGATTTTGAGATGAAGTGCATGAGCCAGAGTATTCTTTCACAGCCCTATGCCTGTGGATATTCTATTCACACAGTTCAGACTTGTGACAGATCACCTAGTCACCTAGGACTTGCACACCCCAACCACCACCTCCCTCTAAAAGTAATATAATCGCCCGTAATATAATCACCTACGTTTGCCCCTCCAGAAGGGCTTCCCAGCGACCCAGGAGACAGCATCGGCTGTGGCAGAATTCACAGAGCCACGGTGAACCTGACCGAATGCAACCCATAAACACTCTGGAACTCCTAATTGGATCACAGAGCCACTGTGATCCCTTTGTTAAGGGTGCTCTCAATCCCAGAGTCACCAAAAAGAGCGCTATCTTGAGGAGTGATAGAGTAGGTGGTGAGGCATCGAACCATACCAAGAACAGACTGCAAGCCCCACAATTGAAGGTGACCGGGACTTCCCACTCAGCGTTGTGGAACTCTGTGCTTGATCGGAGGATGCTTGCGGCCCAGTCAAACATCCATACTGTAGGCTAGACACCTCTGATACAAGCGCTTTTTGGACAGAATGGGCACTCAGGAGAGAGATTTCTGGGAATGGCATTGGTTAGGAGATGTGGCATGGGAACCCAGCTTATTGTATAAAATTGTTATTTGGCTCCAAGGTGTCTGTGCGCTAATAAAAGTAACTGGTAAGCTACAGACACCTAGGTTCCAGGTATTGTGAAATCCCTAATGTTCTCCTGGTGTCCCCCTGTTGGGAACCCAGGTATAAAAAGGCAACATTCCTGACAATAAATCAATCTGATTTCACCATGACATTAAGCCTCGACTAATGTTTGGAAATAGGCTATCATCACTCTCAGAGCTAATCACTAAGGAAGAAAGGGGACCTTGATGTTGACACCCAAGCTACTTGCGGATAGACCACCACCAGACTCATTGTTTCTTTATAAATAGCTTGGTTACTTTTAAATAGAAAAAATGTAAAAGTAGTCTTGATGTTTGCTATTATGGTTCAGGCATTAGGAATCTATGTAATTACTGTTATGCAGCATCTGTTATTTTGAAGTGCATATATATATATACATTTCTAGATACTCATATGTTGCACAGATGCTCTTTATTGATATTTGTCTATGTTTAACACGTGCGAAATCTTAATAAAAACATACGAAAATGGTCTGAAAATGTTCAAGTGACTATTTAATAGGACATCACAAGCACTATAATTATCCAAGAATCAGGAGCACCCTGCTTCAGTCTCTTTGTATCTGCAATGATTTTCTAATATTGCTGCAGCTACATATTCATTCAGCCCCCACTGAAATGTCACAGGGGGAAGCATTGCTTTCCCTTGACCATACACGGTGCTGTAAGACAGGCACACTTGCAGCATCAGCATGCAATAATAATCCTTAACTTGTACAGACAATATCAGAGTTATCCAGGAGACATACTGTACAGCAGCTATACATATTTGCAGCTTAATTCTTAGAAGAAAAAAAAAAGGAATGAATGAAACTAATTGGCTAATAAAAACTAATAAAACTCATAATGTCACTTGTTTTTTATACGTCCTTTAAATAGACACTTTCATTTCGACGTGTTGGGGGTGGACAAGGGCAGCCAAGATAAATTTTATGTGACTTATGAATAACACTTTAAGCAACTAAAATATAATTTATGGCAAGAACAATGTATCTTATTTATACAGACTAATTGCTGAACAAATGTATTGTAGTTTAAAGACTCAGAGTATTATTGCTTTGGAGCCCTGTTATACACTCAGACAATCCAACAATATGGAGCTCATAGAAAAGATTGACATTAAGATAGAATAGAGAGACAGAGGGATTTAGGCCCAAAATAGGGACTGTCCTTACTAAATAGGAACACTTGGAATGTATGCTTTTTGCTTGTAGAGTAGTGAGTAAGATAACAGAAACCTCCAGTTGGAGTCTTTTATACTTTTTTAAAGTCTTTTCGTGATTGAAAAGCAGATAGTGTGTTATTCATTGCCAGTTCCATGATAATTTGTATCAAACTGGAGATAATTTGGATAGTGATATTACCAGCACTTTTCACTGTAATTCCTCATTAATCTGATGGACATTGAAAGTCAGCCAGTTGAAATAACCAAAATGCCCAAAATAACATTTGCCGGAATGATACACATATTACCCAATTTAATTATTTTTAAATGTATTTCACCGTTGCGTGTGTAAAATACTTTTGACTATGGTACCCACTTTCTGGCAAGTTATAAGCTAATTGTGTTGCTTATATAGTTTGACCAAGAATCTGGTTCAAGTGCTGATGTAAATGTAGTGGAACAGCCTTTAATATGTGTTGAATAAATAATGCTAACTTGCAGTGCCGTACTCACAACCCATGGGGTGAAACTGGTCCATGGGGTCACCCCCTCCCTCTACCCCCCTCTAACTCCTCCCCTTGACAGACACACACACACACACACATACATACAGAGACACTCACACACACAGACACAGACAGATACATACAGACACATATACACACGACACATACATACAAAGACACATACATACAAACAGACAGGCACACATACATACAGGCACACATACATACTGACAGACAGACACAGACAGACAGACACAGACATACAGACACACATGACAAACATACATACAAATATAAATGTAGAAAGTAATACAGGCACTCCAACGAACTCCAAATAAATAGGCAATTTTATTAGAACCAGGAACTACACAGCAACGTTTCAACCCCTTAGGGTCTTTGTCCAGCTTGACAAAGACCCTAGGTGGTTGAAACGTTGCTGTGTAGTTCCTGGTTCTAATAAAATTGCCTATTTATTTGGAATACGTTGGATTGCCTGGATTACTTTCTACATTTATATTTCATATTTGGTCCATTTGGTACTGGGACTTTTCCATTGGAGCACCCTGGATTCCAAGACAGATGGGTTGAGTGCACTTCCATCTTCTATTGTAAACATACATACAAAGACACATACATACATACAAACAGACAGGCACACATACATACATACATACATACATACATACAGACAGATAAACACAGACACATACATACAGACAGACACACACACATACATACAGACACACACAGACAGACACACACACACATACAGACATACACACACATACAGACAGACACACACACACACACATACAGGCACACATACATACAAAGACACATACATACATACAAACAGACAGGCACACATACATACAGATAGACAGACACATACAGACACACACACACATACATACAAACATACAGGCACATATACATACAGACAGAAAGACACAGACACATACATACATACATACAAACAAACACACACATAATATTTAAGTCACCCTCCTGTTTCCTACCTTTTAGGTGCAGGAGGGTGACTTTCCCTGGGGTCCAGTGGTGGCTCAGGTTGATGGGAGTCAGAGTTCCCACTCTGACTCCCTCTGCTTCCTACCGCGAGGGCTCTCAATGATAGCTGGGAGGAGTGACGGGCAGATCTCATCACAGGGGGCCGCATATGATGATGGCGTGCACCCAGTCGCAGGGGTCTGCAGGGCGGCCGGGCCCCCTGGAGTGACGGGCCCGTCGCAGCTGCGACCCCTGTGACCGCTATAAGTAGGCCAGTGCTAACTTGGGTTCATGTACATAACACAGTGTAGTAAAATAGTCTTCAAACAAGCAATTAAATGTATGTTCGAACCTGCCAAACCGTGAGTACTGTCACGCAAACCATTATATGGCCATGTAATATATCAGTGGACCCATATGTCACCAATCATTATACATATAGTGATTTAAGTCACTGATTGGTGTACATCCTTTGTGTTTGACAAAATACTAGGTGTAGGAATTCCATCACAAATGTCAGTACATGAGGATTTAGAGGAATTTAGTCACTTCTACCTTAACCACGCGAATCCTGACAGACATATTCTTACCTTTACGAGAAAAAAAAAAAAAGTGCAAGAGCAAAGGGGAAGCTAGGTAGTCCTTTAGGGGAGAAATCTGTTGTTTATTAGCCCTTGTATACCCATTATTTGGACTGATTGGTTAAGCATCATGAAGAACATAGTCCACCACTTATGAAATGTTTGGGCATCATTACCTTTATTATCTGATTATAATGTATTCCTCACTTTTACTCCCACACTTTCTCCCACTTTCAATCTTCAAAGCTGTTCCAACATTGCCGTTCCTCTGTTTTTTTACTCGTGACATCAGAGCATATTTTGATGATTTATGGGACCACGCTAGATAAATATTGTTAAGAACATACAGTCCAGATAAATATTTGTATTCTGTAAGGATTGGTCTTTGCATGAATGGCTGTTATTTTGAGAACATGAAATATGCTACCTGTTTATGTTAGCTATGTTTCTATATTTACCAGCTGTGATTTTTATGTGTGTTTGGATTTAGGAATTGATAACCATCCTTCAATAAACATATATTTCACAATATTATTAAGGATTTATTACAAGAGAAAGGCTGCTAAAGTGTTATTACCTTGATGTGAAATGACATAGATGACCAGAGCTGTATAATAATTTTGTCAATATCATCATTCTTATAATGTCCATATCTAACCACAGAGTATTGACCATACATACAACCAAACATTGGTTTATTCACCAACGAATCTGGGAAGGGATCTGATGTAACCCTTTCGAACCATTCAGTTCTATTTTCAAGCTATGATTTCAAGTCTCAGAAGAAATAGCTGCCTCTTACATAGAATAAATAGCTGCCTCTTACATTAAGTAAAACTAAAACTGGGAGCCGAGGACCCTCAAATAGAGCACTGAATCAAACACAATAGGGCAGAACAATAATTCAACCTTTTGGGGAGTCCTCCTATAAGGATGAACAAGTCACAAATGGTCTCCTCATTCAAACAAATATGAGTAGTTCCAACAATGCTTGAAAACCCCAAAAACTAAACAAAAAACCATGGCCCTCTTGTGTCATTAATTGGGTAACGGTTACATGATGAGTATTCCTGTCCTTTACCTCATGTGCATCGGGGCGAAGAGCACTAATATTGAGCAAGGATTCCCCCTACATACTAAATTTCTGTTAATGCTGGACACCCTAACATGCAAACCTCAGGAAAGACATTATGCCCAGCTTGTGGGTGGCTGGGGTAAATGTTTGAAAGTATAGAGTTTAGTCTGCAAGCAAACAAGAGTAAGAGAACAGTAAAACAGAGCCAAAATCAGTGATTTCAGAGGTCAGAATAGTCTATAAAAAGGCATATAATGGAGTGCCAATTGGAGCAGTATGAATGCATCTGCAACAAGAGGGTGCACAGCACAGGCATTGGTAGTTTAATGCTTACATTATTCAGTGGTGGCTTCCAGTGGACTCTGAATGAAAAGGAAAAGCTACTAAACATTAAAGTGCACCCTGAACACACAATTTGAACAAATTTGATATTGGGCAACTTTAGCATTTTGGGCGCCTGAGCGCTGAGAGGCTGTCTGTACCATTAACTTTGTGATTATAGAAAGAGTGACCGTTTAAGTTAATTATTTTTATCATTTATTAAGTGCGAACATACTGTGCAGTGCTGTGCAAGAGTAGAGAAGACATACATAAAAATTCAACAAGTCAAGTTTGACTTCCATTTCACCAATTTAAAATTCAAATATTTTTTTTTTTTTTTTTAACAAGTTTGTTGCACGTTTTTCAATGTGGAAAGCTAGGTAATTAGCCTTATCACAATTTGTAGCTCCAGGCCCATTAAGCCCTTCATCGGGCTCAATATGCATATAAAAAAAAATGAAATGTCCCTCTGTAATTTGATGGAAAAAGAGTCCCTTTGTTCCTCTATGTTCTTGGTGGTCTGCTGTTATGTTGCAGATTTAAGTGGTGAAATATCAATGTGACAGACTCAGTTACTAAATGAAGAACCTACTCATACATCAATAACATCTTGAGAAAGCTCTTCTACAAAGAAAACATGTTGATGACATACAAAGTACGTATCATTTTAAAGTGTGCCGACCATTTTACCACTCAACACTGCAGCTGTAAAGGAAACCATAGTGCCCACAAGCAAACTCAATATATTCCCAGATTTTTCTGCACAGTTTAGTTCTCTTACATGTGAGTTCCGTTTCTGCACCATTTTCCTTTTTTAAAAGAGCATCATAAAACTTGTGTTTTTTTTCTTCAGGCATTTCAGGCTACAATAAAGCGTTCAATCTGGATTTAAAAAACCCCACAGATTCTACAATTAAAAAGAAGCGTTGAGACAGTGCACGAATTGATTGCCAGACCGTTGTGTATTTTACTTGGCACTGAACACATATTGCTTAAATAAAGCTCTGTTTTAAGCAATCATTCTGTAAGAGGAGGGAAAGATATTGTCATGAATTTGAGCCAGCAATCGATCAGACAATAACTGATGGCTCACCATCCCTTTCAGTAGCTGAAATACTGAGGAAACAATGTACAGGCTGATTGAAAAGTCAGGAACAAATGAATAACTATCCAAAATACTGAAGACATTCAATGTTGCATAAATTTCATCATTACCGTTATGAAATAGATCAATACATGAAATATGGTATAGATGCACCTATTAGTCTGCTGCATATTGGTAATAAGGATATTAATCTAACCAGGGTATAAATAATGCAGTTTATTTTCAAAAACGTGGCTTTGAAAAGTCTACTTTAAAAAGGCATAGATGAATAGGATAATGGTGCTGTAGTCCTATAATGGCACACCATTACATAGGATGCCACTAAGGTAAGCATAGGTTTGAGGGCTTAGGGATGAAGTAGTGTAAGAGGGACTTAGGGTAAGGTCATTCATTCGCGTATAGTAATGCAAAGTGAATTCAAAGTAAATGCTTTTATCTTTAGGTCAGATATATTTCCAGTTTGCCTATTTTGACCTAAAATTTGGAATTCACTTTGAATTCCTCACAATTCGCACATTAGTGAATAATCCTGTAAGTGTTAGGGGGTCACTGAGTCTCACTGAGGATCATGAGAGTTACCGATGGCAGCAACTTCAGCTAAGTCCATCTTAACCCAATCAACTGCTACTCCAACCTTAAATATCCCCCTAACCCATCTATCCCATAACCCCTAATATCCATCTACCCCAACCGTAAATCTCCTTAAACTTGATCTTACCTTAGTGTAAGTAGTTGTAATAATATATTTTTTTCCCAATGGACATATGTCCACTCTTTATTGGAGACATTTAAAATACACATTTGAAAGACACTGTTTTAAATGTATTTGGATAAAACCTAGACCAATGCATTACATTTTATCAACTGCTCCTAAGTTTGGTCAATTTCATACCTAGGAGATACCTGGAATAGGAAGACGTTCAAACACTTTCCAGTCACAATGGCAAGTAAAGAACTCAGACCATGGATTGAGAAATAATTTCCATATCAGCAAAAACCTAATAGAATAACTTTATTTCACTATGTAACGAGCCTGCCAAACATCCCCACAAAACAAAAAAATATCTTCATGATAATTAGTCACCGCTAATGATGCCTGATCAATGTCTCCAGTTCAAAGGTCAAAGCAATGAAGCTGTCAGCATCACAATCACTCTAGCGCAATCCATATGTAATGTTTGATACATATTTGCTGTGTCAGGCATGACAGCCAGTAAGCTACACGTTTAGAGATAGGGTACCTGAGAATATTAAAATGGTTGCAAAGTAAAAAGAGAACCATGTTAGATGGAGATAAGATATACAGACGAAAGGATTTCAGGTATAATATATCTTAATGATATTAAGATATAAAGGAGGAACCTGATTAAGGGTTTTGGATATAAGAAAGGAAAATGAATAGAAACCAGTAATCGGAATAAAACGTGATGAGGCAGATGTGGTGACTCAAACATATAAGTCCAAGTGAAATTTTTTTGGGGGAAAACAGCAAATTGGTGAGATGGGAAAAGATGTTGTGGAGGCTTGAAGCTCTGTGTTTTTATATACCGTTTTTAAAGTCTTTCAAATGGCTGTTCTGTCAATAATTTCAGCCTGTTACATGACAGGTCACTCAATGGCCGTATTTTTAAGTGTATTTTTTTAATTGTTTGTCATAATGTCACTTACCTGGACAGTAGTCCCTGATGCTCTTACCTTACCTTACCTTATATGTTATTGAAGTGGGGTGATTAAAACAAAACAGAGGTAACTGAGAACTCCACTTACCTCTGAAGGACATCTGTGTCCAGGGTCATGTCAATGCCCCATGATGTTATGGGTGTGCTTTTGCATTCTCAGACAGCTGCACAGAAATGCCACACGGCATATGCTTGTGTATTCTTTTCATTGTGCTGTACACATGCATACGCTCATGTTTACGGAACATTGCATATTGGATGCGCAAATGAAAATATAAACAGACTCATTTTTTTATTACTTAAAGCACAACTTAGCTATTAGGTGATGCTTATATCTCAGTTATGACAGATCAACATTAAATGTGTGTGCATGTGTGTGGTGTGCTTGCATGCAAGCAAATACAACAGCCAGATGTGGACATGTTTGCACATCCATGACTGTCAGGGTATATGCAAAGGTTATGAGATAAACCTATTGAATCAGCCAGAACAGGAGATAATTAATTGCTTATTGCATGTACCCTTTTGATAGTAAAATAGTTTTACACAACGGTTTTGTTCTGCTAATCATTTCTACATGCAAGAGTATGATACAATTATAATAAATATAAGGAAATTGTTCAGTGTAAGCACACAAATATACTTTCACTGTAAGACAGGTACACACCCAGGGCCAGATTTGCCATTTGCCTTCGTACACCACGCTAATATGAGGCAATTTCCACCACAAAATGCTATATATAACACAGATACTCACAGAAACATTGATGTTATATAAACTATTTAAAAAACTATAATATAGATACCCACAGTCCATCACATATACTATAATACATATACACATAGAGATGTGTGCTCTGTAGCCTGACTCTATACACACATTCATAAAATGTATACTGTAATACAGAAAGCTACAAACACATTCTATATAAGGCATACTGTAAGACAGATTCAGACAGGCACACACCTATGCTGTATATAATTTGCACAAGAATGTCCTAAATACAGTAATTCAAATACACACACACACACTCTGTCTAAATTACACATGGCAAGACAATTCTATAGCAGGTGTAATACAAATATACTAAAAAAGATGTTAAATGTATTGTACCAGAGATACCTAGATCTTTTATAATGATAACTACAGGTTAAACAATATATTCATTAAAATAGTAATGAAAATAAACTAATTTAGTTTCACACACACATAACCTAGGCTGTAATACAGAAGCAAATCGACCAAATATATATAATTATAATGATATATCACATGCATCTTAGAAACATTATAATGGAAGTGGTCCTGTAAGAAAATTTCAAGTGTATTGAAATATAACTCTACACACAAGTTTGCTACTGATAAACAGAAAGAAAACAGAGAAACACATATTTTATCTTCACTTGCACCATTAAATAAATAAATATATATATATATATATATATATATATATATATATATATATATATATATATATATATATATATATATATATATATATATAAGAATTTATGAAATTAAACAATTATCACTAATTCAGTGTCCATGAGTCAATGTTTTACATTATTTTGTACAGGCTAAGAGGGGCTGAAAATTATCTTGTATTTCTAGGGAATTCACTTTAGAGAGAATTATTTTAGACATCCACTTTAGAGGGGTGTATAACTGTAATAACATACAGTTACATGCCTAGTTCATGCTATTCATAAGTTTAGCATGACAAAGCCTCTGCATATCTAACACCATTTAAAGGCAATAATGAGTAATTAATTAAAAAAAAAAAAAATACATATACCATAAAAGAGCCATAACAAAAATAACATATCTCATAACAGGCATCTATAGACTAAAGGTTTATAAATTATACAACATAGATGCACAGGTTCACAGACATATGTCCATATATACACATAATACATTATACCAACACTTGGTACAGACTTATATTACTGTCAAGTCTATCTCACAGTCTACATAAAACATTATATGATAATAGAGTAGCAGACCCACAATGCATACTGCTTAAACTTACACTGGGAGATATGACACATACAGTATGTTTAGGACAGACAGAGACACAGAAGGAAGCAGCAGCACTAATGTTAAAGTGTGATCTAAAGAAGTAGATCTGATACAGTGAGCTGAAGTTGAGATTGGGACCCATGATAATGTCAGACTCCTAGCTAATAGGTTAGAGGATTGATGTAAAAGTACTCACCTAGGAAAAGCAGGCTACAGTGAAAGTGATGGACGAGATGCATGTTTCCAATATATTCAGACCACTTCTCTGCTATCCTGATTCTAAACCCTAATCTTCCTCCAGCTCCCTCAAATCACACTGTAACTGCCCCTGTGTGTGTGCTGGGTTCTCTTTCAAACATCCTTCAGATGGGAAAACAGCTGATGGCAGTCAAATCCAGGAGCAAGATGCTGAGCATAAAGAATTAGCTTGTGGAAGAAGAGAGAGGGGGACTGGCGAAAGAGAGAAGGAGTTTGTTAGGGAGAGGAAGTCTGATTGAGGGGAGTGAGGAGAGGGGGTCAGATGGAAGAGGGGTGGGGTGAGGGAGCCGAGATAAGGATGTGACAGGAGTCAGAGGGATGCAGGGACAGAGCAGAGATGCCAGACACAGAATTGCAAGGGGATGATGTTAAGTGAATGAGAGGGATAGAAGGATGGTGGGATGGAGGGAGCTGAGAGCTTTGGAGATATACTGGACAGCTGACCTAATGCACAATTTAACAATTTATTGGAATGTTGGGGATTAGAGTCCATGTGACATGTGGAACGTGTTACAGGGAAATTACAAGCTAACTCTCAACATTGTAAACTGATCACAAAATAATACAATGTCGTGACAGCATGAAGCGAAACACGAACAGCGAAACCCAAACTAAAATTAGACGTGACACGGATTATTGTTCCAATCTGCTGTCTTTGCCTACATTTTTTTTAATTCTGGATTTCTCGTATGTGATGAGTTTATTTCACTAAATAAAGTACGCTGGTTAATTGAAAGCTAAATAGAAAAAGTCAGGCCAAAATTGCTGATTAGTGAAGAAACCCTCTAGTGAGCGGGCAGATAGATTAAAGGAACACTCCTGGTACCATAACAACTTAACGTCGTCCTTTAAGGGCTCTGCTATTTAGCCTCATAATAAAATCAAAATATTTTAATCAGAGATCCAAATATATATGAGCACTATAATGCAGATGTGCCCTATTTATGATTCATAAATTTACAGACAGGCACAAATTAGTATCTTTATGTTGATTTTGTGCAAATATGGATATGATATACTATTTTACATTTATGAGACTGGGTATATTAACTGTTATAACTGTTACAGCATCTGATATATGGACTACAAACAGTACATTACATCACATCACTGTAATTTTGTGTTTAGTGAATAAGCCCCATAGTTAATATATGTAATTTTATAAAATACTGTTTTGATTTCATCTGGTATAGCATGTATGTATATATGTTTGTGTGTGTTGAGGGATCAGGTGGGGACTAGAGTCTTACTGTCAATGTTCACTGGCAGTCAGGACACATGAGACCCTGTTATTTTAATATGTGTATGGGTTGTGGCTCTGACTGTTCATTATAGAAGGCATATCCCAAATACCACTGGAAGGGAACTTCTTGTGTCCAAGTTAGTAGGGATTGACGCCGCTCTGGGGACAAGTGATACAAAGGGTCCTTTTAGAGTCTGTAGTGAATCCCGTATTTCATGGCACTTTGTGGTTTGACTGATCTGCATCTTCCTGTGTGTTGGAAGGAGTAGGGGTCACAATCTGAAAGGATACAACACACATCCCTGTGTCTGAATGTGATCTGTGACGCCTCTCTGTGTTTCATTTTGACCTTGTGTCTGATTCTGACCAGCACTGACACATCTTAGTGCCTGATTGTGACCTTTAGCTCTCATTGTTTCTCAAAGTGAACCCTGCTGTCTTCACAATGAATTTTGATGATGATGATGAGTATCATCAATTTACGTTTTAGTGAAAACAGAATCACATGCCCCGTCTAGGTATAGTAATTTAGGTTTACCCTGCTCCCAACTAGGGAAAGATCATGAGGCCATGCCCACTCACACTTGTGCAAGCAGGGGTCAAGCCGCTCCCCAAAATAAATACATTATACACTCGTATGCATATATAAATGTGTGCACACATACACTCACACACACTCAGACACACACATACACTCACACACACATACTCAGACACTCACAGACATACACATACACACACAGACAAACACCCCTACTCAGAAACTCACACACATACTCAGACACACGTACACTCACACACACATACTCAGATACACATACACATACACTCACACCTACACACACATACGCAGACACTCACACCCACAGACACACACACACACATACTCAGACACTCACACACACACATACTCAGACACTCACACACACAGATACACATACTCAGACACTCACACACACACACATACACTCACTCACAGAGACACACACAGACACACTCCACTTTGTTTAACGGTGGTCCAGCCCGAAGCAGGAGCATTCCTCAATATCACGTCCAAAGCTCAATATTACAGCTCATAGCTCTACCATGTCATGAAGCTATTAGGGAGAGTTCAGTGCCCCTTATTGCTATGCCACCTGGAATTGCTGACTCCCCCTCTTCCACTGTGGATATGGCAACAGAAGATAAGATGGATACATCTGGTTCACAAGCAAGCGGAATGGAGAGTATGCCAAAAAAAAGTGTTCTCCCAGCTCTGCTCCCTCACTCTGCGCGGGCTGTCTACTGATGCCAGGAGCTGGAATATGACGTCATATTCCAGCTACCAGCATCAGCAAACGGCGGGCGAGGGAGCAGAGCTGGGAAAACACAGCTCCCTCGCCGCGTCTGACTGGTAGACAGCTGCCCACCGGGGGGGTCCATCAGGTGTTCCCCCCCCCCCCCATGAGAAGGGGAACACGGGGGCTTTTGGGGGCAGCATTTTTTGCTTCCCCCTGGTTAGTGCCTGCAGGGGAAATGGCATTCCTGCTGTAAAAAAGCCGTTCCGACGCATTACTGCAGGACTCGAGCCCTGTGTGCAAGTAAACATCAAAGGGGTACTTCCGGGGACAGTCCACAATAAATCAGATTTGAATGAACACTCCAAACACCCAAATCATTAGAGCATATTGTAACCTAGCGAATACAGTGTAAGGAGGCTGTAGATGCAGTCATTACAATTTCTATCAAACTATTTTCATTAAAAACCACCCCCTTTGCCACTGACGTGATAATGAGGACATATATTTCACGTAAGGAATAGGCATAGCCATTTGTAAGAAACTACTAATCCATCAGAAAATAAGCAACAAAATGAGTAGAAATAACTACACAGTCAGGTGCAGTAACAGATTACATATAATCACCAACATGCAACAATTTTAGCTCAACTGGCCTAAGTTGTGTATTAAAAAATTCACTTACCCTATCCAAATATTTGCATTCATTAGAACAATATGGCTGCCTAAAATCCCCATTAATCCCTCCAGTGCTGACTAACTGAGATTGTCCTGTAACACGGTTAGTGAACTAGAGGAGACAAAGGAGGTAGAATATGCCATTGTGAATCTGAGAGTTTCCTTAAACTGTATAAAAGTGTATTTAGGAGGCAGAGCCTGCACCCTCTCGGAGCTATGTTATAGTGCCAATCTTGGTGTAACTGTTTATTGTGATTGACATCCATGAATTGCTCGGGTTTGACATTCTAACAATCCTGCCAGAGATGGGGAAGAAGTCCAAGAAGCACCGGGCAGATCCGAACTCCGGTTTCCGAGATATAGAGACTTTTATGCAGCAGGCTCCATAGCCTGAAACATCCAAGATAGCGCCTAGAGAGACCTACTCTTCTGCTTCCTCAGAAAAGGATAGCATAACTACTCAAACACCAGCATTCTCCCAAGTACCACTAGTCCAATATTAAGGCTTTGATAACAGACATCAGGGCTATGTTCCAGGAGGACATAGAGATAGTTCAGGAGGAGGTTTCTGCACTCACTAACCATATCGTGGCAGTAAAGCAAGACCTTGGGGGTGCCGGGGTGGCCCAACAGTTACTGATACAACCCCTTGTTCTTTACAGAAATAGTGCGTGGAAATCGTTGGCTGCATGGCAAAAATGGAGGACAGAGCCAAAGCCATAAACAAACAGCTAAGAAGTGTCCCTGAGGCCATAACCAATGAGGAACTTCCTCGTTATGTACGCAGACTTATCAAAACTGTACTTTCACCTAAACAAGCTAAACAGTGATAGATCACAGTTTTTGTTTTCTTAGGAACATAAAAGTTTCTCAAGAAGCACTCAGAGACATCTTCATTAACTGTTTGCAGGACTCTGGCACAGGATCCCTCATGGGGGGCTGCTAGGTGCTCTCCCTTTGTGTCCTTTGAAGGAAGTCAATTCAATCTCCACTGTGATTTATCCAGACAGACAATAATATGGAGACTGTCATTCCAGCGGGTTACTCAACTAATTAAAGAACAGAACATTTCCAATAAGTAGGGTGCCTGAAGACTCTTGGTGGAAAACAGCAGCACAATTTACTCACCTCTCAGTTCTTGGGGCTACCAACAGTGTCTCACCCTACATAGTCTGTGGATGAGATAACACCATTTGTGCCAAGGAGTGTTCCATCAAGTGATTAACCAACCTGAGGGGTCTGGAGGACTTTTCAGTTTCTTTCTTTCCAATTTTAATTTAATCAATATGTTAGTCTGTCTCTGTAGGCAAAAATGTCATATATTGAAAACTCTTTAGATCCCTGCATTTCTACTTTAATATACATGCTATTCAGTTCAGGTCCACATTAGGCTTATACTTTTGCACATTACTTTAGCAGATTGTCCCCTCAATTTTTCCGACATATACTTGTAGCAAAATGGTCATAAAGTTGGAAGCTTTATATTTGTATTATTTTTTGTATTTCTTCTAGTATTTTTGAAACACTCAAACCACTCAATCCACTGATTATATCATACTCTGGCATGCAGTATGTTGCGCTGTTCTACTTTATATGAGATACATATCAATGTTGTGCTATGTTGTTCTTGGATTAAGAATACAGAAAAATGTAAAAAATAAAATGTCTTGAGGGCCAAAGCTTCCTTGAACTATAAACACTCCAATAAGCTGTAATGATTATGGCAATTGGAGTGTCTCTTAAAAGCATGTATGTAAAGCTTCATAAAACCTCTTAAATGTCAGATTAAATATTAGAGATATGTTTAGATTGGTGTGTTTTTCCAGTTTCTGCATTTTGCTGCATAAAATATGCAATTTCCTTGCCAGTTTTCTGCAATTCCTAGTTTATTGAATAAACCCATCTGTTAATGCAATTTCTGTCACCACCACATGTTTAAATATGAGCAGTGCCTGCCTTGTCCCCGTGTCTAGGTGTGGCTGAACTCTGTGTTTTCATACCATGGGGTTGATGGGGAAATGGAGTGACGTGCCAAGGAAAAGTTCAGTGCATCTAAATCCTTTAGCAGGGGAGTCTTTAATGTGACTGTTTCTGCAGGTCCCCGTAAAAAGTACTCTGTCTTTTCTGACCAGGAAAGAGTTAATAGTGTAGGCTAGATCATAGGGTCAGTTGGGCTGTTTATATTCCTTGGTTGGTTTTGATTAAGTCATAGCATCTCATGGGGTTAAGTGGATAGAACCTAACAAGTCAGGGGGGCAGCACACCACCATCTGAAACTTCGCCAGCCATCACTGGTTAAATTTGAGATATTGTATTCATCTCTCACTGTAAAGGAAATGACTGCAGGTCCCTAACATGGGACAAGATAATGCTCTGTAATTTGACAAACTCTTGGATACATATTGTAACTTGCCCACTCATCTGGGTAATGTTTAGCTGACAGTGCCCTCCCCCTTCCCCAATCCCCCCATGAGGATAATGTACAATATTCATCTGTCTATTGAACTGTTATTGTTTCTCTGTGAGTAATAAATCATGTATGTCTGTGTGTAACATCCTGCTCTCTGCACATTGTGCATTTATATAGAAATAAATATAGATGCATACAGTTTACATCAATATATACACTGCATACATTCACAGTATATATATATATATATATAAAATATGTTGGTTACTTTGACGGATCATGTTTTATAAACCCCATACCGCACGCATGACATCATGCCATGCATTAAAAATCATAATGGTAAAATGTGACTGAAGCTGTGCAGTGCAGAGCTCCTGAAAATGATATTCCTAATGTGTATATGTAACGTCTGCGATAGGCCCAGCTAGGGGATGGGCTACATCGCCTTGGGACCCTCAGTTTGTGTTAAACAATGCAAAAACTTTTTGAGATAGAATAGCTCCAGGGGCATTCTGGCACCATAAATACTATAACGGGCAGTAATTATGGTGGCGAGAGTGACCTTTAATGTCACAAACCCCCCTGTAGTCCTAAATTCTGTGTCTTGTCATGACGTCCTGCATCTAGGGACACCATGGGCAGCACAGCACAAGCACATCATTATGCACACAGGCCTATTCTGTGGCGGGCCTGCCCATTATGGGCATTGCCACTGACATGAGACGCATCACTTGTGACGTCACTTCTCAGGCCCACTCACCCGTCCTGATTTTATACCTCGCAATGATGGGAGGCCTGGACTCAGCAGCTGGAAATAGTTTATGCTCATTTGAAGTTGGGAACTCTGGGTTAGTTGTGAACATATGTTTTGTGAAAATTTGATTTCTCAAGTTTCCAAGATAAGAGAACCTGTTATATATTTTTTTAATTTTGGCACTGCATTTTATATATTTATATATAAATAAATTAAATTAATTTTCTCACCCTCTCCTGGGTGGTATATTTATTCCTCATTCTCGAGTCTTCTACCAGAGGCCTGAGAGTTTGAGGGTTCTGCGCAGAATCTTTTACAGAGTTTACTGAGGTAGAAAAGTGGATCGCAAAAAACAAACTCTTCCTAAACACTGACAAAACTGTCTCAATGATCTTTGGAACAGTACCTAAATTACACTAATTACACAATTCCCACCTATCCATCAAAACAAAATCAAATAGCACACTGACCGCAGTCCACTCTTTCAAATACTTGGGTATGTTGTTAGACCCCAATCTATCTTTTGGCCTCCACATAGAAAGACTTGCATCTAAACTTTATCCAAAACTAGGTGCCCTGTAGAGAAACAAATCCTGCCTAAGCCCTACAGTAAAGGAAAAGATTGTACAGCAAATACTGATGCCAATCATTGATTATGGGGATGTAGTGTATGCACCTGCACCGCAATCCCACATTAATAAACTCGATACATTGTGTAACTCCGATTTGTGCTACAATGTAATTACAGGACCCACCATTGTGACATGCATAAGAACTAAACTGGCTGTTGCTGGAATCCAGACGCACCCTTCATCTTTCCAGGCTTGTGTTTAAGAGCTTTTCTGGGAAACTACCGCCCTACCTAAGCAGAATACTGTCCTCGGCTGTTCCCACCTCCTATAACCTCCAATCCAGCACCAGCACTTTATTTAGTCTACCTCAATACAAAAAGAAAGCGTCCCGATCCTCCTTCTCCTACAGAGCGCCACAATTGTGGAACGTCCTCCCGCACACTTTCAAATCTTCCCCAAGCCTAAAGTCCTTTAAGAGATCCCTCTCTATATACCTCAAAACAGAATGCACCTGTCATGGTTGATTATATATTTCCTACCTGTTCTATGTTAAATTTTGTATATATATATTGTGTATTAATATTGTTTTTGTATGTTATTGTACCCTAATGTATCAATACAATGTTTTGTGGACCCAGGACATACTTGAAAACAAGAGAAATCTCAATGTATCTTTCCTGGTAAAATATTTTATGAATAAATAAATAAATCTTAGCTGTTCCTTGAACTGCACTCTTATGGACAGCGATCGCAGATGTCCCACCTGGAATCTGTTAAAGAAACTCCTCCAAATTGGGAATCACTGCCCCGAGGGCTCCTATCACAACTGGGCCTACTACTACATTCTCTTTCCACATATTTTCTAGCTCTTTATTATTATTATTATTATTATGTTATTTATATAGCGCCAACAAATTCCGCAGCGCTTTACAATGGGTGGACGAACAGACATGTACTTGTAACCAGACAAGATGGACACACAGGAACAGAGGGGTTGAGGGCCCTGCTCAATGAGCTTACATGCTAGAGGGAGTGGGGTAAAATGACACAAAAAGGTAAGGATAGTATTAAACTAGTGACAGTTGCAGAAGAGGAATCAGTTGGGAGCTATTAAAGCGGCACTGTCATGCCGAATCCCGTTTTTTTTTTAACCCCCCTCCCGCCTCCACTACATCCAATTGACCCCCTAGTCACCCCCAAATGCCCCTAAGCCCCCCACATTACCTATTTTTTATTCTTTATCTTCTGCCCCGATCTTTATTCAGGGCGCCGCCATCTTTGTGTGGGTAGGTGAAGTCCCTGTAGGACACGTCATCTGCCCACACTACACAGACTGTGAGATTCCCGCACATGCCCAGTGAAACACCTGGACATGCGAACGGGAATTTCACCTATTCATTCATTCATCAGACAGACGAATGAATGAATAGAAAAAAATCAGATGAACAAACTAACACTGAGTATCAGTGTTCGTTTGTTCGTTCAGTTTATTACAAGGAGGGAGCTACCGGCGTGCAGCTCCCTCCTTGTAATATGTAACTATAGAAGCGTCAGGGAGCAGAGCTCCCCACCACTTCATAAGCCCCCCAGGTCCCCCCCCTCACTCTATGGGGGTCAATATGACCCCCATAATAGTACAAGGGAGATTAAAATCTCCCCAATGCCCCTACTCGCTATACCGCGAGTAGGGGCATGTCCACTAAACAGTGAGCAGCCTGTAATGGTAATGGTATATTTTGTTTTCTTAGGAACATAAAAGTTTCTCAAGAAGCACTCAGAGACATCTTCATTAACTGTTTGCAGGACTCTGGCACAGGATCCCTCATGGGGGGCTGCTAGGTGCTCTCCCTTTGTGTCCTTTGAAGGAAGTCAATTCAATCTCTACTGTGATTTATCCAGACAGACAATAATATGGAGACTGTCATTCCAGCGGGTTACTCAACTAATTAAAGAACAGAACATTTCCAATAAGTAGGGTGCCTGAAGACTCTTGGTGGAAAACAGCAGCACAATTTACTCACCTCTCAGTTCTTGGGGCTACCAACAGTGTAATGTAATGGTAATAGGGGGGGGACCTACTGTCCTCCCCCCTGGCCCCCACCCCTGCGCGGTGGGTGGGGGCCCTGATAAAACAATAAGGGGGGGGACCTACTGTCCTCCCCCTCTGGCCCCCACCCCTGCGCGGTGGGTGGGGGCCCTAATAAAATAATAAGGGGGGACCTACTGTCCTTCCCCCTGGCCCCCACCCCTGAGCGGTTGGTGGGGGCCCTAATAAAACAATAAGGGGGGGGGACCTACTGTCCTCCCCCTCTGGCCCCCACCCCTGCGCGGTGGGTGGGGGCCCTGATAAAACAATAAGGGGGGGGACCTACTGTCCTCCCCCTCTGGCCCCCACCCCTGCGCGGTGGGTGGGGGCCCTAATAAAATAATAAGGGGGGACCTACTGTCCTCCCCCCTGGCCCCCACCCATGAGCGGTGGGTGGGGGCCCTAATAAAACAATAAGGGGGGGACCTACTGTCCTCCCCCCTGGCCCCCACCCCTGCGTGGTGGGTGGGGGCCCTAATAAAACAATAAGGGGGGGACCTACTGTCCTCCCTCCTGGCCCCCACCCCTGCGCGGTGGGTGGGGGCCCTAATAAAACAATAAGGGGGGGGGGGACCTACTGTCCTCCCCCCCTGGCCCCCACCCCTGCGCAGTGGGTGGGGGCCCTAAATTAAGCCCCCCCATCAAGGTGACTAGGGGTCCCAAGCCCCTAGTCACCCCCCCCCCCACCCAAAACATTCTATCCCCTACCTAACCCCCTCACCCTAAAAATAGTGAGGGGGGAATAAAATAACTAACCTGTAAAAAAAGAAAATTAAACTTACCATTTGACGTCTTCTTTTTTCTAAATTCTTCTTTCTTCAGCCCCCAAAAAGGCCAAATAAAAATCCATCATACCCGTCGCACAAAAAAAAAAAAGTTCTTTGGAATTTTCCCACGCTTGTAAAATGACACAGAGCACTGTGATTGGATGGCTTGAAAACCATCCAATCACAGTGATCTGTCATTTTACACAGCATGGGAAAGTTCTTTTGAATTTTCCCACGCTGTGTAAAATGACACAGAGCACTCTGATTGGCTTAAACCAACCAATCAGTGTGTTCTAAGCCTAATTGCAGGGCGGGGCAAGGCTTTATAAGCCTTGACCCGCCCTGCGGAGCTCAGTACGCGGCGTGCCCTCCATGGGTGAACATGGATTAATTTTTTTGGGCGCTCGTTTTTTTTTTTTAAAGTGCGACGGTATGATGGATTTTTATTTGGCTTTTTTGGGGGCTGAAGAAAGAAGAATTTAGAAAAAAGACGTCAAATGGTAAGTTTAATTTTTTTCTTTTACAGGTTAGTTATTTTATTCCCCCTCACTATTTTTAGGGTGAGGGGGGTAGGTAGGGTATAGAATGTTTTGGGTGGGGGGGGGTGACTAGGGGCTTGGGACCCCTAGTCACCTTGATGGGGGGGGGTTCATTTAGGGCCCCCACCCACCACTAAGGGGTGGGGGCCAGGGGGGGAGGACAGTAGGTTCCCCCCCTTATTGTTTTATTAGGGCCCCCACCCACCGCGCAGGGGTGGGGGCCAGGGGGGGAAGACAGTAGGTCTCCCCCCCCTTATTGTTTACTAGGGCCCCCACCCACCACTCAGGGGTGGGGGCCAGGGGGAGGCCAGTAGGTCCCCCCCCTTATTGTTTTATTAGGGCCCCCACCCACCGCGCAGGGGTGGGGGCCAGGGGGGGGAGGACAGTGGGTCCCCCCCCTTATTGTTTTATTAGGGCCCCCACCCACTGCGCAGGGGTGGGGGCCAGGGGGGGGAGGACAGTGGGTCCCCCCCCTTATTGTTTTATTAGGAGGGCCCCCACCCACCGCGCAGGGGTGGGGGCCAGGGGGAGGACAGTAGGTCCCCCCATCTTTGACCTCCGCGCGGGGGGGGGGGGGGTTAATTAGGTTTTTCGTTTTTTTTTACAGTGAGCAGCCACAGGCTGCTCACTGCTTACTAGACATGCCCCTACTCGCGGTATAGCGAGTAGGGGCATATTATTTACTAATACTAAGTAATCTTTACTTAGTATTAGTACATTTGGCTGAAAGACCAATTTAGGTCTTTCAGCCTTTTAGTAGATAGCTCCCTAATACCGTGGGAATTAGGGAGTTATCTACTAAGCGGCTGCAAGATGCAGCCGCGCCAATTAATAGGATCGGAGTTTCATTCATTAGAATGAAATTCCGATACGATCAAAGTACCGAATTGCATCCTAACACCAATGGAGAAACAGTGCTCATTCTGTTAGGATGCAATTCGGCAGTTTTGCCGGCTTTCTGTCTAAGTGACAGGACGTTCGGCAATACTGACAGGAAGCATTGTGGGAACTGGGAGGAAAGCTAGGGATCATGGGAAAATTGCTCTGAGCTGGTCAAGCGGAGAAATCCTCCATAAGACAAAGAGTCCCTACTTTGTCTTATGATTTTAAAGAAAACTAAAGAAGACAGGAAGAAAAGAATAACAGATCCTGAGAGAGGGGGAGAAGAGGAAGAGATTGAGGAAAGGTAAGTTCGGCATGACAGTGCCGCTTTAACAGTTTAACCCCTTAAGGACCAAACTTCTGGAATAAAAGGGAATCATGACATGTCACACATGTCATGTGTCCTTAAGGGGTTAGTTGATACGCTTTTATGAATAAATGGGTTTTTAATGATTTTTTGAAGGAGTGGAGACTGGGTGAGCATCTAACGGAGGAGGGAAGCAAGTTCCACAGGAGTTCCACTCTTCTTTCAGTCCTTGGTATTTTCAATCTTCTCATGTTCTTTCTTCCCAATGTTATAGTCACTGGGTATTGCCACATCCACCACTACTGCAGTGTTTTGTTTGTTGTCTACCACCACACTATGTGGTTGGTTGGCTAGCACTTGCTTGTCTGTCTGGATCTGAAAGTCCCACAGGATCTTGGCCCTGTCATTCTCAATTACCCTTTGAGGTATCTCCCATCTGGACTTAGACAGGTCCAGCCCATATTCTGTACAGATGTCTCAGTACACAATCCCAGCAACTTGGTTGTGTCTCTCTTTGTATCCTGTTCCTGCTAACATCTTGCAAATGGCAACTATGTGCTGGATTGTTTCAGAGGCCTATTTGCAGAGTCTGCACCTTGGGTCTTGCCTGGTGTGGTGATCCCAGCTTCTATTGATCTGGTGCTGGGTGCCTCTTCCTGGGCTGCTAGGAATAATGCCTCAGTGCTGACTTTCAGTCCTTCCTTTTCCAAGCAGTGGTAGGATTTTGTCATGTGAGCCACATCCACTATCTGCTGCTGGTACACCCCATGAAGAGGTTTGTGTATATATAAACCAGTGTAACCCCAATCATATGAGATGAGGCAATTAGAGGCTATATAGGCCATCCATATTATGTTAACCCTTTACATCACACATGGTAAGAGGAAATAAGAGTTCTCCCCTTGCTATGACAGGTTATAGTTGGGCATATCTTTATTAATAGACCCCCAGGTCTTGACGTAGAGGATGGAGCATGGGGAAAACATACCCAATTATTATGTATTAAATGAATAGTTTTTTTTTGTTTTTTATACCCACTTCACTAGATGCATTGTGGGTGAGGGAAACAAATGTGGCATTCATAATATGAACATTTCACCCCACGTACATAAAGTAAGTGAACTGAGAAGAGTTGATCTCAAGGTTATCAAGGGATCCAGGTGCACATGGCTACTGCCCAGTTATGCTGTTATGGGAACATTCCCAATCAGGATGTCAATTGATACATCATGGAATATTAAAATGAAATTCCTTATTTTGCCACTAAATTCTTCAGAACCCATTTCTAAAGATTTAGCTTCATGTATTATTTTGAGGTATCTCCAAACCTCATAATTCTAATCTTTGGAGTCAATGGTCTTTGCGTATTTGAAGATTTTCTTATAAACAAATATATCCCATAAAACATTTTGGCCTTGATTTAAAAGTCTCTCCAAGTGAATCAATACTGTTAGAAAACTATTTCAAATGATGTATCTTTAGAAGTCACCATTACAGTCTATGCGATTTTTTTGTGGATAAATAGATTGGAACAGTATTGAATTGATGGTAAGGTATGTCTTTTTGCTGTTGATACTAAGATATGTAACATGGTTGATGTTCCAGGAGGGATAAGCCAAAGGGCTAATGATTTAGGTAAACTAGAAAAATGGTCAGAGTTGTGGCAACTGACACTTAATGTGGATAAGTGCAAGGTAATGCATCTTGGACGTAAAAACCCAAGGGCAGAGTATAGAATATTTGATAGAGTCCTAACCTAAACATCTGAGGAAAGGAATTTAGGGGTGATTATTTCAGATGCCTTTATGGTAGGCAGACAATGTAATAGAGCAGCAGGAAATGCTAGCAGAAGTGCTCATGCCATTGTACAGAACACTGGTGAGACTTCACTTGGAGTATTGTACACAGTACTGGAGACCGTATCTTCAGAAGGATATTAATACTTTAGAGAGAGTTCAGAGAAGGGCTACTAAACTGGTTCATGGATTGCAGGATAAAACTTACAAGGAAAGGTTAAAGGAACTTAACATGTATAGCTTGGAGGAAAGACGAGACGGGGGGATATGATAGAAACATTTAAATACATAAAGGGAATCAACACAGTAAAGGAGGAGACTGTATTTAAAAGAAGAAAATCTACCACAACAAGAAGACATAGTCTTAAATTACAGGGGCAAAGCTCTAAAAATAATATCAGGAAGTATTACATGGAATAGCCTCCAGCTGAAGTGGTAGAGGTTAACACAGTAAAGGAGTTTAAGCATGCGTGGGATAGGCTATCCTAACTATAAGATAAGGCCAGGGATTAATGAAAGTATTTAGAAAATTGGGTAGACTAGATGGGCCAAATGGTTCTTATCTGCCGTCACATTCTATGAATCATTTAGAAAGCTTACTAAATCAAGGCCTTTGTTAGATTTTTTTTTTACCAAGCAGACACACATATAATTCACATTTGGATATTAACAAGAAGAATTTGGGGTATAATTTCTAGTTCTATTTGTATTCCAACAAGCATGATAAAATTATGCTTTACAGTGTATATACTGACTCACGGATTTTCAGAGTTTTAAGTAAGTGAATAAAGTGATAGCCAGTGGGAACATTTCTTGCACATAATCTAGAAAAATCTGGGGCTTTTATATCCTGGATATTTATACCTCCGTGTATATTTCCAGGATTTGAATGTCCTAGATTGATTGAGTGTCACAAATATACATATTACATGCACATACACGATACAGTTAAGTGCATGTTCTATCTGTACTGACAAGGTCTGAGCTCCCACGGGGACAGGCCGCAATGCCACGCTAAATACATGTATAAATATTTATGACAATATGTATACACAGGCACACTTACTCCACAGACAGGATTCATCATACAGTGAAGTGTGTAAACATATAGTTATTATCTTCCCTTAGAGAGAAAAATAACAGCTATAAATAGACATATATTCATGTTACAGTATACTATTACCAGGCAAAATACCATTTATCCCTGTGTCTTTCCATCTAACCCCACACTATTATAGAGACAGTGGACCACGCATTTGAATATGTTCAGATGTCCTGCTATTTCAGACACATATGTCTGGTGGCTCTAAGCTTCGGTTGTCCACAGAGAGTCGAGATCACTTCTATGTTCACTCGCCCTCATTTCATCCTTAGCATTTAATGGTTTCTGGTGGTGGATGTGTTTTGTTTTTTCTTTAAGAACTGCAGTACAGCTGTGATTTTTTAGACAACACTTTCTTGCCCACCATGTAAAGGACATCACATCAACATGTGATGTGTCTATACTTCAAGCTGCCCTAAACCTGATTAAGTTTCCATTATTGCCTCTCTACACTTCCTCACACATTATATCCCTTCCATCACTCACTCAAATCTGTCTTCATTATAAAATAAATAGTAATGAATATATCATACTTAGGAACATAGGCTACAGTACAGTACAGATTGGCAAACAATGACAATGATGTAATGTGTCTTCAGCAGGTGGGCTGCAGCTAACTTTACCACTGGTCATAAAACGCGTTAGGAGTGGCTGCTGAAAAATAATAAATAAAAACTTCATCATTTGATGCTGTTGGTAGTCACATCCCCAAAACATAGCATTTGTTATAATAAAATATATGTTGATCCTGCCAACAGTAGCTCAGTTGACCAAAACAACCTACTTTAAAAAAAATGTTTAAAGGACATATCACAGTGGGGCTGCAGAAGTAGCAATACAAATGTGAAACGCGTCCAGTTTCTGTAATATCTCTTCTTTCTTCTGTTTTTTTCACCGCTTTTGTGATGTGTGGCTTTGTCTGGTAATTTTTGGATCCATACATTAGTGGGTATTATCTGCTTTGTATTCATGCAAGTTTCTAAATAAATCATCACTTTCATGGAATTACTGCACAAATTAAGAGAGCCATTTAGGTGCGGTCTGTCTTATGTTTTAATGTAGCAACTAGAAGTGCAGTAGAACCTCTGTGCTGCAAGAAGCATGAAAGAAATTCTTCAAACCTTGGCTCGGTGAGGAACAGCAGATGACAAACTAACAAACTTCTACTTCTTTCAAAAAACCTAATCTCAGCTATGTAATAAGAGCAAAGGATTACAGAGAAAAGAAAAACACACCTGATCTAATGATCTCCTAGTGCAGAGACTTTGATGATTTGCCAGCATTATGGCTGTAAGAGCTTTATGGGCAATTTTGTCCATAATATCTGAAGTGCCAAAGGTTGCCTACCCCTGTCCTAGTGCCTGGGTGTAGAGGTTCTTGGGCCCCATGTTACCTAAGTGGGGGCTGTACACATAGGCGTGCGCACGGGGTGTGCCTGGGCACACCCTAATCCCCGTGGACCGCACTATGTGCCTTCCTCCGTAGGCGGCAACACTCAGATCTCGTGGGAGTGAACTCTAGCCCCGCAGGCTAGAGTTCACTCACCACTGGACCAACAGGGATGGCAGCAACACGGTCCCCCCTCCCTACAAAAGGTAAGAAGGGAGGGGAGATATTAACTAAACGGCCACCCCACCCCCACACAATACACACAAACAGCCCCCCCCCACACACACAGCACTCTTACACAGCACACACACACTAACATCACCCTTACACACACTAACAGCATCCACACAGCACACACTAACTTCACCCTTAGACACACACAGCATCCTCACACACACAGCACCCTTACACATACACACACAGAACACACACCCTTACACACACAGCACCCTTACACACACATCACCCTCACACACAGCACCCTAACACATACACAGCACACACTAACAGCACCTTCACACACACACACGCACACACACACACACACAGCACCCTTACACACACAGCACCCTTACACACATAGCACCCTCCCACACAGCACCCTTACACACAGACCACTTGCACAAAGCACCCTTTCACATGCACACACACACACACACTAACAGCACCCTCACACACACACACAGCACCCTTACACACACACAGCGCCTTCACACACACAGCGCCCACACACACACAGCACCCACACACAGCCCCCACACACACACAGCACCCACACACACAGCGCCCACAAACACACAGCACCCACACACACAGAACCTACACACACACAGAATCTACACACAGCACCCTCATATACACACACACAGAGCAGTGTGTGTGTGTGTGTATATATATATATATATATACACGGCGTGTGTGTTTATGCTTTAGGGGGCACACCCTTATGCAATAGGCTGTGCACGCCTATGGCTGTACATGTGTGAACCTTCTCAACCTCCTGTTCACTGATGGCAGAACATCAAGAAGACAGAAAACTGAAATTCTACCTAAAAAGTATGAATACAACTTTGAGAAATACATTTTTACTGATGTACATGGTTTTTTTTTTTACTGTTTCTTATATTTTGTCCCGTCTTCGCTAAATCCCCAGATTTAGATGTTTTTTCCACTGTTCTGTGGAGTGAACTTTCTGTGCAATGTTCCTGGTAGCGTTAGATGCAATTTCATTTTTTGGATCTGAAATTAAATTGTTGGGGGGGGGGGGGGAGAATAGCGACTGAGTGGGGAGGAATGGTCAGGGTGATTAAAATGACCATTGCTGAGGACATTAAATTGAAACCCTTCCCCCTTCCCCCTGCAGTAATACAGTGAACTGCTGAGACAATCAAGAGGTTATTATAGCAGAAGAGAAGGAGGGTAGTGAGGGATGGAAAAAAATCAGAGTAGTGCGAGGGACAGGAGGAAGGCAAGAAATAGACTAAAGAAAAGAGACATTAATGAAGCAGTGGACAGAAAAAGGGTGAAGGTCGATGTGGTAAAAAAAAAAAAGATAAACGGGAACAGGAACACAGTAAGAGAGCTAATATTTGGAAGCAGATACATCCTGTCTTCTTTCTAAATAGAGGGTTTTGTATGGAAAGAGCACACTGCAGGGTAGGGCTCTTTAAGTCGGTCACATCTCCCAAAAATTGCAAAGAGACTGTAGAAAGACATTAAGATTGCTGAAATGACAACAACCTTTCACCATGAAAATTTGAAAACGAGAGAGACAAAACAAAAAGCAGTCTGTGTTTTATTCTAAGAGTGATAATACCCAGAATGACAACGAGTTGGCATGGGAATATAGACCGGACGTCTGTGCTCAACCGTTCGAGTTCCAGAAGGGATGCACAATGCTCTGTCACCCTCTCCTTCTCAGAGGGCTAATAGTCAGTGTTTCAAACAACACACAGCAAGGAGATTGAGTTTTATTTATAAACAATCGCGTTTTTTCTTTTGTTTCTTTTTTTTAGATTTTACTTTTAGTATAAAACTATAAAACATTAATTTTAGCAATCCTTAAATACAAACAGGGCCAGTTCATAAAACCCAAAAGCAAAGAAATTAAAACTTTAGAAAAATTGTCTAGGTCAGTAGGGAAGAGCTGTATATGTATATATATATATATATATATATATATATATATATATATGTATACACATCCACACACACACTCAGTCTCAGCTAGTGAGTGTCAGCACAGAGCGTTGTATAAGGTCAGTGGTGCCATGTGGTGAGGCCTAGCATTGGTACATATGGTTAGTTCATAGATGGTCAGTTCATAAAAGGAAAAGCAATATAAGATCTTAGGGCATGATGAGCATACTCAACATCCAGAAGCAAAACAAACTATAAAGTAAATATTTATATTCCTATAGCGTTAGCCATTAAAGGGGCAGACCCTGGCCAGAGCATAGTACCTATATAACAAATTCTCAGTATTTTGAATCTTGGGGAATTCGTCACAAGTAAATAGGGACCAACTCTGGGTATTCCAACAAAAAAAAAATTATGACCAACTCTGAGAGAAAACTTGTTGTAGTCTCATTTAAATTTTAGACTCCAGCAAGGTCAATGCTTTCCTACATTTGGTGAAATAAATAGAAGTAGATACTGAGAGACACACAGGCGATCTGCTTGTTCATTCTGGTATATTCGGTTATTTATAATATTACACAATGAATGTATTTTATTGAGAGACCTGAAAAGCAGATAAATGTCAATGTATTCATTCTGTTATAACCACTTGCAGAACCTGCCTTGGGCCCAAAATTGAAAACAGAACCCATAGGGTTCTGTTTATTAAAAGACAAGATTGATTAAATGTGAACTCTTTTAAATGTGCTGCTTTCTGGCCACATGTTTGTCAGTTGACAGATCTACCATATATTCCTGGATAACATTTCACTTGCATACACTGTTAGTACATGAAAAGTTCTGCCCTAAGCTGCCAAGACTGACATCGATGAATTGATCAAAGTGGTTCCCAAAGCGTCCCCCACTGATTTTGTTCACATATAAAGGCTACATACTGTTGGAAAGCACTCTTCATGTGCAACCCAATAACATGAAGAATGTATATGTTTGTAGGAAGATGAGGCAATTTTAACTGGTAATCGTATTTTTAACTCTCACAGCTCTATGCATCTGACACTATTAAATCATTTTCTCATTGTAACACGTCACTGTTATTTTTTTTTACTCATTAATATTTTCATCACTGGTGAATTAACAACTAACTCTTCCTTCCATAAATATTAAGCATAGGGTTGGATCTGTTAGGTGAGATAAATTAAACAAAGCTTTTCAAATCAGTCCTGCATATTTGAACTAAATATTGCAGGTGAATTGGGACTGACTACGTGCGTATGAAACTGAGTTGATTAAAGTCATTTATAAAACTTAGTGGGTGTTATAAAATATGTAAAGTATCACGGCATGAAATCCTTCACTATTCCATAAAATAGCTAAACATTTGTTTTGTAACACGTTTAATAATTGTATTATAATATTGAACAATTGAAGTAACCTTAGTGGCAGAAAAATATTCTAATGATTTAGGATTTCCATGGAAATACTAATGCAACACATCATTAGCACAAAAAAAAAAAAAACACACACAAAAAAAACATGCCTTAAAAATGTTAATAGCAAATGCACTGCTGAGAAACACAAGGAACAATAATTGAATACAGGACAAAAAATATTTGTACATCCAGTGATGCTTCTCCCAGGTGCCCAGCATCTTTAACCCATCACTTACTTCAAAATTGGCCACAAGCTCAAAGTAGCTTTCCTGGCTAAATACTTTAATATTATTATTATCTTGGAAAGAGCACTTATGTGGCAAACATCTAATATTGTCGAAATCACCATGGAAAGCAATACAATGGTAAAATGCAAATATCAATGTAGTGCCAAATATATACTATAATGTGTATATTATTTATATATATATATATAGAGAGAGAGAGAGAGAGAGATTTTAATTTATTTATTTAATGATTGGCCCATTTTTTGCCCCCTCTTGGTTTGTTGGATTCATTTCCCCAAAAGCTTTGCCATTAAAGAAGTTTGGACGAGCTGAATCACCACATATGCGAGATTCGGCTGCTCTGCAAAAAAAAATATATTTTTGGACTAAATTTTTCAGCAGAAACAATTTCTTTCACTGTGCACATTTAAACATTTAAAGTATACCATTAAATTTAGCAGTGGTCCTAGGTATGGTTTTATTAGAGATAAAGAGTGGCAGAAATATTCAATGATTTTAAACTATATAGTGGCAGGAGTTTTCACTAAACTCTGTACTCGTGCAAATTAAAATCTGAACAGCAAAATTCAAGCAAGCATGACTGATGTAGAAAAAAGATCTCCGAATCGATATTGTCTCGGCTTTGCCATTTTGGACTATATTTTGTCAAACCACCAAATTTAGTGAACAGTTTGAATGATAGTTTTTCAATGTGAATATCAAATGAGAGGCTAGAGCAGGGGTAGGCAACCTTTTAGTAGTACTGTGCCGATATAGGATTGTAATGTCCTGTAGCGTGCCGATCCTATTTTTTTTTAAATTGAGGTGTGTATGCTGCCGTATTCTGCTTGTGTTATTTATACTGTAATTGCTTTGAATCGTTGAATTTGTGGGGTGTACCTAAAGTATTTGGCACCCGGGGCGGATCCTGGGCTTGGCACACACACACAGTCACAGGCAGAGAGTCACTCACACATAAACAGTTACAGTCACACACACAGTTACATGCAACATCACACAGTCACAGGCAGACACACACACACACACCGTTACAGGCAGACAGACACACACACACACAGTTACAGGCGTGCAGTCACACACACACAGTTACAGGCAGACAGTCACACACACAGTTACAGGCAGACAGTCACACACACAGTTACAGGCAGACAGTCACACACACAGTTACAGGCAGACAGTCACACACACACAGTTACAGGCGTGCAGTCACACACACACAGTTACAGGCGTGCAGTCACACACACACAGTTACAGGCGTGCAGTCACACACACACAGTTACAGGCGTGCAGTCACACACACACACACACATACACAGTTATAGGCATGCAGTCACACACACAGACACACATACACAGTTACAGGCAGACAGACACACATACACACAGTTACAGGCATGCAGTCACACACACACAGTTACAGTCATGCAGTCACACACACACACACACACACATACACAGTTACAGGCAGACAGTCACACACACACATACACAGTTACAGGCAGACATACACACACAGTTATAGGCATGCAGTCACACACAAACACAGTTACAGGCATGCAGACACACACACACAAATACAGTTACAGGCATGCAGACACACACACACAAACACAAACACATTTACAGGCATGCAGACACACACACACACACACACACAGTTACAGGCATGCAGTCACATACACACATACAGGCATGCAGACACACACATACACAGTTACAGGCATGCAGACACACACACATACACAGTTGCAGGCATGCAGACACAAACAAACACAGTTACAGGCATGCAGACACACACACACAAACACAGTTACAGGCATGCAGACACACACACACACACAAACACAGTTACAGGCATGCAGACACACACATACACACACACAAACACAGTTACAGGCATGCAGACACACACACACACACACAGAAACACAGTTACAGGCATGCAAACACACACACACATACACAGTTATAGGCATGCAGGCAGACACACACATACACAGTTACAGGCATGCAGACAGACACACACATACACAGTTACAGGCATGCAGACACACACAGACACAGTTACAGGCATGCAAGCACACACACATACACAGTAACAGGCATGCAGTCACACACACACACACACACACAGTTACAGGCAGACACACACACACACACAGTTACAGGCATGCAGTCACACACAAACACAGTTACAGGCATGAAGACACGCACACACAAACACAGTTACAGGCATGCAGACACACACACACTATTACTTACAGACAGGAGCTGGAGGAGGAGTGGATTCACTGGAGTTCTCCTGCAACCTGTTAGGTGTAGAAGCAGGGATTCCTTCTTGCTGCACCTCCATCTGCAGCAGCAACAGCAGCGGGTAAGGGCCTATTAAGCCCCGCCCCGCTGCCAATTTGACTCCAATCCCGATTCTGCTTAGCTCTGCCCCCACTTTCCTTCTGTGCGGCCAGTGCAGCTGCTCCTTGCGTGTGTGAGCTGTTCTGGCCGCCCGGCACCCTAACTACAATGGGGCACTGTGCCACTGCTCACACAGCCCCCACACCAGGGTCATGCACCCCCCACCCAGTGGCACCCGGGGCGGACCGCCCCCTCCGCCCCCCCTTAGTACGCCACTGACTATTATATTGTATATGTTCATTAGTAGTTTATGGTATTGTGTATGATACATATGAATGTGGGCTGTGTATGAGGGCTGCTCGTGGTATTGTGTGTGGATGGATATGTCACATTGTGTGTGTGTATGTGTGGGGGCTGTTTGGGGTATTGCATGTGAGAGGCTGCATGTGGGATTGTGTGCATGTATGTGGATTGCTAGCGGGTTACGTTTGTGCGGATTGTATGTATGTTTGTGTGTGGGCTGTTCGTATTATTTGTATGAGGGGAGGCTTACTCTGCAGGTCTGTGTATATCTAACAGTGTGGGTGGCTTCCCTGGGTTCCAGTAGGGACCAGGCTGGCCAGGTACAGGTCAAGGACAGGAGTTGCAACAGCAGCTGCAGGCTGCTCTACTACAGTGTGGATTCCCATTCACAAGTGCTGGGAGGAACTGATCTAAGATCACTTCCCATACGTTCTGCAATGCATAAATTGAGTATTGTCCTTCACTACCTCTTCGTATTAGCAGATATCTGAAGTTTCACTGAGACTCCTGATAGACCAGAGCCTGTTTGGCTCTAGCAGCCTTGAGTGCCGTGGAAAGACACCTTGAGTGCCGTGCATGGCACTAGTGCCGTAGGTTGCCTACCCCTGGGCTAGAGACTAACCACACTAACATTTATAAGTGTCAAAACTCTTTGTAAAATCTGGGCATATTTTACCAGTTGGCCCTACTTGTTTCATATCACTCAATATTGTTCTGAATATCATTGTGAACTTTTATGGGGGAAGCTATGGTTGAGTGGGCAGCACAAAAGCCAGTACGAAGTATTGTCAGAAAGTTAGAAAGCTGGTAATACCTGTGAAAACTTTTTTTCAAAACTTTTGAATACGCACATTCCTCTCCATTTTTGTTTGATTGGGGAAATGCTTGCTACTGGGTATTTACATATATTTAAAGAGGAACTTTTTATTAGGAAGATTTATGCACAAGTAAATTGAACTTTAGCTATTCATTGTGCTCTTATTATTTAATTTTTTTTTAATTTAATTACACACCTCTCAGTGCATATGAGTACACTTGAAGCATCATGGAGGGGAAAGTCACCCTCATTTTATACTTGCCCCCACTGCCTTATTCACCCCTACAAATGTTTCCAATGCCAGCTTCCCCTATGTCCTTTATTGTGTATTTTGTGATAAGGTTGTTTTTTTTTTGTTTTGTTTTTTAAAAAAAAGGTTGTTTAAAGTTCACTATAGCTAGGGGCATATCGGGATTTTATTATCGAGTTTTATACTTGTGGGCTGAGAATTGCTTATGATGGGGGGTATAAATGTGTTTTATTATATTGTAAAATGATGTAAGTGAACACAATCTTAACGTATCTGCAAGCCATGAACTCCTTATAATAGATAAAAAAAAAAAAAGGGAATAAAAACAGGCCAAAAATAGTAATAAATAGTAGTATAAAAAAGTAATACTATCTAGTTGTTTTGGGCTGTGTTGTTAAATGTGTGTGTAAAGCAAATACACATTTTACATTAGATGTAATTACATACACACACACAAAAAAAATACAATAAACCTGGCTCTACAGATTTGCAGAGCGCTGACAGGATCTTAATCTGGAAATTACTCTGTGTCCCCAGGGGCTGAGTGTCATCAAGAAAGAAACCACAGGACAGACATAGAGACCTGCAGAGTTTATCTACATTAAATATGTCCAGTGCCACAAATCTGGAGGACAATGCTTTAGTAACCCTTCATATAACAATGGCCTGCAGACCATAAGACACTAAAAACGTCCAGGGCCAGATATCTGCAGGACATTGCTGTATCAATGCTTCCAGCGACAAGACCTGCGGCGTGTACATGGAGTGTACATCGCTGCGTGCATCTATTGCCAGATATATGCAGGACATTGCTTCATTAACCCCTCTGATAACAAAGACCTGATGAGTGTTGCAGGCTATGTGTGTCCAATGCCAGATATCTACAGCGCAATGTCCCATTAACTCTTCCAATATCGGACACCTGCAATTAGTAAATCTACATTAAATGTTTTCACTGCCATATATTTACAGGGCATTGCTGCATTAACCCTTTTAGTACTGGCAACCTGGCAGAAATCTGTAGAGTGCATCATATTTCAAGGGTATTGTTGTATTAATCCCTCCATAACCACCTGAAGGATGTATCTAAATTAAAGAGACACTCCAAGCACCTAAAGCACTTTAGCTTGTTGAAGTGCTTTATATCTGAAAAGTGTATCTTCTTTTTTAAATGTATAACAACTGCAGATTTTAATAGAAATTTGGCACTTTTAGAACTTAAACTTGATACAGCTCCCTCTCCCTCATGGCTGCTAATCAGATAACCAGTCCTTACTTCCTGACAGTTGTCTTAGCGCTGCATTGGGAAGTCTCTGATTGGTCATCCACAAAAAAACTAGTGGGGGGCGGGGGGTGGAGGGGCTTGCAAAGGCTGCAAAAAAGAAGATCTGCAGCTTTTGCAAGCTCTTTTTAGATATTTCCCCAATGCGCAAAAAAAATGTAAATGCATGTATGGGGTTTTTTTAAGGTATTTCTACAAAGTACTGCTTTTTAAAAACAAATTGGGCAGTGGAGTGTCCCTTTAAATATGCACACTACTAAGTATCTTCAGGATATTTTGTCCATCTTGCATTTCCTACAGACACAATGTTTACATACTATAATCATTAGCTGTAAGGTTTTTCAGAGAAGGAGTTATTTAACCTTTTTGTATCTCATATGCAGAATATTGCTTTATATGCTCTTTGTCTACTAGATTGCTTCCATGTAAAATCAGCCTACCAGAGTTCAGAGCAGATCATCTCTATGAGGAATTTTAGGGTAAAGTTGAAAAGCTGAGACCACAGGAATATTCCTGTAAATATTAAATGACTTGACTTCTAAAACTTTGCCTCCGAATTGTTTTGGTTTTTTTTAAATAATCCCCAGCGTCAAAATAGTTTCCATACCAGATGCTTGCTTATTTAACCCTTCCGCTGCCAGAGACATGTAGATTTTCTTGCCACCTGTTGCGACATTTGCAAATTAGTTTGCAGGTTATTAACCCTTCCCTTACCAAAGGCCTGAGTTTCATTTTTCTACTTATGCCCTTAACCCCTATATTTAGCAGCTACAAACTCCCCTTTTGTTTCTCCTCAGCCACTTTATCCTCCCTCCTCTGATAACTCTGCTCCTAATTGATTTCCGAAGAGCTGATCCTTGAATTAATGGCTAGTTCCACCTATCAATCAGCTAACGTCGCAATACCAAGCGCTCTTTTCCCATTCTGCTGAGTGGCCCCCAGGGGACACTGAGTGGACTCTAAATTATTATTTATCTGTTACTCTTATTTAATGGACTTAATGCTGATCAAGGAAAACAGATTCTTGCAAAAGGAGACAGACTGGCCCAGAGAGCTAACAATCGTGTGATGTGAGACCATTAATTCCATTTCTAGACATCCCAACTCCATGAATTTGCCTTCATTGTATTAATTGTTAGGTTATTCCCCCACGCCTCCTAAAACTGGTCTACTGTTCCTACTCATGACGGATTTGTCATAGTACATTTAAGAATCTCTTTTCATTAACACCAGTGGGATTTTTTGTTTTGTTTTGATTGTGTGTGTGCATTTACATGTGTATCTGTGTATGACTTAAAGGTAGGCAGACAATGTAATAGAGCAGCAGGAAATGCTAGCAGAATGTTTGGTTGTATAGGGAGGGGTATTAGCAGTAGAAAGAGGGAAGTGCTCATGCCATTGTACAGAAAACTGTTGAGATCTCACTTGGAGTATTGTACACAGTACTGGAGACGGTATCTTCAGAAGGATATTGATACCTTAGAGTTCAGAGAAGGGCTACTAAACTGGTTCATGGATTGCAGGATAAAACTTAACAGGAAAGGTTAAAGGATCTTAACATGTATAGCTTGGAGGAAAGACGAAGCAGGGGGGATATGATAGAAACATTTAAATACATAAAGGGAATCAACACAGTAAAGGAGGAGACTATATTTAAAAGAAGAAAAACTACCACAACAAGAGGACATAGGCTTAAATTAGAGGGACAAAGATTTAAAAATAATATCAGGAAGTATTACTTTACTGAGAGGGTAGTGGATGCATGGAATAGCCTTCCAGCTGAAGTGGTAGAGGTTAACACAGTAAAGGAGTTTAAGCATGCGTGGGATAGGCATAAGGCTATCCTAACTATAAGATAAGGTGAGGGACTAATGAAAGTATTTAGAAAATTGGGCAGACTAGATGGGCCGAATGGTTCTTATCTGCCGTCACATTCTATGTTTCTATGTTTCTATATATGTGACTTTTAAAGTGTCTATAGGTGTTTGGCTTAAAGGTGCAATGTGTATATTGGTTATGCTGCCGCTATGGGCACTATCTCCTGTTTTGTTTTGTGTGTTTTTTTGCCAAACCATTTGGGAGCAGGTTGACAAGAAAATGGGTAATTTGCATCATTAGCCTATCACTGTTGCCCAGGTTGGATTGAATTTATAATGATAATGCAGGCATGTAAATTCCTCATTACCAGGTGAGCTAGAAAGTGATGTGGGCTATGGGCACCGTGGGAGCCCCAGTTACATAGAAACATAGAATGTTACGGCAGATAAGAACCATTCGGCCCATCTAGTCTCCCCAATTTTCTAATTACTTTCATTTCGGCCTTATCTTATAGTTAGGGTAGTCTTATGCCTATCCCACGCATGCTTAAACTCCTTTACTGTGTTAACCTCTGCCACTTCAAAACGTTTTTGTTAAATTGCTCACATTCATTGAAAAAGAGAGATTTGGTGCCAATAGAAGGATAACCTATACACTGATCTTTAATTTTAGGACTTCTCACTCACACAGCTACAGGTGATACACAGTTAATTTGTGTATTTAAGTATCACCTTCTTCTCTGCTGTTTTGCATTGGCAATGTGCTCATTCAAGATTCATATTGTTTTGAGAAATTTTGAATACAAATAGTTTAACAAGTAGAAGTTTGCTTCTATAACAGCTTGGTACATTTTCATTGAGCAGGGCCCTCAAGCCCACTGTTCCTGTGCGTTCATCTTGTCTGGTAATAATATATACATATTTTTATATAGCCTTTAAAACAGAAACTATATCAAACTGTATTGACCTTTTAAATCATAGTGTATTGTCCCTTTAAAAGCCTTCAAGTGTTATCCTGGTATTGAGACAACTGCAGTGCCAACCATACGTCACCTGTCTCATTCATTGTCATCTTAACTGTACAAGGTCCATTAGGGCCTGAAACATAGTTTTATTACTGTGTTGAATAAATAATAAAAACAACATATTTATATGTATCCATTGCAAAATATTTATTCTATTTCATTTATATTATAATCCTATACATGTTAAAATACATCCAATGGCAATATCTTAATTCGTAGTACTATGCCTCCTAACCATTCCAGATTCAACAAGCCATCCCTTATTTGCAATGTTAGGGTCTCTTTGTGGAATAGGTTTAATCATACACTGCTTGTTTATGGGTAAAACTATGTATGCAGAGAGGTAGCTGGCAAAATATGAGTTGGCACTTGTGAAGGTACCCACCAAGCTGGCTTTCCCTCTTTAAGACACTCCTGTCACTCTCTAGGTTGTCTGCCTGCAATGTTGAGAGGTACGAAGTATTCATTTTCCCCAAAAAAATTATTTGCTCAAATGAAAAAAAAAATTATAAAAAATAACAATGTGAAAAAGGATAAAGGTAAAATAATAACGTTTTAATTATTATTCTTTCCATTATTAAATTTTCAAAGAAATATGTATGTGGTATGTTTATCTTTTTTTGTGTGTAATGTTTCTTGTACTCTTGCATAAAGTTAGCGTACCAAGGAGTCAGTTTTCTAACTAAAATCTCAGTCTGAATAGGGTTTTACAGAGTGGATCCCATCATCTGACTCATTCTTATACTACATCAAGCCTCCCAGCAAGTGCTTCTCTAACTGGTATTTGAAGTTGAAATGCCTAAAGTCATGACAAATTGAAGTCTCTAGGAGGACTTGTATTAGACGACCCATGTTGTTATCACAAATGGCAAGAAGCTGCATTCAATTTCAGTAATGGACTATTAAAGGGTTAGTACTTTAGAGGGAGTCTGGGTTAATTCATTTGTAAAGTTCCCAGCTATGCCCATCCATGATCCCTTTGGTTTGTGAAGATACAATTTAAGTATCTGTGCCCTTGAGAGGAGTTATGTGGCTGCACTACGATGTACTATCATGTATGAAAACGCTGTACTGAGTGCTCTTTAGTGGTCTGGCTGCTCTGTAGTGTGCACTTCCTGTCAGTCTGGCCGGGACCGCGGACCGGAGAGGAGCTCGGCCACGCTAAGAGGATGGGAGGCAGTGCGGCAGCAGCCTGAGCGCTCTTTATAGAGCGCTCAGGCGGCTGCAGCATTTAAAGGGCCGACGATGGGGGCGCAGGGCGCCCCCTCCTATATGGCGCCCTAGGCGGCTGCCTAGTTCACCTTATAGGAAGCGCCGGCCCTGGGCTCCAATGTCAGTTTCCTATTTCCTGCTGCTGCACAATGATGTCCAGTTCCTGTCAGTAGTGGAATAGTTAGAAACTGAGTTGGTAAGAGGTGGAAAGGGGTAAATGCTGAAGAAACTCCGCTAGCTGAGAGACGTGTTTAACAATGCAATATGATCACTTTTATAGTAACATTTATTGCATATTTTTCAAAGTTTTGCTTTATTCTGGTTTATCTATTTGTTTAATAGTGTTTGCTTGCTGGTTTAAAGAAAAATAATTGTCAACTGATGCATGTCCCTTTAAGATTTTGAGTGCAGTTGCAGCCACGACCCTTATATAAACACCATTTTGTAGCGACTTAAACAATTGCCCCAAATTTGGATCTAATTCCTGTCTTCCCTGGAGCCTGCTTTTCTGGAAAATCAGACACATTGCTCAATCTGTTTAGGTCTCAAAGGTTACTATTGCGTAAGTTTGACTTATGTTTCTGGAGAAAACAAATAATTTCCTTATAAACCTACATATCACAAGAGCAAAATAAAAAATAAATGTATTCTTTAATGAATGTTTAGAGGGTGATGTTCTCTGGGTGCATACATTACCACAATATGCTGTGCACATCTATATCACTGCATGTTAGGTTGCTCTGAGCAGTGCACATTCACAGTGATGATGTTGAGGGTGCATGTTGAGCTAGTATCACCTCATTGTGAGTCACTTCATTGGCACATAAAAGGACACTATACTGAGCATCAGCTGAGAGAGAGATTAACAAGTATTCATCATTGCCAGAAAACTGCACAGACCTGGCAGTCCCTCTGCAAAGCAGTGCAAATCTAATCTCTCTCAGCCAATCTTTTATAGTTAAAGTTAAATGTGATAAGAATTGTTATGAACAGCAGTTAAAATGCCGGAAGTACTTCCAATTACAACCAACTGTAAAATATATGCAGATCACCAATATTTTCACAATCCCCCAGTCTCCAGCATGACGCAGAACTCTGCATGTTACGCAATTCATTGGACGTACGTCAGGCCCTCAGGACACAGTGTGGTTGGGCCCTAGACCCCTGAATCTCAATTATTCATAAGTACAAGGAAAAAAAAACACTTGAAATATTCACAGCTGTTTAAAATATTCACAATGTAGGAGTCTGGTTTGCTCCCAGTCAATCAGGCAGATTCTCACCCACATTTTCTGAACATAGGCTCTGTCCTGTGTAATAGTACCCGGTATCTCCACAGAAATAAGTTAACCACACTCCATCATATAATGGTGCAGAACATCTCAATAATTATCATCCAGTCTGTACTAAGTATCTTAAAATGCATATTGCATATATGTCACGCGGGTGGTATACTGATAATTAAGTCATCATGCTAATTGATGTTACAGACTATGTATGAGTGTAAATATAGAGATGCACTATATTGCGGTGGTGAGGAAATGTGTTAAACGATACACTCCACTCCATAACAGTGTGGTGAAATTTCGGTGAATGTAAATTTAGTAGGCCAAGATTTCCATGTGGCATATGTGTATGTTGTGTCAGTTAGTTAGCTACACCTAGCTAGGATACTGTCATAAATGTACTGAGCATGTGCAGGAATGCAGGAACTGAAATGGCACTTATTTCCTTTGTCTTGGATGGGCCATGTGGTTTGACCAGATGTACAAGTCTATATTCTGCTCATTGATTGGTTAAAGGTATATGTGGGTGTAGCTATTAATGGGAGGAGTCATAGTGCTATATAAGGAATGTACACCATGTGTTGCTCTCTCAGATCTGTTTGGAACGTTAGTTCATCTGAGGCCCGATCGGTATGTTAATAAAGACTTCTTACTTCCTGAAGACCTGCATCCATCTCTCTGTGTGGCTTCTGCTAGTTTACTCGGTAAAATAATTGGTACATTGAGCCGGGAACTTCTCATCGCACGAAAGCTGGCGCAGAGATTTGAGAGGGTAAAGCTTTTTACCAGCGTTCTCCACGGCAGCACCCCTGGACCTCTGCGTGGACATCCCTTCATCTCAGCACCACTGGGCTGCTTCGCTCAGGAGATCATCGGCCTTTACGTAGTGAGTACCGGGGTGCCCCGTCGATGAATGTGGAACCCAGGGCCAGGAACTAACAGGTAAGACTGATACCGTTAGAGCGGTAGACCCACAAGGGGTTTTATATTTGGAACCGTTTATTGGAATTGGCCCCTTCCCTCTGGAAGGAAGAAGCGAAGGCGCAACGCTTATCTGGACATTAGACGCTCTGTAGTCAGCCCGTCTAATATAGGTGGTATTGTCAGACTGAGTTCTGGTGTAAATAGCTCATGTCGGACACCGATGTCCTGCCTTGACTAGCATGCTAGGTGTAAATTTTGGTTGCTAGGTCGGGGAGATCGGCGAAACTAAGCAGACTCTGTTGTATATTATAGTTTGCTAGATTTCACCCTATCTTTTTTTTTTTAAATTCTTTATTTGTCAGGTCATGCACAAGCTGGGTACAAAAGTGAGCACATTACTCATGGTAACATATACATAGGGAAACATATTCAATCGATTTTGCTTAGTCTCTGAGAAGGTCTAGGAAAGATGCCGGGTTAGCCATGCACATTTTACATATCTGTTACACATATACAGAGGGGCGGCCACACAGGGATGCCGGGATGGACACATGTTCATTGTAAGCTGTCTATTTACATTCAGTATGGTGGTTACAGGAAGCCTTCATAGTGGTTATATACAGGCATCATTGCTTTTGTGTACCCGAGCCACAGCCCCCATGCGCGGACATCCAGGCGGCCACACAGAGACACCAAAGATGGCCCTGCACCGCCGCCAAGACGGCCACACACAGTAGGCCACTCGTTCCCACCCCGACACCCGCTAGGGGCACTCCACACGGCATGCACCTTCAGTTCTTCTGGTTGCTGTTGGTGGTGCTTTTGTCAATACCTGGCCATTGTATTTCTACGTTGCGTATTAGTGTCGTTCCCTATCCGTAGTTTGTACTTTAAGTACTCATGCCACGATCGAGAGTGCTTGAGTTTAGGCATGAGTTTTCCTTTATTTTAGTAGAGGTGAGATGCAGTATGAGGTAGTGAAAGATAAGGAGAGAGAAAGAAAGAGAGGTGGGGGGTGGGGAGAAGCTTAGGGGGGAGGAGCGGGACGGACTTACACTTTGCAGTTGGAGCTTGGGCTATTCGTCTGTAAATGCGCGCAATGTTCTTGTATGTGTGTGCGAGTCAGTGTTATGTCGTCTAATGGTCGGTATAGTCTTCCCAGGGTTCCCACGTTTTGATAAAGGAGGGGTACGTGTCTCTGAGTTGAGCTGTGAGTTTGTCCATGATATGTGCTTCTTTTATGTTACCAGTAACTCTGTCCATTGGGGGTAAGTCGGCGTGCAACCACGTCTGTGCCATGGCTCGTCTGGCTGCTAAGTTTATTTTATTGAATAGTTTTTGTTCCCTGTGTGTCAGAGCATCTAGTGGTTTTGCGATTAAGAATGCACCGGGGTCCGGTTGTATGTGTTTGTGTAGTACTTCTGTTTGTAGCTTGGCTATCTCGCTCCAGAAGGCGCTCGCTTTTGGGCAAGTCCACCACATGTGGAAGTATGTCCCCTTGTCCCCGCATCCCCTCCAACATGTGTCTGTGGTTGTTTTACCCATTCTGCAGAGTTTGACTGGGGTGGTGTACCACCTCATCAGGGTTTTGTAGCATTGTTCCTGGTGTAGGACGCAAATGGATGCCTTTGCTGCCGCCTCCCACACGTCCTGCCATTCCCCGCACTCAAGGGGTTGTTGTAGATCTGCCTCCCATTGTGCCACATATGTGGGTGTCTGTGTGTTTTTTGTTGGTGCGCTTAACTGTGTGTAGAGGAGGGTGATGAGGCCGGTACGTGGTCCCCCGGTTGTGCACATTGTTTCGTAGAAGGTAAATTTGGCCTGAGCTGCTGTGCGTATTTGCGGTTGTCCCGCAAAGTCACGCAGTTGCATATAACGAAAGAAGTCTTTCGTGGTTAGTGGGGCCAATGCTTTGAGGTCGTCAAATGTTTTGATGTGATTCCCCTGATATAGTTGGTGATAACGCTGTATGTCCGTATTTTCGATGTTGCGGAAATCCCTCGCCACTAGTCCTGGTGGGAATGCTTTATTACGGAGGTATGGGGTTAGTGGCGACACTTGGTGTGTTAGGGCATATTTATGTGCTGTTAAGTCCCAGATCCTGATTGAGTTCAGGATGGCCGGGCACCTCGTTCGAAGTTCTGGTCTGTCGGGTCGTGGCACCCAGATCCAGAACTGCGGGAGGTCGGAGCTCATGAGCAGGGTCTCTAAGTCGACCCATCTATGGGCATCTGGTGGTGAATGCCATTCGATGATTTGTGCAAGCTGTGCTGAAAGGTAGTAGAGGTAGAGGTTCGGGAGCCCCAGTCCCCCCTTGCTCTTTGGAGTATACAATGTCTGTCTGGCTATCCTGTGCCTCTTGTGCGCCCAGATAAAGTTGTCTATGGATGTTTGTAGTGTTTTGAGATCTCCCTTAGTTACTTTGACTGGTAGTGCTTGGAAAAGGAACAGGAGGCGAGGGAGAAGGTTCATCTTAACGCTATGGAGTCTCCCTATCCAAGAGATGGGTTTTTCGTGCCATTTATCAAGGTCTTTTATTAGGGTGGTCATGAGTCTCTGATGGTTTTCCGCATAGAGGTCCTTGGGGTCGGCGGTTAGTTGTACACCTAGGTACTTGATTGGTCGGGGGGTGATGTGTAGGTTCGTGGCTCGTTGCAGCCAAGTCACGTCCGTCTCTGTCAACCCCAGTGGCATGCCCACCGACTTGTCCAGATTGATCTTATAGCCAGAGACCAGTCGGTACTCTTCCAGTAGGGTGATGAGGTTAGGTACTGAGCGTGTTGGGTCGGTGAGGGTGAGCAATATGTCGTCTGCGTAAGCAGAGACCACGAAGTCTGTCTGCGCTATAGTCATGCCCGTTATGTGGGGGTGGGCTCTGATGCGTTGTAGTAGTGGTTCAAGGGCTATTATAAATAGAAGGGGCGAGAGGGGACAACCCTGGCGTGTTCCGTTCGTCAAAGTAAATGGGCGTGTTTCAGCGCCCTGGATAAGCGTTTGCGCTCTGGTGTTGGTGTACAGGGCCTTCACAGCCGTTATAAAAAGGTCTGGTAGTTGTAGCTTACGCAAGACCGCGAACATGTAGTGCCACTGGATTCTGTCGAACGCCTTCTCCGCATCCAGAGAGAGGATCAGAGAAGGCGTTCGAGTCCTCCCGGCCCACCACATGAGGTCAGTGGCCCTTCTCGTGTTTTCATAGAGCTGTCTGGTGGGGACGAAGCCCACTTGATCAGCGTGTATGCATGTGGTAAGGAGGGGGTTTAATCTATTTGCAAGTACCTTGGCATAGACCTTCACGTCATAGTTTATGAGAGAGATGGGGCGATAGTTGGTGACTTGCGTGGCATCCCTCCCTGGCTTGGGGAGGAGTGTTATATTCGCGGTCGCCATGTCTGGGTTGGGGGCAGCCCCCCCAGTCCACTGTGTGTACATTTTCGTTAAGTAGGGTGTTAATTCGTCCTTGAAGGCCCTGTAGTAGGTGCCGTCAAAACCATCGGGGCCCGGGGCTTTGTTCCCCTTGAGCCCTGCGATTGCTCTTTCTACCTCTTCCGCATCTATGGGCTCTCCCAGGGGTGCCATAAGGTCGGCCCCTATCTGTGGTAGCTGGGTTTCATCTAGGAAGGAGGACACCGTTGCTGCGTATGTTGCATTATCTCCTGCTAGTGTGGGGGAGTGGTTATACACGGACTCGAAATAGTTTGTGAATTCCTCATTTATCTCTTTAGGGGTTGTGAGGACCTGTCCATGTTTGTTTCTTATAGCTGTTATGAAGGTGTTGGCAGCTCTGGGTCTAAGGGCTCTCGCAAGGAGGGTGTCCATTTTGTTAGACTTTTCATAGAAAAGTCTTTTAGTCCTGAGGAGGTCTTTAGCAACGTCATCTGTCATGAGTTCTCTGAGGGATCTTCTTGTGTTTGTCAATTCGCTAGTCGTGGCCGGGGTGGCTGTTTGCTTGTGTTGTGCTTCTAGCTTGCGTAGTTGATTTTGCAGGTCTACTAACCTCTCGTGTTTTTTTTGTTTTTGTCGTGTCGCTATCTTTATAAGGAGACCCCGGATTACTGCTTTATGGGCCGCCCAGAGGGTGGTTGGGGATATATCAGGGGTGTCGTTGGTTTGGAAGTAGAGGGCTATTTCTTTGAGGAGGTCCTCTTTGATGTGTGGATCCCTGAGGAGGGAGGCGTTCAGTCTCCACTTCCAGGGGGTGTGGTTGCTTGGGGTTTTTAGAGTAAGAGCAATGTCTGCATGATCGGACCACGATATGGGGTTAATCTCGGTGGTCTTAAGCCAATGCATGCCGAGTTTGTTTGTAAGGAACAGGTCTATACGTGAGTAAGTGGTATGTGCCGCGGAAAAGAACGTGTAGTCCCGTTCTCCAGGGTGCTGGAGTCTCCATGGATCCAGCAGGCCTGTGCTCTGGATAAACTGGTGTAGGAGTTTATCTTGCGCTCCCCTGTTATGCGAACGGGGGAGGCGTGTGCCTCCACTACGGTCAGAAGCGGGACAGGGTGTGGCATTGAGGTCGCCTCCCAGGATGAGTATCCCCCTGGGGAGGTCCCTAATCAGGCTTGTTAGGTTCGTCCAGAACTGCGGGGTGGGGGTGTTTGGGGCGTATACATTTATTAGGTGATACGTATTAGCGTGCAGCGTGCCTGTGAGTACCACGTACCGGCCTTCAGTGTCAGTGTGTGTGCCCGTGATTTGAATGGGGCACCTTTTATGTATGAGGATCTCCACTCCGTTTTTTTTATAAGGAGCTCTGGAGGTGTATGCTTTTGTGAAAATATGGTTTGTTAGCTGCGTTTTAGCTGAGCGCGGTATGTGGGATTCCTGTATGAATGCAATGTCTGTTTGTTGTCTGCGTAGCTCCCTGAGAAGTAACCTGCGTTTGTTAGGGGCGTTAAGTCCGTTAACGTTCAGTGAGGTCAGTTTGAGGTCCATTTTTTGTCAGTGTGTGTTGTAAAGGTGTACTCACTCTGTGCCTTGTCGCTTACTGTAGGTCCAAGGCTCGCCCGTCTGCTTCCGTGTAATCTGTGTCCTTTCAGGAGTTGTAGCGCCTCCGAGGGGGAGAAGGTGGGGGGCGGGGGGGGGAGAGAGAGGAAAGCAAGAGAGTGGTAGGAAGAAAAGAGAAGATGAGGAGAAGGGGTAGTAGACGATAGGTGGTCTGCTACCTTAGAGAAAGCAAAATACAATTTAGTATTGATCTGCGTGTTTACCGTTCACAGTTCTACAATACAACCCCCTAAGTGGTGGGTCGGTATAACAGTGTATAAATACGATACTGTAACAAAATAATAATATAACAATATAACAATTCCGGGTCTTACCAGTCGCCAGGAGCTATGGGGGTGTGCATCCACCGCGCCGAGGGATTCGCCTCAGGCGGGGTGGAGGCTCAGCCGCCTAGCACCCTAACGAGGCTCCCATTTAGAACAAATACAACCTTAGGTAGTAGGGTTCACATGCTGTTGTTGGTGGGCAGGGTAGGACTGGGGTAGGCATAGGGCCTGTCATTTTCCTTCTAGGGTTTTAGTATAGAGTTCGTAGGTGGTTGGTGCTTGTGGCTGTTTTTTTTTTTTTTTTTTTAATATATCAATAAACATTTTTTAACAATCATATGGTTATTTATTTATTCCTAGTTTTTCTTTTTTTGTGCGTGTGCTTGTGCTGGGTCTCCCGTATCATGCCCGTAAGACATCGCTGTCCGATGGCTGCGGTTAGGTAGAGGTGACCAGGCTGCCCCCCCTAGGGCGGGCATCCAGGCCGCTCCCGGCTCTAGTTTGGCTAGCAGGCCTGCGGGTGTCCCCCTTTGCTGGTGGCTTATTGCCACGCGTTTGGGTGGTCGGAGTTCCCACATCACCCCCTGTCCGCACAGTAGGTGGGCTGGTGCTTGTAAGAGTAGCAAGGGCCCCTGAGGCACAACTCGTCTCCCCCCCCATCCCTCCCCCCCCCCGCCCGTAGTGACATAGTGCAAATTACCCCCCCACTATCCTATGTCCCAAACATAATGAGCTATCTTAGGTGCAATAACAATATGCAGTATGGCAATGTAAAACTTATGGTAATCAGCTGAAGCTTGTGTGTTTTATGTCCTTCTTATCTGGAGTCCCTCGTGCTGGGGTGGTGTGAGCCGCCAGCTCCCCACGCTTCTGGTAGAAGGGTTAGTCCCTCCGTGTTGCTGGTGGGGATATGGAGGTCCGCAGGAGCCGTGATGTCGACGCTCTTCAGAAAGGCATGAACGTCCATAGAGGGTAGGAGGACGGCAGGCTTCGCGCCATTAAATGCTATTATCTTGAATGGATATCCCCATGCGAACCGGATTCCCTTTGCTCTGAGGAGGTCTGTGATCGGTTTCCATTCTCGCCTTCGTTGTAACGTTGCCGGCGCTACGTCCTGGTATAGCTGCAGCTCTACTTCGTTCCATTTATATATTTGTGTTCTGTTGCGTTTCAGAATGGCTTCTTTGGTTTGGAAATAGTGCCACTTTATAATCACATCTCTGGGCGGGCTGTTGTTGGGGCCCTTGGCCCGGAGGGCTCTGTGGACTCTGTCGATTAGCCAGTGTTGATCTGGTATGTCAGGCAGACCTTGGCGGAGGCAGTGTATAAGGGTAGTCTCCAGTTCAGCATCTGGTACAGACTCAGGTAGGCCGCGGACGCGCAGGTTGTTTCTGCGCGCTCTGTTAGAGATATCTTCTATCTCGAGTTCCATGTCCGTGATTCGCTGTTTCATGGCGTTGGAGGCTGCTGTGGAGCCGTTGTGTGCTGTAACTATGCGAGCCATGCGTTGCTCTATGGCCGTGGTGCGGGCCCCAATGGCGGCGATTTCGGCCTTAACTTCCGCCGCCGTTCGTGCGATCTCTGCTGCTAAATACCCCTTTACCTCTGCCAGGGATTGGAGGATGGCAGCGTTGGAGGCTTCTGGGGGGGCATCCGACCACGCGGGTGGGCTCTCGTCTCCTCTCTGAGATGCAGCCTGGTCTCTGTGTGCGCCACGTGCAGCGGGCCTCGGCGTGGTGAGCATGTCTGCTACTGATACTGCCTCTCTGCGGCCGTGCTTGCCGGTTTTGCGGCTGGACATCCGCGGGTACGGGGGTGCACCTCCTCGGGCTGAGTCAGGATCGGGATTTTAACGTGGTGAGTCGAGGTTTTCAGCGGGTTACAGGGCGGTATTGGGAGTCTCGGGTGCGGAGCTCCTTCTCTAGGCGGCCATCTCGTTCAGCGCTCAAACCACGCCCCCGATTTCACCCTATCTTAACTAAGTGTGCTCTGTTGTAAATCCAGCCATTAGATTATTGATAGTGTAATACACTAAAAGGGTATTGGTGTAAATTCTGCCCTCTAGTTTGGGGTGTCTGGGCAGCGAAGAACTTATCGAATCTCTGGTGTACAAATAGATCGAAAGCTCTCGAGGTGCTGGCCAGTTAGAATAGTTGGGATTATTGTAAATGTTGTTAAATATATTGTGGTTGGTGAATTGGTTAACTTGTATGTCCTACTAGAAAGTTAGAGCTCTGCCGTCTAGTGGGAGTGTAAATTGTGTGTATAGTTGTAAAATAGCGCACGGCACCATAACTACTGACATGTACCATAACCACTGACATTGTGTAAAAATTACTAACAATTGCTGTTTTATGTTATATGTATAATACCATAACTGTTACTAACTGATCTGTGACTTTAAAACTGTATTATAACCACTTACTAACTGTACCATAACCACTGACTGTAAAGATGAGATTACTAGAATGTGATATAGTTGGTTAGTTAAAAGTTGATTTATAGTACGGATAATTGTAGAGACGATTTATAGTTATAGAGGTAAGTAGCTAGTGTTTGGTAGATCTTTGTGAGTGGGACTCTGTGATATCACTGTATGAACGAGAATTCTCTGCATGTTATCGTGTGTGTATGTTTGGCTTAGCAACCGTGCCACGTGGTACTGTTGCCCGGGAAACGAGTGTGATTGTTGGAAGTGTTTGAAGTATTGTGTATCTTTGTAAGTTGCCATTGCCAGTATGGGTGCGTCCGACTCAAAGATTGTTGATCCCTTGTCGTGCATGTTGAAAAACTTTACAAAGGGATATAAAGCCTGTGATTTTGGGGTGAAATTGTCCCCAAAACGTTTGACTACCTTATGTAGTAGAGAATGGCCTATCCTGGTGACCGCATGGCCACCACGTGGTAGCCTTGATCTCATTTTGGTACAACGTGTGCACGCGGCTGTATCTAGTAGGCCTGAATTTTATGATCAGTTTCCGTATATTGATTGTTGGAAACAGATTGTAGAAGAATTGCCTAAATGGGATAAGGTATGCCACGAGGAGCAATGTCGCCTCATGGTGGCCAGGACTCCATTAGGGCCACAACTCCGCCCATTTTAGATTCCCCCTCTGAAACTGACCTTCCCTCCCCACCCCCTTACACTTCCTCTAAGGTTAGAGGTGGTGCTACTGGTGTTGCTACTCCCCCTTTCCCATTGTCCCTGCCCACTCATGCATCTAGTTCAGAGCCCAGCCCACTAGCTCTGAAACCTCCCCTTCCGGTACCGGCCTCCACTAGTTCCATATATCCGGAACTGACGTCACTTCTGGTTCCTGGTCAGGCTTCTCCCAGCCTGGCCCGTAATATCCTGTTGACCGAACTTCCGCCCAGTAAAATTAATCCGCCTCACTCCCCTTGCCTTACTACCCCTAGACCGGAACTCATAATGAAATCATCGTATCGTAGTCCCATATTAACCCGACAGATGACTGGTGCCCTCCAACCCCGACATTAACAAATGCCCCTCCGACTTACACCAGGCCCAACACACGTGGATGAGAATGGCCAAATACAATGGGCAGATCCAGTGTTTGTATATGTCCCCTTCACTATGACTGATTTATTTAACTGGAAGACTCATAACTCTTCATATACTGACAAAAGTTATGACAGATTTGGTTACTTCTATTATCCAAACACATAATTCTACCTGGGCCGATTGGCAGCAATTATTATTAACTTTATTTAATTGTGAGGAAAGGACCCGGATTAATCAAGCGGCTATTAAAGCGCTTGAGGAAACGGCCCATACTCAAAATCAGGCCAATCCAGTTGCGTGGGCTGCAGCCCATTATCCAAATGTCGATCCAAATTGGAACGTGAATGGTGCTGACATGCCCCAACTAAGGGCTTATCGGGATAATTGCTGGCATGAAGGCAGGAGGGAAGAAGGCAATTAATATGTCAAAGACAGCTGAGGTGTTGCAAAAGGTTGATGAGTCACCTAGTACCTTTTATGAGAGATTATTGGAGTCATATAGATTGTATACTCCTCTTAATCCAGAGGCCCCTGAGAATTCTAGGATGATTAACGCAGCATTTGTCAGCCAGACCCAAGGTGATATTAAAAGGAAATTACAGAAATTAGAGGGATTTGTAGGGATGTCCATATCACAGCTAATGGAGATTGCAAATAAAGTATATATGAATAGGGAGACGGAGGTAAAGCGGGAGGAAGAACGTAAGATGAGGAAAAAGGCATATATGCTAGCGGTAGCTATCTCAAGTGTAGAAAGACAGGGAAGGGAAGAATAGAGGAGACGAGAATAGGCTGAGCAAGGGACCTTTAGGTAGGAATCAATGTGCGTATTGTAGAAAGGAGGGACATTGGAAGAGTGAGTGTCCACAGAGAGAGCAGTATAAAGGTGATAGAGAAGGAGAGAGAAGGGTACGAGGAGGTTATAGTGGTAGTTATAGAGGAAGAGGAAGTTTTAGAGGGAATGATGGGAATAGTAGAGGAATTGTTCAAGGAGACAGATACTATCCACCCACGCAGAGACCTAGAGAAAGAGAGGATAGAGATTTTGTGGGTCTGGCTGACACTATCATGGAAGACTATTGATACCGACCGGGCTCCATCCCCCTTGGTCAAGCGGAGCCTATGGTCGATGTAGCAATAGGGGGAAAGAGAAGTTCTTTCATGATCGACACAGGTGCTGAACATTCCGTGGTGACTAAAATGGTGGCTCCGCCTTCGGGGAAGACTATAACTGTGATAGGAGCTACTGGGAGAAGCGCAGCTAGACCGGTTCTTAAGAGTCGCACTTGTATTCTGGGAGGCCATGTGGTGAAGCATCAGTTCCTATATATGCCAGAGTGTCCGATTCAACTTCTAGGACGAGATCTATTATCGAAGCTTCAAGCCCAGATAACCTTTTTACCTAATGGATCAACATCTCTGAAGTTTAAGGGATTACCAAGCATAATGGCGATATCGGTGCCAAAGGAAGAAGAATGGCGCTTCTATTCCATAGTGACAAGTGTTAACCCTAAGAGTGATGAATCCTTATTTGACATTCCAGGAGTATGGGCAGAGAATAATCCACCAGGACTTGCTTGTAATATCCCACCCATACATATTGAACTAAAGCTTGGGGCCTATCCTGTGAGCCTACGTCAATATCACATACCCCAAAAGGCTAAGGAAAACATACAAACCTACTTGGATAAGTTCGTAAGGTATGGCATCCTAAAATTCTGTACTTCCTCCTGGAACACTCCATTATTACCTGTTCAAAAACCAGGATCGGACGAATATCGTCCTGTACAGGATTTGAGAGCAGTTAATGATGCAGTAGTTAATATACACCCAGTTGTACCCACTCCTTACAATCTGCTTGCCTTGATACCAGGTGGGGCAACCTACTTCACATTGTTAGATCTAGAGGATGCTTTCTTTTGTCTTCGAATTGCTGCTGAGAGTCAACATATCTTTGCTTTCCAATGGGAAGATGCTGTTACAGGTTCAAAGCGTCAGATGACCTGGACCAGACTACCTCAAGGGTTCAAGAATTCACCTACCCTATTTGGATCTGCATTAAGCCAGGATTTGCAAGATTTCAAGTCCATCCCAGGAGAATGTGTACTACTTCAATATGTGGATGATCTATTGATAGTGGCTGTTACTAAAGAGATATGCCAACAAGCCACTTATGATTTGCTTCATATTCTATGGAGAGCAGGATACAAGGTATCGAGGAAGAAAGCACAATTGTGCCAGCCAAGTGTTAAATATTTAGGATTCCAAATATCCGAAGGTCAAAGAATGATGGGACCTGAAAGAAAAGAAGCAGTGTGTCGGATATCTATACCTAAGAATAGAAGACAAGTGCGAGAATTCGTAGGAGCGGCAGGATTCTGCAGGATATGGTTTCCTAATTATGCAATATTGGCGAAACCTCTATACGAAGCTGTGAAAGGAACAGAACATGACCCCTTTTTGTGGACCTCTGAACAACAGAAGGCATTCGAAGATGTTAAGAAAGCACTAATGAGTGCACCAGCCCTAGGTCTACCAGATCATACACGTCCTTTCTATCTGTACGTACATGAGCAAAGAAGAATGGCTGTGGGAGTATTAACTCAATACTTGGGATCATGGCAAAGACCTGTAGCTTACATGTCCAAACAGTTGGATGCAGTGGCCAGTGGTCTTCCACCTTGTCTGCGAGCAGTGGCTGCTGCTGCCTTACTGGTAGCAGAGGCTGACAAGCTCACCTTGGGTCAGGAACTCTATGTGAGAGTACCTCATGCAGTACAGACCCTCTTGGACTATAAGGGAAATCATTGGTTTAGCAACAGTCGAATGACCAAATATCAGGCTATGTTGTGTGAAAATCCAATAGTACACCTCGAAACCGTCAACAATTTGAATCTAGCTACCCTTTTGCCTCAGACTACTGAAAGTCAACATGATTGTTTGGAGATAATGGATGAAGTGTTTTCAAGCAGGCCTGATCTTCATGATTTTCCCATTCAGAATCCAGACATACAGTATTATACTGATGGTAGTAGTTATGTGAAGGAAGGTGTACGTTATGCAGGATATGCGGTAACGACTATAGATAAGGTGATAGAAGCACGGCCACTGTCAAAAGGGACATCAGCACAGAAGGCGGAACTGATTGCATTAACCAGGGATTTGCAATTAGCTGAAGGGCTGAGAGTGAATATCTACACTGATTCGAAGTATGCTTTTCTAACCACCCATGCACATGGAGCATTGTATAAAGAAAGGGGATTGCTGAATTCGGAAGGAAAAGAGATCAAGTATGCGGCTGAAATACTCCAACTGTTAAAGGCGGTATGGGAACCGAAGGAAGTCATTATTATACACTGTAGAGCACATCTGAGGAGTGATAGTGATGTCATCAAAGGAAATCGCATGGCCGACAACGCAGCAAAACATGTCGCTGAATCTGGGCAAGAGGAACATGTGGGATACGTCGCAGCCCTTGTACCGGCACCTCTGTCTCAATGGACTCCAATATATACAACCCAAGAGATGGAGTGGTTGAAGACTGAAGCTGGGAAATATCTGGAGAATAACTGGTATCAGTTAGAAGATGGAAGAATAGTTATTCCGACATCTCTGGCTATAAAGATTGTTCAAAACTTCCATAATGGTACACATACTGGAAGAGATAGTATGGAAGAATCTCTTAGGAAACATTTCTACATACCAAGGTTATCTAGGCTGACTCAAGCCATAGTTCAGCAATGTGTTTTTTGTGCCCAAAATAATGCAAGACAAGGCCCTGTCAAACCCCCTGGAGTTCAATATATGGGAGGACTCCCAATGTCAGATTTGCAAATAGATTACACTGTAATGCCTAAATCTGGGGGATATCGTTATTTGTTGGTAGCTGTGTGCACCTACTCAGGCTGGGTAGAAGCTTGTCCAACTTGTACAGAAAAGGCAGGAGAAGTTGTACGATTTCTGTTGCGAGAAGTTATACCCAGATATGGACTTCCGTGTTCTATAGGATCAGATAATGGCCCAGCCTTTATTCATCAGTGTTTGCAACAACTAACTCATGTGATTGGTATCAAGTGGAAACTTCATACAGCCTATTGACCTCAGAGTTCTGGAAAGGTGGAAAGGATGAACAGAACAATAAAAACCCAGTTGGCTAAAATGTGTCAGGAAACTCAGCTCAAGTGGAATTTCCTTTTGCCAATAGCTCTGCTGTGAATACGTAGTACGCCTACCAGAAGGATGGGTTTGTCTCCCTTTGAAATTATGTATGGGCGTCCACCTCCCATACTAAGTAATCTAAGGGGGGACTCAGGTTGTAGAGTTGGGTAAAACTATGGAGGAGGTGCAGAAATGGGTGCAAGATAGGTTACCTGTGAACATATATCCACCTGTTCATTCCTATCAACCAGGAGATCAAGTGTGGATAAAAGAATGGAATATTGTTCCATTAGGTCCAAAGTGGAGGGGTCCTTATGTTGTTCTTTTATCTACCCCAACAGCTGTAAAGGTGGCAGAGGTGACTCCGTGGATTCATCATTCTAGGGTTAAACCAGCATCAGACTCTTGGCAAGTTATCCCAGATCCTGAGAATCCTTGCAAGATCCGGTTGAAGCGTGCAACTCAGTCGGAGTGACGAGGAGATATTGGGACATGTAGAGTAACTATAGAGATCAGCAAAGTAGGTGTTTTGACGGCCATAATAAAGCCTGACCACCTGCCTACGTGTCATAGCCAGAGTGTCTCGAAGGGATCTCTGTGAAGGAAAGTGAGGATCAGAAGAACAACATCCTTGCAACCCTCACAATCGGGAAGCTGAGGTGCCATCGCACGGTCGAAGAAAAATGAGGATTTCAGGAATAATGTGTTTTATTATGTGTCTTAGTATTTTTATGATTTTTCAGGAAGGTAGGAGTACAGACATACCGAATTGCTATAGTTGCATTAAGACTACTAAAACAGGTAACCAAATATCCCAAACTCTCATCTGGCACTCACAGTATGAATGTAAGGGATCTGTATCTAAATGTAGATATTTGGATATTGATTATAGTGTGTGCAAGCCAATATCAGGAGAGTCTAAATGTTTCGATCCCCAATTCCAACCCCGTACAATTTGGTTGGTAACAAGGAATAGTAATTCCCAGGGAACTTTGATAAATAGGACCGTGATAAATCCCATACATTCTACGGGTGTTCTGCTATTTGATGCATGTAAGGCGATTTCTGGTAGTAGAAAACCTTGGAATGTATGTGGTAATCGTAAATGGGAACGAACTTATGGGTTTAATGATAAATACTTATGTCCCAATAAAAGATCTACTGATCCTGATTGCCCAAATAGAGATTATAATTTTTGTCCCTATTGGTCTTGTGTAGGGTGGGCAACCTGGGGAAAAACAGTGGATCAAGATATGATTATCTAAAGGTTGCCTACCACACCATACTGTAAATCTCTGGAATGTAATCCGGTCCATATGACCATCTCTAATCACCAGCATTTTATTGACAAATTTGGAAATATTTTTGGGTTCCAAATACATGGCACAGGAGTAGATCCAGGAACAATAATATATGTAGGTCTTGAAACTGAGACAGTGGCAACTCAAACTCATCAGGTTTTCCATTCCTTTTATGAGGAGATGAGTGTTGAGGATAAAATTCCCCATAATGTTAAGAACCTATTTATTGATTTGGCTGAGAGTATTGCGGGTAGTCTTAATGTAACTAATTGCTATGTGTGTGGAGGTACTAATATGGCAGACCAGTGCCCATGGGAGGCAAAGGAAATATGAACAACAGATACCTTTTCAGTCTGATCATCAAGTAAGTACTAGAAGTAGATCGGAATGGCAGTTAAAAACCTCCATTATAGGTCATGTTTGTATTGCCAGGAAAGGGACAATGTATAACACGTCTGTAGGTGAGCTAACTTGCTTGGGACAAAAAGCCTATAATGTTAATACTAAAAATACTATTTGGTGGTCAGCTTCAAATGTCTCGGAGCCTACTAATCCGTTTGCCAATTACACTCATTTAAAGGATGTGTAATGCTTACATGAATTTAAATGGAACACAACTGCAAATCTCTCAGGATTTAGATTGAGGACTAGGATATTAGAGAATAACACAGGTACTGTATCTTTAATTAAGTGGATGTTTATTAAACGGAGTAAGCAGCTTCTGGTATGCATGCAGTATAGCAGATAGGAGTTTGCCAGTCCATGGAAACGGAGCAATTAAGAAATGAAAGTTGCAGCAGGAATGATTAGTTTTGGAGTTAGAGGTAAGCAGGCTTGAGAGCAGGCAGTCTCCTATTACGGATACAAATATGACTTAGCTTTCAATGGAGGAAGTCCAGGTTTCCCTAAGTTCTCCTCCGGGGAGGGAAGAGGTTAAGCAGGAAGGAGAAGATCCAGTTACAAGCCGCGGTCGAGGTGAGGAGAAGGTGGGTCAATCGTTTTCCAGTCCAGGTTCGGTGCACAAAAGGTTTAGAGGAATCTTGCTAGCCGGTTTGATTTCGTGGTAACACTTTTCAATAATCCAGCGTCTTGAATCTGGCACGGTCTCATTATGTAGCGTGGGGAGACCGCGTCAGACAAGGGGGTGTGGCTAAGCTCCGTCAACCCGGAAGAGACAATGTAACGGTAATACCAGCAGTTTAAGACATGACAGGATGGTTTGACTTATCTGCTATATCTGTCAGGATCGGGACAGGGATCCAACACGCAGAGTACAAACAGTAGCCAGATACGTATACCGGACCTTAGAATGGCCGGACTAACGTAAGTAGTACAGTAGAGAATAGTCAAAGACAAGCCGAGGTCGAGGGTAACAGAAGACAGGTAAGCGATAGACAAGCCGAATCAAGGGTAACAGAGATAAGCAGAATAGAGCAAACAAGCCGGGTCAAAACCAAAAGGGATAACTAGAAAACACGAGCACTGAGTGACTAGAACAAGCTAGAACCACGACAGGGCAATGAGCTAATGAAAGAAGCACTGTTAAATGCCCTGTTCAGATAAGTAGACACACCTCCGTCGAGTCCTGATTGGTCCTGAACCAATTGAGTGACAGGTCGTTCCGGGTTGACGTCCTGACGTCGACCTCCGGGCGTCATGCTATAAAAGGGAGTCACTCCCTCGCGGCCGGCTTTGCATGACCGGATGGACCGCGAGGAAGAGGGAAATCAGGCCGTCCGGATGGATGAACGACTAAGTCTCTACCTCTCTCGGAGGTAGAGACCTCAGGTACCCTGACAGTACCCCCCTCTCAGATACGCCCACCGGGCGGAAGTAACCAGGACGAGAAGGGAAGCGAGAGTGAAATGCCCTGCGGAGACGGGGAGCATGAACATCCTCCTGAGGTACCCAACTTCTCTCCTCAGGACCATATCCTCTCCAATCGACCAGATATTGTACTTTCCCCCGGGAGATTCGAGAATCGACGATGGAATTGACCTCATACTCCTCCTGACCCTCCACCTGAACAGAGCGAGGAGGGGCGATCGTGGAGGAGAATCTGTTACAAACTAGTGGTTTCAGCAACGAAACATGGAACGAGTTAGGGATGCGTAAGGTAGTAGGCAAAGCTAGACGATACGCAACTGGGTTAATTTGAGCCAACACCCTGTAAGGTCCAATATACCGAGGAGCGAACTTCATGGAAGGCACTTTTAACCGAATGTTTCTAGTACTTAGCCATACTCTATCGCCTGGAACAAACACCGGTGCTGCCCTTCTACGTTTGTCAGCGTGTTTCTTCACCAGCATAGAATTGTGCAGAAGAATTTGTCGAGTCTGGTCCCACAACTTCCTCAAATTGGCAACATGGACATCAACCGACGGTACCCCTTGGGAAGAAGACTCCGAAGGAAGAATGGAAGGATGAAAGCCATAATTCATGAAGAAGGGGCTAGAATGCGTAGAATCACAAACGAGATTGTTGTGTGCAAACTCCGCCCAAGGAATCAAACCGACCCAATCGTCCTGGTGTTCAGAAACGAAACAACTTAGATATTGTTCAACCTTTTGGTTGGTGCGTTCAGCAGCTCCATTGGACTGAGGATGGTAGGCAGAAGAAAAATTCAATTTGATGCCTAGTTGAGAGCAGAAGGATTTCCAAATACGGGAAACAAATTGGGAACCTCTGTCCGATACAATTTGGGAAGGTATCCCATGTAAACGGAAGATCTCCCTAGCGAATATCTCTGCTAATTCGGGCGAAGATGGGAGTTTAGGTAAGGGAATGAAGTGAGCCATCTTAGTAAATCTGTCCACCACAGTGAGGATAACAGTCTGCTTTTTAGAGATAGGCAAATCAACAATGAAGTCCATAGCCAAACAGGACCATGGCATTTCAGGAACCTCTAGAGGGTGCAGAAATCCGCATGGGAGCGAATGAGGTAGTTTAGTCTTGGTACAAACCTCACACGCCCCGATGAATTCTTTAATATCTTTACGTAAATCAGGCCACCAGAAGTCTTTAGAGATCAAAGCATACGTCTTGCGAATGCCAGGATGCCCAGCCACCTTGCTGTTATGGAAACAGCGTAACACTTCTAGTTGGAGAGTGGCGGGAACGAAGTGTCGATCCCCAGGAGTCTGTTTGGGCGCAAGATGCTGTAATTTCATGATCTCAGTAAGCAACGGAGAGTGAATCCTGAGATTCGTGTTAGCGATGATGTTACCCTTAGGAACTATCGAGGAAAGGACTGGCTCAGTTATAGTGAACGGTTCATATTGACGAGACAAAGCATCGGCTTTAGAGTTCTTAGAACCAGGTCTGTAAGTAAGTACATAATTAAAGTGAGTAAGGAACAAGGACCAACGAGCTTGTCTGGCGGACAGGCGCTTAGCCTCCCCAATATAAGACAAGTTCTTATGATCCGTTAAAATAGTAACAGGGTGTAATGTCCCTTCTAGTAAATGTCTCCACTCCTTTAAAGCCTTAATGACCGCTAACAGTTCCCTATCACCGATGTCATATCTGCTTTCAGGCCCAGATAATTTCTTAGAGAAGAACCCACAAGGGTGTAACGGTTTGTCCACCCCTAACCTTTGAGACAGAACAGCACCAACTCCCGTCTCAGAGGCATCGACCTCGAGTAAGAACGGCAGAGTCGTATCAGGGTGGACTAGAATGGGAGCAGAGGCAAAAAGTTCTTTGAGAGTCTTGAACGCAACAAGAGCCTCTGTAGACCAAGTCTTAGTATCAGCCCCTTGTTTGGTCATATTGGTAATAGGCGAGATGATAGAAGAGTATCCCTTAATGAAGCGCCTATAATAGTTGGAAAAACCAATAAACCGCTGAATAGCCTTGAGTCCTTTAGGCAATGGCCAATCTAAAATAGACTGGAGTTTGTCAGGGTCCATTTTAAAGCCTTCCCCAGAAATCACGTAACCAAGAAAGTCTATCTGCGACTGGTCAAAGCTGCATTTCTCCAATTTACAGTATAGACCATGTTGCAGAAGTTTGTGTAGTACCTTTCTGACTTGTCTATGGTGAGTCTCAATCTCCCTAGAGTGTATCAGTCTGTCGTCCAGGTAGACAATAACACAATCATGTTGAAACTCCCTAAGTACCTCATTAATCAAATCCTGAAATACTGCAGGAGCATTGCAAAGTCCAAATGGCATAACTGTGTATTCATAATGGCCATACCGAGTATTGAACGCCGTCATCCACTCGTGTCCATGCTGGATCCTCACCAAATTATATGCCCCTCTGAGATCTAATTTGGTGAAGATTTTGGAGCCCTTAAGACGATCAAACAACTCGGTAATCAATGGGATAGGATAGGCATTTCTGATAGTTATTTTATTCAAACCTCGGTAATCAATACAAGGCCTCAGCGTGCCATCCTTCTTTTTAACGAAGAAAAACCCAGCCCCGGCAGGAGAAGAAGACCTCCTAATGAATCCTTTCTCTAAATTCTCACGGATATATTCCTCTAGAACAGAGTTCTCCTGAACAGATAAAGGATATACATTACCCCTCGGAGGCATAGTACCAGGTAGAAGCTTAATTTTACAATCAAATGGCCTGTGTGGAGGTAATGAATCGGCATTCTTCTTGTCGAATACTGCCTTTAAGTCTTGGTACAGGGGCGGTATCTGTCTCTCAGTGGACTGAGTAGAACTACCTGGTGTATTAATATTGGCCAATGGAGAAACCCTGCGTAAACACTTCTCCTGGCAGCTCAGACCCCACGAGAGTATCTCCCCTAATTCCCAATCGATAATAGGGTTATGTCTCTTCAACCATGGATACCCCAGAACTATGGGAACAGAAGGGGACGAAATGAGCATGAGAGATAAATTCTCCACGTGTAGGATACCAACATTTAAGTTAATGGGTATGGTCTCACGAAAGATAACGGGGTCCAGTAATGGTCTACCATCTATGGCCTCAACGGCCAAGGGTGTCTCCCTTGACTGGGATGGGATATTGTGTCTAGTAGCAAAGGCTTGGTCGATAAAATTCTCAGCAGCTCCGGAATATATCAAGGCCATAGCCTTTACCACTTCTTTCTCCCAGGTTAAGGAAACTGGTAGCAGAAGCCTGTGATCTTTGTAATTAGGAGTAGAGGACAAAATAGAAACACCCAAGGCCTGTCCTCTAGAGAAACTTAGGTGCGAGCGTTTCCCGGGCGGTTAGGACAGTTCGAGAGTAAATGACCTCTGGCTCCACAGTACATACATAACCCCTCCTTTCTCCTGTACTGTCTCTCCTCCTCAGAGAGGCAGGTATAGCCCACCTGCATAGGTTCAGGGAGCAATGAGACCGTGGAGTCAGGACTTGGAAATGCGGGAGCTAACCTAAAGGAAGGTCTCCGGTTCCTCTCTCGAGTGTTCTGTCTCTCTCTTAAACGTTCATCTATACAAGAAATGAACGAAATTAAATCCTCTAAATTCTCAGGAAGTTCTCTAGTAGCAACCTCGTCAAGGATTACATCTGATAGCCCATTCAAAAATACGTCCATATACGCCTGCTCATTCCACTTGACCTCTGACGCCAGAGACCTGAACTCTAGTGCATAATCCACAAGTGTTCGGTTCTCCTGTCTCAGGCGTAACAGTAATCTGGCTGCATTAACCTTTCTACCTGGAGGGTCAAAAGTTCTTCTAAAAGCAGCTACAAATGCGTTATAGTTATATACTAACGGGTTATCATTCTCCCACAGTGGATTGGCCCATCTCAGAGCCTTCTCAATGAGTAAGGTGATAATAAATCCCACCTTAGCCCCATCCATAGGATAGGAGCGAGGTTGCAATTCAAAGTGGATACTAATTTGGTTTAAAAAACCACGACACTTCTCAGGAGCACCACCATAACGTACTGGTGGGGTAATGCGAGAAGAAGCACCTACAGTGGCTACTTCTAGGCCTGAACCTACAGGAGAGATAGGAGTAGTACGTAACTCTTCTGGTGGATTATTGGCACGAGATAATAACGCCTGTAGTGCTAGCGCCATCTGATCCATTCTGTGATCCATGGCCTCAAACCTAGGATCAGGAGAACCAAGCTGACTGTTTGTACTTGCAGGATCCATTGGCCCTGTCGTAATGTCAGGATCGGGACAGGGATCCAACATGCAGAGTACAAACAGTAGCCAGATACGTATACCGGACCTTAGAATGGCCGGACTAACGTAAGTAGTACAGTAGAGAATAGTCAAAGACAAGCCGAGGTCGAGGGTAACAGAAGACAGGTAAGCGATAGACAAGCCGAATCAAGGGTAACAGAGATAAGCAGAATAGAGCAAACAAGCCGGGTCAAAACCAAAAGGGATAACTAGAAAACACGAGCACTGAGTGACTAGAACAAGCTAGAACCACGACAGGGCAATGAGCTAATGAAAGAAGCACTGTTAAATTCACTGTTCAGATAAGTAGACACACCTCCGTCGAGTCCTGATTGGTCCTGAACCAATTGAGTGACAGGTCGTTCCGGGTTGACGTCCTGACGTCGACCTCCGGGCGTCATGCTATAAAAGGGAGTCACTCCCTCGTGGCCGGCTTTGCATGACCGGATGGACCGCGAGGATGGATGAACGACTAAGTCTCTACCTCTCTCGGAGGTAGAGACCTCAGGTACCCTGACAATATCTAGTTGGAAAGCCCCAGCAAATTTATACTGGATCTGTGGTAAGAAAGCTTATTCGGAGTTACCACAAGACTGGGAAGGGGCATGTGTATTAGGTATGCTCAAACCATCCTTCTTCTTGTTGCCAATTGAGACAGGAGAGACCTTGGGAGTTAAGGTTTACAATGTAAATCATAAAAGGAAGAGAGCATCCTTGAATATAGGTAGTTGGGAAGATGATTAGTGGCACTAATGAGACAGCTCAAGCGCTTAATCTTCTAGCTAAGCAAAATACCAGGTTGAGATCAGCCATCTATCAAAATAGATTAGCTTTAGATTATCTATTAGCAGTGGAAGGAGGTGTATGCGGAAAGTTTAACCTTAGCAACTGTTGTTTGCATATAGATGATGAAGGTCAGGCAGTGGCTGAACTTACTAGTCACATGGTTAAACTTGCGCATGTACCGACTCAGGTCTGGAATGGGTATAATCCTAATAGTTGGTTTGGAAGCTGGTATGAGCAGCTTGAAGGAATTAAGGCGTTAGTAGGAGGAGTAGTGTTTATCATATTCTTATGTCTTTTTCTGCCCTGTCTAATTCCATTAGTGGTAAGGTCCCTACGTAGTATTATAGAGAGTACTATAGAGAGAAAGACAGCGGCTCATGTAATGGCTGTCTATAGATATGATCCCCTAGCCCAAAGAGAATATATTCAGGATGCGGAATGTTGAAGGAGTTTTCAAGATACTTACAAGGTCTACTCTGGTTCAATGGCTACTTGAGAGATGTAGGTAAAACTGTGATTGGTGATGCATCTGGAATAATTTGTATCAGAGGCATCAAAGGGGGGAATGTGGTGGAATTTCGGTGAATGTAAATTTAGTAGGCCAAGATTTCCATGTGGCATATGTGAATGTTGTGTCAGTTAGTTAGCTACACGTAGCTAGGATACTGTCATCAATGTACTGAGCACGTGCAGGAATGCAGGAACTGAAATTGCACTTATTTCCTTTGTCTTGGATGGGCCATGTGGTTTGACCAGATGTACAAGTCTATATTCTGCTCATTGATTGGTTAAAGGTATATGTGGGTGTAGCTTTTAATGGGAGGAGTTATAGTGCTATATAAGGAATGTACACCATGTGTTGCTCTCTCAGATCTGTTTGGAACGTTAGTTCATCTGAGGCCCGATCGGTATGTTAATAAAGACTTCTTACTTCCTGAATACCTGCATCCATCTCTCTGTGTTTGGCTTCTGCTAGTTTACTCGGTAACAACAGAGCAGTTTAACCCCTTAAGGACCAAACTTCTGGAATAAAAGGGAATCATGACATGTCACACATGTCATGTGTCCTTAAGGGGTTAAAGAAACCAGAAAATTCTGTATAAGCCAACATGAACATGCTGCACTGTATATGCTACGGAGCATGAATGAACTCTGACTTTAAACACATTGTCATGTAAAATAATATTGAAGTGTTTAAATATAGCCTAACACAGGACTAAATTGGCTCCTCTAACCAATACCTCACAACAATCTGAGATTCACTGGCACAGTCCTCATTTGGGGCTCACTTGTGAGATACCAGATAAATGTTTCAATAAGCACCACATGGGCATATCACTAGACATGCTCATAGCATACATCACTGCTAGATCTCTCTGTGTGTGGATGAGCTGACATTTTTATTTGTTTTACTGATCAGAACTACCCATTTCCTGGGCAGCCCTGCCCACCACTTGGTCATCACAACACACCCTCTTCCAAAGTTGTCACCCAGCCCATTTTTTCCAGGACAGTCCCATGTTTTTTGGCTCCTGTTTTGGTGGGAAAAGGTCCAGGGCCGTGCCCCACAAGATGTACCTAGGCCCCTGCCAGCTTGCTGTTCCCATACATGGCTTCTTTGCTGGGAGGAAGTGATTACTGTGACTACAGTATTCATACACCAACACTACACACAAATTACACACTTGCAATCACACACACATACTTCACAAAATATGATGTCTACTTTCACACACAGACACTAAACACAAAGAAACCCACTTGCAAATGCCAAAACTACAGCCCTGCATTCAAACACCTCCACTGCACACAAATACACTTCTGCGTTTACACAAATCATAGCACTCTTATATTCAAAGACACAGACACTACACATGTATACAACCATGCAAGGGTGGGCAAATGGTAGATCCCCAGCTGGCAAGGCATTGTCGGAGTTGTACAGCCATTGATGATGTACCTTTTGTCTACTCCTGCTCAATAGAGAGACTCAAACATTTCTTGCCTATAGAAATGTTGCAGTTCAGATCCGACATCAACTTCTGTAAACCACACAACCAGAAGAATGTGGCTGAGTGGAGGGATGTACTGGCGGAAGAATGTGGCTGAGTGGAGGGATGTACTGGAGGAAGAATGTGGCTGAGTGGAGGGATGTACTGGGGGAGGAATGTGGCTGAGTGAAGGGATGTACTGGGGGAAGAATGTGGCTGAGTGGAGGGATGTACTGGGGGAGGAATGTGGCTGAGTGGAGGGATGTACTGGGGGAAGAATGTGGCTGAGTGGAGGGATGTACTGGGGGAAGAATGTGGCTGAGTGAAGGGATGTACTGGGGGAAGAATGTGGCTGAGTGGAGGGATGTACTGGGGAGGAATGTGGCTGAGTGGAGGGATGTACTGGGGGGGAAATGTGTCAGAAAGACAAACAAATATGTTGTGTTGTGTAGTGTCAGAAATTTTATCCACAAGTATCCCTACAGCTGCCAGAAAAAAAATACATATCTTCAAAAATGAGCATAACAGACAAAAAAAAACCTGACAGATTGATAATTATGCCAAATATTACCAAAATGTAAAAGTGTCAGCTGCACTTTCATAAATCTCCCTTAAAGTGCCCCTGTAAATGTCTTTAAAATGTTGGCAACTATGACGGGTTTTCACCTGCTCCACCCCTTGTTCTGCATACAAACCTCCCAAAAACTGGAAAGTCTGCTATCTGCCATGAGGACTACTTCTCCTTATTGACTCCTAATGTCTCTGTTTGTTAGATTCTCGGTGTGTCTAAATTTTTACCTTAGCTCCCAAGCAATAATGACCACAATGTCTCTCTAAATTACAATAAATGTGTGAAGAAACCAGTCTGTGAAAATAAAATACATTGTTCTTGTTCTAAATTACATTTTCATTGAATAAATTATTATTAGTCAGCTAAAATTTCCAGAACACCTGGCCACACCATTACTCACACTAAAATTATAATGTTCCTCTTTGTCCATTTGAAATGTTGGGAGGAATGACCGTGGGAGTCAGAGCCTGGACAGGGTGAAGGTGCAGGGGGTAACAAACAGTGCAATGGAACACAAGGGGTGGAAGTGATGGGAATTTCAAATTTGCTAAGCATCAATGACACGGAGTGGGAAGTAAAATCAGAGGTCACTTTAATCTGTATTTAATAGTTTTTTTGTGTTATCCCATTGAAGGAACACTCCAATCAACATAGAACTACCACGCCGGCTGCACCAAGGCCTGAATCATGAGGAAACCCATAGGGTGGCTCATGCAGTTAGGGCCAGCCGACAGAAATGTGTCCTCAGGGGCCCAGTCAGCGGTTCCTCCCTCTAAGGATAACAGTGCTGGGAGGAAGTGACAGCCTGTCACTTCCTCTCAGCTAACACCAGGCAAGCGTGGAAGAGGCAGTGAGGAGGGGGGCGCAGTCTGGAGAGCCTCTGATTCCCAACAGCCTCAGCCAACTAAACCGCAGGAAAGCCACCCTTCTGCATCCAAAATGTAGGAAGCTGGACAGTGGCTAAAAACATGTACATTTTGCATGTGTGTCTGTTTATCTATCTGTGTATATATCTGTGTGTCCGTATGTGTATCAGTGTGTCAGTGTATCTGAATGTGTGTCAGCGTGTGTCCCTGTGTATCTGTGTGTGTTTGTGTATCTTTACAAGTCAGTGTTTTTATCTGTATGAGTGTCATTCTGTGTATCTGAATGTGTGCCTGTGTATTTGCATGGGCGTCAGTGTGTGTATCTGTCTGTCTGTGTGTGTTGGTCTTTGTCTGTGAATCTGCATGTGTGTAATTATGTGTTCTTGTGTTTCTGTGCTTTTGTATGTGTGTCCATGTTTGTTTCTGTATGAATGTCATAAATACTTGAGCATTAAATTGAAAGGAATTATGTAAGGCAAATCTTAAATGATTATTTGAGAAATACATGTCGGTAATCTTATGCTTGTCCCTTGCTTATCTTTTTCAGTATTTTAATGAGAGACGAACTTTTTTTTTAACATATAGGAGATCAGTATTTGTATATATGAGAACAGACTGGATGGACAAACACACTTGAGAAAGCCTGCATATAAGTGGAGAAACGCATTGTGGTGACTTCAGGAACCAGGGAGCAGCAGAGGGTCTCACACTGAGAAGGCAGAGGTTGGTGAGGTCTGCGTGAGATACAAAGTTAACAAAAAAGTAGTAAAATTAGTGTGTTGCTACTAGGCTGTACATAGAATCAGAATTTTTTCTACATTTTAAATGCTGCAGTTCTCCACAACTTGGAACATTACTCTCAAACTTAGTTTTATCATTTTAATTTGGAATGAAGGTGATTACTGGGAACCTAGCCACCTTGTCATCATTTAGGATCTCTGTCGACTTTTCATGTGGGATCCTACATACCTGTGGGACTGATCCTCCAGATGTATGGCTGTCTGTGCTGCATATAGCCATCTAATTTTGTATGTTGCATCTTATGATGGGGTTTATTGTAATTTTGTTTTTAATTATTTACAATATGGCACTACATGTTGCACTTTCATGCTTTAGTTATGAGAAATTGTAAAGGAATTCTATAATGTAAGGAATACACTCAGCATTCCTTAGACTATAGTTTCCTCTGCCCCCCTCTTCCACACACACACTCTGACCCACCATCAAAAGGCTTAAAAAACCTTTTCTGTACTCATCCGATACCACCGCTGATCTCCCTTGGTACTGGATCAGCGCTAACCTCCTCCTCCGTCATCCAAAGGGGGGAATTGGGTATAAGTGGTGTGACAGATCGTCTGGCACCCCAACCGGGTGCCTCCACCAATCACTGGTTCCTAGTAATCCTTGAGTACCATAGGCACCGCACCAACAACCACCATAGTCTCCACTTCCAGAGTTACAACTTGGTTGGGGTCTCGCTGTCCTCCACCCACCCTGGACCCAAGACAGGATCCAGCTTCCAGTGAGTAGACCTCTCCTTAGACAGAAAGTAGAGCAGGGTGCTCTTACAAGAGCAAGTTATTATAACCCAGGGGAGTATAGTGATATAGCAATCCCTAGAGCAGATACAGCTGTTCCCACCACATATGAGATGAGACTCTATGTTGAGGGTAAGCAAGAACTCATTTATTGGCAGCCACAACTGGCCTTATATGTAGGTACCCATGCAAGGGGCACTCCCCACTGAACCTGAGAATAGATTAGAGTAAAAACATACACACGATTACATTGGCTCTCAGGTCCAGGCCACTCCCACATAAAACAAGATAATCCATTCTCTGTGCCTAGGAGATAATTGAGTCAGGAACTGTACTAAACTCATTTATCTCCAGGCACAGAAAATACATATTTTACAACCTCCTGAAAGTACCCCAAAAACAACATGGAAACCCCACAAAAGTCACATCCTCTGATAGCCCCAATCTGGGGGACTAACATATCCAAAAATCACTCAGATCGGTTCAGGGGTTCGGGATTTCCATGTAAGTCATAGTTTGACCGACTGCACACAAGGCTCCTGCCCAAAAGAGTTCCATGAAATCAGGCTGTGCGGTCGGTCTCTTTCGGGAGTACAAGAAACACTAAAACTAACGAATGGACTGTTCGTGCGTATACTCACCCAGTGTATCTTGTTCGGGAGTATGCTCCCTCCGAACACCATTCAGTTCGTATGAATCCAACTGAACATAACTGGAGGTGGAAGTCCCAGCAGTGTTCACGCCGTTGAGTGTCCGATTATAGTTCCATGCACTCGACAGCAAAACACCGCTGTATGTGTTCGCGGCTAAAGATGGCCACCACCACATGTTTGGCTATACGAACAGCAGCCACCCAGCTAACCACTTAGAATGCTGCTGTTAACAAGGTGACGAAGGTTAATAAGTAGCACACCAATGTTCTGGTTGGTCGGTCCGTTCGGCAGTTCATTTGGTATACAGATAGCATTAGTTTAATCTGTTCGGTAAGCCCCATATACCGAACCATACAAGTCGAACAAACAGTACCTTTAACCCCTTAAGGACCAAACTTCTGGAATAAAAGGGAATCATGTCATGTGTCCTTAAGGGGAGCCTGGCAAGCAGTGGCGAGGTTCTGTTCTCCACAAGCGGCTTTTGCGTGTTGCTGGATGTCCTCATTTAACAAGAGCTGCCTAGCAAGCAGGAAGTGCTGCTTGTGGCTGCGTGATTTAAAGCCACTAGAGGCAGTCTTAGTCCTGCAATATAAACATGTAGGATTTACATTTCAGGACGAAGGGGGACTGGGACAGTGCATCCAGACCACTTCAGTGAGCTGAAGTGGTCTAAGTGCCTATAGTGTCCTTTTAAAGTGGCTGTATAGTGAGAAAAACACTGCGTACCATATTTTGTTTACTGTTAAAAAAACAAAACACTTGTTATTTAAATGTGCATAACGATTTAGGATAGTGTGCAGGTAACTTCTTTTGCCTTTGTTCCATATGTGATAAGTGTCATATTTCTTTTTTCATTTGACAAAAAGTGCCGGTTTCTTAAGAAATCGTCACTTTTATTAATTATTGTTAAATTAATTAACACCCAAAGCGGTCAGTCATCCATCCATTCTCCATTAGGTAAGCATTAGAGGCTGGCAAGGGCACAAATGACTGAACAGGCCTGCAGATCCAAATTATCTCTCTGACCAGCCCTGCACCTCCTCACTGCAGCTCGTCCGGAGCAAAAGGAGCCTTTACAATGATCTGCACCTGCCGGAGGTGTAGACTACCAGAGAGCAGCATTACTGGATCATCAGTGCGCAGAAATAAATATTGTAATGTGAGGGGAGGCTGGACATAAAATTAAATACAACACAATCCGCCATATCAATGTATCAAAGATACTTACACACATCACACACATCTACCCCCACACATCACTCAGAGCCACATGCATACATCACACACACAGTTTCCCACATACATCACTCATATCCACCTGCATACATCACACACAGCTACCCCTACACATCACTCACAGCCACTTGTATACATCACACACAGTTACCCACACACATCACTCATACCCACCTGCATACATCACACACAGCTACCCCTACATATCACTCACAGCCACCTGTATACATCACACACGATCACCCGCACCACATCACACACAGCTACACCCACACATCACTCACAGCTACTTGTATACATCACACAGTTTCCCACACACATCACTCATATCCACCTGCATACATCACACACAGTTACCCCTACACATCACTCACAGCCACTTGTATACATCACACACAGTTACCCACACAGATCACTCATACCCACCTGCATACATCACACACAGCTACCCCTACATATAACTCACAGCCACCTGTATACATCACACACGATCACCCGCACCACATCACACACAGATGCCCACACCATCACACACAGTCATTAATACGCATTACACATAGACTCACACACAGCTAGAGGAAATGAAAGGACTATAAGGCCCAGCTGGGGGTAATGTGATGCTAGTGAGGGGGGTTACCCAAAGGGAGCAAAAGTAAGTGAGAATATGTACTGAAAAATAATCATGAAAAATTATGATAGAAAGCTACAAACATTTATGCATTTATTTATTTTACAAAAACGAAACAAAATTGAGCAGAAAAAATACAGCTAATTATTTAGGTCAAGAGCTATAAAACATTTAAGGGTTTTGTTTATGCCTGGACTGTTTAAACATGCTGAGCTGCATAATGAGTATGACTGAATTATAATGTGAAATATGCCACACTGTGTAATGATTCTGAATATGGCTGAGTGCTAATGTTAAACACACTGCACTATATAATGATGCTGAGTATGACTAAGTGCTAATATTAACCATGCCACACTGTGCAATGATGCTGAGTATGTTGATAGTAAAATCATTACAACATATATTGATGCAGAGTATGACCATGCACAGATGCTGATTATTAATTATGTAATTGATGGATTTAGACAGTACGGTCCTCTGTAAACCTGCTGATACAAAGGAAGGCAAATATAAACTCATCTGAAGCCATTTGTTATTTTGCATCAGCAAGGAAAGTATCTTGGTATAAATTGTCAACCGACTACTCTGCTGTGCCCATGGACAGCAACTCCCATGATATTTAGCTAAATGTTGTAAGTGTAGAACCGATGTCCATGACATAGCGAGAATAATATTCTTCTCTATTGCAACCATATCTGCTGCAATAATAATGACTGGAAGAGGGGGGCGGAGTGAGCAGCCATCGTAATAAGTCACGCGCCCTGTGAATGCCGAGAGATAAGCTGATTTAAGCCCACTTCGAGCCGTCCAGAGAGCCCAAACCCGGAGCCCGGTCAACACCTACCGCCTCCGGTCAGCATGGGGAAGAAAACCCAAAAGTCCCGGCCCGATAGGAGTGAGGGATCCTGTGATGGTGGCCCCACCGCAAAGGTCACCTTCCTGCTCCTCTGGAGAACTGGAGTATGATGCTCTGGACCCAATTCCATAAGCCAGGGAATCAACTCCGAAGATGGATAAAAGACCTACAAAGGTGGATGGCGATAGTGCCCTGATCACCAAAGGCGATCTTAAACACCTCCCGCATGAACTGTGCACAATGTTCCAAGCAGACTGCGCACTAATATGGGAGGACATGCATACCCTCTCCGGTCGCATGAAGTCTGTGGAGAATTAATCGGTGACGACCCATCAGGCCCAACTTAACACTGCCATACTCACCCAGCAGCTTACACAAGAACACGTAGCTCTCACCCACCGTGTGGCAGGCCTGGAAGATACTTTGCATCAGCGAAACCTGAAGATCAGAGGGGTGAGCAGTGACATTGGCACTGAAGAACTGCCTCACTACACGCTTATTCTCCTCTATACTGCCAGCTAAGCAGGTGAAATCTATGCTTATTGAAGGGGTGTCCCAGTAGGCTGTCCCCGCTGTCCCACGACAGCTCCTCTGCGAGACGTGATTGTGACATTCCAATCAATTGCTGACAAAAGGGCAGTGATGTCTGCCGTTCAAGACAGACAACCGCTGGACTTTGAAGGCTTCAAACTGTCTTTTTACGAGGATCTCAGCAGAGCCACTCTCACATGGAGAGCATCCCTCCGTCCCGTGACTCAACGCCTACAAGCGACTGGGATTCATTATAGATGGGGCTTCCCATGCATGCTGTGTGTCACCCGAGAGGGCAAGGAACACAGATTGGAAGTTATTACGGCTTCTACCAGGCTATCAGCCTGCTCGCCCAACCAGCCTCATAGGCCATCTCCACCTCATCTCCACAATGGGACATTGATAACGTAATGCCTTTCACGCCCAGGAAAGCACCAGGCGACGGATGAAGAGTATCCAGACAGCTCTGTGTTAACGCAGGATGTTGAACATTTCCCGCAGCTCTCCAGGTCTCACACGAACTCTAGTTAAATATTCTTTTGCTTTCATTTTTTTATGTTCTTATCTTAGCCTTACTATCTTTGTTATACACAGTTACATGATCTCCACTTATGATGCGATAATATCTCCCACATCAGCAACCCACAGCACCTTTAATACAACCCCCCTTCCGACACCCCAGGGTAAAAGGGTGCTTAAGCATGCCGGCCAGGTACTGCTGAGGAAATGTATCCCTTTTATTTGTTGCATACTGGTGCAATCCAGAGCTATCCACCAGACCTAGCGTTTTATGTACCCTTTTCCTTAACTATGCCTAATTTAGCCAATGCTAGGCTGGTATTACTATTATAAGAGGTAAAATAATAAGGAAAAAGGAGCTGATCCTGGAGCCCCAAAAGACAAGGATAAGGGGCTGGTATTATTATTACTTCTCATGTGTTCTCACATATAAAAATCAGGTATATATTATACGATGTTTTGCAACACCTTGAATCACATATCTGTACTTAAGCTTTTATGCATGCTTTTATGTTGTACTGCGCAATCTACCTCAATAAAAAACAGATTGACAAAAAAATAATGACTGGAAGCATCTGGCCAGCCTTCAATTAGGTCAGCATTGTAGGTTAAATGGGCACCCAAAGAAAAAAACAAAAAAAAAAACTATCGCTTGGGCTAGTAGTTTTGCTTCCTATAATCTCTGGGTGCCATCTGGGTGCAGTGTCAAACAGTAGCATTTTGCCAAGACGAATGGGCAGCTATACCACCTGCAAGAATTAGAGGCCTTATAGACAACTATTACAACAGACTGCATTATGTCATTGATACAGGGGGCAATACACAGTATGAAGAACTAAGGGTATGCAGGGTTTTGAACAGGGCTCATTTAATTGGTTTTTTTTGTTGCCATGTTTTGTTTTATGATTTTACCATTCTGTTATAACCTACAGTTGAATATGAATCCCATAAGAAATAAAAGAAATGTGTTTTGCCGGCTCACTTATGTTTTTTTTTTAAATAGTACATATATTACCAATTCTCCAAGGGTATGCAAACTTTTGAGCACAACTGTATATATATGTAATCTAAGTCCTCCTGCAGGCAGTGCGGCAGCATGCTATTCCGGCCATGTGATCGTGACATCATCAGTAAAACTGTGTAGTAGGCACAGAAGTCTGAAAATAAAAGAATGACCTTGCAGGATTTTGCTATTCTAATTGAAAAATTAAGAGAACCCGGTAGTGACTGGACCTCCGTGTTGGTGCAGGAGCCTTGAATTAAACAAATCTCCATGTAATCTAGGATCCTGAAAAAAGCACCTTATACCCCTGAAGATAGCTTCCATAGCAATTGAATCAAGTTGAAGCCATAGAAAGCTGATTTTATTACAAGTACCCTTAGATTTATCTAAGGGAAAGAAAGCTATGAATAAGTTTTATCTGCTGGGTACCTAATAATCAAGTTAGCAAAGCCGGTCCACCTAACTTTTAAATGCAATCTAAAAACGAAAGAGAGATATGAAATTGACAAACTATTCCAATGTGATAAGCAAGACACACATACCTTGTAGGAAAACGTTAAAGGGATGCTTGTCACCTTGAGTAAGAGGTAGGGGATACCTAACAAAATATAAAATGTCATGTGGATGTATACCCAGGAACAAAATAACAAGGCCCACTCTGATTTAAACTTAATACCTACCTTAGTGTAGATATGCAAATGTTTTTTTATGAAAATTCCTTGTCTGCGTACAGAGAGGGATATCTAAGAATTAAAGCATAAACTAAAGTTATCTAAAGTATGTACGAATTAGAACAATGCAATTACCTATTTCACCAAAACAGAGAAAGGGATATAAAAAAAAGCACCCAAAGATCAACAGAATACAGGGATTTAGTACATCTCTGCAGTCCGAATGCCATTGTCGGAAGGACCAAATGCCATTGTTTGCAAACACAGGCCCTCGTTCACTGTCGAGAGCTGTCATTCACAGTTGATTTCTTCCGAAATACTGAAGCCAGAAGTCAGAAGCCTGGACACCAGAAGTGTGGAGCCACTGCAACCACAGCAAATCGGAGGCCTGTGGGGGTCCAGAATAAATAGGCAGGATAATCCCACCCACAACTCCAGGCTACCGCCTTCTTATATAAAGCTTGCGGGCTATCTAGTTAAGCACTTTGTATAAAAGAGCTTCAATGGCTGGATTTCAGCTTATGGGCAGGACCCTCTCTACCTTTTGTATTTGTCTGTGTATATTGTACGTTCTCCAGTAATTGTACAGCGCTGCGGAATATGATGGTGCTTTATGAATACCAGTAATAAATACATATATATATATACATAAATTGATGAGCCACAACATTAAAACCACTTGCTTAATATTGTGTAGGTCCCCCTTGTGCTGCCAAAACAGCTCTGATGCATTGAGGCATGGACCCCACAAGACTGTGAATGTGGTATCTAGCACCAAGACATTAGTAGCAGTCCTGCAAGTTGCAAGTTGGGGTCTCCATGGCTTGAATTTATTGTTCCAGCACATCTCATAGATGCTCTTTTGAATTGAGATCTGGGGAATTAGGAGGTCAATTCAACACCTTGATATCTGTCATGTTCCATAAATCATTCCTGAACAATTTTTACAGCATGGCAAAGTGCGATATCCTGCTAAAAGAGCCCACTGTCATCTGTAAACATCATTTCCAGAGCATAACATTGCCTCCACTGGCCTGTCTTCTTCCCATAGTGTATTATGCTGCTATCTCTTTTTTTTTAAGATGCACATGAACCCAACCTGACCTAAAAGAAAACAGGATTCATCAGACTGAGAAACCTTCTTCCATTGCCCCATGGTCCAGTCCTAAAGCTCACGTCCCCATTGAAGGCACTTTTGGCGGTGGACAGGGGTCATTATAGGCACTCGGACTGGTCTACGGCTATGCATCCCCATATGCAACAAATTGTGATGCACTGTTGGTTCTGTCACTTTTCTATCATGACCAGCATTACGATTTTCAGTCATGTGAACTACAGTAGCTCTCCTGTGAAATCAGACCAGACACGCTAGTCATTGCTCCAAACATGCATCAATGAGCCATGGATCAATGTCCTACGTTGCACCACTGTTGGTAGGTACCAACCATTTTGGAGATACTCGGAGACAGTCATCTGATCTATACATCACTATTTGGCCCTTGTCAAAGTCACTCAGATTGTTTTGTTTGCCAATTTTCCTGCTTCCAACACATGAAATTCAAGAACTGACTGTTTACTTGCTGCTTAATATATCCCATGCCTTGACCGATGCCATTGTAACAATGTAATCAATGGTATTCACTTCACCCATCAGTGGTTTTAATGTTGTTGCTGACACAAAAGCACACCTGCATTTAAAAGCCAACACTACATACAAACATATCCCTGCATTTAAATACATATCCCTGCATTTAAACACCAAACACGTTACCACTGCATTCCTTTGGCAACAGTAAATACAAATACCCTTACATGCACACACGCATTCTATACAAAAACACTTATTCTATACATTCAAACGCACGAACACTGCTCACAAATACAACCCTGCAGGGATGGGCAAATAGTAGGTCCCCAGCTGCCATAGCACTGTGGGGATTTATATATCAGATGGGAATCTACCTCTTAGTCATTCTTGTGCTTGAGTTGGACCCAAAAATATTCTTGCAGCAGAGCTTTGCCACTGGTTACAAGGTATAGAACATCGACACTATCTTGGCAGTAATCTCCACTACAGTGCTGCTCTTACAGTAAACAACTTGTTTGTTGCAGGTGAAACATTTTCCCATAATGTCAGCAGATGACCATAGAGTACCTTGTACTGAAATATGTCTTTATAAAATGATCCTATCCACTGACATGTATCATTTCTTAATTGTAAGTAAACAATTCCTGAGACTGATTTAAAAACTGAAACATTATTCCTTCCCTCCCCCTTTCCCAATCCTGGATTGTTTCCAGCTCTATAATGTCCACTTAATAAACCAATGCTCTAAAGTCTATTTTACATTCAAAGTGATGCCTTTCCATGAATCTGTAAATGGACAGTGTGTTACGTCTTTCCCGAGCTTCGTCCTGCTGTAACCCTTCCCTTCTGAGGTCTCGTAATACCTTGCTTGTTGCTTGAGTAATCCCAGTGTGTTATCAAAAAACACTTCCCAAATCATTGCTGCAATGGATTCCCATAACATAAACCCATTTACAACAAAACGGTTGTAACATTTGGATCTTTGGTAGAACCATACTTACTGTAATAAGCAATAAAAATACCAGTTCAGTGACTGCTGCAGTACATCTCAGTGCAAATTGTAAAATAAATATGAGTGTTGGCAACATGATTGTCAGGATTATTTCCAAAGATCTATTTATTGGAAATCTGAGGTATGTATTGTCCATTCGTTTTTTACTTGTTCCAACTGTACAACTGCAAAATGTGCTGGCTCATTATAAAGTATAATAATAAAATAAATATTCAACAATAGCCAAAAGGAGTGAAAGTGCTTAGCTTAGTCTTTAGTTTTTACATAGACCCCTCACATTTCTGGTCATGACATGCCTCATGGTGGCACATTTTGTAAATCAACATGGTAATAAACCCAACAGAGGAGATATCAAGTAAGTGTACTTTCTTTGGCATTTACTGATTGACAGTAGAAAGATAACGAGTTTGGTGAATTAACTCTAGGTCAAGATAGCTCAAGTAAGCCATCAGCACCACCATACTTGTATGGAAATGTTCACTTGATAAACTCAGATGATCAATCCAGCCTAATGTGTGCCCCAAATATAAAGAATTGTCATGTCTTACCCTTGTCAGCGCAGGTGATTCTAAAATATTTATGTTCTAAAAGCATTAACATGTGCAAATAATAAAATCCATTTGTTTTGTAAACTTAGATAAGTGGGTGCATGTACAGCAAACTCATCCATTTCTGGATGACATTGTAAAGCTGGAGACATGCCTCTCAAGTATCTGTATTTAGGAGCGACAGTCCCTATTTTGGGTCAAAATTCTTTCTGTCCCTATTTTCTGCCCTAATGTCCGCCTTTTCTAGGAGCTCCATATTGTTGTTGTGTCTGAGTTTAGAACAGAGCTCCACAGCAATCATACTCACAGTAATGTGTCTTTAAATTACAATAAATGTGTTTAGAAATCAGACATGAATTAGAAATGTATTGTAAATAAGATACATGGTTCGTATTTTAAATTACATATTAGTTGCATTTGAGTTACTCACACCCTGTAACGAAAAAATACCCCAACATGCAGGATTCAACTAAACAAAAGACAACACAGAGGGGAGATACGTCTACCGGACCTTAGAGTGGCCGGACTTGACGTATATAGGAGAAGTACAGAGTCAGGAGCGATCCGAGGTCAAGGGCACAAAGAGACAGCGTAAACTAGGACTAGCCGGGGTCTGGTACACAGTAAACAGCAAGCCGGCAAACAGAACAGAACAGATAAAGAGATAACGTAATCAGAAAACAAAGCCAAGGTCAAGTACGAAGGAACACAACAGAATACAACAAGGTGAGTATATATATATATCTTAACATCTATTTTTATTGGTCCCTGTCACATCCACGCCCCCAAAAGGTAAGTGTATGGGGAGTGTGGCATGACAGGGACAAATGGGAGGCCTTTGCCAACTGAGGCTCCCACTGTTCCTTTAACCCCTTAAGGACACATGACGTGTGTGACACGTCATGATTCCCTTTTATTCCAGAAGTTTGGTCCTTAAGGGGTTAAGAGCGTGCCCGAGACCCGCGGCGCGCTCTTAGAGTCAGGCGGGACACGTGACTGCTTCTTGTGGTCACTGCCCGCCTTCCTGTTGCAGCCGTCGGATGAGCCGCGCGCGGCTCGTGCAGCAGCAGGGCCTCGCGCGGCTTGAACAGAGGACCCCGGCCGGCCCCTGGAAAGGGTAAGTACCGCTACAGTAACCCCCCCTGAGGCCACACCCTCCGGGCGGAGAGGGCCAGGCCTGGCAGGAAAACGAGAATGGAAGGAACGCACAAGGCGAGGAGCGTGAACAGCGTCAGTGGAAATCCAACTGTGCTCCTCAGGCCCATAGCCCTTCCAATGCACCAGGTATTGAAGTCGACCTCTAAGGAAACGAGAGTCAAGAACGGCAGAAACTTCAAACTCCTCATGACCCTCCACAGAGACAGGAGGGGGAGGAGGAGTATGCCGGGTATAGCGGTTGCGTACGTAAGGCTTCAACAATGAAGTGTGAAAGACATTAGGAATACGCAGATTCTTAAGAAGACCCAAGGCATACGAAACAGGATTAACCTTATGCAAAACACGATAAGGACCAATAAAGCGGGGAGCTTTTTTAGAAGGCACCCGGAGGCGAATATTTCGCGTGGAAAGCAAAACCCTGTCCCCCATGACATAAGAAGGAGCCGCCCTGCGATGCTTGTCAGCCTGCACCTTCTGGCGAGCAGCGGAATCCACCAAAGAACGCTGAACCTGCTCCCAAGTATTACGCAAACCAGCCAAATGCTCATCCAGAACTGGCATGCCCTGTGAGGAGAAAGCAGCCGGAAGAAAAACGGGATGCTGGCCATAGACAACGTAAAAAGGACTTTTGCCGGAAGAATCATGAGTAGCGTTATTCCGAGCAAACTCAGCCCAAGGAAGAAGGTCAGCCCAATTGTTCTGATGGTGGGATACGAAACAACGAAGGTACTGCTCCAGAGATTGATTGGCACGTTCAGCAGCTCCATTAGACTGGGGGTTATAAGCGGAAGAAAATGAGAGAGTAATACCCATTTCTGAACAAAAGGCTTTCCAGAACCTGGAAATAAATTGGCTACCCCTATCGGACACAATAGATACGGGAATGCCATGCAACCGAAACACCTCTCTAGCGAAGATAAGTGCCAGTTCCTTAGGCATGGGCAGCTTGCGAAGAGACACAAAGTGAGCCATCTTGGAAAACCGATCTACTATCATTAGGATAACTGTGTTACCATTCGAAGGGAGTAATTCAACAATAAAATCAATGGACAGGTTAGACCAAGGTCTCTCGGGAACGGGGAACGGATGCAACAGCCCACAAGGAACTCTACGAGAGGATTTCATACAGGCACAAGTAGTACAAGCACCTATATAGTCGGTGACATCCTTGCGCAAGGAATCCCACCAAAAATACCGAGAAACAGCTGACACCGTTTTGGAAATTCAGGATGTCCAGCAGTCTTGGTGTCATGATACAACGACAGAATATCCCGTCTCTCGGGAACATCAACGAATAGTTTATCAGTAGGCCTCTCGCTAGGTGCCATGCTTTGTTTCGCTTGTATGGTCTGCAAGAGGGACGAGGAAATAGACAAAATAGTAGTAGCTATTATCCTGTCTGGGGGAATGACAGGAGTAACATCAATCTCATGTTTGTCAGCAGTTTCAAACTGTCTGGACAGAGCGTCTGCTTTAGTGTTGCGATCACCTGGCCTATAGGTGATAATATAATTGAAATGGGACAAAAACAGTGACCACCTAGCCTGCCTAGAAGACAATCTTTTAGCCTCACTAAGGTAGGATAGGTTCTTGTGATCCGTAAATATGAGGATGGGATCCTTAGTTCCTTCTAACAAATGTCTCCATTCTTTGAGTGCTAAAATAATAGCAAGGAGTTCGCGATTACCCACATCATAATTATTTTCTGCTTTGGACATTTGTTTGGAAAAGAAACCACAAGGATGCAATGGCTTTTCAGGCGACTCTCTTTGGGATAAGACAGCACCTACCCCGATATCGGAAGCATCAACTTCAAGAATATAGGGCAGTGAGGGGACAGGATGCTGTAAAATAGGTGCAGATGCGAACGTAGTTTTAAGAAATTCAAAAGCCTCGGGAGACCAAACACGAGTATTGCCATCCTTTTTTGTCATACGGGTGATAGGCGCTACAATAGAGGAAAAACCTCTAATAAAGCGTCTATAATAGTTAGAGAAACCAAGAAAACGCTGAATGGCTTTCAAACCTTGTGGTAGAGGCCGTTCTATGACAGCAGAAAGCTTCAGGGGATCCATACGAAAACCTTTACTGGAAATCAAATATCCCAAAAACTGGACTTCGGATTGGTCAAATAGACATTTTTCCAGTTTACAATAAAGACCATTAGCAAGAAGGGTCTTCAGAACTGTTGTAACATGTCTGTGATGAGTGTGTAAATCTGTAGAGTATATTAATATGTCGTCCAAGTACACAATTACAAATGTGTGAATAAAGTCTCTTAGGACGTCATGAATAAATTCTTGAAATACTGCTGGGGCATTACATAGACCAAATGGCATCACAGTATACTCGTAATAGCCAGATCTAGTGTTGAATGCCGTCTTCCATTCGTGGTCTTTCTTAGTACGTATTAAATTGTATGCACCTCTAAGATCCAATTTAGTGAATACAGTAGCATGTTTTAGCCTGTCAAATAATTCCGTGATTAACCCCTTAAGGACCAAACTTCTGGAATAAAAGGGAATCATGACATCTCACACATGTCTTGTGTCCTTAAGGGGTTGAAGGTATAGGGTATGCATTTTTGATGGTGATTTTATTTAGACCTCTATAATCGATGCACGGTCTTAAATCACCTTCTTTCTTCGATACAAAGAAGAACCCCGCTCCAGCCGGAGAAGAGGATCTCCTAATAAACCCCTTTTCTAGTGATTCCTTAATATATTCCTCCATGACACGGTTTTCTTGAACAGATAAAGGGTACACCCTGCCCTTAGGAGGTATAGTGCCAGGCAATAAATCGATAGCACAATCGTAGGGTCTGTGAGGCGGTAATTTGTCAGCCTCCCTTTTATCGAAGACAGTCTTGAGAAATAAGTACTGAGTGGGTATTACAGTAGACAAAGGAAGAGTAGTTGGAATATTAATAGAACTCAAAGGGGTGATTTCAATAGTACAAGACTCGTGGCAGGCTTTGCTCCATGATTTTATTTGCCCTGACTCCCAGTCGAAAATGGGATTGTGAGCACGTAGCCATGGGTACCCTAACACGACGTGAGAAGAGGGAGAGGTAATGACCTGGAACCGAATGGTTTCAAAGTGTAAAACCCCTGTATACATGTGTAACGGTACAGTTTTATGAGTAACAACTGGAGAACTTAAAGGTCCCCCCCCTTATTGTTAATTTTAGAGCCCCCACCCACCGCTCAGGGGTGGAGGCCGGGGGGGACAGTAGGTCCCCCTTATTGTTAATTTTAGGGCCCCCACCCACCGCTCAGGGGTAGGGGCCGGGGGGGGACAGTAGTTCCCCCCCTTATTGTTATTTTAAGGGCCCCCACCCGCCGCACAGGGGTGGGGGCCGGGGGGACAGTAGGTCCCCCCCTTATTTTTAATTTTAGGGCCCCCACCCGCCGCACAGGGGTGGGGGCCAGGGGGGACAGTAGGTCCCCCCCTTATTTTTAATTTTAGGGCCCCCACCCACCGCTCAGGGGTGGGGGCCGGGGGGGTGACAGAAGGTTCCCCCCCCCCCCCCCAATTTTGTTATTTTTAGGGCCCCCACCCGCCCGCCGCACAGGGGTGGGGGCCGGAGAGGGGGAGGACAGTAGGTCCCCCCTCATTATCTTCATGGCCCCCACCCACCCAGGGGTGGGGGCCGGGGGGGGGAGGAGAGTAGGTCTCCCCCCCTTCAACCACTATTGTGGCCAGAAAGAGTCCCTGTGGGTTCGGTCTTCAGCTGTCAGCTGAAGCCACTCCCACAGCAGTGCTGACAGCCTCAGCACACAAAGCGCGTTCACAGTGCTTTGTGTGCTGATAGCCCGTCTGAAGTATTCACCCATGCGTGAATACGTCAGACGTGAATGAGGCCTTTTTAGGGCCTCTGAACTCGGAAGACCCTCTGGTGGCCGTCTGATTGACTGCAACAAGAGGTGTTCCAAGCTTCCAATGTAAGCACTGCATTTTCTCAGAAAATACAGTGCTTACAAGAAAAAGGCTGCAGGGAGCTGTAGCACTCACCTGAACAACCTCATTAAGCTGAAGTTGTTCAGGTGACTATAGTGTCCCTTTAACCCCTTAAGGACACATGACATGTGTGACACGTCATGATTCCCTTTTATTCCAGAAGTTTGGTCCTTAAGGGGTTAATGGTCTACCATCTATGGCCTCAACGGCCAAGGGTATCTCCTTCTCTCTGATGGGAATGTTGTTTTTCTTAACAAAACCAGAGTCTATGAAATTTTCAGCTGCACCGGAGTCAACCAGAGCGTATATGTGCTCAGCTATGCAACTCTCTCCCATATGTAAAGAAACAGGGAGAAGCAAACGGTTAGGAGGCAATTTAGGAAACTTAGATATCACACCCAAGGCCAGTCCCCTATAAGGTCTTAGGTGCGAGAGTTTTCCGGAAGCAAAGGACATTCCTTTACCATATGGTCTCTCCTACCACAGTATAGGCAGAGTCCGTCCCTTCTCCTATGTAATTTTTCAGTATCAGAGAGTTTGGCAACCCTTAATTGCATGGGTTCCTCCTCCGATACTTTAACACTCTCAGGTTTATCCACTCTGGGGTTAATAGGTGTAACCAAACGTCTATTCCTGTTCTTAGTATAGAGCCTGTCACAAATCCTATTATCTATATCAATGAGGTAGTCAATAAGGTCCTCTAATGCAATAAGAAGCTCCTTAGCTGCTACCTCATCCAATATAGTGTCAGATAAACCTTCCATGAATGCAGTAGTTAACCCATTGTTGGTCCAATCTACCTGTGAAGCAAGGGTACGAAACTGAATAGCATAGTCAGCCACAGACCTAGAACCCTGTTTAATTCTCATTAATGCTCTTGCGGCATTTTTTAACCTTTTTGTTGTGTCAAAAGTTCTACGAAAAGCCGTAAGAAAACTATTGAAATCATGCACCATAGGTCCATTGGCCTCCCAAATAGGATTTGCCCACTCAAGTGCTTTATCGGTAAGCTGGTGCATAAGGAACCCCACCTTAGACCTTTCTGTGAGAAAGGAACGTGGATACATCTCAAAGTGGAATTCTATTTGATTAATGAAACCTCTACATGTCTTAGAGTCCCCTCCATACCTAGGAGGAGGTGTTAAATGGGCCAAAGTATTAGTCAAAGTAGATACTTCAGGAAGAAGAGGTGTAGGAGGGTTAGGTGTGGTTGCTGGAATAGTTCTAGATAAGAGCGTCTGGAGAGCCTGGGCTATCTGATCCATACGGCAGGGGTCTAGTCCTGGGTCAAAAAGTGCAGGAACTCACCCAAGATCCACTCCCCGCTCCCTCCCCCCCTCACCCCCTCACCCCAAAAAAAGATACGCTTGTATGCAGGGGCTGAGTAAGGGCACGGGGCTGAGGAGGGGGACAGGAGCTGAGGAAGAGGGACAGGAGATTGGGGGGGGGGGCATGGGCTGAGGAAGGGGACATGGGCTGAGGTAAGGGATAGGGGCTGAGGAAAGGGACAGGGACTGAGAAAAGGGACAGGAACTGAGGGGCTGAGGAAAGGGACAGGAACTGAGGGGCTGAGGAAAGGGACAGGAACTGAGGGGCTGAGGAGGGGGACAGGAACTGAGGGGCTGAGGAGGGGGACAGGGGCTGAGGAAGGGGGCAGGGGCTGAGGAAGGGGGGCAGGGGCTGAGGAAGGGGGGCAGGGGCTGATGCTCGTATGCAGGGGCTGAGTAAGAGAACTGGGCTGAGTAAGGTGGACAGGGGCTGAGTAAGGTGGACAGGGGCTGAGGAGGGGGACAGGGGCTAAGGAGGGGGACAGGGGCTAAGGAGGGGGGCAGGGGCTAAGGAGGGGGACAGGGGCTAAGTAAGGTGACAGTGCTGTGGAAAAGTGACAGGAGCTTAGGAGGAGGGGGGGGACATGGGTTGAGGAAGGGGCCATGGGCTGAGTAAGGTGGCAGGGCTGAGGAAGGGGCCATGGGCTGAGGAGGGGGACAGAGGCTAAGGAGGGGAGCAGGGGCTGAGGAGGGGAGCAGGGGCTGAGTAAGAAGACAGGGACTGAGGAGGGAGACAGGGACTGAGGAGGGAGACAGGGACTGAGGAGGGAGACAGGGACTGAGGAGGGAGACAGGGAATGAGGAGGGAGACAGGGACTGAGTGAGGGAGACAGGGACTGAGTGAGGGAGACAGGGACTGAGTAAGGGGACAGGGCTTGAGGAGGGGGACAGAGACTGAGGAAAGGGACAGGGACTGAGGAGGGAGTCAGGGCTTGAGGAGGGAGACAGGGCTTGAGGAGGGGGGGCAGGGACTGAGGAGGGGGGCAGGGACTGAGTAAGGGGACAGGGACTGAGTAAGGGGACAGGGACTGAGTAAGGGGACAGGGCTTGAGGAGGGGGGCAGGGACTGAGGAGGGAGACAGGCACTGAGTAAGGGGACAGGACTTGAGGAGGGGGGCAGGGACTGAGGAAAGGGACAGGGACTGAGGAGGGAGACAGGGACTGAGTAACGGGACAGGGCCTTAAATAGGGGGACAGGGACTCGGGAAAGGGACAGGCCTGAGGAAGGGGACAGGGACTCTGGAAAGGGACAGGCCTGAGGAGGGGGACAGGGACTGAGTAAGGGGATAGGGCTTGAGGAGGGGGACAGGGACTGGGGAAAGGGGGCAGGAACTGAGGAGGGGGGACAGGGCCTTAAATAGGGGGACAGAGACTGAGGGAAGGGATAAAAAAAAAACAAAAAACTAAAGTGCCTTCCCCCCTCCCTGAGGCTTACCTTGGGCCAGGAGGGCTGGGACAGGATGTGGAGCCTGCAGCCTGCAGTCAGTGGAGTAAGCCGGCCTCTCCTGATGATGTCAGGAGGAGGGGGCGTGACTTCCTCTGCTCCCCAGCGGTCCTGTGAGAAGAGCAGAGAAAGTCACGCCCCCTCCTACTGACATCATCAGGAGTGGCAGGAGGACTCCACTGACTGCAGGGGGAGAGGTGAGTTTAAAAATCCGAGTCCCCAGTCAGAGGCAGGGGATTCGGATTTGTGCTCCCCCCTGCTCTGGCAGCCGCTTGTGCCAGCCCTGGGTCCTGCAGGACTAGTAATGGGAACGGCGTTCCTGCTTTGGAAAAAGTGCAGGAACGCCGTTCCCACGCGTTCCTGCAGGACTCGAGCCCTGCCATACGGTGATCCTGCTCTACAAATTTAGCCTCATGAGACGCCATCTGCTGAGCCAAATCTGCGGGGTCCATGGCCCTATCGTAATGTAACGAAAATATACCCCAACACGCAGGATTCCACTAAACAGAAGGCAACACAGAGGGGAGATACGTCTACCGGACCTTAGAGTGGCCGGACTTGACGTATATAGGAGAAGTACAGAGTCAGGAGCGATCCGAGGTCAAGGGCACAAAGAGACAGCATAAACTAGGACTAGCCGGGGTCTGGTACACAGTAAACAGCAAGCTGGCAAACAGAACAGATAAGGATAAAGAGATAACGTAGTCAGAAAACAAAGCCAAGGTCAAGTACGAAGGAACAGAATACAACAAGCGCTAAAGGGAACTGAAACAGAAACCACGATAGGGCAAGGAACTAAGGGAAAAAGGTGAGTATATATATCTTAACATCTATTTTGATTGGTCCCTGTCACATCCACGCCCCCAACAGGTAAGTGTATGGGGAGTGTGGCATGACAGGGACCAATGGGAGGCCTTTGCCAATTTAGGCTCCCACTGTTCCTTTAAGAGCGCGCCCGAGACCCACGGTGCGCTCTTAGACTCAGGCGGGACACGTGACCGCTTCTCGCGATCACTGCCCGCCTTCCTGTTGCAGCCGTCGGATGAGCCGCGCGCGGCTCGTGCAGCAGCAGGGCCGCGCGCGGCTTGAACAGAGGACCCCCGGCCGGCCCCTGGAAAGGGTAAGTACTGCTACACACCCCTAACATCAAATTCTTTGTCAATTTGTAATGTTGGGAGGTAAGTAGCGGGGGCGATCTGCGGAAATCCAAAGATTAGCAGGGTTGTATATTGAATTAAATAGGTATTTCAAATGTAAGGCCTGAGTAGCCAAACTGAGAGCAGAGGTGACTTTTCTAATTTGACCCTAAATTTGAAATTCACTTTGATGTATCTTGAATTCTAACTTTTAATTTTACAATTATTTGTATACACACAAAGTTTAGAGTGAAATATCTACATCAAATAGCGTGATATACAGTTGCAAGAAAAAGTATGTGAACCCTTTGGAATGATATGGATTTCTGCACAAATTGGTCATAAAATGTGATCTGATCATCATCTAAGTCACAACAATAGACAATCACTGTCTGCTTAAACTAATAACACACAAAGAATGAAATGTTGCCATGTTTTTATTGAACACACCATGTAAACATTCACAGTGCAGGTGGAAAAAGTATGTGAACCCCTAGACTAATGACATCTCCAAGAGCTAATTGGAGTGAGATGTCAGCCAACTGGAGTCCAATCAATGAGATAAGATTGGAGGTGTTGGTTACAGCTGCCCTGCCCTATAAACAAACACACACCAGTTCTGGGTTTGCTTTTCACAATAAGCATTGCCAGATGTGAATGATAAAGAAATAGATACAAGGTGTAATAAACCACAACTGTTTAGAATTGGCAGCTACATACGTTTCACAAGCGTCTAAAATCGAGTGGAAGCTCAAAAGTAAAAAAAAGTATGTGCGCTCAAAAGTAAATATTGTAGGAAATGTATAATATATTTATTGAGTAATAACTCATATAAAATCACTATAAAAAATAGGATAAATATAAATAAATGAGTCAAAACAGACAATCACTGAAAAGTAAAAATATGAACCTGAACCCACTGTTTACAACAATGCACAAATGAACTCTATATCATAGATACATAATATACATTGTGTAAAAGGAAATATCAACTGGCTGCCTAAAAAGTGACGCAAAAGTAATACAATCACAAAATGTGTACAATGTGTACAAAATGTGTACAAAAATAAAATAAAATTACTAAACAAATATAAACAAATATAATAAAACAATCAAATATATAATATGAGAAAATTGTACCTGCCTCAGTGTGGGCCCCCCACCGAGGTATATATGTGTCAGGGTACCTGTGGTCTCTACCTCCGAAAGAGGTAGAGACTTAGCTGTTCCTCCATCCAGACGGTCTGATGGCTCCCTTCCCCGCGGTCTATCCGGTCATGCTAGGCCGGCCGCGAGGGAGTGACTGCCTTTTACAGCATCTAGGCAGGAAGTAGTCATCAGGACACTCCCCCGGAACAACCTGTCAGTCAATGGCTGCAGGACCAATCAGGACGTCTTGGGGGCGTGGTTACTGCTCTGAACAGGGTATTTAACAGAGCTTCTTTCATTAGCTCATTGCCCTGTCGTGGTTCTAGCTTGTTCTAGTCACTCAGTGCTTGTGTATTCTATTATCCCTTTTGGTTTTGACCCGGCTTGTTTACCTTACTCTGCTTATCTCTGTTACCCTTGATTCGGCTTGTCTCTCGCTTACCTGTCTTCTGTTACCCTCGACCTCGGCTTGTCTTTGACCATTCTATACTGTACTACTTACGTTAGTCCGGCCATTCTAAGGTCCGGTATACGTATCTGGCTACTGTTTGTACTCTGCGTGTTGGATCCCTGTCCCGATCCTGACATTACGACAGGGCCAATGGATCCTGCAAGTACAAACAGTCAGCTGGCTGCTCCTGATCCTAGGTTTGAGGCCATGGATCACAGAATGGATCAGATGGCGCTTGCGCTACAGGCTCTATTAGCTTGTACCAATAAACCACCAGAGGAGATACGTAATACCCCTGTTTCTCCTGTCGGTTCAGGTCTAGAGGTAGCCACAGTGGGTGCTTCTTCTCACATTACCCCCCCAGTACGCTATGGTGGGGCTCCTGAGAAGTGTCGTGGTTTTTTAAACCAAATTAGTATCCACTTTGAATTGCAACCTCGCTCTTATCCTACAGATAGGGCAAAAGTAGGATTTATTATCACCCTACTCATTGAGAAAGCTCTGAGATGGGCCAACCCACTATGGGAGAACGATAATCCATTAGTTTATAACTATAACGCATTTGTAGCTGCTTTTAGAAGAACATTTGACCCTCCAGGTAGAAAGGTTAATGCAGCCAGATTACTGTTGCGCCTGAGACAGGAGAACCGAACACTGGTGGATTATGCACTAGAGTTCAGGTCTCTGGCGGCAGAAATCAAGTGGAATGAGCAGGCGTATATGGATGTATTTTTGAATGGCCTATCTGATGTAATCCTTGATGAGGTTGCTACCAGAGAACTCCCTGAGAATTTAGAGGATTTAATTTCGTTCATCTCTCGTATAGATGAACGTCTAAGAGAGAGACAGAACACTCGAGAGGGGAACCAGAGACCTTCTTTTAGGTTAGCTCCCGCTGTTCCAAGTCCTGACTCCACGATATCTTTGCTTACTGAACCTATGCAGATAGGGTATACCCGCCTCTCTGAGGAGGAAAGACAGCACAGGAGAAGAGAGGGTTTGTGTATGTATTGTGGAGCCAAGGGTCATTTACTCTCGAACTGTTCTAACCGCCCGGGAAACGCTCGCACCTAAGTCTCTCTAGAGGACAGGCCTTGGGTGTTTCTATTTTGTCCTCTACTCCTGATTATAAAGATCACAGGCTTCTGCTACCAGTTTCCTTAACTTGGGGGAAGGAAGTAGTAAGGGCTATGGCATTGATAGATTCCGGTGCTGCTGAGAATTTTATCGACCAAGCCTTTGCTAGTAAGAACAATTTCCCATCCCAGCTAAGGGAGACACCTTTGGCCGTTGAGGCCATAGATGGTAGACCACTACTAGACCCTGTTATCTTTTGTGAGACCATACCCATTAATTTAAATGTGGGTATCCTACACGTGGAGAATTTATCTCTTCTGCTCATTTCGTCTCCTTCCGTTCCCATAGTTCTGGGGTACCCATGGTTGAAAAAACATAACCCTATTATCGATTGGGAGTTAGGAGAGATACTCTCGTGGGGCCAGGGCTGCCAGGATCGGTGTTTGTGCAAGGTTTCTCCATTAGCTAATATTAACATACCGGAGAATCCTACTCAGTCCACAGAAAGACAAATACCAGACCTTTACCTAGACTTAAGGGCAGTGTTTGACAAGAAGAATGCCGATTCTTTGCCTCCACACAGGTCATTTGACTGTAAGATTAAGCTTCTACCCGGCACTATGCCTCCGAGGGGCCATGTATATCCTTTGTCTGTTCAGGAAAACTCGGTTCTAGAGGAGTATATTCGGGAGAATTTAGAAAAGGGATTCATCAGGAGGTCTTCTTCTCCGGCCGGGGCTGGGTTCTTTTTCATTAAGAAGAAGGATGGCACGCTGAGACCTTGTATCGATTACCGAGGCTTGAATAAAATAACTGTCAGAAATGCCTATCCTATCCCACTGATTACCGAGTTATTTGATCGTCTTAAGGGCTCCAAAATCTTCACCAAGTTAGATCTCAGAGGGGCTTACAATTTGGTGAGAATCCAGCAAGGTCACGAGTGGATGACGGCATTCAATACCCGGTATGGCCATTACGAATACACTGTTATGCCATTTGGACTATGCAATGCTCCTGCAGTATTTCAAGATTTGATTAATGAGGTACTTAGGGAGTTTCAGCATGATTGTGTTATTGTTTACCTGGACGACATACTAATACACTCTAAGGAGATTGAGACTCACCATAGACAGGTCAGAAAGGTATTACACAAGCTGCTGCAACATGGTCTATATTGCAAATTGGAGAAGTGCAGTTTTGATCAGTCTCAGGTAGACTTTCTTGGATACGTGATTTCTGGGGAGGGTTTTAAAATGGATCCTGTAAAACTTCAATCTATTTTAGACTGGCCCTTGCCCAAAGGACTCAAGGCTATCCAAAGGTTTATTGGTTTTTCCAACTACTATAGGCGCTTCATTAAAGGATACTCCTCTATCATTGCGCCTATTACCAATATGACCAAACAAGGGGCTGATACTAAGTTCTGGTCTAAGGAAGCTCTGGGTGCTTTCAAGACTCTCAAGGAACTTTTTGCCTCGGCTCCCATTCTAGTCCATCCTGATACGACTCTGCCTTTCTTGCTCGAGGTCGATGCCTCTGAGACAGCAGTTGGGGCTGTTCTGTCTCAAAGGTTAGGGGTGGATAAACCGTTACACCCTTGTGGTTTCTTCTCTAAGAAATTTTCTGGGCCTGAGAGCAGATATGACATCGGGGAAAGGGAACTGTTAGCAGTCATTAAAGCCTTAAAGGAGTGGAGACATTTGTTGGAGGGGACCCTACACCCTATTACGATTTTGACGGACCACAAAAACTTGTCCTATATTGGGGAGGCTAAGCGCTTATCCTCTAGACAAGCTCGTTGGTCCTTATTCCTGACTCACTTCAATTATGTACTGACTTACAGACCTGGTTCTAAAAACTCTAAAGCCGATGCATTATCTCGCCAATATGAACCTTCTACTGTACCTGAACCAGTTCTTTCTTCTATAGTTCCGAAATGCAATATCATTGCTAATACGAATCTCAGGATTCATTCTCCATTACTGGCCGAGATCATTAAGTTGCAACATCTAGCACCTAAACAGACTCCTGCGGGCCGTCATTTCGTTCCTCCTGCTCTTCAACTGGAACTTTTACAGTGTTTACATAATAGCAAGATGGCGGGACATCCTGGTATCCGCAAAACTTACGCGTTGATCTCTAAGGACTTCTGGTGGCCTGCTTTACGGAGGGACATTGAGGAGTTCATCGCTGCATGTGAAGTTTGTACTAAAACCAAACAACCCCATACGCTTCCATGTGGATTCCTGCAACCCTTGGAGGTTCCAGAAAAACCATGGTCCTGTTTGGCCATGGACTTTATTGTCGATCTACCTATCTCTAAAAGACAGACTGTTATCCTCACCGTGGTTGACAGGTTTACTAAGATGGCACACTTCATTCCCCTGCCTAAACTCCCGTCTTCTCCCGAATTGGCAGAGATATTCGCTAAGGAGATTTTTCGCCTACATGGGATACCCTCTCAAATTGTATCGGACAGAGGCTCCCAATTTGTTTCCCGCTTTTGGAGGTCCTTCTGCTCTCAACTTGGTATTAAATTAAACTTTTCTTCTGCCTATCATCCTCAGTCTAACGGAGCTGCTGAACGTACCAACCAGAAAATTGAACAATATTTACGATGCTTTGTTTCTGAACACCAGGATGATTGGGTCGGTTTGATTCCTTGGGCGGAGTTTGCACACAACAATCTCGTTTGCGATTCTACTCATTCAAGCCCCTTCTTCATGAATTATGGTTTTCATCCGTCTATTCTTCCTTCGGATTCCCCTTCCCAGGGGGTGCCGTCGGTTGATGTTCATGTTGCCAATTTGAGGAAGTTGTGGGATCAAACTCGACAAATCCTTGTGCACAACTCTATGTTGGTCAAGAAACACGCTGATAAACGTAGAAGGGCGGCTCCGGTCTTTGTTCCAGGTGATAGGGTATGGCTGAGCACGAGGAACATCCGTTTAAAAGTGCCCTCCATGAAGTTCGCTCCTCGTTATATTGGACCCTACAGGGTGCTGACCCGTATCAATCCAGTTGCATATCGTTTAGCTCTTCCTAATACCTTACGCATCCCGAACTCGTTTCACGTTTCATTGCTGAAACCACTCATATGTAACAGATTTTCCTCCACAATAGCCCCTCCTCGCCCCGTTCAGGTGGAGGGTCAGGAGGAGTATGAGGTTAACTCTATTATTGATTCTCGAATCTCCCGGGGGAGAGTACAATATCTGGTTGATTGGAAGGGATATGGTCCTGAGGAGAGGAGTTGGGTACCTCAGGAGGATGTTCATGCTCCCCGTCTCCGCAGGGCGTATCACTCTCGCTTCCCATCTCGTCCCGGTTCATTCCGCCCGGTGGGCGTATCTGAGAGGGGGGGTACTGTCAGGGTACCTGTGGTCTCTACCTCCGAAAGAGGTAGAGACTTAGCTGTTCCTCCATCCAGACGGTCTGATGGCTCCCTTCCCCGCGGTCTATCCGGTCATGCTAGGCCGGCCGCGAGGGAGTGACTGCCTTTTACAGCATCTAGGCAGGAAGTAGTCATCAGGACACTCCCCCGGAACAACCTGTCAGTCAATGGCTGCAGGACCAATCAGGACGTCTTGGGGGCGTGGTTACTGCTCTGAACAGGGTATTTAACAGAGCTTCTTTCATTAGCTCATTGCCCTGTCGTGGTTCTAGCTTGTTCTAGTCACTCAGTGCTTGTGTATTCTATTATCCCTTTTGGTTTTGACCCGGCTTGTTTACCTTACTCTGCTTATCTCTGTTACCCTTGATTCGGCTTGTCTCTCGCTTACCTGTCTTCTGTTACCCTCGACCTCGGCTTGTCTTTGACCATTCTATACTGTACTACTTACGTTAGTCCGGCCATTCTAAGGTCCGGTATACGTATCTGGCTACTGTTTGTACTCTGCGTGTTGGATCCCTGTCCCGATCCTGACAATATGAATGGAAATCTGTACTAGAAAAAGCAAAGTTAAGTAGACAATGAACGAAGAGAAATTTGTAAAAAAAAACTTGCAGACAGTTCGAAGCGGCAGACCTCCGTTAGATGACAATGAAATACACCGCGGTCGGGATCTTCAAAAAAGACCGCGGTGTAGTTGTAGCGGACCACCCACAGTTGCAGCTGATGGAATATAAACGAGCTGGGAGCTTATACTGCAGTCGGAGTCTTCACAAAAGACCGCGGTATAGATTAATGAAGCGGCGATCAGCAAGACCGAAGGTCCTCACTTTCCAGGAATCCGGAGTAAGAGAGCATCACGAACTCTCACTGACAAAAAGTAAATAAATGACTAAAATAAAAATAGAAGTAAGATCAAAAATAGGCAGCCGAAAAAACAGCGGGTCCAGTGATGAACTACAGCCACGTCTACGCGTTTCGTCCCGCCCACGGGACTTTATCAAGACTCTGATGTGAATGATGCCTCGCACAAAAGAGCTCTCAGAAGACCTACGATTAAGAATTGTTGACTTGCATAAAGCTGGAAAGGGTTATAAAAGTATCTCCAAAAGCCTTGCTGTTCATCAGTCCACGGTAAGACAAATTGTCTAAAAATGGAGAAAGTTCAGCACTGCTGCTACTCTCCCTAGGAGTGGCCGTCCTGTAAAGATGACTGCAAGAGCACAGCGCAGACTGCTCAATGAGGTGAAGAAGAATCCTAGAGTGTCAGCTAAAGACTTACAAAAGTCACTGGCAAATGCTAACATCTCTGTTAGCGAATCTACAATATGTAAAACACTAAACAAGAATGGATTTCATGGGAGGATACCACAGAGGAAGCCACTGCTGTCCAAACAAAACATTGCTGCACGTTTACAGTTTGCACAAGAGCACCTGGATGTTCCACAGCAGTACTGGCAAAATATTCTGTGGACAGATGAAACCAAAGTTGAGTTGTTTGGAAGAAACACACAACACTATGTGTGGCGAAAAAAAGGCACAGTACACCAACATCAAAACCTCATCCCAACTGTGAAGTATGGTGGTGGGGGCATCATGGTTTGGGGCTGCTTTGCTGCGTCAGGGCCTGGACAGATTGCTATCATCAAAGGAAAAATGAATTCCCAAGTTTATCAAGACATTTTGCAGGAGAACTTAAGGCCATCTGTCTACCAGCTGAAGCTCAGAAGATGGGTGTTGCAACAGGACAATGACCCAAAGCATAGAAGTATATCAACAACAGAATGGCTTAAACAGAAGAAAATACGCCTTCTGAAGTGGCCCAGTCAGAGTCCTGACCTCAACCCGTTTGAGATGCTTCAAGAAAAGCGATTCACACCAGACATCCCAAGAATATTGCTGAACTGAAACAGTTCTGTAAAGAGGAATGGTCAAGAATTACTCCTGACCGTTGTGCACGTCTGATCTGCAACTACAGGAAACATTTGGTTGAAGTTATTGCTGCCAAAGGGGGTTCAACCAGTTATTAAATCCAAGGGTTCACATACTTTTTCCACCTGCACTGTGAATGTTTACATGGTGTGTTCAATAAAAACATGGCAACATTTCATTGTTTGTGTGTTATTAGTTTAAGCAGACTGTGATTGTCTATTGTTGTGACTTAGATGATGATCAGATCACATTTTATGACCAATTTGTGCAGAAATCCATATCATTCCAAAGGGTTCACATACCTTTTCTTGCAACTGCAACTCATGCAAAAGGATATTTGATATGCAGGGAATCAATTGTATAAGACAGAATTGTTCTTTAAATAATTATTAAAGGAATCCTATAAACAAACCAATTTTACTGGCACTATATGGTTATTATGGTTATTACATGTCTACAAGTCCACCCATTGTACAGCGCTATGGAATCGGATGGCGCTATATAAATAATAAAATAATCATAATAATAATAATTACCGTATTTTTCGCTCCATAAGACGCACCTCACCATAAGACGCACCTAGTTTTTAGAGGAAGAAACCCAGAAAAAAAATATTCTGAACAAACTGTCCCATAGTGTTTCTTACTATGGGACAGTTTGTACAGAATATTTTTTTTCTCCCCTGTCCCATAGTGTCCCCCCCTCCCATAATCTTCTCCTCTCTCCCATAGACTTCATCTCCCCCCCCCTCCCCATAGACTTCATCTCACCCCCCTCCCCATAGACTTCATCCCCCCCCCTCCCCATAGACTTCATCCCCCCCCCTCCCCATAGACTTCATCCCCTCCCTCCCCATAGACTTCATCCCCCTCCCCATATTCTTCTCTCCCATACTGTCCCCCTCCCCTTGTCCCATTATTACTTACCTGTCTTGTAGCGTTGGCCGGCAGCACAGGGCGCACCGCGGTAGTGGAACTTGAATTTCATGTTCCGGTTTCCGGCGGGACTGAAAGGAAGTGTGCACAAGCTGAGTGCGTACTTCCTTTCAATCCCGCCAGAAACCGGAACATGAAATTCAAGTTCCACTACCGCGGTGCGCCCTGTGCTGCCGGCCAACGCTGCAAGACAGGTAAGTAAAGCTTCATATTCGCTCCATAAGACGCACAGACATTTCCCCTCACTTTTGAGGGGAAAAAAAGTGCGTCTTATGGAGCGAAAAATACGGTAAGTCCTCCCTGCCTCAGGGCCCCCCTCCCACTGGGCTGAAGGGGTTAAAACCCCTTATGCCACTTACCTTAATCCAGTGCTGGGCTCCCTCGGCGCTGGTGACCTCTCCTTCCCTGCCAACGTCAGCTCCCGAGTGGAGCCGAATGTGCATGTGCATTCAAACATGCCCATAGGAAAACATTACTTAACGCTTTCCTATGGGGATCTTATTTGACGCTGGACTCTGTGAGTGGCGATTTCTTCTCTTTTTCAATACCTAGAAATACAAAGTTTTGTGGCCATTAGAATATGAGTTATCAAGCAGAGAGTGTACTTAGACATCTCAGAGAAATCGAGATGAGAGAGGAAGTTTTCAGGGGTTGGATCAGAGATACTTAATTTAAGCTCCCTAAATAATTGTAAGATAAATCTAAAAGAAGAGAACAGTCCCACCAAATATGTTTTAGAGTTCCTAAATCTTTTTTTTTTTTACATCTCCAACATAAGTTAAATGAGTTTGATTGATATTTACATAGTTTAATGGGAACAAGATACCATCTATTTAAAAGTTTATAAAATGATTCTTGTATGTTTACACAATGTATCGTTTTCTTAAATAGTTTAAAAGATTTTATTCAAGAAGCGATTGGGAATGACTTATCCAAATCTTCTTACCATTTTACAATAGTCTTTATCTTTATGATAATCTCTCTCTTGAATTCTCACTTATGTGAATAACTGTGTGTGTATACGCGCGCACGCGCCTACCTGATGGTGAAATTTCCGTCTGCACATTTAATAGATGACATGTACACTTCAAGCTGAAAAAAAGCATTGAGATGGCATTTAGCTTGGGAAAAAAAGAAAATTCAATAAAAATTGAAGTAAGAAAGTATACACTAAAGCACAGTATAAAAAAAAATCAATCCTTTAAAGCAGGCCCTTCACCTAAAAATAAATTTACATTAATCAATAGAGCACAAAAACTGTCTATGTGTGGCATAAACATATTTTAAAACAGTTCAGCAGATTTTAAGATAGTTTAATAATACATTTCCACTTTTTACTCTGCAGTGCTTAGAACCAGGGTTTTCACATCAACCCATGCTAGTTAAATAATGCAGTCTCCAGGGCAGTTACGAATAACATGTAGACGACAGGGCTTAGGTCACATTTTACCCAGCATCCTTCTGTACAATACTTTTTTTTTTTAACACAACTTGCTTAAAATGTGTCAATCTGCATCCTAACATATTAAAGGGTTAGGAAAGACTTAAAGGAAAACTGTCGTAATTTTCAATTATTGTTTAAAACTAAAAAAATACTTATAATATATCCTCCATGTGAATCAGTTTGGCATATATGCATATAAGCAGGTACCTCTAAAAACCGGGATAAATGCCCTTAAGATTACAGTTTTTCTCTTTAGCAAAAGCGAATATGATGACAGTACATAGAAAAAGCAGTATATAGGGTAGGATAAGTAGAATGCAGCATATATACGAGTACGTTGCTGAATATTTAGAGGTTAGTGAAGCTAAAGTATAAGTGATAGTTGCTGACTAGATATGAGATATAAAAGAGCCCTAAACCTGTGCCTTCAAGGGCACCTAAACAGAGGTGGCTTTAGACTTTATAAAGCCTTAGGCGAAACTTAAACATGAGGCCCCACTAACAAAAAAGTGAAAAAAATAGAGTTGCAATACATGCACACTGTCACATACACACATTGATGCACACTTTTCCTGTGTATGTGCCTGAGAGTGTGTCTGACAGAGAGTATCTTTGTGTGTGTGAATGTATGTCTCTGTTTGCGTTTTTGTCTGGGACCGTATGTGTATGGGGTAGCTGCTTGAAGTGTGTATGGGGGTCTGCCTGTAGCCTTTGTGCATTGTGTTTATGGCAAAGCTATGTTTCCTGACTGTGTGTGTTATATTATTTTATTATTTATATAGCGCCAGATTCCGTAGCACTGTACAATGGGTGGACTAACAGGCATGTAATTGTAACCAGACAACTGAACGTACAGGAACAGAGAGGTGGAGGGTCCTGCTCAATGAGCTTACATTGATGAATGTCTTCAGCTGGTGACTGTGACAAGGTGAGTAAAGGGGTACCAGTGGCAGGGAGAGTGTGACAGGGTGAAGGGGGTAAATGGAAAGGGTGGGGGGGGGGTTTGTGAGAGAGAATGAGGGACAGGGAGTATGACATTGTTTGATGATGGTGGGGGGTGATGGTGAGATGGAGGGGGGTGATGCTGAGAGGGAAAGGCGGTGATGGTGAGAGGGAAGTGATTGCGTGTGTGGTGATGGTCAGAGGGAGAGGGAGGTGATGGTGTGGGGGTGATGGTGAGAGGGAGAGGGAGGTGATGGTGAGAGGGAGAGTGGGATGATGATGTGAGGAAGGGGGGGTGATGGTGTGAGAGAGAGGGGGGGTGATATTGTGGCGAAACCGACCTCGCCACGTGTCCTTGGAGGGGGCTGATTGCCCGCCTCTTGCCTTTGGACTATGGACCAGACTTTATGGGAATGTGATACCCCAGATAGCCATACCATGGAGCCTATTCATATAATGAAAGACTATGGGAAAGACTTTAGCTCCATGGCAATTGTACTGTGTGAGTAGGATATGCGCGCTATTCTGTAGTTTTGTGCGTGCAGATCCCAGCTATCTGGGGATAAGTGAAATGTCTGTGTGCTATGTGTAAATGTGACTTTATGTATTTTAAAGTGTTTTATGTTGTTTTGCAACCATGTGGTTAATGGAGTCTGGCTTTAGTCCTGGGTAATTGGATTACTTCTCCAATTAACTCCAGGGCAGAAGGGAGAAAACCAGGGTGCATTGTGGGGATGTTTTTCTGCCAGCCAGAAAGGAACAAAATATACTTTTAGTATCTTTTGAACCCCTGGTCGGATTCATGCCATTTTTTAATATGTTGTTCCCCTGAATGGATTGATTGTGGATATGTATTTTTATGTGAATGTGATGTATGGTTTTAAAGTTATGAAAGTTGTGTAAAAGTATATTTTACACTGTATGCATAATGGGATTATGTGTCACACTAAGGGGAGGGGATGTGTGGGAGGTAACATCTATGTCATTGGTTCTTTTATGCCTCCCCCTGGGTGTGGCCTGTATGTGTGAGTTGGAAATAAAAGCCAGGCTGGATGAGCCAGTCCAGTGTTCCTGTTTTACCCTCAACTTGAGTCCTGTGTCTTATTGGGGGAATCTGCTACAAGGGATTGCTATGCTAGGCATATTCCCTTGCTATAATCACTGAGCTCTTGTAAGAGCTTGTTCCTGCTTCGTTCTGAAGGGAGATAGCTGCAGCCTGCGGTGCTTATGGTGTCTGGTGGAGTGCTTGGAGTCCTCTGGAAGCGCTAGGAGCATCTTTCAACGGAGGTACCCAGTCGGGGTGCCAGGCGATCCATTACAGATATTGTGAGGGAGGGGGTGATGGTGAGAGGGAGGTGATGATGTGGGAGTTGATGGTGAGAGGGAGAGGGGGTGATGGTGTGGGGGTTGATGGTGAGTGGGAGAGGGGGTGATGGTGAGAGGGGGTTGATGTGTGAGGGAAGGGGGGTGATAGTGAGAGGAAGAGAGGTGATGTGAGAGGGAGGGGGTGATGTGAGAGGGAGGGGGGTTGATGGTGTCAGGGAGGGGGTTGATGTGAGAGGGGGGTGATGGGGAGGGGGGGGACTAAATGTTTTTTTTTTCTGCTGGTCCACTGTGGACTGCCTGGTGGTCCAGTGGGCTCCCTGGTGGTCCTGTGGCCATTACATCTGGTTTGCAGCTCTGCAGAGCTGCAGACCATGTACCTCGTGAGACCAGTCAGAGTGTTGCCGTGGTAACCCGCAGCAACGCTCTGATTGGCCAGTTCTCGCGAGACACATGGTCTGCAGATCTGCGGAGCTGCAGACCGGTGTCTGTGATGGCTGGCCGGGCAGGCAGGAGGGGCCTCGCACCCAGCGGCACACTGAGCAAGCCACCGAGCCCCCTCCTGGTGTCGGGTCCTTGGTCACTGACCAAGGACTCGACACAGTCTGCCCTAAGGCGTTTTAGTTGGCCGCGAGGCTCCAGCCAGAGCGAGGCCTTAGCCAGCTGCCTAAACTGCCTAATTAGAGAGCCGCCTCTGCACCTGAATGTCTGCTGAATTTGTGCCTAACAGTCGAGAGTCCCGATATCTATAAGTAGCCTGAAAAACCCTAAATCAAGGGTACCTGATATACTGCCATATGAGAGAGATAAATAAGCCCTAATAACTGCTATCTATGAACTTCAGTAACAAACACCCTCCCAGCCAACCTCTAAACTCTATTATCAAATGTAGAGGAATAGAGTAAATATAAATCAATCTGTAAATATCAATATGAAGATGTTAAGTCTTATAGCAGGGTAAGGGATACAGCTGAGCCCATACGTGCGTTTCGCCAATAAAGCGGCTCTTCTTGACATTCAGCAGACATTATAAGTAGTCATAAAACACATTTAAAGTAGCAGAATGAAAATGAAAAGCAGAAAAAAATAAAAATACCTTAATTTTAAATGCTCTATTTTTGCTATTTTCTAGCCATAGCAACACCATTAGTTTCTATCTTAGTAGAATAATATCAGTCGCCTCTAAATTGCTCTGTCTATGCGATTTCTAAATTACTGTTAACATTTTGACCACTCTAAAATGCCTCCATACATATTAACATTCTGAATGGCTAAAAAAAGTACACTTTTGAATTAGAGGGTATGACAAGAAATGGCATTTCAGTTGCTTTAGTAGCCATTTTATGGAACTGAAAATGTTTTAATATATATTAATCTATATATATATAGAAATGTTAAATCACCTGTATGTGGTTTACACAGCCTTCCTAAAAATGTCCTGTAAAGAGTCATCTAATGTTTATACTTCCTTCATTGCAAATTCTGTTTAATTTAGAATGTCTTACCTCTGTTAGACAGCCACTGGAGGCAGACTTAGTGCTGCAATGTAAACATTGCAGTTTCTCTGAAACCACAAGGTTTAACATTGCAGCACCCAGACCTCAATTAGCTGAAGTGGTCTGAATGCCTATAGTATCCCTTTAATCTGGGAAGTACAGAAATCCTGAATATACTTATTAATTTATGCATTATTCATATTTATATAAGTCTTTTGTATCAAATAGATTAAAAACACTCATATTTATACGGTGCATGTGAGCCAAATAGGGGATAGACCCCGACATGGAAGTCAGCCTGGATGAGAGGGATAGGAGCTGCAGTAGACTAATCATACAGATCAGTGTCAATGACCGAACTGGCACAAGTTCGACTTCGCTGTCTGCGTTCCATCAGATCAGCCTGAGTTACAAATTCTCTAGATCCATCTTACATGTTTATTCAGAGGCTAATAACTAAACAGGCACTGATACCAGGCTAAAGTATGTCAATTTATGGGGCAATTTATAGTATACAATGAATTGTAAGGCTGACTTCCACGTCAGGGTCTATCCCCTATTTAGCTCTCCTTTACAGTATCAACTGGACTATTTTTAATCTGTTTGATAATAAATACTTATATGTATATGCAATGAGCACTATGGATCGTTTTTTCTAATTTCAGATAATCTTTGGACAAAATTGCGATCTATTTGTATTTATATTGTCACCTGTTTATATAAAAATATTTAGGATTTCTGTACTTCCCTGATTAAATACCAAGTACTACAGAATTTGGTCTGCTTAACACCAATTTTGCTGTTACATTGTTGCAACATTATATCAGAATAAAAATCTGTGTTGCTACAATTTCTTTTAGCCTTTTAACTGATTTTTTTTTGTTTACCCACTTATTATGTGTACAAACTATCATATTGTTAATTTTATTATTATTTTTTTTTAAATCTTTTGTTTTTGTAGTGCGTATAAATGGTACAAGCAGGCGTGAGGTGCCCCAAAAGCAGTCCTCAGGCTTTTCCTCGCTTAACATGCGGGGCAGGGGGTTAATAAGCACAATTTTGTATTATAATCAAGCTTGGATATAATGTCAGCAGGTAGACAGTATCGAGTATGAGAGGCATTAATGTAGGCCATCAATGCCATGAAATCTGCAGTGTATATACCAACATTTTGATTAGACAGTGACATGGTAACATAGCATGTTCGGATTCTAAAAACAGGTTCAAACTTTCTACTGTGTCACAAAGATAAGAAATTCAGGTGCAAGAGTAAAAAGGCATGCATGAGTGAGTTATCAGAGATCAGACTTGTAATTTGCTTAACTATGTCCAGTGTAACTCTGTGGGTGCTGTGTGAGTATGTGAAGCAGGATGAACACGTGTCTGAACAATTTATCTGATACTGGTGCTTGTGAATAGGTGAAATAGTAGCCATAAACATTTATCAGCATAAGAGGTTATGATTTGCGGAATCAGTGTCCATGAGTGACTGGGTATCGTTCATTTATGAGTGTGGGGTGGAGGATAAACGCCCGTCCGCCGATTATTCACCCCATTCCTTCAGGTGGGAACCGTATCCGCGGTATCTGGGGTTCACTGAGGTTGTCGGTCGGCCAGTTGGTAACCGGCTGTGCCCTCCAGCTCCGGGTCTGTAGTGGGGCTGGCATCTTATGGCCACGGACTCGGGGACTTCTGAAGACCGGGTCCTTCCCTTTCGGGACAGGTCGGGAGGCCATGTTGTTGGTGTTGCGCCGCCTTTGGCAGGCAGGTCTCCGCCTGCGTGGTCGATGCACCGGGGTCGGTCCCTTGGTGGCCCACGACCCAGATGGGCTAATGTGGAGATTTGTGGACTGCTTTTTAACGGCTGTGCCCGAGGGCAGACGAGTCCCGTTCCGGCCGATGACGCTTTGTCGAGCCTTTGTGTTCCCGCTTTTCAGCAGCTGTGGCGGTTCCGCCGCGTGTTGGGCCGTAATCCGTGCCCAGAAGGCCTTGAACAGCTCATCGAGGCGTGTGGTGAGTGACTCGCTTGTGCTGGGGCTGTGTGTCGGAGGCCTGCTACCTCCACAGGGTTGCGTGTCCGCAATTTTCATGTGGCGGTCTGCTTGCCAGTGTGGTGCGCGGTTAGGGCTGATCTCCGCGTTTAGTGTCCATAGAGACATGCCGATCGAGACAGTTGGGACCGGGATAACCCCCACCGGTCCCAAGGGGGGGGGGGGGGAGCCGTGTGCTGCGTGTGTTTGTGGGCCGGTAGAGCGGCTGCCTCTACCTTGCCCTGCGTGGCGTAGGCCCCAAGCCTCTGCTCTGTCATTCCAGCATTCATTCTTGTCGTGTGAGGCATCCCCCGGATCACCAGTGTTTGTGGAGTAAGTTGTGGTAGGTGGGGGTTCAGGATTGTTCGGTTCGACCCGAATTTTAGCTGGTTTTCAGGCCCAGGCCCAGGAGCTCAGAGTTTGTGCGTCTGTACAGCTTCACAGTCAGGCCACGCCCCCCAATTTTATTATTTTTATTAAAACAAAATTGTATCTACTTGCTGCTATGTCTATGGTCATTCATTGTATTATCTGAATATTGGCTCTTGACAATCTTGTTAAATCTTTTAGTTGGATTTTTTTTTATTTTTTTTGTACATTCAGGTGTTGCTATAACCTGTTCCAGATTGAGCACTATTTAGATCATAACCCCCACCCTCTATTTTTTTGTGGCAACATCCACTGCAATATTTGTTGACTTTGTTTGATTTATTCCTGTAAACATTGGCAGTCACTCCAATAGAGGTGCTTCCTGTGTCAGTGCTGCACAGTGTGTAGCACTGCACTGGCATTGAGCGTCTTTATGCTACTCATGGAGCTGCTGAACGTTCGCCATAGAGATGCATTGATCTGTCTGAGGAGAAATGGGAGTGCATTGGATTGACTGAGATCATCAAGATTGAGAGTGTCAAGGGGTGGAAGAAAAGGAGAGTAGAATACCCTTTTCAGTGTGATTTAAGCAGGGACAGTGACCTAACCAGCCACACAGTGGTACACACTGACGCATATAGACACACACAGATACACACATAAAAGCACACTGGCACATACACACTCATACACTGACATATACAAACACAGATACACACAGTGAGTCACACAAAAGCACATTTTGATGCATACACACACATATATACACATACTAGACATGTGCAATTCGTTTCGGTCCGAATATGAATTCGGACGAATTTCGGACAATTCGGACATTCGGGTACTTCCGAATGTCCAAATTGACGAATTGCCGAAGTGCCAAATTACCAAGGTCCCAAAGTTCAGACATTACCGAATTTCCGAAGTGTCGAAGTGCAGAAGTTCCGAAGTTGCCGAAGTTCCGAAGTGTCAAAGTGTCGAAGTTCCGAAGCACAGTATTGCCTAAGTACTAATATACTTACCCAGTGAAAGAAGAAGAATGTTACATTGTATACAATTTTAAATAAAAACTATACAAACATAGCCATGATTCAGCTGTATGCATTTGCAACACTTACAACAATCAAGTAACATACATTCATATAAAATGTAAGTTACTTGGCCAGTCAATGTAATGACAGGAATGAATAAGTAGATAACTCCCTAATTCCCACGGTATTAGGGAGCTATCTACTAAAAGGCAGAAAGACCTAAATTGGTCTTTCAGCCAAATTTACTAGTACTAAGTAAAGATTACTTAGTATTAGTAAATTATGCCCCTACTCGCTATACCGCGAGTAGGGGCATGTCTATTAAACAGTGAGCAGCCTGTGGCTGCTCACTGTAAAAAAAAAAAAAGGTCCCCCCGGCCCCACCCCTAGGCAGCGGGTGGTGGCCCTAAATCAGAATAGGCAGAGAGACGAACTAATGTGGTCCCCCCTGGTCCCCACCACTGAGTGGTGTGTGGGGGCCGTAAATCAGAATAAGGGGGGGACCTAATGTCCTCCCCCCTGGCCCCCACCCCTGAGCGGTGGGCGGGGGCCCTAAATTATAATAAGGGGGGGACCTAATGTCCTCCCCCTGGCCCCCACCCCTGAGTGGTGGGTGGGGGCCGTAAATCAGAATAAGGGGGGGACCTAATGTCCTCCCCCCCTAGCCCCCACCCCTGAGCGGTGCGTGGGGGCCCTAAATTATAATAAAGGGGGGGACCTAATGTCCTCCCCCCTGGCCCCCACCCCTGAGCGGTGGGCGGGGGCCCTAAATTATAATAAGGGGGGACCTAATGTCCTCCCCCTGACCCCCACCCCTAAACGATGGGTGGGGGCCCTACAGTAAAATAAGGGGGGGGGACCTAATGTCCTTCCCCTGGCCCCCACCCCTGAGCAGCAGGTGGGGGCCCTAAATTGGAATAAGGTGAGGGCCTAATGTCTTCCCCCCTGGCCCCCACCCCTGAGCGGCGGGTGGGGGCCCTAAATTGGAATAAGGGGGGGGACCTAGTGTCCTCCCCCCTGGCCCCCACCCCTCAGCGGCGGGTGGGGGCCCTAAATACTAATAAGGGGGGACCTAAGGTCCTCCCCCCTGGCCCCCACCCCTGAGTGGCGGGTGGGGGCCCTAAAAACAATGTCCCTCCCCCAGGTGACTAGGGGTCCCCAAACCCCTAGTCACCTCTCCCCCCCAATAAATTATCCCCCTGCCTACCCCCCTCACCCTAAAAATAATGAGGGGGGACCTTTAACTAAGTACCTGTACAAAAAAAAACTTACCATTCGATGTTTTCTTTCTTCTAAAATCAAATAAAAATTCACAATAACCGACGCAATAAAAAAAAAAAATCCTTCTTCACCCATGGAGGGCTCCGCGCAGAATGAGCTCTGCAGGGCGGGGCAAGGCTTATAAACACCAATCAGAGTGCTCTGTGTCATTTTACACAGCGTGGGAAAGTTCTTTGGAATTTTCCCACGCTGTGTAATTTGACTCATAACACTCTGATTGGTGGATTAAGTAACCAATCAGAGAGTTATGAGTCAAATTACAATTATTATTATTTTGCGCTCGTTTTTTTTTTATAATTGCGTCGGTTATTATGGTTTTTTATTTTTAGAAGAAAGAAAACATCGAATGGTAAGTTTTTTTTTTACAGGTACTTAGTTAAAGGTCCCCCCCTCATTATTTTTAGGGTGAGGGGGGTAGGTAGGGGGATAATTTTTATTGGGGGGGAGGGGGTGACTAGGGGTTTGGGGACCCCTTGTCACCTGGGGGGACATTTTTTTAGGGTCCCCACCCGCCGCTGAGGGGTGGGGGCCAGGGGGGAGGACACTAGGTCCCCCCCTTATTACAATTTAGGGCCCCCACCCGTCGCTCAGGGGTGGGGACCAGGGGGGAGGACATTAGGTCCCCCCCGTATTAGTATTTAGGGCCCCCACCCACCACTGAGGGGTGGGGGCCAGGGGGGAGGACACTAGGTCCCCTCTTATTCCTGTTTAGGGCCCCCACCCACCGCTCAGGGGTGGGGGCCAGGGGGGAGGACATTAGGTCCCCCCTTATTAGTATTTAGGGCCCCACCCACCGCTGAGGGGTGGGGGCCAGGGGGAAGGACAATAGGTACCCCCCCATCATTTTACTTTAGGGCCGGGGAAAAATTTACTAATACTAAGTCATTTGTACTTAGTATTAGTCAATTTGGCTGAAAGACCAATTTAGGTCTTTCAGCCTTTTAGTAGATAGCTCCCTAATACCGTGGGAATTAGGGAGTTATCTACTAAGCGGCTGCAAGATGTAGCCGCGCCAATTAATAGGATCGGAGTTTCATTCATTAGAATGAAATTCCGATACGATCAAAGTACCGAATTGCATCCTAACACCAATGGAGAAACAGTGCTCATTCTGTTAGGATGTAATTCGGCAGTTTTGCCGGCGTTCTGTCTAAGTGACAGGACGTTCGGCAATACTGACAGGAAGCATTGTGGGAACTGGGAGGAAAGCTAGGGATCATGGGAAAATTGCTCTGACCAGCGGAAATGAAGCACACTTTGCTCCTCCCTGGTCTGAGCTGGTCAAGCGGAGAAATCCTCCATAAGACAAAGAGTCCCTACTTTGTCTTATGATTTTAAAGAAAACTAAAGAAGACAGGAAGAAAAGAATAACAGATCCTGAGAGAGGGGGAGAAGAGGAAGAGATTGATACCGTGGGAATTAGGGAGTTATCTACCAAGGGGGTGCAAGAGAAGTCCCGAGGTGCCGAAGTCCCGAAATTCCGAAAAGCCGAAGTTCCAAAATTCCGAAGTTCCGAAGTGCCGAAGTTGCCGAAGTTTCGAAGTGTCGAAGTGCCGAAGTTGCCGAATTTCCAAAGTGTCGAAGTGCTGAAGTGCAGAAGTTCCGAAGTGCTGAAGTGCCGAAGTTGCCGAATTGCCAAAGTGTCGAAGTTCCCAAGTTCCGAAGTGCTGAATTGCCGAAGTTCCGAAGTTGCCGAAGTTCCGAAGTTGCCGAAGTCCCGAATTTCGAAAATCCCGAGTTTTGGAATGCCGAACCGAACCGAAAATTTCACCCATGCACATGCCTAACACATACTGACAGCTACAAACATAGATACACATGCTTACACATACATAGATTCACACATTAACACACTGACACACAAACAGATACACACTGACACATAGAAACACACATATAGACTCACTGACATACACACATACTGACACAGGGATACACACATATGAACACACTGACATATACATAGAAACACCCACTGACACATACACACTCATACATTGACATGTACCTACACAGATACACATTATTAGATTTTTAGCCACCCTTCTGTCAACATACCTCTTATGTACCCATTGTACAGCGCTAACGAATCTGATGGCGATATATAAATAATAAAATAATAATAATAATAATAATAATGTGCAGGAGGGTGGCGTCCCAGGGTCCTGCTGGCTGAGGCTGATATGAGTGTGGAGCTAGCTGGACTTCCTCTCTTCTTATTCTACCCCTTCCTGTAGTTCCTTATCCTCCTCTGTGCCACACGGCTCTCTGTATGTACCTGGGAGGAGTGATTGTCACTTCCTCCAAGGCTGCCGACATTACAGGGGCCCAGTCACAATGTTAAAGTGCAGCGGTGCCCGAAAAGAGCGATAAGGGCCCATGTTCAGCAATACCCATCAGATGGCCCTAAATGCACCAGCTGCACCGGCAGTATTTTCACAACTGGTTCGATATATATCATATATCTATACATACAGTCATGTTGCTTTTCATAAAGCGAGGTTAACCATATCGGTATGCATCATGTTTAGGATAGTTTTTATGCAATGTCATAAAATATTCACGTTAAAGTATTCACGTGTCCATCAGTAATCAGATATCAAAATTAATCATCTGGAAAACATATACAAATGCTAAAGCTAGAGGCTGTTCTGCATAAAGAACCACATTCTCCCTGTCAAACCCACTCTCCAAACTGCATTTGGCATCCATCCAGTAGGAGACAATGTCAAGTAAGTTGTCAGAATGGCAAATCATGTTGATCCTATAGGAGAGGGGTTGGCAACCTTAAGCACTTTAGATGTTCTGGACTACATCTCCCCTGATGCTTTGCCATAATTTTGGCTGCAAGAGAACTATGGTAGATGTAGTGGCGATGTAGATGTAGTGTTTCTCCTGCTACAGGAAAAACATTCCAGCCTAGAATTAACTGTCCACTGTGGGCAGAATAGGCTAATGGCCAGGAAATATCTCCACTCTCCTACACAATCTAATCTTGGTCACTGCTTCTCCTCTCCCCAACCAGCTGACTTCCTCTATTTGCTTTTGATGGTCTGGAACTAAAATGAAACAAAGTGTGGGCAGATCTTAGCTGTCTAAAAGGTGCCCTTACAAGACATACACTTATAAGCAGGTGCCTACTTTGTCTGTTGACAAATTGTAGATTATGCTAGACTTAGTGTACCTATAATCCAAATATTATTAATGACAGGAAGCGAATATTTTGCTTAAGACTTTCTTTACTTAAGCAAACAAAAGGTACAGGGAAAAGAAAGAGTGGGAAATATTCGCCTCCTGACGTTAATAAAATTAAGATTATAGGTACACCAAAGATAGCATAATCTACAATTTTATAACATGACAGGAGGCTTCATATTTTGCTGTTTAAACGCTCAGCAAGTAAGGCTAAGGAAGCGTACACAGCCGTACGGAAGTAGAAATTGCGGAACGTCTCCTCCCGGGACCAATCTGCGGATTTGAGGATATCGTGTAGAGAAGCACCTGCCATAAATGCCGCCACCCCAAAGGAAGCTTTGACCCCCGATAAGGAGAGTAACCATCTGATCCAACGTGCCAGGGTAGTGGTTGAGACTAGGGCATGGGGGAGAATGTATGAGACCAATAGTTGACCAGAGGGAGAGGAACGGAGGGAAGCAGTCATGGCTGAGTAACGAGAGAGGGTAGACGCCACACAATTTCGGGAAATTGGGAAAATACGGATAGAAAACCATGGAGGAATCGGATTTCGTACATTTTTGGAGAAGGTAACCCCTTCTTGGTAGCAGGTGAAGGCATCGCAATCAAAAGCACATCGGAAAACCGGCGAAAGGATACGAGGCAGAGCAGTAAGGCTAATTTTGCCGAAGGTTGCCGAAGAGAAAGATCCGTGTTATCGGGCCAATCCTGGAGGAAACGGAGGACGACATTGACGTCCCACAGGTGTGAATACTTCAGTGCTTGGGGATGAGCCAATTTGATGCCTGTAGGAGTCTACACACCAGAGGGTCTTGGCCAATAGGGAATCCATGTAGAGGAATATGGGCCACTGAAATAGCAGAACAGACCAAATTGATGGAGCGATAAGAGCGTCCTAAATCAAAAAGGTGCGATAGGTAGTTCAGCGCACACTGTGTAGGTGCCGTAATGAGATCAGAGTCCCATTCCAGACACCAGCTGCACCAAGCGTTCCAGATGGAGAGATAGTTCCAGGGACCCAGGAATCCCAGAGTAGGTCCTTAGACATCTGCGATAGTTTGCTGAAATTCCAGGTTCCCCAGAAAGAGTCCAAGCCTTTAAGTGTAGGTGGCCTTGTGCCATCATGGGATGAGGTTGCCCCAAGGATCCGAGAGAAGGTCTGGACGAGATGGTAGGAGGAGTGGATCTTGCCACGATAGGTCCACAAGATCTGGGAACCAGGCTTGGCCCTGCCAGAGAGGGATTAGGAGGAAGATAGCGACCCGTTGTAGGCGAATCTGTAAGAGCACTCTGGAAATCATTGCAAAAGGAGGAAAGGCGTAAGCTCCTTGCCTCGGCCAGTCCTGCTATGGCGTCCACTGCCAAGCACTCTGGGTCAGGGAGCCAGCTGAAGAACCATGGAACTTGATAGTTTGTCCGAGATGCAAAGAGATCCACCACGAACGGGCCCCTGAATTGTGAGATGTGGAGGAAAACTGACCTGAGAAGTCGCCAGTCTCTGGCATCTCTCCAATGTCTGGAAAACCAGTCTGCTGTAAAATTCGATTCTCCTGGGAGGTATACGTGATGTTGCGTTGAAAGCAAAAACTGTAGATGTCCTTTGTCACTGGGGAGAGGGTGCGTGATCTGGCCCAGCCCAGGCGGTTGATGTATTGGACGGCAGATATATTGTCCATTTGCAGAAGAACGCAACAGTCTGAGAGATGGCCAGCCAAGCTGCGGATAGCAAAGGATCCTGCTGTCAACTCCAGGCAATTGATATGGAAGGTATACTCCGCCAACGTCCATGAGCCGCCCGTGGAGGTGGACGGGGCTGTCGCACCCCATGCCTGAAAGCTCGCATCCGACTCCACAATGAAGTCCGGAGTGGGGCCGAAGATTGCCTTGCCGTTCCAAGCGGACATGTGGAGGAGCCACCATCAGAGTTCTTTCTTGACCTCTGAGGTGAGTGGAATCATCTGGTCGTAAGAGGGGTGTCTTTGTAGAAATTGAGCTTTCAGGCGCTGTATGGCCTGGTAATGGAGAGGTCCTGGGTAAATCGCCTGGATGGAGGCTGAAAGTAGACCTACAATCAAGGCTAACCTGCGAAGAGGAACATATTCCTGATGAAGAATCTGATGTAGTTCCTTCTGGATTGTTGATATCTTTGATAGTGGCAGGTGGAGGACACAAGTAGAAGTGTCTTGAAACCCAGGAATTGAATCACCTGGGTAGGGGAAAGCACCGACTTCTCCTGACTGACCACGAAACCCAAGGACTCAAGTAATGATATCATATAGTCTGTCTGATATCGTAGCCTGGAGGCATTGTCGCAAAACAGTAAGAGATCATCCAAATAGATTAGGCAACGTATACCTTTGATATAAGGTAGACGATAGTGAGTAGGCGCTTCTAAAAATGGAATAAAAGTGAATATACAACAGTAGTTGATACAACAGTGTTTCCCAGACACTAAATCAGAGTAAATATAGATGGAGAGTGTGTATCAAAAACCACATAGGGAGTGATAGTCCCAAAAACAAGTGAAATGGTGATAAATAATCATAACATACAACCTGAAACATAGGCAGCTGGCAGAATGTAATCTACAAAATATAGATAACAGAACATAACATAGTGTATACTGTGTAATACAAGTGTATGCTGAATAAAGGCCACTCACATTTGGCAGAGCCGTACCAGGCTCTGTATAATAGGCTCAAGGGTGCCAATTCAGGCTGACGACACTCCAAGAAATGACTGTACAGGTTCCGTAGTAAAAAACGTATATTTATTTGAAGATAAAAATATAAAGTAAACTCCTGGTTATAAGGGAGTGGAACCCTAATACAAATAATATAAAAAAGGGGGGTATCCACTTACCCAAGCAGTATTAACCTTTGGAGTAGTATAAAACAAATATATAAAATACAAACAAATGTGGAAATAGAAGCAAACGCGTTTCGGCTTGGTAGCCTTCTTCCAGTGCTGTTTCTCAAGTCCTCATGGCTTGTTTAAATGCGCCCGGGATTTTTGATCACCTGTGCGCATTTTTCCTTCCGCGTACATCACTTCCGGTATTCTCGAGCAATGTCACTTCCGGTTTTGTCAGTTGGAACGCATGGTGGAACGCAAACGGCGTTCAGTCATTTCCGGAATCGGAGAAAATATGTGTCTATTCGTAATATAAAAGACAAAAAGTATAAATAAAACAAAATACAATAGATGAACAGCCACATAAGTGGCTCAGAAGCTATCACTAGCTATCTATAAACTATTATTGGCAAAAGTCAAAATATGGCAAAATACATCTAAATAGGATGGAAGAGCTGGCAAAATAGAGCAAAAGGGAAGAGAATATGTAATCAAATACTAATCAAAAATTAAGAAAATATAGCAAACAAATATGGCAAAAAAGGAAATATAATATATGAAAAAAAAATAAAAAATTAGTATAAAAAATGAGAAAACTCAAAATCTAAATTTAACCCATTTGGAAATAAGCAGTACACATCAAAGATCCATTTACTTTCTATCTTTGCCAGCTCCTTTACATTATTTTCACCCCTCCAATTTTTCTCTTTCTTAAGAATAGCCATAAACGGGGGCGGGGCCAAGCCAGCAAGCTGAGCAGACGCATGACAGCTGGGCTCCTGCTTTACTTGCCGATTTCATCCAGATACTCGCAAAACTCGAGACATTAAGCAAACCGGGGTGCACTGCCTATATCAGGGGTGACCTGGTGATAATCCTGATACCTGAACCGAGTGTTTTGGAGATCGGAAGCCCAGGGTGGATAGCTGCGGCCTACAGATGGCGGAACCGGGGAGAGGCGGCCGCTCTCCTCGCCTAAACATTAGAGGTACAGACCCACCAACGCCCTGCTCCCCCCCCTGGACCGGCGGGGGTCATCCCGGTCCAGCCCTGAGGGGCAATTTTCCTGCCCGAGCCCCAAGGGTGGAACCCAGCGAGCAACGAGAAGCAGCGCAGCCAGATAAAATGGCCGCCGCCACGTGTACTCGAGACTCGGAGAAACCTGACCTCGAGGCCAAGCTAGACAAATTATTCGCCAGGTTCTGGAGGACTATAACAACCAGGGAACGACAGGCCAAGGCATGTAAACCTATCACAGTGTTGCCGGTTAACTCCCAACAAGAGTGCACACCGCCTCATGCAAATAAAGCCCTCAAACGGCACTGTGGATGGCAGAAACGAAGAGCCCGAAAGCCCAAGAGACTAACACGGTCAAAGGCGGCGACCCATCACAGCAAATGCCCGGTGAAATTAAACTCACCTGAGAGGCATGAAAAGGCGATTCTACACCAGCGGCACACTGCGTCAAATAAGAACCGGACACGGCCGAGAGATCACAGGCAGACCACAACGCAACTCCTCCGCCCAGAAGCGTGCCCTCACCCGGGCAGGCCCCGGAGGCAACACAACACCTTACACAGGCTACCCCACGATAGCAAGTCCACCTCACCGGAACGGAGCTCCGATCCCGCTGTCGCAAAGATCTCCTGCATCATACGGAGCTACTGGCTACAGCATACCATCAAGCAGATCCCTGCAACCAGGCAGCGGGTCTTGAGATCTGGAGTCGGCTAGGGGACTACTTTAAATTGGCTACCGGAGTCTAACACCTACTTTGGACTCTACAGTAAAAGAGCAAAGTTCTCTTTGATTTTACACATGTTGCTTTTCTTGTTTTTTGCTCTATATCTGCCTCGTATATGTAAGTACACCTTAAGTACTGACCCCAATGCCCAATATCCTACTAGCGCTGGGTACTTGCAATTTAACTTAGCATACAACTCATGTATAGGTAGACATATCAGCCTGTTCTGATGTTGTTCAATGTCCTGTTACTAACTTATGTCAGTCATGTTATTTTACCTTATGTAAACATATTACTTGCTACTGCCACTCGCAATGACTAACCTTATGATTTACTCTACATTACTTTAACGTAAAAAAAAAGAGTTTATGTTTGTATTACTGTTATATTAGCAATGATACTTTCTGGGGTAAGTGAGGTTTAACGCTATTATCGTTAAAGCAAGGATTCCTAGCCTAAACGCTTATAGCATAACGTCTATAGGCGTAATATAGTATCGAGACATTTCTCTAAAGCGTGCTTACTTTATATCAACGTTAAAATAAGCGATCTAGCAAGGTTCAACGTTTAGCATCTTCGTTTTAGTTAACTTTACTTTATTTTTATTCAAGCCTATTCTGACAATTAACCGTTTAGTATACAATAAGCTAGACTACACATGGGCGACATAGCCTGAATATTACTTTATGATACCCAACTTTAGTGGTCTAGATACACCAGCGAAGGTACCTTTCAGTCATGTGATAGAATTAACTGTCGGACCCTCTACTGTACACTGAACAAGCGAGTTATTTAGCAAATTGTTTATTATAGTTCAGACATACCTGCCTAACCTGTCATTATGCTTTTTAAAACAAAATATGTGCAAGTTTTTTATGCCACTGCTTTACCTGTCTATGTTCAAGTATACATGCACGCTGTTGTGGCGCATGACTATCGTATGTACTCACCTGCACACCAAAAATAAAGAATTAAAAAAAAAAAAAAAGAATAGCCATAAACGACAGTACAGATGGATCGCTTCTATGTTTTTTAGCAAAGTGTGCTGACACACTATGTTTCATATACCCCCTCTGGATGTTGCCCATGTGTTCCGCAATCCTCGTTTTTAATGCCCTAGTGGTCATCCCTATATACTGCAAGCCACATGGGCACCAGAGGAGGTATATGACATTGGAGGAATGGCATGTCAGAACCTGACGGATAGGGAAAGTACGATGATTGTGATGAGAAATAAAGGAGGTGTTTTTTTGTTTTTTGAATAAGGTTTTTTTACATGTGACACATAATTTGCAGGGATAAAAACCCGGCTCAATATTAAAGAAATTTGTGTTTTCTTTTTTCTCCTTAATAAAACTGGTCGTTAAATGTTGTTTTAGATTTTTTGCACCTCTATAAACTATGGTCGGTTTATCTCCTATGATGTTGCCAAGAGTTGGGTCTAATTTGAGGATATACCAATATTTATTAATGATATGCTTAATCTGTTTGGCATTTTCATTATAATTTAAAACAATTGGAATATTTGAGAACTTTTCATTCTTTTTTACATTATGTGTCTTATTATGTGATAGAATTTCCTTTCGTTCTTTTTCTTTAGTCTTACTAATAAAATTGTCTAAAGTTTTTTCATCATAATTTTTCTCCACTAATCTAGTTTTTAAAAACTGTGCCTGTTCATCAAATAATTTGGGGTCACTACAGTTTTTATATAAACGTAAAAATTGGCTATTCGGCATATTATGTAGCCATGGGCCATAGTGACAGCTTGAAGTATCTATATGTCCATTGACATCGACCTTCTTAACCCCTTAAGGACCAAACTTCTGGAATAAAAGGGAATCGTGACATGTCACACATGTCATGTGTCCTTAAGGGGTTAAAGAAGGTCTTAGTCTGAATAGTGTGGTTTTCGACATAAACATATAGATCGAGAAAGCTGATACCCTCAGTGCTATGTTCACTGGTAATATGTATGTCTGAGTGATTACAATTATCTATATTTTGTAGATTACATTCTGCCAGCTGCCTATGTTTCAGGTTGTATGTTATGATTATTTATCACCATTTCACTTGTTTTTGGGACTATCACTCCCTATGTGGTTTTTGATACACACTCTCCAACGTATACCTTTGGCACAGAGGTGTGCGGTGATCAGTTTCAGCAGTTCGGTGAAATACCATGGGGTAGTGCTGTGGCCGAATGGCATGTGAATTTATATGGTCGGTCCTTCCAGAGGAATCATAGGAAGCGTTGGCTGGTTGGGTGCATCGGGACTGACGGATAAGTGTCCTTTAGATCGAGACAAGTGAACCAATCTCCGGGACGTAGGATATCCCGGAGGAGATGAATGCCTTCCATCTTGAAGTGTCTGTAAACCACGAAGGTATTCAGATGACGGAGATTTATAACCGGACAAAATTCTCCTGATTTCTTGTGGACCAGGAAGATGGAGCTGAAGAATCCACCGTCATCCTGGGCGACTCGAATCGCCCCCTTCCAAATGAGAGAATGAATCTCTGAGTAGCACCCGCTGGATCCTGGAAGAGACTGGAAAAAGGGGGGGTTTGCCTGGACAGGAGGGGAGTAAAACTCGATTGAGTAGCCCTGCATAGTATCTAGAATCAAGGTATCCGAAGACAGAGTCATCCACATGTTTAAGTCACTAAACTATATATATGTGGCTAAATTTATTACATATATGCATTTTGTGCACTGGTTCCTGTTTCTAATACTAGCCTATTCTGCCCCTAAGGTAAACTGGCTAACGTTTTGGATATCGCTAAGGACCAGAATCTCCAGGCGCTTATTAACGCAGCAGTGGCTGCTTCTTTTGAAAAGGCCCTAGCACGGGTCCTTCCCTCGGATCCTAAGGACAAACCCCAGTCACACACACAGTCACAAGCAGACAGTCACACATACTCCATTAGAAGCAGACAGTCGTACACACTCAGTTACAGGCATGCAGACACTCACGCACACTGATAGGCACACACACTCAGTTAAAGGCAGATAGTCAAACATACAGGCACACACAATGGCACAGCTACAGCGACACACACAATTGGAGTTACACAGGCAGACAGTCACACACTCACACAGGCAGACAGTCACACACAGGCAGACTGTCACACACACATGCAGACTGTCACACACAAGCAGAAAGTCACACAGACACACAGGCAGACAGTCACACACACAGGGAGGCAGTCACACAGATAGACAGTCACACACACACACACAGGCAGGCAGTCACAGTCACACACACACAGACTTACCTCTTTACATTATGGCTAAAAGGGGGAGTGGATGCAGTTGGTTGTTGGGGAAGCAAGGACTCCTTCCTTCTTCTCTCTTCCTTTGCAGCAGTTACTAGGGGCTTCGGGTAGGTATTAGTCCCGCCCCTGCCTCGTGATAAGCCCCGCCCCCACCACTCATTAAGCCCTGCCCCCGCTGCCTCGATTTAAAAAATATATATTTTTTTATAGACCCGGGTGGAGAATAATGAAATCATCCACCCGGGTACCTGTTTTAGCTCCCCTGCACTCCTGTTACCTGACCATGTGCGAGCTGTGTTGGCCACATTGCACCCCCTGGTCCATGGCACCTGGTGCGGACGCACAATTCGCACACCCCTAAGGTCGGCACTGGTTGCGGTGTTCCGGATTCTGAGCGCGGAGAGTATCATGCTGGGCTCAGCGCCCCCTTTGATGCCCGTTATAGTTAATAGCCAATGAATGTTGGGTAGTAGGGTGCCCCCTTCAATGCTCTCTTGGATCCCTTGGAGGTGGACATTCCACCATCTATGCTTCCAGTGTAGTGACAGTCTGCGTGAGCTTTTGGACTTAAAGAGTCCTGAAAATGCTGTATTTGTTGCTCCCTTGCACTTTCTCTGGACTCCACTGCTGTGAGACGCTTTTGGAGGTTACCTACCTCTTTCTGAGTGTTCAGCAAGTCATCCTTCCACACTACCCTCATTTCTGACATGAGGTCTCTGATATCCTGCTTAGTCGATGGGGATGAGTCCTCCTAAGATTCGAAGTCCTGGTAGTGGGCCCCTGTTTCAGCTGGAGACGAGGTAAGGCTCTACCTGTCTTCATTGGAGTCCTGGTAGGCTTCTTCTTCACTGGGTGCCTCAGGCGCAATTTTAGCGCAAACGAGAGCCGAATATTCAACAATCTGGGTGTCTCTGGCAGGTGGAACTTTTTATTTTTGCGCCCCATTGATGTCTCTGTGTGTGAGGCGTGCGTGTAGCCACTGTTGGGAGCTGATTATCTGGTTTTTTTTGCCTATTTTATTGGTCGCTTGTACGGAGCTCCTCAGAAACACGTCTGTCTAGCTGAGCAGCTGGCCACGTCCCCCCAACTACTATTTCTCAGTGACAATGGTTCAGAATACACAGTAGAATCTATCACATTTAGCTGTTATACTTGGTTAAAGGGCCAGTAATATCTATTTCCATTAATTTGTAGGGTTCTTTAATGACTGCGAGGAGTTAGAGGTATTTGGAAAAACTAAATTTACCCAAGGGCTTAAAAATTGAAGTCATATGCTACTAGCTAGACCCTAAAAGTTACTTGACACTGCAAGCCATAGTATACTCATGAGGGGGTGAAATTCTACACTCCAGAACCAAATTTTGATTGGTTAATGATTAGAGGAAATTTAGAGCCCTATTGTACCTGAAGCAGATTTTGCTGTCCATACATTTGTGGATTATATAGGTCCACTTTAAACTAGACATAATTTAGAGAAAGTAAGAAAACCCTACTATGTATACATATTATTTCAGCCCTTAAATGGGAATTCAGATTAATAAAAAATGTTATGTTTAGTATACAAATATAAATTTTCAAAAGATTATTAAAAACTGAGACTTGCCTAAATCTTAAATAACAATATAATATAATGCATTATTGACAATGCTGTAAATTACATTATACATGATTACCGTAAATGTATTATGTAGTGAATTATGAGAGAGATTAGTCTTTCCAATCATTATGAAATATCTGACTGAGAACCAGTTTCTCTCTGACTCATATGTAATACATTTTACCCACAGAGTTGTGTGTGGGGAGGGTTTTGGGATAGTGTGAAGAAGCCTTAGGAAGGCTGTTACCTACACACAGTACCTTCCTATGTACTGGGGTGTCAAACCCACAATCTCCCTCCCCCACTCCAAGAAAAAAAAAAATCCAATCAAGACATAGACTATTGATTGTGATTAATTTCCTGGCACAAGTTTGGTTCACTGAAACATCAGTAAAAATTAAGCCTTCACGACAGCATAATCCACTAAGAGGAATGACATAGCGATTTCCTTTTATTCAAGTAAGACATGTATAAGGATCCCAAAGTTGATTTTAGGCTTACTACAATAACTTTATTCAGAACAACCTTACAACAGTTTTTTGCATCTGCTTGTTACATCATTGTATTGAAAATATCTTTATAATGCATAATGGCATTCCAAGTGAGTGATTTCAGTCCTTTTTTTATTCAGAGCCTAGGGTGACTTAAATCTTTAACGGGGTTTTTAACGGGGTTATTCACCTTCAAATCCAATTACAGTCACAGCGTGGTAATTTTAGCCTAAATTTTCCAGTTCACTATAATTTATAGGGCTATTTACTAAAGTGAGAATTAAAAGTGAATTCAAAGTGAATTTCAACTTTAAGGTCAGAGTAGCTGAATGGAAGGATTGGCTGATTGAGAAAATGTTTCCAGTTCAGCTATGATCTTTTGATCTTAAGTTTAACATTTTATTTCAATTCACAGTGAATTCTCACTTTGGTAAATAACCCGTCCCTGTTAGCATTGATGTGTGAGTTTTGTGGCTGTTTATTGAACAGGTTTTCAGGCCCAGATTTCTTAAAGGACCACCATAGTGCCAGGAAAATAAACTAGTTTTCCTGGCACTATAGTGCCCTGAGTATTCCCCCACCCTTAGGGTCCCACTCCTGCCGGGCTGAATGGAGAGGAATGGAGAGGGTTAAAAACTCACCTTTCTCCAGCGCCGGGCTCCCTCGGGGCTGGGGACTCTCCTCCTCCTTTGGCCGTCATCGGCTGAATGTGCATGCGCCAGTCCATTCTCAATGCTTTCCAATGGACGCTGGCGTCTTCTCACTATGAAAATCACAGTGAGAAGCGCGGAAGTGCCTCTAGCGGCTGTCAATGAGACAGCCACTAGAGGCTGGATCAACCCATTTATAAGCATAGCAGTTTCTCTGTAACTGCTATGTTTACAACAGCCAGGGTTAATCCTAGAGGGACCTGGCACCCAGACCACTTCATTACGCTGAAGTGGTCTGGGTGCCTATAGTGGTCCTTTAAGTAATATGAATAAAAGTGATGATAAATCTGAAGCCAAAATCTTCTATCTGTATGAGTCCAACAGTGAAATCAGGCCAGAAGTTACTCAGATTCCTCAGATGTATTTTTTCTTGTTCCAGTGAAAAAAAAATGATCTAGTTTAATAATCTGCTAATTATTAGACCATGTTATAGTGGTATAGTGGTATACAATACCAGACAGTGACTGTATTGTCCATAATACAGTTAATATGTTTACAAACTTGTCTAGTGATTGATGTAGTCTAGGTCAGAAGGTAAGCCATGTAATAAAAGGAAGTCATGCTGTATCCTGCTAAGAGAGAAAGTGCCACACTACAGCAGCCATTGTGGTTCAAAAGGAAAGTTCTTCAACCTTTGCTTTCGGGTACATATATGCCTGTAATTTATGGATTGTGTGTAAAATGTATTACTAATATTTCTGTCCTTTTTTAAAGTTATTTCTTTACTTTAGCTCACTTCTTGACTTCCTTGTTCTCTGTTACCCTTGACCTCTGCTTGTTATACTCATTATGTTGACCTCCTGTAATTCTTTGACCTCGGCCTGCCCCTGTTTACTCTCTGTCTGTTTGTGCAATCTAGGCACCATTTTCCGACTGGTCGGTCTAAGAACCGCTAATAGTTTACGGCAAGTCCTTTTCTCTTAATTGAACACAATAGTGTTCTGTTTGTCAGGGTCATTAGTAATAGTGACAGCCTTGTTCTAAATGCCACTGAGAACAGTTTACTCTCTACACCATGTTGACTGCATTAGGTTTGAAAATGAAGCTTTAGGCTAAGAATCATGGGAATTGTTAAAGTAGGGTTAGGCTAGGGGCTATTATTTTTTCCTATCTCTGTACAGTCTCTCAGTTTTCAAGATTCCTTTTCCTTTTTTTTTTTTTCTGATTTCAACCTCCTAAACTGAAGCCTCATCTTGCCTTCATACTACTCCCTATTCAAAGGCCTATCCAACACAGAGAAACATTAGTGATATTTATTCACAGCAATTCACTCCAATGTTTCATAGCTGAAAAGAGACTTGCGTCCATCAAGTTCAGCCTTCCTCACATTTGTTTTTTGCTGTTGATCCAAAAGAAGGCAAACACCCCCAGTTTGAAGCACTTCCAATTTTGCAACAAACTAGGAAAAAAATTCCTTCTTGACCCCAGAATGGCAGTCAGATTTATCCTTGGATCAAGCAGGTATTACACTACATTGAAAAATTATATCCTTGAATATTCCGTTTTTGCAAGTATGCATCTAGTAGCTGTTTGAACATCTGTATGGACTCTGATAAAACCATCTCTGAAACATAACCTGACTTACATGTCCTAATCCTGCCTAAACATAACACAACAATGGCTTTGCATTAATATTAGAGGAGGCTACACTCAGCATCTGCTTGCCACCCTGTATCCATATGTAATTATGTGTATGCTATTTTTTTTTTTTTAATTCTTTATTTTTCCGTACTCGGTGGTACAAAAAGATGACATCTGACATTTCAGCGTAATTTCAAACTTTCAACTGTCAAGCATGTAACTCTAACATATGTTCTAACATCATTGGAGGTGATTAACAGGGTGTGCTTAGAAATGTGTTTGGCGGGTACATTTTTTTTTGGGGGGGGTAAGGTTAGGTGACATGCCCAGGGCTCGTAGCATGTTGGCAAGTTTTGTGTTCGTGCTTGTTGCGCTCCTGGGATACTACAAGCTAGAGGTTAAAGGTGTGCTCCTGTAGGTTCAGGAGGATGCAGTGCTGCATTGGAGCTTGTTCGTGCGTATTATCAGGTTGGTTGTTGTGTGGTAGTGGTGCCAGGGTGTATACACCTTGTGGGCATTATGTGCAGTGCAAGAGACAAGTTTGTGCGAGTAGTGGTTTGTGTGGTGTTTAGTTGGTGGTCTGACATGCCCAAGTATACCCCTGGCCTAGGGTGTGGTGGGGGGGTATTACAGACGCCATTCATCTCTGGAGAGCCTGTTGGTTTGCGGCTAGTTGTTTGCTCGGCAGGGGGGAAGGGGGGTGCATGTCATGTGTGTAGAAACAGAGTAAAATAAGTAGATAAGAGGGGGAGGGGAGACAAAGGGGAAAATAACATTTTGTAACAGAATATGAATCTGTGGACTCTTCGTTGGTCGGAATAAAAGTCCCGATAGACAGTTTGGGTATGGTGTCTAGGTCGCCATGGGGCTGAACCTAGGTAGGATTAACTCAGTTCCCGTCTTGGTTTAGGTATTTGGGGGTAGCAGGTTTTTCAGCACTGGTCCTGTGGAGGTGCTAGCGGATTGGTCCCAGGTTGCGTTGCAGTTGTCTTCTGTAGTGCAGTGTGGCCCCGGTTGGAGTCCCAGTGCAGTCAGGAAAGCCGGAGCTCCCATCGGGGTGGTGAGGTTGTGAGTGGTCCCCTCCTGATGGACGAGTAAAGAGCCAGTGTTGCCCCATCTGTAAGGTACATTTGCTTTACGTAGAGTGGTCGTCACAGCGCCAAAGGTTTTGCGTCTGAGCAGTGTGGCTCTGGTGAGGTCTTGAAAAAATAGAAGTTTTGCGTTCTCGAATTCTAGTGGCGTTTTGCCCTTCAGGGCAGTCATTATTTGAATTTTGTCATGTATGGTGACACAGCGTAAGATGACGTCTCTGGGGGTATCGTGTGTGATGCGGACAGAGCTTGTGACACGATATATGCCATCCAGAGTGATTTTTTTTTGCTGTTGAGTGTGACAGGATCGTTGCCAGGAGGCGTCTCGTGTAGTGCGCTAGTTCTTCAGTGGTGATGGTGTTAGGTATGCCGCGGATTTTTATGTGTGTCCGTCTTTGTCTATCTTCGAGGGACATTATTTGGGCTGCTAATACTTGTTGTTCCTGTTGCAGTTGTTGGAGTGAGTCTTTCATGGTGGTTATATTGTTGTGCACTCCTGCTATGTCTGTTTCAGCAGTTGTGACTCGGTCTGTGACTGTTTGCATATCTTTTTTGATCAGGGCCATGTCAGCAGCCAGTAGCTTCTGTATGTCGGCCAGGAGCTTTTTTAGATCCCCTTTAGTGGTGGGAGCTGAGTCCTCTGTCGAGGACTGGGGATTCAAGAGCCCCATCTGGGGTTGCTGAGTGTCTGGGGTCATTCTTCCCTCTATTTCTGGGACAGGGGCCATTTTTGGCGGGTGGTCCGCATGTGTTAGTGTGATATGTGCTGGTCTCAGCAGCATTTCCCCAATGTCCCTACCTTGGGTGCTGTCGCCTGCGGCAGCCTTAGGAGTGCGGTGGCCCATGGTTGGTGTGTCCGGCGGGGAGTATGCTGGGTAGTCTCGGCCCTCTCGCGGTCCGCCGAAAAGCGCCTCGAGGTTGAGGGCTGGTGTGGTGTGGTAGGCCGCGGACTTGCGCCGTTGCCGGGTTTGCTTGGCGGCTTGAAAAAACTGCATTAATCCGCTCGCCCCGTCGTCGTGATGCCGGTTAACTAGTTTGTTTGGGCCGATGGTCCCTGTGTGGGGTGATATTAGCTGGATTCTAGTCGGCCATCCAGGAGCTGAAGCAAATGGCATCCGGTCAGGTTGGTTGACAGGCTCCGCCCCATGTGTATGCTATTTTAAACTTTATGTAATGCTTGTTAAATAAAGATGTGTCCGTAACCCTGTTATATTATACTAGAGTTTAGATTTAAACTAAGTGTTAAGGGATATACTGGTAGAAATTAGAGGTTGGTTAAGAGTTATTTGAGTAGAGGTTAGAAATTGGGTTCCATCATGCTCTTACAGCTATAATGCTGGCAAAGCATCATGGAAGGTGTAGTCCAAAACATCTGGAGTGCTGAAGGTTGCCTATCCCTGGACTAGTGATTGCTACTACCGAGTTAAAATTACAGATTAGGTTGTCACGGGAGGCGGTCCGAAGGCCAGGACCCCTGTGTGCCTGAATCATGATAGGAGTCTCAGCGTGGAAATGGACAAAACGGGTCTGGGGCAGGGTAACCACACGCCCCGTGGTGTTGAGCAGGAGCTGAAATTAAGCAGATAAGTATCCGGTACTAGAAACAAGGTAAGACTAGAACAGGCACCAAATAAGACAAGACTAAAAGAACCCAGAACCGGAGCAGGACAGAAAGCAGAAACCAGAACATGTACACAATACATGAGGGAAACATGAACAGGGCAGGACATTATAGGACTGTACATGAACTGGGACTAGAAGACAAAATAAAACAAGACAAGAGATACAAGGCAAAACAAGAGGAGACATACCTAAGTACTATAAATATGTAATAAACATTGGAGATTTAAACATACATTAATGGCCAAGATGCATGCAGCCCACCACTGCGCCAAAGTACTTCAATTATGGTGGGTCCCAACTGCCTAGCTATGCATGACTAAATAAAAAAAAAAAAACAATAAAACACACAGAGTACTTACCTGCAAAGAAAGGAGCAGAGGAAATGAGCCCACTGCTTGCATGAACAGACTGAAACAAAAATAATGAATGGCAAAGGAATGGGTGTGGCAACAAAAAACAAACATTTAAAGGAATTCAAGAGACTGGGAATTCCAGGAACGGAATAAAGGAATGAACCCAGAAAACCCAGCATAAAGAAAACCAGACATAGAATAGAAAACCAGAAAAACCAAGATAAACTAAACAAGAATTGTAAAAATAGTACTGGATACCAAGGCCAGACATCTGCGCAAAATGGAATAGGACGTGACATAGGTTGGGTTTATAGTGTGGGTTGTACTGTATCCTATAGTCACAATTACAATTATTTAAGCCATGAATTGCCAGGCTGATAACGTTGGTACTTTTAGGCCTTAGCCCATGACGTGCACTTATCCTATGTTTACTGTCACGATCCCGGGGAACCCAACACGCTAACACACACACAGACACACACACAGAAAGTGTGCTGTACCGGTCCTTAGAGTGGCCGGGCTAAGCACACAAAGAATAGTCAGGAGACAAGCCGAGTAAGGGGAACCAGAAAACAGAATAACGAGAAACAAGCCGAGGTCAAAGGGTAGGAGAAAGTCACAAAGTCAGTATAACAAGCCAGAGGGTACGTAACTAGAAAGCACACGTTCACAATCGATACTATAAAGCAAAGACCACAACAGGGCACAGATAGACAGGAAAGGTAAGTATTTAAATCCTAGCCTGAATCCTGATTGGCTAACCACCAATCAGTATTAACAAACACACGTGGGGGATATCTATACCCCCCACTGTGTTTGTTGCACTGTAGCTTTAACGCCGGGTCACGTGAGTGACCCCGGCGCTTAGATAATAGTGCCGGCTCCCAGCGTGCAGCGTTAGACATGCTGCCGCTGGGAGGAGGAGAGGAGGACGCGAGCGGCGTGTCAGGAGGAGAGGACGCCGCTCGCTTAACGGTAAGGGGAGAGGGGACCGCGGGCGGCGACGGACCGAGGGTGAGTGCTGCAAGAGGATTGCAGCCTCCCCTCACCGCTGCCCGCGGAGCCCTGACATAACCCCCCCCTCGAAGACCGCCCAGGGGGCGGGAAGCCGAAGGCTTCAAAGGAAACCGCGCATGAAAGGAGCGGATCAAGGAGGGGGCGTCCAAGTCAGAGACAGAAACCCACGACCGCTCCTCCGGGCCATAACCCTTCCAATCAACCAGATACTGCAACCGACCTCGAGAGAAACGAGAATCAAGGAGAGCAGCCACCTCATAAACGTCACTAGAGACCGCGCGGAGGGCATCGGAACGCCTGAGAGAGCCAGAGAACCGATTACAGAGCAAGGGCTTCAAAAGGGAGGCGTGAAAGGTGTTAGGTATGCGCATGGAAGGGGGCAAGGCCAGGGAGTAGGATACAGGATTCACCCTACGCAACACCTTATAGGGACCAAGGAACTTGGGCGCGAACTTCATCGAGGGAACCCTAAGGCGGAGATTCCTAGAGGACAACCAAACCCTATCACCCGGAGCATAAGAAGGAGCCGCACACCTACGACGATCAGCAAACCTCTTTTGAGTAGCAGCAGCACGACAAAGAGCAGCATGGACCTGATCCCACATCTTCCGTAAGGAGGCGAGGTGCTCGTCCAAAGCGGGCATTCCCTTGTCGGAGAATACACCGGGAAGGACAGCGGGTTGGAACCCATAAGCCACCATAAAAGGACTTGCGCCAGTAGAAGAATGAGACACAGTGTTCCTGGCAAACTCAGCCCAGGGAAGGAGACGGGACCAGTTGTCCTGGTGTGCATTCGTGAAACAGCGTAAATACAACTCCACAGACTGATTTGCTCGTTCGGCAGCTCCATTAGATTGCGGATGATAGGAGGAAGTAAACGATAAGGAGACCCCCATCTCAGCACAAAAGCCTCTCCAAAACCGAGAGACAAACTGAGGGCCCCTGTCAGATACGATATCTTGTGGTATACCATGCAAGCGGAACACTTCTTTGGCAAACACCTGAGCCAACTGAACCGCAGAAGGTAGCTTCTTAAGCGGAATGAAGTGCGCCATTTTGGAGAACCTATCCGTTACAGTCAAAATTACTGTCTGCCCATCAGATGAAGGAAGATCCACAATAAAGTCCATGGATAAGTGTGTCCACGGTTTCTTGGGTACAGATAGGGGCATAAGGAGTCCCAGGGGTTTAACATTAGGGGACTTACACTGTGTACAGACACGACAAGCCTGCACGTAATCTACCACGTCTTTTTTGAGTGAGGGCCACCAAAACTGTTGGAGAAGACCCTTGTAAGTCTTGGTAACCCCTGGATGACCAGCCGTTTTGGCTGTGTGAAATAAAGTCAACAACTTCTTTCTGTCTTTTACTTTCACGTACAGCTTACCAGTAGGTGTCTCAGAGGGTGCTTGGGGTTGGTATGACTTGATACCATCAAGAAAAAGAGACGAGATAACCAAACGGGTAGTAGCTATTATATTAGTTGTGGGTACAATGGGCTCAGGAGTGGAGGTAATAGAATCTACAGGTTCGTACTGGCGGGAGATGGCATCAGCCTTGACATTTCGATAACCAGGCCTGTATGTGATTATGTACTGAAAACGTGAGAGAAATAAAGACCATCTAGCCTGACGAGAGGATAACCTCTTAGCATCTGCGATATAGGATAGATTTTTATGATCGGTTATAACCAAAATCTTGTGTCTAGCTCCCTCTAACAAGTACCTCCATTCTTTAAATGCCATCACTATAGCTAATAATTCCCTGTTCCCAACGTCGTAATTCTTTTCAGACTCTGACAAGCGTTTTGAAAAGTAACCACAGGGAAGGAGGGGTTCGTCATACGATTGTCTTTGTGACAACACTGCTCCTATACCTGATTCAGAGGCGTCTACTTCCAGTACAAAGGGAAGGGAAGGATCAGGATGGTGTAACACAGGGGCAGTGGCAAATGCCTTTTTTAGAGTCTCGAAGGCCACAATAGCATTAGGATTCCAAACCCTGGGGTGTAAACCCTTTTTTGTCAGTTTAGTGATAGGGGAAATAATGGATGAGAAGTTTTTAACAAACTTTCTATAATAATTGGCAAACCCTATAAATCGCTGTATTGCCTTAAGTCCTTGGGGAAGGGGCCAGGACAGTATAGCTTCCAATTTTGAAGGATCCATGCTGAATCCTTGTTCAGAAATAACATAACCCAGGAATTGTACAGAGGTTTGGTCGAATAAGCATTTCTCTAATTTACAATAAAGACCATTCTGCAACAACCTTTTAAGCACCATCCTAACATGAGTATGATGTGTCTTCAAATCTGGAGAATATACAAGTATGTCATCTAGGTAGACTACAGCACAGACATGCAGTAGATCTCTAAGGACATCGTTTATGAGGTCCTGAAAAACGGCAGGAGCATTACACAATCCAAAAGGCATGACCAGATACTCGTAATGCCCACTACGCGTATTGAACGCCGTTTTCCATTCATCATTCTCCTTAATACGAACAAGGTTATAAGCCCCCCTGAGGTCTAGTTTAGTAAAATATCTAGAACCTTTGACACGATCAAACAATTCGGTAATGAGGGGAATCGGATAGGCATTTTTAATCGTTATATTGTTTAGGGCTCTGTAGTCTATACACGGTCTCAAATCGCCCTCCTTTTTTGCCACAAAAAAGAAACCAGCACCAGCAGGAGAGGAGGACCTTCTAATAAAACCTTTACTTAAGGCCTCTCGTATGTACTCCTCCATGACCTGGTTTTCTTTCTCAGAAAGAGGGTAGACCTTACCCCTAGGAGGCATAGTACCCGGTAATAGGTTTATGGCACAGTCATACTCACGGTGTGGGGGTAGCTTATCTGCCTCCCTTTTTTCGAAAACCAAAGCAAGGTCTGCATACACAGAAGGGACAGAAACAGAAAGCGGTTTAGCCGTGGGCACGTTAAGTAAACAAATGGGACGTACTTGGGCCATACAGTCTCGTTGACAAGATTCCCCCCAGGAGAGTATGTCTAAACAACCCCAATCAAGTACTGGGTTGTGTTTCACTAACCAGGGAAAACCCAGAACTATGGAAGCAGTAGGGGAGTCAATTATTTGGAAGGTTAACCTTTCCTTGTGTAAAGCACCCACACACATCTCTATATCTTGGGTCTCATGGGTCACCAGAGGTCTCTCAAGGGGTCTACCATCTATGGCCTCAACGGCCAAGGGTGTGGCCTTTTGGATCAAAGTCAAGGCTGCGGTTCTGGCAAAGGTCTCATCCATAAGGTTGTCAGCCGCACCTGAATCGATCAAGGCTTTAGTTGTTATGGTGGTTTTATTGACCAAAAGAGAGACCGTAATAAATGGTCTGGAGATGGACACATGAGGGGACAAAGTCATAACACCCGAGGCCGACCCCTCTCTAGGCCTTAGGTGCTGGAGTTTCCCTGTAATTTAGGGCATGTATTACAGTGGTGACCCCTCTTTCCACAATAGAGACATAACCCCTCCCTTCTACGATACGTTCTTTCAGCCTCAGTTAACCCCGTAGCACCCAATTGCATGGGTTCGGGGGATGGTTGCCTAGGAGCGGGTAACGCTAGTAATGCAGTACTGGGTAGAGCAGGTAACACCCGTGTATCCAGCCGTCTTTGACTACGTCTCTCTCTAATGCGGTTATCAATAAGGATTACATAGTCTATAATATCATCTAGAAGGACAGGCAGTTCCCTGGATGCTATTTCATCCCGTATGTAAGCGGCCAAACCCTCCTGAAAGGCTGTTACGAGGGCGTCGTTATTCCAAACCACTTCAGCTGCTAGAGTGCGGAATTCGATAGTATAATCCGCTACAGATCTGTTACCCTGTCGAACCCTAAGCAGAGCTTTGCCAGCAGAGGCAACCCTACCGGGTTGATCAAACGTGCGTTTGAATGCGGACAAAAAATCCGCAAAGGACATAGGAGACATATTTTCCCACATGGGGTTTGCCCATGCTAAAGCTCTCCCAGACAGGTGGTTTATCAAAAAGGCAATTTTGGATCTGTCGGTGGGATAGGAACGTGGATTCATCACCAGATGGATGTCAATTTGATTGAGGAAACCACGACACAATGCTGGGTCACCACTATAGCGCTGTGGCGGTGTCATATGGACTACATGGGCAGGAACGGGTACTGGAGTGGCAATGGGTTCGGACACAGCAGCAACCGCCTCCTGGACGGCAGGCTGCAGGTGTGCAGTACGAGCCAGTATGGTCTGCAAAGCTTGAGCAAACTGATTCATACGGTGGTCCAAGCCATCCATTCTAGCCTCCTGATTAACTAGGAGCTGTGGTATGTCAGCAGGTTCCATTATGGCCCTGTTGTAATGTCACGATCCCGGGGAACCCAACACGCTAACACACACACAGACACACACACAGAAAGTGTGCTGTACCGGTCCTTAGAGTGGCCGGGCTAAGCACACAAAGAATAGTCAGGAGACAAGCCGAGTAAGGGGAACCAGAAAACAGAATAACGAGAAACAAGCCGAGGTCAAAGGGTAGGAGAAAGTCACAAAGTCAGTATAACAAGCCAGAGGGTACGTAACCAGAAAGCACACGTTCACAATCGATACTATAAAGCAAAGACCACAACAGGGCACAGATAGACAGGAAAGGTAAGTATTTAAATCCTAGCCTGAATCCTGATTGGCTAACCACCAATCAGTATTAACAAACACACGTGGGGGATATCTATACCCCCCACTGTGTTTGTTGCACTGTAGCTTTAACGCCGGGTCACGTGAGTGACCCCGGCGCTTAGATAATAGTGCCGGCTCCCAGCGTGCAGCGTTAGACATGCTGCCGCTGGGAGGAGGAGAGGAGGACGCGAGCGGCGTGTCAGGAGGAGAGGACGCCGCTCGCTTAACGGTAAGGGGAGAGGGGACCGCGGGCGGCGACGGACCGAGGGTGAGTGCTGCGAGAGGATTGCAGCCTCCCCTCACCGCTGCCCGCGGAGCCCTGACATTTACTATGCCTTAGGTGTTTGGAATATACTCCACATACTGTGATATCATTTTTGGAAAGGCATTATTGATTGTAGTCGCAGCCCACGAAATGTAGTGTGCAGTACTCTAAAATCAAGGTAAAATGCAGAATACTAAATACTGTGTAGATCATCTACCATCATTTTTGACAGTGAATGCTTGCAGTTGAAATTCTCTATCTGGATAGACCCTCAAATGTGTATGGGTTAAACGCAGGATCACTGTGCCCGATCTTTGCTTATCCAGTGAATCCCGTCACAGCTGCTTGTTCACTGTATCTCCCTTAACAATGCAGTGACACAATGAATGTGCTACTTTGGTGAGCATCAAAAACAAATGGATCTCATACAATAAAAAAAAATACTTTAGTACATCAAGTCATGATTAACGTCTGCAGCCTCATACCATATTTTATCTCCACCACTGTAGCCCTCTCATTAATTTTCAGATTTTGAGAAAAGTATTAATTATAGTCACTGAAACATCCACTGGAATACCACATAAAAATTCAATGCAGATCCTTTTGTGGAGTTACTCATTAGACTTGCATTACACTGGTGCCATGTTCTGGGTATCTCCTGTGACCCTTCACTCCGCTGCCCATAGGATGAAGGATAAGATGAAGGACAATTGTTGTGCCTTCACCTGGTTCTACTGGGGATGAGAAAACAATTATCTTGTTGTAGTTGATCTGGTAATTCATAGTTACATGCACATTTTTTTAATTTGAAAAATAGTAAATTATATGGGGAGAGCAAACATTAAAGACAGAAGTTTAGGTTAAAAAATGTGGGTGCTAATCTACTGGCTGTTGTTATTAACATTCTCTTGCAAACAGATATTTGCCAACAGCACTGAAAACAAGCCCTCGTGAATAACTGCATTATTATAATGTGTGCACCAAAGTCATTTTATTTTCATCACAGAATGATTTCCAATCTTACTGTAGGAAGTTTTCTTCACAGAAGCATAACAGAGGGATGAAGTTGCTCTCTACTGGTAACTTTTATAACTGCATTACTTAATACCAACTGCTTTAATATTTACAAATCTCCATCAACTGTTTAGAAATAGCAGCAGATAACTATATCTTATCCTAGGCAAAGATGATTCTGGATAGATTGGGAAAATTCAGACTAACAGCCTGCTGATGTATGCTTAAAGGATCACTATAGTGTCAGGAAAACAAACTCGTTTTCCTGACACTATAGCATCCTTAGGACCCCCCACCCTCAGGGCCCCACTTCTCTGTCACTGAAGGGGTTAAAACCCCTTCAGTTACTTACAATAATCCAGCGCCGGGCTCCCTCGGCGCTGGTGACCTGTTCTCCACTGCCGACGCCAGCTCCCGAGTGGGAGCCGCGTGCCTATTTAAACAGTCCATAGGAAAGCATAATCTCAATGCTTTCCTATGGACATTCTGCACGCTGGAGGTTGGATTAACCCTGCAATGTAAACCTAGCAGTTTCTCTGAAACTGCTAGGTTTACATCTGAAGGGTTAAAACCTGAGGGACCTGGCACCCAGACTATTTCATTGAGCTGAAGTGGTTTTGGTGACTATAGTGTCCCTTTAAGGCAAAAAGCACAGTTGACTTTTGAAAAGATGAATATTTTGAGTTGAACATAATTGCTGCAGAATCTTTTCTATATGCTAAATTGCTTATTTGCCCATAAATTATTACAATAATAATAAGTAATATTCTAATTTACATGGATATACTTGACTAATAAAATATAAAGAACTTTTAGTTTGTACGCTTGTTTGGGCAATATGTCAATTATGTTTTGTTAGAATTTAGTGCTTGTCTTGTTTACCTATTGTACAGCACTACGTAATATGTTGGTGCTACATAAACAAGTGTAATTGCATAAGGCTCTACCAAACATATACACAGGTGTAATAATTATGAGGGCTAATGTAGATTAGATGGGCCAATAGATTCTTTAAAAACTGTCCCAATTTTTTATGCTGGTGCTTTTTTAGTAAATATTTTATTTATAAAAACAATCCGGTAGCAACCAGTTGGAGAAATAGTGGAACATAAACATATAAAATAGGCCACTGAAATTTTTTAATTAACAGTAGCATTAACAAAAGCATAATCACACACATGGAAATATGAAAGAAATATATTCTATCACAGAATAATCAGTGTAATCGGATATAAGAATGATCTGCATGCCTCTGGATAAAAGAATATGGAAAAAGACATAACTTGTAAAAAGATATACTGTTACTGATTAAATTGCTTAATCCATTTTAAGGCTACAGTCCAATTTATCTTTTGATAATCAGCAATGCAGTAGTGCCTCACTTTGAGCTGTTAATGAATAATTTTCAACAACACTTTCCCCTTTATCAATTTCATGAAAAAGTGCCATATACCTTACATGAAACATTCAAGATTCAATGATCACCATCCCTGACCCATTAACGGAAACCATCTAATGCTAGCAGGCTTATTTACTAAAGGGAGAACTGACGTATAAAAATAGCCAAACCGAGAATAGAATTGACTTGGAACATGTTTCTAATTTGGCTTTTTCAAATTCCATTTGAATAATTTTGAATTGCCAGCAAGTCTGACTTTTGTGAATAACTCTGTTAGCAAATTCAGTTTCTTAAAGGACTTAAAAGTCACTGAAAACACTTTTCTTACAATCAGCCAATCCCTCGATAAATTTCAAAAAATTAGGGCTTCCTTTTGATACCCTATATGTATGCATAACACAATATTAAATCAAAAGAAAATATTTTTAACGGGGGGAGGGGGATTTAAAAATCACAGTTTTTGTTTCCTCAGTTTTACATTTAATAATTTCTATGTATCAAGTGCAAATAAAGAAAACTAACTCAAAATAGATTCACTAATTTATCCCAAATGTAAAAATGCCCAATATACCTAGGATTTAAATACATTTTCAGAAATGATAACATGAATACTGCAAGGAGTGAATTGCGATTTAAAGCTAAAATTTAGCAAAATTTGGTATGATGAGTTACAACTTTAATTGTAGTCAGATAATCCAAAACTGCTATAAAGAAGTATATATTTGTAGAAAGTACATTACCCATGCTATGTAACTAAGATCATTTTTACACTTTTCATTTAATCATTTTATTATAAACCTAAGTCGAAATAGTTAATTTGTTTGTGTTTTTCTTTTTTGTCCATATGTTGTATATTGGTAAAATTTACAGATCACACGTGACCCACTAATTTAAAAACTCTATATTTGTATTTTGCCACTATTGTCGAGTACAATGATACCCCACATGTATAGCTTTTCCCCTAATCCTACCTCTAATATAATTCCTAACCTTAATCCAACCCCTAAACCAATCCTTAGTACAACCCCTAACCCAGCCCTTAATCCAACCCATCATCCAACTCATAATCTAAAAGTTTTTCCTACCCCTAATGCAACTTCTAATCCTACCCATCAACAGCTGTTTAGAAGTAACTTAAAGAAACACACACTGCATTGTCCAAATTGAGCATAATAGGTTAAAGGACACACCTGTTACCTATTCGCATCATTAATGCACTTGGCTGTCTGTAAAGTTAAGTCAATATTAAGTCGATTATATTTTCTGACTTCAGTGGCATTACTGGCAGTAAAGTGGTCTGTTGCTTTTGGATTGTGATTGCTTCAAAAACTGCAGCACAACTGCTAACAAAAGTTGAAAACATTAGAGGGCGGAGCCTAACTGCCCAAGCGGACGTTAGCAAGCTACTGAAGCTTCGGGCAAGAAGCAATTAAGATACAACTTTTAGGGGCTTTTACCTACCCTGACTTGCCCTCAGAGACCTCACCTGAATACCCAAACAACATGGGACACAAGTCTAAAAAACCCAAACCCGATCGACCCAACCTGGAGATGAATATCGTCGACCTGTGGGCGCGAGTGGGCCAAAGATGGCCGCGCTCTTGGGGAGGTTGCTCTGATTTCTCAGACCACCTGTCCTTTGAAGGGGAAAAAGATCACTTACCAACACCCACAATGCCACCGCCAAACCCGACAGAACCAGACACATCTCCGGTCACTACGTCTGTCCTGAAGGGGCTGATGGCGGAACTGCAGACCACCCTACAAGCAGACATTGCCAAAATACACGGGGGACTGCAGGGCCTGACAGGCCGCATTGGAGCACTCGTGGAAACCATTTACAAGGGCTCCCAATAAACAGAGATGCTGGAACAGGCGGTGCAAGACCTACAGTGGCAAAATCAAGCACATGAACACCAGCTACTTATCAAGGGACTTGATAATCCACTTTCGGAACAGGGCAGACAAGACAGCAGTCCTGATGGCACTTAGAGGAAAACCCACTATCAATTTGAAAACCTGTCCCTAGCGTTTTACACCAACCTTTCTGGCAGCCCACTGGCCTGGTGAGGTCACTCTTCTACAACAGCAAAACATCGTATACTGCTGGCGCGTGCCCGCACACTCCTTGTGACACATGGGGACAATACTTATCCTCTCCAGGACCTACAAGATGCAACAGCACTCCTAAGGAATTTAGATTTACCACAGGACTATCTTACCAGGACCCAGCCACAAGCCGCTTCTAGGCCCCCGCACACTTGGGACCCAACCAGAGTCACTCCATTCACCCCACGCCGACCCACACCGGAATCGTATGCGGCTGCCACTACGTGAAGCCCCGAGAGGCCATAGGATACCGCTGGAATCCAGACCAGCACGGCTATGTTTAGGACCATTTACTTGATACCACTGTTTATGTTCTCACTTCTTATGTTTTTCTACTGCACACCATCCCTGACACTACATGCATACTGACAGGTATAGCTCCCGCAAAGATTCAAGCTCCCTCTCCCCCACCTTAAGGCCACTCAGTTAAGACCTCTGTCCACTATATAGACAAGAGAGGTGTAAAGCACCATACCTAAATCTATGGTCAGCCTGCTTTCAGGTAGCAATGCCTGTCAAGCGCACACCTTAGCAGCAACACCCGCAAGGTGACTGTCACTGGTGCTGCACCAGTGCTGAAATGAAGACCCTAACTATAAGCTGTTTCAGTAACTTTACTTACCTTGCAGAACCTAGCCAAGCAGCCTTTTCAGACACAGGGATTTTGAGGGAGGAGGAGTTCTGATAATTGCCAAGCTATAAGAGGAAACACATTCTGATAGGAAAAGGAATTTGACAGAACACTAGCTAGAGAAGTTGATGTAGATTAATTTAGAAATAAACAAATATGTTTAAATGTCTATCTGTTCCTGTCCAAATCTGAGATGATTAAATTGCGTATACGCAGAAGTAAGCTCACACTGACACATGGAGTTCAGGTTAAAAGCACTTCAGAAAATTTAATACAATCTGGTTGGAAAACAGTTGTGCAGATCTTTTTAAAAGCAAAATGACATCATCATTGAATATCAGATAATAACAAATAAACATCATTAATTGGATTAAACATTATGTGACTAACTTTGTGTCCACCCACCAATATTATTAATTGGCTCAGGGGTTTGAGTGACCAGCTAGGTGTCCTCCCACCGGGAGGTGGTATTGTTCTGGACAAGGGTGTGGACAGAAGGCTCAGGCGCCATCTTTCCCAGCACGAGGTTTACTCGGTGGAAAGGGGGGCTTGAGCGTCATTTTACACAGTCAGTGATATCAGGCCTCATGTCCAGGTGCAAGGTCTCTTATGAATAGAACATTTCATTACTACTGTGTTCTCGTGGCCTTCAAACTATACTATCTTACAAGTTTAGGGAGTAGTCAGCAACTCCTGTGTCTTTGCAGGAAATACAGTCTTTGTCTACTATACTAATTGGGTTGGGAAATTCAGTCACGTAAGGTAGTTTTAAAATGAACAAGTTAAGTCATGAGGACAAAATGGAGGATTTGAAGAAGTCAGGTTAGGAGGACAAAATGGAGGATTGTCACAATATAAGGTTAAAATGGAGTTAGTACAATAATTCAATACAAGTACAATAAAGATTTTTAATAATCCCACATCAAAGTGAGGGAGCACTGTAAGTCTCCCATCATAATTCCAGGCAGCTTTTTTGAGCTCCTGTTCCTTCCCCTGCATTTCAGCTCCACCCAGCCCCCACTCCTCCAAGCCTCAAGCAGCTCCAGCTGACCTCGCTGGCAGAAAGAGGCCCGAAAATGACAATTTGTCTTGCAGTGTTCCCTAAGCCTTCACTGTAATAGTAACAGTAACTCTTTAAATACCCAGCAGCCCATGACTGGGAGTGATCTTGTGTGTGTATGTGCCTGCTAGTGAGTTTGTCTGTAGTGAGTGAGCTTGTATGTGTGTCAGTGAGCTTGTCCATAGTGAGCATGTGTCTGTGTGTCAGTGAGCTTGTAGGTATTGAACCTGTGTGTGTGCGTGTGTGTGTGTGTGTCAATGAGCATGTCAGTGAGCTTGTCTGTAGTCAGCTTGTGTATGTGTGTCAGTGAACATGTTTGAAGAGAGCATGTGTGTTTTATAAAGCTTGTCTTTAGTGAGCACGTGTGTGTGTTAGTAAGCTTGCCTGTAGTGAGCTTGTGTTTGTGTGTGTCAGTGAGCTTGTTTGTAGTGAGCATGTGTCAGTGAGCTTGTCTGTAGTGAGCTTGTGTGTGTCAGAGAGTTTGTCTGTACTAAGTTTGTGTGTCTGTCATTGAGTGTATTTGTGTGTATCAGTGAGCCTGTATTTTTGTGTCAATGAATATGTGTTTCAATGAGATTGTCCGTCTTTGAGCCTGGGCATCAGTGAGCTTGTGTCAGTGAGATTGTTTGTGCATGCATGTGCATATGCTTATTGTATAATTTAATTTTTTACCCTGAAAGGACCAATAATTTTAATAAAAAAAAAGAAACATGCTATGCCCTTTTGATGGGGGCAATTCCTATTACTCAGAAACCTATAAAACTTACTGTAGAATAAACATTGTACTCTTAATGGGGTCCTCTTTGAATCAAGTAGCCTATTTCAACGTAGGGGACATCATTTGGTCGGACCATTTCCCAATCACGGTGACCCTCCTGGATGGGGGGCGGAGTCTGACCGCCAAGCGGAGCAGACGCGGGAGCCATGAGCTCCTGCTCGACTGACATTAAACGGGGACAAAACGGCAGCAACGACATTGGCAGACACAACTGGATGCACTACCCATGCTGGGGAGGCACCACTGAAGCGGCAGACACAATCCCGAGGCCCGTCGGCCAAGGGGGCGCTGGACACCATATGCGGCCTACTAGTGCCGAAGCTGGGGCGGGAAGGCCGCTCTCCCTGGCCCAGATAAAACTAGGCACACACATCAGCGCCCTACCTCCCCCCCCCCTTTGGACCGGCGGGGGTTATCCCAGTCCACACGGGAAAGGCACACCACAGCAGATGACAATCTCACAGGCCTCACCGCCAGCGAGGAAAACGCGCCGCCAGGACCCTACCAAGATGGCGACTCGGCGGCAACCCGACCCAAGAATCTCACACAAGCCCCTGGAGGCTTTTGACAAACACTGCAGGAGCTTCTGGACTCTGCTCTGCCGCGGGGGGCTCACCCTCAGGCAAGCGGTGAGAACGGTGGCCCCCTGGATCCGCCCTGCGACCCGGCGCCGACACTATGGGGCCCTGTCATGTGCTCCAAGAGCACACGCCCAGCGATGTAACCGCCAGCATCTGCCTGGGCGGACGGGTAAGCCGACTCAAAACACCCGACATGCTTACACCCTGACAGCCCCTGAGAACCTCGACCAGCAAGACGCCGCCCCGCATAAGGGACCATACAAAGCCTCCCATGACGCTGACCAAGACACAGAGCGACTGCACACCGGCGGGCGGGACCGGCGGAGAACCCCGAGGAGGCACCTACCATGCCGCACAGGCGACTTCAGCACGCACCAGCAACTGCATGAACTGCCCTCATATAGAGGCTTACTGCCCAGCAGGGGGATAGGCTGACAGATTGCTTAACGGTGCTGGCATACCAGGCTACCTGCCATTACAGATCGCTCTTCATTACAAGTGATGCATGGCTGTGTTACCTGTTTATATCTACCACCTGTTGAACTTTACATGCTTTCGCTAACTCAAGTTCTGTGTGTTATATTAATTTAGACCTACTGTTAGTATCTACAACGCAGTCCTCTCACCCATGCACAATCAAGGCTAACAGGGCTGTCGTTTTCAGCGTAGATTAGCATGTTTAAAATCTCTTATTTCAAAAATCTCTAGTGACACGAACAGATATTGATGCAAATGCTTATGATTAGACAATGTTGGAAATATTTATGTTACATGCATTTATGTTATATCGCTAGCAAGTCACACAATCATAACCTCAAGCGCCAACAGCATTACTTTAAGCTACTTTACTTTTATCCTATATAAGCAAACTAATAAGCATTTATTGGGCACATATGCACTAGTTAAGAGTTGTATCTGGCATTTTAAGGGACATGTTAAGCAAAGCTTTGTCTCGTAGGTTGCATACCCCTGCCGAAGTGTCTATATAATGCCTATAATCATACAAAATGTACAAAGCAAGTCATTAACCCTGTTGTTATACCTTTTTAAAAATTGTGCATGTCTTTCTCATTGCCCTACTACATGTAAGCTATCTATTGTGAATCTATTGTCATTGGCTGTTGGGGCATGACAACATTTTATGTATTTATTTTTCTCTGCACTACAAAAATAAAGAATTAAAAAAAAATAAAAAAAATTCAGGGATGTAACTAGTAGAGACTTAATACCACCTTGTTGCAGAATGATAAAATTCTTTATGGAAGTAGAATTTGAACTTTCAAACTACTTCTCACTGAACGACACGCCAGAGATGACCAGCTCATAAGGCTGTCATCCATGTGGCTTTCATTAGATGAACTTTGTTTCTTAATAAACAATCCCAGAGAAAATTACTTGATCTCCTCAATACATTGTGGTGTGTTACTGCTTTCCAATGCATGAGTCCAACTACTAAAGTAGCCGAACAAATTACGCAAGTCCAGAAAGACATTAACGAACTTAACATAGCTCGTACTACTCGTATTCTACATAAACTTAAAACTAAAGAATACACGATGGGCAACAAAGTGGGGTCATTATTAAAAAATAGATTCATTCAAAATTGCCTATATAATATCAGATGAGGGGGAAAAGGAGATAAAGCCTCAAGATATTTTTAACATGTTTGCAGCATTTTACGGCAAACTTTATAACTTTAAAGATGATCCGCAAGTATATCAACCTAACAATGACGAGATTTCTGCATTTTTATCGGGTATAAATCTACCCAGACTGACATCGGCACAGAGCACGCAAATTCCCGAATCGGTAACTCTAGATGAAGTATAACAAGTAATTACAAACCCACCTCTTAACAAATTCCCTGGCCCAAATGCAGTGGCGTAGCTAGAGCTTTTGCTGCCCGGGGCTGCCCCTGAGTTTGCCGCCCCTATCTCGACCCATGTCATGTCTGGTGCAGTCGCGGACATCCGTGGCTGCACCAGACATACCTCTTTTATGTACTCAACGCCTCTAGCCCAAAACAGTTTACAACCTTTTCAATATGTTTCAAGATATACACCCAATGAATACATTTCATTGGGGACATATCTACTAAACAGTGATTTGGTGGCGGGAGGGGGCTTTGCCAATTTGGGCAGAGTGTTCTTTTAAATAATTACTGTTAGTTTCAGTATATTTAACTTTTTATTTATGTGAAAGGAAACACTTATTTAATTAAATTTTTTATACACATTTGGCAGGGAGGTAGGGGGGCTGTGGATGGTGCAGGGATGGAGTGGTATCTGTGCAGGGAGTAAGGGGAGGCTGCAGGGGAGCGAGGGGGACTGTAAGGGTGCTGGAAAGGCAGGGGGAGAGGGGATCTGTACAGGGGAGGGAGGGGATCTTTGCAGGGAGGAAGACTGTCAGAGTACAGAGAGAGGATCTGTGCAGGGGAAGGAGGAGAACTGTCAGGGAGGCAGGGGGAGAGGGGATCTGTAAAGGTGAGTGAGGGAGACTGTCATGGTACAGGGGAAGCAGGGAGAGAGGGGATCTGTGCAGGGGATGGAGGGGGAAGAGCGGATCTGTGGAGGGAGGAGGACTGTCAGGGTACAGGAGAGGCAGGTAGAGAGGGGATCTGTGCAGGGGAGACAGGAGGAGAGGGGATCTGTGGAGAGAGTGGGACTGTCCATGAGACAGGGGCAGAGGGGGTCTGTGCAGGAAGGGGACTGTCAATGAGGCAGGGGCAGAGTGGGTCTGTGCAGGGGGGAGAGGAGATCTGTGCATGGAGGGGGACTGTCAGGGAGGCAGGGGCAGAAGGGGTCTGTGCAGGGGAGGGAGAGGGGGTTGAGGGGGGATCTGTGCAGGGGGGGAAGGGTGGTCTGTGCAGGGAGGGGGACTATCAGGGAGGCAGATGCAGAGGGGATCTGTGCAGGGGAAGGAGGGGGATAAGGGAACTGTGCAGGGAGGGGGACTGTCAGGGAGGCAGGGGCAGAGGGGGTCTGTGCAGAGGATGAAGGGGGAGAGGGGATCTGTGCAGGGAGGAGAGGGTGCGGTGAGGAGGAGGCTGGGGAGGGAGGGGGGATCTGTGCAAGAAGGGGAACTGTCAAGAAGGAGGGGCAAAGGGAATATGTGCAGGGGTGGGAGGGGGGATCTATGCAGGGAGGGGGTCTGTCAGTGAGGCAGGGACAGAGGGGATCCGTGCAGGGGGTGGAGGGGAAGAGGGGATCTCTGCAGGGAGGAGGACTCTAAGTGAGGAAGGGGCAGAGGGCTCTGTGCAGGGGAGAGAGGGGGTGAGGGTGCAGTGAGGAGGGGGAGAGGGGATCTTTGAGGATGCAGTGAGGAGGGGGCTATGCTGGGAAGAGCTTACCTGGTGTCTCTGCCAGGCTCCTCTTCCTCTTCTCTTCGCAGGACAGGAGTTACAGGAAGTGACTTCACTTAGCAATCCCAAAGCCAGAGTTTTTAATTCAGGTTTCCAATCGTACACCTTTACCATAACGAATGGAACTAGGCAGAGATGCCCCCTGTCCTCCCTACTGTACATCATGGCATTTGAACCGCTGGCGGCTTCTATCCGCTGAGCTATGGATGTCAATGGTTTTAGCATTAATAATAAGGAAATAAATTTGAACCTCTTTGGGGACGACATCCTCTTGAGCATTACAAACTCTCAAATTTCCCTACCAGCAATTTACTCCGTACTACGGTCATATAGGCAATGCTCATATTACAAATTGAATCTCACAAAGACGCAAGCCATGGGGGTGAGGATGGAGGACACCTATCTGTTGGAATTGCAAAGGGAATACTCCTATTATTGGAGAACAGGTTATCTTACTTTCCTATGAGTTAAATTGCCTCATACTTTATCTAAACTATAAAATCTAAATTACATTAAAACTGAAGAAGTAAATTCATATCTTGGTCAGGGGATATAGCTGTGATCAAGATTTTCGGGCAGTGATCAAGATTATTTCTGGCAGTTCCAATGAATATTCCGACTTCATACTTTAAATCGCTCCAGAAACAAATCCACTTGTTCTTATGGAACAGCAAAAGAAAACATGGTAGCTCTATCAACACTCTATAAATATGTCCGCAAAGTTGGAATGAGCCTTCCAAATATACAACTTTACTACAAAGCAGCCATCCTGAATAGTTTGTTGTCGGTCAATCAACATACTGACCTGCCACAATGGGTATATATTGAGCAGAATTGGTTAAATCAGTTGGACATAAACAGCTTGTTTTGACTGCTACCATACCAAAGACCAACTACACCACAGGTACTCTAAGGATCGGACTGGGAAAAAGATTTGACCCGGGCATTTTTCAATCACATCGGCCCACTGAAAAGGGGGCAAAACCAGATAGGGTGTGTTTTGTCATCCCCAATGACAAGCACACCCCATCTCAAAGTGAGCATGTTGGTTTAATGCTCTTCCAGGTCATATCATGCGCAGAGCACTGCTTAAGAGCTCTAGCATGAGAAAAATGCCCTGTATTTGTTCTGCACAGCGCAAGCAAATTTAAAAATATACTTGCGTTGTGTTTGCTTGAAACTTGTATCTAGTGTCCCCATAAATGGCATACCAAGAGACAAAAATGCCAAGAAAGAGTACTGTGCATGTTTTTGGAGCCTGCTTATGGGATTGCGTGTGTGTAGAGTAAGATAATTGTAGTGTTTTTTGTGTTAGTTGGTTCGTTTCAGTCATGTTGTGTTTGTGGTATAATGTAATGTATGTGTAGGTGCTGTAGAGAATGGGTGTATAGGTGATGTAGTGTGTGTATGGGGTAGTATAAAGCGTGTGTTTATGTAATGTAGTATGTGTTTGCTTACAATGAATCTAGTGTGTGCATAGGGGATCTAGAGTCTGTATGTCAGAAATGTAGTGTGTGTGTAGGCGGTACAGTGTGTGTGTGTAGTGGATTGTGTGTGTTTGAAGGACCCAGAGTGTGTATAGGAGATCTAGTGAGTGTGTGGGTGTGTGTGTGTGTGTGTAGCGGATTCAGAGTGTATATAGGGATCAAGTGTGTGTATATGTGTAGTAGATGATCCAGAGTTGGGTAAGGGATCTAGTGTGTGTCTGGAATAAAATGTGTTTAGGGGTGCAGTATGTGTGTGAGGGGTACTGTAGTATACAGTCAGGTGCATAAATATTGGGACATCAACACAATTCTAATCTTTTTGGCTCTATACACCAACACAATGGGTTACTTTAACTGCAGACTTTCAGCTTTAATTTGAGGGTATTTACATCCAAATCAGGTGAACGGTGTAGGAATTACAACAGTTTGTATATGTGCCTCCCACTTTTTAAGAGACCAAAAATAATGGGACAGATTAACAGTCATAAATCAAACTTTCACTTTTTAATACATGGTTGCAAATCCTTTGCAGTCAATTACAGCCTGAAGTCTGAAATGCATAGACATCACCAGACGCTGGGTTTCATCCCTGGTGATACTCTGCCAGGCCTCTACTGCAACTGTCTTCAGTTCCTGCTTGTTCTTGGGGCATTTTCCCTTTAGTTTTGTCTTCATCAAGTGAAATGCATGCTCAATCGGATTCAGGTCAGGTGATTGACTTGGCCATTGCATAACATTCCACTTATTTCCCTTAAAAAACTCTTTGGTTGCTTTTGCAATATGCTTCGGGTCATTGTCCATCTGCACTGTGAAGTGCCGTCCAATGAGTTCTGAAGCATTTGGCTGAATATGAGCAGATAATATTGCCAGAAACACTTCAGAATTCATCCTGCTGCTTTTGTCAGCAGTCACATCATCAATAAATACAAGAGAACCAATTCAATTGGCAGAAATGCATGCCCACGCCATGACACTACCACCACTATGCTTCACTGATGAGGTGGTATGCTTTGGATCATGAGCAGTTACTTTCCTTCTCCATACTCTTCTCTTCCCATCACTCTGGTCCAAGTTGATCTTGGTCTCATCTGTCCATAGTATGCTGTTCCAGAACTGTGAAGGCTTTTTAGATGTTGTTTGGCAAACTCTAATTTGGCCTTCCTGTTTTTGAGGCTCACCAATGGTTTACATCTTGTGGTGAACCCTATGTATTCACTCTGGTGAAGTCTTCTCTTGATTGTTGACTTTGACACACATACACCTACCTCCTGGAGAGTGTTCTTGATTCTTTGGTCATCCACCACCGTTGTTTTCTGTGGTCTTCCGGGTCTTTTGGTGTTGCTGAGCTCACCGGTGCGTTCTTTCTTTTTAAGGATGTTCCAAACAGTTGATTTGGCCACACCTAATGTTTTTGCTATCTCTCTGATGGGTTTGTTTTGTTTTTTCAGCCTAATGATGGCTTGCTTCACTGATAGTGACAGCTCTTTGGATCTCATATAGAGAGTTGACAGCAACAGATTCCAAATGCAAATAGCACACTTGAAATTAACTCTGGACCTTTTATCTGCTCCTTGTAAATGGGATAATGAGGGAATAACACACACCTGGCCATGGAACAGCTGAGCAGCCAATTGTCCCATTACTTTTGGTCCCTTGAAAAGTGGGAGGCACATATTCAAACTGTAATTCCTACACCGTTCACCTGATTTGGATGTAAATACCCTCAAATTAACCCCTTGAGGACACAACTTCTGGAATAAAAGGGAATCATGGCGGAATATTTCCGTCATGTGTCCTTAAGGGGTTAAAGCACATCTTGTTCATTTCATTTCATCCATTGTGGTGGTGTATAGAGCCAAAAAGATTAGAATTGTGTCGATGTCCCAATATTTATGGACCTGACTGTATATATTCACTATATCTAAACCCGGGGAGAAATAACAAGGGAATTGAAAGTTTGGGCCACAATAACTAAATATGAAACATTCTACAATTTATTTCATTTTCCAGCTAGTTTATTTCTGGCCCAGTTGTCACACAGATCTCTGTCCACAATTTCTTATTTAGTAAAAACAAGCTACAGTTTACTGAATTCACACAAGAGAACACTTGTTCTCTGTTATTTTCAGCATTGTCTAAAGTAAATCTTTTTTATATTTGTGGCAATTAAATTGTTAACATCATAGAGGTTTTTTTTGCACATATCGTGTTGTCTTGTTACATGTAATACCATTTACTCCATATTTAGCTTTTCTTGGTTGCTACACATATTATGACAGTCCCTGTGGTTTTAGCATTTTTTTTAAAATAAAGTTATTACAGGCATTCATGAGGTACTTATTTTAAATACTGTCCATCTCCTGGCCCGCCCTGGCCTCGCACCATGTCTCAGCTCTTGCTTTGTGATTTACTGAAAAGCAGGGCCTTAAAATAAACTTGACCACATTTCCTTGGTGTGGCAAGATAATGTGTAAATTAGATAAATGAGACCAACGTAAACGCATCTTAAAATAGTATTATAGGTATTTTTTAAATTCATACCCTTCCACCCTGAAACCTATATTATCTGCACAAGTAGAAAAGCACCGTTCTTGTAAGGTACAGGACTACATTTTCTGTTTTATTTCTCCATATACTTTGTTGCTATTGTTGTCATGTGTTGTCCATAATGAGGGGCTATTATATTATTATTTGGATATACATATTGCTATATGTTCCTAGATATGAAAAGATTCTCAAAAAAAAAAAATATGTTCCTAGATATGTGTACCTTATAATGACAAAGTTGACCTTAGCACATTGATTAATATGCCTTTTATTATTTATTAATACAAATATTTGATATTTAAACTGTTTTCAATTTTTAAAAAAAATGGTCTAAAAAAAAAAGAGGAAATTTTTTCACTGTTTCGATGTTTGAACAAGGTTTTTGAACAAGGCGCAAGGTTTGAACAAGGTTAACTGTTAGCAATATACAGGTTTGTTGCATGGGTTTCTCTGTAACATCATTTATCAATAAGCAGTTCTCAAAACTAGTAAAGCGTGATCTGTGTCCACTATAGCCATTTTGATCTTTATATAATAATAAAAGTGACATTTTAACAGATTGTGTCCACGCCAGTCATATTTTCCGACTGTGTCCAGTGAAGTGTATCTTCAAAAGGCTTCTGAAGCTCTGATGCCTCTGGGACCACAATAAGAATTTCCTATTGGATACAATAGGGGTGTCCACAATGTAGGTGCCCAGTAGAGATGTCCCGAACGGTTCGCTGGCGAATAGTTCCTGGCGAACATCGCGTGTTCGCGTCCGCCGCGAACATATGCGATGTTCGGTCCGCCCCCTATTCATTGAGTAAACTTTGACCCTGTACCTCACACTCAGCAGACACATTCCAGCCAATCAGCAGCAGACCCTCCCTCCCAGACCCTCCCTCCTCCTGGACAGCATCCATTTTAGATTCATTTGGAAGCTGCATACATTTTTTTTAATTTTTTTTTTTATAATTATTTTTTTTTAAATTTTTTTAATTCTTTATTTTTGTAGTGCATAGAGGTATAACAAATGAGCATGTGGTACCCCAACGGCATTCCTCATGCTTTTCAAGTAACAATTGTAACAATAGGGTATATGTTAATACCTTAGTCTGCGCGGAGCCCTCCATGGGTGAAGATGGATTAATTTTTTTATTTTATTTTTAAGTTCGACGGGTATGATGGCTTTTTATTTGGCCTTTTTTGGGGCTGAAAAATGAAGATTTTAGAAAAAAGAAAACGTTGAATAGTAAGTTGAATTTTACTTTACAGGGTAGTAATTTAGTTCCCCCCTAACTATTTTTTAGGGTGAGGGGGGTAGGTAGGGGCTTTTTTATTTGGGTGGGGGGGGGGTGACTAGGGGCTTGGGGACCCCTAGTCACCTTTGATGGGGGTGGGGGATTTTCATTTAGGGCCCCCACCCGCCGCTTAGGGGTGGGGGCCAGGGGGGACAGTAGGTCCCCCCCTTATTGTTTTTTAGGGCCCCCACCCACCGTGCAGGGTTGGGGGCCGGGGGGAGGACAGTAGGTCCCCCCCCTTATTGTAACTTAGGGCCCCCACCTGCCGCGCAGGGGTGGGGGCCGGGGGGAAGGACAGTAGGTCCCCACCCATTATTCTTTTATAGGGCCCCCACCCGCCGCTCAGGGGTGGGGGCCGGGGGGGACAGTAGGTCCCCCCCCATTATTCTTTTATAGGGCCCCCACCCGCAGCTCAGGAGCCATATTACTCTGTATATAGAGGGAGACATGTTTACATGGTATATAGAGGGGAGCCATGTAACACTGTATATAGAGGGGAGCCATGTTACTCTGTATATAGAGGGAGCCATGTTACTCTGTATATAGAGGGAGCCATGTTTACACGGTAAATAGAGGGGAGCCATGTTACACTGTATATAGAGGGGAGCCATGTTACTCTGTATATAGAGGGAGCCATGTTTATACGGTATATAGAGGGGAGCAATGTTACTCTGTATATAGAGGGGAGCCATGTTACTCTGTATATAGAGGGGAGCCATGTTACTCTGTATATAGAGGAAGCCATGTTACTCTGTATATAGAGGGGAGCCATGTTACTCTGTATATAGAGGGGAGCCATGTTACTCTGTATATAGAGGGGAGCCATGTTACTCTGTATATAGAGGGAGCCATGTTTACACGGTATATAGAGGGGAGCCATGTTACTCTGTATATAGAGGGGAGCCATGTTACTCTGTATATAGAGGGAGCCATGTTACTCTGTATATAGAGGGAGCCATGTTTACACGGTAAATAGAGGGGAGCCATGTTACACTGTATATAGAGGGGAGCCATGTTACTCTGTATATAGAGGGAGCCATGTTTATACGGTATATAGAGGGGAGCAATGTTACTCTGTATATAGAGGGGAGCCATGTTACTCTGTATATAGAGGGGAGCCATGTTACTCTGTATATAGAGGAAGCCATGTTACTCTGTATATAGAGGGGAGCCATGTTACTCTGTATATAGAGGGGAGCCATGTTACTCTGTATATAGAGGGAGCCATGTTTACACGGTATATAGAGGGGAGCCATGTTACTCTGTATATAGAGAGGAGCCATGTTTACACTGTATATAGAGGGGAGCCATGTTACTCTGTATATAGAGGGAGCCATGTTTATACGGTATATAGAGGGAAGCCATGTTACTCTGTATATAGAGAGGAGCCATGTTTACACTGTATATAGAGGGGAGCCATGTTACTCTGTATATAGAGGGAGCCATGTTTACACGGTATATAGAGGGGAGCCATGTTACTCTGTATATAGAGAGGAGCCATGTTTACACTGTATATAGAGGGGAGCCATGTTACTCTGTATATAGAGGGAGCCATGTTTACACGGTATATAGAGGGGAGCCATGTTACTCTGTATATAGAGGGAGCCATGTTTACACGATATATAGAAGGAAGCCATGTTACTCTGTATATAGAGGGGAGCCATGTTTACACTGTATATAGAGGGGAGCCATGTTACACTGTATATAGAGGGAGACATGTTTACACGGTATATAGAGGGAAGCCATGTTACTCTGTATATAGAGAGGAGCCATGTTTACACTGTATATAGAGGGGAGCCATGTTACTCTGTATATAGAGGGAGCCATGTTTACATGGTATATAGAGGGGAGTCATGTTACTCTGTATATAGAGAGGAGCCATGTTTACACTGTATATAGAGGGGAGCCATGTTACTCTGTATAAAGAGGGAGCCATGTTTACACGGTATATAGAGGGAAGCCATGTTACTCTGTATATAGAGAGGAGCCATGTTTACACTGTATATAGAGGGGAGCCATGTTACTCTGTATATAGAGGGAGCCATTTTACTCTGTATATAGAGGGAGCCATGTTTACTCTGTATATAGAGGGAGCCATATTTACTCTGTATATAGAGGGAGCCATGTTACTATCTGAGGTGGTTAGCTATGATTGGCCCTGGCATGTTTGTTAGTCTGGCCTGCATGGTTGTCTGGCATGAATAAAAGTAGCATGTTTCAACTATATTAGTAGTTAGACTAGTTTGCACTAAAACATGGAAGACATCCTAGTATGAATCATGATCAACCCCTCTCAGAGACTATGCATTGCGACATGTATATGATGTGGAAAGGTTAACTGTTATGACTGTCTATAGACGAAGTGGCTTTAGCTGCACCTTAAGGATCACCAGTCCGTGGGTGCTGTATCTCTGCGACTGCTATTCAGGAGCCATAGATTGCCGGGTATTGTTGCCAATGCTATTCAGGAGCCATAGATTGCCGGGTATTGTTGCCAATGCTATTCAGGAGCCATAGATTGCCGGGTATTGTTGCCAATGCTATTCAGGAGCCATAGATTGATGGGTATTGTTGCCAATGCTATTCAGGAGCCATAGATTGACGGGTATTGTTGCCAATGCTATTCGGTGGGTGAGTCCTGTAGCCTCCTGGACTGTTTGCGGTTGTTTGCGGTGCGTTAAACGGGGAGTTTTGTCTGTCACTGTGAAGCGGGCGTAACCCTTACACTACCTGATCGATACAACATCATACCTGACATACATCATCCAAACAATTTAGGAATGTTAGGTGATTTCTGCCCTTTATGGATTAAAACCAGACTCTGCATCAACTATGTCATTTTCCATGGGAGTTTTGCCATGGATCCCCCTCCGGCATGCCACAGTCCAGGTGTTAGTCCCCTTGAAACAACTTTTCCATGACTATTGTGGCCAGAAAGAGTCCCTGTGGGTTTTAAAATTCGCCTGCCTATTGAAGTCTATGGCGGTTCGCCGGGTTCGCCCGTTCGCGAACATTTGCGGAAGTTCGCGTTCGCCGTTCGCGAACAGAAAATTTCGTGTTCGCAACATCTCTAGTGCCCAGATGTTTTAAAACTACAGCTGCCATTATGCTTTGGCATTCTAAAGGCATACAAAGCATCATAGGAGTTGTAGTTCAACGCCATCTGGGGATCTACCTTTTGGACACCCCTGGTATACACTTATTCTAGTGGTACCACTATATTATTCCCTTTCTTTCAGAGATTCTTAATATCATTTTGAGACTGACACATACAATTACTTGGCAATGGAAATGACAAAAAATTACTTTAATTAAAATATTGGTTAATTTATTACTGAGTCTGAACTTCATCCAAGTTTCAGTTCTTTTATTGCTGAATACCTACAGCAAAGTAAATCTATCTAAGAGCAGACAATACACTTCATAACAGACCTCTGAAACCTGTATAACCACAACCTAAGCAGGAACAAGTATATTGTTTGTACACTAAGCATGTTACAGGCTTTGGCACAAGAGGTTTTATGAAGGTAACAACTTACGTTTATGTGATACTTTCACATATCACTTTATTATCTTTACAAACTTGGTAACATTTATTTATTAGGAAAAGGCAAACACAGTATTTTTTATAATTTTTTTCTACAAGTAAGTATCCATACTCTCTGGACTTGTATAAGTCTAGACACATTTAATAAGCATTGCAAAAAAGTACTTAATCCTCTAATCAGCTTAGAACACCCCCAACATGCACATTTTTGGCAAAGTTAAGACCCACTTGTTTGGGTACTGGCTAAGCATTATTTGAATTATATTACAGCTCTTCCAGACGTTTTAAATGATTTTGCTAGCAGGACTGTTTGCCCACAGAATACAGGATGAGTGGAGGATTTTGCCAGTTTGAGGTGAAATAACGTTGTGAGTTAGATAATATATTCTCACAATCAAATGGCATAACCTCATTTCCTATTTCCGTTCTATTATGTATGTCAACTTGATGAGGATGAGAAGCATATTCCATATTCAGCATGCTCTGGCTGAGGATTATGAATGTTATGAACTATGTACTATTAACTACAGTATATACTATTAAGAAGCTGTTTTACAAATCTAAGCCACGGGGAAAAAAATCACGGGAAGACAATTATAAGAATAAATGCCAAAATGCACAAATCATCCCTAATAACTAATTTGGACTGGAATAATTTTGTTGAGCCTTCATTCACGAAGGCTGTTGTGTGACAACAATTTCCTCCTTTTCTTCTTAGCTCTTCCGTGATCCTTTCAAAGTAATATTGTCATAGTCACCTTCATCATGCATCTCATTGCCCCATTCATCAATTTCTCCTTCTTGCTTCTCTTTTTTAGAGTTAGTTCCGCCACCCCTAGGCACAGCATAATCATCCCAGCCTGGCAAATATGGATATTCATACCCAGTTTCAAAGGCATCGGTGGCCTGGGTCTTCCAAGCCTCAACTCTCATACTCTCGGGCTCATCATACACTGGATTTGAAGGCACCTCTGGCTCATCATATATATGCTCTGCTTTGTGACTGTTCTTGATCTTTCCCTGTGCGGGAGGGACAGGTCCAAGCAGACCCCCAAATCCTGTAGCCAAAAGGTCACGGGCCACTTTATCAAAGGGTATAGCATATTCACTTTCTAAAAGAGCACTTTCAGTGTTACCGCTGCCTTGAGAACAAGGAGGTGGTTGAGAGATGGCCTTTCGTAGAGATGGGGCTGATGGGCGTGTTCCTGGATTCGTTACTTCACTGTACTGTTCATATCCACTTGTGGAGGAATTATCTTTGCGTTGAGAGCTGATGGCAGTTTCGATTGCCTGAAAGATCTGACTCCCAAGGGGTGTCTCAAATTCAAACTGTCCCTCTCCAGAAGTGCAGCGACGTCCAGCCTCAAAAGAAAACATAGTCTAGGAAAAGGAAACAAGAAATGATGTGTGACCATAATCATAATAATTTATATGACAGAAGCAGCATCATATTCAAGTGATCTCTGAAAGACTATTCAGTATCAGATTAAAGTGCTGCATAATGTGGAAGCATTTTAAAATTAGTATTCTGTCTATGTGTGCAGCAGTCTCAACCTTTAAGTGCCCTATTTGTACACAAATATATGTCTTATATTACTTTATATAACTATATTAATACATAATCCAAAAAATGCATTAAAACCAATAAGTCAGCACCAACATGGAGTATTTCTGTAACATATTCAGAAATGATTGGTTTTACATACATATTGGGAGCATATAAAACATTGGGAGCAGCCAACATTGTACTCTCTCTCTTACTTTATCTCTCCCAAATCTCCTGAGAAATGGATAAGGCCAGCTATACAGGAGCTTCTCAGTCTGACGGTCCTTCAGGGAAAGACAATTGCAATCTGCTGATAGAGCATAAGTTCCTGAAAGACCACAGCGAGAAGATGCATCTGTTTGTCTGACCCGAACTACAAATTGACCTACAGAGACATAAAACATTTAGATCATTACATATTTTTAGCAGCTATCTTTCTTCAGCACATCTCTCTGCTACTTAGGATTTTTCTTCATTGTTAAAAGTTGGTTATAATCTCCTTATCGAAAGAATCAAACCACATATCTAATTTTGCAGAACATCTCTGTCATTCCTAACTATGAAGAACATCTATCAATACAGTCTAATTGTCCTTCTCAGATGTCTAAAACACGAAGAATCCATCATCAACATGTAGTACTACAAAGTATCTCCCTCTAACTTTTAACTAGCTCCTAATGCTGTAGGACTTGTAGTTGCGATCTTAGATAGAGAGCTTTCAGTTCTCACTGACGCTGAAGTGGAGCATTGCCCTGCTGACCTCTGGTAAGAAGTCAAACCATTAAAAATAGTTTGAGAGCCAGTTATGGTGCTTGGAGTCTTTAGGAGCACTACAATGTATCCTCTGATTGTGCATTTTGGCACTTTGTACCGATCAATTCTGTTATTCCGCTTTAAAATGGTTTGACTTCTTACCTGTAATCTGCTGGGCACTGCTATCAACCTCCTCTAAGCATCTAGTAGAGCCAGAAAGTCCTGCTTAGGAGCTTTTGTGAGTTCTCTTGATGTAAGCTCAGCGAGCTGACTGCTGTCAGCCAGTGAACTAAGCTCTGCACCGACAGACTTGGCTCAGACAGAGGGTTTCCGGCTCTCACTGAGCCCGAACTGGAGGTGGGAGCATCGCCCAGTGGGCCCCTGGTAAGAAGTAAAACCATTTTAAAACAATTTGACTACTTAAAATGGGGGAGGTCAGGGCACCCTAGCACCATAAACACTAGTTATGGTACTCAAAGTGTTCCTTTAAAAGCACTGCTAAGTAACCTCAGTAACTCAGTAACTTGTCTTTTTTTTTTTTTTGAGTATTTCACTTAAATTGCCCACTGCCCACTACTCCCTCTCACCTGGCTTAGTCTCTCTACTTGTACTGTATAACACATTTTCCTGTAGTTGGAATCCTTCTGATTTGTTTGTTTGGCTGCACCGTCTCTCAAGTAATAAGCGATCCTTCAAAGAGAAAAAAGTATTAAATGAAAATGTTAGGGTGTATAAGAGGCATGAGGGGGGCAGTTCCCTCACAGATAATTTTGTAAGGTGGTGAGCAGAGACAGATTCCCATCCGCTCTCATGACAGTTAAGTTAATATTTTAGGTTCTATTATTTAAGCAGGAGAGAACAAAAAAAAGATACTGTTTTTTAAGTTGAAAACAACAAAAATACAGGGTGCGCTAGGTGAATGGGAGGTAGTAAAAGGACAAGTCTCCGAAAATACACAAGGGGGTCTTGGTCCATTCTTTTCCCTTATGTTTTTTATATGCTGACACGCATTTGAGTCAAAGTATTGAAGAATCACCTATTGTCCAGCTATATCCTACATGTGGGGAGTTTCAAATACCACTGTATGCTGTTTTACCTAGAGCTGGGCATAGCTCTACTGATTGGGAGTTGGCATTTTTCCCTTCTGTGTTGTCCGTGACATTATCCTTTATGGTTGTGCACTATTGGTCTTCCTTTTTGTCTAATTTTGTTTTTCATATCAACCACTGAGGACCTCATCAAGAACCAAAGAAGACCTACCCAAGACCCCCTTGTGTATTTTCAGAGACTTGTCCTTTTACAGCCTCCCATTCACCTAGCGCACCCTGTATTTTTGTTGTTTCCTGCTCCCAGATTTCTTGAAGGGTTTGAGGGTTGCCCTTCCCCTCAGGTGTGCAGCTCCTTTCACCTCTGTGATCAGTACTGTAGCGCTGTTCCATCCCAAATTCTATTTCTCACTGTATTTTAAGTTACTTGGTCAATTTCTTCTCATATAGTTTAAAACAATGGAAAATACATTGGGAACTGTGTAACGGAAAATGTGTATCTGTAAGTGTGTACCTGCTTGTGCATGTGTTTGCCAATGTACAGTTTATTTGTGTATGTTCTCGGGAGTGTGTATATGTACACTGATCAGCCACAACATTAAAACAACTGATAGGTGAATAACATTGATACATTGAGTCAAATAAAACTGATTATATTATTACAATGACACCTGTCAAGGGGTGAGATATATTAGGCAGCAATTGAACAGTTCGTTCTTGAATTTCATGTGTTGGAAGCAGGTAAAATGGGCAAGCGAAAATAAATAAGGGCGACTTCAACATAAGACAAATAGTGATGCTAGATGACTGGGTCAGAGTATCTTTAAAATGGCAAGTCTTGTGGGGCGTTCCCGATATGCAGTGGTTATTACTTACCAAAAGTGGTGCAACGAAAAACAATAGTGAACCAGCGTCAGGGTCATGGGTGTCCAAGGCTCATTGATACATGTGGGGAGCAAAGTCTAGCTCATTGGCCCAATCACAGATAAGAGCTACTGTAGCTCAGATTACCAAAAATACTTAATACTAGCTTTAGACCATGGAGCAATGGAAGAAGGTTGCCTGGTCTGCTGAATCACATTTTCTTTTAGATCAGGTGAATGGCCCGGTGCCTGTGCATCACTTACCTGTGGAATAGATGGCAGCAGGATGCACTGTGGGAAGAAGTCAGGCTGGTGGACTCATTGTTATTTTCTGCTATGTTCCGCTGGGAAACCTTGGGACCTGGCATTTATGTGGATGTTATTTTGACAAGTATCACCTACCTAGAGATTGTTGCAAGTCACCTACACCTCTTCATGGCAATGGTGTTCTCTGATGGCAGGAATCTCCTTCAGCGTGATTATGCATCCTGCCACACTGCAAAAATTGTTCAGGAATGGTTTGAAAACATGACAAAGTTCAAGGTGTTGCCTTGGCCTCCAAATTCACCAGATCTCACTCTGTTTGAACATTTGTGGCATGTCAACAAATCCAATCCAAGGAAGCCCCACCTCACAACTTGCAGAACTTAAAGCGGCACTGTCATGGCCGAATCCTGTTTGTTTTTTTTTAAACCCCCCTCCCGACTCCACTACATCTAATTGTCCCCCTAGTCAACCCCAAATGCCCCAAAGCCCCCCATCTTACCTATTTCCTATTTTCTGCCCGGACCTAGGACCTGGGCATCCTCATCTTTGTGTGGGTGGATGAAGTCTTGATGAAGTCACGTCATCTGCCTACATTAGATAGCGCTGTGAAATTCCCGCGCATGCCCAGTAAAACACTTGGGCATGCGAACGGGAATTTCATCTATTCATTCATTCGTCAGAAAGACGAATAAATAAATAGAAATTTCAAACGAATGAACAAAGACCTCTTCGTTCGTTCGTTCGGTTTATTATAAGAAGGGAGCTACCAGCATACAGCTCCCTCCTTGCAATATGTAAAAATAGAAGCGTCAGGGAGAAGTACTGTCCGCCACTTCCTAAGCCCCTCATGTCCTCCCTCACTCTATGGGGGTCAACATGACCCCCATAATAGCATAAGGGAGATTCAAATCTCACGAATGCCCCTACTCGCTATTCCACGAGTATGGGGTATGTCTGCTAAACAGTGAGCAGCCAGCAGCTGCTCACTGTTAAAAAAAAGCCCCCTAGTGTCCCCCCTCCTGAGCCCCCACCCGTGCTGCGTGAGTGGGGGCTACTAAACTGAAGGGGGTTCCTAGTGTGTCCCCTTCCCCGGCCCCAACCCATGAGCGATGGGTGGGGGCCCTGAATGAAAATGGTGGGGGGGGGACATATTTTCCTCCCCCTGGCCACCACCCATGAGCGGCAGGTAGGGGCCCTGAATGAAAATGGGGGAGGGACATATTGTCCTCCCCCGGCCCCCACCCATGATCGGCGGGTGGGGCCCTAAATTACAATAAGGGGGGGCTATTGTCCTTCCCCCTGGCCCCCACCCATAAGCGGTGGGTGGGCGCCCTGAATGAAAATGGGGGGGACCTATTGTCCTCCCCCTCGGGCCCCACCCATGAGTGGTGGGTGGGGGCCCTAAATTACAATAAGGGCGAGAACCTATTGTCCTCCCCGCCAGCCCCTACCCATGATCAGCGGGTTGGGGCACTAAATGATAATGGGGGGTGGACCTTTTGTCCTCCCCCTGCCCCCACCCATGAGCGGCGTGTGGGAGCCCTAAATGAAAATGGGGGGTGGACCTATTGTCCTCCCCCCAGCCCCCACACATGGGCGGCGGGTCGGGGCTAAATGTAACCACCCGAATGTCCACAAGCCCCTAGTCACCCCCCACTAAAAACATTTTTAATGCATTCCTACCTACCCCACTCACCCTAAAAATAGTGAGGGGGAACAATAAAACTAAATACCTGTAAATAAAACAAACTTACCACTTGATGTCTTCTTTTTTCTAAAAACCTTCTTTTTTCCATATTACCCGTCGAACTTAAAATAAAAGAAAAAAACGAGCGCCAAAAAAAAAAAAAGACATCAAATGGTAAGTTTGTTTTATTTAGTTTTACTGTTCCCTCCTCACTTTTTTTAAGGTGAGGGGGGTAGGTAGGAATTTATTTAATTTTATTTGGGGTGGGGGGGTGACTAGGGGCTTGGGGACCCCTAGTCACCTGGGGGGGTTACATTTAGCCCCCACCCACGGGTGGATGCCAGTATGGGGAGGACAATAGGGCCCCCGCTTATTGTAATTTAGGGCACCCACCTGCCACTCATGAGTGGGGACCAGGGGGAGGACAATAGGTCCCCCCCTGTAATTTAGGGCCCCCACCCACCGCTCATGGGTGGGGGGCGGGGGGAGGGCAATAGGTCCCCCCCTTTTTTCATTCAGGGACCCCATCCGCCGCTCATAGGTGGGACGCCGGGGGGGGACACTAGGTCCCCCTTCAGTTTAATAGCCGCCATTCGCGCCGCACGGGAGGGGGGACACTAGGGTTTTTGGTTTTTTTTTTACAACAGTGAGCAGCCACAGTCTGCTCACTGTTTCCTAAACATGCCCCTATTCGCGATATAGTGAGTTGGGGTAGAATTTACTAATACTAAGTAAATTTTAGGTAAGCCAATTTAGGTCTTTCAGCCTTTTGGTAGATAGCTCCCTAATACTGTGGGAATTAGGGAGCTATCTACTAAGCGGCTGCAAAATGCAGCCGCTGCGCTGATCGGATCGGAATTTGATTCATTCAAATGGAATTCCATTCCGAACAAAGTCCCGAATTGCGTCCTTACACAAATGGAGAAACTGTTCTCATTCTGTTAGGACAAAATTCGGTAGTTTCGTCAGCGTCCTGTCTAAATGACAGGACGTTCGGGAATACTGACAGGAAGCATCGCGCGATCACAGAGGAAAGGTAAGAATTGTGGAAAATGTCTCTGACCACAGGAAACAGAGCACACAGTAGTGAACATACCGCGGTCGCAGGGGTCGAAGCTGCGACCGAGCCCGCCACTCCAGGAGACCTGGTCGCCCTGTGGACCCCTGTGACGGGTGCCCACCGCCATGTGTTGCGGCCCCGGCAGCACGGTATAATTGCCGGGGCCGCACATGAAGGGGCCCGTCAGAAGGCCCATGCTGTTAGGGCCACCCAATGGAAATGAATATCATCATAAGAGTGGGCCCGGTAAGAGCGCAACTGGGCCCCCCTCTGCTGTCAGACGCTGGGAGGAAGTGACTGCCCCGGTCACTCCTCCCAGCAACCACCGGGAGCCACACGGGAGGAAGGAGAGGGAGTCATAGTGGGAACTTTGACTCCCATCAACCTGAGCCACTGGACCCCAGGGAAGTAATAGGAGGGTAGGTAATAGGAGTGTGATTAAAATATTTTGCATGTGTGTGTTAGTGTATGTGTCTGTGTGTGTGTCTGTATGTATGTGTCTGTGTCTATGTATGTGTGTCTGTATGTATGTGTGTCTGTGTGTCTGTCTGTGTGTGTCTATGTATGTGTCTGTATGTATCTGTGTATATGTGTGTATGTATGTCTGTGTGTGTGTGTATGTGTGTCTGTATGTATGTGTGTGTGTGTGTGTGTGTGTCTATGTATGTGTGTCTGTATGTCTGTCTGTGTGTGTGTCTATGTATGTGTCTGTATGTGTGTGTCTGTCTGTATGTACCTGTCTGTATGTATGTATGTATGTATGTGTGTGTGTCTGTATGTAGCTATGTGTATCTGTATGTATGTGTGTCTGTATGGGGTGGAGGTGGGGGGGCATGGATCAGTTTCCCCCGGGGCCCCGTGGATTGTGTGTACGCCACTGGGAGCACACTTTGCTCCTCTGCTGGACAGAGATGGTCAAGCGTAGGAAACCTCCATAAGACAAAATAGTCCCTACTTTGTCTTTTGTTTTAAAGACAGACAGGAAGAAATGAAGAACAGATCCTGACAGAGGGATTGGGGATAGGTACGTTCGGCATGACAGTGTCGCTTTAAAGGATCTGTTACTAATGTCTTGGTGCCAGATACCACGGGGCATATTCAGAGATCTTGTGGAATAGATGCCTCAAAGTTTCCAAACTGCTTTGCCAGCACATGTGGCCCTATACTATGTTAGGCAGGTGGTTTTAATGTTTTGGCTCATCAATGTATGGGTTGCTTTGTATCATTTTATGATAGTTTTTACCTGTGTGCATTTCTGGAAATTAGCTAATTTAGAAAGCGCTCAACTGCATGAGTTTAATGCTAGATGTGAATAATCTATGCTGGGTGCTAAATTAGATAATCGTATTACCTATTTAGGATACACAATATACACCATATAGAAAATATAGCTCACCATAGTCATTATGCAAAAGTGTTTTATTTTATTTATGGTTTTAGTTATACACCATATAGCAAAAACAAAATAAAGTGCATGTTAGAAATGTGAAAATATAGCTACATATAATGACAAAAGTTATACAATAGACGTATCAATGCAAACAAAACCAAATATATTTAAATCAAAAACCAATAAATGTTACCTTAGTTGGAAACTAAGACCAGAGAGTGTTTTATCAGGCAGGTGGTTTATATCTTGTGGCTGATCAGTATATGTCTGGCTGAGTATCTTTGTATGGGTCTGTAAGTATTTACCTGTGTGCATTTCTGGAAATGTCTGTTGGGGGCAAGGCCGGATTTTCCTATAGGCTAACTAGGCTTCAGCCTAGGGCCTCAAGATCAAGAGGGGCCTACATTCAAATTGTTAGCAAAAGTAAAATTACACTATTCTAAAAACAGTGAACACTAAAACACTGAACCGAAAATAAGGAGAAATTCTACGCATATGATATGACCAGTGGCGTACTAAGGGGGGGGTGGGGGGCGGTCTGTCCCGGGTGCCACTTACTAGGGGGGTGCCCGGGGCAGACTGCAATGCCCCTCCTGCCGCGATCGCTGAGACCGGCGGTCTGCAGCTCCGCAATGTGCAGAGCTGCAGACCATGGATCTCGTGTGCACTGCCCAATCAGAGCGGTGCCACGGGTTACCATGGCAACGCTCTGATTGGGTCTCGTGAGATTCGTGGTCTGCAGCTCTGCGGAGCTGCAGACCGGCAATGAGGGCCACCGGACCACCAGGCAGCCCCCACATGACCACCAGGGATTTAAGGTAATTTTTTTAGTCACCCCCCCTCTCCTCATCACCCCCCCCCTCCTCATCATCCCCCTCCCTCTTACAATCACCCCCCCTCTCCTCATCACCCCCTCCCTCTCACAATCACCCCCCCTCTCACAATCACCCTCCTCTCCTCATCACCCCCTCCCTCTCACAATCACCCTCCTCTCCTCATCACCCCCCTCCCTCTCACAATCACCCCCCCTCTCCTCATCATCCCCTCCCTCTCACAATCACCCCCCTCTCCTCATCTCAACTTTTTTTTAATGCATTATCCATGCCACATTTTTTATAAAGGTTAGTACCAATCACAACATGTTTCATTTAACATATTGATATATAATCACAGTAATGATGTATTTTATTGTCCCTCATGTAATTTACAAACTTAAAAATGGGAGGTGAAAGGGCCTCATAAGTGGAATAGCCTAGGCCCCAGGGCCTCTTTTCATCTAAATCCGGTCCTGGTTGGGGGGCACCACAAAACAATTTTGTAATAGGCTTGTGACTTATGATGGCAGACCTGGTAGACACTAGATTTGTAGATACATTTTGGGCTAAAGTGCAATTCGGATGAATTTGGGCCGTTCGGGTGATTGGCCAAATTCCCAAACTCCTCGCCAAAATGTACCATAACCACTGATCAACTGAACCACGCAATGCTGATCATGTTCGCTGTCATGATTATTAATTCTGCCCTTGGGGCTAAGAAAAGAGATGATTGATGATTATGGGACAATCACTAAATGTTGATTTTATTCACAGATCCAGTGAAAAGTTAGTAATAGAGGGAAAAAGGAGTAGTATTTTTTAAAAAAACGATATATTTTTATATATAATATATATAAATAACAAATATAAATTATATAAATATAGATTTATTTATTTTTACTGCTCCTTCTGATTTTCCTTATATTGGTTACTTTGTCTCAATTGAACTCTGAACCAAATGGAAGAAAAATGCTCCTATTATAACAAAATATATAACACACTATATGCAGTATATATTTTGCAATGCACTGATTGGCTCATTTTGCTACCTATTTGCTTTGTGTCAGTCTTTTATACTTTTATTTAGTTTCTACTTTATCTATATCTGGCACCTCTTATCATTCAACACAGCAGGTTCATCCTCTAAAGAATTCTAGGTGGGGATTGTTCAGCCTACGTTGTTATCATAGAGCGGTTTGTCTGCTCTCAAAATTGTAAGTACATTTCCTTTTACTATTTCATATCTGCATATATGGAGAGCACTATGGGCCTTCTTTTTCTTTAATTGCATACAATCTACACTACAACTACCGTCAGAGGGATATCCTACAAGTGGGGAGTTTAAATACCACTGTATGCTGTTTTACCAAGAGCTGGTTATAGCTCTGAGAAACGTGAGTTGGCAATTTTTATCCTTATGTTTTTTTGTTTTTTTTGTTTTTTTTTTAAATTCTTTATTTTTCATGTGCATATAATAATATAACATGGGGACCTGTATTGCCACAATAGCGAGTACAGGTTTTTCAGTGTCAAACTTTGTGGCATGGATAAACAGCACATTTTTTATGAGATATAACGGTTATGGACATACTTTGTAGGGTAAGATAAAATAGATTGGCATAAGCTTTCACAGGTTAATATTATTTAGTCATGCTTCACCACTCAGGCTTTATCATATACATCGGTATGAGTTGCCGTCGCAAGCTAATACTTGAGGCTTAACAGGCACTAGAGTAAGTAGACTAATAGGAGAGCAGGCAGACTGAGAGTTCACTGACCAGCCATGCTTTACTCCTCAAGCCCTGTCCAACATATACATCAGTATGGGTCACATTTGCAAGCTAATACTTAAGGCTTAACAGGCACTAGAATGAGTGGACTAATAGGATAGCTAGCATACAGAGGTTTTGCTTAACTGGTAACTGTAGGCAGCTTGGTGCGTGCCTAGTGAGTGGGGTTCGTGGGTTAACCAATATATTATACTGTTTGGCTCAATTTACTAGTGTAGCATATAAGTATCACTAGTATGCTAAACATAACGAGAGAAGGAGCATGGCTAACGAATAGGTGTTCAATCAAGTATTTAAACTATGTGCAGTAATCAAGCGATGAGAGTTAAACTAAACGTAGGTCACAGTGATCATGTATCAACTAATACACTATAACATTGGCAAAGAGAGCTATATAAGGAGATGCATACATATTTTTGAGGCATATTGGGTGACTGTTGGAAACACAAGAGACAAATAATCAAATTGAGCCATTGCAACTGGTCATCTTGCCATGGTGTAGTGTGACCCCTTGATAGTCCCTCTCAGCCTATTCCCCTCAAGGGCAGTCTGTGCAGCCACTGTAGCTTGAGACCCCGTCCACCGCTTCCCCTGGAGATCTGCTGTGGCATTGTTGTGGTGAGGAGAACAGTTAATCTCTGAGGCACTGCCGACTGTGATCTATTGCTTTTTGTTATGCATAGTCCTGGATGCCGAGCCGTTTGGTCCAGGCCTGAGGCGTGTGGGGGTGCTTTCTTGCCATGCGGCTGGCGGAGCTTCTTCTTCCGTTTGGTCTTATCCAGACACTTTGCTTGTAGGGTTGGGCGACAGGCCCCGTGAATCAGTCGCTTGAGTTTTACTTCTTGTTGCTTGGTCGTCTGGTGCCGTCGGTGTGAAGTGTTTGCGGCTCTCTGCATGGGTGAGTGGCGTGTACCTGGTGTTAAGGCTTGTGAAGGCTTCGCTGTGAGGCGCACAAGGTGGTGAGTGGGCTTGTCGCCCCTTGCAGCTCCGTGGGTGGGCCCCTTCAGCTTTCGCCGAACTTCTCCGCTCTCTGGCTGGTGCCTATCTTTGGTGGCTGCACTTCGGTGCTGTATGCTCCTCCAGAAGCTCTGGAAAATCGCATCCAGTCTCCTCAGAGAGTCTGCAGTGGTATCTTGCAGTGTTCTCCGCTCAAGGCCCGTACCTCGTGTGAGCAGGGTGCTGGCATCCGCCATTTTGGAGTTTCCAGCTCGAGGCAGTGCAGCCCGGTTAGTGTTGCGGGCACCAACAGTGCGTCTGAGTCGGTCGGAGTGGGACCGGGTTGACCCCCGCCGGTCCAGGGGGGGGGGGGGAGGATTGCCACAAGTCTAGGACCCGGTCTCTTTTATCCTTATGTTGTGTATAGTCCATAGACTTACAATACTGCACTATTGGTCTCCTATGTTTTCTTTTACATATGCCGCTGATGTTTGACACTACTCCATAGATGTCTTATCGAACATTTGAAGACTTTTATGCTTGGTACCTTTGTATTTTTATTGTACACTTAATATTGAAAAATATATTTGGTTTTATTTGGGCGCTACCTGCATTATCTGTTATATTAATCCCACATGTTGCAAATATTTTATTTCCTCTCTATATTCCATTTTAAAAATTAAAAATTCCTTGACGTACACAATATCGTCCTCTGCTAGAGTTGTAGCTGGCAAAATGCCATTTCCATTAACAAACAGATGATATTCTATCTAGTGTGATGTAAGTCATCTTTATCAGTGATTATTTACAAAAAATATATATATTAATTATTGTTTTTCTTGAGAAGTTGTTAGCTGTTAATTGTAATAGGCATTTCCCTCACTTTTGCATGGGTCCCTCTGTGCCTGCACTGCCATGTTATATCACACCAGATAAATAGAGACTGTATAGTCTCTGGAGAAGCTTCCTAAAGACTAAGCGACTGGAACTAGACTCTGCAGTCGAGTCCAAGATATTATGACTAATCATCAGGTTTAAAATAGTTGTGATATTCCACATTATGTGTCTGGATATTTAAAATGTATTCAGTGTCCACTTTGTGTGTTTGTTTTCCACCCCTCATTCCTGTATTGCCCTAATCTTCAAGGAGAAGGCTTCCAGAAAATGTAAACTTGGCTTACGTCTCCCTCCTCTTGTTTCACTGTTCTGAAAGAAGGATGTTGACCTATTACTCTTAGAAAGGCTTCCAGATCAGTTCAAACTGGCTGCCCTACCATTCCATTAAATAGTATATTACCAAACTTGCAATATACTAAATAACAGATTTGCAAGGGAAGCCCCCAACTGACCTGGGTCCCCGCTTGACAGGGCAGAACTCCCTGGCCTGGTCACTATAGTGACTATTGCGCCCCTTTAGCTCCACCACTGACAGATACACTGCAGTCTTCCCTATAGGAATATCAGATACATTGTAGGTTCACCTGTGGAAATGCCACATACACTATACTTTCACCTGTAGGAGTTCCACCATAATCTCACCTATGGGAAAGTAAGATACACACTGTAGGCTCACCTGTGGGAATGCCAGAGAGCAGAGCGCCTTCACCCATGCTGGCTGCTCAATGGCCTCACTAGCCAGTAGGTAAACTCTCTGTGCTGTCTCAATGCTGAATGCGCGTGTGTCTTTTGGACTGTTCTCTCCACAGCGATCTGACACGCTGACGCAGTCACTCATCTGAACCAGTCGCCAGTATTCTGGCTTGCGACTACTTTCTGGGGGTTGGGAACCATCATACAGCTCCAGACGTGCTACTCCTGAGGAGGCTTCACCATGCAGGATCCCCCATACCTTCTTCCACTTCTATAAGGTAAAGAGAAGAGTAAGACACTTACATATTCTGTAAATGCAAGTTGCAGAAAAATGCATCCAGGTTGCAACATTTGGGTCAAAACAGAACAGATGGAAAAGGTAAACGTGGACCAGATGAACATGTCTTTCCAATTTTGTTTAGTAGATAGATTTTCATTGGGTTTATATCTAAAAATATTCTTGCAAAACATGCATTTTTCCTGTCTGCTGCCTTTGCAAGCCCTCCCCTCTAACCCTGCTCAGACTTTCTGTGGCAGTCCAATCGCAGACTTCCCAATGCAGCTCAATGAGTTTTGCAAGGCAGGTGCTCTGAGCAATAGCTGCCTCTTGAGTGTAACTCTATGGAGTTTACGAACCACAAAGTAACTGGACCTGTTGTTACTTTATAAAGGTGTCAATATCTATTGAAATATGCACTTTTTTCGAAATGGGGGTGGGGGGGAGACACTCTTCATACTTTAAGGGGTCTGGATTGTACCTTTAAGTGTGGATGATGCCAGGAGAACACTACCTACCAGAATGCATAGTGCCTTTTGTAAAGTGTGGTGGAGAAGATAACATCTGGGGCTGTTTTTCACGTTTGAGGCTAGGCCCTTAGTTCCGGTGAATGGTCATCTTAATTCACAAAATACAAAGACTTTTTTAGAAATATAAGTGCTTCCAATTTTATGACAATTGTTTGAGTAAGGCCTTTCTTATGCCAGCATTACTGTGCCCCTGTGCACAACTTGAGTGGCTTGCACATCAACCCCTTATTAAACATCTTTGGGATGAGTAGGAATACAAATGTCAAGCCCAATCTTCTCATCCAACATCAGTACCTGAGCTCACTAATTCTCTTTTTGCTGCATTCACACAAATGCCTACATACACAATCTAAAATTATATTGAAAACCTTTCCAGAAGAGTGACGACTGTTGTAGCCGCAAGGGGAGGTCAACTCCATATTCTTACTGATGGTTTTTGGAACGGGTTGTCCAACAAGCTCATGTAGGTGTGATAGGTCAAATGTCTATGTGTTGGCCACATAGTGCATGTAGATGATGAAACTATAATGATGACAAAATCAATAGGAAGTTTTATAATGCTTGGCATCACCACAACAACATCTCTCATCACTCCTCACCCATTACATTTATCCTCACTCCCAAGATCACTTATATCAGCGTTGAAAGTTAGGTAGAGAGCAGTGACTGTAGCCATTATTGGTGTCTAATGGGAAAGTGTGAAGGAAGGACCCTGCACAGGAAAAGGCAGAGTGTGCCAACATATAGCTTTATATTCTGGCACTCACCCACTCTCTGCTAAGGAAGAACCACAGGCAGCAGGACGTTACTGGATAGTAACCATGCTACATGATGTGCACCCCTTGCCGTTCAGCACTCGAGGGCGATGGAGCCACTGGCCACCTAGTGCTGTGTATAGGAAAAGGTGCAACTGCTTTAAGTGAAGCTGACACTGTGTGAAGAAAATAAATCGTAATATTTCAATTAATAGTATCCTGATCCTGCCCCCCCTGAACTTACTGCCTTAGGTTAAATATGTTCCTAGGCATCAAGGTTGGTTAGAATGTTGGTAATCCCTACAGGGTACAAGTACTGGGGGTTCTACCCTTTTGTTGCCTGTATAGCACTAACTCTCTCTTTCCATTTTTTTTAACCCCTTAAGGACCGGCCTGTTTTGGCCATGTTGTACGTTAAGGACCAGAGCGGTTTTAACACTTTTGTGGTGTTTGTGTTTATCTGTAATTTTCCTCTCTCTCATACAAATTATACATTGTTTTTTCAGGACAAGAAGGGCTTTCTTTACATACCATTATTTGTATCATGTCATATATTTTACTTAAAAAAACAAATATGGTGAATAATTTAAAAAATAACATGTTTTTGGACTTTTACTTGAAACATCTTTTACTTATCTACAAAAGCTAATGAAAAAAATGCTAAATAGATTCAAAATGTTGTCCTGAGTTTAACCCCTTAACGACGAGTGACGGACGAGGTCCGTCACTCAGGGGAATGCGTTAATGACGAGTGACGGACCTCGTCCGTCACCCGTTAAAATTAACCCCAGATCGCCGCAATCGCGGCGATCGCGGGGTTAATGGTGCTCCGGTCTGCCTCTGCATTAGAGGCAGACCAGGAGCACCGGATCGGGCTGTCAGAGTACATGTGCCCGCTCTGACAGCATGCCAGAGCGGGCACATGTGCTGTGTATACTCACCTCCGCCTCCCTGCACTTCCTGGTTCTGTGTGAAGTGCAGGGAGACGGATCTTCAGTGATCCTGCCCCCTGGTGGAAAGAAAATATAGTAAAATTAAAATCCCCCCCCCCTTTACCCCCCCTTTACCCATTTTAATAAAAAATTAACCCCTTCCCTGCCAATTGATCACTGACTACAGTGATCAATTGGCAGGGATTACATTTTACTAAGATCTGATTTTTTTTTAACCCCTGAGGGTTAATTCTTTTTTTTTTTTAACCCTCAGGGGTTCAATTTATTTTATTAATTAATTTAAATATTTTAAAATTATAAATTTAGCTAGCTGGGGAGGGTGGAAGTTAGTGGGGAATTGGGGGATTTAGTATTACGCTAACTAGGGGTTAACGTTAAAAAAAGTTTAAAAATACGCTTTAAAAAGTTAAAAAATTAAGTTAAAAAAAAAGTTTTAATAACATTTAAGTAAAAAATTTAAAAAAATAAACCCTTTACCCAGTCCAAATAAAAATTAACCCCTTCCCTGCCAGTCGATCACTGCCTACAGTGATCAAAATACAGATCACAGTATTATACTGTTCTAATTTTTTTTTTAACCCCTGACGATTAACTTTTATTTATTTTTTAACCCTCAGGGGTTAAATTTATTTAATTAACTAATTTAAATATTGTATAATTAAATATTTTGCTAGCTGGGGTGGGTGGGAGTTATGGGAAAATGGGGAATTTACTGTTAGTGCTGCTTACTGCTAGTTAGGGGTTAACGTAAAAAAAAAAGCTTAGAAAAATGTTAAATCTGTAAAAAAAAGTTTTACGAAAGTTTAGGAAACTTTAAAAAAATGAATAATCAAAACAAAAGTTTAAAAAATAGTTTTAAAAAGTAAAAAAAGTTTTAAAAAGTAAAAAAATACATTTAATAACGCTCATTACCACTACACCTGGTACAAGCTAGCGGAAAAATGATCCCACGCTAAGGTTCAAAATATGCCTTTTGAAATACCCTGGGATGTCTTCTTTAAGAAATGGTATGGCTTTATGGGGTATTTGGATTATATAGCCTGGTAAAATACTCTAAAATGGGACATGGGCACAGCGTAAAAATTCAAAATTTGAAAAAAAATGGAATGGCTCTGTCCCAAATGTGCCCCTCCGATGTCCACATATACCTGGCAAAGGTACATACGGGGGTATTTTTGTACTCAGCAGACATAGCTGAGCAACATATGAAGTATTATACAGTGGTAGTACACATAAGGTTTGCAAAATATACTGTGCAAACTCACTTTGTGTGTCAAAAAGGCAGAAAAAACGCTTATTACCACTACACCTGGTACAAGCTAGCGGAAAAATGATCCCACGCTAAGGTTCAAAATATGCCTTTTGAAATACCCTGGGGTGTCTACTTTAAGAAATGGTAGGCCTTTGTGCATGGGCGTAGGAACCCCAAAAAATCTGGGGGGGATAGCATTTTTAGTCACCGGGTATATTCTTATTCCGTAAACTAGGAGTTGTTTATCCCATTGTACAGCGCTACGGAATTTGCAGTCGCTATATAAATGATTAAATAATAACATTAAAGGGTCACTACAAGGAAGGGGTTTTACTTACCCGTATACAGCGCCGGGATCCTCCTGATTAGAACCACCCCTACCCTTCCCATGAATATTAGAACCACCCATACCCCTTCCATGCACAAAAGAACCCCACCTACCCCTTCCACGCATTTTAACCCCCTACCTCTTCCATGCATATTAGTACCCCCTAACCACTTCCATGCATATTAGTACCCCCTAACCCCTTCCATGCATATTATAACCCACCCTACCTCTTCCATTCATATTAGTACTCCCCTAACCCCTTCCAATAATTTTTCTACCTCCCCCCTCCTCCCATCCATATTAGTAGCCCCCCCTAAACCCTTCCAATTATTTTTCTACCTACCCCTCTCCCCCTATGCTTATTAGTAGCCCCCCTAACCCTTTCCAATTATTTTTCTGCCATGTTAACTAACGCCAGTGCTGGAGTGCCGCCGTGTTTACATTAAAAGGTCTGCAGGGACAGGCTATAGACACCAGAACCACTACATTAAGCTGCAGTGCTTCTGGGAACTATAGTGTTTCTTTAATGTGAGGTAAATTAGAGATTAGTGCCACGAATAATATGCTAGATTTCCTACTTACAACCAGATGAGGATGATGATGGGCTCTAGCTGCAGTCTGGCTCCACTGGTCTGGTGTAGAACAGGCTCTCTGGAGGCTGTTTGTAACTGTGGTCCCAAAAATCAATGTTCTGTGAGAACGGGAATCAGCTCCATTTTTTGGGGGCCCTTTACACAGCTCAAGGTCTGGGTCCCAGGGTCCACCTTCACGTTCCACCAATGAGTTTGTTCACAGGGGGTGGAGTGTGTAGGGGATGTCCTGATATGTGTGTAAGGAATGCATTGTGTGAATCTGTGTTTGTATGTGTAAGGGCTGCAAGGTGTGATTCTGTGTATGTACGGGATGCAGTGTGTGTGTGTAAGGAATGCATTGTGTGTTTCTGTGTGTGTAAGGATTGCATGATTGTGTGTGTGTGCACGGGGTGCATTGAGTGTGTGTAAGGATGAATTGTGTGTTTCTGTGTGTGTAAGGGTGGCATGATTGTGTGATTGTGTGTGTGTGTGTGTGTGATGGATGTCAATCTCTCTCCCTCGTCACTCTCTTTCTTCCCCTCCCTCCCTCGTCACTCTCTTTCTCCCCCTCCCTTGTCACTCTCTCTCTCTCCCCCTCCCTTGTCACTCTCTCTCCCCCTCCCTTGTCACTCTCTCCCCCCTCCCTTGTCACTCTCTCTCCCCCTCCCTTGTCACTCTCTCTCCCCCTCCCTTGTCACTCTCTCTCCCCCTCCCTTGTCACTCTCTCTCCCCCTCCCTTGTCACTCTCTCTCCCCCTCCCTTGTCACTCTCTCTCCCCCTCCCTTGTCACTCTTTCTCCCCCTCTCTCCCTCCGTCCCCCCTTGTCACTCACTTTCTCCCCCCCGTTTCTTTCTTTCTCCCCCCCTCCCTCCCTGTCCCCCTCCCTGTTTCTCTCCCCCTCCCTGTTTCTTTCTCCCCCCCTCCCTCCCTGTTTCTTTCTGCCCCCTCCCTGTTTCTTTCTCCCCTCCCTGTTTCTATCTCCCCCCTCCCTCCCTGTTTCTTTCTCCCCCCTCCCTGTTTCTTTCTCCCCCCTCCCTGTTTCTGTCTCCCCCCTACTCCCTCCCTGTTTCTTTCTCCCCCCTACTCCCTCCCTGTTTCTTTCTCCGCCCCTCCCTCCCTGTTTCTTTCTCCCCCTCCCTCCGTTTCTTTCTCCCCCCCTCCTCCCTGTTTCTTTCTCCCCCCTCTCCCTCCCTGTTTCTTTCTCCCTCCTCTCCCTCCCTTTCTTTCTCCCCCCTCTCCCTCTGTCCCCCCCTTGTCACTCACTTTCTCCCCCCGTTTCTTTCTTTCTCCCCCCCCTCCCTCCCTGTCCCCCCTCCCTCCCTGTCCCCCCTCCCTGTTTCTCTCCCCCTCCCTCCCTGTTTCTTTCTCCCCCCTCCCTCCCTGTTTCTTTCCCCCCCCTCCCTCCCTGTTTCTTCCCCCCCCCTGTTTCTTTCCCCCCTCCCTCTTTCTTTCTCCCCCTCCCTGTTTCTGTCTCCCCCCTCCCTCTTTCTTTCTCCCCCTCCCTGTTTCTGTCTCCCCCCCCTGTTTCTTTCTCCCCCCTACTCCCTCCCTGTTTCTTTCTCCGCCCCTCCCTGTTTCTTTATCCCCCCTCCCTGTTTCTTTATCCCCCCTGTTTCTTTATCCCCCTCCCTTCCTGTTTCTTTATCCCCCTCCCTTCCTGTTTCTTTATCCCCCCTCCCTTCCTGTTTCTTTATCCCCCCTCCCTCCCTGTTTCTTTATCCCCCCCCTCCCTCCCTGTTTCTTTATCCCCCCCCTCCCTCCCTGTTTCTTTATCCCCCCCTCCCTCCCTGTTTCTTTATCCCCCCCTCCCTCCCTGTTTCTTTATCCCCCCCCCTCCCTCCCTGTTTCTTTATCCCCCCCTCCCTCCCTGTTTCTTTATCCCCCCCCTCCCTCCCTGTTTCTTTATCTTCCCCCTCCCTCCCTGTTTCTTTATCTTCCCCCTCCCTCCCTGTTTCTTTCTTCCCCCTCCCTCCCTGTTTCTTTCTTCCCCCATCCCTCCCTGTTTCTTTCTTCCCCCCTCCCTCCCTGTATCTTTCTTCCCCCCTCCCTCCCTGTTTCTTTCTTCCCTCCCTGTTTCTTTCTTCCCCCCTCCCTCCCTGTTTCTTCCCCCCTCCCTCCCTGTTTCTTTCTTCCCCCCTCCCTCCCTGTTTCTTTCTTCCCCCCTCCCTCCCTGTTTCTTTCTTCCCCCCTCCCTCCCTGTTTCTTTCTTCCCCCCTCCCTCCCTGTTTCTTTCCCCCTCCCTCCCTGTTTCTTTCTTCCCCCCTCCCCTACCTGTGTTGTAGCGTGGCCGAGCTGTGTACTGTCCGCGGGTACAGGGAGCTTTTGTTTCCTGTATCCGGCGGACTAACAGGAAGTGCACACTCAGTGTTCACTTCCTTTTAGTCCGGCCGGGTACAGGAGACAGATGCTCCCTGTACCGGCGGACTATGCAGGGCTCGGCCACGCTACATTGAGGGAGTGACAGGAGGGAGCGCTGAGCGCTTCCCTCCTGTCAGCCTCTCTCCTCTGGCTGCGCCCGGGCAGAGCTGCAGCCGCCTGAGGCTCTCTGCAGAGCGCTCGGGCGGCTGCAGCAAAAGGGGGGCCGGCGGAGCTGGGGGGGATTTCCCCATTACCTGTCCCCCCCGCATGATTTGCTGGGGGGGATGCGTCCCCCCCATCCCCCCCGGTTCCTACGCCCATGCCTTTGTGGGGTAGTTTGAATTTAAAACCTGCAAAGATGCTTGGAAATTGCACATAGGCCCGGCGTCAAAATTCAAAGTTCGGTCAAAACTGATATGGCTTGGTCTCCTATATGGCACTGTAGCTTCACAAAATAGTGCCATAGACATACAATGGGGGTGTCCTTTTACTCAGAAGACTTAGCTGAGCATAATTTGGGGGGTTTGAACTTAGTGGCACACATGAAATATGCAAAATGCCCAGCAAAAATGCAATCCGTATGTAAAAAATGCACAAAATTATTTTTTACCACATACTTTGGCATGTAATGGTAAAAAAATGGGGGCATGTTAAGGCACAATATGCACCTTATGAGATACCCTGGAGTGTCTTCTTTTACAAATGGTAGGCCTTTGTGGGGTGTTTTGAACAGTAAAACTGTTATAATACCCCAAATGGAAGCATAGGCTCATTAAATCCGTCTCTCAAAATTCTACTGTGAATACTGAAAAGGACAGGTCTCCTGTATGGCACTGTAGCTTCACGAAATAGTGCCATAGACATACAATGGGGGTGTCCTTTTACTCAGAAGACTTAGCTGAGCATAATTTGGGGGGTTTGAACTTAGTGGCACACATGAAATATACAAAATGCCCAGCAAAAATGCAATCCGTATGTAAAATATGCACAAAATTATTTTTTACCACATACTTTGGCATGTAATGGTAAAAAAATGGGGGCATGTTAAGGCACAATATGCACCTTACGAGATACCCTGGAGTGTCTACTTTTACAAATGGTAGGCCTTTGTGGGTTTTTTTTGAACAGTCAAACTACTATAATACCCCAAATGGAAGCATAGGCTCATTAAATCCGTCTCTCAAAATTCTACTGTGAATACTGAAAAGGACAGGTCTCCTATATGGCACTGTAGCTTCACGAAATAGTGCCAAAGACATACAATGGGGGTACCGTTGTACTCAGCAGAAGTAACTGAACACATAATAAAACTTTGTACAGGAATAGCACACACCAAATTTACAAAATACACATGAGAAGTTCTTTGTTATAAGTTTGTGTGCGAAAACCCCCAAAAAACACAATTTTACTCCAATATTTAGCAGAGGTTGGCGGTAAAATGGCTACGTAGAAAGTGTCAAAACAACCTTAGGTAAATACACATAAAACCAAAATATAAATATAAAATATAAATAAAATATATGGTTTAAAAAGTAGAGAAACGGGGCGTGGCCTGACCGTCAAGGGAGCTGGACGTGTCCGACTAGAGCTCCGCTCCGACCGCGCTGCTTCAGCTAACATTAGCCTCACAGACTTACCCACAACCTCCCAAATGGAGAAACGACAATCCAAGAAGGCAACCAAGAGAGGCCCAGAGGGCAACAACACTGTCGCGGGCCTGTTTGCCGCCCACAGAAACAGCCAACAGGACCCACAAGATGGCGCCGAAGATGGCGCGGCATCCCAGCCGCCGTCGCCACGTGGAGCACCCGGCGAACACACGATTCCTGGCGACACCTCCCAGATACTCACCAAATTATCCGAGGTGCGTACCTACCTGGCCGGGGAGATTGTAAGGTCGACCGCCCTGCTGCAAACCGAGATCCAGGCTCTTGGAGCTAGGACACATCGCCTTGAGACTCGCCTGGAATCTACCACTAAGGCCCATAATGCTGTTGTGGCCCAAGTGAACAATCTCACACACTGCCTATCTGACGCTGAACTTATGATAGAAGATATGGCGAACAGATCGAGGCGCAATAACCTCAGGCTGAGGGGTCTGCCTGAGGGTGAGGAAGAAGGGCTGGTTAGAGGCCTCGTGCTGGAGGTGCTTCAACCCCTACTACCTGATATCCCACAAGATCACTGGACCATAGAAAGGGCACACAGGGCCTTGCGCCCCAGGAGGACGGACACAGCATACCCCAGAGATGTGGTCATTTGATTCCTACACTACCAGACAAAGGAAGCCCTGCTACGCAAGAGCAGTGAAGGCCCCATAAAATTCAGGGGGGCAGATATCACCCTGTTTCAAGACTTAGCACCGAGCACCTTACAGCGCCGACGTGAGTGGAAGCCTATAACTGAAGCCCTCAGGTGGGCCGGAATCAAATATGCCTGGGGATTCCCTTTCAAGCTCCTGGCGTTCAAAGAGGGCCGAACACACGTCCTTCTGCAGAACGGAGACCCAAATAATCTATTTCGCAGCCTGGGGCTACAACCGCCACTCAACTTGCCCACGGTGCCCACCACGCCTGAGGACTTGAGCAGCTTACCGACTGAATGGCAGGAGGCCGGAGGAAATGGACGTTAGCGGCTGTAAGGGTATCGTATAAGCAGGTCTCAGACTGACTTTCTCATATTGGGGACTACCACTAATCTATTGACTTACCATTGGGGACAGTGGGGGACTCCTTGGGCGGGGGACCGGGACTTACTCTGACCGCAAGCCACTCTCTATGGCGGCCTGGACCCGCAGGCAGCGGGCCCTTTATCGGGACTTTGGACACTGAGCAGGGGCACTGGCGGGACTTGCAGAGCTTTGCAGTTTTCCTTTGGGTGGGGAGTGGGGGCCGGACATTCCCACCCCGGGGGTGCACAATGCACCACAGAGTCATGTAGGAGGCCCACAAGACACCGCAGACCGCAGCACCATCCCCACCTGGGACATCCTGCGCCTTGGGGCGAGAACAATGCTGGACTATGGTCCCCATGGACTCTTAGAGACTCAGTCATTAACTTGTCTAATACCTGTCACACGTTGCTACACCGCCTCCGGGCGCTGTGGCTATAGCTGGTGATGGCCTCTGTTAAACCGACCCCCTACCAGACTGCCCCTGCCAGTTTATGCTTCCCCCTCCCTCCCCCCCCCCCACCAGCTCAACCGCCACTCTGCTTGGGCCTTTGCACCCACTCAACCTTCATGAGTAACCATAGAACCCGTGGCACATCATATACCCCCTATCCACAGCGACTCCTACCACCGTAACATGCGGATGGGGGGCTGGACGCGGGCCCGAGATGCGTGTTCCGCGTCTGGGGTCCCCAACACCCCAATAAGACTCTTGGGGAGTGGGTGCCCTGCTCAGAGGGCAGGGCAAGAGGCAGGTGCCAATAGTGTTTTGTTAGCCCACCCGACCACACCAACGCTTTGAGAGACGGAAACACATCACCGCGATCAGGCACCCGGACGGAACGACCAAAACCTCCCCGACAGAGATAGCGGCAATCTTCACACAATACTACAAACATCTATACAACCATACCCCAAGTACGGCAGGCAGTAGTGCGACCGAACTCACTGACATTAACAACTTCCTCGCTGACCTACGACTGCCCACGCTCCCTCCCGAGGCCCGGGCAGTCCTGGCCTCGGATATTACTGAAGAAGAAATAGATAAGGCCATAACAGCCCTAAAGGGTAATAAATCACCAGGTCCCGACGGTTTTGACGGCGGATACTATAAGGCGTTCAGGGAAGAGCTAACACCCCGCCTCCTCCGACTGTTTACAGAACTCAGGAACGGTGGTGTCCCAGACCAGGACATGTCCTTGGCCACCATAGTGCTGCTACCCAAACCTGAGAAAGACCCCATGCTCCCGTCTAGCTATAGGCCAATCTCCTTGATAAACCACGACATGAAGATACTAGCCAAGGTCCTAGCGTCCCGCCTAAACCCTCTCCTGACGTCACTTATAGACCCAGATCAGGTCGGTTTTGTCCCCGAACGGCAACTTTTCAAAAATACTAGGCGCAATATAGATCTAATATGGAGACAGGCCACCCTGAATACCCCGTCACTAATTGTATCACTAGACGCCGAAAAGGCCTTTGACAGGGTGACCTGGACTTACCTGTTCACAGTGCTAGAGCACCTAGGGCTGCCAGGGGAATTCATTGCACCCATCAGAGCGATGTATAGCAATGTCCGAGCCCAGGTCCAGATCTCGGGGGCTCCCCTCCACCCCTTCAGCCTTCACAATGGTACCAGGCAGGGATGCCCGCTATCCCCACTCCTGTTTGTTCTAGCCCTTGAACCCCTGCTGCAGACCCTTAGGCAGCACCCCAGAATCACTGGAATCACAGTGGGGGGCAGCGAGTTCCTGGTCTCGGCCTACGCCGATGACGTATTGCTAACCCTCACTAACCCATCCCAATCCATGGCGGCTCTGCAAGAAGTCCTCCTGAGATACGGGGAAATCTCGGGCTATGTAGTGAATCTGGCCAAGTCCAGCGCGCTTCCTGTGGGCATGTCGGCAAATGACGCTACAAAGATAGGACACGAACACAAGATACGCATCGAGCACACCTCCATTAAATATTTAGGAGTCCACTTAACCGCAGACCCCAGTAAACTATTCCAATACAACTACTCTCCCATTTTCAAAACCCTAGCAAAAGACCTGGACAGGTGGCTTGACAAACCAATATCGTGGGTGGGACGGATTCACACTGTTAAAATGAATATCCTCCCACGTTCCAGGCATTACCACTGCAACTGTCAAAAGCCCAATTACAACCACTGCAACGAACCATAAGCACATTTATCTGGCAAAATAAACGCCCCCGGATTTCAAGACAGATCCTTTATAGACACAAAACAAGGGGGGGACTGGGGCTGCCGTGCCTATATTATTATTACCTAGCTGCCCAACTAGCTCAGGTGGCGATGTGGCACACTCCCCCAGGCAAAAGGAAATGGGTAGATATTGAATCCCTTATGATAGGGGCGGACCTACCACAATTTGCCATGTGGGTTCCGAGAGAACAAAGACCTATACTCAGAGTTACATGCCCGGCGATTCTAAACTCACTTAGATTATGGGACCACACCCACACGAAATACAGCCTGGCATCCTCACCCTCCCCCCTAATGCCCTACCTTTTGTTCGCTCCAAGATCGTCCTCCGGACTCGTGTAGGCCTTTTGTTCCAGACAAACTGCCTAACATTGGTTGTTAGTGTCTTGAAGAAGACTAGGGGGATGGTGGTAGGCAGCGTCTGAAACAGATAGAAGATGCGCGGCATGATGTTCATTTTTATAGCGCTAATGCGGCCAAACCACGATATGTATTTGGACGTCCATCGCCTTAAGTCCTGTTGTAGCGTTACGAGGAGAGGGGCGAAATTCAGTTGATAGATCTGCGAGAGATCCTTTGGCAACCAGACGCCAAGGTATCTGAGCTTTGTCGTCAGGCCCGGACTGGCCATCGGGCACACCGGGCAAATGCCCGGTGGGCCGCGGTGGCCAGGGGCCGAGGCCGGCAGGGGAAGTCCCAGGACCTCCCCTGCCGGTCTATGCAGGGCTGGCACTATCCGAGCGCCGGCCCCGCTGTTTTCAATGAAGGGCCGGTGAGGAGATCAGAGATCTCCCTCACCGGCCCACTTGGAGAGACATGCGGCTGGGGAGGGAGAGGACCCGGCGGAGCTCTATCTTGCAGCTCCGCCGGGTTCCTCTCGCGAGATCCGGCGCGTTGCCATGGCAACGACCGGATCTCGCGAGAGTGAACTCTAGCCTCGCAGGCTAGAGTTCACTCACCCACTGGACCGCCAGGGAAGATACCAGCGTGCCGGTCCCCCCCTCTCACTCACCAGCGTGCCGGTACCCCCCCACCTCCCAGGCTACAGGTAAGAAGGGAGGGGGGGCATAATGCTACATTTTATTTTACCCCCCCAACACTCAATCCCTTCTAACATTCACACACAGCACACACAGCACTCTCACTCCCATCACACACAGCACTCTCACTCCCATCACACACAGCACTCTCACTCCCATCACTCTCACTCCCATCACACACAGCACTCTCACTCCCATCACTCTTACTCCCATCACTCTCACTCCCATCACTCTCACTCCCATCACACACAGCACTCTCCCTCCCATCACTCTCACTCCCATCACACACAGCACTCTCACTCCCATCACTCTCACTCCCAGCACTCTCACTCCCATCACTCTCACTCCCATCACACACAGCACTCTCACTCCCATCACTCTCACTCCCATCACACACAGCACTCTCACTCCCATCACACACAGCACTCTCACTCCCATCATTCTCACTACTATCACACACAGCACTCTCAAACCCATCACAGCACTTTCACACACAGCACTCTCACACACATCACACTCAGCACTCACACACAGCACTCTCACACACAGCACTCTCACACACATCACTCTCAGGACTCACACACACATCACACTCAGCACTATCACAAAACACATCACACTCAGCACTATCACAAAACACATCATACACAGCACTATCACACACATCACACTCAGCACTCACGCACATCATACACAGCACTATCACACTCGGCACTCTCACACACATCACACTCAGGACTCACACACACATCACACTCAGGACTCACACACACATCACACTCAGCACTCTCACACACATCACACTCAGGACTCACACACACATCACACTCAGCACTATCACAAAGCACATCATACACAGCACTCTCACACACATCACACTCAGCCCTCACGCACATCATCCACAGCACTATCACACTCGGCACTCTCACACGCATTACCCTCAGCACTCACACACATCATCCACAGCACTATCACACTCGGCACTCTCACACGCATTACCCTCAGCACTCACACACATCATCCACAGCACTATCACACTCAGGACTCACACACATCACACTCAGCACCCTCACACACATCATACACAGCATCCATCATACACACATACTGCACCCCTCACATACACACAGAACCTCCCCAACACACATACACAATACTTCCAAACATACACACACACACACATATATATATATATATATATATATATATACACACACTCTGGATCCCCTATACACACACTAGATTCCTTGTAAGCAAACGCATACTACACCCCTAAACACACACTCTCTACAAACACTACATCACATATATACACACACCCACACACACACACACTATAGCCTGTATGCACACACTTGCTACATCCCCTATACACACATTCTCTACAGCCCCTAGCCACATATGCATTACATTACACCACAAACACAACACAACTAAAACCGACCTTATTACACAATACCACACCACAATCAGCTCACACTATACACACACACAATCCCACAAGCAAGCTCCAAACACATGCACAATACTCTTTCCTGGCATTTTTGTCTCCTGGTATCCATTTATAGAGACACCAGAGACAAGTTGCAAGGAAACACAGTGCAAGCATGTTATTAAATTTGCTTGCACTGTGCAGAACAAATACAGGGCTTTTTTCTCATGCTAGAGATCTTTAGCAGAGCTCTGCGCATGGTCTGCCCTGGCCTGCACTTTGAGAAGGGGGCGTGTTTGTCGTTAGTGATGACAAAACACACCCTCTCTGCCACGCCCCTTCTTAGTGGGCCGCTCTGATAAAAAAATGCCCGGGCCGAATTTTTATCCCAGTCCGGCCCTGTTTGTCGTGCATATTTTGAACGGGAAGTGTGCTTCGAAGTGTCGTGTTAGGGCCGTGTCCTGTGCCAGCGGCATCGCCTCCGACTTTTCTAAATTGAGTTTCAAGTTAGAGAATTTGTTGTACTGTTTGAACGCCTCTAGCAGGTTCGGGGTCGAGATTCTGGGCTGTTCTAGGAAGAAGAGCATATCGTCCGCGTATGCCGCAACACGGTGTTCCGCCCCGCCAATGCGGGTCCCCGCGATGCCCCCGTTCATCTGACCGCCCCCAGAAAGGGTTCGAGAGTGAGGGCAAACAGGAGGGGTGACAGGGGGCAGCCCTGGCAAGTGCCGTTGTGGATGCTGAACGGTTTCGTTAATGCCCCGTTGACCCGAATGCGTGCCGTTGGGGTGGTATACAGGGCGGCCACCCAGGTTCGCATGTGGGAGCCGAAGCCCATGTGGTGCAGTGTCTCCGAGAGGAAGGTCCAGTCCACCCGGTCAAACGCTTTTTCGGCATCTGTTGACAGGAGCACAACCTCTCGTTTGCCGGTCTTGGCTGTGTGGAGTATGTTGAGGGCTCTGATGGTGTTGTCCCTGGCCTCCCTCCCGGGTATGAAACCGACCTGGTCGGGGTGACTTTTTTTAACTTAATTTTTAACTTTTTAAAACTTATTTTACAACTTTTTTTAATGTTAACCCCTGGCTAGCCTAACACAAAATCCCCCAATTCCCCACTAACTTTCACCCACCCCAGCTAGCTAAATTTATAATTTTAAAATACTTAAATTAATTAATAAAATAAATTTAACCCCTGAGGGTTAAAAAAAGAAAGAATTTTAAAAAAAATCAGATCATAGTAAAATGTAATCCTTGCCAATTGATCACTGTAGTCAGTGATCAATTGGCAGGGAAGGGGTTAATGTTTTATTAAAATGGGTAAAGGGGGGTGGGATTTTATTCTAACTTTATTTTTTTTTACACAGGGGGCAGGATCAGCAGTGATCCGTCTCCCTGCACTTCACAGTGAAGGGCAGGGAGGCGGAAGGTGAGTATACTGAGCACATGTGCTCGCTCTGACAGGCTGTCAGAGCGAGCACCAGTGCTGGGGCAGGCCGATCGGGTGCTCCAGGTCTGCCTCTAATACAGAGGCAAAACGGAGCACCATTAACCCCGCGATCGCCGCGATCAAGGCAATCTGGGGTTAATTTTACCGCATGACGGACGAGGTCCATCACTCGTCGTTAAGGGTTTCCCCTGAGTGACGGACCTCGTCCGTCACTCGTCATTAAGGGGTTAACAATTATTAGGGTTATTGGAGCATTGGCCCTAATACTCTCCAATTGCTCTTCAAATGCTATGCCCCAGGGACCCTTGCTATTCTTACGGTAGTCACCACTACTGGGAGCAGAAGGACACTTTACAAAGGATCCTAAATGTTTTTACATTTTTAGCCACACTGTTTCCATTATAGGTGCAGAGTGTGTATAATATAATTGGATGCGGTTAATTGTTTTGCGTGCTCTCATGTCCTGCTGATGCTGTTACCAACAAGGTGGATTAGGTTGTGGAGCCTTTACAGTGCCCTCTGTTTGTAGCAAAGGCTATATGCACTACCTGAATAGCAAGGCTTGTTAATTTTGCATATTCATGTAGATTTGCATATTGCTAATTCTGCAGGCAGGAGAGATATTTTGTGTTAATTATTGTCTTCCCCATCCCTTTATAAATATGTCATTATACTATTATAAGTTCCTATGTGTTGTCTGATATGATTTGGTTATTTGTATTTTTATTAAATTTGCCACATTAATCTAAATGCAATGAGCATATGGGCTAGTCCTGAGTAAAAGTAAAATTCTATATGTGGAACTGTGTGTCTTGTGTGGATTTTTAGGGATCACAGTAACAGAGTCTTTGGACTTGGTGGCTGGCTGCATGATCCCACTAGCCTGCGGGCAAAAAGAGAGCTAGGCTTGAGAGCCACAAGTGTCTATATAAAGACCGGAACTATCATATTGCAGGCAGAGGTGCATTCCTGCCTGGAAGAAGGACTGCACAGGAATAGGCAGAGGGAACGACACCTAACTGGAAGAAAAGAGATCCCAAGAGATCCCAGTCAAGCTTCAGGAAGTGGAGAGGGCGGAGATACTCAGAGCTGCTCCACATCTGGTGGTAGCAGTGGGATGGTTTCACAGTGATCATGGAAAACGTTGCTGGACACCGGTGCATCTTCTGTCCCTGTATGCCTCCAGGAATACACAGAGATGGATCGAGCTAACCCCTGGGCAGCCTCCTGATATGAGCATGAGTTTGAGTTGAGGCTACATGACTCTTTATCCCAGGAGTACAGCCCTACCTCGGAAGAAAATCAACTAGAGATGCCATCCAGAAAGAACTCTTGTACGAGGCCCTGGGGAAGCCCATTTTCGGCAGAGAGAGAGCCTCCCAGGTAAAGAGCAGCACATGCAGAAAAAGTGGCGCTGCACATGCCATTCCTGGGAGTACAGCCCCTAGAGGAGTGGTTGGTTGAACTCCAGCAGCTGGTCGGAAATAAACTGTGGCTGGACAAGGTGTACAAGGAGGTATGTTGGTACACGGTCTAGCGATAACCCTGGACAGGGCTGGCCCAAGACATTGTGCTGCCTGGGTCCAAGGAAGAAATGCTGCCCCCCCCCCAAAAAAAAAACAACAACATATATGCTTCTGAAATGGTAGTGTCTCTATGTGGGTGTGCTGGGGATGAAGTGTGTGTCTGTGTGTGTGCTGGGAGTGAAGTGTGTGCTTGTGTGTGTACTGGGGATGTAGTGTGTGTCTGTGTGTGTGCTGGGAATGTAGTATGTGTCTGTGTGTATGCTGGGTATGTACACATACACACATTACAAATATGAATCCATCCAGCAGGATCTTACCTTCTGCTGGCTCTGGCTGGTGGGAGTTGGGGGCCTGCTGTTGCAATCTGGCTCCATCCTCGCGGCTCCCTCCTCCTCCTCCCACACGGCTGTGTGAGTAAGCTGGGAGAAAGTGAGAGGCTGTCACTTCCTCCCAGCTCTCCCCGCGGATAGAAGGGGCCTCGCTGTTTAAGTGCCACAACCGGGCCCCTCATTGCATATGTCCATTGGGTGACCCTAAGGGCATGGGCCACCCAATGGACCCTTACACAGGTTTCCAACCCATGCGGTGCTGCTGCACCATCACCATGGGTTGGGAACTCCTGTTTTAGATTATGACAGGAGCGGCAAAATGCTACTCGGCTGGGTTCATACCTTGACCTTACCTGAACTGGAACAGGAATATGCACGATACTTTGATTATATTCAGCTGCAAGCCCTCAAAATGGAGGATTGGATACATTTTGTATCCATGGGAGTATCTACCTCCCTCCCCAGCGGCAGAATGAGTTACCAGTATTGGAGACAGCGGGTCTCCCTACCCAGCGGCAACTGGAGCAACCGGGAACAGAGATTGGCAGTTACCCTCCCCAGCGGCATTTCTTCATGCAGGAAGTGGAGAGAATTGGCCTCTCCCCCCAGCGACAACCAGAGCTACAGGGAACAGAGACTGTTGGTCTCCCTCCGCAGCGGTTGTTGGTGCTACAGGGAGCAGAGACTGTCGGAAAGTGTTGGTCTAACTCTCCTTCGGCAGTTAGTGTTACCGTGAGCGGATAGTGTTGGCCTCCCTCCCCAGAGAGACCCCAGCCAAGCTTCGGAGACTGGGGTAGAAGCGCTCCAGGGTCCAGAGTCATAGCTAGGAAGCTCTGACACAACCATGGTTTACTAATTACCAGCAATGTAATATGTTTGCAAAACCCAACATCTTTACCTGCGACATTTATTTAAATGGAAAAAAGAAGCTGCTGTTTATCAATTCAACAATCACATTTCCTCTCACAACATATACACACACGGAAGTATATATATTTACACATATGCGCATTTAACAAATGGGTAAATGTGCATACTCAGTACACATACATCCATATATATATATATATGTATATAATACCAAACAATTTTGCACTCCAGCTATCCCTTGAAGTATTGCCTGGTGCTCGGCTGCACAATGAATAGATGAATGAAAAAAGCCAGCACTCTGGGTCTTGTAAAAAACATCTCAGGTTTATTCCAACAGTCAGTCAACATTTCAGTTCTATCAGAACTTTCTTCAGGACATAAATAATTGATGTTAACAATATTGACCATATATAAGGGAAAAACTCACTCACCCAGACCTTGATCACCTGTGTGCCGGCGTGTAGCCATCACCACTGCGCATGCGCGATTAAGCTCCGCTCCCTATTGACGTCACTTCCGGGTGCCATGCCTCCGATCACCTGTGTGTCGACGTGCAGCCATCACCAATGCGCATGCGCGATTAAGCTCCGCCCCCTATCGTCGTCACTTCCGGGTGCCATATCTCCGTTTCCAAAGTGACCCATAGAAACAAACCATCACCTTGTGAATGAATAAGAACACTTTAATCCACCAGGCCAACCGGTGCAAGAACGGCACCAGTTGCCTCTAGGTTTGGCTCAGAGAGGCTTTTTGAAGTGAGCACCAGCTATCCTGAGCTCTTGCCCGACTGCCATCGCTGATTTCATGCACATGGTTCTCCTCGTGAAGGTCACCCTCTCTCCACGCACTCCTACTTGGCTTCCTAGTTGCTATCCACTCCCATAGCCTCGGACGTAGAGACAAGCCCCTGAGCCATCTCCACCAGCCGCAGCCATGACGCAAATTAGTCCTCACCCACCACATTATATTTAAACTCTCAGTGACCTTTCTGCAAGAGGCCCACTGGAAATTCAAAAAAATCCTCCTCTTTAACCCCTTAAGGACCAAACTTCTGGAATAAAAGGGAATCATTACATGTCACACATGTCACATGTCCTTAAGGGGTTAAAAGCCAAATGAATCTCACATTGCATTTCTACCCCATATAAGTCTAATTCCAGATGTGTGGCCATTTTGCTTTAACCCTTCCTATCACCTGAAATTAACTCACTATATTTAGACAAAGAGAGGAGATATGTAATACTTGACCTTACTCTACCACATACACATATTTACTTATCAACTTCTCAAATTATGCTTTTTGTATGAAAGTATTGTCTCTTTTTCAGCTTCCAATATAATATTAGAGCGGTGACTTCAACAATGTCTTGGACAGCTATGTGGACAAATTGGGTGCCTCAGCCTCCCCCTGCTCGCAGTTGGAACAGGTGTGCACTATATTCCCTATGCCATCTGCTCCACTTGACTGATGTTTAGAGATTATAAAATAATAAGGTCAGACAATATACACATAAATCCAGGGTGCACCTCACATCTTCCCGAATTGGCCTCTTTCTTATCTAAAAATTTCTCATGCCCCACACTGTCTACCCAGACATACACAATAATATTGTTTCTGATCATGCCCCTATAGAGCTGTGGCTATTGAGGGATCTGGTCTCAAAATGTAACTTTCACTGTAGATTTCCCACTTATCCTTGTGTCAAAGACTCATTCAACGCAATGCTGGAGGTAGCATGGACAAATTATTTAGATGATTATATTCAACATATTGATGATCCCATACTTTTATGGACATCCTCCAAGTCAGTAATGAGGTGGCATAACATTTCCTACTTTGCTAGGGCCAAACAGAACTCTAAATATGAGACGCTCCATGCAGCCCTGACTCACCCATACTGCCTCGCATGCTTCACAGTCCCAAGAAACAAAACCCCAAAACTTGCAAAAGAAAGGGCTTCTTGACACACTCCTACTAGAAAAATCAGTGTAATATCCAGTACTCAAAATTATTTCTATAGATGGGGTAATAAAACAAGTAAGCTACCTCCAAAACCTATCGTCCACCAATAAAAAAAATCAGGAACACCCAAGGCCACCAAAATCAACCACGTTTTTCACGAATGTTACGCAGGTCTAAATAGCAGGGATTTAGATGAACCACAGGGAGTTGTGCAGATGCTAAGGGAAGCAGACTTACTCTGTTTAACCAAAGCCTAAAGATATGTCCTTAATGCCTCAATCACATAACTGGAAACAAGTTGGGTCATCTCGGTGTAACGTTTCAGAAAATCACCTGGAATTGGTTGAAGCCTATCTCCCTAATGGAATTGGTTGAAGCCTATCTCATAATGTAATAAAACCAAGATTTAAACCTACTGTCTAAAATCATCGTCCAACGACTGCAAACCTTGCTGCCCAAGATACTGCACCCTCAGCAGTTGGAATTTACTATTGGCAGTCTATAACTGTGAGAGCGGCTTTAGCAGCCACTATTGTAGTTCACCTAAGCAACACCAAAACCAAAAATAAATATCAATACACCCCTGTATTCGAAAACCAACACTACACATAAATGCATACTTAGATTCAAACGCCAGCACCATATACAAACACACCCCTACATTGACACAAAAATACTCCATACAAAAACATGCTTATATTCAAAAACACAAACACTGCTCAGTGCTAAACACAACCCTGAAAGCATGGTAAAATGGTAGAGCCCCAGTTGTCAAAGCATAGTTAGGTAGGGGGGCCCAAACAGATTCTCGCATTAGGGCCCTTTCTACTTTAGTTCTTCCACTGCATTGGGTTGGATGGCGTGATTGCATGCCAGGGAGTTGGAGGGGGCGGGAACCAGTTGACCCAAGAAAATGGTTGCCCAGGGTCTGGTCAATATTAAAGACGGCCCTGCCTCACTGGCTATATCAGTGGGAATTAGCCAGGTAAGCATTGCTGCTTTTCCAGATGATACCTTATTATATGTCACTCTGATCCAACAAAATATCTCTCTGTCATCATACACAAGATAAATTACTATGGCCCTCTTATATGCTAATACATCAATTGGTCGAAATCTTCCACCTTGGGCCTCGGAACCAAGACACAACGAACTTCACCTATACTAGAGATTGTCCAATGGTCTGCATTCCATGTCAAATACCTAGAAGTCCTAATATCCAGAAAGCAGGTGACCTATATAAGCTTAATATTTCCATGGTCCTTTGGGTGGTTGGAGCTCTGGGAATGGCGACATCGCTCCCTCATTATCTCAAGTAGGGCATGCCTCTTGGAATCTGTAATCTTCCCTACCGTACTTTACCCACTACAATCTTTACCATTGATCCTCTTGAAGTGTGACATAAATAGCTTGCACTCCTTGTTCATTGCTTTACTCTGGCAAGTAAGGCTGGCCCTGAGACTGTTGCAGCAACCATGTTTTAATCTAGGTCTTAACATTCCCTATGTACCAAACTGGATTTTGGGCCACAAAATATTTTCAAATTCTACAGTGGAACAAAAGTTATGCCCCAAGATTCCTCTAACCAATTTACCTCACACACCCTACACAGCTTTACCAGAAAATGTCAGGCATAGTCCTCTCCTTTTCTTCACAATCAAAGCATGGAAAATCACGAGAACCAAACTTAACCTACAATGGCAACACTCTAGATTCCTCACATTCCTATCTAATCCCTCCTTCCCTGGCGTCCCCCTGATGGGGTCCACACATTCAGAGATATATAATATATGACGATTTGTTTTGTTCTTCCTTTTTGTTTATCTTGTTTAAATGGAATTGGTCATCTAGGGTGTTTTGTAATGTAATCCCGACACCAATACTGCTGCTGGCACTCTGCATAATTTCCAATAAAAATGAGTAATTAATAAATGCTCTCCCACATCTGTTATTTCTATTTCAGATATTGTTAGTTAACATTCCTACATTATTTTTCACACCAATGATTGTTTACAGATTATATTTGGCTTGTTAGGAGGCCAACCCTAACATTTAAAATTGTAGGCAGACCAAAAGAATTAGAGGGGTTGGGGTTACCTGATTTTTTTTTAGATACTATCTAGCAACAATATTTATCTACTAATACGTTGTGGTTACCTTTGAAGCAAGACTGGGTTAAGGTCTCTCTGACATCTCTCCCTTGGCAGCCTGGATCATTAAATGCTTGTTGCCCTAAGCATTATACCATCATAACCCCACTGCTTAGATTGTGGTGATTTGCTGTTGCAGTCTTCTATATACATCAACCCTCGCCACTCCTCCCAAGTCTCACACAATGGGCTATCAACACATCCTATTAATATATTCTTGGCAGTTTCACTGAGATCTATCATGGAGTTTTGCCATGAGCATGCTCTGACTTTAGATAACTTCAACTACCAGTTGATCACTTATCATTACTGTAACGGAGCTTCCTGTACCCAGCTTGGGTACCTCCGCCAACGGATGCTCCTAGTGCTTACCAAGGGCTCCAAGCACTTCTCCAGACACCATAAGTATTGCAGACCCCACAAACTTAGTTGGGGTCTCGCCATCTCCTACCCACCCTGGACCTACGACAAGGCTCCAGGTTCCAGTGGCTAACCTCTCTTCCTCCAGAGAGCGAAGCAGGAACAGCTCTTACAAGAGCTAGTGATTATTAAAGGGAGTGAGAAGAGCATAGCAATCCCTTGTAGCAGTGTCCCCCAATAAGAGACAAGACTCTAGATTGAGGGTAAATCAGGAACAGAAAGTTTAATGGCACACACTGATCTTTTATACATGTTTTACAGCAAAGGTGACGCCCAGGTGGACCTAGTTAGGCACCAAATAAAAAACATATAAGCCAATAAAACCAGAGGTCTACATTCAGACACTCCCATACAGTGTACACAAACCCTCCCCTCTGCCTGTGATACAATTAACAAAGACAATGGACTAACTTAATTAACTCTAAGCAGAAAAAACATACAGTTTTACAAAGTCTGGAAAACACCCCAAAACACAACATATCCGCTGATAGCCCTTATCTGGGTGAACAACATATCCGAAAATCACCCAGATCGGTTCAGGAATTTCCTGGAAGTCTTATTTTCGCCCCACCGTGTACATGGTCCAATGCCCAAAACAGTTCCATACACTCAACGACAAAACACTGCTGGACAATTAAAGATGGCCGCTGCCACATCTTTGAATCTGTTCTAGTTAAAAGTCCAAGGGCCAGAAACAGTACTTTTGAACATGGGTTATCACAGGGCCCATTGTCCCAGGGTAGGAGACTGGCAAGCAGGCCCCTCCAAAAACTCATGGCAAACTCCCTTAAAAAAGGGGAGTTTGTCACAATTACCTCTTTGGCTCTCCCAAATGCTCCCCTGTCCTATACTCAGTTTAAAACTTTGAGTGTTCATTTAAAAACTCTGAAATGGTTGCTGATCCTTGTTTAGTCTTCCTAATCATTGCCTTCTTTTACAACTGAAAGTATTGTTTATATTTCATTTTAATGTGACTATTATTACCTTTACCTTTTGTTTCATTTCTGGGTGCAATGACATTGTACTCTATCTATCTTTGAGCTGGACCTTTTGTTTCAGTATGATGCACCGTGTTGATTAGTTGTATAATGCTATATTTTTTATTTTTTTTTTAAAGAAAAGAGGTAGGGGGGCCCAAACAGATTCTCGCATTAGGGCCCTTTCTACTTTAGTTCTTCCACTGCATTGGGTTGGATGGCGTGATTGCATGCCAGGGAGTTGGAGGGGGCGGGAACCAGTTGACCCAAGAAAATGGTTGCCCAGGGTCTGGTCAATATTAAAGACGGCCCTGCCTCACTGGCTATATCAGTGGGAATTAGCCAGGTAAGCATTGCTGCTTTTCCAGATGATACCTTATTATATGTCACTCTGATCCAACAAAATATCTCTCTGTCATCATACACAAGATAAATTACTATGGCCCTCTTATATGCTAATACATCAATTGGTCGAAATCTTCCACCTTGGGCCTCGGAACCAAGACACAACGAACTTCACCTATACTAGAGATTGTCCAATGGTCTGCATTCCATGTCAAATACCTAGAAGTCCTAATATCCAGAAAGCAGGTGACCTATATAAGCTTAATATTTCCATGGTCCTTTGGGTGGTTGGAGCTCTGGGAATGGCGACATCGCTCCCTCATTATCTCAAGTAGGGCATGCCTCTTGGAATCTGTAATCTTCCCTACCGTACTTTACCCACTACAATCTTTACCATTGATCCTCTTGAAGTGTGACATAAATAGCTTGCACTCCTTGTTCATTGCTTTACTCTGGCAAGTAAGGCTGGCCCTGAGACTGTTGCAGCAACCATGTTTTAATCTAGGTCTTAACATTCCCTATGTACCAAACTGGATTTTGGGCCACAAAATATTTTCAAATTCTACAGTGGAACAAAAGTTATGCCCCAAGATTCCTCTAACCAATTTACCTCACACACCCTACACAGCTTTACCAGAAAATGTCAGGCATAGTCCTCTCCTTTTCTTCACAATCAAAGCATGGAAAATCACGAGAACCAAACTTAACCTTCAATGGCAACACTCTAGATTCCTCACATTCCTATCTAATCCCTCCTTCCCTGGCGTCCCCCTGATGGGGTCCACACATTCAGAGATATATAATATATGACGATTTGTTTTGTTCTTCCTTTTTGTTTATCTTGTTTAAATGGAATTGGTCATCTAGGGTGTTTTGTAATGTAATCCCGACACCAATACTGCTGCTGGCACTCTGCATAATTTCCAATAAAAATGAGTAATTAATAAATGCTCTCCCACATCTGTTATTTCTATTTCAGATATTGTTAGTTAACATTCCTACATTATTTTTCACACCAATGATTGTTTACAGATTATATTTGGCTTGTTAGGAGGCCAACCCTAACATTTAAAATTGTAGGCAGACCAAAAGAATTAGAGGGGTTGGGGTTACCTGATTTTTTTTTAGATACTATCTAGCAACAATATTTATCTACTAATACGTTGTGGTTACCTTTGAAGCAAGACTGGGTTAAGGTCTCTCTGACATCTCTCCCTTGGCAGCCTGGATCATTAAATGCTTGTTGCCCTAAGCATTATACCATCATAACCCCACTGCTTAGATTGTGGTGATTTGCTGTTGCAGTCTTCTATATACATCAACCCTCGCCACTCCTCCCAAGTCTCACACAATGGGCTATCAACACATCCTATTAATATATTCTTGGCAGTTTCACTGAGATCTATCATGGAGTTTTCCATGAGCATGCTCTGACTTTAGATAACTTCAACTACCAGTTGATCACTTATCATTACTGTAACGGAGCTTCCTGTACCCAGCTTGGGTACCTCCGCCAACGGATGCTCCTAGTGCTTACCAAGGGCTCCAAGCACTTCTCCAGACACCATAAGTATTGCAGACCCCACAAACTTAGTTGGGGTCTCGCCATCTCCTACCCACCCTGGACCTACGACAAGGCTCCAGGTTCCAGTGGCTAACCTCTCTTCCTCCAGAGAGCGAAGCAGGAACAGCTCTTACAAGAGCTAGTGATTATTAAAGGGAGTGAGAAGAGCATAGCAATCCCTTGTAGCAGTGTCCCCCAATAAGAGACAAGACTCTAGATTGAGGGTAAATCAGGAACAGAAAGTTTAATGGCACACACTGATCTTTTATACATGTTTTACAGCAAAGGTGACGCCCAGGTGGACCTAGTTAGGCACCAAATAAAAAACATATAAGCCAATAAAACCAGAGGTCTACATTCAGACACTCCCATACAGTGTACACAAACCCTCCCCTCTGCCTGTGATACAATTAACAAAGACAATGGACTAACTTAATTAACTCTAAGCAGAAAAAACATACAGTTTTACAAAGTCTGGAAAACACCCCAAAACACAACATATCCGCTGATAGCCCTTATCTGGGTGAACAACATATCCGAAAATCACCCAGATCGGTTCAGGAATTTCCTGGAAGTCTTATTTTCGCCCCACCGTGTACATGGTCCAATGCCCAAAACAGTTCCATACACTCAACGACAAAACACTGCTGGACAATTAAAGATGGCCGCTGCCACATCTTTGAATCTGTTCTAGTTAAAAGTCCAAGGGCCAGAAACAGTACTTTTGAACATGGGTTATCACAGGGCCCATTGTCCCAGGGTAGGAGACTGGCAAGCAGGCCCCTCCAAAAACTCATGGCAAACTCCCTTAAAAAAGGGGAGTTTGTCACAATTACCTCTTTGGCTCTCCCAAATGCTCCCCTGTCCTATACTCAGTTTAAAACTTTGAGTGTTCATTTAAAAACTCTGAAATGGTTGCTGATCCTTGTTTAGTCTTCCTAATCATTGCCTTCTTTTACAACTGAAAGTATTGTTTATATTTCATTTTAATGTGACTATTATTACCTTTACCTTTTGTTTCATTTCTGGGTGCAATGACATTGTACTCTATCTATCTTTGAGCTGGACCTTTTGTTTCAGTATGATGCACCGTGTTGATTAGTTGTATAATGCTATATTTTTTATTTTTTTTTTAAAGAAATTACAAAAAAAGTATCTTAAAATAGGTACAGACGATGGCACCACTGGAAAAGGTCAAGCCATGACATCAGAGGAGTCCACTGCAAACAGACAATAACTCAGTTAGCCTGCTCTCCAATCAGGTTTTTAGAGTCAAACAATGTTTTGAGACTATTGCATCATGATTTGGTGACTATTGATGGTGCTGTGTTAATTACAAATTAGCTTGATCTAGTCCACAAAGGTAGTCTAATACCAAAATGCCAGACTGCTCCCCTCCATATGATATATACAGCAACCCCAGATGATTGTTTGGTGTGGTGAATAAGGAAAGAACCAACATTAGTGTTGTAATTCAAGGCAATTGCTTCTAGGCAACGTGAGCAAGGGGTTTCATGTCTGGAATATCCTATACACTTAGAGAAACTGCAGTCAAATGCAAAAAAAAACCCAACAAATATGGAATGTAAGAGAACAATTAGAAGGGAAGAGCATTCACTTAGTCCTTCAGTTAGTCCTTGCGCAGGTTTCCAGTACTTGTTAGCACACTTGTGCTTTTACAGAGGCTGTGTATGCTATTTGCATATCAGAGTGTTCTCATTGAGAAATCTCAGAATCTGTCTCTCTGTGCGCATGCAGTCTGCTCGCATGTGCACACTGCAACAGTGTTCAGGAAGAACGCTAATCTGATGTGAGGTCTGTGAGGAGAAGGCACTCAGTTAGAGCTCAGCAAAGCTAATGGAAGGAGGAAACAAACCTTTTCATTATAAAAGTGGTGATTTTTCATAGAAAATAGCACTATTATGAAATGGAATTAAAATAGCATACTCCTTAACCAATAAAGCCTTTAATCTGTATCTGTACTTAGGACAGTTATTAACAAATAGGACAGATACTTGCCACACATTTGAAATATAATGCCAAATATTTAAGAAACATTAAGATAAGCATATTTTCATAGGAATGAATCAAAAAACAGCTCTACATACATTTTATTGTCGACTTTCTGAACATATTGGTATATTCCTCACAAAGTTCAAATAACCCAAAGAGGAAGTGTCAAAGTGTCTAAGACTGGTATTATCAAGTGATTTTCTCAGAGCAACAAACAGCAAAATATTTAATTTACACCAACTAGTCTATAATTATACATGTTTAATGCAATTTAGGCTTACATCAAAGTACATGTTATTGCAATGGAGTTCTATTACACACTGTTACACACTGCGTTTACTATCATGATATAGTAGCATATGCTATTTCACACTGCGTATTACTATGAGTTTATCTTCTTTTTTTTTTGCTGGCTAAGCATGTGAGGCATAGAAAAACCAACAATAAAGGTTGCTAGTGTGTTGCGTAAAACAGTAGAGTCACTCGAGGGAAAAATCTCTTAGTCCTGAATATATTGCACGGCTCTCGGTGGTTGGTGCAGCCAGCAGCCGCTCGCTGCAGTTAGTCAGTCCGGTGTTAGCCGACTCCCATGGTTGGTAAGTGCTTGCTGAGGGGCCCTTTCTACTTTTGGCCCAGAATCGGGCAAACAGCTCATCCAGTCATTGGAGTGTCCGCTCCATGGGGTGCATTGTAGTGTGTGGACTGTGTGCGTCCGCCATCTTGGGCGCCCATGGGGATCGTGACTGCTTGTGGGATGTGACAGCCGGTTGCTCCATGTGGCTGGTGTCTGCCGCCCGATTGTGTCATGCATGACATGCAGAACCGGGATAACCCCCGCCAGTCCATAGGGGCGGGGGACAACATTAGTCGATTTGTACCTCCAGTTAAAGCCCTAGGAGAGCGGTCATCTCTCCTCGGTCTGGTCACTGGTAGGCCGCAAAGCCTTGAGTTGGATTTGCCCGTGGAGGAGAGTCCTGTGAAGAGCATCCCCAGAACCATTGGCGTGTCAGGAACAAGATTGGTATGACTTTGCAGCCCGGTAGGTATTTGGCTTGGCATATTTGTCAAGTTTAGTGTGCGCCATCCGCAGGAGCTCAAGCAGCACACGTCTGTACAGCTCTGCAGCTAGGCTCCGCCCCCCGAGTTTAACTTTTATGATGGTCGGATACACTAATTACACTTTGGATACTTCTATGAGTTCCATTAGCCTGGATATGTATGATACACTCATTCATGTAAATATTCTGAGCTGTTAGAAAAGAGGGCCACTGGGGTACAAAAGAGGAACACGGAGGCTAGTGTCTCAAAAAAGAACGAACTCTCCATAAGAGGAACAGTTGAAAGGCATACGCCCCCTGACAGTTCATTAAGCTAGAGATATACACTGTCAGGATCAGACTACTTCTTAGCCAAATCAGTAAAGTATGCTGGCAGAGGTTGGTGAGGCTGTAGCAGAGTCTGAGTCTCTTACTGCTGTTTTACTGAGAGATCTTCATTTTGATATGAAATTAGCAGAATGCAACTATTGACTGTCAGCAATACAGGCAGGCTACTTGTATACTACCTAAGAAATGACTTTGTTCAGGGCAAAATGATGAATTTCTTAAAAAGTATGTGAATATGTTAGTTAAGAAGTCAAGGTTTGAAAAACAAAAAGTTGGCTCTTTATCATACCTAAAAAGTATTAGAACTGTATTTTGAATGTATATCTGTAGGAGTCGCCATCTTAAATCCCTTGAGTGACTTTGCATTTTTGAGTATTTCACAAATATGAACTTTTCATGAAATACATATACTGACATGTTGGAATTTCCAATCTAATCAGAAGAAAGCATTAGGATAATGCCATGATTGGTAAAGCTTAAAGGGCATCTGAGAGTCCTAACCACAACAGGAGTACTCTGACACCGTATGGGAGAACCTTTCTGCAATGATTTGACTATTATCTAGGTTTTGCCGGTTGCTGAGCCTCCCAATATGTTGGTATCACACAGAGGCGGCTCTAGACTTTATGAGGCCATAGGCGAAACTCAAGCATGAGTCCCTACTAACAAAAAAGTGAATAAAATAGAGTTGCAATACATGCACACTGTCACATATACATGTTTATTCACAGTTTAACTGGGTATGTGCCTGAGAGTGTGAAGCAGAAATTAGCAGGACGGTTCTGCAAGGGGCAGGAGGGGTCAGCAGCTCTGCAGAGCTGCAGGCCATGTATCTCGCGGTAACCCGTGGCAATGCTCTGATTGGCTAGTTCTCGCGAGACACATGGTCTGCGATTGCTGGCCAGGCAGACAGGAGGGGCCTTGCACCCGGCGGCATACTGAGCAAGCCGCCAGGCCCCATTCTGGTGTCGGGTCCTCGGTCAACCGACATAGTCTGCCCTATGAGGCGGTTTAGGCGGCCGCTAGTCCCCAGATAGCACAAGGCCTTTAGGCAGCCGCCTAAACTGCTTAATTAGAGAACCGCCTCTGGTATCACATCCAGCTTCTGCAGAGAACGGATGCCAATCCTGACAGTCATTCAGTGGCTGAGAGCATCAGCTGAGCACTCTCAGCCAATGAATGAAATAGGAAAAGCACGGAATTGACATTAGCTCTTTTGTATCAGGCTGGATAATGATGCAGTCAGATATGGAGTTACAGCATCAACATTAAATGTCTCAGTATGTGCAGCATTTCTTACTGGGTCCTTGCCAATGCAGGGTCCTTGTACAATGACCACTTCAAAACAGAGGCTATGGTGCTTGGAGTATCCATTGAGCAAAATTAAATCACTGCATGCAACAGTTATGAGAAATTAGAGTTGGCCTATAGAAGATCTCAGAGTCTTTCAGAAGCCTTCATAGAACTCTATTTAGTACTCAGAAGGTCTTGATGGTAAGATATGTGTTTTTGCTGATGATACAAAGATTTGCAACAGGGTTGAGGTTCCAGGAGGGATAAGCCAAAGGATTTATGCAAACTAGAACCATCAGAGGTGGTGCAACTGACATTTAATGTGGATAAGTGCCAGATAATGCATCTTGGGTGTAAAAACCCATGGGCAGAGTATAGAATATTTGATACAGTACTATCCTCAACATCTGAGGAAAGGGATTTAGGAGTAATTATTTCAGATGACTTAAAGGTAGGCAGACAATGTAATAGAGCAGCAGGAAATGCTAGTAGAATGCTTGATTGTATAGGTAGAGGTATTAGCAGTATTATCAATACAAAAAAGGAAGTGCTCATGCCATTGTACAGAACACTGGTGAGACCTCATTTGGAGTATTGTACGCAGTACAGGAGACCGTATCTCCAGAAGGATATTGATACTTTGGAGAGATTCAGAGAAGGGTTACTACACTGGTTCATGGTTAGCAGGATTAAAGGGATACTATAGTCACCAGAACAACTACAGCTTAATGTAGTTGTTCTAGTGAGTATAATAGTTCCCTTCAGGCTTTTTTTTTTCATGTAAACACTGCTTTTTCAGAGAAAAGGCAGTGTTTACATTGCCTCTAGGGACACCTCCAAGTGGCCACTCCTCAGATGGCCACTGGAGATGCTTCCTGGGTCAGTGCTGCTGAAAAAGCAGCACTGCCGCTTAGCGTCCCCACGCTCTGCATGGGGATGCTGCATTTTCCTCACAGAGATGCATTGATTCAATGCATCTTTATGAGGAGGTCCTGATTGGCCAAAACAGCATTTGGCCCCGCCCCCGTGCTGATTATAGCCAATCCAATGCATTCCCTATGGGCAATTTTGATGATGTCACAAAGGGGGCCGGCGCCGGAAATAAGGTGAGTTTTAAACTTTTATAGGGGAGCTAAGTGGGGGGCAACAAGCCACCTAAATGGTGAATTAAACACTATAGGGTCCGGAATAGATGTTTGTGTTCCTGACCCTATAGTGTTACCAGGAAAGGTTAAACGATATCAACATGTACAGCATGGAGGAAAGACGAGACCGAGACGGGGGGATATGATAGAAACATTTAAATACATAAAGGGAATCAACACAGGAGGAGACTATATTTTAAAGAAGAAACACTACCACAACAAGAGGACATAGTCTTAAATTACAGTGGCAAAGGTTAAAAATATTTTGCAGGAAGTATTCACAGGGAGGGTAGTGGACACATGGAAAAGCCTTCCAGCTGAAGTAGTAGAGGTTAACACAGTGAGAGAGTTTATGCATACGTGTTTAGTATTTAGAAAATTGGGCAGACTGGATGGGCCAAATGGTTCTTATCTGCTGTCACATTCCATGTTTCTACACTCTTGTGCATGAGTACAGCACTGACTCAGGCTCCTGGTGGATATGCAAAGATCACTGAAGGTGAAAGATATCCTTTAAAGGAACACTGGAAGAACCATAACAACTATAAGTTATAATAATGATTACAGTGCTAAAAAGCTATGGATGTATTCTTCCTGGTTTTTGCCAAAAAATTTCCTAGCAATTGAAAATAACAAGCGTACCCTTCAGCTTGCACAGCCATTTTGAGGAATTTTCACTTGCAAGGTGCTTATCACAATACAACATATTTTATTAAGTTACTAATACAAAAAGAGGGGCAATATATCAAAACCTTGTAAATATAAAACAGATGCAACGTTCTAAAGGTGAACGAATTACAATGAAAACCAAAGGAGTGTTCCTGATGATTCTATATATTTGCATGATGATTGCTCACATTTTTGAACTTTGCTCCTATTTTGCCCCAATGTTCCAAGAAGGATAGATTGACATGTAATAGGTGTATGGGACTAGCACAGGGGTAGCAAAAATGTAGATCTCCAGCTGCAGTTAAACTACATTGCCCATGATACTTTGCTAGCATTAAAACTGGTCAAGCAATATTGGAGTTGTAGATGAAAAACTATTGACAATTTACCTTTTAGCCATCCCTAGTACAGGATATTCTTGAGTTATTACAGCATTGAAACATAAAAAGCTACCAACTGGCACTCACCTTTCCGAATCTATGCTGATGCTGATAGTAGAGAGATCCCTGCTTTGCGATGGTCCCTTCCATATCCCTTCTGTCTCTATTCTATCAACAAAATATTTCTCATCCAGCTCTTGACAGTCCAAAACCAATTTATTGGTTTATAAATATTAAAAGTATTTTGTATCTTGACCTATCTATATAAATACTAACAATAAGTTGTTTATTAATACATGTCTGTCTCTCAATGGGCATGCTATAATTCCATTGTACTTTTACATATGTCCTGTTGTATATCACTTCCTTCTCACAGTAATCTATTAACACCTGGAACACAACCCTATCTCAACACATAGAACACAGCTGTCTCACAATACTTAGCACCCAGTACTCTCAGTATAATCAATGCAATATTTTAACACACAGTTGAAAGTCCTCTTTAAAAGCCTAGCACACAAACCATTATCAATACCAAACTTTAGATCAGTACCTAACACAAAGCTCTTCTTAGCTCCTAACAACCTATCACAGCACTTAGCACATAGCTTCTCTTAACACTGGTACTACTGCTAAATTGCACATAGACAAGTAGCTCTCCCTTGGTTAATAACACAATTATTTATCAATTGCTGTCTTTCCTTCTCAAGCACAATTCTTACAAAACATAATATAGAATCCTCTCTCAATGTCTAACATAAACACCTTCCTGTCTTAATGCACAATTAAGTTTCTTTCTTCTATTGCTCTACATCTGAATTTAACAAACACTCTCATGTTCACCACATGTAAACATGTGCAAACACAGTTTTACGCCTCTCGGTGCACTATTCGGTTAACCTCCATCCCTAACATTCTCCTTTGTGACCTAACATGATATCTCTTTCACGAGATATCTCCAAAATGTCCTTTACAGAGAACATTTACGGTAATCTATTCCTCTCTCTTTAACTGTCCCACCTTCTGTTTTACAATTTATGTATTTAGTAGTCTCTCTGTCTCAGAGTTTGCTGGGGGTCAGTATCTTTCCCTTTGTTTTTCAGGTTGTTTCTAGATACCTCTCACAGCATGTCTCTAGTTGACTTTTAACCTCATCTGTCTCTCCAGTCTATCTTACAATTTGTTTGTCTATCTTGTTGTGTCTCACTCTTTGTCTGCAATCTCTCTATCTTGCAGTTTGCTTGTTGCTTATAACTGTGTTTGTCTTACAGGTTGTCCCTTGCAGTCTATGTCAACCTTACAGTTTATCTGTTCCTTGCAGTCTGTATCTGTGTTCCCTGCAGTCTCCCGTGCAGCTTTCTTCTAGCTGTTTCTTTGCTCAGTGCCCCAACTTCATTATTTTGTGTGAGTTCTCTCTCTCTCTCTGTTTTGCCGTCTCTCAGTTCCTCCTTCAATTTAACTTGTTTCCGTTGAGAAACCACATTGTCATTGTGGATGTGTGTATCATAATGCAGTATCTGTTTTACATACATGAACATCTGCCCTGTCTTAACACACATATGTATTCTCCCAAATTAAAAATCCTCTGATGTACATATACAAGACATTTATAACATTTTAAGGGCAGGCATATTAAATCACATGTTGATAAGTGTTACAAGTCCCCTCTGTCTGCTACAACCCTGTTATTTTTTTGATACTTTTGTTGCTTTTTACCGAAGAAACTGTTGCAAGCCATTCGTAAATATGAATGGCCGACCACCTGGTCCCCGGCGTGTGCCGCCAATTAACCCTGTTCACCTCTCAGAATACCGAACAAACTTTCGAATGGTCGACCACCCTACCTGAGGAGTGTGTCCCCAATTAACCACCCAGGAGCTGCGGTTTTGTGGTTAACCGCAGCCTAATTGATCGTCGATGGGGTGGTCACCGTTCGTATGAGAGAGTCAAACGGGGTACCGAATTAAATGACGAACCAACTATGGAACGATCGACCACCCTACCTGAGGTGTGGCTTTGTGGTTAACCGCAACCCAATTGATCATCGACAGGGTGGTCGTCGTTCGTATGCGCGAACACTTGGCAGCGGCCATCTTTTGTTGTCGAACGCCCAGTGGGACCTGGTCGTCAAGCGCCATGTACTCTTTTCACACACTATTCTGCGCGAACCCCGCTGAGATTCACTTTGCCCCGTCCGTTTGTGCATAAAGCTCCAAAGAGCGTGCCGTTCGACACTTTGATACTACGAAGGATACACCGACCCCTTGCCGGACACTATGGCCGAGAATATATGGGCTGCTACTTGCCGAACAGCCCTCCAGACAATCTTCATCCCCATGGCGTTCCCCGTTCGTGAGATCTGAGCGCTTTTCATGTATCTTGTGCGCTCACATCCAAGCTGTCTGGGGATGGGTTGAATGTGGTATTCAAAGACTATGGTGTAAAAGTTATGTATTTTTATTCAGTTTTCATGTGTCCATAAAAGTAATATTATTTCATGTACCGGGAGATAATTGAGTTACTGTAACTGTTGAGACCAATTATCTCCAGGCTAGGAGGGAGTGTTTTAAAAAATGCACTTTGTTCTTATTGGCTGCTACACTTTGTGATCCTTTGTACCATCAGGTCCAGAGGGGTGTTCCTCTGGCCTGAAAATATGTATTTAAGCAGTGCCTGAGTGATCAATAAAACAGTTCTTCTTACCCTCAACTCACAGCCTCGACTCGTGTTGTAGGGAAATGCTTTATACTAGCTCTACTTATAGCTAGCTGGATATCTACACTTACAGGAATATCACAGGATGCTGTTTGGAACTTCGCTACTACTCTCCAGGATCAGGAACCAGGACATCTAAGCGGTCCAACCCTCAGCCAGCCTGGGGTCAACCGTAACAATAAGTACAAATATTTGCATTCCTGCACTGAACATATTAAAGGAGCATATTAAACACCATATGCTGGTGCTTGGAGCTCCCTTGCCTGTACCATGGTAACACAGCTCCCAACAACAGGAGCTATGAATCCAGGATGGCAAGTTAGATGGGTCACCAGGAAGTGGCAATGATGGGCAGACATACCTGATAATGGAGTGGGTTCACCTGAAAAGGCTAATATTATGTCAGCTTGGTCTGTGTCAGCTTGGAAGATGCTCAGGCCTACCCAACTCAGTGTATATTAGTGGGTTAGGACCCATCATTTTAGTGAGGTCACACTAGTTGGAATATAGGCATATCATCATCAGACCCCAAACAACATCTCTATTTTTTTTTGTAGCTACCTGTACATTGCCTTTTCTGGTACACCCCTCTGACTCTAAGGAGTTTTGCAGAATTTATTCTAGTATACCCAGGGCCGGTGCAAAGAATTTTGGGTACATAGGCGAAGATGCATTTTTCCGCCCCCCAAAAAACATCTTCACCTGTGTGCCTCTTAACCTCCCTTTTGTGTTTCTTATACCGTCTTTTAAATATCTGACTCCCTTTAGTGTATTTTATCTCCTATCTCTCCTCATTGTATGACTCTTACATCCTCCTACATTTTGTGTGTCTTACTCCTCCCAGCCCCTTTGTGTGACTCCTTTTCTCCCAGCCCCTTTGTGTCTTTTACTCTTCCCAGCTCCTTTGTGTGTGTCTCTTTCCTTCTCAAGCCCCGCTGTGTGTTTCTTTCACATCCAGCCCCTCTCCCCGTCCGTTAATGGTCCCGTCCCTTCTCTGAGCCTTACTGTTCCTCTCCCCTCTCTCCTCCTTTCCCTGTCCACAAAACAACCAAACATATATCCATAGAAGGAGTGTTTGCCCTGTTTATTCTATAACATTCATAGACAGACAGAATAAAAATAAATTTTCCCCAACTTTTGCTACTTTAATCCCCAAGTTTAAAATTTTCATCGACATTTTAATTTGCTGCTAACAGAATCAAGCACATGGTTGAGTTTCAGAATGAGTGTTGGATTCTTCCACATTATCTTGTAATACTTCTATTTCCGTTTCACATATATAGAAATGTGCACAGGATATAAATAGATTGAGGAAGAGAACACCAATAAACACTTTGAAAAAAACAGGGCTCTGACCATCTTTTTGCCATTTTCGCTCTGCTGTGCATTCACATAAAAGTCAATGAAGAGCAGATGAGGGGTGTAACCTATTCTTGATAGATAAACAGTATCTTAAAGGAACCTCTAAAGGCATCTAGACTACTTAATCCTAATGAAATGGTCTGGGTGCAGTGGTCCTGTCATTTTAACCCTGCAATATAAAGAAACTGCAAATTTTACATTGCACAGATAAATACACATCTATTGGTTGTCTTCCTGACACATCTAGTGGTTTCTCTTCCAGAAGCAAGTGGAACTCTGTCCTGGAATGTAATGCTGCTAATAGAAGTATTTGTTTGGAGGAACACAGCATTTTGCTGTGCATGCATACTGTGACGAAAGCATGTCCGTCACTGGAATTTGGAGAGGCCTGCTTGCCAGCCTCTTGTCCTGTGACTATGGCCCTTGGGGTGTATTGCCCTTTAAGAACACTATTTGGGGATATAGGAACTTGGCACAATGCCCCTTTAAACTTTCAAAGTGGTTGAAGTGGAACTTCGAACCCCCAAACAGCCGGACCACACACAAGTGGAGTGTGCAGCTCATTTACCTCCCAGGAGCTGTGGTTAACCGCAGCCAAATTGACGAACGGCTGGGTTATAGTCGAACACGTGGCGGCGGCCATCTTTTTAGTCGAATGTGTTCAGCGGTGTTTGGTCGTCGAGTTCATGGTTCTCAAATCGGACACATGACGGCACGAACACCGCTGAACTTTACCTTCTCCAGAACTTCGAAGCTTCGACGGGAGTCGAACAGCGTTTGACAATTCAAACGCCACTTTGACTTTGGCTATTTGCACGAACGGCGCTGTTTGTGCATTTGAACGGAACTTAACTATTGGAAATAGACCAGCCGCACAGCCAGAATCTGTGGAACTATTTTGGGCATGAAAGCCATGCTGCAGTCGGTCAAAAGAGACTTCCTTAAAACACTTGAACCCCATGGAGATTCGATTGTTAGTGGGATCTGAGCGCTGTTCGGATATATTGAGCGCCCAGATCCAAGCTATCTGGGGATATGTCTAATGTGGGGCTTCATGCATTTGGCCCTTCCCCCTTAAAAATGTAAAAAAACACCCACAATTTTTTTTCAATGTTTTCAAGAATATTTTTTGCACATAAAAACTGTGCACCCCACACATAAAAACCCTGCACCCATCCTACACATCAAATTCATACCCCACCTTCATATAAAAACCCTGCACCCCATCACATAAAGTTCATACACCCCCTACACACAAAAACCCTGCACCCACTTCCCAAAGTACATACAGCCCATACACACCAAATTCATACCCCCACCCTACACATAAAACCCTGTACCCCCTACACACAAAAACCCTGCACCCATTTACAAAGTTCATACACCCCCTGCACAGAGAAATTCTGCACCCCCTTCCCAGCAGGGGTCAAGTCCTGGGGAAAAAAGTGCGGGAAGTCACCCAAGATGCCCCCCCCCCAAAAAAATATACACTCGTATGTATATATAAACGCGTGCACACACACACTGAGAGGTGCACATAGGCACACACTCACACACATACACTCACAGACACATACTCAGACACACACACATACACTCACTCTCAGACGCACACACATTCTCAGACACTGACACAGTAGTGTATTTTCTGCTGCCCTAGGCATGACTAAACCTGGGCACCCCCCTAATCTAAATTTACCAACCCTTCCTGTCAAGGGTGCACCTCTTCCTGATTAAGAACCCACCCCTTCCTCTTTAGACTCCACCTTTTCCTGCTCCTTTTAAAGGAATACTATAGTGCCAGGAAAACAAAGCAGGGGTCAAGTCCTGGGGGAAAAAGTGTGGGAAGTCACCCAAGATCCCCCCCCCACCACCCCACAAAAAAAAACAATACTATAGTGCCACAGACCACCCTAGATTCTGTGCTCAGTTGTTTTGTTGTATCCCTATAGTACAGAGCCAGATTTTACCTGAAGTCATTTGATCACCTTCACCTGTTGGACTTTCTAAATCAACTCTTTTCTGCCTGAATTCTGGTAATACTCTTTATTTCCTGAACTAACCTTTGACTGACTGGACTCTAGTGAAACCCCTGCAAACCTGGTCCAGTCTTGGTTTACCCCTGCAACCCTGCTCCAACTTCAATACAGCCTTTCATCATTTGCTCAGTGCTGAAACTCTGGTAGAAGACTTTATTTTACATTAAGGACTTTAATTTCATATGAAGATATTGCCTTATTTCCACTTCTATTTTTGCATTGGGACTTTTTCATTATATTTTTTTGCTTTATAATAAAGACCTTAAATTCAGTGACTATGTCTGTACAAAATCTCTGCATACCGAGCCCATTCACCCCAAACCCGTGACAGGAATATTCATTTTGTATAAAAGGATAATGTTGTTGATAGGCTGTTGATTGCCACCTCAGTAAAATTTTCCCAGGCAACCTAGGGGGAGACCCCTTCCCCAAATGAAGCGCACTGGACTTTGTACAGTCGACTACAAGTCCCACCAGGTTATGAAAAGTGTCAAGTAGGTCAAGGTGGAGCAGTAAGGATGAGGCTGGCTCCCAGAGACTTTTATAGTGGCATCACCCATCACATCGCTAAGTAACCTTGAAGTGACTCACTGGCTCGCAGTAGTGGATCTTTAACCAAGTTAAACCGCAGCAATGATAAAGGGCATCCCTGTCTCACCTCATGGCCCCACGTGAAGTAATGAGAGTCAAGGCCATTCATTGTAATTCAAGCGGTTGTATTGTGTCAAAGGTTTTTGATAAAGGTCACAAAGGTGTGTCCGAAGTAGCTTAATATCAGTAGGCAGATTAAGTGTTGAGAAGTGATGCTATCAAATGCCTTTTCAATGTCAAGGCTGATAAAGGAAGATGAGGGAGCTCCCACTCTCCCTCCCACAATGTACATCACAGCTTCCAACGCCCACCGGACCCTGGTGACCATCTACGTCTCCACTCCAAACATCAGCTGGTGACCCATGAGGACCCTGGGCAAAATTGATTGTACTCTCAAGGCTATGATTTCATGTCCAGGTATAGGGAGATTTGACGCCATATCCTCCACATTCCTACTCAGTTTCAGGAACAGGACAGTACCCGTCTGATTAAAGGAATCTTCCAAAAGGCGCTTCATAGATTTGGTTTAAAAGTGCCTTAAGGGTGAGATTGATCAGGTGTTTTAGAGTTTTATAATATTCTGCAGTGTATCCATATGGGCACGGAGATTTATCGGATTTAGGGACACGATGGCCATGTGGATCTCTTTTTCTGTAATAGGTTCATTAAGGAGCTCCTTAGAGTCATCACATCATTGAGGTAATAGCAGGTTTTTAGAAAAGCTATACCTGATCATGGTAATCAGTAAGGTCTGTTGTAAGTTGGACTGATTGGATGACCTCCTGCTTTATGAAACTCAAACTCTATTAGAAAAAAAACGTAATACTTAAAAAACTTAATAAAAAAATAAGTTTCTTATTTTTTCTCCTCATAACACTGATTCGACTCTTTCGCTCACCCTGCAGGTTGATGGAACCTGTCTCACTCCATCATGTCAAGCTCTCTGTCTAGGTGTCATTTTGATCATGGCCTCATCTTTGCGGCTCATGTCCAGTCTTTTGCTAAAACCTGTCGATTCCATCTTAAAATCATTGCCCGTGTCCGCCTCTTTCTTACACAAGATGCTTTAGTAATCGCATGGATTACTGTAATTATATCCTAATTTGTCTCCCAAGATGGCGTACTGCCCCCCTACAATCTGTGATGAATGCTGCTGCCGGGATGATCTTTCTCTCCTGTTGCTCCTCTCACATCTCACCACTCCTTACACTGGCTTCATGTACCCTACAAGTGTCAATTCAAAATACTAACCCTTACCTAAAAACCTCTAACCAACTCTAGTTCTAGTCTTTAATCCTTTAAGAAGTCCCTCAAAACCCATCTTTTTAAGAATGCTTATGGCCTCCCCGAGTAACTTCTATCTCACAAACCTGCCTCTTGCTCTCTCCTAAAGGGCCACACTCCACTCTCACCTCCAGTTCTGCTACTTTCCCACCATATTTATTTGCTGTCTCCCTCAATACCCTTCCTATTGTGTTCTATGCCCCACCTCCTCTAGACTGTAAGCTCATATGAGCAGAGTCCTCATCTACCTATTGTTTTTGTAACATTTCATTATTGTCTAATTTCTTATATTCCCTTTTAGTGTGAAGCACTGCGGAATAAGCTGCCACTATATAAGTACCAATAATAATAATAATAAACTATCTTCTTTCTCAAAAACAAATGATGGTTCTTCAGAGATCCAACATATTTTTTTTAAATACTCCAATAAGCTTAGCAAGGTACTGTGTCAGGACTCCTAGGAGACCCAACACGCAGGGTGTAATAGAAAAACGTTTACCGGACCTTAGAGTGGCCGGGCTGTACGTTTGACAGAAAGAGAATGGTCAAGACCAAGCCGGGTTCGAGGAATACAGAAATCACGAAAATGAGTATACTAGCTGAGTCAGGGAACCAGATAAGAGAGTAGTTGAGGTACGAGAGCCGAGTCAAGAACAGGAGAATGGAGAGCAGTCAGATAGTCAAGGTCAAGATAACAAAAAAAGAACAATCAGGAAAGAAGTGCTATTTGGAACCAAACAAGAACCACAACAAGGCAAAGTCCTATGTGTGAACCAACCTTTTATAGGTTCGCTCTTTAAATTGGAAGCCACGCCCCACAAATGGTCGAATTCTGACATTTTGGTGGGCCGTGATGTCATCGGCGGCATGACGGCGGCACATACGCGGCGTCATGACGTCGGCACGCACGTGCAACGTCATAAAAGGGGCCGAGTCACAGCGGCCAAAGTGGGAACTGCTGGAGTGGAGTCTGGGAGTAGGGATGCCGTCCAAAAGGTGAGTGAGCATGACATACTGGCAGTCATGCTGTAGTAGAAGCATGTCCAGTGCCACATTCATTCATACCCCCACCACCACACGGTTGTCACATTAGATTGCCACTGCATTTGAAGCACACTATACAAATGTATATAATATTTCTATGGGACCTCCAGTTCAAGGTAAGAGAGAGACATGATCCTCTGCAATTTCCTGGAGACATATGTCACCTGCAAACTAACTACAGAACAATGAGATGGACTGGAAAATCCCATTACCCTCGAAGAGCTGGAATGGGCATTAAAATGCTCACAAACAGGGATTGCCCTGGGCCCTGACAGCCTCACACTCAAATATTACAAGACATATAGTGCAGTTCTATTCCCGCATCTGCAAGTTGGCCAGAACTCTCTCCTAGATGGTGGGACCCTGCCTAGGAACATGCTCCTTGCACCCATTACAATTCTACATAGAGAAGGTAGGGACCCCAGCTTGCCCCAGAAGGGAAGGACACCATATCGTTGCTGAGCAGCCATAGTCACACCTCCCTGCATGTGACTTGCACAGCCTTCCTAAAAACATCCTGTAAAGAGTCATCTAATGTATATACTTTCTTTATTGCAAATGCTGTTTAATTCAGAATTTCTTACCTCCTGCGATGTTAATAGATTGCCTCCTGTATATAATTTCTATTTACAGATCAGGAGCTAAAAACGTTTAAAAATAAATTTACGTCTGTTTGAGAGTAAAACCATATTTTTTTCATGCAGGCTGTGTCAGTCACAGCCATGGGAGGTGTGGCTATGGCTGCATAAACAGAATCAAAAGTAATTTAACTTCTAAATGGCAGTGAATTGAGCAGTGAAACTTCAGACAAAAAAAAATCTGGTAACTATAGTGTCCCTTTAAGCTTTTCACAAAAATGAATTCAGGAGATCCTACATAGCCTACTCTATCTGGATCAGTTCAGTTTTATACAGGGAAGGGAGGCTAAGGACACTGTGAGGTCCTAAATGTCTCCTCTCAATGGATACTGAGAAAGCATATGAACAGGCTTTTATGATGACAAACTGGAACAAATGGGATTCGGACCGGCTATTTGGATCTGGATTAAGGTTATTTTTTTAACAATCAAACAGCAAGAGTGAAGGTTAATGGAGCATTAATGGTTGCCCACTCTCTCCACTCTTGTTTGTTCTTACCCTTAAGCTCCTGCTGGAAGACTTCAGACTCCATGGGGGGGATTAGGGGGATGTGTAAAATGAGGTTGAGAACATAAGGTAACGGCTTACACTGATACTATGATGCTACTGGTGAGTCAGCCAACAAAAGCACTGCCAAATCTTATGCATTTGTTCGCAGAATATGGACAGCTGGCAAATCTTAAACTAAATTCGGACAAATGTGAAATTCTGAACATTACAGTCCCTCGGGTGGAGACAACAAGAATAAAATCCCAATTCCCTAACTTGTGGTGTGTGGAAATGGTTAAATACCTTTTAAAATCACCATAAGCCCATTCATAACAGCAACCAAGAGCATGACTAATGTGGTGATTACCTGACTTTAGCACCTCCTTTTTTTTAATTCCTTATTTCCCTAATTTTTCCACTTTTACAAAGAGGAACTTATTTTTTAGTTATATTTAATTTTGTTTCTTGATGTTTACCTAACGACATTTATGGAAATCGTTCTCTATGCCCTCTGGCCTTCCTGGTTCATGACCAGGAATACCCCAGCTACACTAGCTCCTCTATTACCACCAACCTCCCCAGCTCCATGTGCATAATTTCTCACCTTACTCCCAACATGTGTAGCCGTCTTCATTGATCGCACCACTTGCTCTATTTGTAAGGTTATACTCACCTTTTCTTTTTTTCATTATGGTCCTCGCTGTGCCCCTGTAGTGAATTTACTGCTTATAACAAATACACTTGAGGTTTTAGTGCGGCTGTTCTAAGCTACAATTACTATAATTTAAAAAGCGCAGTCAGTAAAGCTACCTTTTGCAAGTACATGTATGTTTCTAACCACTATGTCATGTTTTGACTATTGTATCACATGCCATGTTTATCTTGAACCTGCCTGTGGCAAAAATAAATAATTTTTCTTAAAAAAAAAAAAAAAGGAGAAATATGGAGGCAATGATTGCACTCTACATTGCAGAAGGGAGAAGTTTGGAGAGATTTAGCTTCCATGGTTAGACTATGTAGCTCACCTGGCTGGGAAAAAATAGAGTGGACTGGAGGAGGATCAGTGGACAGGAGGAGGATATTCTGTTGTTGTTTGTTTTGCTGCGTGGATGATGCTTAGTGCGCGTATGGTGTTATCTCTCGCTTCACGTCCTGGGATAAAGCCAACTTGGTCGGGATGCACTAGTTCCGGGAGGACTCTTCGCATTCGTGTCGCGATGATCTTCATTAACAGCTTCAAGTCCGAATTCAATAGGGATATCGGCCTGTAGCTTGCGCAATTGGCTGGGTCTTTACTGTCTTTAGGGATGACAGCTATCGTCGCTGACAGTGAGTCTCTCGGGAATGTTCCGTGAGCCTGGGGCTTTGTTTGTTTTTGAGCTTTTCAGCGCCATCTAAAGTTCCTCCAGCGTGATGGGATCCTCCAGTTCCTCTGCCACATCTTGGCTTAGAGTTTTGGTGACATGTTGTTGCAGGTAGACTGAGATCCGCCTATCCCTGAGGCGGCCTGCCTCCTCTGAGTCTTCTGTGGGTAGGTTGTAGAGATCCTCATAGAATCCCCTGAATGCTTTGGTGATTTTATCTGGTAGTTGTGTCTGTTGGTCTTTGGTCTTGATTTTCGTAATGTAGCACATTCTCCTTTTCTTTTGTAATGTCCTGGCGAGCAGGGGGCAACATTTACCCGAGTATTCATAGAAGAAGCATCAGGATTTTCGAATGGTATGCTATAGCTTTTGTTGGAGTATATCTCTCAATTTCTTTCTGGTTTCCAGTAGTTCCTTGTAGCTGTCATCTGATTGTGTGGTCTTATGGAGGTCTTCAAGTTCCGCGATGCATTTTGTCAATTCGTCCATGTGTTGTCGCTGTTCCTTCTTCCTTCTAGTACACAGTTTAATAAGGTGGCCCCTGACAGCACATTTGTGCGCTTCCCATTCCGTTAGAGCCGGCACGTCTGGGGTGTCATTCTCCTCAAAATAGGTGGCCAGTGTCGATCGGATGTCCGCCACTATGGGGCAATCGTTAAGAACCGCTTCATTCATTCTCCATTGTCGATCTCTGGGTCTGAACAAGGGGACTTAATGCTAGTCAAGACGGGGGAATGGTCCGACCATCCCATCGTGCCGATCTCTGCTGTGAGGAGTAGAGGCAAGAACTCTTGGGCTAGGAATACATAGTCCAGCCTGCTATAGTGCTTATGTACAGTGGAGTAATACGAGTAGTCTCTCTCGCCAGGATGTAGGACCCTCCAACAGTCAGTGAGGCCGGCATCGAGCAGTGCTGCTCAGATTGCCTGTAGGCCGTGGGGTGGGAAGGAGCAGGTCCCCCTAGAGGTGTCAACTCTTGGGTCAAGGGCTACATTCATATCTCCCACTACGATCAATAGGCCCTCACAAAACCTTTCTAGTTTTTGTAATGTCCCTTGTAGGAATCTGTGTTGTCGGGCGTTCAGGGCATAGATGCTTGCTAGGGTATAGGTGCTTCCGGCTATGGTACCTTTAAGGAAGAGAAATCGTCCCATGGTTTCGGCTTGAGTGTCTGAGCATTTGAACGGTATCGAGCGTGCGAACAATAGCAGGTTTGGCAGGTTGGTGGTTGGCGAAGTACCCCTGGGGGTATCTCGCGTCTCTGAGTGTCGGGCCTGACTCCCCTCGAAAGTGGGTTTCTTGCAAGAATGCGATGGACACTCTCGCAGCTCCGAGGGAGCATAGTAGATGCGACCTCCGCTCCGGGACATTTAGACCCCTGACATTGTTCGACGAGATGCGGAGAGGCGCAGGATCGAACCCCGACCCCATGGCTGCCAGGAGAGGGAGGGGGAGTTTGGGTATGTGGTGGGTTGGGGAAGTTGAGAGGGCGATAGAGAGGGTGTGTGAGGTCTGTGTGTGAGCTTGTGTGCCCTTTTGTGAGCTTGTGGTGACTTCACACCTGTGGCAAGGGCGTTGTGCGGAGCAACTCGAAAGGGCAGTCCGCACCCCCCTGTACCAGGTTCGCAGAGGTGTCCGTCACGGGGTGTCTGTCCCGGGGAGCACCAGCACAGGAGCCGACTCTGTCAATACTCCCTATCTGGTAAATACGTTAGAAGCAGTACCAACCATGTCCCACCCCCCTGGCTGAGGTAGGCAGAGTGCTACGGGAGGCATAAGGGTTCCGGTGCTGTGGATGCTTGCCGTTAACATGGGGTCATGTGTGGTCTTTGGGTCAACATGGTGAGCCAGTCTCGTCCCCTGGGTCACAGGTCGAGGGGGAAGGCCCCTGGGTACGGGCTAGTCGGGGTCGGGCCTGCTCTCCTCCTGTGGTCTACTCTCCGGTTTAGTGTGTTCGCGATAGGATGTTACTTATACCCCCATTTAAGGTCAGCTATTCTGGGGGGTCAGGTGGATGCTCGTAGTGTCTCTGGGAGGTGAAGGACGCTTGTAACTACCGTCTGTCCTAATTTGTTACGTGAGGGCATGAGCTCCCCCTGGTCCCCGTCCCCCCCTTGTCTCCCTCCCTAGTTCTCAGCATCATCTCCGGGCTGCCTACGTTACCCTCTTCCCCTTCCCCTCCTCCATCTCTCTCTTCTGAGGGCCCCGAGCACTATTTTAAGCATCCATATTGCAAATCGTTATAGTTAGGCAACAATAGCATCCCCTACGGTATTCAAGTCTCTGTTCATGGTGCCCCGGGTGTTTCCCTCCCCGCTCCCTACTCCCTCTCAAGCCCCCCAATTACTGAAACCAGTGTCCGGCATATTCATGTTGGGGATCGTAGCTGATGCAGGGGTGTCCACAGGCCTGATCCTCCGCACCCTGCCCCCCTTTGGACCCCCAGTGTCATCAGGGGAGCTCGGAGGGCCTGGTTCGGTGCGTCCATACACACCATAGCACATGAACAGTCCCATGGTAGGTCCCTTTTGCTTGTCCCATCCCCGACCTGTTCCCTCCCAAAGGCTCTTTCGGTGCGTTGTGTAGTCCCGTGCTTATAGTGTGCCCTCTGTGCTGTCCGCACTATCCTACTGGAGTCATTCGTTGTGTCCATTCCGGTGTGCTGCTGTCCTCGACATGGGAGGTGCCTGTGTGTCCCCATAGAAGGCCTGAGCCCTTCAATTAACTTAAGTCCCTTGCAGGTCGTGATTCCCGCCCGGACCCCACCCAAAGAGTCCCGGGGGTGCCCCCCCTGCAACCGCGCGCTCCTCAGCTTGTGTGTTCAGTTCTGTCCCCAGTGGCATTCACTACTCACCAGTCCCCAGAGGCTTATAGTGTGCCCTCTGTGCTGTCCGCACTATCCTACTGGAGTCATTCGTTGTGTCCATTCCGGTGTGCCGCTGTCCTCGACACGGGAGGTGCCTGTGTGTCCCCATAGAAGGCCTGAGCCCTTCGATTTACTTAAGTCCCTTGCAGGTCGTGATTCCTGCCTGTACCCCACCCATCTCCTCATAACACTGATTCGACTCTTTCGCTCACCCTGCAGGTTGATGGAACCTGTCTCACTCCATCATGTCAAGCTCTCTGTCTAGGTGTCATTTTGATCATGGCCTCATCTTTGCGGCTCATGTCCAGTCTTTTGCTAAAACCTGTCGATTCCATCTTAAAATCATTGCCCGTGTCCGCCTCTTTCTTACACAAGATGCTTTAGTAATCGCATGGATTACTGTAATTATATCCTAATTTGTCTCCCAAGATGCCGTACTGCCCCCCTACAATCTGTGATGAATGCTGCTGCCGGGATGATCTTTCTCTCCTGTTGCTCCTCTCACATCTCACCACTCCTTACACTGGCTTCATGTACCCTACAAGTGTCAATTCAAAATACTAACCCTTACCTAAAAACCTCTAACCAACTCTAGTTCTAGTCTTTAATCCTTTAAGAAGTCCCTCAAAACCCATCTTTTTAAGAATGCTTATGGCCTCCCCGAGTAACTTCTATCTCACAAACCTGCCTCTTGCTCTCTCCTAAAGGGCCACACTCCACTCTCACCTCCAGTTCTGCTACTTTCCCACCATATTTATTTGCTGTCTCCCTCAATACCCTTCCTATTGTGTTCTATGCCCCACCTCCTCTAGACTGTAAGCTCATATGAGCAGAGTCCTCATCTACCTATTGTTTTTGTAACATTTCATTATTGTCTAATTTCTTATATTCCCTTTTAGTGTGAAGCACTGCGGAATAAGCTGCCACTATATAAGTACCAATAATAATATTAATAAACTATCTTCTTTCTCAAAAACAAATGATGGTTCTTCAGAGATCCAACATATTTTTTTTAAATACTCCAATAAGCTTAGTAAGGTACTGTGTCAGGACTCCTAGGAGACCCAACACGCAGGGTGTAATAGAAAAACGTTTACCGGACCTTAGAGTGGCCGGGCTGTACGTTTGACAGAAAGAGAATGGTCAAGACCAAGCCGGGTTCGAGGAATACAGAAATCACGAAAATGAGTATACTAGCTGAGTCAGGGAACCAGATAAGAGAGTAGTTGAGGTACGAGAGCCGAGTCAAGAACAGGAGAATGGAGAGCAGTCAGATAGTCAAGGTCAAGATAACAAAAAAAGAACAATCAGGAAAGAAGTGCTATTTGGAACCAAACAAGAACCACAACAAGGCAAAGTCCTATGTGTGAACCAACCTTTTATAGGTTCGCTCTTTAAATTGGAAGCCACGCCCCACAAATGGTCGAATTCTGACATTTTGGTGGGCCGTGATGTCATCGGCGGCATGACGGCGGCACATACGCGGCGTCATGACGTCGGCACGCGCGTGCAACGTCATAAAAGGGGCCGAGTCACAGCGGCCAAAGTGGGAACTGCTGGAGTGGAGTCTGGGAGTAGGGATGCCGTCCAAAAGGTGAGTGAGCATGACATACTGGCAGTCATGCTGTAGTAGAAGCATGTCCAGTGCCACATTCATTCATACCCCCACCACCACACGGTTGTCACATTAGATTGCCACTGCATTTGAAGCACACTATACAAATGTATATAATATTTCTATGGGACCTCCAGTTCAAGGTAAGAGAGAGACATGATCCTCTGCAATTTCCTGGAGACATATGTCACCTGCAAACTAACTACAGAACAATGAGATGGACTGGAAAATCCCATTACCCTCGAAGAGCTGGAATGGGCATTAAAATGCTCACAAACAGGGATTGCCCTGGGCCCTGACAGCCTCACACTCAAATATTACAAGACATATAGTGCAGTTCTATTCCCGCATCTGCAAGTTGGCCAGAACTCTCTCCTAGATGGTGGGACCCTGCCTAGGAACATGCTCCTTGCACCCATTACAATTCTACATAGAGAAGGTAGGGACCCCAGCTTGCCCCAGAAGGGAAGGACACCATATCGTTGCTGAGCAGCCATAGTCACACCTCCCTGCATGTGACTTGCACAGCCTTCCTAAAAACATCCTGTAAAGAGTCATCTAATGTATATACTTTCTTTATTGCAAATGCTGTTTAATTCAGAATTTCTTACCTCCTGCGATGTTAATAGATTGCCTCCTGTATATAATTTCTATTTACAGATCAGGAGCTAAAAACGTTTAAAAATAAATTTACGTCTGTTTGAGAGTAAAACCATATTTTTTTCATGCAGGCTGTGTCAGTCACAGCCATGGGAGGTGTGGCTATGGCTGCATAAACAGAATCAAAAGTAATTTAACTTCTAAATGGCAGTGAATTGAGCAGTGAAACTTCAGACAAAAAAAAATCTGGTAACTATAGTGTCCCTTTAAGCTTTTCACAAAAATGAATTCAGGAGATCCTACATAGCCTACTCTATCTGGATCAGTTCAGTTTTATACAGGGAAGGGAGGCTAAGGACACTGTGAGGTCCTAAATGTCTCCTCTCAATGGATACTGAGAAAGCATATGAACAGGCTTTTATGATGACAAACTGGAACAAATGGGATTCGGACCGGCTATTTGGATCTGGATTAAGGTTATTTTTTTAACAATCAAACAGCAAGAGTGAAGGTTAATGGAGCATTAATGGTTGCCCACTCTCTCCACTCTTGTTTGTTCTTACCCTTAAGCTCCTGCTGGAAGACTTCAGACTCCATGGGGGGGATTAGGGGGATGTGTAAAATGAGGTTGAGAACATAAGGTAACGGCTTACACTGATACTATGATGCTACTGGTGAGTCAGCCAACAAAAGCACTGCCAAATCTTATGCATTTGTTCGCAGAATATGGACAGCTGGCAAATCTTAAACTAAATTCGGACAAATGTGAAATTCTGAACATTACAGTCCCTCGGGTGGAGACAACAAGAATAAAATCCCAATTCCCTAACTTGTGGTGTGTGGAAATGGTTAAATACCTTTTAAAATCACCATAAGCCCATTCATAACAGCAACCAAGAGCATGACTAATGTGGTGATTACCTGACTTTAGCACCTCCTTTTTTTTAATTCCTTATTTCCCTAATTTTTCCACTTTTACAAAGAGGAACTTATTTTTTAGTTATATTTAATTTTGTTTCTTGATGTTTACCTAACGACATTTATGGAAATCGTTCTCTATGCCCTCTGGCCTTCCTGGTTCATGACCAGGAATACCCCAGCTACACTAGCTCCTCTATTACCACCAACCTCCCCAGCTCCATGTGCATAATTTCTCACCTTACTCCCAACATGTGTAGCCGTCTTCATTGATCGCACCACTTGCTCTATTTGTAAGGTTATACTCACCTTTTCTTTTTTTCATTATGGTCCTCGCTGTGCCCCTGTAGTGAATTTACTGCTTATAACAAATACACTTGAGGTTTTAGTGCGGCTGTTCTAAGCTACAATTACTATAATTTAAAAAGCGCAGTCAGTAAAGCTACCTTTTGCAAGTACATGTATGTTTCTAACCACTATGTCATGTTTTGACTATTGTATCACATGCCATGTTTATCTTGAACCTGCCTGTGGCAAAAATAAATAATTTTTCTTTAAAAAAAAAAAAAAGGAGAAATATGGAGGCAATGATTGCACTCTACATTGCAGAAGGGAGAAGTTTGGAGAGATTTAGCTTCCATGGTTAGACTATGTAGCTCACCTGGCTGGGAAAAAATAGAGTGGACTGGAGGAGGATCAGTGGACAGGAGGAGGATATTCTGTTGTTGTTTGTTTTGCTGCGTGGATGATGTTTAGTGCGCGTATGGTGTTATCTCTCGCTTCACGTCCTGGGATAAAGCCAACTTGGTCGGGATGCACTAGTTCCGGGAGGACTCTTCGCATTTGTGTCGCGATGATCTTCATTAACAGCTTCAAGTCCGAATTCAATAGGGATATCGGCCTGTAGCTTGCGCAATTGGCTGGGTCTTTACTGTCTTTAGGGATGACAGCTATCGTCGCTGACAGTGAGTCTCTCGGGAATGTTCCGTGAGCCTGGGGCTTTGTTTGTTTTTGAGCTTTTCAGCGCCATCTAAAGTTCCTCCAGCGTGATGGGATCCTCCAGTTCCTCTGCCACATCTTGGCTTAGAGTTTTGGTGACATGTTGTTGCAGGTAGACTGAGATCCGCCTATCCCTGAGGCGGCCTGCCTCCTCTGAGTCTTCTGTGGGTAGGTTGTAGAGATCCTCATAGAATCCCCTGAATGCTTTGGTGATTTTATCTGGTAGTTGTGTCTGTTGGTCTTTGGTCTTGATTTTCGTAATGTAGCACATTCTCCTTTTCTTTTGTAATGTCCTGGCGAGCAGGGGGCAACATTTACCCGAGTATTCATAGAAGAAGCATCAGGATTTTCGAATGGTATGCTATAGCTTTTGTTGGAGTATATCTCTCAATTTCTTTCTGGTTTCCAGTAGTTCCTTGTAGCTGTCATCTGATTGTGTGGTCTTATGGAGGTCTTCAAGTTCCGCGATGCATTTTGTCAATTCGTCCATGTGTTGTCACTGTTCCTTCTTCCTTCTAGTACACAGTTTAATAAGGTGGCCCCTGACAGCACATTTGTGCGCTTCCCATTCCGTTAGAGCCGGCACGTCTGGGGTGTCATTCTCCTCAAAATAGGTGGCCAGTGTCGATCGGATGTCCGCCACTATGGGGCAATCGTTAAGAACCGCTTCATTCATTCTCCATTGTCGATCTCTGGGTCTGAACAAGGGGACTTAATGCTAGTCAAGACGGGGGAATGGTCCGACCATCCCATCGTGCCGATCTCTGCTGTGAGGAGTAGAGGCAAGAACTCTTGGGCTAGGAATACATAGTCCAGCCTGCTATAGTGCTTATGTACAGTGGAGTAATACGAGTAGTCTCTCTCGCCAGGATGTAGGACCCTCCAACAGTCAGTGAGGCCGGCATCGAGCAGTGCTGCTCGGATTGCCTGTAGGCCGTGGGGTGGGAAGGAGCAGGTCCCCCTAGAGGTGTCAACTCTTGGGTCAAGGGCTACATTCATATCTCCCACTACGATCAATAGGCCCTCACAAAACCTTTCTAGTTTTTGTAATGTCCCTTGTAGGAATCTGTGTTGTCGGGCGTTCAGGGCATAGATGCTTGCTAGGGTATAGGTGCTTCCGGCTATGGTACCTTTAAGGAAGAGAAATCGTCCCATGGTTTCGGCTTGAGTGTCTGAGCATTTGAACGGTATCGAGCGTGCGAACAATAGCAGGTTTGGCAGGTTGGTGGTTGGCGAAGTACCCCTGGGGGTATCTCGCGTCTCTGAGTGTCGGGCCTGACTCCCCTCGAAAGTGGGTTTCTTGCAAGAATGCGATGGACACTCTCGCAGCTCCGAGGGAGCATAGTAGATGCGACCTCCGCTCCGGGACATTTAGACCCCTGACATTGTTCGACGAGATGCGGAGAGGCGCAGGATCGAACCCCGACCCCATGGCTGCCAGGAGAGGGAGGGGGAGTTTGGGTATGTGGTGGGTTGGGGAAGTTGAGAGGGCGATAGAGAGGGTGTGTGAGGTCTGTGTGTGAGCTTGTGTGCCCTTTTGTGAGCTTGTGGTGACTTCACACCTGTGGCAAGGGCGTTGTGCGGAGCAACTCGAAAGGGCAGTCCGCACCCCCCTGTACCAGGTTCGCAGAGGTGTCCGTCACGGGGTGTCTGTCCCGGGGAGCACCAGCACAGGAGCCGACTCTGTCAATACTCCCTATCTGGTAAATACGTTAGAAGCAGTACCAACCATGTCCCACCCCCCTGGCTGAGGTAGGCAGAGTGCTACGGGAGGCATAAGGGTTCCGGTGCTGTGGATGCTTGCCGTTAACATGGGGTCATGTGTGGTCTTTGGGTCAACATGGTGAGCCAGTCTCGTCCCCTGGGTCACAGGTCGAGGGGGAAGGCCCCTGGGTACGGGCTAGTCGGGGTCGGGCCTGCTCTCCTCCTGTGGTCTACTCTCCGGTTTAGTGTGTTCGCGATAGGATGTTACTTATACCCCCATTTAAGGTCAGCTATTCTGGGGGGTCAGGTGGATGCTCGTAGTGTCTCTGGGAGGTGAAGGACGCTTGTAACTACCGTCTGTCCTAATTTGTTACGTGAGGGCATGAGCTCCCCCTGGTCCCCGTCCCCCCCTTGTCTCCCTCCCTAGTTCTCAGCATCATCTCCGGGCTGCCTACGTTACCCTCTTCCCCTTCCCCTCCTCCATCTCTCTCTTCTGAGGGCCCCGAGCACTATTTTAAGCATCCATATTGCAAATCGTTATAGTTAGGCAACAATAGCATCCCCTACGGTATTCAAGTCTCTGTTCATGGTGCCCCGGGTGTTTCCCTCCCCGCTCCCTACTCCCTCTCAAGCCCCCCAATTACTGAAACCAGTGTCCGGCATATTCATGTTGGGGATCGTAGCTGATGCAGGGGTGTCCACAGGCCTGATCCTCCGCACCCTGCCCCCCTTTGGACCCCCAGTGTCATCAGGGGAGCTCGGAGGGCCTGGTTCGGTGCGTCCATACACACCATAGCACATGAACAGTCCCATGGTAGGTCCCTTTTGCTTGTCCCATCCCCGACCTGTTCCCTCCCAAAGGCTCTTTCGGTGCGTTGTGTAGTCCCGTGCTTATAGTGTGCCCTCTGTGCTGTCCGCACTATCCTACTGGAGTCATTCGTTGTGTCCATTCCGGTGTGCTGCTGTCCTCGACATGGGAGGTGCCTGTGTGTCCCCATAGAAGGCCTGAGCCCTTCAATTAACTTAAGTCCCTTGCAGGTCGTGATTCCCGCCCGGACCCCACCCAAAGAGTCCCGGGGGTGCCCCCCCTGCAACCGCGCGCTCCTCAGCTTGTGTGTTCAGTTCTGTCCCCAGTGGCATTCACTACTCACCAGTCCCCAGAGGCTTATAGTGTGCCCTCTGTGCTGTCCGCACTATCCTACTGGAGTCATTCGTTGTGTCCATTCCGGTGTGCTGCTGTCCTCGACACGGGAGGTGCCTGTGTGTCCCCATAGAAGGCCTGAGCCCTTCGATTTACTTAAGTCCCTTGCAGGTCGTGATTCCTGCCTGTACCCCACCCAAAGAGTCCCGGGGGTGCCCCCCTGCAACCTCAGCTTGTGTGTTCAGTCCTGTCCCCAGTGGCATTCACTACTCACCAGTCCCCAGTCAGCCCAGGCCAGTACCAGCAGGCCTACTCCTCTGGGCTGTTCGGCCCCCCTCTTCTGTGTGGTCGTGCGGTCCGTTCGGCAGGTGGGTCCGCGGAATTCATAGCGGACAGTGGGTCTCGCCTCATGGCGATGGCTTTGTCCAGTTTCGCACCCGGACAGGTGGCAGGTTAAGGGCCCTCAGAAAGCGTGGCACGTCTTCTGGCCAGCGAGCCGTAATCCATGTGTTCCCATTCTTCGCCTGAAGGCTGAAGGGAAAGCCCCACCGATATGGTATCCTCTTGTCCCGCAGCATACCCGTCACAGGGCGCAGTGCTCTCCTAGCATTGAGCGTTAGGCTTGATAAGTCTTGATACAGGGAGACTTTCTTTCCACAGAACGATATGGAGGTCAAATCTCTCGCAGCGGCCATTATCTTATCCCTCAGGCCCTGCGCGGTCATGCAGCAGATCACATCTCTGGGGTTGCTATCTTGTCTCGCCGGCCCCAGGGCTCTATGTGCGCGGTCCATGGGGATGTCTTCGGGCGCCTCCCCTCCCAGCAACTGTGTGAAAATAGCGCTCAGTGTGGCCTGGAGGGGATCGGTCTCAGTTTCTGGCAGGCCGCGGATACAGATATTATTGCGCCTACTCCTATTTTCCAAGTCTTCAACCTGTCTGCGGAGGGTGACTAACAGGTTGCCCTGTCTGGTGACAGCTACTTCTGTGGCTCTGTGCTGGTCTTCGCAGCCCTGGGCCGCCGTTTCCATTTCTTCCACCCTCTGTTCCAGTGCAGTTAGGTCTGTCCGCAGGCCTGCCAGTTCTTCTCTCAGCGCCGCTCGGAGCTCTTGCACCAGAGTGCCTGTGTCGTCTTTGGATAGCATCCTCGCTGAGATCTGGGTGAGTTCTGCTCTTATCTGTGCCAGGTCTTATCTGTGCCAACTCGCCCGTGTGTTCCCTGCCGTGTTCTCTCCCGCGCTCTCCGAGCCCAGAGAGGCAGGCGCCATGTTGTCAGCAGTGTGCACTCCGACGGAGTGGCGACAAAGTCGTCCATCGGTCCTGTGTTGCGTCTCGGGGAGTTGGTCTCTGCCGGTCCGGGGATGTTGGGCTTCTTATTCCGGACCATAGCCCCTGATTTTTTGCCTATTATCGCTGTTTAGTCGGCCAGGGGTGTGGCGCACGTCCACTTGCGTCCTGCACCATACTTGTCCAGGCCACACCCCCGATGCAGTTATTTCTATGTTACATTAAACCATGCTCTTCTTAATCTACATGGTATGCTGACACTCAAGAGGAGGAGAACGTAATATTTAATGTTGTTTTGTGTATAGTCTCCTTGTCACCCACATTTACACATATTACTTGCTACTTCTTGTTATTATGTCTTTATATTCTCATTTTTAAATATTTTTTATTTATACCCCATGTTGTATTATGTATAAGGAATCAACAGAAAGTCCAATCTGTCCAGAGATATAACCAATAAGTGTGGATAGACTGTAAGCTCCTGTGAGCAGGGAGCTTACAACCTTTCGTTCCTGTAAGTTTTCTTGTAATTGTCCTATTTATAGTTACATCCCCCCTCTCATAATATTGTAAAGCGCTACGGAATCTGTTGGCGCTATATAAATAGCGATAATAATGAGGAAAATTATTATTTAATAAACACATTGTAGGCTTTGTTTTGCCTCCAAGGTTGAACAATTGTCCTGGCCCTCATAGGTTTAAGATGGCAACAATATATCGATATAAAAACTATGGGGGGGGGGGGGGGTAAACTGGCTTAGGACCACCATTCACCCACCCCCCACATGACCGGCCGCCCGCCACTTTCCTCCCTTTTTCTAAATGGTCGCACGTCTGCAGACGTCTGTCCTGCTACGCTTACCCTTTCGTAACATTGCCCGATTCCAAAATGGTTGTTTGCAAAACAGTTTTCCCTCTACCAAGATGGTCGCCCGTAACCCACATCTCTACCAGGAGACCGCCGCTTTTTAGCCCCGCCTCTGTTGTCTATGGTTGCGGGGATCCCTGGCTGGGCATGCGCAAACCGTTGAATGAGCGCTCGCGCGTGCGCTCTACGTTCCAGTGGGGGGGGGGAAACACAGGAGCATGAATGGAGCAAGATGGCGGACCCTGTGCAGGTGAGGGGGATATTCAGGATCTGGGATGACACTTGGCCGTGTAAGAGGGAATGCATGCTGTGCCGGGGAGGCTGGGGCTGCGCAGCGTGTCGCTTTACGGCGGCTGCGGGCAGACACACAGGGAGAGTGCAGAGAGCCAGGCAGCAGCCTGAGGCCTGCTGTGGGTACAGCTCCTGTATAAACACACAGGGAACGTGGGAGCTGCACTGCCGGCTGCCAGGCTTACTCCAATACAGCATACAGCCGCTCTGCTTGTGACCTGTGTGTGCACTCAGACATGGGGCTCTGTGAGTGCTGGCACTCAGTGTGATGAGCCTGGAGCTCATGGTACACAGTCTGCACACTGTGTGTGTGTGTTAGTTTAGGGCCCCTAATGTACACACCACACGCATTTGTATGTGTGCACTAGTCACATTATAAAGTGTGTCTGTATTATGATTATGAATGCAACTGTTTGTGTGTGTGTGTGACCTCATGACAGGTGTCATGCTGCTAACCTATGTGTCTTTTATTAGACATTGAGTCTCTTTATTGTCTACCCACAGAATATAAAATGACTATACCTGCCTACAACTTTAATTGTAAATGTGAAAAAAAAAATTAAGTCTGTGCTGGCATTCTTCACCATTATAATAATATTTCAATTAAATTATTTAGAAACTGTGATTTTATTTTATTTTTGGGGTATAAGAGTATGTGTACACCTTGACATTTAAAGGTAGAAATATCAGATCAGGTAGTTGAACATTGCCATTGCAGTTTTATTGCAGAAGTGTGTTTCATCGCTATAGGACTTTCTCTATCTACGTGACAGACAGTGGGTGGAACTTTTTAATCAACAGGGGTGTGTGTGTATATATATATATATATATTACACACACACACACACACACACACACACACACACACACACACTATTGTAAGGAAATACATTTCTGTAATTGTTGACAATTATATACATGACATTAATGCTGCAGAAATGTAACATACCTTATAAGTAAATATCAGGGGATACTAATGGGAGGAGAGAGCATTGGCTTGGGAGACCAGTGAGATTACAGAACACTTATAGTAAAAGGAAATGCGAATGTTCATCTGTTAAACAGGAAACCTGTGAGATGTTTTAAATTCTTTGCAAACTTTACACAATGATACATAATTCGAGAATAATCATTCAGATTGATTGTACCAGTGTATATTGTTGTGGGTGTGATGTGTCCGTAAATTACTACAGCTCAGAGGAAGACTTTGGCTTGTTCCCTATACCTGAAAATGTGGGCATTGCCAATTTATGGTGAAAATACCTGAGTCACCTATTATGATCTAAAATGTACAGTTCCGTTGATGATCCATAATTCCTGGTTTATGCAACATGTCCTTCAAAATGGCTATATAGATGCTACAGTTTGGTTGTCTGACAGGCACCCACTCCCTTCTGCTCCAAGGAGCTTCAGTTGGCTCCACTGAGCTACCGGACATGTTTTCCAGCTGCAGAGGGGGTGGACCCCAGGTAAGGCGTCAAATCATTTTGTTTGACTAGTTACTGTTGCAGGGTACCAGGTTACTCCTGGTGCCATTAAAACACTACAGAAGGTTGTAGTGGCCATGGTGCTTGGAGTTGTGAACACAGGTGTCAGAAGTTAATAAACTGATAAAATATTGTACCATATAGACGAGCTACGTTTATTATTTCAGAGAAGAGTTACATCCTTAGTACTGTGTAAAACTATTAAAAACTAGACTTGGCTGCCTTTATTTTAATGTAATGGCAAATCTATTAAATTGTTAATGTTTTTCCAAGTTTGAAAAAGTGTGAACTATTTGAAATTGCATAGCGTTTTCTCTAAAGCCCACGTTTCATCTGGCGGTAAACCTCTTTTTGTTATTAAATAGCGGTAAGCATATAGTACATTATGTGTCATGTTGGCATTACTTTAACTGGTTTGCTGGTTTAAAATTAACTGTTAAAGGTAGTTTTGTGTAAACTGTCACTTTGCATTCCCGGGGCGGAGTTTGTGACCACTCATGCTGATTTGACATTTCAGTAACAGGCAAAGCATGCAAATAAGTAGTGATGTTATTGTGATAGCAGCGCGGACAGGACACTTGCTGAGTTTGTAAAAAAACCCAAACTATTTGTCTCTAGTGGGGGGAGTGTACACACACTGACCAAGAGCAGGGCAACACGGGGACTAAGCTGATGTTGACTGGCTGAGCGCCATTACTATAATTTAGTTTGGAGAATGTGCTTTGGATAAATGAGTTTAAGTTCAGTATTTCACGTCTTGGCAAATTCCCTATTTAGGTGAAGGAATAATATGGGGTGAGGTTGTCCAGGATTATGGTCTTTTGTTTGTGTTCCAGTGGGTGATAAGTGTTTCATCGGGCATGCATTCAAAATTAAGGTGCATTGTTTGAGTGCTGTGTCACCCTGCCACAACTCTCACCCACTTTTCTTTACACTTTCTTACTTATCTGGTGTGCACAGATAGGACAGGGCGTCCACATGAGGTGTTATCTTCTTATCATAAAAATACATACTCTCTTTTGAACATTCTGACCACCGTTTTCACATGTGTCATTAGTATTTAAATCTCACATCAAAATAAAACCCCCCAAAAATTAAGAGGTTAAAAGTTCAGCTGATCACATGAAACCTTTCCTTTCACATATTAAATAGCAATTACAACTTTAATAAAGTTTGTTTTTTAGAGGTCATATTGCATGCAATGCTTTGTGTTGCTATGCATGACATCTAGCACTAGAAGAAACATGGGCAGTGTATAAAAGTGTAACTGTCCTGGGAGCCCAGTGGCTGCATGTATTCATGGTTATGTGTTTTTGTGGAATAGACCAGTTATACATATGGTCTGTGTTACAAAGGAGAGGGATTTTTTTCCCCTCAAGTAATGGGATGTTTATGTATTATGGGGAATGTGAAGTTCATTATATATTCAGGATGTCTTCAGTTTCAGGCTAGCTTATGATACTGCGCAGCTGGAGTTATACCACTACCAGCAGCAGAGGAGTTAACTGTATGTGCAGCTTTTCATAGCGAAACGATGCACATGCAGACTCCAGACACCATAACCTCTTCAAATTGTTGAAGTGGTCTTTTTGCTTTGAGTAACCCTTTAAGTTCTACTTTGGCTCCTGGCTAATTTGTCAGGAGCTACATCAGTGCTTTGTAGCACTGAGGTCTATGGCGAACCCCCGCGATGAGCGAGACCATGCCTTAATCCTACAACCATCACTTGTGACAGCTGCTGGGATTGGAGAAATGTTGATGACAGAGCTCTGCCTTTTGTCCACTTTTGCCAATCTCAGGCTTGACCGTAAAAAAAATTATTCTTTACTTTGTAATTCTTATGGTATCTTTGAAATGTGTAAGATTTTCAATGAAATTTCAATGCATTCAGCATCAGTATTTCATAAATTGTATATGAAATTCTTAGAAGTGACAGTCGCTTTAATAAAATATGGCTCTATTAACTAAAAGTGGCTCTGTAAATTAAGAGTTTTTCAAAAAGAATCTTTATGAAAGGCTGTATTTGCCTGCACATTTAAAAGCTATACATGAGACTAAGTAGGTAATTGCCAATCTTTCCAATGTTTAACCCCTTAAGGACACATGACATGTGTGACATGTCATGATTCCCTTTTATTCCAGAAGTTTGGTCCTTAAGGGGTTAAAATCACAGCAGCTGTAAGACTGTCAGGCTTCCCTTGTAGTACCCAGCCTCTGTAAACATATGTATGCATCTGCATACACAGCCTGCATGAACATTTCTTCTCTCGTTTGGAAGAGAGCCTGAACAACAGCTGTATATCATATGATTGCTGCACACAGTCTTTTTTTTACAAACTATAAACACTAGTAGCATGACTGGTATGGCTGCTAGTAGCTTGTTCAAGTTTTCTTCTCATCTTTTGTTTTGGGGGGGGGGGGGGGGGGGAGGGGGGTAGGTAATCAACATGCCCCATTAAGCCATGTGAGATGGGTTTATTATAAAAATCCTGACTCCAGGATTAGAGGCCCCCTATGGTGTCTACCTGCTGCATTCATTTGTTGTGCAAGTACTGTCCATTCTACGAAGTGTGAAGGTTTTTTTTTTCCTTTTGTGTACACATTTTTAAATGCACTATGTATTCCGTGCATTAATATTTGAGTCAATTAATTCATATTGTGCCCCTTTAAATGCACTACTGTCAAGAATGTAATCTCTTGCATGGGGTGCCCCCCCACCCATGTCGCTGAAGGGGTTAAAACCCCTTCAGCTACTTACCTGAATCCGGTGCTGGGTCAGGCTCCGCCTACGCTCAGCAATGGCCGCATGCACACATTAGACCGCCCCATTATTCAATGCTTTCCTATGGGGAAAATATGACGCTGGAGGTCTGTGAGGACGTCCAGCATCAGATAACCGACCAAAGGTCGGTTTGGAGTCCGGAAGCCCTCTAGGGCTGTCTGATAGAAGGTTTTACATTGCAGCACTAAGTGCAATAGGGGCACAGCACCCAGGCCACTTCAATTAGCTGAAGTGGTCTGGGTACCTGGAGTGTCCTTTTTAAGTGGTCTGGGTACAGTGTCCCATGTCCCCGTAAACTGCAGCTTAATGTATGTCCCTGCAAGCATTTTCATCTACTGCTTTTCCAGAGAAAAGGCTGTGTTTACATTAATGCCTAGTAACACCTGGCAGTCGCTCAGACAGTCACTAGAGATGTTTCCTGGGTCAGTGCTGCAAAATGGGCAGCTCTGGCATTCAGTGTCTCCACACTCAACATGGAAATGCTGAACATTCCTCATAGAGATGCATGGAGACGCTGAGCATTCATCAGAGAAATGCATTGATTTAATGCATGTCTACGAGGAGATGCTGATTGGCCAGCGAGGTGTTTGGGAAGCATTGGATTGGCTGACATTGTCAATTTTAAATATCTCAGCCAAGGAGGCACGGTGTGGGTGAAGCAGGCGCCGGCCAACCTGTTAGGTGCTTAAAAAAGGTGAGATTTAACCTCATTTAAAGTTGGCTGCCACCTTAATAGTCAAGAAGAAACAAAAGAATATATACCGGCGCTAAATGTATATAAATTCAATGCGTAGTAATAATCATATATACTGGTATATAAATAGTAGCTGCTGTAACACCAAAGTGTAGTCTTTCCTCCTATACCAATCACAATACCGCAAAAACAAAAAAAAGGTGTAGCACTATATACAAAATAAAGAATTATTACAGACCAAAGGGGTATTCCCACCAGGACCAATATTTGTTGTAGATGGTATACCTAAAATATAAAATAAACTCCATAGCGTAATATTGTAATGCATAAAAGTCCTTATATATAATGCATATGGAATAACTCACATTCTTCTGAGCTATTCGCCAAACTCAGGGATAGAAAGCTTGTAGGTCCGTAAAGGTGACCTCCCCTTCTTTAATTCAGATTCAAGTGGTCTTCTCCAGTGCACACTGAAGCTTAAACAAATAGATATATATGGTGCAGTATATTAAGGGAATCAATTCAAAGTGTAATTGTAATATTTTTTTTTTTTGTAAATCTTTCTTTTATTATGGCACATGCGTTATGGGGTACAAAAGAGAAAGAGGAGGCATTGTGGGGTAACATAAGGTAATTACAACAGTAAGACACGTAGTGTGCTCCAAAGAAAGATTGCCATATTTTTTGTTTTAAATTGTGGTAAAATGGTTACGTGAATACAAGCTTGGTTAGTAAAGTAAATAAAACATTAAGCTGATTTTTGTCGTTTAACCAGGTACTAAGGACAACATTGAGCACAGATTTCTATAGGTTTCATGAAGTTTGTCCACCAGGGGACAGCAGTGCGTTGGCCAAATATGTAGACTCAGACATTTTAGTCGCTTTAAGCAGAAAGAAAGAGAATATAAATCACAAAACTATATCACAATGCAAATTTGTCTCATTTGCTCCCATCTGTAAGCGCCATAAGCAATAGTGATTAACTGTGACTTTGCATCATTCGATAAAATAGCATGTAGTATACTAAGAGCTAGGTAGCCTATTAGTCGCGCATATTGTCATTTCAGTATGCCACCTCGATACAAATGTCCCCTTTTACCCTATACCAGTGGTCGGCAGGCTGTTAGCATAGGTTTGAGAGCAGTCCAAGGCTCTCAAACCCCCACCTTTTGACGTGGGGGTCATCTCTTGTGCCGCGGCTGTACAATTTCGGCTGCGAGCAGTCTCATGAGCTGGTCCCCCAGCTTGTCTGCTAGCGTCGGGGCATTGCTGGGTGTGGGCAGTCGGTCGTCCGGGGACTTTCACTGCTGGATGTGGACTCTTAAGAGGGTGATTGCTGGTGCCTGAGGGGCGAGTCGTCGCTACTCGCTGCTTTGATTTCTGTCTTCGTCCCCTTCTGGAGGGCGCCCTGGGGGCTTGTTGTGGGTACTCACTCAGGTGCCGCCGGGTAGCTGGTCGGATCCATGCTGCCGCCTCTCGAACTGCTTGTTTGAAGGCCCGGACCCTGTAACGGAGTTTTGACCATAGGTTGGAGCAGAGTCGGTCAAAGAACTCCCGGGTGTGCCTGGGTGGAGTGGCAAGGGTGTTGCTTGTTCCATGCTTCGCCTTCTTTAATTCCTTCGCTGTGTGCCTTTCTTTGCTGCATTGTGGCTGCATCAGGCCACATGTAGTGGCGCGCTTGTCCGCCATCTTGGGCACTGCTGCTTCCTTTCTGCTTGGAGGTTCATCTGCCATGATGCCTCAGTGTGTTGTGTCCCATGCTGGTGGGGACCGGGATATCCCCCGCCGGTCCAGGGGGGGGGGGGGGGGAGCGATGTGTGAGCATCCCCTCTTCAGCCCGAGAACCGGGAGAGCGGCCGTCTCTCCGCGGCTCCCACCCGTGCAGGCCGCGGATTGTGAAGCGGGCAACTTAGTGGCGGGGAGCCCCGAATCGGGTATCTCCGGACTCCGCATCACCTCCTGGGTGCGAGGGTAGTTGTCCGCTGCGGGCACGAAGCGGTGGTCGGGCGTAATGCCCAGAATCAGGGCCTCAGTTGTGGGAGCTCCCACCATGTGCGTCTTGCTCGATCGGTTGGTAAGCTCCGCCCCCCTGTAATTGTAATATTAATATTAATATATATTACACACACTCACAAAAGTAGAGCCACATATCGGCTCTCTTGCAGAACGTTGTGTAGTTTGGGACTACACTCCCATATGCAGGAAACCAATAACCCAAATAATATATAAATATATATATATGAACTTTATTACATTATATATAAAATTCGAATGGCCATTTAGCATATAAAAATCAAAATAAATACAATACAAAATACTGGGCATAAAGGTGATCTGTCAAGTCCCCAGTACGTGTTTCGCCAATTTTCCTTCGGCTTCCTCAGCTGTGTGAATCTCTCCACCTAAAGTGTTTTTAACACTATAGGGTCAGGAATACAGGCCGACTAAGACTTTTCACTAGAATCTAGGTAAGTAAAGAGGGGTGTTTTTCCTCCTTTCCAGTGCTGCTTCGTGGGTGTTCGTCTTTGCATATCACCTACCCCCGGGCCGTGCTCCGTCTCAGCTCCTCCCAAAATGTTTTTGATTGCCCTGCTTGAAACACACCCCCAAACAGGGGAAACTTCGTCAGTGACGTCTGCACCCTGGCTGTGTTGCATCACTTCGTTCCTATACTCCTTTGCCAGCTAAAAGCACTGGCTAGGGAGTTTCCATAGTAACCACAGGACATGCACTGTGGTTGCTATGGGATGAGAGCATAGGGACTTCTTGTGGCAGGTCTTTTCTGCTCCTCCTTGTCATTCAGTTCCTCAGCACGCCAAGGCATTAACTGACAGCTGGGAGAAAAAACTTTTTAAGTTTTTTGTTTTCCTCCTAATTATACATTTGTTCGTAAAACTGCTAGCACAATGTATAGATAAAATATTATTCTTAAATTAATGCGCCTAAGTTGTTTGGGGCATGCCCTTTAATCGGAGATCATGAGAGCCACACCACTCTGTTCTTTTTACAACAATTTCTCAATCAAATTGAATTATCTCCTTTAGGTCAGCGTGCTCCTTTCTTGCAAATAACTTTAGGAAACAAGCGGTTTCTTAAGAGCATAGTTGAGTTTACAGTAAAGCAGGTAGATTGACATGCAAATTTGGAGGGATACTATAGGCACTAAAACTGTAGCTTAATAAAGCAGCTTCACTGCTCACTTTCTGCTGTTTATGAAGTAAATCACTTTCGTTTCTGTGAATGCAGCCCTAGCTACACCTCCACTGGCTGTGACTGACAGCCTACATGAAAAAATGGTTTAAATGAACACTATTGTGTTAGGAATAACTTGGTAAACTCCTCTTTCCAGTGCCGTCTAATCTTTCTCTGACTAATAATGCACAACAATGGGGGAACCTAATGCGCATGCATTATGTTCCATAGGAAATCATTGCATTAATGCTTTCCTATGGGGATATAAAGACACTGAACATTCTCATGCAAAATGCAAGGACATCCTTTTTCGGTTTCAGAGTTGAACTCCAGGAAAAGCCAGGACGTGCCTCTAGTGGCTCTCTTGAAGACAGCCACTAGAGGTGGAGTAAACCCTGCAATCGAATGAAACCGAATGTGCAGTAAAGGAGGTGTAAACATCATCTCTTTACAGGAAGTGTTTAGGAAGCCTGTGCAAGTTACACACAGGGAGGTGTGACTAGGGCTGTATAAATAAAGTGATTTGACTCCTAAATGGAATAGAATTGAGCAATGAGACTGTAGGACCATGATCTATACGACACCACTGCTGTATTAAGCTAAAGTTGTTTTGGTGCCTATAGTGTCCCAGTAAAGTCTGAAATGTGGTCTCTTAAAGCAATTTAAGTGGAACCTTTTGCATGAGCTGTATGCCAAATTAAGTAAACCACCCGCTTTGCTACCAATATAGCCTATATAAAAGGAACACTATAGTCACCTAAACAACTTAAACTTACTGAAGCAGTGTTGGTGTGTAGATCATGCCTCTCAGATTTCACTACTCAATTCACTGCCATTTAGGAGTCAAATCAATTTGTTTCTGTTTATAAAGCATATGCCACTCCTTCCCTGGCTCTGATTGACACAGCCTGCATGAAAAAAAACTGGTTTCACTTTTAATCAGATGTAATTTACCTTAAACAATTTTATCTCTTGCTCTGTAAATTGAACTTTAATCACATACATGAGGCTCTTGCAGGGTCTAGCAAGCCATTAACATAGCAGGGGATAAGAAAATCTAAATTAAACAGAACTTGCAATAAAGGAAGGGTAAACATTAGATGACTCTTTACAGGAAGTGTTTATGGAAGGCTGTGCAAGTCACATGCAGGAAGGTGTGACTAGGGTTCTTAAACAAAGTGAATTGACTCCTAAATGGCAGATAATTGAGCACAGAGATCTATACACCAAAACTGTTTAATTAAGCTAAAGTTGTTTTGGTGACTATAGAGTCTCTTTAATGTACTGAATAACACAATAAGGGATTTTATGATCAAATGTGTTTCTTAATTTAATTCACAGTTGTCAAGACACTTGTAGAGTACATATTCTGTTCAATGTCTCATGATGGTTATAATGTTATTTGTATTGCATGATGTGACTTTTTTGATTTTCTATTTTGTTAGAGTCTAGCTCAGCTAGAGATCCTGTGCAAGCAGCTATATGAGACAACAGACACCAGCACACGTTTGCAAGCAGAGAAGGCTCTAGTGGAGTTTACAAACAGCCCAGAGTGTCTGAGCAAGTGCCAACTGCTCCTGGAGAGAGGCAGTGTAAGTGTGGTGCTTTAAGAGTTTGATGCATGTGTAGAATTATCAGGATGTTTTCTCATGGGTTAGTGATTACGCTTTTATCTTGGAATAATGGGACATCATTCGCAAGTAATGTTAAAAGGACCCTTTCCGCCCCAAAACTAATTTAGCTTGATTTTGCAACTGTTGACTCGCTATTCAATTTTATGTTACTTATGAATTAAAGCAGTTTTGTTAATGCAGCCTAGTCCTCTCTCTCTGGTACAACTGACACAACCTCCCTACACACTTCCTGAAAAAGATAAATAATGTTTAAACTTGCCTCATTGCAATGTGTTTAATTTAGAATGTATCTCATGCTCTATTAATTGCCTGCAGCAGCCGCCTCTGTATAATTTAAGTTAAACTAACAGAGGTAAACACAATCAGAATTATTTACTCAAGAGAGAATTTTGCAAATTCAAAATTGAATATCACATTTTAGACCAAAATAGCTGAAGTAGTCACATAGCTACCTTTTTTTTATTTTTTCTAATTCAGATATTTTGGCCACAAATTAGAAATTCACTTTAAAGGACCACCATAGTGCCAGGAAAACAAACTCGTTTTCCTGGCACTATAGTGCCCTGAGGGTGCCTCCACCCTCAGGGTCCCACTCCTGCCGGGCTGAAGGGGGAGGAAGGGATTAAAAACTCAACTTTCTCCAGCGCCGGGCTCCCTCGGCACTGGGGACTCTCCTTCCTCTTCTGACGTCACTGGCTGAATGCGCATGCGCAGCAGGAGCCGTGCGCGCATTCCGCTAGTCCATAGGAAAGCATTCGCAATGCTTTCCTATGGACGCTAGCGTCTTCTCACTGTGAGAAGTGCTGAAGCGCCTCTAGCGGCTGTCAATGAGACAGCCTCTAGAGGCTGGCTTAATCCATAGGTAAACATAGCAGTTTCTCTGAAACTGCTATGTTTACAGCAGAAAGGGTTAATCCTAGATGGACCTGGCACCCAGACCACTTCATTGAGCTGAAGTGGTCTGGGTGCCTATAGTGGTCCTTTAAGTTTCTTCAGTTCTCACTTTGGTTAAAGGGATCCTATAGTGCCAGGAAAACAAACCTGTTTTCCTGGCATTATAGGCTCCTAGACTGCCCACCTACCTCAGGAATTCCCTCCCGCGGGGCTGAAAGGGTTAATTCCCCTTCAGTCACTTACCTGAATCCAGCGCCGATGTCCCTCGTCGCTGGGTCAGGCTTCGCCCATGGTTCTCCCCAGCCGGCGGGGGAGACCTAATGCGCATGGGCGGCAATGGCCGCGAGCGCATTAGACCTCCCCATAGAAAGCATTATTCAATGATTTTCTATGGGAAAAATCTGACGCTGGAGGTCTGTTAGACAGCCACAGAGGGCAGACTTAGAGCTGCAATGTAAACATTGGAATTATCTGGAACTACAATGTTGTACATTGCAGCACTAAGTGCAAATAGGTCAAAGCACCCAGACTACTTCAATTAGCCGAAGTGGTCTGGGTGACTACAGTGTCCCTTTAATAACCCTGACCGTTCTGTAAGATCAGTTTGAAAATGTCCCAGAATGTGTGAATGAGGCTGCAAAAACAAAATTATTTAACTCCTAAACTGCAATGTGACATTAACCTGTAGGCAGAGCTGCCAAGGCCGGATGCCAATCCTGCAACTCATTTATTGGCTGAGTGTGTTTGGTCTCAGCCAATGAATACACCTTTTGCCTAGAAATATGCAGACAGTTGACTCTAAGTTCTGGGCTGGCTAATAAAATCCCAAAGATGCGGTCAGTGGTGGAGATACACCTTCATCAGCAAAGGGATTAAACTCGGTATGTGCAGAGTTTCATGGAGAAACTTTATATAGACACCAGCCACCGTGACCATGTCAAATCACTGAAGTGGTGATGGTGCTTGGAGTAACCCTCTAAATGCTGGCATAGGTGAGCATCAGGGAGATATGAGTTAATTGTAGAAAGTGTATGTGTGAATTGGTATCTGCCTGTATGAACGAGTGCATGAATGGTTCAGTGCGTGAGAGTGTGTAACTGGTTTGGTATGTGTGTAAGTAGCAGTTTTGCCTGACTGCAAAATTCTAGGGACATTTGTCATTCCCTGTTCTACCTGCACGCTTTATTTTTTTACCTCCTTACCAGCATTGTATGAGTTAATTCCATTAGCTTGCAAGGCACTTAATATTAGAATGTCTGCTCACTTATATATGGAGGAATTGATTGTGTTCCCCAGATTTTGTCGTTTGTATCGATCTCAGGGTTCCGTATTAAACTTACTAAATCATGATGCTTGACCGCTAGTAAAAACTGATATTCATTGCTCCTGCTCAAGAGATGTAGAAGAAGCAGCTTGACCTATGGCTACCCCTGAGCCTTTGTAAATTCGCACTGCACAAGTCATCCAATTGGAACAGTGATCCTTTCTTCTGTTGCTTTTAACATACCCAATTTGCCTTTCAGTGCCAGCCCTGTCCTTGGTGGCTAAAAGATATTTGATTACTAATGTATGCTTTCTTTTTGAGAGGGGGGTTTCTACAAAATGTAAAAAAATATATATATATTTTAATTGAAATTATTTTATGATTTGAGTCAAGTACCCTTAGTGGCCTATGTATACAAGAATGTTTTTGTTTTTTTATTTTAGTGTTTTTTTTTTTTTTTTTTAATCTGTGGCTTGGAAGGGGACATTACACTCCCTGGTGGTTCATTGGCTGGGTGTATGTAGGCTTCCAGGGGGCCTTACATTTTAGAGGGGGTGGCCGGGATCCAGCATTTGATATCTTCTGTTCCCGCAAGCTCCTCTCTCCAACACTTTTGAGACTGGTATGCCGAGTGGAGTGTTGCCGTGGTAATTGTCATTTTCTGAGGATAGTGTCTAATTTGCTTCTTTTTTTTTTTTTTCTTCCAGTCCTCATACTCCCAGCTTCTGGCTGCTACTTGCCTGACCAAACTGGTGTCAAGGAGCAGCAATCCCCTTCCACTGGAACAGAGGATCGATATCCGTAAGTACATTACATTTCTGTCTTGACTTTCTTGCTCATTATAGTTGAGTGGCTTAATTGTTTATTTTTAGAGCCTAGCAGTGACAAAATCTAATAATCATATCTTGATAATACGAGAATGTTACAAATATTTGTACTGGCATACTTTCACCATTCTGCTTCATTAGCCTTAATGCTTACCGGTCTAATTAGCTTAGGAATACCTGACTATTCATTAGCCATTTTGCAGGACCAGTGACTTACTGGAATAATGTGATGTTGCTGAAAACTGGTCCTGAGAAAGATACTCACTAGTTTGAAAACACTGTCAAAAAGTTTAAAAAACTTGGTTAAAAATAATCAGCTGTTTCACTGACATTTAAAGAGGTAGAAAGAAAAACTAATTTGTACTTTACTTGCACAACTCTTTCTGCTTATATTTACCTTTCCAGCATGCACTTTGCCTTTTCCTTATAAACTGCTCGTTTCTTTGGAAATTTAATACAAAAAGTTGGAGGGGGTGAATGTTTCTTGTTATGAAGCTAAAACTGACATTTAAAGTGCTCAATTTACAAATGTGGTAAATTTGTACAGGGTTACTTTGGGTTTAGAACCATAGAATGTATTTATGGTTATATTTCTATATATAAACTAATCAAAAGGTAATATTTAACACCCTCCTAATCAACATATTCTTGAGCTGTTTCATAGTTTGCCAAAGTTCAACATATCAATTGGTACTCAAAAAAGGGACTTGAAATGGTGTTAGTTTGCAAGCAGGGTTCAGGATAGATCTTTTTTTTTTTTTTTCCTTAACAGCCCCTGGAAGTTTCAAGAATGCTAAATTATTGTGTGTTTTTGCAGCAGAGAAAGCTTCAGGGATTCCTTCATCTCCTGAGCAGTATCCCAAGTCAGTGTGCAGTGATAATGTCACATCCTACCAGCCCTATGCATGAATACAGGTGTACTTTTGTGTTAGAAACCCTGAAACTGTCTCTGTTGGCAAAGCATAAACACACCTTTCACATCTATTAGACCCCAATTACAGGGCTGCAGACCTCTAGATCTCCCAAACATCCTTGTTTTTGGAAAAAAAAAGATAAGCCGCAGGGAGAAGGAAAATAAGTCATATATGATTTAAGTGTTTAATATTTTTGGTTCTTCCTTAAGAAATTATCTTGATATATATATATATATATATATATATATATATATATATATATATATATATATATATATATATATATATAAATGGACACAAACTTACTGAAATGTTTACATTGGTACAAAAGGTGATTGATATTTTCACAGAAGATGTCTCTCTTCAGTGATATCCATGCATCAATGTTTTTCCTGTGCGCTGCATGTGAAAGTTCTGATTTGATTGTCTTCTCTAAAAGGGAACTACGTGCTGACATACTTGGCTACGAGACCCAAGCTTGCCTCATTTGTTACCCAGGCTCTGATCCAGCTCTATGCCCGAATCACGAAACTTGGCTGGTTTGACTGTCAGAAAGAGGATTATGTGTTCAGGAGCGTAATTGTGGATGTAACACGCTTCCTGCAGGTCAGAAGTCACTGAGTGTAGCAATTTCAGTTTGTTAACCTAGAGTGTCTCACATAGTACCTTCTTTTGTCAAACATGTTGAGTATCTGTATTAATCCCTAAATAGCAGTTACACGTTTAAATATGTTTGTCTAATGTAGCGAGTTCTTAAATGTTGATGTTTTTTCGGAAAATAAGCAAATTATAAATATTTGAGATTTAAATATGCTGTTTATTAGTCCAAGCTTTGGACCATCTTTACACCATTTTCTAACAGTATCTAAATAAGGCTGAAATCATTTCGTGGTTGATGACAGTATTTGCTGCTCTTTCTGTCAGACACGTGAAGAATGTCTATGGTGCTCTATAATACTGGTTTCAGTCACTGTAACTAATAGCTTTGTGTCTCTCTTTAGGACAGTGTGGATTATTGTGTGATTGGAGTTAGTATTTTATCACAACTGACCAATGAAATCAACCAGGTGAGTGACCACCACTAAATGCTCTGATATAAAAATTTCCATGTATATTGTTAATAGTGCAATATGTTTCCTTATTTGTGCATTAATAAATCCGTCTTGAATTATATAGCCTCATTTGGGGAAAAAAATGGCTATTAAATGTTTAAAAAAAAAAAAGTGTGTGTTTTGAAATAGATTAGTGAGAAAACACGGTATTTTGAACTCTCTGTTGGCTTCCTACAAAATATATAGTGTGCATGCAGACCATAGATGAATCACCATTGGTTACTTCTGGGTTGTTTTCGCAGTCAGACACTGGGTTGGAACTTGGTATGTACAGCCAAACGCTGCGCTTCTTCAATTAAATCAGCAGCTTTTGATATCCAGATAGAGTTTTACTCAGTCTAAAAGGAAACGCCTATAGTGGTTCTCAGAAAGACATCCACTAGAGTTAGATTTAGCCCTGTAGTGTAAACATTGCATGGTTAAAATAACCCAACCTCTGCACCCAGTCAACTTCATAGAAATAAATGGTTTGGCTGGCTATATTCCCTTTTTTTTTTTCTTTTTTTCTTTCTTTTTGACAGGTACCAATTTGACAACATAGTACATTGTGAATTTTGCTTTACATACAGTACTCGATTTTCGCCATGTCATAACAAACGTAAAAAATAAAATATAATACAGTTAAAAACAGATGCAGGTGTTTAGGTTTTTTCATCCGCCATGGTGGTCATGTCACACCACCTCCGAGACAGTGACAAAAGGTGATTTTTCCCTTCGTATAGTGGCAGTACTTACAAGTGGGATGTTCCTTATGGTTCTGGACAAGAAGCTCCCCCTTCTTAGAATTTAATTGCTGTGCTCCGCCTGCTGCCTCCATATAAAATGTACCCCAGAGTCACATACCAGTTCTTCTTGTCCCGGCAACGGGACGGACAGGTTCCCCCACAGTGCAGGTGGAGATTTGGTGCAGTCAGCACAGGTTGCTGACCGGGAGGTGAGTGCCCGATAGCTTCCCGGGCGGGAACTGAGCGGCAATAGTACTTCCGGGTTCGCGTTTCGGAAGCGACCAGGTACTGGCTTTTGTGGCATTTCTGAAAGAGTTCCCAGGCGTTCCTCCTTCATTGCTTGTTATGCATGCGCACAGCGGTGGAACGCACGCCCGGGAGGCTTTGCGTTCCACCAAACACAGAATCGCGCTACTGAGCATGCGCAAAACGGTGTTTGGCGCCGAATTCAAAATTTGGACTTATGTTGCTGTGCAGGACCTTCCTGACCCAAAGGGTGGGTGTACAGTCCTGGTTCTCCGTGTCACCAGCCCTCCTACACGGATCTTAGGTGATTTGAGATTTAACTATTTAAACTCTCCCTTTTCGCCTTTCATTATGCATGCTCCTAGAATTATTTTATTCTGGTGTTTTTTCACACAGATATGTCCAGTCCTATATCTCCAGATAAGACAGATAAAGACAAGATGTAGACATCTGTTCCGAAAAAAGCCACAAGCAAATCTAAGCACTTATGTTGTCTGGAATGTGCGGTACCTCTACCTGACGGATGTCGCAAAAAGACATGCAATCAGTGCTCAACGGAATTGCTAGAAAAAGCCAAGCAGACTGATATGGCATCCTTCCTGGGCTGGTTTCAGGAAAATTTGTCCCAGACATTTAAATCTTTTAAAGATGCTGTGAAAAATGAACCGGCTATTCAAGAGAAACTGCCTACAAAGCGTAGGAGGAATAGATCTCCTTCTGTGTCTGACGTCTCTTCAGGCGAATGCTCTTTTTCTTCGCCTTCGGATATTTCCAGCCTGGCTTCAAGTGTGGAGGAGGGTTTTCCACCAGAAGAGCTGAAGAAATTTATTAAAGAAGTGACGACGGCGGTACAAGAAACTGAACCTACCAAGGGTAAGGTTAAAGGTTTCCCAATGTCTCCTATAATCTTGGATCTCCTTCATAGAGAATGGAAGAATCCTGAAAGACGTGTGTTTATTTCAAAGCATTTTAAACTGCTGTTCAGGTTACAGTCTGAAGAAAAATGGGAAGATCTTCCTAAAGTGGATGTTCAGATTGCCCAGCTATCAAAGAAAACCACTATACCCATTGGCGAAGTCTCAGGACTTAAAGACCCAATGGACAAAGGAGCCGAAACTTCATGTAGAAGAATATTCCAGGCCGCAGGATATCAGTGCAGAGCTGAAATTGCAGGTTCAGCGGTTCTCAGAGCTCAGAGCGTTTGGCTACAAGCCCTGGAAGATTCCCTTATGGGAAAATCAGATACAGATCCTTCCCATCTCATGTTCCTACTGAAACTATCCAATGAATTCCTTTCGGATGCCTCTGATGAGTTTCTTCGTTTATCAGCAAGAATTATGGGTTTGTCGTCAGTAGCCAGAAGAGCGCTTTGGCTACGAACATGGACAGCTGATTCTGCGTCTAAGGCAGCCTTATGTGAATTACCCTTTGAGAGGAACAAACTTTTTGGTACTCCTTTGGAAGACATTATTAGACAGATGTCGGAAACAAAGAAAGCCCTACCTCTGGAATCAAGAACCCAGGGATATACAAGATTTCAGTACAAGGGTCAGAGGTCCTTTCGTTACCAAGGGCGGTTTTGCAGGTTTCAAAAACATGGTGGAAACAGCCAGTGGTCTAGACAGGAATCCAACAGGCAAGACAAAAATAGGAAGTTTTGACGCCAAAAGAGTGGGAGGACGCCTTCGGTTCTTTGCCCACGAATGGAAAAAGAGTACTTCAAATGGGTGGATTACAAGAATCGTTTCAGAAGGTTACAGAATAAAGTTTTCATCAAGACCACGTCCATCCTTCCTACTGTCAAGCTATCCTTCAAGGGTAAAAACAGAGGCACTCCTAACAGAAGCTCTTCTTCTTTTAAGAAAAGATGTGGTAGAGAAGGTACCCAAACGTTGTGAATTTCAGGGAGTTTACTCACGCCTTTTCCTGGTTCAAAAACCAGATGGATCCTTTCGGCCGATCCTAGACCTGAAACAAGTAAACACCTGCATACCGTACCAGAAGTTCCGTATGGAAAGTATTCTGTCTGTGACACACATTTAACAAAGGGAGATTACATGGCAAAGTTAGATTAAAAGATGCTTATCTCCATGTACCGGTTTCAGAATCTTCCCGGAAGTTTCTCAGGTTTGCAGTTCTAACAAGAAAGCGAAGGATTCTCCATTTACAATTCAAGGCTCTTCCCTTTGGCCTGTCCTCAGCTCCTTGAGTTTTTACGAAGATCCTGGCACCCATAGCAGCAGTTTTACGTCTGAAAGATATCTCGATTGTTCCATACCTGGACGATTGGTTCCTGAAAGCCCAATCAAGACAACTGCTAAATCTTCATCTCAAGATTGCAATGAAGGTTTTTTTTTTTAAAATTCTTTATTTTGGTGTGCAAGAACGTAATAACATACAGGCTGGTAGCGCCACAACAGCATCTACGAGCTTAATGTGGTCAAATATTTGTATACAGTGTCATGGCACGAGAGACAATTGCACTTTTTTTTTTTTTAAGTTAAAGAAACAGGCTTCAGTATAGATAATATTATAACACTTGAGTAATAAACGTAGTGATGCAAGCTCTGGTATTCAACATAAAGTGAAATAACTGTTATATAGCATTTAGAAGGTACAAACTTATTTTGATATTTATAAAACAGGCTAGGTACATGCTGGTTGGTCATAATGAATTATTCTATCGTTTGGTAACAGTAGCTTGAGGTTAAGAATTAAAGTATGCATCGTCGCTTTCGTTTCGGACCCTTGATGTAGTTTCGCCTAACTTATGCTTAAGTGAGGGATGTATATTGGTATAGTAGTTAAACATACTATGTGATTCCCTTAAATAATGGTTATCTAAAGACAAGCTGGTTAGATTTTACTCATGTTTACAGGGTGGTCTAGAGGCAAGCTAGTGGATGGCGTATACCAGCAGGTAGCAGATTTCAGTCGATAATGGCACAGAGTTCCTGAGGGTAAGATGGTTGGAGGTAAGACCGTCTCTGTGGTAGGAAGTCCCTCTTTAGGTAGGTGAGAGTTACCCCCTTCAGCTGCCGATGTGTTGTACCAGGATGCCCGGTCTGCTGCCGGTCGCTGGGTGCTGGGCAGGTTCTCTGCTGTGTTTCTGCTGCCTATGAGGATCCAACAGGGGTTTGGGAGATTGCTCGTTTGCTTCTCCCTGTGCCGGTAAGCTCCCCAGTGCAGCGGTGGTTGCGTGCAGCTGATGCCTGTGTGTGATGTTTCGTTTCCCTGCCCGGAGGAGGGAGGAAATACCGGGACCCCGCGGGAGGCCTCTGAGGGTGGCTTTAGTGAAGGTGGGTGGCTTGTTGGGGTTCGAGGGTGCCTGCAGGTGGATGGCTGCAGTAAGGATCTGTGCCGCTGGTGTTTACAGTCCGCTCTTTGTACTGCCGCTGTGGGTAAGTAGTCTGTGCAGGCTCTGGTCTCAACACCATCCCACATGGCCTCCGCCATCTTGGCGTCAGTTCCTGCAGTGCGGATCTTGGCGGCCTTGCTGTTTTGCCTTGCTTGTTTTGCGGGTCTCGAGGGTGGGGACCGGGATCACCCCCCCGGTCCATAGGGGGGGGGGGGGGGGATATGGGGCCGGTTCCCCGCGGGTCTGACTCTAAGCGCTGAACAGCAGGGCAGCGGCCGTCCGCCCCGCTCACCGCCGGAGTAGGCCTCGGTAGTGTCAGTGAGGGATCCTCCTCTAGGGGACTGAAGCCTGTTTGGCCAGCCTCACCCTATATCCAGGGCTTTCTGCCCGCTGAGGGCCCCCGTTGCCGGATGGTTTTGTGCCAGGAATCATGATTTTTTTTTAAGCCTGCTTAGACTTAGGCTGCAGGAGCTGGTCCCGCTGTCGACCATCCAGCTCGGCGGTCCGGCCCCGCCCCCGCAATGAAGGTTTTAAAAGATCACAGTTGGATCCTGAACCTGGGAAAATCCAAGTTGACTTTGTCACTGAGTCTAGAATTCTTGGGTCTTCGGGTAGAATCACAGTCCCTCTCTCTTTTTCTACCAATAGTGAAACAAATGAGGATTTTAAAAGCCGTATCAAAGCTGCAAAACAAACTAAGCTCTATCAGGGATGCTATGAGGTTACTAGGCCTCCTCACCACTTCTGCAATCCCGGCTGTAGCCTGGGCAAAGGCAGAATCAAAACCGTTACAATGGGACATTCTTTACCAATAAACACGAAAACAGGAAGATCTAGACTCTCCCTTCCACCTATCCGAAGGGGTGAAAATACAACTGAACTGGTGGAAAGACAGAAGCAACATCTCAAAGGGCCTATCGTTTGCACAGAAACAGTGGATTACGATAACCACAGATGCCTCCCAGACGGGTTGGGGCGCCCATCTAGGTTCTCAGTTCCATCAAGGTCTTTGGAACAGAGTGGAGGCAGGCGCTTCCTCAAATTGCAGGGAATTAAAAGCGGTTTGGAAGGCGCTGGTTTCCTTCAGTTCAGCCATCACCTATCAGTCAGTGAGGATTCAGTCGGACAACGCCACTACAATGGCTTATTTGAATCACCAGGGAAGCACGAAGGTGAAGGCTCTACAAGATCTCTGCTACCGCATAATGTCTTGGGCCCAAGCGAATCTTCTCGCAATATCAGCTACCCATATCAGAGGGTCTCTAAACATTATTGCAGACGACCTCAGTAGAAGCCATTGATCTCAGGCAGACTGGGCACTGTCAAACCAAGTTTTCTTGGAGCTGGTTTCACGCTTCGGCAGGCCAGAGATAGACTTGTTGGCCACAAGGAGAAACAGAAAAGTACAAAGATTTGCTTCTCTCCATACAGGAGATTACCCAGATGTCCTAGACGGACTATCGATCCCTTGGAACTTCGACATGGCTTATGTTTTCCCTCCTATCGCTCTTATACCACGGATTGTTCAGAAAATAAGATGGGAGAAGGCAAGAATTTTGGCAGTCCTGCCCTTCTGGCCGAACAGAAGTTGGTTTTCAGAAGTGGAAAACATGACCATCTCACGTTGGCATCTCCCAGTCTCTTCTCAAATATTGGAGAATGTGACTCTTCCCGTGGAAACCCTGGAGATGTTTCACCTGACGGCATGGTTGCTGCAAGGATGATCCTTCAAGGTCATGGTCTTTCTGACCTTTTATGTGACGTGTTGCTGTCTTCTGTCCGCTTGTCCACTTCGAAAATCTATTTGAGTTTGGATGAAGTTCAGAACCTGGTGTTCACTTCGAGGTTTGGATCCGGCCAAAGCCTCTATCCCGGAAATTCTTTCTTTTTTGCAAGATGGGTTTGAAGCCGGCCTGGGAGTATCTACGCTCAAAGGCCAGATTTCAGCTCTAAGTCACTTCCTGGTTCGTGACATTGCCTCAAACCTGCTTATACGAAGATTTCTTAAGTCCATAAGGCTGAAGAGGCCTCCCAAGTTAGTACCTTTTCCTACTTGGGATCTGTCTCTGGTGCTTCAAGCCCTTTGTGAACCACCGTTTGAACCATTACTGGAGGTTCCTATCAAGCTGCTTACCTTCAAGACAGCTTTCCTGGTGGCTATCACCTCTGCTAGAAGAGTAGGTGGGATCCGAGCTCTCTCTTCCTCTCCGGAATGCACAATTTTTCATCAAGACAAGGTGGTCCTGCACACCAAGCCTTCTTTTTTTGCCTAAGGTTATTTCTAGTGCTGCTATTAACCAACCTATTGTCCTGCCGGCTTTTTGTCAATCTCCCACATCGGATCTGGAAAGAAAGTGGCATCTCCTAGATGTTAGAAGATCCCTGAAGATCTATCTTCAGAAGACTCAGGGGTTTAGATCCTCAGATCATCTATTTGTATACTTTCAAGGCACTAACCGGGGTTGTGCTGTTTCAGGACCCTCTTTGGCCAGATGGCTGACAAATACAATCAGGTTGGCTTATCAATCCAAAGGGATTCCCCTTAGTTTCCCGTTAAAGGCTCATTCCACTAGAGCTATGGCGACCTCCTGGGCTGAAAAAGCAGCCGCCTCACCTGAAGACATCTGCAAAGCTGCTACTTGGTCTTCCTTACATACCTTTTATCAAGCATTATAGGCTGGACGTATTCTCATCATCTGAAGCTGCTTTGGGGCGTAAGGTGCTACAAGCTGTGGCCTTCTGAGTTACCACCCTTTGTTTTGTGCAGGGATCTTGCTATATCCCACTTGTAAGTACTGCCACTATACGAAGGGGAAAAACAGTAATTTTACTTACCATAAATTCGTTTTTTCTTAGTATAGTGGCAGTACTGGCTTTCCCTCCTCTTTCATATAGATTACATTCTTTGCATTATTCGGTCTCCGTTCTTTTGTATTACTGGTATGTGACTCTGGGGTACAGCTTATATGGAGGCAGCAGGCGGAGCACAGCAATTAAATTCTAAGAAGGGGGAGCTTGTTGTCCAGAACCATAAGGAACATCCCACTAGTAAGTACTGCCACTATACTAAGAAAAAAGGAATTTACGGTAAGTAAAATTACTGTTTTTCCTTGCTCTAGTATTGGTTACCTGGCCCCAGCTGGGTTGCTACTAAAAGCCATTGAGAAGGATTTTCTCCCCATACCATTTGCGTAGCAAAAGCACCCAACAAGATAGAATGACAAAAAGTAAAAGGCAAAAACCAGAATTAGTTTATAGTGCCTTTAATTATTCTGGTTGCCTAGATTAGGTAGGTTGGGAAAGACTGTGTTCCTTTCATAGAGGAAAAAGATTTTATATTTCAGAATGATAGTAAAGATTAAAGGATCACTATGGTGTCAGGAAAAAAAAAACTTGTTTTCCTGACACTATCATCCTTGGCGCTGAAGGGGTTAAAACCCATTGTTACTTACCTTAATCCAGCGCTGGGCTCCCTTGGTGCTGGTTACCTCTCCTCCCCTGCTGACGTCAGCTCCCGAGTGGAGCGGAATGCGCATGCGCAACAAGAGCCGAGCGTGTATTCAAACAGTCCATATGAAAAACATTACTCAATGCTTTCCTATGGACGTTCTGCACACCGAATGTGATTTTTCGCATTCAGCGTCGCAGAAGCGCCTCTAGCGGCTGTTCGGAAGACGGCCAATAGAGGTTGGATTAACCCTGCAATGTAAACATAGCAGTTTCTCTGAAACTGCTAGGTTTACATCTGAAGGGTTATAACCTGGGGGACCTGGCACCCAGACCACTTCATTGAGCTGAAGTGGTCTGGGTGACTATAGTGTCCCTTTAATACTTTCACCATAAGGTAAATGTGCTTACAAAAATATTACCAGAATAAACCTCATTCATATGCTTCTGTAGTTCCACTTGAGAAGGCAGAAAATTGAACTTCTATTCACAGAAACCTCTGCTGTGCCATAAAAAAATGGGTATTCGTTCTGCATTGTTATAGGAAGTTGGTATGCATCACTTCCTGGTTTAATAACAGCAGTAAAGTCAGTTTTTTTTTTTTTGCAGAAAATTCTGTTACTTAAGCTCTTAGAATCTTTAATTATTTTATTTTTGTTATTACATTAAAAAATAATTGATCACCAACAGTACTTAGTGAGTCTTCATATAAATTACCATGTGGTAATGAAGTGCTTGGTGATGGTGCAACGAAAATATCCAGTTAGAGACACTTTAGAGAGGAATTTGCAAAGGTAGGGATATGGGATGATGGTTAGAAGAGGAGGACGGGTTAAGAGATTTTTTTTTTTTTTAAATTATAAGAAGGGTACTACAGTAGCATGTTTAAGGGCAGCAGGGACAACACCAGAAGAGAGAGAGCAGTTAAAGATGTGTGTTAAGGGAGGCACAAGAGGAGAGAGATCTGATAAGGTGAGACGGTACAGGATCAAGCGGGCAAGTGGTGGGTCAAGAGGAAAGAAGCGCAGCCACCTCTTGTTTAGTAGCATAGTGGGGGGAATTCTTTCCTTAGCTGTTCAATCTTGTCGGTAAAGTAGCATGCAAAGCTATCGGCCACAGTAGGGCAAAGAAGGGAGTTAAAGGTATTAAAAAGACGACTGGGATTGTGGGAGCATGAGCTGAGGGAGGAAAAGTATGACTGTTTTGCAAGGGCTGTGCTGTATGAACGCAACATGACTTTGTAATGGAGGAAGTCAGACTGGCTACGTGACTTCCTCTAGCAGCGTACATGAGTGACTATATACATTTATTATGCTTGAGTGTGTCTTAAAATAAATGTGTTCATTCCTCCACAGGCAGATGCCACTCATCCCCTGACCAAACACCGTAAAATTGCCTCATCTTTCAGAGACTCCTCTCTTTTTGATATCTTCACTCTGTCCTGCAACCTTCTGAAACAGGCATGTGTATAATCTTAGTGTATAATAATTTGTGTGAAAGCACATCAAAGTATTGTATATACATATTTACAATTCTATGTACATAAATCCTCTGTATACAATATGTATATAAATCCTGTATAAACTCGTGTTTATGTGGCTTTATATTTGTGTTCTTATTAAGTAAGATTGACATTTGCTATGGTTTAGGGACTGTGTCAAAATTAGCAGTGTGATGCCACCAAATTAGCAAACTTGTGTTCCCAAGATAAGGGGGAGGTGGGGAACGACCCAAAATGTGTCTGTCTGAGCACATTTTATTACAGTAGAAGTAAAAGATATAGTATAGACAACAGATTGTTACAAAAAAGAGATTTCTGTTTTAAACACTAGACCTCTATTAAAATGTTTACGGTTATAGGGGTAGATCAATATTCAATGTAGGGAACAGCCCTTTATAAAACATTACATGTAGACAACTATCATATTAAGAGGTTCGGTGTTTCAAGCCGTGGAGGTGGCACCAACTACTCACTAAAACCCCGCAAAGAGAAAAGTAAGCTCCAGGCACTCAGATATCCAGGGCTTGGCATCTTCTGTAATGGAGCATATCACATAGGCAATGTTTTGGTCACTATCTGAGACCTTTATCAAGCCATAGTATACATGTATACAAACAGTGTTTAAATACCATTGTATTAATAAACAACATATCAAAATAGCTCAAGGTTATGTTAAACAGGTGAATTTAATAATAAGAACCATACCTATAGTATGTTAATCTCCCCTCATGCATAGTGTGAGGACGTCCAGCGTCATTTAGACAACCAAAAATCATCTTAAGTACCTGGAAGTCCCTCTAGTGGCTATGTGGGAGACCGGCAGTAGAGGAGGACTTACTCCTGCAAGGTGATTATTGCAGTTTATAAAAACTGAAATAATAACACTTGCAGGGTTAAGAGTGATGGGAGTTGGCACCCAGACCACTTCAATGGGCTGAAGTGGTCTGGGTGCCTACAGTGTCCCTTTAACCCCTTAAGGACCAAACTTCTGGAATAAAAGGCAATCATGACATGTCACACATGTCTTGTGTCCTTAAGGGGTTAAGCAGTTTTAAATTATGTAAATTAGTACTGAATTTAACTGCACTTTATAATATTGGCCACAAGATGACATTCACCTTAAATTTGTAATGGGTTTCTGCACATATTTGCGCCAGATGGCTAGGTATTTTTAATATGATGTGAATTGGCTTTCATGTTTGATATAAATAAAAAAAGTATTTATTTATTAATTTGATCATGAATTAAGATGCCAAGAATAACATGATTTGATGAAGTATGTCTACTGTTGGGCTTGTCACTAAACCCTTTAGACAAGAGACACTATGACTATGAATGTTCTGTTTTTCTAATATACATGTATTTAATGTGTTCTGTTTTCTCATGGCATAATGACTGGCCACACATGAATCTTGTCACCAAAACAACTTTAGCTTAAAGGGACTCGATAGTCACCAGTTTAATGTAGTTGTACCGGAGTCTATAGTTTGTCCCTGCAGGCTTTTTAATATAAAAATGGCATTGTCAGAGAAAAGGCAGTGTTTATATTACTGCCTAGTACACTTCTAGTGCCAGTCACTCAGACTGCCACTAAAGGTGCTTCCTGGGTCAGTGTTGCACTGGTGCTCAGCGTCTCCACACTCTTTATGGAGACTCTGAAAGCTCCACATAGAGATGCATTAATTTAAAGGGACACTCCAGGCACCCAGATCACTTCTGCTCATTGGAGTGGTCTGGGTGCCAACTCCCACTACTCCTAACCCTGCAAGTGTAATTATTGCAGTTTTTTATAAACTGCAATAATTACCTTGCAGGGTTAACTCCACCTCTAGTGGCTGTGTGAGGACCTCCAGCGTCGCTCATTTTCCCATAGGAAAGCATTGAAAATCTTTTTCAATGCTTTCCTATGGGGAGACGTAATGCGCATGGAATCACAGGGAGGAGCGGCGCGGAGGAGGCAGCGACAAAGGACATCGCCGCTGCCTCAGGTAAGTGACTGAAGGGGTTTTTCACCCCTTCAGCAACTGGGGATTGGGGGGTGGGAGGGAGAGGGACCCTCCAGTGCCAGGAAAACGGATTGTTTTCCTGGCACTGGAGTTTCCCTTTAATGCATCTCTCTAAGAGCAGATGTTGACTGGCGCAGTACAGTGTTTCGCTGCACATGCGCATTAGCCTTCCAATGCTTTCCTTTGAGAAAGAATTGGACTGGCTCCGATGGTCAGATTTGATAATCTCAGAGGCAGGGCCAGCCATGGTGAGACTGGTGCAGCAGTGGCAAATAGGGGGGTATAATCAGCTATTTAAAGTAAAGCTAGGGGGTCAGGAACCTAAATAGTCATTTCATGACACTATGGTGTCAGGAATACATGTTTGTGTATCACACTATAGTGTTACTTTAATGAAGCAGTTTGGGTGTATAGATCATGCCTCTCCGTATGTCACTGCTCTATTATCTGCCATTTACGAGTTAAATTGGTTTTGTTTCTGTTTTATGTAGCCTTAGCCACACCTTTCTTGGCTGTGACTGACCACCTGCATGAAAAAAATGCTTTAATTTTCAGTCTTACTTTAGAAGTTTTTATCTTCTGCTCTGTATATTGAATTTAATGTTACTATTCACACACAGAAGGTTCTTGCACGGTTTGGAAGGATATTAACCGTGCTTCCTTAAATAAGAATGTGTAATTAAGGAAGTGTAAACATTGGGTCTCCCTTTTCAGGAAGTACTTGCAGGGAGGTGTGATTTAAAGCCAGACTACTTTTTCTCATTAAGGTGGTATGTGTTCAGTGTTGCTGTTCCCTTAACCTTCAATGCAAAACTGCAATATTTACATTGCAATGTTAAGACTACCTTAATAGCTGTTTTTAACCCCTCGTGGACTGGGGGGGCAGTCAGAGGGACAATATAGTGGTAGTTATACATATGTCTTTTTAACGCTAAATTGTTCCTTTAAACCCCTAAATGGCAGAGATTTGAGAAGTGAACTAAGCAGAAAACTGCTTCATTAAGTTGTTTTGGTGACTTTAATGTTCATTTAAACTTGAAATGTTTGGATTTGATCTTTTGGGTTTTGTATTGTTTTTGTTTCATCCCAGTATCTTCTATTTCCCAGGATACACTGAAATTGGTGAAAGCTAAATGTACATTTCCTACTCACATTACATAGGTTTTGTTTTTTGTAAATTCGCCTTTTTTAAGTCCAACTCCACTCTATAGCTACATCAAATACAAACAAAATATATATTTGACTTAGTGGATCTTATTGTTTTTTAGGCCTCAGGGAAGTCGCTGCTCCTTTCTGATGGGTCTCAACATGACCTCCTCATGCAACTTCTCAAGCTTACTCACAATTGTCTGAACTTTGACTTCATTGGTACTTCTACAGATGAGTCCTCAGACGACCTCTGTACTGTGCAGATCCCTACTAGCTGGCGCTCAGGTGAGTCTTATCCATTCTCAGATGGAGCAGGTCAGAATAGGAGTGGGGGGTTTCTTTCATAGAGCTAGCAGTTTGGAGATTAGGTACAGGAACACTTTGCATGGACATACTTTTGATACAATTCAATATTGAGATGACAAAGATGTACATAAAAAAAGCAATTTACTTAACCAGTGTGTATCTCTTCAGCTTTCCTGGACTCCTCCACACTACAGCTCTTCTTCGACCTGTATCATTCCATTCCCCCCAACTTCTCCCCACTGGTAAGTTCTCACTCTGGATGAGTGACATAATATGATTAGCTTTTATTTTTCTTCTCATGTGTCAATTAGAGCTCCACTGTTAAAACTATTGACTTATGACAAGTTTCTAGTCTTGTTGGACAAATAGTTTCCATAAGCTGTCGCCACTAATTACCAATATGTTTCTAATGTTAATATTTTTACCAGCTGGTAGCCCAAAATCCCTGCTCAAAAAGATACCGATCAGTCTCATGTCAGCATATTGTTGGTGATGCACAGCTTCACATGCTGTTGTAAGTTGTCATCATAGCAACTACAATTTGCCTGTAAAAATTGCTCACTATCAGCATGCATGTCTTTAGCAGGACATAGCAACACTGTATACAACAAATCAAACTGTGATTTTGTGCTATGCCAGATACATATCAATTAAATCTTTTAAAGTATATTTCTGGTTTCTGTATAGTTCATAGTAAAGGAACACTATAGTGTTAGTAATATAAAGCTGTATTATTCCTAACAATAAAGTGTTTTTCTGTAAAGCGTGAGAATGTCCAGCGGAATAAACTCAGTGAAACCGAAGGAAGCACCTCTTGTGGCTGTCTGGTAGACAGTCATGATAGGCATTCTTATCTCTGCAATATAAACTGCAATGTTTTTTTGTTTTTGTTTTTTACATCTTGTGTCTGGCCCTTTTTCCAAATTATATTTCTTTTTGATATGGTTTAACTAGAATAATTTTATTATAGCAGGTAAGGGGGAGTTAGCTGTAATTAACTTCTTTGCAACAGGCCAGAGACATTAAACAATAGCCCCTAAACTGTTGCAACAGAGTTGGTATTTATTCGGTAAAGAGCGGTTATTGGCTCCCATAGAGAATAATGGGAGCTGTTAACTACTCCTTAACTAAAGGGATTAAGTGGCAGCTGCATTTTACACCCTGTCACTACTTGTGAATTTTGTCAGTCAGTAAAGAGCCTCTATTCACTAACTGTACTGACAGGCACTATACAGAACAGTCGTAAAAGGTAGCAACAAGACTGCAAACAAGTCCTTACTCTCTGATTTTGGGCTTGGCTTTCTTTTCCTCTCCTCTTTCCTCTGTTTGTTACATCTGTTCTTTCTCCTTTCACTATTTTGCCTATATATATATACACCTGTTTCTTTCAAATGCTGTCTCTTTTACCCCAGGTTCTGTCCTGTCTAGTTCAGATTGCCTCTGTACGCCGCTCCCTATTTAATAATGCAGAAAGAGCCAAATTCCTTTCTCACCTGGTGGATGGAGTAAAGAGGATATTGGAAAACCCACAGGTAATGGAATGAGGATTCCCAATTTATTTAATATATATTTACAAAAACATCATGGAAACCCCAAGTTATTGCATCAAATTTATATATCCTAACCACTTTAAAAGTTTATTGCAGCTGCTAATAATAAATGTTGACTAAGATTTATTAGGAACAACTGAGACTTATAATTCTAAATATTTTAGATCTATATTTCAGTTATTGGTGATTAGGGATCGACCGATTATCGGTTTTACCGATATAATCGGCCAATATTCGGTATTTTCGGCAATATCGGTATCTGCCAATTCAGATACCGATATTGCCGATAATACCTCCTTGGACCGCCAGGCTCATTACAAGCTGGGGGGCGGGCAGCAAGCGTTTACTCACCTCCCAGCAGCTCCTCCAGCTCCCCAGTGTAAGTCTCGCGAGACTTACACTGGGGAGCTGGAGGAGCTGCTGGGAGGTGAGTAAACGCTTGCTGCCCGCTCCCCCACAGCTCAGCCAATGCCACTGGATCACCAGGGACTGTCATAGCCCCCCTCCCTGGCGAGGTAACAAGCAGGGAGGGGGGACTAAAAAATAAATAATAATTAAATATAAAAAAATAATGATTTAATAAAAAATGCCCCCTCACACACGCACACACTCCATTATATACACATACACTACACAAACACACTGTGTATATAATGCAGTTTGTGTGTTTGTATATTGTGTGCATATAATGCAGTGTGTTTGTATAGTGTCTGTATAAAATGCAGTGTTTGTATATTGTGTGTGTATATAATGCAGTGTGTTTGTATATTGTGTGTGTGTTTGTATAGTGTGTTGTTTGTGTAGTGTGTTTATATAATGCACACTGCATTATATACACACAATATACAAACACACACACTGCATTATATACACACAATATAAAAATACACACACAGTGCATTATATACACACTACACAAACACACTGTGTATATAATGCAGTGTGTTTGTGTAGTGTGTTTATATAATGCAGTGTGTTTGCATAGTGTGTATATAATGCATTATATACACACTATATAAACACACACTACACAAATACACACACTCTGCATTTAGTATATACAGCATTCACTTTACGCACACTACACAAACACTCTGCTTTCATTATATACACACTACACTAATACACACTGCATCCACTACACACACTAGACAAATACACACTGCATCCACAACACACACACTACACAAACACACTGCATCCACAACACACACACTGCATCCACAACACACACACTGCATCCACAACACACACACTGCATCCACAACACACACACTGCATCCACAACACACACACTGCATCCACAACACACACACACTGCATCCACAACACACACACTGCATCCACAACACACACACACTGCATCCACAACACACACACACTGCATCCACAACACACACACACACTGCATCCACAACACACACACTGCATCCACAACACACACACACTGCATCCACAACACACACACTGCATCCACAACACACACACTGCATCCACAACACACACACTGCATCCACAACACACACACTGCATCCACAACACACACACACTGCATCCACAACACACACACACTGCATCCACAACACACACACACTGCATCCACAACACACACACACTGCATCCACAACACACACACACTGCATCCACAACACACACACTGCATCCACAACACACACACACTGCATCCACAACACACACACACTGCATCCACAACACACACACACACTGCATCCACAACACACACACTACACAAACACACACAGCTCCCCTGTCTAAACACACTGCATCCACTACACGTGGCATGTATATTTTGTGCATTTACCTTTAGAAATAGTTTTTATTTTCCAAAATGGTAAATGTACAGAATATCGGCAAATTATATAGGCTATTGGCCTGATAGTTCACAGAATATCGGTATTTGTATTGGCTCTAAAAAATACATATCGGTCGATCCCTATTGTTGATATCTGGCACATCAGCAGTCCTGATTAGACTTAAATAATGTATATTGTATAATTCAGTGGATTTTTACCCAACATCTGATTGCAATATACTGAGAGCAATGGTAATAGGAGAACACCTGCATCCTGAGTGACATTGATGTTGGTCTTAACTAATTTATCCATAGAGTTTGTCTGACCCCAATAATTATCATGAGTTTTGCCGACTCCTTGCCCGTCTGAAGAGCAATTACCAACTTGGGGAACTAGTCAAGGTGGAGAATTATCCTGAGGTCATCAGACTGATTGCTAACTTCACAGTCACAAGTCTACAGGTACAGAAGAAAATCAGGCGAGAATGCACACTCTGTTTAAATTAGATATTTAGTCCCATTCTGCAAGGAAATCTATGAACGTAAAAAGAGCATGCATATATCACCTGTAGAATAGGATGTTTAGGATTTGTCATACCACAGATTAGAGCATGCAGTTACACCTACATAGGGATAGTTGTTTGTAATAGGTAATAATGTAGCCTGTCCATTTACAGAGCTTTGGACAGTGGTCATACTGGCTTCATCTTGGGAGTACATTTGTTACAATGATAAGACTACAGCAGTCAAATTGTACTTTAGCCTGAGGTCAAAGGGATAAAACCAATTACAGACCCTCCCTCAGGAATATGTCTTGACATTGCTTGATAAAGACACAGTCGAAACGTTGCGGTATGCCAATAAAGGGATACTATTTTTTTCACAATAAGAAGTGCTGGACATCATTTTTTAGCAGCAGTTTAGGTGCACCAATACAAAAATTATTGTAAATGTTTCTTGTTGCCCTCAGCACTGGGAATTTGCACCAAATTCTGTGCATTATCTCCTAAGTTTGTGGCAACGTCTTGCGGCATCTGTTCCTTACGTGAAGGCGACAGAGCCTCATCTTCTGGAGACCTACACGCCAGAGGTGACAAAGGCCTATGTCACATCTCGCCTGGAGTCTGTGCACATCATCCTCAGGTACCAAATTATGCCTGTTTTGGGGCAACATTTTTTTAATTAAAATCTTCCCACTGTATATAATATTAGATCATTGCATTTCACATATATCTTCCTACGGCTCAATTTATCTGAAAGCATGTATAAAAAAGTTTGTTTGAATGGCAGTAACTCTTTGGTTGTGCGTTGCAGGGACGGGCTGGAGGATCCTCTGGAGGATGCCGGTCTAGTTCAGCAGCAGCTGGACCAGCTCTCTACCATTGGACGCTGCGAGTATGACAAGACCTGTGCTCTATTGGTGCAGCTATTTGACCAGTCAGCCCAAACCTACCAGGAGCTGCTACAAAGTGGTTCTGCCCCCAGCATGGAGCTTACTGTTCAAGAAGGTGTGCACTACTATTTAACAGAGTTGTTCTTATATCAGCAAGCTGTTTTGTGGTCCTGCTGTTTGATTTTCTTTTGGGTTCCCCCTGTCCTTGCATAACATTCATACAACATTACAAAGTTAAAAACTATAATTTTAACAAGATTAGTATTTCTTTAAGCATTTAGGTACCAAGTGCACCCCAAGAAAATATTAAAGATTGCTTTCCTTTTTATTAGATGAAATTGATCATTGGTGGGAATGCACCATTCAAATACGATCGCCCATTAGAAAGCTTCTCATAATGAAGCTGATAATACTTCCCTATGGATGTTCTCACTTTCACTTAAATGATCATTCAAGCAAAGTGAGTCGGCTGAAGTGCTTTAGGGGTCGACAATGTCCCTTTAAATTTTTTTATTTTGCCAATTTCTTATGTTTTTTCCTTTTTATCCCTAGATATCTTTCTAGGTTTTATCACACTTTTCCACACATTCCTTAATTTTGCAACTCATTTCATCCTTACTCTCTCCATAGGCCGCCTTACTTGGTTGGTATACATTATTGGTGCCGTGATTGGAGGTAGAGTCTCCTTTGCCAGCACAGATGAGCAGGATGCCATGGATGGGGAACTGGTGTGTCGGTAAGCAGTGTAGGCTGGCCTATTGAGCAGTGACCCTGTTCCTTGTGTCTATGGTCATACATTTAGAATGGTGTGGATCTATAATAGTGCCGGGCAGCATAAACATTAAGGCATAGATTGTGTAGCCTAGCTGGAGGAAGCAAATTAATTTCATTTAACTGAACATGTCAGGAGGATTAAAAAGCTAACGAGGGGGGCAGGGCCAAGCCATCAAGCTGAGTAGTCGCAGAAAAGCTGGGCTCCCGCTGTGTTTGCCAATTTCTTGTTAAAAACTCGCTAAATTGAAGCCTAAAGAATCCGGGATAAGCCACCTACAACAGGGGTGACCCGGCAGCAAACCTGAAACCCTTATTGAGGGCTGACGGATCAGACACCCAGAATGGAAAGCCGCGGCCTGCGGGGGATGGGAACGGGGAGAGGCGGCCGCTCTCCTCGCCCAGACACTGGAGGCACGGCCCAACAGATGCCCTGCTCCCCCCCCAGGACCGGCGGGGGTTATCCCGGTCCAACGCAAAGAAGCAACCTACCCACAACTGCGCCAGCTGAGACGCATGGCGAGCAGTGGAGCGACATGAAGCGAGACAACATGGCCGCCGCCACGTGCACCTGGCCCTCAAGGAATGCGGAGCTTGAAGCTAAACTGGACGAGCTGTTCGCCAAGTTCTGGACGAAGCTGGCGTCCAGGGAGCAACTGGCAGGCACAAACATACCTGCAAAGCAGCTGACACTCACCCGCACAGAGCCGGCACCACCGCGAGCTCCAGCGACACACAAGGTGAGCCACAGCCAGCAGACACGTGGAGTCTACGGGCCGAAGCGACAGCAACTGCCAACAACAGTGGCAAACCACGAAACCCACCCGGCGAACTCTACTCAACGTCCAAAGCACCCACAGATGACGCTGAGGAGACAGCACATCATCACAGACAGGAATGGGAGGCGGCTGAAGCTACCTGCACGGGCCGTGCCAAAACCCATATGCCGAAGACACACGGCACCTGGACGACGGGCTCCCAGGATGTACGGGGGGAGAGCTGCAACGCGGGGAGCAGAGACACACCTGCTCCTGCCACTGCACCGCACACAGAGAGAGCAGGTGGGGGAAACCGAGACTGGTCTCAGGCGTCCTCACTGTACTTGGACTTTAAGTGGCATAGGCTAAACGCCATAAACAGACTCACACCAGACCCAGTATAACCAGGGTAACAGCCAGTTATAATCTACCAACATGATTTAACGTTGTCTACATTACGTTTTCTTTTTGTTGTTTGTTTTTTATTCTTCATTTATATATTGCCCATGTTGAAACTAGCAATCATACTGTTTTACGCCCTAATCCTACCACAACACACACAGTATTTCTTGGCTCAGCCTGTGGTCAACTTGGCATGTTTCTGCCATGTGAGAGTATTGCATGTGTTAGAGGCTTATGTACCTTATTTACGCTCTAATACTACAGACCCTAACCACATTAACATGTTTAAATACCTAGCATAGTATACCCTCGGTACCTGTAATGCTACCAGACCAGCTTAGGTGATACTGCGACAATTGTACCTAACAATTATGACTGTGTTGAAAATTTACTTAAACTACTGGATAAACAAGCCCTCAGATACGCTTATGGGCAGCAGACCCGATTGAGCCTTGATTTTTCTATGTTATAAAAATATAGTTCATGCAGACAGCACGCAACCGTATAGACATACTTACCCAGATTACCACTCTTGCTAGCTACCGCATGCTTAGACTGCACACCCATACGCATCAACGTTGTTCACCATATCAAGAAGCCTGGTAAAGCCTGGTAAATGACTACCCACAATGCAGGCTCGGTTTCACCACCCATGTGTATGTTTAACCTGGGGTAATTTCCTTTTGGTGTAATAGCTTGCACCCAAATGGGTCTGAGGACCCATTGCTTGTAATCCCACTATATACCATTGTATAGTTATACATACTTACTGACAGTCTACTTTGGGTGCAATAGATGGTTTCATTGTTTAAATGTTCAATGTAGATCTAGCCTACCCTAGATTTCACGTCTTGACCACAACAATCTCCTAGACGTACAGCAGGTTATGCAGTAGGGTTAGCCTGATAGCGCAGTAAGCTTAGCCTGCAATATCACGACGTCATAGACACCGCATGTCCTGTGTCCCACAGAATATGCTAAACGTTAGACGAGCCTACGACACCTAGTGAGACACCACGACACTAGATACACTGGAAAGGCCGCACCCGTTATACTGCATCTTACCACAACTTGTTTAAAATATGTGTCTGTTCAACGACTTTAAAGAATAAAAAATGGGGCATTCATAATCCGGAGATGTAAATAACACTGTTATTCGCTGTGATAACCCTTTTTTGTGGAATACCCTTGCATTTCCCTTTCTTTATTCTGTACCCTTCATGTATGCCTTAATAAAATAAAGATTGACAAAAAAAAAGCGAACGAGAATTTTAACTATATAGCCATAAAGTCTGTACTTGGGAAAGAGGGGAGGGCTTTCATAGTCTGCATACAAAAGGTCAGCAGTGTTTGCTAGCTGTTTTTCATGTAACCCAAAGTAAACATGCAGCAAAACATGTGCATGTTTTTTAGTGGGTTATGTAATAAATGGCTAAATTCCAGTGGTGTATTCTTTTAAATCCACAAAAAAAGGATTTAGGCGCTTAAAATCTTGTCCCCTTTGCACTTATACCGACTGTAAAGCAACTCCCAATGAACTGTTAACATCATTTTAGTTATTTTTTATTTTTTTTGTTGGTATTTTTGCAGTGCATATAGAGGTTACAGCAAGCCTAAGGTACCCCAACGGCATTCCTTAGGCGACTCAACGTGTATTACATAGGGATGGTCGGGGAGTCATGCACGATTTTTATATTATATATGAGTTAGGTAAACTAGTAACATCATAGCTTGGTATTATTTAACTGTTTGCCGCTTATTTTGTCGCAAACCGCAAGGCTGAACAACCTATTATTACAGTAAATGCGCCACATAGGCGAAGTGAGTATCCACAGCATAAAAGTGCGAGTGTTATAGATTGCGCGTAACCTATTGTGGTTGTGTTATACATGTATACGAGGTTGCTTTGCGTTTAAATATGTACTTCTATCATGGCCTTGTATAGCAGGTCGGTCTAGTCGTGCAGTTATGTACTGGGTGGGTGGAATTACACCGCCAGGTTAAGCTCTTTGTGTGTTTGTCCCTTTGCTAGGGCATGGGGCTGGCGGGGGGGGGGGGGGGGGGGAGAGATTACTTAATATGTGGTAGCCATCTTGGTTACATTGTGAGAGCAGTGTTAGGGTCAGTGGGCGCCGGTTAAGGGAGTCTATGCATACGGGATGTGTGGAATGTTGAACGCTGGGGTGACTATAATGCAGTAACTGCTAAAGGTCCTTAGGTTACATGGTAAGTCACATTGCAGGTATCAGGTGGAGGCGGCAGTGCTTGAGCCATGGTTGTTCTGCCGTGGAACGAAGGTAGTCGCCTTCTCCGGGTTCCATCCATGTGGGTTTCTGCGGGTTTCATCCTCGCTTGAGATAATCCCAGTGTGGGTAGTAGGCTCTGTACCCCTGTAGGTCGATGACTTGATGTCTGGCATTGTTATGTAGGACGGAGAGGGAGCGGGTAGGTCGCCATCTGTACTGTATCCCTTGTTGGGTTAGGAGGGATGTGAAGGGCTTGAGGGACTTCCGCCAGGCCAGTGTATCGCCCGAGATGTCCGCAAAGAAAGTGAGCGACATTGATTCGAACTGGTATGGCGTGTGGTCTCGGACTGCTGCCAGTGTCGCTGCTCTGTCTTTCCTCTTTTGGAAGCATACGATAAGGTCTCTGGTGGCTGTGCTAGGCGCGCTTGCTGGTTTTGGGGCTCTGAAAGTGCCATTCAGCTCTATATTTTTCACTTGCCGTGGGTGGAGCAGCGCCGGCAGGAGCCTGCGCACCATGTGCGGTAGTTCCTCTGTTGGGATATCTTCTTTTATGCCCCGTACCTTAATGTTCACGCGTCTGCAAATCTCCGATCATAGTCCGCATTGCGCTTCTTCAGCCCCTGTATCTCCTGCTGTAAGGATGTGATTTGCACCTCGTGGGTGTCGGAGGTGTTCTCCAGGGTGCTCAGCCTTCCTGACAGGCATTGGATGTCTGTGCGCAGACTGGCCACATCAGAGTGGATGTTAGCCTGCAGGTCAGCCAAAAGTTTCTTCAGCACTTCTCCTGTGACAGGCGTAGTATCAGAGCTCAAGTGTTTCGGCTTATGTGCCCGCCCGGCTAGCAAGGTGTACGTTTCTTCCTCCAGTGAGGAGTCTTCTGATAGCTCTGAGTAGGCCTCTGGGTAGTCGGCCATCTTGGGCCCAGCAGCTCCCTGAGTTTTCCTCAGCAGCTCTCCAATGTTCAGGCTTTGCCGTTGCCCGTCCGGTTTTTTGGTTTTTGGTCTTTCGACCCATACTGTGTTCCCCTGCTCGTTGGATGTTTGCAGTGGGTTTTGCTGGGGTTTTTTTTTTTTGCCCCAATCCGCCGTTTTGTTAGTGTCCGTTTGTAGGAGCTCTGAGGCCATGCGACCGCTCAGCTCCGTGGTTAAGCTCCGCCCCATTTTAGTTATTTTAATATTAATAAGGCTTTTTTTCCCATGCATTTTGCCTCCAAATAAATTATCTCTCTCCCTCTCTATTTATCTCTATCCTGTTGTGTTCTTACCTAGGGCTAAAAGTGGCTCTGTCACAAAAAATCTAATCTGCTTCTATACAGCTTCTTATGGATCAAAATCAAAAATCCAGGAATTTTTTATTTTTTTTGTCCTGAATGCTTTAGGTTTGATAAAACTCATAAGAAAAAGTAGGAACTACTTTTCCTTATGTCTAGCAGTCAAGTTGACAGAACTTAACAATGGGCAGAGATTACAGCAAGGTTCTGTTTCAGTTGCCAATCGGATTGAGCCACAATCCATCAGTAAAGTCAATCCCACAGTTGGCAAATAGCTGACGTCATGGCAGAAAATAACAAAATGACTGCACCCAGGTATTGAGATTTAGCATAAGGAATAAGAGATAAATAAAGGCAAGTGTTAGAGGGGGTAGCATAACCATTAAGACACAGGGGGTATATTAGGATAGATAATCCCAAAAAAAACCCCAGCAATTTTCTTACAGATTAAATTTTGGTGGGCTTTGTAATGATTTAGCACTCCCCCTTTTTTGTACCTGAAGTTGTTTGTCCACCTTCTGTTTTTGCAGAGTTTTACAGCTGATGAACCTCACTGACTCACGTCTAGCACAGGCTGGCAATGAAAAGCTGGAACTGTCCATGCTGAGTTTCTTTGAACAATTCAGGAAAATATACATTGGAGATCAAGTGCAAAAATCCTCCAAGGTGAGACTACTATGGGTACTTATTAGAGACTAATGCAGAAGACACACAGTGATAAGAATGTGTTGAAGCAAAGCAGAACAATAAGTGCATATTACATATGATTTATTTTGTGATCACTTGGCAGACGCTCGTTTCTCCTTATTGCAGCCTCCATTTTCAGTGCTGTGGGGTTTAAAGGGGTTTGGTTATAGAAAAATATTCAGTAAATCGGTTGGTATGTCTGCAAGTGACTTTCAGTCTGCTTATTTTTACATTTTTTTTTTCTCTCTCTCCATAATAGCTCTACCGCCGTCTTTCAGATGTTCTAGGCCTGAATGATGAGACTATGGTGTTGAGCATCTTCATTGGCAAAATGTGAGGCTTGTTAGGTGGTGGTGTGCGTGTTGCATTCTACTATCCTGTACATAACCAGATTGCAAGCATGCAGGCAGGGCTTCCAGAGCATATTGTGTCTGTTTGTTTCTCAAACTAATATTTTCCTTTTAGCCACATCCAGTATTACTTAATTTGTCTGTTCTGAATAAATAATAGGTGAATATGCAAACAAATGTTCTGTATGGGCACCTGACACCCATCCCTTCCCCACTGCATGTTTACCTTTCATTAATGTTGCCTTTTCCTCGTGCTGTTCTTTCCTTTCAATCTTTGCCTGACCCTGTTGGCTTGTCATCAACCTTTCCACAGATATTGCTTGTTATTTACAGAGTGTGTATTGATGAGATTGAGATATTAAAATGCACATGTCAATATTGGTGAGACTTGACACAAACTATTGTTTTTTTCCCACAGAATTACAAACTTGAAATACTGGGGCCGATGTGAACCCATCACTTCCAAGACTTTGCAGCTTCTGAATGACTTGTCCATAGGATATCCTAACATATAATGGTCTTTTGCTTGTGGGGGTGCTCTAGTTCTTGGGCATGATATTTACAATTCTAAGTTGGTAGTGCAGTAACATTAAATCTATTCTCATTTGCATACATTTCTAAGGGAAAATATGATCCTCCTGTATATAATATATTTTAGTGGGTAGAGTATGCTATTGTCATTGAATCTGATGCTTTTCCTTAACACCTTGCACATACAGCAGTGTTAGAAAACTGGTGAAACTCAGTGCTGTGCAATTCATGCTAAACAATCACACGGTAAGTACCAATACTTAAAGGAACACTCCAAACCTCTAGTTAACCCCTAAAATGCTTTAGGGGATAAAATAATGTCCCCTATTTTGACTTTAGAAAAAGCGATGATTTCAAGAAAAAAACAGCACGTTTCTAAAGCCTCTGGGTTGCAACCCCCCAGCGGTGAATCAGGCAGCCAGGGCTGGGGGGGTATAGGGGAAGAGCGTAGTTAAACACGCCTGCATTAAAAATGAAGGCATTTATAATGCTGCAGTGTTCCTTTAACTCACCTTGTCTGTGAATAGGTCAAAACCTTTTGTAGAGCTGGATTATCATACAGTTATTGATACGTTTCTGTTTATCATGTTCCTTGCTAGCAGTGAGGTTTTTGTGTTACCTTGTTTCTGACTCTGTTGTCTATATGATCCTATATGTCCTTTGTGATGGTAATCTGATGTATAATTGTAGTGGTGGGTTTCCTTTTCCTTCCTTGGGTACAGGGTCAGTAAAGAAATGCTTTCAACAAGGGGAACCCTTCAATCTGACATTCTTTTTGCAAACATTAGTTAGTGATGCAAACCGTAATGTCTTGTCTTTCATTAATGCTGAAAATAATTTATAATGTTCACCTGAACCATCTGTACTGTACTGTAGGGATTATGTGGTAATCTAATATAAAAAAAAATACATTTACATTTGAAATACATTTGAAAAATGTTTAAATATACAATTAGTATATTTCGGTTTGCATGTTTTTTGTTTTTTTAATGCTATTGGGCATACTCAAATATTTTTATAAGTAGAGATTCCAATTTAGTAAAACTTTAATATATAAATACAATACTGTAACCTAAAACAATTTGATCCTCGATTCCCTATGTAATACAGATAGCATCGCTCACGTCTGTCTGCTCTCATATCTCTGTAATTTGTTTCAGAGTGAGCATTTCTCCTTCCTGGGCATTAACAGCCAGTCAAACCTGTCGGACATGCGATGTAGAACCACCTTCTACACTGCATTGGGACGACTCCTCATGGTGGATTTAGGTATGGTGCAGTGTGTTGATGGGGGAGTAGCATGACAATCCCTGGGTGTATATGCCTCTTCATTATGTTTTTTTTTCTCCTGTTAGGGGAGGATGAGGAACAGTTCTCTCAGTTCATGCTACCACTCACTGCTGCCTTTGAATCAATGGCACAAATGTTTAACACTAACAATTTCAATGAGCAGGAGGCCAAGGTAAGACATCTTGTCTTTGTTTAGTTTTGCTTTTAGTGGAGGCAGTCAAATAAATAAAGTTAACGACAGCGATTTTGTATATTGTATATTGTATAAATGTGACATACATGGAATCCATACTGTAAAGTGAGATATAGACTAGAGGAAATACTTTATTGTGTAAATGGTTTAATATACACTGGGTCCAACCCATAAACTAAAACACGGGTTGGAGAACTAGACTAGAGAAAGTCCTTACTGGGACCACACAAGAGTAAGGGTACCTAATACAGGAATTCCTTTCGGTGAATGCCCACGAAAGGGATTTGTTACTGTCAAGATTCCCATCTATGATTGGTCACTTTGTGTCACGCTTTTAATCACCTTGTATTGAAAACGTTTACAGTTCATCTATAATTATAACAATCTCCTTCTGATTGTTACTGGAGTATTTGGTTCCAATGGCTCCACTGTTCCTCTCTGCTTGGTCTTATTGATCTGTGTAAAAAACACAATTTGTCTTCTTACCTGTGTTAATGTACTTTTCTGTTTATAAATGACAATGTTTTGGTTCAATAAAGAGAGTAATGCTTTTACTTCCCAATACTAGTCTTGGGTGTATTATTGGACAGCAAATCTGAAACCGTCAAAATCATTAGATGCGCCATGTCTGCAGTACTGGAGGGACCTCTGTTAGGGAAACTACACAGTAAGGCTATTTCAACTGGTACGGTCACTGCAGACAATCCACGCTAAGATGACCAACTCAGATGTCGGCGTGTCATTGCTAGTAGTATGCAGAACTGTGGTTCAGATACTTGGCACTTTGCTTAAAATAATGATGCTTTTACTGTGTTTTTGTTTGGAAACTGTTAAAGAATCCAATTACTTTACAAAAAGTCGAATTCACAGAGCTCTGCTGTCCTGGACTCCTCACATGCCACATCTAACACTCAGATCCATTCACCATGCTCCGCTTTAACCGCTCTGAAAAGCCACCAGATGTGTGTCAGTATCTTTTGTAACCTTGTTCTGTTGCACAGAAGAGCATAATTTCTCATTAAATAATTCTATAAAATATGTATTTACATTCTATACAAGGAAGATTTCTCCTGCTCTGTTTAAGATTCTGTTTTCCTTTTTGTAGAGGAGCCTTGTTGGATTGGTGAGAGACCTGAGAGGGATTGCCTTTGCATTCAATGCTAAAAGCAGCTTCATGATGCTGTTTGACTGGATGTATCCTGAGAGTGGAGCTTGGGTTTTACAAAATGGTAGTGGGGGTGTTTCTGTGTTATTTCTATGGCAAATAAAGTGGACTTTGGGTTATATCATCTTAGAGAAAATCATAGAAATAGTTTCTTACAGCTTTACTGTGAATTGTTTTTGTCTATAAGGTTTGCATAAGATCATGTTAGATGCATGAAATGAAAAGAAGCAAAGGCTAGCAATTCTCCTGTGGGTATATAGATTTGTAGAATTAAATCCTTAACCCTTACAAGATACCCAGCCTACATGCCCATCCTCCAGAGGGCATTAGAGCTCTGGTTCCATGATCCAGCATGTACAACCCCTATTCTCAAACTAATGGCAGAACTGGTGCATAACAGGTTTGTCTCCAGTCCTTCGCTGTCCTGCTCTTTCTTCTCCGTTCTTTACAATCTTTTCTTTCTTATTGGTTCTGGTTTATGTATAGTTTCTCCTCCTTTTTTCAGTTATCCGTTTGCTTAATTTATTATTTTTGTCCATGCTGTCCTGCAGATCACAGAGGTTGCAGTTTGATGTCTCATCTCCTAATGGAATTCTTCTTTTCAGAGAGACCAGTAAAATGATCACAACTTATGGTATGTAAATATCAAGGACCAATTTATCTAACTTTAATAATTGATATGACATGAGAGCTTACTTCCAGGGACTGATGTAAATAGCCCTCATGCTTTGTTAAAGTCTTCTGAGAAGTGGAAACATTGCCACATTTTTGAAAGCAATAAATAAACAGCCTGAGTTATTTATTGAACTCTAAATTTCACAAAATTAAGGGAGAGGGTTTAGGTATACCTCCAGTGGAAAAAAACGTATGTATGTTTTCATTGGGGGTATACCTACTTAATTGCATTTAAAAAAAAAAAAAAAAAAGTTTGTTTTTTTTTATTACATTTCTTCCTCCATAATATATATTCTTTTCATTGGAGTGTTCCTTTAAGTATAAATAGTTGTTTAGCAAAAAAAATATATATATATATTAAATATTTTTATTAAAGGGTTACTCCAGTTTTCATTACCACTGCTGCTTTAAAGGGAAACTCCAGTGCCAGGAAAACAATCCGTTTTCCTGTCACTGCAGGTCCGTCCCCCCCATCCCCGGTTGCAGAAGGGGTGAAAACCCCTTCAGTGACTTACCTGAGGCAGCGACTATGTCCCACGTCGCTGCTTCTTCCGCCGCCGCTCCTCCCAGTGATTGCGTCGGTCGGTGGGTGAAACTGATCCCGCCCACCGGCCGTGGAGACCTAATGCGCATGCACGGCAATGCCGCACATGCGCATTAAAGCTCCCTCTAGGAAAGCATTGAAAATTCCTATGGGGAAATGAGCGATGCTGGAGGTCCTCACACAGCGTGATGACGTCCAGCAACGCTCTAGCACAGGTTTCCTGTGCTATGGACACGGAAGTGCCCTCTAGTGGCTGCAATAATTACACTTGCAGGGTTAAGGGTAGTAGGAGTTGGCACCCAGACCACCCCAATGGGCAGAAGAGGTCTGGGTGCCTGGAGTGTCCCTTTAAGAAGTGGTCATGGAGGAACAAATCATATGCGCCCAGCATTTCTACTTAGTTACACCTCCTGCACTCGTGACTTAGGTTGGCTTAAAGTTAAATCTGTTCAGAAATTACATCTGTTGTCTCTGCGGCTTAGCAACAGATTTAATGCGCGTCTATCCTTACATGTAGCACTGGGGGCATGTTCGCAAGATCTAGATCTCTTCTCCTGTCCTTTCCCATTTGAGCCCTTCTAAGCTCTTGCTACTGTCTACTGTCCCTACATTTCATTGTATTCCTCTGATTTTTTTTGGTGTGTTTTGTATTCTCCTCCCTCACTTGTCCACACAATGCCCCCTCTCTCCTGCCCAGCTCAGAGCACACATGCACTCTGATCGAGTGAGAACGGCCATTCAAATACTTTTCTATGAGAAGCTTTATATTGGTCCATAGAGTGTAAAATTGATGCGGTGTGGCATCAGTCGGGACCTGGAAGCACTCAAAGAGTTTTGCCGAGGTTGGATTCAAGGCAAGTTGTCCCCGCATTTACAGGTTTTGGGTTTGCGTTAAAAAATAATTTTGCTGCTGTTTGTATTATTTTGGCAATGTTTTTTTAAGATTTTACTAGTTTTAGAGCCATTTTAAAACCATGCTTTTGCTTACAGGTAATAGGATTTTGACCCTCGTGGAGCTGCCAAAGGAGCAGCTGTATGTGTTAAAATTGAAGGGCATATCCATCTGTTTCTCGGTGCTAAAGGCTGCTCTGAGTGGGAGCTACGTAAATTTTGGGGTCTTCCGACTGTATGGAGACGAGGCGCTGGATAATGCTCTGCAAACATTTGTCAAACTGCTGCTTTCTGTGCCACACAGTGATTTACTGGTACTTGGATTCTATTTAAATCTTTTTGTGTATAGTCATATAAACTGCAACCTATGCCGTGTGTGTGTGTGTGTGTGTGTGTATGTGTATATATATATATATATATATATATATATATATATATATATATATATATATAAACTGTGTGTGTGTGTGTGTGTGTGTGTGTGTATACTATAGCTCCACACAGTGACCTGTATAAATCACATCTAATTATGTGTATTAAGTTACCTTCTAACCTATTGTATGTCTTTGTCTGCTGATATGTGCAGACTGTATTTAAAATCTGTTGACTTATCACAGATTGCCTTCTGTCTATTGCACAAAGTGATCTGTTGTTTATAATTTCGCCAGCAAGATGAATGCGGTGAATCATATTTTGATGCATTATGAAACTAAACATTTTTTGGAGATGTGTTTATATGTCACTCTATTTGTGCTATGCTGGGTGTAAGTCTGTAACGTGATGGTTTGTATTTAAATCACACTGTGCTTCCTGTGATTTTTGTAACAATAGCTTGGCTGATAAAGCATTATTGTTCCTGTGATACTGTGTGTGTAACACTCATTACTTCCTCCCATGACACACACACACACACACATCTATTTTGAAGTGTTAGTCTAAGGTCAGACATTCCAGTTGGTATATGTATCACCACCTATGTCTGCCATATTCCTTCAATTTTCTCCAACAGTCAATCCCCTTACACTGTCCTGAACATATTTATATCCTTAAAAGTTTTTATTTACCTTTTAACCTTATTAATTGTTTTTATATTGCCCAAAGCTCAGAAGTTCTACTAAGCTTGTGAGTGCTTACAACTATTTTATTACACCAGGCAAATATAGTTGTATTATAGTGTGGACTTTATTGTGCTTTCCCTGTGTTTGTTTGTCTGTGCGTCACTTATCTTGCCCCATAATTTGCAATTATTACACTAGGTTCATACAGTCCTGGCACTGTTTGCAACCCTAAGTGTATACGCTTGGGAATTTGTGTTGCCCTGAACTCAGTGATTGTTGTTACTTTGTGTAACACTGAGTGTGCCCCCATGTGGTTGCAGGATTACCCCAAGCTCAGTCAGTCCTATTACTCGCTTCTGGAGGTCTTGACTCAGGATCACATGTCTTTCATCGCCAGCCTCGAGCCACATGTTATCATGTACATTCTGTCCTCCATCTCTGAGGGGCTCACAGCTCTGGGTGAGTAACAGTCTACCAAATAATACTCTGACTTTCATCTCATTTTCCTTTGTGACTGAATATTGTGTGCCCACTGCCTGCTACATTAAGTGTTAGCATGGTCCTTTCGTCGTGGAATATAATTTTTTTTTCCCTCTAACATTGTGTCGTTTTCTTGAAGACACCATGGTGTGCACAGGCTGCTGTTCTTGTCTGGACCACATAGTCACATACCTCTTCAAACAGTTATCCCGAACTGGTAAGAAACGAGGAGCCCCACCACCACAAGAGAGCGAGCGCTTCCTGCATATTATGCAGCAACACCCTGAAATGATCCAGCAGGTAATTCCAAAAAAAAATAATCTCCCTCTGTTCACCATTGAGTGAACCCTAACCTGTAGTATGCATTATACTTCGCAGTCTTTCAGTTTTTCTCAACCATTCTCCATGAACAGTTATCCCACTTGGAATCAGTTTTGGAATAATTTGAAATTTACATGCATCCTTCTTTCCCAGATGCTCTCCACTGTTCTCAACATCATCATATTTGAAGACTGTCGGAATCAGTGGTCCATGAGCAGACCTCTCCTTGGTCTAATTCTCCTCAATGAGAAGGTACCAATTATAATTTTGTATTGCCAACAACTGGCTGCATTGTCTGTAATGCCTCACTCTATTTACATACTCATAACCTTTTATTTCCGTATGATATACATTCCCAAACGCCCACTCACTATTATCCCTACCCATGTCTTATTGTCCCTTGATTTTGTTTTTTTAGTATTTCTCAGACTTACGGAGCAGCATTGTTAGTAGCCAGCCCCCTGAGAAGCAACAAGCCATGCATCTATGCTTTGAGAATTTGATGGAGGGCATTGAAAGGAACTTGCTCACAAAGAATCGAGACAGGTCTGTATGCTACCATACTATAGTGATAGAAATATAGATGAACATCTCAGAGATACACATGAGATGCTCATAGAATGGATCTTATTTTTCGGTTTCTCATACTGCATTGAGCTTTATGTTAGTGCTTTTTTTCAAGGAGTTTTGTTTTTTCCTTTCTATTCTTGACCCATTCAGCATAGGAGTTCCAACCAAACAAATTAATTCTCAATCCCCACTGGCACCAGTAAACTGAGAAAAGTGGAGAATAGAAGCAAGTGAAGTTTTGTAATTATTATTATTTATATAGTGCCAACAAGTTCCGTAGCGCTGTAATTGTAGTTGCTGTGGTCTGCATTTGAAGATGGGATGTGTGTGCTCCCCCTCTCAAAAAAAAGAGTACACCATACTTTTAATTTAAGGATCTCCTTATTCACAGAATATGGTCTTATTCCTAGCCTGTCAAGCTTCATGAAATTGTTGCACAAGGTGGATAGCATATGATTTACTCTAACTGAACTGCCTAGTCAGTAGCCGTAATGTACATAAACGTTTGAGCAATGATAGGACAATATGGCACATAACATACATTCGTATCCAGAAGTGGTACAGGTTTATGCATTCCATATCTTAAGAGTGACGCAAAGCATCATAAACACTTAATCATACTGACATATACTGGTCACAGTGTCATTAGGCTGTAGGTGCCAGCCTTGGATCCTAGTCAAACGATCTTCGAGCTGTTTGACCAAAGCACCCGTAGCCTCCCTGCTCCTCTGTTGCTAACTCTTTTCTCTTTTAACCCCTTAAGGGCACGTGACATGTCATGATTCCCTTTTATTCCAGAAGTTTGGTCCTTAAGGGGTTAAAGCCATTTAAAGTATGATTGAGACTGGCACTGTCAATGCCAAAGTAGGACCTCCACATTAGCAATAGGTGAGCAGAGGTCAGGCCCTGGGTGCTTTGGTTTTGGTAAAACCAGGGGTCAACCTTCATATCTGCTATATTGGCATGTTGTGGTTATAATTCCTAGGTTTTAATTCTACTGACACAGAACATTAACATTTGTGGAGTCCTACAAGGCGTAGCCATGAAAACTATAAATCCTGTATCTGTAATCTGGATTGGTACATATGAAGATCAGAATATTAAACTACAATCTGCTGCCATGCTAATTGCTGCTGGTTCTTCCTGTAGGTTCACACAGAATCTTTCCGCCTTCAGACGAGAAGTGAATGACTCTATGAAAAACTCCTCCTGCGGCCCCAACAGTAATGAGATGATGAGCTGACCTCTCCCTTCACCATCAACCATGTCTTTCCCCCTTCATCTCCCTTCCCTTGTACAAAATCCTGCACATTTTTTGGTAACATTTTGAATTCTTTCTACGGAAAGGGGGAGTAGTATGGCGAGTGGATCTCTGCCCCCTCTCCTCTCAGAGTGGAGGTTGGTTGTGTGCTTAAATGCGAATGAGAGACACACCAGTTCACCTGGACTGAGCCCCTATTGAAAATTACAAATATATATATATATATATATATATAATGTATGTATGTGTCATTTTGAGTGACCAGTAAGCTCAACCCTCACTTCCCTGCCCCATCAGCGTGGATGTATGGAGGATTGGCAGAGCATTACTCTGTTATGGTAAAGCTCTGCAGAGACTGCACTGAAAGGGTGAAACAGGTTCTGCAAAGACGTTTTGTAATAAATAATCCTCTTTACCGAGGGATGCAGTCCTCTCACTGCTACTTATTTTTGGTAGGTTGTTTTAAAACATGATAACCTCACAATTCTATACAAAGGTCAAATGTCAGCCTCCAACAAGATGGTAACACCTAAAGATATTTCTGCTTACCTCTCTGGGAATGTTCACTGACATGACAAATACAAGGGAATGGTATGCAAGGTATTGAAAGGAAGGTTGTCGAGTTCAGAATGGTTTGTTCAATGCTGCTAACAATAATCTAGAACCATACTGGAATCCTGAAAATCTTTGTTATAGATCAGTTGCTTGCTCCTATCTAAATGGCAGGTGCTGCTGCATCTGAGCTGCTCAAATTAGTCTGTCTAAACCTGACTCCTCCCTACATTTGTACTCTGTTTCCCATAATTGTGGTGCAACAGCCCTTTGGTTTGACTCATGGTTACCAGAGCTATAACAGCTGTGCATTGTTACAAAGCATTAACATACTGGTAAATAGGAGGTCAAATCAACATATTCATGATTTTGCTATAGAGTACTTATAACAAGTCTTTTCTGCCAGCTGAGACCAATTCTACATAAGCCTCCGCTATTTGCTATAAAAGAAGAAAACTAGTCAAATGGAAAGATAACCAAACATTTTTATATAAACACCCACAATTATGTTTTCACTTTAAAAAAAAAAAAGTGGTTTACAACACACAAGTTAAACATTTTTTGCACCTTTAGATTATAACCTCATGATAGCACGAAGTTGATGGAAGGCACTCTAATAGCAAGTGACGTGAATAGACTGTTTTTATTGTTATTCACTTCAAGAGTAGAAATTTGCAACTGTAGATAGTGGGTTTTTTTTTTTACACCAAAAATGCAGATTGAGATAATATTGATGGAAAGATTCTTTTTTTGTGTTATTGGATGTCTTTGGGCTCTTAAAGTGGCTATGTCAATGTATTTCATAAAGATGTAATCTTTATGAAATACTCATTGACTGCGTTCTAATTATTTTTATTGAAAATCCAACACAATTTAAAGATATCGTAAGACTTTAGGGACTGCTTTGTCTCAATCAGTTGTGATGTACTCTCATGCATGCCCTAGAGCAGTGCTCCCCAACCTTTTTATCGCCGCGGACCCGTAAACGTTTGATAATTTTTCCGTGGCCGGCTTGTTTTGATTTAATAAGACAAAAAAAAAAAAAACAGTCACATATATTAAAAAAAACACACAGACACATACATAGTCAGAAAATCACAAACACAGTCACATAAAGACAGACTCAAAATTGTTGGTTCAGGGTCCCACACATCCGCAGACTGAATGTATAGCATGTTCATGTGAGAGTTAATAAAATGGGGTACAGATGAGGGTATGTGACAGACAGGATAGGTAGGTAGTGTTACACCAGCAGACTAATGCTGATGTATCACCACCTATACTCAGCAGCTTCTTTCCCAGTCACAGACTGGGGGAGTTTCTGTGGCTGGGAACTCAAGACTGTATTTCAGTCACCTACCTACCTTGTCCCAAGCTGCCTCTGCTTTCATGCAGTGCCCCTTCTCTCTGGTGCCCGATCACAAGTCTCCTCTGTCCCTGGTCTCCAGTGCCGGCCTCTCGTGGGCTGGAGGTGAATAGCAGGGAGTGCTGATCATAACTTCTCCCTCGAGGTTCTGGCGCTGTGTGGAGTCAGAGCGCAGGCTGGGAATCTCTGAGGCTGCCTCTGATTCACTAAGTGAGCGTCAGAACCGCGAGGGAGAAGTTATGATGATCTAGCTGCAGCTGCTGCTAGGTGCACCACTGGACCATCAGGGTTTCAGCTTGCGAGCCGTGTCGGCTGCCAGGGCGCCCCTTGTGTTATGGCGCCCTGTGCGACCGCACAGCTCGCACCAGTGGCGGATCCAGAACCTGATCTCGGGAGGGGCACTTGTAGATTATTTAAAGAAATAATCCAGGCACAATAACCACTACAGCTCTGTGTAGTAGTTATGGCGCCAGTAGTGCCAGGATCCCATCCCAGAGTAAGTAGTCAAACCGTTGACAACTTACCTGGGGTCTGCTTGGATATTGGGCATAAGAGCAGTGGTATGTGTTAGGGGTGAAGTGTGTGTGAGTGGTGAAGTGCGTGAGGGCGGCAGTGTATGTCAGGGTTGCAGTGTGTGTGTGAGCGGTGGCAGTGTGTGTGTTTGGGGCAGTGTTTGTGGGGCGGTGTGTGTGGGGGGCAGTGTTTGTGGGGCGGTATGTGTATGGGGGCAGTGTTTGTGGGGCGGTGTGTGTATGGGGGCAGTGTTTGTGGGGCAGTGTGTGTAGTGTGTGCATGGGGCAGATTTTGTTGGGGTAGTGTGTGCATGGGGCAGTGTTTTTGTGGGGTAGTGTGTGTATGGGGGCAGTGTTTGTGGGGCAGTGTGTGTATGGGGCAGTGTTTGTGGGGTAGTGTGTGCATGGGGCAGTGTTTGTGGGGTAGTGTGTGCATGGGGGCAGTGTTTTTGTGGAGTAGTGTGTATGGGGCAGTGTTTGTGGGGCAATGTGTGTAGTGTGTGCGTGGGGCAGTGTGCATGGGGGCAGTGTTTGTGGGGCAATGTGTGTAGTGTGTGCATGGGGGCAGTGTGTGTAGGGGGGGGGGATAAGGAGGGTAGGGAGGCTTTTTTTTTTTTTTATTTAATTAAAATTAATATATTCATGTCCCCCCTCCCTTCTTACCTTTACTGGGAGGAGGGGGACATTTCTTAGTCCCTGGTAGTCCTGTGGGGATTCCCTGGTGGTCCCATGAACTCTAGCCCAGTTACATGGCTAGAGTTCACTCTCTCGAGATTTGGAGCGTTGCCGTGGTTACCGCGGCAACGCTCCAAATCTCGCGAGAGGAGGACCCGGAGGAGCTGCAGGTAAGAGCTCCCGGGTCCTCTCTCACTCCCTCCCCTGCCGGCTGTCAGCACAGTGCCTGCGGACCGGGGAGGGAGATCTCTGATCTCCCCTCCGGTCCGCAGGCACATTGCAGGGCTGGCACTTGGGCAATGCCAGCCCTGCATTAGCCGGCAGGCTCGCACACCCCAAAGGCCGGCCCTGGGCGGCCTGGTACCGTTTGATCCACGGACACTGATATGGCTCCTGGGAGATGAAGGTTCCCAGGATGATGATGGCAGCAGGCATGTGGGACAGCTTCCAGGCCAGTATATCCACCTTCCACTGCACCCTAAGCAACCAGAAGTCTTTATAAAATATACACAGACCTCTGAAAGTTACAGATCTTAAATAGCTCATATGCCCCATCTGCAGTCTTGCAAATATTGGAAGGAGCCTTCACCACCCCTCCCCCTCCTTGAAGTAATATTCATATAATTTGATTAAGAAACTATAGTCCAGGTTCTAGACTGTAAATAACAGCTTCTCTTTAGATTTGTTCTCAAGCCTAAATTGCTGTAGGGAGTTGCTCTATCTGCATCTTACAGGGTTTTGACTAAATTGAGAAATCAAAGTGAATTAAGGGTGCATTTCAAATTTAAAGTCAAAATAGCTGATTTGGAAAAAATGTTCAGTTTTGTATTAATTTTGAATTAAGCTGGTGATGACTCTTGCTCAATTAAACTTATGGCTGATTTTAGTTAAAACCGATTAACTATTTTTGGGTGCAAATTCCCAAACTGCTGCAGAAACCTCATAAAAGATTTCCTTGTTAATTCACTTTATTGGTGTCTAAAATTGCACATACGTCACAACTAAATTCTTGTCTCCTCCTCTTTATCATTTTTATGTATATAATATAAATATATATACACACACACACATATTTAGTATAAAAAAAAAAAAATACACAAATCTCTCCTAAGCCTTAAACAAGAAACCTACAAAATTAAACTATCTTTTGTGAGGAATTGCCTTCTTCAGTTAAAGGACCACCATAGTGCCAGGAAAACAAACTTGTTTTACTGGCACTATAGTGCCCTGAGGGTGCCCCCACCCTCAGGGTCCCACTCCCGTGGCGCTGAAGGGGGAGGAAGGGGTTAATCCTTTACCTTTTTTCCCAGCGCCGGGACTCTTCTTCCGTCAGCGGCTGAATGCGCATATGCGGCAAGAGCCGCGCGCATTCAGCCAGTCTCATAGGAAAGCATTATCAATGCTTTCCTATGGACGCTGGCGTCTTCTCACTGTGAAAATCACAGTTAGAAGCGCGGAAGCACCTCTAGCGGCTGTCAGAGACAGCCACTAGAGGCTGGATTAACCCATAGGTAAACATAGCAGTTTCAGAGAAACTGCTATGTTTATTGCAAAAAGGGTTAAACCCAGCTGGACATGGCACCCAGACCACTTCATTGAGCTGAAGTGGTCTGGGTGCCTATAGTGGTCCTTTAACGATTCCCTTTTATTTTTCCTTGCTAGTGTGGTACATTGTCCAATCAAATGCTTCCCGCAGAGAAGCAGTGTGGACAAGTCTTCAGTCCAAAGCCTCTCCAAAACATTGCTGTATAATCTAATGCCATACGAGTATTCATTTTTGTGTTCCTATAAATATGGAAAATGGACATCCTACTTAAGGATTCCATAAAAGTTTGTATTATATAAATTTAGTTAACCAATATTGGTTAATGTTGGTCACCTTTCAAGATATGCATTGATTGATAGGCAGAAGAAGTCTATGAAACAAACTTGTAAACACCTTAAGGAACAACACCGACAACAAGAATATACTCCACAACAAACCGACCTTTAAAGATCCTATAGCAAAATGCAATGTCCCTCTCTTTAACAAATGCAGGGCTGTTTAAAGGTGCAAATGCAAAATAAACATAAGTAGGAAATTCCATAGTGTTTTTAGGGACCACACTGGAATCCTGTAATTGTTTACCAACACTGTAGGGAAATCTGCTCTTGCTTAATATGTGGCTTGGACTATATTGAGTATTTTAAAGTTCTTTAGGACTTTATTAGCTCTTCCCTCTGCTAATCCAGAAGCATATATTTATCAGCCACAACATTAAAACCATCTGCCTAATATCATGTAGGCCCTTCTCATGCTGTCAAAAAATAAATACAAATGAAGGGATGGTAACCCCTCTATAGGCACCTAGGTCTACATGCTCAGAGCCCGGTCATATTGGCTCTGCAAAAGGTGAGCAAAACCACCAGCACTTCTATGTATCTAAGCATTAGAACATACTTCACTAGAAGGTTCTTTATCTTGTCTCCTGAGGAGACCAATTCTGGACAAGAAAGGGTGCAGTGTCACCAACAACACAAACGCTGATGTGATTTGAGCCGGTCCCTTAGAGTTGATATATGTGTGTGTTATACCTCTAAAGTACATTTTTGGCATTTACACTATTTTATTCTGTTTACTTTATATGTACTCATTTTACACATGAGTTCAATACTCTTTTTAGGGTAAGCGTATATCCTTTTTGCATGTAGCGCTCCACTCACAATTAGTATAGACCTAGGTATATAACTCACATCTAACTGGTTTGTTTTTATGTATCAGATGTATGTGGGTATAAGTGTTTCAATCTGGAGGGTACCATCGCAAAATCAATTTTCTGCTCTTTTCATGCATTTTGAAGTTTTGTACATCTGTAACATCACCTTTTGCCAAGTTGCTAACAAAGTTTGGTGTAGGTTTTTTTTTTTTTTTACCATCTAGTCAAATTGGGTAGCTTCCCTGCTAATCTTGTTGCAAGGATTTGATGGTAACGAGCAGCAAGAGGCTTGGAGCATGATTTGTGGTATGAAATTATTTGCTCAATATGATTTAAGTCCTGTAGGTTTGGAGGCTGGATTTTCTGAAATTCCAAAGTATTTCGCATACATAAAAATGGGAATATTTCTTCAGTTGGAAGGTAGTAAAGCAATGCCAATTGAGATCTGAATTGATTTTCTTAATCCCTGGCAAGTCAAGGTCAAGAGCTTTAGGGAGGGTATGCATTTGAGCTAAATAAGGTGGGTGCCATGTGTGCAGTAGTTTTATGTTTGGGTGTTTAATTCTGAATATTCGTGGCTTCAGAGCCAAAATAAAGATGAAAGGGGATAGTGGATAGCCATGCTTTGTACCATTGGTAATTTGGAATGGTGGTGAGAAGAAGCCCGAGTTTAAGACCTTGGTTGAGGGGGCGGAGCATATAAGGCCTTAAGCACTCTCAGGAATAAAGGTGGGATCTAATTTGTGGAGTGGCGTACCTGTAGTCTCTGCATCTTACACTAGGAGAAAGCCCTTGATTGAGGTGCACGTTATTTCTAGGACGTTTAACATTCTCATGGTGTTGTCGGTAGCTTGATTGTCTAGGCCAAACCAGATTGTTTTTTTGTCCGGCAGTAAAGTATTGAGACTGAATGCTAGCAATTATAGTTTTGTATCTGCATTTGGCAATGATATTGGACAGATGCTTAGAGCAGTAGGAGGGGAGGGAGTTCTAGTAGAGTTTCTATCATGGCTTCTAACATTTATGGTGCAATTAGCCCAGTGTCTAATATGGTTGAACATTTGTGTTAAATGGAGAACAAGAAAATAAGTCATTAATTTATAATCGTGAAGAGATCTGGTCCAGAGGCTTTAATGGTTCTGCTTATTTCTTGATCTGTAACTGGTGCCTCTAGTGACACATCAAACAACACCCCATATAATGTGCAGTGATACTTTATAATTTTTATGAGCAGGAACCTCATGAGAAAATTATTTATATATATATATATATATATATATATATATCTATCTTCTTCCCTTTTTTGGTTATCTAGAAAGATAAGACACACTAAATAGTGTAATCTTTATACCTTAAGCTGAGAAAAAAAAGAAATATAAACTCACAGATTGCAGAGCTATTCTAGGCTCTGTACATTTTACCTGGGGTTCCTTTACGAGACTAAGGAAATTGGTACAGCAGGATGATTGTTTTATGTTTATTTATTGGTAGACCTGTCAGTGATTTTAATGTTGGGTCTGAGACATCTATTCATGACTGTATTCTGGATTTAAATCTTTTTACGTGCCATCATATCTTAAAGGAAAACTCCAGTGCCAGGAAAACAATCAATTTTCCTGGCACTGCAGGTTCTCTCTCCCTCCCAATCCCCCGTTACTGAAGTGGAGAAAACACCTTCAGTCACTTACCTGAGGCAGTGACAATGTCCCTCGTCGCTGTCTCCTCCTCTGCGCCACTCCTCCTACTGACTGCATCGGCCGAGACTGATCCCGCCCACTGGCCGGGGAGACATAATGCGCATGCTTTCCTATGGGGAAATGAGCGACGCTGGAGGTCCTCACACAGCGTGAGGACGTCCAGCGACGCTCTAGCACAGATAATCTGTGCTATAATCCAGGAAGTTCCCTCTAGTGGCTGTCTAGACACTTAAAAGAGTCTACTAAACAACCACTAGAGGAGGAGTTAACCCTGCAAGGTAATTATTGCAGTTTATAGAAAACTGCAATAATTACACTTGCAGGGTTAGGAGTAGTGGGAGTTGGCACCCAGATCACTCCAATGGGCAGAAGTTGTCTGGGTGCCTGGAGTGTCCCTTTAAGCATAAACACCTTAAAGCAAATGGATGTTCCAGGCATGCTTACCCGAAGGTGTTCCATGTAACTGCTGCCATCTTCTTTCATTTGACCCTTTTCAACTTCTGGTGCATCATTTGCCAGGAGTAGCACCAGTACTGTGGACACTAAGGTCTATGAACCCACAGCAGCCTCTACTGATCACACTTTGTAATAACAGAGATGATGCCTTAACACCACAGCCATCACTTGTGACAGCTGCTGACACTGAATGAAAGTTTACCAGACAAAGTAGTCCCTACATTGTCTTATGGCATCTTTGGATTGTGCTGTAATTTCAGTGAAGCATAAGTATTTAATAAAGATATGAGTCAATCCCTTTTTGACAGCATGTATCACCATTGATTCTGGAGCAGTGGAATCAGTTTTCTTGCATAGGCTTAGAAAAGGCTTATGATGAACCCTTGTAGTGTAAAGACAGACCAGTTTCTGCTTTAACTGGACTACTAACCTTATTCTAGCTGTAATCACAACACAAACATTTGCTTATCTGTTTTCATAATCCTCTCACAGAAAACCCAGTAGCTCTGAGAGTAGTAAAAAATAGGGTAGGATGGACAACTGAAAGCATGTACTAGGAATCAAAAGGAATTTGCCTTCTAGACTCGTGTCCTCTTATGGTTTATCTGTAAGCATACATCTTTTTTGTAATAGAATTAATGTAAAATTGCAATTATTATATTATACTCCTGTTTCTCTGCTACTTTCTGATATTAGCTACATTGTTCATAGCTCTTTATAAAACCTCCATTCAATGACTGAAGTGGACAAACAAACGGCTTACATGCAAGTATAAAACAGATAGCACTGGGGCACTGTTCTGCTCATGCATCAGTGGAATGCTTTGCTTTAAGACAGGTGGTTTGATGTTGAAACAGGTTCTCACTGGGCAAAGTCTAATAGTAAAACATTTATCTTTAAAGGGACGCTATATGCACCAAAACATTATCTTAATGAAGCAGTTTTGGTGGATGGATCATGGCCCTGCAGTCCCACTGCTCAATTCTCTACCATTTAAGAGTTAAATCATTTTGTTTATACTGCTCTAATCACATCTCCCTTCATGTCATTTACGTAGCCTTCATGAACACACTACTTGAAAAGGAAGCTAGATATTCTAGATTTCTTTATTGCACATTAGGTTTAATTTATATTTTCTTATCACTTGCTCTGTTAATAGCCTTCTAGACTCTGTGAGAGCCTCCTCTGTGTAATTAAAGTTCAGTTTGCAAAGCAAGAAATAAAAACATCTAAAGCAAGTTAACATCTTATTGAAAATGAAACCCTTTGTTATGCAGATTGTGAGAGTCACAGTTAGAGGAGGTTTGACTAGGGCTGAATATATAGAAACAAAAGTAATTTAACTCCTAGATGGCAGATAATTGAGCAGTGAGACTGCAGGACATGATCTATACACTAAAACTGCTTCATTAAGAAACTGGTTATAATTAAAAGGACAAAAGCATCAACAAGACTATTTAAAAAAAAAAGTTTCACTGTCTGCAGCATAAATCAAGAGTGTTACTAAAGCTTAGTTGTGAAAAGTTGACCCACTGAGCAAAAAGTGTATCTACACCATATGTATGTTACTGAAAATATAGCTGTACAAATTAGTTTATTTTGGATTAGTTCTGTAGGAACCTGAAAGCTTCTGAGTGGTCAATATTTACCAATGTGAATGCCAAAAGCATAAATAAAATGTTAACACTATAAGAAAGTTACTACTACTACTGCACAAAAAAATTAGAATGACCGCTTGGAGCAACATGACCAATATGTTTTGAGGCACTGAAGAAAAACAGAAGAGCTTTATATTTTCCCATTTAACCACATTGTCTGTACTTTCTGTTGAACTACTTCCGACCATTTCACTCTATGCCTCCGGATTTTTTATGCTGAAAAACCAAATCATTGCACCCTTCTCTGTTCCGTGCAATCTCAATGGCAAAAAACTGGATTCTGGTTGCTAGAAGAAAAAGAGAAGAGATTTTACTTCATATGCTACACAAAACCTCTACAGATCTTCCTAGAATCAAAAAGCCAAACATTTTCATTAATATGAAATACACAGAGTGAAGTAATCAAACACCAAATGTAGAATAGTCATACTTAGTCACTCATACATGTCAAACACTAGCTACATGCATAACTAGTCTCTCACAACCATGCATTCATAACGAACATTCTCTCACACAAACACCATCTGAACTATTTCCTGACAAAACTACTTATAAACTAATTGAAGGAAAAGTATTAAAAAAAAAAATAGGCATGGCAATTTTTGCTCTACCTTTTGGTAGTGTACTTATTCTGTGGTTTCTGGATGATTAAAGCAACACTCCAAGCACCTAACCACTACAGCAAGTCCTACCACCCCCACCATTGTAGGGACTCATTTTTTGAACAGTTTGATTTCTTACCCGGATCCCCTGAACACAGCCTCACCTTCACTACCATCTCTACTAGAAGCATATACTACTGTTAGCTCTGTAAAACCTTCAACACAGAGGTAATCGTTTTCCACCAATGAGCTAAGCCCTCCAGGTTAAGAAGTCAAACGGTTTAAAAACTGACCACTTACAATAAAGGACACCAGGGCACTCTTGGCTGAAGGTGTTATTCAAAGCTCAGCTTTCTGACCAAAATATAAACAGGAAAAATGTCAATTCACTTGTATTACATTCAATAAGCTTCACTGTTTAGTAAATACTTTTCACATAAAATTGTAATATTAGCCAAGTGGCACAGCAGTGATTAGACATGTGAGCCAACAACCTCAAAGGCTCTCATGTATATCTCAGAACGACTTACTAGGGGTACTCCGTAAATTACAGTTTTAGAACATTGTTTCAAATTTAAAAAATTATCCAAGTCATCTATGTTGTCAACATGGCTTTATAAAAAATAAAAAAAAATCACAAATATTCACATTTTAGTGAATATACCTGACAGTATTTTAGAGATTGAAGAATTGGGGTTAAGGTCAGGTCCATCAAATGAGAACACAAGTGAAAGTGTTTATAGCCACCGTGTTTAGTGGGCCAAGAATTTAGGTGTCCAGTATTTCACACACTTCAAATGTATACCTGGTAAACTCAAACTCTTCAAAGCAAGAAAAAAAAAAATCCCTTAATTTCCTTGTCTCCAGAGGAGAAAAGGGATGAAAACAAACTTTTAAACTTTTTACTGCAGAACAAATAACATAATTTCTGCACTTTGCATGAATACTTTTGAGTATAACAAGTATGACCAGAAACAATGCAACACAATGTTTAATTCCAGCACCTCGTGAGGTAAAGTGGCAAACTATTCAAAAACGATACAACATGGCTCAAAATGTGTTGCCTAAAATAACCTGCAGTGCTACGTGAAAGCAGTGAGGCCTCCAAGTAGGGGAAAGCTAGTTTTCCTCGCACTATATTTTCCCTTGAAGCACTTATTGCTACATGGGTATGTTTAACCCAGCTTTGTGTTCCAGTTTGAAATATTTCTTAAGTATATCTTTTAATGAAGGTTCACACTCACAAAAGATGGTATTCTCCTCTGTATAGTCTTTGCTGCTGTCCAACCTCAATAAAGTTCCATAGTTAAAGTCTTCTACTTCCTTCTCAAACCTTATGCAATACGGCCGCCATTTCTGAGAATGAAAACAAAAACAATACATTTTACTTACGGCAAGTTATTTTTTCAATAGTATTAGCGGCAGTAATACAATAAAATTAAAAGTAGGTTCCACCTGTTCTCAAAGCACCTTAAATCGGGAGAGGCTGCCAGTTATAAAAAATTAAAAAAATAACTAGCAAAACGCCAGATTCTTGCAAAAATACGTTTAATGAAAAGGGAAAAAAAGTTATGTAATGCTGCTAATTCTATAGGGGGATTTTTTTTTTTTTTTCCGGTAAGTAAAATTTCCTCTTTTCCCTACGTTTAGCTGCAGTACCAAAAAGGACTTTGCAAGATCGTGTAGAGCTAGATAAATCCTTGAAGGACCATGTAGCGGTCTTACATATATCTTCTAGAGAGGAGTGCTTTCTCTCTCTGCCCATGCACAAGTAGAATGGGCTTTAATTGCATTGGTAGATCTATACCCCATCTTTCATATGAACACTTTATGGTAATCAAAGCAATAGTGACCTTAGATGCCACTTTACATTTTGCTTGACCTTTGAAGTTGATCAGAAGATTGTCAGATCTGTGAAAGGAAGCCTTTCTGATCAGATAAGTTTGAATAGCCCTTTTAACATCCAAGGTGTGAAGTTTTACTTCCTTCAGTGAAAATGGATTTGGATAAAATGCAGGTAGTGCAACTGTCTGGTCGATGTTATTTGCACTTTAGACTTTAGTGTGAAAAGAAGGCTTTAAATGCATGATAACTTTGTCATGATGGAGTACATATGATTATTTTGAAGCTCAGAAACTGCACTCTCTTAATTTCTCTTGAATCTATATCCATTCCAGAAATGAAATTCTGGATGCATTTAAGAGTTCAGATTGTTTTCAAACTTCTGATCCAGCCATGAGTCTTCTTTTGGATCAACAGCAAAAAACATATGTGAGGAAGGCTGAACTTGATGGACGCAAGTCTCTTTTCAGCTATGTAACTGAGAGTACAGATTGTCAGCTGAATGTTCATGTAGCGCTTCTATTCTGAGTTTGCCTTTTAGAGCCAATCGTCTAGATATAGAATAAGTGCAAACCTCTGTTGTCTGAGATAGGAGACCAATGGCAGTAGGATTTTTGTAAATATTCTTGAAATTGTTGACAGCAAATGGAAGTTCCTTGAACTGAAACTGACATAAAAGTGAATTATCTTGATGCAATGTCCATCGGGACCAAGTGTCTTTTGGGTCTAATGAGGGGATTGCTTCTCCTCGTTTTAGGATATGGGTTACTTATGAAATGGTTTTCTATTCAGAATTTCCAATGTGCTATACATCTGACGTACCATCCGTTTTTTCCTCCCAGGAACAACCTGGACTAGGCAACAAATTCTTCTTTGACTGGGACTTTTTCTATAACTCCCTTTCCTAGGAGCTTTGAACAGGTCTTAATGTAATCGAATGTAAAAGTAAAAATTTACTTTTACATTAGATTACTTCCAGGGTCCAGACCCAAGCTAGATTCGGTGACATTGATCTTTCTATAAACCTTGTTTTGTAGCCATTCATTATGGTTTCTAAAAAACATGAATTATTAATTTCCTGCCATTGGTCAAAAAGTTTTTGTAACTTGCCTCCTACTTTTCCTTTGGTGTCAGAATTTCCTGCTCTTGTCATTTCTGCCTGATGTGCTCTTATTCACAAAATCTTTACTAAAGGGGCAAAACCTTTCTTCCTTCTAGAAGTTATTTTGCTTTTGCCCAATGTAGAATGGTTTCTTGTTCCATCTCATTTTTTCCTGAGATAAAGCCTTTTTAGCATCTGACATTTGTTTAATCAAGTCATCCAAAGCCAATCAGAACCTGTCCCTCTACCATAGTGCACCTGAGTTGCAACATTTCTGATATAACAATCCCCCTGGAGGACTGTGCTCTGGAGCCGAGGCGGTCACTCTAATAGCTCAGCTCCTCTTACCTCCCCTGCAGGAATCCATGCTGTGCTACTTGCTCGTGAGAGGTAAAACACTGCTCACCGTCCATCTTGCTTGCAGGGCAAGTAAGAAGTGTCTGTCTCTCTCAGTCTAAGGTATTTGGGGTGTTTTGAGAGGGGTGGGACCGGTTTTAAACTTTTAATGCTGCAGGTTATCTGTCCCCATGGATGAAGAACATCCTTTTTGGTACTGCCACTAAATGTACGTAACAAAAGAATACTTTGAACTTTACTCAGTTCTGCAACGGTAATTCAGCAATTCAAATGCTATACAGGACAGACATTAGGCTGAAATTAGAAAGCAATCACAAGCAGAAGTGTTACTTATCACAAAGAATTAATAAGAAGCAGAAAATTAGATATACAGCAATCAGTGGAAAGTTATTGATTCAATGCAAAAAACAAAAAAAAAAACAGCATGTTGGACACTGATTGTATTCCGTTTAGAATGCTCAGGCTCCCATGACTGACCATTATCTCACAACTCAAATATACAACCTCTTTAGATGCTGGAGCTTTCAGATCGTCTGGATCAAGTTTGTCAATGCAGAGATCAGGAAATTCTTCTCGGAATGTGCTATAGATTAGATCATCCATCTTTGTCAGCCTCAAGTGGTGGGGATCCACGGATGAAATTAGCTAAGACAAAACAACATGAGCAGTTATTTAAAAAGATAAACAAGATGGCAGCCTGCTACCAGCGTTGTTAACACCCAAACTTACATTATAGTACACCTCTGCATGTTGATAGGCTTTCATTGCCCAGATCATCTCGACATTGGGCTAAAGAAAGGGAAAGAAAGAAAGTTACAGGTATGCATGAGAAATTGAGATTGGTTGTAGCAGAAGAAAAATAATCAAGTACAAGAGCATAGCTACGAGAAAAAAAAAAATCAAAACAAAAAACTGTTCAGCATGCTCTTTATATATGCACAGCGGTTATCAGTCATTCTTTCAGAGCCTCTGCTCAATGCAAGCACTAATATGGGTCCATTAGCTACCATATAGTCTTGGTCTGCATACATACTGCCAAGGAGTCAATGTCTGCAACAAGACATTACATTTGCCTATGCTATAAAACCCAAAGAACAAATTTGCTTTGTGCTGAGAAAAAAATAAAATGAAAAAAAAAACTTGCTGGTGGTGTCTATACAAATTAAAAAGCCTTTGTCTAGTACAGATAATTCCTCTTAAATGGAAACTGTATGCTGTAAACAGCTCCATCGTGCGCTAATGCAGAGGAGCTGTGTTATGATGTCACTCCGGCCTCAGCATTGAAGGAGCAGAGCTCAATTATTACACAAGCCCCACACATGACTCCAGGTAAAGGACCCACTTCAGCTCTTCTAAAGGTAGGGAGGATGGATGCCCTTAAATGAAAATAAAAAATAATTTGTGTGTGTAAGAGAAAATGCATTTCAGCGTGTGTGTCAGTGTGCGTCAAACCAGTGACAGAGTCTGTCAGTGTGTAAGCTTCCTCTGTGTAAATGTGTGTGTTGGTGTTCTCTGTGTGCATTATATTTTCACTGTGACATTCATACTTCAGATTAATAATTCATACACTCCTTACATACACAATATTCACGTTATGCTATATTTATTTTAAAAATATTCTTTACTGCCTTAAAGTCAGGCTTGTTCTCCAATATGTGATTAACTTAAATAGTGTCTACACATTTCATTTCAAATTTAAAGGAATACAATAGGGTCAGGAACACAAACACGTATTCTTGACCCTATAGTGTTAACACCAAGGTCACCGTCTGGCTGTTCCCTGGTTGAACCTAGTCTTACAAGTACTCTAGTCCAGGGATAGGCAACCTTAAGCACTCCAGATGTTGTGGATTACATCCCATAATGCTGGCAAAGGATCATGGGAGGTGTAGCCCAAAACATCTCTAGTGTCGAAGGTTGCCTATGCCTGCTAGTCTGTCCCTGAGTATTTTCACAGCCGACAGTGGTCTACTAAAAACAGATTTGATGTCAAAAATACAAAAATTTACCAAAAAATAAAATCGTATATACGGTCAAGTTCAATGCTCGTTTCACCCATGGCTTAGGATCTGTGTCTTCAGTGGTAATAATATGTATATATTTCCAAAATTCTCCTTTCTAAAGGCAGAGACTTTCATTGCCTTTGGATTCTCTGATTACCAAACCAGAATATTCCCAGCTTTTCTCTTGCAGAGCAGACATTAACACCCTCAAGTGGCAGAATAACATCACTGTTTCTTAGTACTAACATTTAAGTATTATGGTGACCCCCAGTGACCATATAGCATTAATGCACCTTATCAATATGAAGCACTAATATCAGTGATTCTTAGGTCATATTATATTATAACATATTATTGCACTTTGTCAATATTAGTTTTTAACTTTATAAATAAAGTATAGTCATTACATTAGTTTGTTTTTCAGTACTCCTAGATTGCTAATTATTCGTTACAATACTCTTTGGAAAGCATATTTGATCTTTTGACTAGTTCGATTTAAGTCTCTATTGTTAATGGAATTCTTTATAGAGTAGCTCAATAAAACTTAAGTTTTAGCTTTGAAAAACACATTTATTCAAATCATTACATTTTACAGAGATCCAAAAGTGTAGATTACATATATGTTTTTTTATTGCTTTTTATTACAATTCAGAGTTTAGTGAATAACCATGTTAGATAAAATGCATATTAGTTTATTAAATGAACAACGAATTAAGCAGAACAAGCAAGCTAAATACAAAAGAAACAGTTTTAGATCTCATAAATAAATATATCTATTTTTTTATTGTGTCAGGACAAGTATATTTTTATTATTTCAACAACCCTGAAATGTTGAGCTTTTCAAAAGGCATTCATTGTTTAAGAGTAGAGCTGGTACACTATACACAGACATTTGTCTCAGGAAGCAGAATATTACATCATACTTACATCATTTCCATATGCTTCTGCTGGGAGGGACAAAGCATGAGCAGCCGAGAGGGCTCCTGCGGCACCCTGAAATATAAAAGATGTACACAAGAATGGACAAAGATCTGATTAGGAATCCATATAAAAATGGTCCACTCACTTCCTTCAGATTAGAAGTAAAGCAAGAGCTTCTGTATTGATACGTGCTCTATGGTTTGTATAATGTTTTAATGTGATGGTTTTATTTCTGTAAAGTGCACAATCAGTGATATCAGTAATGATTTGTAGAAATAGCCACCACTATCAAACAGTCCCCAAGTAATATTAAATCAGGAAGTCCTGACCATTTAATTCTAGGATGCCAGTGTCAATTATAGGGATTGACTGATATTGATTTTTTAGAGCAGATACCGATAATCTGTGAACTTTCAGGCGGGTAGCCGATAACTTGCCGATATTCTGTACATTTACCATTTTGAAAACATTAACTATTTCTAAAGGTAAATGCACAAAATATACACGCCACATGTAGTGGATGCAGTGTGTGTTTGTGTAGTGTGCATAGTGAGTGTGTGTGTAGTGTGCATAGTGAATGTAGTGAGTGTTTGTGTAGTGTGTATATATAGTGTGCATATAGTGAATGTAGTGTTTGTATATAATGCAGTGTGTGTGTTTGTATAGTGTGCGTATATGATGCAGAGTGTGTGTTTGTATAGTGTGCGTATATGGTGCAGAGTGTGTGTTTGTATAGTGTGCGTATATGGTGCAGAGTGTGTGTGTGTGTGTGTGTGTAGTGTGCGTATATGGTGCAGAGTGAGTGTGTGTGTGTGTGTGTAGTGTGCGTATATGGTGCAGAGTGTGTGTGTGTGTAGTGTGCGTATATGGTGCAGAGTGTGTGTGTAGTGTGCGTATATGGTGCAGAGTGTGTGTGTAGTGTGCGTATATGGTGCAGAGTGTGTGTGTAGTGTGCGTATATGGTGCAGAGTGTGTGTGTAGTGTGCGTATATGGTGCAGAGTGTGTGTGTGTGTGTAGTGTGCGTATATGGTGCAGAGTGTGTGTGTGTGTAGTGTGCGTATATGGTGCAGAGTGTGTGTGTGTAGTGTGCGTATATGGTGCAGAGTGTGTGTGTGTGTAGTGTGCGTATATGGTGCAGAGTGTGTGTGTGTAGTGTGCGTATATGGTGCAGAGTGTGTGTGTGTGTAGTGTGCGTATATGGTGCAGAGTGTGTGTGTGTGTAGTGTGCGTATATGGTGCAGAGTGTGTGTGTGTGTAGTGTGCGTATATGGTGCAGAGTGTGTGTGTGTGTAGTGTGCGTATATGGTGCAGAGTGTGTGTGTGTGTAGTGTGCGTATATGGTGCAGAGTGTGTGTGCGTAGTGTGCGTATATGGTGCAGAGTGTGTGTGCGTAGTGTGCGTATATGGTGCAGAGTGTGTGTGCGTAGTGTGCGTATATGGTGCAGAGTGTGTGTGCGTAGTGTGCGTATATGGTGCAGAGTGTGTGTGCGTAGTGTGCGTATATGGTGCAGAGTGTGCGTAGTGTGCGTATATGGTGCAGAGTGTGTGTGCGTAGTGTGCGTATATGGTGCAGAGTGTGTGTGCGTAGTGTGCGTATATGGTGCAGAGTGTGCGTAGTGTGCGTATATGGTGCAGAGTGTGCGTAGTGTGCGTATATGGTGCAGAGTGTGCGTAGTGTGCGTATATGGTGCAGAGTGTGTGTGTGTGTAGTGTGCGTATATGGTGCAGAGTGTGTGTGTGCGTAGTGTGCGTATATGGTGCAGTGTGCGTAGTGTGCGTATATGGTGCAGAGTGTGCGTAGTGTGCGTATATGGTGCAGAGTGTGCGTATATGGTGCAGAGTGTGCGTATATGGTGCAGAGTGTGCGTATATGGTGCAGAGTGTGCGTATATGGTGCAGAGTGTGCGTAGTGTGCGTATATGGTGCAGAGTGTGCGTAGTGTGCGTATATGGTGCAGAGTGTGCGTAGTGTGCGTATATGGTGCAGAGTGTGCGTAGTGTGCGTATATGTCGCAGAGTGTGCGTAGTGTGCATATGATGCAGAGTGTGCATATGATGCAGAGTGCGCGTAGTGTGCATATGATGCAGAGTGCGCGTAGTGTGCGTATATGGTGCAGAGTGTGTGTGCGTAGTGTGCGTATATGGTGCAGAGTGTGTGTGCGTAGTGTGCGTATATGGTGCAGAGTGTGTGTGCGTAGTGTGCGTATATGGTGCAGAGTGTGTGTGCGTAGTGTGCGTATATGGTGCAGAGTGTGTGTGCGTAGTGTGCGTATATGGTGCAGAGTGTGTGTGCGTAGTGTGCGTATATGGTGCAGAGTGTGTGTGCGTAGTGTGCGTATATGGTGCAGAGTGTGCGTATATGGTGCAGAGTGTGCGTATATGGTGCAGAGTGTGCGTAGTGTGCGTATATGGTGCAGAGTGTGCGTAGTGTGCGTATATGGTGCAGAGTGTGCGTAGTGTGCGTATATGGTGCAGAGTGTGCGTAGTGTGCGTATATGGTGCAGAGTGTGCGTAGTGTGCGTATATGGTGCAGAGTGTGCGTAGTGTGCGTATATGGTGCAGAGTGCGCATACGATGCAGAGTGCGCGTAGTGCGCATACGATGCAGAGTGCGCGTAGTGCGCATACGATGCAGAGTGCGCGTAGTGCGCATACGATGCAGAGTGCGCGTAGTGCGCATACGATGCAGAGTGCGCGTAGTGCGCATACGATGCAGAGTGCGCGTAGTGCGCATACGATGCAGAGTGCGCGTAGTGCGCATACGATGCAGAGTGCGCGTAGTGCGCATACGATGCAGAGTGCGCGTAGTGCGCATACGATGCAGAGTGCGCGTAGTGCGCATACGATGCAGAGTGCGCGTAGTGCGCATACGATGCAGAGTGCGCGTAGTGCGCATACGATGCAGAGTGCGCGTAGTGCGCATACGATGCAGAGTGCGCGTAGTGCGCATACGATGCAGAGTGCGCGTAGTGCGCATACGATGCAGAGTGCGCGTAGTGCGCATACGATGCAGAGTGCGCGTAGTGCGCATACGATGCAGAGTGCGCGTAGTGCGCATACGATGCAGAGTGCGCGTAGTGCGCATACGATGCAGAGTGCGCGTAGTGCGCATACGATGCAGAGTGCGCGTAGTGCGCATACGATGCAGAGTGCGCGTAGTGCGCATACGATGCAGAGTGCGCGTAGTGCGCATACGATGCAGAGTGCGCGTAGTGCGCATACGATGCAGAGTGCGCGTAGTGCGCATACGATGCAGAGTGCGCGTAGTGCGCATACGATGCAGAGTGCGCGTAGTGCGCATACGATGCAGAGTGCGCGTAGTGCGCATACGATGCAGAGTGCGCGTAGTGCGCATACGATGCAGAGTGCGCGTAGTGCGCATACGATGCAGAGTGCGCGTAGTGCGCATACGATGCAGAGTGCGCGTAGTGCGCATACGATGCAGAGTGCGCGTAGTGCGCATACGATGCAGAGTGCGCGTAGTGCGCATACGATGCAGAGTGCGCGTAGTGCGCATACGATGCAGAGTGCGCGTAGTGCGCATACGATGCAGAGTGCGCGTAGTGCGCATACGATGCAGAGTGCGCGTAGTGCGCATACGATGCAGAGTGCGCGTAGTGCGCATACGATGCAGAGTGCGCGTAGTGCGCATACGATGCAGAGTGCGCGTAGTGCGCATACGATGCAGAGTGCGCGTAGTGCGCATACGATGCAGAGTGCGCGTAGTGCGCATACGATGCAGAGTGCGCGTAGTGCGCATACGATGCAGAGTGCGCGTAGTGCGCATACGATGCAGAGTGCGCGTAGTGCGCATACGATGCAGAGTGCGCGTAGTGCGCATACGATGCAGAGTGCGCGTAGTGCGCATACGATGCAGAGTGCGCGTAGTGCGCATACGATGCAGAGTGCGCGTAGTGCGCATACGATGCAGAGTGCGCGTAGTGCGCATACGATGCAGAGTGCGCGTAGTGCGCATACGATGCAGAGTGCGCGTAGTGCGCATACGATGCAGAGTGCGCGTAGTGCGCATACGATGCAGAGTGCGCGTAGTGCGCATACGATGCAGAGTGCGCGTAGTGCGCATACGATGCAGAGTGCGCGTAGTGCGCATACGATGCAGAGTGCGCGTAGTGCGCATACGATGCAGAGTGCGCGTAGTGCGCATACGATGCAGAGTGCGCGTAGTGCGCATACGATGCAGAGTGCGCGTAGTGCGCATACGATGCAGAGTGCGCGTAGTGCGCATACGATGCAGAGTGCGCGTAGTGCGCATACGATGCAGAGTGCGCGTAGTGCGCATACGATGCAGAGTGCGCGTAGTGCGCATACGATGCAGAGTGCGCGTAGTGCGCATACGATGCAGAGTGCGCGTAGTGCGCATACGATGCAGAGTGCGCGTAGTGCGCATACGATGCAGAGTGCGCGTAGTGCGCATACGATGCAGAGTGCGCGTAGTGCGCATACGATGCAGAGTGCGCGTAGTGCGCATACGATGCAGAGTGCGCGTAGTGCGCATACGATGCAGAGTGCGCGTAGTGCGCATACGATGCAGAGTGCGCGTAGTGCGCATACGATGCAGAGTGCGCGTAGTGCGCATACGATGCAGAGTGCGCGTAGTGCGCATACGATGCAGAGTGCGCGTAGTGCGCATACGATGCAGAGTGCGCGTAGTGCGCATACGATGCAGAGTGCGCGTAGTGCGCATACGATGCAGAGTGCGCGTAGTGCGCATACGATGCAGAGTGCGCGTAGTGCGCATACGATGCAGAGTGCGCGTAGTGCGCATACGATGCAGAGTGCGCGTAGTGCGCATACGATGCAGAGTGCGCGTAGTGCGCATACGATGCAGAGTGCGCGTAGTGCGCATACGATGCAGAGTGCGCGTAGTGCGCATACGATGCAGAGTGCGCGTAGTGCGCATACGATGCAGAGTGCGCGTAGTGCGCATACGATGCAGAGTGCGCGTAGTGCGCATACGATGCAGAGTGCGCGTAGTGCGCATACGATGCAGAGTGCGCGTAGTGCGCATACGATGCAGAGTGCGCGTAGTGCGCATACGATGCAGAGTGCGCGTAGTGCGCATACGATGCAGAGTGCGCGTAGTGCGCATACGATGCAGAGTGCGCGTAGTGCGCATACGATGCAGAGTGCGCGTAGTGCGCATACGATGCAGAGTGCGCGTAGTGCGCATACGATGCAGAGTGCGCGTAGTGCGCATACGATGCAGAGTGCGCGTAGTGCGCATACGATGCAGAGTGCGCGTAGTGCGCATACGATGCAGAGTGCGCGTAGTGCGCATACGATGCAGAGTGCGCGTAGTGCGCATACGATGCAGAGTGCGCGTAGTGCGCATACGATGCAGAGTGCGCGTAGTGCGCATACGATGCAGAGTGCGCGTAGTGCGCATACGATGCAGAGTGCGCGTAGTGCGCATACGATGCAGAGTGCGCGTAGTGCGCATACGATGCAGAGTGCGCGTAGTGCGCATACGATGCAGAGTGCGCGTAGTGCGCATACGATGCAGAGTGCGCGTAGTGCGCATACGATGCAGAGTGCGCGTAGTGCGCATACGATGCAGAGTGCGCGTAGTGCGCATACGATGCAGAGTGCGCGTAGTGCGCATACGATGCAGAGTGCGCGTAGTGCGCATACGATGCAGAGTGCGCGTAGTGCGCATACGATGCAGAGTGCGCGTAGTGCGCATACGATGCAGAGTGCGCGTAGTGCGCATACGATGCAGAGTGCGCGTAGTGCGCATACGATGCAGAGTGCGCGTAGTGCGCATACGATGCAGAGTGCGCGTAGTGCGCATACGATGCAGAGTGCGCGTAGTGCGCATACGATGCAGAGTGCGCGTAGTGCGCATACGATGCAGAGTGCGCGTAGTGCGCATACGATGCAGAGTGCGCGTAGTGCGCATACGATGCAGAGTGCGCGTAGTGCGCATACGATGCAGAGTGCGCGTAGTGCGCATACGATGCAGAGTGCGCGTAGTGCGCATACGATGCAGAGTGCGCGTAGTGCGCATACGATGCAGAGTGCGCGTAGTGCGCATACGATGCAGAGTGCGCGTAGTGCGCATACGATGCAGAGTGCGCGTAGTGCGCATACGATGCAGAGTGCGCGTAGTGCGCATACGATGCAGAGTGCGCGTAGTGCGCATACGATGCAGAGTGCGCGTAGTGCGCATACGATGCAGAGTGCGCGTAGTGCGCATACGATGCAGAGTGCGCGTAGTGCGCATACGATGCAGAGTGCGCGTAGTGCGCATACGATGCAGAGTGCGCGTAGTGCGCATACGATGCAGAGTGCGCGTAGTGCGCATACGATGCAGAGTGCGCGTAGTGCGCATACGATGCAGAGTGCGCGTAGTGCGCATACGATGCAGAGTGCGCGTAGTGCGCATACGATGCAGAGTGCGCGTAGTGCGCATACGATGCAGAGTGCGCGTAGTGCGCATACGATGCAGAGTGCGCGTAGTGCGCATACGATGCAGAGTGCGCGTAGTGCGCATACGATGCAGAGTGCGCGTAGTGCGCATACGATGCAGAGTGCGCGTAGTGCGCATACGATGCAGAGTGCGCGTAGTGCGCATACGATGCAGAGTGCGCGTAGTGCGCATACGATGCAGAGTGCGCGTAGTGCGCATACGATGCAGAGTGCGCGTAGTGCGCATACGATGCAGAGTGCGCGTAGTGCGCATACGATGCAGAGTGCGCGTAGTGCGCATACGATGCAGAGTGCGCGTAGTGCGCATACGATGCAGAGTGCGCGTAGTGCGCATACGATGCAGAGTGCGCGTAGTGCGCATACGATGCAGAGTGCGCGTAGTGCGCATATGATGCAGAGTGCGCGTAGTGCGCATACGATGCAGAGTGCGCGTAGTGCGCATATGATGCAGAGTGCGCGTAGTGCGCATATGATGCAGAGTGCGCGTAGTGCGCATATGATGCAGAGTGCGCGTAGTGCGCATATGATGCAGAGTGCGCGTAGTGGGCATATGATGCAGAGTGCGCGTAGTGGGCATATGATGCAGAGTGCGCGTAGTGCGCATATGATGCAGAGTGCGCGTAGTGTGCATATGATGCAGAGTGCGCGTAGTGTGCATATGATGCAGAGTGCGCGTAGTGTGCATATGATGCAGAGTGCGCGTAGTGTGCATATGATGCAGAGTGCGCGTAGTGTGCATATGATGCAGAGTGCGCGTAGTGTGCATATGATGCAGAGTGCGCGTAGTGTGCATATGATGCAGAGTGCGTGTAGTGTGCATATGATGCAGAGTGCGTGTAGTGTGCATATGATGCAGTGTGCGCGTAGTGTGCATATGATGCAGTGTGTGTAGTGTGCATATGATGCAGAGTGTGTGTGTGTTTGTATAGTGTGTGTATATAATGCAGTGTGTGTGTGTTTATGAAGGGATGTACTTTGTGTAAAATGGGGGGGGGGGGGGGGGCGTTTTTTATATTAATTTTTTTTTAATATTTATGGGTTTTATTTTTTTTTGTGTGTGTCCCCCCTTGCTTGTTACTTGACCAGGGAGGGGGGATATGGCCTCCCCTGGTGGTCCAGCAGCAAGTGCTTACTTACCTTCCCAGCAGCTCCCCTGTGTAAATCTTGAGGAATTTACACAGGGGAGCTGAAGGGAAGATAAGTAAGCACTTGCTGCGGGCCCCCCCAGGACTGCCGGGCTTGTAATGAGCCCGGCAGTCCTGGTATGTTTTAACGGTATCTATATTGGCCGATAATGATATTGCTGAATATAGGCCGATAATATCGGTAAAACCTTCAATCGGTCAATCCCTAGTCAATTATGCCACTTTTGTGTGTGCACTTGAGGCATGTCCACCAGGAAAGGCTCTCTAACTCCTTTCCTGCAAGAAAGCCATGCTAATGACTGCACAAACCTGGACTAAGGCTGTCCCAATAATAAAACACAGACTGAGTCACTGACTTAACAGCCATGGTATGGTATTTACTTTCAATGCATCATATAAAAAAACAATGTATTACTTTGCCCATGGTTAAAAGGACAGGGACACTGTACCCAAGCTACTTCATTGAGATTAACTGGTCTGTATGACTATAGTGTCCCTTAATTTTTTTTTATTTTTTAAAGGTCATGATGCTCTGAACCCTTTTAACAAGAGTGAGCTGATAGAAACCTCTGTCAATAGTTCATGACAGCAGTGATACCAAACTTATTTAACCCAGGTCATGGTATATAATATTGACTGGTTTAATGTTTATAAAAGCTCTTAGCATTAAAAGAGCATGACAGAAGAAAAGTAATATTCTGAAGGCTGCTCACTGGTCATACGCCTCAGAAGGTTAGAGAGTGAAATAAATGACATTTTCTTAATTCTGTGCTAGTCCTCGGTTAGTGTATTGCAGCCTAACCAGAGCTAGGAATGACTACAGATGATGGGCTTTATTTATCTGAAATAACAATGGAATCCCTGGAAACAGAGGCAGCACAGTGGGTAAATTAAGAGCTGTCCTTATGGGACAAGAGTCCCTTTACAGACCTTGAAGCCATTACTGTAGCCACTTACAGGCTTACTGTCATGGCAGACCAGAACACACAGCACGTGTTTTGGGGCGAGTAACTGGGGCCAAAACACGAAGCCTGCTAGCCCTGAACGCAGTGATCATACTGTCAGTGAAACCTAGGAACTAAACACCCCGCAGAGACCCTCCTCACCACAGAACCCAGGTCTTCCATGATGTCACTCGGCGCAGCCATGATGTCCGCCTCTCACCTCCGCCCTCTGAACTGACGTTTTCTTCCTGACGCTGTGAAGCATGTTCCACCTCCGGCACTAAGCCGCGCATGGCCTCACGGGAATGGTTTTACTAAGGCGCCTGTAGGGGGCGTGGTCACTTACACTGGACGGGCTGATGCTAAAATGTTGCTGTTTGTGGACGCCATGTTGTGTGTGGCAAGTCCCATGATTGATCAGTGATTGTAAAGTGACAGTAAGCCTCGCCTGTCAGTGCCTGAATGGATCAACACATGGTCACACTGGCAATGAGACCGGATACCAGATTTTTATAAACTCGGTTTTGGTCCACCTGCTATAGTATACACCCTGACATCTCAGATGGTGAAATGTGACATTCTGCTAGTGCAGGGTTAGAAGACTTAAAGTGACACCCCACTGCCAAAATAAAATATCACTGTTTACTAGATATACCCCCAATGGAAATCTGCATGCATTTAATTAAAGGAACATTATAACTCTGTAGTTTGAGTCTACCCATTCTAAAAGAAAAAGTTACCTGCGCTCTCTCCTTAATCCCTATGTATATTTAGACAAATGGAGGTAATTTAGTTGCTCCAATGGCCATTGGAGGGAATGCCCGCCTGCCAACGTCAAGTCAGACCCCCCTAAGCGGGTCCTAACACTGACCCTTCAGCCTGCTTCCTTGAGCTTCTGGCAAAGATATCTCTAATGAGACAGAGAGGGGTATTTTTTATATACACCCCTATATATGGGGCTGATGTGTATTGTAGTCCTTGCTGCCGGCCCAGTGGTAATGGGAGTGAGCGCAGGACTTCTCTTTTTTTTTTTAAATTTACACTTCAGACCCCGAAAGGATTTTAGCTTCCAGACATGCTTTATGTGTGAAGTGTGTCTTATTTTTCCCATTGTGCAGAAAGTACAGATTTTAACAGAAATTGGCACTTTTATAAATTAACCTGGTGAAAACATCTGGCTGTCAATCAGGTAATATGTCCTGTTACTTCCTGTTTGTTTGTTTTTAGCTCAGTAATGCTAGATTCAAGAGGTACACAATTGGTCAGAGTACATGCCTTGCAAAAACGTGTCACTGAGCTGCAATGGCAAGTCTGTGATTGGACAGTAACAGAAAGTCTGGGAGGCGTTAGAAAGGGAGAACTTGTAAAAGATACAGATAAAAGATCTGCAGCTTTTGCAATCTGTTTTTTTTTTTTTTTTATTTCAAATTTATTTATTTTTTATGCGCAAAAGGTTTACAACATCAGAAATGCATTTGTTACAAATAGTCAGTAATTGACCGAATGTAAAACTGAAAACATATAATGCAAGTGAAACAATAAAACAATACCGTTATACATTAAATCAAGGAGGGTATAGAGTTATACAATGGTTCATAAAAGTGTTACATGAATTATGCATTCGTAAAACCATTTAAAAAGTAGTAATAACAGTTTAAAGTTCCGTTAAGATTGTGTAGGGGGTGAATCAAAAACCCTCATTGGAAAGAATTTGAATAAATTAAAAGATAAAAAATAAAAGTAGGGGAGGGGTGGGGGGGGTAGTGGGGGTAGTAGGAGTGGGGGAGGGAGGGGAGGAGTGGGGAGGCAAGGTTTAGTGATTGATTGTGTTTTCCATAAATTGTGTCCAAGGATCCCATATTTTGGTGAATTTAGTATAGTCTTTTGACCTGGCGAAAGTGATCGCTTCCATTTGTTTAGTACTTTCCACCCTCATGATCCATTCCCTCGTGGACGGAGCTTGTGGCGATTTCCAATAAATGGGGATTAGTTGAGCCGCAGCCATAGCTAGATGTTGAAATAGGGTGCACTGTGGTTTATTTAGCCTCAAATTAGTGGGTGGTTCTAGAAAGATAAAGTGTAAGGGTGCTAGAGAGATTTTTTTGCCCAGGATCAGTTGGATAAGTGTGTGAATTCTTCTCCAATAATTAGTTACAATTGGGCAATGCCACCAAATGTGAGTGTGATCTGCGTTGCTGTTGTTGCACCTCCAACATTTGTCATTTTCTGTATTATGTATATGTTGGATTTTTGCTGGAGTGTAGTGCCAACGTGATATACGCTTATAATTACTTTCTTGGGCTGTTAGAGAGATTGAAGCTCTATATGTAGATGTAAAAATGGCTTGCCATTGTTTTTGTGAAATAACCATTTGTAATTCTTGGGACCATTTTTGTGTGATTTTTGGAAGTTCGAGTGAACGTGAATTTTTAATCACCTGGTATAGAGTAGACATTATTTTCTTTTGGGGTTTAAGATTTGTGCATATGTTTTCAAAGTCCGTCAAGGGGCGATTACCTTCTGGTAGCAAGTTTTGAGATTCTATAAATTTTTTAAGTTGCGTGTATTGAAATATTTGAATTCCTGATGGACTATTATTTGGGAAGATTTGTTGAATTGTTTTCAAATTATTATTCGTGATCATGTCGCCTAGCAGTAATGTGGTACCCTTGTGGTAGATATTGTAGGTCGTCCCTGATTGACCCCTTTGAAATTTCGGATTGTTTGTAAGCGGGTAGAGAGGAGAAGGATAGGGGGAGATCGTTGTAGAGTTTACAAGTTTATGCCAGATTTGAATTGTGGTTTTGATAGTTGGGTGTGGGTCAGAGAGGGGTGTGGTGTGAGGTGGTTGTTTGGGTAACCATGGGAGAACCCTCAGGGGGGTGGTTGAGAATTTGTTTTCTATCTGTACCCAATGCTGGACCACTCCCGTTCTAGTCCATTCATATATTCTGCTAAGATGGATTGCTTTGTAGTATGTATCTAGGTCTGGAAAGTTCAGACCCCCGAAATTTCTGCTTTTTATCAGAGTCTCGTAAGCTATTCTCGGTTGAGCATGTGACCAAATAAAGTTCATGAGAGTCGATTTAATTTTAGAGAAGAAACTCGAGTGCAATTGAATTGGGAGGGTTTGGAGAGTGTATAATAGGCGAGGAAGAATATTCATCTTAATGATGTTGATTCTACTGAACCAGCCGAAGCATGGTTTGTGCCACTTTTGTAAATCAAGATTGATTTCTGTAATTAATTTGTGAAAGTTTAAGTCATATAGGAGCTTTAGTGTGTGTGGGATGTGGACCCCCAGGTATTTAATTGAGGTTTGTTGCCATGTAAACTGAAACCTATTCTTAAGTTGGGTGTTTAGAAATTTAGTAGAGTATAGAGGCATAAGGTCACATTTTGTGATATTTGCTTGGAAGTTGGATATTTTGCCATAGAGCTCCATTTCTGATATGATACGTGGAATTGTGGAAAGTGGGTTAGTAATCGTAAAGAGTAGGTCGTCGGCAAATGCCATGACCTTGTATTCCTGGTTATCTACTTTGAGGCCCTTGATCTTTGAGTTATCCCTTATGCCCTGAAGAAATGGTTCTAGGATGAGTATGAACAAGAGGGGCGAAAGGGGACAACCTTGTCTTGTCCCATTTGTGATTGTGATCGGTTGTGAGAGTTGGCCATTTATTCGTATGCGCGCCGTTGGTCTGGAGTAGATTGCTGCTATCCACTCCATCCAACGAGGCCCAAAACCCAGAGCAAGCATTGTGTGTGTGAGTAGGGATCAATTGACCCTATCAAAGGCCTTTTCAGCGTCTATTGCAAGTATGGAACTGTGTATCCTATGTGTATGGGCCCAGTGAATTAGATTGATTATTTTCATTGTATTATTTTTTGCCTCCCTACCGGGAACAAAGCCCGCCTGATCCTGGTGAATCAAGTTCGGAAGGAATGCTTTGAGTCTGGTCGCCATGATCTTCGTTAGTATTTTTAAATCAATGTTTATTAGGGAGATAGGTCTATAGTTGCCACATATTGTTGGGTCTTTGCCCGGTTTCGGGATGAGCGTAATAGTGGCTTTGAGAGCTGCTGTAGGTACTTGGTGAGAAAGGTTTTGAGTATTGAATGCCTCTGCAAAGGGGCGCGCTAGTATTGAGGCAAATGTTTTATAATATTTCCCTGTATAACCATCTGGACCTGGGCTCTTACCTATTGGTAGTGATTTGACTATATTGTTAAATTCTTCTGGTGTAATAGGTTCGTCTAAAAAGGCAACTTCGTTAGGTGGGATTGTTTTCTTGATTCTAGTGTGTAAATATGCGAGGATTTCCTCTTTGGATGGTTGGACCTTGGATATGTTATAAAGGTTGGTGTAGAATTTCTGAAATTCGCCCATTATGTCAGGCATTTTTTTAGTCATTATCCCTGAGTCCATTTTAATTTCGGGGATAAAAGTGGATTGTTTGACTCCTTTTTCGTAGTAAAGATGTTTTGTTAAGGATATTTTGCGTTTAGCGTGAAGTTTTAGTGTAGTCGTGAGTTCTGATCTTTTTAGAATGATTAATTTATATGTGTCGAGGGATAAGTTGTTGTCTTGATGTACAGATTCTAGAGATTTAAGTTCTTTTGTCAATTGAGCAATTCTTTGTTCTCTAGTGCGTTTGGCTGCGGATGCAATTCTGATAAGTTCCCCTCTCATTACGGCTTTATGGGCTTCCTGTCAGGATCGGGACAGGGATCCAACACGCAGAGTACGAACAGTAGAGATGTACGTATACCGGACCTTAGAATGGCCGGACTAACGTAAGGAGAAAGCAGAGAATAGTCAGAGACAAGCCGTGGTCGAGGGAACGAGATGACAGGTAAGCGAGAGACAAGCCGAGGTCAAAGGACACGAGAGGTAAACAGGAACGATAGTACAAGCCGAGTCAAAACCAGATAGAACGATAAACATAAGAGCACTGAGGGACCAGACAAGCTAGAACCACGACAGGGCAATGAACCATTAGCCACATCCCTCTTTTATACCCTGGTTCTCTAAATCAAGGCTCCGCCCTTGCCGAGCCCTGATTCGTTGTTCCGAACCAGATTGACAGGTCGGGATGTGATTGCCGTCATGACGTCGGCTCCTGAGCGTCGTGTCATAAAAGGAAGTGGGGTTCTCGCGGCCGGCGTGGGAATGACTATGAGAGCTGTGAGGATTAGATGAATCAGCCCCGCTGAGAGAACGGACGTCGGGAAGTCTAACCTCCTCCGAGGTAGAGACTTCAGGTACCCTGACACTTCCCAAGTAAGAGGAGGGGCTATGTCAGGTCTGGTGTTCTCATCAAAGTAAACACTTGCTGCATTTTTTATACGTGTTATGTTGTCGGGGTCATTTAGTAATAGGTCGTTTAGTTTCCATTGGGCTGTGGGGTGTTGTAGATGTGGGAGCTTTAGTGATAGAGTCAGCGGTGCATGGTCCGACCAAGTGATTGGGCCATACGTAGCTGCTGAAGCTAGGGTCAGGTATCTGTGTTGTAAAAATATAGAGTCAATTCTAGTGTATGTGTGCGTAGGAGGGGAGTAAAAGGAATAATCTTTTCGTGTGGGGTGTAGCATCCTCCAACAGTCAAACAATTGTGCCTCATGTAGTGTAGAGTTTATCTGTTTCCTAGTTTGAGTTGTGTGAGGTTGCATTTTGGCCGTGGAGTCTAATTCCCCGTCCAGGGAGACATTTATGTCCCCTCCAACTATTAGGATACCCTCTTGAAAGTCAGATAGCCTATGTAGGATTTTTTTCAAGAATTGGTTTTGTTTTCTGTTGGGTGCGTAGAGGTTGGCTAATGTTACTGTGACTGTGCCTAGGACCCCCTTAAGAAACAGGAATCTGCCCGAATCATCTGTTAGTTGCTCCTGAAAGGTGAAAGGGGTGTGTTTACCAATCAGTATCGCCACTCCTCTTGATTTAGATTCTGAGTAATGACTATAGTATCCCTGTGGATAATCTTTGTTTCGTATTTTTGTGGTTGTTCCCTTACGCAAGTGTGTTTCCTGAATGAAAACTATATCTGCTTTCTGTCTGTGAAAGTCAGATAGTGCTATAGATCTTTTTTCTGGAGTATTGAGGCCTTTGGCATTTTGAGTTAGTATAACAATCGAAGCCATCATCTAATGTCTGGTCTTATTTGTTTTGACAATGAGGTGTATTGAGTCCTACAGAGAAATAGAAGTATATTGGTAGAGTGTATGTCTTTCTTGTAGGAAGTTGTGATAACAGGAAAATGACTAATGTGAATATAGTATCAATATGGGGTTTCCCTTGTCTTCAGAGAACTATAACGTTATTTATACACTTGGAATATTGTTTAGATAGATATTGTTATTTACGGCACCGGCAGTTTGTCGGATGCTAACACTCTTATGCAGGTAACATACAATTTACTGAAAATAAGAAGATTAATAATTAAAATTAAAATAAGGAGAAAACACATAAACAAAACCTGTGGTTTACAACTGATTGCAATAAAATTACTCCTGTTACAGGTCAGGAAAGCTCTCTTAAAATTATAGCGTTGCCTGAGTCTGAGGAATGAACGTAGGCAAGTGATCAAATTGCTATGTTATACTAGCAATGTTGAACTGTCACTCGAAAATGGGCTATGCCTCAACCCTGGGTAAAAGGAGGGGTTGCAGAAGGTATATAGGGGGTTGATGGGGGAGGGGGGGAGGTGGGAAGAAAGGAGAAGACAGTTAGTGAACAGAAGGGAAGAGAAAGGTTGATAAGTTGGGAAGTAGGGATAGGGGGGATTTATATTTCCCTGTAGTGGGAATTCTCTCTCAATCAATGAGAGTAGAGGCAATCTATCGAGACGCTACCGATAGATACCTGATTGTGAATGGGGGAACGGTGTGCCAATACTAAGGGTAAGGATCCCTGGCACTCACATCCTTTAATGTTAGTGAAATAGTAAGCTTTTGGAGACTGGTGATTAGATCTAGCGCTAGATATTGTGACCATCTGGAGGAATGGGTTGCACAGCTGTGAACACCAACAGAGAGATAGATAGATAGTGGGGGGAGGGAGTAGTGAGAGTGATGAAATTGGGAGGAAAGGAAATCGGCATGTACATTATAAAAAATATAAAATTTCCTTATCCTTAACTTATCCTAATTAGAAACATCTGGCATTCAGGGTCTGTTGGTATTACATTTTGCTATGATTTCAACAACTCGTATAGTTCTAGTAAAAAATTAGAGATTAAGATTAACAATTTTTCCAACAAACATTGTTTAACATACAACCTGTCCTCAGTTGTGGAGTTTGAGTGGGTTGATTATGTGGAACGTTCTTAGTAATTGGTAAGAGAGTCCAACTTAAGTTCAAGACTGGTATCTTCAATACTATAGGTGTACGTGGTGTAGTAAGGTCAACAGCAAAGTTTATTGAAGAGTTGTTTGGAAGATGATGGCTGGAATTGGCTGAATTCACGTTTAGACTCCAGCAGATGTAAGAGGAGAGGTTGTGAAAAATCGTCCTTTTCTGGGTGTAGATTGTTGAGAGTTCACTTGTGGTCGTCTGTCTCGGTTTTGTAAATAATAATGCGGGGCTTCAGAGTAAGGTATAAGACGTGCAGTTAGTTCAGAACTCCCTTATGGAGGGGAGTGCATATTACGGAGGTTAATATTGTCTGTTGGGATTCTTGGTCTTTGTTGCGGTGATATAAACTGTTGTTCGTTTCTTCTTTTTTTAGCAGGTGTGACCCATCATTGTCTTTGAGGGAGGATTGTAGTATCCTGTTGATGCTGTATCCCATTCCAGTCCATGACGTTAGTGACAGGTAAGTCGAGTGCTTGAAGGAATGAGGGGACATCCAATATAGATGAGATTGACAGCAGGTTACCTTTGTGATTCACTATTAGGGCAAAGGGAAACCCCCACCGGTATTTGATATTTCTGTTCCTGAGATGTTCTGTGACCGGTTTTAAGGCTCTGCGTGCTTGAAGGGTATACCGGGAAAGGTCCGGGTATATCTGCACTGGATGCCCATGAAATAGGAGAGGTTGAGAGGTGTCCCTTAAAGATTTTAAAATATTCTCCTTTATGGAGAAGTAGTGTACCCTGCAAATGGCGTCCCTTGGAGTGTCGGGTGAAAGGCCCCTAGGGCGCAGGGAGCGATGGGCCCTATCCAATAAAATTCTATTGTCACTTTGTTCACCTAATATAAGGTTAAAAAGCTCAGATAGAATTTCCTCTAGGCTCTCACCTTGGGATTCCGGTAGGCCTCTGATTCGGAGATTGTTCCTTCTCCCGCGATTGTCTAGATCATCTAGGTGCCTCTGTGTGGAAGCCATATGTAAGGCGTGGGAGTCTATTGTTGTTGTAATATTAGTTAACTGAGCCTGAATCACATCTCTTTCTTCCTCCAGATCTACCACTCTGAGGTTTAGCTGGCGGACTTCTGTGCCAATCGCCTCCATTTTCGTGTGGAACGTGGTTTCCAGATTTTTCATTGTGGTTTGTAAGTCATTTTTCATACTTTGTAGATCAGATTTCGAGGGCAGGTTTTTAAGCAGGGTTCGAATATCGGCCTCCTGTGTTGTGTCGGATGAGATGTGTGATATTTCTGAGGCTGAGGGGCTGCTCGGTTGCGGATCTGTTTCCGCCATTACGAGAGGGGACGCCGCGGCCTCCTCTCCACGATCAGGATTTTCTTTAAAATAACAGGTCAATGTTCCCGATTTCGTGGAAGGTGTTCTCCCTGTATGCCCCTGGGTAGTACCTTGCTTTTTATGGTTGCCCATTTCACATTTTAGTCTCCGATTGCGACGGATTGGTGCCCGGGTCCTTTGGAGCTAATTCAGCAAGCGTCCATTAGGCTCCGTAGTCGCCCACGCCCCTCTTGCAATCTGTTTTGTGTCTGTGTGTGTATATACATACATTCACACTCAAAGCAGATTGCATGGTTATATATATATATATATATATATATATATATATATATACACATATACACACACCTGTAGCAGAGTTCCAATATCCCAACTGGATATCTCTGCTGAATTTACCTTCGAGCTGCTTTCAGTGTTTATAGCCCAATTTTCCCAAACACCAGATGATACATAGTGCTGGGGAGAACAACAACCGTTATTGGAAACACACAAGTGTATATACACAGACCCATTATGGAGTGTCCAGCAAAGGTATAGGTGATCCCGCCTTGGAGTCTCTATGTCTGTGAGAGGATTGCAACATACATCACTTAATTCAATTATCTCCCAGGCACAGAGCTGCATAACACAAAATATCCCCAATACAGCAATTTAATTACGAAAAATCTCTGCACATCATATATCCCCAAAAAGTCCATACTCAAGCACCCAATCTGGGAAAACAGTGCCCTGATACATGCTTCATCGGCAAAACACCACTTGGTTAACGTTATGACTGGCTATAGTTAAAGGACCACTCTAGGCACCCAGACCACTTCAGCTTAATGAAGTGGTCTGGGTGCCAGGTCCAGCTAGGGTTAACCCACTTTTTTATAAACATAGCAGTTTCAGAGAAACTGCTATGTTTATAAATTGGTTAAGCCTTCCCCATAATCCTCTAGTGGCTGTCTCATTGACAGCCGCTAGAGGCGCTTGCGTGATTCTCACTGTGAAAATCACAGTGAGAGCACGCAAGCGTCCATAGGAAAGCATTGTAAATGCTTTCCTATGCGACCGGCTGAATGCGCGCGCAGCTCTTGCCGCGCGTGCGCATTCAGCCGACGGGGCGGAGAGGAGGCGGAGAGGAGGAGGAGAGCTCCCCGCCCAGCGCTGGAAAAAGGTAAGTTTTACCCCTTTTCCCCTTTCCAGAGCCGGGCGGGAGGGGGACCCTGAGGGTGGGGGCACCCTCAGGACACTCTAGTGCCAGGAAAACGAGTATGTTTTCCTGGCACTAGAGTGGTCCTTTAAAGTTGAAGCAGAAAACAGTTCCACGCGTTCGATCAGAAAGTAGCGCTAGAGATTCTGTGGTCGGCATGCCAAAGGCTCTGAATGGTTTGCGGTCAGGGTGCTTAAGGGCTGGATCTTCCATACAGTCACACATCATGAATCATACGTCACCAGACAGGTTTTGATTCCCCAGTATAATGTCCTAATATTAGCTGAATCAGAGGTACCAAGCCCAATGGATTATTGAATAAAGTTTTGATCGGGCGTTGGTCACAACTCAATCAGGCGTAGAGTTCCAGACTGGTTGCGGCTAAGTGCCGGTCTTTGAATGTGGTCTTGGGAATGGGGGTTCCCGCTGACTATTGGGTAGTGATTGTTGGTAATGTCCTTCCCTACACACCTCCAAATAGCGCTCTCCTAGGTGTCCGCAAGTTGAGATAAAGCAGGTAGTAAAAATGACCAGATGTACATTGGAGGTAATGCCATGTAGGGGTTCCGGACGTTCCGTGTCAGGGCCTGCTGAAGGCATTGTGGCTGGCACGGACTTGACAGAGACTGCTACCAGTCAAGGAAGGCAGCACTCCAATGGAATACATGAGAGAAGGGTAGAGGAGAGCCAGGGGACTGATATAGTTTTTTGACAAAACAGTAATATCCTGTGCTAGTAATCCATGAAAATATGCAGGCTCTGCCACAACACCCAATGAGAAAAAATGCATAATTAAATACATGCATGTTTTCATTGGTGGTATATCTATTAAACAGTGCCTTGATCTACTAAACAGACCGCCCTGTAAAACCTGCAATGTAAACATTGCCTTTTCACTTACAGGTTAAAAAGGCAGTGGTATGGCATCCAGACAACTTAATTGAGATGATAGTTTAATTGGGGGTATATATTTAAACAGCTTGCAACATATACAAGTCCTCCCATTCTCCCCCAGCCCAGACTTTCTAGATGGGGCAGGACTGCAGGATTGGGAAATGTGAGGGAAACCGGGAAACCGCCAACGTTTTTCTGGCATCCCTTTGCATCTGGTGCCTGGTAACACCTGCCCGCCCACCCACCACCCCTATGTCTTTGCACTCAACCATACCTCTACACCTGTCACCACATACCTTAGCAGCACATATCAAACTCAGTATTTGTTATCCACAACTAGCAACGTTGCCAGGCCCACTCAAGTATGAATTATTAGGAATTCTAAGTAAATTTTAAAATTTCAGGCCAAACTAGCAGCATAGTTGATTTGGCGAATTTTCCAGTTTGGCTTTTTTGGCCTTGTATTTTAAAATCTGCTTAAATTCACGTGGAATTCCTGACAATTGTCACTTTAGTGAATAATCCTGCATGTGTTTTCCTGTAGTAGTTAGAACTTATTGATCACTTTTTAGGATTGATGGCACATTAAAAGTCCTGCCCTGCTCTATGTAGAAATCTTATGCTGGAGGAGGGAAATCAACATATAAATCATAGAGGAATCTTAATGTTAATGCTACATACTGCACGGCAGAACTTTTCATGTACGGCAAGTATTCGGCCAGGTCAAGAGGGAACCCAGCATATGGGTGTGCTGTTCTATAGAGACAATGGTTATCCATGCAGATAGTGTTGCTAAAGCACTGCATATAACCAGAAATTTGCTGAAAATGCCTAAAACTGCCACAAGTGTGTAAAAAACATTTTTTTAAAAAGTTAAATTCAGCAGTGACAGGGACTGTTCCCACAATCAGGTATCTGATTCGGGAATGCTGAAAAGTATGAATTGCAATAAAACCTTAGGCATTTATTGATTTCTTTTCTGAAGAGTATGGGTATTACATAGTACAGGGCGAGCACTTTAAATTTACTTCCAATAAGTTATATGTGTCCATTAAAACATGGTGGATCTGGCAACTCTATTTCCAAGGAGCTGGGCTTACTTTCTCTGTATGATAATAAAAGTAGCATTGATTCACAAACAAAACCATTAGTTCTCACCCCCTGTCTGGGTTTTGAAAATCTGGTTCTTCTATAATTAGCAAAGGTGGGACTGTTTAGAAAAATCAGTCTTTAATCAGATTCATCTGTTAGTCCAGGCTTATATGTCCATCTAGTACCAAGTCCTCTACTCTTTCCCCTGACAGTTTGGGTAGTGGATGTGAGTTGGAAGCTGTCTGTCTTTACCACTGTTAAACGTGCAGCAGTGTGAGAGTATTAAAGGATTGGATGTTGTGAGCAGTGCTTTGTCAGTTGGCACAAATCCCTTTAATTTGTAGTTTGTTTGTAGTGGACAATGTTTTTGGGGGGGTGGAGGAGGGTATGGAATGATAACGTGTTGGTTGTATGGGTTCTGTCTGCTGCTAATAAATCTATGTTTACCTAGTTAAATGTCAGAACATGCTACACTTTATAGGCTGACTAGTTAACTACTTTCATTCTGTGGCGTTTGTTTTGTGCAGAGTGTAATCTCTTACCATGGACTCTACAATGAGCAGCACCAGCAAGCTTGAGAAACCTGTGTCTCTTATATGGGGTAAGAGGTGGTATGGGTACTGTTTAATGGTCTTCCATATAACTGCAAGGAAGGTATAAACAAGAGACCAAGTGGTGGGGTGCAATGCATTAATGAGGTTTGTGATCTGTCAATTTAATGGTTTGTTCCTATGAAGTGTACTACAAAACCAGTCTAACCACTATATGTGCACTTGGTGTACTCAATAGCTATTCTATTTTTTTTAATATGGCTGACATATTAACTGATTTTATGAAACTGATCGTGACATGGTGGTAGTCCAAATTACTCTGGATGCACTGTTGGCCCCACCCCTTGTAAGTAGTCAAAATAGTTTGAATGGCTGACTTATCAGGGGTTCACTGGAGCACCTAAGCATGAACCTCTGCTTCTCTCATTTGCTGAGCGTTCGCTATTTGGTTTCTGGCTCTACAGTGTTTGAGATGGTGTGAACCAAGCCAAAAACTGTATGGCTACTTACAAAGTGAGGGTACCCAGGTGCTCCTGCAACCACAACTACCATGATCTGAGTGGTTATGCTGCTTCCAGTGTCCCTTTAAATTATTGTTGGCTGTATGTATGTGATCTTTTCTTGGATAAAATTTCAATTTTCTTTTTTTTTTTCTTTTTTAAATGCACTTAATATGTAGAACATTGCTAACTTGTACATTAGGAAAACAAAATATATAAAGGGGAGGGAGGTGAAATGGTTGCCTTTTAGACACAGTAGCACTCATTTTTGTCTGAGAGAACCAACACCCAATGGTTCAGTATAGCCTAAAGTCTAACCTCTTGCAACAAACTGGGGAATGCAAAATGGGAAAGGTATCAAAATGTCCCTGATCTCAGAATTTGGAAGCACTTGATGTCTTACTGGTATATTCTCAATCTACAGGGTGTGAGCTGAATGATGAGAACAAGACATTTGTGTTTAAAGTGTCAGATGAAGACAAGTGTGAACATCAGCTAGCCCTGCGCACGGTGTGTATACCTATAATAACCCTCTGTGCGTCAATGTCTAGCTGGCAGATGTGACTTTATCTATTCTTCTATAACCTAGTGGCTCTTACTATCCTCATCTGATCTAAACTTATTTGTCCCTTTCCTATGTTCATGTTAAACAAGGTATATCCTATTTCAGGGTTTCCCAACCCAGTCCTCAAGTACCCCATAATAGTCCAGCATTTAGGGGTTATGGTGGTTTTTTTTTTTTTTGCTCTGGTTTTTCTAAACACTTTACGTACAACTGGGTAATTCCCATATCCTGGACTTTTAGGGGGTACTTGAGGACTGGGTTGAGAGCCACTGTCCTATTTAAAGGCGTTCCAAATGACTAGGCCAATCACTCAAAAGTAAGCTTCTGCTGCAATGTAGAATTTTAGGGAAGTTTTTTAAGATGTAGTTCGTGGGCTTCTTCTCCTCAGATTTGTCTGGGAGAAAAGGCAAAAGATGAATTTCACTTGGTAGAAATTGTGCCTCAAGAAGAAGAGGGAAGTGACGAAAAGCCAGTAACCATTGCCACCCTAAAACCATCTATCCTACCCATGGTGAGTTTCTAGCCTTGATGAACATGGTATAACTGACCAAGCAAACTATTGCAAGTAGCTCAAATGTGCAACTACTTTTTCATAGGCTACCATGTTTGGTCTTGAGCTTACTCCTCCAGTCACATTTCACTTAAAGTCTGGCTCTGGCCCAGTATTCATCAGTGGTCAGCATGTTGCATGTGAGTAAATTCCCTCTTATTATTTCTTGCGTGGGGTGTTTTTTTTTTTTTTTTTTTTTTTTTTTTTACACTGCAGGTTGTATTGATGTAATAAATGGTCAGTAGTGTGGTTATTCACTAAGCTGCAAACTTAATACAGGAAGCATGCAGCAGTTGTGACCCTGAACAGGCTTGGTTTGAAGCCTGGACTTTGGGCAAATCAAAGGATCTCCCCTACTGGCCCATGTAGGTCAAAAGCTATCAGTGTCGGCCAAGAGGGTGCTATGAGACAGTGGGAAGACCAACAGCTGTCACTGGCCCAATGCACACTTCTGCACAGGGCCTGAAAGACTTTAGTCTGAAACTCCAGATGCAGGCGGAGTATATTCTTCCTGTAAGTTCTGCCTACGCAGATCATACTCCCCAAACATTGACATCATGTAAAGCGGGTGTGCTGAAAGGGGCTGGAACCACCTGGAAAGAATAGGCATGACAACCGGGTAATACAACTCTTCCAGAGTACAGAATAGGAATATACTCAGACTGCACCTACCAGATGTGCAAACTAGCCTTTCACCATTGTACCACCAGGGATTGGCATGTCCCCACCCCAAATCAAGGTGGGGAAATAAAATATTGTATTGCCCCTAACTTGCACTACAAACCTACTGCAACCTAAACCTTTCTATTAATGCGCATACAATTTCAGAAGCAGCCCTAAAATGCTCACACAATACCTTCCTGGTGCTTCTGTTTTTTGGTATCCCATTAGTGAAGCACAATTAGACACTTTATCCTGTGGGGGAAAAAGTGCATGGCCTTTGCACTGTGAGCTCTTCAGTAGAGCACTATGCATAAGGTTCCCTTGGATAGGAAGGACATGCTTGTCATTAGTAGCAAATGACCAGCATGTTCTTTCTTACCAAGCTATAGTGAGCTTAGTGTAAATTAATCTTCAGGGGGTCACTGTCAAGAATGCATATGGTCTTGGACCTCGATGCAGCTATTAATAGATAACAATGGATAGCTTTACCACTACACAGCTAGACAATCCTCAGACGTAGGCATTTGGGGGGGGGGGGGGGGGGAGGGAGAGAGAAGGGTACTAGGGGAACCTCACTTTATTCACTAGGGATAACTCTATACTCAATGACTTTATCAGTTCCCTGTGATTGGGTGAATAGTGGACGTGAATTTGCATATTTCTAACAGTAATTGTACAATGCCGCAATCTTCCTGTCTAGTGGAAGAAGACTCCTCATGGTCGGCTCCAGAAGAGGAGGAAATGGACGAAGAGGAAGCTGAAGAAGAGGAAGATGAAGACCCAGAATCACCTCCCAAACCTGTAAAACGACCTGCAGCAACAAAGAAAGGAGCCCAGGCAAAGGTACATGTATCAGTTTTCAACCTGTATAATTTGGCAAGTCAGTGATGCTCAATCTTTGACATTAACCTTATTTCACACCTTGCTAATCAGTAGATGTGACCCTTATAAATCACAATTTCTCCTTTAATCTGTTGCACTGGACAGTATAGTTGTACCAACTGGCTCTTCTAAATACCACAGGAAAGCCTATCTGCAGGACCTGAAGGAATGTGGGAGTAGAATTGTACCCCCCCAAAAAAGTAAACTATTAAACTTAAATTTGTCACATGGATACCTTCAGAAATGGCACATACACACTTGCCAAATACACCAGGAGGGGTTTTCTTACACTAGACAGGAAGACTGTGAAAATAGGCATTGTATAATGGGTGGAGGAGGGTAGGGATATATATTTATATATTAATCATCTTTTGTTTTGTCCTAGAAGAAGAAACTTGATAAAGAAGAGTAAGTATAAACTTGTGTGGCTCTTTAAAATGTCTAGTTAAATGGGTTTCTATAGCTGTAGATATTTTGCTAAAACATCTCGTATGGCTTATCAATTGAAAATCTGGAAGGTAGAATGGATGCTGTTGGAGTGGTGTAAACAATTTGTCTAAAAGGACCATTGGGACATTATTATAGTAAAACTTGTAAGATTGCTTACCACTTTAAATGTATTATTTTTTGGTTTTCCCTCTCACAGAAGCTCTGAAGAGGACAGTCCTGCTAAAAAGGTACATGGCTTAATAAAGCTCACACTTTGGCCCAGTTATTTTGTGGGGTTGTTATTCTGACAGTCCAACAGTTACTCTGCTGTTAATGTGTTGACTTCAAACTCACTCCATTTTAGGGTAAAGGTGCAGGAAGAGGGCGGAAGCCAGCTGCTAAGAAGTGAAAGGTTCTTTAGGTGAGCATAGCAATCCAACTCAAAGTGCTACTTACTTCTGCTTTTTGGTTGTAACTCTTTATATAGTGGACACCTGATTCCAGATGTATGTATTGACTTTCTTCCAATCCTGTAGATTAACTATTTCTGTGCCATGGGTTGATGGTACACATTTTACTTGTCATGTATCTGCAGATTTGGTCTTTCCCATAATCCTGTCTTCACCTTCATTCTGAATTTCCACATGTTCTGATGAGACATTGTCTACACCCAAAATTGGTCACGGACTCTGCTATACCTGACCTTTTTTCTGGACTCATGTGATGGATGACCTGGCTCTCAATGCAACTTCCCTTGAGAATGCTATGACAATTGCCATGAAGTAGCTGTGATCTCTCTGCATATCTATTGAGCCCATTTTGGTTTCAACATTATGTATTCTGCCAAATAAACTACCCTTTTTCTATAGGGACACTTGACTCTTTTGAATCATTATTTAGTTACCCTTCTGGTAAGGAAAACTTCTAATCTTATAAAGTACTGATAAATGCAAATAACGCTTAAGTGTAAATTGTATTAACTTTCAAATTGGTTTTAGTGTTTGGTCTGAAACCCTGGCTATGTTCTGAAAGGAACACTTCAACACAAATTTTAACTCAACAAAGCTTTGTGGGCATGCTTACCATGAGGTTGTAACAGTTTAACACCAAAGTTTTGTTTGTTGATGTCTGATTGAAAGTGGCTTAACACCATATAGTAAGACAGCACCAGGGACTCCGGGCTCACAACTTAATTGAGTCACTGAGGGTTTTGGCTATGGGGCTACAGTGTAAGTGTGGATTTTATTTATTTACAATAGATATTGTAGCTGAAGATTAAGTACAATACAACAGTAAATCCAAACTCCCATCTGCAACCTAAAAAGTTAGTACCAATGGGACGTATAATGTTAGTTCAGTGAAGGTGAGTCAGGTGGCAATACAAGAATCTCAGGACATGCATTAGTAGCTTTCAACATGTACATAGCGAGAGCAGCTCCAAAGGTATAGTGTAAGCGTTGTTTGAAGAAGACCAAAGGGTTACACAAAGATCCATGACCACTTCAGTTATTTGAAGTGGTCATGGAGCCTGTCCAGCATTTTGCTATGACCTGCGTAACAGTTTAACCCTCTGTTGCTGTAGGTGTAATTCCATTTCTGGCAGCATCATTAGCCAACCTGGAAAAGTTCAGAGCAGGATAATATAAATAGTTCTATGTAGAGAACACTAGTCATTCACTGACACCCAGACAATGAGTAGCTGATTAGACTGACATCTGGAATTTACAGAAACCAGATGTCCTGGATGAATGGTATCTGCTTTCTGTAGAAGCCATAGACATGGCATGACCCAGGTAAGAGGGCAGACTGTTTCAAAACAGTCTGCCTCATTAATGGGAATGTTGCCAGGGTCCTTCTGGCAACAAACTGCAAAGAGAACTTTTGAGCTGCTATAGCAAACCAGAGATACCAGTCATAAAGTTATCTGCTAAATAAAATTTCATTTTGAATAATTAAAATGGCTTATTAAAATGTAAGTATAACACACAAACATCCAACCTTGATGTCTTCAGGTTAAAGGCACATACTGACTTTATTTTTGCATTCTGAGACCAACACTTCAGTCAGGGAAGATATGAATATCTCCAATAATAGGAAGACCAGTAAATCAAGACCTACAGACACTGCGCTCTAGTCCAAATGGGCCCCTAACCAATCTGCGATGGCACTAATGTAGTGGGGGGGCCCTGGTGCAGGAGTGGCAAAAGGTAGATCTGCAATGTTTTGCCAGCTGTTGATAGATCATGTGCTCATCCTTGCACGGTTCTGTGCGTGAATATAGGTGTACTCTAGTATGTGTATGTTTATAATACTGAGCAGCCTTGCATGCAGGGGTGTATGTGTAGTATTGTGTGTTTTGAATTCAGGTGTGTGTGTTTTCTGTGCCTTCCATTGGTGCAAAAAATGTTTGTTCCATATATGGCCATACAAACTGCAAAATTACCATTGTTAATGTTATATTTACTAAATACACTAACTGGGGGGTTTAAAACAACCTTTTGTTACTACACATACCAGTGGCTGCTCACTACTAAAACTTTGGGGATGGGGCCAGTAAATTATTGGGGGGCCTCCAACTGTGTTCATCAGGTAGGGCTAAGTTTTAATGACTAGTAGGCAGGTCACTATCCACCCACTCTACCCCTACCTGTGATCAGAAGGTGGCTACTAAATAATAAAACAAAGGGAAGAAAGGTCAAGGGTGGCGGCTATGAAATAGAAGACTAGAATTTCCCCAACAAGCTCCCATATATGGGTTGTAGATGGGTACTATTGCGTAGCTAAGGGGGGTATGGCTGTAGTGGGTGGAGGCTATTTAAGATGAAAATCAAGGGGGTTATGTCATTGTTCACCCCTCCGCAGTACCCACAGGTTTTGGAGGGGTATATGCCAGTAGTCCATCCTTCCCATGTGAGTGTCCATGCATTACCCTTCCTGAAGTTCCTTCCTAGCTCCTGTCCACTCATTAGGTAAATCCTTACCTTCCCCTCCTATAATAAGTGATGGGGTCCCTATTAACTGATTCCTCTCCTGCAACTGTCACAAAAGGTTTTAAAAAAAAAAAAAAAAATACTATTTAGCTAACCTACTTTTCTACCCTACCCTTTTTGTGTCATTTTACCCCACTCCCTCTAGCATGTAAGCTCATTGAGCAGGGCCCTCAACCCCTCTGTTCCTGTGGGACCAACTTGTCTGGTTATTGTAGTGGAATGGATGCTCTAGCTACACATTTATTCCCTTTTGTTTGGTTGTCCGTATTGCTCAGTTCGTTTACCAAATCAACTGTGTGGTCCCCTTGTTCTCACCTTCTAAACAACCAGCCACAAATTGCTTGTTAAGGACATTGTTTCCCCTGTGTGCCCACCATTTGTATAACCAAACGCACGTGTGCAAACAAATTGCGACCATTTTGTCTCCCGAACACAGGCAGCGGTATATGGTCATCGAGAGCGTGGAACTATTTTCGGCTCTATTCACCATAACCCAGGCAAGTAGTATATGTGGTTGTGATGCTTAATTAATTGAGCATCTACTAGAGCAGGGGTAGGCAATCTTTGGCGCTCCAGATGTTGTGGATTATATGTACCATAATGCTGGCAGAGCATCATGCAAGGCGTAGTCCAAAACATCTGGAGTGTGGAAGGTTGCCTACCCCTGTACTAGAGATATTGCATATTTCTCAGGGGAGATCATTATTAGCTTTATGTATAACAAATAATAGCAATGCATATCACAGATATTTCTTAAGTCAGTTGTTCCACTTTTAGATATCAACATTTTTGCATGGATAACCTTCTGTGAGCATAAACTTCATCCAGCTCTGGCAATGGACATCAAAGCAGGGGGATCAATTTCAGGAAACACCTGGAATTGGTGCGTCATTTATAAAACATGCTGTGTCCTATAAAACTGCAGTTTTGACTTATACCATGGACATTTCCTATAACAAGATAACAATCCTATTAATCTGCTGAAGGATTTTGAGTGGGGACATGGCCTTTGGTGTAACTGTTCCATTGGAGTCATGCATAACCAAACTGAAAGGTAAGTAGGGAAGGTAGAAAGAGTAATATTTTTATGCAAACCTATTAAAACTACAGATCATCTTTTATCTGTCTCATGGTTCCAAATTCTTCAAAACCTGATCCTATCGTGCTGTTTTACTCAATGTTTAAGTCACCTTGATAAGGCATAAGCAAGAGAAGTATCATTATTTATAGAGGAAACAGAAGTGAGGGATACTCTTTTAACCCCTTAAGGACCAAACTTCAGGAATAAAAGGGAATCATGACATGTCACACATTTAATGTGTCCTTAAGGGGTTAAGAAGATAAATCTGTGTATTTGTACATTTTTTCACTGTATGTTGCTTTTGTGTATAGAATGTATAAAATGTACATCCAGTTAATGCAAAATGTATTTTCTCGGGCGGTTGATCCCATTTATATGATATGACTTTTCTCTGGTCCGTGTTTCAGTCTATTGGACTATTAGCTCCAGTGTATATCCCATTTATAAAATATTCATTTTCTCTGGACCAATTCTAAAAAACTGAGCTAAATACCAGTGAAAATGTGCATTTTATATATGGAATTTACACTGGACCCATTCAATGAAATAAGAAAAGTCTGTGAATGCCATTTACACAGTATGACTATAACCACATTTATGGACATGGCCTCTTCTTTGAGCTATATATTTGATGATAGGATGGATCCAATGTATATTGATATAATAGGACCTATCTGTGGACAGCATCTCATGTTGTTGTTAAATGTTGGTTTGGTGATATACTGCACAGTAGGTCTGTATTTTCTATGTATGTCACTAAAAATGAGAGAGGTTGGCATGCACAGATTGAAGCTTTGTCACTATACACTCTCCCCCTCCCATCAGCTTTCTCGTTCTCTCTCTGGTATTTGCTGACACGGTACATCCTAACCTGCAAATTCTGTGTAGTATTGTTTTGTTTTGTTTTTTACTTTTTTTTTTTTTTTTTTTTGCCTGTTTACCCTTTCCCATCCATTTATGCCATGGCTGGGCTTCGTTTTCCCAGATATTCTACGAGAAGAGCTTAATAACATCTGTAACAGAAATATGTTTTGATCTTGCCTTAGAGAATATCTAATGTCAGAGACAGCGTGTAGACAGGTCTGCAGAGAAGAATTCTCCATTGTATATGTAGAAATTAGAAAGGTTTTACAAGAAAAAGTCATGCTTGACAGGAAATGTGTGTTGTTTGCATTGCAATTATAGGCAGACATTAATAAATGAGAAAAAAAACATGTTAATTGTCTGCAAGAGAATTACATTCTTGCACCTCATTTAGGTTTGATCGTTTAAAATTTTCTTCATAAAACCCCTCTGCGGGATGAATTGTACTTAGTCAATTAGATTTAGATGTAATGGACAGATTTTTCCCGGAATATCATTGTGTGGTTTTTTGTTTTTTTTTAATAGCTGCCATAGAATTCTGCTTATAGTGTGGCAAACTCCTCAAACAGATGCCTTCAACTGATTTTCCAGTGTTCGGAATTGTAACCTTTGAGGTGAGAATAAGACCTTCAAGCTGACACCTAGAGCCCACCATCAGGATTCACGGAACAAATTCTTGACCCTGGTGATGCTTTAAGGACTCTGAAGGAGGATGAGGAGAATCCACATCTATTGTACCAGATTGTCTTTTCTAAACATCCCCCACATCCCCTGCACAGCTACAGGGTGGATGGAGAGGTCATGAAAACGTCCCAATCCTCCATCCAAGGCTGAGAGAAGGGGCATAAGTACCAGTCAGATAGAATATCTGGGCCTGAGATTGCATTCAGAATCGAGTGGAGAACTAGGAAGACAAGTTAGAGTTTTGAAAGCACAGGTATGAAGAAAGGACACAGGTATTTTTGACGCATGCACAAAATACTGCAGCGGGAATGAAAAGAACTCCAAATTACACAGATCTTCACTGTTCAGATTACTCATGAACCTAAGTACAGTGCACATTGACATCCATGTGCAACAGAGAAACCGTGGAACTAAAATAACTTGCAGATGTATAATGAAACCTAAATGAGGGGTTGATGTGGTAATACAATGCATGTATTAAGATCTAGAATTTCTGTAATGAAAAGGGGCTTGTTGACAGGGATCTACAGACAGGAGCCTGTTGTCAGTGGCCTACCAGCAAGGGCTTATTAACAGTTAGTTAAGGATGCTAGTGATGCTTGCATACTATTAAAGAATTAACAAACAAAAGTAGGAGATTTTCAAATACTATGAATTCAAGGTGAAACATTTGAAAGTATAATTCTGCGACTATTGTATGCACTGGAAACGCATGGAGGGCTACCTGTTTGCTGCAGGAAAATGTTCGCTGTCATTGTTTTGCAGTTATGTTCTACAAGCAAGTATAAAGACTGCTGTAACATCTGTAATTTAGCAGACACAGGTGTAGTAATGTAATGAAAGCAGACAACCAGAGACACCCGACACAACAGCTGGTAACGGCAGACAGTGAAGGAGTGGCTGGTTATCATCTGCAGGCAGGGTGGGCTAGTAATGCTCTGCAGGCAAGGACTGTATGTAATAGTCTGCAGGCTAAGAGGATGGAATGCTGCTGTGCTGCAGGGAGGGGTTGATGATGCTCTGCAGGCAGGGAGGGGACCATCTATCTCCCTGGCGATGCTGAGGATTAACTGTTACCATGGTTACGAGAGTCAGGAGGAGCAGATGATGCTGACACTGTCTGTACAGCACAGGATCCAACGGTAACGCAACGGAGGGGGGCAATCACTGAGGAGTGTAGGGGGGCAGGGGCATGGTGGGGAGAGGTAGAAGAGACTGCAGGGTGTGTAAGGGGGGGGGAAGGGGTAGTATAGGGGAGGAGGAGTATCAGTGACTGTGCATCTTGTGACTGCGTAACAGGGACCTGGGCCTGGTTATTGTGTAGGTATATATAGGTGTACGCACAGTATATGTATCCCTAACAGTGTGTGTGTGTATGTATACATATAGATATACACACACACATAAATGGCACTAAGACAAGATTTTTCTTTGATTGCAGTAATGTAGATGTGCTAGTGCTTTAAATTATATTTAGTGTTTTGCTATTGTACATGTGTTTGATATCAGTTTGTTGTGTAAGTACCACTGTATATGACATGTGCATGCAGTCTGTGATTATGTTCTGTATTTGTGTGTTAATATTTGTCCATGTGACATTAGAAATTTAATTAGTCAAAAAAAGGAATGTGTTAAAATATTATGTGGCCTGTAGTTAGTGATTATGGCCAATGAGATGATAATTAACATCAGCTAGAATGTGTGATTGGTTAGATAAGTTGCTTTGACTTTAATCATAACCTCAGAAACATTAAACTTTTTTGCATGTGCATGTATGGGCGTTATATATACTATATATTGTGGCTACGGTTGTATCTAGATAGAAACTGTCCAACTTTCCCATGAGACTGTTCCAACTTTCCCATAAGTATATATATATGCGTGTGGGCCTGGTCCTTTAAAAATTAAATTTAAATCTAAGAAATAATAATAATAATTAGGTAGCATGTGAGACCAGTAAATAATAGAAAACTGCAAATTTTAAGGAATTCACTAAGAAATTAGTGAATTGGAAAAAGTCCCCAGTAATTTCCCGAAATATAATAACCCTTTTAGTCTGTGTTAATATCTCACACCAAATCCTTCATTTTGACTAAATATGTCCCACCTTAGACTAATAGTTGTTGTTGGGATACAACTACAATAACTGGCAGCTGTTATTGTATTCCCCCCAAAAAAATGTAAACCCAAAGCTTGGGTTTATCTATGGAAAATTGTATTTTTTTTTTTATATCAAAATACCAGAGTACTGAGCTACATGCTTGTGTGTCAATTCTATCAGGGTAAACCTATACCTCTGTGTGGATACTGCTTTCAGTGTACATTGCTGTTATGTATATGTTTTATTTACATACAGAATATGTATTATGTACATATGTACAGAGTCATAATTAATTGGCTTTTCCTTGATTGAAAATATAGGTGATGGGAAAGGTTAAAATGTGTGAATCTTATGTGTTTCAATCTTAACACACAAGGTCACTGTGTGATATTCCTCTAAACCTGTTATATGGTTTATTATTTATTTCAATCATGTATAAGAATTGAAAAGAGAAGATAAAACTGGTGTTTAAATGTGGCTGTTTGAATCTATATTGTAACTATATAGTTGACTTTGACATTGCGAATTTGTGAGAACTATATTTTTTGAAAACTACTATTCCCATGACAATCATCCAGTCAATGATGGTAAATGTATTTCACATGTATGATGCTAAGGCCATGAATGATGTCAACATTTTAATGAGTAGGTTCCAGGAACAGTTACACTGAGAATGTATGAAATATGTATGGATTTTCAGACTGCACTGGACACAGACAGATAGTCCTGCACTAGCTTCATAGCGGTCATGGCAATGGTGGAGAGAACACTCAAGGTACAAACACCACTTAAGGGCATTTGATTTCTATTTATCCTCATATTCAATCAGCAAAACATGATTTGAATGTGTTCAAACATACACGGTATATGAGTCAAATGCACTTGGTGATGTTGTGCCCAGAATGTTCCTTTGAGCATATTTAATTCATGTGTGGTACTTTGTGCGAGTTACAGTATCTTAATGTTCTTCCTCTGTAATCTGAGGCTTGAACTGGTGCCTGTGCAAATCCATTTAATAAGTGCATTACCGATGTAACCGAAATTGATATGCAGTTTATGTTAGCATATTATTTGTGGATATCCCTACCTTTCATTAATCTTTGTCAATCTTTCTTTTATTATGGCATTTGAGTCACAGGGTACAGAATAAAGATAGGAGTTATTGCAAGGTAATCCAAAATAAAGGCAGTCGCGTGATTTGGAGTACACTTCCCAGAAAGACTGCCACATTTTTATAATAAGTGAACATAATAAGGCAAGCTAGATTTAACAGTAGCGTAAGAATATTTAAAGATTACTTAAACTGCGCTTTTTATAAGACAGATATAGGAAATAAAACATGCTAAGTGTTAAACTTACATGCTAAGTGTTAAACAAGTACGATTAGACATACTGGTAGACTGAGTAAGTAGTTAGCAGACTATGCACAAGTTAACCCGCTAAAGTCGTAGTAGGAAGAGTGTCACATTGTGCAAGCTAAGTATGCATAACTAATAGACACGTTACAACAAGCATGTCAAACTCAAAGTCTAGCATGGGCCACATGAACAAGGTTTAAGTTTAGGTGGGCCGCAAAAAAAATCTTAAATTTTCATAAAAACTTAGGTTTGTTTTGAAAAGTACAGTATAAAAAAGCCCCCAGCATCCCCCTCTACTAAACCACAGCACCCCCCTCTACTAAATCCCAGTCCTCCCCCTCTACTAAATCTACTAAATCCCAGCACTCCACTCACATTGCCGCTGCCAGTATGCGACTCTGGAGTCCGGCCTCTGGTATACCCCCAATGGCGCTGTCCGCACCCTCTGCCAAATCTGATGCTCCCGCTACTTGTTGAAACCCTGTGAAGGTGGAGCACGTCGATGTCATGTCGGAATGTGACGTGGCGTTGCGTGCCTCCATGCCCCTCCAGGTACTCCACTGTCCAGTCGCAGCCAATGCAACACTGACCCACACACACACTCACTGACAGACACACTCACTAACAGACACACACAGACAGGCACCGACACTCACTGACACACACTCATTGACACACACACAGACACACACACACACACACACACACACTCACTGACAGACACAGACAGACAGACACAAACAGACTCACAGACAGACACACGGGGACACACACTGAGAGACACACATTTACACATTCTTGCACACACATAATTTTCTTTGTTGCTCCCTACCTTTGGGAGCCAATGTGGGATCTTCTATCTGCTCCTCACTGCTTCCTCGCGCGGTTTAGTGATGCTGGGTGCCGGAATATGACGCCATATTCCGGCGCCTGGCTTCACTACAGACGGTGCTCGCAAGGGAGCAATGAGGAGCTGGAACACTGAGCTCCCTCGCTGGCCCTACTCCCCGGCCGGGTACATTTTAGCAGAGTAGGCACCTGCAATGTGGGGAAAGCAGATGCCTACTCTGCTTTAAAAACAAGGCATGAACTTGCAGCTCGCCGGGCCGCAAAGATGCCAATTGTGGGCTGCGAGGTTAACACGCTTGCCTTACAAGATAAGCAAGTAAATGTTATAGTTAGGCTGTGGGTGTTTGCCCAGGTGCTATTGCCGCCAAACGCAGTTGGTATATCGAATGGGTGTAGAAGGCAGACCCATATGGGTTACATGCTAATATCCACCTAGGTGGCTAATGTGTGGCCCTGCCGTGGCTCCTGTGTAATTATATATGCATATGACAAACAAGACTTAAAACCAACTTATATAGATAAAATGAAATTTAGAATAAAGGAAAACTGTAAAGGAAAATAAAGGAATGTGGGCACCTGCAGCCTATGGTGACAACCTTGAGACCCCATAGTCCCGCTTATATGCTGTGCGTGTGGCACAGGGATCGGCACACTATATGAGGTGTGCATGTGCTGGTTTGTGAAGTACCCTAATGCTGCCATGTTCGGCGTAAATAGGTTAACTTGTGTGTGGATTTTATGATTGTGGTGATAGTTTCCCAACAGGGCAGACTGTGGGTAGTATGTGTCACTGAGGCTGAGAAAGAAAGGGTCCACATAAGTGCAATTAAATAATAGTGGTAGCGTTCAAGTCTGCTTTAGTGGGTCAGTCTGTATGCCATTGTATCAGCTGATTCCTCTGCAGGGCATAGTAAGAGCAGGCATCTGTGGGTTTTGGAGGGTGGAGAGGAGTTTTGGGTGGTGGGGAGCTTCTCCACAGCTCCAGGCCTTGTGTGAGATCGACATAGTTACATAGTTACATAGCTGAACAGAGACTTGCGTCCATCAAGTTCAGCCTTCCTCACATTTGCTTTTGCTGTTGATCCAAAAGAAGGCAAAAACCCCAGTTTGAAGCGCTTCCAATTTTGCGCCAAACTAGGAAAAAATTCCTTCTTGACCCCAAAATAGCAGTCCGATGTCTCCTTGGATCAAGCAGCTATTACCCCACTAGTTACAAATTATATCCCTGTATGTTCTGTTTTTGCAAGTATTTATCAAATTGCAGTTTAAACATCTGTATAGACTCTGACAAAACCACCTCTTCAGGCAATGAATTCCATATCAGTATTGCTCTTACTGTAAAAAAACCTTTTCTTTGCCTTAGATGAAATCTCCTTTCTTCAAGCCTAAATGTGTGACCTCGTGTCCTATGTATAGCCCTGTTTAGGAAAAGATTTCCAGATAATGATTTGTACTGGCCCCGAATATATTTGTATAATGTTATCATATCCCCTCTCAGGTGCCGTCAGGACCGGTGCTAGGATTTTTAGTTACACAGGCGAAGATGCATTTTGGTGCCCCCCACCCTCGTTTAAAATAAGGTTCATACAAACACAGAAATAATCATACAGAGACATACAGACACAGACAGAGACATACATGCAGGCATATAGACATACATACAGAGGCATACCGTCATACAGACACATACATACATACATACATACATACATAGACATACAGAAACATACATACAGAGACATCCAGGCATACAGACACATACATACATACAGGCATACAAAGACATACACGCATACAGAGACATACCGTCATACAGACACATACATATATACAGGTATACAGAGACATACAGGCATACAGACACATACGTACAAAGACATACAGGCATACAGACACATACATTTGTACATACAGAGACATACAGGCATACGGACACATACATTTGTACATACAGAGACATACAGGCATACAGAAACATACAGACACATACATGCATACAGAAACATACATACAAAGACATACAGGCATACAGAGACATACATACATACATAGACATACACAATTACATACTTACATCAGTTCAATCTTGTCCCCTGGATGCATGCTGTCTGGCTCCTTGGAGTCCTGTCCTGCAGCCCAGCCCCATCACAGGGCGCCAGCCGCGCTGTGTGGTACACAGGGAGCAGGGATATGATGTCATTCATATCCTCGCCCCCTCCACACAGCCTGCGGCAGACACCAGGGTAGGTGCAGTGGCGTACACATGACCCATGGGGCCCCAGTGCGCAAATTGATCCGTGCCCCCCCCCTCGCGCTTACTCTGCGCGGGCCGGGGCCACAACTCATGGCGGCGGGCACCTGGTCGCAGGGGTTGCAGGGCTGTGACCCCTGCGACCGCGGTATGTACGCCAGTGCATGCAGATGCACACACAATTAAAGGACCACTACAGACACCCAGATCACATCAGCTCAATGAAGTGGTCTGCGTGTCAAGTCCCTCTAGTTTTAACCCTGCAGCTGAAAACATAGCAGTTTCAGAGAAACTGCTATGTTTCACCGAGCGTTAATCCAGCCTCTAGTGGATGTCTCACTGACAGCCGCTAGAGGAGCTTCCGCTATTCTAAAACACTGAACGTCCATAGGAAAGCATTGAGTAATGCTTTCCTATGGGCGGTTTGAATGCGTGCGCGGCAAGAGCATTCGGAGCTGAGAGGCAGAGGGATCCCCAGCGCCAAGGGAGTCCGGCGCTAGAGAAAGGTAAGTGCTGAGGACACACACACACTCTCACGAACAGATGCATACACACCAGCTAACAGACACACACATTTACTGACAGACACACTCAGCGACAGACATACATACACACTCACTTACAAAACATACACTCTCACTGACAAACACACACTCACTAACAGACATCAAACAGACTCACTAATACACACACAAACACACTCAGTAAGAGACACACAGTAACACACTTACTGACACTCACTAGCAGACACAATCACTGACACTCACTAGCAGACACACTCACTGACACACTAGCAGACACACACTGACACTCACTAGCAGACACACACTGACACTCACTAGCAGACACACACTGACACTCACAGACACACTCACTGACACTAGCAGACACACTCACTGACACTAGCAGACACACTCACTGACACTAGCAGACACACTCACTGACACTCACTAGCAGACACACACACTGACACTCACTAGCAGACACACTCACTAGCAGACACACTCACTGACACTCACTAGCAGACACACACACTGACACTCACTAGCAGACATACACACTGACACTCACTAGCAGACACACACAAACACACACACACACACTAACACTCACACTAACACATGTTTTTTTTTAAATTTAATCCCCCAGCCTCCTTACCTTTTTGGAGTGCTGAAGGGATTCCCTGGGGTCCAGTGGTGCTGCTGGGCTCCTGGGCTCCTTGGCTGGCTCCCTGGCTGGCTCCCTGGCTGGCTGGCTCCCTGGCTGGCTTGCTCCCAGGCTGGCTGGCTCCCGGGCTGGCTCCCGGGCTGGCTGGCTGGCTCCCGGGCGGGCGGGCGCGAGGGAGCACTCTCCCATGTGTGCTTCCTCTTCAGCTCCCTCGCGCACCGCATCTTCCGGCTCCGGTATCAGTATGCGGCGCGCGAGGGAGCTGAAGAGGAAGCACACATGGGAGAGTGCTCCCTCGCGCGCCCGCAGAACCGGGCGCTCGGCCACGCTACAATAGGTTGTCGGTTGGAGGGGAGCGCAGTGCGCTTCCCTCCTTCCGGTCAGCCGGATTTTGCGCCCCCAGGGCCGGTGCGCCCTAAGGCGGCCGCCTGGGCCGCCTTATGGTAGCGCCGGCCCTGGGTGCCGTTTTTCCAAACTGAAGAGATTAAAATGTTTTAACCTTTCTCCATAACTAAAATGTTCCATTCCTTTTAGCAGTTTTGTAGCTTGTCTCTGCACTTTTTCTAGTGCCATGAAATCTTTCTTTAGAACAGGTGCCCAAAATTGCACAGCATATTCAAGGTGTGGTCTTACCAGCGATTTATAAAGAGGCTAAATTATATTTTCATCTCGAGAATTTATGCCCCTATTTATACATGACAAAACCTTACTGGCCTTAGCAACGGCAGATTGACATTGCATATTGCTACCTAATTTGTTGTCTATAAAATTCCCAAATCCTTCTCGTGTGTGGTTATCCCTAGTTCTCTACCATTTAGGATGTAAATTGCTTGTGCATTCTTAACCCCGAAGTGCATAACTTTGCATTTTTCTACGTTAAATTTCATCTGCCATTTTAGTGCCAAGTCCCCCAATCTATCCAAATCCCTCTGCAGCAAGGCAATATCCTGCTCACATTTTATTACTTTACAAAGTTTTGTGTCATCTGCAAACACTGATACATGGCTTTCAATGCCCATTTCAAGATCATTTATAAATATGTTAAATAGAAGCGGTCCTAAAAAAGAACCCTGAGGGACAGCAATTACCACTTTAGTCCAGCTTGAAAATTTACCATTTATGACAACTCGCTGTACTCTATCCTTAAGCCAATGCTCTACCCAAGAACAAGAATATTCATCTAGACCAATTTCTTTTAGTTTGAAGACTAACCTATTGTGAGGAACCATATCAAATGCCTTGGCAAAATCCAAGTAGATCACATTCACTGCAACACCCTGATCTATATTTCTACTTACTTCTTCGTAGAATGCAATTAGGTTAGTTTGACCTGACCTATGTTTCATAAAACCATGCTGATTATTGCTAATAACACAGTTCTTTCCAATGAATTCCTGAATATTATCCCTTAATAGCCGTTCAAATACTTTCCCAGTCACAGAAGTTAAGCTCACAGGTCTATAATTTCCAGGCAAGGATTTTGAACCCTTTTTAAATATAGGAACAACATCTGCCTTCCTCCAATCCTTCGGTACAATACCTGAAACAAAAGAATCTTGAAAAATTAAATACAGAGGTTCACTTATTTCCCCACTTAGCTCCTTAAGTACTCGTGGGTGGATACCGTCAGGCCCCGGAGTTTTATTTACATTAATTTTCTTTAATAGCTGTAGCACCTTGTCTCGAGTTATCCAATCACAAGTTATCTGCAAGTTTGTTGCAGCAATCATATGCATATCTCTTGCCATAGGATCCTCATTAATATCATATTAAAATTTCTGCCTTTTCCTGGTCTTCATTGACTAACAGACCCATCTCTGTTTTCAGTGTACCTACACTTTCATTTTTTGTTTTTTTTTAATGAAAGGAACACTATAGTCACCTAAATTACTTTAGCTAAATAAAGCAGTTTTAGTGTATAGATCATTCCCCTGCAATTTCACTGCTCAATTCACTGTCATTTAGGAGTTATTTATTTATTTTTTTAATTCTTTATTTTATTTTATTTTTGTAGTGCTCAGATTGACAAACATGCTTATATCGCCACGACAGCAGATACAAGGTGATGGCATAACAGAGAATAAACAGTTTCATGGCGAACATTATAGAAATAAAAGTACAGAGTCACAGCGTGTTACCCAAATAGATACCAAAAAACTCAAATACCCGTGTGGTAACCTCTCTATTCACACAGATAATCACAGAAAGTCATATACATACAATGGGTGGAATGATTCGGTTCAGGGTAAAAGATGGTGATATGGAGGCAGATGGGATAACTGTGGAGGTAAAATAGTATACAAGCACCTAGTCATAGGCGTGCGCACGGGGTGTGCCGGGTGTGCCTGGGCACACCCTAATCCCCGTGGCACGCCTATGGATTGAGTCCTGCAGGAACGGAGTTCCTGCACTTTTTTTGTGCAGGAACGCCGTTCCTGCAGGCACTCAGCGCCCCCCTTCCTCCCCCCATGTCCCCCCTGTCATGGATGGGAGGGGGGGGGCGGCAAGAGGTTATGGAACCCCCCCCCCGGTCGGCTCTCTCAATATCAGCCGCGGCGAGGGAGCTGTGAGCTTTCTGCTCCCTCTCGCCGCGCGCTGCTTGCTGATGCTGGGAGCCGGAATATGACGTCATATTCCGGCTCCCAGCTACAGCAAACAGCCCGCGCGGCGAGAGGAAGCAGAGAGCACACAGCTCCCTCGCCGCGGCTGATATGGAGAGAGCCGCCCGACCCACTGGACACCAGGGACAAGTCCACGCCAGCACTCCAGGTAGGGAGGCTGGGTGGACATTTTTTTAATTAAAAAAATAATAATTTGTGTGTGTGTGACTGTGTGTGTGTGTCTGTGATTGTGTTTGTGTGTGTGTCTGTGTGTGTGTGTGTGTCTGTTTGTGTGTGTGTGTGTGTCTGTTTGTGTGTGTGTGTGTGAATGTGTGTGTGTGTGTGTGTGTCTGTGAATGTGTGTGTGTCTGTGAATGTGTGTGTGTGAGTGTATGTGTGTATGTGTATCTGTGAATGTGTGTCTGTGAATGTGTGTCAGTGTATGTGAATATGTGTGTCTGTGAATGTGTGTGTCTATGAATGTATGAGTGTGTGTGTGTCTGTGAGTGTATGTGTGTGTGTTTGAGTATGCGTGTCAGTGTGTGTATATATATATATATATATATATATATATATATACACACATATACATACACACACTGGAGTGTATATTATTTTTTGGGGGGGTGGGAATCTTGGTTCCCACACTTTATTCCCCAGGACTTTATTCTCCCCTGTCGGCTCACACAGAACCGGCGCTGAGTGTCGGCTCTGCTCTAAGCCTCCATGGGCCAGCGGGGAGATCAAAGATCTACCTCACCGGCCCACAGCAGCATGAAGGGAGGCAGGAGAGGACCCGGGGAGCTCTAGACAGCAGCTCCGCCAGGTTCCTCTGGCGAGATCTGAGCGTTGCCGCGGCAACGCTCAGATCTCACGAGAGTTAACTCTAGTCCCGCAGGCTAGAGTTCACTCTCCACTGGACCACCAGGGATGGCACATGGCAGCAAGGATCCCCCCTCCCTACATAAGGTAAGAAGGGAGGGGGGATATTTACTAATCTGCCCCCACCTCCACAATCTGTCCAAACATACAGCACACACACACACATACAGCACCCACACACAAAAAGCACCTACAGACATACAGCACTCTCACACAAACAGCACACACACAGCACCCTCACACATACAGTACACATACAGCACCCTCACACACACAGCACACTAACAACACCCTCGCAAACACACACACACACACAGCACCATCACACACACATCACACAAACAGCACCCTCACACACACAGCACCCTCACACAGCACACTAACAGGACCCTAACACACACACACACACAAACACCCTCACACACAAACAGCACCCACACACACACACACACACACAAACACCCTCACCCACATAGCACACTACCAGCACCCTCACACATACACACACACAGCAGCACCCTTACACACAGCACACTAACAGCACACACACACACACACACAGCAGTGTATGTATATATGTGTGTGTGTGTATATATATATATACATATACATGCGGCGTGTGTTTGTGCTTTAGGGTGCACACCCTAATGCAATAGGCTGCGCACGCCTATGCACCTAGTGCAATATTGTACTGTATAATAGTAATTCAGCGTAAAATGTGTAATTCAGTACTCACAAGAAGGGAGCCAATTGGAAATGGCTCAGTCCAAACGCCTGTGGGATAGTTAGAAGGGATCCCACTCCCTTCCAAAGTGCAGGTAGTGCTTCACAGATCTCAAAAAGGAATGTCCACACCAATACAGAATTGGGGACTAAATCCTTTTAATGATGAAGTAAAAAGTAGATGTACAGCAGTATAAAATAAAATAAAACAAAAACAACAAACTTGATAAAATCCACTAAAACTGTGGTAAAGTAAATAAGTCCACTACCTAGGGTAGGTGAGCGCCATGCGCGTTGCTGGAGCTTCTCCCAGAAATTGTGGAATAGGGCATCCAGACGCTGCATAAGGTCTGTGCCGCGGTCTGAGCCCTGCTCAGGGGTTGAAGGCTGAGGTAGCAGTTGCCGCGGATTCTCCGCCGCCATGTTTGCTGAGCCACGTGTCTCCCCCTTACCAGCCATTCTGCAGGCCTCGGTCACCGCAGCTTGGGATCTCGGGTAGATATTTCTTCGAGTAGGGTGTCCAAAGGTGCCCCCCGAGAATCCCCGTTCAATAGTGCCCTATTAGAGTGGATCTGTGCCGAGTTTATTGGGTAAATTCCCCGAAAACAGGCAGAAAGTGCAGGAGCTCAGTTCTGGCACGTCCACTCGGCTTGGCAGCTAGACTCCGCCCCCCGTCATTTAGGAGTTAAATCACTTTGTTTCTGTTTATGCAGCCCTAGCCACACCTCCACTGGCTATGATTGACAGAGCCTGCATGAAAAAAAAAAAACTGGTTTCACTTTCAAACAAATGTAATTTACCTTAAATAATTGTATCTCAATCTCTAAATTGAACTTTAATCACATACAGGAGACTCTTGCAGGGTCTAGCAAGCTATTAACATAGCAGGGGATAAGCAAATCTTAATTAAACAGAACTTGCAATAAAGAAAGCCTAAATAGGGCTCTCTTTACAAGAAGTGTTTATGGAAGGCTGTGCAAGTCACATGCAGGGAGGTGTGACTAGGGTTCATAAACAAAGGAATTTAACTCCTAAATGGCAGAGGATTGAGCAGTGAGGCTGCAGGGGCATGTTCTATACACCAAAACTGCTTCATTAAGCTAAAGTTGTTCAGGTGACTATAGTGTCCCTTTAATGAGGGATTTTCATTTACTGCATTTTTATGATCTCTCTACTTCAGATTTTATACATACTAAGGGAATTCCCACCAAATCCTTATATATAAGTTAGTATGAAACATATATTTTATTCTATTTGTTGAATGTTCTTTTGTCATTTTTTGATCATAAGGAATCTGGTGATATAAGACAATAGAGTTCACCATTAAGTTCATATGTGGTGGTATCCTCTTATATAATTAGGGTGACTGTTCTGCTCACCCATTATTTATTATATGGATTAAAAACCACCATCCTGAATAAACAGAAGGTGTACTTCCTTGCCGTAATTGCACCAGGACTTTTACTCCTTTAAACTAGTTTATTATTACTGCCCTACTTCTTCTTGCTGTAATTAATCGAGTGGAAATTTTAAATGAATGGTTATACCGTCACTATCTGACAGGATTACACCATCTCCCTCAAATATGGCAAGTCTACTTCATGAGGGTACCATCTAATTGGTCGTCTTGTTCTTTGATTACAAGCGCGATCACGGCCAATTAGAATTAAGACAGTACGATCTGATTGTTTAGTCAAGACGTTTCTGCAACCATCTAATGAATACATACAATGGACAGTAATATGCTGGTAGCCAGATAGTTATGGCAACTTCATCTCTTTTTCGAGTTAGTCTCACTGTACGGTTGATGTGGACAGTGACAGTTACGTCACTATACCACTCCCCCTGAATGCGGTGAGTCCTCTCCGTTCCCCACGTGGGTATTGAGCGGCTATGACTGGTCACTACGCCCCTTACTCATAGAACAACCAATCAGAACAAGGGAGATATTTCTGACCAATCACAAGACGAATAATACGTCATAGCAATTACCCACGTGACGAATTCACACCGGCTAACGATTTACAGGCAGATTGCTACACAGTATATAAATGGATACTGTGTCACATTTAAGTTCATTACTCCTGACGACGGAGTGTTAGTATGTACGTGTTAGTGTGTACTTGAAAAAAAATTTGGGGTTGGTTTTGCATTCTTTGGCTACTAGTTTAGCCACTTTAATTGCCTTTTTGCAAGTATTATTGGCTTCCTTATATATTATATAGGATGCCTCTGATTTGTCCAATTTAAATGCTTTAAAAGCCATTTTCTTATTTTTAATCTCTTGTTTTACTTCTCTACTAAGCCACATTGTTTTTAATTTGTTTCTTTTATATTTATTACCCAATGGTACATACTGTGAAATGTACCTTTCTAATATTTGTTTGAATAGTTTCCATTTATCCTCAGTGTTTTTATCACTAAGGAGTTTATGCCAGTCGATATGTTGTAGAGCTGCCCTAATCTTATTAAAATTGGCTTTTTTTAAATTATTCGTTTTAATATACCCCACATGCTTTTGCTTTTTTCAGTTTATTTCAAAAGTTACCATATTGTGATCACTATTTCCCAAATTCTCCCCTACTTGAATGTTGGTTAAAAGATTAACATTGTTTGTTATAACGATATCCAAACAAGCATCCTTTCTAGTTGGTGCTTGTACCAGTTGTGACATAAAGGTGTCATTTAACACATTCAAAAACCGGATTCCCCTAGCTGAAGTACTAGCCCCTCTATCCCAATTTATGTCCGGGTAATTAAAATCTCCAATAATTAACGTGTTACCCCGATTTGCAGCTTTACCAATTTGCTCTAACAGCAGTTCTTCCTCATTAATATTTACATTTGGTGGTTTATAACATATTCCAACCAATAACGTATTTCCCTTTGTTTGCCCCAAGCAGATATCTACCCATAAAGCTTCCACATTTTCCTCGTCACACTCCACATGCCTAAGATTTGACTTGAACTCATGTCTGACATACAAACATACCCCACCACCCTTCTTGTTTATCCTATCCCTCCTAAATAACGTGTACCCATTTAAGTTAACTGCCCAGTCATGTATCTCATCCCACCATGTTTCTGTTATGCCTATTATATCATATTGTTTAGTGTATGCTATTGCCTCTAGTTCCCCCATTTTGTTCCCCCAGTTCCCCCATTTTGTTATATAGGCTCCTTGCATTAGTAAGCATACATTTAATATACCATAATATAATTAATATTTAATATTACCATGAGACATTTGTACATTTTGTGAATTATCAATATTACATACCTCCTCTGTTCTGAGCTTCCCCCTCCCCCCATCTCCACCCCCTTTGATCTGAGCTAAAGCCCATCTCATTTCTATCCTATCTCAATTTTTCTAGATTGCTTTGACCCTCCCCCCCTACTACTAGTTTAAAATCTCCTCCAACCTTCTAGCCATCCTATCCCCCAGCACAGCGGCACACGACCCCAGCACTGCAGACATCCTTTGGCCACAGACTTGAGTTTTCACTACCCTGTCATGAGTAGGAAGCCGTTGGGTATTTGTGGAGGGGCTGAGAGGGTGCAGGTTTGGTAGCATGGTTGGCAGCTGCCATTTTGCTTGGTTCCACAGGATCTCAGTGCGGGCTACAGTGGGCCTCAGGTGCCGGTTGTAGCATGTGAGCCAGGTTGGTCTGCTTGGTTCTGCAGTTAGGCCCCCGACCCCTACCTTTCATAAATCAGACCTAAGGTTCTGCTGGTCTTCTCGTGTCCAGCACATATGATAACCAATGCTTGTTTGTTCACACTAACAATAATAAGCACATTGAGTCAGTAATGATCAACTCTCACTTCACCATGTTCAAATGTACTCCAGTAAAGAATTCTCCCAGTGTTGTTCAAAAAGTGATCTCATTTTGTTGTTTGACACAAGGGCTCACAGACCTACTAAACATGCTGCATTGTTCCATGCTGGCTTAGCCTATTTGATGAAGCTTGCTGCAAGGTGCTTTGTTGAGTGGCATTATTTAGTATGACTTGCCTATCCATTGAGTGATTGTATATATGAAATAATGTGTGTTCACATTTCTCTAACATTTTTCAGTGTGCTGGGGTTTTCTCAACACCGTGACATTGAATACACACCAGTATGAAGCACTGCATGTCTATTCTCAACAGGCTAATTTGGCAGTACACGCTATGTTGTTTTTTATGTTGCAGTCACCATATTAGCCCCTTAAGGACAGAGGCAATTGTACAAGTTCTGAACCAAAACAAAAACTGGAGTCTGAGCTATATGGTGTATGTGCCAGTGTGTGTATCTGTATGTATCTAAGTGTGTGTATGTGCCAATGAGTGTATCTAAGTGTGTGTATATACCAGTCTGTGTATCTGTGTGTATCTGTATGTCAGTGTGTATATAAGTTTGTGCCAGTGTATGTATCTGATTATGTGTGTGTATCTGTGTATGTATGTGACAGTCTGTGTGTATGTGTCAGTGTCCGTATCTGTGTGTCAAGGTATGTGCATGAGTCCGTGTGTAAATAGTTGTAATATGTAAATAGTTGTGTTCTGTCATAATAAAATATCATGCCATTGATCATATATGTTTGGTGTGTGCGTTTTGGGATGCGCATGTGCGTGCCTGGCATTGCACACGTGGGGTGTGCAGTTGCTGGTGAAGCCACCTCCCTGAAATGAGCTTTTGCATGTTGGGATGTCTGTAGTTATTTTCCAAGTTCTGAGTGACATTTTAACTGTGAAAGTCATAATATTGTTAGGTTTTACTGCAATAAAATACACACATTTGTGTTCATCGATGTCTCATGAGTATAACAGTATTCCCCATGTACAGGTTTTATTCGGTTTTGGAAACTTACAGGGTAAAATATAGGGCTTGCTAATTAAATTCTCTGGACTTTCTGCCTGGGTTGTCAGGCAGGTCCCCAATATATAATTAATAAAAGCATATCATCATGTAAAAATAATACATAAATATACACGTAGAATTATCATTTCAAAGTGTATTTTGATATATATATATATATATATATATATATATATATATATACCCACACATAATTTTACTTTAAAATTATTATATTATTTATATATTGGGGGAACTGCCTGACAACCCATGCAATCCCCCCACAGGCAATCTTGCAATCCGGGCAATCCGAGTCATGTGATTGCGGTATCAGGCAGTCCGCCCCAATTGGATCCATTCTAGATTCTAGACCATGTACGTATTCATGTTAAAAAACAAAAACTTTTTAAATTTACATAGGCAACAAAAGCAGGAGTTATACATCAAACTCTTACAAGGTTATTCATTCAAATGCAAATTCAAGGTGAATCTTAAAACCAGGGTAAAAGGAGCCAAACTGGAAAAATTCTCTGTCATCTTTGGCTTCAGTTCAGCTACTCTGACCTTAAATCTGAAATTCATTTAGAATTTTCACTTAAGTAAATAACCCTGTTCGAAAGTAATTCTGACTTTGTGTATTGGAACATTTAGAGCTTTGTAATGCACAAGTTCCAAGTTCCTTAAACTGAGAACTGGCCAAAGACTTGCAAAATAGCAAATAGGAAAAGCCTCCTGTTCCGCTATTCTTCCAGCTTGGCTATGTTGGCCCACAATTTACAATCCCCGCCTAGTCCATCCACAATAATTCACAGTAGTGTGAATAACCCTTGAAAATGTCTAAGCAAAGCTTGCTGAATTTCTGAAGGTTTGGAAACTCAGTATCAAACCAATCCGTACTCAGGTATTATCATTTTAAAAAATATTTTGGTGTTTATAATTTAAACTAGGAACTGTGTTTAACCAGTATGGAGGTAAGGGGGATGGGGGGCAGGGGGGTTGTGTGTATGTTTTCAAGTATACACTTTGATTAACATCTTAAATAGAAATAGGTGAAACATATTCTTACTGTAATTTATGGCATTCATGTTAAGTATATAAAAAAAAATCATATGTAAGATATCAGTATATGCAGTGATGATTTGTGTACATGTCTATATAATCCTGCAAGCGTATCCAGCGTCATTTCTGCATGTGTACAATGTCTGAATTATGTATGCAGCACACAATGTCTTGGCTGGAAGGTCCTGACCCACTGAGCTAACGCTCTGTGTCCAGGGCTGGGCAGGAAAGTCCTCGCCCTGAGCAGGAATTCATTACTCCTCATTCCTGCCTGAAAAGTGGAAAAAAACAGACTGAAGAACAGCACAGACAGATAGCAGATTGACACACAGGTGCACATACACTGTTTCATGTGTTTTGTTTGCTGTTTAGTACCTTTCACTTTGTTCATAGTACCTTTGCTCTTATCTTTTAATGTCTGACCTCTCTTTCTCACTGTCTGATGCTCTCACAGTTTTATCATCCCTCCCATCCTCTCCCTCCTTCTACTTGCTATATTCTTCCAATGTTTTGTCCTAGTGAGGAGGGTTCTTTAGCTCCCCTTTATTTTTTTTCTCTTCAAAGTCTGTTTTACATCTGCTTTAACTCTTTAAGGCAAATCATCATCTCTCCCACAGTTAAGTCCTTTTTACCCCATTTACCCCTCCCTTCCCCTCATCTGTCAATTTTGAGCTCCTACCTGCCACATGTTTCCATCTATCTCTAACACTTTGCTTTTCAATCCCCATTCTCTCTGTCTTGTCTCCTTACACCATTTATATTCCCATATCTTTCTCTGTTATTCTTCTCTTCCTTCACCTAAATTTTCAAATGTAATCTAAGTGTACTGTTTATCTCTTTTCTATATCTATTTTCTTATTTATTTTGTTTTCCTAGCTCATTTCCTCTTCAAAACGCCAATCACATCTCATCTATATGTTTGTAATATAAATATTCTATACTGCATGTCTCCCTTCTTTTCTACAGCTAATCCTCCCTTTATCAGGCTCCATTTTTAATGGCTATTTCCACATTCAGCTATGTTTACCCTCAGCACTCCTCAATTACCATCATCATTATTCTTTATAGATGTACTCTTGCAATGCATCGGCTTCACACTATAAACTAAATGTCACTAAATGTTGCTTTGCTCTTAAATTGCACCTTCTTCTCCATCTGCTTGTTACCGACTTTTGCCTCTTTTTCCCAACACATTTTACATCTACTTCCATTCCCTAATTAATCTGCCTCTTACCTTTGTATATCTGTTTCTAACTGCCCATTTTCTCACTTTTTTCTTTTAGTTTACTGTTGCAGTTAGTTGTTTCTCAATGTTTCCATATCCATGTTTCTGCCATTTTAAAAGCCTCTTTTTTCACTTTTCTTTTTTCTTTCTTGCACTCCAGTCTGTCTTTCCTATCCCCATTACTATTTTTGTCCTGTGTAGCGTGACGTTCCCCTTTCCTATTATTAAAAGTAATTTTGTGCCTTCCTTTGTATTTGTGCCTTGCCATCTTATTTCAACCCATACATGTCTTCTCATCTGCCGTTTTTTTTAGCCAACAAGGTTTTGTAAAGCCAACAAGTTGGCTGAAAATATAAGCTTGCCCCCTGCATTCAAACAGCAAAGGAAGTTTCAGTGGGTCATATCATAGCATTACATTAGCATGACAGAAATTGATGATTGCTATAGAAAATGTAAATACCATTATTTAAGAAATATATGATTTACCTGCATTTACTGTATATGGGTATTGTGCTCATTATTTTAACATTCTGTAGCCATTTTGAGTAACCTTCAATATTAGGAATACTTTCAGGGTCCTTGGAAAAATACCTACAAGGAAGATATTTGACAATTTGTATCTAATTTTTTCACACCCACTGTGTGCGAGAAAATAGCATCTTTGCTTTTACTAACATTTAACACCGTGTCTGTAATCAATGTAAACAAAAGTGCATCACATGTGTGAGGGTGTAAAACGGTAAAGGGCACTATATTAATGGGTTGCTGGGTATTTAAAAAAATGTTGGCTAATAATTTGATGCTCAGATAGAGTTGCCTGTATTGTAAATACTTTATAGTAGATTAAAGGACCACTATAGTCACCCAAACTGATACCGGAGAAACTGACGGAAGCCAAGCACAGAGAGATGGACACAGGTTTCTTCAGGAAGGAAGAGATTCTTTATTGGATCACCGATCGGGACTCAGAGGGACTAGCGTCACCAAAATACCATAAGTTCTGAGCCCCGGACAATAGTGCAGGCTCCTTATATAGGCATATAACTCCTCCCATATTAAGCTCCACCCGCATATTCTCTTAACCAATCAACACAAATAAGAATTAACTTCCTGTTTGACCGCATGGCTTGTCCAGCACAATGGAGGAGGGGAATACTATATCCTGTATTCTTGCACATGCTCCGTACACTACTGATCGTATCTTGCCTCGTGCAACCAACTGATCGATACGTCAGCATATGCACGTACACATGCCACGTGGTAATCTCGGCCTACTAAATTTATTTTTACCGAGATTCCACCACATTCCCCCCTTTGATGCCTCTTGATATTTTACAATTACTTGAGGCATCACATAACCTTAGTTTGCATACACCGCAAGTTACCTTGAACCAGACCAGACTTATCTTATGATGTGAATCTTCAACATTCATCTTCCTGCATTGGTTCTCCTTGATCTAGAGCCTTATACTTATATATCGCCATTATCTGTGCAGCAGCCTTCCTCTCTGCTATACTTCCTATCAGGCTTTGCACAGACCTAACTACTAAGGGTATAAGACACGGTAGGAGTAGACACAACAGTAAAATCAGTAGGACTCCACCTACCACTGCCTTAAGCCCTCCAAACCACTCATACCAGCTACCAAACCAACTACTTGGATTGTACCCTTTCCATACCTGAGTAGGCACATGCGCTAGTTTAACCATATGGCTAGTAAGCTCAGCTATTGCTTGCCCTTCGTCATCTATTTGAAGACAGCAATTGCTTAGGTTAAACTTCCCACATACACCTCCCTCTACTGCCAAAAGGTAATCCAAGGCTAATCTATTCTGATATACTGCTGTCCTCATCCTGGTATTATGTTTCACTAGGAGATTGAGCGCTTGTGATGTTTCGTTAGTGATAATCTCAACCACCGCCTGTAATCTTATAATGCGGTTGAGCATATAAATAGGGGTTCTATAACCAAAGGTACCATCTTCTGCCCACGTGGCTGGCCCATAATAATCTATGATACGCTGGGGAGGCCATTCATTATCTTCCCAGGTGCCTATCTCTAAGGGTCCCCTTTTCTTCCTATGATTCACATCATACACTTTAACACCTAAAGTCTCACCTGTTTCAATCGGTAACAAGAAGAAGGATGGTTTGAGCATACCCAACACACATGCCCCTTCCCAGTCCTGTGGCAGCTCCGAATAGGCTTTCTTACCACAGATCCAGTACAAATTTGCTGGGGCTCTCCAGGTAGATATGATGGATAAATCAAACCACACATCCTTTAAATTGGCGTATCTAGCAAACGGGTTAGATGGTTCTGAGACATTTGAAGCCGACCACCAAGTTGTATTTTTAGTATCATCATCATAAGCTTTTTGCCCTAGACAAGTTAATTCTCCTACAGAAGTATTATACATTATTCCTTTCCTTGCTATGCAAACATAACCTATGATGGAGGTCTTTAATCTCCACTCAGATCTACCTCTAACACTCAAATGATAATCGGCTTGTGTAGATATTAGTTGGTCAACTGCCTCAGAACCGGACATTACCTCCTTTGCTTCCCAAGGCCATTGGTCTCCCATGTTAGTACCTCCACACACATAGCAGTTGGTAACATTAAGACTACCGGCAATACTCTCAGCTAGGTCAATGAACAGGTTCTTAGCATTATGGGGGATCTTATTATCTATACTCATCTCTTCATAAAAGGAATGGTATACTTGATGAGTCTGGGAGGATACCATATCAGTCTCTATTCCTATAAACAATAATGTCCCAGGATCTAAACCCGTCCCGTATATTTGAAACCCAAATAAATTGCCATACTTATCTAAGAACTTGTCGGGGTTATTTATAAGTATATGGATGGGATTACATTCCATAGACTTACAATATGGGCTAGTCGGCAACTTAGTCACTATCATGTCTTTATCTACTGTCTGTCCCCAAGTCGCCCACCCCACACAAGACCAATATGGGCAAAAGTTATAGTCTTTATTTGGGCATCTAGGACTCACATATTTATTCTTACTACTGGGACAAATATATTTATCGTTAGATCCATACGTCCTCTCCCATCTAAGATCCCCACATACATTCCACGGCTTTCTACCACTTGATATCGCCTTACATGCATCAAATAGCAGAACACCCGAAGAATATACGGATTCTAACACCGTCTTATTAATTAGGGTCCCCTGAGGATCTCCATTCCTGAGAGTCAACCAAATTGTACGAGGTTGATACTCTGGACTGAAGCACTTAGGTTCTCCTACTCCTAAATGGCACACACTATAGTCTATATTTAGGTATCTACATTTCGATACATCTCCTTTACACTCGTATTGTGAATGCCAAATTAGGGTTTGGGAAATATGATTACCTGTTCTCGTAGTCTTAATGCATACCTCACAGCTAGGAGTGTCGGTACCTCTACCTTCCTGAATATAAAAACACATATAAATAAACACAATCAAAAGCACATCTTTCGCCGTCATCCTCAGTCTTCGTCCGTGCGAAGGCGCCTCAGCTTCCAGGATGTGAGGGCTGCAGGGAATGGAGTTCTGCTCGTCTTCACAGGTGTCCCTTCGAGACTTTCCTGGCTTATAAACTATGTGTTGGTAAGCGGACAGGCTTTATTATGGCCTTCTCACTCACATACCAAATCCCAAAAATAATAAAATTTGTAATCCACAATAATTCCTCGTTACTCCGACTGAGTAGTGCGTTTTAACCGGATCTTGCAGGGATTCTCTGGATCTGCTGTAACTTGCCAAGAATCGACTGCTGCTGGTTTAACCCTGGAGTGATGTATCCACGGAGTCACTTCGGCTACTTTTATCGCTGTAGGGGTAGACAAAAGAACAACATAAGGACCTCTCCACTTGGGCCCTAACGGTACATTATTCCACTCTTTAATCCACACTTGATCTCCTGGATGATAGCTATGAACAGGGGGATAAATATTCACAGGTAATCTATCTTGTACCCATTTCTGTACCTCCTCCATAGTCTTACCCAACTCTACAACCTGCTGCCGGGTAATTCCTTCTCCCAACTGACTCAAATCCCCCCTTAAGTTACCAAGTACGGGAGGTGGTCGCCCATACATGATTTCAAAAGGAGAGAGGCCCATCCTTCTGGTAGGGGTACTGCGGATTCGCAATAGAGCTATGGGTAAGAGAACGTTCCACTTAAGTTGGGTTTCCTGACACATTTTAGCCAACTGGTTCTTAATAGTTCTATTCATTCTCTCTACCTTACCAGAACTCTGGGGTCTATATGCAGTATGAAGCCTCCACTTTATACCTAGCATATGAGTCAGTTGTTGTAGGCACTGATGAACAAAAGCTGGACCATTGTCCGATCCTATAGAACAGGGTAGTCCATATCGGGGTATTATTTCTCGTAGCAGGAATCTTACAACTTCTCCTGCTTTCTCTGTACGAGTAGGACATGCTTCTACCCAGCCTGAATAGGTGCACACAATTACCAACAGGTAACGATGTCCACCCGATTTAGGCATCACTGTAAAGTCTATTTGTAGATCGGACATGGGGAGTCCCCCCATAAACTGGACTCCTGGTGGCTTTACTGGTCCTTGTCTTGCATTATTTTTAGCACACGTTACACATCTACGTACAATGGCCTGAGTCAAGTTGGACAATCTTGGTATGTAGAAATGTTTTCTGAGAGATTCTTCTGTACTGTCTCTCCCAGAATGTGTCCCGTTATGATAGTTCTGGACAATTTCTACTGCTAGTGATGCTGGTATGACTATTCTTCCATCTTCTAGCTGATACCACTTGTTCTCCAAATACTTTCCCGGTTCAGTCTTTAACCACTCCTCTTCTTGAGTTGTATAAACTGGAGTCCATTGGGACAGTGGAGTTGGTATAAGAGCAGCTATATGCCCCACATACTCCTGTCTTCCTGATTCAGCAGCACGCTTAGCTGCACTATCTGCCATCCGATTTCCTTTGGTTACATCACCATCTCCTCTCAGATGCGCTCGACAATGTATAATACCGACTTCTTTCGGCTCCCACACTGCTTCCAATAGTTGTAGGATTTCAGCTGCGTACTTGATTTCTTTGCCTTCTGAATTCAGTAGTCCTCTTTCTTTATACAAAGCTCCGTGGGGGTGAGTGGTTAAAAACGCATACTTAGAGTCCGTATAGATATTTACTCTTAAACCTTCAGCCAATTGTAACGCTCGTGTTAGTGCTATCAATTCTGCCTTTTGTGCTGATGTTCCTTTTGCCAGTGGCCGAGCTTCTATCACCTTGTCTATTGTTGTTACTGCATATCCTGCATAGCGGATCCCTTCTTTCACATAACTACTGCCGTCGGTGTAATATTGAACATCGGGGTTCTGGATGGGAAAATCACGAAGATCTGGTCTACTTGAAAATACTTCATCCATTACTTCCAAACAATCATGTTGACTTTCAGTAGGTTGTGGCAAAAGGGTAGCTGGATTTAAGGTGTTTACAGTCTCTAAATGCACTCTTGGGTTTTCACACAACATTGCTTGATACTTGGTCATACGGCTGTTACTAAACCAATGATTTCCTTTGTAATCCAACAACGTCTGTACTGCATGTGGGACTCGTACATAAAGTTCTTGACCCAGAGTGAGTTTATCGGCTTCAGCTACTAGCAGGGCGGCTGCAGCTACGGCTCTTAGACAAGGTGGAAGTCCACTGGCCACTGCATCCAGTTGCTTAGACATGTAGGCAACAGGTCTTTGCCATGATCCCAAGTACTGTGTCAATACTCCCACAGCCATTCTTCTTTGCTCATGTACATATAGGTAGAATGGTCGTGTGTGATCAGGTAGACCTAATGCTGGGGCACTCATCAAAGCCTTCTTCACATCTTCAAATGCCGTTTGCTGTTCTTGAGTCCATAAGAAGGGGTCGTGCTCTGTACCTTTGATGGCTGCGTACAGAGGTTTTGCCAGTATCGCGTAACTGGGAATCCATATCCTACAGAAGCCTGCTGCCCCCAAGAATTCTCGCACTTGTCTTCTATTCTTGGGTATTGGTATTTGGCAGACAGCTTCTTTTCTCTCTGGCCCCATAATCCTTTGACCTTCAGAGATATGGAATCCCAGATACTTGACAGTTGGCAAACACAACTGAGCCTTCTTCCTGGACACCTTGTATCCTGCCTTCCAGAGAATGTGTAGTAGATCATGCGTTGCTTGCTGACATTTTTCTTTTGTAACTGCTGCTATCAACAAGTCATCTACATACTGTAACAATACACACTCTCCTGGGATAGACTCGAAATCCAGTAGATCTTGACTTAGAGCTGAACCAAATAGGGTAGGTGAATTTTTAAACCCTTGGGGCAGTCTTGTCCAAGTCATTTGGCGTTTTGAGCCCGTTACAGCGTTCTCCCATTGGAAAGCGAAAATACATTGACTTTCTGCGGCAATTCGGAGGCAAAAGAAGGCATCTTTGAGATCTAAGACTGTGAAGTAAGTAGCCCCGCCCGGAATTAAAGCAAGCAGGTTATATGGATTGGGCACGACTGGATGTATACTAACAACCGCATCATTGACTGCTCTCAAGTCCTGCACAGGTCGATACTCATCTGTACCGGGCTTTTGAACAGGCAGCAATGGGGTGTTCCAGGGGGAAGTACAGAATTTTAGGATACCATACCGTATGAACATATCCAGATAAGATTGAATGTTCTTCTTAGCCTTCTGCGGGATGTGGTATTGTCTTAGGCTCACTGGATAAACCCCAAGTTTCAGTTCAATTTTTATAGGTGGAATATTGCGGGCCAGTCCTGGTGGGTTGTTCTCTGCCCAAACTCCTGGTATGTTAAATAATGTCTCATCACTCCTAGGGTTTTGGCTAGTCAACGCTGTATAAAGTCGCCACTCTTCTTCCTTTGGTACGGATAAAGTCATAATACCTGAAGGTCCATTAAACTTTAAGGATGTTGTTCCATTTGGTAGGAACGTAATCTGCGCTTGTAACTTTGATAGCATATCACGTCCCAGCAATTGGACTGGACATTCAGGCATATAAAGGAGTTGATGTTTTACTACGTGGCCTCCCAATGTACAGAGTCGACTTTTAAGAACCGGTTTTTCAGCACTTCTTCCAGTTGCTCCTATCACAGTAATAGTCCTTCCAGATGGAGGAGCAACTAGATTAGTCACCACTGAATGTTCAGCACCAGTGTCGATCATGAACGCACTCCTTTTTCCCCCTATTGATACATCGACCATAGGCTCCGCTCGACCAAGGGGGATGGAGCCCGGTCGGTATCAATAGTCCTCCATGACCGTGTCAGCCAATCCTACAAAGTCCCTACCTTCTCTATCGCGGGACCTTTGCGCTGCTGGAATATACCTGTCTTCCCTAACACTTCCTCTGTTCCCATTACTCCCTCTATAACCATTACTCCCTCCGGGGCCTCCTCTACCTCTCGCTCTGCCTCTAAAGTTTCCGTAACCTGACCTAGGTCTGTCTCTCTCAGACTGTTCTCTTCGCGGACACTCATTTCTCCAATGCCCTTCTTCCTTACAGTAAGCGCACTGATTTCTACTTAGAGGTTCCTCATTCCATCTACTATCGCCTCTATCTGGGCCCCGTCTATCTACGCCTGCGATCGCTACCGCTAGCATATCAGCCTTTTTACGCATCTTGCGCTCTTCCTCTTTCTTACTTTCTGTATCCCTGTTCATATAAACCTTATTTGCTACCTCCATTAGTTGGGTGATGGACATACCTGCAAACCCTTCTAACTTTTGTAGCTTGCGCTTAATATCTCCGTATGCTTGGCTGACAAAGGCGGAGTTAACCATTCGGGAATTATCTGCGTCTTCCGGATTAAAGGGGGTATACAAGCGGTATGCCTCCAATAATCGGTCATAAAAGACACTGGGCGCTTCATCGCTTTTCTGGATCACCTCAACTGTCTTCGACATGTTAATAGCTTTCTTTCCTCCGGCTTTCATGCCAGCAATTATAGCGTCTCTATAGGCTCTGAGTTGAACCATATCAGCACCATTTACGTTCCAATCGGGATCAGTGTTGGGATAATGTGTTGCGGCCCATGCTGCTGGATTAGCTTGGTTCAAAGCACGGGCTCTATCCTCTAGTGCTTTAATGGCTGCTTGATTAATCCTTGTCCTTTCCTCATTGTTAAATAAAGTCATTAATAACTGCTGGCAATCAGCCCATGTCGGGTTATGTGTCTGTACTATTGAGGTGAACAGATCAGTCATAGCTTGTGGTTTCTCAGTATACGAGGAATTGTGGGTCTTCCAATTTAAGAGATCGGTTGTCGTGAACGGGACATATACAAAGACTGGGTCAGCGTGTGCCATTTGACCTGCGGCATCGATATAAGCTGACCCGGGATTCAGACGAAGAGGCATCTGATAGTGCTTTAATTGTTGGGCACCAGTCAACTGTCGGGTTTGGATGGGGCTACGTAGAGAGGCGTCAGTCATGGGTTCCGGTCGGGGAGAGATAGGGTATGGGGATGTGGGAGGTTGGCTTTGGGAAAAGGTTGTAAATAAAACACTTCGAGCCGAGCTAGATGAAGCTTGACCGGAAGTCTGAAGTGGCGCCAAATCAGGATATTCGTTTCTAATGGGGGTGGGTTCTGGTTCCGGAAGGGGAGATTTAGTACGAGGGGGGGTGGATCCTGTACTGGAGGAGGAAGCGGAAGTGGATGAGGGTAATGAGGGGAGGGGTGCAGGACTTCCTGCGTTTGCGTCACTTCCTCTTAACGGAAAGTAAGGGGGCGGCAAAGGGATCTCGGACTCAGGGGGCGTGTCCAAAATGGGCCTAACACCAGTCCTAGTGGACGAACAAGTCCTAGCTACCATGAGGCGACACTGCTCCTCGTGGCATGTCTGGAGCCATTTTGGCGAGTCATTTACGGCCTGTCTCCAACAGTCAATATAAGGAAACTGGCCGTAAAGTTCAGGCCTACCCGATACAGCCACGTGTAAGCGCTGTACCAGAGTTGGATCCAAACTGCCACGTGGCGGCCATGCCGCAACCAAAGTAGGCCACTCCCTAGTGCACAAAGTAACTAAACGTACAGGAGACATCTTAACCCCAAAATCACAAGTTTTGAATCCCTTTTTAAAATTCTTCACCATACAACCTAAGGGATCCGGAATCGTTGACTGCGACGCACCCATACTTAACAATGGAACGTCGTCGACAACGAATACTATACACGCGTACTATTCAACAGTCACACCCGTTTCCTCTGGCAACAGCACCACGTGGTACGGTTACCAAGTGAAACGTACACAATAACAATAAACACTCAGGGAATTCCCGTACACACACAGCTGTTACACCAGTCACTATATAATCAATATTATGCCCTTTGGCGTAACTATACAGTCACCCACGCTATAATTCTCTATATACGAATTACCCGTCTATAACACACCCCAGTAACATCGTCTTTTACAAATAGCGGTTACAGTACGGTTAGCATAGGTCAAAGCACAAGTTAAGGTCACAATACAATTATTAGTGGTTATGGTGTTAAAACATGCAATTGACGACAATGATTAGTACTTATATACAGTGTCAGTAAATATACAGGGTTATGGTACCGTGCACTATAATACAGCAACACACTATTAACACTCTCGCTAGACGGCTGAGCTCGCGCTATCTAACAAGATATACACTTTACTAAAACAATCGTTAACACATTTACAATTCCCAACTAAACTATTGGCCAGTACCTTGAATGGACTACCTAAAAACAATCTACATACGTTTTGGTTAGCCACACTGCCCAATCACCACATATATAGCGAGCTAGAGGACCGAATTTACACAGACGCCTCTTAGTCGCACTATCAAAAGTCTAGTGGGTTCCAAATTTACACGCCTTCCCACTTAGCCCAGATAGGATGAGAACTAGCGAACCGAATTTACACAGACGCCGCTTAGTCTCCCGGTCCCTCCAACCTAGCGAACAAAATGTACACCCTAGAACGCTAGTCTAGACAAGACACCGGTGTCCGGCTAGGGCTATTTACACCAGAGCCCCGCCTGACTAACAGAATCAAACGGTCTGACTAAAGAGCGTTCGATCGAGCGGTGCGCCTTCGCTCCTTCCCTCCGACAGAGGGGGCAGATACACAGATTCAAAACCCCTTTGGGCCTACCGCACAATCGGTATACCCCTAGTGGGTCCTGCCGTCTAAAACAGCAGTTGTCTTACCTCCTCGTTCCTGAACCTGAGTTCACACTCATCGACGGGGACACCCCAGCACTTCTCACGTAGAGGCCGATGATCTCCTGGACAACGGCCCAGTGGCGCCGAGACGAAGGGAGGTCCACGCAGAAGTTCAGGGGTGCAGCCGTAGAGAACGTGGGCAAAGATAGACCGTCTCACGCCTCTGCCTCTCAGCTACCGTTGAACGATGAGCTTCCCGGCCAATGCACCAAATGATACCGGAGAAACTGACGGAAGCCAAGCACAGAGAGATGGACACAGGTTTCTTCAGGAAGGAAGAGATTCTTTATTGGATCACCGATCGGGACTCAGAGGGACTAGCGTCACCAAAATACCATAAGTTCTGAGCCCCGGACAATAGTGCAGGCTCCTTATATAGGCATATAACTCCTCCCATATTAAGCTCCACCCGCACATTCTCTTAACCAATCAACACAAATAAGAATTAACTTCCTGTTTGACCGCATGGCTTGTCCAGCACAATGGAGGAGGGGAATACTATATCCTGTATTCTTGCACATGCTCCGTACACTACTGATCGTATCTTGCCTCGTGCAACCAACTGATCGATACGTCAGCATATGCACGTACACATGCCACGTGGTAATCTCGGCCTACTAAATTTATTTTTACCGAGATTCCACCACAAAACCACTTCAGCTCAATTAAGTGGTCTGGGTGCCAGGTCCCCCTAGTTTTAACCCTGCTGCTGTAAACATAGCAGTTTCAGAGAAACTGCTATGTTTACATTGCAGGGTTAATCCAGCCTCTAGTGGCTGTCTTCCTGACAGCTGCTAGAGGCGCTTCCCCGACGCTCAATGTGAAAATCCCATTGAGCACGCAGAACGTCCATAGGAAAGCTTTGAGAAATGCTTTCCCATTGGCCTTTTTTAATGCACGCGGCTCTGGCCGCGCATGCGCATTCGGCTCCACTCGGGAGCTGACATCAGAGGAGGAGGAGAGGTCACCCCAGCCCAGCAGGGGGGGACCTAAGGATTATATAGTATCAGGAAAACGAGTTTCTTTTCCTGACACTATAGTGATCCTTTAAGGAACAGCGCACACATAAAAATACACTTTTAAATTTCATAAGGCTACTTAAAATCACTTATCTCAGCAAGCAAATATGGGGATCCAGTTCCACCATATAGCCATATTGTGATAAGCCCACCACTACTTCACAGTGCCCCAATATCGGTGGGTCTTACACTAATTTAAATGTGGGAGATAAATTAAATAGATAAATTAAATTAAATAGTACTAGTGCTAAATATGTGAACGTGTATTTGAATAATCTGTTGTAAGAGCATTGTGAATATATATATATATATATATATATATATATATATATATATATATATATATATATATCTATATATATCAATCATTTTTGTCTTTACTATGTATTGTAAATACTGACACAGTTTTAAAGATGACAAACCAGTGTCAGGAATACTAGCAGCATTAATAGGTGGCTCACCAGCATCAGATGCAAGAATAATATAGATAAGAAAAAATAAACTAAAACAAACTAAATATATAAGAATGTCCCAGAAACATTTAGTGACCTGGATCCAGCCTGGATAGGTCCTAACCTTGAATAATTCAGGAACTAAAAAAAGTCAGTGACAATTCATACATAAAATTGTCATTTTAAAATTAGTATTAATTTCTTACTTTACATCAAAATGAGGAAATATATCAAACAATTTTAAATTATAATTTGTATTAACCATGTTTATCTATAGATTGACTTTATGGATGTGAAGTGTTGGTGAGTTTAGATGGCAAACAAGTGTGAGAGGTAACCAAACACAGAGTATTATTTCTTAGTTCTTACAGAAATTCTAAAACAAAATGCAAAAAAAGAAATTGTTTTTATTAGTTGATCTAAAGTTTTTAAAGTACGTGTTAGTACTACGCTTGGCTTTTAGGTCGTTAAGGTCATTAGGACATATTGACATGTTATAACTTTTGGAGTGAGCAGGGTAAAATTACTGCTCACACTAGGGGGTCCCATGTATCAATCAATACCTGTGGCTCCCCTCCATAAGCTGGGGTCATTTTCAGTGACCCCACACTGTCAGATGCTCTGTATACAGCGCTCAAAGTGAACCTTTATACTGCTCTTTAAATGGGAATTTAACACCCCATTGACTGCAATGCAGTGTAAGCATGGTTTAATCTATTAAACAGAATTCCCCCCTTCCTTACCTTGGGCCAGGAAAAAAACATTATGGTAAGTCTTTTTGTTTAACTAAAATATATACATTTATTTTTAGGACTTTCCCCATAATAAAGAATTGTATAATGCCGTCCTATGGGGTTCTGGGTGACGTTGGATGTCCTCATACATAGCGTTAAGACGTTCCAAAAGTCGCCTAACCACCCGAAAGTCCCTCTAGTGGCTGCCTGGTAGATAACCACTAGAGGTGCAGTCAACCCTGCAAGGTAATTTTTGCAGTTTATCAAAAACTGCAATAATTACAATTGCAGCATTAAGGGGCATGGGACACTGCACCCAGACAACTTCAATAAGCTGAAGTGGCCCGGGTGCCTATAGTGTCCCTTTAAAAATAAATCCTTAAATTACAATTAGACTAGCACAACGCGCAAATTGTACATTTTATTTTGTCTCAGAACTTGTACAATTTCCGAATTACATCTAGAAATTTGAGCTCAGCTGCCTCTCTAACCTTCCTTTCTTTACCCTATTGTTTGCCCTCCTCAGCCCACTTATTTCACCTTTAGTTCACGCTAACTCCTTCCCAACAGCCGTTCTATTCACACTTCTTGTGTGTTTGTCTGTAATCTTCCCTTGGAATAACTAGCAATCTACAGTTACACCCTCTGCCACTCACTTATCTCCTCTCTGGCTGTGAAAATTCTCAGTAGAATGTTACTTCGTGCTCTGAGAGGGACAGTGTAGCAGAGAGACAGTCTGGATACCTCCAAACACAGAGGAGACTACAGTACTCTTGGAAAAAGACAGCACCTGCATGAGACATCGTACAACTTGACTGAGGTGCCTTGTTCGAGGTGTGGAAATAGCAGTGAAAGTATGTCAGTAGGGGCTGCAGTGGTAAAACATATGCATTTATGGAGGAGTTAAAGGAGAAAAGTCTGTGGGAAACAGTGGAGTTATACCAAGACTCTAAATGGATGCTATTGTAGAGTTAGTCAGTTGTGTGGAAAAGCAAAGAGATAAAAGAGTGTTATGTTACTGTAAATTGGTGTCGTGATTATAGTTGTAGCAGAGCGCAGGTGTCACCATGGCACACCTGTGTGTTTAGGAAAAGATAGCATAAAGATAGTTTATTAATTAAATCCCTTTAAATGGCCGAGCCGAGAGAAAAGGGGAGCATTGAGGGTTATCCACTAAAGTGGGAATTGTTGAGAATTCAAAGTTAACGACAAAATAGCTAACTGGAAAAATTCTCTAAGTAAGCTACTAACTTGACCAATTTGATCCTAAATTTGAAATTCACGTTGAATTCTCAATAATTCCCACTTGAGTAAATAACTATGTGTATGTGTTATGTAAAAGACTTGCACACAGCATGCTGCTAGAATTATATTCTATGAAAATGTTTTCATTATTTTTCTGTATTAATCTATAAATGACTATAAAGTTACATGTCTTTCTATACAGTCTCATTTGCAGACTGTCATACTGTAGGGTTTACCTATGTTTTAGATAGTTGTGTTTTGGCACAGAATGTGTGTGATCCTATTTATTAATAATGTCTAACATTAATTGCTTTCACCTTACAGTTCCATTAGGGAAAAAGGAAATAAAATCCAGGAGCATTGCATCTCAACACTGGAGTATTTATTCATTATTAGAGAAAAAAAAAATACATAAAACCGTGGGTAAAACCAATATTATTTCAAAACAATATTAGTTAAATCTCTAAATTTGGAAAACGAGAATTGCAAAACTGAAAACTGCAAATATAAGGTTGATCTCAAATGTAATGACTCCATTAACCCCTTACAGTAACACTGCATTAACCTTTGTCCTGCCAAAGCCTGACTTTCTATACCACTCAATTTGCCAGATAGGTTGGGTTGATTCTTCAATGTGAATTCCGGGTGGGGTGCAACTGCCTGAGCACTCAGATAAGAAAATTGGGTCACGTGCAACACACTAATGTAAACACATTTTGAGTATGACATCTTTTCTAACATCCTAAACTTTTTAAACAAGTTAAATAATACATTGCAATGATGCTCATACAGACAGTGGTGTACACACAACCCATGGGGCCCCGGTGCGAAAACTGATCTGTGGGCCCCCCCGCGCGCCCGCTTACTCTGCGCGGGCTGGGGCTGCAACACATGGCGGCGGGCACCTGGTCGCAGGGCTGCGACCCCTGCGACCACGGTATGTACACCAGTGCATGCATAAACACATACACTTAAAGGACCACTACAGACACCCAGATCACATCAGCTCAATTAAGTGGTCTGGGTGCCAGGTCTCTCTAGTTTTAACCCTGCAGCTGAAAACATAGCAGTATCAGAGAAACTGCTATGTTTCACTGAGGGTTAATACAGCCTCTAGTGGCTGTCTCATTGACAGCCGCTAGAGGATTTTCTGCGATTCTCACTGTGAAAATCACAGTGAGAAGACGCTGAACGTCCATAGGAAAGCATTGAGTAATGCTTTCCTATGGGCGGTTTGAATGCGCGCGTGGCTCTTGCCACGCATGCGCATTCGGAGCTGAGAGGCGGATCGGGGCGGAGAGATCCCCAGCGCCAAGGGAGTCCGGCGCTGGAGAAAGGTAAGTGCTTAAGACACACACGCACACATTAACTGACAGACACACACTCAGTGACATACATACACACTCAGTGACAAACATACATACACACTCACTAACAGACGCACACAGACACACTCTAACACACACACTAACACACACACACTCTAACACTAACACACACAGACTCTAACACACGCTCACACACACACTCTAACACTAACACACACTAGCACACACACACTCACTAACATACACTCATTCACACACACACTAACACACTCACTAACATACACTCACACACACTAACACACACTCACTAACATACACTAACACTAACACACACTCACTAACATACACTCACACTAACACACACTCACTAACATACACTTACACACACACTAACACACACTCACTAACATACACTTACACACACACTAACACACTTACTAACATACACTCACACTAAGATACACTCACACTAACACACACTCACTAACATACACTCACACTAACATACACTCACTAACATACACTCACACTAACATACACTCACACTAACATACATGTATTTTTTTTTATGTATTTTTTTATTTAATCCCCCCAGCCTCCTTACCTGTGGGAGAGCTGAGGGGATTCCCTGGGGTCCAGTGGTGTCACCCGGCTGGCGGGCGCGCGAGGGAGCACTGTCCCCTGAGTGCTCCCTCTTCAGCTCCCTCGCGCGCCGCGTACTGATACTGGAGCCGGAAGATGACGTCATCTTCCGGCTCCGGTTTCAGTGCGGTGCGCAAGGGAGCTGAAGATGGAGCACTCAGGGGACAGTGCTCCCTCGCGCGCCCGCCAGCCGGGTGACAGCAGGGCCAGCCTCGGGGGGCCCTGAGGTGGCCGGCTCTCGGGGCCCCCAGGAGAAGAGGCTGGCCACAGTGGCTACATACCGGGTCGCAGGGGCGGCCGGGCCCCCTGGTGGGCCGGGCCCGGTCGCAGCCGCGACCCCTGCGACCCTGGTATGTACGCCACTGCATACAGAGTAAATGTAATTTACAAACATCAGGATTGCTTTGGTTACATACTGATGTAGGTAAGTGCCCTATAACACAAAGTATCTGTTATCAAACACACCCCTTAATTGCTTTTTTTTTTACTTAGGCAGAGTCAGTCAGGACCGAACTGGGAACTAAAAAACAGCCCTGGAAACAAATTCTATACTAGCCCAATAATGTGTCGTGCCAGCATAGTTTGCAGGTACTTAGGTGGAAAAGATTACTTAATTTTTAAAACTATTTAAACGTGGAAAAAGGACTCATAGGGCTTCATTATAAACAAAAGTGCGGATTTATTTTACGCAGACGTGCATTTGTATATAATCAACGTTTCAATCTAACCATTTTGACATATTAAGGAAAGTTTGGTAATGGGGCTAAAATAGTTAATATATGCTGTTGCACCGCTGTAAAAAATGAAGTTATCTTATTTATTTTGAAGTCCAATGAGTGTGTTCTTCACTTTGGATATGTTATGGTGCTGGAGTGCACACCTAGCAACAAGACTGGGCCAATGCGTGCTCATTACATCTATATTTATGACATTTCTATGTGTATTATGCATATATACATGTGTATAAATATAAGTGTAAATATTATAGGCATAATTATATATATTACTAATAAATAATATACATGTGTGCATATATATATATATATACACATACATATATATTACTGCCAGAATCATATTAATTACAACTTTTATCTGTGTATTGTGTTAGCAGGATTGTTATCAAAATGTATATATTGGCAGAAAAACCTATTTAATATGAGGTCTTTCTCTCACCTGTCAATCAACTCCTGTGCTGAAAAACTGAGTTAGAGGGAGAGCAGGAGACACAGTTGAAGATGCATTCTCATCTCCTCCCTCCCACAAACAAACAAAAAGATTTATCTTTATCTGGGCCAGGGGACATTGGCAATGGAGTCTGGTCAATGACTAAAGTTTTTTTAACCCTTTACATGGTGGGACACACACACACACACACACACACACACCAAAAGACACTATAATGTTAGGAATACAACTTTGTATTTCTAAAACTATAGATCCATCTTTCTCACTTTTAGCCCCTTTGTGTGTTTTATTTCTCCTCCCAAGCCCATCTATGAGTCTTTCTCCTCCCCAAGCACCTCGGTGTGGCTCATTCTCACCCCAAGCCCCTCTGGGTAGCTCATTCTCCCCCAAAGTCCCTCTGTGTGTCTCTTTCTCCCCCCACAGCCCTCTGTGTGTCTCTTTCTCATTCTCAGTCCCTCTGTGTGTCTCATTTCCCCCAGCTCCTGTTTGTATCTCATTCCGCCCATCCAGCCCCTCTAATTTCCCCCAGCCCTTTTTATGTGACTCGTTTCACCCCACTCCGTCCATGTGTCTCCTTCTGCCCAGCCCCTTTATGTGTCTCGCTTTCCCCCCTTGCACTTTCTTGTGTCTAATTCCCCCCTGTTTTAGGTGTCTCATTCCCCATAGCCCACCCATGTGTCTCATTTCACTCCAGCCCCTCCATGTATCTAATTTTCCCCCATCCAGCCCCTCAAATGTCTTCCACCAGCCCTTCCATGTGACTCATTTTCCCCCCCACTCCCTCCATGTGTCTCCTTCCACCCAGCACTTCCATGTGTCTCCTTCCCCCCGTTTTAGGTGTCTAATTTCTCCCCTAGCCCCTCCATGTGTCCCCCCCCCCCCCCCCGAGCCACTTCATTTTTCTCATTTTCTCCCAGCCCCTCCATATGTCTCATTTCCTGCCACGCAGCCCCTCCCAAGCTTCATGTATCTGATGGAGATGGTGTTGGAGAGAAACTCAAAGGATGCAGCTATAAGAAAACACATAACCTATGCTAATCTCTCTCTAATTTATGCTTTCATCTTTCAAGTAAATCCATACCCCCTAACAGCAGTGTCCAGTGAAGCAGGAAGTCAATGGGCAGGGTAAAAGGGTGGGCCAGTGGCGCGAGTCACGTGACCAGACCTGCCAAAAGGGGTGAACATGCCCAAAAAGGGGGCATGTTTGTCCAAAGAATTGGAAGGCCAGCCTGGCATTAATGCATGTCAGGCTGCCTGCCAATCATGCAGGATTTCCAACTAATGGCATACTATGCAGACCTAACCCTGAACTTGGCATAAATGCATCAAATGATGCGCCTACTCCACGCTTTCTAATGACTGTCCCCTAGCACTCACATGTCCACTTGTTTCCTTACCTTCTTACTAGCAGGCAGAAGTTCCTGGTATATAGTCTGGGACAGAGAAAATGTGTATGTAGTGAGTGTAGAAGAAAGGGGACTTGACACAGTGTTAGAGAGACCAAAGTCGGCATTATCTAAACTAATTTTATTGTCAGCCAGTCCACACAAATTTTGTTCCCATACATCCCTCTTAAGTTTTCAAACTTAAAGAGACACTAAAGTCACCAGAACAACTACAGCTTATTGTATTTGATCTGGTAAGTAGAATCATTCCCTTCAGGCTCTTTGCAGTAAACACTGTCTTTTTAGAGAAAATAACTCCACTGGCCACTCCTTAGATGGCTGCTAGAGGTTCTTCCTGGGGCAGTACTGCCTAGTGTGCAGCACTGCCATTCAGTGTCTCTGCCCTCTGCATGCAGACACTGAACTTTACTCATAGAGATGCATTGATTAAATTTATCTTTATGAGGAGATGCTGATTGGCCAGGGCTATATTTTACTTGTGCTGGCTCTGCCTCTGATCTGCCTAGTTGACAGTCTCAGCTTATCCTATGGGGAAGCATTGTAATTTGCTCAGACCACTACTTCTGATGATGTCAGCAGACAGAGTCAGTTCAGAGGCAGAGCCAGCAGCTGCAGACTTGAATACATGTAAGATTGTACTATATTTAGGGAGGCAAGAGGTGACCAGGGGGACTAGATGAAGGTTTTAACATAATAGGGTCAGAAATGTATGATTGTGTTACTGCCCCTATAGTGTTCATTTAAGCAAGAGTATGTGAAGAGTAGTTAGGGTTGCCACATTTCCAAAAATACCAGCCTTAATCATTTGTATAATTAATTAGTTATGCGGGACATCACATGATGTAAATGTAAATCACAAGGAGTGACATAAGAGAAAATTCTGTAAAATCACCAACAAACTTTTGATTTCGCTGTATAGATGGATTGCTCCCAGTGTCTCAGTCTCCCAAGTCACCCAGTGTCTCAGTGTCCCTATGTATCACAGTGTCAGTGTCCCCATGTCGCCCAGTCCCCTAGTCTCCCAGTGCCTCCATTTCTCCCAGTGTCTCCATTTCTCCCAGTGTCCCCATGTCTCAGTGTGTCCCCATGTCTCAGTGTGTCCCCATGTCACTAGGATACTAGGGGACACAGTGAGACCCAGGGGGACTGAGAGACCCAGGGACACATGGGGGCACTGAGACACTTGGGGACAATGGGAGACATGGGGGCACTTGTGGATGCAGACATGGGGACACTGAGGCATTTGGGGACACTGAGGCACTAAGGACACAGAGACATGGGGACACAGACACTGGTGGGGAACACTAAGACACTAGGGACACTGAGACACATCGGAACAGAGACACTAGGAGACTAGGGGAGACATGGAGACACTAGGGGCCCTGGCTGGGAGACAGACACTTGGAGACACTGGGAGACATGGGCATACTTGTGAACATAGACATGGGTACACTGGGAGACATGGGGCACTAGGCACACTGAGAGACATGGTGACACAAACACTGGGAGACTTGGGGACACTGAGGACACTGGCTGGGAGACATAGGGACACTGAGACACTAGGGACACTGGCTGGGGGACCTGGGAGACATGGGGACACTGTGTCCCTAGTGTCTCTGTGTCTCCCAATGTCCCAGTGTCTCAGCGTCCCCATGTCTCCCAGTGTCTCCAAGTGTCTCAGTGTCCCCAGGTCTCCCAGTGTCGGTGTCTCCATGTGTCCCCTTGTGTCTCAGTGTCCCCATGTCTCCCTGCTGCCTTTTCCCTCATTCCTAACTTACCTGAGCTGTAGAGCTGCTGTCTAGACTCTGTGCTGTGTAGCTGCTCCCCCACGGATCAGTGAGTAGTAGAGAGAGGCAGAGATATGCTGTAACTTCCTATCCCTGCCTTTCTCCACACACAGTGACCCCTACTGGCCGGTGCTGGTATTACAGAATAATCTGTTTATACTGAGAAAAATACCTACAATTGTATTGCTGAAATAACTGCAATACCGGCACGGCCAGGCAGCCTCAAATACCGACTGTGCCAGTAAAATACCAGTCAGGTGGCAAATTTAAGAGTAGTGTGTAAAAAAAAAAAATATATATATATATATTTTTTTTAATGGGCCTATTCCATCAGCCCCTATGGTAATCCGGCCCTGCCCACATGTATCTAATTTATTCCCTGCCCCTCCATGCTTCTCCTCCCCTCCAGCCCCTCCATGCGTCTTATTCCCACCCCCCCCTCCATCCTGTGCCTGCTGACTTCCATGTAGCATTGCCGCACAGACCGCGGTGGAGGATCTTCTGTATCCTCTATTCAGTTTGACAGGAAGTGCTCACTGGGAGCACTTCCTGTCAGACTGGCTGGAGGATACAGAAGATACTCTACCCGCAGGTCGGCCACGCTTAATGGTGTGGCTATGCTCACTCCTACTGCTGGTCACCAGGCGTTTGCGCCCCACAGGTGCTGCTCCTCAGGTGGCCCTGAAGATATATATTGCTCACCGGGAAATGTAAGCCCTGGGCACTGTGTGCAAGGTGTTCCATATCTGGATCACCATTTTACCTTAGGGAGACCCCAAGAGAATATGAAGAACACACAACTCAAATAATTTGGCCTTTAGTGGGTTCCTGCTCAGTTTCCAAAATAGTTTTAGCTCAGTCATGCAATTACAAAGTCTAAATATGACACTCATGACTGATCCCACACAAAATGGCAGTTAAGGCTTCCCCTGTATGAAATTAGAAAAACCTCAGATGATCCTTTCAGCCATGGTGAGCCATGTCAGTGAGGTGTGACTGATACTCATCTAGGCATCTAAGCACTTTCCATTTCTGGATTACCCTTTTACCTTATGAAGACCCTAAGCATATACAAACAAGCCAAAACAAAGGGCAGAAGATTGAGAAAGAACAAATCCACTTTTGTTGTATACCCAGTCAGTTAGTATTTTCACTGTTCTTTGATGACATCCCCCAAATGTAATTTGCGGTTACTGAAGATTTCAATACCATGCTCTACTAGAAAGAAAATATTGTATTTTTTGTTCTTCTTTCTCTACACTCCCTTGCAGTTGATATTGATTTTTTTTCTTATTCATGTCTCCAAAGTGCATATATTGCTTCCCTGACCATTTTATCTTTATTACCTAATTTCTAAATTGATCTTAGTGTTGTCATTGAGTTTACTGGTATGAACATTTAGTTAATGACTGACTTAGGGCATTTGTATGGAACTTTAAAGCACTCATGGAAGGAATATCGGAGCTTTGTCCTTTATATTGTGATTGGTCAACTATCATCGAATCAGATGACTCTGTTTGCTCTCCCAGCAGTGCTGGAGCAGAACCTGGGAGTACACGTGATGCAGAGCAACATATTGACTGGTGAGCCAAATCATGTGGTTCATGGGACATTAAACAGCCACACAACCAATAATACCTAATAACAGGGTACACCACAGATCACTGTAGCTTGCTTATCTTATGTAACATGTTGTCATGAAACGACTGTTGAATGTCGCATTTTTGTAGATGATTGTTGTTAGACATGGACTTCTCATTAAATGCAATGTTAAGAAAGCACCAGACTATTTCTTCTTGCAACACATATTTCTCCTTGTTATCTCATGCATATCTCTACTAAGACAATTAAGGGCCCTTATGCTTATTGTTCCCCAAGTGAAGAACATTAAGTGTAATTAGTTAAAGGTAATTGATTTAAGGGTCAAGGAGCACCACAGGATATTGCTTCCAGAGAGTCACCAGTTCAAGATATTAGTAGTGCATGAAAGTATTCTCAGAGAGTGGCCACTATAGGACATCATTCCCTGCAAGTCACTATGCAATGATATTGCTCACAGAGAGAGTGAATGTGTTCTCAGAAAGTGACTACAACCAGTCATTGTTCCCAAAAAACGAGGACTGTTTTTTTTTTTTTTGACAATCTTTATTTTGCATTTTCAAAAACAGTAAGTTACAGAAAGAAAAATACGGTTGCTTTGTGTTAGTGACAGATATCTGGGCAAATTTAAGCACCGCTTAGAAGTCGTGTTTATAGTACAGTTCTTGCCTGTAGAACAGTTTTGCATTATAGTACACCTTACTTTAGTTAACATTCTATCAACTCTTGACCTTATAATTCGGATTTAACTTGTTATCAACATCCTGCTTTACTGTGTCAAACTACTTCTTCAGTCGAACTTGCTTTTTTGTACAGTTGCGCTACTCTATCGACGATACATGGTATCAGGGTCAGACAATTAAAATTGCGTCTAAACATTTCAAGGCTTTACTGTCTAAACAATTGACAACATTTCTATAGTAATTTGGAGCTTTCTGTCTTGCGCCTGGGTGTGTGTATCTGCACTTTTGTGCTAGTGTAAGGGCAGGTCGGTCATGGTCAATGTGTGACTGGGTAACTTAGGGTGCGTCTCGGGCGGTTTCCTTCACGGTTGTCCCTGGGGCGTCCGCTCTCGTTGTCCGTCTATGTGCTGGTGTTTGTCTGCTTGTCTAGCGGTGCGGTCTTTTCGTCGGTAGAGCTAACGTCCAGCGGTTGTGTTTGGTGTATCGGGGTCGGTAGGCCCCAGTGTCGGGTCCTATGCTCTCTCATTGTGTTCAGTGCCTCTGCTACCTGTCCCTGCTTGTCGTAGGTTGAGTTGGTCAGAACGGTCATAAGTGTTTTAGAGTCTCTCTAATATTCCGGTGGTACCGGGTCTTTTTTTGGGGGTGTCGGTGCTATGTCCTGTGTCTTAGTCTTGTTGGGGGTAGTACACGTACTCCTGTAATCTGTTTTCCGGTGGTATCAGGTGGTGGGGGGTGGGTATGTTCGTGAAGGGTGAGTGGTTACGGTGGGTCTGTGGGGTGTAAGCATGTGCAAACAAGTTGGCCGGGACTACTGCTAGACACGGTGGTTGCCATGTCGGGTATTATGTGGGCCCGGGTCTGCCTCCAGCCCCCCTGTTGACGAACTGCATCCAAGGGAACCACGTTAGAGCGCATTTGTCAGAGCGCCCCTGCAGGGAGGCGGTCATAATTTCCATATTGTAAATTTCTTCTACTCTGGCCACCCATTGCTGGAAGGTAGGCGCGCTCCTCTTCTTCCAGAGGGTTGGGATGAGTGATTTCGCGGCCGTGAGTAGTTGTATCGTTATGCTTCTCTTGTATACTTTAGTGGGTAGCGTTGTGTGGTTAAGGAGCATCGCCAGTGGCTGGAATGGAATGTCGGTCCCAGTGATGTCATTAACCTTACTATGAATCATCCGCCAGTATGGAGCTATGAGCGGGCACGACCACCAGATATGAATTCCGGAGCCGGTGTCCCCCTCGCATCTCCAGCAATTGCCGGAGATTGAATCATGTATGTGTTGTAGAGTGTCAGGGGTCCGGTACCAGTGCGTTAGTAGTTTGTAGTTAGTCTCCTGGTATTTTGAGGATATAGAACCCTTGTGCGTAAGCAGAAATATTTTGCCCCATTCCTGGTCTGTGAGCGTGGACCCTGTGTCCCGCTCCCATTTGGTTGTGAATCCCAGTGGGGGTCTGCAGTCGTTAGTTTGGAGGGTTGCGTATAGTTGTGACACCCCATGGGGGAGGTGTTGCCTGGTCGTGCATATGTGTTCCAAGCTCGTCAGTGGTCTGTGCACATGTCCTTTTCCCGTGAGTGCCGCGTAGTAGCTTTTGATCTGATGGTAGTGGAAGTTGTCCAATTGGGATGCCCTGCGGTTATTGAGCAGGTCTGCTAATGGTCTGAGTGTTTGCGCGGAGCTCCACTTGTGCACATATTCCCAGTCCGAGGCTTGGAAGTTCTTCAGGGAGGCGGGGTGTAGTCCCCCTGCTAGGTCAGGGTTGTGTGTTATGGGGGTGAGTGGGCTAGGTGAGGACGTTAGTCGTCTGGTAAACCTTATGGAGCACCACACTTGTAGGGTGGCGTCTATCACTGGGTTGTTCGTGCGGATCTCTGCGTAAGTTGAGCTCCCATGCCACAGTCTGGATGGTATTTTCCCTAGGGCCTGGATTGTTTCCATTTGCACCCACAGTTTTGGGCTCGGTTTGGCGTGCCAGTCCACTAAGCGTTGGAGATGGGCGGCTTGATAGTATGTGTGTATTGAGGGGAGTCCAGCTCCCCCTTCGCCTTTGGGTCGCTCAAGGGTCGATCTGCGGATCCTGGTTGGTTTATGGTTCCATACAAATTTCCTGATGGCTGTATTTGCAGATTGGAAGTAAGCCTTAGGTATTGGGGTTGGGACAGTTTGGAACAGATATAGGAGACGGGGCAGGAGGTTCATCTTGACCGCACTGATGCGGCCAAACCATGAAATGTATTGTGATGTCCATTTGTGGAGGTCCTTTTGCAGCGTTGTTAGAAGCGGGAGGTAGTTCGCTTGGTACAGGTGGGTGAGGTTGTTCGTTAGCCAGACTCCGAGGTACCGGAGCTTGTCTTCGCAGAGTTTAAACGGGAATTGTGTGAGAAGTTGGCGTAGGTGTGAGGGGGCGGTCGCCACCGGCATAGCCTCGGATTTGCTTAGATTGAGTTTCAGATTGGAGACCGTGTTGTATATTCGGAAGGCATCTAATAAATTCGGTATAGATATTCGCGGTTGTTCTATAAAAAACAGCATGTCGTCTGCATAGGCTGCTACACGGTGTTCGGCCCCTCCTAAGGTGTGCCCCGTGATTCCCCCGTCCCGTCTGACCGCCTCCAGAAATGGTTCGAGAGAGAGGGCAAACAGAAGGGGGGATAGGGGGCAGCCCTGTCTGGTGCCGTTACGGATAGGGAACGGTTTGGTCAGGGCCCCGTTGATGCGTATGCGCGCCGTTGGGTTAGTATAGAGCGCCGCGATCCAGGTCCGCATGGTAGGGCCGTAGCCCATGTGTCGGAGGACTTCTGCTAGATATATCCAGTCCACCCTGTCAAAAGCCTTTTCGGCATCGGTGGACAGGAGTATCACCTCCCTCCCAGTATGGCGCGCGTGGTGTATGAGGTTGAGGGCTCTGATGGTATTGTCCCTTGCTTCGCGTCCAGGTATAAAACCTACCTGGTCAGGATGGACCAGGTCCGGGAGGGTCTGCATGAGCCGAAGAGCTAGCGTCTTCGCAAAGAGCTTCAGATCAGCATTTAGGAGTGAGATCGGCCGATAGCTGGAGCAACAGGCCGGGTCCTTACCTACCTTTGGGATGACCGTCACTGTTGCAGCGAGAGTGTCGGCGGGGAATTGTCCGCCCGAGCTTAGGGAGTTGAGCCCCTTCAGGATCCTAGGGAGTAGGATATCTTTAAAGGTAGTGATATACGTAAGCGGGAGACCATCCGGGCCTGGCGCCTTGTGGGGTTTAGATTGTTTCAAGGCCGCTGTTAGCTCTTCCAGTGTCAGGGGCTGTTCCAGTGCGGTGGCCAGTTCGGGGGGTATCTTACGGGCCACGTGTTGGTTCAGGTAGTCCGCAATGGTTGTCCGGTGGCGTGTCGCCGCCGTTCCTTCCCTGTTTTGGGTTTGGTCGTAAAGGTCGGTGTAGTAGTCGCGGAAGGCTTCCTGGATGCCCGCTGGGAGTCTGGTAACGACTTGGTTCTTGTTTCGTATCATGTGTATCTGTTGCCTAATACGCTTTTCCTTCAGCATTTTGGCTAGCAGGCGCCCGCTTTTATTCGAGTGTTCATAGTAAAATCGGGCTGACTTCCGGAAGGTGAGGTGGAGTCCCTTTGTTAGGATGTCGCTCAGCTCCCTACGCGTCTCCGTGAGTTGTAGGTATGTGGCATCGTCCAGTGTACGCTTGTGTGTCTGTTCCAGTGTGGCAATGCGTGCAATTAGATCGGACGTGTGTCTCGTCCTGTCTCTCTTGAGTCGGGTGCATTCAGATATGAAATGTCCGCGTATGACACATTTATGGGCCTCCCACACAATCAGCGGGTCGACTTCTGGTGTGTCGTTCGTGTCAAAGTAGCGTTGAAGCGTGAGGGCAGCTTTTTCGACAAATCTAGCGTCGTTCAGCATGCTTTCATTTAATTTCCATTGGCGTTCGCCCGGCTTCCAGAGCGGGGAAGTCGTAATGGCACATACTGGGGCATGATCCGTGTGATCAATCAGTCCTATTTGCGATTCTAATAGGGTTGCCAAATAGCTTTGGGAAATAAAGATATAATCTATACGACTGTAAAGATTGTGTACAGCCGAGTAGTAAGAGTAGTCTCGGTCGTCTGGGTGTATTGCTCTCCAGCAATCTACCAGACCCACCCTGCGTAGGGAGTGCAGCGTAGCCCTGATACAGTGCGCGGGGAGCGTGCTGTTCCCCCGTGAGGTGTCTATGCTGGGGTCTAACGGAGTGTTAAGATCCCCTGCCATCACGAGGAGTCCCTCCCTGAACTTTTCTAATTTGGCCAGCGTTCTGCTCAGGAACGTATGTTGTTTTTTGTTTGGGCTGTAAAGAGTAGCGAATGTGTATGCGTGGTCAGCTATGGTGCCCTTGATGAACAGAAACCTTCCTCCTGGGTCTGCGTGTTGCGCCGTGCAGTGGAACGGAACTGTTTGGGAGATTAGAATCGCAACGCCGGCCTTCTTCGCTTCTGGGTGGTTCGAGTAGTAAGCTTGGGGGAAGCGATTGTTCCCGAGTTTCGGGGCTTCCGCGCCCTTGAGGTGCGTCTCCTGCAGGAACGCTATGCTCACCCTCTCCGACCACAATCTCCTCAGCAGGTGTGCCCTGCGTTCAGGGGAGTTTAGACCGCGGACATTATTTGTCCAGTACTTAAGGCTTGCCGGTCGGAGGTCCATTATGTTCGCACAGGGGGGTGGTGGAGACGCGGCCCGAGGCCAGAAATAGGTTGGGGGATAAATAGTATGGGGATGATTGGGTAGGGGGGGAGGGGGGGAGGTTGAACTGGGTAGGTGTAATTTACAAGCAATTACGATCTCGGAGGGGGTGTGTATGTTCAACTGGGTGGTATTGTCCTTGTCCAGTGAACCCCCCTCTTATCTACAAGTGAGATCTATTGCGTGGGGTGCCAAATGGCTGTCCGTCACAATAAAGTAGGTACTGTTGTGACTGTTTGTGTCTCTGCCTCCATTGGGCTCCCAACCCGCGGGTCGTGTTCCTTTTCTCAACTGTGGTGTGTCATGGTGGGGTTTGTGCTGTTTCCGTCCGCAGGGGGGTGTTGCGTGGGGTCGCCCTGCTCGGGGGGCGAGGGGGGGAGGGCCCGGGCGGACTGGGGTCCGTGTAATTCCCATCGGGTGGGTGGGGTTGGGCTCTGTTTGTTTCCTAATTGTATTGTCTACGTCCTCCTCCTTGTCAGTCGGGCACGGTCCGGTCGGTGGGCGGTTACTGTGGGATCCGGGGGGGGGGGGGGGGGGGCCCAGTCGGGAGAAAGCACGCGTAGCCGGGGGGGCGGGGGGGGAACCCGACCCCGATGTGTTGTCATCTGACGTCGCCTAATGCGGTAGGCAGTAGTGAGCTGGCGCTCGCCGCATTCGCATTACTGGTGTTTAGGGGGGTAGGGTGACGCCCTTGGTGCGCTTCCTGTCTCGTGTGGGTTGCGTCTTAACTCAAGTTGGTGTACAGCGGGTGGGCAGTCCCCAGCATGACTGGGTATGGTCGCGTGACTTTGCAGTGTGTCAGGTAGTTTTGGCCGCGCCGTCAGCGCAATACCTGTGACTTTTGCTGTTAATCACTAGCCCCGTCCCTCTGGCAGTTCTTCCACCATTTCCCCTGCCTCCTCCCGGTCGCTCCACCCGACCACTCTTCCGCCCCCTTGAATTCACAGTCAGGCGGTCGTGTGGAGTCGGCTGTTGCGGGCCGGGAGGTGCCCTCTATGTGTGTGGTTTGCCGGTATGCTGCCAACTACCACTGCCCTTTGGCATAGGGGGGGGTGTGCCACCATACATGTGCGACAATACCGTTTAGGCTGGGCTTAGTCTACAGGGGTGTGCTACTTTTAAACGTGTCGCAACTCTGCAGTTGCGTGATTTGTGAGTTTCGTAGCAGTTTATAAGGTACACCAGCAGCAAAAAATAACCAACTTCCATCCTGCTACAACCCTATCGCCCCCCGGTCGCCCCAGCCCGCCATCCCCCGCTCCTCGGAGGAACGGCCGGGTGGCGTCGGCTGCTGCGGGCGAGGGGCGCCTCTTATGTCTGGTTATCTAACGACTACCTGTTGGTTTCAACCTTCAACCCTTGTTAAATTAGCATCGTGCAACATGGTACAACATGGTAGGCCGCACGTGGCCCTTGTAGCCTGCAACATCGTGAAGTATCTTTGTGCGGCTTCGATCCGATCTGTACAATAATTAGTAAATACACATCAGAGGTAACTCCCCACCCACCGCCCCCCACATCGTATCCTAGTGCGCCCCTCGATCGCCCCAGCCGATCCCCCCACCGCCCTCCAAGGAGGTCGGCCGGGCGGATACGGCTGCCGCGCGCGAGGTGCGCCTTCAGTGCGCTGGATCAGCCCACGGCCAGTGCACGTTTATCTATGCATTTCTTAGGCAGTAACCATCGGTACAATTCGTATAATAAAACTATTCAGCTTGTGCGTTAATTCCTTTTCTCCCTCCCACCCGCTTAGTCCCCCCGGTGTTGGCCCGTGTATGGTCTCAGTCCGGCCGTTCAGGCTGCGCTTGATGCGAGGCCCCTTCCCCCAGTCCCGCCACCCAAAACTAGTTGCCCCTCCTCGCCCGGTTAACACCCCGTCCCCCTCCCAAACAAATTTGTTACCCCGGGTATATGCCGGGTCAGTTTGCACCGACCCCTTGGCCCTCAATGTATCTATCTGGGCTCAGTTTGAACCGGCTGGTGTGACGTTTAGGGCATTCGCCTGGTGTCCCGTTACAAGTCCCGTACCCCCGCATCCCCTGGGTCTGGATGTGTTCTGTGTGGCCCATGGTGTCTTATCGCATCCTGGTCTCAGAGCACCGAGGACCCGTTAGCGTGTGGTGATAGTGTGGGAGGACTCTGAATGCATGTGAACAAAAAGTACGTACATACCACTGGAGGCTCGTGCTGTCGTTGTATGGTCGTGGGTCGGGTCGGTGTTCCTGCGGGCGGGTCGTGGGTCCACGGTTGCTTCTATTCTTCCGGGCCCACCGGACCGCCTCTAAGCCGCTGCGTTGCCCGGCCTTGTGTCTCTTGGAAGTTTTGGTTGGGCTCGTTAGGGCCTGAAGCTCTTGCAGGTGGTCCTTCGAATATCCAGTTCGGAACGGTGACATTTGGGAGGCCGGTTGCCCGTAGGAAATGCGGTACGTCGTTGGGCCAGCGGATGGCATGCCAGCGGTTTTCTGTTTTCGCCTGCAAGCTAAACGGGAACCCCCATTTGTAAAGGATCCGTTTCTCCTGAAGGAGGCGTGTGACTGGCCTCAGGGCTCGTCGAGCATCTAGTGTTAGTGTGGAGAGATCTTGGTACAGCGACACCCTGCTATCCATGAACGTGAGGTCATGCTGTGTCCTGGCTGCTCTCATGAGAGATTCTTTGAGCGGGAAAGAGCGGAGGCAGCATATCACGTCTCTGGGTAGGCCATCTCGCCTGGGGGTGCGTAAGGCTCTGTGTGCTCGCTCAATGCCATAGTCTTGGGGTGCATCTGCACCTAGGAGCTGGGAGAACAAATCTATTAGTAGTTCTCGTGGGTCCTCTCCGTCCGTTTCTGGGATGCCTCGGATACGGATGTTGTTTCGGCGTCCTCTATTTTCAAGGTCCTCCACCTGTCTCCTGAGGTCCAGGATAAGGTTGCCCTGTCTCGTGGCCGCTAGCTCCGTCGCATGGCGGTGTTGCTCAGCTTGCATACGGTCGACCTCAAGATCGTCGACCCGCTGTTCTAGGGCCACGAGGTCGCTCCTCACCGCGGCCACTTCCTCCCTGATGGCCGCCCGCAGTTCCGTCACCATTTCGGCCTTGTCTCTACGTGTGAGCATGGCCGCGGAGATGGCAGCCAGTTCCGCCGAGATTTGGGTGAGTGACCCTGCTTCCCTGAGGTCTGGTGTCGAGCTTGCCCTGCTTTCAGTGCCGGGGGAGGTAGGCGTCGGGCTGCCGCGGTCGCGGGTGCCGTGGAGGCCGCGGGGTGCGGATACGAAATCGTCCATCGGGCCGGGTTGTCGCCTGGGCTGCGTAGCCGGGGTCAGGCCTGGGGTGGCTGGGCGTTTAGTTTTCCCCATAATTTCAGCTTATTTCGCTATGTAAAGAGGCTTTTGCGGGTTGGGGCCTAGGAGCTCGAGTCCCGTGCGTCCTACTCCATGCGCTTTCAGGCCACGCCCCCCCCACGAGGACTGTTATACTGATTGGTCAAGGTCCAAAATCACCCAGACCATTACAATTTCTCCCAGAGAATTACCAGTATACGATATAGTTCCATAGACCAACTTATCCAAAATCAGACATAGGAAAGCCAGATATACAAATTACTCAAGATACTAAAGAGAAAGGAAACTCTGCAGTTTAGAGCTCTTAGAAACCTAAATCCCTGTTGTCTACATTTTACATCAAGTGGACCTCTCGCATTAGACTTCAAAATAGTTACCAAATATTATATAATCACAGTGTATAATAGTAATAAACCAGGTTTTCTGTAGAACAAAACACAAAAGGAGTCTAACAATTAGATTATCACATCAATTATTCAGAGATACATCCCCATGTTGCACCAGTAACATTTTTTTTATCTACTCTAGATCATCGGGATGCACACTGGACCCTGACACACAACAGCTGAATGGAAAAACATCAAAAGGTACACATAGGAATTTCATATAAATGATTGTTGTTTTTTTACAGACGTTATTGTATTATTAAATAAGTATTGTAAACAGCTAGGTCTCAAACTCCAACCAGAATTAAGGAATTATAAGCACCTAATGGGTTTTATTTGCAAAACTACAGCTTCAATAACAATCAGAAAAGTTAAAGGGACACTATAGGCACCCAGACCACCTAATCTTATTGCACATTAGAGCCCGCTCTTCGCAGGTAGTGCGCTGGGATAAGGTAAGTAAATGATGGTTTTTAACCCTTTTTTACTAGGGAGGCAGGGGGAGCGATAGTGCTAGGAATATAGCTTTGTATTCCTGGTACAAAGCTATATTCCTAAATAAAAGGACACCCCCTGCCCAAATACAAAATATTTAGTAGATACCTGCATTTCTCTTGTCTGCAGCCTTTGCACACCCTCCTCTTTTAACCCCACTCTGTGCTTGTCTTCCCAATGCAGCCCAATTCGGAGTCTTGTGAGGCAGGTGCTCTGAACTATTGCTGCTTCTTGAGTTTAGCTCCACTGAGCTAAAGAAACCAGGAATTAACAGGATCGGTTTTCTGCTTGAAAGCCAAGGGGGTGTTACCAGGTTAATTTTGTCAATTTCTACTGAAGTCTGCACTTTTTGCTAAGTTCCTTAGGGGTCAGGAGTGTCCCTTTAAGTGGACTTAAACATTTATGTAGACATCAAAAGATTTTTTCCAATGGCACTCTAAATACCAAAACTACTAAAGCAAAACATGAGAAATGGCAATGTAGCGGACCCAGCGGAACCCGACTGGTTACCTCCGCTAATTCCCTTCCTTCAGCTGGTAAACCATGGAACCATGTAAAGGATTGTAACCGCAGCCGTTTCCCTTATTTACCACTATAACGTCTTAAAGCATAGAACTTAGCAGGGCTAACCATACAGATATCTTAGCCATAATTTTATATAGTTAATAAGAGATCCTCTATCTAAAATATATAAATAATTAAGAATATAATATAAAATAAGGATTGTCTTGGAAGCAATAAAGTTTTGTCTGTTTAGATATTTTATTAAACAAAAATAAAAATAAAAATATGGGCATATAAAATCCATTACAATATTTTACAGAAGAGTTTATAAGATTAAACTATATGCTTGCAATATCATTAAAATAGAATAACATGCCCTCCTGAACATGTCAACAAGTCAGCCTCTCAGCCATTATAACATGGAGCAGCGTTTCTGTCTCCAAATCTCTTCTCTCTCTGCGTCCTAATATTAATAGTACACATATTTATACCTTTAAATGTTAATTTTAGGACCTCCCTTAAATTGGAAAAGATACAAGGCCATAACTAAAATGTAAGGGTGCACACGTCATGGGAAATTCCATTAAGCTAAGACAAAATGGCGTAAGTTAGAACTACGCAGCATATTATGCACTGAAAGTAGGTAAGAGGTTATTGTTATTAAATAAACATTGTATGAAAAACAATATGTTCCATTTCTAACACCTTGTCAGTTTGCAATATCTTAAAGACAAAGTACACAGTTTAAAATACAACTTTGCATTCTAAAACTTGTAATATTTGCATTTGCCCATAACAGGACAAATACACCCATTTCCCCCAGTAACTGGACGACACACAGTCCTGGAGGTACTTTGCAATTTTATTGGCGACACACGGCTTTTATGCAAAACCCCCTGCAAGGGGCGGATCACACAAAACATCCAATGTCACCTCCCAGGATCCTCCCCTTCCCTGGGTCCCTAGCGCGGAAAGGGACTCTGTTCCCTTTGTCCCCAAAGCCCGCCACTAAAGTCACAGGGTTTCCCACACCAACCGCCAGGGGTCTTCTTCCCAAGAGCCTCTGTGTCTGTGTTTCGGCGCGGGAAAAAGGGACCATCCCTTTGTCTATCAGACACAGAAAAGTCAGCCCGCGGGAAAGGAGCTAGGCTCTTTGTCCCTCAGGCCCATGAGAGCTTACCAAACTTGCCAGTGCCCAAAAAATGCCCACACCAATCTCAGGGACCCTTGTCTCGGCCCTCGACCGACTAATCTCCGTTCGCGAGGTCCTGTGGTGAAACCCAGACAAGGGAAGCATCTCCTTTCGGGGTATGAATAGCCACCCAGGGAAGCACTCATTAAAGGGAAACTCCAGTGCCAGGAAAACGATCCGTTTTCCTGGGACTGGAGGGTCCCTCTCCCTCCCACCCCCCAATCCCCAGTTACTGAAGGGGTGAAAAACCCCTTCAGTCACTTACCTGAGGCAGCGGCGATGTCCCTCGTCGCTGTCTCCGCCTCCGTGACGCTCCTCCTCTTCATTGCGTCGCCCGGTGGGCGAGACTGATCTCGCCCACTGGCCGAGGGGACCTAATGCGCATGCGCATTACGTCTCCCCATAGGAAAGCATTGAAAAATAATTTCAATGCTTTCCTATGGGGTTTTGAGCGACGCTGGAGGTCCTCACAGCGTGAGGACGTCCAGCGACGCTTTTGCACAGGTTTCCTGTGCTAGAACCCAGGAAGTGACCTCTAGTGGCTGTCTAATAGACAGCCACTAGAGGTGGAGTTAACCCTGCAATGTAATTATTGCAGTTTATAAAAAACTGCAATAATTACACTTGCTGGGTTAGGAGTAGTAGGAGTTGGCACCCAGACCACTCCAATGAGCAGAAGTGGTCTGGGTGCCTAGAGTGTCCCTTTAATTACTTTTCTTGCGTTTTTTACACCTCTGTGGCGAGTGCGAACGTTCTGATTAATTGGTGTGAACTTTCTAATGGGACACCGGGGAGGCCCTCGTTCGTCTCACAACATAAGTTTCAAACCGCAAAGGGAAACAATCCACGAATGCTCCTCTTGGTGGCGTTCGCCTGTACAAATGACGGCCACCCAGGGCACTTGTTAATTGCTTCCCATTGTGGTTTGACACTTATGTTGCGAGGTGTGAACATTCTATCCCAACATTTTTAATGAGGGATTGGGGTGGTCCCGTTCTGGAGGTGAATGGATTCCCTTTGTGGAAGACCTCCCAAATGGGGAGCGGGCACAATAAACGAAAGAATGGGGAAAACACACACAATGTAAAGACAGGCAAATCACGGACAGGCAGTGGGTCTGCCACAGGCAATGTTTACATTTTACCTTAAAAGCACTTCTAGTGACAGCTACTATAAGCACTTGCGCCTTAAGACCTTTGATTTTTTTTTAAGGTCTTCACATTCAGAACCATCACGGATAGCATGATGACACAGAACACTGCTAATGCTTCGCTAACAAGGGCAATGTTAATTCATGTTAACTTAAAAAGAAACCATGTCATGATAAAAAAACATATATTTATTTTTAACGTTAGAGTGTTCCTTTGAGTTTAAAATATACATCATGCTACAATGCTAGAAAATTTACAGATGCATTGTTATTTTTCAATTGAGTTAGTATAGGTTTCTAGGTTATAGACACATGCCATCACTTAGGAATATAAACTACATCTGTCCCACCTCTGTAGTTTATCTGTGAGTTCTTTATATGCTATCCCAGAATGCAACGGGTGCAAGGGACCATGCTACAAACTCCAGTCATGTCAAACTCACTCATGTTTTAATTTATGTATTATGGATTTATGTAAAGTTTTCTCCAGATGTTGAAAAACCACTACATCCACTGTATCTTTTCAGTCTGTAGGCTTGAAAAGCCTTAAAGCGAACCCATCATGCCTAAAGTGACTATCTATACATTGGGTAATTGATATGGTAACTCCATAGCTCGCTTGTTAGTGCTGGCTAGGGAGTCATGTCGGTGTCATGGAGGAGGTTTGTTCTGCTTGGGGAAGAGCCGGGCTTGCATTAGGCCTTTCCCCATAGCAAAGCATTGTATCATTCTTTCCTATGGGGTTTCGGGTGATGCTACATAGGACAAGCGCATTAGGTCCACAGCATGCATAGCGTGAGGACGTTCAGCGTCAGTTCCCGGATGTCCCTCTAGTGGCTGCCTGGTAGACAGCCACTAGAGGTGGAGTTAACCCTCAAAGGTAATTATTGCAGTTTATCAAAAACTGCAATAATTGCCTTTGCAGGGTTAATGAACCTGGGACAGTGCACCCAGACCACCTCAATGAGCTGAAGTAGTATGGGTGCCTATAGTGTCCCTTTAAGCTCTCTCCCAGTGGCAATTCTCTTCTGTCATACAGTGTCACTACATCCACAAAAAAACAAGTAAAAAGTGGCGCTACAATAAAAATTCTCCTTGCAATATAATAAACTGTACGATAAATAGTGCAAACATAAAAGCGGCATCTAAAATGCAATAGCCCATATACATACACTATCAAAACCAAAAAAACAAATAAAGATGTGTTATGTCTTTAAGACTATACAAATATAAAATGGTGTGACCCTATAATATATTAAGTGTCTTTGTGCAACACTTAATTAATCCTCAGTGCTGTGCAAACCTTTGCCAAGGTTTAAGCATATAGTGAAAGTATACACCATTTACACCATTTTATATTTGTATAGTCTTAAATACAGTGCCACTAGCCTTCAATAATACCATGTATACACTATGTATTCCAATGTCTCTCCCCAATAGTATTAGCAGTGTCTTACTCCTCAGTGTTACAACTAAACTTAATAGCTATTTAATAAGTACTAAATAGCAGTTTAGCGAGAAAGATGTTAACCTTAGTGAAGGTTGTTAATATACTGAAAAGTCAGAAAAAGTATTAACTTGGTATCAAAGAAGGTTATAAGTTGACAAAAGAAAACACAGTGCGATATGATAACAGAAAATAATTAGTGATAAGATAGTGTACATTACAGAGGAAATGCTAAGAGGTTAACACATTATAATGATTGAGTTAAATGATATTCACAATCAAAACAGGGGAGCAACACATTGTCTTCTAAGACCAGAAACAAATTAAGAAAATGTATCCCATACCAGAACAAAGTCTGGATGGTAGGAAGGCAAAGGCAAATAAATGTAATCTTCAATAGACAACACAGTATATACATGTATAAAAACTACAGTCAGCAGAACCTACAAAACAGACTAACCTTAGGTGAAAAAAAAAAGTGTCCTAATAAGCATAATAACTGTAACAGATAGAACCTAGCCAGATTGAGAACGCTATAATATATGCTAAATGTAGTAGTTGGGATTTGTTCACTAAATACCGAATTTGAGTGAAGTACAAACCAAGTACAAACCAGTGAAATAACTTTGGTGATCTTTATGTGCAGCCTTTCACTTTGAAACACTGCACATACAGAGGTTAACCCCTTCGCTGACGGATGTGTAACTCCTTCTCTGGCAGCGTCATTAGTCAGCACAGAATAAAGTCGCGGGCTGGCTAATGTCAGTTGTGTGCACAACTGTAATCTGATCCTCAGTACCCCAGTGGTGCCACGTCCATGCCCAAAATGCCCTCAAGCAAGGAGGATCAGTTGAGTAAGAACTTGGTCTTGGCGAGAAAAAACAGGCAAGTTTAAGCCTTTTCTGGCATTTGGGGACGGACCACCACAGAAAGGGTTATTACAAACAAAACTAGTGTTTTCTGAAAACATGCAAGCAAACAAGCAATCAACTTGGAGCAGGACTGCAGCTCTCTCACTCTATAATTTTTTTAACTCTGACACCTTGTTTTGTGCAAACTGCTAACACTTGCAGTTATTGAAATGCATCAATTGTTGTGTCCCCTTGTCCTTTTGGTAGACATGATCCCTGTTTCTTTGTGGTCCTACATTGTCCTTCCAGCAGCCTTTAGCCTAATGGTCCTTATAGTGCCTCCCGTGGCCCATCACCCCTATTGTTCTGCTGATTCCCTGTCTCTCTCATTTAATTTATTTTTCCTCTTGAAGTCCCTGTTCTTTGGTGTATAAATCTTTATTTACATAAATTATTAAAATAAATTATCTGTAATAATGCTCTGCTTGCAAAACATACTGTTTTATTGCATTTTCCTCATAGTGTGTTGCAATTCTTCATATATACTGTAAAAATTGAATGGAAAAAAATGTTCCCTAATTTATGTTGTATGAATAAGTATGTATTTGTTTGTTGGTCATGTGTTCCCATTTGTTTAGATCCCTCTTACCTCTCCTGGCAGTGTCACTTCCTCCAGAGGGCCAAGTGTGCCAGGCTCCCCCTCTTCTATTACTGTGAGTAAGCCATTTTCTTATTTATTTATTTATTTATATATTTTTTTAATTGTTGTGGGGAGGTAGGTGTGGTGCTGGACTCCTGTTCTACTTTTCAGATTGATCTTGTTACATCAACTCCAGTGCCACAAACTCCCAAAAGGGTTATTCTGCTTATGTTTTTACTTTCATATGCATTGGTATTTCTGTCTAGGCGCGGATGGATAGTCGTGTACTGGGGTACAAGGATCTGGCTGCCCTTCCTCGTGATAAGGCAATATTGGATATTGAGCGCCCAGATTTGATGATTTATGAGCCCCATTTCACCTACTCACTTTTAGAGCATACTGATACCCTGCGCAGTCGAGAGGTAACCACATATGCTGCTGACCATGACAACTCCCCATAGAACTTTGAATTTTGGTTAATAGGGTTATTATTATTCTGTCCATTTTCCTCTTGAAATTGCTCCATGTTGGTTCTTCTCCTCTGTATCTTTATTTGCTCATCCTCCATTGCTCAGGTAGTCCCCATTATCTTTCATTTGCCTCTTTGTCCTCTTGTAGTCCGAGTTGTCTGCCTTCTGTCCACATTGTGGTCCATATTATTCATTTTGTAGTACACTGTCCATCGTGTGGTGCCTGTGTCCCTTCTGTTGTCTTAGTCTTTCTTGTAGACCCCATTTTCCGTCTCATGGCCTGTAGTATCGTGTTCGCTATATTGTACCCAATGTCCTTTTAGTCATCCTCTATGTTTCTTCTCTGTCCCAATGGTCCTTATTCGGTCCCTACTATCATTTGTGTTGTTGCTGTTACAGCTGTGGTGTCCTTGTCTTTTCCTCTTTCTTTGTTGTCTTTCATGTACCCCATTTACCTCTGGTTGTTCACATTTTTAGATATAATTTTTTTTTAAATAGGATACTTCATATAATACATAGTAATCATATGTATTTAAATAGCAAACTACTTAATTTTTACTACAAGACCATAATTCCCACCTTTAAAATTGTCACAAAAAAGTCAATTCGTGAAGCACATTTTCTTATATATGAAAGAAGAAATGCACAATTATATCAGTTTCATAGAATACAGAATAAAAAAATAATTCTCATCTCTTAAAATACATATCACCATAAATTAATGATGATATTTATTCGATACTTGAATGAAACTCTATGGAACATTCAAGACAGAAGCTAATTCAAATTAGACAAAGTCATAATTTTTATTTCAGCGCAATCTCTGTTCTTATGTATTCACTATTTGTGTTTTTTGCAGCGCTCACTGTCACCGAAGTCCATATCACCCCCTCCATCTCCAGAGGTAGGTATCTAAAGTAATACAACTCATGGGTTACATAACTCTGTCAGCTAATTTTGAGAAATGTCTGCCATTTCTTCCTTCACTAGGTCTCTGCACTATGGGCAGAAACAAAGTCTACTGCCAGTGGCTCCACTATACAAGCAGCCCGAGGTGGAAGCTCTTCACCTAGAGGAGTAGTCCAGCATTTTCACTGCCCAGGTATTGTTTAACTCCAAAGTTATATAACTCCAAACAATATAAAAGGGACATTCTGAGCACCATAACCACTACAGCTTAGTTTAGTGGCAAACGATTCCCAATCACCCAAGGCCATCCCTTCAGCACGTGACATCATATTAGTGATTTTTTTTTTGTGTGTGTCTGGCTGGATGGATTAAAACCAATCTCATGGGTGCTGAGTCTGGGTAAGTGTCACATTTGGTGCTAAGGGGATCTAAAGCAGAGATCTGTAAAGGTTATATTGTGGTTTGACAAAAGCTGACTGCCATCTCCTCTGCTGTGTTGATAATTCTAAAGTAACACTTCAGCATTTTAATATACATTTTGTCCAACCTGGACAGCTTTGATTGGTTGAGAGTGCTGGACTAACCACATTTGAAATTGTTAAGTTTGCATTTTCAATGCTATCAAGGAGGGGAAGGTCATCAAGCACCAGAAAGAGTCTCAGTTAATGCTAATTTAGGCAATTTACATTAGTATCTTTTTCTACAAACTAATACTAAGATTCCCAAGGATTTGTTAGCATACATTTTCACATTTTCTTAATAGATTGTTATTACATATTTGCCTAATACTCTACAGTTACGGTTGTGCTCAAAAGTTTGCATACCCTTGGAGAATTGGTAATATATGTACCATTTTTAAAGAAAACATGAGTGAGCAGGAAAAACACATTTTCTTTTATTTCTTATGGATTATTATTCAACTGTAGTTTATAACAGAATGGCAAAATCATAAAACAAAACATGGCAACAAAGAAAATAATGAAATTACCCCTGTTCCAAAGTGTGCATACCTTTAGTTCTTAATACTGTGTATATACCTCTTTAGCATCAATGACAGCGTGCGGTCCTTTGTAATAGTTGTCTATGAGGCCCATAATTTTTGCAGGTTGTATAGCTGCCCATTTGTCTTGGCAAAATGCCTCCAGATCATGCAAAGTCTTTGGTCATCTTGTATGAACCACACATTTGAGATCTCCCCAGAGTGACTTGATGATATTAAGATCAGGAGAATGTGATGGCCACTCTAGAACCTTCACCTTTTTCTGCTGTAACCACTGGAGGGTCATCTTGGCCATGTGCTTAGAGTCAGTGTCATGCTGGAAGGTCCAAAAACGTCCCACGCACAGTCTTCGTGCAGAAGAATGCAAATTGTCTGCCAATATTTTCTGATAACATGCTGTATGTTGTGCCAGAGAAACTGCTATGTTTACAGAGCAGGGTTAACCCAACCTCTAGTGGCTGTCTTTCTGATAGCCGCTAGCGGCGCTTCTGCTACGCTGGATGCGAAATTTGCATCCAGCGTGCAGAACGTCCATAGGAAAGTATTGAGAAAGGCACTGTATTAAGGTAAGTGGCTGAAGGGGTTTTAACCCCTATAGCCCAGCGGGAGGTGGACCCTGAGAGTGAGGGTCCCCCAAGGATTATATAGTGTCAGGAAAATTAGTTTGTTTTCCTGACACTATAGTGATCCTTTAAGCGCTGAATTATAATTGTATGTTATCTTCTACTGGCAAATTTTCTTGGTCTACCTGACCTTGGCTTGGAATTAAGAAATCATCGAATTTTCCGCTTCTTAAGTGTTTGAATATTACTGACTGGCATCTTCAAGGCTTTGGATATCTTTTTATACCCTTTTTCATTTTTATAAAGGTTTATTATCTTGTCAAGCAGGTCTTTTGAGAGTTATTTTCTGCTCCCCATGGCTCAGTATCTAGCCTGCTCAGTGCATCCACGTGAGAGCTAACAAAGTCATTCACTATTTATACACAGACACTAATTGCAACTTAAAAAGAAATTAACCTTCAATTGCCATTTTAAACTGTGTGTGTATAGTGTGTGTCGGTAACAAGACCAAACATTCAAGGGAATGTAAACTTTGATTAGGCCATTTGGGTGATTTCTATTATTATGATTTAAAAAGGAGCCAAACAACTATGTGATAATAAATAGCTTCATATGATCACTATCCTTCAATAAAATAAATTTTTTGCATGGTGAGTCATATTTTCAAAATCAATGCCAACATTTCACAATTTCTGCCAGGGTATGCAAACTTTTTAGCACAATTGTATCTTAGCTTTATGTAAAAGCAACTTGTTCATTTGCCTTTATAACTCTCCAGTTATATTTCAGCACGGTTTTCTTTAGCTCTTCTTTATCTCTTGAATACACTTATCTGAAGAGCTATGTATTTTTATACATCCACTTCCGCAACCTATATGCTATTGTCATATAATCACACTGTACACATTGGTGTTAATGTGAATTATAGAGCATTAACAAGAGAACTGCATTCAGGATAGCAGAATTGGAAAAATATTCACCAGTGCAGCAAATTTCTCATCTTGGCTTTTTTGGCAACATTTTTATCTCATACTAATACTTTATATTTTTAAAACGTTACTCCAGTAGATTAACGTTAACTCTTTTTTCTCCAGAGCTATCGCGGAAGGAGCCTAATCTATACAAGAAACCTCCAATTTACAGGCAAAGAGGTAAGTGGTAACACAGCATCATCTTATCCAATAATCTAATAATAATACCCAAAAAAAGAAACAATCCAAGACAGAGCATTGTATTCAGACATTAAGTGTAAAATGTAGGTCAAAATAACAATACTATTCAGTTCAGCTGTATTTAACTTTTTTTGGCCTACTTTGACAAAGATTTTGCATGTTGGCCACTATGACTCACTGTAATTATCCTCTTTCTTCCTCACATGCCACTGTCCAGTGAAAACCAGATGCTTTAGATTTGTTGCTGTTTAACTAGATTTTTTATTTTCTCTGACACTCTTTGCTATCTCCCTACACCGTCTCTGGCCAGGTTTTATCCCTCAGAGCAGATCTAATTTTTTTCGATAAACATATCATAGGTATATGTATTTTATTTCAGATCAGCGTAAGCGAATACGATAAAAAAAAAAAAAATACCCAAAACATTTTCTATAGCTGGAATGAAGGAGCTAAGGGAATATTTCAATTGAGAAACGTTACCACTAATTTAAAGGACCACTATAGGCACCCAGACCAGTTCAGCTCAATGAAGTGGTCTGGGTGCCAGGTCCCCCAGGTTTTTACACTTCAGATGTAAACATAGCAGTTTCAGAGAAACTGCTATGTTTACATTGCAGGGTTAATCCTGCCTCTAGTGGCTGTCTCACAGCCACTAGAGGCCACTTCTGCACACTTATTTGACGCTGGACTTCCTCACGGGGTCCAGCGTCAGATAAGATCCCCATAGGTAATGCTTTCCTATGGGCGGGTTTGAATGCGCGTGCGCACCTCTGGCCGTGCATACACATTCGGCTTCACTCGGGAGCTGAGTTCGTGAGGGGAGGAGAGGTCGCCAGAACCGAGGGAGCCCGGCGCTAGATTTAGGTAAGTGGTTGAAAGGTTTTAACCTCTTCAGCACCAAAGGAGGGGGGCCCCCGAGGGAGGCTCTCCAAGAGCCTAAAGTGCCAGGAAAACAGGTTTGTTTTCCTGGCACTATAGGATCCCTTTAAGTTAGAGGACAGTCCCTGTAAGCCAGGGATATCTAGACATATTAAGTAAAGTGACACTTGAAGCACCAAAACAAAAACATCTCAATGCAATAGTTCTGGTACATAGATGCTGTCCCTTTTCTTTGACAATTTAAAACATTGCCATTTCTCTAAAACATTTTTCGCATAGTATGGCACTAAGATGTGGATATTGCATTTGATAGTTAAGCATTGAAATCATGCAATAATTACCTCTGAGGTTTAACTCCTCCTTTACCAGACAGCCACTAGAGGATCTTTCGGAATCCAAACAGACCTTTGGTCCGTTATCTGACGCTGGACGTCCTCACGCTCTGCGTGAGGACCTCCAGAGTCAGATTTTTCCTAATGTGAGCGTGGCCATTGCCACGCGTGCGCGTTATGTCTCTATCGACGGCTGACGTCGGCTGGGGAGAAGCATGGGCAGAGCCTGACCCAGCGCTGGATTCAGCTAAGAGACTGAAGGGGTTTTAATCCCTTCAGAACCGCGGAAGGTGGGGCCCAAGGTAGGGGGGCACTCTATGAGCCTATAATGCCAGGGGAAAAAAATCAAACACTGTAACATTAAAAAAAATAATACCAATAGTATGTTCCTTTAAGGTAAATATTATTATGAATATATTAATTTTCAATTTACTAAAGCAAAATAAATCATTCTTTTGTCTAATACTGCCACGGAATCCCTCAACCATCACATTCACATTCATTGGCTCCCAGGAAAATATTTATATTTTTACATTGTAACATGTTGTTTCACCTGGTTGGTAACTATATCTCTTACCTTCAGAAACAGTGCACAGACTCTCTGATGACCCCATTGTTGAATCCTCCAAGTTCCCAGCTGCACGACCACCAGACCCCAACCAACTTGCAAAGATTGAGACGGATTACTGGCCATGTCCCCCTTCCCTGGCAGTTGTAGGTATGAGAGAGAGTTTTGCGGATTTATCTCATGACAGGTGGGATAGGCTTCTTTTGGCATAGACAATCCAGATGCAGTCTCACATTTCTTCATTAAGGATGCCACATTCATAAAGGCTGTGGGTTTGTAAGGTGAGATGTTCTAGGTCGTAAATCTTTTATGAGTGGGGTGTTCATCATCCAGCCATAGTAGAAATTCAGTTTGCTAGATTTCTTTGCCAGCCAACAGTTTTAGTAAATCATTGCTCGTGTGGTGGAACAGAAAAATGGTAGAAAACTCTAGGTACCAGAGTTTTTGGGTTCCCTGCATTTTCTCTAATTTGATATGTTAATTTCATTTTGCATCATTTTGAAGAGAAGTGAGCGTTTACCATGTACGGAACATTCAATGTATATCCTAGATTACCATTGATGGGTATTGTTGATAATGTGGCACATAACCCATTTTTGGAAATTGTAGGGTAAGTCCTTTATTCTATGTATTTGATTCTTTCCTGATTCTTATATTTGAACACTACAGAGTCTGAGAGACGTCATCGAAGGGAGTCTAAAAAAGCAGAGGAAGAAGGTGAAGAAGGTGAGGATTTGAAAGAGTTAAGGGATATGCAGAAGCAAGAGCTAAGCAAGGTAAGTAGAAATGTGAAAAAAAAATACAAATGGATACTGTGTAAAGAGACACAAAATTACTTTCAGTGAGCAATCATACTTCCAACTTATATCAACTGTACTGACAAACTCTCCCTTCACTAACAGATTCAGTCCAATTTGGGAAAATTAATACTAAAAGAGGAAATGCAGAAAGGAGGCAGCCTTAGAAGAAAAACCCGTTCCTTGCCTGACCGGACCCCATTCTACACACGTGAGTCTTTACACCTACAGCCTGTTTTTCTATATAACAAACGGTTTTCTTTAGAACCTCTGCTTATTGATTGCATCCAGCATGCTAACACCACTTCTTCCCCATACCTAGCATCTGACATTACTTCCTGACATTACAGCCTTCCCAATGTCAATGTCCGAAAACTACTTTCTCTGACTATGCAACTGTCTCCTTCCTTTCAAAACCCAGCATTCTGAAACTATTTTCTCCCCGTGACTAGCATTCCATTACAATAATTTCTCGCCATTGTTAACATTCTGAGAAATTATACCCCACAAAAAAAAACTACTTCCTCTCAACAAAAATAAATTCACAATTTTTTTACAATAATTCATCCCTACTTCCTCCGCTCACCATTTTATATCTGCTAACTCCCAACATGCAGCATTGTGTCTCTGCTCCCTCCCAACATGCAGCATTTTTCCTAGGCTTTCTCCCCACAAGCAACATTATGTCTCTTTGCCTAAACCACAAACAGCATGCTCAAACTACTTCTTCCCCATAGGCCACACCTTAACACTGCTGCAACCTATCAGACAACATTCTAACCACATTCCCTCTTTACAGACACCATTTTATAAGTAGTTCCTCTATACACTAGCTTTCTGGCTCTTATTCTCCTCCATCCACTTAGCCAGCTTTTTCAAATTACTCTCACACCCTCTCACCACATACTACTTCTACTCACAACCTGCGTCTCACATTGCTGTCACTCCTTTATGTTTCTTCATACTTCTTGCAATATAATTTTTTTTTCCACAATGTCTGCCTGCAGCTGTACACTATTGGCACGGACGAAGCAGCTTAACACGGGTATGTGAACAAAAAGCATATTACATATGACTCGTGTTGTATTGGGCTGACTGCACACACCTAAGTAATTTGTCTCTTCCCTTCCAGCTTCAGTCTGCAGAGTTTCCAGCTCAGGATCTTCTGAGAGAAAATTCAGGTGAGAATGGGCTAATCTAATTTTAATATCAGGATCTCTACTTTGCAAAACATGTTATTAAATTTAAAGTATTGTTGTTCACTTCTATATAAATATAGTTTTATGTTGCCACGTGTGTGTATGTGTGTGTCGGTAGTGGTGTGGAATCAGAATTTGTAATATCAATTCAGTCCCTATAGGTTCCTAAATACAGTAATTTACCTATAGTTTTTTCTCTGGCAGTGTAAAACATTGCTGTTTCAAAGAAATGGCAATGTTTACATTTGCCATAGAGAACTCCTGCAGTGGCTGTCGGACTGACAGTGACAACAGGCACTTACTCATGAAGACCTTCGAAAAACAAGTGTTCATGTTCTGCATCATAACGAACAGTATGATGATTAAGAATGCCTGTTGTAGTGCATTTGTGTCAGTCTTGTTGGATCTCTCGACCACCTGAAGATGGAAATCATTTCCTGCCTGAATTCATAGAGCTAGTATCTGCATTCATTTTAGAACACTACAGATGGCTTATACTGAGGGATTTCAATGCATGGGTGGATGGTAAGTCTTCACAGTTTGGACAAAGTCTACTTTCCACATTGCAGTCACTTGGATTTTGTAGCGGTACTTACCCTCTCCAGGGGCCGGCCGGGGTCCTCTCTTCTCGCCGCGCGCGGTCCTGCTCCTGCACGAGCCGCGCGCGGCTCAGCCAACGATAAGATCAGTCAGGCGGGCAGTGACCGCGAGAAGCGGTCACGTGTCCCGCCCGACACTAAGAGCGCGCCGCGCGTCTCGGGCGCGCTCTTAAAGGGACAGTGGGAGACTAAATTAGAATCAGTCTCCCATTGGCCCCTGTCAGGCCACGTTCCCCATACTCTCACGTTTTGGGGGCGTGGATATGACAGGGGCCAATCAAGGTGAACCTTAGGGTATTTATACTCACCTGTTTCCCTTGCTCCTTGCCCTATCGTGGTTTCTGTCCAGTTCCCTTTAGTGCTTGTATCGTTCAGTTGGTTTTTTGGTGCTTGACCTTGGCTTTGTTCCTGACTCCGCTCTCTCCTTATCCTTGCTTGCTTATCCGCTGTTTTGTCCTCTGTGTACCAGTCCTCGGCTTGTTCTACGTTACGCTGTCTCTCAGTTCCCTTGACCTCGGCTTGTTCTAGACTCTGTCTTTCTTTCTCGTCCTAGTCCGGCCATTCTAAGGTCCGGTAAGACGAACCCTGTTTCTTGTCTCTTGACTATTGAACTATTCCTGCGTGTTGGGGTATATTACCGTGACATTACGATAGGGCCATGGACCCCGCAGGTTTAGGACAACAGATGGCCACTCATGAGGCTAGATTCGCAGAACAGGATCACCGTATGGATCAAATGGCTCAAGCCATCCAGACACTGTTATCCAGATCAGCTCCGGTACCTGTACCTGCGCCTCCTGTAAACCCTATACCAGACACAGCTAATATGCCTAAGTCCCCTAGGTATGGAGGGGACGCTAAGACATGTAGGGGATTCCTTAATCAAGTGGAGTTCCACTTTGAAATGTACCCACGTTCATTTCCCACTGATAGATCTAAGGTGGGTTTTCTTATGCACCAGCTTACGGATAAGGCACTAGAATGGGCAAATCCTATTTGGGAGGCTAATGGGCCTATGGTACACGACTTCACTAGCTTCCTCACAGCGTTTCGTAGAACATTTGACACGACTAAAAGGTCAAAAAATGCCGCCAGGGCATTAATGAGAATAAAGCAAGGATCTAAATCTGTAGCCGATTATGCTATTCAGTTCCATACCCTTGCATCACAGGTAGATTGGACTAATAATGGGCTTACTACTGCCTTTATGGAAGGTCTGTCTGAAACTATGTTGGATGAGGTAGCAGCTAAGGACCTCCCTGTACCCCTGGAGGACCTGATTGACTATCTTATCGATATAGATAACAGGATCCGTGACAGGTTATATACCAGGTCCAGAAATAGACATTTTGTTCCCGTTAACTCCCCTAGAGCTGAGACTCCCGAGGGATCTAAAGGTTCTGAGGAGGAACCTATGCAGTTAGGGGTTGCCAAACTTACTGACGCTGAAAAGCTTTATAGGAGAAAGGAGGGACTTTGTCTTTATTGTGGTAGGAGGGGTCATATGAGACAAGAATGTCCCGTGCGTCCGGGAAACTATCGCACCTAAGACCGTATAGAGGACTGGCCTTGGGTGTGACATCACAGTCCTCACATTTGCCTCTTAATAAATTACTTCTTCCTGTTTCCCTGCACCTTGGTAGTAACTGCATAGCAGGGAATATACTAGCCCTGGTTGATTCCGGAGCGGCCGAAAACTTTATTGATTCCAGTTTTGTCAAGGAGAATAACATACCCACCAGAGAGAAGGAGACACCCTTGGCCGTTGAGGCCATAGATGGTAGACCATTATGCTCTCCAGTTATCACGCATGAAACTGTTCCACTACATATGTCTACAGGGGTGTTACACTCTGAGACCATTCGGTTTCAGATCATTACTTCTCCTTCCTCTCACCTCGTGTTAGGGTATCCTTGGTTACGTACTCATAATCCCACCATTGATTGGGAGTCAGGACAAATAGTTTCTTGGAGTGATTCTTGCCAAGAGTCTTGTATTGTTAAAATCACTCCTTTGAATTCTACTAATATTCCTCCCGTGCCTACGGTCATACCCTCTCAGTACCTGTCTCTTAAATCTGTTTTTGATAAAAGGGAGGCTGAAAAATTGCCACCTCACAGGCCTTACGATTGTGCTATTAATTTATTACCTGGTACGATGCCTCCCAAAGGGAGAATATATCCTTTATCTCCTCAGGAGAATCTGGTTATGGAGGAATATATTAAGGAATCTCTAGAGAAGGGATTTATAAGAAGATCCTCTTCCCCGGCAGGGGCGGGTTTCTTCTTTGTATCTAAGAAAGATGGCGAATTAAGGCCTTGTATTGACTATAGGGGCCTAAATAAAATCACCGTCAAAAATGCGTACCCCATACCTTTGATCACAGAACTATTTGATAGGCTTAAACAGGCCACAGTTTTTACTAAATTGGACCTTAGGGGTGCTTACAATCTCATACGTATCAAAAAGGATCACGAGTGGAAGACCGCATTCAATACCAGGAGTGGCCACTACGAATACACTGTGATGCCCTTTGGTCTTTGTAACGCCCCAGCAGTTTTTCAAGAATTTATTAATGATGTCCTACGTCAATATATACATACATTCGTTATAGTATACTTGGACGACATATTAATTTATTCTACTGATTTACAGACTCATCACATGCATGTTAAATTAGTGTTGAAAACTCTTCTGGTTAACGGTCTCTATTGCAAACTCGAAAAATGTTCATTTGATCAATCTGAAGTCCAATTCTTGGGTTATATAATCTCTGCCAAGGGTTTTCGTATGGATCCCAAGAAACTGTCTGCCATTATGGAATGGCCTCTACCCCAGGGTTTGAAAGCCATTCAGCGTTTTCTGGGGTTCTCTAATTATTATAGGCGTTTTATTAAAGGGTTTTCTGCCATTGTAGCACCTATAACCAGAATGACCAAGAAGGATGGTAATACTCATGTCTGGAAACCAGAAGCACTCGAGGCCTTTGAATTCCTGAAGGCTACATTTGCCTCTGCTCCTGTTTTACAGCATCCTGTCCCTTCACTGCCCTTTATTCTTGAAGTTGATGCTTCTGAGATAGGGGTAGGTGCTATCTTGTCTCAAAGAGATTCACCTGAAAAGCCGTTACACCCTTGTGGTTTCTTTTCCAGACAGATGTCCAAAGCAGAGAGGAATTATGATGTAGGCAATCGTGAACTCCTTGCTATCATTTTGGCGCTCAAGGAATGGAGACATCTGCTAGAGGGTACTAGGGATCCCATCCTCATTTTAACGGATCACAAAAACCTCTCATACCTTAGTGAAGCAAAAAGATTGTCTTCTAGGCAGGCCAGGTGGTCTCTGTTTTTGTCTCGTTTTAATTACATAATCACATACAGACCGGGTGATCGTAATACTAAAGCTGACGCTCTGTCCAGACAATTCGAGACTACTGACAAACTCGAGGTCGATGTTACCCCTGTCATTCCGCCTGACAGAATAATAGCGACTACTGTTCTTTCTATTTCGTCTTCTCTCTTACAAGCTATTCAGGCTAAACAAAACTTGGCTCCTGGGGAGAGGCCTGCTGATAAGCTATTCGTTGATATACCGGAGAGACGAGACATCTTGTCATTATATCATGACACTAGAACTGCTGGACACCCTGGTATTTCTAAGACATTCTCAGCAGTTTCTAGATATTTCTGGTGGGCTTCCTTGCGCAAGGACGTCACCGATTACGTTAATGCCTGTAGCACTTGTGCCAGTATGAAGTCCTCCCACAGAGTTCCTTGTGGGTTGTTGCATCCGTTGCCCATACCCGAGAGGCCGTGGTCCAATATATCCATGGATTTTATTGTTGAATTACCTCCCTCTAATGGTAAAACTGTCATCCTGATGATTGTGGATCGTTTTTCTAAGATGGCCCATTTTGTGTCTCTTGTCAAATTGCCATCATCCAAGGAACTTGCCTCTATCTTTGCCAGGGAGGTGTTTCGGTTGCATGGTATTCCCACTTCGATCGTGTCCGATAGGGGTAGCCAGTTTATCTCCAGATTCTGGAGAACGTTTTGTACAGAGATGGGTATCTCCCTCTCGTTTTCTTCAGCCTACCACCCCCAGTCTAATGGAGCTGCTGAACGTGCCAACCAATCTCTAGAGCAGTATCTTCGTTGTTTCGTGTCCCACCATCAGAACAATTGGGATGACCTTCTTCCTTGGGCTGAGTTTGCTCGTAATAACGCTGCTCATGAATCCTCCGGTAACAGCCCTTTTTACGTTGTTTATGGCCGGCATCCCGTGGTTCTTCCAGCTGCATTCTCCTTACAGGGCATGCCAGCTCTGGACGAACATTTGGCTAGTCTACGTAATACTTGGGAGCAGGTTCAGTGTTCTTTGGTGGCCTCAGCTGCTCGCCAGAAGGTTCAGGCAGACAAGCATCGCAGGGCGGCTCCATCCTATGCTGTGGGAGACCGGGTTTGGCTTTCTACTCGCAATATTCGTCTTCGTGTGCCTTCTATGAAGTTGGCCCCTCGTTTTATTGGTCCTTTTCGTATCTTGCATGTGGTTAATCCTGTCTCGTATGCATTGGATCTTCCAAAAAATGTACGCATTCCTAACGTGTTTCATACCTCCTTGTTAAAACCCCTCCTGTGCAACCGTTATACTCGGCATGTCCCTCCTCCTCCTCCGGTTTCTGTGGAGGGCCATGAGGAGTTTGAAGTGGCGGCTGTAATTGACTCTCGTTTGCTTCGGGGTCGCCTCCAATATCTGGTACATTGGAAGGGCTATGGGTCTGAGGAACGCAGTTGGATTTCCGCTGACGCTGTTCACGCTCCTCGCCTTGTGCGTTCTTTACACGCTCGTTTTCCTGCCAGGCCTGCTCCTCCCCGCCCGGTGGGCGTGTCTTCAGGGGGGGGTACTGTAGCGGTACTTACCCTCTCCAGGGGCCGGCCGGGGTCCTCTCTTCTCGCCGCGCGCGGTCCTGCTCCTGCACGAGCCGCGCGCGGCTCAGCCAACGATAAGATCAGTCAGGCGGGCAGTGACCGCGAGAAGCGGTCACGTGTCCCGCCCGACACTAAGAGCGCGCCGCGCGTCTCGGGCGCGCTCTTAAAGGGACAGTGGGAGACTAAATTAGAATCAGTCTCCCATTGGCCCCTGTCAGGCCACGTTCCCCATACTCTCACGTTTTGGGGGCGTGGATATGACAGGGGCCAATCAAGGTGAACCTTAGGGTATTTATACTCACCTGTTTCCCTTGCTCCTTGCCCTATCGTGGTTTCTGTCCAGTTCCCTTTAGTGCTTGTATCGTTCAGTTGGTTTTTTGGTGCTTGACCTTGGCTTTGTTCCTGACTCCGCTCTCTCCTTATCCTTGCTTGCTTATCCGCTGTTTTGTCCTCTGTGTACCAGTCCTCGGCTTGTTCTACGTTACGCTGTCTCTCAGTTCCCTTGACCTCGGCTTGTTCTAGACTCTGTCTTTCTTTCTCGTCCTAGTCCGGCCATTCTAAGGTCCGGTAAGACGAACCCTGTTTCTTGTCTCTTGACTATTGAACTATTCCTGCGTGTTGGGGTATATTACCGTGACAGATTTGCCCAAACTGTTCCTTCTGCTACCCACAAGAGTGACCACACTCTAGATCTGTATTTACCACTGTAGTATAAGTCTCCAACCTAATAACGAACCCAGTCATGTGATCTGACCATTACTCCATTAGCTTTTCGATAACTAGCCACTCACATACCCCTGCTCCTGTAGAGATGACTATTTTTTTTTACCACTAAAGTATGTAAACCCCCCAGATACTCAGGTCTAATCTTGATTTCAGCCACTAGTTAAACAGTTGTGATGATGTAGACGCTCTAGTACAATACTACAATATGAATGTGAAAACTGCCCTAGACTCCATTGCTCCAATATACACTCAACCCCATCCCACCCATCATAGGGCTCCATGGTTTGACAGTACAATCAGAGAGATGAAAAAGAAACGAAGCCCTCTTGAACGGAGATGGAGGAAATCCCAGACTGTGGAGAACAAGATTAAACTGGCAGAACACAAATACAGTGCCTTGCAAAAGTATTCACCCCCCTTGGCATTTTTCGGGTTTTGTTGCATCACAACCTGGAATTAACATGGATTGTTTGAGAATTTGCATCATTTAATTTACAGAACATGCCCACAACTTTGAAGATGTTTTTTTTTTTTTTGTTATTGTGAAGCACCAACAAATAGGACAAAATAACAGAAAAAGTCAATGTGCATAACTATTCACCCCCCTAAAGTCAATACTTTGTAGAGCCACCTTTTGTGGCAATCACAGCTCCAAGTCGCTTTGGGTACGTCTCTATGAGCTTGCCACATCTTACCACTGGGATTTTTCCCCATTCCTCCTTGCAAAACTGCTCCAGCTCCTTCAAGTTGGATGGTTTGCGCTTGTGAACAGCAATCTTTAAGTCTGACCACAGATTTTCTATTGGATTGAGGTCTAGGCTTTGACTAGGCCATTCCAACACATTTACATGTTTCACCTTAAACCACTCAAGTGTTGCTTTAGCAGTGTGTTTGGGGTCATTGTCCTGCTGGAGAGTGAACCTCCGTCCTAGCCTCAAATCACGCACAGAGTGGTACAGGTTTTGATCAAGAATATACCTGTATTTAGCACTATCCATCTTTCCCTCAACTCTGACCCATTTCCCAGTCTGGCTGCTAAATAGCGTCCCCACAGCATGATGTTGCCACCACCATGTTTCACTGTGGGGATGGTGTTCTTTGAGTGATGTGATGTGTTGGGTTTGTGCCAGACATAGCGTTTTCTTTGATGGCCGAAAAGTTAAATTTTAGTCTCATCAGACCAGAGCACCTAGCACCTTCCTCCAGGGCCGGCCTTAGGTGTTCAGGCGCCCTGTGCGAAACAATCTTGTGGCGCCCCCCCCCCCACCCTCACCCGTCTCTGCTTGGACCCCTTCAAACTATTTTAGGAGCATTCACAATCTGTCACCTCCACCCCCTTCTACAAAACCCCTGCACCTCTTAACCAAAACCCCTGGCCAGATCTTCACCAAGCCCCTGGCCACCCCTTCCCCTTCATCAATGCCCTGGCCATCCCTTCATCAAACTCCTAGCCACCCCTTGCCCTTCATCAATCCCCTCCCACCCTATCAATTCCTGCCACCCCTTCATCAGTCCCCTGCCCCTCTCATCAATTCCCTCCCACCCTTTTCTCAGCCCTCTGCCCCTATTCATCAGCCCCCTGACCCCCTCATCAATCCCCTCCCACCCCTTTAACAGCCATCTGCCCCATTCATCAGTCCCCTGACCCCCTCATAAATCCCCTCCCACCCCTTTAACAGCCCTCTGCCCCATTCATCAGTCCCCTGACCCCCTCATAAATCCCCTCCCACCCCTTTAACAGCCCTCTGCCCCATTCATCAGTCCCCTGACTCCCCCCTTTTATCAGCCCTCTGCCTCCATTCATCAGCCCCCTGACCCCCTCATAAATCCCCTCCCACCCCTTTAACAGCCCTCTGCCCCATTCATAAGTCCCCTGACTCCCCCCTTTTATCAGCCCTCTGCCCCCATTCATCAGCCCCCTGACCCCCTCATCAATCCCCTCCCACCCATTTATCACCCACCTGCCCCCCTTTAATCAGCCCCATGCCCCCCTTTTCAATTTTCTGCCACCCTTTATGAATCCCCTGCCAATTAATCCAATCCATGCCACCCCTTCATCAATCCCCTGCCCCCCTTAATTAAATTCCTGCACGCCTTCAACAAAACCTATTTAATACAAAAGAAAAAAAAAAGAACAGTCACTCACAGTAAAGGCTGCTGCTCCCTGGACTGAGCTGTCTCCGCCGATTGAAGAGCACCGGGCGCCGCCTTCACTCACTGAATTGGATCCTTCCGCGGCTCCCTCTGATGACAGAGCACGTCGACGTCACGCAAGTACGCGGCGTAACGCCCCCACGCTCCTCCTCCACACTCCACACAGAAGTGGATTCCCGGCCGCTGCTCTCTGCTCATAATTTGCAAGTCAAGTGCAAAGCAGCATTTTGCACTTGACTTGCTCTTCACTTGAAATACATAACTCGGCCGGCCTGCGAGCTGTGTTGGCCGCCCGGCGCCCCTGTTGCCATGGCGCCCTGTGCGACCGCACAGCTCGCACACCCCTAAGGCCGGCCCTGCCTTCCTCCATACATTTTGGGAGTCTCCCACATGCCTTTTCGCAAACTCAAAACGTGCCATTTTGTTTTTTCCTGAAAGTAATGGCTTTCTTCTGGCCACTCTGCCATAAAGCCCAACTCTATGGAGCGTACGGCTTATTGTTGTCCTTTGTACAGATACTCCAGTCTCTGCTGTGGAACTCTGCAGCTCCTCCAGTGTTACCTTAGGTCTCTGTGCTGCCTCTCTGATGAATGCCCTCTTTGCCCGGTCCGTGAGTTTTGGTGGGCGGCCGTCTCTTGGCAGGTTTGCTGTTGTGCCATGTTCTTTCCATCTGGTTATGATAGATTTGATGGTGCTCCTGGGGATCATCAAAGATTTGGATATTTTTTTATAACCCTTACTTGTTTGGAGAGTTCCTTGGTCTTCGTGGCAGTTTTTGGTTAGTGGTGCCTCTTGCTTAGATGTTTGTCATGTGACGCCCATCCTCTATACCTTGCACTGGCTACCAATAAAGTGGTGCATACAGTTCAAGATAGGCGTCCTATCCTACAATGCGTTATATGATCAGGGACCACCTTCCTGGACACTTTTAAACAAAGACTCAAGACCTACCTGTTTACACAAGCCTTTCAGGAATAGAATCTGTAACTTCTAAATGTGTGATTGTATATTGTCTAAAGTGCAGAAGTCCAATATGGAGAAAACCGCTATATAAGTTGTTATAGTGTTATATTTTCCTGTATTCTCCAAAGTTACAGACTGCCAGAGAATACAGGAATCGGTAGTCCCGCTTGAGGCCAAAGATTATACTCCTGATATAGTAACATTGGAATATCTAGGCAATATACAGGGAGTGCAGAATTATTAGGCAAGTTGTATTTTTGAGGATTAATTTTATTATTGAACAACAACCATGTTCTCAATGAACCCAAAAAACTCATTAATATCAAATCTGAATATTTTTGGAAGTAGTTTTTAGTTTGTTTTTAGTTATAGCTATTTTAGGGGGATATCTGTGTGTGCAGGTGACTATTACTGTGCATAATTATTAGGCAACTTAACAAAAAACAAATATATACCCATTTCAATTATTTATTTTTACCAGTGAAACCAATATAACATCTCAACATTCACAAATATACATTTCTGACATTCAAAAACATAACAAAAACAAATCAGTGACCAATATAGCCACCTTTCTTTGCAAGGACACTCAAAAGCCTGCCATCCATGGATTCTGTCAGTGTTTTGATCTGTTCACCATCAGCATTGCGTGCAGCAGCAACCACAGCCTCCCAGACACTGTTCAGAGAGGTGTACTGTTTTCCCTCCTTGTAAATCTCACATTTGATGATGGACCACAGGTTCTCAATGGGGTTCAGATCAGGTGAACAAGGAGGCCATGTCATTAGATTTTCTTCTTTTATACCCTTTCTTGCCAGCCACGCTGTGGAGTACTTGGACGCGTGTGATGGAGCATTGTCCTGCATGAAAATCATGTTTTTCTTGAAGGATGCAGACTTCTTCCTGTACCACTGCTTGAAGAAGGTGTCTTCCAGAAACTGGCAGTAGGACTGGGAGTTGAGCTTGACTCCATCCTCAACCCGAAAAGGCCCCACAAGCTCATCTTTGATGATACCAGCCCAAACCAGTACTCCACCTCCATCTTGCTGGCGTATGAGTCGGACTGGAGCTCTCTGCCCTTTACCAATCCATCCATCTGGCCCATCAAGACTCACTCTCATTTCATCAGTCCATAAAACCTTAGAAAAATCAGTCTTGAGATATTTCTTGGCCCAGTCTTGACGTTTCAGCTTGTGTGTCTTGTTCAGTGGTGGTCGTCTTTCAGCCTTTCTTACCTTGGCCATGTCTCTGAGTATTGCACACCTTGTGCTTTTGGGCACCCCAGTGATGTTGCTCTGAAATATGGCCAAACTGGTGGCAAGTGGCATCTTGGCAGCTGCACGCTTGACTTTTCTCAGTTCATGGGCAGTTATTTTGCGCCTTGGTTTCTCCACACGCTTCTTGCGACCCTGTTGACTATTTTGAATGAAACGCTTGATTGTTCGATGATCACGCTTCAGAAGCTTTGCAATTTTAAGAGTGCTGCATCCCTCTGCAAGATATCTCACTATTTTTGACTTTTCTGAGCCTGTCAAGTCCTTCTTTTGACCCATTTTGCCAAAGGAAAGGAAGTTGCCTAATAATTATGCACACCTGATATAGGGTGTTGATGTCATTAGACCACACCCCTTCTCATTACAGAGATGCACATCACCTAATATGCTTAATTGGTAGTAGGCTTTCGAGCCTATACAGCTTGGAGTAAGACAACATGCATAAAGAGGATGATGTGGTCAAAATACTCATTTGCCTAATAATTCTGCACTCCCTGTAAAAGGATGCTTAACACATATATTGAATCTGTTTTCATGCAAAATAGGACATAAAATGGATATGTTTGATCATTTAAAAAACTACAACAAATATTGCTATGATGTAGCATTATGACAAATCACCGTCACATATATTTATATCTCATCTATTCTCTTATAGTAGATCTTAAAGGAACACTGGAGGGTCAGGAACAGAAACATGTATTTCTGACTCTATAGTGTGTTAAAAACACTGCTGCTGGCTCTGCCCCTGATCTACCGGTTTGGCTGACATCAACAGAAGTGTTGCTCAAAGCCAATTACAATGCTTTCCCATAGGAAAGCATTGGATTGCCCAAGCCTGTCAAAGAGGCAGATCAGGGGCAGAACCAGCTGAAGCCAAACACCGTCCATGGCAAATCAGCATCTCCTCATAGAGATGCATTGAATCAATGCATCTCTATAAGAAAAGTTCAGTGTCTTCATGCAGAGGGTGGAGACACTAAATGTCTAGGAAGCACCTCTAGTGGCCAGTGGAGGTATGCTTAGGCAGTCATGTTAACACTGCATGTTCTCTCAAAAGACAGTTTTTACAGCAAGCCTGAAGGGAATGATTATACTCAACAGAACAAATACATTAAGCTGTAGTTGTTCTGGTGACTATATATAATGTATCTTTAAGTTGGAGACCTTACAAAGACCAAAATATGGCAGTAACATCAATGTGTAAAGTCACCAATAGATGGCATTGCAATACCTTAGTGTTTAATATAGAAACTGCTGGTCTGTAATGTTAGGCATGTTAAACTTCACCTTATGATTTACCAAGGGTAGTGGGAAGTGATTCTCTCAGCTTAACACTGCTCCAATCCCTAGTATGAATTGGTATGGCAATGGCTAGAGGCTGCCAAAAACAGAGCAATATAACCACTTCAAGCTGTTGCAAGAGTAATGGTACCTACAGTGTCCCTTTAAACTGTAATGCTTCAACTTAAGCTACCATTTTTCTGGAAGTGACAGGTACCTATTCCCTAGCTAGGTAAACAATGTAAATTAAAAGTTTGTGATTAAGAAAAAAAACAACATGTACTGTAGTTAGCTATTGTGTTCAGTATAAATCTCAAACGTAACGGGTTACTGCCACTGTAGTGGGTATAATAAAAGGAGTACTCTGGTGCAGTTTCCTTGAAATGGGACAAACCGTTGTGATTTAAAAAAACAGTTTATCTATTACTGTTTTTTAAAACAGTTTGTCTAACAGTTTGTCCCTCCGGGCTCTGAGTCTCCCTTCACAGCATCATTATACCGTTCATTCAATGGTTCATGGCGACAGCTCAGTGCACTCAGTCAATGAATGTTAATCCATGCACCAAATATGCACAGAATTGGCATTAGACAGGCTCAACTCTAGTTCCAGGCTGGCTAACGACTTGTCTTGAGTTACATCTCCAGCAGACCGTCTAAATATCTCCATATGTGCTGAAGTGGTCATGCTGCTTAGAGTAACGCTTTAAATATATTCATATATACACGTAAAAACATATTTGTACTTTTATTGCTTTCGAAAGTTTGCATTTTATTGTAGAAGGTGTTCTGTCAGTTTACTCACGTTTATTTTCTGCTATTGATCATGACTTTTTAGGTGAATTCTCATTGGCTAAAAACAACTTGGCAGATTAAATCTTTGTCTTCTAATGTAGCTGTTTCGTGCTAGTAATATTTTTCATCACAGAGCTATTTTCATTAAAGCAGTAGTGGCTCTCTAAATCTGCAGGTTTCTGTTCACATCTTTACAGGACTCTCCATTTCTTTATTCATAGGGTTCCAGGTAAGCATTCCAAGGGAGGGGAATGGGTGAGAAGCTGCTCAGCTCATGAGCACACAGATCTACGGCTGTGTCTTTTTATCCCACAGAATGGAGAAGGCCAGAGATCAAGGATGGATCGAGGAAACTCTCTCCCTAGCATGCTGGAGCAGAAGGTATGTATCTGATGGCACTGCCTGAGAGTGTGGAATTTATAATGGAGGACTGTTACATAAGGTAACACAGATATAATCTAAAAAAAATTAAATATCAGTATGTTAGGGGTCTGTTCACTAAACTGGGTATTATGACAACAACAACATGGTAATAGCAAGTCTTAAACCAACAAATACTTTCACATTTTAGGCCAAGGTAGCCAAACTGGAAGGATAGTGGACTGGGAATTGTTCTAGTTTGGCTATTTTGCTTTAAATTTGAATTCTCACTTTAGTGAATAATCCTTTTGAAGCTGTACTCTTTTTCTGTTTGGCTATTTTTGCAGTTTAGTGCATAAACTCCTTTAAATGTAAACAAACACACCAAACACAATAACTACAGCGTTCTCTAGTGGATATGGCAACAGGAGCATCCAGGCACCTTTTCGGTTGCTAGTAGTCCAGCTGTTTTAGAATGGTTTTTACTTCTCACAACTGTGCTTTGCGCTACTCCCTGCCTCCTCTCAGCCTTCAGAAGATCCAGATGCTTTGGCTTAGGAGCATCTGTTTGAGAACATCTACTGATCACTCTCAGCCAATGAACTAAGCCCTGCACTGCTGGGCTTAACTCAAAACTGAGAGGAGGCTGCAGAGAGGGAAGATGGGCAGAACCCAGGCAAGAAATCAATTAGTGCACTCCTGACGCCATAACCACTGCTGTGTGCTGTAGTAGTTATGGTGTTTGGAGTGTTTCTTTAAGAAGCATGTTGTGTCTTTCAGGATTGGGGGGAGGGGTCACGGAGACAGAGGGTCACTGTATTCCTAACGCTATAGTGTTTCTTTAAGTTGCCATCAATACATCTTAAATACAATTTATGAATCAAGGTAACAGGTCAGCAGCCATTTTGTTCTTCCAGATATCCAAAGGTAATATCAACCTTTGTGCTATTATTGTTTTCTTTCTAAACTCAAGAGGTAGCAATTGTGAGAGCACATGACATCTAAAGAATTCTCATTGAGCTGCATTGGGAAGTCTCTGATTGGACAGCCACAGAAAGACTGGGCTGGGGAAGAAGGACAAGAGCTATTTATAAATAAATATATATATATATATATATATATATATATATATATATATATATCAGACCAGACTCTGGCACTCAACCCAAAAAAAGTATAAAATGTGTATTACCAGGGTGCCTCCAGGCCAGTAGATATAAAGGTGAAAATCAGGAGCACTCGCTTGGATTTTTCAAATGTGAATAAACTGTTTAATCACAACTCAGCATCAACGTTTCGACCCTTCAGGGTCTTTATCTTGATAAAGACCCTGAAGGGTCGAAACGTTGATGCTGAGTTGTGATTAAACAGTTTATTCACAACTCAGCGAGTGCTCCTGATTTTCACCTTTATATATATATATATATATATATGTACCCACAATGAATGAAAAGTATAATGCATGCATGTTTTCATTTGGAGTAAATCTACTAAAGTGTTAAAAATATATATATTTATTTTCCATTGGAGTGTTCCTTGAAGTAAAACTAATCCAGGATTATTCCAGTTGAGTACGTTAAAATAATGGTGACAGGAAAGATTTCAACTGCTTTCTTGGAACATTTTATGGTATGTTTTTCCGAGAAAACCTAATAATAAATTCCTGCACACCATCTGTAAAATGTTTTCTATGAATAATTCCTCACATACCCCTTATAAAAAAGACTATTCATGCTAAAGATTCAGGAACTCCATTACCAAATAGTTCTCTATTTATATTCTTTATATTTTGCCATGGATTACATTTCCACTTTACTAACCTCTTGCCCAATATAAGCAATCTCAAATGTTTCACATAAGCTCTAGGGATTGAACTACCTGGCTTCAAAGCCAAATCCTACCTACACCATGGTAAAAATGTATATTTTATCCAAATAGATATTTCCCTACGAGATGCTCATAGTGACCAACAGAGGACGCCAGAAACTGCCTCCAGGTGTAGACAAAACACAGTTGGAGGTGAGTATAAGAAAGCACATTGAATAACTCTTGAGAAAACATGCAGAATATTTGGGAAAAAAAACAAGAAAAAGTATGACTTTCATTAACTCTTACTCCTTCTCTCTTGTCATCTTCCCCATCTTCTACCAATGTCTTCAATCCTCTTTCCCATACCGCCCTCCAACTTCCACCCTTCTCTTCCCATTTAGAAATATCTCTCCTCTGAGGAGTTCCAGCGTCTCTTCGCTATGCCTATGGATGAGTTTATCAAGTTGCCTCTGTGGAGAAGAAATGAGCTCAAGAGGAAACTGCTTCTTTTCTAATACTGCAGGGGCTTTAACTGTCCTTTCCAAATAAGGGAAGAGGCTAAGGGTGTAAATTCACAAGGGGAGTCCCCAATTCATTTTCCATATGAGGTGGACCGTAAGGATGGGAATGTTTGTCCGTGAGAAGAAATCTATAGAATCAGGAAATTACCTTGATGGTCACTAACTGAACAAGAAGCTGGACGTATGTCTGCAGGATAAATATTTATACATATATACACATATTTACTACAATCTTTCTAAAGCTTGTCTACTTTACCACTAGATGCTCTGAAACAGGACCAGTCTCTACATCATCTTATGGCACCAGACTTAAATCCACTACAAAACACTACTGCATAACTTGACACCACACAATTTAGATACCACATAACAGCTGTGTTAAATAGTTCACACACTACTAAAGATTTGCTTACATAATGCTAGGTAACTCTTCCCCGGGCATATCACATTCTACATGCAATAGAGTGCACCTCACAAGATCACAACTAATACATTAAAGAACAAATTTCAGTCATTGCCATCTTCTTTCTTTACAATAATCACAATTTGTGAACAATTTGTCACACACAGTAAGTACCCGCATACATCATGTAAAAGGAAGTCCACATTTACAACACGGATATGGGCTTTGCTACTGTAATATAATTAGTGAATTTGAGCTAAGGTACTGTGACCTGATGTTATAAGCTGTCAGCTCTGTGTATGTTTAATGGCTGAGAGCTTTTTAGTTTACTGCAACCCTATCTTACCTTACTGTCCATGGGACAAAAGGGCATATCTCTCCCACTTTCACCATTTGCCTCCAAGGGCAGTTAATATAGCCCCATGCTGTGTGTGGTTTGTGACATGCTGAACTTTGGTACACACATATCCTATCATCTCCTATTTTATTGTCTCATATCACTTATTTATCACATTTTATCAAACCACCAGTCTCCCCACATGTCCACTTAGCCAGTCCAGCCCCACTAACATTAACTCTTCATATATACACCTAATGTTTACTGTGTCCTTCCATTAATATTACATGTATGTCTCTGTATGTCATTGTGACCCTTCACAATCTTTGTCATCTCTCCACATGTGTCTGTACATCCTCTTCCATTCCTGATGTGCCTCTCCTAGGATATTTTACACATGGTTTTCCTTTTACATGTGTCCCGTGTCCTCCCTTTTGTGTGGAAGCTTTTATGATTATATTTTTTGCTTCTGATGTATAATTATTAATATTATTAAAGATAACTGGGTAGCCAGTATAAGATTTGCATATTTATTATACGACAAAAAAAATACTGGGTTCACTTTGATCTGATCCAGTAGAAGGTACTTTCACTCTTTGCAGGCAAAAGTACAATATCTTCTATATTTGCCCACGCAGCCAATAGGCAAATAGTTTAAAAAAACAAACCAATTAATGGGTCACTCTTAACACTGTAACAGCTTAGCATAACTGTCAAACAATGGTCTATCTTGATAAACTCAAACATTGTAAAATATGGTGAATGATGTAAGGTTTTTTGACCTTGGAATGTCCTGTATCATTTTCACCATTGTGGTTGGTTGCTTTTTAGGGAATAACCCTGATGGATTAATTCCTCTGGTAGGTGGGAGTACATTGTCATCAATCACAGCTATTACTCACAATTAAACAGGTCTGCCTTTTAGTGGCTCTAAAATTTGCTATCGATAGTTGGTGGCTAATGTAAACAGGAAAGCCTACCAGTAAATATGCTACATTAGTCTTCCAGCACCAGGTCAGCCAGTTAAGCCACAGTAACCCAACTTTAACCCCTTAAGGACCAAACTTCTGGAATAAAAGGGAATCATGACATGTCACACATGTCATGTGTCCTTAAGGGGTTAAAGGGACACTTTAGGCACCAGGACCACTTCATCTTCCCTTAATCTTGCAATGTAAAATATTGCAGTTTCTGTTTTAAATTGCAGGTTTAAGACAACCTCCAGTGGCTGTCTGGAAGAGGCACTTTGTGGATTTTCACAGAGTTTAATTTTGTAAAATAAAGTTGGATATCCTCACTCTTTGCATGAGTATATCCAGCGTCTTCAAAATCCCCATAGGAAAGCATTGAGTCAATGTTTTATTATGGGTAAGCTCTAATGCGTGTGCAGTGCTCGCCACAAATGCTCATTAGGCTTCCCCATCTATGTGACATCGTTAGGGGAGGAGGCAGAGCCCACAATCAATTAGAGTGTAATACAATTGTGACGGAGGCCCCGTACTCAGATTGAGTATAATAACATAATGACATATATATATATATAGAGGTGAGGAAGACAATATTTAACACAAAATGCAAATCTACCTGAATATGCAAATTAACAAGCATTGCCGATCCGGCCCTCCTGGGCCATATGATCACGTGGTCCTTTGCGAGGACCTCGCGATCACCTTGACGGCATAGCCGTCCACAGTAATGCCAGCAGGTGGAGTGCCTGTAATGACAGGTACTCCCTCTACTGCCTGTAAAAAAATAATAAGAGATTAAAACAGTTTAAAATAACATTATATATACTTATATCATATATATATTTATTATATATATATATGATCTAAATACAGTTGCAAGAAAAAGTATGTGAACCCTTTGGAATAATATGGATTTCTGTTCAATAAAAACATGGCAACATTTCATTCTTTGTGTGTTATTATTTTAAGCAGACTGTGATTGTCTATTGTTGTGACTTAGATGATGATCAGATCATATTTTATGACCAAATTTCTGCATAAATCCATATCATTCCAAAGGGTTCACATACTTTTTCTTGCAACTGTATATATATATACATACACATACATTAAGTGTATTTTAATATTAATATATATATAAAATTCTCTATATATATAAATATCAAAATACACGTAGAATGATGATATTAAATATATATATTTATATATATTTATAAATGTAAAATAAATATATATGTAAATACGTTAACAAATTAAATAAAAAAAATAATAAAAAAGAAATAAAAAAATATATATGTGTGTAATTGCGTTCTAACTGTATTTTAAAATGTATATATATATATATATATATATATATATATATTCAAGAAAATAGAGAGCACTCACAAGACTTTAGACAATGTTTTCCAAAATTCAAAAAATTTTGCTTTATTTGCAAGTAGTGGTAGTCGACGTTTCAGTCTCTAAAGACTTTTATCAAGACAAAATACAAATAATTTGTGATTCAATATAAACCTGACACAAACAAAGCTGATTGGATGATGAGGTTCGTGCAAACAAGATTGTAGGACGTCACTAATGACATTAAGTGAACTCAGATTGTGAATTTTCCAAAAAAAGAATTAACCCTATCTGAGTGCTTGCTAGTGCAAGAGTATTATACAAAAAAATTATATATATATATATATATATATATATTGAGATCAAAATACACATAGAACGAAATAATATATATATCTATATACATAAGTATATACGTATATATCACTATATATAAATAAAAATAATTGTAAAAAATTATATACATATATATATAGAATACAAAAGGAAATCAGCGCTGATTAACAAACAATATGAGGATAGGCAGCAACCCAAACGAAGGAGACCCCTCAAATCCTTCAACAAATGGGAAAATACAAAGAAATGGGGTAGGGCTGCGCCAGTAACAAATAATAAATAAATAAAATAGCGTAAAATAGTCCAAAAGAGTCTCAGTAGAGTGACAGTGCTTGATGGGATATAGATGAGTAGACTTATTTATTAGAAGTGGGTGGGTCCAAGTGTCAGAGTATTCGCATATATGAAAAACAAGGAGACAGGGGCAGCAAGTAGTGCAATACATATAAAATCCAGAGGGTAAAATAATAGTAGAAGGTAAAGAACTCACATTTAAAAGAGCTATGGCCAGTTCTGGTGTGAAGGGCGTACAGTGATACAATCCTTGCTTATGGGATATGTGAAGGGAGTGCTTCTGTCAACATCGTCTGGTCATCCAAGGCTCCAAATAGGGATAAAAAGAGGCAACAATAGTGCTCTCAATTGGATAAGAGTAAGTAAGAGTAAATAAAATAATACTTACAAGTGTAGAGCAGAAACACTGCTCTAAAAATAAAGCGTTGGTGGTATGATCCCCACCTGGGATTTCTTTAAGTGCAGGAACAACAGTAAAAAGCCAGGAAAAATAAATAAAAAGTGCATAAAAATACAATAAAAAGAGAATTGGCACAGTAAGTAACCAAAAACTTGTAATTGATCTTAAAATACACAATATAAAATAACCATTACGCGTAATTCTCATTCCTGGGCTCAAAGGCAACGTAACCAATCTGGCGAATTTCAATGTGAAAAAACTGAAAAATGTAGCGTGCTATATTTGACCCTGTAACTTCCCAAAACACCATAAAACCTGTACATAGGGGGTACTGTTTTACACATGAGACTTTGCTGAATACAAATATGTGTATTTTATTGCAGGAAAAGCAAACAGTATCATGACATTCACAGTAAAACACGTAGAACTAATTTTTTATTTTTTTTTAAATTCTTTATTTTATTTGTGCATGAAAATATACATATAGCACACCTTGCCACAATAGCCAGAGTATGCAGAGTTAAACAAAGGTGTACATCAGTTAGGCAGTGGAAAAACTTTGCACATTTTTACATTTTTAACGTTTAACAATGAGTTATGTCTAGGCTGATTTTTGATAAAAATAAGAAACTGGATTAGCTTAAAACAGGTTATAAAGGTGATAGATAACATTGCAGGCTAGTTGTTCAAGCTTACATTACTATGTAATAGATATGTTAGTGATTAGCTGTGTCTGGCTAAACATGTTGTGTAGAGCAATAGAAGTTTCACATGTTAGTATCTACGTTGCGCAGGCTGGGAAGTCCAGCAGAGAGTAGCTTAGGCAAGCTAAGTAGCCTGATACTGCTAGAGAGACGAACCACAATAAGCAGATTAGTAGATAGTGCAAAAGAGTAAAACAAAAGGTCACAGGCAACACATCAATACAAAAAGCAAATGCCATGTCAAAAAGTAATGTGGCTGCAGGAGTGTGGCTTGTATGAGGCATGAGTCCGTAATCTGTGGTATTGTCTCATGAATTATGAGAGCAGGCCTGTGTTTAGAGTCCCGATCAGTTCACACCTGTTCTGGTCGGAACAGAATAAACGAAGGATAAGGAGCTTTTCTGGCTAGAGTTATCAAAGTCAGAGGAGGTAATCCATGTATGCATCAGTCATTTCCCAGAGGCAAGCGGCAACTGTGGGGTCCCGCCATCGGTTCTTTTAGCCGATGCCCATGAGTGGGGGTCAGTAACCCAGGAGTGCAAAAGTCTCGGGTGTCGTGGCCCTAACTGGGGCCAGTGGGGCTGGCTGGGGCATTTCAGGAGTGAGACAAGCGCTGGCATACCTCGCTCCCTTGGGCATGTACGGCCATCTCCGCTCGCACGGCAGTTGGCAGGTGCTGTCAGTCTTTTAACGCTCCGGTTGTTTCTTGCGCCGTCTGGCTGTATGTGCCACCGCTGGGTCCCGGTATTTCAGGGCGGACGGCTCGGATCTGTTCCCAGAGCTGCTGCAGAGGTTCGGTGTATCGGCAGTAGTGAAGATTTCTGCCTTACAGCTCTGGGTGCCCCTCCGCTGTGCCGACTGTGCTGTTGGGTTCGTGTGCACGGGGGGTTTGGTGCCCCATCCCGCCTCAGAGCCCGGCGATATCTGTTGTGCCGGACGGCCATCTTGGAGACCCGAGGTATCTGTATATAGTAGCTGCGCCTCGCTGCAGGACCTATCCATGAGGCCACCTTTGATTCAGCTTGGCGGTGAGTTACTCCCCGGCTGTGTAAAGCCTCCCTGAGACCTGTGCAGAGCCAATCAAAGGTTTCCAATGAGGACCTGTGTGTCCTAAGGCTGGTGCTCTGCATTTCAGGCACTGGCTGGGTGGCCTTCGTGGACAGGCTGTGTGGGTTTGTTGCCCCGCTTTGCTTCACCTCCCTCTTGCTTGCTTTAGAGATGTGAATGGGTGTTGCAGGCTGCTGCTGCGTGCCTCGAGTTTTGCAGTCGCTTGCGTCCGCCATTTTGGAGGCCCTCACCTCCGGTCTGTTTGTTCCGGCTGTCGGTCCCGACTGCAGGCGTGCAGCCGAGCCAGCTCCATGTGGCGGGGACCGGGATATCCCCCCCGGTCCGTAGAGGGGGATGCTTGGTGCTTGCTCGTGGCCCGGTGTGGTGAGCAGGAAGCGGCCGCCTTCCCAGCCCGTCCAACCCTGTAGGCCTCACTCCGCCGTTTCGGTTCCCAGGCATTCTGCGCGATAAGTCGGGTGTCCGCAGGTGTGTGCTGGTTTCCCCAAGCTTTATATACGCAGTATGTGGTTCCTTCTGCGGTTCACCCTCAGATATTAGGCTGCAAGTGTTCCGATCGGCGGGAGCTCGAGCAGAGCACGTCTTGCTCGCTTGCTTGTCAGGCTCCGCCCCCAGAACTAAATTTTTTTAAAAAATTCTTATTTTCTCCCATTTTTTTTATATTTTATTCAGATTAAATTGTTTTTTTATACCTAAATATTTCATGTTAAATGAAAGCCATGTTTCCCCTGAATAAAATGATATATAATAAGTGTGGGTGCACATAATATGAAAGAGGCGAATTACGCCTGAACAGACATATAGCGCAAATTCAAGTCTTTGTTTACATTTTGTTTTGATCACAACGTGTACATTTGGCTCAGTCCTTAACCCCTCAATTTGAACGCCAATTTTGGCCAGTGTTTGTGATCAAGTGGCTACTAAAAAAGACTGGACATACCCCATTTGCAATATCTTGGGTTGTCTACTATTCCAAATGGTATGCCATCATGGGGGTAATTTTCATTCCTGGGCTACCGTACGGTCTTAAAGGCAACATAACCAACCTGGCGAATTTCAATGTAACAAAACTGAAATGCACGCCTTATATATTTGACTCTGTAACTTTTGAAAACACCATAAAACCGGTACATGAGGGGTACTGTTATACTCGGGAGACTTCGCTGAACACAAATATTAGGGTTTCAAAACAGTAAAACGTATCACAACAATATCGTCCGTGTAAGTGCCATTTGTGTGTGAAAAATGCAAAAAATTTCACTTTCACTGACAATATCGTCGTTGTAATACATTTTACTGTTTTGAAACACTAATATTTGTGTTCAGCTCAGTCTTCCGAGTATAACAGTACCCAGTGGCGTACACATGACCCATGGGGCCCCGGTGCGAAAATTGATCCGTGGGCCCCCCCCCTCGCGCTTACTCTGTGCGGGCCGGGGCAGCAAAACATGGCGGCGGGCACCTGGTCGCAGGGGTTGCAGGGCTGCGACCGCGGTATGTACGCCAGTGCATGCAGATGCACACACACTTAAAGGACCACTACAGACACCCAGATAACATCAGCTCAATTAAGTGGTCTGGGTGTCAGGTCCCTCTAGTTTTAACCCTGCAGCTGAAAGCATAGCAGTTTCAGAGAAACTGTTATGTTTCACTGAGGGTTAATCCAGCCTCTAGTGGCTGTCTCACTGACAGCCGCTAGAGGCGCTTCCGCCATTTTAAGACACTGAACGTCCATAGGAAAGCATTGAGTAATGCTTTCCTATGGGCGGTTTGAATGCGTGCACGGCTCTTGCCGTGCATGCGCCTTCGGAGCTGAGAGGCGGAGGGATCCCCAGCGCCATGGGAGTCCGCGCTGGAGAAATGTAAGTGCTGAAGACACACACACACACTCTCACGAACAAATGCATACACACTAGCTAACAGACACACACATTTACTGACAGAGACACACTCAGCGGCAGACATACATACGCACTCACTTACAAAACATACACTCTCACTGACAAACACACACTCACTAATAGACATCAAACAGACTCACTAACACACACACAAACACACTCAGTAACAGACACACACAGTAACACACTCACTGACACTCACTAGCAGACACACACACTCTAACACCAACACTCACACTAACACACCCACACTAACACTCACACACACACTAACACTCACTCACACTCTAACACTCACACTCACACACACTCACTCACACACTCCCACTTACACACACACTAACACTCACACACACTAACACTCACACACACTAACACTCACACTCACACACACACTTACATGTTTTTTTTTTTAAATTTAATCCCCCCAGCCTCCCTACCTTTTGGAGTGCTGAGGGGATTCCCTGGGGTCCAGTGATGCTGCTGGGCTCCTATGCGGCTGGTGCGCGAGGGAGCACTCTCCCCTGAGTGCTTCCTCTTCAGCTCCCTCGCACGCCGCGTAGGGATGCTGGCGCCGGAAGATGACGTCATCTTCCGGCTCCGATATCAGTGCGGTGCGCGAGGGAGCTGAAGAGGAAGCACTCAGGGAAGAGTGCTCCCTCGCTCCCCGGCCAGCCTGACTGCCCGCCGGGTGTAAGCAGGGCCAGCCTCAGGGGGCCCTGAGGTGGCCGGCTCCTGGGGCCCCCAGGAGAAGAGGCTGGCCCAGTGGGTACATACAGGGTCGCAGGGGCGGCCGGGCCCCGTGGTGGGCCGGGCCCGGTCGCAGCCGCGACCCCTGCGACCCTGATATGTACGCCACTGACAGTACCCCCCCACCATGTACAGGTTTTATGGTGTCTTGGAAAGTTACAGGGTTAAATATAGTGCTAGCAAATTAAATTCCCTGGACTTTTGGCCTGGGTTGTCAGGCAGGTCCCGCAAATTGTAATTAATAAAATTACCTAATTATGTAAAATTATTACATAAATATATACGTAGAATTATTATATGTATATATATATACACATATGTATATCATTTTTAAAAATTATTTTTATTTATATATATATATATAGGTATTTATATAGAGTGATATATACGTATATACTTATGTATATAGATATGTTATTTCGTTCTACATGTATTTTGATATCAATATATATATTTTAATTTTAAAATACAGTTAGAACGAATTTACACATATTTTTTTACTTATTTATTTAATTTTTTTTAACGTATTTACATATTTATTTATTTTATATATAAATATATATATATAATGAAAATTATATATATATATATATATATTAAATCAATATCATTGTACGTGTATTTTGATATTTACATTTATAATTATATATATTAATATTAACACAGTATTAGACAGTGTATGTGTATATATATATATATATATATATATATATATACACGGTACATATATATATATATATATATATATATATGATCACTATATGATCTAAGTATATATTTTATTTTAAACTGTAACTTTAAACTGTAACTGTAACTTTTTTTTTTTTACTTTTTACAGGCAGCAGGGGGATTACCTGTCATTATAGGCACTCCCCCGCTGGCATTGACATGGACGGCTATGCCTGTAAAGTGCTGTGGCATTTACTGGCGCTATAGTGTAATGTACAGTGTTGGCGTTTTAAGGGGTGCTTGTATATAGTTTTAGTGTTTTAATACAGTGGGGTGTTTGTATGTAATTTTTGCGTTTGATTGTAGGGGTGTGTTTGAATGTAATGTTCACTTTTAAATGTGGATGTACATTTGTGTGAAGTATTTGAAGTATTTGTGTCTGAGTGAAGGGGTGTGTTTGTATATCCTTTTGGAGTTTGAATGCAGTGATGTGTTTGTATTTAATATTTGTGTTAGATTCATAGGCGTGCGCAGCTTATTGCATAAGGGTGTGCACCCTAAAGCACAAACACACACGCCGCGTATATATATATATATATATATATTTATATACATATATATACACATACATACACACACACACTGCTGTGTGTGAGGGTGGTGTGTGTGTGAGGGTGTGGTGTGTGTGTGTTTGTGAGGGTGCTGTGTGTGTGTGTGAGGGTGCTGTTAGTGTGTGTGTGTGTGTGTGTGTGTGTGTATGTGTGTGTGTGAGGGCACTGTGTTTGTGTGAGGGTGCTGTCATGTGTGTGGGTGCTGTGTATGTAAGTGTGATGTATGTTTGAGGGTGCTGTTAGTGTGTGTGTGCTGTGTAAGGGTGCTGTGTGTGTGGGTGCTCTTTGCGTGTATTGTGTGGGGGTGGGGGGACCATTTAGTTCACTCTCGTCGATGGACACTACAGGGGCTTGGTCACAAGGACTGCGGAACCTGACAGGCCCCTGTTCAGCAGTAATCTTTCCCGGTGCTATAATCACAGCACTGGGTAACATTCCGCGGTGCCCCTGTGAACTTTTTTTAAATGTGACAGCTGGCTAGCAAGCACGGGCCAGCTGCCACATAATTAACCCTTTCCTTTTCACGGGTTTTTAACTATTTACCCACTGGTTGCTAGTGCTGCCATTGGGCAAATAGTACTTCAAATTATTGATTCACTTGGAAAAAAGCAAGTGAATGCTAATTTGCAAAATGTGTATGCCTCTGGATGCATTCAGTTATGAATCTAATTATACATTGCTAAAGCACCAAATGCATCTGGTTAATGGCTGCAGATTCGTTCGGGCCATTCAAAATCTAACTATACTTGGCTTTAGTAAATATGAGAATAGCCATTGTGGTAGGAATTCGATCAAAGCCGCTTTATTGTTATACATAGTTACATAGTTACATAGTTAGATAGCTGAAAAGAGACTTGCGTCCATCAAGTTCAGCCTTCCTCACATTTGTTTTTTGCTGTTGATCCAAAAGGCAAAAAAAAACCCCAGTTTGAAGCACAATTTTGCAACAAGCTAGGACAAAAAATTTCTTCTTGACCCCAGAATGGCAGTCAGATTTATCCTTGAATCAAGCAGTTATTACCCTACATTGAAAGATTATATCCTTTAATATTCTGTCTTTGCAAGTATGCATCTAGTAGCTGTTTGAACATCTGTATGGACTCTGATAAAACCACTTCTTCAGGCAGAGAATTCCACATCCTGATTGTTCTTACAGTAAAAAAAACCTTTCCTTTGCCATATAGACGAATATTATTCATGGTTATCATTAAAAATTTACTTTAATATACAGCTTGGGTTTGCATATTGTCTGGCGGGGACGGGATAGGCAACTTATTTTAGACAGAGGTTGTAAAAGTGTAGTAACTAAATACACTGAGTCAAACCATTAAACCCATCTGCCTAATATTGTGTAAGTCCCCCTCGAACTCGAAAAACAGCTCTGATACGTTGAGGCATAACCTCCACAAGACCTCTGAATATGTCCTGTGGTTTCTGGTACCAAGACATTAGTGGCAGAACTAATGTAGAGAGGACCCTGGTGCAAGATTGTTTTGGGGCCCCCTTTAGCAAAAGGATGGACAAAGGGTAGGTCCCCATCTGTCAAACTACCACGATGGTAATGTTTCTGTTTGATTGAGGAGGTGTGCTTGTATGTAGTGTTGGCTTTTAAATGCGGGTGTACATTTGTGTGCAGTAGTGGTGTTTGAATGAAGGGGTGTGTTTGTATATTTTTAAAATTTGTATGCAGAGGTGTGTTTGTATGCAATGTTTGTGGGTTTGATTGCAGGGATGTGTTTGCGTGTTGGTGTTTGATTGCAGGGTTGTATGCACATATGCATATGTGTGTGTCAAGGGGTGTGTATGTATTGATCTGTGTGCAAATTTGTGTGTATCTGAGTTTGTGTGAATGTGTCTCTCTGTGTCAGTGTGTGTATATGCCAGTTTGCGTATGTTTCAGTGCGAGTGTGTTTGTGTGTATGTGTGTGTCAGTGTATTAGTATGTGTGTGTCTGTATATCTCTATAAGTATGTATGTAGTGGCAGTGTTTGTGCATATGTGCATATGTGCATACAAACACACAAACACTGCTCACAAATACAACCCTTCAAGGATGGGCAAATGGTAAATCCCCAGCTGGCATATAATCGTGATAGTTCGACAGATAGGCATCTACCCTTTGGCCACCCTTGTGCTAGAGGGTGCACAAAAATATTCTTGCAATAGGACCTGCTCTACATTAGTTCTGCCACTGGATATAAACACTGACAGATTCTCACACTTGCAAATTCACACATTGACACACAGATACACGTACAGACAGATACACTGACACAGATACTCACTTACAGATTCACAAACTGACAGATTCACACATTGACACACACTGACAGATCCACACACCGACAGATCCATACAATTGCATATTCACACATTGACACACGGATTCACAGACTGACAGATTAACATACTAAAACGCAGATTCACAGACTGACAGTTTCACACATTGACACAAAGACTCACACACTGACACATTCACACACATCTTATATGTATTTACAGCCACATACCATTTGTGTAGAGTAGGGTGGTCCTGCTGATGCTGGCTGATGGGCCCCATGAGTGTGCGGGCCCCGGTGCAGGCACACCAGTTGCACTGGCGGTAGTTCCGCCACTGATTAGCAATAATTCCTGCAAGTTGTGAGGTGAGGCCTTCATGGAACAGAATTGTTGTTCCAGCACATCCTACAGATGCTCAATCGGATTGAGATCTGGGGAATTTGGAGGTGAATTCTTGGTCATGTTCCTCAAATCATTCCTGAACATTTTTTGCAGTGTTTCAGGGTGCATAATCCTGCTAAAAGTACTGCAATCAGGGAACACCATTGTTAAGAAGAGAGTAGGAGGTACATGTCAAGGTAGCATCAACATAAATATCAGGACCCAATCACTGTGTGCTCTGACACGTTTTTATTATGTCCAGAATTAAAAAATTTCAGCAATATGAGCTACAGTAGCTCTCCTGTGTGATGAGAACGGACAGGCTAGTCTTCACTCCCCACGTGCATCAATGAGCCTTGGGCACCCATAAACCTGACGCCGGTTAGCCGGTTGTCCTTCCTTGCACCACTTTTGGTAGTTACTAACCACTGCATACCAGGAACACCCCACAAGATTTGCCATTTTGGAGATGCTCTGACCGAGTCATCTAACCATCACCATTTGGCCCTTGTCAAAGTCACTCATATATTTTCGCTTGCCCACTTTTCCTGCTTCCAACACATGAAATACAAGAACTGACTATTCACTTGCTGCCTAATAGATCCGGCCACTTGATCTGGCCATATTAGTAATAATATAATCAAAGCTATTAATTTCACCAATCAGTGGTTTTTATGTTGTGGCTGATCAATGCCATGTTGTAGTGAATAGAAAACGGACAGGCTTGAGTGGAGGAATTTTTCCAGATAAGCTATTTTTGCCTCAGTATTGCTATTTCAAGTCAATTTGTAAAAATCTGGAGTTTAGTGAATAACCCCATGAATTGCAAAATGTATGCAACAATAGATGATTTGGAAAGAAAAACCTCAGATACACATACACTGACATACATTCACTGACAGACAGACTCACAGACACATATACGACACACATTTTCTCGTGCACTCACAAATTGTTATTTTTCTTTATTTTTAAGTTAAGTCCATCCAGCCTCCATTGGTGGACCCGGGGGGGGGGAGAGGGCAACCCCCCTGAGGCTCTTCCCTGCTTGCTAATGCAGGACTGGCACTGTCCAAGCGCTGCCAGCCCTGCAATGTGCCTTCACGGACCAGAGGGGAGATCAGAAAGAGGACCTGGGAGCTCAGCCTGCAGCTCCTCTGGGTCCTACTCTTGCAAGCACGGAGTGTTGCCGCGGTCACTCTCACCACTTGGACCACCAGGGATTCTCCACCGGAGCACCAGGGATTGAGAAATGCGGAAATTTATTTATTTTGAAAATGTATTTATTTTTATTTTTTTAAAATTATAAAAAAAGCCCTCCTACACTCCTCATCACACATTCACACACTGTCCCCCCAAACACACACTGCCCCACACACATTGGCCCTGCATACACACAAAAATGCTCCTATGCCCTACTACAGCCGCATATCTCAGCAGACCCCAGGTAAGTTGTCTAAAGGTTCTTAAACGGTTTGACTATTTACTCTGGGAGGGGGTCCCGGCACTCCTGGCACCATAACCACTGCACAGAGCAGAGAACATGGATTATTTCTTTAAATAATCTACAAGTGCTCCTCCCGAGATCAGGCTCTGGATCCGCCACTGCCAGCCTCCCTTAATTTGGGAGAGCTGAAGTGGATTATTTTAGTGGGGTCCAGTGTGGGGCTGCTCTTATCTTCTTACACTGCTCCCTCTTGCATAGTTTAGTGATGCCGGAGCACAGAGTTACATCATATTCCAGCTCCCGGGATCACAGCAGGAAGCGCGAGGGAGCAGAGCAAGAATACACAGAAATCCGCGATCCCTTGCCAGCTGCTAACAATAGGAAGACCCGCCTGTCTCGTGGGGCCCTAAGGTAGCCAGCTCTTGGGCCCCCCCATAATATGAGGCTAACAAGGCATCTGCTAGAGGTTTTTTGCCACCCCCCTGAAACGTGCTGGCCAAGGCAAATGCCTTGCGGTAGATACAGATATAGATAAGCTACTGCAACTCCTCTACAGTCACATTTCTGTTTTTTTCAGCATATTTTCTTGCATTTGGTTTTCAATTCACTACAATATTTAGCTAATAAACTCCATTTATCAAAATGTCTTGGGACAAAGCGTTAAAGAAGGAAACTTTTAGTGGAATAAAATCTATTGAGAAATGTGCCCAATACACAGACTGCTGGTGTGATATTTACTCTTATGGTTATGAATTTGCATTAATAAACTCTGGCCGCCCTAGTTCAAGCATTATCAGAGTGAATACATGTCACTAATGTCTTGCTACATTGTAGTAGCAGTTGCCGTGTGGCCAGTCAGCGTGTTAAAGCGAGCATTACCCCCGGGTGAAGCCGTGTGCAGGGGGCGGAGCGGCAGGGAGAGAGGGCGGGCCGGGGAGAGCACCCAGGAAATACCGGGGACTCGCTGAGGCCTGAGTGGAGGAGGACACGTTCATGCTTTGTCACAGCACTCGGGCCGTGTTTCATTAGGACAGTCCGGCCGGCTGACGAGGCCTGTGTCCCGGGGCCATGTGGAAAAGCCTCGGCGCTCTCCTACAGCAGGCTGTGGAACCGGTGAGTGTCTGGGACACCAGGATCAGGCCAGGCCGAGGCTTTACAGGCCCGGATAGAAGACCAGCTTGTGGACCTTTATAATAACTATCATTGTAATACAGGACATTAGTTAATGTGGATAAACAATCACCTGATTATTTGGCACACATCCTCCCAGGGTGCATATGTAGCCAGTGGGACCCACACCTAGTTATCATTGTTTGCTTCCTTAATAGCCTTCATTTCATAACCCCCTCATCGCTTTTAGGGTAAGGGGGTCAGGAAAGCATGCATGCAATGCACTTCCAAAAAGTAAATCTCTCTTTAATTCTTATGTGCAATTATCTGGTCAGCTTCCAACCATTCTCAGTTTAGTTACTATTTTAATGTTGTTTTGTTAACCCCTCACATTTATTTAATCAGCGCTCCACTACACATATTTTTCTGTATTACTATTTTAATGTGTCTGTAACCCATACTGCCCAAGTGTCCATATTTAGGAGAGACAGTCCCTATTGTGAACTAAAATCCCTGTGTCTCTGCATATTGTTGGTGTGCCTGATTATGTACAACACAGCTCCACAGCAATAATAAGCAAAGTAATGTGGTTTAAAAAAAAAAAGTTAAATGTCTTACCTCCTGTTTAGTAACTTTACATGCCCTTGTGTCTCTTCCTGTCCCACCAATGCTAAACTTAATGACCTGTAGGAGGAGGGTTTAAGGTGATGGATGACACTTGGAGATTTAAAAAAGAAAACAACAAAATATTGCGTTCTATAATTATAAAAATTGCACATTTTACTTTCATAAATTATTAGTAATTCACCAAACATTTCAGCCATACTCCTAAAATTAAAATATCCCTGTTTGTCCTTTTGAAATGTTGGGATGTATGCCCCTAGGAAAGCATTGGGAGTCTAATGTACATGCACAGCAAATGTCACGCTTTGCCAATCATATGGTCTCTGAGGCCATCTGATTGAAATAGCAAACTTGGCTGTTTTGGAGGAATCGCCTCGATTGTCTTTCAGTATTTTACAGGTTTTGTTGTTGGAAAATCGGCCCAGGAGGCTCCTCAGTTCTCCAGCATTTTAAATTAATGCAAAGGGTCATTCTAAGCACTTTGCAGACATGAAACCTTTTTGGTTTTTTTTTTGCCAAATGTCTATACTATCCAAATTGTGTATACAGTGTCCAAGGACAAGGCTATCTATTTTTTTTCCTGGTGAGAACCAAGCCAGGGACTGCTCATTTCTAGTCTGTGGCTCAGCTGGTGGCAAAACACAGCCAGGTTCACTGAGCAGTGAAATAGGCTCTGTATAAACTGGTAGCAGTTGCAGACAGGGGATAAACTACTCGTCCCATAAACTTGTGCTGGGCATGGGTTTATAAAAATCAGAATGAGACACTCCTGATAATTTTATAACATGACAGGAGGCTTCCTATTTTGCATTAACTCTCTTTACTAAACTCCACAGCAGTAAAGAAAAACGTAAAGAGTAACAAGTAAATCACTGAGCAGCATAGTATATAAGGGTCATGCTGCCTGCACAACTTCCTCTTTCTTTACTGCTCCATCGCAGACAGGTCAGACTTTTTGCTCCCCTGGAGCTTTATTTACTTATTGTACATTAATCTTGATTATATTCTACTATTATCATTATTTGCTTTTACTATTATTATTATTGCTTTCTTTTTACCTGTATTCTTGTTCTGGGCTGTGGGACTAGGGGCTCTCTGTGGGTTTCCACCCTTCTTTCCTGCCCCTCTAGTCTTTCTGGGACCCCCCCTTGGCTTCCCCTCGGTTTCCCCAGGTTCCCCCACTGCCCTCCTAGCCTGGAGTGCCCTCCTGGGCTTCCTCCTTGCGGCCGAAACCATTCGCGGCCGTTTTCGCGCCGGCCCGCTTCCAAACGCAGCCGGCCTCCAAAAATTTAGTCCCCGGCTTGCGGCCTACACTCGCGGCCGCCATTTTGGATCGCGAGATTTCGCCCATCTTAATTTTACCTCGTGCATCTCATTGGGGGCTCAGTGTGACTGTACTAACTTGCTGTTACCCCTACATTGCTGGTTTTTTCACCTCCTTTGTGTCTGGCACCCCTCTTTATATCAGTATCACATGCTGTGACATAGCTCTGCATTGCTGGACAGTTGAGGCTGTCTCATATAGTGTGCTGCACTATGCATTATATCAGTATTACATGCTGAGACATTACTTTGCAATGCTGGACAGTTTGTGACTGTCCTATATAGTGTGCTGCACTATGCATTATGTCAGTATTACATGCTGTGACATTGATTGGCATTGCTGAACAGTTTGAGACTGTCTCATATAGTGTGCTGCACTATGCATTATATCAGTATTACATGCTGTGACCTTACTTTGCACTGCTGGACAGTTTGTGACTGTCTTATATAGTGTGCTGCACTATGCATTATGTCAGTATTACATGCTGTGACATTGATTGGCATTGCTGAACAGTTTGAGACTGTCTCATATAGTGTGCTGCACTATACTTTATATCAGTATTACATGCTGTGACATTACTCTGCATTGCTAGACAGTTGGGGCTGTCTCATATAGTGTGCTGCACTATGCATTATATCAGTATTACATGCTGTGACATTACTTTGCAATGCTGGACAGTTCGTGACTGTCTTATATAGTGTGCTGCACTATGCATTATGTCAGTATTACATGCTGTGACATTGATTGGCATTGTGCCTGTCTAGGATTACCTGCTCAGCATTCCATCTGCTTCTAACAGACTGCTATTCAGTGTGACTGTCCAGGATTACCTGCTCAGCATTCCATCTGCTTCAAACAGACTGCTACTCCTATCAAGCTCTATCCTGTGGCTGGGTCAGTCAGGTCAGTGCTGCTGCCTGTTTATTATTGTGACCTGCACTTAAGGGTCCCAACCCTGTGCAACCGGGGTGAGCCCCCACTATAAATACGCTGCTTATTGGGAGACTAGCTGTTGCAGTTCTCTCTAACTGGGTGAGCCCCAGTTTTAAAAGGTCACTACTATACCCTGCTGGGGTTTATACTGGGCTCTGTTCCCATACTATTAAACTGACCCTACGCCTGCTCTCAAGACCTGGGTGCCCGTTTATTACTGTGCCTTTCAGTGACATACCAGCCTACCCTTATCATGGAAGATTCCCAGAACGTCCCTGTGGACTTCCAGGCCATGATTAACGCAGCTTTCGCTGCCTCTGTGGAAAGGCACTCTCCAAGGCCCGAGCTTCGGCTCCTGATGTACCTAAAACCCGCAGACGTCCACGTCACGAGTCGGACTCCGAACTGTCCGACTATCAGACAAGGGATGAATCCCGCCCTACAAAACGCCATGACAAAGGCGAGGACTATGCACCCAAACCACCCAAGGGTAAGGCACCTGCCAAGCGTAAATCTGCCAAACTACACACCCCGGCCCCGCGTCAGGAGTACTCTTCAGATGAAGAGCAGGGCCCTGCCCAGTCTATGTCAGTGCTGGATGAGTGGCAAGCTGACGCTTCTGAGTCGGATTATGACGCATGGGGCTCGGATGAGAAGTCTGTCTCCGCTTTCATGCGGGAGACCCTCCTGGGTGCGGCCCAGACAGGAGGTATCGAGGACACTGCGGATGCAGAACCTCCTCTTGACTCAGACACCATTGTGGACCCCTCAGGTCAAGCGATGTTCAACCCCCGCAACATACGGCACCTCAGATCGGGTGACTGGTCGCCTCCAGAACACCTTTCCAGGTTCATGCACCTGTGGCTCCGCAAACCTCTGGAGAAAGAGGTCCGCAGCCGACTCAGGTCTGAATGCCCACGCCCTTCCCTGCCGGATAAGGTCGCTCAGACCCCAGAATTTGACAAGGTTATGACGACCTTTATGATGCGCAGTGGCAGAGACCCTCGACGAGGGGTAGAGAAAGGCCTATGGGGCGCCCAAGATAACCTACTGGATTCCGTAGGCCCCCTGGCTCGCATTATGTATCTGGCGGATGACGCCTACGCCAAAGCCGATTCTTTCTCCACCGAAGACATCAGGGAATGGGCACATGATATTCGTGAGTGGGCACTACGGTGTTTTGTTTCATCGGAAACACCAATGTTACGCTCTCTTCGGAGAGACGAAAAGCAGCGTTATACCGTATTAACGGTAAATTGGCAGACCTTGGCACAAAGGAGATTGGGCCCCAGGCACAAGGGAAACTTTTCGGTGAACCGTTCCTCAAGGAACTAAACAAACATGTCAACGTGTTCACCTCCCTAATAAGGCGCAATCCTCTATGCGCAGAGTTTTCAAGAGCAACCCTACCAGAGGGGTTTTTGGAAGGGCTGGCCGGCAACGGGGCCGTGCCGCCAGCCGATTTTGGCCTTCAGGCCCCCGTACTCAACCTACTCCATTCTATCCAACAAGTGTCTACCAGCAACGACCCTTTTCCAGAGGCTCGGATAGAGGCCGTGGACCCCGCGGACGCGGACGTTCCTGCTTTGCTGCAGGTAAGGACCCATATTCCTCCGTTGTTACCATGCACCCGCACTGCGGGACGTATTTCCCTTTCTTTCCACAATTGGGCCGCCCTATGCTCACCTGGCAGTGTCCCTACTGGGATCTCTGGGTTTCATGGTGAACCAACAGAAATCGGAGCTGACTCCTACCCAAACGATACAATTCCTCGGCTTCGAGATCGACTCGACGACTTGCACTCTGAGACTACCAGCCTCAAAGATCACAGCCATTCGCAAGGAGATTCGCAGGGTTCTCCGACTCCTCTCTGCTTCCATTCAGGCCATATTTCCGGGTCCCCTCCACTACAGGGCCATGCAACGTCTCAAGGCGAAGTACCTATGCCACAGGCCTACTTACGACCAACCCGTCCCGGTAACGACGGAGGTTCGCGAAGAGCTGTCATGGTGGCTGGACAGCATGCAAGCCTGGAACGGCAAGACCATATTCGGAGGCACCCCAGATTTCATATTGGAATCAGACGCCAGCCTGTGGGGATGGGGTGCCACCAACGGAACCATCTTCGACTATTGCCTCCCTCGCAACATCACGCTACAGGCAGAATACTTACCGGGAGAGATCAACCTCACAACCGACTGGTTCTCTCGCCACTGGAGAGACGTCAGCGACTGGAAGCTAAACACGAGAATCTTCAGGGCACTGGCAGCCCGGAGGGTCCCTTTCACCTGGATCTGTTCGCTTCTCGCAACAATCACCAGACTCCGGAGTTCTTCAGCTGGCTCCCGGACCCGGAGAGCAAGGCGACGGACGCATTTCTCCAACGATGGCCAACGACAGGAGCCTACGCCTTTCCCCCATTCTCAATGATTGCGAGAACATTACACCAGATGCGGACGCAACAGATCAAACTGGTTGTCATAACACCCTTGTGGCAGAGCCAACCATGGTTCCCGAACCTCCTGGCCTCCTCCTACAGGGACCCTCTCCTCCTACCCTCCTTCCCGGACCTGCTCACGGATCCCAAAGGGTATCTCCACCCACTCCTCCTGGAAGACCGGCTACCCCTGGTGGCCTGGTCTCTTTCCGGGGTTCCTGGCGAGTCAGCGGACTATCGCAGGCTGCTAGGGACCTCTTCTGGGACTCATGGGCCCTGGGAACTAGACGCTGTTACCTTTCAGCTTGGGCCTCCTGGTCTACTTGGTGCATGGAACGGGACTCCGATCCCTTTACAGCACCTATTCCCATGATTCTTAATTTTCTCTCCTCCTTGTTCTCCTCTGGCCGCTCTTATCGTTCGGTCAACGTCGTTCGCTCCGCGATTTCGACGGCTCACACCCCCGTCGGGGATCTCCCGGTCGGCAAAGACCCTCTGGTCTGCCGCCTACTCCGCGGTATGCGGCTCCGCCGCCCCCCGGCCCCCAGATACCCTCACCTATGGGACGTGGGACTGGTTCTCCGCTTTTTCAGGGATTGGCTTCCGAATGACCGCCTCTCCCTACGCCAACTATCCGCTAAGTGCGCTTTCCTCCTTCGTCTAGTATCTTTCCGACGGGTTTCGGACGTTCGGGCTTTCAACGTGGACGCTTTCGAGGTGGCCCCTGAAGGGGTCACGTTCCACATTTCCCGTCGCACTAAGTCGGGCTCGACTTCGGTCTTTTACCCCTTCTTTCCCGACGACCCGCAGCTCTGTGTCATGTCCACCCTTCACAGATATGTTTCGGTTACCTCCTCACTCCGGTCCTCTACGTCGGGCCAACTCCTAGTCTCCTACGTACGCCCTCACGCCCCAATCTCGGTCACCACACTGGCCCGATGGATCCGATGGATCCTTTCCCTCGCAGGTATAGACCCCGCGTTCGGCGCCCACTCCGTTCGCGGAGCGGCGGCGTCTTCAGCCTTCCTGGCAGGGGCGTCCCTTTCGGATATTCTCCGAACGGCGGACTGGTCTAAGGAATCCACTTTCCGTACATTTTATTTTCGCACTCCCCCTTCTGCTGGGATGTCTCTTCTTCAGCGTTAAAATTGCAAAATAGGAAGCCTCCTGTCATGTTATAAAATTGAAGATTATGCTAGCTTTAGTGTACTAATAATCTTAATTTTAATAAGGACAGGAGGCGAGTATTTTCCCTCCCTTCTGTTCCCTACCCTGACTCCTCGGGGGAGTGGATCTTAAGGTGATGGATATTGGGATTTATTTTATAGTCACTCTACCTTCTGGACATATTTGGAATCTCTTCCATCTCTATCCCCAGTATTGCCACCTAACAGACAGTTTTAGTTGTACAACATACTTACCCTAACACATATTTAGCCTCTGGCCAGTTTACTATCTGTTTGTACTGATTTAATTTACACCATTTTGTTAAAACACACAGGCGTGAACTGTTACGGTTCATTACCTAACCGATTTTATACTCTCCTTTCAGTGTAACCCTCTTCAGGACCTCCACTGGTCGCTGGTTTGTTAACCTCACGACTCTGTAAGATGGGATGACGGCTTCGTTTGGTCTTACCTCCTATCTCGTTACCAGGAGTCTCCTCAAGTTCCGCTCGCCAGAGACCACAGTTACAGTTTCGTTGAGTTTCTGGATGTTCGAGCATCTATCTGGACTTGGATGTCGCTTCAAGAAAGAGGAAGTTGTGCAGGCAGCATGACCCTTATATACTATGCTGCTCAGTGATTTACTTGTTACTCTTTACGTTTTTCTTTACTGCTGTGGAGTTTAGTAAAGAGAGTTAATGCAAAATACTCGCCTCCTGTCCTTATTAAAATTAAGATTATTAGTACACTAAAGCTAGCATAATCTTCAATAGGCTGTGCTCTCGTATAACATCCGTTGTGTACTGTAAGCGCTGGACTAGCTAAACCTGCTCACACATGAATATCAAACACACACTCTACCTGACAAGTGCTTCAAACGTTGACCCTCACATTTGTATGCACACATAGTATGAAAGGTAGCAATAAGTGCTCAGACTAGCCTGTACAGTATAAACAACATCTTTAAGTTCTCGACCGCACATGTACTAGGATTAGCATGTTATGCAAAAACTTAATTGAGTTTACAGTAACCTTGAGTGACAGCAAGCCACTAGACATAGTGAGAAAGCCACATAAGACTAAATGCATATTGTTTATGCCTGGATATAACCTGTTTTAATCTTATTGCACCAACTTGTTTTGACTACAGTAATAGCATATTGTTCGTATGGTTCCAAACGCAGTATCAGTAATATGTTAATATCCTTCTCATACAGCTATACCTCTACTTTATGTACATAAAACGAGGCTGACAATCCTTGAGGTTTTTTTTTTTTATATTGAAATGTAATATCCCCACCATCATGTATGACTCTTTATTGTCTTCCCCTCTTTATTCTGTATCCATGTAATCTTATGCCTCAATAAAAGAAAGATTGTCAAAAAAAATAAAAAATCAGGCTGTTCTCTGATGAACAAATATGGAGGTGATATTTGAATGCATTATCTCTAACATTCAATATATATATATATATATATGCGCGTGTCAGTTTTTAAGTAGACATTCCCTTTAATCAGGATAAGGTAACATTTAGCACTCCAGATGTAATGGACTATATCTCCCTTAATGCTCTTGCAGCTATAATGCTGGCCGAGCCTTAGAGGAGAACTTGTCCCCGCTATCAGTGAGAACACCTATGAGTCATAGCTGCAGCACTGGAGTGTATCTCCTATCAGCCTAGGACAGTTTGTAAGATATGTAAAATCTCGTGGTCACTACTCTATCCTAATTCTCCTTGGCCTGTCTGCGGCTTTTGACACTGTTGATCATCAACAGCTTCTTCTCATCCTCCGCAATATCGGTCTACAAGATATTGCTCTCTCCTGGTGCTCCTCCTACCTCTCCCAGCGCTCTTTCAGTGTTTCTTTCTCTGGCTCTGCTTCTTCTCACCAACTCCTCTCTGTTAATGTCCCCCAAGGTTCAGTCCTTGGTCCCCTACTGTTCTCCATCTATACTGCCTCCCTTGGTAAACTCATTAGCTCCTTTTGGCTTCCAATATCATTTCTATGCAGATGACACGCAAATCTACCTGATCTCTCCCCGTCCCTCTTGACTAGTGTCTCTGACTGCCTCTCTGCTATTTCTAACTGGATGGCTGCCCACTTCCTTAAACTAAACTTGACCAAAACTGAAATTCTGGTCTTTCCTCCCTCAAGTGTTGTTACTCCTGTGTCTGTCTGTCTCCAAGTCAACTGGGCTACCATCAGCTCCACCATGTGTTCTCTTTGACTCCAACCTCTCCTTCAAGCCTCATGTCCAATCTATCACCAAATCCTGTCATTTCCATCTCAAAAACATTGCGCATCCGCCCCTACTTAACGCCAGATGCGACTATGATATTGGTCCATTCCACTGTCCTTTCTCGCCATGACTACTGTAATCCGCTTCTCAGTGGTCTTACGTGCTCCCAACTTGTGCTGTTACAGTCCATAATGAATGCTCCAGCGAGGCTCATCTTCCTGTCCGCCCGCACCTCCCATGCCTAACCCTTCTGTCAGTCCCTACATTGGCTTCCTATAAAATATAGAGCTCAGTTTGAAATTCTGGTTCTTGCTTTCAAATCTCTACATAATGCTGCTCCCACCTATCTATCCTCCCTTATACACAAGTATGTCCCGTCTAGGCCCTTATGATCTGTTGAAGACTTACGTCTATCTTCTGTCCATACTCCCACCCCTGATGCTCGCCTTCAAGATTTCTCCAGGGCTGCACCGTTTCCCTCCTCCGTTAGATGCTCACCCAGTTTCCACTCCTTCAAAAATCGTTAAAAACCCACTTCTTCATAAAAGTGTATCAATTAAACTGTTAATATCTCCTGACTGATTCCTCTTCTGCAACTGTCACTAGTCTAATACTATCCTTACCTTTTTGTGTCATTTTATCCCACTCCCTCTAGCATGTAAGCTCATTGAGCAGGGCCCTCTGTTCCTGTGTGTCCAACTTGTCTGGTTACAACTACATGTCTGTTCGTCCACCAACTGTAAAGCGCTGTGGAATTTGATGGCGCTATATAAATACCATAATAATAATAATAATATGTAATTATTTCTGAATTAAGGTGTACATTTGTGAGGGTGTGTGTCTGTCACTTATTATTAACAAAAGTGACAATTGTGAGCAGTTTAAATTGAATTTCAATTTAAGGCCAAAGAAGATTAATTTAAAGCATTGCTGACCAGGAGAGTTCTTCCATTTTGGCCTTTTTAAAAAAAAAACAAAAAAACTTTTTATATAAATTCCTGACAATTCTCACTATAGTGGATAACCCTGTGTGTGTGTGTTACATTTCACTGCTTGTGGCACACTGTACAAAACCCCATTCATAGTTTTGTCAGCTTTATCATGCTTTTCACTCACCACGTGCAATGAATAGAATTATTATAGGGGGCTACAATCCTTTGCTGGACAAAATCATACCCCATTGATGCAAAGAAGAGGATTGTTGTTTCATCAGCCCAAATACATAGCGCACAAGCAAAAAAGTTATCTGCGCACTATCCCAAATCCCTACACATTTAAATAACAGGAGGTTTTAGTAACACTCCAATGGCTATTAAGGAGCGCCTAAAGGTGCCTCCCCTGATGTAGATAGGGTGCTACAACCACCGTTTGCGGATTGGTTGCTTGACAGGTGTTTTTCTATAATAGGCTCCTCTGTGAATCCTATTATCCAATCTCCTCTTCAAAATCTGGGTGTGCCTCTCCACAGCCTCAGCTTGTGTTCTCCTTGATAGCTGTGTGTAAGCGCGTTCACTGGCGATATCTATCCGTTTCATTGCTGACTTCCTGTTCTTGTGAGTGATACCGACCACATGATCCCGAATTTCAGGTTTCTTTAATACTCATGAAAAATAAATTATACATAAACAAACGTTTTGAATTACATGTTGAATTTCTTTTTAAATACCAAGATCCGATTAAAAAGAAATCATAATATATTAATATATAATATATTCTAATTCAAAACGCTTGTATTAACACCAACAATGCACACAAATACCCAAACACATTCCTGACTTCAAATGACTTTACTCATTACTCATCCCTGCATTCAAGCACACAATACACAAAAAAAACAACTGCATTCATACGCCAACACTACACACAAATACACATTTTTTTTGTTGTTGTAAGAAAGTAATAAACTACTTTTAAAGCTGTTCTTTGTCTTTTTTTTTTTTTTGCGCATGTATGTGTATATCAATTTTATGCATTCAGCCCTCCATACTTATTTTAGTAGATAGTTTTGGCCCTCCAGAACAAACGGGTTTGGTATTCCTGTGTTTAAAGGGTTACTCCAACCACCATGACCACTTCTGCTTTTTGAAGTAATCATGGTGGTATGAGCCAATAAAAAGGTCCACTTAAAGGCTTTGATTGGATTCAGCGTGGCCATGTGACATCAGACGGCAGCGTGCCAAGAATGCTGGGAGTTTTCCCCAGCACTGGATTAAGGTAAGTAAAACTTCATTTAAAAACGCTATTGTTTGTTTAGGGGGGAACATATAGAATAATGCCAATGGAGCATTGTTCTAATAACAACCTAAGAGTTGGAGTTTTCCTCTGCATGGGGAAAAGTGATCTGTAGCAGCCAAAACATAAACAACAAAACCCTGCAACTGTTGCCAATGATTCTTTAACAATCTGTGTACATAATTATAGCTGGCAGAGGATAATGGAAATTGTAACTTATCAACAACTGAAGTCCCACACTGCTCTGGATATTGTCAAGAATCCTCTGGTATCCAGAATTGACTCTGTGAATACATGGCTTCCTAATGGAATTTAATACTGAGCAACAGTGCATATAATATATGTCCGCCTGAAATGTTTATTATTTCATGATTTACTTTATAGATAATATGCCCAGCATAACTTCCCAAGATGTAAAACTACAAATCTCATGATGCTTTGCCATCCTTTAAAATGTCAAAGCATCATGGAAATTGAAGTTGTAAAATATCTGTGGATCTATGTTTTGACCACACTTTGCATGGGGCAAACAGAAAAGGATTTTTCTTGAATCAAGGAGAGATCTTAATACTCTTTCTCACACAGCGAGAGCCACCTCAGGACTTGTTGCAATCCTTTGTAAAGCACTGGAGAGGAGTTACTCAGTACTACATTGAGAAAACAGGTAAGGGACATTCTCAGCAATGTACATCCCTGGTAATCTCTTTGCATGTTTAGAGCTAAAGCTAAAACATCTCTTGAATAAAATGGGAGTAATGTGTAAGTAGACCATGAATAGAGAATACGTGTGGTCAGTATAAACTGGGTTTGTGAAGTGTAACATTTCATCTGTGATGAGTATGCCATGGATCCTCCAAGCTTTCATTGGCGAGTACCTTTTTAAGGACGTCTAATAGTGTAGGACTTAAAATTAGAAGCCCTGCCATTGATATGAGATTGACTATTTGGTGGTATTGTTGGCATAGAGGGTAATTGAGCGCAGACTAGTGCACTCATTGTACATTTCATAACATGTAAGATCATTATGACACTGTGTCTATTGACAGATGAATCCCGCAATGCACGCGATACAGACATCCCATGGCTCCTCCGTCAGCTTACAGATATTCTGGTGTATGAGGAACAGGAGCTGAAGACTGGAACAGATGTAGAAAATGGAGGCACCACTGAGGCTGGGGATCATACTGGACCTTGTATGGAGTATCTACTGCAACATAAGATACTCGAGACTCTATGCACGCTAGCAAAGGCAGAGGTACTTACAGCAATACTAGCTGTGCCCTATGATACCTGCATGTGTCACTGAAATGCTATATTTGTTCCATATGAGCCTACATAGTTTTCAGTACTTGTCTGTTTGCCTTGCTATGAGAAACAAAATATAGAAGCACTGTGTCCTGTCTTTATGTCATTAATATGCTCATTGTAATACCTTTCCCTATCCATGCCTGTGTGCTGTGCAAATAATTTCAGGGCTTTTTCCTACATAAATTTTTTTAGAATTTCCCATTTTATTTGTAAATCTTTATTTTATTGAAGCAATAGATTTTCGTTACAGAAGATAAGGCAAGAATGAATAATATATCAGCAAGTATGCATACATTTGCGATAGCTTTCAACATCGATACATATTCACATGAATGTCATTTTATAGTATAATTGCTATGTCTTGTTGGCTCGGCTTGTGTGATGTTGGTACAAACACTGTGTGTTTACTCGAATGTATTGCCTGTCTGGTTAAGTGTTCTAAAAGATAATGCAAGACTATAGAGAGGGTCACAGGCCCGCGTCAGGCACATGGTTGGTAAGTCAGGCAGCGGTCAGCTCTTCAGCAATATTGAATAGGTATAAGTATGGACGGGCTGGTCGAGTTATGTCTCTGCTGTATGTCCGTCGTTGTCAGATCCTAGGAGCAGCTGGGTTGAGTTGAGTGCGCTGGGCTGTGTGAACTGAGCTGGTGTGGTGTGTTCTGTTATGTGTATGCTAAGTCAGGGGCTGGCATGCAAAGCATATATATATATAGTCTGGTTAACTACTTCAGGATATCTGATAAGGACTCAGCAGAGTATACCTCAGTGTGGCTAACACTAGCGATGTCTGCTTGATGGTGTAGGTATACAGTTAGCGTTCAGACTATAAATCATAAAATAATACACAATTCTTTAAGTTAAGGAAGGTACCCATAAAATGAAATGCTGGTTAGTGTCCATGCCAGGCATAGCATGCACAGTCACAACAATAGTATGGAATCAGATCACATCAGTTCATCACAGAAGCTGTGTAAACACCAGTCTGTCCTAGTGGGGCATGGCATAGGTGGGTGTCTGTTACCCATATGGTCCATCGCATGGCTATGCAGTGCCAGTCCACTTTTTCATGTGCCTTCCCTTCCGACATGGTTTGCACGGCTCCCGTGTCCCCCGGTTCCACCAGCGGGCGCTGTTGGCGCGGGTTTCAGCAGTATATCCAATGTCGTGGCTCCTTTGCGACCGAGGGCTGCTTGTCTTCGGCCTGAGGCCTTAATACGTGCTCGCGCCCTTTTGCCATTGATCCCATCACCAGGATCGTGGGCCCAGGGTTCCGCCGGATCTTGAACTTCTCCCTGGGGGTATGGCAGGAATTTCCCATTTTACACCACAAATGCTGGATTAGAAGCACAGCTGCCTTGGAGATTTTTTTTCCATTTCAGCTATTTTGGCCTTAAATTTTAAATTCACTTTTAATTCCCGACAATGCTCCCTTTAGTAAATAACACTGTATGTATTTTAAGTGGATTTTGTTTATGCATTGTCAGTGTATCTCATAGACTGACAACACACTTTTAATGTGAAATTGTATTTGATTTTTAAAAAATATGTATGCCACAGTGAGACCACATAGGCCATACTAGTCAAACTGAAAACATCTGAATTGGAAATTGTTGACTTTTTTTTGCCTAAAATTTTAATTTCACATTACCTTTTGACAGTTTACACTAGTGGACAGCCATGTGTATGTCATATTGTTTTCTGTCGTGTGTGTCAAACTGATCCTACAAACTTAGAAGAATCCAATATACTATTGTCCTGACTGTGTGTAACTATCACATTCTCAGTGTGTGTCATGCTTTCCCTTATTCTGTGTATGCCACAGCCATATCACTCACTTACAGATACACTCTGAGCACCTTACCAATGTATGAATTCTGTGACAATTACTGGGGTGCTTAGCCCAGTGCTTGCAGTCTATCATTGCTGTCCTCTGATAGACAACATTGGTCAAATAATGCTGAAGTGACTGATATATCCTAACATGGCATATCATAACGTGTGTCTTGGCACACCAGAAGTACTGAAACAAATGTATGTATGGTGTTTATATTATAAATAAAGTTATGGATGGATGACTTTGTGATTCGATTTAGAAAAAAAACTGACCAGCAAAGCTTTGGATTGTCAGTGGAATGTATTTTGTAGAAGTGCGGATTGAGACTGTCATTGTTATGTAAGAACAGCCAAGCTGCGTGTCTGTAGTTATCATAGCATATATTTTTTTTCCTGTTCCTAGTATCCCCCAGGAATGAGGCAGCAAGTCCTGCTTTTCTACACTCGCCTTCTATCCAAGGTACAGCGACCCCTGCTGCACTATCTAAGTGTTCATCGGCCTGTTCAAGTAAGTATGTGGTACCTCTCTAAACTGTTTAGGAATAATGTATCAGTATAGAGATTCAGTTGTTCTTCATGGTTGGGTAGTAAAATGCACATTTGTACCTACAACAGAAGCTGATTGCTATGACTGGTGATACAGGAGTCACTGCACAAAAAGAAGAGTTGCAATTTCTAGTTTCAGTATGCAAAAAAGTGGAGGAGGATCCCTCGCTGATCATTCACATCTTAGAGGTACCTCCATGGCATTATCACTTGAATACAAACAATGGGGGGGGAGGGGGGACGACGACGATACTATGGGACAGGGAATGGGGGGGGGGGGACACTATGGGACAGGGAATGGGGGGGGGGACGACACTATGGGACAGGGAATGGGGGGGGGGACGACACTATGGGACAGGGAATGGGGGGGGACGACACTATGGGACAGGGAATGGGGGGGACGACGACACTATGGGACAGGGAATGGGGGGGGGGGACGACACTATGGGACAGGGAATGGGGGGGAGGAGAACACTATGGGACAGGGAATGGGGGGGGAGGAGAACACTATGGGACAGGGAATGGGGGGGGAGGAGAACACTATGGGACAGGGAATGGGGGGGGAGGAGAACACTATGGGACAGGGAATGGGGGGGGAGGAGAACACTATGGGACAGGGAATGGGGGGGGAGGAGAACACTATGGGACAGGGAATGGGGGGGGAGGAGAACACTATGGGACAGGGAATGGGGGGGGAGGAGAACACTATGGGACAGGGAATGGGGGGGGAGGAGAACACTATGGGACAGGGAATGGGGGGGGAGGAGAACACTATGGGACAGGGAATGGGGGGGGAGGAGAACACTATGGGACAGGGAATGGGGGGGAGGAGAACACTATGGGACAGGGAATGGGGGGGGAGGAGAACACTATGGGACAGGGAATGGGGGGGGAGGAGAACACTATGGGACAGGGAATGGGGGGGGAGGAGAACACTATGGGACAGGGAATGGGGGGGGAGGAGAACACTATGGGACAGGGAATGGGGGGGAGGAGGAGAACACTATGGGACAGGGAATGGGGGGGGGAGGAGAACACTATGGGACAGGGAATGGGGGGGAGGAGAACACTATGGGACAGGGAATGGGGGGGGAGGAGAACACTATGGGACAGGGAATGGGGGGGGGAGGAGAACACTATGGGACAGGGAATGGGGGGGGGGAGGAGAACACTATGGGACAGGGAATGGGGGGGAGGAGAACACTATGGGACAGGGAATGGGGGGGGAGGAGAACACTATGGGACAGGGAATGGGAGGGGAAGAGAATACTATGGGACAGGGAATGGGGGGGGAGGAGAACACTATGGGACAGGGAATGGGGGGGAGGAGAACACTAGGGGGGGAGAGAGGAAGCGTGGGGGACTACTAAAAGAGAAGGGGAGTTTTTCATATTGGATTAATTACATTTATTTTAAAAAAGTCTAATATTAATAAAATTATATATATAAAAAAAAAAACCTTTTAAAAATCATAAGGAGAAAAAAGTCATTTTCAGTTTTTGGCCAAGGGCATCCTGAATTTTCATTTTGGTGCATCCCCAATAATAATGATAATAATAGTCAGGTTACTTGCATTTATATTTTGCAAGGTAGTTGTGCATACAGCAATTGATGCTCATTTAAACCATGGAATGGGGGGGGGTGGGTATTTGAGGATTAGGCGCACAATGGTCCAAACAGTGTTATGAACTGTAATTGTAATTCCTCTAGTGCGCTGAAGTGGTTTGTAAAAAGGAAGGAGGAACCCAAGTGTCTGCAGCAGGCACGACCCATTTATTTGTTTTCATTCTTGTTGAAACACTCTCTGTTTCGCACTCTTTTGTGTGAGATAGTTCATTTGTGTGGGCATAGCTTCTCCTTTGTTATGAGTGTAGTGCAAAGTTTTATTATCTTTATTATTATTATTATTATTATTATTATTATTATTTTATTTTTATTTATTTTTTTCTCCTGTAAGCCTAGTAAAGGAGCATATGTTGTGTTTATCAGGCAAACATTTATTGGGAATAACAATCATTATATTTAGAATTTTTTTAAAAAAGCTTTCACCACTACATATAGCTAATGCAAATGTGTGTAATCATCCTGTTTTATTGTTATAGGGGGAAACTGTGAGCAAATCTAAACGTGAAGAGGAAGTAGCATCTACATCCTCCAATCAGAAACCTAAATATAATCTGTTTAAAGCTCTGCTGAGGCTGTGTACGTGCCAGGTAAATGGAGGGGGTAGGGGAGAGGATTGACATTAAAGAGATAAAGATTATATTATTGAATCCAAAAATAAATATTGGGCAGAAAAAAAAACATTTACATATTTTTTTTATTTTTTTTTAAATTCTTGGCAACTGTATTCCGGTGTGAGGGTAATTTTTAGTATTCTTAATATCTGTTTTGTCAAGTATTCTTTACAAATGTAGTATATGTTGTTACATCTCTTCCTGCAGACTATAATAAAATGAACACTCCAAACACCATAACCACTATAGTGCTCTGAGGTCGCATGGTGCCATGAATGCCCAGGTGCTTCCCTGTGTAAGTTGTCAAACCTTTTGGTAACAGTTTGACTTCTTATCAAGGGTTCACCGGGTGCCGCTCCCTACTCTTCTCTATCCAGAAGCTCTCGGCTTTGAACGAAGTGTAGAGGTGCAGGATCAGCTGCCAGTGATCAGCTGATGCTTTGAGCCATAGAGCTGGTCCTGTACTGCTTGCTTTAGCTCAGAAGAGAAAGCAGCAGTACTAGCTCTCACTTCCTGCTGGGAGGAGGCAAGGGCCTGCACCGAGCCGACCAAAGGTTGTCAATCTGTTTAAATACTTACAATGAGTGGAGTGCCAGAGCACTCCACACACGATAACCACTGTAGGATGCCATAGTGGTTATGGTGCTGGAATATTCCTTGAAAGATTATTAAGGTTGAATGAATGTGGATGCTTAGCTACTGTCTCTTCTCTCATTCTATTCATCGATTATCCAATATTAAACACTGATAGACAGTGGTGTAAAGGTGTGGAATTTAATGAGAACCCATACTACACTGCTCAAACTTTCCATTTTCTAGTCACAGCAGGGGAAAATTGCCGTAAAAGCAAAGGAAATTCTCCTTGGAGTGCTTCGAGCAGCGCAGGAGGAGGGGCCAGTGAATCTTATTGCACAGAGTAACCTAAGCAAGTGTGTAGCAGAACATCTATGTGATCTGCATGCCAGCATTCCATTGAACACTCCTCCCTATGACATCAGTGCGCAGGATAACACAAGCTGGAGGTCAGAGGCACAGATTGATTGATGAAACACAAATTTTTGTATTCGGTAACTGAGATTGCAATGTTTGCTTCATTTGTAGGACAGAGATTGGTGCTAATGAAGCAGATTCCTCTACAGATGACCCTGCTGCTGTACAAAGGTTTCTGTGTTGGGTGGAGTATTGTGATTGTCTTGTTCAGGAGTCACACAAAGTGAGATATTTCCCTATATTTTTATCTGTAATCTTTTATCTTCTTTCCCTATCCTTACAGTTAGTGTCATACCCTACTTTTACTGTTCAGAGCTCATCCTAATCATACTCCTCTCTCAGCATTGATATTCTCTGCTCCATATAAATATGTATCTCGTGAAATAAGCAGTGATCCAATGGTCACCCTAAAAGCATGGGGTGAGCCAACGGGCAACAGGATAATAGTAAAAAGACCCAACATGTTGTTAGAAACTAATATAAGATCACAAAATAAGACAATGGTAGACTCATTACACAATAATTTAAAAACTAATCTGAGGGAGGAGATAATACTCTCTACCTCAGCTACACACCTCAGTTGAAATAAGTGATTGTACCTTAAAGATAAGTGAGGATGGATTCCTAATCCTAATATCTACTATCTTGGTACTCTGCTATATCATAATGAGGAATCCCTAAGTGCAACAAGTATGCATAGGATTAATCCTATTAGAGAGGAGGAGGAGGCCAGAGGGTACTTATAAACGATACCGGTAATAACCTAGGCCCCTGTGACGGTCTCAGTAGGATAATGCGATAAAGAGATATAGATCAAACCTCTCTTCATATGACTAAAAAGGGCATCCCTTCGTATATATAGCTCCAACCAAACAATAGGGAAACCCTTGTACTACAAGCGGAATAGGGTAAAAATGTGCCCTAATACTGGGAGGAGAGTAGTGCCCACTGTTCTTTCCCTAATTACCTCGGCAATGCAAGATGCTAGTGTGTACCTAAACCAAATATCCCTCAAGAGAGTCTAACATAAAACAACATTAAAGTGTAAAACAAAAAGTGCTACCCATAACGTGAAACAAAAAAGAAAAAAAGATCAGAAGTGGCCCGACGTTTCGGCGTATATGTATAAACTTTGCTAAAAATATGGTTTGATGTTCATCTAAGTTACCATAATAATCCACAAACACAATCTGTTTTAACTAATAACACAACTTATTGTATTGTTCTTGCACATATTGAAAATATAATTAAAATATTCAAAGTATAGGTTGGGAAAAGTACATGTAAATCCCTATGCTAATGATTTCCACAAAAGCTAATTGAGTACCAAACCTGGTGCCCAATTAAAGAAACCGAATTGGAGGTGTGGCTTAAAGCTATTTTGACTGATAAAAAGCACTCAAGCAGTTTGCTTGCTATTCACACACAAAAAAAGCAACTGTTAATGTGAATCATACCTCACAGAAAAAGAGCTCGAAGACATGTGATCAAGATTTGTTGCATTGCATAAAGCTGGAAAGCATTACAAATTTAGCTCAAAAAGCTTAGATCTTCATCTTTTCACTGTTAGACAAGTTGTCTATAAATGGAGAAGGTTTAGTACTGTGACTACTCTCACTAGAAGTGGCCGTTCAGCCAAGGTGACTCACTCTACAATTCTCAATGACATAAATAAATAAATACCCTACAGTAACCGGTATAGAAGAAATCATTTGAACTGGTTAACATCTCTGTTCATGAGTCTCCTATATGGAAAACATTGAACAGACATGGTGTTCATGCAGGACACCACGAAGAAAGATACATATTTTAAAAAAAATTCATGGGATGTGTTCAATAAAAGACACAAAATATTATTATTGTTTGTGTTTTTAGCTTACACAGATTGAGCTTGTCTTGATGAAGATGAGATTACATTTTATGACCAATTCACGCAGAAAAACAACTAATTCAAAAAGGTTCACATACTTTTTCTTGTCACAGTATTTACACCGTACCTTCATTTTTTTAAAAGTTATTATTCATTTCTCATCTATCCAAACTTTACTGTTTTAAGTTGATAATTTCTATTTTTGCACATTAATTGACTGTGCATATGATTATGCCTTCTTATATTTTTGTTATATTCTTCTCCTCCATTCTATAGTTCTTCCATTGCATACACTGATGTTGCATTTTTTAAATTTTTTTCAGGTAATTGGTGGGGAGATAGCAAGGTCTTTAACAGATGACTACTTGCTTGGACTACTGCAGCCAGAGCTACTGCAGGTGTAAGTAACCTGTGTATAGAACCGCAAAGAACAAAATAGTTTAGAAGTATCAGAACTGGCAAAAAGTAAGCGTAGTGCAACAGTGGTGTGACCACTAACATTTCAAACTGCAAAAACTATGCAAAAGAAATGAGCACATAGTGAGTTACTTTAGAGTAGTGTGTTCAGGTGTAGGGGGATATCTAGTGATGGTTCAGTAGGGTAGTGGCATTTTGAGAGTGTTTTGTGTGTGGATCCAAGAATTGGATTTGATCATCGACAGTCCTTCTCTCTTCAGGTCAGAACTGAGCATCCAACGTAGCACAGCAATCCTCACAGCAGTGCTACAACGCTTCACTGCTTCCCCACTTCTGCATCAGATTCTCACCTTTATACTGGGAGAGGAGAGGAACTCAGAAAGTCGTGACAGAAAGAATCCATCACTCCGGGCCCAGCTCATCCAGAGATGTAATCATCTGTCTGATGAGGTGATTTGCAGCAACATTTGCTATTAGCTCACTCCACTTTCCCTGGGTCACACAGAGCTGTTGGTAACTGGAGTACACAAAACCAGCATGTCACTGACATCATACACAGGCATGATATATAAGATCAGTGCTGCTTGCCAAATGTGTTCTCTCTCTGCAACACTTTTTATGAGATGTACTTGTACTCCCTATGAATGTAGCCAAGAACCAAAATGCCAGGCAAAAAAGAAGCAGTCAGTACAGAAAAGTGCATGCTATGGACATGTCCTATTCTGACTTTCTGTTACAGGATGTGGCTTGTATCGGCACTGTAATTGACTGCATTCTGTACCACAAATTTTGCAATTTCTTCTAAGGTCTTTGCTTGAGATCAAAGCTAGGGGATAACATGCATGCTCCTTGCTAATGAACTAACACATGGCATATCACGAAACCAATACATAGAGCCATTGAAACTGTATTAAGAGACGTTTGTGATGCATTCATTAAACTAGGATATATGCAGAATTGACAAAGGAATTCCAAATTGTTGGCCCAAATAACAAACCTGGAAGAAAAATAGAGTATAATCTAGATTTTTCTGTTCTCTTATTGGTTCTCAAAAATCCTGTTTATTGTATAAATAAATACTACTCCTCAGGTAGCAATACACTCTTTTCAGTGAAGTAGACTAATGTTGGTTTGCTTTTCATTCATTCATTCTATGAATGAATGGCGGGAGGGGTGGGGGTGGCTTGGATTAAAATCTAGTATCATTATTATCGTATTTAGGTATCCATTAATACTTTCAGGGTTATTTACTAAAATGAGAATTCAGAGTGAATTTCAAATTTAAGGCCAGAGTAACAAAACTGAAAGCATAGCTAACTTTTTTCCATTTTGGCTATTTATTTTGGCTATTTAAATTTGAAATTCTCTTTGAATTCTCAGTTTAGTAAATAATGCTGTATGTGTTTCAAGGGTTGATCTAACACTATATGACATATGTTTCCTATACCCTATTGGGCAATTTTAGCTCGGTCCTCTTCATTTAAAAAGTACAAAAAAAAAGACTTTAATACTTACCTGCAGAAACGCTGCACATTCAGACTCCTACCACCATGACCATCTCAAATTAAACTGGTCATAGTGGTTGGAGTAACTCTTTAAAAGTTTTTTGTTTAAGATAACTCTTCTTTGGTTGTTTTATGGAACATATAAACACACAGCTGTCACTTGTTTAAGCTCAAACACAGCTGGCAAATTACTGATATACAATTGTGTCTTTCTCAGATAAGCCTAGCATCCTTACGACTGTTTGAGGTCCTTCTTCAAGTTCCAGTGGATCTTGTCCTACAGAGTCTGGTGACTCGCAACTTAGAATCGCGGGGTTATCTAAGTAGAGCTCAGGAGGAAACCCGAGGGCCAGAAAGTGATGCTTGGGAAGGCACAGAGTAGGTACATGGACGGCTGATACTAAAAATGCACATATTTGTTATAGTTCTCTAACAGTTAATATTGTACAACACAGAGAGCTGGAGGAAGACCCCTACTTCACTGATGGTTTCCCAGATACTGGGTTTCGACTGACTGAGCGAAAGCCAGCAAAAGGGACAGAGCCACTGGGAAGAGAGCAAAGTGTCAGAAGGTGAGCAAAGTAGTGTCTGTGGTTGTGGTGAGAGTATAGAATAGAAGATATGTGACATTATTGAGGATAAGTTGATGTAATTCATTCTGAACCATAGCATTTCTGACATTTTTTTCCCTATGTTCTTATCAGTTTCCTATCTCTCGTCCCTGAAGAGATGAAATCATCTGGCTCTGGTTTTGAGTCTTACCTGCAGGATGCGTTAGTCCAAGTAAGAAAGCCACATATTTTACATTGTGCTGGTGCAATTCAAATATAACAATTTAAAGGAACACCATAGGCACCTAAATTACTTTAGCTAAATAAGGCAGTATTAGTGTATAGATCATTCCCCTGCAATTTCACTGCTCAATTCACTGTAATTTAGGAGTTAAATCACTTTGTTTCTGTTTATGCAGCCCTAGCCACACCTCCCCTGGCTATGATTGACAGAGCCTGCATGGAAAAAAAGCTGGTTTCACTTTCAAACAGATGTAATTTACCATAAATAATTGTATCTCAATCTCTAAATTGAACTTTAATCACATACAGGAGGCTCTTGCAGGGTCTAGCAAGCTATTAACATAGCAGGGGATAAGAAAATCTTAATTAAACAGAACTTAGATAGGGCTCTCTTTACAGGAAGTGTTTATGGAAGGCTGTGCAAGTCACATGCAGAGAGGTGTGACTAGGGTTCATAAACAAAGGGATTTAACTCCTAAATGGCAGAGAATTGAACCGTGAGGCTGCAGGTGCATGTTCTATACACCAAAACTGCTTCATTAAGCTAAAGTTGTTCAGGTGACTATAGTGTCCCTTTAAACGCACTCTACATTATTTCTTTCTGATAAGGATTTTGTGTTTTTACATGTAGTTCCAAGAAATACGTAAAATGGTTTCTCACTGGGAATGGACAGCATCAGGTCGTTCTGCAGGAAAAAGTTGCCATAGTGAGATGTTTTATGAAGGCCATTTTCTGGAAGTCCTTTTTGATCGCCTTGGAGGGATTCTTGACCAGGTATTTGAGATGTCATTTAAAACTTTTTTTTTTCCTTTTTATAACTGTAACTGCCGTGCATTCTCTGCAATTAACAGTGCATTACACTCACCTTGTTGCATTTCTAAATTTATTGCAACTGGTTATACAATTCTCTTATCCTCATTCTTGCCATGAAAGTGTATAATAGGTGGTGTACAAACTGAACATGGTTCTGCATAGAAAAGTATTAATTAAATCAATCCATTCACTATCAGCCATATATTTTCTTCTGTTGCCCTAGCACCAGGGTGGGCAAACTTCAGCACTCCAGATGTAGTGGTCTACATCTCCCATAATGCTTTTACAGCTCACATCTGGAGTGCCAAAAGATGCCTACTCCTGACCTAGCACATCGACAATTCTTTACCCAGAGATAGTCTCCAGTGTTACATAGAAACATAGAATGTGACGGCAGATAAGAACCATTCGGCCCATCTAGTCTGCCCAATTCTCTAAATACTTTCATTAGTCTCTGGCCTTATCTTATAGTTAGGATAGTCTTCTGCCTATCCCACGCATGCTTAAACTCCTTTACTGTGTTAACCTCTACCACTTCAGCTGGAAAGCTTTTCCATGCATCCACTACCCTCTCAGTAAAGTAATACTTCCTGATATTTTTAAACCTTTGCCCCTCTCATTTAAGACTATGTCCTCTTGTTGTGGTAGATTTTCTTCTTTTAAATATAGTCTCCTCCTTTACTGTGTTGATTCCCTTTATGTATTTAAATGTTTCTATCATATCCCCCCGTCTCGTCTTTCCTCCAAGCTATACATGTTAAGATCCTTTAACCTTTCCTGGTAAGTTTTATCCTGCAATCCATGAACCAGTTTAGTAGCCCTTCTCTGAACTCTCTCCAAAGTATCAATATCCTTCTGGAGATACGGTCTCCAGTACCGAGTACAATATTCCAAGTGAGGTCTCACCAGTGTTCTGTACAATGGCATGAGCACTTCCCTCTTTCTACTGCTAATACCTCTCCCTATACAACCAAGCATTCTGCTAGCATTTCCTGCTGCTCTATTGCTAGGGCAACAGAAAAAAATATATGGCTGATAGTGATGGATTGATTTACTTAATACCTTTCTATGCAGAACCATGTTCAGTTTGTACACCACCTATTATACACTTCCATGGTAAGAATGAGGACAAGTGTTGGGCTTCATGACTTTATTTTGGGGACTATCAATAGCACATCTTCAAAATATTCTATTCTTAACACTTATCTCACAAATGTATTTTATCATAATACGCTCTTCCCTTTTTTCCTTCATCTCCAGCCTTATGAAATGAATTTACTGGTTACGTCCTTGCTGGCTCGTCTTGCTCTCTTTCCCCACCCACACCTCCAAGAATACATACTGGATCCGTTCCTTAATTTGGCACCGGGTGCCCGCTCCCTGTTTTCTGTACTTGTTAGGGTAAGACCCAGGGAAAGATGGGGACTGTGTATTCATGTGTGTGTGTGTGTGTGTGTATATATATATATATATATATATATATATATATATATATATATATATATATATATATATATATATATATATATTAGGAACTTACCCAGGTCATGGAACTTTCATGTAGCTTTAAGTCAAAGAGAAATGCTTAAAGGCAGGGGGATAAATATTTGTAATAATTTGTATTACTGTGCCTTCAGTTCCCTAAGTAGCTAAATCAGAGAACAAGAGTTGCAAACCTCTTTTATTCGAATTACTGAGTTTTCATCTCTTGCTGATAATTCTTGTCCTTGGATGTAATGCTACAGCTTTATTGCTTGTTTTTTGAAAATCTCTCTCTATCTATTTTCCCCTTATCAATTCTGTCTTTGTGATAGTTTTCCTCTGTACCCTTCAGGTGGTTGGAGATCTTGCCCAGCGAGCTTTACGAGTTTCTAATTTTCAGGAAACACTTTGTCTGGTGAGACGTCAGTTACTTGGAGACTCTTCCAATGAGAGGTGAGCGTAACCCCTAGCTTCTAGAGTCAGAGAACCCCAATTCACATAAACCGAGATGACTATTTTTTAGCATGCCAAGTAATCTGATATAAAGCTTCAATAAGTTGGTCTGATTTAAACATGACTTGTTAAGGAAAATGTATTTGGTTCAAAGTGAAAAGTTTAAAATTATACAATTCTATATAGAAAGGTTTTGTAACCGTATTTAGCACGGTCACATAAAAGGACTGTTTTAAAATTAAAATTCACAATTTACTATGTGCTGTGAGAGAAAATGGCAATGTTTAAAACAATGATTGACCGGAAGCCATGGTTGATGTGCAAGGATCCAGGATATAGATAAATATTGCTGTGTGTATTCTTACATTATTGTTGCAGAGGTGACATGGCGCATATATAGTGTATAGAATAGATCATAGCTCTGAAGTTTCACTGCTCTTCAGGAGTTAAATCACTTTTGGTTCTGTTTATGCAGCCATAGCCACACCTCCTCTGGCTGCGACTCATAGAGCCTGCATGAAAACAAAATGGTTTCATTTACATTCAGATGTAACTTGCGTTAAATGAACACTATAGTCACTAGACCAACTACAGCTTAATGTAGTTGTTCTGGTGAGTATATCCTGTCCCTGCAGACATTTTAATGTAAACACTTTTCAGAGAAACAGCAGTGTTTACATTGGTGCCTAGGGACATTACCAGTAGAATTCACTCAGACGGCCACTAGAGGTGCTCCCTGGTCAGTGCTGCACAATAGTGGAAATGCCTGCACCGGCAGACCCACGTGGCGCTAGAATAAAGGTAAGTAAAATACCTTTTTTAAAGGGGGATAAACTGGGCTGGTCACCTAATTAGTTAAATACTATAAGGTCAGGAAAACACTTTTTTATGTTCCTGACCCTATAATGTTCTTTTTAAAGTTTTTATCTTCTTCTCTGTAAATTGGACTTTGATTACATGCAGGAGGCTCCTGCAGGGTTTAGCAAGCTATTAACAGAACAGGAGATTAGAAATTCAAATTTAAACAGAATTTCCAATAAAGGAAGAAACATTAGATGACTCTTTATAGGAAATGTTTAGTAAGTAACATGCAGGGAGGTGTGTTTAGGGTTGCATAAACAAAGTGATTTAACTACTAAATGGCAGAGAACTGAACCATGAGACTGCAGGGGCATGATCTAAACACAAAAACTACTACATTAAGTTGTTTTGGTGACTAGTGTCCTTTTAACATTTTATCTATATTCAATGGTATCAAACCAATGGATTCATTATGGGGGGGAGGTAAGTGATTGAAAACCCCTCCTGTCTTGAGTCAGTGGATGAAGACATTGATGCAGGGCCGGTGCTAGGATTTTTAGTTACACAGGCGAAGATGCATTTTGGCGCCCCCAACCCTCATTAAAAAAAAAAAAAAAAAAAATGCATCTTCACCTGTGTGTCTTTCCTCCCAAGCCACAGGCACACAGGCATCATTTTTCAGTCACACAGTCAAAGTCATACAGGTACACTGTCATACAAAGACAGCAATAATCATACAGAGACATACAGACACATACAGTCAGAGACATACAAGCAGAGATATACATGCATACAGAGACATGCAGGCATATAAAGACATACATGCATACAGAGGCATACCGTCATACAGACAGGCATACAGAAACATACATACAAAGACATTCAGGCACGTACATACAGGCATAAAGAAGCATACATACAGAGACATACAGGCATGCAGACACATACATACATACATACATACAGGCATGCAAAGACATACACACATACAGATACATGCATGCATACAGAGACATAACGTCATACAGACACATACATATAGACAGGCATACAGACACATACATACATACATACATACATACAGAGGCATACCGTCATATAGACACATACATGCATACAAAGACATACAGGCATACAGAGACACACACATACGTACATACAGAGACATAAAGGCATACAGTTACATGCATACAGAGACATATATACAGACATTCAGAGACAAACATACATCCAGTTACATACATGCATACAGAGACATACAGAAACATACGTACAAGACATACAGGCATACAGAGGCATACCGTCATACAGATACATACATGCATACAGAAAAATACATACTCATACACATACTCGAACACACACACACACTGACAGACACACATACTCACATGCGCACACACACTGACAGACACACTCACACACACTGACAGACACACTCACACACACTGACAGACACACTCACACACACTGACAGACACACTCACACACACTGACAGACACACTCACACACACTGACACACACTCACACACACTGACAGACACACTCACACTCACATGCACAGACACAAACACACACAGTAATTAATAATCTAAATTAAATTGAAATGTCCCACCCAGCCTCCCTACCTGGAGAGCTGGCGTGGGTCTCTCATTGGTGGTCCAGTGGGGCTGCTGGGAGGCGTGCGGCTGAACTGAATTAGGAGGCGGCGAGGGAGCTCTGATCTCTCTGACCGGCTCCCTCGCAGGCTGTTTTCTGATGCCGCGGGAGCCGGAATATGACGTCATATTCCGGCTCCCGCGGCATCAGCAAAAGGCGCGCGAGGGAGCCGGTCAGAGTCCTCAGAGCTCCCTCGCCGCCTCCTAATTCAGTTCAGCCGCACGCCGCGCCGCTCCGGGGATCCAGGAGGTGACCAGGCAGGAGGGAGCACTTCCCTCCTGCCGGTCACTGGAATTTTGCGCCCCCAGAGCCGGTGCGCCCTAAGGCGGCCGGCCGCCTGTGCCGCCTTATGGACGCGCCGGCCCTGCATTGATGAACACATGTGCATATACCAAACAAGCCAGAAGACTCACATTGCTGTTACTACTGCAAGGGATTGTGGGTGAGAATATGCAAGTGAGTTAAACAAAGAACCACCTTTTTGCCTCATCTGATATCTTGAACAATTGCCTCTGAATAGAGGTAGCATTTTTCTATTTCTGAATGTGTTTTCTGCTGTGGGGTGGACAAAATTGCATTTTGAAAATTAAGACAAGATTATGAAAGAAGAAAAATGCTTTATCAGGGATGAAGCATATCTGATGCACTTGCCTTGTTGGCACTTAAAACATCTCACACGGATTTGATCAGGTTTCAGACTACAACTACTTCTATGGACAGTCGGGAACTAAAATGCTGAGAACAAAATCCTCTAAGTAAAACAGGAACCTCGGAGATGTCTTGGATTTTCCATAGTTTTATCAGTGTATTGTAGCTAATTGATTAGTTTACAGTATTTATGGAATATCTATTTAAAGCTTAGTCTCAGATTACAAGGTATACATTATTCTTCCCAGTTACTAGTCGGATTTTACCTCATCCCACTGTTTGAAGTCACATTCCCCTTTCTGTGGCTTTGCACCACTGCATTAAATGAATGTTTCTGCTGATCTAGCACTGTATTTGCAATCACTCTTTTTATGCTTTAAATATTGTTTTTTTTTTTAAAGGGACTCTGTAGTCTTTGTAATCATGTAATCTCTTTGAATTGATTATAGTGGCCCCCTGGCACCAGCCCTCCATTCAGTATTAAACTATTCAAGGAGTTTAACCCTGAATGAGGCTACCTGGTTACCTTCAGCCTGGCCTCAACTATAGGTGTGAGATTACACACTTCCTTGTAGTAATCCCCATTCATACTGGCAATTGGAGCTCTATAAGGCAAAAAGCAGTCAGCTGATACTCTCAGCCAATCATAGCCTCACCATAAGTCAAAGCAACTCAGTGGGGAAACAAACTCTTGTTTAGTATTAAAACATAAAAACATTAAAAAACGTTTTACACTGGGATGGTAGCCAGTCTAATGAGCTAAAGCAGATACAGTGTCTCTTTAAGCATTTGCGGTCCATCTGCCATATTATTAGTTGTTGCTCAATGTGTTTTGTATTTGGTTATTTCAGATTTGGCATGAAATCTATAAATAGTGATTTGAATCTGATTTCCATTATACGTGGAAATGTGACATTTAGCTAGGCTAGACTGTAACTATGCAGTTCCCAAAATATGTCTTTGTCCGTACTATATTAATATTTATTATAATAACATAATAAGCCATTAAAGGACCACTCAAGTCACCCAGACTCATCAAAGTAGACTGGGTGCAGTGGTCCTGTAATGTTAACCATACAATGTAACATTTTGTCATGTAAAACTTGGTCACATGACATTGCAGCTCATAATAAAGCATTGAATTCAATGCCTTGCTATGAGAAACATTGGATGCTCACCACGCATGTGCATCAGGTCCCCAATGCTCCTCTACGACAAGCACTAAATTGGACCAGCAATAGAGGAAATAATGCCTTCTTGGTGACATTACGGGAAGCTGAGAGGTGAGCAGTGCCAAGAGTATTCAGGCTTTAAAAAATAAGTAAAAATCTTTTTTCCCCCCAGGTCTTTACACAGAAAAGGGGGGCTGAATCTAACTAGGTAGAGGGGCACAATAGCGTTAGGAGTGCAGGTTTGCATTCCTAATGCTATAGTGTTGCCTTAAGTGATTTATTGATTTCCTAGTCAGTGACGAATAATTAGCACATTTTTCTTATGCAGCAGCACACACACTAATTGCATTATTATCTAATGATTACCACTTTTGTTGTTTTTAGGTTGGCCCATGTGACTCTTTGCCAAGGAGTCGTGGTACTAGAGGAATTCTGCAAGGAGCTAGCAGCAGCAGCCTGTGTGACCCACCACCCTCTTGGCCAATAGATAGTGACTAAGTATTTCCTGCAATAGATTCCTGTGGAAACACTAGGCCCAGCAGGAGTATAAAATGCTCTCCTGTACCTGGGGAAACATGTGCAATATCAAACTCTTTTCCCACTATGTGGGTAAACTAAACTCCTCCTATCCTACTCTTTAACCGATGGCAAATCTTTGGAGCTATGGCTGTTGTGGACTCTTGGCTGGCTGATAACCATCAACCACTGCTGCAATTCAAAAGGTTTGTCATCATTGCTCTATATCAGTGGTAGGAAACCTATGGCACTGAAGATGCCATGGAATAGATCTCCTCCGATGCTTTGCCAGCATTATAGCTGCAAGAGCATTACAGAAGATGTAGCACACAACATTAGGACTGTCGAAGGTTGCCTACCCCCGCCCTGTCTTTGCACTGCATTGCTTGTTTATGCCACCTTGTGCCTTACTGTTGCAGAGGAATTAATCAAATACAGTGCTGCTACAACTCGGCAGAAGTTTGCTTCCCTAAACTATTGATTCAGTTGTCAAAATCTGATCCTGTTGAAAAGGGTCAGCCAACAGCAGCACAGACACTATCGATTTACTGTTATTCCCTGCATACAGGTAGAATATTTGGTGTTGCAAGCACTAACACCAGTAATACCCTAATCTCCATCCCTGGTTTACATCAGTGTTTTGTTTTCTACATTTGCTGTATTTGGTTGTCCTTTCCTGCCAACCATCATCTCAGAAGATGGTTTATCCTCCTTTGCAGCATATAGCTTCTATCTATGTCCAGGTATCTCTGTGTAGAAATTTGGAGAATCAGTCATGTTTCTCAGTTTGTAACTACATATATAGACATATATGTACTATTTTTGATGAAATCCAGCCATAAGTTTTATAGTACTACAGTCATTTTAATTTACCCATCATGCCCATTATATTACAAAATGTTTTTTTTACATATAGATATATGTATAAATAGATCACTATTTATAATGACTGCTTATTTTATATTTATACACACAAAAGTGTAGTTTCCAAGGCAAGTTTGTAATACTGTTAATACTGTTTAATGTAGTAGAACCGGTGATCTTTACATTTTATTGACCATTCCAAACTAATACTGAAGTTCAAGAGAATCCGTTTTAAACAGACTAGCATCACTTTGTGACAACTGTCTCATTCAAAAGCTTTAGTTTTGAATGGTACAATTGCCTTACTCAGTAGGCTAAAAAGCATGTATGACATACTTTTCAAAGTTGTTCTTTCTTTCTATAAGTTTGTATATCGGTTTAAAAGTTTTTGCTATGAAGGTTAAAACATTTGATGCATGTCCCTTTAAATTTCTCTCATATTTGTTGCAATAATATTGAGCCTAAGATACAAATTAAATACCATATTAAAGGATCACTATAGGGTCAGGAACACAAACATGTATTCCTGACCCTATAGTGCTACATCCACCATTTAGGTGGCTTGCCTCCTATAAAAGTTTAAAACTCGCCTTATTTCCAAGGCCGTGCGAGTCTGCCAGCGCTGGCTCCGCCCCGTTTGTGACATAAAAATGGCAGATTTTTCCCTTTGGGAAAGCATTGAATTGGTTAAAATCGGCACTGGGGCGGGGCCAAATGTCGTCAGGACGTCCTCCTAGAGATGCATTGAATCCATGCATCTCTATGAGGAAAATCCAGCATCTCCATTCAGAGCGTGGGGACACTGAATGGCAGGGCTGCTTACTGTGCAGCACTGAGCCAGGAAGCCCCTCCAGTGGCCATCAGAGGAGTGGCCACTTGGAGGTGTCCATGTAAACACTGCATTTTCTATGAAAAGGCAGTGTTTGCATAAAAAATCCTGAAGGGAGCTATTATACTCACCAAAACAACTACATTAAGCTGTTGTTGTTCTGGTGACTATAATTACCCGTTAAATATTAACTTGCATTTAGTGATGGTTAAAAAAAAAAAAAAAAAGAGGCTCCATTCAGTAATTATCTATTTTTGTTTCCTGATCAATGTATTCACTTGCAGTTCTGCAAGAATAATGTTTAGATCATTTTGTGCTAAATGCAGCCAATTAATTGTAATGTATTAAGTTTAAAGCGGCACTGTCATGCCAAACTTACCTTTCCTCAATCTCTTCCTCTTCTCCCCCTCTCTCAGGATCTGTTATTCTTTTCTTCCTGTCTTCTTTAGTTTTCTTTAAAATCATAAGACAAAGTAGGGACTCTTTGTCTTATGGAGGATTTCTCCGCTTGACCAGCTCAGACCAGCGGAGGAGCAAAGTGTGCTTCATTTCCGCTGGTCAGAGCAATTTTCCCATGATCCCTAGCTTTCCTCCCTGTTCCCACAATGCTTCCTGTCAGTATTGCCGAACGTCCTGTCACTTAGACAGAACGCCGGCAAAACTGCCGAATTGCATCCTAACAGAATGAGCACTGTTTCTCCATTGGTGTTAGGATGCAATTCGGTACTTTGATCGTATCGGAATTTAATTCTAATGAATGAAACTCCGATCCTATTAATTGCCGCGGCTGCATCTTGCAGCCGCTTAGTAGATAACTCCCTAATTCCCACGGTATCAGGGAGCTATCTACTAAAAGGCTGAAAGACCTAAATTGGTCTTTCAGCCAAATGTACTAATACTAAGTAAAGACTACTTAGTATTAGTAAATAATATGCCCCTACTCGTTATACCGCGAGTAGGGGCATGTCTAGTAAGCAGTGAGCAGCCTGTGGCTGCTCACTGTAAAAAAAAACAAACGAAAACCTAATAAACCTACTGTCCTTCCCCCCCCCCCCCTAATAAAACAATAAGGGGTCCCACCCTAATAAAACAATAAGGGGGGGGGGACCTACTGGCCCCCACCCCTGCACGGTGGGTGGGGGACCTAATAAAACAATAAGGGGGGGGGACCTATTGTCCTCCTACCCCCCCCCCTTGATGGCCCCCACCCACCGCTCAGGGGGGGAGGACAGTAGGTCCCCCCCCCCCTTATTGTTTTATTAGTTAAAGATGGGGGGGACCTACTGTCCTCCCCCCCGGCCCCCACCCCTGAGCGGTGGGTGGGGGCCCTAATAAAATAATAAGGGGGGGGGGGGGGACCTACTGTCCTCCCCCCCGGCCCCCACCCCTGCGCGGTGGGTGGGGGCCCTAATAAAATAATAAGGGGGGGGACCTACTGTCCTCCCCCCCTGAGCGGTGGGTGGGGGCCCTAAAAAAACAATAAGGGGGGGACCTACTGTCCTCCCCCCCCGGCCCCCACCCCTTAGCGGTGGGTGGGGGCCCTAAATGACCCCCCCCCCCCCCCCCCAATCAAGGTGGCTAGGGGTCCCAAGCCCCTAGTCACCTCCCCCCACCCAAAACATTCTATCCCCTACCTACCACCTCACCCTAAAAATAGTGAGGGGGGAATAAAATAACTAACCTGTAAAAAAAAAAAAAATTAAACTTACCATTTGACGTCTTCCTTTTTCTAAATTCTTCTTTCTTCAGCCCCCAAAAAAGCCAAATAAAAATCCATCATACCGTCCAAAGAACTTTCCCACGCTTGTAAAATGACACAGAGCACTGTGATTGGATGGCTTGAAAACCATCCAATCACAGTGATCTGTCATTTTACACAGCGTGGGAAAGTTATTTTGAATTTTGAAGTTGGTTTAAGCCAATCAATCAGTGTGTTCTAAGCCTAATTGCAGGGCGGGGCAAGGCTTTATAAGCCTTGACCCGCCCTGCGGAGCTCAGTACGCGGCGTGCCCTCCATGGGTGAACATGGATTAATTTTTTTTTTGCGCTTTTTTTTTTTTTTTTTTTAAAGTGCGACGGTATGATGGATTTTTATTTTGCTTTTTTGGGGGCTGAAGAAAGAAGAATTTAGAAAAAAGAAAACGTCAAATGGTAAGTTTCATTTTTTTTTTTTTTTTTTTTTTACAGGTTAGTTATTTTATTCCCCCCTCACTATTTTTAGGGTGAGGGGGGTAGGTAGGGGATAGAATGTTTTGGGTGGGGGTGACTAGGGGCTTGGGACCCCTAGTCACCTTGATGGGGGGGCTTAATTTAGGGCCCCCACCCACCGCGCAGGGGTGGGGGCCAGGGGGGGAGGACAGTAGGTCCCCCCCCCCCTTATTGTTTTATTAGGGCCCCCACCCACCGCTCAGGGGTGGGGGCCGGGGGGGAGGACAGTAGGTCCCCCCCCCCTTATTGTTTTATTAGGGCCCCCACCCACCGCTCAGGGGTGGGGGCCGGGGGGGAGGACAGTAGGTCTCCCCCTTATTGTTTTATTAGGGCCCCCACCCACCGCTCAGGGGTGGGGGCCAGGGGGGGAGGACAGTAGGTCCGCCCCCACCCACCGCTCAGGGGTGGGGGCCAGGGGGGGAGGACAGTAGGCCCCCCCTTATTGTTTTATTAGGGCCCCCACCCACCGCGCAGGGGGGAGGACAGTAGGTCCCCCCCCCCCCTTATTACCATTTTTTTTTTTTTTTACAGTGAGCAGTCACAGGCTGCTCACTGTTTAGTGGACATGCCCCTACTCGCGGTATAGCGAGTAGGGGCATTGGGGAGATTTTAATCTCCCTTGTGCTATTATGGGGGTCATATTGACCCCCATAGAGTGAGGGGGGACCTGGGGGGCTTATGAAGTGGTGGGGAGCTCTGCTCCCTGCCGCTTCTATAGTTGCATATTACAAGGAGGGAGCTGCATGCCGGTAGCTCCCTCCTTGTAATAAACTGAACGAACAAACGAACTCTGATACTCAGTGTTAGTTTGTTCATCTGATTTTTTTCTATTCATTCATTCGTCTGTCTGATGAATGAATGAATAGATGAAATTCCCGTTCGCATGTCCAGGTGTTTCACTGGGCATGTGCGGGAATCTCACAGTCTGTGTAGTGTGGGTAGATGACGTGTCCCACAGGGACTTCACCTACCCACACAAAGATGGCGGCACCCTGAATAAAGATCATAAAATAGGTAGAATAAAGAATAAAAAATAGGTAATGTGGGGGGCTTAGGGGCATTTGGGGGTGACTAGGGGGTCGATTGGATGTGTAGTGGAGGTGGGAGGGGGGTTAAAAAAAAACGGGATTCGGCATGACAGTGCCGCTTTAAGATTTGAAAGTGACACACTATTATTTTAAACTGATTTACGGAAAGAAAATTTTATTTTTATGGGATCATTTGTAATATAATAACCAAGCTCCAGTGAGCATAGCTGTAATTACTACTAAAAGACTTGGTCTTTTTCTTAGTGTGGCCGCTGCATCACAAACTTTTAACCCTCAGAGATTGTTACTGATAAACCGGAAGCTACAGAAAACCTTTCCTTTTCTTTTCATTAAACCACTGTTGAAATCATTTTAAAAGATATTTATTTGCGATATCCAGTTTTTAAATTGTTGTGTAATGATACATAGATACATAGATAATAACTGATGACAATATCACTTTAAGTAAAGCTTGTGCGCCAAAATTCCCTGGAGGTATCACTGACAGAGTCCTGTCCGGTATGGAATTACCTTGCTCAAAGGCATCCTGGAGGCTTGTTAGTTTTCTATACTTAGTATGTATATAGATATATTTTATAGCTTGTGCAAATGCAACTGCTATCCACGTCCCTAGAAAATGTACTTGACAGCTCAGAGGTTTAGTACAAAAGAGTTTATATCTGGGTCACTGGGTATACAGTATATGCACACTATTTACTTCTAAATAAGGAGCTTGTTTGTTTTATGTTAAAAGTGCAATTTAAGAAGATTGTTTGTCCTTAATACATATTAATTTACCTTTAATTTAAATGATTATACTCCATGAAATACAATCAATAAGATCATTGGTTGCAGTTTGCCATGGCAGGTATTATCACACCAAAGAGTGAGAGGGATGCAGCGTACCATGTGCCAGGCAGAGTGATGGGAAGGAACATGCAGTCTTTCAGGCAGAGTAATGGGAATGAAGTGTGCAGTGTGTAAGGCACACTGTGCATCTGGCAGATTGAAGGGAAAGGAAATGCATCAGGCAGAATAATAGGATGGAAATGTGTCTGCCAAATTGAGAAATGTGCTACGTAGACTGAGCAGAAATAAATGTGTTTTGCATCAGGCAGAGTGAGGGGAAGGATGACCACGGTGTATGTCAAGCATCGGTAGGAGAATATATATATATATATATATATATATATATATATATATATATATATATATATATATATATATATATATATATTATAAAAAAAAAATTTAACCTGCGAATTGCAGTGACCAGAAATCCTAGGAAAATTGACACACACACACACAAAAAAAATATCCAACTCTAAAATCACATCTTGGTTATTTTAACCTCCATTTTGCAATTTGGCATTTAAACTCCTGTAACTTCCCATCCCTTTTGGACACAGTGGACACCATCCAATGAAGCTGCAGTAGTAATAGAATTCTGGGGTACACAGTGTGCGTGTACTTAAATACTAATTAGCATTACAAAGTGTGTGTAATATGTGTGGTTTCAGCATGACTTATTTTTTTTTTTTTTTATTATGTTTTACATTAAAAGTGAATTAACATTGGGGATGGAGTTTTTGTTGTTGTTACAAAAGTAGGAACTAAATAACCTAAAAGAATTGAGCAGTGAGACTGCAGAGACATTTTCTATACACCAAAATTGCTTCATTAAGCTAAAGTTGTTTTGGTGCATATAGTGTTTTTCATTAATAGTACATGGACAATGAAAACACCACTTGTGCTGTAAAATGTAGTGCAGCATACAGCATCCTGTCTTGACTTTACTTCGCCATTGCATGCATAAAATAATTTTTTCTCAATGTCAATAAAAAATATGCAATTGTAACTTTTATTTTCTTCTTTTCATGGACCATTTGTTTCTACAGTACCAGTAATTAATGTTCTTTGATTTCAGAAGAATTTAACAAGATAAAAATGTCACACCAAGTGAACTTTTCTTTCATAGATCATATGTAAAATAATTAAAAAAATTTGATTTGGTCAATTATCTGTTTGAACGCAGTTATTATTCTGCTAATTTTCTTTTGATGGTTATGGGACCTTTTTTTTTTTATTATTATTATTTATTTTTAGGGTGCATATATGTCACCTTTTCAGCAAGAATGTGTGGTACAGAAACGTAAAAAGGCATGTTATATAGAATGGTGTTGGTGCACTTTTTTTTTTTATTTTTTATAAATAAACCTCAGATAAACAGGGACACTGGAAAAATGTCAAATATATACATGATCACTCCATAGACAAGACTGTCTGAATAATATTCGGGTAAAATTAGCATAGGTGGGTTCCCTGAGAAAAGGCTGCTCACCCAAGTTCTCTATTGGCTGCTGTAAATAAAGGTCTCTGTTAGAGGAAAAAAAACAACATAACAAAAATGAAACCAAATTAAATGAAGGTCAGCTTATGGAGAAAGATCATGTGAGTTCTTCATATAGAGAGTCCCAAAGGAATCTGCCCCCTCCAGTCATGGAAGAGCTGGTTGTGAGCGCATGGACCGTGGGATAAAAGGTGTGACTGTGGAGGGGTTCCATGATTCCGCTGGGGGTCCCGCAAGTGAGGCTGCGGTCGGGTTAGGCAGTCCCAGCTTTTCTAGAAAAGTCGAGGCCTCCCCCCATCGAGTCACCACCAGAGAGCCACTTGCCCCCCATTGATGGGCTACAATTGAAGAGCGCAGTTGGGCAGTGACGGGCCAAACCATTTGTGGTGGAGAAGGGTAGCCCTTGTTAGATATTGGTAAAAGGCAAGTTGCGAGTTCTCAAAGGTCAGGGGTGTTTTACCCTTTAGTGCCGACATGATTTGGATATTATCTTGTAGGGTGATGCATCTGAGGTTCACGTCCCGAAGCACAGTGGGTTTGAAGTGAGTAAGGCCAGGGAGACTGTAGACTCTGTCAATGACTAACTTCTTTGCCATAGCTTGGAGCAAAATAATATCTAGCAGCCTCCTGATGTAATGAGGTAGTTCCTCCGCAGAGATACCCCCAATCTGTGCATTGTTGGTGGTCTTCTATCACCATTAGTTCAAGAGATAAGTATTGTTGAGCCGTGACAGCCTGCACCTCCGTTTTGATAAGTGTGAAAACAGTTGCCATCAATTTCTGCATATCAGTCAGTAATACCTACAAATCACGTTTGGTGGTCGGAGATGCTATCGGTTGTGGCGTGTGGTTTCTGAAAGCACTGACCCATAACCGGTATACAGACTGGTTAGTTAATCTGTGCGGGAGTGAATGTAGTCTCTGCACAAGCTATTGCAAAGTGACCCAAGAGCTTATCTAGGCATTGGAGCTTCAGCATGCGGTAGGCCCCAGACCTGCGCCTCTGTTGGGGTGGGTTTTTTGGACAGAAAATATCAATGCACCGTGCCTCGCAGAATCAGGCTAGGTGGTTTACAAAGTTGGATGAATTACTGGACAGCAATTATCAGCAAAATTACAATTTGTGCTGAGGAGCTGATGTAAATGGCTTCCGGTCAGCACAGCAAGCAAGCGCCGTCCCCCATTATGGGACTTTTACTTGCAATTTTTTTTTATTGATTTCACAAAGAAAAACATGATGAGCCAGGAATGACACTATGGAGTATGGCAAAGCAAGACATCCTGACAAACAACTGTACAATAAATGTGGCATCTAATAAAGTGAAAGTGTATTACATACAGAAACAAACTGTTGTGATTGACCTATTCTGGTGATAGTTCTGGGCAACTACCTAGGAGGGGCTAATGTAAGTTCCATTTTCATTATCATCAAGTGATTTTTGTAAGTTGTGAAATAATCAATTAATAGAGGGAGGAGGAATACCAAAATAAAGTGTCCAGGGGCTTGGAAGGAATGTCGGACAGGACTAAATTAGTTGTAAGCTCAGAACCTAGCTACTTTCTGTCATCCCCACAAGATATGGTAAATTGATACCCCCTACCTTCAACAATCTTCAAGACAATTGCTCCCATGTGGGCCAACTGCACCTAATCATACTATCTCAGAGATACCTTAGTGGTTGCCTTCCATAAATCACATCAACCATTGCTTGATAGAGAGAGAGCGAGTGTGTGTGTGTCTCCAGACACAAGAAAAGAAAATGCAACAGGAAACAAACAATAAAATCAGAGTAAACAAAACATAAGAGCAGGCTATTCTGTTCCTGTTCAGGTAGGAAATTAGTCCCTGGCAGTGGAAAAAGTTGAAAAGTTGCCCTAGGTACAAATGGTGAAATATGGCAAACATTCCAGGTAGCGACACAGAGTCACGAGTGAAACCACGTTTCTTGAGAAATGTCACTTGCATGCATTAAGCACACAGGAGCGCTGTTGTGATTAGCCCCCAAAGATCTTGGAGATAACATACACCCTTTAAAGTCAGGAATTAGGTTAGCGATCATAGGGATTGCCTCCAAATAGTGGTATTGCGGTACAAATCTGGGTAGAATGTAAGTAAAACTACTCTCAAAGGCATAGGGTGTCTGCCATAGAAATTTTATTACAATAGCTATATTATGCAGCAAAATATAATTTGACAGATATGCTTTAAACTAATGTTCATTCTTGTCATGCAAATACAATTTTATTTAAACACACATAAATGTATAGAACTGCACACATACATATATAGTATATGTACTGTAAATAATTTTAGACTTTGACCAAAGTATTTTCTAAAGATAGTTGTTTATGGCTGAGAAGATTTTTCACCATCTAGGCCAGGGATGGAGAACCTTTGGCTCTCCAGATGTTTTGGACTACACCTCCCATAATGCTCTTACAGCAAAAACTCTGGCAAAGCATCAAGGGAGATGTAGTTCACAACATCTGGAGGACCGAAGATTCCCCATCCCTGAACTAGACAATACTGGGATTTTGCCCAAACCAGCATCTATAATGTTTATTTAAGAGTATGAATACATAGAATATGCTTCAATACGTAGTTGAGTATATATATGAACAATTAAATGAACAGTAATTTAAAAAAAAAAGAGATTTTGTTTCTTTGAAAGTTTAGAATACTGCGCCACTATACCTTACCTTTGTTTCAGCCCTGTGACAGTCTCTTCTCTGCAGATGACTTCTGTAGAATCAGTCGCTTTACATAGAAAAGCACTGAAGACATACAGCACATGCGTGCCAATCACAGTGATCCATCAATGCAATGCTTCACTATGAGAGAAGCATAACCTGTGTGCAACTGCATCAACCTGTGTGATGAGGGTGAGTGTGAAGTCCTTTGAAAAACATAGGATGTAAGAGTCTCTTGTGCCTCTCCGACACGTGTTTAATGTAAATGTTTTTCATAACATTGTCTGAGAAAAGGGACAGCATCTACACACCAAAACCACTACGATAAGATCGAGTGGTTTTGATTCTTAAGAGTATCCCTTTAATGAGCATGATTCAGAATCTGGCTCTTTTAGATTGCCAAACATAAGCAGCAAACTGATATAGCATTTTCATCCTTATTCTTCTTTTTTCAACTGTTATAGAAAATAAATATCCTTTTTTAGTATCAGAAACAAACATAAAAATATGAGTGAGCACACAATATATAAATGTAATATAACCAGAAAGTAAGATGTGGATTTAGCCTGAAATACACAATAATAAAAAAAAGACCGTAGTGTAGTATATGGCATATTCTTATTTACCCAACTCACATGTTGCTGAGCCAAATAGAGAAGACTGAGACGTTTAGGGCTCCAATCAGGTACTCCTTGACATTAGGGATTGCTTTTATTGCCAAGGAGTACCTAATTGGAGCCTTAATAGTCTTAGCGTACTATAGTTGGCTCAACAACATGTGAGTTGGGTAAATAAAAATATACATATGTTTTAAGAAGATGTAATATACTGCATTATCGTCTGGTTTTATTGTGTATTTTAGGCTAATTCCATATCTTACTTGGTGGCAATATTAGTTTTCTATATTGTGTGTTCTCACACATATTTGTATGTTACATTTTACACTTTGTGTTGTGTGGAGTGACCTGACGTGTGGTGATAGTAGCAACAATTATATAAACAGCTAACAACAGTTCCTTCACTATATTATAGTTTATAAAAATAAATTAGCAGCTATCATTTTCCTTACATGAGTCCCAAAGCAAACCTCTGGGTGATCAACAGAAGCCTAATTTTAGTCATTAACTAATGAGGCCTGGCTTAATATTAATTGCTTAAAAGCATCAGTTGTTATCTATAACAAGAAAATACATGTCTTAAGCTATGTATACCCGCATGAGTCTGGATTGCATTATCTGTGCATTACAAGCATTTCTCTTTTGCATAATCATTGTAAACATGCAGAGCTCTGTGTGTGATAATCAGGTGTATAATGGAAGTAACGTTTTGTTCTCCAGAATGTGTTTCATTTTATCCTTCAGTTCTCCATCCTGTACTAGCACCCAGGAGAGAGCCTTTGATGTCATTACAGGAGGTTGTGGGGCATTGAGCCCTGCCATTATATTAAAACACACCCCATCTGCACCTTCCCCGCCTTGGTGCTGAATTCCTAAAATGCCACAATACTGGGGAGGGTCCTCCTCTAACATGCTTCGTAAGGAGGTTAGAATACTCCCTCTACAAGGTCCACTCCCAGTGACAGGAAGATGAGGAGGCTCAGTCAAGCTCTGTAGGATCCACATTTCCTCCTGGGAGCCAAGGCACAGTAAAACCAGACGCATGGCAAGATGGGGGGAAGGCAAAAGTGCAGGCAGAATAGATGGATGTGAGGGGAGAAGTCTGAACGCCTGACCCAATTGTATGAGGGGAAGAATGTCTTTGCAGCGGAGAGGCAAAGCAGAGGACATGTCCCACCACATGGCCTGCAGTGACTCCGAGTCTGACAAGAGTGTAGTCTTCAGAGAACCTCCTGAGATGGAAGACAATAGATGAGATTTCAACAGAATATTCAAATAATGGTTGAGGTGGCATTAAGATTAAGAAGTTAGAAGGTTTCACCTGTTTATCTGTCCTTAATATAAAAATATACAAAGAGCAGAACTGGCTAGACTCTGGTTGACAAGTAAAACATTAAAAACATTAACTCTATAAGATCTTTCACAGTTGTGTCCATTTAATATATAAATGCTTGTTCAAATGAAATTCAAAAGACATATACGTCCTGGAATGTGCCAGTGACCATGGTCACCATTTTTCTGTGCTACTAATTTTTGTTCTGTTTATGCTGAGGGCTGCCAACAGAACATTCTACATTTTACAGTTTTTTTGAAATGGAACCTAATTTGACAATTTAAAGAACTACTGTCACCTCATAACTATTTTTTATATAGTAATCCTATCATCAAGTTTTGAAAGGAAATAGATTTTTTTTTAATTAAGTTTTTGTAAAACAATTTGAGAAAAACGCATCTCTACCTTTATTATATGACACGATCCTTCAGTCATATTCATGCATCTTGAGTCAGACAGTGCTTCTGAGCAGGGAGTGAAGTAGAATGTCGGTTTTTAAACAGTCTGACCCAAGGTGCATGTACGTATATGGCTCATAGGTGCTAAATTTGCAAAGTCTATGAGGCAAAAAACGCTGGCCAAACAGACGAGAAATTAAATTTCTCTTTCTGCTAAAAGCACTAGCCACTACTATATATTTATCTTACATAATCTCTTGCTGCTCTCAATACAATTTGCCACATCCTCCTACAGAGTCTCAGCTCTCTCTTTGGATCCACTCTCATATATGTCCTTTTCTGTGCCACTTGCTGGCAGCTCCTCCTCTTCATTGCCACTGGCAAATGGAGTACCGCAAGGCTTTGTCTTTGGTCCTCTACTCTTGTCCATTTAGACTTCTCTTTATCAACAGCTACATTTCAAATATCACCCTTATATAGGTGACCCTCATATCTACCTCTCCACCTGTCCTTCATCCCCAATATGCAACTGCTTTCTTCATCCTGCCAAATCCACCTATGCAATAATTCCAAAATGTGTCAGTTTCTGAGCACTGATACCACTAAGCAACTCAACCACTTCCTTATTTCTCCTCTCAACTACTGCAATAACCTACCTACTAAGTGACCTTCCTTCAGTCCATCCTGAATGCTTCTGCCAGGTTCAACCACCTTTCCCATTGCTCCGTATCTGCTGTACACCTCTGTGAATCCCTTCAAGGGCTTCCCAATCACAGCAGAATTAAATGAAAAGTTCTTACCCTGACCTACAAAGCCCTTGCTAACCCCATACGCCACATTACTCACCAATAAACAAATATATTCCAGCCTGCCACCCAAGATCTAACAATAATCTGCTCCTTTCATCTTCTATTATCATCTAACTAGATTGTAAATTCCCACTGGAATAGAGCCCTCAGCTCTTATATTTGTTTGCCACATTTTGTATTGTCTCGGATGTACTGTAACTTTTGTCATTGTACTTGAATCAATTCAACCTATGTACAGAGCTGCGAAATGTGTTGGTGTTTTATAAACTATAATTATAACCTTTGAAAAAAAGTTACTTGTGCACTATTTTAAATCCCTATGTACATTTCGACAACTGGAGGTTTTAAGGATCACTCTAATTGCCATTTAAGTGTAAGCTCACCTGCCACGTCAAGGCAAAACCTCTTAGGTAAGTCTTACACTAGTAATTCACCCTGCTGTCTTCAGCCTGCTGTCTCTAATGAGACAAAGAGGACTATTTTTCTAAACCCCTGCACACTTACTAACCCTTAATAGGGAACACATGGGGTGGGTGGCAGCATTGTATAATGGCTGTGTAATACAAAAGCAAATACAAATATTCAAAATTAAGTCCCACTACCAATATAAAAATAGCCCTCTCTGTCTCATTAGAGATTTTAGCTTTAGACTGAAGACTGCGGGGTGAATTGTTAGTGTAGGACTCACCTAAGAGGTTTACCTTGACGTTACTAAAAAAAAAACTCCAGTTATTTCAATGTGCATAGGGATTTGGGATACGGACAAGTAAATGTTTTCTTTTTTTTTTGTATGTATTGGGGCTGATGTGTACTATAGCCATTGCTGCCACCCAGGAGAAGTGGGAGTTTGAGCGCAAGGCTTAATTTAGTTTGTTTATAGTAATAACCTTTCACTGTGAATAACGTTTCTACTATAAATGTCACTGGGTTTATGCATATGTGTATATGTGTTGGGAATTTCTGGCAGGTAGCTGTATCAATACATTCCATGCTATTTATACAGTCCAACACAGGCTGCAGCACTGGACACTTAGACCTGTTAACAAAGTAAAGTATACCAGGTTTTATCAAGGCTTTCGGATTTTGTGATAGTACGACCATAAAATGATTAACTGGCAAACTCTGTCAAAGTAGTCTTTTTGGCATATATATGATAGTAAATCCCACACGGTTTATGAATGGGGATGGGAGCCTTAGCAGATCAAACGCTTTCTTTATATGATTAATTTGATCCTGCTATTTATTAAATATAATGTTTGACCGGTCTAGTAAAATTGTTAATACAGGTTTGTGTAAGTCACTTTCTGTCCTTTATTATATGATTGGCAAATCTCTCTGACTTTAGAGATCTTTACAGTATTAACATGTTTCTATACAGCTGTTGCAGCACCCAAGCTACATTACAATATTTTTATTGGCTTTTATCAGCATCTAGTCAAACATCAAGCTAGCAGTGATAATTTACTGAATAATCTATTCCTCTACTCTTCAGATGGTAATTAGATTATCTGTACAATACCTACAGCAGACGGATATACTGTGGGATGTACATTCTGCAAATTTAACTATATCTAAATACAAACGTGTCACTGTCTTTAACATTCTAACACATATTTGTATCCCGAGATCTCTGAGATACATAGTATTCCTTTCTCCAGATCAAACATGACATCAGGGATGAGACCGTAAGAGAACACCCAGTACAAGTCACAGTATATAGATGGGAGGATGGCTTAAGATATATTTTTTGTGGGGCAGATCCTGTGTGTGTTAACACACTTAGTAGAGGTATTTACAACATGTATAACATACTAACCTGTGTGCTGAGCCAAAAAAACAAATCGAATCCAAGCAGTTCCCCTTTCCTCCACAGTTAATAAGGTGAGGGGCTCACAAAGGAGGCCAGTTTCCTCTTTCACCTCCCGGCATAGTCCTTCTACCAGCGTTTCGTCCTTCTCCAGCCTCCCAGCAGGTAGATACCAACTCCCCCAACACTCGGCTTTAGCCTCCTGCATCATTAACACTTCATCCTGCAGAACATTACACAACAGCATTAACAAGGCTATTCGATCTACCATCTTAATCCACCCCTGCAATATGTACTAACACAGAGCATCTCGCCCCCAAGCATTGCTTGGGTTTAGCACAAGTAAAATATTGCTTTTGCTGCCAGTCCATACCTGCTCATTCAGTATCACACCCATGACAATGTAGCAAGCATTACGTCTCAGTCGCAGAGGCTGAGGGTTACCAGAAGACACATCGTAAGTTTCAGGCACTGGGATGGCACCTCCATTCATGAGGGTCTTCAACTCCTCTTCTAGGGTGGAGGACATGCCTGGAGTAGGGCAACGATAATACAAGAATTATGTATTTACATATTATCTGCCTCTTCATCTTCCCATATACAACTATAAATGCTGTAAAGAAACAGCTCCCATGAAGGGGAGTAGGGAGGCATCTGGCAGGTTTGCCAAAACTAATCACCCCCACTGAAAATGGCATTATATATATAAATTATCATAGAAATAAATTATATATTCAACTGAAAATTTCAATGTATATTTTTTTTTTCATCAACTACTTATATTGAATCCAGAGTCACCATGACTGCAACTTCATGGGTGTCACACTATTGTAACACTCACCTTCAGTCTTTTATACTGTTGTTTATACTGCCCTGCCTCTTGCAATTAAACGCAGCAAGCACCCCCAATTACAACCATGGCACACCAAGCTGACCCGTTACCTCCAAAAATGTTCTAGAACTGCTGAATGCTGCTGGAGCCTTGACCCCAACTCCCCATCCAACTACCGCTCTCTCTCGCTATTGCCATTTGCCTCCAAGATCCTCGAAAGAGTTGTGTACATCAGACTGACTGACTTTCTCGAATCCAACTCTCTGCTTGACCCCCTTCAGTCTGGATTCTGCGCCGGTCATTCTGTCGAAACGTCTGTGACCAAAGTATCCAACGATTTAATTGCTGCTAAATCTCGCGGCCTACTCTACTCCTAATTCTCCTTGATCTTTCTGCTTCCTTTGACACTGTTGATCATCAAGAGCTTCTTTGCATTCTCCGTAATTTTGGTCTACGGGATACTGCTTTCTCCTGGTGTTCCTCCTACCTCCAGCGCTCTTTCAGTGTTTCTTTCTCTGACTATGTCTCTTCCCCCCCAACCACTCTCTGTTGAAGTTCCCCAAGGTTCTGTCCTTTGTCCCCTACTGTTCTCTATCTTCCTTGGTCCCTTACGGTCTATACTGCCTCCCTTGGGAAACTCATCAGCTCCTCTGGCTTCCGTTATCAATTCTATGCGGATGACACGCAAATCTACCTGCCCTCTCCTGATCTCTCTCCGCCCATCTTGACTCGTGTCTCAGACTGCCTCTCTTCGATCTCCAACTGGATGGCTGCTTACTTCCTTAAACTCAACCTGTCCAAAACAGAACTTCTGGTCTTTCCTCCCTCAAGTGTTATTACTCTTGTGTCTGTCTCCCTCCAAGTCAACTGCGCTACCATCATCTCTACCTCGAAGGCTCGCTGTCTGGGTGTTTTTTTTTACTCCAATCTCTCCTTCACCCCTCATGTCCAATCAATCGCCAAATCCTATCGCTTCCATCTCAAAAACATAGCGTGCATTCGCCCCTATTTAACCCCGGATGCGGCTAAGGTGCTGGTCCATGCTCTTGTTCTCTCTCGCCTTGACTTCTGCAATACCCTTCTCAGTGGTCTTACATGTTCCCAGATTGCACCGCTGCAATCTATAATGAATGCAGCAGCGAGGCTCATTTTCCTGTCCGCTCGCATCTCCCACGCCTCCCCGCTCTGTCAGTCCCTGCATTGGCTTCCAGTTAGATATAGGGCTCAATTTAAAATTCTGGTGCTTGCTTAGAAGTCCCTACATAATGCTGCTCCAACCTACCTATCCTCCCTAATACACAAGTATGTCCCGTCGAGGCCCCTACGCTCTGCCAAAGACCTACGTCTATCCCCTGTCCATACTCCCACCTCTAATGCTCGCCTCCAAGATTTCTCCAGGGCTGCACCTCTTATGTGGAACTCCCTTCCCTTCTCCGTAAGACTTTCACCCAGTCTCCACTCATTCAAAAAATCATTGAAAACTCACTTCTTCAAGAAAGCATATCAGTTAAACTGTAAGCAGGTTTTTATCCCCCACCCCCATGACTTCTCTCCTGCAACTGTCAAAAATTACCTACTAAGCCCTTAGTGAATACCTTTCTAACAACCTACCTCGTACCCCTACTTTTACCCTTTGTGTCACTATACCCCACTCCCTCTATAATGTAAGCTCATTGAACAGGGCCCTCCACCTCTCTGTTCCTGTGTGTCCAATTGTCTGGTTAAAATTACATGTCTGTTAGTCCACTACGGAATGTGATGGCGCTCTATAAATAATAATAAAATAATAATAATAATAATAGAACTGCATCTACTTTGGAGCACTTTCTCAAACAAGAAAATCTTCTATCATGATTCTGACATGCTGGCTTCACTGCTAAAGCATCAGTGACTCCATTCCTATACTCATATAAACATGTAAAGGAGAAACCACAGTGCAATGGAGTTGCTGTAACAGGTAGCATAAAAAAAACCATGTAAATCACACTGTGTCCTGTCAGCAAAGAAGTCTACCAGGACTCTATCCCAAATAATTGTTTGACAGCTGGGAGAGTGGTGTATTTTGTGTTTATGTTAGAACAAAGCATCATGTGAATTTAAAGGTCTGAGCACCAACGCAAATTTAGCTTAATGAAGCAGCCTTGGTGTAAAGATCAGGTCACTACAATATCAAAGTTCAATTTTCTAACGAAGCAGTATTGGTGTATAAATGATGCTCCTGCTGTATCATTTGCAGCTATTTAGATGTTAAATTGCTTTGTATATGCACCCCTAGCCCCACCTCACACAACCTCCACAAACAAAAAAAGGTCAAATTGTACAGCACAGTGTGTTTATTTTAGAAGTCCTTATCTCCGGTTCTCCTGTGCCTCCCACAGGAGGCAGTTGTACAGTTTAGTAGGCGATAGAATCTACCTTAAACACACTAAGCTCAAAAAATTGACTCCTTCACAGAATGTCCGCAGAGAGGCTGTGAGAGTAGCAGGCAAGGGAGGTGTAAATAGTGCAGAAAATTAAGGCGGTTGGACTGCAGGTATATGATCATACAAAAACTCTACTATACTAAAGTTGTTTTGCTGCTTAGACTGTCCCTTTAATGTACTTTTAAACTAAACAGACTTGTGTATATTCTCACAGACACACTTGTGCTACAATAGCCAGTTTGTAAAAAATAGCCCAGTAGAAGATTTATTTCAATTTGGCTATTTCAACATTAAAAATACATTTTCCTCATTTTCTAAAAATATGCTATTTATGTGTGAGCCAGGACGTTGCTGAGTATACTTAGTAAATCTTATGTAAAGGTTATGGAATATGTAGTTTACCAGACATGAATAAAACCATTTGGCTTGGCAAGCTAATATAAGTGTAGCTGCTTCTATCAGGGGCATAACTAAGAAGCCCACATGCAAGAATAAAAGAAGAGCCCTCCTTATCTCTCACCCTAATGCAATATACATGTGGTGGTTGGCTGAGTGTGACATGTATATGTCGGGTTGCCTGAGTGATTGTGTGTGTTACTTAGCTGATTGTAATTGGAGTTATCTGAGTGTGTGTGTGTGTGTGGGGTGGGGGGTTAGGGGTAATATTAGCATTACACATATTTTTAATTCCATCCTGCTTACCTTTCTACAGGGAGAAGGGTATCCCTGGTGGTCGAGAGGTGACCATGTGATCTCCACCTCCAGAGGCTGCAGACCAAATTAAAATGCTCTTCCAGCCCAGTGCTCATGCAATGAGTCTGCGTGTTACCATGGAAACCCAGCAACAGCTCTTTGACTCTTTCAGTAAGCACCAGAAGCGCTTAAAGTGGTTATTTATTGAGTATTTTGCCAAAATGACAATATACTAAATAATGGTTTTGCAGATGGGGGTCATTAGATGTCCTGACAGGAAGAACTACATGCCCTTTTCACAGTAACGACTGGTGCAACCCTGGTAGTTCCATCAATGGCTTTTACTCGGTTTATTATCATCTTCACTTGTGTTTTTTCATATATGAAGCTATTTCTGGTCACTAATGTGATCAGCTAACTTACAGATTTCCTCATAGAAACCTAACCATTCTTGTGATGTACACTCAAAATAATGCATTACAGGGATCCTATAGTGTTAGGAAATCTGTATTCCTAACACTATAGAGCCCTCTGAACTTCAATGAGCTGAAGTGGTCTGGGTGACTATAGTGTCCCTTTAAGTTCATGTAGGTTGTTTGATCATATTCCTTGGCTCTGATTGATCTCCAATCCATATGGCATTAACCATGAAGTGTACGGTGCACCCTCGTATTGATTTGTATGAAAATATAACTGTTCTCCCATATGTGTATTATATCAAATGCACACATACTTAGTAATTTCTTGAGCACATGAGTTACATGTTTAAGTGCTCTCGTGCTAAACTTGGCATTAAAGAAATACTCAAAAATATAATTTTATATTTATTTATATTATTCAAAGGGTCTATATTACACGAATGGCTGCCCGATTCGGCATTGATGGGGTTAAAAATCTTCTGAGTTCACATGTATTCCAAAACTGGGAGAATCTCCTTGGCAGAGCTCTTATATGGTTATTGTGCAGTCATCATGTCTCATGACTTGTGTCCAAGCAGATGATTCCCACAGATAAGCATTGGGATTCACTGTGCACATGTAGCAATCACTTGCTGTAAACTTTATCTATGATAACCACTCACTTCCATTCTGAATTTAAAACAAATGAGACAGGATACTTTCTTGGCTGTGTTGCTAAGTGAATTATGAATGGTTATGTCTCTTGAATTCAACATGTTTATAAAATAAGCCAGCAAGTACAAGCAATTGCCATTAAAGTACTCCAGCAAGTAAGAGTGGTTTAGGGGACTGGAGTGTTTCTTTAACATCCAGTGTATTTCCACAATACATGAGCACAACAGTGCTGAGTGTATGGGCAGCTCTGATTAGGATGCACCCTCTTTGTGGGTTGGCACATTGTCCAGACACTAATTGCATCACAGACAGGCCCACTGGCCAACTCAGATGACAGCTTTCCAAAGTCCATCATTACCATCAAAGCTTATTGTGGGCTTTTGGTACCAGATAGAGACATGTTCATTGTTCAAACAGCTCAAATGTGGTTTAACAGATAACTAGATAATGGTGTTCATATATCATTGCATAATAACCCCCTCAATAAGCTCTTTCAGTCGCTTGGAATGTCCTTTTAATAATTAATCACAATGGAGATCTCATAGAAACTGCAGTGACTGATGTTTTTCATGTAGCAACATGTGAATTTTACATCTGGCTGGTCAACACTATTCACATACAATCCCCATTGCAGATAAATAAAAATCTATAAATTGTTTATATTTCTAAGAGCTCTTCTACTGATTGAAAGCTTATATTCGTATTTTCTGTGTTTTGGGGCAAAGTCATGTTTTCCTATATATTTATCCCACCAGCACATCTACAGCAGGCCATTGTCACCATCACAATAGGTTTGAATTAAAAACCCCATCTCTTATTACACACAGCATGCACTACAATAAAGAGACAGGTCTGAATATCTTGTCATAATAAAATCTCATATTATAGCTGTCACTGCAGTGCTCACCTCCCAGCTCCAGACCCGGAAATACACTCTTTTCTTTCTGCACTGTGATTGGTCACTGTCAGAGGAGACTCTGCTCCTGATTGGCTTACTATTCTTCCTCTCGCTGTTGTAAATGTTTACATTCAGGAGAGTTCTAAACACAATGGTTCTAAACCAGTTTCAGTTTGTGTCTCCATTAGGAGAGCCATTTTGCTGGCGTCAGTAAAGTATGACCTCAGTAAAATTGTTGGGCTCCATAAGGATTGCTTCCTTTGTGTGGTTATTGGCTCAGAAGTTGTGTTTTCTAAGTGCCTGCCACCTGGCAACGCTATATCTGCTGTATGAAAATCATTAAGCAAAGAGGCCACTGCTTGCAAAGCTTCAAAGGCATTCTGATTGCATCTGTACATGCTCTCCTACTAGACAGCTACCAGATTATGACTGTGATAATGTGGTACTTTTCCAGCTGAGATTTAGTGATTTTAACTGGGTTGACACATCAAAAAAAAAGTGTGAAACTGGCTGCCAAGAAAAGTATTGTAAGAACTAATATGAGATTAACTAACATTCCATCACTGAGAGAGTTAATGTGACACTGCCTAACATTCCAGCACCGAAAGGATTAATGTACAAATCTGCCTCTTAGTTCTCAGTAATGTTCCTAGTGCGTATTTCTTCTTATTATTGTTTAATGTACCCAGCTTTGTTTCTTAGAATGTTACATCTTTTCTTAGCAAACGCGCAGATTGGTTCTATCCTTTTTAGTATTAATTGATGTAATAAAAGCACGCGTCTGACGTATTTCTGCACCCTATTCGCACGTTCTGTTGATCCATACACCAAGACAGCTCTCTCTCATGAGGCATAATTAAAGTATTTATTCATTCGTTTATTGATAAGTATTATTGTTTTTATTGAATTGGCTATTTTACACAATTTTAAATTTTAGTGACTAATTTAAAATAAAAAAAAACAGAAAAAAGCCTTCTCCAAGATGTTTTCCACAGACCATTTGACAAAGACCAGTGATCGATGTTGCTCTCTCGTCCAATGGAGGGCTTCAGCACACTCACAAAGGTTATATATAAGGATAAGGTTGGAAGATAGATAGAACATTACTAGCAGCCAAATGTTTGCGTAATGGGATTCCTCCAAGGATGAAGATGAAGGTTAAAGGAACGCTCGAGCCATCAAAATGTAATCTAAATTAAGTTGTTTTGGTTCCAGGCAGTGGTGTAACCAGAGTTACAGTTGCCCGAGGGCGGAACAAAGTTTTGCAGTCCCCCATATACCATCCCCCCAGCCGCCATTTACCCTGTCCCTCTGGTTGTAATGCTAAGTTAACACATCTAAAGGCTAGTTTTTGTTGATAAAGTGCATTACAATTTTTATTAATAAACTCTTCTTTACGCAATAGAAATAAAACCACTGACAAATCTAAGCATGTTTTGTGCATTTGAATGCATATATGTATTTATTTGTGTGTGGTGTTGGCATTTGAATGCAGTTGTATGTATGTATGTACTGTTGCTATTTGAAAGTAGTGGTGTACTTGTGTTTAGTGTTTGAATGTATTTGTATGTACAGTTGGTGTTTGATTGCTGGGTGAACATACCCTGCCCCGCATATACACACTGAAACACACACCAATACACAAACACATATTTACACTGACTGATACACACAGATACAGACTGACAGGGACACTCTCAATGGCAGAGACACACTTTCACTGATTTAAAAATAAAACACTTACTGACAAACACTCTCAATGGCAGATAAAATCTTATTTATTTGAAACACACTCACTGATAGGCACACTGATACTCTCACTGATTTGAAACACACTCACTGACACACACATGCACACACACTGACTGATACAGTGGCAGACACACACTCGCTGACAGACACACTAACATATTCTTGCACACACACTCACATGTTAATTTTATTAATTGTGGTTTGATTTTTTTAGGCTTATCCGGCCTCCCTACCTTTAGGAGAGCTGGTGTGGGTCCTCTACCTGGGGTCCAGTAGGGATCTTCTCCCTAAGGCCAGAGTGACGCCATAGTCCGGCTCCCGGCATCACCACAGAGGGAGGAGTGTGAGGAACTGGAAGATCCGCACGCCCTCGCTTCCACCACCACATCCTACCTTGTCTCTGTCACCGGTATATTTCGGCAGAGTAGGCACCTGCCATCCAGGTAAACAAGTGCCTACTCTGCCTGAAGGAATAAGTGTCGATCGGCCCTCTCGACCTCTCCCCCCGATATTTGCGCCTAGGGCAGCCACTCCATCAGCGTCCCCTATAATCATTGCAGCCAGGAGGCCCCCCAAGACACTCTTACCTCAAGGGGCTAAACAGTTCTTGAATGGTTTAACCCAAAAGTTACCTCCAAAGTATGTTTCTTTCCAAGCCAATTTTGTGAATGGGGAGTTACTGATCAAGGTAAAAGTGCATCTGGTGGCCTCCTGGCACCATAACAAATTTAATTTAGATGAAGTTGTTTTGGTGCATGGAGTGTCCCTTTAGGGTCAAAGAAAACTATGTTATAGGTTGGCTTACACCTCTGGTTTGAATCACTTTCCCTTCCTTCTATAAAACCTGGGGCCCGTGTATGGAATATGACCCAAATGAGTCAATGTGCACCACATGTTATAAAGAGTTAGTATACGCAGTAGGTGACAATTTCCCTTTTCTCTTTCTTTCTATATTTTCCTACTCTTACGTTATGTCAAACTCTGAAAATGTTCCAGTATTAGAGGGAGGAGAAACTACATGTATGCCTTGACACAATGTATATTTCATCTGCTCTCTACACCAATACCTATACTGATCTGAAATATCTCTTCACACAGAAAGTTTTTATAGTAACATACCAGTAGATTGTTTCATGTAACACAATGCTTTTGGGCAGGACGCAACATAGCTTCACTATAAAATGGGGCCTTTGGTACCTCTAGACAGAGGGTTACGAGGATGTATTATCTCCCTTGATCTGAGCTTTGGGACATAGAAGTGACTATACCACTGTTAGATTGCTGTATTATCTACCTTTTGTACCTTTTCTTTTGGGCTATTTAGTCCTTGTTTGTTGTAAATGAAAATATGCTGCCACATTACTTGCACATCTTTTATGAATCTGTGTTAATTGTGCAGTATACCCCACTCCCTCTATCATGTAAGATCATTGAGCAGGATACTCAACCTCTCTGTTCCTGTGCGTCCAACTCGTCAACTATGTGTCTGTTAGTCTACCCATTGTACAGGGCTGCAGAATTTGTTGGTGCTTTATGGAAAAAAAAAGAAAAATGCCATTTGCAAACGTAGACAACCAAGGATATTTAAAATGGGGGTATGTCCAGCTTTTTTTAGTAGCCACATAGTCACAAACGCTGGCCAAAGTTAGTGTTCATATTTGATTTTTTTTAATTTTCACACAAAAAAATGCACTTTCACTGATGATATCTTCATCATTATATGTTCTATATGTTCTATTGCTCTAAAACACTCATATTTGTGTTCAGCAATTTCTCATTAACAGTGGTGTATTTTGGTTTTGTGTTGCCCTAATCATTACTAAGCTCGGGCACCCTCTAAACTAAATTTGCCCCACACCTTTCCTGTCGAGACTGCACTTCTATCTCTTTAAGATCAACACACACTTTGACTTACATATACACAGTTATTGGCACAGACAATGTTTAACCATTTTGGAGCATTTTAGCAGGTTGTTTATTCAAACTACCCCATAAAGGCATATTATATCTTAAAGAAGACACCCCAGGGTATTTCAAAAGCCACAGTGAGTTTTTACTGTAGATTTTTCAAACCTTGTGTGTGCTATGGAAGTATAATACTTCATGTTGCTCAACTATGTTATCTGAGTACAGACATACCCCCTTATGTACCCAGTATATGTGGACGTTGAAGGTGCATATTTGAGACACAGTTTCAAACAATGAATTTTTACTCTGGGTCTACCCTTTTTTGAGTATTAAGCAGGTTGCTTATTCCAACTACACCAAAATATTTCAAAGGGATCATTTTATTGCACAGAAATATTGTAAAGAATGCTTCTCTGTGAAAAGTACTGTGTGACAGTAGTGATGTCGCGAACATAAAATTTTCGGTTCGCGAACGGCGAACGCGAACTTCCGCAAATGTTCGCGGACGGGCGAACCGGGCAAACCGCCATGGACTTCAATGGGCAGGCGAATTCTAAAACCCACAGGGACTCTTTCTGGCCACAATAGTGATGGTAAAGTTGTTTCATAGACTAATACGCTAGAGACAGAGAATGGTCAAAGGGAAAGCCGAGGTCAAGGAAGCCAGAAAATACACAATACCGTTTACACAAGCCAAGTCAGGGAAACCAGAATTCAGAATAACCAGGGAAAAGCCAAGATCAGGATACCAGGAAATCAGATTCACAATGATAAAGCACTCTCAGGAAACCAGGAACAGGAAACCACGACAGGGCAAGGTACTGGGGTGAGCTAGGGATTTAAGCGACGACACCCTGGTACGTCCCCCTCATCACGCCTTTTTTAGTCGAATGTATCGCCCACTGTCAGTCCCTTCGGGATCCATCCCTCATTCATCTTAATAAAAGTGAGGTAATCTAGACTTTTTTGACCTAGGCGACTTCTCTTCTCAGTGACAATACCTCCTGCTGCACTGAAGGTCCTTTCTGACAGGACACTTGAAGCGGGGAGGGCCAGAAGTTCTATCGCAAATTGGGATAGCTCAGGCCACAGGTCAAGCCTGCACACCCAGTAGTCAAGGGGTTCATCGCTCCTCAGAGTGTCGATATCTGCAGTTAAGGCGAGGTAGTCTGCTACCTGTCGGTCGAGTCGTTCTCTGAGGGTGGACCCCGAAGGGCTGTGGCGATGCGTAGGACTTAAAAAGCTCCGCATGTCCTCCATCAACAACACGTCTGTTATATTACAGTTCAAAAAGTTTTTTTTTTGTTAAATGCAAGCTATTGTGACACCAGATATGAGTGGTGGCACTGGGCAAGTGGGCACAGTATACGCTGTGAGCCTGACACACACGCTGGCAGACAACTAACTGCTATTCAATCTATTACTGTCAAAAATTTTTTTTTTAAATGTACACTACTGTTACACCAGATATGAGTTGCACTGGTGTGACACTGTGCCCTGGCAGGCCCTGAAACGCACACGCGTGAAGGAAACGGACTGCTATTATATTACAGTCCAAAAAGTTTAGTTTTTTTTAAATGCAAGCTATTGGGACACCAGATATGAGTGAGTGGTGACACTGGGCAGGCCCTGAAACGCACACTCGTGAAGGAAACTGACTGCTATTATATTATAGTCAAAAAGGTTTTGGTTTTTTTTAAATGCAAGCTATTGTGACACCAGTGAGTGAGTGGTGGCACTGGGCAAGTGGGCACAGTATACGCTGTGAGCCTGACACACACGCTGGCAGACAACTAACTGCTATTCAATCTATTACAGTCAAAATTGTATTTTTTTTAAAAAAATGTACACTACTGTTACACCAGATATGAGTTGAACTGGTGTGACACTGTGCCCTGGCAGGCCCTGAAACGCACACGCGTGAAGGAAACTGACTCCTATTATATTACAGTCAAAAAAGTTTTTTTTGTTTTTTTTTTAAATGCAAGCTATTGTGACACCAGTGAGTGAGTGGTGGCACTGAGCAAGTGGGCACAGTATATGCTGTGAGCCTGACACACAGGCTGGCAGGCAGGCAGGCAACTGCAATTACATTACACAGAAAAAAAAAAAAAAAGCAGACTGATGTTCTAGCCCTAAAAAGGGCTTTTTGGGGGTGCTGTCCTTACAGCAGAGATCAGATGAGTCCTTCAGGACTGTAGTGGACACTGAATACACTAGCCTAGCTATCAATTTCCCTATCAAATCAGCAGCAACTACACTCTCCCTCCTCTCACTAAGAATGCAGCTTCACAATGAATGTAAAATGGATGCTGTCCAGGAGGTGGGAGGGTCTGGGAGGGAGGGTCTGCTGCTGATTGACTGGAATGTGTCTGCTGACTGTGAGGTACAGGCTCAAAGTTTACTCAATGATGACGAATAGGGGGTGGACCGAACAGCGCATATGTTCGCCATCTGTGGCAAACGCGAACAAGAGATGTTCACCGGGGCCCAGAGGGGAGAAAAAGCGTCTACATCGGTGCCATGAACTCTCTGACATCGTCCACATTATGGACTTAAGTCTTTCTCAGTTATGTTATACTTATGCGTTTTTAAGTTGGAATGTTGCCCACTACTTTAAGCATACTTGCATACCGTCTCCATTAATGTGTGCTGGCAACGAACCAGTTTTTACTTGTTCTCCCCCCCCAGGCCCTCTGTACAATCCCTAGAGAAATCGGCCGGTATAACTGACCCAGGTGTATATGCAGGGGGACGTAAGCCTCTCTAACACGCTCCTGGCTCACTAACCTAGACCCACCTAGCGACCAGAGCGGCAACTGTTACACCCTGACCCATAGGTACTCAGAGCATTCTCACCCCGCATCGCTTAAGCAGGGGCTGCACGTTAGATACCCCACTGTTTTCAACATATAATAATAATAATAACCTTCACAATATACTAAAAAATGTGCTGCCTTACTGATGCCATCAACTGCATACCTTTGTTTGACAGAAAATACTTGCTCTAGCTGTTGTGGCTAAGCGAGATTGTATGTACCATCAATGCACAAACAAAATAAAGAATTAAAAAAAAAAAAAAAAAAGAGATGTTCGCCAGGAACTATTCGCCAGCGAACAGTTCGGGACATCACTATGTGACAGTAGTCACCATCCCTTAGAGCTGAAGATGGACATGTCAGGGTAGGGGCTGTCTGGGTAATTTCAGGGAAGTATTGTCTAACCTGGGTCACATCCGAAGTGGCGCTTGCAGCACACTATGCTTGTTGGGGAGTAGTCACTGGGTACACTCTGGCAGTTGGCTTGAAGAGGTAGGAGGAAGTGGGGAGGCCCAGGTCGTTTCCCAACAGTACTTACGATAGCAGGTTGTTCATGATTTCTACCTCTAACTCTCTGTTCCAGCAATCCGATTAAGGTAGACTTGGGCGGTAGCCCATGGAGCACCCGGTCCTATCCACCCGGGTGACAATCTGGGGTTGGACCAATGTACTAGTGTCTCTGGTGTCCCTTAGTCATTTATCGACATAACCTGCCGGTTGTCCTCTGACACTGCTTGAATGGAGTCAGTTTTCTTTAATGTCCCCAAGTCATTTTCAATCTTCTTCCAGATTGGTGGGTGGGAGTAGGGGACCCAGACTAGGGTTTTACACCTCCTGTAGGCAATGTGCCACTGCCCTTGGGGACCCAGTGTGGCTGTGTGGTGGAATTTCAGTGAAATGTAAATTTAGTAGGCCGAGATTTCCACGTGGCATATGTGTATGTTGTATCAGTTAGTTAGCTACACGTAGCTAGGATACTGTCATCAATGTACTGAGCATGTGCAGGAATGCAGGAACTGAAATTACACTTCTTTCTCCTTTGTCTTGGATGAGCCATGTGGTCTGACCAGATGAACAAGTCTATACTCTGCTCATTGATTGGTTAAAGGTATATGTGGGCGTAGCTATTAATGGGAGGAGTTATAGTACTATAAAAGGAATGTACTCCATGCATTTGTCTCTCAGATCTGTTTTGGAACGATAGTTCATCTGAGGCCTGATCGGTATGTTAATAAAGACTTCTTACTTCCTGAAGACATGCATCCATGTCTCTGTGTTTGGCTTCTGTAAGTTTACTCGGTTACATAATTGGTGCATTGGCCGGGAACTTCTCATCGCACGGAAGCTGGTGCAGAGATTTGAGACGGTAAAACTTTTTACCAACGTTCTCCACGGCAGCACCCCTGGACTTCTGCGTGGACATCCCTTCATCTCGGCGCCACTGGGCTGCTTCGCCCAGGAGATCATCGGCCTTTACGTAGTAAGTACCGGGGTGCCCCGTCGATGAATGTGAGCCCAGGGCCAGGAACTAACACGTAAGACTGATACCGTTAGAGCGGTAGACCCACAAGGGGTTTTATATTTGGAACCGGTTATTGGAATTGGCCCCTTCCCTCTGGAAGGAAGAAGCAAAGGCGCAACGCTTGGACATTAGACGCTCTGTAGTCAGCCCGTCTAATATAGGTGGTATTGGGTCAGACTGAAACTTGGTGTACATACTTCATGTCGGACACCGGTGTCCTGTCTTGACTAGCATGCTAGGTGTAAATTTTGGTTGCTAGGTCGGGGAGGTCGGGGAGGCCGGCGAGACTAGCGGATATTGGTGTATATTCCGTCCGCTAGATCTCACCCTATCTTGGCTCTTTTGTAAATCCAGCCACTAGACTATTGATAGAGTAGATAGACTAAATGGGTATTGGTGTAAATTCCGCCCACTAGTTCGCTATATGTGGTGTCTGGGCAGCGACGACTAACCGATTTTTGGTGTAAATAAATCGATAGTTGGGATTATTGTAAATGTTGTTAAATATACTGTAGTTGGTGAATTGGTTAAATTGTATGTCCTGCTAGAAAGCTTGAGCTCTGCCGTCTAGTGGGAGTGTAAATTGTGTGTATAACTGTAAAATAGCGCACGGTACCATAACCACTGATATGTACTATAACCACTGACGTTGTGTAAAAATTACTAAAAACTGTTGACTTATGTTATATGTATAATACCATAACTGTTACTAACTGATCTGTGACTTTAAACTGTATGATAACCACTTACTAACTGTACCATAACCACTGACTGCAAAGATGAGATTACTAGGATGTGATATAGCCGGTTAGTTAAAAGTTGATTTATAGTATGGATAATTGTAGGGTTTGATTTATAGTTATAGAGGTAAGTTTCTAGTGTTTGGTAAATCTTTGTGAGTGAGACGCCGTGATATCACTGTATGTATGAGAATTCTCTGCGTATTATCGTGTGTGTGTTTGGCCTAGCAACTGTGCCACATGGTGCTGTTGCCAGGGAAACAAGTGTGACTGTTGGAAGTGTGTTTGGAGTATTGTGTTTCTTTGTATTAGACGCTCCGTTGCCAGTATGGGTACGTCTGACTCAAAGATTGTTGATCCCTTGTCGTGTATGATGAAAAACTTTACAAAGGGATATAAAGCTTGTGATTTTGAGGTAAAGTTGTCCCCAAAACGTTTGACTACATTCTGTAGTAGAGAGTGGCCTATCTTGGTGACTGCATGGCCACCACGTGGTAGCCTTGATCTAATTTTGGTGTGCACGCGGCTGTATCTAGCAGGCCTGAATTTTATGATCAGTTTCCGTATATTGATTGTTGGAAACAGATTGTGGAAGAATTGCCTAAATGGATTAAGGTATGCCGCGAGGAGCAATGTCGCCTCATGGTGGCTAGGACTCGTCTCTCCATCAGGGCCGCAACCCTGCCCATTTTAGACTCTCCCTCTGAGACTGAACTTCCATCCCCACCCCCTTACACTTCCTCTAAGGTTAGAGGAGGTGCTACTGGTGTTGCCATTCCTCCTTTCCCATTGTCCCTGCCCACTCATGCATCTAGTTCAGAGCCCAGCCCACTCGCTCTGAGTCCTCCCCTTCCGGTACCTACCTCCACTAGTTCTATATATCCGGAACTAACGTCACTTCTGGTCCCTGGTCAGGCTCCTCCCAGCCCGGCCCGCAATATCCTGTTGACTGAACTTCCGTCCGGTAAAATTAATCCGCCTCACTCCCCTTACCTTACTACCCCTAGACCGGAACTTATTATAAAACAGTCTTGCCGAAGTCCAATATTAACCCGACAGATGACTGGTGCCCTTCAACCTCAACATTACCAAATGCCCCTCCGGCCCAACACACGTGGATGAAAATGGCCAAATACAACGGGCAGATCCAGTGTTTGTATATGTCCCCTTCACTACGACTGATTTATTTAACTGGAAGACTCATAACTCTTCATATACTGACAAACCTCAAGTCATGACAGATTTGGTTACTTCTATTATCCAAACACATAATCCCACCTGGGCCGATTGCCAGCAATTATTATTAACTTTATTTAATTGTGAGGAAAGGACCCGGATTATTCAAGCGGCTATTAAAGAGCTTGAGGAAACGGCCCGCACTCAAATTCAGGCCAATCCAGTTGCATGGGCTGCAGCCCATTATCCAAATGTCGATCCAAATTGGAATGAGAATGGTGCTGATATGCCCCAATTAAGGGCTTATCGGGAAGCCATAATTGCTGGAATGAAGGCAGGAGGGAAGAAGGCAATCAATATGTCAAAGACGGCTGAGGTGCTGCAAAAGGTCGATGAGTCACCTAGTACCTTTTATGAGAGATTATTGGAGTCATATAGATTGTATACTCCTCTTAATCCAGAGGCCCCTGAGAATTCTAGGATGATTAACGCAGCATTTGTCAGCCAGGCCCAAGGTGATATTAAAAGAAAATTGCGCGGGGCCGGACCGCCATGCGGAGCAGTCGCAAGATGGTGCAGCTCCTGCAGAATCTCCGGTTTTACCGCACAAAGACGACTTGAAAAGCGCCTGACAGCGATGATCCAGTGCAGCAAGCCACCCTGGTTCCGAGGAGAGGCTTGCTGCAAAGTTCTAGTCCCTCGGAGGGGCGCTCTCCGTCGTCCACGATGGGGACCGCTCGGGCGGTGAGTAGAGCAGACGGCCGCTGCCCTGCTATCCTGCCCACCAGCGGTCAGAGCGAAGCACAAAGCTGGGTGGAGCTGGCCCTGTCCTCCCCCCTCTGGACCGGGGGGGTGATCCCGGTCCCCACCCGAACCCTGCCGGCATGCAGCAACATCGGCACTCCAGGCTGTGACAGAGAGGCCCCAATCCTCAAGGGCCGTAATCAAAATGGCGGAGACCGCATGCCGAGTCACCCGAGAAGCACTCACCTCACAGTGGCAGCAGTCCGGCATGAGCCATATGGGAACTGGCGGTCACCTGCAAAGACCCATCTGGAGCCTGGCAAAACTGGCGGAGAAGCCGGAGCCACCTCAGGCCGACACAACCAGCACCACAAGCAACCACTCACCTAAACACCACCACCGGCCTAACTCAAAGAGGAAGCAGTGAATCTCCAGCTGTACCGCGCAAGACACACATGGACACGACGAGACTACGGGGACTTACCTCCCGCCCGAGACAGGCACTTGAAGGAACCGCAAGTACACCAATAGGGGACTTTCACTATACCTAACACAGCGGTTCCTGGGCCCTTACCCTTCTGCCACTTTTAAGCTACCCAATGGGGTCTCCTGGCACAAAGCCGCCGACTATCACCTTGCCGGACTGGGGGCCACCCGGGGTGGAAAGAATCAAATTGCAATTACACATGTTTTAGCGAAGATGCCTTAACATATATACACTAGACGTGCTAGATAACTTAGTGCCTAGGCTATATTCTTTAATTGCAATAATTAATCTAAGAGATCTGTTAATCTTAATATGAATATAAAGCGACACATATCTGTGAATCAAACTACTACTACTTTAACTTGTCTGTATAAGCGTGAGAAACTATCCTGTTTATATAACTACTAAAAAAGTGCAATGTCATTAATGCCATGTAACAATGCGTGTTTGCAAACTTGAATGCACCAGCTACTGTGGCAGTGCAAATTCACATGTTAACCTTATGCACGAACAAAAATAAAGAATTTAAAAAAAAAAAAAAAAAAATTGCAAAAGTTAGAGGGATTTGTAGGGATGTCCATATCACAGCTAATGAAAATTGCAAATAAAGTATACATGAATAGGGAGACTGAGGCAAAGCGGGAGGAAGAACGTAAAATGAGGAAAAAGGTAGATATGCTAGCAGTAGCTATCACAAGTGTAGAAAGACAGGGAAGTGAATAGAGGAGACGGGAATAGGCTGAGTCAGGGACCTTTAAGTAGGAATCAATGTGCGTTTTCTAAAAAGGAGGGACATTGGAAGAATAATTGTCCACAGAGAGAGCATTATGGAAGTAATAGACAAGGAGAGAGAAGAGTACGGGGAGGTTATAGTGGTAGTTATAGAGGAAGAGGACGTTATGGAGGGAACGGTGGGAATAGTAGAGGGAGTGTTCAAGGAGACAGATATTATCCACCCACACAGAGACCTAGAGAAAGAGAGGATAGAGATTTTGTGGGTCTGGCTGACACTATCATGGAAGACTATTGAAACCGACCGGGCTCCATCCCCCTTGGCCGAGCGAAGCCTATGGTCGATGTAGCAATAGGGGGAAAGAGAAGTTCTTTCATGATTGACACAGATGCTGAACATCCTGTGGTGACTAAGCTGGTGGCTCCGCCTTCGGGAAAACTATAACTGTGATAGGAGCTACTGGGAGAAGCGCAGCTAGACCGGTTCTTAAGAGTCGCACTTGTATTCTGGGAGGCCATTTGGTGAAGCACCAGCTCCTATATATGCCAGAGTGTCCGATTCAACTTCTAGGATGAGATCTATTATCGAAGCTTCAAGCCCAGATAACCTTTCTATCTAATGGATCAACGTCTCTGAAGTTTAATGGATTAACAGGCATAATGACGGTATCGGTGTAAAGGGAAGAAGAATGGCGCTTCTACTCCATAGTGACGACAAGTGTTAACCCTAAGAGTGATGAATCTTTATTTGACATTCCAGGAGTATGGGCAGAGAATAATCCATCTGGGCTTGCTCGTAATATCCCACCTATACATATTGAACTAAAGCTTGGGGCCTATCCTGTGAGTCTACGTCAGTATCATATACCCCAAAAGGCTAAGGAAAACATACAAACCTACTTGGATAAGTTCATAAGGTATGGCATCCTAAAATTCTATACGTCCCCCTGGAACACTCCATTATTACCTGTTCAAAAACCAGGATCGGATGAATATCGTCCTGTACAAGATTTGAGAGCAGTTAGTGATGCAGTAGTTAATATACACCCAGTTGTACCCAACCCTTACAATCTGCTTGCTTTGATACCAGGTGGGGCAACCTACTTCACAGTTTTAGACCTTAAGGATGCTTTCTTTTGCCTTCGAATTGCTGTTGAGAGTCAGCATATCTTTGCTTTCAGATGCTGTTACAGGTTCAAAGCGTCAGATGACCTGGACCAGACTACCTCAAGGGTTCAATAATTCACCTACCCTATTTGGATCTGCATTGAGCCAGGATTTGCAAGATTTCAAGTCCATCCCAGGAGAATTTGTATTACTTCAATATGTGGATGATCTTTTGATAGCAGCTGTTACTAAAGAGATATGCCAACAAGCATGATTTGCTTCACATTCTATGGAGAGCAGGATACAAGGTATCAAGGAAGAAAGCGCAATTGTGCCAGTCAACTGTTAAATATTTAGGATTCCATATTTCCGAAGGTCAAAGAATGATGGGACCTGAAAGAAAAGAAGCAGTGTGTCGGATATCTATACCTAAGAATAGAAGACAAGTGCGAGAATTCTTAGGAGCAGCAGGATTCTGTAGGATATGGATTCCTAATTATGCAATATTGGCGAAACCTCTATATGAAGCTGTGAAAGGTACAGAATATGACCCCTTTTTGTGGACCTCTGACAGAACAGAAGGCCAGGGCCGGACTGGGGATACGAAGCAGCCCTGGAAAAAAATCTATGCCAGCCCCATAAGTCATTGTGCTATGTAGGGTATATATATATATATATATATATATATATATATATACATTAAAAAGATAAATAGCTTGGCACTCTCCTTACTTGCAATACAATAAATCTGCCTGGGTGCAAACGGTAATGCGTTCCATATATAACCAAGAAAGAATCCAGGATGCACTCTCAGGACTTGTGTAGAAAAAGTGTTCCGTTTTATTTTAAATGATGTGCGAACAGAAGAACCAATGTTTCGACCTCTGCAGTTCTTTTTCAAGGTTTTTCAAGGTTGATAAAGACCTGCAGAGGTCGAAACGTTGGTTCTTCTGTTCGCACATCATTTAAAATAAAACTGAACACTTTTTCTACACAAGTCCTGAGAGTGCATCCTGGATTCTTTCTTGGTTATATATATATATATATATATATATATATATGCAATTGAAATAGTTGGCTGCACTCTCGGATTTCCTTAAAACGTAACTTTTATTGAAATATTTAAGAGAAGATCAACGTTTCATCCCCTCTTGTGGACTTTCATCAGGATCATGATGAAAGTCCACAAGAGGGACTGAAACGTTATCTTCTCTTAAATATTTCAATAAAAGTTACGTTTTAAGGAAATCTGAGAGTGCAGCCAACTGTTTCAATTGTCTGGATACTGGAGCCCTGGTGATGCACCCGGTCACACAACTTTGAAGCCTGAGTGCAAGGTACAACAGCTTTTATATATATATATATATATATATATATATATATATATATATATATATGTTTGTTTGTTTTTTAATACATTTCTTCTTCTAATTCAAAATATTAGTTCTTTCAGGGTAATTAAATTATACAGTAAAGCATACGCACATGCAGACACAGACAATCTTACTGATGCACACAAATAGGCTCATTGACAGACAATCTCAATGACACACACAGACAAGGTTACTGGCACACAAACAAATTTAGTACAGACAAACTCTGATACACACACAAGCTTACTACAGACAAGCTCACTGTCACACACACACGCTCACTACAGACAAGCTCACTGATGCGCACACACTCTCCCTACAGACAAGCCCATTGACACACACATGCTCCCTACAGAAGAGCTCACTAACACACTGATTCACTACAGACAAGCTCACTGACACACACAAACTCACTAGCAGGCGCACACACACAGAGGCTCCCTCACTAGCAGACGCGCGCGCACACACACACACACACAGATGCTCGCTCACTCACTAGCAGATGCACACACACAAAGGCAGACAGTCACTGACACTGAGGCAAACATCCACACATACAGAGACAGGCAGACAGTCACTGACACCGAGGCAAACATCCACACATACAGAGACAGGCAGACCGTCACACACACAGGCAGACCGTCACACACACAGGCATACAGTCACACACAGACAGTCACACACAGGCAGGCAGTCACACACACACAGTCACACACACACAGACAGTCACACACACAGGCAGACAGTCACACACACAGGCAGACAGTCACACACACAGTTACACACACACAGGCAGTCAGTCACACACACAGTCATACACACAGGCAGACAGGCACACACACACAGTCACACACACAGTTACACACACACAGGCAGACAGTCACACACACAGTTACACACACGCAGGCAGTCAGTCACACACACAGTCACACACACACAGACAGTCACACACACACAGACAGTCACACACACAGGCAGACCGTCATACACACAGGCAGACAGTCACACACACAGTCACACACACACAGGCAGACAGTCACACACACAGTTACACACACACAGACACACTGACCTGCTTCTTACCTCCTGCTTGAAGCTCCTGAAGGCTGGTTGTTGGGGAAGCAGGGACTCCTTCCTGCTTCCCATGCTGTAGTCAACCAGGCCCCTGCCGCACGCTAGGCCACGCCCCCGATAGCACACTAGGCTCCGCCCCACCGCAATTTTTTTTTAAAATGATCCCGGTGTGAGCTGTGCCGGCCACCTGGCTCCCCCTGCTCCCATGGGGTCCTGTGCGGCCGCACAGCTCACACATGGCCGGCCGGCATCTAAGGAGCCTATTCACTGATAAGGGCTGTCACTCAGCCCAGCCCCAGGTGCGGCGGCCCACCGGTGAAATTTCCCGGTATCCCGATGGCCAGTCCGGCCCTGCAGAAGGCATTTGAAGATGTTAAGAAAGCACTTATGAGTGCTCCAGCCTTAGGTCTACCAGATCACACACGTCCTTTCTATCTGTACGTACATGAGCAAAGAAGAATGGCTGTGGGAGTATTAACTCAATATTTGGGATCATGGCAAAGATCTGTAGCTTATATGTCCAAACAGTTGGATGCAGTGTCCAGTGGTCTTCCACCTTGTCTGCAAGCAGTGGCTGCTGCTGCCCTGCTGGTAGCAGAGGCTGACAAGCTCACCTTGGGTCAGGAACAGTGGCGTACATACCAGGGTCGCGGGGGTCGCAGCTGCGACCGGGCCCGGCCCACCAGGGGGCCCGGCCGCCCCTGCGACCCGGTATGTACGCTCTGGGCCAGCCTCTTCTCCTGGGGGGCCCAGGAGCCGGCCACCTCCGGGCCCCCCGAGGCTGGCCCTGCTTACACCCGGCGGCCGGCTGGTGCGCGAGGGAGCACTCTCCCGAGTGCTTCCTCTTCAGCTCCCTCGCGCACCGCACTGATACCGGAGCCGGAAGATGACGTCATCTTTCGGCGCCGGTATCAGTACGCGGCGCGCGAGGGAGCTGAAGAGGAAGCACTCAGGGGAGAGTGCTCCCTCGCGCGCCCGCAGGACCAGCCAGCCCGCCGGGTGACCGCCCCCCCCCAGGAGCCCAGCAGCACCACTGGACCCCAGGGAATCCCCTCAGCACTCCAAAAGGTAAGGAGGCTGGGGGGATTAAATAAAAAAAAAAACATGTGTAAGTGTAAGTGTGTGTGTGTGTGAGTGTGTGAGTGTTAGTGTGTGTGTTAGTGTGTGTGTGTTAGTGTGTGTGTGTGTGTGTTAGTGTGTGTGTGTGTGTTAGTGTGTGTGTGTGTGTTAGTGTGTGTGTGAGTGAGTGTTAATGTGTGTGTGTGAGTGAGTGTTAGTGTGTGTGTGTGTGTGTGTGTTAGTGTGTGTGTGTGAGCGTGTGTGTGTGTTAGTGTGTGTGAGCGTTAGTGTGTGTGTGTTAGTGTGTGTGAGCGTTAGTGTGTGTGTGTTAGTGTGAGTGTTGGTGTTTGTGTTAGAGTGTGTGTCTGCTAGTGAGTGTCAGTGAGTGTGTTACTGTGTGTCTGTTACTGAGTGTGTTTGTGTGTTTGTGTGTGTGTGTGTTAGTGAGTCTGTTTGATGTCTGTTAGTGAGTGTGTGTTTGTCAGTGAGAGTGTATGTTTTGTAAGTGAGTGTGTATGTATGTCTGCCGCTGAGTGTGTCTTTGTCAGTAAATGTGTGTGTCTGTTAGCTAGTGTGTATGCATTTGTTCGTGAGAGTGTGTGTGTGTGTCTTCAGCACTTACCTTTCTCCAGCGCCGGACTCCCATGGCGCTGGGGATCCCTCCGCCTCTCAGCTCCGAATGCGCATGCACGGCAAGAGCCGCGCACGCATTCAAACCGCCCATAGGAAAGCATTACTCAATGCTTTCCTATGGACGTTCAGTGTCTTAAAATGGCGCAAGCGCCTCTAGCGGCTGTCAGTGAGACAGCCACTAGAGGCTGGATTAACCCTCAGTGAAACATAACAGTTTCTCTGAAACTGCTATGCTTTCAGCTGCAGGGTTAAAACTAGAGGGACCTGACACCCAGACCACTTCATTGAGCTGATGTGATCTGGGTGTCTGTAGTGGTCCTTTAAGTGTGTGTGCATCTGCGACCAGGTGCCCGCCGCCATGTGTTGCTGCCCCGGCCCGCGCAGAGTGAGGGGGGGGGGGGGGGCCCACGGATCAATTTTTGCACCGGGGCCCCATGGGTCATGTGTACGCCACTGGTCAGGAACTCTATGTGCGAGTACCCCATGCAGTACAGACCCTATTGGATTATAAAGGAAATCATTGGTTTAGCAAAAGTCGAATGACCAAATATCAGGCTATGTTATGTGAATATCCAAGAGTACACCTCGAAACTGTCAATAATTTGTATCTAGCTACCCTTTTGCCCCAGACTACTGAAAGTCAACATGATTGTTTGGAGATAATGGATGAAGTGTTTTCAAGCAGGCCTGATCTTCATGATTTTCCCATCCAGAATCCGGACATACAGTATTATACGAATGGTAGTATTTATGTGAAAGAAGGTGTACGTTATGCATTATATGCGGTAACAACTATAGATAAGGTGATAGAAGCACGGCCACTGTCGAAAGGGACATCAGCACAGAAGGCGGAACTGATTGCATTAACCAGGGCTTTGCAATTAGCTGAAGGGTTGAGAGTGAATATTTACACCGATTCAAAATACACTTTTCTAACCACCCATGCACATGGAGCATTGTATAAAGAAAGAGGATTGTTGAATTCAGAAGGGAAAGAAATCAAGTATGCAGCAGAAATACTCCAACTATTAGAGGCGGTATGGGAACCGAAGGAAGTCGGTATTATACACTGTAGAGCACATCTGAGAGGTGATAGTGATGTCATAAAAGGAAATCGCATGGCCGATAATGCAGCAAAACATGTCGCTGAATCTGGGCAAGAGGAATATGTGGGATATGTTGCTGCCCTTGTACCGGCACCTCTGTCTCAATGGACTCCAATATATACAACCCAAGAGATGGAGTGGTTGAAGACTGAAGCTGGGAAATGCTTGGAGAATAACTGGTATCAGTTAGAAGATGGAAGAATAGTTATTCCGACATCTCTGGCTATATAGATTGTTCAGAACTTCCATAATGGTACACATACCGGAAGAGATAGTATGGAAGAATGTCTTAGGAAACATTTCTACATATCAAGATTATCTAATCTTACTCAAGCTATTGTTCGAAGATGTGTTTTGTGTGCCCAAAATAATGCAAGACAAGGCCCTGTCAAACCCCCTGGAGTTCAATATATGGGAGGACTCCCAATGTCAGATTTGCAAATAGATTACACTGTAATGCCTAAATCTGGGGGATATCGTTATTTGTTGGTAGCTGTGTGCACCTACTCAGGCTGGGTAGAAGCTTGTCCAACTCGTACAGAAAAGGCAGGAGAAGTTGTACGATTTCTGTTGCGAGAAGTTATACCCAGATATGGACTTCCGTGTTCTATCGGATCAGACAATGGTCCAGCCTTTATCCATCAGTGTTTACAACAATTAACTCATGTGCTTGGTATCAAGTGGAAACAGCATATAGACCTCAGAGTTCTGGAAAGGTGGAAAGGATGAACAGAACAATAAAAACCCACTTGGCTAAAATGTGTCAGGAAACTCAGCTCAAGTGGAATGTCCTTTTGCCAATAGCTCTGTTGCAGATACGTAGTACGCCTACCAGAAGAATGGGTCTGTCTCCCTTTGAAATTATGTATGGGCGTCCACCTCCCATACTAAGTAATCTAAGGGGAGACTTAAATCAGTTGGGTGAAGGAATTACTCGGCAGCAGGTTGTAGAGTTGGGTAAAACTATGGAGGAAGTGCAGAAATGGGTGCAAGATAGGTTACCTGTGAACATATATCCACCTGTTCATTCCTATCAACCAGGAGATCAAGCGTGGATAAAAGAATGGAATTTTGTTCCATTAGGTCCATTATGTTGTTCTTTTATGTACTCCAACAGCTGTAAAGGTGGCAGAAGTGACTCCGTGGATTCATCATTCTAGGGTTAAACCAGCGTCAGATTCTTGGCAAGCTATCCCAGATCCTGAAAATCCTTGCAAGATCCGGTTAAAGCGAGCAACTCAGTCGGAGTGAGAAATATTGCGAGGTTGTCCTATGCCCACTCAGCATAGGACAACCCAGCTGCTTTCTGGAGTCCCTGAAATGGTGTGCCTCTGGGGTAATGGAATAATGCGCCAGTAGCCTCTGGAGTGCCACCCACCAATATGTATACGCGATACGTGTTCCTGAAAACATGGTGGATTTGGAAACGATATCTATTTAAACATTTCAAATGTGGATTTCCCTTTCAGGTGGTCTTTCATACAATATAATGCCAGTAAAGTAATCCGGATCCCCGCCACCATCCTGTCTGGAGTCTTAATTATGTTAGTACCAGCTAATAAGATGACCCCTGACTGGGAGTACACAGCGGGGAGTCTAAGTCCTGGGGAATAAAGTGTGGGAACTCACCCAAGATCCACCCCCCGAAAAAAAAATACACTTGAATGCATATATAAACGCATGCACACACACACACACTGACAGGGGCACACATACACACATGCACACACTCAGACACACATACACTAATACACACACTCACACATACACTCATACACAGAAACACACTCACAGGCACACACACACTCACAGACACTCACAGATACACTCATACACACACTAACAGACACACTCATACACACATACACTCACAGACACACACACACATACTCAGACATACACACAAACACATACTCACACACACACAAATTATTTATATTTAGATTTTTTTTTAAAAGTCCACCCAGCCTTCCTACCTGAAGAGCTGGCATGGACCTGTCCCTGGGGTCCAATGGGCGCCTGTCTACCTGTCAGACTCAGCGAGGGAGCTGCTCTGCTCCTGTGGTGGAATCTCGGTAAAAATAAATTTAGTAGGCCGAGATTACCACGTGGCATGTGTACGTGCATATGCTGACGTATCGATCAGTTGGTTGCACGTGGCAAGATACGATCAGTAGTGTACGGAGCATGTGCAAGAATACAGGATATAGTATTCCCCTCCTCCATTGTGCTGGACAAGCCATGCGGTCAAACAGGAAGTTAATTCTTATTTGTGTTGATTGGTTAAGAGAATGTGCGGGTGGAGCTTAATATGGGAGGAGTTATATGCCTATATAAGGAGCCTGCACTATTGTCCGGGGCTCAGAACTTGTGGTATTTTGGTGACGCTAGTCCCTCTGAGTCCCGATCGGTGATCCAATAAAGAATCTCTTCCTTCCTGAAGAAACCTGTGTCCATCTCTCTGTGCTTGGCTTCCGTCAGTTTCTCCGGTATCATTTGGTGCATTGGCCGGGAAGCTCATCGTTCAACGGTAGCTGAGAGGCAGAGGCGTGAGACGGTCTATCTTTGCCCACGTTCTCTACGGCTGCACCCCTGAACTTCTGCGTGGACCTCCCTTCGTCTCGGCGCCACTGGGCCGTTGTCCAGGAGATCATCGGCCTCTACGTGAGAAGTGCTGGGGTGTCCCCGTCGATGAGTGTGAACTCAGGTTCAGGAACGAGGAGGTAAGACAACTGCTGTTTTAGACGGCAGGACCCACTAGGGGTATACCGATTGTGCGGTAGGCCCAAAGGGGTTTTGAATCTGTGTATCTGCCCCCTCTGTCGGAGGGAAGGAGCGAAGGCGCACCGCTCGATCGAACGCTCTTTAGTCAGACCGTTTGATTTTGTTAGTCAGGCGGGGCTCTGGTGTAAATAGCCCTAGCCGGTCACCGGTGTCTTGTCTAGACTAGCGTTCTAGGGTGTATATTTTGTTCGCTAGGTCGGAGGGACCGGGAGACTAAGCGGCGTCTGTGTAAATTCGGTTCGCTAGCTCTCAATCTATCTGGGCTAAGTGGGAAGGCGTGTAAATTTGGAACCCACTAGACTTTTGATAGTGCGACTAAGAGGCGTCTGTGTAAATTCGGTCCTCTAGCTCGCTATATATGTGGTGATTGGGCAGTGTGGCTAACCAAAACGTATGTAGATTGTTTTTAGGTAGTCCATTCAAGGTACTGGCCAATAGTTTAGTTGGGAATTGTAAATGTGTTAACGATTGTTTAGTAAAGTGTATATCTTGTTAGATAGCGCGAGCTCAGCCGTCTAGCGAGAGTGTTAATAGTGTGTTGCTGTATTATAGTGCACGGTACCATAACCCTGTATATTTACTGACACTGTATATAAGTACTAATCATTGTCGTCAATTGCATGTTTTAACACCATAACCACTAATAATTGTATTGTGACCTTAACTTGTGCTTTGACCTATGCTAACCGTACTGTAACCGCTATTTGTAAAAGACGATGTTACTGGGGTGTGTTATAGACGGGTAATTCGTATATAGAGAATTATAGCGTGGGTGACTGTATAGTTACGCCAAAGGGCATAATATTGATTATATAGTGACTGGTGTAACAGCTGTGTGTGTACGGGAATTCCCTGAGTGTTTATTGTTATTGTGTACGTTTCACTTGGTAACTGTACCACATGGTGCTGTTGCCAGAGGAAACGGGTGTGACTGTTGAATAGTACGCGTGTATAGTATTCGTTGTCGACGACGTTCCATTGTTAAGTATGGGTGCGTCGCAGTCAACGATTCCGGATCCCTTAGGTTGTATGGTGAAGAATTTTAAAAAGGGATTCAAAACTTGTGATTTTGGGGTTAAGATGTCTCCTGTACTTTTGGTTACTTTGTGCACTAGGGAGTGGCCTACTTTGGTTGCGGCATGGCCGCCACGTGGCAGTTTGGATCCAACTCTGGTACAGCGCTTACACGTGGCTGTATCGGGTAGGCCTGAACTTTACGGCCAGTTTCCTTATATTGATTGTTGGAGACAGGCCGTAAATGACTCGCCAAAATGGCTTCAGACATGCCACGAGGAGCAGTGTCGCCTCATGGTAGCTAGGACTTGTTCGTCCACTAGGACCGATGTTAGGCCCATTTTGGACACGCCCCCTGAGTCCGAGATCCCTTTGCCGCCCCCTTACTTTCCGTTAAGAGGAAATGACGCAAACGCAGGAAGTCCTGCACCCCTCCCCTCATTACCCTCATCCACTTCCGCTTCCTCCTCCAGTACAGGATCCACCCCCCCTCGTACTAAATCTCCCCTTCCGGAATCAGAACCAACCCCCATTAGAAACGAATATCCTGATTTGGCGCCACTTCAGACTTCCGGTCAAGCTTCATCTAGCTCGACTCGAAGTGTTTTATTTACAACCTTTTCCCAAAACCAACCTCCCACATCCCCATACCCTATCTCTCCCCGACCGGAACCCATGACTGACGCCCCTTTACGTAGCCCCATCCAAACCCGACAACTGACTGGTACCCAACAATTAAAGCACTATCAGATGCCCCTTCGCCTGAATCCTGGGTCAGCCTATATCGATGCCGCAGGTCAAATGGCACACGCTGACCCAGTCTTCGTATATGTCCCATTCACCACAACCGATCTTTTAAACTGGAAGACCCACAATTCCTCGTATACTGAGAAACCACAAGCTATGACTGATCTGTTCACCTCAATAGTACAAACGCATAATCCGACATGGGCTGATTGCCAGCAGTTATTAATGACTTTATTTAACAATGAGGAAAGGACAAGGATTAATCAAGCAGCCATTAAAGCACTAGAGGATAGAGCCCGTGCTTTGAACCAAGCAAATCCAGCAGCATGGGCCGCAACACATTATCCCAACACCGATCCCGATTGGAACGTAAATGGTGCTGATATGGTTCAACTCAGAGCCTATAGAGACGCTATAATTGCTGGCATGAAAGCAGGAGGAAAGAAAGCCATTAACATGTCGAAGACAGTTGAGGTGATTCAGAAAAGCGATGAAGCGCCCAGTGTCTTTTATGACCGATTATTGGAGGCATACCGCTTGTATACCCCCTTTAATCCGGAAGACGCAGATAATTCCCGAATGGTGAACTCCGCCTTTGTCAGCCAAGCTTACGGAGATATTAAGCGCAAGCTACAAAAGTTAGAAGGGTTTGCAGGTATGTCCATCACCCAACTAATGGAGGTAGCAAATAAGGTTTATATGAATAGGGATACAGAAAGTAAGAAAGAAGAAGAGCGCAAGATGCGTAAAAAGGCTGATATGCTAGCGGTAGCGATTGCAGGCGTAGATAGACGGGGCCCGGATAGAGGCGATAGTAGATGGAATGAGGAACCTCTAAGTAGAAATCAGTGCGCTTACTGTAAGGAAGAAGGGCATTGGAGAAATGAGTGTCCGCGAAGAGAACAGTCTGAGAGAGACAGACCTAGGTCAGGTTACGGAAACTTTAGAGGCAGAGCGAGAGGTAGAGGAGGCCCCGGAGGGAGTAATGGTAATAGAGGGAGTAATGGGAACAGAGGAAGTGTTAGAGAAGACAGATATATTCCAGCAGCGCAAAGGCCCCGCGATAGAGAAGGTAGGGACTTTGTAGGATTGGCTGACACGGTCATGGAGGACTATTGATACCGACCGGGCTCCATCCCCCTTGGTCGAGCGGAGCCTATGGTCGATGTATCAATAGGGGGAAAAAGGAGTGCGTTCATGATCGACACTGGTGCTGAACATTCAGTGGTGACTAATCTAGTTGCTCCTCCATCTGGAAGGACTATTACTGTGATAGGAGCAACTGGAAGAAGTGCTGAAAAACCGGTTCTTAAAAGTCGACTCTGTACATTGGGAGGCTACGTAGTAAAACATCAATTCCTTTATATGCCTGAATGTCCAGTCCAATTGTTGGGACGTGATATGCTATCAAAATTACAAGCGCAGATTACGTTCCTACCAAATGGAACAACATCTCTAAAGTTTAATGGACCTTCAGGTATTATGACTTTATCCGTACCAAAGGAAGAAGAGTGGCGACTTTATACAGTGTTGACTAGCCAAAACCCTAGGAGTGATGAGACATTATTCAACATACCAGGAGTTTGGGCAGAGAACAACCCACCAGGACTGGCCCGCAATATTCCACCTATTAAAATCGAACTAAAACTTGGGGTTTATCCAGTAAGCCTAAGACAATACCACATCCCGCAGAAGGCTAAGAAGAACATACAATCTTATCTGGATAAGTTCATACGGTATGGTATCCTAAAATTCTGTACTTCCCCCTGGAACACCCCATTGCTGCCTGTTCAAAAGCCCGGTACAGATGAGTATCGACCTGTGCAGGACTTGAGAGCAGTCAATGATGCGGTTGTTAGTATACATCCAGTCGTGCCCAATCCATATAACCTGCTTGCTTTAATTCCGGGCGGGGCTACTTACTTCACAGTCTTAGATCTCAAAGATGCCTTCTTTTGCCTCCGAATTGCCGCAGAAAGTCAATGTATCTTCGCTTTCCAATGGGAGAACGCTGTAACGGGCTCAAAACGCCAAATGACCTGGACAAGACTGCCCCAAGGGTTTAAAAATTCACCTACCCTATTTGGTTCAGCTCTAAGTCAAGATCTACTGGATTTCGAGTCTATCCCAGGAGAGTGTGTATTGTTACAGTATGTAGATGACTTGTTGATAGCAGCAGTTACAAAAGAAAAATGTCAGCAAGCAACGCACGATCTACTACACATTCTCTGGAAGGCAGGATACAAGGTGTCTAGAAAGAAGGCTCAGTTGTGTTTGCCAACTGTCAAATATCTGGGATTCCATATCTCTGAAGGTCAAAGAATTATGGGGCCAGAGAGAAAAGAAGCTGTCTGCCAAATACCGATACCCAAGAATAGAAGACAAGTACGAGAATTCTTGGGGGCAGCAGGCTTCTGTAGGATATGGATTCCCAGCTACGCGATACTGGCAAAACCTCTGTACGCAGCCATCAAAGGTACAGAGCATGACCCCTTCTTATGGACTCAAGAACAGCAAACGGCATTTGAAGATGTTAAGAAGGCTTTGATGAGTGCCCCAGCATTAGGTCTACCTGATCACACACGACCATTCTACCTGTATGTACATGAGCAAAGAAGAATGGCTGTGGGAGTATTGACACAGTACTTGGGATCATGGCAAAGACCTGTTGCCTACATGTCTAAGCAACTGGATGCAGTGGCCAGCGGACTTCCACCTTGTCTAAGAGCCGTAGCTGCAGCCGCCCTGCTAGTAGCTGAAGCCGATAAACTCACTCTGGGTCAAGAACTTTATGTACGAGTCCCACATGCAGTACAGACGTTGTTGGATTACAAAGGAAATCATTGGTTTAGTAATAGCCGTATGACCAAGTATCAAGCAATGTTGTGTGAAAACCCAAGAGTGCATTTAGAGACTGTAAACACCTTAAATCCAGCTACCCTTTTGCCACAACCTACTGAAAGTCAACATGATTGTTTGGAAGTAATGGATGAAGTATTTTCAAGTAGACCAGATCTTCGTGATTTTCCCATCCAGAACCCCGATGTTCAATATTACACCGACGGCAGTAGTTATGTGAAAGAAGGGATCCGCTATGCAGGATATGCAGTAACAACAATAGACAAGGTGATAGAAGCTCGGCCACTGGCAAAAGGAACATCAGCACAAAAGGCAGAATTGATAGCACTGACACGAGCGTTACAATTGGCTGAAGGTTTAAGAGTGAACATCTATACGGACTCCAAGTATGCGTTTTTAACCACTCATGCCCACGGAGCTTTGTATAAAGAAAGAGGACTACTGAATTCAGAAGGCAAAGAAATCAAGTACGCAGCTGAAATCCTACAACTATTAGAAGCAGTGTGGGAGCCGAAAGAAGTCGGTATTATACATTGTCGAGCGCATCTGAGAGGAGATGGTGATGTAACCAAAGGAAATCGGATGGCAGATAGTGCAGCTAAGCGTGCTGCTGAATCAGGAGTATGTGGGGCATATAGCTGCTCTAATACCAACCCCACTGTCTCAATGGACTCCAGTTTATACAGCTCAAGAAGAGGAGTGGTTAAAGACTGAACCGGGAAAGTATTTGGAGAACAAGTGGTATCAGCTAGAAGATGGAAGAATAGTCATACCAGCATCACTAGCAGTAGAAATTGTCCAAAACTATCATAACGGGACACATTCTGGGAGAGACAGTACAGAAGAATCTCTTAGGAAACATTTCTACATACCAAGATTGTCCAACTTGACTCAGGCCATTGTACGCAGATGTGTAACATGTGCTAAAAATAATGCAAGACAAGGACCAGTAAAGCCACCAGGAGTCCAGTTTATGGGGGGACTCCCCATGTCCGATTTACAAATAGACTTTACAGTGATGCCTAAATCGGGTGGACATCGTTACCTGTTGGTAATTGTGTGCACCTATTCAGGCTGGGTAGAAGCATGTCCTACTCGTACAGAGAAAGCAGGAGAAGTTGTGAGATTCCTGCTACGAGAAATAATACCCCGATATGGACTACCCTGTTCTATAGGATCGGACAATGGTCCAGCTTTTGTTCACCAGTGCCTACAACAACTGACTCATATGCTTGGTATAAAGTGGAGGCTTCATACTGCATATAGACCCCAGAGTTCTGGTAAGGTAGAGAGAATGAATAGAACTATTAAGAACCAGTTGGCTAAAATGTGTCAGGAAACCCAACTTAAGTGGAACGTTCTCTTACCCATAGCTCTATTGCGAATCCGCAGTACCCCTACCAGAAGGATGGGCCTCTCTCCTTTTGAAATCATGTATGGGCGACCACCTCCCGTACTTGGTAACTTAAGGGGGGATTTGAGTCAGTTGGGAGAAGGAATTACCCGGCAGCAGGTTGTAGAGTTGGGTAAGACTATGGAGGAGGTACAGAAATGGGTACAAGATAGATTACCTGTGAATATTTATCCCCCTGTTCATAGTTATCATCCAGGAGATCAAGTGTGGATTAAAGAGTGGAATAATGTGCCGTTAGGGCCCAAGTGGAGAGGTCCTTATGTTGTTCTTTTGTCTACCCCTACAGCGATAAAAGTAGCCGAAGTGACTCCGTGGATACATCACTCCAGGGTTAAACCAGCAGCAGTCGATTCTTGGCAAGTTACAGCAGATCCAGAGAATCCCTGCAAGATCCGGTTGAAACGCACTACTCAGTCGGAGTAACGAGGAATTATTGTGGATTACAAATTTTATTATTTTTGGGATTTGGTGCGTGAGTGAGAAGGCCATAATAAAGCCTATCCGCTTACCAACACATAGTTTATAAGCCAGGAAAGTCTCGAAGGGACACCTGTGAAGACGAGCAGAACTCCATTCCCTGCAGCCCTTACATCCTGGAAGCTGAGGTGCCATCGCACGGACGAAGACTGAGGATGACGGCGAAAGATGTGCTTTTGATTGTGTTTATTTATGTGTGTTTTTATATTCAGGAAGGTAGAGGTACCGACACTCCTAGCTGTGAGGTATGCATTAAGACTACGAGAACAGGTAACCATATTTCCCAAACCCTAATTTGGCATTCACAATACGAGTGTAAAGGAGATGTATCGAGATGTAGATACCTAAATATAGACTATAGTGTGTGCCATTTAGGAGTAGGAGAACCTAAGTGCTTCAGTCCAGAGTATCAACCTCGTACAATTTGGTTGACTCTCAGGAATGGAGATCCTCAGGGGACCCTAATTAATAAGACGGTGTTAGAATCCGTACATTCTTCGGGTGTTCTGCTATTTGATGCATGTAAGGCGATATCAAGTGGTAGAAAGCCGTGGAATGTATGTGGGGATCTTAGATGGGAGAGGACGTATGGATCTAACGATAAATATATTTGTCCCAGTAGTAAGAATAAATATGTGAGTCCTAGATGCCCAAATAAAGACTATAACTTTTGCCCATATTGGTCTTGTGTGGGGTGGGCGACTTGGGGACAGACAGTAGACAAAGACATGATAGTGACTAAGTTGCCGACTAGCCCATATTGTAAGTCTATGGAGTGCAACCCAGTCCATATACTTATAAATAACCCCGACAAGTTCTTAGATAAGTATGGCAATTTATTTGGGTTTCAGATATACGGGACGGGTTTAGACCCTGGGACAATATTGTTTATAGGGATAGAGACTGATACGGTATCCTTCCAGACTCATCAAGTATACCATTCCTTTTATGAAGAGATGAGTATAGATAATAAGATCCCCCATAATGCTAAAAACCTGTTCATTGACCTAGCTGAAAGTATTGCCGGTAGTCTTAATGTTACCAACTGCTATGTGTGTGGAGGTACTAACATGGGAGACCAATGGCCTTGGGAAGCAAAGGAGGTAATGTCCGGTTCTGAGGCAGTTGACCAACTAATATCTACACAAGCCGATTATCATATGAGTGTTAGAGGTAAATCTGAGTGGAGATTAAAGACCTCCATCATAGGTTATGTTTGCATAGCAAGGAAAGGAATAATGTATAATACTTCTGTAGGAGAATTAACTTGTCTAGGGCAAAAAGCTTATGATGATGATACTAAAAATACAACTTGGTGGTCGGCTTCAAATGTCTCAGAACCATCTAACCCGTTTGCTAGATACGCCAATTTAAAGGATGTGTGGTTCGATCTATCCATCACATCTACCTGGAGAGCCCCAGCAAATTTGTACTGGATCTGTGGTAAGAAAGCCTATTCGGAGTTGCCACAGGACTGGGAAGGGGCATGTGTGTTGGGTATGCTCAAACCATCCTTCTTCTTGTTACCTATTGAAACAGGTGAGACTTTAGGTGTTAAAGTATATGATGTGAATCATAGGAAGAAAAGGGGACCCATAGAGATAGGCGCCTGGGAAGATAATGAATGGCCTCCCCAGCGTATTATAGTTTATTATGGGCCAGCCACGTGGGCAGAAGATGGTACCTTTGGTTATAGAACCCCTATTTATATGCTCAACCGCATTATAAGATTACAGGCGGTGGTTGAGATTATCACTAACGAAACATCACAAGCGCTCAATCTCCTAGCGAAGCATAATACTAGGATGAGGACAGCAGTATACCAGAATAGATTAGCCTTGGATTATCTTTTGGCAGTAGAGGGAGGTGTATGTGGGAAGTTTAACCTAAGCAATTGCTGTCTTCAAATAGATGACGAAGGGCAAGCAATAGCGGAGCTTACTAGCCATATGGTTAAACTAGCGCATGTGCCTACTCAGGTATGGAAAGGGTATAATCCAAGTAGTTGGTTTGGTAGCTGGTATGAGTGGTTTGGAGGGCTTAAGGCAGTGGTAGGTGGAGTCCTACTGATTTTAATGTTGTGTCTACTCCTACCGTGTCTTATACCCTTAGTAGTTAGGTCTGTGCAAAGCCTGATAGCAAATATAGCAGAGAGGAAGGCTGCTGCACAGATAATGGCGATATATAAGTATAAGGCTCTAGATCAAGGAGAACCAATGCAGGAAGATGAATGTTGAAGATTCACATCATAAGATAAGTCTGGTCTGGTTCAAGGTAACTTGCGGTGTAAGCAAAACTAAGGTTATGTGATGCCTCAAGTAATTGTAAAATATCAAGAGGCATCAAAGGGGGGAATGTGGTGGAATCTCGGTAAAAATAAATTTAGTAGGCCGAGATTACCACGTGGCATGTGTACGTGCATATGCTGACGTATCGATCAGTTGGTTGCACGTGGCAAGATACGATCAGTAGTGTACGGAGCATGTGCAAGAATACAGGATATAGTATTCCCCTCCTCCATTGTGCTGGACAAGCCATGCGGTCAAACAGGAAGTTAATTCTTATTTGTGTTGATTGGTTAAGAGAATGTGCGGGTGGAGCTTAATATGGGAGGAGTTATATGCCTATATAAGGAGCCTGCACTATTGTCCGGGGCTCAGAACTTGTGGTATTTTGGTGACGCTAGTCCCTCTGAGTCCCGATCGGTGATCCAATAAAGAATCTCTTCCTTCCTGAAGAAACCTGTGTCCATCTCTCTGTGCTTGGCTTCCGTCAGTTTCTCCGGTATCACTCCCTCTTGCAAAACACAATAACCAATCAAAACCTACTAGAAGGTAATAATATAAATAAACTGACTTAAAAAAACTTCCTCTTTCATCGCTATTCCTGCATCAGCGTTGTATATTTTGTGACATTATTCTGGGTCTCTACTGCTCTTGTTGATTCTTGTTTCTCTCATTGTCTACTTTTCTTCAGTGCCCTTTCCCCTGATTTTTTTAGTTATTTATTGTCTCTACTTCTCATTGACTCCCATCTCCTGCCTACCGAGATTGGTGCTTACTATTTTGTTAGGTGTTTTCACTTATTCTGGGGTGTGATGTGTCTTGGGAGCTAGTAGGACCTTTCTTTTGTGTTTTCTCACACTGCTCGGTCCGCTGGAGGATGTCTCCTTCAGGCTTACTTTGTATGCTGTGGACATCTATAATTTTGCTTGATCACAGGATTCACTTTGCCATCTTTGTTTTGGGCCTGATCGGATGGATTAGGCCTCCGGAGTTCTGCGAATGCCTCTCTTCTCTCTTCCACAGCGCTACTTCACTGTTTTTTCAATGTTTTCTTCCAGGTACTGGTGCATTCTGGCTTGCCACTGCTTTAATTATTATTGTTGAAGTCTGCCATTTGATTCTGTACACACTGAGCCCAGGTGTGACCCCACTCATGTATGCTTCCATTGCTATATGCTATGCTATATGATATGCTACTAAAAGCAGGTGATCCCCAATATTGGTGCAAAAATATAATTGAACTCAGGCTATTTTAGACTATTCCACATCAAATCAACAAGGTGCTTACTGAAAGGGCCACCTGATATATGAGCCATAATATAGTAAAGCGCTACGGAATATGCTGGTGCTATATAAATACCAATAATAATAACAACATTTTAGGACCATATCTTTACAAAGTTAGGGGCACAATCTTCGCTATTTTGACCATTTTATTATCACCAGCTTAACTTTAACATTACATTTTACAAAACCAGGACATTTATTGAAGTGATTCAGGTGTCTTCGAAAAGATTGTGAGGGTCATTTTCTCAAAAATAGGTATTTTTATTTTAAAAATAAAATAAAAAATAATAATACAATGTTGCGTATGTAATATTACTCTTTAACTCTACCAAATTTGTAGATGGGATGCTAATGGGATCAGATGTTGGATTCAGTAAAACAGGAATTTCAATTTACAGTACCTTCATTACTCCAAACAGGTTTAGACATGTTCTGACTTGCATGTCACATCACAGGTTTAAGATCTGTTGTGATCTTTGCATAGTGAAGATTGCTCTACTGCTCTTGAAATGAATTGCAGCTATATAAGGACGTGGTTACGATTACTATATGTGCAAGTGACGCAAAAATTTGTATATTTTGTAGTATGTGTCATAATCCATTAAATGGTAAAAACCATGGTAATGTAAGAGAATTATTTATTGCTATGTAATTTGGTACCTTATAGTCGTGCTGAAGCTTACCCAAACTCCAATTGTAGGTAACACTGTGTTACTTGCTACATATGTGGGATAGCCCAGCACCGGAATTAACCCTATCAAGGCCTTGATCTCAGGATTGTTTTACCTGACATTTAAGACATTTTACTTGGAGTTGCGGTATTGTCTGTGGGTGGGTTTCATACCACACTCACATATATTTTGTCTAATTTTATACATACTTAGAGAAAATTTTTTTTAGTAGACAGTAGGTTTTCTGTTGGGGGCAGGGGCAGAGGGAAGGAAGGATATGCATTTTTTTGTCTAGTTCCTTTACATTTGAATTCTCACTTTCGAGAATAACCCTGTTAGTTAAGCCAATACTCAATAATCCTAAAACACCCCATATCCAAATAAAATGCTGTTGTTGCTTATCTCATCAGAGATCAAGCCTCCTTAACCCCTTAAGGACACATGACATGTGTGACATGTCATGATTCCCTTTTATTCCAGAAGTTTGGTCCTTAAGGGGTTAAGGAACCTGGCAGTAGGTTTGATCAGGGCCTGTTCTTGGAGAGGTCCAGTTTTGCATTCAGATTTGGTGACCTCCTGGGTGCTGGTACGATGGTGCCTTATTGTTATATACAATAATTATTGTTTCAATTTCTCCTGAGTAGGCTGTCTCATGCAAGGATTTATCTATATGAGAATGAAGGACCACAAAGTCAAATGCCTTTTATTCATTGAACATTTCCTTAACAAGGTGTAAAAACACATTAATCTATTCACTACCCTCACGAAGGCTCAAACATCACTCAGAAAGGTGTTTAGAGCCACCCTTCCCAGAGTTGGTTTTGGAATGGATGGTCCCAGAATTGGTCAACCCACTTCCTTTTTCCCAGAGACCAGAGTCCAAGCCTCCTTCGATCCCAAGCCTTATTTTCTTTAGGTGAGTTTTCCACTGGTTTCTTCTTATCTGTTCGCCGCAAGCAAACTTTCTTTATTTCACCAAGACTGGATGGCTTCAGACGCTTGGATCCTTCACACTGTTGGATTGTATGTGATCAAGTTCCACTCTGTCCACGTACAGGAACATCCACTCCAGATACTTTGGAGCAACAGCTCCTCAAAGGCTTGGAGATTGAGACTTGAGTTTTGTCTGTTGGTGTTCTGAGACGTTACCTGTGATTTCATTATATGCATGGATTGTACTATGTTACTGTTGTGGTGTTATTTTGACGAGTATGTCTGGATGTTATGCTTCCAATTATCCACTTTCACTTGTTTTTATTCATTTTTTTTCTATTTCTGTTTTATACAGTTTCAAGATGTTGTGTGACTTCAATGGACATGCAGCTTATTCGCTTTCTGTGGTTGGTTGGTAGTGATGTCCCGAACGGTTCGCTGGCGAATAGTTCCTGGCGAACATAGCATGTTCGCGTTTGGGGATTCTGCCCATCCCAGCCCAAGCGGATGGAGATTCCCAGAGTCAGAGGTAAGCAAGGAGTCCAGTGGGTCCGGTGTGTGGAAAGCCAAATGGCCCAAACTATAAACAGATAGGTAAACCAAATAACAGTGAAAACTGCGGGTTCATCACTCCTCCCTATGTGGTGAGGATCCGGCCGAGGAGGTTGGTGAAGGCGCCCCCCAGTTCGGAAGAACATTCTGGAGAAAGGTGGTGGCCTCTGATACTGAAGATGTAGATAAAGTATGATTTGCGATACGTAACCGGAGAGTGGCAGGATATAGCAGGGCAAATCTTATGCCTTTCTTGTGTAACGCTGAGCAGATGGGAGTAAAGGCTCGCCTCCGCTGTGTGACTTGTACGGAGTAGTCTTTGAAGATTAGAATTATTTTGTCTTGATAGGTGAGTCGGGACAGTTGTTTATAAGCTGTGAGGATACGAACTGTGTCGTTGAAGTTGAGAAATCTTGCTATTATTGGTCGTGATTTAGTGGTGTCAGTGGGCCTATCGGGCCCTAATCTGTGTGCTCATTCAATAACGATGGGAGTGGATGTGGGGGTATTGAGCTGTAGGGTATCCTTTAGCCAGCCTTGAAGAGTGGGAATAATGTCAGCCAAAGTTATCGATTCAGGGAAGCCCACAAACCGTAGGTTGTTTCTCCTACTCCGGTTTTCGACATCGTCTAATTTGTCCTGTAGGGTTGTTAAAGTATTGTGTTGTCTTCGTATGGTCGATTGTAATTGGTGCAGTTCGTCTTCAGTTGCGCTTTGTCTGGTTTCTAGTAGAGTGATTTGAGTGGAGTGGGATTGAAGTAAATGGACTGCATTATCAATGGATTCTTTAATGTCCCTGAATTGGGAATCAAAGATCGGTTTGAGGAGATTTGACACTTCACGGACTGTTTCTGAAGCTTGCTGTGAGATGAAAGTAGACGCTGTGGAGGGCATGGGGGGAAAGGTCCGCTGTAGGTGAGGATGTGGTTTCCAATTCCATTGGATGTTTCTTGGCAGGTCGTTGTGGTTTGCTGTTTTGTCGTTTAGAGGAGGATTTGTCAACGAATGTATCCATGACGTGGAGATGGAGGTAGGTTATAGTAGGTGGAAAAGAGATGGAAAGCAACAAAAAAACGCTTTTCTGGTGCGCTGTCAACGCAGGATTTCTCTTCTCCCTTCTCCTCCCGTTGTGTCCGGACGTGGATATCGAGGAGCTACGTGAGGACCCCTGCACTTGGGGATATTAGATTTGGGGCTTGGAGATATCCAAGGTTTTGCAGCGTTACAGGGTGCAGTAGAGGTCTACGGGTGAGATATGGCAAGGTAGAGTCCGTAGGGGTGTCCGGGGTTTTGTCGTGACTCAGGATTTGATGGGGGTCTGCTGATTAATTACAGTGAGGGATAGTTTTCAGCCACAGGTGTAAACGCCCCATCAGGTGGAGGTAGAGGAGAAGGAAAAAAAAGAGAACAAAAAATCGCCCCTCTCCTCTTCCAATTGGAAAAAGGAATAATAGAAGTCAACCAAAGTATGTACAGTCTGCGAGTGCCTATAGGTATGGAAACACCACTATTTATGAGAGGAGTAGCTGTCAGACATCAGCGCTGTATAGCTGTGGTCATTTAGCAATGAGGTGAGAGATAGTGGTGACAGGGTAGGGTTTGCAGGAGTCTAATTGATAGGCACTGATTATGAATGAGATGCCAGTTCCTTATTGTAGCACAGGAGTGCGGTAGACCAGTGGGCGGTTTTGTCTTTATATTGCAGCTAATGAAAAGGAGTAGAAGAAAAAACCAGGAGAGGGAAAGAAAAAAAATAAAGAAAAGTAAAAAAATAAATAAATAAATAAAATAAAAACACAAAATAATAAAAAAAAAGGGGCGGGGCCTGGACGCAGAGCCGAGCGGGCGCAGGTCAGAGCTGCTCCCGCTCCAAAGCCAAATCTGCTGGTTAAAAAGCCTCAAAACGACTCCAAATCTCATCAAATGGGCCACCAACGAAGAGCTGCTGACAAGGGCTACGCGTTGGTGCCAAATACCAGGCACCGACTGCAGAACACCCAGCAACGCAACCCGAGGCCTACAAGCATGGCCGGCGTGGAGGAGGCGGCCATTACCCCGCCGCCAGCGCCGGCTTACAGAAAGAGACTGGGCCCACGTTCCCCCCCCTATGGACCGGCGGGGGTTATCCCGGTCCCAGCTGCCCATTACCTGCTGCCAAGCGACGACGGGGCAACCCGAAAACGACTGGCACTCTGTGCAGCCGTGGACAAGATGGCGGACTCTGCACGGACCCCCACCACACGGGACCTACTGGAGCCGCTAGAGGTCCGCCTTGACAAGCTATTCACAGCCTTCTGGAAGAGGCTCGAGAGCAGACCACTAACCGCGAAACCGCCACCTGACCCACCTCGCCCTCCCCGCTACGCACCAAGCTTGATCAGCCAGCAGGCTCATGAGACACACTCCGATGAGAGGCGGAGGAGACGGGTGAAGCCCAGGGCACGTGGGCCACGCAAGCAGAGGAACAGGGGCTGCCACCAAGCAGTCACCCGCAGACCTGGGGGCACTACCTGCCTTCCCCTAAAAGGAATCCGCTGGGCTACAACGGGACCACCGCAGCGAGACAGCGTGAAAAAGGCACCGGAACAGAATGCTGGTAGGAGGAACGCCTTACCGCCGCATGGCAACAGGGTTCCTGCACGCAACACCGGCCTCTATGCAACACTGGCTGCTCTATCCACCGACTACCTCATCTGCCCTCACTCCCAGCGCACATGTCCAGCCTCCAGGGAAGGGGTTGGGTGACCGAGACGGACTCTAGTCTCCAGCTGGCTAAGGACAGTGTCCCCCCCTCTGCGGGCATAGGCTGAGTAAACTGTCAACCACTCTATAACAAAGCATATCTGTATTTTGTTCTTTTTTGTTTCTTCACAAAGTTAGACATAAGCCTGTTATCCTAATACTGCGGTTATTGTATATGCTATACTGTATCCTAATTACCATCTTATACCCTATACTCTATGTTACAGTATACTACTTTCTACTATATTGAGTACTCCCTCGCAAGTTAGACATATTTTTGCCATTATGAAACCGCAGTTGTCACATTAACACGACCCAGTGGCACTTTTATTTTATTTTATTACTCTACCTATGTGTAACTGCCCATTAAGGGAAGCCTGGACCGTAATTACTTACTAAGCAAGTCTGTATACAGCCTCACTTAGGTTATGTACAACTAGACCTAATCAACAGGGCTTTCTTGAACTCCACGCTTAGTTCCACGAAGGTTTGGCAGACCTATCAGTAGAGGCAATATCGGTTAGACAAGCCACACTATTTACTTCAGCCACCATTACATGTTTAAGTATCCTGGGTAATATGGCGGTAATTGCTTGCGATTAAATGGCTACTACCCTACACACAATCTAACTGAATGTTCCTATTATAAACTTGTTAATATATAAAAATGTGCTCTTTATACTACTGCTCCTAATGTAATTCTTGAAAAATGCTCGAGGATTGCTGTTGGGGCACCACGAGCTTGTATGTCTTAATCACTATGCACACCAAAAATAAAGAATAAAAAAAAATAATAATAATAAAAAAAAAGGAATAAGTACACAAAAAAAACACCTCAGAGTGATTTCCACATGAAGCAGCTGTGTGGCAGCCTGGAGTCCTGGTGGGGGCCAATGTGGTATTTGAGACAATGCCCCTTGGTAAGGTGTTGGAGTAAGCAGGGGGACTAGGTGTGCCTGATGTCCTATGCAGGATTGGGGCTCAGCTGTGGTTGTGGGGTTCTGTACCTGGCGCGGTATACACCGCGGGTATCCTTCCACCGCTGACGACAGGAGCCCTCAGGGGGTCTCTTCTCCGTGCTGGGAGAGAAATCCAGCTGCTGCTGCTAGGTGGCGGCGGCAGCCCATCTCACGGGCCTTGACTTCCGGTCTTCACTCTTTGATGACGGAGAGATGAGCAGACCTCCGCTCCGGTCCCCAAATGAAGTCCGGTCGATTGGCAGTGATGCAGGAGAGCGGATCTTGTGCGCAGGGCAGCTCCACAAAGCTAGAGAGCGCCAGATGGAGGTGGATGCCGTTTTACTTGAGAGGAGGTGCGATGAAGCGCGGCCAGCTAAGATGGCGGCGGAACCGGAAGCCTCCACTATTCGTATTTTGCATTTTTCACACACAAACAAATATAAATGCTAACTTTGGCCAGTGTTTGTGACTAAGTGGCTACTACAAAAGACTAGACAGACCCCATTTTGAATGCCCTGTTCTGTCTACTTTTTAAAATGGTATGTCATGGTAGGGTTCATTTTCATTTCTGGGCTGTCTCAAAGGCAACATAACCAATCTAGCAAATAGCAATTTACAAAAATAGAAATTAGCAAATCTTATTTTGGACCCTGTAACTTTCCAAATCACCATAAAACCTATACTTGAGGGGTACTGTTGTACTGGTGAGCAGTGGTTGGTGTATTTTGGATCTGTGCTGCCCTAGGCATGAAGGAACTTGGACACCCCCTAATTTCCATTTGCCCCACCCCTTCCTGTCAATGCCACACCTCTTCCTGTTAAATACTAACACACACACTTTGACTGACAGACGCACACTCTCAGATACACTGACATACACACACACTCACTCTCTCTCTCTCTCTCTCAGATAAACTGATCATGGTGATCACATGGCCTTGGAGGGCCGGAGCTGCAGCAGGGGGACTGCTGAGATCTCGGCAGTCCCCCTGGACTGGGATCGCTGGTCCAGGTGATTACCCGGGTAATTTTAGCCACGGACATGCAGGGTACGTCTGTGGTTATTAACTGCCGTTTTTTGCGCGTCCAAGGTCGGTAAGGGGTTAAACAATTTGTGAACAATTTTTGCAGTGTGCATTATCCTGCTGAAAGAGGCCCTTGTCATCAGAGAACACCATTGCCAGGAAGAGGTGTATGTGGTATGCAACAATCTTTAGGTAGATGGTACGTGACAAAGTAACATCCTCACATTTACCAGGATCCAAGGTTTCCCAGAAAAACATTGTCCAGAGGAGAACACTGCCTCTGCTGGCCTGCCTTCTGCCCATATTGCATCCTGCTGCCAATTCTTCCCCACACCAACGATCTAAAAGAAAACATAATTCATCAGAACATGCAACCTTTTCCATTGCTCCATGGTCCAATTCGGATGTTCAGGACTTTATTGAAGATGCTTTCGGCAGTGGATGGGGATCTTCATGGGCTCTAGGACACGTCTGTGGCTACGCAGCCCCATACTTTGTAGCTAGATTGTAACGGATCACCTGGCACCCCGACTGAGTACCTCCGTTAATGGATGCTCCTAGTGCTTCCTGAGGACTCCAAGCACTCTGGCAGACACCACAATCACCGAATCCGAGAAACCTTTTAAATTCTCCCAAGCATATGAATGCTGTAGACCATTGAATAGGAACCATACGAATAGGCTTGTACTCCTAGCAGTCAACTGGAACAGCATGCAATAAATCCTTCCCCCCAATAATGAGACGACACATCACTTTGAGGGTAAAACAGGAACTCTGGACTGGCTCATCCAGCCTGGCTTTTATTTCCAACTCACACATACAGGCCACACCCAGGGGGAGGCATAAAAGAACCAATGACATAGATGTTACCTCCCACACATCCCCTCCCCTTAGTGTGACACATAATCCCATTATGCATACAGTGTAAAATATACTTTTACACAACTTTCATAACTTTAAAACCATACATCACATTCACATAAAAATACATATCCACAATCAATCCATTCAGGGGAACAACATATTAAAAAATGGCATGAATCCGACCAGGGGTTCAAAAGTTACTAAAAGTATCTTTTGTTCCTTTCTGGCTGGCAGAAAAACATCCCCACAATGCACCCTGGTTTCCTCCCTTCTGCCCTGGAGTAAATTGGAGAAGTAATCCAATTACCCAGGACTAAAGGCAGACTCCATTAACCACATGGTTGCAAAACAACATAAAACACTTTAAAATACATAAAGTCACATTTACACATAACACACAGACATTTCACCTATCCCCAGATAGCTGGGATCTGCACGCACAAAACTACCGAATAGCGCGCAGATCCTACTCACACAGTACAATTGCCATGGAGCTAAAGTCTTTCCCATAGTCTTTCATTATATGAATAGGCTCCATGGTATAGCTATCTGGGGTATCACATTCCCATAAAGTCTGGTCCATAGTCCAAAGGCAAGAGGCGGGCAATCAGCCCCCTCCAAGGACACGTGGCGAGGTCGGTTTCGCCACATAGATGTAAGTTTTTCAGCAATTTGAGCAACAGTAGTTCTTCTGTGTGATTGGACCAAATGTGTGCATAAATGAGTTTTGGGCCCTAGACCCTGATGCTAGTTCACTAGCTTTTCATCCTTGCACCATTTTTCCAGCTGATCAGAGAAAATGCACCTTGGATCAGACAGTTTTTGAAAATCAACAGTCTCTCTGGTTTTCTCTGCTTCTATGCAGGAAAGATTATACAGACTGTCATTTTATACAGTAATATACTAAAAGGTAGTTTTGGAGGGTTTTTTCAGATTTTTTATATCAATTTCCTGTTTGATGAAAGGATAATTATAGAAAAAAAAAATGTTTACAATATAACAGTTATCCTTTAAAGCTACACTCCACACATAAAACATTTCACATATTTTTTTTTAGAAAATGTTTTCAATATTACTGGCTTGTGTATTTCCCAGCACAGAAAAACTGTGCTATGGGAGAGTATGCAAAAGCCTCACACAAGAGATTTTAAATATATCCCCAGAAAAAAACATGCAGAAATATACCCTCAATGAAAATCATGCATGTGTTTATCTACCAAACTGTTTTAGAAAAAAAAAAATAATAATGAATGGAGAGTTTCTTTAAAAGTACCCCACTCGAATAGTGTTTGCAAAGTTTGAACACAGGTTGAACACAAATCCAAAGATATATCATTCCTTTAAAACGTAGAAACATAAATAGCCCGGTTTAGGTATGTGCCCAAGTCACATATCTAAAATAATCTCTTTTAAAGCAGCAATGTTACCCCTCATCCCCAAAATGAGTATTTCATAAAGAGAAATGTGTTAACTGTAGGGGTGCACCGAAATTCCGGCAGCCGAAAGTATCGGCCGAAAATGGACCTAATCCATTTCGGCCGATATTGGCAAATATCGGCAGAAAATAGGGCGGTCAGGCTGGCGGGCGCGCGAGGGAGCACTCTCCCCTGAGTGCTTCCTCTTCAGCTGCCTCGCGCGCCGCAATGATACCGGAGCCGGAAGATGACGTCATCTTCCGGTGCTGGTATCAGTACGCGGTGCGCGAGGGAGCTGAAGAGGAAGCACTCAGGGGAGAGTGCTCCCTTGCGCGCCCGCCAGCCTGACTGACCGCCCGCCGGGTGACCGGCCCCCCAGGAGCCCAGCAGCACCACTGGACCCCAGGGAATCCCCTCAGCACTCCAAAAGGTAAGGAGGCTGGGGGGATTAAATAATAATTAAAAAAAAGCGTTAGTGTGTGTGTGTGTGTGTTACTGTGAGTGTTACTGTGAGTGTTAGTTACTGTGAGTGTCAGTGAGTGTGTTACAATGTGTGTCTGTTACTGAGTGTGTTTGTGTTAGTGAGTCTGTTTGATGTCTGTTTGTGAGTGAGTGTGTGTTTGTCAGTGAGAGTGTATGTTTTGTAAGAGTGTGTATGTCTGTCGCTGAGTGTTTCTCTGTCAGTAAATGTGTGTCTGTTAGCTAGTGTGTATGCATCTGTTCGTGAGTGTGTGTGTGTGTCTTCAGCACTTACCTTTCTCCAGCGCCGGACTCCCTTGGCGCTGGGGATCCCTCCGCCGCTCAGCTCCGAATGCGCATGCACGGCAAGAGCCGTGCGCACATTCAAATCGCCCATAGGAAAGCATTACTCAATGCTTTCCTATGGACGTTCAGACGTTCAGTTTGCGGAAGCTCCTCTAGCGGCTGTCAGTGAGACAGCCACTAGAGGCTGGATTAACCCTCAGTGAAACATAGCAGTTTCTCTGAAACTGCTATGCTTTCAGCTGCAGGGTTAAAACTAGAGGGACTTGACACCCAGACCACTTCATTGAGCTGATGTGATCTGGGTGTTTGTAGTGGTCCTTTGTGTGTGCATCTGCATGCACTGGTGTACATACCGCGGTCGCAGCCCTGCGACCAGGTGCCCGCCGCCATGTTTTGCGGCCCCATTGGTCCTGTGTACGCCACTGCTCACCATCCACCCTGGTACCGCTGTGAGAAGACCGCACACTGCCGCCGCGCAACCTTCTAACCGGAAGTGCCAGACGTGCCGTGAGAGCAGTGGGGCAACCTGCTGTAAAACTACCCACATCATGTATACCCACAAGTGTATAAAGAAATACACTTTAAGAAAACCTATCCTACTGCAAACATAGCCACATTCATTTATTAATTATATTCTGCACGTGCCAATCTGCCCAAAGTGCTTTCTTCAAGTCCCTAGTCCACATTTCTAAATCTTTATTATTAATAAATATTATTGGTATGGTATTCAATTAAATATATATATATATATATATATATATATATATATATATATATATATATATATATATATATTATTCAGTCATATATAGCAAACAGGGTTAACAGATTTTTATTTATATTGTTTTTTTTAACCCCTTAAGGACCAAACTTCTGGAATAAAAGGGAATCATGACATGCCACACACGTCATGTGTCCTTAAGCGGTTAAAGCTATTCTGTCCAATTTTGGTGTGTTGCTCTCAATAAGTGTGGTTATTTATTTTATTGGCGTGTAGTTTTTCATATTTGATTTATAAATCCATGTAAAAGAATTATATTAATAAAATCAAAGAAAAAAAAAAGTATTTTAAAAGTATTTGGGCAAAAAAGCAGTTTCGGTTTTCGGTCAAGGGCATCCTGAATTTTCGGTTTCGGCCCTGAATTTTCATTTCGGAGCACCCCTAGTTAACCAGGCTAGCGGTATTCCCGAGCGTGACTCGGGGTTAATTTTCGCTGCCAGAAGCGGTAACCCTGAGTCACGCTCGGGGTAGATAACAGAGCTGGCAGCGGAGTCTCCTTACCTTCTCCTTGCGATCCAGCGATGTCCCCGCGCTGTGATTGCCGGTGAGAGCCCCGGCGGATGCCTCTATCTGACTTCCTGGTTCCGTCTCTGTGAGCCGCAGAGGCTCATGGGGGCAAAACTGGGCGGGTAATTCAAATGTTTCAAGCATAAAAGTGACACACACATAAAGTTAGGTGATACAATGTAATCTGACAGGATTTCACTGTATCACCTCAGATTTGAAATTTGATCATCCTACACTGCCCTGCCTGCCCTTTATGCTGTAATTTCTGCCCATAAAATAAATTTTTTACCATGGCATCAAAGCGTCACTTTAGCATCTCCAAAGCGGGTTTGGATCAGATGAGTGACAGCGGCAGCGACACAGAGCCCCTCGCAGAATTGAGCGACTGCGATAGCGATTCGTGGCAAGATTCGTCATCCGACTCTGACAGTGACCAGAGAAGTGGCGACAGCGACGATTCTGCACCCGAGCTCAGTGATGTGCGCACTTGGTGCCTTATTGATTGCGGTATGGATGAGGTACCGCCGCCAAGATTTCCGTTTACTGGATCACCTGGGATGAAGGTAGACGTTGAGGACAATGATCCTTTGGCATACCTAAAATTATTTCTCACAGATGACGTCATTCAAAAGATTGTCACGGAGACAAATCGCTACAACGAGCAGCAATCAGCTACTCTGTATAGCAAGTTTTCCAGGAACAGAAAATGGGAACCGGTATATTATTTATTAGATTATAATTCATGATTTTATGTTTCGAACTTTATCACATCTGAGAGTACTTTTGGTCAGGTTTAAGAAAGTAATTACTGGCCTACAATACATAACACCAAATTTCCATGCAAAAAAATGGTACCGGTTTTGGTACAAAATTCCTGACATAATCATACCGCCAGGGAGGATAACTGTGTTGGAATTTCACTGCCAAAGAGACAATGCTTGATAAAAATGCAGAGCTACCATTTGTCCAACCCCCAGCTGTCACTCATTCTATGGAGGATCTTATGGGACCAGCAGAAAGAGCATAGCGGTGGCCATGAGAGACAGGTAAGAATAACTCTCCTTCCCCTGCACCCCACAGCCATTGGATACCAAGTAGCAAAGTCACCATTGTTGAATGCAAAGACCCCAGACAGTGACAGATCCGCTTTAAACTTTAATTATATATATAAAAAACCTGCACTTAATGTTCTCCAAAGATGGATATAAAGTATAAATTACTCCAGCACAACAGATCGTATGTTAAGGAGAATACAAGTTTATTCTTAGTGGAACACATAACAGGATTAGCACTACTCCTGTATTGTGTTGCACCAAGATTAAACTTGTACCTTCCTAGGATACTGCCTCTTGTGGTGGAGTTCTTTAGAAATTTGGGGCAGATGAGACAAATACTGTACTGGTTTCAACTGTAACTTTACAATACTGGGATGATTACTTGTTTAACTGGAGTAGCTATGTCTAACTGTAATGAATCTAAATGAATATAATTATTTGTAACGTGTCCCTTTAACGGTTTTTGGGATCCAGAGAGACACTACCATCCATCATAACCCATTTTTCTCCAAAGAAATTGACTTTCAGAACAAAAAGGGATTTATTTTACAGCATATCAAAAAGTACAGATTTGTCCACCAAAACATTACAAAATGTTTTCTGACATCAGGCACTTCGGGATTTGGCCAATTGTGGCCCACATAACATTCCAAATACGGACAGGAACAATAATACAAAATGTTTTTTCCTGACAGGATTAATTTCCTTTATTGGGAGTAAATGCTTTATGGCTTTAGGATTACCCTCTGCTACAAGGGCTGTCTATGGAACTTGATAGGTAAAGCATAGGGATTCCTATATGCTCTGTACTACATGTATTGAAAGTGGTCATGAGCATGTGTTAAAACTAGCTTGCACTTATATTCTTTGACAGGACAAGGATGAACACCAAGGTCATAGAACACCCCTTTTGGCATCATGGAAGAAACTTACAACTCTTTAAGAACAGGACATACTATGCTTCAGTCAGTACTATGGTCCAACTGCCATTACAGATAAAATCCTTACAGACTAGTAATACAAAAAATTACAAACAGCATGCCTGCTAGAGAGGGAGTCTAAATGTTTCCCACGTTTACCATTTATCTTTCACTTCTCCTTTTACTTTACTCATATATACCGTTTGAAGAAAAAAAAATTGTAAAAGACTTAGCTTAAATAAGACACATTACTTGACCGTTGTGTGACATTTCAATGGAGCTGTATTTAGCCTGTTGAGTTAGAGAGGTCACGAAAACCCTGATGCTTGAAATAGTTAAAGCGCCTATGTGGTTCAGTACAGTGGATCAACTTATGCTGATCTAGGTCTACGTTACTCTTTGCCTATGCATTAATGAATAGTGTGACCAGTTAAAGGATATAAAATAAGCAATGACAGCAAAGAGATAACAGAGACAAGTACTCATCCGTTTGGCATGTTGAGCAGAGGTTCCCAACTCAAAACCACTTCAAAAATAAACAATGGCACCTCCACTGTGGATGCAGAAAGATACCTTTTCAAGTCAGCACATAAATGGGACCCTAAGTGGTTAAGTATTCTTCCATGGCATCCAAAGTAGGGCAGCCATTATTTAATTTTTTATCTTTTTATCGGACATCCAAGCTCTTTAATGGTAATTCCACAACAAAATGCACATCCCCATGTAGTTTTTCATCTAAGACTGAATAAATGCCTGGTGGAGGAGTTGTTTCCCATTTCCAAATGAGAAGAATTTAGGTTCCAAAGAAATTGCTAAAGTATCTATAGTTTATGTTTAAAGAAACAGTCCAGGCACTATAAGACCACTATCCATTTCCCCTGCACCTGACACTGCCAATACAGACATTCCATTTCCCCATTACCAATATTAATTTCACCAGTATTAAATGCATTCATTGGCTCAGCGTACTAGCTATAGTGTCTTGACTGCTCCTTTTAACAGACCCTGATAGTCATCTTACACTAAATTACTGCAACTAACACGGTGAACAATGCAGACACACATTTTCAGTTTCAAACAATAAAAACATCAGATTGAACAAATAATTATTTTTAAAAAGCTAGACAGTTAAAATAAATTAGTGTATCCATCACCAAAATATTGAATTCCATTTGCGGAATTAGAATAAGATCTTCCATGTAAAATACAGTACATGAGCTCCGGCTCCAACAGGGAAGCTTTGAATAAGAATGAGTGAATAGAATTGTATCTCCGGCTGGCTGTGTAGTGTGAGAAAGTATGGTGACATCCACGTCCCAGCAACTGGCTGCATAGACAAAATAAAAAAGTAAGATGCCAGACTGGAACCCAGAGGAGGCTTCATCCAACTGCACAATTTGAAGTCAAATCTGAGACGAGAATATTTCGGTCCCCAACCTAAAACTTTCAAAGGAATAACAACCTGCCCCAGTAACAAGAAGGTGAATTCCAAACCTGTCAATAAGGCTGACAGAGGTATAATAAATGTGCCAATCTTTTGATGATATAAAAAAAACATGTAGTGTGCTGTGCAGTACTAAAGTAGACAAATGAGTGAATCAGATTTCATAATCATTTGATCCTTGAATGAACTGCTTTCTAAATATAAAAGGAAGATAAGGATGTAATAGGGGCTCCATGTGAAAGAGTTAAGAGTCAGACAATGGGCTGGTGGACAGTGTGTTTGTCAATATGTAAATAATCTGCATGCATCAAGCACCATAATCACCTCATACAGACTTTATAACCACATTGAAGTGGTTATGGTGTCTGAAGTCTCCTGGCACAATCCCAACGTTCAGTGTTAAACTATTATTCTAACCGTTTCATGTCAAACAGAATAAGAACGGTTTAACACTGAACTGCAGGACAGCATCAGGACACCAGGCACCATAACCACTTAAATGAGGATTCCTAGAATGTCCCTTTATCTCAAATACCAGAGCTAAAGGAATACCCCACAACTGAGTAAGCCGTTGGCTGCGATCCATTACATCCATGGACAACAAAACCACTATGGTTAGAGATAAAACCTAGAGACAGAGGAGAACATTATGAGCAGGGGAGGGTAGACACAAGAATCAGTAAAATGATGGTATGAAATTGGAAAGAATGGATAAAACGTTCACATGAAGGAAATATTGAGGCTTTAAGCTTTCACAGAGGGAAATATATGGCAGAATGAGCAGAAAGGGAAGGTCAAATTAGAGAAAAGAAAACTGAAAACCTAAGGGGTAGGAACACCTTCTAGGTCCAAAGTTTTTTTGTTTCATGGCAAATTAGAGAAAAGGCCTAAACTGTAAGTCACATTAGAGGAGGTAAGCTGATAGAGAAGATCATCAATGAGGAGTATGGGAGATATGTAAGAAGGAAACAAGAGCAAGCAGAAAGTGTGAGGCCATGGAGAAGAGGGAAGAGGCCAAGAGAATATCTCACTAAAAGGAAAGACAGAAGACCTAAGGAGAAGCTTCTGATCTTGCAGCATATAGAGGGCTCATCCAAAACATGTGATAAAATTTACACACCGTGATCTCACTTCAATGCAGTTACACATTAACAATCATACACATGTAAATATATACAGATTGAACCACAACCTGCACCCACAAACTGTAACATGCAGTCAGTGTGAAAATTCAGTGTTTTTGGCTTTATATTTGAGGCAGCTCTTTCCTACTGCACACACTAGTTCTCAGGATCTAACTGTGCGGTAGGCTTCTTCTTTGCTCTGGGTTTGGCAGTTCTGATGGAGCCCTGGATAAAATAAAAAGCAATTACTAGCAAGATATTAGCAGAGAAATATTAATGTAATAATATACTTTATATAGGATACAGGCAAATGGCAGCAAAACAGAGATCAGCGAGTAAACTGACGAGGATGCTGTAACACCTGCTAGATCGAATATATAAACCCAATATGTTAAATGGTGATTCCCATCAATAATACCACCTTTATGGCTTCTCCCACAGAGGCACATTTTGTATTACTTCCTTACTTTCAAATGTGTATAATTGAAATGCAAGTTCTGTCAGTTTCTTGCTGCTGACAGTCTTCTCAATAACATATGCCTCATAACACACATTCCAACACGAACTACTTATGTCCTTTTAACAACATAATTAACACTGCAAATACATAAATCTTGCTAACATACTCTCCAAATATATTTGCAAGCATACACCACAGTAAGCCAGTGTATCGGAGTGTTAATATTTAACCACTAATCTCCCTCTTCTTTATAGACAGATACTTTTATCTATTAATTAATACCTGCAACAGTCCCCCAGACCCTGGCAGGATCCTGCTATTTTAAGCTTAAGTGATGTCCTAACATGGTCACCAGTCCCTTACCAAGCAGGTCTCATTTTACACCCAAGGTCGCATTCTGGCTCTAGTTCCCTACAGACAGTCTTTCAGTAGTATGCAAACTAATGTTTCACATTATCATGCTCATAAAGACAGAAATCAATGGCAAATTAAAAATATTAAAAAAAAATCGTAACATAAAATTAAACAAACGGAAATACAATTCAGATAAAGAAAATACATCTACTGGAATCTTTATATTTTCAACCCAAACACATGAATTTTTCCATTAAGAGTCAGTAACACAAATCAATAACACAAATCAAATCAAAACACTAAGTGACAATTTTTGAGAAAGGCATTCAGCCATAACATCAGCTTGTACCTGGAGATTAATTTAAAGGAACACTATAGGGTCAGGAACACAAACATTTATTCATGACCCTATAGTGTTAGAAACACCATCTAGCCCCCTTGGTTCCCCGCCCCCTCCTAAAATATAGTAAAATCTTACTTTTATTCAAATCTACTGGTGCTGGCTCTGTTCCTGGTCTGCCTCCATGGCTGACATCATCAGAAGTTATAATTTGAGCCAATCACAATGCTTATCCATATCAAAGCATTGGATTGGCTGAGACAGTCAAGGAAGCAAATGAGGGGCAGAGCAAGCACAACCAAACACAGCTCTGGCCAATCAGCATTTCCTCATAGAGATGCAATGAATAAATGCATCTCTATGAGGAAGTTCAGTATCTCCACTGTGCAGCACTGCCCTAGGAGGCACCTCTAGTAGACATCTGAGGAGTGGCAAGTGGAGGTATCCCTAGGCTGTAATGTAAACACTGCATTTCTGTGAAAAGACAGTGTTTACTGCAAAAAGCCTGAAGGGACCGATTATACTCACCAGAACAATTACAATAAGCTGTAGTTGTTTTGTGACTGTAGTGTTCCTTTAAGAAAAAAGTATATAGGAAATACATTCCTTCTGACTGTTCTTCTGGGTACCTGTGTGTTCTGGGTAAACATATTGACAGGAGACTTGTAATAACCGTTTTCCGTTTGCATAATGCAGTTGATTTTTATGATTGTGTCATATAGATTACTCTATTTTTATACATATTTGCTATGCCACATACACTTACTATTTAGATTTTATCATAATGCACTCACACTACATGCCAATGTGTAAATCTCTTGTGTGTTAACCTGTATAGCAATTATTTCAAGAGATACTCAAGATTCTCATTTTAAGCACTTGAGTGGTTCTAAAAACAAGGCTATAACGTAGTGCTCAAAACTTACACTTGTCCCTAGCCTATTGGTAAGTACAAATTCATCCCTGGTGAGTATGCCATGCACACACCAGCCTTTTAAGCCCTGAAAGGCTTGTATGGGATATGGATCTTATTAATTCCCCTAGGGCAGGGGTAGGCAACCTTCGGCTCTACAGATGTTGTGGACTACATCTCCCTTGATGCTTTGCCAGCAATATGGCTGTAAAAGCATTATGGGAGATGTAGTCCAAAACATCTGTAGAGCCGAAGGTTGCCTACCCCTGCCCTAGGCCAAGTCTAATATGGAAATCTGCTTATACATTTAACTCGGATGCAACATTTTAAATAAAGAATACTATAGCAGAATTGGTAGTCTGTAGAGCAATTTTTTGCCTCTCTGTATTCCTCACCTCTCGCGTTAGCACCTTTTTCTTGTTCACTTTTAAACTCTGACTCCTCTGGAGAGGTTTTGAAGGGAGATTCCCTCGAGTCCTTGCTGCACTCCTTGTATCTGGCACCTCTGAGTCTGACCACCGTTCATCCATGGAATCACTGTCATTCTGGGAAGGTGGAGGGTAAGCTAAAGGGGTTTAGAAGACATAGTTTAATATAGCCACACCCATACAGTGTTATTAAACATCAATGTTTATCCTTTAACACTTTCCCAATGCTAGGACATCATGTCTTAATTATACTGGGATTTAAGACCTAACATTTTGGTGTGAGCAGGGTTAAGTCGATGTTTACACCAAGGAGTCCCAGGTATCAATCAATACCTGTGGCAAGTTTTGGTGGCCCCAGAGTGCAGATGAGTTGTATGCAGTGCTTAATCTGAGCAGGGCACACAGCTCTTTGGTATTTAAAGTCATTTTGGTGTAATGGAGTGGAAGCAAGGCTAAATTGATAATCACACCAGGAAGACCCAGGCATCAATGGATAACTGGGGCTCCCCTCTGTCACCTGTGGCCATTTAGTGATGCCCCAGACTGACCAATGAGCCACAAACAGTACTGAAAGTCAACTCTGCATACAGCCTTTTATATAATTAAGAAACCCCGCGGCTAAGTGATTGCTGTGATTCTATGGCTGCAGGCTGCTGAAGGGAGACCCCCAAGGTCTAGACAAAAATTAACATGGTCTCTCTTCATGTCCCCAATCTGGCTGTGATTGGTGCTGGTCTTTGCCAGTTGCCCAGAACTGACCAATATAAAATCAGCTCGGAAAGCATGCTTCATTCTCTATTACAGGAAAATGTTCCTATAATACTGAAAAAAATGGAGTACGACCATATACCACTCTACTGTTTTAACTAGGAAACCCACCTGCTGATATTGGTACGGATATTAGCAGAGAGTTTCCCTAGTGCTTGGTGTAGTGTTAGGGAAAAGGGTAATGCTTGGCTTTTGTTAACGCTGTTTTAGGGTTAGGGATATTGTAGGGTTTAAGGTAAAGTACATGATTATTGTTAGTGTAAGCATAGAATAAGTGGCATAGTTAATATAGTGTTCAAGGGGAGCTGGTATAGGTTTAGCGTTGACTACCAAAAATGACTTTATATCTTAGACATAATAGGCATTTAACCATCACGACTGATATGTAAATCTATTTTGAGCTTTTTATTTAGTTGCACTGGATGTGTAAAACGGTGAAAAAGATTTTACCCCTCACCCCCTTCATTTTTAACAATTTATTCACACTAAATGTTGTGTTAGGGACACATATAGAATATTAAAAGAGAGCCCTTTATAAAAAAAATAAAAATTTGATATATTTACAATATATATATATAACGGCACTTAAAGAGAAACCCTTAAATTACTAAATGCAAATTATTGGTTTTGTTTTGGTTCAGAACTTTGACAATTGGCTCTGTCCTTACAGAGTTAAAGTTTCATAGTTTGTTCAAAGCATGTCTTGTTTTAATTTGTTTAACATGCCATACACATAAATGACTAAATAAATTTAAAAAAAATCTAAATCAGAAACTGATTTTTTAAAACTGTGATTTTTAAACAAATCCTTGATTGAATGAGTTACTCTTGGCCTATCCCTCATTTTGATCTCCCTCTTCCCCAAAAACGAATTACCAATTGGTCGGCGGTGCAAATCAGAATCATCTGGATACAAGGGATCTCTGTAGTGTACAGGGGCATCATCAGGAAGTGCCCGTAAATCCTGCATACTGAAACTGCGGAGTCGTCCCACTAGTGCTCCTTGACTCTGTTGGGAAAGCATTTCTATTAGTTATTTATACCACTGAAAACATGCCCCAAATTCACTCTTATCAGCTTAAAGGAACACTCTGTGCACCATAACCACCTTATCTCTTCCAAATGGTTATGATGGCTGGAGTGGCTCGGTGCCATTCCTAGCTTCACTGGTAAACTGTTTACTTAGCTCCTCACTACTTCCACTCAGAAAAAACATTTCTTGTTAACCTGGGCAGCCATTAAGGGCAATGTTAGACAGAGAGCACCCCGTCAGCATTCTCAGCCTATCCCTGCACATACAGACTGGTGAACTCAAGTGACACTCTCAGTTTATCATATATGCCCGTCGCCATTCAAGTAAACATGAAAGGGTCTAACAGCCAGCTTATTTGCATAAACTTAAAGGGACTCTATAGTCAACATATAAAAGCAAGAAAGACAGGTCCCCCAGCCTTCTTTCTTGCTTTTATATGAACTTGTCATTTAAAAAAAAAAAAAAATCTGAGTAAGTGTTAATAATAAAACTTACCTCCGTTCCAGCGCCGAGCTCCCCGCTAGGCCACGCCCCCTTTTTCGTCAAAATGACGAAATCGCGGGGCCCAATAGGACGCTTCTCCTTGAGAAGCGTCATCACGATGTGGTGCGCATGCGCGATTTCGCGCTGCACCAATCGCATTGACTGCGGCCCTTTGAAGAAACTCAGCGCTCAACCACGCATGTCGCGGAATGCGCGTTCGCGAGCTGAGCGGTCTGACTGACAGCTCAGCTCACTTTCTATCATCCATCCCCAAATCCATCCACTCCCATCATCCATATCCATTCCCCCACTCCCATCATCCATATCCATCCACTCCCATCATCCATATCCAGCCATCCTCACCCACACTCAATAAATAAGTTTACTTACTGTTTGAACCCTCTCCTCCTCCTCTTCGGTCTTCAGCCTGTCAGCTCAAGCCACTCCCACAGCAGTGCTGACAGCCTCAGCACACAAAGCGCGTTCACAGTGCTTTGTGTGCTGATAGCACGTCTGAAGTATTCACCCATGCGTGAATACGTCAGACGTGAATGAGGCCTTTTTAGGGCTTCTGAACTCGGAAGTCCGTCTGGTGGCCGTCTGATTGACTGCAACTGGAGGTGTTCCAAGCTTCCAATGTAAACACTATTTTCTATTAAAATACAGTGCTTACAAGAAAAAGGCTGCAGTGAGCTGTAGCACTCACCTGAACAACCTCATTAAGCTGAAGTTGTTCAGGTGACTATAGTGTCATATAATTTACCTGTGTGCAGTGTTCTCAAAATGCCATTTCTCTATCACTTTCAAGTTTCAGGAGTCAGTTGACAAGATTCTATCAAACCTCTGCCAAGCTTTATTCCTCCTTCCCAAACTCCACCACTTAATGTTTGAAATGCCACTCCTAGACTTTTGTAAATATATGGCTCAAATGCCCAAGTCTTTAATCTTTCAAGCAAGACATTCTCCTGACTATTAAAGAAGTATGTGGGGTAGAACAATCAAACTCTCCTATCATATTACATTGCACCAAATTGACAATTTCCAAATACAAGAATCCCAGCCTAAGACACGTCCTTAACGTAGGAAAAGCTCTAATCCTTAGACAGTAGAAAACATAACTCCCTCCCATGATCTCTGACAAGCAGTGGGTGGCATTAAACAAGTACCTTTGTGGCTGCTTGTACCGCAGCAGTGGCTGCAATGTTCAGGCCTCTGCGTCCAATGCTCACTACGGACTCATAACTTCGCTCCTTTGCTTGCACAATGTAGGAATCTATTTCCTAGGAAAATCAGGAGGAATTAAGAGAAGATGCATGTCAAGACATTACATATACTTAAAGGAACACTATAATATCAAGAATACTGCTGGAACATATAATTAGGTCCTGGCCCCCCCTTTCTATGGAATTTAAAAGCGAGTTTATTTAGCCTGCCTCCGCCGATGCGTCGTTTATTTAGCCTGCCTCCGTCCATTTAGCCTGCCTCTCGCCATTCCTGGCTCTGCCTCCATGGCTGAGATCAAGCTTGATAATCTCAAATAAGTCAATGCTTTCCCACAGGAAGGTATTTTGAGGCTATTGCGCATGCTTGGCAAAACACTACGCCAATCAACATCTCCTTATAGAGATGCACTGAATCAATGCATCTCTAAGGGGAGCTTTCAGCCTCTCCATGCAAAACGTGGAGACGCTGAATGTAGTTGCTGCACACTGCGCAACACTAAGATAGGAAGCATCTCTAGTGGCCATCTGAGTGACTGCCCCTAGAGGTATTACTAAGCAGCAATATAAACACTGCCTTTTCTCTGAAAAGACAGCAGGATCATGCTATAGACACTAGAACCACATTAACCATATTAAACTGTAGTTGTTTTGGTGACTATAGTATCCCTTCAAGAGAGAACGTCTGTGGCTAACGAACAGTTAACAGACACCTTATCTGCAGCTGTTCTTGCTGCCTGCAGAAAAAAACAAAAAACACAACAGAAAAACAAGTCAGTGCAGCTGGTGGAATCCATGCCTGAGGGGACAGCTGCATGTAATGTACAGAGCCACAAGGCTGCCTATATGTGTTAATAGAAATCAACAGGAGGGGAGAGAATCTGTAAAGCAATACTGGTTCAAAAATGCAGGTATAAAAAAACAAACAAACAAAAAAAAACCTGAATAACCTGTGTACAGACAATTCACTCAATCACTGCACTGTAAATGTGCTTTGAAGTAAAAAAAAATGTAAAGAACATTGAGAAAAATGCTAGAACCATATTCGATTTACTTAAAGGAACACTATAGTCACCTAAATTACTTTAGCTAAATAAAGCAGTTTTAGTGTATAGATCATTCCCCTGCAATTTCACTGCTCAATTCACTGTCATTTAGGAGTTAAATCACTTTGTTTCTGTTTATGCAGCCCTAGCCACACCTCCCCTGGCTATGATTGACAGAGCCTGCCTGAAAAAAAAAAAACTGGTTTCACTTTCAAACAGATGTAATTTACCTTAAATAATTGTATCTCTTGCAGGGTCTAGCAAGCTATTAACATAGCAGGGGATAAGAAACAGAACTTGCAATAAAGAAAGCCTAAATAGGGCTCTCTTTACAGGAAGTGTTTATGAAAGGCTGTGCAAGTCACATGCAGGGAGGTGTGACTGGGGTTCATAAACAAAGGGATTTAACTCCTAAATGGCAGAGGATTGAGCAGTGAGGCTGCAGGGGCATGTTCTATACACCAAAACTGCTTCATTAAGCTAAAGTTGTTCAGGTGACTATAGTGTCCCTTTAAATTACCCCTAAATATCTTGTTACACAGCTTCTGGCTGCATGAAAATATCTCAACTTAAAGGGACACTATAGTCACCTGAACAACTACAGCTTAATGTATTTGTTCAGGTGAGATCTATAGCTCCCTGGAGGCAATCTAATGTAAACACTGTATTTCCAGAGAAAATACAGTGTTTACATTGATTGATAGGAATACCTCCAGTGGCCGTCACTCAGACGTCTGACGTGTGCAGGAGAGAGAAGGCACTGTGTGGCCGCGCACACCATGAATGCCGCCCTCTGAAGTATGTGCGCATGTGCAGCGAAGCCGCGCATGCGCACAAGGGAGCAATGACGCTTCCAAATGGAAGAGTCTGATTGCTCCCTGCTTGCGCCCGCCTTTTTCGTAATTTTGACGAAATAGGGGGCGCGGCTTCACGAGGCTCCCGGCGCTGGAACCAGGTGAGTAAAAACTGCTGCCTGGAGAGTCCCTTTAATTCACTAAGTGCCAGAGAAGTTTCAATTTCATAAACTCCTTAATATTGATATTTTTGTTACAGTTTATTGTGCTTTCTTCGGGGGGGACGACTAATGCTAATGTGCGGCGAGGGCCACACTCGCATTAGGACTTCCCCATAGGAAAGTATTGTACCATTCTTTCCTATGGGGTTTTGGGTGACGCTGGATGTCCTGATGCATTGAGTGAGGAACAATGTGTAAATAACATCTGTTTGCGCTGACAATACATGTAATCAACTTCTACGTTTGTAGACAGTGCTGTGTGCGTGCCTGCAAAGGATAGTTTTTATGTTCCCCATCTCTTTTGGTGAGCTCACTTCCTGCCTTCCCCGCCTCTATGCATTCCCTCCTGCCCCTCGGGCACAATCGTGCCTGAAGATAGGTATGCTCAAATGCTCTTTGAGAAGCATTTAATTGAACCTTGGAGAGGAAAGGGGTGATGCCAAAATAGAAGTAGTGAAAACTGATGTGCATAGCATTTCATTTTACTCAATAAACTCCATCGTTGGGTTTGTGTATTTTAAACAAACAAGGGGAAAAAAATAGCTCAAAACAGACATAAATGTAACCACAATGTTCAACACCCCATAAATGGAATTCTACACATGGCAAGCCTAATGCTTTAATGCTTTCTCTGTAAAATCTACAGATACAAATGGGAATAGAACTGTTCTCAGCTAATCTTCCTCAGTTCACGTTCTAAAGTTCAAGTCATGTGACATAGCAGGTTTAAATCTGGTCTTCCCACTATGAATCCTTTTGCCCTTTTACACAAAATATATACTGTGTGTACCTTTTCCCTCATTGATAAGGCAGGATGCACACATTTCCTGTACAGCAAGCTTGCTCCCCGTGTATAAGGAGACAGAAGCCAGATCACAAACGCCATCTTAATTTCATAGTAAAAAGGAAACCTAAAAAAAAAAAGAGAGCGGATGTAAGAAAGTGCGAAACAAACAGTGTCCCAGAAAAAGGAAAGCAAAATACAGTTTATGTTCTAGATATGTGCGTTAGACGGAACAAAGGATACATAGGACAATTACAACATATTAGATATGATCACAAAAAATTGGGAATCCTAAACTGTGAGATATAATGTAGAGGTTTATTCATTAAACACTCAAATGTAACAAACTGAACACTGAATTACATATACTATAGTCACATACGATATTTATACAAATCTGTTTTCAATTCAAACTTTAGTGTTTAGTGAACTAACTTTTAGCACTTTAAAAATGCTTCATATTATTTTACAATCTAAAGAATAGAGTGAAGGCTAAGGCAAAATGTCGCTGGAAAAGCACCAATGATAACTTAACACTATAGTCACCAGAACAACTAGTTTAATGTAGTTCTAGTGAGTACAGTAGTCCCTGCTGGCTTCAGAGAAAAGGCAGTGTTTACAGTGCTGCCTAGTAACACCTCCAGTGGCAGTCACTCAGACTCTCTGCATGGAGACGCTGAACTTTCCCCATAGAGATGCACTGAATGCGAAGATGCGGATTGGCCAATGCAACTTTTGGCTCTACACCCTGCCACAACTTATTGGCTGAAATCATCAGAATTGACCATGTCAGCCAAGGAGGGAAATCAGGGACGGGGCCAGCTCTAGCAGATCCACTTGAATAAATGTAAATTATAACACTTTTTAAGGGAGGCAAGACACCTGAATAGTGTTTTAAACACTTTAGGGTCAGGAATACATGATTGTATGCATTTAAAGGAACACTATTGTGTTAGTAATACAAACATGTATTTGTAACACTATAGTCTTTTCCTCAGCATATTATTGGGCTCCCCTGTAATAGTTAAAGGGACACTGTAGGCACCCAGACAACTTCAGTTCATTGAAGTGGTCTGGGTGCTGTCTCCCTATTGCACTTAGTGCTGCAATGTAAAACATTGCAGTTCCAGAGAACTGCAGTGTTTACATTGCAGCTCTAAGTCTGCCCTCAGCGGCTGTCTACCAAACGGACCTTTGGTCCGATATCTGACGCTCACGGACCTCACGGACCTCCAGCATCATATTTTCTCCATAGGGAAACATTGAATAATACTTTCCTATAGGGAGGCCTAATGTGTGCGGATGGCTGCGCGCATTAGACCCCCACATGGTCTAACCGATCCGGGAGGAGTGTGGGCAGAGCCTGACCCAGCGCTGAGGGACATAGGCGCTGGATTCAGGTAAGTGGCTGAAGGTGTTTTAATCCCTTCAGCCCCGCAGGAAGGGGGGCACTGCGGAGACCTATAGTGCCAGGAAAACAGGTTTATTTTCCTGACACTATAGGATCCCTTTAATACATTTTTACATAATGGGACACTATATCCACCAGAACAACTACAACTTGTTGTAGTTGTTCTGGTGAGCAAAGTCAGCCCCTGGAGGCTTTTTGCTGTAAACACTGCCTTTTCAAAGAAAAGGGCAGGGTTTACATTATTTCCTAGGGACACCTAGGTTCCTGGGTGCAGCATTGACGGTCAGCATCTCCATGTTCTGCATGGAGAGGCTGAACTTTGGACAAAGGGATGCATTGATTCAGTTGCATCTCTATGAGGATATGTTGATTGGCCAGGCCTGCATTTGGCCCTGCCCCTTGACAATCTAAGCCAATCCAATGCTTTTCCTATGTGAAAGCACTGGATTGGCTGAGATCATCAGTCAAAGAGGTGGATCGGGATCAGGGCAAGGGGGGGGGGGAAGTCACCTAAATGGTGGTTTTAACAATATAGGGACAGGAATACACGTTTGTGTTCCTGACCCTATAGTGTTCCTTTCAATTTTATCCATGCTGTGCGGGTCACTATGCTGCCAGTTCTCACGCTGTTGATCCCGTCTCCAGCCAATTTAATTCTTCCACAAAGGGATTTGGCAAGTGTGCATATATAGCAAAATCCATCCACTGCCCCTCAGAGAGTCAATACATCTCCATGGGGAGTGTTCAGCATCTCCACCCTTTGCATGAAGATGCTGAAAGTAAGTCCCGCAAACATTGCAGAACCTCGTCCAATTGGCAGCCACTAGAGGTGGACTTAGACAGCAGTTTATACTGCTGACCTGCAGGGACAGACTATATGCCTCAGAACCAATATACTGTACCCTTTTAAAGACTGTACAGAATAGGGAGTCAGAGGGTAAGATAAAAATATATAGTGGATATGATGCGAGTGTGAAATGGACAAGTGATGACAAAGTAATTGGAGAATCACCATGATACAAAGATGTCTGTAAAGGTTTCTACAGTCATGAAGAGAGAGAATACGATCCAGTACATCATCCAACGCACCTGAGTGGGAAAACAGCGAGAAAAATGGATACAGGTTAAAATGATAAACACATGAACAAGTGGTCCATATGACACTGACACAACACACACTTATTTTTCGTAACCCTCCATTAAAGGGTGACATTTAGTTATAAGCGATAAGCATATTTCTGATAACAGAATAAAACTTTCACACAGATACCAATAGAAGAACTGTTATTGGTTTACAATACCTACATTAGTTAAGTGCAATTCACTTGTCTGAATTTTGTCAGGTTGCTGTCTTTATTGTAAAACGAAATATAGAAATAATTGAGAATTGTTAAATGCTTCACCCCAAGTCAATACCGTGTAGAATATTTTTAGGGTAAGTCGACCAGCTTTTGCACTACTGCATCCAGTAATTTGTGACCACTGCACCAACTGACCATTGACCTCTTAGTTGTTTTACAAAATAACACATTTTTCTAGTCAGAGTTTTGGTGGCTATTCTTCTCTAGGCAAAGGGATGTTGAAACATGTTCTGGGGGATGATCAAAGTTTGGAGACCCCGCCTTCAGTGGCACCTGGGAGGCACCAGACTTTTTTTTTTTTTTTTTTTTAGAGATTTAGAGGATCCTGGCAACAGCAGAGCCAAGATGGCAGCGGATGCGAGAAGCAGCCAGAGGTAAAACCTACCTCCCCTGCACCCCATAGCCACTGGACTAACATTGGATGTCAGTTTTAGGGGTCTTTGCATATTTAGCAAAGTGACAGATCCACTTTACCGCCTACTAAAACTTTGTAACATCTATTTGTGCCATTCTCCGTTATACTTTTGTGGCATATAGGGTTACTGTGGCAGAAATGCTGCCTGTTCGTGGATCTCCTTTTTCTAATATAAGTGTTTCCCTGTAGTTTTGTGTATTGTGCCCGCTCCCTGTTCGGGAGTGCTCCCACGAAGGGAATCCATTCGTCTCCTGAACGGGGAACAACCTCGTACCCCATTTAGAACGTTCACACCTCGCAACAGAAGTGTGAAACCGTAAGAGAAACAATTAATGAGGGCCCCCTTGGGTGGCTGCTATTCATACCGACGAACGACGGCCAGGGGGAGCCTTCGTGGATTGTTTCAAGACTCGACCATCTCCCGAACGAGGACCTCCCCGGTGCCCCATTGGAACGTTCCCACCAATTAATCAGAACATTTGCACTCGCAACATAGTGTGAAACTGCAAGGGAAGTAATTAATGAGTGCTCCCCTGGGTGGCCACCCTTTTGTATAGCCAAACACCAACTAGGGGGAGCATTCATACCCCGAAAGGAGACGCTTCCCTTGCACGTTTCAGCACTGGAGCCTTGCGAACGGAATGTGGTCGGGGAAGGTGCACTTTTGGGGCACTGGCTACTTTGGCAGGCTTTTCTGTGCCTGGGAGACAAACAAACAGTTTATTTCCCTGTGCATTGGCTTCCAGACACAGAAGATCATGGGCTGAAGACCCCTGTCCATTGAGGTGAGAGACCCCTTGTATGTGTGGTAGGCTTTCTGTACCTGGGAGACATGGGGACAACGTCTCCGTTACCGCGCTTTGGTTCCCTGGTACAAATGCTCCTGGAATGTGACCCTCTGTTGACTTGAAATGAAGACCCCTTGCACGGTGACATGCATAAAGGCTGTGTGTGGCCAATAAAATTGTGTTGTACCCCCAGGACTATGTGTCGTCCAGTCACTGGGGGGAAATAGGTCTCTTGATATTCTGAAATGGTTCCTGACCGGCTGAAGGAAGGGAATTAGCGGAGGTAACCGGTCGGGTTACCCGTGGTCCGCTACAGTTACTATACACACACGTTGCACCTGCCCCATAGTTGCTTAAATTAGGTTTTGGAGAAAATGGTGCAGCCCTTAGTTACGATATGGAGTCTAACCCTTTATCTTCCTTACTTCCCCCCTCCATCATATAAAAGACCTCTCCGATGCAGTCAAAAAAACAAGCACATTCAAGATATGCATGGCAAGCACATTGTGGATCATTAATCACTGCAAAGTTGCCCTACATTCCCACCACACAATTCTGAATAAAGGTTTTCATATACTGACAAGAATCACAATGACAACCTCCTTGCAAGGAACCACGACCAAGTTTTACAAAACTGAGACCTAGCGCATAGACATACACCAGAAGAAGGGGGACACTTTTCCTCTATTCCCCTCTGGTAACCCCTTCCCCCACTTTCTTTTTCTGTTGCTTTTCTCCCCCATGCATCCTACTCTCTGATGTAGCTCATGCCTCTCACTCTCATTTATACAGAACTCCAATGTTTTAAGTTTCTATATAGTTTGTTGTATGCTTTCCCCCCATAAAACATTGAATTGCAGGATAGATAGACAGATCTAAGTCGTTAGATACAATTTTTATATAGGAACAAAATATTGGGTGTAGTATGGTTACTTGTCACTGACACAATATAAGAAAATTACTTTAGATGAATGCTGCATACTAACACAACAAAATCTATATTGGATGTAGTATGGAAACTTGTCAGAAATAATTAGAAATATGGGGAGTAATATTTACCTTATATTTAAAGGGACAATATAGTCACAAATACAACTTCAGCTTTATCAAGCAGTTTAGCAATGATACTGCAGGGGCATGATCTATACACCCAAACTGCTTCATTAAAGGGACACTATAGGCACCCAGACCACTTTAGCTCATTAAAGTTGTCTGGATGCATATTCCCAGGTCCCTTAATCCTGCAACAGTAATTATTGCAGTTTTTGCGAAACTGCAATAATTACTATCTAGGGTTAACTTTTGGTCACCTGGCGCTGGACATGCTCAGGTAAGTGACAGAAGGTTTTTTTTTTTTTTTAACGCTTTCTGCACCACAGGGAGGGAGGGGGGCACTATAGATTCCCTTTAAGCCAAAGTTGTTTTATTGTCCCGTTAAGAAACATGCATTTTTAGATTGTGAAAACTAAAATTAAAAGTCCACACATTTTTGTCTTGCAACTGGGCAACCTCCGTCACAGCAGCTCCCTGGGAATCATTGTTTTAAGCTCTGTCCTTTGCATACTTTCACTATGCAGACTGCCAGATGCAAAGAGGAGGAAAAATTAAAATGTTTCTTCTCTTCATCTGCAATGGTTGTGCCGGCTTTGCCTTTGTCTAAAATGGATTATGATATAATTTGTCAAATCTTTCATATAAATTTAAAAGAACCCAGAGCATCTCATGGAAAAAGAAGGTTAACATGTTATAGGAGATTTTCAATTATGGAAGAGAGGAGACATATACGGTACTCTTTAATACAGGTATAACTGGGAGAATATGGACATAGTACAAAACAAAGCCTGATACTGGCATATAGCGGAGTAAATACATTTTCCTCTCAAGAAGAAATAAAAGCATACATATGGGGGGGGGGGGGGGGGGGGAGAGGGCGGGTGGAATCAGTCATGCATATAATTGGACATCCATTGCACACATGTACAAAAATAAAAATAATACATAGAGAGAGATGTGGACTATATCAGTTCCATATACTCACATATTCTCGCACATTCTTTGTTTTAACTGCTTTGTAGGATGAATATGCTGGATACAACAAACCGAATACAAGCCTGTGACAAAAAATAATTAGAAACTTTATACTTTTGCTTTTGGGCAATTGCTACATATTAAGTGTCATGATTGCTATATTTGCCCAACCCAGCTGTACACCATAAATGCTAAATTATTAAAACACAAGAAAAATGCACTCTATATTCTATATAAACACTATATTATTACTACTGCAGTGTATCAATTATATGGACAATAAAACGTTTGATGTGGAGACCTATTCACATAGAAATGAGCCTCTTGACAACTTGCAGACACTGTTTAATTTTTAGTCAAACAAGTATCCCATTGCAATTGCTTATCCAACACTGAGGGTGTGCTATCCAATCAAATGTTTATGCCCAAATAGAGGCAGGCTTGAAACAAATGCGAAAAAAAAAAAAAAGAAAGGAAAACGCAAACCCATAAAAGTTCTATAGTCCTATATGTTAGATGCTATATCCCCTATCTTTAAGGACATACATTTTGAAATATAGATTTAAGGGAGAGGTGATATTCTGCATTTAACACTCTTGATTTAAACCCAACTAGGGTCTCAACATAAACCAATAAACATCCACAAAGGCACATGTCCTCCAGCACACAACAATGATTTAAACGTTTATACAGCCAAAGAGACTGCCACCAGTCTCAGACACACAGTATTACAAATGCTAATTTAGTAGTGCAACATGAGACACAGGATGACATCACCAGGACATCCAGGAGGTACAGGTGATATTTACAGACCAGACAGACAGGCGGTACAGGTGATATTTACAGGTAATACAGAAACGTGTAGCAATGCTTATCACATGGTTAATGCACGGTACATGTCATACTAATTTAAATAAATACACATTCTGGAAATACATTACAATACAAGCACTCTCGCTGATTCAAATAATTTTATTCTGTATACAATGTCTTGCATCTTTCACACATAATAAAAATAGCTCTAATTTACACAAATGTACACTAAACTACCAATGTATCAACAAAATACACAATGTATTAAAACCTGTGATATTGCAGTAATACCTCTGGTACATTCCTCTTTTATGGAACAAGCCTTACTAAACTACAGCACTGTCTATGTGCCAGTCAAAAGCCTTCCCCCTTAACCTGACACTAAGGGTAATAGGGTTTAGCCAGGCCCTGACAGTGGAGGGGGTAGTACAGTATAAGGTTTAACCGGGACCTAAAAGTGGGGGAAGGTTTAGTCGGCACATGACACTGGTGGCAGAATAGGGTTTAGCCGGGAACCGACACTGGGGGCAATATAGGATTTAGCCAGGACCTGACACTGGGAGCAATATAGGGTTTAGCCGGGACCTGACACTGGGGGAAATATAATGTTTAGGAGGGCACTGACACTGGGGGCAATATAATGTTTAGGAGGGCACTGACACTGGGGGCAATATAATGTTTAGGAGGGCACTGACACTGGGGATAATATAATGTTTAGGAGGGCACTGACACTGGGGGCAATATAATGTTTAGGAGGGCACTGACACTGGGGGCAATATAATGTTTAGGAGGGCATTGACACTGGGGGCAATATAATGTTTAGGAGGGCATTGACACTGGGGGCAATATAATGTTTAGGAGGGCACTGACACTGGGGGCAATATAATGTTTAGGAGGGCACTGACACTGGGGGCAATATAAGGTTTAGGAGGGCACTGACACTGGGCCAATATAAGGTTTAGGAGGGCACTGACACTGGGGCCAATATAAGGTTTAGGAGGGCACTGACACTGGGGCCAATATAAGGTTTAGGAGGGCACTGACACTGGGGGCAATATAAGGTTTAGGAGGGCACTGACACTGGGGGCAATATAAGGTTTAGGAGGGCACTGACACTGGGGGCAATATAAGGTTTAGGAGGGCACTGACACTGGGGGCAATATAATGTTTAGGAGGGCACTGACACTGGGGGCAATATAATGTTTAGGAGGGCACTGACACTGGGGGCAATATTAGGTTTAGGAGGGCACTGACACTGGGGGCAATATAATGTTTAGGAGGGCACTGACACTGGGGATAATATAAGGTTTAGGAGGGCACTGACACTGGGGGCAATATAATGTTTAGGAGGGCATTGACACTGGGGGCAATATAATGTTTAAGAGGGCATTGACACTGGGGGCAATATAATGTTTAGGAGGGCATTGACACTGGGGGCAATATTAGGTTTATTCTGTAGGTGTAGCTGCATGGCTGTGTGTTACTGCTCCCCCATATGAAGGAAGCCATGACACTGATCTGATTGTCAGGATACTCACACTACAGCTCGGGAGATGATCCAGGACACCATCCTGCCTGCTCTCACGCTCTCACACCCGAGCTGTTCGTTAAACTTCCTCTTCCGGTAGGCGAGCACCTAACAACTCAAACTTGGATGAAAACATCTAACAGCCAATCACCGATCAGCGTCCTTGGAAGAAGCCACGCCCCCTGTTTTGTGGTCACCAAGGAGATCAGTAATGGCGGCTGTCTGATAGCAATGAGAGGAGGGAGGCATGCTGCTGTCTGATATCAGTGAGAGGAGGAGGGCATACTGCTGTCTGATAGCAGTGAGGGGGGGTGGCATGCTGCTGACTGATAGTGAGAGGAGAGGGGGCATACTGCTGTCTGATAGCAGTGAGAGGAGGGGGGTGCATGCTGCTGTCTGATAGCAGTGAGTGGAGGGGGCATGCTGCTGTCTGATAGCAGTGAGAGGAGGGAGGCATGCTGCTGTCTGATAGCAGTGAGGGGGTAGGGGGGGCGATGCTGTCTGATAGCAGTGAGAGGAGGGGGGCATGCTGCTGTCTGATAGCAGTGAGAGGAGCGGGGCTTGCTGCTGTCTGATAGCAGTGGGGGGGCATACTGATGTCTGAAAGCAGTGAGAGGAAGGGGGATCATGCTGCTGTCTGATAGCAGTGAGAGGAGGGGAATGCAGCAGTGAGGAGATGCATGCTGCTGTCTGATAGCAGTGAGAGGAGGGGGCATGCTGCTGTCTGATAGCAGTGAGAGGAGGGAGGCATGCTGCTGTCTGATAGCAGTGAGAGGAGGGGGCATGCTGCTGTCTGATAGCAGTGAGAGGAGGGGGGCATGCTGCTGTCTGATAGCAGTGAGAGGAGGGGGCATGCTGCTGTCTGACAGTAGTGAGGGGGAGGCATGCTGCTGTCTGATAGCAGTGAGAGGAGGGGGGCATGCTGCTGTCTGATAGCAGTGCGAGGAGGGGGACATGCTGCTGTCTGATAGCAGTGAGAGGAGGGGGGCATGCTGCTGTCTGATAGCAGTGAGAGGAGGGGGCATGCTGCTGTCTGACAGTAGTGAGTGGAGGCATGCTGCTGTCTGATAGCAGTGAGAGGAGGGGGGCATGCTGCTGTCTGATAGCAGTGAGGGGGAGGCATGCTTCTGTCTGATAGCAGTGCGAGGAGGGGGACATGCTGCTGTCTGATAGCAATGAGAGGAGGGGGGCATGCTGCTGTCTGATAGCAGTGAGAGGAGGGGGGCATGCTGCTGCTGTCTGATAGCAGTGCGAAGAGGGCGCATGCTGCTGTCTGATAGCAGTGAGAGGAGGGTGGACATGCTGCTGTCTGATAGCAGTGAGGGAGGAGGTATGCTGCTGTCTGATAGCAGTGAGAGGAGGGGGTGATGCTGTCTGATAGCAGTGAGAGAGAGAGACATGCTGCTGTCTGATAGTAGTGAGGGCGGCGGCATACTGCTGTCTGATAGCAGTGAGAGGAGGGGGGCATGCTGCTGTCTGATAGCAGTGAGAGGAGGGGGCATGCTGCTGTCTGATAGCAGTGAGAGGAGGGGGCATGCTGCTGTCTGATAGCAGTGAGAGGAGGGGGCATGCTGCTGTCTGATAGCAGTGAGAGGAGGGGGACATGCTGCTGTCTGATAGCAGTGAGGGGTGAGGCATGCTGCTGTCTGATAGTGAGAGGAGAGGGGGCATACTGCTGTCTGATAGAAGTGAGAGGAGGGGGGGTCATGCTGCTGTCTGATAGCAGTGAGAGGAGGGGGCATGCAGCAGTGAGGGGGTGCATGCTGCTGTCTGATAGCAGTGAGAGGAGGGGGCATGCTGCTGTCTGATAGGAGTGAGAGGAGGGAGGCATGCTGATGTCTGATAGCAGTGAGAGGAGGGGGCATGCTGCTGTCTGATAGCAGTGAGATTAGGGGAGCATGCTGCTGTCTAATAGCAGTGAGAGGAGGGGGGACATGCTGTCTGATAGCAGTGAGAGGAGGGGGGCATGCTGCTGTCTGATAGCAGTGAGAGGAGGGGTCATGCTGCTGTCTGACAGCAGTGAGGGGAAGGCATGCTGCTGTCTGATAGCATGGAGAGGAGGGTGGCATGCTGCTGTCTGATAGCAATGAGAGGAGGGGGCATGCTGCTGTCTGATCGCAGTGAGGGGGAGGCATGCTGCTGTCTGATAGCAGTGAGAGCAGGGGGCATGCTGCTGTCTGATAGCAGTGAGAGGAGGGGGGCATGCTGCTGTCTTATAGCAGTGATGGGGGGCATGCTGCTGTCTCAGAGCAGTGAGAGGAGAGGGGGCATACTGCTGTCTAATAGCAGTGAGAGGAGGGGGGTCATGCTGCTGTCTGATAGCAGTGAGATGAGGGAGGCATGCTGCTGTCTGATAGCAGTGAGAGGAGGGGGCATGCTGCTGTCTGATAGCAGTGAGATTAGGGGAGCATGCTGCTGTCTGATAGCAGTGAGAGGAGGGGGCATGCTGCTGTTTGATAGCAGTGAGAGGAGGGCGGCATGCTGCTCTCTGATAGCAGTGAGGGGGAGGCATGCTGCTGTCTGATAGCAGTGCGAGGAGGGGGGCATGCTGCTGTCGGATAGCAGTGAGAGGAGGGTGGCATGCTGCTGTCTGATAGCAGTGCGAGGAGGGGGCATGCTGCTGTCTGATAGCAGTGAGAGGAGGGGGGACATGCTGCTGTCTGATAGCAGTGAGGGTGGAGGCATGCTGCTGTCTGATAGCAGTGAGGGTGGAGGCATGCTGCTGTCTGATAGCAGTGAGAGGAGGGGGCGATGCTGTCTGATAGCAGTGAGAGAGAGAGGCATGCTGCTGTCTGATAGTAGTGAGAGGAGGGGCATGCTGCTGTCTGATAGCAGTGAGAGGAGGGGGCATGCTGCAGTCTGATAGCAGTGAGGGGGAGGCATGCTGATGTCTGATAGTGAGAGGAGAGGGGGCATGCTGCTGTCTGATAGCAGTGAGAGGAGGGGGGAATCATGCTTCTGTCTGATAGCAGTGAGAGGAGGGGGCATGCTGCTGTCTGAGTGGAGGGAGGCATGCTGCTGTCTGATAGCAGTGAGAGGAGGGGGGCATGCTGCTGTCTGATAGCAGTTACAATAGGGGGGCATGCTGCTGTCTGATAGCAGTGAGAAGAGGGGGGCATGTTGCTGTCTGATGGCAGTGAGAGGAGTGGGCATGCTGCTGTCTGATAGCAGTGAGAGGAGGAGGGTATGCTGCTGTCTGATAGCAGTGAGGGGGAGGCATGCTGCTGTCTTACAGCAGTGAGAGGAGGTGGGGCATGCTGCTGTCTGATAGCAGTGAGAGGAGGGGGGCATGCTGCTGTCTGATAGCAGTGAGAGGAGGGGGGGCATGCTGCTGTCTGATAGCAGTGCGGGGGCCACCCTGCGGTGTTATTAGTTGTGACAGGAGAGGAGTATAGATAAATGTATATATTACATAGCACACTCTCTATTACTGGGGTTACAGTAGGTTTATTCTGGAGACTACAGCTTGTACTGGAATCCCAAGGCTAAAATAGGAAAATATATTTTTGCCAGCCATTTTCACTTCTATGCATGCAGCAGTGAGGGGGTGCATGCTGCTGTCTGATAGCAGTGAGAGGAGGGGGCATGCTGCTGTCTGATAGGAGTGAGAGGAGGGAGGCATGCTGATGTCTGATAGCAGTGAGAGGAGGGGGCATGCTGCTGTCTGATAGCAGTGAGATTAGGGGAGCATGCTGCTGTCTAATAGCAGTGAGAGGAGGGGGGACATGCTGTCTGATAGCAGTGAGAGGAGGGGGGCATGCTGCTGTCTGATAGCAGTGAGAGGAGGGGTCATGCTGCTGTCTGACAGCAGTGAGGGGAAGGCATGCTGCTGTCTGATAGCATGGAGAGGAGGGTGGCATGCTGCTGTCTGATAGCAATGAGAGGAGGGGGCATGCTGCTGTCTGATTGCAGTGAGGGGGAGGAATGCTGCTGTCTGATAGCAGTGAGAGGAGGGGGCATGCTGCTGTCTGATAGCAGTGAGATTAGGGGAGCATGCTGCTGTCTAATAGCAGTGAGAGGAGGGGGGACATGCTGTCTGATAGCAGTGAGAGGAGGGGGGCATGCTGCTGTCTGATAGCAGTGAGAGGAGGGGTCATGCTGCTGTCTGACAGCAGTGAGGGGAAGGCATGCTGCTGTCTGATAGCATGGAGAGGAGGGTGGCATGCTGCTGTCTGATAGCAATGAGAGGAGGGGGCATGCTGCTGTCTGATCGCAGTGAGGGGGAGGCATGCTGCTGTCTGATAGCAGTGAGAGCAGGGGGCATGCTGCTGTCTGATAGCAGTGAGAGGAGGGGGGCATGCTGCTGTCTTATAGCAGTGATGGGGGGCATGCTGCTGTCTCAGAGCAGTGAGAGGAGAGGGGGCATACTGCTGTCTAATAGCAGTGAGAGGAGGGGGGTCATGCTGCTGTCTGATAGCAGTGAGATGAGGGAGGCATGCTGCTGTCTGATAGCAGTGAGAGGAGGGGGCATGCTGCTGTCTGATAGCAGTGAGATTAGGGGAGCATGCTGCTGTCTGATAGCAGTGAGAGGAGGGGGCATGCTGCTGTTTGATAGCAGTGAGAGGAGGGCGGCATGCTGCTCTCTGATAGCAGTGAGGGGGAGGCATGCTGCTGTCTGATAGCAGTGCGAGGAGGGGGGCATGCTGCTGTCGGATAGCAGTGAGAGGAGGGTGGCATGCTGCTGTCTGATAGCAGTGCGAGGAGGGGGCATGCTGCTGTCTGATAGCAGTGAGAGGAGGGGGGACATGCTGCTGTCTGATAGCAGTGAGGGTGGAGGCATGCTGCTGTCTGATAGCAGTGAGGGTGGAGGCATGCTGCTGTCTGATAGCAGTGAGAGGAGGGGGCGATGCTGTCTGATAGCAGTGAGAGAGAGAGGCATGCTGCTGTCTGATAGTAGTGAGAGGAGGGGCATGCTGCTGTCTGATAGCAGTGAGAGGAGGGGGCATGCTGCAGTCTGATAGCAGTGAGGGGGAGGCATGCTGATGTCTGATAGTGAGAGGAGAGGGGGCATGCTGCTGTCTGATAGCAGTGAGAGGAGGGGGGAATCATGCTTCTGTCTGATAGCAGTGAGAGGAGGGGGCATGCTGCTGTCTGAGTGGAGGGAGGCATGCTGCTGTCTGATAGCAGTGAGAGGAGGGGGGCATGCTGCTGTCTGATAGCAGTTACAATAGGGGGGCATGCTGCTGTCTGATAGCAGTGAGAAGAGGGGGGCATGTTGCTGTCTGATGGCAGTGAGAGGAGTGGGCATGCTGCTGTCTGATAGCAGTGAGAGGAGGAGGGTATGCTGCTGTCTGATAGCAGTGAGGGGGAGGCATGCTGCTGTCTTACAGCAGTGAGAGGAGGTGGGGCATGCTGCTGTCTGATAGCAGTGAGAGGAGGGGGGCATGCTGCTGTCTGATAGCAGTGAGAGGAGGGGGGGCATGCTGCTGTCTGATAGCAGTGCGGGGGCCACCCTGCGGTGTTATTAGTTGTGACAGGAGAGGAGTATAGATAAATGTATATATTACATAGCACACTCTCTATTACTGGGGTTACAGTAGGTTTATTCTGGAGACTACAGCTTGTACTGGAATCCCAAGGCTAAAATAGGAAAATATATTTTTGCCAGCCATTTTCACTTCTAACTTCCACTTTAGAAGTGAAAATGGCTGGAAAACAATATATTTTCTGGGGGTCTTTGCATTAATTATAAATATTCCCCTTAAGGTGAGTGCAGTTAGGGTCCTGTACCTGTAGGGGGCAGTAGAAGGTAATTCACTTACATTGAGGTCTATGGAGGATAGAAGCCTCCATAGATTGCAATTAGCGAGACAATGCCTGAATCACACAACAATTGGTGATAGCTGATGGGATTGGACAAAAGTTGACAGTCTTTTAGTCAACCTCAGGCTTGCCCGTAACACAGAGTAGTCCATTGTTTTTCTTATATCTATAGACGGTGTTGGAATTTTACTCAGCATGAGAATTTCGTAAAGATTATCAGGATTATGCAAAGTCAATTTCAAGTTTAAGGTCAAAGAGTTGAATAAGAAAAAATCTCTATTTTAGCAGTGCTTCCACTTCAGCTACTGAGGCTTTAAATGTGAAATTCACATTGAACTCTCACTTTAGTAAATAACCCTGTATATCTTTGTAAAATAGAAAGAAGTAGCAGAGCTGCTTTAATTTTGCCTGTGTGTTTTAAAGGATCTTGGAACCTAAGAACCCCAAAAAGGTTACCGTATATACTCGAGTATAAGCGACCTGAATATAAGCCGAGGCCCCTAATTTTACCCCACAAAAATGGGAAAACTTATTGACTCGAGTATAAGACTAGGGTGGGAAATGCAGCAGCTACTGGTAAATTTCTAAATAAAATTAGATCCTAAAAAAAATTATATTAATTGAATATTTATTTACAGTGTGTGTATATATAATGAATGCAGTGTGTGTATGTATGAGTGCAGTGTGTGTGTGTGTGTGTGTGTATAATGTGTTTGTGTATGTGTTGCAGAGCCTTGGTGGGGGGTGGGCATTTTTATTATTATTTTTTTAATTATTATTTTAATAAAACATTTTTGTTATATTATTTTTTATTTTATTTTAAAATATTGTATTTTATTATTTATATTTTTATTTCTTTTTTCGTCCCCCCTCCCTGCTTGATACATGACAGGGAGGGGGGCTCTCACTCCCTGGTGGTCCAGTGGCATTGGCAGTTCAGTGGAGGGGGCTGGCAGAGAGCGCTTACCTCTCCTGTAGCTCCTGTCAGCTCCCTCCTCCTCCGCGCCGGTCCGGTCAGCTCCCTCTGCAAGTCCCAGTGTAAGTCTCGCGAGAGCCGCGCTATGACCCCGCGGCTCTCGCGAGACTTACACTGGGAGCTGACAGAGGAGCTGACCGGACCGGCGCGGAGGAGGAGGGAGCTGACAGGAGCTGCAGGAAAGGCAAGTTACAGCTTCCTGCCAGCCCCCACAGCCCCTTGTCTGTATTATGGCAATGTAAATTGCCATAATACAGACATTGACTCGAGTATAAGTCGAGTTGGGGTTTTTCAGCACAAAAAATGTGCTGAAAAACTCGACTTATACTCGAGGATATACGGTATATGCTTGCAAAGTGCATGGTCCTTACAGCACACAAGTAGGGTGTTCCTACAGCTTTATGCACACCCATTAAATGACCACTCTAGTGCCAGGAAAACATACTCGTTTTCCTGGCACTATAGTGCCATGAGGGTGCCCCCACCCTCAGGGTCCCCCTCCCGCCCGGCTCTGGAAAGGGGAAAAGGGGTAAAACTTACCTTTTTCCAGCGCTGGGCGGGGAGCTCTCCTCCTCCTCTCCTCCTCCGTTCTGCCCCGTCGGTTGAATGCGCACGCGCGGCAAGAGCTGCGCGCACATTCAGCCGGTCGCATAGGAAAGCATTTACAATGCTTTCCTATGGACGCTTGCGTGCTCTCACTGTGATTTTCACAGTGAGAATCACGCAAGCGCCTCTAGCGGCTGTCAGTGAGACAGCCACTAGAGGATTTGGGGGAAGGCTTAACCCATTAATAAACATAGCAGTTTGTCTGAAACTGCTATGTTTATAAAAAAAATGGGTTAACCCTAGCTGGACCTGGCACCCAGACCACTTAATTAAGCTGAAGTGGTCTGGGTGCTTAGAGTGGTCCTTTAAGCAATGCTCCAAAGGACATGTTTGTGGTTATTGTGCTTGGAGCAAGTACGTATAGTGCCCTGTAGAGGTTGTGATGCAAGGAGTCTTCTAGTGCTTCCACCCCCATGTCAGAAGTTAAACCATTTGAGAATGTTACAATTTTCATCTAGGGTCTGTTGGGCCCTAATCCTCACCTCTCGTCTGCAGGTGTAAAAGCTCTTGAAATAAACTTTGTCATACAAGTCCAGCTCATTGGCTGAGATCATCAGCAGGTCACTCTCAGCCAATTGCCTAAGCCCTGCACTCACTTGGGGGAGCATCAGGTTGTGGTGCCCCCTCATTGTAAGTAGTCAAACCATTTGCTAACAGTTTGAAAAGTTTGAAAACTTTCCTAGTTACTGTCGGGTGCTGGTGCAGGGCATAGCTCATTGGCTGAGAGTGACACTCTCAGCTAATGAGCTGGCACTGCACAGCAGTCTTAAACTCAGGAGAACTTAAGGAAGCTCCGTGTGGTAGCGTTCATCTCTCAGCATCAGCAGGGTTTATATGATTTAAATTACAGAGGAACACTATAGGGTCAGGAATACGAACATGTATTCCTGACCCTATAGTGTTAAAACCACATGTAGGGTCCATGCCCCCCTTAACCCCTTAAGGACACATGACATGTGTGACATGTCATGATTCTCTTTTATTCCAGAAGTTTGGTTCTTAACCCCTTAAGGACCAAACTTCTGGAATAAAAGGGAATCATGACATGTCACACATGTCATGTGTCCTTAAAGGGTTAAGGGGTTAAATAAGTAAAAAAAAAAAAAAACAACAAAAAAAACCTCTAATTTTTTTCCAGTGCCTCAGAAGCAGTGGCCCTGCCCTTGATTGGCTTCCCATTGGCCAAATACCGCCATAGCCAATCAGCTCATAGGGATACATTGATTCAATTTCCATGCAAAGTGTGCAGACGCTGAATGGAAGCACCTCTATTGGCTGTCAGAAGAGTGGCCACTTGAGGTGTTCCTAGGCAGTGTTTACAGCAAAACACCTGCAAAGACTGGCTATACTCACCAGAACATTTACATTAACCCCTTAAGGACAGAGCTTCAGAAGCTTGACTTACGCTTAATGACACAAGCAATTTTTGCATTTTCTTGCTGTTTGCGTTCAACTGCAATTTGCATCTCTCTCATTTATTGCACCGACACATATTATATACTGTTTTTTAAAGGACAGAAAGGGCTTTAATTTGATATAACATATAAATATATAAATGCTTACTTATTATAAAAAAAATACAGAAAAATGCAAAAAAAAAGAAAAATATTGGTTTTTTTTACAGTTTTTGCAATCATAATGTGTGCATAATTAGTGCAGGTTAAGGAAAGTAATTAAAAATAAATTCATTTATTTGTTCTGATTTACAGAATATATAATGTGTCTGGGATTTTAAGTTTTTTTTGGTAGTTACAGGTCACAAAGCACAAGGAGTAAAATAAAATTTTAATATGGAGCGATTTTAGAATTTGGTATGTTTGTCTTGTAAGCCTAATAGCCATAAAATAAAACAAAATTGCCACACAAAAGTATATATTTATATAAAGTAGACATCACAGGCTATTTACCTAAGGTTGTTTTGACACTTTCTACGTAGCCATTTTACCGCCAACCTCTGCTAAATATTGGAGTAAAATTGTGTTTTTGGGGGGTTTTCGCACACAAACGTATAACAAAGAACTTCTCATGTGTATTTTGTAAAGTTGTTGTGTGCTATTCCTGTACAAAGTTTTATTATGTGTTCAGTTACTTCTGCTGAGTACAACGGTACCCCCATTGTATGTCTTTGGCACTATTTTGTGAAGCTACAGTGCCATATAGGAGACCTGTCCTTTTCAGTATTCACAGTAGAATTTTGAGAGACGGATATAATGAGCCTATGCTTCCATTTGGGGTATTATAACAGTTTGACTGTTCAAAAACCCCCACAAAGGCCTACCATTTGTAAAAGTAGACACTCCAGGGTATCTCATAAGGTGCATATTGTGCCTTAACATGCCCCCATTTTTTTACCATTACATGCCAAAGTATGTGGTAAAAAATAATTGTGTGCATTTTTTACATACGGATTGCATTTTTGCTGGGCATTTTGTATATTTCATATGTGCCACTAAGTTCAAACCCCCCAAATTATGCTCAGCTAAGTCTTCTGAGTAAAAGGACACCCCCATTGTATGTCTATGGCACTATTTCGTGAAGCTACAGTGCCATACAGGAGACCTGTCCTTTTCAGTATTCACAGTAGAATTTTGAGAGACGGATTTAATGAGCCTATGCTTCCATTTGGGGTATTATAACAGTTTGACTGTTCAAAAACCCCCACAAAGGCCTACCATTTGTAAAAGTAGACACTCCAGGGTATCTCATAAGGTGCATATTGTGCCTTAACATGCCCCCATTTTTTTACCATTACATGCCAAAGTATGTGGTAAAAAATAATTTTGTGCATTTTTTACATACGGATTGCATTTTTGCTGGGCATTTTGTATATTTCATATGTGCCACTAAGTTCAAACCCCCCAAATTATGCTCAGCTAAGTCTTCTGAGTAAAAGGACACCCCCATTGTATGTCTATGGCACTATTTCGTGAAGCTACAGTGCCATACAGGAGACCTGTCCTTTTCAGTATTCACAGTTGAATTTTGAGAGACGGATTTAATGAGCCTATGCTTCCATTTGGGGTATTATAACAGTTTGACTGTTCAATAAAAAAACCACAAAGGCCTACCATTTGTAAAAGTAGACACTCCAGGGTATATCATAAGGTGCATATTGTGCCTTAGCATGCCCCCATTTATTCACCAATATATGCCAAAGTATGTGGTAAAAAATAATTTTGTGCATTTTTTGACATACGGATTGCATTTTTGCTGGGCATTTTGTATATTTCATATGTGCCACTAAGTTCAAAACCTTCAAATTATGCTCAGCTAAGTCTTCTGAGTAAAAAGACATCCCCAATGAATGTCTTTGGCACTATTTTGTGAAGCTACAGTGGCATATTGGAGACCAAGCCATATCAGTTTTTACAGAACTTTGAATTTTGACGCTGGACCTATGTGCAATTTCCAAGCATCTTCGTAAGTTTTAAATTCAAACTACCCCACAAAGGCCTACCATTTCTTAAAGTATACACCCCAGGGTATTTCAAAAGGCATATTTTGAACCTTAGCGTGGGATAATTTTTCCGCTAGCTTGTACCAGGTGTAGTGGTAATAAGCGTTTTTTCTGCCTTTTTGACACACAAAGTGAGTTTGCACAGTATATTTTGCAAACCTTATGTGTACCACCACTCTATAATACATTATATGTTGCTCAGCTATGTCGGCTGAGTACAAAAATACCCCCGTATGTACCTTTGCCAGGTATATGTGGACATCGGAGGGGCACATTTGGGACACAGCCATTCCATTTTTTTTCAAACTTTACATTTTTACGCTGTGCCCATGTCCCATTTTAGAGTATTTTACCAGGCTATATAATCCAAATACTCCATAAAGCCATACCATTTCTTAAAGAAGACATCCCAGGGTATTTCAAAAGGCATATTTTGAAAATTAGTGTGGGATAATTTTTCCGCTAGCTTGTACCAGGTGTAGTGGTAATAAGCGTTTTTTCTGCCTTTTTGACACACAAAGTGAGTTTGCACAGTATATTTTGCAAACCTTATGTGTACCACCACTCTATAATACTTTATATGTTGCTCAGCTATGTCGGCTGAGTACAAAAATACCCCCGTATGTACCTTTGCCAGGTATATGTGGACATCGGAGGGGCACATTTGGGACACAGCCATTCCATTTTTTTCAAACTTTAAATTTTTACGTTGTGCCCATGTCCCATTTTAGAGTATTTTACCAGGCTATATAATCCAAATACCCCATAAAGCCATACCATTTCTTAAAGAAGACATCCCAGGGTATTTCAAAAGGCATATTTTGAACCTTAGCGTGGGATCATTTTTCCGCTAGCTTGTACCAGGTGTAGTGGTAATGAGCGTTATTAAATGTATTTTTTTACTTTTTAAAACTTTTTTTACTTTTTAAAACTATTTTTTAAACTTTTGTTTTGCTTATTCATTTTTTTAAAGTTTCCTAAACTTTCGTAAAACTTTTTTTTTACCGATTTAACATTTTTCTAAGCTTTTTCTTTTACCGTTAACCCCTAACTAGCAGTAAGCAGCACTAACAGTAAATTCCCCATTTTCCCATAACTCCAACCCACCCCAGCTAGCAAAATATTTAATTATACAATATTTAAATTAGTTAATTAAATTAATTTAACCCCTGAGGGTTAAAAAATAAATAAGTTAATCGTCAGGGGTTAAAAAAAAATTAGATCACAGTATAATACTGTGATCTGTATTTTGATCACTGTAGGCAGTGATAGACTGGCAAGCAAGGGGTTAATTTTTATTTGGACTGGGTAAAGGGTTTATTTTTTTTTATTTTTTACTTAAACGTTATTAAAACTTTTTTTTACTTAATTTTTTAACTTTTTAAAGCTTATTTTAAAACTTTTTTTAACGTTAACCCCTAGTTAGCCTAACACTAAATCCCCCAATTCCCCACTAACTTCCACCCTCCCCAGCTAGCTAAATTTATAATTTTAAAATATTTAAATTAATTAATAAAATAAATTTAACCCCTGAGGGTTAAAAAAAAAAAAGAATTAACCCTCAGGGGTTAAAAAAAAAAATCAGATCATATTAAAATGTAATCCCTGCCAATTGATCACTGTAGTCAGTGATCAATTGGCAGGGTAGGGGTTAATTTTTTATTAATATGGGTAAAGGGGGGGTGGGATTTTAATTTAACTTTTTTTTTTAACACCAGGGGGCAGGATCACTGAAGATCCGTCTCCCTGCACTTCACACTGAACCCGGAAGTGCAGGGAGGCGGAGGTGAGTATACAGAGCACATGTGCCCGCTCTGACATGCTGTCAGAGCGGGCACATGAGCTGGGACAGCCCGATCCGGTGCTCCCGGTCTGCCTCTAATGCAGAGGCAGACCGGAGCACCATTAACCCCACGATCGCCGCGATTGCGGCGATCTGGGGTTAATTTTACCGCGTGACGGACGAGGTCCGTCACCCGTCGTTAAGGGCATCCCCAGGATGACGGACCTTGTCCGTCACCCGTCGTGAAGGGGTTAAACTGTAGTTGTTCTGGCGACTACAGTGTCTCTTCAACTGATTTAAATCGCAGTTGATATCACTAGGCAGTGAAACGTGATTTAAAGGAACACTAGCATTAGAAACAAAAAGCTGTATTACTTACCAAAATCGTTTTTTTTACTTTTCTTTTTACTTATCAAAACTATAGCTGTGAACCTGCATGTCCCTTTCTCGTACCTACTACTTTGTTTAAAAAAATAAATTCTATTTAAAAAAGCTGTATTCCTATGTTCTGACCTACGCAAGTGGAATGCCTTTGGGGTACCACATGCCTGTATGTTATCCTAATATGCACTGCAAAAAAAAAAAATTTAAAAAAATAAAAAAAAAAAGCTGTATTGCTATAGTGTCGCTGTCCCTTTTTTAATTTTTTTTTAAACTCCCCTTAATTCTAGCATCGAGGCTCCCTAGTGCTGGCTAGGTATCCTCCTCGTCCGGGCAATGCCACTTACGCATTTAATCTGCCTGTAGAAAATATTGAATCAGTGCTTTCCTATGGGCAATTTGAAGACGTTGTATGTCCTCATGGAAATAGGAGTTATAGTGGAAAGATAAAGAATGCAGTGGGAGAATAGGGGCTATATTGGGGATAGAGGGAACATGGGGGGAATAGTGGCCATAGTGGGGTTATAGATAGGAGCTATAGTGGGGGGACAGGGGCTGCGGAGAGTGGATAGTAGGTTATAGTGAGAGGTTAGGGACTATTGTGGGGTGACAGTAGCTGTAGTGGGAGAATAGAGATTATTGTGGATTGAATAGTCGGTATTGTGGGGTGACTAGGGCTATAGTGGGGTGACATGGACTATGCTGGAGTTACAGGTGCCATAGTTGGTATATGTACTACAGGCATACCCCATTTTTTTAAAAATTCTTTATTTATTTCCATTTTCTTTCATATTTGGGGTGGGGGCAGGGGTACATAAAAGAAGCGGGGTGGGGTGAGGAATTCAAAACGTTAATATCGCAAGTCAGAATTGTTCACAATATTTTTTCATGGTAACAACAGTGAAGAGAAAATTCTAATCCCTGGATTTGCATAATCAGGAACTTAACGTGTCATACCCCACTTTTAAGTACACAATGGGACCAGAGCATGTATGTAAAACGAAAATGTACTTAAAGTGAAGCAATACCTTTTTTCACTTCCCAGTGCATGTACTTCATTTCAATAGTAATTTACAGGCATAACTGATACTGCATCTCCAGATTTCCAGTGATTTTATTTCCAGTGATTTCCAGTGGGCTTTTATTCAGTTAAAACAAACTGTAAAAAGAATAATCTAATTCCAGATTGTACCATTTATCTTTAATGTTTTACTCATCTGACAACATTAAACTGGGAGGAAAAGTAAAATAAATCTGCCCACTATGTCATTTTCTGCCAATACAGTGCCAATTTGTATTTATTAGCAGCTTAGTTGCACACTTTGTTTAGAAACACCTCTTCATCACTTTAAAGGGAAACTCCAGTGCAAGGAAAACGTCGCTGTCTCCTCCTCCGCGCTGCTCATCCTTCTGATTCCGTCGGCCGGTGGGCGAGACTGATCCCACCCACCGGCCGAGGAGACCTAATGCGCATGTGCGGCAATGCCGCGCGTGCGCATTAGCGCTCCCCATAGGAAAGCATTGAAAAAGATTTTCAATGCTTTTCTATGGGGAAATGAGCGATGCTGGAGGTCCTCACATAGCGTCAGGACGTCCAGCGACGCTCTAGCAAAGACAATCTTTGCTAGAAACCAGGAAGTGCCCTCTAGTGGCTGTCTAGTAGACAGCCACTAGAGGAGGAGTTAACCCTGCAATGTAATTATTGCAGTTTATAAAAAACTGCAATAATTACAGTTGCAGGGTTAGGAGTAGTGGGAGTTGGCACCCAGACCACTCCATTGGGCAGAAGTGGTCTGGGTGCCTGGAGTGTCCCTTTAAGCATTTATGGTGTAACTTTGAATCCTCAGAATTGTGGCTAATACAGCTAAGCTGCTAAGTCATAGTTAGAGAAAGTGGCAGGGTAAACCCTTTCACTGGATGGCAGCCGATTGCCGAATATGGACAATGTAGGGGCAGAAAAAATAAATATATGTTCAGCTAGGAATAGACATTATAAATTTGAGATGATTAACCTGTGCCATGTCAGAAGGTGTGAAAAGTTCTTGCCCCAAAGACACTGAAATGAGCTGCTCTGGGCGAGAATAGAACCTTCCATTTACTGTTCACTCGTGGGCAGAAGAGGCGCGGGAATGTCTGTGCTTGCGAGACACCTGTATGTACACTCGCGGGTATGTCTGTACTCACGAGTGTAAAGTGAGTATATGTAAAGCGGGGTATGCCTGTAATGTTTCTTTCCTCCCTCCCTAAGGCTTACCTCACTAAATCTACTCTAGATGTATAGTAGTTCATGTGCAGGATGACCTGATTTTTTAAAATAAAAAACCGGGACACCCATTAGCGATACAAAAATCGCGGGGAAAAATAAACCCAGAGAAATATATACACACTAGAAGTCTTTAACCTATTCCTTGCCAGAAGTGGTTGTTTTATCTCATCCCCTTCCTGGTCCTCAAATGAGTGTCTTTTCATTTACATTTTGTAGGAGCATGATCAGAGCACAAACAAACCCTAGACCAGGGCCATCGTAACAGCATAATAGGCAAAGCAATGCATTGAGGCCCTGCCTACGCAACCACTCACAAGAATAAAAATATAAATTATCAATAAAGTGAAGCTTATATTTATTGGTACCTCCAACAAATATAATACATACACACACAGACAGGCTGCTGAATACATACAAAAAAAAAAAACCAATGTGTGCTGGCACTCAATTAAGTGTTAGGTGCCGGTATTCGAGGTATAACCCCACAAATAACCTCCAATAAATATCATACAAAAATATGAATACCGCACTCAATAAATGATGTTTAAGTAATAATTAAACCTATGCTCAAATTCATAGTATTTACTGAAAGCTTATAAGAATAATTCATAAAGTTAATGGTATTTCATCAAAGTAACACATAATTCATCTTATATACACCAACTATGTACAAATATCTATCTATACACAGTATCCTCCTATGTGTAATGAATAGTTCAATAAGCTCAAAAAATGAAAAATAATGAAACGAAATGAACAAAAGAGAAAAAATGAAAAAATATATTCGAAAAAATATAGAAAATCTATATTGAAAAAATGAGAAAAAGAGAAAAAAAAAAGAAAAAAGAAAAAAATGAAAAAATGAAAAATATGAAACAAAATACAAAAAATGAGAGAAATGGAAAAAATGAAAAAATATACAGAATGCTAAAGTCCTGATAAATAAGAGTCCAGTATATAGTGCACTATATGTTTGCCCACTATCTGTGGGTTGGTCTCACCAATGTCGTCTACTTCTTTATGTAGTATCCTGTAGGAAGATGCTGTAGTCTGTGAGAGATGGTCTGAATGGAAGGGATGGAACAAATTCCTGATAGTAGGAAGAGTGATCGCCACCCTGTATCCGCTGGTGGCTGGTCAAACCTGTTTTGATGAATGAAGTTAATCAGCAGTATCAGGCTCTGTTAAAAGCGAATTGAAGTCACTCGTAGGGCTTTCCTTGTGAATGGGCATGGGCTGCATGGGCTGCGCGCTCGGGACATATGCGTCCCTTCGATGGCCCCAGTGTCCGTGCTGTCAAAAAAGAAAGAAACATCTGCGTTTAAATGTCCTCAGTTTAAGCGGCAAACTCTGCCGCATCCAATTCACGGTCCAACTTCCGCATTCCAACGCATACGTGCGTCATTGCGTCATGCGTCTTTCACCAAACTTTATTAGTAACGAACCTTCTGATCGGATTATAGAGCTGGAAAAAGCACTAGCTTATTGGGATGACACAGTACATTTACAGAAACAATTATGTATAAGACTTTGTGGTAGAGATAGAAATGTGAACACAATGCAAATGAGGACATGAATTGTATACTTGACTGTATACTTGTAAACACAATGCAATTGTATACTTGTAAACACAATGCAAATAAGGACATGAAATGTATACTTGACAGTGGATAATGCAAATAAGGACATACATTGTATACTTATCAGTGAATTGACAGTAATACATATGTACTGCATCAATGGATGCATATCATCTAAACAGTCTTGCATACACTTAAAACACAGAATAGTGTACTGTTAATGCTGACCTGTAACAGGAGATCAAGAGGGAAAAGTGTAATCTTGGTGTAAGAAAGCTAGTTGGGTAACCAGCTGTGTGAAAAAAGAAAGAACAACTATTATATACTCTAAGAAAAAAAATTTTTTACAAATACATTTTTACTAAAAAAATTTTGATGATATGCATCCATTGATGCAGTACATATGTATTACTGTCAATTCACTGATAGCTAGTGCTTTTTCCAGCTCTATAATCCGATCAGAAGGTTCGTTACTAATAAAGTTTGGTGAAAGACGCATGACGCAATGACGCACGTATGCGTTGGAATGCGGAAGTTGGACCGTGAATTGGATGCGGCAGAGTTTGCCGCTTAAACTGAGGACATTTAAACGCAGATGTTTCTTTCTTTTTTGACAGCACGGACACTGGGGCCATCGAAGGGACGCATATGTCCCGAGCGCGCAGCCCATGCAGCCCATGCCCATTCACAAGGAAAGCCCTACGAGTGACTTCAATTCGCTTTTAACAGAGCCTGATACTGCTGATTAACTTCATTCATCAAAACAGGTTTGACCAGCCACCAGCGGATACAGGGTGGCGATCACTCTTCCTACTATCAGGAATTTGTTCCATCCCTTCCATTCAGACCATCTCTCACAGACTACAGCATCTTCCTACAGGATACTACATAAAGAAGTAGACGACATTGGTGAGACCAACCCACAGATAGTGGGCAAACATATAGTGCACTATATACTGGACTCTTATTTATCAGGACTTTAGCATTCTGTATATTTTTTCATTTTTTCCATTTCTCTCATTTTTTGTATTTTGTTTCATATTTTTCATTTTTTCATTTTTTTCTTTTTTCTTTTTTTTTTTTTCTCTTTTTCTCATTTTTTCAATATAGATTTTCTATATTTTTTCGAATATATTTTTTCATTTTTTCTCTTTTGTTCATTTCGTTTCATTATTTTTCATTTTTTGAGCTTATTGAACTATTCATTACACATAGGAGGATACTGTGTCTAGATAGATATTTGTACATAGTTGGTGTATATAAGATGAATTATGTGTTACTTTGATGAAATACCATTAACTTTATGAATTATTCTTATAAGCTTTCAGTAAATACTATGAATTTGAGCATAGGTTTAATTATTACTTAAACATCATTTATTGAGTGCGGTATTCATATTTTTGTATGCTGAATACATACAGACAGACTGCTGAATACTGACACACACACAGACGGCTGAATACACACACACAGAGACTGCTGAATACACACATACAGGCTGCTGAATACTCACACAGACTGCTGAATACTCACACAGAGAACTGAATGCACACACAGACTGCTAAATACACACACACACTGCTGAATGCACACAGACTGCTAAAAACAAACACACAGACTGCTGAATACACACATACAGAGACTGCTGAATATACATACAGACTGCTTAATACACACAGAGACTGCTGAAAGCACACACATAGACTGCTGAATATACACACACTGAGTGCTGAATACACACACAGGCAAACTGGTGAATCTACAGAGACTGCTGAATACACGCACACACACAGACTGCTGAATACAAACACACACAGACTGCTGCATCCACACACAGAGAGACAGCTGAATACACACACATAGAGAGCTAAATACACACACAGACTGCTGAGCACACACATACATACACTTACAGACTGCCGACTACACCAACAGACTGCTGAATACACACACAGACTGCAGTGATGGGTGCTGTGCATGTATGTGGATTGCTTCATTGTGTGTGGGATGTGTATGTGTGTGAAGGAGTGCAGTATGTGTAGGGGTGCAGTGGGGGGCTGTGCGTGTGTGGAAGGGATGATTTGTGTGTTTGGTGGGGGTGCAGTGTGTGTAGGTGCTGTGCGTGGGGGTTGTAGTGTGTGTAGGGGTGCTGTGTGTGGGGGGTCAATGTGTGTAGAGGGGGGATAAGGGAGCAAATGTATATATTTAAAAAAAGGAAAAAAAAGCTTAATATTACTCCCCCCCCCCCCTTCTTACCTTTGGCTGGGGTGGGTGGGGCTTTTCAAGCACTGGTGGTCCAGAGGTGGCACGTCCAGTTCAGCTTGCAGCTCCTCTGGCTGCAGGTTGAGTACTCTCTCCTCCCGCGAGTACAGTGCTATGTCGGAGTGTTGCCATGGTAACGTGTGGCAATGCTTCGACCTGCCTGCTCGCTCCCTATCTCCCTCTGCAATGGCAAAACCTTGGGACTGGTGAGGGAGATCTTTGTTCTCCCTCACCGACCCGAGAAGGCAGATAACAGCGCCATCAAATACTGGGAAAGTTTCTCGGCATGCTGGGACAATTCTGAAAGAAAACGTGACTATCCCGTTAAAACCGGGATGTCTGGCCACCCTGTTCATGTGGAGTGCCGAAGGTTACCTACCCCTGCCATTGACTGCTCAGGCTTGCAGTGGCAAGTAACTTTTAATTGTCAGCTAGAGTAGAACTTTAAAAAAAATGTAAGCACTGAAATTGCATACCCTGTCCTAAACAGTTAAATTAAAGAGGCTCTAGTAGGGCCAGAATGAAAAATAAATAGTAGTTGAGAGTGAATCATGTTTTACCAAACAGTCTTCAAAGAATTCATGAAACAAAGCTTATATATATATATATTTTTAAAAAGCACCACTCCCATGACTTTGCAGTATGTGCATGGACTACTTATTTTATATTGATTTTCTGCTAGCATCTCTTCACACTTTGATCTTTAGCAGCATATCGGTCTGACTGAAATTTGAGAGGTTTTATAGCAATGTATCTCAAAGTAGTCACACCCTCCATTGGCCTGAAAGGAAGGAAGTCTTTTTATGTTTTATATAAGTGTGTGTTGTCCAGCCCTAAAACTATTTGTAGTCTTGTTGCATACTGACGCTCTAGAAAGTTGGCACAAATAATATGAATTAAAAATGTAAGTGCACCAGACAAAGTGAATCTCATAGATGGAGTGCGGTTCTTGATGTGTGACCAACTGGTACCATGTGTTCTGTTTATTGTTGCAGGCCCAAAATCATATTGCTGCCCTCAATTATATTGGTGGTATAAGTGGATGAGAAGAGGCCTGGACTGGCCACTGTAGTCTACACTCGAGAGCCATTGGAACTGCAGAGGGGTGCTAGCCATTAGGAAGTGCGATGACAGGCAGCAAGACAGCCGCTCCTTACTATACGCGAAGGCCACTGGTATACATCGTGATGTCATATCCTAGCCGCCAACACCAGCTTGAAGATAGAAAAGGGGACAATTGTAGACCGAAGTCCAGGCTGCCAGTAAGGGACAGATTGAATGGGATTGTGCAGTGCAGTATAGCCGGGTCAGAAAATACGTAGTTTGCGTATGAATGAGTCAGTTTGTATCAGTGTCTCTGAGTGTGCCAGAGAGTGTGCAGTGTGTGTAGAAAATGTGCAGCTACTCAAACATCACTCACACTGCCACACACATCACTCACCATTACCCACACATCACACACTGCCACACACATCACTCACCATTACCCACACATCACACACTGCCACACACATCACTCACCATTACCCACACATCACACACTGCCACACACATCACTCACAGTTTCCCACACATCACACACTGCCACACACATCACTCACAGTTTCCCACACATCACACACTGCCACACACATCACTCACAGTTTCCCACACATCACTCACAGTTTCTCACACATCACAAACTGCCACACAGATCACACTTAAATACTCAAACATCACTCAGAAATACTCTGTCACTCAGTTTCCCACACATACTCACAAGCTACTTAAACATCACTCACATTTACCCACACACAACACTCACAGCTACCCACACATCATATACAGCCAGACACATACATCACACACAAACAGCTACAATGCTTACAAATACCATACGCCTACACAAAACAGCCGCACACAGACCCTTTTAAAACATTTTCACGTTATAGAGAAATAAAAAAAATAACATATGGAAAGAATTATTGGTTGTTGACCCACAAAAAATGTGCCACACACGTGCTAAAGCATAACCTGCGAGCAAATAAAATGTTAAAAGACAAACTGAGGTCAAGGGAAAATAGTACAGCAAATTGGAAAATGGAATCAAGATCTAAAGTGCTTGAAATCATTAAGTAAGGGAAACAAATCGGAATTTTATTAAAGGACACGGAGGCTCATATTAGGCTTTATCTCTTTCTTTATTCCTCAGCAGCAAAGAAAGGATATTGATATTTTAATATAGCAATAACAAGAAAAAACAAATACCCCTAAGGGTTAACCATATAACATTCCAACATATTAACAAATGGGATCAGTCCTTATTCTATGTCCCCTCATGTGACCTAAGCCACTCCCACTTTCTTTGCTGCTGCCTCAGCTAAGTACCTCATATTTTTTCTTGCTCTGAAAAATTGTAGTATTTGCTGTTTTTTCCTGAGAATACTGTATTCATTAATTTTCTGTGAATGTTTTTTCTTTCCACTTTACAGTATGATTTTGTACCAGTGTTTTGTTTCCATTTTTTTTGGTTGTAAATTGGAAGACCGCACAGCTGGTTGGTCCGAGAATCGACGTTCAAAGAGTACTACTTCCGGCCAACAGAACATATCTCGTCTATGGTTATATCACAGCTTTAAACTAGCCTACTATGAGCCTCCGTGGCCTTTAATAAAATTACCAGATTTTACCAATTACATGACATAACGTCATGATTTTATTAAGGACACGGAGGCGAGTATTAGCCCGCCCAAAGACAGGTAAGTCATATGTCTTATCGTCCCACCCAATTGCCTTTAAACAGGTAGGAATGATTTGGATGTTCAAATGAAGTGCGATATATTAACAATAAATTTAGTTTGTTTCTCTACTGGAATCATGGAAAAATTATTTGGGTTTTAAACGCCTATTGAAAAATCGAACAGTTTATATGTATGACAACGATATTTGAATATATTTTACCACACGTCTCTCTGTCTCCTACAGCTTAACCCTATAATGGAGTAATCGGGATCACCTTCTCCTTCCTAACCACAGCGGAAGAGTCCCACTAAAACCTTCTATCTAAGAAGATTCAAGTTCAGCGTTTTCTTCCGTTGATGTGCCCAGCTTCGGCGTCAGCTTGAAAGAGGGAGTGGCTTAGGTCACACGAGGGGACATAGAATAAGGACTGATCCCATTGGTTAATATGTTGGAATGTTATATGGTTAACCCTTAGGGGTATTTGTTTTTTCTTGTTATTGCTATATTAAAATATCAATATCCTTTCTTTGCTGCTGAGGAATAAAGAAAGAGATAAAGCCTAATACTCGCCTCCGTGTCCTTAATAAAATTATGACTTTACGTCAAGTAATTAGTAAAATCTGGTAATTAGTGCTCAGAAATCACACAGGAAATATAATGCACAAGATGGTTTCAGGAACCACAGTAGGGTAATATGCTCACTGAGGTTCAAGGTTTAAATATCATGTAAGTTTGGTGTTATTCTAGCTGTGTCAGATTATTAGTGAATCTGGTCTGAATTTTGTTCAACCGAATTGACATAGGGTAGAGAGCAGCATGGGAGTGGATGCCTCTGACTATGCTGTTGGAGCTCCATGTGTATGAGATAACCCTATAAGGATTCCCTTCTGTAAAAGGTGCTATATTTTATTTAAACCAGATTATTGGCATCTCTGTTGTCCCCACCCAATGTGTACATGCTTCCAAGCTAAACCAATAAACACAGCTTTCATATCCATTAAATATATATATTATACACACACACAAACTATAAACTAATCTACTGAATAACCCTGAGTGTGTGTTTGTGTGAATGTGGGATGTGTTTGTGCTGGCTGAGTGATGTGTTAATACTGGTGTCTATTTGTGATAAATGGCATTGTGTGAATGCACTGATTTCTTTGTGCTGCGTGCCAGTGTGTTAATGCACTTGTTTATTTGTGTTGAGTGAGAGTGCTAATATGTGAATGCAAAGTGTATTAGTGAGGTGCATTTTTGTTGAGTGAACTTTTCCCCATTTTGGCCCACTGCTCATGCCATCCTTTTCATAAATGTTGGCCCTTTGCCCAATACCCTCTTTCCTCCCCACTTGTATAACTCTGCTCTTATACCCCTTTTCCTTCCCAATATCCCCCAATCCAAACTGTGTAAAATCTCCCTATCTCCCCTTTCCTCTCTTCTCCAGAGTTCTAGGAGCAACTTACTCTGTCAACACACTGTCAGAAGTCCTATGCTGTGTGCAGATGACAGAGGTATAAGATATCATAACCCTGCTGTGGCTGCTACTGTTGTAAAAAAAAGAGCTCCCCCCAGAAAAAAAATCTAAAAAAGATCCCCCATGCCAGGACATCTACAGTTTAGCATGACATCTCAAAACTTTGCATAACCTGGCAGAAATTGTGAATTTTGGCATTGATTATAAAAATATGACTGAACATGCAAAAAAAAGTATTTTATTGAAGGATAGTGACAGTGCCGTCTTTAATGTGGGGTCCCGTTTGCCCTCTGCCTGCAACAAGTTATTTTGGGATCGCCCATCGGGTGGCCCATGCACTTAGGGCCACCTGGTGGGCTTGTGTCAGCAGGGGCCCAGTCAGGCACTGTGGCCCTTTAACCGTGCGACCGTGCCACTTGCTTGAAACACCGAGGGAGGGAGATGCACCAGCTGTTCTGGAGGAGGAGGGGGCCAGACCAGTAGAGAGCCAGACCTTAACTCCCAGCCAGCGCACTGGACCCCCGGGAAAGCCACCCTCCAGTAAAAGGTAAGAAGCTGGAAGATGGCTATCAAATTGTAAATTTTGCATGTGTGTGTGTGAGTTTAAGTTATCCTGCAAAATGTCTTGATAAACTTGGGAATTCATTTTTTTTTTGCAACTGTATGTGTGTATCTGTATATAGTCAGTGTGTTTATCTGTGTATCTGTATATAATCAGTGTATTTATCTGTGTTTATTTGTGTATCTGTGTTTCTGTATTTGCATGTGTGTCAGTGTGGGTGCCTGTATGTTCTCATTGTGTGTATCTGCATGTGTCGGTGGGTATCTATGTGTCTGTGTATCTGCATGTGTGTCAGGTTGTGTATGTGTATTTGTGTGTGTGTTTGTGTGTATCTGTAAGTTCACATTGTGTGTATCTGTGTATCTATATGTAGTGTGTGTGTATCTTTGTATCTGCATGTGTGTCAGTGTGTGTCTGCATGTGTGTCTGTGTGTATATCTGTGTGTCTGTATATCTGCATGTGTATCTGTGTGTGTGTGTGTGTGTGTATCAGTATGTGTGGCAGTGTATGTGTATATGTGCATACATCTCAGCATTCAAACGCCAACACTACATACAGGCACACTCCTGCATTGAAACGTTATCACTACATACAAAGAAACCTCTGTTTTAAAAACACCAAAATTATTTATAAACATCCCCCATGCATATAAATGCATGCTTGCATTTAAATGCCAACACCACATACGAACACTCCCCTACATTCACAAACATATTCCATACAAAAACATGCTTATATTCAAATACACAAACACTGCTCATTGCTAAATACAACCCTGCAAGCATGGGGCAATGTTAGAGCCCCAGCTGTCAAAGCATTGTTGGAGTTGTGTGACTGATGGAAATCTACCTTTTGGCCACCTATGCAGAAACGGGGCTCAAAAACAGCCTTGCACCTTGCACCTTGCACCTTGCAAGGTCTATAGTGAATAGAATACCATCCCCACTGTGGAGTGGTGGTGGCTCACTTATGTTTTAGGGGGGGGGGGGGGGGGCGTGAGCTCTAAAGGTACAGGGAATCTTGTGAAAATTGATGGCAAGATGAATGCAGCATGTTATCAGAAAATACTGGCAGACAATTTGCATTCTTCTGCACGAAGGAAGTGCATGGGACGCTCTTTGACTCTCCAGCAATACAATGACCCTAAGCAAAAGGCCAAGTTGACCCTCCAGTGGTTACAGCAGAAAAAGGGGACGGTTCTGGAGTGACCATCACAGCCTTCTGACATTAATATCATTGAGCCACTCTATGGAGATCTTATACGTGCAGTTCATGCAAAACTACCAAAGACTTTGCATGACCTGGAGGCATTTTGCCAAGATGCGTGGCCAGCTATACCACCTGCAAGATTTAGGGGCCTCATAGGGGACAATACACAGTATTAAGAACTAAGGGTTTGCAGACTTTTGAACATGGGTCATTTCATTTTTTTCTTTGTTGCCATGTTTTGTTTTATGACTGTGCCATTCTGTTAAAACCTACAGTTGAATATGAATCATGCTCACTCATGTTTTCTTTAAAACTGGTACATATATTACCAATTCTCCAAGGGTATGCAAACTTGAAAAAAATAAAAATAATTTATTTGTATGTTGATGATTTTCATTAGTATACAACTGTACAATATTATAGGTAACGTTTGAGACCAGTATTTAGCATGCCCTCTTGGGCACAAATAAAAAGCATAGGACCCAACTTTCTATCTATCAATATATAGTGGTCTGCAATGAAAAGAAAGGAAACAGATAACGGAACAAATAAAAAAAACCAAGGTGTAAAGCATCGCGTGATAGGCCACTGTTAAGCTCCTGTGCATAGAGTGTCTCCCGGTGACTTGCTTCCAAGTTCTGAACTTGCACATGTGCATGATCATAGTGAATGTTCACTGTGTTCATGGCCTGGAGTTTTTCGAATGGGTTGAATGTTCCATTCGCTTCCTTGCGTCTCTCTCACTCATTCCAGCCGTAAGGGCCTTGTAATTGGTGCCAGCTAGGCATGTGCATGGGGAAAATTTTCGGTTCGGTTCGGCATTGCGAAATTCGGGATTTTCGCAATTCGGGACTTCGGCAATTCGGCACTTCAAGACTTCGGAACTTCGGCAACTTCGCAGCTTTGGCACTTCAGCACTTCGGAACTTCGGCACTTCAACACTTCGGAACTTCGTCACTTCGACACTTCGTCACTTCGACACTTCGTAAATTCGGCAACTTCGGCACCTCGACACTTCGGAATTTTGGAACTTCGGCATTTCGGAATTTCGGGACTTCGGCACCTCGGGACTTCTCTTGCAGCTGCTTGGTAGATAACTCCCTAATTCCCACGGTATTAGGGAGTTATCTAACAAAAGGCTGAAAGACCTAAATTGGTCTTTCAGCCAAATTTACTAATACTAAGAAAAATTACTTAGTATTAGTAAATTTTGCCCCTACTCGCTATACCGCGAGTAGGGGCATGTCACTGTTTAAAAAAATTAAAAATAGTACCCCCCGGCCCCCACCCCTGAGCGGCGGGTGGGGGCCCTAAAGTAAAATGATGGGGGGAGGACCTATTGTCCTTCCCCCTGGCCCCCACCCCTGAGCGGCGGGTGGGGGCCCTAAATACTAAAAAGGGGGGGACCTAATGTCCTCCCCCCTGGCCCCCACCCCTGAGTGGCGGGTGGGGGCCCTAAATCAGAATAAGGGGGGGACCTAATGTCCTCCCCTCTGGCCCCCACCCCTGAGCGGTGGGTGGGAGACCTAATGTTCTCCCCCCGGCCCCCACCCCTGAGCGGTGGGTAGGGGCCCTACAGTAAAATAAGGGGGGGGACCTAAGGTCCTCCCCCTTGGCCCCCCCTTGAGCGGCAGGTGGGGGCCCTAAATTGTAATAAGGGGGGACCTAGTGTCCTCCCCCCACCCCTCAGCGGCGGGTGGGGGCCCTAAATACTAATAAGGGGGGGACCTAATGTCCTCCCCCCTGGCCCCCACCCCTGAGCGGCGGGTGGGGGCCCTAAACCCCCCCCAGGTGACTAGGGGTCCCCAAACCCCTAGTCACCCCCTCCCCAATACAAATTATCCCCCTACCTACCCCCCTTATAAAGCCTTGCCCCGCCCCTGCAATTAGGCTCAGAGCACTCTGATTGGTGGGTTTAACCATCCAATCAGAGTGCTCTGACAGGTAAATGAAGAGACTGACAGGTAAGTCTCTACATTTACCTGTCACAGCACTCTGATTGGTTGGTTTGAAATCCACCAATCAGAGTGCTCTGTGTGATTTTACACAGCGTGGGAAAGTTCTTTGGAATTTTCCCACGCTGTGTAATTTGACTCATAACTCTCTGATTGGTTACTTAATCCACCAATCAGAGAGTTATGAGTCAAATTACACAGCATGGGAAAATTCCAAAGAACGTTCCCACGCTGTGTAAAATGACACAGAGCACTCTGATTGGTGGATTTCAAACCAACCAATCAGAGTGCTGTGACAGGTAAATGCAGAGACTTACCTGTCAGTCTCTTCATTTACCTGTCAGAGCACTCTGATTGGATGGCTTAAACCCACCAATCAGAGTGCTCTGAGCCTAATTGCAGGGCGGGGCAAGGCTTTATAAGCCCTCCCCCGCCCTGCAGAGCTTAGTCTGCGCGGAGCCCTCGGCTGGTGAAGAAGGATTATTATTTTTTGCGTTCGCTTTTTTTTTATAATTGTGTCGGTTATTATGTTTTTGACTGAAAAAATAAGATTTTAGAAGAAAGAAAACATCGAATGGTAAGTTTTTTTTTACAGGTACTTAGTTAAATGTCCCCCCTCATTAGTTTTTAAGGTGAGGGGGGTAGATAGGGGGATATTTTTTATTGGGGGGGAGGGGGTGACTAGGGGTTTGGGGACCCCTAGTCACCTGGGGGGGGTCTTAGGGCCCCCACCCGCTGCTCAGGGGTGGGGGCCAGGGGGGAGGACCTTAGTTCCCCCCCTTATTAGTATTTAGGGCCCCCACCGGCTGCTGAGGGGTGGGGGCCAAGGGGGAGGACATTAGGTCTCCCACCCTTATTAGTATTTAGGGCCCCCACTCGCCGCTCAGGAGTGGGGGCCAGGGGGAGGACCTTAGGTCCCCCCCTTATTTTACTGTAGGGCCCCCACCCACCGCTCAGGGGTGGGGGCCAAGGGGAGGACATTAGGTCCCCGCCTTATTCTGATTTAGGGCTCCCACCCACCGCTCAGGGGTGGGGGCCCGGGGGGAGGACAATAGGTCCCCCCCCCCATTATTTTACATTAGGGCCCCCACCCACCGCTCAGGGGTGGGTGCCAGGGACTCGGGATGGGGGAACTTAATTTTTTTATTTATTTTTTTACATTGAGCAAACACAGGCTGCTCACTGTTTAATAGACATGCCCCTACTCGTGGTATAGCGAGTAGGGGTATTATTTACTAATACTAACTAATCTTTACTTAGTATTAGTCAATTTGGCTGAAAGACCAATTTAGGTCTTTCAGCCTTTTAGTAGATAGCTCCCTAATACCGTGGGAATTAGGGAGTTATCTACTTATTCATTCCTGTCATTACACTGACTGGCCAAGTAACTTACATTTTATATGAATGTATGTTACTTGATTGTTGTAAGTGTTGCAAATGCTTACAGCTGAATCCTGGCTATGTTTGTATACTTTTTATTTAAAATTATTTACACTGTAACATTCTTCTTCTTTCACTGGGTAAGTATATTAGTACTTAGGCAATACTGTACTTCGGAACTTCGGCACTTCCGCACTTTGACACTTCGGAACTTCGGCAACTTCGGAACTTCGGCACTTCAGTACTTCGGAACTCGGGCACTTCGGCATTTCGACACTTCGGTAATTTCGGAACTTCGGGACCTCGGCAATTCGACACTTCGGCAATTCGGACATTCGGAAGTACCCGAATGTCTGAATTGTCCAAAATTCGTCCGAATTCATATTCGGACCGAAACGAATTGCACATGTCTAGTGCCAGCTTCCTCCTTTCCACTATGACCGAGAAGGGGAGTTCGTTGTAGATAGATATAATACATTCATCAAATTTCACTGTTCCTAAGGACCTGGACCTATTCATAATGGCGGTTCGTACCGCTATGTCTCTGGTGGTGGCAGTGGCGTCTCTTGAGGCTTCCTCGGATGCCGTTGCTGATTTGCAAACCCAGTAGGCGGACATGATGAGCAGGTTATCAGTGCTGCATTTAAGGCCTATGGAAGCTGTTATCTTTTGGACAAATGGTAGTAAGTCTTCATCTTTAACCCTTTCGGGTATGCCGCGCAGGCGTATATTTCAGCATCTGTGGTGGCTCTCTATTGAGACCATCGACGTCTGCAGCTGCCTGACTTGTTTGGCAAGGTTTTCCAGCTGTTGTGTGCTGCCCTTGATTTGCTTGTCTCTGGTCCCCTCTCTCTCCTCCACAGCAGTAACTCTTTGGTGCAGTATGCCAACTTCAGCCTGGGTCTCCTGCAAGTCTGCCTTCCAAATATGTCTCAGGTAAACCAGGAGTTTTTTTTATGTCTCCCTTTGTGGAGGGGGATAAGTCTTCATCAGATTCACTTCCGCAGTACATGCCACTAGAGGGAGGTAAGTCACTGGTTTCTCCATCCTCCTGTGATTCCTCTGAAGCCTCAGAGTCTCTCAGGAGGTTGGGCGCCATCTTGGCTGGTGTCGGCGGAATGGGCCACTCGAAGGAGAGCCTGATGTCAGTGAGTGACGATCTCTCCGGTGGAAAGAACCGCTTGTGCTTGCGCCCCATAGATTCAGCTGTGGAGTAGTGGATTGGTTCCACTCTGTAAGTCCTTTTTTTCTGCCGTTTTAGTCGCTGGTTTGTGGGTCTTCAGCGGAGCATGTCTGACATAAAGAGAAGGTGATAAAGCAGCCTTTGCCCAAAAAATGAGTATTGCATAAAGACAGAATTTTTGTAAAATACTAATTATACAGAGACAAAGTAGTGACTGCTTTGTATCTGTATAATTCTTTTACTTGACTTTCTTAGACTCAAGGTGGAGTTTCAGACTCACCTTGGTTCCTCATATCCAGTATGTTGCTAAATTCTGTTGATTCCACCTTGAAAACATTATCCGCATATGCCCCTTTCTTACGCAAGATGCTACCATGGAGCTTGTTCATGCTCTGGTAAACTCTCGCATGGATTACTGTAATTCCCTCCTAGTTGGTTTCACCAGGAACCAAACTGCCCCACTACAATCTGCAATGAATGCTGCCGCCAGGCTGATATCTCCTACCTGTTGCTCCTCCTATACCTCACCTTTCTGTTGATCCATCCACTGGCTTCCTGTATCCTATAGGTGTCAATTAAAGATACTAACCTTACCTATAAAACCCTTGGGATTTTCACTTTATCATTATTAGCTCTATTTTAATAAAAGAGTTATCCATCAATTTCTGGTTCCGTTCCTTCGGAATATGTGTTGCCTTACCTATAAAGCTCTAAAAAACTCTAGCCCCTGTTACATTTCTTCACTGATTCGTAGATATGCCCCTTCTCGGTCTCTCCACTCTGACCTTCTCCTGTCCGCTGTTCACACCCTTACTGCTAACTCACGCTTGCAGGACTTTTCACGGGCGGCTCCTTTTTTTAGAACAGCCTGCCTACCGTCATCAGACTCTCCCCATGTCTTTAATCATTCATGAAGTCCCTCAAAACTCATCTGTTCAGAAATGCTTACGGTCTCCCAGAGTAACTTCTATGTCCCATATCTGTCTTTCGCTCTCTCCTAAAGATCCACACTCCACTCTCACCTCTAGTTCTGCTACTTTCCCACCTTGCTTGGTTGTTGTCCCCCTTGCTGCCTTCTTGTGTTTTTATACCCCACCTTCTCTAGACTGTAAGCTAATTTCAGCAGGGTCCTCATCTGCCTACTGTTTGTGTATCATTTTGTAAATGTCTCATTTATTGTTGAATTTCCCCTTTTATCATAATATTGTAAAGCGCTGCAGAATAAGTTGGTGCTATATAAATGCCAATAATAATAATAATTTTCATATTGTGATTATGCCAACAATGCATTTTTATGTTTCACCAACAGAGGGCAATGAAGAGTCATCACAAACCTGAAAATATGAATTTATTTTTCAGACAAGGGTAGCCAAACCTTTCAACAATAGCAAGCCTAAACCAGGGGGAAAGCAGTCTGACAGGCCCCATGTGTCTGACTCCCAAAAACAGAACCTCATTTCAGGCCAGAGCCCATAGTCGGTGGGAAGGAGGCTGACCTGAAGTGCTCTTCAAGTACCAAAGTAACAGAGGATTCTGTTACACACTAAATATGCCAGGATATATATTTATTAATTTTATGCAGTTGTTTTCAACATTTTCATTGCAGGGGCTGCTGACCGGCAACATGACCACTGTACTAAAATACTGCCAGGCTGCTGAAATTGACTAGTAATTGCTACAGGGCTCTTCTATGGCATCACTTCCAGGGTAATAAGGCAGGGACAGCAGGTTTTTGATTTTAGCTATGTGTGTATTCAGTCGCAATATCTATCTTTATATATAAATTATAAATATTCTCTATATAATTTTTTTTAACAACACATTGTTCAGCTTTGGCAAAAATAATAATGTGTACATAATTAGTGCGCCTTAACCCCTTAAGGACACACGACATGTGTGACATGTCATGATTCCCTTTTATTCCAGAAGTTTGGTCCTTAAGGGGTTAAAGGGATAGTATAGTGTTAGGAATACAATACACTATCGTTCCTCTGCCCCCACCTCCCCCAGTGTCTGGGTAGGTGCTCTGCCTCCTCCGACATCATCCATTGGGGCGAAACCAATGCGCATGCTCGGCGAGCGCATTAGACCCTCCCCATAGGTAAGCATTGCTTCAATGCTTTCCAATGGGGATTTAACTGACACTAGATGTCCTCATACAGAGCGTGAGGACATCCTGTGTCAGCCGCCCATAAGTCCGGTAAAATTCCTGAAGCACCTCTAGTGGCTGTCTGGTAGACAGCAAGTAGAATCTGTCTCTGTGTTTCAATGTAAACATTGCAGTTCCTCTAAAACTGCAATGTTTTACATTGCCGTATCCATATTGACCTAGGGTCAATATGGACTAAGGTCAATATGGATACAGCACCCAGACCACTTCAATGAGCTGAAGTGGTCTGGGTGTCTATAGTGTCCCTTTAAGAAAAGTAATTAAAAATAAATGTATTTATTTGTTCTGATTTACAGAGTAGGTTTCCAGTTTATTTTTGGTAGTTACAGGCCACAAAATACAAGGAGTAAATTACAATTTCATTGTGTACTAATTTTAGAATTTGATATGTTTGTCTTCTAAAAATGTTTTGTAATTCATTTTTTTATTGTCTTACATCACAAAGGCAAAAAAATAAACAGTCAGCATGGTGGTATAGCTATAGTCAGAGAGGAAATACGTGATATATGCTAACTAGTTAGAGAATTGCGATGTGAGAAGTTTTATATTTGAAAGAAAATTATGCATACAATTGCGTCTGCAATGAAGTAAAATCCTCAGGAGGCTCATGAAATGGTCTTGGAAGTACTCGCCCACATTTTAAAGTATAGAAAAGTAATAGTAAAAGGCAAAACAGATAAATCATAATGGTAACAAACAGAACAGGGGTTCTATAGATATCTTGTAAAGTAAGTGGAGATGAGTGGCATGATGCCAAAGAAAGTCCCGGTCCCAGATATCAGGTCAGTTTATGCCCTTCAGAGGTTGGCAAAATCCTGCAATGATTAGAGATGTTTGGGGCAAAATAGCCCGATCATAAGGAGGCTTTGAGTCCCATTGTGGTGACAAGAAAGGTTTTGTGACGTCAGCATAGTTTCTGTTATTGCCATAGGCATCAAGGGGTTTCACAGCATGGCCTGCAAAAAATTGCCACACAAAAAGTATACTTTTTATTTATCCATCTAACTGACAATCCCTGCTAAAATTGTACTAAAATTGTATTGTTGTTTTTTTTTTACATACACAGATATAACAAGATTTTTTTTTTGTCTTGCTTTTTTAAAGACGACTATAGCTACCCAGATAGGGTTGCTACCTTTCTTGAAGTAAAAAAAAAAAAAAAAGGAAAATTAAAATAAATATATTATAGAGTTCATACAATATTAAATTATATATATCATTTACACTACATTATTAAAGAACATGATCTGAAATACTTGTCCCTCATTTGACTAAATCATTCACATATTATTGGAATGCTAGAACTATGCCAGAGGAGGCATTAAAGGCTAGAACTGTCACTTTACAAGGTATATATTTCAATTTCCAACCAATATTACAGATGAACAATGACACCAATTTATATTCCAAAATATTGGCTAATATATTACAATAAAGTATTCCCTTACTTGTCTGTAACGGTCAAGTTGGATTTGCTTTGGGCAGACAAGCACTAGAAGATTAATTAATTGAATCCATCAAATTAAAACTGATCGGATGCCTTCTCTCTCCTCTCTTTGGATACTGCGTGCAATGATACTGATGTTATACAGTGTTTGGAGTGCAGCAGTCAGATTAGCAGGGTTTTCTGCCAGAAGTACAGTTGCAAGAAAAAGTATGTGAACCCTTTGGAATGATATAGATTTCTGCACAAATTGGTCATAAAATGTGATCTGATCATCATCTAAGTCACAACAATAGACAATCACAGTCTGCTTAAACTAATAACACACAAAGAATGAAATGTTGCCATGTTTTTATTGAACACACCATGTAAACATTCACAGTGCAGGTGGAAAAAGTATGTGAACCCTTGGATTTAATAACTGGTTGAACCTCCTTTGGCAGCAATAACTTCAACCAAACGTTTCCTGTAGTTGCAGATCAGACGTGCACAACGGTCAGGAGTAATTCTTGACCATTCCTCTTTACAGAACTGTTTCAGTTCAGCAATATTCTTGGGATGTCTGGTGTGAATCGCTTTCTTGAGGTCATGCCACAGCATCTCAATCGGGTTGAGGTCAGGACTCTGACTGGGCCACTTCAGAAGGCGTATTTTCTTCTGTTTAAGCCATTCTGTTGTTGATTTACTTCTATGCTTTGGGTCATTGTCCTGTTGCAACACCCATCTTCTGTTGAGCTCCAGCTGGTAGACAGATGGCCTTAAGTTCTCCTGCAAAATGTCTTGATAAACTTGGGAATTCATTTTTCCTTCGATGATAGCACTCCGTCCAGGCACTGATGCAGCAAAGCAGCTCCAAACCATGATGCCCCCACCACCATACTTCACATTTGGGATGAGGTTTTGATGTTGGTGTGCTGTGCCTCTTTTTCGCCACACATAGTGTTGTGTGTTTCTTCCAAACAACTCAACTTTGGTTTCATCTGTCCACAGAATATTTTGCCAGTACTGCTGTGGAACATCCTGGTGCTCTTGTGCAAACTGTAAACATGCAGCAATGTTTTGTTTGGACAGCAGTGGCTTCCTCTGTGGTATCCTCCCATGAAATCCATTCTTGTTTAGTGTTTTACATATTGTAGATTTGCTAACAGGGATGTTAGCATTTGCCAGTGACTTTTGTAAGTCTTTTGCTGACACTCTAGGATTCTTCTTCACCTCATTGAGCAGTCTGCGCTGTGCTCTTGCAGTCATCTTTACAGGATGGCCACTCCTAGGGAGGGTAGCAGCAGTGCTGAACTTTCTCCATTTATAGACAATTTGTCTTACCGTGGACTGATCAACAGCAAGGCTTTTGGAGATACTTTTTTAACCCTTTCTAGCTTTATGCAAGTCAACAATTCTTAATCGTAGGTCTTCTGAGAGTTCTTTTGTGCGAGGCATCATTCACATCAGGCAATGCTTCTTGTGAAAAGCAAACCCAGAACTGGTGTGTGTTTTTTATAGGGCAGGGCAGCTGTAACCAACACTTCCAATCTCATCTCATTGATTGGACTCCAGTTGGCTGACATCTCACTCCAATTAGCTCTTGGAGATGTCATTAGTCTAGGGGTTCACATACTTTTTCCACCTGCACTGTGAATGTTTACATGGTGTGTTCAATAAAAACATGGCAACATTTCATTCTTTGTGTGTTATTAGTTTAAGCAGACTGTGATTGTCTATTGTTGTGACTTAGATGATGATCAGATCACACTTTATGACCAATTTGTGCAGAAATACATATCATTCCAAAGGGTTCACATACTTTTTATTGCAACTGTAGCTACTCGTTACCCAGGTAGTTGAGCCTCGAGTGTCTGTCTCATCTTAAGCAGAGATTATTGACTGGGACAGAAAGATGGTAACATAGTAAAGCAAGCCAAGGTGAGTGGGAAAGGAGAAACAGCAAAGTCGGGGCGGGGCCAGGCCGCCGAGCGAGCTGGTCGCATGTCAGACCAGCTCCTGAAACTAATGGAGGAAAAACCACGATAGCAACTTATTTCTGCATGAAAAAGCTGACAACCAACGGCGAAACCCATCGGGTGGAGAGTACCGGACCCAGGGTGAGGCTGGCCCGACGGGTTTCAGTCCCCTGGAGGACGAATCCTCACTGGCACCAACGAGGCCTACTCCGGCGGTGAGTGGGGCAGACGGCCGCTGCCCCGCTATCCTGCCCATCGGTGCTCAGACAGGAGCCAGACCCGTGGAGCCGTGGCCCCGTTTCCCCCCCTATGGACCGGGGGGGTGATCCCGGTCCCCACCCCCACATGCCCCAACCATCCCGGGAGCAGCAACAGGGCCGCCCGGACCTAACGCGAAGGCGCAGCAATCAAGATGGCGGAGACCACAGATGCTGGCGCCAAAACCAGCAGTGAGGCTCAGAAGCGGCCAAAGCCTAAAGAATACCAAAGCCTAATGATATGATAACTACACTGTTGTCCTAGCATAACAATTAACTGAGAATCCACTACCTAGAGTTCCAAATCTAGATGTACCTAGAAATGTCATACGTCTGCCTAGATAGAATGTAACAAAACTTGCTCCTTCATATAAAAAAATGTGCTGATTCTGAATGCCACTCATTGTAATACCAAGAATACGCCTGCAGTTGCTGTTGTGGCCCTGCAAGATTGTCTGTAACTCATATGCACATGCAAAAATAAAGAATTTAAAAAAAAAAAAAAAAAAAAAAGAAACAGCAAAGTCAGACAGTCCAAATTCAGAAAAAGGTTGAACAAACAAGAACAAGCTTGATTAGAGAATCACAGGAACCACAATAATCTGGATCAGATACAGAGACAAGAAGTGGCTTATATAGGCCATAAACCAGACACCTGCATAAATATATTTTTCAATTATTTTTTTTCATTTTTTAAGTAGTTGCCAATCCCTCAAGGAACTTCAGAAAACAAGATCCTAAACATACATCACATATGTCTCCATTAATAGACAAAAATCGTCAGAGAACAGAAACTATAACGTCCCCACCAGGAATCATTTTCAGGTACTAGAAAATAAGGATACTTCCCCCAAACCCTCTCCTTCTTTTTTTCACAAGAGCCCGGTTCAAACCAGATTCAAAAGACTTCAAGAATCACGAGAGTGGGATTCTCCCGGCAAACGCCAGAGATCATGGGAAGAAGGAGAAATTGAAGAAGAAAGAAGTCACAACAAAGAGATGAGAGGACGGATGTAGATAGTAAAGGCATTTTTAACCTCTCGGATCGAACATTAGAAAGAGAGGAGCTTAAAGGGAAACTCCAGTGCCAGGAAAACGATCCGTTTTCCTGGCACTGGAGGGTTCCTCTCCCTCCCACCCCCCAATCCCCGGTTACTGAAGGGGTGAAAACCCCTTCAGTGACTTACCTGAGGCAGCGGCGATGTCCCTCGTCGCTGTCTCCGCCTCCGCAACGCTCCTCCTCTTCATTGCGTCGGCCGGTGGGCGAGACTGATCTCGCCCACCGGCCGAGGGGACCTAATGCGCATGCGCGGCAATGCCGCGCATGCGCATTACGTCTCCCCATAGGAAAGCATTGAAAAATCATTTCAATGCTTTCCTATGGGGTTTTGAGCGACGCTGGAGGTCCTCACACAGCGTGAGGACGTCCAGCGACGCTCTAGCACAGTTTTCCTGTGCTAGAACCCAGGAAGTGACTTCTAGTGGCTGTCTAATAGACAGCCACTAGAGGTGGAGTTAACCCTGCAATGTAATTATTGCAGTTTATAAAAAAACTGCAATAATTACACTTGCAGGGTTAAGGGTAGTGGGAGTTGGCACCCAGACCACTCCAATGAGCAGAAGTGGTCTGGGTGCCTAGAGTGTCCCTTTAAGATCCTCAAGAAAGGTCTTAAGTTTGCACCAACATGAGGGGCGGTGCCTAACGACTGAAGAGAACGGTCGCAAGCTCGCTGAGCTCCAGGCCGCGATAAGGGAAAAACCCTCCATCCACACCCTTAAACGGGCCGAATCTGTCCCAGGGGGACCCCAAAAGATAAGAGAGCCTAATGGGGCGAAAAACTAAAAAGCTTAAACCTGAAAGGCCCACGAAGGGCATGGATATCGGCGAGCTTTGGCGGCAGGCCCGCGGCGCCTCAGGCTCCAATATGGCGTCTCTACATGGCGGGTGCTCCGACTTCTATGAGGAGACATCAGATGAAGGCGAGGGGGAACTCTCTTCGGGCCACCCTCAGCCATCGCCGGCTCAAACACAGCCCCCACCACCGGCAAAGGTCCCCACGCCGGTGAGCATGGAGGCCATCAGAGCTCTAATGGCGGAACACCATACAAAGATTTCGGCGGATGTCGCCTCGATCAAAGACGCAATGCAGGGCTTGACAGGCCGTATTGGGACCGTGGAAGTCTCCATGACCGCCCAAATCACCCAAATCCAGACGCTGCAGCAAGAGGTTCAGGAGCTGAAAACACTAGCCGGGCAGACTGATCTAAGGTTTGCTGCGCTTGAGGATAAACACCGCATGAGGCACCTTAAGATCAGGGGCATCTGCGACGACATACCTGATGCCGAACTACCGCATGTCACTAGGCGGCTTCTTACAGCTCTGCTGACTCCAAGGGCAGCCAAAGCAGTGACAATAGATGGAGTATTCCGCATTCCAAAGCCCGCTAGGGCCCCAGCCACAGCCACAAGGGATGTTATACTACAGTTCCAGGCATACAGGGACAGAACAGCAGTACTGGCAGCTACCAGGGATCAACCGTCTTACCTCTTCGAGGACATGTCTCTCACCTTTTATCCTGATCTCTCTGGAGCGACATTGGCGTGGAGGCGATCCCTGCAACAATTGACATCCCTCCTGCGAACACGCCACATCAGGTACCGCTGGGGCCCAGCACATACCCTACTGGTCACCAAGGGCGACACCACACTTACGGTACGCGGCATGCAGGAGGCGCCGGCGACACTGCGACAGCTGAACCTCCCAGCGGACTCCCTGCCATTACCGAAACCTACGGACGGACGCATGAACCCACCGAATTGGAGCACAGCCAGCGCGGAGGAATTCATCCCCAGAAGACACGCCGGAGTACCTAAAGTCACAGCCACCACTTGAAAAGACTGGGACTCTAAAATATATTGCCGGGACATTGCCCTCCCGAATTGATCCCGATCCAGATCACATACCGGAGAGCTATAGCCCCACTTTGCGGATGGCCGCACTCCCTTACCCAACGACAACCACACATCACACACTAGCGTGGGGCCCCTCTATAGGTGCTGGATTAACCCCTCACATTTCCACCGCTACGCGGGCACCCCACACTAGCCTTTTTGCTCAGCAACCTGGAGCAGATATCTAGTCCCCATCTAGCTCCCCCAGTGTGAACACTCCCCACCGCCCTCCACATACATGCCCACGAGGGACTCTCTGAGGACCTCCCCACCCGATGACAAGCGGGCATCCCGCACACCCCCCAATAGTCACAGAAGCCTCAGGCACATCGTGTGTAATATCCACCTCCAGGCAGGCAATTACCGGTGCTCGAGGTGATATGGGAGACTGGACTCGTCTCCAGTGGCTTAATGCCTGATGATATACTGTTTATGTTTGTATTACCGTTATATTAGCAACGATACTTTCTGGGGTAAGTGAGGTTTAACGCTATTATCGTTAAAGCAAGGACTCCTAGCCTAAATGATTACAGCATAACGTCTATAGGCGAAATATAGTATCGAGACATTTCTCTAAAGCGTGCATACTTTATATTAACGTTAAAATAAGCGACCTAGCAAGGTTCAACGTTTAGCATCTTCGTTTTAGTTAACTTTATTCTATTTTTATTCAAGCCTATTCTGAAAATTAACCGGTTAGTATACAATAAGCTAGACTACACATGGGCGACATAGCCTGAATATTACTTTACGATACCCAACTTTAGTGGTCTTGATACACCAGCGAAGGTACCTTTCAGTCATGTGATAGAATCAACTGTCGGACCCTCTACTGTACACTGAACAAGCGAGTTATGTAGCAAACTGTTTATTATAGTTCAGACTTAACTGCCTAACCTGTCATTATGCTTTTTAAAAACAAAATATGTGCAAGTTATTTTTGCCACTGTTGTACCTGTCTATGTTCAAGTATAAATGCACGCTGTTGTGGCGCATGAATATAGTATGTACTCACCTGCACACCAAAAATAAAGAATTCAAAAAAAAAGTTTGCACCAACATCTGATTTTAAACCTTTTGATTTTTTTATTGATCTTAACCGTTTCACAAGACAATTATGTCTAAAAAAGTTATTTCATGATAAAAAGGATTTAGCACAAACAGACACCACTACCACATACATACAAAGTAACTCAAAAGAAAAATCTAAATTCTTCCCGAAGAATATGATTTTGAATGAAATTAAAACATTTGAAACCATGGTAATGAATGAAGTAAATAAAATACAGAACACAAATAAGTATCAGAAGAATCTCTCACAGGTAGAAACAAAAGCTTTGAGGAATTTACAAAAAAATGAAGACCTTGTAATTAAACCGGCAGACAAAGGGGGAGGGGTCATAATTTTATCAAAGGAAAATTATGTAAGCAAGCTGAAAGACTCCTATTAGATGAAAATACATATAAAAAATTTAAATCTAACCCCAGTCAAGAAATTTGAGATAAATTTGAAAAATATATCAGTGAAGGATTAGACAAGAAGATTTTAACAGAAGCAGAGGCTAAATATCTTAATATTTTAAATCCCCAAATTTCTGTCTTTTATTATATGCCAACAATGCACAAACATCTAACCAACCCTCCCGGTAGACTAATAATCTCTGGAGTAGACAGTATTTCATCAAGAGTATCTGAATACATCGATGTACTACTCCAACCAATAGTAACAGAAAGCCCTTCATATTTGAAGGATACAATTCATGACATGTGCACAGACGTTATTCGGCATGTGCAAAATTATAAATAAAACACAGACACCGCTTATTCTGTTGGAGTACAACGTCCACAGCTTTATTAATTATAAAATTATTAAATTAACAATTTAGGGTCATTGTCAACAGTAATAACTCCGTTCCTCTCGATCCCAAATACCCCCGACAATGACCCTACCAAAACAATACAAACATAACAATTGCTACATAACGAATAATACCTGGCCTACCAAAGAGGCCCCCAACATTTGTTTACCTGCAGGGGTGTACCCAGACACCCCTACACCCCTAGGTTCGTCGCCACCTCCGGGCTAGAACCTACCAAACACTTTAACTTCCGTCCTACTCCAGCCTAGAACTTGGCATAACACATTCATAACCCCCAAATAGCCAGTTTACCCAAGCCCTATTTCCGCCACAGCACATGACTTGACCCCTTAAGCTCATGTGCGACCCCCACCACACATAAATAGGGCCTGCGCAATCCCCTCCTGCAAGCCTAAGTTGAATAAGTCGCAACCTACATCAGAAAGGTGCACACCGTCCGACCTAAAGTAACCAGGTAACATCTCCTCCAGTTCCCTGTGCCGTACCACTACGCCCCCCACTCTCCGAACAAAACTAGCCATGATCTTATTGATCTTACCCCTGGATCGTGCTACCGCGGCCGTGTCCCTGGCGTGTCTCCACCTGCACCGAGGCACCATCTCCGACCACACCACTGTCACGCCAGGGACCAGGTCCCGCAGCCGATCCACATCTCGCTTCATTTGCCTTACCAAGCCGCGCAGCGGCACCAGACCCAGGTCATTACCCCCGCCGTGGATCACCACCACGTCTGGCAATGCCCGACCCGTCACCTTGCGAAAAAGTTCCCCACTGACGCTCCGCCAGTCGAAGCCCCGATACCCAAACCAGTATATCTCCACTTGCTCCAAAGGAAAGCCCAGCTGTAACCCATTCTTTCGAACTGCAGCTCTCTTCTGAGCCCAATAGACGTAAGAATGACCAATTATCCATGCCGTCCAACCTAGGAGAGACAAAAACAACAGTAAGTATCACCCCCAGCAGCCCAGCTGCACCCCCATATTGTTATGTTCACACCAGCCTGTCTGGGCGTACATACGATCGAAACCGCATCGATTCCCAACGACCGATACGCTTGATCCGCTCGTTCCCCAAACCCAGCCGTGCGGCTTCCGTGGCCGCCCCAATGCGGAAGGAGTGCGTTCCGAATTGTAAGGGGTCTAACCCCATCCCCTTTAGCCCCAACCGAAAAATCTTAGTAAATTGGAAGCGCGACAGCGCTGAACCGTCCGCATGCACTAAAAAGCAACCCTTGACTTCCGGCCTTAACTCCAGGAACCTGGCCCCGCAGGCCACTGGGCACACACCCGATCCCGGCAACGCACCCAGTGTAACCGCACATCCTTTCCCAAAGACATCCGTCTTGGAACGGGTCAACCGTATCCTCACCCTGTCCGAACACACCGCTACGTCCTCCAATCTCAGTCCCCCATTACCCGCCTTGCTTGCACTGACCAATTCCCCAATCCTAAAGGCCCCGAAAAAGGCCCATACAAACGCCGTTGAAAACAGAGCCACCTCGTGCCCCGAAAAACATATGTCCGGTAACCGCTCCACCAAACCTTGTAAAACCTGAAATGAAACCGGCCTCCTCTCATCCCGAACCTTCTTACCTTTCCGAAAGCCCCGCACCGCTTGTCTTACCAGGAAATGTTTGGTCACATCCACCCAACCATTGAATTTAAAAAGAAACGCCAGGGCCGCGAGGTGCCTATCCACCATGGAGGGGGAGGAATGCTCAGCAAACAAACGGCACAGAATCCATAACAATACATCCAACCGGCTAGATGCGGAGACATCCGAGCCTAACAGAAGCGCCGTCTCATCCCAAACCCGCCAAACCTTAACGTAAGAAGACCATGTGCCCGGGGCCAGCGAATGTTTTATGTACTCCCCAAGCAGGATGTCGCGAGCTGCCACATCTCCTCCGGGCAAGCGTGTCCCGATTCCTGCGCCTCCGGTGCCGCCTCCCGAAAACGATCCCACTGAAAACGAGACAACGCGTCAGCCACAACGTTTTCCAAACCCGGAATATGCTTAGCCCTGAACACAATGTTAAATGACATGCATAACAACACCAACTGTCTTAGCAATCGAACAACCGGCAACGAGGACGCGGACAAGCCATTAATGGCCTGCACCACTGCCATATTATCCGAATAAAATACTACTTTCTTGTTAGCAAGGTCCCCACCCCACAGCGTCACCGCCACCACCACTGGAAAGAACTCCAGGAATGCCAGGTTCCTAATCAGCGGGCTCGACCTCCAAGCCACCGGCCACTCCTCCGCGCACCACCGACCCCCGAAAAAGGCCCCAAACCCTACGCTACCCGAAGCGTCCGTGAACAGTCTCACATCCTCCGAGGACCCCACCGGAACCCGGAAAAACACCCGACCTTTGAAATCCCGCAAAAAGCGCGCCCACACCTTTAAGTCAGCCCTCATCTCAGCTGAAACTCTCACGTAGTGCGACGGCCGCTTCACCCCGCTCGTTGCGTGAGCCAGCAGCCGGCAAAAAACTCTCCCCATGGGAATCACCCGACAAGCGAAGTTAAGGCTCCCTATCAACGACTGCAAACCCCTCAACGTCACCTTCCTCGCCTTTGCCACCGCATCCACCGATTCCCGCAGGGCGTGCAGTTTGTCAAGCGGCAACCTGCACTCCCCGCGCACCGAGTCAATTTCCAGCCCTAGGAAACTGAGGCACGTTACCGGTCCTACCGTTTTATCTGCCGCCAACGGCACCCCAAACTTATGTGCTACCCACTGGAACACTTTCAGTATCTGCCCACAACGCCCCGACCCAGCCGGGCCGACACACAAGAAGTCGTCTAGGTAGTGTACCACCGCACCCCCGGCCGACTCCTTCCGGACCACCCACTCCAGGAACGTGCTGAACTTTTCAAAGTATGCGCAAGATATAGCGCAACCCATAGGCAAACAGAGATCCACAAAAAACTCCCCGTCGAAGTAGCAACCAAGTAAATGATGACAATCCGGGTGAATGGGAAGCAATCTAAACGCCGCCTCCACATCCACCTTAGCCATCAATGCCCCGCGCCCCGCCCTCCGCACCAACTCGACAGCATTGTCAAATGATGTATAGGAGACAGAGCACAAGGTCGCGTCGATATCATCATTCACCGACGCCCCAGCCGGGTACGATAAGTGATGTATCAAACGGAACTTGCCCACTTCCTTCTTAGGGACAACCCCTAGCGGGGACACCCTCAAACCCGGCATGGGCGAAGCCGCAAACGGGCCTGCCATCCTCCCTAAACTCACCTCCTTCTGCAACTTCTCCCTAACCACCCCCGGATGAGCCAGCACCGATTTGAGGTTCCCGCAAAGCACACCCGGACCCCTGTCCTGGAACGGAATCACGAAACCGTTCGTGAACCCGTCCCACAAAAATCTGGCTACTTCCCGGTTAGCGTATTGCCTTAGCCACGGCAACATCGCGTCTACCTTCACCGGAGATGCCCCCCGCCGCAGCAACAGGGGCTGCCGCGCCAGGGCCCCCCCCTCCAGTGCCAGCTTTCCCTTTCTTGAAGCATCTGGAGAGGCCATGATTGCCGCCACAGCCGGAGCACTCATGTTTGAATCTACAGGACGCTCCCCACTTGCACTGCCCCTCGTTGAAGAGCCAGCACAACCCCTTCTTCTGTCCCGCCGACGCGCCACCACTAGGGCCCGCGCCGGCTGTCCCGAGAAAGGGGGCACTCTTTTGGGCCATCATCAACCTCATCCACAAAGGCAGGTCCATCTGGTCCCACCGCATGGCCGGATTCGCCGCTAGGCGCTGCCTAAACTGCTCATCATACCTCCACCAAGCGAGTCCCCCGTAAGTCCTGTATGCATCCCCAATGCCGTCCAGATAGCAAAAAAGCTGTGAGCACCGTTCCGGGTTCTTTTCCCCGATCACGCTCGCCAGTATACAGAAGGCACGCAGCCAGTTACCGAATGTCTTAGGTATTTTTCGATACTTACGCCGTTTCTCCTCTTCCTCCTTTTTTGCGTCCTTCTTGTCTTCCTCCTTTAAATCTAAAAACTCCTCTAAGGGAAGAAGCGAAAATATTTCGACAAATTCCCCTTTTCCTATCCTCTCCTTAACTTCAGCCTTCAAATGACAGCCTAACGGTCCTGCGAAGGACACGTGTACATTCTGTCTAGCTGCCTCCGAAATATCACCGCGGTCTTCCAGAGCACCCGCACAGTCGACCTTCCCAGCATCCGCATCCGCGGCGCCCCCTCTCGCGCCCCCCGCCGTTGTCGTCACGGGACCCCCTCCCACACCCAAGTCGCTATCCGCTGCCCACACCTTCCCGAAGTGCCCAGGGGACCCAGCCTCCCCCGACCAGGACCCCAAAAGTGATTGTAAGCATCCTAACAAACTCCCAGAATGAGGTGTAGATGTCAACTCACCACCCACTCCCCGGACCTCGGATGGCCGCGGGGGTACCGTCCTTTCGGCCGCCTCGACTGGCTCCGAAGCGTCCAGGGGACGCCGTTTCCTGCCCGCCCTGCTGCGATCCAATCTTGTAGGCGACACACTTCGTGACCTGTAATGAGAAGGTGACCTGGGTAGTCTGTTCATATTGAGCCTCACCCGTCCGTCACATCTGTCTCCTGTCCTGTCACGACCAGACCCCGTCCCCCGCTTGGCCTGGGACCCACGGTCGCTCCTAGTCTCACTCCGCCTGGACACAACACTGTCTTTCGACCCTGACTCGCTGCGCCGGTACCTCCTCCATCCGTCCCTAGTGGTGGACCTCCTCCTCCTATCCCTACTCCTCGAAGTACTCCTGTCCTTGGACCTGCCTGGCTCCGAAGATCGTCCTGAACTGCCATATCCATCCCTCCCGCTGCTTGGTGTGGCTCTATCTGCCCTCTTCGTGGGTCTTGCCCTGCGCCGTTGAACCTGGGAGCGACCTGAGAAGGGGTCCCCGTCTGCATGGCCCCTCCTCTGGCTTCGACTATCCCGCCTCGCGCTGTCCTTCCCGGTCACCATCTCCCTTACTCCCCTTCCAACACTCCGCTCCTGGCTGTAGTCCCTCTGCACCTCTGACCTGCCGCTGGGCTGTGGCACACTCCCTCTCCTCTGGCTCCCCTCCTCCCCGGAATCCACTGCTGAGGACCTAACCCCTGACAGGGCTGACTTGCTTGTCGAGCTGCCCGCCTGGACCCCACCACCTCCATGTGAGCCCGCTGTCATGGTCCTCCCCGAACCCCTGACACCCCCCTGCCCCTCAGTGTTGCCCCCAGGGGGCGACTCACCGGGACGCTGGGACACCAGCACTGCTCCTCCTCCGATCCTCTGCTCAGCCTCCTTGCCCTGGGCACCAGCAACATCCAGGGGTGTCCTTTCTTCCGCCCGACGGCAGAGGGCGCTCTGGGCTAGAGGCCCCTTCCCGGCCTTCCGTCGCACCTGACCGGCAACGTGACGACCATGCAGCACCGGCCGCCGTTCCGAGCCTCCCCGGCTTCCAGACCCACCAGCCACCTCACGCTCCCTGACCGCAGGGCTCTTCTTCCTCCGCGCCGCCGGCACCGCACCCGGACTGAGCCGCTGGGGCGGTCTCGCCCGCGTGACAGGCCTCTTCTCCGCCGCACCGACGGGGGGAGCAGACGTGCTCGGAACCCCCAGCTGCTCCTGTAACCATCCGAAGCCTCTCTCCTGCACCAACGATCGTACTCCTGCCATGATTTCTTCGGCGGACGCCATGACCTGCAGTAAAAGACAAAGAAGAAGAGCTACTCTGACCTGTAACAATTCACAGGTAAGGGCAGCTCAGATTAAGATGGCCTCAACCTAAAATGGCCGCTATTTAAACTAACCCTCTCCTCCCCACACTAGCTAGGCCCACCCCTTGAACTCCAGTTCACCTGCCAACTTTCTGGCCCTGTCAAGGCCCACTCCCCCCCTGCGTTGCTCCGTGGGCTACACATATTACAAACACTTGGCAACATAAAATGAGAAGAGAATTATACACTAGTTACATGTCCCCTCTACAGCATTATCCCACACAACAAGGGAATAGAGGCAGTAAAATATTTTTTAACTAAATCTAATTTAAAAAAAAGAACAGATTGATTTTATAATTGAAGGTACACTTTTAATCCTTACCAATATTTTTTTTGGTTTAAGGATAGTTTTTTTCTGCAAATCAATGAAACGGCAATGGGAATCAAGTTCGCACCCAGTTACGGTAATTTGTTTATGGCGTACTGGGAAGAAAGGTTTATCCTTCACAACACTTCATATGCGAGCTTGGTCACCTATCGCCGTTTCATTGACGATATATTTTTTATTTGGAATGGAGACGAACTAAGTCTTTCCAATTTTTTACGTTTCCTCAATTCTGATGACTGGGAGATCATCCTTACTTCAACACAGAGCAAAAAAGAGAGAAACTTTTTAGACCTCACCATTTTTATAGACAACGGGGAAATACACACAATTCTTATTTTAACCCCTTAAGGACCAAACTTCTGGAATAAAAGGGAATCATGACATGTCACACATGTCATGTGTCCTTTAGGGGTTAAAGAAGTGGATTGCAATAGGTACATATATCTTACAAGTTGCCATTATGCTCCATGGCTCACCAATGCACCAAAAAGCCAATTTATGAGATTAAAAAGAAACTTCACACAAGAAAGAGATTTCATAAGACAGACCAATATAATTAAAGAACAGTTTATCGAGAAGGGCTATAAAGAAAAGAACCTCCAAATGAGTATATAAGGAATTAAAAAGATGGAAAGGAAAGAATTACTTACCTATTAGAAAAAACAAAATGAAGAAGCAAATAAAATAAAAGTTCCGTTCATTTGCAATTTCTCCGCTAACAACAGAAAAGTGCAATATGCCATCAAAAAATATTGGCATCTTAAACATGACGACCCCATTCTCAAAAGCATATTCCCATCAAAACCCAGTATTGTACACAGGGGATGCAAAAATTAGTAAATAGTAACTATAAAAATCCATCTAAATCAAATAACTTTTTAAACAGCAATAAAGTTTTTTATGGATGCGGAGGATGCCTAGCATGTAGGGATACTAATAACAAAAAAAAAAGAATATAAAGAATACTAATGACTATACAAAGAAAGACTTTACAATAAGAGACCAATTAACTTGTTTCTCCAAAAATATAATTTACATGTTAAAATGTCCATGCGACATGTTACACATTGGGAGAACAATTAGATGCCTACATACTAGAATATCTGAACACGCCAGAAATATCAAAATAGGCATTGAAACACATAGCGTTTCTTACCATTTTAAGAATTATCACAACCGAAACCCAAAAGATCTCATTTTCTGTGAACTAAAATTGGTTAATAGAAAATGGAGGGGAGGAGACACAAAGAAAATTGGAATCGAAGAAATGAGATTCATTTTTAATTTTAATACTTTAGCTCCCCGTGATCTTAATTTGGATTTTGAACTGTGTAATTTTGTAACTTGACAGTGTACCTAAAATACCATATTTTTGATCTCTGGTAATTTTACATACATTTTTTTATATACACTCCTTTTTATGTATCTACAATAACTTTAAAAACATTTTTTATATTGATTCATATTTTTATCCATTTCTCCCTCCATTTTTTATGAAGAAGTAATTAATATAAACACTTTGTAGTGGTGTGGTGTTTAACTCCCATTTTTATTATTGGATTTGCAATTTTAAAGAACTGATAAACAGCACTTGTTGTTGTTACTAAGCATAACATGTTTTTTAAAAGAATAGGAAATTTGTTTCCCATCTATAAACTATAATTATATCTATGATTACATTCACATTTATGTTCATATTTTATATTTGCTGATATATCTCTGAATATATTTACATTTTTGTTTACAATGTGGGACTGTATGACAGTATACAGGAGTCTTCTGCTCAGTCACACCACAGACTGTTACGAATCACGGAAGTGGAACGCCTATTTGCGTTACACAGATTGAGGAAGTTGCACCAGACCATGTGATCACCATACGAACGGAACATGCGTTCCACTCAGAACACTTCCGGTCACACAGATGGCGATAATTCTACAATCAAGATGAAATAAAAGACTGAACAAGCGTTCCACAAAGTATACACCAACTGAGGAAGCCAGCTGATGGCGAAATGCGTTTTGGACTAAAGACCTTATCATTTTATAAGTATTTTTGATCATTGGATCAGTTTTTATTCTACTTGTTTTTCAGTAATAAATGTATTAATTTACTTTCACCATTGGAGTCCTCCTGTTTATCCCTGCTGACCAATTTGGGTGTGAAGGAGGTGTGAAGGAGGTATGAAGGAGACAGAATAGGGATGTGGATCTCCCTTAAAGATCCAAGAGTGCTACACACTAGATTCAGGTGACTGATTGTCTCTCTATTTGTGAGTTGGAAATTGTTACATCTACACTCATCTATTATTGTACATACTAGCTGCACTATGATTGTGTCATATATTGTTCACAGGATTCTGTAAAAGATTGCAAAAAGTACATTCATCTTCAAATTCTATTACTCACGTATTTTAGAGCTCCACTTACAGGGGAGGGCTGGCAGCCTTAGGCCTGGGGGGCAAAACTAGCCAAGTTGCCCATTGCACCACCAAATCAGTTCACCATCCATGCCCACCTTTTCCTGGTTTTATAACGGATATTGATGTTAGGCTAATCAGTAGCTCTTTGCCATACCTGCTCCTTCACGGCTCTGACTTTCAATGTTGTCAGAGCGCAGGCTGAGAATCTCTGAGCCTGTGCTCTGACTCACTAACTGAGCGCCGGAACCACGAGGGAGAGGATATGATCTGACTGCACCTACTGCTGGTGCGCACCAGTGGACCACCAGCGAATCGTTTAAATTGAATATGCTGGTGTACCCAACTTGTGAGCTGTGTTGGCCGCCGGGCGCCTCTGTTGTCATGGCACCCTGCGTGACCGCACAGCTTGCCCACCCCAACGGCTGGCCCTGCTGACACACACTGATGTTACTACTTAGACATCCCTCAATATTAATACAGACATCAGAGTAAACACCAATAAACTGTGGAAACAGAGCTGATCCCCGTAAATTTATAAAGGTTTGCTTACTGGATTTGTTGTAAGATTAAATCATGCCTCTTCCTCTCTCTCTCCCATGCACTGCTCTGTAGGCTAGGAGGAAGGGAAGAGTAATCACATTCTCCCAGCACAGCGCCACCTGTGGCTGCATGGGGAACAGCTGGTTAATGTAATGCTTGCAGGACGGCCAGCTGCCACAGAACCTCTTTGTTCCCGTCTCTGCAAAGGGCTCCAGGCACTGCTTACTGTGAGTGTAAAGTAGGGGCAGAGGACACTTGCACTGCGGTAAAGACGGGTGTGGGCAGGAGGAGAGTGCTGTGCAATCAGTGCACTCCCCTCCTGTGGGTCACCAGTATACTGGTGCACCTGCCCAGAATCAGAGCCGGTGCAAGGATTTTTGCTGCTCTAGGCAAAATAAAAATTTGCCGCCCCCATGTGACACAATACCCCACCCATATGATCTGCCATATGAACTAACGCCAGTGCTGCACACAGTGTGTGTTTACATTAAAAAGCCTGCAGGGACCGGCTATAGACACCAGAACCACTTCATTAAGCTGAAGTGGTTCTGGGGACTATAGTGTCCCTTTAATGTGAGGTAAATTATAGATTAGTGTCATTAAAGGACCACTCTAGTGCCAGGAAAGCATACTCGTTTTCCTGGCACTAGAGTGCCCTGAGGGTGCCCCCACCCTCAGGGACCCCCTCCCGCCCGGCTCTGGAAAGGGGAAAGGGGTAAAAACGTACCTTTTTCCAGCGCTGGGCGGGGAGCTCTCCTCCTCCTCTCCGCCTCCGTTCCTCCCCGTCGGCTGAATGCGCACGCGCGGCAAGAGCTGCGCGCGCATTCAGCCGGTCACATAGGAAAGCATTCATAATGCTTTCCTATGGACGCTTGCGTGCTCTCACTGTGATTTTCACAGTGAGAATCACGCAAGCGCCTCTAGCGGCTGTCAATGAGACAGCCACTAGAGGAAATAGGGGAAGGCTTACCTAATTGATAAACATAGCAGTTTCTCTGAAACTGCTATGTTTATAAAACAATTAGTTAACCCTAGCTGGACCTGGCACCCAGACCACTTCATTAAGCTGAAGTGGTCTGGGTGCCTAGAGTGGTCCTTTAATAATATACTAGATTGCCTACTTACAACCAGATAAGTATGATGATGGGCTGCAGTTTGGCTCCACTGGTCTGGTGTAGAACAGGATCTCTGGAGGCTGTTTGCAACTGTTTTTACAAAATTCAATGTTCTGGGAGAATGGGAAGCGGCTCAATTTTTGGGGGGGCCCTTACACAGCTCTGGGCCCCAGGGCCTGACGGTGAGTATGCCCATAAGGCCCACTCATAAGTCCACTTATATGTTCCACCCACCCATGAGTTTGCTCACAGGGAGTGGAATGTGTAGGGGATGTGTTATGTGTTATTGTAGAGTGTAACCGTTTTGCTCACCAGCGGTTAAAAAACGTTTAGGCGATATTCCCCTTTCCAGATACACCGACAGCTACTGTCAGCACCAATCTCCCGAACTGAAAACACACGAACCCTGGAAATATCCGAACAGGAAAACCATACGAAAGGGTTACACTCCTGGCAGTTAGCATACAATCCAATTCCCCCAATAATGAGACGACACTTTTTTGAGGGTTAAGCAGAATCTGACTGTCCTGGCACATACAGTCTCTTTTATTCCCAATCCACAACCACAGTATAGCCCACAGGGTTTTACAGAACAACCAATCAATCCGTACAATACACACATACACTCCCACACAAAATCCTCCCCTCTGCCTGTGATATGATTACTGAACACAATGGGTAATCTCATTACCACAGGCAGAGGAATACAGTTTTTACACAATATTTATAACTTCTAAAATATACATGCCACAAACATAAAACATACATTTTCATAATCAGCATGCGGGAAATAAACACATACTCAAAAATCAGGGCAATCGGTACAGGGGTTAAAAAGTTAAATGGAAGTCCTTTAGGACCGACCGCAAGCACATTTTCATGCCCAAAACAGTTCCATAGATTTGGGCTGTGCGGTCGGTCTATTTCAGGCTGAAAAAATGACTAAGTCCCATTCGAACGTGCGTTCGAATCTTCGAACGGGACTTAGTATCTGCGGCTGCAAAATCACTGTGCCGCATGGAATTAACCAAGATGGCCGCCGCCGCCACGTGTTCGTTTTTCGAATGGCGGCCACTTCGACTACTTCGGCACTTCGACGGCATTCGAAGTGCCAATTTAAAAGTACAAACCCTTTCTTTGGGAGTTAAAGGGCCAGCAGCAGCACACCAAAATCCATTATGCCCAAATCTTGTAATTAAAGGGCCACATCTTCCTGGGCCATAGTCAGAAGGCAAGAGGCGGGCAAGCAGCCCCCTCCAAGGACACGTGGCGAGGTCGGTTTCGCCACATAGAGGATCTAATAGGTGTGCTTAGGGTATGTAGTGTATAGGGATACCAGTTTGTGTAGGTGATGCAGTGTGTTTGTGTGTAGTGGAAGCAGTGTGTATTTGTGTATAAGGGATGTATTGTGTGTTTCTGGTTGTGTGTAAGGGATGAATTGTGTGAATCTGTGTTTGTATGCATAAGGGATGCAAGGTGTGTGTCTGTAAGTGTGTGCATTGAGTGTGTGTAAGAGATGCATTGTGTTTCTGTGTGTATGTAAGAAAAGCAGTGTGTGTGTTTGCATGTGTGCAAAGCATGCATTGTCTTTCTGTGTAAGGCTTGCATTGAATGTGTGTAATCTTCTTACTCCCCCCTTGTTCTTCTCACTCCCCCCTCCATGTGATCTCCTCACTCACCTCCCGTGTTCTTCTCACTCCCCCCAACCTGTGTTTTTCTCACCAACCCACCTGGGTTCTTCTCACTTCCCCACCTGTGTTCTCCTCATCTCCCCTTCTCCCCCCCTCTCCCTGTGTTCTCCTCATCTCCCCTTCTCCTCACCCCCTCTCCCTGTGTTCTCCTCCTCCCCTTCTCTTCACCCCCTGTGTTCTTCTTACCCCCTCCCTGTGTCCTCCTCACCTCCCCCTCCCTGTGTTCTCCTCACCACACACCCTCCCTGTGTTCTTCTCAGTCCCCCGTGTTCTCCTCATCTCCCCTTCTCCTCACCCTTACTCTCCTCCCCTCCTCCCTGTGTTCTTCTTACTCTCCCCCCTCCTCCCTGTGTTCTTCTTACTCTCCCCCCTCCTCTCTGTGCTCTTCTTACCCCCCACCTCCCTGTGTTCTTCTTACTCCCCCTCCTGTTCTTCTTATTCCCCCCTGTTCTTCTTACTCGCCCCCCGTTCTTCTTACCCGCCCCCCTGTTCTTCTTCGCCCCCTCACCTTCCCTTCCCTGTAGCGTGGCCGAGCTCCTCTCCGATCCGCGGTACCCGGCCGGAGTGATAGGAAAGTGCACACTCAGTGTGCACTTCCTGTCAGTCCGGCCGGGTACAGGAAACAGAAACTCCTGTACCGCGCGGGGTTTCTGTTTCCTGTACCCGGCCGGACTGTTTCCTATCTGGCCGGCCGGGTACCGCGGACCGGAGAGGAGCTCGGCCTCGCTACAGGGAAGGGGAGGTGAGGAGAGACGTAGTGCTGCAGCCGCCTGAGACTCTTTACAGATCGCTCAGGCGGCTGCAGCATTAGGATCGGCCCTGCAGCGGCCGGTTTTAAAATGATTTAGGGCGGCCTGGGGGGCAATTGCCTCCCTGCCCTCCGTCCCAGCCCGCCTCTGTCGACTTATACTATATTGGTGTGTGTATTTTAATTTTTATTTATATTTTTTCACATTTTGATTGCAAGTTTTCATTTGCATTTTTTTCATTCTTTATTTATACTTAGGTAGTAGACAATAAAAACAGATAGACAGTTGACATAAGTACAAAATACATCAACATGGTATAAATATCAGATCACTGAATAAAACAATATTTGTTTACTGCAAAACAAAGCCTAAGATGGTCGTTGAAAAGTAACTATGTTTAATAGTATGAATATCGGCCTGTTACAGGTCAATATGGTAAAACTAGATTGGATCGTAATCGGTGGATGAGTAGAGAAAAGCATAGAAAAGCATCAACTGTCAGGTGATGAGAATAAACTTTAGTTTGACGCACTGTCTAAGGGTGTATAATTATATATAGATATTTCCCATTAGGAGAACAAAGAAGAAAGAAGAGGAGAAAATAGAATAGTAAAGTAGAGAGAAGATTAGTAGGAAGAAAGAGTGAGATCAGGGATCAGTCAGCTCATCACTTAGAGGGTATTGGTGGGCGATGACCTACACATCTCTGGTCTACCCTCCCACCTTATTTGTTTCCTGAGTAAGTTTCCCAGGGTATCCATATTTTTGTGAAAGTCTTCATGGTCCACACGACTTGAGCAGTAAATGTATCAATTAAATAGATATCTTTAAGTTTTAGGAATACAGTTGCTATGCGTTGTTTGATGGGCTGAAGCCAGGATATGGCGAGTGCCCTTCTGGTCGCTTGTGTGAGTTTTTGGAGGAGGGTCTGTTTTGTCTTTGTCCAGTTATCTAGAGGCAGTTTATGGTTTATGAAGAATCTAGGAAGTGAGATCAGTCACTTTTCATATGTGGCTACATGTTACGCTAGTCTGTCAGGGTATTTTGCATATGATACAATTTAACAAAGTGGCGTACCATATAAATATTGTCTTGTAGGATTGTTCCTGCATTGTTACACAAATGGATGTTTTGCTATTTGCCTCCCATATCGCGTTCCAGTCTGTGCCTTTAAGAACTTCACCTAATTCTGATTCCCACTGACCAGTATAGTTTAGTCTACCCCAGTCTGTCTTGGTGGAGTAAAGGTGGGACTATAACATAGTGATTAGGCCTTGGTGATATGATTAAACCTTGCATAATCTTTCAGAGAAAGTGAGTTGTGTATGGGCTTTCTTAATATGGGATTTACAAGCAAAGTCCTGAATTTGCATGTATCTTAAAAAGTCCAAGGATGTCAGAGTAATCCTACTCTGAGAGTGAATGCATCAGTCATGTCTCCGTCATAGAGATGGTGAATCCTTTGTATTCCTGCATGTTTGATGCCATTTCCAGAATGATACCATGTTTCATAGTAAAGGCATCATGAGGGATGGTGAGGACATCAGATCAAATTTAACTTATCAAAATACCTAGCAGTGTTATCTCACACCCATATGGCATTAGTCACAGATGGACAGATAGTAGCAGAGCTCTATGTATCTTAGGAATCCAAAGGTAAAATTGTGGAAGATCTGCTCCCATCATGAGGGATTCCAAATCCATCCATTTTCTTTCGTCTGGGGGAGCGTGCCACATTACAACCTGTGCTAATTGAGCTGATAGGTAGTAAAAGTGGAGATACGGAAGACCTAATCCTCCCACCAACTTATGGTGGTATAAAATTATTGATTGCTACTCTACATCTCTTAATTTGACAGACACATCTATCTATGGCTTTCTGTAGGGGAACCAGGTTTTGCTTTGATAGGGGGAGAGGTAATGCCTGGAATATTAACAGTATACAGGGGAGGATATTCATTTTTACAGAATGAATGTATTTTACCTATCCATGAGATCAGTTTATCAATTCATTGTTCCATGTCTTCCATCTGCATTTTTAAACTAACAGTCCTGCAGATGTTGAAGGTCTGGGGAGTCTGGTAGTGCCTAACTTTAAAAAATACTATTGGGCTACAAATGTGGCAGTTGCCCTTAAATTTAATTTAGATAATAATACACCAAAATGGCTAGACGTGGAAACTGACAAATTATATCCTCATTCTATTAAAGACTTGATTTGGTTCACAATTTCAAAATGATAAAAATGTTTCCATCAGCAAAAATTACATTAAAGACCTGGGATACACTGAACAAAACTATAAAACCTAATTTAACCTAATGGTCTAATTTAACCTTATGGTCTAGAGCAGGGATAGGCAACCTTTGGCACTCCAGATGTTGTGGACTATATCCCCTATAATGCCCTTACACCCATAATGCTGTCAAAGCATCATGGGAGGCGTAGTCCAAAACATCTGGAGTGCCGATGGTTGAGTATGCCTGGTCTAGAGCCATGTTGCTACCCGTTTTAAAATATCAATATCCACAATTGGATCTTGATTCACATTCTAAATTCATATTTAATATTTAATATTGATGACTTTTTTTGATAGTGATTTAATCTTGTCATATGAAAACAATAGATGATTTGGATGATTGCTGAGATACTGTGGGAACAATTTAAAACTATTTAAAATCCTTAAACTGAACCAAAAATGAGACAAATTTAAAAATAACAATTTGGAGAAAATTGTAGATTATGCTAGCTTTAGTATACCTATAATCTTAATTTTATTAATGACAGGAGGCGAGTATTTGCTTAAGTCTCTCTTTACTAGAACTCCACAGCAGCACAGAAAAAACAACCAATCAGAAAAAAGTTAGGTACTATAAAACTCCCCTCCCCATGCATCATTTCCTCTTTCAAGCTGCGACAAAACAGAATAAAAGGCAGAGAACATCATGGGGAAGAAACGAAGTCCTAGGTACGATGAATATAACGATGTCCACCATCCAAGTGTAACCGTCAAACTCGATAGTGTAGATGGACTGTAAACTGAAACGAGATAAAAAACAGAATCGAACAGGTTGATTATCCAATGAAATGTACTCCGAATAAACATGAAGATATCCAATGAGCAACCAAATTAACCTAATATGTAAATATCCCAACCCTATTAATGGAAAAAAACAGACATAAGGAACAAGCGACAGGTAGCAGAGATAACAAACAGAGTTGCATACCTACCTGATAATCTAAACTATAACATAAAACAAGGGAGGGACAAGAATGGGTGGGAAATACTCGCCTCCTGTCATTAATAAAATTAAGATTATAGGTACACTAAAGCTAGCATAATCTACAATTTTATAACATGACAGGAGGCTTCGTATTTGCTGTTTGAAAGCTCAGTTCACCAATCCAACGCTGTTTGTGTCGCTGGTAATTATTCCAGGAAATATCAGAGCAATCCTAATTGGACATTCCAATACGATAAATGACAGCCGACGGGTCAAAGAAGATGCCAACCGACAAGGTATCTCAAATACGGAAAAAGGCACCCTCCGTCGGTAAATCCATTGTACGTGGCGTAGCAAACTGTTTCCTAGAAGTCGGTCCATGAGCTGGCAAGCTGACCTATTAGTCACCTTCCTGTAGTTGTATAACTTCAAAATCCGCTCTATGATCTAGGGTCGCGAGAAGAAAACTGACACCAAGTCTCAACTCATGACCCATAAGGCGGCTCCACCGATCGTGCCAGGGCCATTCGGCGATGCGGCCTTGCAGGGAGATCTCCAATCTCAAGGAATGCACCGAAGACCACCACCAAAATCGCAATAGAAGCCGAGGAGGATCTTCGTACCTTCCTGTCCTACCCGGTGGGGTGACTCATCCGAGCATAAATTCATAACGCACACAATGAGAGTGTGGCCAGACCAGCCGTATACAAAGTGATTCCAATAGTCCAAACGGACCGTGTAAACTTCGGACGCCGTAGAGAAAATGCTCCAGAAGACGTCCGTTCAGGGTTCCGAACTGAACTTGAGTGGAGGAACGGTGGTCGACTATTCTGGGAATAGGGAATCCCAGAAAACCTCAAAGGAATGGGAAGTGCAAACAGGAACGCAGATTTCCATCCTGAAATGCCCTCGTCCAAGAGTGAAAGATGTCTGTGTGAGAGTCGGGGTATACCAGGTACCACCATAAGGTCTCGTAGGTCTCCTCGACGATAGTTGAAAAGTAGGGTAGCGCGAATCCAACAAGATGGCTCCCGTGAGGAATAACTAGAGTATAGACGGAGGGTCCTCCATCTCCGAACCCTGATCACCCGGTATGCGTTTCGAGGAGACTGGGCAGTCCTGCCATCTTATCCCAAGATCTGAGGACCGGGGAGGTCAAGACAAAACGGGGGTTTCCGGTCGTACCCTGTGAACCATACGTACGGCTTTTTACCTTCAGAGCGGGTAATAGGCTCTCCTTAATCCTGTTACCCGAGCAAGGTAGAGCCCGTTTGCTCCCTGAAGGTCCCCGTATCTCCTGCCACCTAAATATGGGAGAAACTGTCTGAGCAGTTGTTCACAATGGTCCGGATATCCAAAAACAGAAAGCAATCCTCTGCTTGTTATGGTGCAGAATATACCCAAACCTGCACTCACATAATACCTGAGTTCCATCCGATAGCCGTACCATCTCCAGGAATGTGTATAAATAAGTGGGAGTCACCCCTCGTTATACCACTGTGAGAATATCCCTCCATTACAGGAGATAGACTAGAGGGAACCAGTCTACCTATGGATATCTTGCATGACCAGGCAGTCCTCTATATCGAAATCAGTAGCACGGACGTCAGAACTACTTGAATGCAGGAGGGACGCCCCTCCCTGTAGTCATCGGTGTCTTGCACAGGTACGAGCCTGTGTGATGAACAAATGGATGGCACAGTAGAGCGTCGAGTGCATGAGAGAGCCGCGCTCTCTACTAATGTGATCAAATATCGTGCTAACGTCCGGCTGATAGCCTGAGCGGGCCGCACCCGTAAATAACCAAACAGTAGAGTCAGCATCCGTGACCGTTCCTCTCTATGAGAATGCTTCCTCCAAACATGACCCCTGTATCCAGCTCAGTCTCCGGCTGAGGTTGAGGGGGGGCTGCGCCCTCTAATAACAAATCAGTGTCCGGTAACGTATCTGAGAGGGGTTCGCTCTCTGCTCCAGCAGATAAAATATTCTCGGATTGAAGAGATGGAGGGCCGCACCCTCCTGTGATCCAAGCTAGGGTCCCTAGGGACTCAGGGTGACCAACTAAAGGGTACACCAAATCCGAGTATCAGCATAAGGCTGAGGGCAATCTACGGGAAAACGATGGAAAAACTATCAACTGACCGTCCGGATCCCGTGCGCGCGCGCGGGGTCCAGGCGAACCGCTGGTAGTCTGAGGAAAGCTGGAGACGTTCTCCGCAATCCACGAGCACCTGGGAGGTCAGAGGAGGTCAAGTCAGGCCTCTCGACGACCCGAGCGAAAGGAAAAGGAAGTCACGAAAACGAAAAAGACAACAAAAACGTAGATGCGAGTAGAATGCAAATTCCATCTCAGCTAGAAGGCAAAAGGCAGGCCGGAAGGCAAGACAAGTAAGCCCCACTGAACAGGGCCAGGAGCTAACCTTACGCAGGAATAACTACCGATAGTTATATGGACACCGGGAGACAGATACGGAGTTGATAAAGACAAGGAAAACACCGCGTTCTCCTGTAGGTGTCTGAGTACCGGTCCTTGTCCTTGCAAAGTTCTCCTCGGAGAAGTGCCGTCGTCGGACTGGCGCAACCGCGGAAGTGTGTCCGGAGTCTTAATAAGAAAACTTGCCCTTCAGGTCTGAGGTTTAGGGCCTTCACCCTACCTACCATATTCAGATGGCCGTATATTGGTGTCCTCTTGGGTAGTATGGCAATGGTGCTTGTCCGGACACCCGCCCATTTCCATGTCACTGGTGGGCACTGGCTTCTCCTCAGTGATATTCCCCCAGGCCTGCGGCCAAAAGGGGATAGAGCAGGCCCAACAGGCCAAACTAATGGACACAGAATAGTTGGCCAAGCAAAAGGCACCGACATAGGAGGCCAATAAATGGGGCACCGCCATAGCCGGCCGAGCTTATGGGCACAGAGGCCGTTCTTATGGGCACAGACATAGCAGGCCGTTCTTATGGGCACAGACACAGCAGGTCGTTCTTATGGGCACAGACATAGCAGGCCGTTCTTATGGGCATAGACATAGCAGGCCGTTCTTATGGGCACAGACAATAGCAGGCCGTTCTTATGGGCACAGACAATAGCAGGCCGTTCTTATGGGCACAGACAAAAGCAGGCCGTTCTTATGGGCACAGACAAAAGCAGGCCGTTCTTATGGGCACAGACAATAGCAGGCCATTCTTATGGGCACAGACAACAGCAGGCCGTTCTTATGGGCACAGACAATAGCAGGCCATTCTTATGGGCACAGACATAGCAGGCCATTCTTATGGGCACAGACATAGCAGGCCGTTCTTATGGGCACAGACATAGCAGGCCGTTCTTATGGGCACAGACCTAGCAGGCCGTTCTTATGGGCACAGACATAGCAGGCCAATCAATGGGTTGTGTATACCACGATATTATTATAGCCCTGTATTTATATAGCGCCCTCCAATTCCGTAGCGCTTTACAATGGGTACTGAATGAGCAACGGGGACCTCCGCGTTCGGGTAGAGGTCCCTAAAAATTGCAGATCCTCAGGGCCACTTGTGACATGGGACCCTTAGACACCAACCCTATTAGACAGTGTAATGCCGTGTGGTAAGCTGAACCGGGACCGGCAGCCCCTAAATGCCCAGCAGGCAAACAGTGGTATTCCAGCTGTAGTGGGTAGACGCGGCAGTTGTTCCAGTGATCCTCATGTCCATGAATGTAAGATACTTTCCTAAAACTGTGAATCGGTAAGCACCTGCCCACACGGGTCCGTTTGAAATTTTTTAGCATCATTATAGGTTACCATCATCATATCCCTGAAGGCTATTGTAACCATGGAAACTCCCAGGAGTAGGGCTAAGTAGCCAACTCAATGGCTCTCCCCAAGGACCTGACTAAATTGTATAGTAACAGCGTAGACTGGTCTCCCATACCAGGTAGTCAGAGCCCGGTCCAGTCATGTCTATATGTGCCATGGACAGGATATCCAAACCAGAGTAGACTCATCTGAGTCCTCATAACTGGGCCAGAAAAAAAAAAATAAATAAATACATAAATAAATAAAAAATATATACTGCGAAGCACACGAATAGCAGAACTCGCAGAAAAACTGTGATATACACTGTAGCAAACTCACAGCAATCTGTGACGTAGACTGTCAGGAAAAATTCCCAGTAATTTGTAATATACACTGACAGTAAAACACACAGCAATCTGTAACGTAGACTGTCAGGAAAGACTCACAGTAATTTGTGATATACACTGTTCACGCAACTGTCAGCAATCCGTGATATACATGACAGCTAAACCCACAGTAATCAGAGTGACATAATAGGTCCTGGTGTACCATGCAATAATGGGCCAGACGTAGGCCACTAATACAGTAGATATGGTGCATGCAGGGTACAGGCCCCCATAGGAAGTAAGCGTATGAAGTACGCCTACAGTGGTAAAATAAGTTCTGTGTCACAGACAGAGCAGTATATGGTATACTGCCTATAGGCATGAACCCCCAGTAAAAGAAATCTAAATATACAGAGCTCAACATCTATACACACACACACATACAAATCTACATAAATACATATATACAAGTACATACATCTATCTGGACATAAAATCTCAAGGGAAAAAATCACTACATTGTCCCCTATGACACAAACTGCATAAAGCACAAACTGCATGTAGTCAGTAATGAAAGAACAAACTGACATGCAGTAGGAAAACCGAACTGGGTGGAGGTAGACCTCCAACAAGCAAAGTAATGAATAGTACCGACAGGGGGGGGGGGGAGTGCGGTTGCACTCTCTCCCGGTCGAACTCTCCCCCGCCCGGTCGGACACACGAGGTCCGCGGGCGGAGGCGGGCGGAGGCGGCCGCGGCGAGCGGCCACGTGGGGAAAGAAGATCCGGCCGCTGGGTACTAGCGGGAAGCGCACGCGAGTACCCCCGCGGCCGGCAAAGTACATGGGACCGCCGGAGATGAAATCCGCGGTCCCGGAGCTCGGGGGTCGAAGGAGGCAGATGTAGTAAGCCTCCTGACGCCCCGAGCGGCACACACACCGCCAGAAAGGCGGAATCACATAGCATGAACAAAAACAGGCATACACAATCCAAGGGAAACGGGCAGGGGGGGCACAAGCCCAAGAAAAAGGCAGCAAGGACCCCAAAGACCCCCCACAAATATATAGGAAACTACAGGCGAAGTTGCAGGGGACAAATAAATCACACAAGATATAAAACACCCTGATGGAACAAATCCAGCAAGGGCAGAAAATTAAATAAATAAATAAATACCTAAGACTAAAATCTCACAAGAAAATAAATAAATAGATTACTAAAGATAAATATATCTATGACCAAATTTAACAAGTGCAATCTACAAAATAGAGTCTAAAAAACTGAATGTAAGCAATAAATCCCAAAGCCACCCACTATAAGCAGGAGGCAGTGGTACTCTGACCTGTACTGGTGCGGAGCAGCAAAGAAAGAGGAAATGATGCATGGGGAGGGGAGTTTTATAGTACCTAACTTTTTTCTGATTGGTTGTTTTTTCTGTGCTGCTGTGGAGTTCTAGTAAAGAGAGACTTAAGCAAATACGAAGCCTCCTGTCATGTTATAAAATTCTTTTTTTCAGTCTGAATCAAGGAAACAATTTCTGTATGCTATTTTCACTTTTTCCATTCTGGAATACAAACCGGACTATATTTTAGCTTGGAAAAGGGAATTGGAATTACAATGGGATATGGAAAAGTGGCAAGAAATATAATTTGCTCCTGCGGGAGCAGTGTTCCAATCATATGGAAAACCATTATAAGATTTTGTAGCATTGGTACCTGACCTCTTTGAGACTATTTCAAAATGAATCCTGATTTCTTTGATTGTTGTTGGAGGGGTTGTGGTGGTCTGTGTAAATTATCCAATGTATGGTGCATTGTGTAGGACTCTAAATGTTTTGGAAGGGAATTCACTCTGACAAAAAAAATTAGATCCATCTATAATAACGTAATTTCCCCTGATATTGGTCTCTTTAAATTTTTTTCTAAAATAACGAGCAAGATAAAGAGGCGGCAGGCCACGTTCTGATTGTGGCTACGTCACTTGTACCTTGTTCCTGGAAGTCAACTACTGTTCCAACTATAAAAGAAGTTGACGTTATTAATAACAAATTATTTGAGTTGCTTGGTCTGCCCAGTTGGTTCTCCACAAAATAGCATAGAGCAGGGAAGTGAAACCACGGGCCTCACTCATTTGATTATGTGATGTCTTCATTGCCAACCCCTTCTCCAGTGCCCAGACCTCCACCATAGCAGCCCCTTGAATGTATAACTGCCGTTGTTTTGTCAGAAATCTGAAACCCTGACGGGGTCCAGAAATCGGATGCAGGCTGGAAGCATGCGCGAGACCATGAGTGACGCGGCATCAGCTTAAGTGAGGGTTAAAGTTAGGGTTAATTTAACCTCTCTCACTCATTATTCAACCCTAACCTTAGGATTGAGTATGTCTTAACCCTAGACATAATTGTAATGTAATGTTTGTTTTCCTAGGTGTCCCTAATCTATAAAAAAAAATACAAAAATACTCCCTAAATTTAACCCTAATATGAGGAGCATTAGTTTGGACATCGGTAAGAGATATGGATGATGTTGCTGCAGGAGGTCTTGATGCTGGAGAAAAGGTATTTCAAAAGATTTTTACAGTAAAATAGGGAGCCTGAAAGTAATCTGGCGCTAGGACCTTATAGCACTAGGAAAAGAGGATTGTATTCAGCATAGAAACACACCTAATCTCCCAATCCAGTTTATCAATGCAGCATTTAGTCTTATTCCTAGGTTCCAGATGCAAAGAGTGGTGTTGAGAATGGATGCATAGTGTGGAGGAGATACGATCCTATGACGAGATGATCCTCCAAGCTTTCACCAAGTACCAGCCCTATACTAACACTTGGTTTTATTGATCTCAATCATTAAAACCATTCAAATATTCTCCATACACAGCTCAATGTCTGGGCCCTGGGCAGGTTGCCAGACGCTGTATACTGCAGAGGCCCAGAACACGCCATCTTCACTTTCCAGCTGCTCCTCTTTTTAACTCTTGCAAGACTGGCCTGCATGCCATGCAGCGTTGCCTTGGTAACCTGTGACAACGCTCTGTCCGCTGAGGGGCTTGCGTGATTTAGAGACAGAGGAGCTGCTGTAAAGTGAAGATAGTATGTGCTGGGCCTCTGCAGTATAAAGGCAACCAGGGGCCCGCTGGTGCACATATATATAGCAATAATCACTTTATATATGTGCACATTGGGAATGTACAGCCATATCAAAACCTGTGGTTGAGTCTCCTTAGCAATCCTGGCCCCATAGGACTGCCAGGCCCCTGGAAACCGTTGCAGTTGTCACACCCTGATGGCAGCCCTGCAAAGCCAGTAGATCCCCAATGCTTATTTTCCATAAGTATTGTATTAGACCCGTGATGTTCTGAGCAGATGATCTTAGAAGGGGAGATGCAGTTTCATTTATTTAAGAAGACGGCACAGGGGGGGCGGGGCCGGCCGCCGTGCTGAACGGACGCACAGGAGAAGAGCTCCTGAAAATTTACAAACTTTAAGCTCTTAATAAGCCTGCAAAACTACCACCCGACGACTAAAAGCTTAACACCGGTGCAAGCAGCAGTCCTGGTCCCGAGGAGAGGCTTGCCGCGAGGTTCTAGTCCCTCGGTGGGGCGATCCACGTCAAGGAAGATGGGGACCGCTCGGGCGGTGAGTGGGGTGGACGGCCGCTGCCCAGCTATCCTGCCCACCAGCGGAGCGGCTGAATCGGGAAGCTAGGGGGTCCGGCCCTGTCCCCCCCCCCCTGGGCCGGCGGGGGTGATCCCGGCCCTCCACCCTGTGATCCCTCGGAGCGCCACAACACCAACGAGCACCGGCTCCCAAGATGGCGGAGACCGCATGGCAAATAACCCGGGCGCGAAAGCAACAGGACATACCTTCCCCTCATGATGCCGCACTCTGAATGACACGGCTCCAGCCAGGGATTTAAAGCCAAAAGCACGCACATAAGAGAAGTACCTGAGGGTAAGGACCCACAAAACGGGACAGCGCTACAAGGCCCTGGTTTACCCTGCCATGCCGCTTCACCTCCTATGGGTGGGCAGAAACGAACAGCCAAGCACCCTAAAGTCACCATACAGGGACTATCCCCTCGTCTGAGACGGAAAACAAGGGGACAGCACTCCCCCACGGAGGGAATATTGCCTCAATAAACAAATATCGAATGGAAGTATGCCTGCAACCGGAGCCATCATGCCCTCTGTCCCGTCTTGGCAGGCTGCACAGCATACGGACGGGCCGCCCGACAAGCCACCAAGGACCATCAACCGGCTGATATTGGGCTAGCATGGGGTGGACATTTCAGACAAGCGAAACTTGTCCTCAGTATTGATGTCACTAACATGATCTGCTTTAGACGTTTAAGCTGCGTAAACTTTACAGATAACATGATATGTACTACTTAAGTTAGCCAATCAGCCCTGGCATGTTTTTGTTTATATGATCTTGGGGTACAGACCCAGACTAATGTTAACTCTTTGGTATAACTTGGTATCCTTTTTCATGTGATAGCAGCATGTCACTGCATCTCAAGTTTAAATGCCAGACTCATGCTCCAGTGTCTCTGATACTTTAATTTAAATGTCACTGCTACAGCAATGTTTAAATAGAGTGCTAATCATTACTTTATGCAGGTCACACCTATTACCTCTTTTCTTTGTGAAACGCTGAATGCTAGAAATGGTCAAGACCTGCAGCAAACGTGTTATAATAGCCTGTTTATCTTTATAATTTAAAAATGTGCAGAAACCAAACTGTCATACAAATGTACAACTATGTCAGAACTATGCTTGCATATGCTGTCGTGGCAGTGTAAGATGCATTGTTATTACTTGCACACAAAAAAAAAAAAAAAAAAGAAGACGGCACAATCTAACGCTCAGGAACAAATTATTATTATTATTATTATTATTGGTATTTATATAGCACCAACTAATTCCGCAGAGATTTACATAATAGTGCTCCTTTAACCAATGGGCATTTAGGTAAGTACTCCTCTTTAAAATGAGAAGAGAAAAATTACTAATACAAAAATATTTTTATATTATAATATATTTATGAATAAATAAAGTGTTTTTAAATCAGACATGGAATACTTTTCAAAAGTACATTCTTGTGAACCATATTCATATAAAGACCAGTGATATTTCATCATTGATTAGTATTTAAACAAAAAAATTCAACAGTATACTGCTGTCTATCTCACGGAAAGTGGCTCCCTCTGTATGTCACATTCCTCTGAGTGAATTAAATGGCTAAATCATGCTGAGAATCCCAAAAGGAATCTCTACAGTAAATTCATTGATTTCCTTTTGTGTGTGTTCTCTATATAAATACTGCATACAGATGGCAATTTTACATTAATGGGAAAAATATCTGTGATGACGATAATTGCTTTTACAGGCCAAGCATGATGTGGGCAGCAGATAGACCACCAGAGGTTTCTTATTCCCAAGAGTGATAACAAGCAGGATGGCTCATTATTCTCTTTCTTCTGAAATCAGTAGAGATTTTTTGAGGAAGTTCAAGGAACATTGGAGCAGTCATGATATGAGAACAGGAACCAATGTGGTGGAACCATCAGCATGACTGCAATCAACCCCCAGCAAAGATAGTCATAAGACTGGCCTGTTTGCACATGTTTGGCCTTTGCACTGTGAAGCAAGACAACATTCTAATTTAAGATTTTAAGAGTATTTAACCAGAAAAGGTACCTTGAGCTTCTCAATAGATTCTAGATATGCCATGGAGTCTAGATGTTATTGCTACTCAACTTAAAGCAGCACTGTCACCGTCCAGGGTCTCTGCATATTCTAAAATGACCACAGATGGTGACATTGCCACTTGGGGTATTGTGGCCGGGGGGTGCTGCAATAGGGAGTATTGTCATATTTAATCTTCTGCTTCTAGCTCTTCATCCTTATCAGAGCTGTACTCTAGTGCATGTGTAATGCCACTGGACCGCAGGAGCCTTCATAGATATTGTCTCACAATGAACAAGACAATGCTTTATCCCTACACCTAGCGATGGTGACATCTCAGCCTTTTGTCAAGTTTTGTCAACTTCCACATTTACTAAAAGACAAAGTAACCCCTTTGATTTAATGTTGTTCCCTAATTGTAAGTTTTATTAATTTATTTTATTTAGCATTAGACTGCATCAGTACACTTTGGCTCGATTGGTTTAAAACCAAATTAGTACCCTCCTCCTCAACCTTTAGGTGGTAACAAGAGTATGTTATGATGAGCATTCACTTACCTCGGCTTAAAATATATGTGTGATATTTTCTCAATTCAGACTTAAGGCATGAGGCCCAGCAATTTTAGCATTACCCCAGATGTATATTGTTTAAACTCCTGATGATTCAAATTACACCTTGAAAAATAAGAAGCATACTTAATAGAATCTGCAGGTTCACAAAAATGCAGTCCTGCCTCAGAGAGACCATTTTACAACAGCCAATGTTCCATATGATTTGAACACATCAGCTTTCTCTATTACACAGCTCACAGACTGACTCTAAGCCTTAGGTGGGACTGTTTAAATAACTGCTTCCTAATTACTAAACCAGGTGTTCAGAGAGTCAGGCAGCACACCATGACCACACCCATTTAACCTCTATGCTGCCTGCATGGTCAGCACTAATGCCCAGCAGGTGAGTCTATATAATAAGCTGACTGTGCTATGTGATATCCTGGAATTAACCCCTTAAGGACAGAGGCATTTGTACAAGTTCTGACCAAAATATAACCTAGAATTTGACCTGAAAAGAATGGGTACATTGACGGTGTGGCCGGCTTAGGTAATATATGATCATATACTGTAACTAATCCCCCATTATTTTTGCCTAGGTGAGGAGTTTTTAAATAAAATTACATTCTGTGAGCCTTGAAATTGCTGTTTAGTGAGTAGATGAGTGTGTTGGATCTTGTATGTTATATATACCGTATATACTCGAGTATAAGTTGAATTTTTCGGCACATTTTTTGTGCTGAAAAAACCCAACTCAACTTATACTCGAGTCAATGTCTGTATTATGGCAACTTACATTGCCATAATACAGACAAGGGGCTGTGTAGGAGGGGGCTGGCAGAGAGCGTTTACTTACCTCTCCTGCAGCTCCTGTCAACTCCCTCCTCCTCCGCACCGGTCCGGTCAGCTCCCAGTGTAAGTCTCGCGAGAGCCGCGGGGTCATAGCGTGTCCGCGAGACTTACACTGGGACTTGCAGAGGGAGCTGACCGGACCGGCGCAGAGGAGAAGGGAGCTGACAGGAGCTGCAGGAGAGGTAAGCGCTCTCTGCCAGTCCCCCTCCACTGAACTGCCAATGCCACTGGACTACCAGGGAGTGAGAGCCCGCCTCCCTGACATGTATCAAGCAGGGAGGGGGGGACGAAAAAAATTAATAAATATAATAATAATAAAATAAAATAAAAAATAATATAACAACATTTTTTTATTAAAATAATAATTAAAAAAATAATAAAAAAAGCCCACCCCCCACCAAGACCAAGTGCAACACATACACAAACACACACTGCATCACACACACTCACACTGCACTCATACACTCACACTGCACTCATACACTCACACTGCACTCATACACACACACTGCACTCATACATACACACACTGCATTCATACACACACTGCACTCATACATACACACACTGCACTCATACACACACACTGCACTCATACACACACACACTGCATTCATACACACACCGCACTCATACATACACACACTGCACTCATACATACACACTGCACTCATACATACACACTGCATTCATACACACACTGCACTCATACATACACACACTGCACTCACACACACACACACACTGGACTCATACACACACACTGCATTCATACACACACTGCACTCATACACACACACTGCATTCATACACACACTGCACTCATACACACACACTGCACTCATAAACACACTGCATTCATACATACACACACTGCACTCATACACACGCACTGCACTCATACACACACACTGCATTCATTATATACACACACTGTAAATAAATATTCAATTAATATAATTTTTTTTAGGATCTAATTTTATTTAGAAATTTACCAGTAGCTGCTGCATTTCCCACCCTAGTCTTATACTCGAGTCAATAAGTTTTGCCAGTTTTTTGGGGTAAAATATAGGCCTCGGCTTATATTCGGGTCGGCTTATACTCGAGTATATACGGTATATAAATACACGAAGAATGAAACAAATGTGCCTTACCGGAGTTAAGGGGTTACAGAAAGATATATTTAGAATGATGCTATACCTATGTGATATATATAGACTTATGATTATCCCCACAGCCCCAGGATAGTAAGCTGACCTTGTCTGAATCACAGGCAACACAAGAACACAAGCAAGTCATACTGATCTTTATTTTATGAGGTTTCTGTTTCAGCCAGCACTCATCAGTCTTAAATACCAGCCAGTTAACTATAGTAATTTAAATGCCAGGGTCCAGTAAAAATGATAGGTATATATACTGTATATACCTATCAGACATAGTGTGAAAAACAATTGTGGGACTTATGAACCAACAGCAATTAGGTGGTGGTTCAATGCAAACAGCTGAAAGTCTGTAAATTTTGCTAACAAACCTGATTTTCAATGGGGGTTGAATAATTTTGATTACAACTGTATATGTTCTTTGAGGCCTCTTTTGAATTTAAATCAACAATTTGTTTTTTCACAGAGTGTATTTCTCTGGGAAGCAGCATAACACTAGGTGGTTGTTCAATACCCTTCCTGTAGGTTAGTAATAAGTTATATATCATAAATGCCACAATTCTTTTCCACACTGTAACTAAGAATTTAACACCACTCTTCTACAACATTAACACTGGGACCTATGCTTCACATCACAAACAACATAGGATAAACTGGAATCCTCTAGAACGCCATATTGTAATGGCACGGCTGCAGACGTGTGTGCTCCCATACAGTGGCGGCTCTAGACTTTGTGAGGCCTTAGGCGAAACTTAAACACGAGGCCCCCACTAACACCTAAAGTGAAAAAAAATATAGGCGTTGCATTGTGTGTATAAGGTGCTGTAGTTGTATTGAAGGACAAGCTTGCAGCGCTGGATACAGAGAGCTAGTCTCTGTATTCATTGTTCAGAGGCTTGCAGCGTCAAGGCTCCCTGTGCCGCTGTGTTGTGAGCTCTCCGACTGTAGTTATTGCATAATTTGCAAACTAAATTAATCTGCAATTAATCTGCAGTGACAGGGGGTAGGGGGGTGGAGGGGCAGTGACAGGTCATACGGGGATGGAGGGGCAGTAACAAGGGGCTAGAGGGTGTAGAAACAGAGGGTTGGGGGGTGGAGGGGCAGTGACAGGGAGTTGGGGTGGAGGGGCAGTGGCAGGGGGTAGGGGGAGTGGTGGGGCAGTGACAGAAGGTGGGGGGTTGTAACAGGGGGTAGGGGGATGGAGGGGCAGTAACAGGGGGTAGGGGGTGGAGGGGCAGTGACAGGGGGTGGGGGGCAATGACAGTGGGTAGGGGGGAATAACAGGGGGTAGGGGGATGGAGGGGCAGTGACGGGGGTAGTGGGGTAGTAACAGGGGGTAGGGAGGTGGAGGGGCAGTGACAGGTCAAAAGGGGTGGAGGGTCAGTAACAGGAAGTAGAGGGGGTAGTAACGGGTGTAGGGCGATGGAGGGGCAGTGACAGGGGGTAGGGGGTGGAGGGGCAGTGACAGGGGGTAGGGGGAGTGGAGGGGCAGTGACAGGAGGTGGGGGGTTGTAACATGGGGTAGGGGGATGGAGGGGCAGTGACAGGGGGTAGGGGGATGGAGGGGCAGTGACAGGGGCTAGGGGGACAGTGACAGGAGGTAGGGGGATGGAATGGCAGTGACAGGGGGTAGGGGGGATGGAGGGGCAGTGACAGGGGGTAGGGGCGGAGGGGCAGTGACAGGGGGTAGGGGGAGTGGAGGGGCAGTGACAGGAGGTGGGGGTTGTAACAGGGGGTAGGGGGATGGAGGGGCAGTGACAGGGGGTAGGGGGATGGAGGGGCAGTGACAGGAGCTAGGGGGTGGGGGGACAGTGACAGGAGGTAGGGGGATGGAATGGCAGTGGTGACAGGGGGTAGGGGGGGATGGAGGGACAGTAACAGGGGCTTGGGGGCAGTAACAGGGTGTAGGGGGATGGAGGGACAGTAACAGGGGCTTGGGGGCAGTAACAGGGTGTAGGGGGATGGAGGGGCAGTAACAGGGGGTAGAGGGTGGAGGGGCTGTGGCAGGGGGAGGGGGTTCATAAATACCTTCCCTTGTGGTCCTGTGGGCACCCTCTCTCCCTGGTGGTCTGGCTTTCTGGTCTGCAGCTCTGCCGGGAGTGAGCTGCAGACCATGTGGTAAATCATGTGATCTCCAGTCAGAGCATTGCCGTGGTAACCTGCGGCAGCGCTCTGACAGGCGGGAGATTGCAAGACATTTCAGTATGCAGCTCACTCCTGGCGGAGCTGCAGACTGACGGCTGTCTCTCTCCCAGACAGACTGACAAACTGACCCTCCTGTGGCGGGTCCTCGGTGTCTGACCGATGACCCGACATGGTAGTCTGCCCTAAGGTGATTTAGGCGGCTGCGAGGCCCCCATCAGCGCGAGGCCTTAAGCGGCCCCCTAAATCACCTAATTAGAGAGCTGCCTCTGCTCCCATGCTACTTCTCTGGCATTTAAGAAGCATTTCCAGTTGAATTTAGAGAAATCACTTGAAGCATTCGTTGTGTTGAGCTATTTCCATTGCTTTTGTTTGATTTGTTCATTGCAAAAAGCTGAAAGTCTGTACATTTTGATTACAACTGTATATAAACTGCTCAAAAAATAAAGGGAACACAAACATAACACATCCTAGATCTGAATGAATTAAATATTCTTCTGAAATACTTTGTTCTTTACATAGTTGAATGTGCTGACAACAAAATCACACAAAAATAAAAAAATGGAAATCAAATTTTTCAACCCATGGAGGTCTGGATTTGGAATCACACTCAAAATTAAAGTGGAAAAACACACTACAGGCTGATCCAACTTTGATTTAATGTCCTTAAAATAAGTCAAAATGAGACTCAGTAGTGTGTGTGGCCTCCATGTGCCTGTATGACCTCCCTACAACGCCTGTGCATGCTCCTGATGGGGTGGCGGATGGTCTACTGAGGGATCTCCTCCCAGACCTGGACTAAAGCATCTGCCAACTCCTGGACAATCTATGGTACAACGTGACGTTGGTGGATGGAGCGAGACATGATGTCCCAGATGTGCTCAATTAGATTCAGGTCTGGGGAACGGGCGGGCCAGTCCATAGCATCAATGCCTTTGCCTTGCCGGAACTGCTGACACACTCCAGCCACATGAGGTCTAGCATTGTCTTGCATTAGGAAGAACCCAGGGCCAACCGCACCAGCATATGGTCTCACAAGGGGTCTGAGGATCTCATCTCGGTACCTAATGGCAGTCAGGCTACCTCTGGCGAGCACATGGAGGGCTGTGCGGCCCCCCAAATAAATGCCTCCCCACACCATTACTGACCCACTGCCAAACCGGTCATGCTGGAGGATGTTGCAGGCAGCAGACTGTTCTCCACAGCGTCTCCAGACTCTGTCACGTCACATGTGCTCAGTGTGAACCTGCTTTCATCTGTGAAGAGCACAGGGCGCCAGTGGCGAATTTGCCAATCTTGGTGTTCTCTGGCAAATGCCAAACGTCCTGCACAGTGTTGGGCTGTAAGCACAACCCCCACCTGTGGACTTCGGGCCCTCATACCACCCTCATGGAGTCTGTTTCTGATCATTTGAGCAGACACATGCACATTTGTGGCCTGCTGGAGGTCATTTTGCAGGGCTCTGGCAGTGTTCCTCCTGTTCCTCCTTGCACAAAGGCGGAGGTAGCGGTCCTGCTGCTGGGTTGTTGCCCTCCTACGGCCTCCTCCACATCTCCTGATGTACTGGCCTGTCTCCTGGTAGCTCCTCCATGCTCTGGACGCTACGCTGACAGACACAGTGTAGAATATTGCATATTCTATGTTTCTATTGATTATATATATGGATGTGTGGATTGACATAAGTAACAGATGGTATCAATAAGTCACAAGGCTTTCTTTGTCCGAGAGCTCTGGAATGTGGATTTCGGGGTCTTGTCCTTATATGGCAAGAGTCATGCTCTGACGTCAGTATGGGCACATTTATAGTAACTGAACAAAGATACACGAGGTCTCTCTCTTCTCTCTGGTTCTCTCTCGATGTAAAGATGTAAGGGTGTAAAGGAGTCCAGCAATTACCATCTGCTGTTGAATGTCCATTATCCTGTAACATCCTTTGTTGTTTTATTATGTATCCGTAACTAAGAATAAACCTGAAGAAACCGTAAGTCAGATTGCATATTATTACTTTTCAATAATATAGACATATATTATTGTGGCGAGCATTTGGCCCAAGACTATATATACAAAAGACGTATATATCAATCAACTGAAGACAAGAAGTAATTAAGAAGATTTAACTGTGACGATTCCAAACCAGTTTTTACATTGGCTAGCCTGCCAGTTTTCTATTCCAGTTTCGTTCCCACTTCAAGGGGGGAGAGAAAGAAGAATCAAGTTACAAAGCTGTTTTGGAACTGGTAAAACAAACTTGAAGAGAAAAAAAGAATCTAGACTGTCACAGAAGAACTGTCTTTGTAAGAAAAACAGTTTTCAAATCACAAAGACTGTACAAGACTATTTTCTACAACTGAGACAAAAAGCACAAGATACAACGTAAATTCTAGAAGCAAGCACGTGGCAGAGATTGGCAAGTTTCCAGATCCGAGCTCAAAACTGCGCAGCTGTGTGGATGAAGCAACGAAATAAACAGAAATAACTGATCTGGTGAGTAACATGGAATTCATAAATGATATTGCAGAGAAAAGCAAATTGCAGTTTGCATTTAATAGCAGCTATTCAGATGCTGTATTGTGGCAATCTTTATACACACAATATGAAATTGCCAATAGTGAAATTGACAAGAAAATGTTTGTTAATAAGAAAAAACAAAAGATCAGAAATATTATGAAACTAGTCTGTACTTACAACGCATTGATTTGTAAACGAGATGCAGGTCAAGACAATTTAGAATCAGCAGAAAAAGAAGTAGATTTGAATATGTTAACAGAAGACAAATCAGATTTAAATGAAAAGTGTAACAATGTAACAGAGAGTACATGCGGTAACTGTGAGAGATTGTCAGAAACAGTCTGTGAATTAGAGGATAGAGTTGAACTAAGAAATTATCTTATTTGCCAGCTTAGAAATGAAGTAAAGCTAGTGTGTGTTAATACAAGAAAAATACAGGCACAGAAGTTAATCCCAGAACCAATAGATACTGAAAATGTATCCTCACAGAGTGATTTGCAGAAATGTAAATTTCATGACAGAGCTGCAAAACGTAATTTGAAAATCCATGAACAATTAATGAAAATTGTGAAATGTATTCCAGTTTATGACACGTCAGTGGATGCATTTACTAATGCTGAAATGTTTGAGTCAAATTTGGACAAATACAGCCTTAATGACGAACTAAGGAATAGACTATTTCAAATATGGCTGCCGACTCAAATGGCATGTAGACTGACCACGCCTGTAAAATGTGAGGACAATGATAAAATAATATATGGAAATAAGCAAGACAGATTAACACAATTAATAAAATTAACAACAGGGAATGATTTTGCAGACATTGAAATGCTGGAAAAACTAAAACCACACAAGGATGAGGATATTTTTAGTTTTCTTGTAAAATTTGAAAATGCATATAGACTTGTTGCTGATTTTCCTGAAGATCAGTTAATTAATGAATTTGTGAAAAAATTTCAATATCTAGATCCAACTGCAATTGTAATTGCTAGAGAAAAAAGCACTTTGACAGAAGTTGCTTTATTCTTAGATAACTTAAACAGAGTAACCAATAATGAAGGGGTTAAAATGACTTGTGGAATTAGGCAGAGAAAGAAACTCAGACCTGACACCCTTCGTCCCCCTCCTCCTTTTTCTAGGACAGAGTGTGAAAGGGTAATACAGACAGCTGAGCCACTCCCAATTTGCTCAACTAAAAACAATCAAAGGCAGAATATAACTCCTAAAGTTATTTGTTTTTGGTGCAATAAACAACATTATTTAAGATCTTGCAGATATTTTATCCGAGATATCAAATCAAAAGCAAATGAGAAATTAAATTTTTTGATTGAAAATTTTGACAGACAAAATACATATGGAGATAAATCAATAAAGGCCTTTCCTTGTAAACTGATAATCAGACAAATAAGAGCAATTTTAGCTAAATCAAAATTAGGAGACAGACAAGCAATGCAGTGTAACACAGAAAGTTATAAGAATCAGATAACTTCAAGAGACATGATCACTTTAGGGAATGAGCATGGATATGTGTGCCAACAGATGTACACAGGCTTATTCCAGAATTAAGAACAGCACACAAGAATAGAGATCTATGTTAGTTTGTTGTTTTAATGAATTGTTAGTCTGAACTGTTTTTTCATTGTTTTTATGTGTGTTATAAGAAAGTATTAGGTTAATTAATTAAAATAAAAAATTACAAGTTTGCAAATATGGCAGGATGAAATACACTAATGTAGCAGTTAACAGTTAGTTATATTGGGTTTATGCAATTATACAGTAACTCCAATTGTTTTACAGAAGGAAAAAACAATAGATTTATTCTTTGTTACTTCTGAGGTTGATTTAAAATCTTTGATTTAATTCATGAGAATGAGATTTTAATATCATGACTGATTATGGATTACTATATTTTGCAAAGCCTGGACATACATATGTTTTGACTATATAGAAGACAAAAGTTTTGATAGAATAAAACCTAGATTTACAAATACATTTGATGTAGGAAACAATATATGTTTTTTGTAGTTTGTTTCATGTGACAAAATGGTGCCAGTGTTAAGACAAGATGGCTGCTATTGCTAAAGTATAGTGGGAAACAAAATTTTTTTTTTGCAACATCTGATATGTGATTAGGTTATACCTCCAGATTATTAAACAGTTTAAAAGGGGGGTATGATTAATAAAAAGTTTGGAAAATTACAATGTTCAAAAAGACTTTGATATAAAGGAAATTTAAAGATTAAACATCACATGGCATAAATGTAATGACCACTAGATGGTAGATCTCATGAGAAGAAATGAGTATGTTTTGTGTAGTCAATGTAATTTAATGTTAAACTGTATAATAATAATGAGATATAAACATTGTAAGCCATTGTATTGATGCTGCACATGTTTTTTTGTTTTAATGTAGGTAAAGCGTGACAGATCCTTGTGGCAGTAAATTAGGAAAGCATTCCTTCAGACAACTGGACATCGACTGTTGGAAAGAGACTTTTCATCTGATCTGCAAACTTTGATGGAAGATTCTACAGAGTTAATTTGATACAGAAGATTAACAGACTTACAAAGAAATAAAAGATTGACACTAACATACATATATATTCCTAAATATTAACGGGAAAAAAAACAGACAATGAAAAGTTATATAACAGTTATGAGTATTAATACCAAAAGAGAGTACTTATACATGTATATGAAAGGATAGTATTATGAAGAGATCTATTACATTATTACCTATACATAGAATGAGAAGTATCAGAAGTAGATAAGATATGAAGTTGTTAAAATAAGGATCATGGTTATTTAATTCTACAAAGATTGAGGTCAATAGTATTTCATAGATTAACTATAATGAGTAATTTGTTTATATTGAGGTGGAGTAAAACAAACTATGGTAACATAAGGAAGAAAACTAAGGAAGGATAATTTATATTGATTAATATTAAGTAATGGTATACATGAAGAATGCCTTGGAGATAAGAGTTCAGAGATCCAAGAGGAATTGAATTGAAGTTTAGTTAAGAGTATAGTACACAATTATATTTGACCTAAGTCTATAAAGGTATGGACTAGGGAGAATAGGTTTCTGGATATGGTGATATCCAATGAATGAATACGTTATTTGATGATTATCTTGAGTTTGTAAGACACAGACTAGGAATAAGAGTTTCTGGGCAGTATGACCCCAAGTTTATTTTATTTTATTTTAATTTAGTCAGTTGAAGTGTACTAAGGAATACGGATTGGTCAGAAGAAATGTTTGGGTAACATTAGGACAATCCTACTTTTATTTTAAGATGTATTACATTAATAAGTCATCACAATGCTAATGAAGAGAGTGATGCTAATGCATTTAAATTATTCTTTTCAAGTTAAGTTAAAGTAAACTATGTTTCTGTTGAATGGAAAGTTTGTTACTACAAGGTGGAATTTTAGTGAAAATTATAATTATGTAAACAAAAACAAATCTATGATAGAAAGATTTCCGGTGGAGAATTTCTAGAACAATAAGTATTGTCAACACCATGAACATTATTTATAGAATTATTATAGAACTTCATGGTGGATAACAACACAACCTTTGAAGGTTTGCAAACTATTATGAGTCTTATAAGTAGTGTTGATATATTTCAGGTAGTGAGAGCCTACTGTATATACACATTAAATACTATAATTGTAAAGTACTGATACAATTATCACTACTAGTATTAATGATATAGGAATGTAATTCATGAATACAAATGACCTAAAGATTTTAAGGTTGCTAGAAACCATATGATTCATGAAAATATAACTGGATGGGATATACAAGCAATACATGTATTAGTACTTAAGTAATATCAGGTATTGAGAATGAAAATACTATGCTATATGTGTCTGTAGGAATATGATAGTGATACACAGGTATTATTTAGAAAGTTACGATCTTGATTTTGTTGTCTACAAAGACATGACTGTAGGTGAGCAGGTTGATCTTTCTGATTGCTTTACATTGTTTATCGGATCAACATTTGTAAATATTTTATTTTATTCATTTATTATTGTTATATATATGTATATATTATGTTCAAGTAGTTATGATGTAACATGGATATGGATATCAATACATAGCTGAAACAGAGGAAGTTTGAAGTAAAGTAAGCAGTATAAGGGATAGAAACTCGACCTTCTAAGAACTCTCATATAATAGAAAGTTGTGACTACATCTTGCTCTATGCTCAATGACTGTGATACGAGTGATGTATGAATGGACAGGTTAGTGACATTGTGTTATGGTTTTAAGACAAACCATAAACAGAGGGAATGTAGAATATTGCATATTCTATGTTTCTATTGATTATATATATGGATGTGTGGATTGACATAAGTAACAGATGGTATCAATAAGTCACAAGGCTTTCTTTGTCCGAGAGCTCTGGAATGTGGATTTCGGGGTCTTGTCCTTATATGGCAAGAGTCATGCTCTGACGTCAGTATGGGCACATTTATAGTAACTGAACAAAGATACACGAGGTCTCTCTCTTCTCTCTGGTTCTCTCTCGATGTAAAGATGTAAGGGTGTAAAGGAGTCCAGCAATTACCATCTGCTGTTGAATGTCCATTATCCTGTAACATCCTTTGTTGTTGTATTATGTATCCGTAACTAAGAATAAACCTGAAGAAACCGTAAGTCAGATTGCATATTATTACTTTTCAATAATATAGACATATATTATTGTGGCGAGCATTTGGCCCAAGACTATATATACAAAAGACGTATATATCAATCAACTGAAGACAAGAAGTAATTAAGAAGATTTAACTGTGACTATTCCAAACCAGTTTTTACACACAGCAAACCTTCTTGCCATAGCTCACATTGATGTGCCATCCTGGATGAGCTGCACTACCTGAGCCACTTGTGTGGGTTGTAGACTCAGTCTCATGCTACCACTAGAGTGAAAGCATTGCCAGTATTCAAAAGTGACCAAAACATCAGCCAGGAAGCATAGGAACTGAGAAGTGGTCTGTGGTCACCACCTGCAGAACCACTCCTTTATTGGGGGCGTCTTGCTAATTGCCTATAATTTCCACCTGTTTTCTATCCCATTTGCACAACAGCATGTGAAATTGATTGTCACTCAGTGTTGCTTCCTAAGTGGACAGTTTGATTTCACAGGAGGGTGATTGACTTGGAGTTACATTGTGTTAAGTTTTCCCTTTATTATTTTGAGCAGTGTATATATATATATATATATATATATATAGTGTAAATTCAATTACCACAAGCCTAGGAAATAACGTAGAAAGAGCACACACACATAATTAAGATCTGTCTAACTAGCTCAATACTAACCAGCATGAGCAGAATTATCCCCTCTTCAGAAAGCAGCTTCCATGGAGGACGTAAGAGAAAGAACAGTTCACCAATAGTGTAACACTACTTTGTCAGTATTACTAATAATTTGACTGTCTTATACTCACAGTGTAATGAGCAGTATAACCCCCCACCAATGGAACATTTCAGTAAACAGTCAGTAACCAGTATTGTGCTGGGTCAGTAATCCACCACTCAAATATATTGCCTTTTTTTCATTTAATTTAAAATAAAATGTTCCAGTTTACTTCATGTTGGATCACTGACCCAGTACTATACCGGGCCGGCTACCAGCTGTTCTCTGAAGTGTCCTATTGGTGCAAGATTAACCAGCAATGAGTGACAGTTTAAGCCCATTTGGTATCTTGATTCTTTGTGATAAAATTACAACGGTGTTTTTGTCTATTACGTTTTGCTGCCTGTATTCAGCACTAAGCACTATATATGTCATTTTTTATATGTCCTGCAAAATGTTTCAAGTGCACTCTTCAAATCCCAAGAGCTCCGGTGTCAAATACTGCAGAAAGGTCAAGGAGGTTTAAGCCATTAAGGACACAGCTTCAAAAGTTTGTCACAATGACACATGCTATTTTTGCATTTTTTGCGGTTTCTGTTCAAACACAATTTGCATCTCTGTCATTTATTGCACCAACACATATTATATACCATTTTTTTAGAGGGCAAAAAGGGCTTTAATTTCACGTCACATATGCTATGCATAGATAAAATCTCATTAATTACAAAAAAAAACTGCCCAAAATGGGAGGGGGATTTTTTTTTCTCACAGTTTTGGCAATAATAGCATGTGCATAATATGTCCAACGTACGAAAATTTATTCAAGATAAATTAATTTATGTGCCTTGATTTATAGACTACATAATATGTGTACGATTTCAGCTTATTTTGAAAGTTACAGGACACAAAATACAAGGACTAAAATAAAATTTCAATGTGAAACAATTTTATAAATTGGTATGTTTGTCTTGTAGGTATAGTAGCCATCACAGAAAACAAAATTGCCACACAAAAGTATATATTTATATAAAGTAGACATCACAGGCTATTTACTTAAGGTAATTTTTACACTTTTAATGTAGCCATTTCATTGCCAATCTCTGCTAAATATTGGATTGTGTTTTTTCTCTATTTTGGCATATACACATATAACAAGGTTTTTGTAATGTGTATTTCGTAAAGATGAAGTGTGCTATTCCTGCACAGAACCACATATTGTGTTCAGCTACATCTGCTGAGTATAACAATACCCCCATTGTATGCCTTTGGCACTATTCTGGGAATCTACAATGCCATATAAGGGACAATTTCAGTTTCTATAGTTAGAATTTTCATAGATGGATTTGACAGGCCTATGTCTCATTCAGGGTATTATAGCAGTTTGACTGTTCAAATAACCCCACAAATTGCTCTCATTTGATATAGCAGACACTCCAGGGTATCTTATATGGCATATATTGTGCCTTAACTTGTCACCATTTTTTCACCAATTTATGCCAATGTTTGTGGTGAGGGGGAAAAAATAGCATTTTTACATACATGTTGCATTTTTGCTGAGTATTTCTTACACTTGATATGTGCCACTGTCATAAAATCCCCCAAATTATGCTCAGTTACATCTTCTGAGTAAAACAATATGCCCAATGTATGACGTAGACACTATTTCATGAAGTTACAGTGCTGTAAAAGAGACGTGACAAGTTCATGTTTTTAAGTGTGGATTTTCATGGAGGGTTTTGATGCGTCTGTGTCCACTTTGGAGCACTTTAGCAGGCTACATATTCCAACTACAACATAAAGGCATACTATTTCTTAAATAAGACACCCCGGGGTAATTCAAAAAGCATATTTTGAACCTTAGCATGGGAATTTTTATGGCTATTTTGTACCAAGTGCAGTGGTAATAAGCATTTTTTCTGTATTTTTATTTTGTAATTCTTTTTTACTTTCACTCGATAAGCATAGCAAGTGTACATTACCTTTTGGGCTTGCGCAGAAGCCAAAACATGAATATCATTCTTGGAAACATAATGCAATATAAAATATATTATACAAGCCAATTCCTTAACCCATTGGGACTTGCCCCCTCCTGAGGGTTTTTTATTTTAGATTCAGGCATTTTGGTTACATAAGGAGCCCCATCTTTTCGAGGACTAACCTTACCCTTGGGGATCCTTGTTCCTCCGACAGTTTAATCATGCCTTTTCTGTATTTTTTACCCACAAAATTTTGCAAACCTTATGTGTGCTACAGCTGTATAATACTTCATATGTTGTTCACCTATGTCGTCTGAGTACAGCAATAGCCACGTATGTACCTTTGCCAGGTATATGTGGACATTGAAGGGGCACTTTTGAGACACAGCCATGTCAGTTATTTTCTAACTTTGAAGTTTTATGCTGTGTCCCAGGGAACCGCACAGGACTTCCAAACACTCACCGCCAAAACGAACCAGCGACGGATGAAAGCCAGTTCACCGCCCGAAGTTCAAGGCCAACAGCATCCCTCACAACTACTACCAGCTACTCCAGCACCAGCATGAACCTAAGGGCAGCAGAGACCGACCGATCCAACAAGCCCATACACCACTGTGGACTTATGCCTACCAAACCTACAGGCCAGCCACTAATTGGCATCGGCTGAACATTACCAGGCGGAAGCACCACAGACTCACTTGAGTCATTTCCCAGGACTGAGGAGATACACCACCCGAAGCACTAGCATACATAACCCACAGCATACAATCAGCTCCGACACTCATGCAACTCCATAGGCTACAGCTGCCACCACAGCAACCCGCTGTCTCCATCTCAAACAAGGCAGATGTTACTCCTGCTCATAAGCATTCACTTACTTCTTCTGAACGCAGGCCTCTCTACTGACTACACTCCATGCACTGCACCAGCACAGGGGTTAATCCCACGACCGACACTACACAGGCACATTAACCCCAGCATAGTTCTACACGTCACACAATCACACAGAAAACCGATACGCTACTCACTAACATCCTGCCATTCACTTAACCTAAATTACAAACGCAAAGCAAGCTTATGTACATCTCAATCTTTACCTTCAACCATCACTCACTCACATGACTCGCAAGTACATACAGCTAGACACGCAACTCCAGCTAGGATTGAACATGTTCATTTTGAATATTTTGTTTGCCGATATGCCTGTATGTCATTTGATATTACTCGTATACTAAAAACAAAAAAAGTGCAGTATTCCAGGATGACGCTAAGCGACGTATTGAAACTTTATCTATAAAGCTATGTGAAAATGCTGAAATGTATATCTAAAACTGCACTCAAAAATAAAGAATTAAAAAAAATATATATATATATAAGATAAACATGGAGCACTTACATTTAGAAGAGCTATAGCTAGCGCTAACAGTGTGGGCATACAGTGGTATAATTCCTGCTTTAGAGGATATGCAGCAAATGTCCACCACGTCCACACACTCAAGAAGGAATAAAAAAGGCAACAGATAGTGCTCTCAATAAAATAGAGCAATCTATAATCATGTGAAGTCAAATTATACTTACAAGGATAGAGCAGGCTGACTGCTCTATGAACACAGCGTTGGTGGTATTATCCCAACCTTGGGATTACTTGAAGTATAAAACTTACAAATTACCAGGGAAAGTGCAAGGAAATTGGCACAAAAAGGTGACCAACAAACCTTTAATAAGTTAAAATACACAATAATAATTGTCCATAACGCGTTTCACCTTTACAGGCTTTATCAAATGGAATAAAAACAGTCAACCTGGCTATAGGAGTTTATATAGGGATAACTGTGCATAAAATTGGCGCCAAAATTAGCATTATCCAATCGGAATTCAACGTATTTAAAAACATTTTAAAGTGATGGCGGCCATATTGGGGAGGGCAAGAAGAGATTACAGCTCCATTGGGGGAGTGGTGCAGATAGAGACAATGAATATATTAATACAGGAAATAACTAACATAAATACAAACAATAAACAGGAATAAATAAAAATATAAAAGGAGAGTGTTAGGATATTAAAATGGATAGATATGAAATATAAAACTACTGATATTTATAAAAAATTAAACAGATCAAAGTCTGTATTTAGACCACAAGTGGTTAGAGTTTGTAAATTATATACCCATTCCATTTCTGTTTTACCTAAAATATTTTTAATATTTTCTACTCTCCATGGAATAATACACTATTTAATTCCTATACATTTTAAAAATTGTTGGTCACTGTTATGTTTAATAAAATGTTTAGACACTGAATGGTTTAAGTATCCTTTTTTGATATTTCTACAGTGTTCACTTAAACGTATTTTAAGACTTCTTGTAGTCATTTCTACATATTTGAGGCCACAAGGTAAATTTTTTGAATGACATCCAATAAAGTAATTCATTTTGTATGTTTTTTTTGTCCTATTGGATGCTAATTAAATTACTTTAGAAGGGACAGAGGGGTCAGTACTTTTACACACTATACATCGTTTACATTTGTAAAAACCTTTGGCTTCAGGTAAAAAAGAAGTTAGTGCATTTTTTGTCTTAATTTCTCCAGTGAAATTGGAGGTTAAAATAGATTTGAAGTTTGGAGCTCCTCTGAAAAGGATGTTTGGTTTTTCAGGTATAATTTGCATAAGAGTCTCGTCTTGTCTTAATAGATGCCAGTGTTTTTTTTTTTTTGGTTTTTTTTATTCTTTATTTTTCATTCCATAAAGTATTATACAGAGATAGTTTTTGAACTTTTCATATATGCATGAATAGGGTCTCATTTGACATCAACAAGAATTATTAGGCATGTGGAATGTTTTTATAAGTAAATAGTAGCATAAGGAACGGTATGCAAGGGCTTTATTAAGGGTTCCCCTCCAGGAGGGTTGAGTGGCTTCTGACTATCGTTTTTTGTAGAAAGTGTTACTCCTTTGGAGGGAACTGCCTCTCTCCCAGTGTTGCCTGCATAAGTGGGGAATATATCACTAAGTGCCAGGTGAGAGGGTGGGGTTTATAATACGGCAGAATGCGTGTCATGAGTGTCGGCTATTGGCTCAGAGCCTCTGTGAGTGGCATGTGTAAATGTCTAGGGTGCTGCATGACGGGCCGACTTCTCCTGTCGGAGTATATAGGGAGCCATTAAATCATAGAGAAGTAAAACCAAGAACTAAAAGCAATGTAAAAAAAAACAAAAAAACAAAAAAACAAATACATATTATTAACAACAATTATTAACAACGCCATTAATAGCTGACATTAAGGAAACTTCTTCCTGTAGGTAAGACATTGCCTAGTGGGACGGTTAAGTCCTGGGTGGCTCGTGGCCGTTCAGGTCATCACCCTTGGGGATGTTGGTCTTCGTAAGGATCTGGGAACAAACTCCTGCACTGTTAAGGGATCCAGCTGGGACAGACCCGATGCCCTCGCCTGAGGGGAGTCCGCAAGTCCTAGTTTCCGTAGGAGAGTCTCCATCTCGGAAGCCACGAACTCGATGTGCTTTGCCTTGGTATTGGAACAGGAGAATTATCGGGGTCCCCCAACGATATTGGATGCCCTTATCTCGGAGCAAAGGTAGCAGCGGTCGCAGGGCCCTGCGCGACCTGATGGTGCCTTTAGAGGTCTGGGAACAAGGTCAGCGCGGCTCCTTCAAAGTGTAGAGGAGCCTTCTCTCGGGCAGCCGCCATTAGGAGAGATTTGTTTTGTATAGACTGAAAGCGGATAATCAGATCTGTGTGGGCGGTTGGTGGTGCTGTGGCCGGCTTCGGCAGTCTGAACATGCCATCCAGCCATATTGCCTTGGCCTGTTTGGGTGGCAGCAAGGTGCCTATCATGCATCTGACGAAGTAAGGTAAGTCTGTTAGGCCTACTGTGTCCGGTATACCGCGGATTTTTAGGTTATAACGTCTCCGCTGATCTTCAAAGGAGTCGACCCTGTTATTGGTGGCTAATTGTTGTTGCTGGATGTCAGCGAGTTTACTCTCTATGGAGTCTAGTCTTTGGTCGTGGGCGCTTGATGATGCCTCCAGCAGGGTGATCCTAGATGTGATGCCATCCATAGCCTCCTTAATGCCGGCCATGTCAGCCACTATGTTCTTTTTTAGTTCAGCTAGCATGCTCTTACCAGGTCACCAGCGGTGGCTTGCCGGGGTTTAGGTCAGACCAGTGGGGCGCTCATAGCCCCTTCTCCCGCCTCAAAGGACTCATCTTCCGAAATAAGGGCAAACCTCCAATGCCATTTTGTCCCATATTGGGACATATTTTTTTTTAATAATTTTTTTGACATATCCACTTTTGTTATTGAAATTAAAAATGATTGAATGGGGCAAAGTTTCTTTAGTGCATTTGGTTTTGTATGTTAAAAGTTAATTTATTTCTCTTTTCTTTATGGTATCAATTGTTTTGTTTAAGTCAGAAGATGTGTAGTTTTTTTTCAATGAATTTGTGCTTTAAAAAGTCAGTTTGTTGATTAAAATCGTCTAATTGGGAGCAATTCCTACGTATGCATTGAAATTGACTTTTTGGTGCGCTTTCAAGCCAAGGTTTATCGTGGTAGCTTGATTGTTCTATTGCAGTGTTTGCACAGACTTTTAAAAACATTTTTTAGTGTGTAGGGTCCCTTTATTAATAAAAAGATTAATATCGAAAAAGTTAATAGTTTCTTTACTGTATTCATGGGTTAAGATGATACCTTTGTTGTTAACATTTAGATTGTTAATAAAAGAGATAAGATCAACTCTGCAACACAAGAGCTCATCTAGCACTCACTTCCAGGAGGTCAACTACAAGTTGATGGCACACTGGTATCGCACACCAGCCCTACTCAGCCGATACATTCCGACTATCCCTAACATCTGCTGGAGATGCAATGAAGGTAAAGGATCGCTACGCCACATCTGGTGGGACTGTAAGAAAATTAAAACATACTGGGGGAACAGTGAACAGGAAATAAACAACATACTGGATGAACCTCAGCACCTGACAATGGAAGCGACCCTCTTACATCATACGGAGAAGCCTTTGCAGGTTTACAAAAAAACAATAATAAGACACCTGCTAAATGCAGCCAAATCCTTAATCCCACTTTACTGGAAGAAAGAGGACCCACCCACGATGGAACACTGGAAACGCAAAGTGGAGGAAATAAGAACGGCTGAAGCAAGGATAGCAGATCTTCAGGGAAGGAGAGAACGACATACAGAGACCTGGAGGCACTGGCTATTATACATAACGTAGATGATGACGCACAGGTGGCAGCGAACCGGAGCCAACAGAGAGGAACGAGGAACGGGCCTGGGCGCGCCGAGGAGGAGAACCGCGCACCCAAGACCCCATGGACACGCCCCCCCGTGCCCCTCATCCTCCAATCGTTCCCCCCCCCCCCACATCTCTCCCACGTAGGGCCCGCACATGTACATCTGCACTCACAACGCGGTACAAACCTCAATAGAGAACAAAACACATGACACCGAAGTTACCTTGAAGGTAACTCGAGAGGAGACTTGAGACACAACAGGGGAACACCCCCTGGTCTAGGTAGGTCCATCACAGACATGTAGGGCCACGACACCTCAATACGCCAGGAGAAGCTCAGGATACAACGCACAATAAAGGGACACACGATCCACCATTACCACACATAAGACTGGAGATAAGGACAACCACTGACACATACTGACCAACACAGGGACGGACCGCTAGAAGACCGACATCATACATACGGGACCCATCGAACACCCAAACTTAACCTAATAACCTAATAACCTAATAGCCTCACTTGGAACCCCAATGAGCAATCACACAATTGTTAGTCAAGACTACACACGGCAACATTAGGCTTTGCTTGAAGGGGGGCCAACAATGACAGTACTAACTAGAAGACGATAACAGCTAACATGAGCTACTAGCAGGCAGAAACGAGAGGGAAGAGATCCCTGGAAAGGGGAGACACCTAAAAAACTATGGAGGACTGAGCACACAATACTCAGGTAACACATTACAACTAACGGATGCGAAACGCACACATCAGACATCTTTTCGACGTGACGTTCCCCCGAAGAGCCACTGAAGTTCCATAGTACGACACTAGCACACGACCCGGTAAAGTGGTCATAAATCACGCATGGGAACAATACGCAAGTACCTTACAGTTGCTTATATAGAGCTCCCTAGCTTGCCAAACGACGAAGCAACCTATCCTGGATAGACGACTCGTAGCAAGAGGGACATAGGAATTCACAAGAGACAGCGTGACTGGATAGGATAGCCAAGGGAGGAGTCAGAGGGGGCAAGAGAACTGCAAGGGAACCCACTACTATTGGAGCCTGCGAGCCCGTAAAATGTTGTTATACCAATGGCATTGTTGTATGAAAACATACCTGAGACCTGCGCGTCTTTATGCTAGATCAATATGTTAAAGTATATATGCTTTTCCAACAATAAAAATCATATTTACAAAACAAAAAAAAGAGATAAGATTATCTTCAGAACCCTCCCAAATAAAAAAGAGATCATCTATATATCTAAAATAGGTGACCAGGTTTGCCCGCCAGATATGTTCACCCCATATGGCCGTAGTTTCCCAATCTGCCATAAACAAGCTGGCATAACTAAGGGCAAACCTGGTCCCCATGGCTGTGCCTCTCTTCTGAAGATAAGAGAAGTTAAAAAAAACAAAACTAGTTGTCAGTTAAAATTAAGTTTATGCATTCCAATATAAAATCAATTTGTTTTTTAGGGATTCTTCCTTCTGTTGTTAAGGTTTCTCTAATGGCCTGACATCCTATTTGATGGGGGATTATTGTGTAGAGAGATTGTACGTCATAGGTGACTAGAAGATAGTTAGGTTGCCATTTAAAATTGTTTATTATTATTATCATTATTATTGCCATTTATATAGCGCCAACAGATTCCGTAGCGCTTTACAATATTATGAGAGGGGGATTTAACTATAAATAGGACAATTACAAAAAACTTACAGGAACAATAGGTTGAAGAGGACCCTGCTCAATTGAGCTTAAATTCTATAGGAGGTGGGGTGTAAAACACATTAGGACAGGAATTTGCAGTCAAATAAGGTGTGCTGCCCTTTAGGAGAGAGCAAGAGACAGGTATGTGAGGTAGAGGTTAGTCTTGGAGGCAATAAGCTTTCCTAAAGAGATGGGTTTTAAGGCACTTCTTAAAAGATGCAAGACTAGGGGAGAGTCTGATGGCGGTAGGCAGGCTATTCCATAGGAAGGGAGCCGCCCGCGAGAAGTCCTGCAAGCGTGAGTTGGCCGTGCGAGTGCGGACAACAGACAGGAGGTGTTCACGGGCAGAGCGGAGAGACCGAGAAGGGACATACCTATGGATCTGTGAGGAGATATAAGAGGGGCTAGAGTTGTTCAGTACTTTATAGAAGTGACATTGAGTCTTTTAAATAAGATTTCATAAGTTTGACAGAAGGTTGAAGTAGTATGTTTATATATTGTGACAGATTACATTAAAATGAACCAATGCAAGATACAATTGGTCTACCTGGAGGTGTTTTATCATTTTTATGTATTTTTGGAAGGAAATATATTACAGGAATTATTGGTTATTGTAAGTTTAAAAACTTAAATTAATCTTTATTTAAAATGTCTAAGTCTAATCCTTTCTTTAAAAATTTTAATACAATTCGTTGTATGTTTGGTATGGGATCAGATGGTAATTTATCATATACTTCTCTATCATTAAGCTGTCTATGGGCTCCTTTTATTTAGTGCTTGACTGGATGACTACCCCACCTCCCTTGTCTGCTGGTTTAATAACTATGTCTTTCTCGTCTTGGAGTTGTGTAAGTGCTATTTTTTCAATATGAGTCAGATTATGTGTGTTATATTTATGTTTTTTTTATTTTGTCAAAATCTCTTAAAATTGATTTCTTGAACATTATAAGGGGGGCTGACTTGAAATGAAATTGGAGGGATAGAATTTTGATTTTTCTCTGAGATTTGTATGAGTAGTTGGTTGGGGAGTGGGGGATTTGTGTTGCATTATTTGTATCTATTAAAAATCTCTTCAGTGTGGCTTTATGAACAAATTTATTTAAATCAAGGAAGGCTTCAAAGGGTTTGAATGGATAAGTAGGGGCAAATTTGAGACCCTTACTAAGTACAGATATTTGGGCTGTTGTTAAGAATTTTTGGCTTAGATTAAAAATGCCACAGCTGGAGGGATTTAAAGTGCTTATTGTCTTTCTAGCATTTCTCTCTTGTTCTCGTCTCCCACTTCATCTTCCTCTAAGCTTAGAGTTCTTTTTTTTTGCTCATGATGGATAGGGTGTGTATGTTGCTGGGTTGGGGTGACTTTGGATAGTAGGTGATTTTGAGGAGTTAGAATATTCATTGTAATTATTAGTATAGTGTGATCTTTGGGGTTTGGGTGAGTATTGGTTGCTTGGACCAGGTACATTGTAGTATTTTGGTGATTGTGTAGGTCTGTTGTATATTCGAAATGAGGTTTTACGGTATCTGTGTTGAGGCATGTGATAGTGATTGGTAGTTGGTGGGTGTATTTTGTGCAGGGGTGATTTGTACTTGTTGTCAGGGACTCTACAGTTTATCGCTGCCTATCCAATAATCCTGTGTTAATTAGCGCTGACCTTCTGTTTTGTGTTAGTGTTATCTGCCTGGGATGTATCTTCCCCTTTACAACTAGACCTCACTTCTCTCAATGTGTACTAAAGATTCTAGCTAGATGTTTTAATCAATGTTTTAATAACTCAGGATGACTTACAAGATTTATGTGATTAGGAATGCACGACATTGATTAAAACGTCTAGCCTAGCCTCAAGACTAAAGTTCGGATATATAGTAGATGATGGAAATATATAATCTAATAATTCTCCAAAATAGGGAGTGAGATTGAGAATGACTTGTGTGACAAACTTTTCCTGTGAGTTTGCCACAAGTTTTTGGAGGGGCCTGTTTGCCAGCCTCCTACCCTGTGACTATGGCCCCCGCAATAGACCTGGCTAAAATACTTTAAAAGGGCTCTGCTCATGTGAAGTATGTACTTTTGTACTCCAGACAGAGAGACCGACCGTTAGCACTAATTCTCTGGAACTGTTTTGGGCATGGGACCATGTGCGTGGTCTGTCAAAAAGAGACTTTCAGGAAATTCCTGAACCCCTGCTCTGATCTGGAGGATTTTTGGATATGTTGTTCACCTAGATCAGGGGTACTTATGAGACTTTATAAAATATGTGGTCTTCTTGCCTGGAGATAATTGAGTTACATTCTGTACTTTACTCAATTATCTCCCATGTAGACAGGAGGGATTGTGTGCTGTGTGTGGGAGTGTGGGAGTGTCGTACATTTCATTACTGTTCTGATTGGTTTGTAAGCTTTGTGTCCCTGTCCCCCACAAGGTCCATGTGGGCGTATACCTTGCTTGGGGACTTGCATAAAAGATCTTTTGGATATAAGGTTTAGGGTGCATTTTGGATCCAGAATAGATGAGAATTCTATAGGTAAAAATAGTGATGTCTGATGAGACCTACAGTAGAATTCACCTATGTATATATTATTTGAAAGAATGCCATTGTAGCTGACGCTTATTTAATCACAAATCCGCAAACCTAGGGTGGTCACAATGACACATAAATCACTCTCATTATATCTCACATAATTAAAGTCATTTGTTAGTGCTCCCTTCTGATATAAGGTTGATCTTGCATAGCTAATTAAAATCATATAGAGATGATAAGACTGAGAATTTGAGAATCTTTGAATTTAGGGTCACCACGATCTACACATTACCCTAACTGCATTTTACATAGCTAGAGGCTTCGTTCAGTGTGTTTTCCTAAGAGAAGGCTGATCTTTTGCAACTAATTAAAACCATGTACTATCAGCCTGTAACGAGAATATACCCCTACAAGCAGGATCCAGCCAAACAGAAGACAGCACAGAGGAGAGATACGTCTACCGGACCTTAGAGTGGCCGGACTCGACGTAATAGGAGAAGTACAGAGGCAGGAACGATCCGAGGTCAAGGGCACAAAGAGACAGCGTAAACGAGAACTAGCCGGGGTCTGGTACACAGGAATCAGCAAGCCGGCAAACAGAACAGACAAGGATAAAGCGAAAACGAAGTCAGAATACAAAGCCAAGGTCAAATACGGAGAAACACAACTGAACACAACAAGCACTAAAGGGAACTGTAGCAGAAACCACGATAGGGCAAGGAACTAAGGGAAAAGGGTAAGTATAAGTAGCCTTCAAACTAATGTGATTGGCTCCTGTCACTTCCACACCCCCAAAAGGTAAGTGTATGGGGTGATTGGCATGACAGGAGCCAATGGGAGCCTTTTTGCAATTTAGGCTCCCACTGTCTCTTTAAGAGCGCGCCCGAGACTCGCGGCGCGCTCTTAGCTGCAGGCGGGACACGTGACCGCATCTCGCGGTCACTGCCCGTCTTCCTGTTAGGAGAGTCGGATGAGCCGCGCGCGGCTCATGCAGCCGCAGGACCGCGCGCGGCTTGAAGAGAGGACCGCGGCCGGCCCCCGGATAAGGTAAGTAACGCTACAGTACCCCCCCCTGAGGACACGCCCTCCGGGCGGGCAGGACCAGGCCTGGCAGGAAAACGCGAATGGAAAGAACGTACAAGGCGGGGAGCATGAACAGCATCCGCAGAAATCCAACTGCGCTCCTCAGGCCCATAACCCTTCCAATGTACCAAGTACTGAAGCCGACCCCTAAGGAAACGAGAGTCAAGAACAGCAGACACTTCGAACTCCTCATGACCCTCCACAGAGACAGGAGGGGGAGGGGGAGTATGCCGGGTATAGCGGTTGCGCACGTAAGGCTTCAATAACGAGGTGTGAAAGACATTAGGTATACGCAGATTCTTAGGCAGACCTAAGGCATAAGAAACGGGATTAACCTTATGTATAATGCGATAAGGACCAATGGAGCGGGGAGACAATTTCATAGAAGGCACCCGGAGGCGAATATTCCGTGTGGAAAGCAAAACCCTGTCCCCCACAACATAGGAAGGAGCCGCTCTGCGATGCTTGTCAGCCTGAGCCTTCTGGCGGGCAGCAGAGTCCACAAAAGAACGCTGAACCTGCTCCCAAGTATTACGCAAACCAGCCAAATGTTCATCCAGAACTGGCATGCCCTGTGAGGAGAATGCAGCCGGAAGAACAACGGGATACTGGCCATAGACAACGTAAAAAGGGCTTTTGCCGGAAGAATCATGAGTGGCGTTATTCCGAGCAAATTCAGCCCAAGGAAGCAGGTCAGACCAATTGTCCTGATGGTGAGACACAAACGGAGGTACTGCTCCAGAGACTGGTTGGCACGTTCAGCAGCTCCACTAGACTGGGGATGGTAAGCGGAAGAAAATGAGAGAGAAATACCCATCTCCGAACAAAAGGCTTTCCAGAACCTGGAAATAAATTGGCTACCCCTATCGGATACAACAGATAAGGGAATACCATGTAATCGAAACACTTCTCTAGCGAAGATAAGAGCCAGTTCCTTGGAAGTGGGCAACTTGCGAAGAGACACAAAGTGAGCCATTTTGGAAAACCGATCTACTATCATTAGGATGACTGTGTTACCATTCGAAGGGGGTAATTCAACAATAAAATCCATTGATAGATTAGACCAAGGTCTCTCGGGAACGGGTAACGGATGCAACAGCCCACAAGGAACTCTACGAGAGGACTACATGCTACAAGTAGTACAAGCACTTATATAGTCAGTGACATCCTTACGTAAGGTATCCCACCAAAAATACAGAGAAACGGCTCACACCGTTTTGGAAATACCAGGATGTCCAGCCGTCTTAGTATCATGATACAGTGACAGAATATCCCGTCTCTCGGGAACGTCAACGAACAATTTATCATTAGGCCTCTCGCTAGGTGCCATGTGTAGCGAAAGCCACTTCGCCACTGTGTTTTGGAGGGGGCTGCTTGCCCGCCTCTTACCGTGTGACTACGGTCCCTGGGCGATTTGGCCCTTTATGCACGGTATTTGGGCATACTGTGTTTTATCGTGCGGCTACTGGCCCTTTAAGCACAGTGAATGGACTTTTATTGTACTGTGCTGGCCTTTTAAAAACAGTGTATGGACATACTGAAACTTTTTGGACACTTCCTCTTCCCCTCCCCCGGATCCATTGTTCTCCAGCAGGGTGTTGTCCCAGGGACAAGGAAAAGCCATGCTTGCAAGTGAAAACAAAGGACTTCGACCTAACCGTTAAACCCCTGAACCTATTCAAGTGAATTTTGGATATGTTTGTCCCCAAGTTATACTGGTTAAAATAATATAAGTTTTATGTATGTACGATGTTAACTCACAAAGTTATAAAAATGTATAAAAAGTGTAACTTTTCAGCTTGGAGATAATTGAGTAGATACAGTAATTGACTCAATTATCTCCTAAGCAGAGGGGAGGAATATGCTGGGTGTGTTTCTATTGTCCCATTGTGTCTGATTGGCTGCTGTACTTGCATTGTATGTGTTGTAATGTGTTTATTGGTTGTTCTGCAAAACCCTGTGAGCAGTACTAGGTTTTGTGGATTGTGAATAAAAAGGGCTGCAAGCTAGCAGCCAGAGAGTTCTATTTTTACCCTCAACTTGAGTCCTGTCTCTTATTGGGGGAATCTGCTACAAGGGATTGCTATGCTAGGCATATTCCCTTGCTATAATCACTGAGCTCTTGTAAGAGCTTGTTCCTGCTTCGTTCTGAAGGGAGATAGCTGCAGCCTGCGGTGCTTATGGTGTCTGGTGGAGTGCTTGGAGTCCTCTGGAAGCGCTAGGAGCATCTTTCAACGGAGGTACCCAGTCGGGGTGCCAGTGGATCCGTTACACCATGCTTTGTTTCGCTTGTATGGCCTGCAAGAGGGACGAGGAAATAGACAATATAGTAGTTGCTATTATCCTGTCTGGGGGAATGACAGGAGTAACATCAATCTCCTGTTTGTCAATAGTCTCGAACTGTCTGGACAGAGCGTCCGCTTTAGTGTTCCGATCACCTGGCCTATAGGTGATTATATAATTAAAATGAGACAAGAACAGTGACCACCTAGCCTGCCTGGAAGACAATCTTTTAGCTTCGCTAAGGTAGGATAGGTTCTTATGATCCGTAAATATGAGGATAGGATCCTTAGTGCCCTCTAACAAATGTCTCCATTCTTTGAGTGCTAAAATG